>NC_090941.1:529439335-531939335 GCF_040938575.1 Ambystoma mexicanum | reverse complement strand
ATGATTGAACATGTAAGCTGCAATCTTCTGCCAATAAATAAAAGTTAAAAAAAAATAGTTCTAGTAGATGGAGAGTGTGTGGAAGAAGGAGTGAACATTGAGGCAAAGACAATGGTGATCGGAGGGAGAAGGCGCAGTGGATATATTAGAGGCCGAGAGTTGAGAAGAGAATATGGTTAAGGGAGTTTGCATTTGAATGGGTGCGCAGAGAGTGTACAGAATAGGAGTAGTTAAATAGAAGAGTTAATAGGTGGATAGAGCAGCAGAGAGAGGGGAGGTTGAAGTCACTAATGACAATGAGGCAATCAGGAGGGAGAGAGTCAATTAGTTGGGAAGTGTGGTCGAACAATTGACCTACCGAACGAGGTGGCCGCTAGAGAGAGATAATATATACATTTATGCCCTAGGCGGCAGTGATTGTGGAGATGGTGTATTTGAATGAGGGAACATTAGCAGGAGAAAGGGGAATAGGAGAGGGAGGACGTTTGGAAGATGAAAACAGTCCTACACCACCACTCCTGGCAGTAGGGCGGGGAGAGGGAGTGAGTGAATGTGTAGGGAGGGTCATGAAGGGTTGCAGAGTTGAGGGAGAGATCCAGGTTTCAATAAGGTTAATGAGGTCAAGAGAAGGAGAATGAGAAAGGAAGAAGTTTGAGATAAAGGAGGTGTTATTGCAGACAGACTGTGTATTCCGAAGAGCAACAGAAAGAGAGTAAGACGTAGAAGCATAGCAATTTTGAGTCTGAGAAATAGAGGCGCGCTGGGGATAGATTCAAGAAGAGGATGTGTAATAGAAGTTGGTGTTGGAGTAGGTTTTGTGAATAGAAAGAGTAGTGCAGCGAGAAGAGAGGTGGCATTGAAGAGAAGGATGATGGGAATGGGGGGAGAGTTGAGGTGTTTCTGAGCGGAGGAGAGTGAAAAAAGAAATAAAACGGAAAGGAAGAGATGGCAGAAGAAGTGCATGGCAAGGGAGCAGCTGAAAAGAAGCAATTAAGGGTACTTGGGCAAGTAGCAGGACACAGCAAAGCAAAGGCTGATGGGTGAAGAGGCTGGTCAACTACTGGCCTTCACCCTTCACTGTCCCACCCTTAACTGGGACGTCCCTAGGGAGTTTGGAAAGGATGACACACACTCTTGTCACCTGATCGCTTAGTCTGTCAGTGATTGGCCTCTCTGATATTGTCCCTGGTGTTGCTGGGATGAGGTGATTTCTTCCTGATTGATGTTCCCAGAGGAGCCTCTTGTGTCCTTTACCTGGAGATGGGGCTTATCCAAGAGATCTGAGAACCAAGAGAGTCCCCTTTAGACAAGTATAATACTGCTGTGAAAGGCTGTAGACTAAGTAACTCGAAGCAGGCCATGCATTGGGTTACCCCATACATGGCAAAAGCCAGGGCATGAGGTCTGCTACTTTAAAATCATTCTACATGCTAGCATACCAGGCACGAGCTGAGAAGGAGGGCCTGACTACAGATCAACCCGCAGAGGAGCAGGGTGCTAAAGAGGGGGAAGGGGGCAGAACTATTAACAAAAGAAATACTACTAAATACCCTCTGATCCCTGAAGCAGGATATACTAGATGCCCTTAAAACATAGATAGAGCCTTGCTGAAGCATGAGTTTACAACCGCCAAAGTGGACAGTAGAAGAGAAATTAAAGTCATGGGGGAAAGAGTCAACAGCAGTGAAAAGGCAATTGTGTCCATAGAAAATAAACTACCCCAGATTTTACAAGAAGTAAGAGCTAGCAGACGGCTATCAGGGCAGATTTGATGACCTGGAAAACAGTTGACAAAGAGAGAATCATAGGATAAAATTCCTAAAAGAGGCTGAGGCAGAGGATATTGGATTCTGTGTGGAAGAACTATTTAGCCTCCTTTTGAAAAACATGACACGAAAATAAAGATTGCTAGAGTACATAGTCTGAATTAAAAGGGCAAATAAACTAAGCAGCCCTAGAGACATAGTGGCAAAATTCTATGACTACAGAGAAAAGTAAGCTGTCGGGAAGGTGGGGAATGTTAACTTCAGAAACCGCTCAGTGCAAATATTCTGTGATGTTAATGCACCCAACCCTGGCAAAGAGGAGAATGATCAAGCCCATTACGGAAGACCTCAACAAACATGAAAGAAGATATAGATGGGCATACCTGTTTGGGCCCCAGTTAGAGTTGCTAGAAAAGTGGTGACTGTAATGGACAAAACAAAAGAGCAAGAATCCTGGGAGTAGAGCTGGACAATTCAGACGACACGGAGGAATCTGAAGAACCGAAGGCCGTGGAAGATAAGCAGCATGACGCAATCGGCAGCAAACCAACAAAACACAGCTGTATGTGCAACAACCAAGTTCCTATACAGTGGGAACTACCCCGAACCCAACCCCACCCCCCATGGAGAAAGACTTTCTGTGAAACACTCTAGGTGGGATCAGAGTGGAGGGGAGACACCAGAGTGGTTGAGAGGTGCTGCTGGGTCAGAGAGTAAAAAATGGGAAGAGTTATTAAGGAATGAGGTGAGGCAGCCTCATATAGATGGGGCTGCAGTGCGGTGGACAGCCAGAAGAGGCCAGTCTGTCGAATGTTGGAAGTAGGCTTCAGACCTTAACTGTTAAGTTACACAATGTGGGGAGGATGGGGGAACAGTTGTCACAAATGTCACAGGATGAACTACTGTTTTGGTGGATTGATGAGGATTTGGTGGGGGGGAGAAATGGGAAGGTTTTCAAAACATTAAAAAAAGAGAACTCCGGGCACTGACAATGAGGGTTACAGTGACACGAGAGCAATGAAATTGGAAAACACCAATCATTGGAGATGGGATGAACACGAGTTGAATTGAAACCTTTGCATGTTTCTTGGCAGGTAAGGTCTGAATAGCCCAAATAAGAGAGCCCAGTTTTATAGGGCGGTTAAATGAGAGGAGGCAGACGTAGTCTCCTTAAAAGAAACCCACATGGTAACAGGAGACCAAGGGAGATGAGACAAACCATATATCCTTCAGGTGCACTCGCTCGAGCAACAGGCGCAAAAGGAGAGGTGGGATGTGTTGATTAAATTTGTTTATGCACCAAACACAGGACAGGAGAAATACCTTCTCAAATTCTGCAAACACTCTCTGGCCTTGTGGGAGTGGAGGGGGGGGTGACTGTTACCTTGTAGGTGCTTTTAATTTGTTTATGGAGGTTGGAATAGATAGGTTTACTCAAACTGGATCAATGGTGGTTGGGGAAGCCACAGTGAAGTTGAAAAGGGATCTACAGGAAATGGGCCTTAGCGGTTCCTGGAGGCATGTACACCTGGTTAACAGGGACTATACCAACTACCCCTACATACATAAATCGTACTCGCGCATAGACTCCACGCTGACCTAGTCAACATGCCCAAGGGGATTGAGGGAAACTGAAATAAGGGTGAGCACATTGTCTGACCACTCTGCGGTAATGCTAATCATGCTGTTTGAATATGAAGCAAACATGCGAGCTAGATGAATTCTCAACTAAGCCTTACTACAAGGCATTATGGTAAAAGTAAACTTGAGAGCCACAATAAAAGGCTATCTAAAGACGAATCAGCAACACAAAACATAACTGGGAACCCACTGGGACACCATGCATCCCCTCGGTGGCGAAGGGCAACCTCATGGCATCTGTGACCACACTAAAACGTATGAGACAAAAGGCAGAGAAAGACCAGATCATTGAGGTGGAAGCATTCAAGAAGGAATATAAGCCATGCAGACAAGGGACAAATACAAAACCCTTATGACGAAACGGGGCCAGCTCAATACACTTTGAGTAGATAAGGCTGTGAAATTTCTACTCTGTGCTAAACAGATCTTCTATGAAAAAGGAGGGAAAGCAGAAAGACTTAGTGAATAGGATAAAAACCAAAGGAAATAAAGCTAGAATACAAATAATCTGCAGTGAAAAAGGATTGGAAAGATTGGTCGAAGAGCATAAAGAGAAAGCCTTTCGAAATCTCTTTGCAGAGGGGGATACCAAAAAAGAGCAACAAGATGTATACTTGGAGTCAATAACATTGCCCATGCTATCAGAATGGAATAGAAAATGGCTGTAACTCCCCATTGAAAGAAAAGAGGGTTTTAGAAGTAATTAAGGGGTTAAAAATCAGAACACGTCCAGATGGACTTTCGGCTGCCTTATATAAAACCTTAATAGCGGACCAACTTGTAGAGTTATTTAATTTAGTCAGAGAGGGTGGGCAACTGGAAAATCCATGACCAAAGCAAGCATAATCCTCGTACAGAACGCAGAGAAGCACCCAACCAGGTATGCCTCATATAGCCGTATATCTTAATTTAGATATTAAAATTTATACTAAAATAATCGCCACAAGATTAGAGGCCTTTTTTCAAGGAATGATTGATCTGGATCAGTCTGGACTAATAAAATAAAAGGGTGACCCGCGATAACCTGAGCCGAATCCCACTCCTAGTGGAAAGGGCAACAGTGGGCACCAGCCTCTCCTGGTAATTTTAGGTGCTGAAAAAGCTTTGTCGGGTGGATTGGTCCTTCCTTAGGGAAGTGCTGATCAGATATGGGTTTGTACCCAAGATGATTAAAATAATGGCAAACTACCAAACTTGATATGCTAATGTTAATGTTAATCTAACTGATCATGTACACCTACAGAGCAGAACACACCACTCCTATCTACACTGGTTATGGAACAATTTGTGCAAAAGGTTAGGGTTAGTATAGAAATTAGTGGTATAAAAGTGGGTGGGCTGGAACACAAAATACCACCCTTCCAATGTTATTCTCTCTCTGACAAACCCAAATGTGTCTGTGGCGGAATCCGGGGCAGAGAAACAGAGTTGGGACAGTGTACGGATTTAAAGTTAACATAGATGAATTGGAAAGTAATTGGCAATCTCCACCACAAAGGATATGAAAGAAAAATGAAAGAAAATAGTGCCTTTCAGATGGGGGAACTCTGTGAGGTATTTATTATTATTTTAATTATTTATATAGCGCTGACGGCCCACAAGCAGCGGGAGAGGCGCTTATGGCCGAATTATGCAAATAACCAGGTTTTCAGATGTTCTTGAACAGCGCATGGCTTTCCTCGGTGCGAAGATTCAGACGGAGCGTGTTCCAAACTAGGGGCAAAAGTACATCAAAGGACTGTCCCCACCCACTTCTTTTTGCCATGGGAACCACCAGTTGCTGCGGCCTACTTGATCTTGGGTCTCTGGTAGGTGCATAAGGAGTTACCCGTTTCCTAAAGTAGCCGGGGGCCTTCCACTGAAGGCACTGATGCGCCACGGACAAAGTCCTAAAGCTTAGTCTGACTGACTGCAATTGGAAGTAGTGTGTTCCCTCCTTGATATGTCAAATATGATCCTGATGGCCTCATTCTGGATCCTCTGTAGCTTATGTATGTGTTAGTTATTTGCTCCTTATAACAGTACATTACAGTAGTCTAGCCGGGGCATAATGATGGCCTGGACTAGCACTTCCCTATTCTTTTTTAGATATAAATGGCTTCGCTCTACTAAGTACCCTTATGTGGTAGTGGTATTTGTTTGCGATTTCATCCACATGCGCCTTGGAGCTAAGGGAAACCTCTGTGTACACCCACGGTATTTACAGAGTTGCTATCTACAAGCATGGATTTATACTTTGGACTAAGCTTAGCTCTTGCATGTGCTGAGCCAAAGATCATTAGCTCCGTTTTAGAGGGGTTAAGGCACATCTAGTGGCTGCACATCCAGTCCTTTATAGTGTTGTATAGGTGATTAAGCTGAGCTGAGTCTGTCGCATAGTCTCCACTGAGCTCAACCACTAGCTGGGTGTCATCTATGTAATTCGTGAAGTACACACCCAGACTAGTCAACAAATTGCAGAAAGATCTCATGTCGAGATTAAAAAGGGCTGGGGACCAACATGCACCCTGTGGTAGTCCATAAAGTATTTCCTCCGCATCGGAGAGAGCTCCATCCCAGCTTATTTGAAACTCTCTGTTGCTCAAAAAGGAGTAAAACCAATCTATGGCCTTCTGTCACGCTCACCTGGTCTCCACGAGGGCGTAGCACTTAGTCGTATGATTGTCTGTACTGGCGTAGTTTTGATGGTATGAGGGTGCCCTCTCCCCAGGAGGCATTAGCCTGCAATGTTGAAACAAGATGTTAGCTAATGAGTGGGTTGGATTGGTCCTACTTCCTGCAACCTCCTGAGGCCCAACTCCTCTCCTGCTCACCTTTGAGTTTGGTGAGGTTGGCTCTCCGTCCTGCTTGACCTTCAGCAGGGGCGCAGTAGGCTCAGTCTTTCTCTGGACACAGTTACTTCACTGTTCCTGACTGGCTGTTGCTGTGTTTCGGGAATGCTTGGATTAATCAGGTAAGTCTCTATCCCAATGACAGCTTGGTATAGATGCTCAATGTCTTGTTTTCCCAAGGTTTAAACTTGTTTTGTCTTTCTTGCAGACGCGGTTTCGTATGGAAGTTTAGAAGAAGAATTGACTCTCCTAGGATGAGTAACTGGTTGCCTCCAGCTCAGTATTAGTCAGAAGACCAGCTGGAGACGAGACCGATGGACGGAATTGCAGGTAAGGCCTTTGTCGCTGTAGTAACACCTGTTCTTCTCCTTTTCTTCTTCCAGGCACCGATGGATGGAAATCTCAGACGGGCGTGGCTGCAGAAACTCGAGGACAGAGCAGACACGGTGAGCATTCTGCTGCAGGAATGCAGAATAACGCGAAGCGCGTTCTGCCTGCAGGGTGTGGTTTAAATAGCCTTGCAAGTAGTTCCAGGTAAAGTAGTCCCTTTACCATGCCCTGTCTCTCAGGAAAAGTAGTCCCTCTGCCACACCCTGGATATACAGAAAGGCTCAGCCTCACTAGGCAGATTGAGTAGTTCCATAAATTCAACCCATTTCAGGAGTCTGGCGCCAATGGCGCCACGACTGAGTCCATGAGGCTTTGGGGCCCTCCCTTGGGGCCTGACAAGTCCTTCTGGGTGACAGGGACTGGGGTGGACCCAACAGTTCCAGGGGTTTCTGAGCAGGCACCATGACAGCACTCCCGCTCACCCCCCCCCCCCCAGACCCCCCAAATGGTGGGTTCTCCCCTTGGTCCTAGTTTGTTCAGGTGACTATGTTGAAACCTTTTCAACAATCGTGGTGCATGAATGTGTTCACTAGGTTCCCATGATTTTTCTTGTGGTCCATAATCTTTCCAGTCTATTAGATAAAACAATTTTGATTTGATGATTTTCGAGTCCAGGATATCCTTGACTTCAAATTCGGGTTCCTTATCGACCATGATCGGTTTTGGTGGTTTCAGTACTCTGGTTCCTGGTTGCACTGGTTTCAGAAGTGAGACATGAAACACGGGATGAATTTTCATGTGCAAAGGTAAATTCAACTTCACAGCTGCCGGATTGATGATGGCCTTAATGGTGTATGGACCTATGTATCTGGGGTTGAAGGTTCAGGTTCCTTTCATTGGTATGTGCTTCAATGCCAGCCAGACTTCATCTCCAACTTGATACTTTGGAGCTTCACTCCTATGCATGTCTGCTGACTTCTTGTATCTTTCTTTGGCTTGTTTCAACTGATCCATTGCTTGTTTGAAAGCTTGAATAATAGTAATGTACAAACTTCTTACTGCTGGCATTTGCAAAGGTTGAGGTGAGTCAAGATTGGAGGTTTGTGGATGCAACCCGTAAATGGTGTAGAAAGGAGTCTGTCCGATGCTGGAGTGCAGGGAATTGTTGTAGGCGTACTCGGTTATCCATAAAATGTCTTTCCAACTGCTTTCAGTTTGGTGTAACATACATCTGAGGTATTGTTCTAGAGTCTGGTTGGTCCTCTCAGTCTGACCATCAGTCTGGGGATTGTGGCTTGTGGAAAGTCTTACATCGATTTGCGCTAATTCGCAACACTTTTTCCAAAATCGTGAAATAAATTGACTGCCACGATCCGAAATTAGGATGGAAGGGAATCCATGTATTCGGACTATCTGTTCTAAGAATTCTTTAGCCAAGATTGAAGCTGAGGGTAAGCCCTTCAGTGGAATGAAATGAGCCATCTTCGAAAACAAGTCCACCACCACCAAAATTGTGTTGAACCCGTTACAAGGAGGAAGGTCAGTTATAAAATCAAGAGACAACGTATGCCAAGGCGTAGGCGGAATATCCAGTGGTTGCAGTTGACCTGGTGATCTTCAAGGCCTTGTTTTGTGCAGAAATTCCACAGGATAATACAAATTGCTTGATGTCTTTACGCCATGTTGGCCACCAATAGTATCGCTTGATCTTGGCTTCGGTCTTAGCTATCCCAAGATGACCTTCAACCAGTGATTCGTGGTAATTCGAGATGACCCTCTCCTGAAGTTCTTTGCTGGGTAGGTAGAGACGTCCCTGGAAATATGGTAAGTGGTTTGAGACAGAATGATGAACACGTTTGGTAGACCAGTCTCTGAGTGTCTGTATCCATGAGATGTGTGATTTCTTTGTGGATGTCATCTAAGGTTAGAGACGTTGTCACTCCTAAGATCTTTTCTCCGGGAATGATGGGCACTGGGTCTAGGTTGGTGGATTCCTCATCTACCCCAATGCGAGATAGAGTGTCTGCCTTGCCATTTCGACAACCAGGTCGGTAAGTAATCACAAAGTCGAATTCAGTAAAAAATAATGCCCATCGGAGTTGGCGGTATGATTGGGCCTTTGCCACCTTCAAGTACTATAGATTGCGGTGGTCAGTGATTACTGTAATTGTATGTCTTGCTCCCAGAAGGTAATGCCGCCAAGCCTTGAAGGTTGCCTTGATGGCCAGAAGTTCCTTGTCCTTAATGGCATAATTCAATTCTGGTGCCGTGAATTTCTGTCACCAGAAGGCCACTGGATGGAGTTGACCCGTTTCAGGATCTTTTTGTGAGAGGACCGCTCCAATTGCCGAACTGGAAGCGTTGGTCTCAACCACGTACGGTAGGTATGGACGTGGGTGTTTCAGGATCGGGGCTGAGATGAATTTTTGCTTTAAGTCCTGAAAGCCTTTCTCGGCTTCCTCTGACCATTGAAAACGTTTGTTCTTTCGCAGTAGAGCGGTGATGGGATGTACTAGCTACGAGAAGCCCGGAATGAAGCGGCGATAGAAGTTCACAAATCTGAGCATACTCTGAACTCCTTTAATCGAGGTTGGGAAAGGCCAGTTGAGAATGGCATCAACCTTCCGCAAATCCATGTGTACACCATGTGGGGTTAGAACAAACCCAAGGAATTCGACCTCCGTAACATGGAAGAAGCTTTTTTCCAGTTTTGCGAACAATTTGTGTTGTTGAAGTTTGTCCAAAACTGCACAGACGTGTTTCACATGTTCCTGGTCAGACGATGAATATACCAGCATGTCGTCTATGTATACTACGACACACACATCAATCAATTTACGCAGGACGTCATTCATGAAATACTGGAACGCCGCTGGGGCATTGTAAAGGCCATAGGGCATCACTTGGTATTCAAATAATCCGTATTTGGTGCGGAAGGCGGTCTTCCATTCGTCCCCTTTTTTTATTCGTACCAGATGATATGCCCCTCTAAGATCTAGCTTGGTATAGATTCAGGCATCTTTAACTTGGTCCAAAAGTTCAGGAATTAGTGGCAAGGGGTAACGTTTTTTTAACTGTGACTTGGTTTAATGCGCGGTAATCGATGCAAGTCCTAAGGTCTCCTTCTTTTTTAGGCACGAAGAACAAGGGTAGGCTTCTGGGGACTTGGATGGGCGGATGAAGCCATTAGCCAGGTATTGGTCCAGATACTTTTTTAAAAGCAGATTTTCAGGTCCCGTTAGTGCGTAGATACGACCACATGTAATCTGTGCGCCAGGTATAAGGTCGATCTGACAATCGTACAGTCTATGGGGAGGAAGAGTATTCGCTTGGTCCTTCTGGAAAACAAACCTGATAGTCTTGGTATTCTGGAGGTAGCGGCTTAGTCAGATTCATGATGGTTGCGACTTCCTTAACCAAAGGTTCCTTTGTTTGGTAACGGGTACGAGCACATTTGACTGAGAAGGTCAGCCTCTTAGCACGCCAGTCGATGCAAAGATTGTGTGATTAGAGCCATGGCATTCCCAGAATTATTTGAAATTGTGGAGCCTTGATTAGATCGAACACTTTGTCTTCACGATGTCCGTCTTGGCACAAAAGTGTAATTTCTTTTGTCGAGTGCGTTACTGGACCCGAAGCGATCTCCGTTCCATCGACAGTGGTGACTAGATCTGTAGTTGCTTTTTCGCACAGAGGAAGATTCATCCTTGTAGCCAAATCATGATCCATATAATTTCCAATGGCTCCGCTATCGATATATGCTTTGGCTGCATGCATTTGAGACGGCTGTTGGTGATTTATGAGGATCATTGGCAAGACGAGGTGCGAGGTCTGAGAGTCCTTCTTTTCGCTCGACAAGCGGACCTCTACGCTTGTCGGGCGAGGAAGTTTTCCGACTCCGTTTCCACATTGCCGGCAACTCCGACTGCCTTCTTGGGTGGTTTTACAAGGCAGTCTCGAAGGAAGTTGCCGGCTGAGCCACAATACAAACATAGCTGTTGTCTTCTTCTGTCTCTTTCAGCCTTGGTTAACGGCCCTCGCACTCCTCCAATCTGCATGGGTTCGGCCAAGTCGGAGGTCTTGGATGCATTCTCCTTTGGACGTACAAAAACCATTCTAGCTCGATCTGCCTTATGGTTCTGTAGTCTATGATCAAGCTGAACCACCAGATCTATGTATTCTGCACAATCACTAGGAGGGTTGACCACTTGAGCTAAAACATCCTTCAACTCACCTCTTAAGCCCCGGTAAAACAGAGTTGTTCTTTTGTCATCTGGCGAATCAGTTTCTACTATCAGTCTATTAAAGGTTGCGATGTACGTCAACAGATCTTGATTGCCTTGGCGCAGGGACAAGAGTTCATTATCCAATGCCTGACCCTGAGAGTGGCGGGCAAACAATTTCTCCATGTTCATGTGGAACCTCTGGAAGTCTCGCAAGATGGGATCGTCCCGATTGACCAGAGGTACCGACCAGTCCGCAGCACTGCCACTGAGATAAGACAATACAAAGGCTACCCTTGATTGGTCGTTTGGAAAGGCCCCTGGCCTACATGGGAAATGTAGTCGGCACTGGTTCATGAAAACAGCATACCTTTTTGGGTCTCCTGCAAAGCGTTCTGAAGGTGCCAAAGGTATGGCTCCTGGAAGGACCACTTGAACTGGATTGCTGGGTGTAGTCGGAACCGTTGACCCCAATACAGGTAACAGTGTTCGCCCCGCCTGGGATTGAAGTAATTGTTGAGCAAGCTCATCGGTACGGTCTTTAGCCACGATCAATTCCCTCCTTAAAGCATTGGTCTCCTGCCGGGCCGAATGTACCTCGGCCCTGAGTTCCCCCAAAAGCTGGGCTTGTTAGTCTATCTCTGAGGTTTCCATGACGCCCAGGTAGAGAATTTGTAGAAGACTTCGCGTTCTGTCACGCTCACCTGGTCTCCACAGGGGCTTAGCACGTAGTCGTATGATCGATATCTGTACTGGCGTAGTTTTGATGGTATGATGGTGTCCTCTCCCCCGTTATCTCCCCAGGAGGCGTTAGCCTGCAATGGTGAAACAAGATGTTGGCTAATGAGTGGGTTGGATTGGTCCCACTTCCAGCAACCTCCTGATGCCCAACTCCTCTCCTGCTCACCTTGGAGTTTGGTGAGGTTGGCTCTCCGTCCTGCTTGACCTTCAGCGGGGCGCAGTAGGCTCAGTCTTTCTCTGGACACAGTTACTTCACTGTTCCTGAGTGGCTGTTGCTGTGTTTCGGGAATGCTTGGATTAATCAGGTAAGTCTCTATCCCAATGACAGCTTGGTATAGATGCTCAATGTCTTGTTTTCCCAAGGTTTAAATGTGTTTTGTCTTTCTTGCAGACGCGGTTTCGTACAGAAGTTTAGAAGAAGAATTGACTCTCCTAGGATGCTGAACTGGTTGCCTCCAGGTGAGTATTAGCGCGGATGAGTGGCGCTGGATGGCTGAATAATTGTTCGTTTTTGGTATTGTGTGCGACTAACCTGCTGTTTTCTGTACCCTTTTTGCAGGCGCGGCGCGGCCCCAGGATGAAGAATGGAAAAACCGCTACGAGGTAACCCGGAGGAATGCAGAATACCGGGTGAGTATTGGATGCCTGCACAGAAGTCCTTTCCCAACAGGGACGGCGGTCAGAAGACCAGCTGGAGACGAGACCGATGGACGGAATTGCAGGTAAGGCCTAACACCTGTTCTTCTCCTTTTCTTCTTCCAGGCATTGATGGATGGAAATCTCAGACGGGCGTGGCTGCAGAAACTCGAGGACAGAGCAGACATGGTGAGCGTTACGCTGCAGGAGTGCAGAATAACGCGAAGCGTGTTCTGCCTGCAGGGTGTGGCTTAAATAGCCCTGCAAGTAGTTCCAGATAAAGTAGTCCCTTTACCATGCCCTCTCTCTCAGGAAAAGTAGTCCCTCTGCCACACCCTGGATATACAGAAAGGCTCAGCCTCACTAGGCAGATTAAGTAGTTCCATAAGTTCAACCCATTTCATGAGCCTGGCGCCAACAGCGCCAGGACTGAGTCCATGAGGCTCTGGGGCACTCCCTTGGGGCCTGACAAGTCCTTCTGGGTGACAGGGACTGGGTTGGGCCCAACAGTTCCAGGGGTTTCGGAGCACGCACCATGACACCTTCTTTGAGCAGTTCCCCCTTCTGGAGCAAGGCGTACAATATCAGGTTGTGATCAAGCAACTCGAATGCCGCCGAAAAGTCCAATAGAATCAGGACACCCATTTTACCCCCTCCAGATATTCCAGCATATGTGACTGAAGATCCAATAGAGCACTTTCAATCCCATGTTGGGGGTGAAAACCTGATTGCATCAGGTGGAGAATGTTCACTTGTTCCAGATGTTGTTGGAACTGTACTGATGCCACTTTATCTATCACCTTCAGTAAGAATAACGAGTTGGTAATAGGGCAGAGATTATTTGGATCCTTAGGGTAACAATTTGCCTTTTTTGGAAGAGGGTTAATAGCCACCTTCTTGATAGTATCCGGTACTGAGCAATGGTGGAAGGAGGAGTTTACAAATCTGACCAAGAACCAAGAATGGAATAAAGATTGAAGAGTTTCCCAAAATGAGTTTAGTAGACAGGATCTCTCCCTGACAGTGGGTCGGTCTCAAAGTTTTCAAGAGAGCCTCCATGCCAGTATCTGTCAGACTGAAATTGCAAAACGTGTTCCATATCTTCCGTTCTAACAGAACGGGTAGAGTGTTCTAATGAGATCCCCAATCATGGAGATTTTCTCTCTGGCTGAGCTAATTTTCTTTGCAAATGCCGGTTGGACCTTGCTGCTATCTTTCCTAGACAGTGTATGCATATTTGGTTTTAGTATTGGTTTCCCTAAATTGCAGTATATTTCAAAACGTTTTTCTGAATCATTTTTTTTTGTTTTAAACATTTTTTATTATTTTATAACACACCAAACATTACAATAATTAGGACTTCCATATCCATGTCTAACAAGGTAACATTACAAGCTATATCTTCAGTCCCGTTCCCCCCCCCCCCTCCAACTTGAGCCATAAAGTCCAAATCATCAGCCTGTACGTCCTCAGGCGGGTCAATTATTCTTCCCTCGTCCATGTCATCCTCACTGTGATGGGGCTGGGGGGGGCCACCATAGTGGCCACCAATTGCCTCCATTCGAGTAGGGGGTCCTACCTCCTCACCTCCCCTGCTGACTGCTTCAAACCAAACAGCTGTTTCAGACTCGCCCCATTTCAAGAGGTCAGCCCACCACAACTCCATCCGGGGGCTGTGAGCTGCCTTCCAAGACATTGCAATCCTCCTCTTGGCCAGGATGTATGCCAAATCCTTCATCTTGCTAATGTGCTTCAGATGACGTGGCCTGGGGAAACCTCCTAGCATACATGCCCAGGCTGACTCCACCTCTAGCTTAATACCTTTTTCAGCCAGGCGTGTTTTCAGTTCAGCCCAAAATCTACCCACCTACGGACAAGCCCAGAACATGTGCAACATCCTGGCTTCCTCCTCCCCGCACCTGGGGCATCTCTGGATCGTCTGGCCCCCAAACCTAGTAATCTTACTGGGGGTCAGATATGCCCTATGTGTGACGTATAATTGGATTTGTTGGAGCCTCGCGTTTCGGGACACTTTCTTATGGTATCTCTGGGCTCTATCTCATAACCCGTCCGTCATAGGCTCTCCCACCTCCTCCTCCCAGACCTGTCTCAATAGGGACAATTCCCTCCCCACCTTGGACCCCAGTAGCTTATATATGCAGGATATCTCGTGCCCACCCTCCAAAACGTCATATATCATCTCCATAGTGGCATCCGGTTCATCTGTGAGCACCACCACCTGCCATTTTTCTCGCACCCGCTTAACTAGTCTGGAGTGGGTTATATGTTGCCCTTTATGCACCCCGGTATCCTCCGTCAGTTCCTGGAATTCTAGCGCTACTCCATCCTGCCATATGTCCCCCAGAGTGGCCAAGCCCACGGGTTCACAATATCTATGGACCTCTTGTATCAATTGGGGGTCCGCTATGCATAGCGCCGCCAACGGCACCTGCATGGAAAATGGAGCCGGGTATCCTGGCAACTGCCATGCTCTTTGCCACACCTTTCAGCCAAGCACCAGCAGCCGCACCATCTCCAGCACCCTACGCCTAGGCAGCCACACCACCTCTCTAAGGAAATAGGGAGCCAGTTCCTTACACAGCAGCCTGGTTTCCGCTGTTTCTTCCGCAGACAGCCACGTAGCCACGTATTGCAATTGTCCCGCTAGATAATATAACTCAAGGTTTGGCAGGTTTATTCCCCCCCTCCATCCCCCCGTCACACGAATTCTGCAGTTTCCAAAGAGCCACACTGTTCCTGGAGTTATGCCATATGAAGCCCCTGCACAAGCTGTGGAGACTAACGAAGAAACACCTGGGGATCACATGCGGGATGTTTATGAAAAAGTGTAACAGTCTGGGCAGGACTACCATCTTGATTAGAGCTGCTCTCCCCATCATAGCCAGGGGCAGTCTGGACCAAAAACCCATGCTATTCCTGATGCTTTCCACTGCCTTCACCGTGTTGTGTTTATGCTCTACTCCCGTCGTGTGGTATATGTCAATTCCAAGATATCTGAACAACTTGGTTTGCCAGGGTATTGGCAATACCGGCAATCCCCCTGGCGGGACAAATCTGTATCTCCATAAGGGAAACATTCTGGATTTCTTGGGTTTTACCGCTATGCCGGAAAGGGCGGCATAACGTTCCATCACCTCTAGGATGTATTGTGTATTCTCTTCTGGGAAACGCATGTACAAGAGTATATCGTCAGCGTACAATGAAATGAGATGTGGTCCGCCTGTGGTACGTATACCCAATTTCTCCATATTGTTGTCTAAGACAGACAGCCAGCGGCTCTAACGCTAATATGTACAACATGGGTGACTAGGGGCAGCCCTGTCTGGTGCCCCTGCTAAGTTGCCATTTGTCTGAGATTGTGGCACCCGTTTTGACCCTGGCAATCGGGGAACTATATACCATCTTAACCCACCTAAGATACCCTGGTCCCATTCCAAAGGCTTCTAGAGCCACCAACGGCCATGGCCATCTCACTGAGTCAAAAGCCTTGACCGTGTCAAGCGAGGCGATTGCCAGCTCACCAGGGTCTCCCTCTGTCTGATCGATGATGCGATGTAGCCTCCTATGATTATCAGTTATATACCTACCAGGGACGTAGCCTGTTTGGTCAGGGTGTATCAGTTTGTTAATGGCACGCTTAAGCCGGTTTGCCAGCACTTCCGTGAGGATTTTGCTGTCTTGGTTAAGCATCGACAGGGGTCGGTAAGACCCACAGTCTGTGCTCGGCTTACCCGGTTTTAAGAGCAGAATAATCACTGCCTCACGCAAGGACTCCGGCAACCTGCCTTGCTCATACGACTCATTAAACATTGCCAGCAACGGGGGTAGCAGCTCCTGTTTGTAGGTTTTGTAAAATTCGCTCGGGAGCCCGTCTGACCCCAGAGCTTTACAAGTGGGCAGGTATCGAATCACTAACTCAAGCTCTTCTATCGTGATTGGGGCGTCCAGGTCTGCCTGATCCAAGTCGTCCAAGGTGGGCAGGTCCCTGATTTCTTGGTCCCCAACTCCGCCTGGGTCGTCATAGAGCCGTTTGTAGTATCTAAGGAACTCGTTATTCACTCCTTCCTGGGTGTCCAAAATTTGACATCCCTCCCCACTGATTTCCCGGATCACGGCCCTTGGTACGTCGCTGTTGTATAGCCAGGCTAACAACCTTCCAGGTTTGTCCCCCCAGGCATGCTGCTTGTCCACGTATTTCTTATAGCTTAATTTACATAGCCTATCCTAATGTTCACAACTAGCTTGTTGCAGCTGTCTCATCCTAACCCCGTCCTCCTCGGAGGTACCTCCCTTACGCATAATGTCTTCCAGCTCTTCCACCGTTCCCCTCAGCTCTCGTTCTATATCCCCCTGGAGCCCTCTGGATTTTGACATAGCCACCCCCCGTACCACCACTTTGAATGCCTCCCATACCGTGCCCATCGATCTGACACTGCCCGTGTTAATCTCAAAGTACTCTGTGGTCTCCTCCCTTAAATCCTCCCGGAATCCAGAGTCCTGCAGAGCCTCAACTCTGAGCCTTCACGTCGGAATCCGCGCCCTAAGGGGTTGGTGTTGCCACTCAAGGACCAAAGGGGATTGGTCCGAGAGCACTCTAGCCTTGTATTCCGCACCCATCATCCCACTTATCAAATCGGCAGCGACAAACACGTAGTCCAATCTCGTGTGCAAGTCATGTGGTGCCGCATAGTGCGAGTATTGTCTATCTACTGGATGCAATTGCCTCCAGACATCCACAAGATCAAAGTCTCTCAGGAGAGCCATTAGCACCTTTGCAGCCGGGGTGGGCCTGTCTAGCTTATTGTCTGATCTATCCAGCTTAGGATTCAGTACACAATTAAAGTCCCCTCCCCATAGGATCCCGCCACCTAGTAGGGGGCTAATCTTACCATACAGGGCCCGAAAGTAGGCCACTGTGTCCCGATTGGGGGCATATAAGTTTACAATACTCGCTTCCCGGTTTTCCAACATCCCTCTCATGACGATCAGTCTACCTTCTGGGTCTCCCGTGGACTGAAGCAACTGGAAAGGCACGTGGGCTGCTACCCAGGTGATAACTCCTCTTGTGTAAGCCGAATATGTGGCCCCTGCTATGCACCCCCTCCACTTCCTCTTTTCCACCTCCAGTTTCTCCCTGGTGAGGTGGGTCTCCTGCAATAATGCTATGTCCACCCTCATCCTTTTCAAATACATCATAACTTGATTGCGCTTAAGATAACTGTTGAGGCCCCTAATGTTCCAGGTGACCACTCTAAGACACCCCGAACCATGTTTACAATATCCTGCCCTCCCTCCCGCCTGTTTAGATTCCCATATTGGCTCATTAACCATACACCCCCAACAAACTCCCCCTCCCCCTCCTTTCCCAACAACAAACCCCAACACCTCCCTTTCCCTCCCCCGATGCCCCCCAACAAATGCCCAGCTCCATCCCTGGATCTCAGGCGACCCCGCCTCTGGTTCTGCCCCAGTGTGCCGAGGCCAGAAGCCCGGCAGGGTGTCACCGGACTACCGGTAACCTAACTAAGCTACTCTAAATGGGGGTACGAGGACTAGCTCTTCGAGGCTCCCTAGCTAGCTTAAAGTCTCAGTGCTCACGGATCACGTCTCATTTCAGCCTTATCATGCAGGCCCATACGCTACATCAATTACTATAATCAAGTCCATTGGTCTTGATCCGCAACACCCTCTGGCGCCCCCTCCATAGATTACTTATCTCTTCTATCTCCTTCTCCCATCTGCATGCCCGACTCCTGGAGGCAGCTTTGTGTGTCAAGCCACCTCATAGCTTCTTCCGGGGTTTTGAAAAACAAGGTCCTGTCTTTGTGAAACAACTTCAGTTTAGCTGGGTAAAGCAGCATGTACCTGTATCCTGCTTCATGCAATCTTCTTTTGACAGTCCCAAAGTTCATGCGGCTACGCTGTACCATCCGGGTATAATCTGGGTATGCGGTAATATTTGCTGACCCTCTCTGTATTGTTCCGCCCTTTCGGAAGTGTCCAAGGATTCTTTCACGTTCCCGATAGTTGCGGAACTTATCGATCACCGGCCTAGGGGCGTTACTCGGCGGCGGCTTCCTCATAAGAGCCTTGTGCGCCCTTTCCACCGCAAACCCCTGAGACAAAACTCCTCCAGTTATCTCCTGCAACAGCATTGATTCAGCGAACTCCATAGGGTTGGATCCCTCGGCTCCCTCTGGCAGACCAACAATTCGGATGCTATTCCTTCGGACGCGCCCCTCCGCCTCCTCCGCCCTGCCCTCCAGATTGCCCACGCGTTGCACTAGGGCATGAAGGTCTGCTTTGTGTGTTGCACAGTCTGCTGTGCTCGGGCCCACCTCCTTTTCCAGATTTTCTGTGCGTTCTGCCAGAGACCGGACATCTTGTCGGAGAAGGTTCACTTCCTCCTGCACTGCCCCTACTTTCAGCTCTAGTGCTGCTTTCAATTCAGTCATAAGCAGACCCAATTTGGTCTCCCAGGCTACTTTCAGATATGCAATAGCCGCCAGGACCTCCTGGTTGGTGCCCATGGTGGCTGCGCTCCCGGCGGGGATTTTCACCTTGTTCTTGGTTCCCTCAGGGCCCGGCGGTGTCCTGACATACTCTTCCAGCGTGGGCTGCTTACCCTTCATCCTTAGTGGTTTGCTGGACATGGCGTCATGCCTAGGAATTGTGACCAAACCTCTCCTCTCACCCGTCCCCATGCAATGAAACTGCTGTTGGCGCTAGGGCCCAGGTGGGCCATGTAAGGGGTGTCTGGGAGCCAATGATTAGCCACTGGAGTGGATTGTGACCTCCCACGTAGCAATGTTACTTCATTCCGCTCTTATTAGCAAGCGCTCGCACCGTGCGCCAGCCGGACCAGGCTCCATTTGTCACAGTGGCTACTGGCTCAAGCTAGTCCACCAGCTCATCCCTTGCGATTCCCATGCATTCCTCCCATTACACATGCTCCCCTTATTCAAGGACGTTGGGTATCTGCAGTTGTTTGGGGCACTTGGTCTTGAGAGTCAGTCCATGCCTATGGTCCCCGCAGCATCCATCTTCATTCTGGGCCTACCGCCTACTGGGCCCATCAGCTGGCCAGAGTGCTCTCCCCTCAACCATGGAGTGGGGGAGTGTGCAATTTATTGTAGTGCCACCCGAGTAGCTTGCATGGGGGGGCGCCAGCAGCTCACAGTCCCATCAAGCCACCCACCTGACCCGCCAAAGGCCGTTTGCAGAAGCCTGCCGGTCTGCTCTCTCCCTCCTTCTTTTTTGAAAGAGCCGTGTGAGGATGGTAGCAGTGTTTCCGTATGTGATTAAGTGCAGTTAAATCCTTCGCCGATGGTATGATGAGGAAGTTGTTATTAAGTGGTAATGCTGTTTTGTTCCTTTCAGGGGCATTCTGCTTATCTGGTCCCGGAACCGATGATCGTTGTGACCTGCAGCGCCACCCGGGTGCTTCTCATTTCACCTCCAGGCCGCCACCGAACCCCCGCATCCACGGGCTGGGAGGCTTACATGCGGGCGCAGCAATTCCAACGCTGCAGTCCCCATCTTCCTGCGCTCGCACAGGACCAGAGCCCACTGCTTGCCCTCACCCACCCCAGGAAGTATGAGGCACTCCCACTATTCGGGCCGCAAGGTCTGCCTCGCCTGCCCAGCCCAGGCACGGTCCTAGCGCCGACCGCCCCTCCGCCTCAGACGGTCTCCAGAGCCCGCTCCAGGCAGTTGGAGCCAACGGGGACAAACATACGCATCGGTGACTCCCCAGAGGCGCACGCTCGCCTCCCCGGTCCTGCCCCGCGGCTGTTCACACACGGGATGCCTCCTCTGATCTGCATGTTTCTCCTCCTTTGTATCGGACGACCGCCATTTTGTTTACTCCAGTCTGCGTCTCCAGGGACTTTGCTCGCCCCTATCTGCCGTTCCTTAGATTATGTGGGTTCCGGTTTATCAGCAATTGCTCCTCATATATTCATAGGCTGATGCCTATGTTTCTGACTTCGAACGGCTAGTGCAACCGCATTTTTCATCCGGATGAGTGCAGGATCTCCAGGAGCTCTTCCAAGAGCACGTCTACTCACATGGCTTTCAAGCCACTGAAAGGAAGCGCCCCCAATTCAGCACGATCCTCCCCGCAATGAGAGACAATAAGGGACTCTCCCGTAGTGGGAATAAGACCAAGACAGAGTGCGGGTGAGCGTAAGTGGGAGTTTATCCAAGGATAAGGCATGCAAAGAACTCTGCAACCTACGAGAGCGCTCTGCCTGACAATAGCAAAGACAGGCGTATTTCTAATACAAAAAACGTCATCAACACCTAAACACTATAGGGGGCACAAGTCAATTGGGATTGGGTGGTGTCGACTAACTATAAGTGTTGCTGGCGCGGGGTTGGTCTTGGCGGGACGACGTCACTGGTCAGCCTCGTGGGTTGGGTTGGGCCTGGCAGGCCGGCTTGAGGTCATCCATGCGGTGTTGATGTGCTGGGGCAGCCTGTGACAATAACGAATACCTTTCCTGTCTCATTTGCCCTAGGCCATGCACACTACAGTTATTCAGAAAATGACATTTACGTTCATTAATAAATCGCTTCACTAGCTTATCTTATAAAATAAACACAACACATGAGGAATGCACCTCGTGAGAGGTCTGGTGGTTGTCGGTTGGGGTGAGATTTACCTGAGTCTTATTGACCGGTATTTTAGGTCACGGGACGGGGCTCTGGGACCTGGGCCGAGTGATACATGTCTGTCTGCTGCGTTAGAAGTTATTATATAGATGGGTCTCTGTGTCTTGTCCCAATGATGGGGGTCGTCCTTACACGGGGTCAGGATTCTTGGGGGGGTTCGTGGGGATTTATGAGAGGGTGCTGGTAGATCAGTGGGTTCATCCGTGGGTTTATTACCGTGCTGTAAATAACACAGGTGGCGGGCTGTGGCCTTGGTTGCGGCGCCGGGGCCTCTGACTCTCTGAAGTAACGCCAGCTTGGTTGGGGGAGGTGAGGGAGCGCAGCACAAGTCTTAGCTTTTTTATCTGGCAGGCTTGGTGGGGTGGGAGAGGGAATGACCTTGCATATACTCACAAAGGTATTTTCCTCGTGCGTTGCTGATCAGTGAATGCAGAAGTTTTATACTGTTCTGCCTCATTTTAACGTTATTCAGACACACATATATATATATATATATTTCATTTTCGTTACACATTTCTTTAATACAGTCGGTTCCAGTACCTTTTCATTACCTAACATTATGTTCACTACATTGTGTGCGTATTGTATGTACATTAGACGTTATACGAGGGATATCTAGGTTATGGCCTACAGAGATTGATGCTCGCCGCTTTGGGTGATTCAAAACATATATGAGTTCAAGTTTCTACATACTATTGAAAAACACTTTTACAAATAGAGGTTACACGTTTGGTCAACATCTTTCTCCGTGGTTATAGCAGCATTAGTCCAGACCTGGAGGGATATCATATAACGTTACATTTTTATGGTTCGTTCACATTTTAAACAGAGGTAGTTCATTAACACCAATACTTGAACTATTTTCTACCTTCTTCAGATAGTGATGCTTCAGCTTTTTTCCCCGTTGCCCCGGCCTTGCGGTCTGGGTCATACGGGGTGCAATATCACATTGTTACTAATATAATGTTGCCGTGTTGGCATCTCGGGTTTAGCTCATCTCCGACTTTCTCATGGGAACGCGCTCGCAGCGGATCTGCCAGGGCTGCTGAGGCGGCAGAGATGCATGAAAGGCCCTCCAAAGGTGGGGGCCTCGTTACAGTGTGCTGAACTCACACCATGTTTGCTGTGCACGATGGCGTCTAGGCCTAACTTAAGTTTCGGTAAATGCAAAGACAGGGTGCGTGTGGGCAATGTCGTCGGCGGGTGAACCCCCCTCCACCTGGGCCCGGGTGGCATGAGGGTGCTCCCACCGAGCCATGGTCCTCACCTGGGGAGGGAGCTGTAGGTGAGGAGGGCCTCGTGGCCATTCCTCCCCTACATTTCCCCCCTTTCGTTACTTAAAGTAACGAATTTCTTTAGCTCTTCTAATCTTCTACATTCTTGTTCTTCTAACACTGCACCATCCCATGCAGGGGTTCCTTTTATAGGCATCCATGCTCTGCACACCCCCCTTAAGCTCTCACCTCTCCTAGCATACTCGTCTGGTGTACATGTCAAATATATACAGTCGCCGGTCTCTTCCAGATCTACCCAGACCTCCTCATACCATTCCAGTTCTACGTCTCGTGGTTCTTTAATCGTGGTGTGCCATAGCTTATCTACTATGTACTTGTCACGGCACATAGGCACTAACTGGTACCTGGGGGTGTTGTCTGTTCCTGTCTGCACATGTACTTCTTGTGTTGCTTTAATTGTACCACCGGAGTTGCCCATTGTCACCATCATCATTGCACCGTTAGGGACTGCATTAGCACAACATCGGAGGCCCACCTGGCACAGGCAGAACATCACAAGGATGATCACCACTATTGGTATCAGGAACTTCATTGTCACTCCAAGCCATGAGGGAACCCAGGAGAAGATATTGTCGAACCACGAGCTATCCTCAGCTCCACCTTCCATTTTCATCTTCTCGCCCAGGTTATGTACTGCTTCAATAACGTGGGACAGGGACCCATTTTCTGCGTCTTCAGAAGGTACGAACGTGCAGCATGCACTTCCTATTTTTCGGCAAACACCTCCATCGATTGCTGTTAACAGGTCTAGGACATACCTGTTTTGCATGGTCATTAATCGCAGAGCTCGTAGTTCCACCTTTATTATGTTGAACCCTTCTTCAGTGTCATTGGCCAACTGGATCAGTTCCCACCGTGTGATCTGGAGCCATTTTGCATTTGCTCTTGCTTGGACACTTGATACTAGTGAAGCAAAGAATGTTTCCACGGAGCTGAACAGGCGATACTTGTCTGGGATCTGTGCCAATAAATCAGATGATGCTTGTGATATGTAGTTCGAGGCTCGCTTGTTCCTTGAGAGCTCTTCTCCTTTCCCTCCGGAGGACAGGACATAAAGGTGCGCTTGTGTAGTTGGAGACGCTGCATTCTGGTTCAAGCCTTCGTTCATCGTGTTACTTCTGTCAATATGGCTTTCAGGAATCACCATTAGTGTTGAATGCAAAGTGGCCATTGAGCAGCTACCACTCCATGATTGGGGAAGGTGCAGGTACGCCTTGTTCCCGCATACCCAGTAGGTGTCCATTAGTGCTGCTGTTCCTTTTTTCATATCTGGGATGGTGAGAGTTTTGTTACAGTTTTTGTTCGTTCCTATTGCCATTTTTCCTTCTCCCTTGAAACATAGTTTGTTTTGTATTTCACTTTGTAGCTTAAAGGGTTTTTCCATCGCTGTTACCCATGTTAATTTAGGGATGTGTTCTTTCCATATTGGCAAGCACGTTCTTTCCATCCACCGCAACTTTTCCGGTTGAACACCCTTCAGTGCTTCTGCCTTGCACAGCACTTCTTCGTCTTTCCATTTGCTTTCGGAAAACAGTGTCCCTTGTATTGCAAAGAAAGGTTCTTTAAGGCAGATCACTCCAGACGCTTGCGAATAGCACGTTTTGTTGTTCTGTACCATTCTGAAAGAGACATCGTGTGCTTGGAAAGTGTTCTTTATTCTACACAGCGTGAGATGAAGGAGACATTGGGCATCCACAATGGGCAATTCTCGTGGCAACAATACTTTAGGTGTGCCTGATGCATGGGGGATAAGTGAGCAGACATAACAGCTCTCATTGGTTGTTTGTTTAGCTGTTGTGCTCATATCTGCATACCATTTATTTGCTTGGTGAGGGTGTCGTGGGTCTTCCATTTTGTCTAACCCTAGCCCATAATACTCATCATACCCTTTTCCACCAGTCTCTCTTCTCCGCCTACTTTTCTCCCTTCTTCTGTACCTTCTCGTTATAGGAGGTGAAGAACCAGGCCCCCCTTCCTCCCTCCCACCCCCCTTTTCTAATTCTTCATATAGGGACGTGTGTTCTGTCATCATAATCACTTTTCCATCCTCATTAATAAACAAGAGATCGTTGTTTGAAATTGGGGCGGGAGGGATCGTGTGGTTGTTGTATGTACCAGGTTGGGACATTGTGTCATTATCTACATTTTTGGTTCTCCATTGTGAGAGGACAGCAGTGGGTGGTGTAGTATAGTATCCCCACACAAAGTGTGATCCATCCCAGATCAAGAAATCACCTTCTTTGATACCTACAGTCGGAATTGTTTTCGTTCCAGGAGCAAGGGTGGTGTTGTTCCCCCCTCCCCCCTCGTTCATCTCGGTAGAGATGAACGCTATAATCCAGTGTAACACCAGACAAAACATTGAGATGAAGAACACGATAGCACACATTGATAAACCACATTCAAATGAATATGTTAATCTAGCCACTAACATTTCTCTAAATCTAACATATCTATTAGTTGCAGGCTGCCCATTCGATGCCATGATAAATCCTGTTTGAGACACAAAAGTTCATTAAATACAAACATGTAAGCATTTCCACATTGTAACGTTTCGGTGATAAAATATAGGGTTGGGTGAGGAAGGGGGTTTGTTGACAGACAAGGTAGCTTTCAGTCAATATTATTCGTAACTTACTATATATATATATAAATAATAAAAAAACATGACATTTTTAAAAACAACAATAATAAAAAACATCTTAAATAGTACAGGAAGGAAAAAAAAGAGCCCCACGCAAAACTTTCAAAAATTGTAAAAAGAAAATTTACATATACATGTGTACATGTTTTAGTCCAGGACATTTGTTGCGCGCTAATTGTGTTCACTGTTCATCTCATGAAGCACACAAAATTCAAATCATTCATTCCGCACAACTTCATCGTCCGCTGTTGCCTGTGCCTCATCCTGCACCTCACTCTCCGCAGCGCTGTAAGCTTTACGTACATCTGTCAAATGCACCCAATATCGCAGGCCCTTAACCTTTACTGCTGTAGGCGTGCAAAACACTACCTCATAGGGGCCATGGAAGCGTGGTGCGTTCCACCTCCGCACAAAACTTCTAACATATATAAGGTCCCCAGGCATTAGCTGTAGTGGTTTTTCAGGCAAACCGTTTGGTTCAGTCGCGTTCCCCTCCTCTCTTGTCGAGGGGGGGGCTAGTTGCTTTGAAATTACGCGCGCTGCCCGTGTCAATTTTCGCAGGTATTCTGTGAACTCCTCCCCCAATATGGCTGCGCTTCTGTGTGCATCAGAACGCTCACGGAGAGGCGAATGCGCTGTGTGCATTCTTCTTCCCGTGACGATCTCGTGCGGGGACAAATGGTGATCCTTACTTGGCTGGTTTCGTAGCTCAAACAAGGCCAAAGGCAGGCAGTACATCCAAGTCTTTTTAAGGGAAAAACAAAGTTTTGATAATCTGCTTTTTAACAGGCCGTTTATCTTTTCTACGACGCCATTACTTTGAGGATGATAAATCGAACATAATTTGTGCTTTATTCCCAATAATGTAGTCACTTCTTTAAAGAGTTCATTAACAAAATGCGTCCCGTTATCTGAGCGAATAACGTCGCAAATTCCCCAGCGCGGAAACACTTCCCGCACTAGGAACTTCGCGGCGCCCTTCGCGTCAGGGCGGGCACAAGGGCCTGCCTCCACCCACCTCGAAAATGGACATACAACCACAATCATGTATCGAGCCCCATTACACCTTTCTCCCATGTCTACATAATCAATGTGGAGCTCTCTGAATGGGCCACTTGGTTTTGGTATCGTACCCCTTAGTGTACGCAATGTCATACCTGAGTTGTAAATTTGACATGTCGTGCATTCTAGAGCTAACCTTGTGACGTGTTCCTGGAGGCAAGGTGTAAACCAATCTTCTTGTATCTCTGCCATTATGTGTTTCTTTGTGTTGTGTGCAGGAAAGTGTAGTTGTTGAAATGCTATTTCTAACAGCGTGATTGGCATTACCACTTTTCCTGAACTCTCTTGTCGCCACAATAAATCAGTCGGTGATTTGCTGCATCCTCTCTTAGTCCACAGCAATTTTTCCTCTGCACTAGCTCCCTCTTGCAGCTCTATTATCTCCTGTGTGGACATCATGTTGTATCCTGTGGGGACTTCTTGGCTTGCTGTGTGGTGCAACATGTACTCTCCTATTTCACCTTTTTGTAGATATGAAGCTGCTTTGGCAGCGGCGTCTGCTGCCGCGTTCCCCAAAGATACAAAATCTGTATTGGTGGTATGAGCTTGACATTTTACGATGGCCACTGCCGTGGGGTCTTGCAGGGCCTCAATCAGTTCTTTCAATAATTCTGCATGCTGGACTGGCGTTCCGTCTGCTCGTCGGAACCCTCTCCGCCCCCACCGGGCCAACCCGCCGTGAACTGTTGTTGTCATGTATGCTGAGTCTGTATATATGGTCACTGCGCACCCCTTGGCGGCATGCAATGCTTCTATTAGCGCTATTAGTTCTGCTGCTTGCGCTGAATAGTGTGATGGGAGGCGGTGTTGTACTAGTATCTCATATTCATCTTCCTCTAATCGTACCACTGCCATACCCACATGCTTTTCTCCTGTCTCCATGTCTATTGATGCTGACCCGTCCACAAAATACACCTCACCCTCGGTCAGGGCATTTTCAAAAATCACTTGATCCTTACTTTCGTCACCTGTGTACGTGGCGCAGTTGTGGTTTTGCATGTCCTCTATGGTGCATGCCTCTGTGATGAATGTGGCTGGGTTCACTGTTTTACATCTTACTATATGGATGTTAGCGCTGGACAGTATTATCTCATATGCTGTGGCGCGTTGTGTTGTCAATGTGCTCTTTGTTCGCTCTAATATTGCAAAAAGTGAGTGTTCCACGAACAGTGTCACCGGGCAGCCCATTACTATCGTGGCACTTTTTTCAATTGCGAACGCGGCTGCAGCTAGGGATTGCTCGCACGCGAAATGACCTTGCATTACTGCGTCTAGGGTGCCGCTGTAGTAAGCTAGTGGTTTGTGCCCTAAGGATGTTTTCTGTGTCAGTACTGCTGTCATCAATGTTCCTTTGCAGTGTGAAAATAAGAAGAACTCGCGCCCATAATCTGGGTTTGCTAGTACTGGAGCGCTTGATATCAGCTCTTTTAGTGAGTTAAATGCTGTGTTCGTCACCTCTGTCCATTCTATGTGTTTGTGTTCTTGTTGTGCTTCTTTCAGTGCCTGTAGCAGGGGCCTTGTGTACGCCGCATAGTCCAATATCCATGCTCGGCAATAGTTACACATACCCAGAAATTTCTGCATCTCTTTTACTGTTTTGGGCTCCCCAATTGTTCTAATCGCCTGTGCCCTGTCTGGTATAATTCGCTTGCCATCCTTTGATATCAACTGACCCAAGTATAGGACCTCCGTCAGACAGTATTGTAACTTCCCCTTGTCCACCTTGTACCCCTTATTTGCCAATAATGTCAAGAGTGTTATCGAGTCCTGTCTGCATTCTTCCTCAGCCTGTGCACAAACCAATAAATCATCAACGTACTGAATCACTGTGCTTTCTACAGACAAATTCCCCAGATCTTCATGTAGTACCCTGTTAAATATGCTTGGGCTCTCGCAATATCCTTGTGGTAGTCTGCAGTGTTCGAACCTCCTTCCTCCCAATGTAAATGCTGTCAAGTACCTGCTCTCTTCTGCCAAGGGAATCGAAAAGAATGCATTTTTTAAGTCAATTACTGTGAAGTGTGATGCTATTTTTGGAATGTTGCACAGTATTGTCGCCGGGTTCGGGACTAAAGGGAACTCCTTCATTACCACATCGTTCAATGGGCGTAAATCTTGTATCATCCTCCATGAACCCCCCTTCGCTTTTTTGATTGGGTAAATGCATGTGTTGCATGGGGAGTTTGAGGGCACTATTATACCCTGTGCTAGCAGTGCTTCTATTGTCTCTCTGATCCCTTCTTCTGCTTCTCGCGACAGTGGATATTGTTTCACCCGGGGTAGTATTGCTCCTTGTTTTACTTTTATCACCACAGGCTGAACTTCATGTAGCAACCCTACATCGTGGGGGCCATTAGTCCATAAGTTAGCGGGTACTGAACTCATGTCTTCATCAAAAAATGTATGCGGTGCTCCTACTACCGCCATTAGTTCAACTTTAGTTTGTCTGGCTGTAACTACGATGTCGCAGGGCATTGCCAGTTCCATCACTACTTCACCATCTCCCTCAGTGTCAGAAAATAGCTCCTCGTCCGAGAGCTCTCTCAGGGGGATATTTGCATTTGTACACAATACTGTCCGCCACTCACACCCTTCCATGTCAATACCAATCACGCATATTCTGTTTGCTGATACATGTATTGCATGCAAATCCAATGATAGTACTTCCCCAAGAGCAGTGTCAGGGCTTGCTATGGGACGAAAAAGGAATTCTGCTGGTATTCTCCACTCCACCCTTTTTAGTTCTGGTACTATGAGAGCCAATGTTCTCATGCCTTCAACAAACATCTCCTCATTTCTTGGTACCCCTCTGATCTCTTTTATTGTTGTGTGGCCGTGTATTACTGCTAATATACGGAGGGGGCATATGCCTGGCGTTGAACATACGATGCCGCTCCCTGTGAATGATATGGTCATGTTTAGTTTGCTCAAGAGATCTCTCCCCAGTAAGTTGATGGGAGAGTTTTCATAGTACAGTAAGGGTGCTTTCACTGTTTTACCCCCCACTGTCACATCCAATACCTCTGTGTAAGGAACTTCAATTACAGCCCCAGAGAACCCCTGCGTCTCTAACGTTCTATTAGATAACGGGAACCGGCCCTCTCTAATGCATGATTTCTCCGCTCCCGAATCCACCATGAATATGAATTGCTTGTCTCCTATCTGCGCTCCTATCAATGGTTCCTCTGATGCATTGTGGGTCGTAGACAGTACTGGACACGCAAGTGCTCTCTGTGGGCTGTCCTATGCGGGGTGTCTCATTGCCCCCCCTTGATCGAAAATATTCCCCGAAACTACTGACACTCCACTGTAAGGTGCGGGGGCTGGTGCCCCATTAGCTCCTGTGGCGAAAGTATTACCAGGCGTGTAGTGCACATTGTCATTATTCTGTGGGCTGGTTTGTGTTCGGTATTGATGTCCGTGTAGTTGTGCGTTACTCCTTTGTACTACATTGTCTGGTTGCTGGTATTGTCCCATGGGGAGGCCGTAGGGGCTTCCTGGATGGGGGTGTCCGTACTGTTCTATCTCTTGGAAACCGTTGTTTTGTCTGCTCCTACATTCCCTTGAGTAATGCCCCCATCTCCCACAATTCCAACAGCTCCCCTGTGGACCTCTGGGACCCTGCCACCCATTTCCTCCCATTCCTCCATACCCTTGTCCTCCTCTTCGCCCCCTGTACCCACCTCTTCCTCCTCTTGGGGCCCACTCTTGCCACGTTGGACCTCCGTTCTGCTCCTGCTCTGTCCACTGTCGTTGCCCTTGTCCTGCCCAATTCGCTGCTATTCTTCCTTGTATTGCTATTTGCCCCTCCTCTCCTTCCTCTCCCTCCCGTATGAGTGGGAGTCCCGCTACCGCTGCTGCGACCTTCACCAATTTTGATTGCACCAACTTCGCCTCGTCCGCCAACCTTTTCTGTGCTACTTCCCTCTCTCTTTCTTTGATCCGTTTACAATGGTGTACTATTATGCTTTGGATCTCCGGCCAGCCTTTTGCCTCAACACCTGCTATTTTATCTAGTGCCTTTTGCACTTCCTTTGGGAGCCCTCTTTTAATGATGAAGTAAAATAGAGACGTGGATTGGTGCCAGGGCGTACCCGTTTCCGCTCTCCACATCTCCTGCACCCGGAGAATGTAATCCATAGCGTCCTCCCCATCATTCATGGTACATTGCATTACTGACTGCAGATCAGGGGTATCTGGGAAAGTTTCCCGCAGTGCGTCCCACACCCTTGCTCGCACGGTGTTAAAAGAAGCCCCATCATGGCGATCACACTCCAAAGTTACAGCTGGAAAACCCGCTTTAGCCCACACTCTGTCTGCCTGATCCCCTACTGAGGACACTAGTAGGCTTTTCACATCGCCTACTGCCAGCGGTATACCCGCGGTATGTTTTTCAAATGCATATATCCACTTGCTTGCCCCTCCTGACAGCTGTGGTAGTAATTTCATTAAGTTAGCCTTGTCCATCTGAGCCCACGGTATATAGTTCGGCCTCCCACCTCCCCTGTGGAGTAATGGTAGTTGTAATTTCCCTTTTGCCGTTGCAGCTTCCTTTTCCTTAGTCACTGCTGACTCTAATGACGCCATCTTCCCCACCCTATTTCTTAGTCGTCCTATCCATTCATCCTCTATAGTCCCCAGTGAACATGCCCCATCTAGCTCCTCGCCTTCTCCTCCTACTGCCATGCTCAATCTATCACTCTCATCCCCCCCTCCTCTGACATCACATAACAAATCCTCTCTGATCCCTCTCTCTCTCGAGACATCACCAATGCTTCCTTCTGCTGTCCCTACTTCTATTATCCTGGTCGGTTCTTCCTCAATTCTGAACAGTATTTCCCCCTTTTTCCATCCTTCCTCAATTTGTCTACTTTCGCTCGACGCTCTAGACGTGCGTCCAGATTGTGTGGGGGCGCACGCTGTGCGTTCACATATGTCTTTTATTCTTGAGAGCTCATCTCGTGCCACTGTAAGCCTCGACTCTAAGTCACTCGTTAACTTCTCTATGTCCACTCTCTGTGTGCCTCCCTGGGTGTGCTCTCTAGTGTTTTCGTATGGTGGGGGTGCAGTTGGTCTTTGTGGCGTGCTGGTTGAAGGGGGAGGCACATAAATCGGGTCGCTATATCCTGTTGCAGGGGCTGGTTTAGGTAATATTGGGTACAACATAACCACTTCCGCAGGCTGTTCTGTACTTAACTGTTCCTTTTCCTCTCGCGGGATCATTAGTGGATTGTCTGTGGTGGAGGGTAAATCAATATTTGGAGCTGGAGCTTTGGGTGGGGGTACTTCCTCAAACAATCTCCAAAGATCTAATATCTCCTTCCTGTTCTGCCATTTTTTTCCCTTATACTTAAGGCGAATACATGTACATACCATATCAAGAACGCTTTTGTCAAAAGACCCTCCTTCTGGCCAAATCTGGGGCAACCCCTCCCCTTTCAATTCTGTTAACCATTGATCATGATATTTATTTATGCGTTCAGCATATCCCGGCAAGCTCTTGCAAATGTGTGACAAGGGAGTTTCAGCCCCCATCCTTTAAATCGCTAGCGCTACCTTGTTCGCTTTCGTTACCTTTTATTAGCTGTAAATATGCGTATGTATTCCTTTATGGCACAGACAAGAGCGGACCTCTTAAAATTATCACCCACCGTTATTCACTGCACAAATCTCTTCTCACTCACCATATCTCATCTCCTTCCCATTCCCAGGCACTCTTATGTGATCTCACTTGTAATTGATCAAGTACTGGTTATGGCCACACTCTCTGACACCACCTCGCGGCCACCCGTTCGTCTCTCACACTCGTACGGTGCGCGCACCCTTCACAATGCTTTCCACTCACACTCTTTGTCTTTCTCCTCCCTTTCCTCCCTAACCAGCTGTCCCTGTTTTCCTGCTAAGGTTACTGTGTTCACGTCTGTACGTGCCACTACTGAGTCCCCGCTTTTTAAGATGTTCTAACTTCTTTATACCCTTCTCATTTTCGCCCCCTACCCCGTGGAAATGGAAAAACAAGAAATAGAGAGAGAGAGCACAATCACTAAAAAATATTCCCGGTGTCTCCTTTTGCTAGACACCAATAACTTATTTCTCACTTCTTCATATATTCCCAGTACTAGTCTAGATAGCACTATGCGGCGCCGCCTTCCACCCCCTCTCGGAGCTAGGTTTCCGTCACTTCTACCACGTCACTTATTTCTTACTCCTAATGGCCATATGCAAAAGAAAGAATAAAGAAAATTTCAAGACCCGTCTGTAGTAGACCCCCGATATTCTTCTCCTCTACCTGTCCCCGTTCTGTTATTCCCAATTCCCTTTCTTTTCCCCTTGACGATCACTCGCACTCGGTACTCACGTGCCCGTCTTGAACCGATACTCTCCGAAACTGGGTCCGTCCAGGCGGCGTCACCGGTAACTCAACGGTCAGCCCCTGGCTCCGGCGAGCGGCACTCAAAGGGGATTTTTTTCCAATCGGGATCCCGTACCCTTTCTCATTGAGTGCGCACTTCTTATTGTGCCGGTCGCCGTTGGCGGGCGGCCTCCCGGAGACGGCTCACCGTGCGTATCCCTTCTCGACCGGAGATTCTCGTGCCACAAGGGGGTCGTTTAAGAAGGAGTTAGGAAAAATAGTTTGGAGATATCACGCTATCGGGGTCACCACTGAAAGGAAGCGCCCCCAATTCAGCACGATCCTCCCCGCAATGAGAGACAATAAGGGACTCTCCCGTAGTGGGAATAAGACCAAGACAGAGTGCGGGTGAGCGTAAGTGGGAGTTTATCCAAGGATAAGGCATGCAAAGAACTCTGCAACCTACGAGAGCGCTCTGCCTGACAATAGCAAAGACAGGCGTATTTCTAATACAAAAAACGTCATCAACACCTAAACACTATAGGGGGCACAAGTCAATTGGGATTGGGTGGTGTCGACTAACTATAAGTGTTGCTGGCGCGGGGTTGGTCTTGGCGGGACGACGTCACTGGTCAGCCTCGTGGGTTGGGTTGGGCCTGGCAGGCCGGCTTGAGGTCATCCATGCGGTGTTGATGTGCTGGGGCAGCCTGTGACAATAACGAATACCTTTCCTGTCTCATTTGCCCTAGGCCATGCACACTACAGTTATTCAGAAAATGACATTTACGTTCATTAATAAATCGCTTCACTAGCTTATCTTATAAAATAAACACAACACATGAGGAATGCACCTCGTGAGAGGTCTGGTGGTTGTCGGTTGGGGTGAGATTTACCTGAGTCTTATTGACCGGTATTTTAGGTCACGGGACGGGGCTCTGGGACCTGGGCCGAGTGATACATGTCTGTCTGCTGCGTTAGAAGTTATTATATAGATGGGTCTCTGTGTCTTGTCCCAATGATGGGGGTCGTCCTTACACGGGGTCAGGATTCTTGGGGGGGTTCGTGGGGATTTATGAGAGGGTGCTGGTAGATCAGTGGGTTCATCCGTGGGTTTATTACCGTGCTGTAAATAACACAGGTGGCGGGCTGTGGCCTTGGTTGCGGCGCCGGGGCCTCTGACTCTCTGAAGTAACGCCAGCTTGGTTGGGGGAGGTGAGGGAGCGCAGCACAAGTCTTAGCTTTTTTATCTGGCAGGCTTGGTGGGGTGGGAGAGGGAATGACCTTGCATATACTCACAAAGGTATTTTCCTCGTGCGTTGCTGATCAGTGAATGCAGAAGTTTTATACTGTTCTGCCTCATTTTAACGTTATTCAGACACACATATATATATATATATATATTTCATTTTCGTTACACATTTCTTTAATACAGTCGGTTCCAGTACCTTTTCATTACCTAACATTATGTTCACTACATTGTGTGCGTATTGTATGTACATTAGACGTTATACGAGGGATATCTAGGTTATGGCCTACAGAGATTGATGCTCGCCGCTTTGGGTGATTCAAAACATATATGAGTTCAAGTTTCTACATACTATTGAAAAACACTTTTACAAATAGAGGTTACACGTTTGGTCAACATCTTTCTCCGTGGTTATAGCAGCATTAGTCCAGACCTGGAGGGATATCATATAACGTTACATTTTTATGGTTCGTTCACATTTTAAACAGAGGTAGTTCATTAACACCAATACTTGAACTATTTTCTACCTTCTTCAGATAGTGATGCTTCAGCTTTTTTCCCCGTTGCCCCGGCCTTGCGGTCTGGGTCATACGGGGTGCAATATCACATTGTTACTAATATAATGTTGCCGTGTTGGCATCTCGGGTTTAGCTCATCTCCGACTTTCTCATGGGAACGCGCTCGCAGCGGATCTGCCAGGGCTGCTGAGGCGGCAGAGATGCATGAAAGGCCCTCCAAAGGTGGGGGCCTCGTTACAGTGTGCTGAACTCACACCATGTTTGCTGTGCACGATGGCGTCTAGGCCTAACTTAAGTTTCGGTAAATGCAAAGACAGGGTGCGTGTGGGCAATGTCGTCGGCGGGTGAACCCCCCTCCACCTGGGCCCGGGTGGCATGAGGGTGCTCCCACCGAGCCATGGTCCTCACCTGGGGAGGGAGCTGTAGGTGAGGAGGGCCTCGTGGCCATTCCTCCCCTACACCACGCCCCAAGTTTTTTTTTAATCATTAGCCACATTTTCTATTTCTTTGTTATCGAATGATTGTTTCTCCTCCCTCCAGGAATGATTGTTTCTCCTCCGGGATCAACTTGTTGTAGGTTGTGTGTAATGCTTTCCATGACATCCTATTTGCCTCATTGCAGTCAGTCATGTGAGAACCATGCTTGCCGGTATTTAATCTCTCTAACAAGCTTGGTCTTCAATGGGGCCATTCTTTCCAAACTGTCTGTTAGATAGTCGTAGAGTGTTATTAGCATCTCTGGGGGATCTAGATCTCTAAACGCAGTCATTATCAGTGTTATAAATTCTTGAAGGTCATGCCGGGCAATCTTTTTCAGATTTCTATTGGTGACTGATTTTGGTATGCTATGTGTTTTCCTAGGTATGCCTGGCAAATCGATGAGTGCGTCTACAAAATAATGGTCAGACCAGACACATAGCTTTGTGTTGGTAATGCTCATATATATGTTCCTGGAGGCTATCCAGTCCAGAATATTGTCCCATATGTGTGTGGCTTCTTTCTTAAGGATATTGAAGTTTTGTTTTCTTAAGTCTTGACAGTTCCCCTGCCTATTTGTCTTCAGGAATAGATAGCCATCTCTTTGTCCCCAAGCAGTATAGTGGCACTGTTTGGTTTATTTAGCGGAGGTAAAATGTGAACTAAGTCCTCATTAAATTCAGACATTTTAGTTGGGGAACGGTACACCACAATGAGGTTAATACAAAAATTATTGTTGGGAAGACAGTTGAGGTTTATCGTTTCACATCCTGGACAAAGTATTGGGACCTCTAAAAGTTTAAAGTCTGACCTGGCCAAGAGCGCCACTACCCCTTAAGTGCATGTTTCACAGTGTTTACCATCAAAACTGAAGCCGGGGGCTATTGCTAGAGTCAGACTTGAACCGCTTGAGTCTTTAAGCCAGGATTCATTTAGGCACAAGATATCAAGTGTCTTGTGGCGTGGCTAACTAGCCATAAAATAAGCTGTGGATCTCCGTGGCTCCTGCTGATCCTGCAATATCCTTGAATGCTCATTGGAAGGAAGCGATGTGCGTGCCATTCAAATAGGTCTACTGATGTGTGAAAGTGCACTGTATGCAGCTTATATGTTTAAAGCTGTAACCAGATTGCGTAATAGAAGTTACACGAGGAAGAAATAGAACGAGGTCCTGCGGATGTCCTGACAAGATGGCCGACTCGTGGGAACAAAGGAATTCGCTGCAGCAGTCCGGGAGCGCTCACAGCACAGGTTGAACGGCGGCGTGACTCACACTGGGTCGAGGCGAGCAACGGGGAGCCCACATATACACAAGGCCGAGCGCAGAGCGCCGTCTGCTCGTGCTTTGTGATAAAGATATGCCCGTGGGCATGAGAGCCTCAGAGGTAAGGTCAAGGCGTCTACAGTCGTAATGTGTGTGGCTGGAAATTAGCCACTCTCCCACCGAGTGGCCAGATTCAGAGAGCCGCCCAAGGCTGGAGGGAATCATCAGTGGCCCAACTAAGAGCAATGTAAGGGCAAGACCTGGCAATGCTCCAGCACTAACATATGGGAAAAGCTGGCCCAGCACCTCGCAGATACTGACAGAGGATCCAGGCCTTTCCAGTGAGCCATGCGACTCAGGAAGCCTGCGCCGGTGAGATACTTTGTTCCCAACTGAGGCATCGGAGCACACAGAAGTGAGAAGCTCTCTCCGGGAACCTGATAACAGACTGCTACAGTTGTAGCTGAGACTGTAGACAGACACCTTTATGTGAAACGTGCTGCAAGCACAACAGTAACACAACCCGGGCTCCTGGATGCAACACATCATGGGCAGATACACTGCATAAAGGAGGGGGCTGCAGAAGAGGGAACTCAGTCTAATGTTGATGGTACTAATGGGATGATGGGGCCAGTTCAACTGCATGATAAAGAGAGGGCATTGTAACACACCATGAGTAGTGGTGAAAGACTCATCCTGAAGTGCAGAAGCACAAGCTGCAGAGGAATATACTTTATTAAACCATTCAACCTAGCAAGTGCGCTGGTGGTAGTCGCTCTGTGTCGCCCAGACACTGATGAAAACAGAGGCGTACCGGTAGACAAGACCTTCAGAGGCATGAACCATGAGGCTCACGATGCGAACGCTACTATAGTGGAAGACAGTAGCATTGCTGAGAACCCCAGAATGAAGTGACCCTCAGGAAGCTGGAGCACAGAAGGGCCACGATTAGGGTGGAACACAAATAATTGCCACTCCGGGTGACCTGGCTCAAGGAAGGGAGGTGCTAGAGGAGCGGGTACGAGAAGCCCGGAGATTAATGGTGGCAGACACATTAAGACACATGACTAGAATCCACACTGAAGGCGACCTGGTTGGAACGACGAGGCAGATGCAGGCACTTAAAAGGGTAGCCCGAGGATTTGAGAGTTACGATAGCTCCACCGACTGGTGCACAAGATCACCCTATGCCTAAGAAGGAGCGCAGTACGGGTGAGAAACCCAGGCACTGCGCATCACGCAGACAGTGGCCCTCTGGAGGACAAGGTAGCAGATGAAGGCCGGGCACTGAGTGGCACTAGCATATAAAGAATTGGCCCACCCCAAGTAGAGAGGCCGCTCATAGGTCCAATATGGCCTTCAGACTGCCTAAACTGAAGGGGAAGCAGCAAACAATAGAGGAGTACACTAAATCACCACAAACATCAGAGGTTGGCAAGACTAAAGGGCAACAGAAGCAGAGCGAAGGGACCCCGACAAGAAATGATCGGCAGATACTTGAGGCAATCACAAACTTGAAGGCATCATGGGAAACGAAGCTTGCTGCTGCGATGTCTGCACTACAGACCTCGCTGGAGTTCGTTAGACGCTGTAAAGGCATACGTCAATCTGTTACGACAGAATGTGAGGACACTGGCAGAACGCACAAGTGGTTTGGAGATGGAGGTGAAGACAAATAGGGCCACCTGCGTGGCGAACGTCACGGAAGTGCATACATTACGTCAGCAGGTGCGGAACTTGGAGAACAGGGCCGAAGAAGCGGAAGGGTGTGCACAGAGAAATAACATACAAATTGTGGGGCTCCCGGAGGGGGCAGAAGGATCAGACCCGACCAATTGCGTTGAAACCATGCTACTGCAGGAAATCGATGGTGGGGTCCTCGCTCAGGGATTTGCAGTGGAGAGAGCGCACAGAGCCCTGATTAGAAGGCCATCACCGCCCCCCGCCCATGCCCGGTCATTACAAAGATATTAAACTACAAGGACGGAGAGAAGATTCTGGAGCACTTTCAGAGCGTCAGCAACCATCACAGTGCACCCAGATTACACCTTTCTGGTACAGAGATGGCGACTGAACTACGGGGCGATCAAGGGGAGGCTGCGCGAAGCAGGCTACAGATACATGTTGATGTAACAAGCGAAACTTGAGGTGTTTCACAATAATAAGGCCCTTTTTTTTTTTTTTTTTTTTTTTGGAGACTCCGGAGGATGCGACGGAGTGGTTGGATGCACAGAACTGTCCAGCGGGAGCAGAGGACGAGACGCAGTGCGGAATGGATAAGTGAAACTGTGCTTTCCTGAGCTGCTATGATATATGAGAAATAGACTTTGGGACTTGACTATAGCATAAGTTTATGATGGAGCCGGGAGAGAAGTTACGAATTAAGATGTAATTTGAGCGGCAGACTGTTAGCTCATTGCAGGAGACACACGTATGGCGTAGTATAATCAGCGCCAAGATACACACGAACACCCCCCATAGTTAATTTAGTCGAGATACTGGTAGTACGGTATCCTCCTGCTGTGCTCCGATTAGCGGTTACACTGGGAAAGGGCTAGAAGCGGGATAGCCTGAGATCCAGGGATGCAGCTGGGCAACAGTTGGGGATGGGTAGGGTGGGGTGCGGGAAGGGAGTTGGGGAGTTTGGAGGGGTAGGGGGAAAAGTCGGGGTGCAACAAGTTGAGAAGGGGGGTGGGGGCAGGGGGGCTTGGGATGCTGGGAAGAAGAGAGCCTGCAATCATAAGCCGGTCCTACATAAGAAGAGGACAGGACAAACTATTACAACAAGAGGTAGAGACAGATGGCAGAATGGTATTATTAAAGGGGTTGGTGGGGAATAAGGAGGTGAACATCATTAACATGTATGCCCTGAACAATGATACTACGATATACTTTAAAAATCTGTATGCTAAGATCAGCCCATATATAGATGGTGCAGATATACTTCGGGCGGGGGGGAACTTCAACTACACATTAGACCCTAAACATGATAGATCGGACAGGAAGTTGGCCAAGCCCACCCTGGGGGCACTTTTGAATGATTTCCGTTTGGTTGATGTGTGGAGGATGCTCTGCCCACAACATAGAGAGTACTTGCACTACTCAGCCCCACACAACCTATACACCAGGTTGGACTATGTATTTTCATCCAGCACACTAATAGAAAGCGTGAGAAGTGCAGAATACAAAGCAGCAGACCTCTCAGACCATGCGCCGTTGATTGTAACATGGCAGATCTCACCTCCAAGGTCGAGAATTGCAACATGGAAGCTTGGAGCTGAGGCATTGAGGGATACAATATTTAGAGAAGACCTGGGGAAGGTAATAAAGGAATACTTTGAGCACAACACAGGAAGTGTGAGGTCAGCCGGCACGCTGTGGGAAGCAGTCACGGTGGTGGTGAGGGGGGATGCAATTTCGAAAGCAAAAGGACTACAGGGTGGCATGGTGCAGGAATTACAAGACACGGAAAAGGAGATGGAGGCCAAAATGCAAGAGGGAGTGGATTCCCCAGGAGGGGCTGAGTAATATTCCAATTGCAAGAGAAATGTAGAGGATATTGGGAGAGATTCAGCAACTTGAACTATAGGAAGTATAAAGAAAGGCAACATGCGGAAGGTGATAAGCCGGGGATGTTACTAGCCTGGTTCTGTAAGAACGAATCCCCCACACAGGCAATCGGGGAACTGCAAAGAGAAGACGGGCTAATGGTGGACACTCAGGAAGAAGTGAATGAAGGCTTTATGAATATTATCAGAGGTTATACGCAAATAAGATTGAAGAAGAGGAGATTGATATATTGGATACACTGGCTGAGATTATTTTGCCCAGGCTCGGGGAAACAGATAGGGAGAATCTAGAGGCCCCGCTCACGCTCGAGGAGCTGTAGCACGTGGTCCAGACACTACCCACTAACAAGTCCCCGGGGGTGGACGGTCTCCCGGGCGAGTTCTATACAACATACAAGGCTGAGGTGCTACCACCGATGTTGGACATGCTAAATGTGGCGTTTGACGACCCTCAGGGAAGCGATTATTATTCCACTCCTCAAGCCAGAAAAATTGAGCACGGACTGTGGTTCGTATAGACCGCTAGCGATGCTTAATCAGGATAGCAAGATACTCACCGCAGTGATGGCGAACCGACTGAGGCCAGTGATAAATAAATTGATACACCATGACCATACTGGGTATGTCACATGCAGGTCTATCTCTGATAATCTTAGGAGGCTTCACCATGTCATAGACTGGACAGAGGGGAGCCCACAGGAAGTGGCGATAGTCTCGCTAGATGCGGTAAAGGCCTTCGACTCAGTCAAATGGCCGTTCTGAAGGAATGTGGAATGGGACTAATGTACCTGAAGTGGACCCAGCTGTTGTATAGTGAGCCGGTGGATCGAGTCTGAACAGGACCGTTCACTTCGGGAAACGATGGAATCTAAGCAGAGGCATCAGGCAGGGGTGCCCTTGGTCCCCAATGCTCTTTATCCTGGCACTGGAACCTCTGGCGGTGTATTTGAGGCAACAATATGGCGAGGTGGGAATCAGTACGAAAGGGGGACAGCACCTCATATCGCTATACGCTGACTACATGTTGCTATACTTGAGATACCCTGAAGAAAACTTGCAGTATATTCTAGTGGTAATGGACCGATACGCGATACTCTCGGGTAGAACAATCCCAAAAGGTCTATCATATTCCCCCTAGGTAGATATGTGGGAATACCACGGCATGAGCTACCAGTGTTACAGATAGGATGGTCAACTGATACTTTCAGGTACCTGTGAGTGGATATACATCAGAGTCGAAGATGAATGCAAACATAACACAGAGAGGGCGGTGGAAAAAATATTACGCAGCATGGCATTCTGGGTCCGGTTTCCTCTAACTACGATGGGCAGGGCAGCCTTATTGAAGATGATAGTATTACCTAGGCTACTGCACTATTTCACGAATGTACCGTACTTGATACCTAAGTAGTTCTTCACCAAGATACAAAGTATATGTAGGGGGGTTAATTTGGCATAATACTAGGAATAGGATAGCACTGTGGAAATTGCAGAACCCGTACGAGCAAGGAGGAATTAGACTGCCCAATTTTGAGGTGTATTACCTGGCCGGCCAGCTTCAATATGTGGCTAGATGGTTGTCCGAGGACCCCACACCAAGTCTAAACTGTTGAGGGTGGAGTGCACACCGTATTTTTTGAACGAATGGGTGTAGTTGACAAGGTCTCCGAATGGGAAGAGGGTCCACACTACTAGACCTGGGGAACAAGATTTGGCGTAGAGCCTGCCAAGTGATGGGGAGCCCGCTACTGTGCTCCCCACAGATACCATTGGTGGCACTGGAGGGGATGGATGAGCAATTGAGGAGGACCATTAGAGAACACTGGGAACCAGTAGGTGTAACGACCATTGGAGACATGTGGCGGGAAGGGAAGAAAATAGAATTCGACACATTGAGAGAGGATACAGGCCTGCATGGTGGACAGTACATCACATACTCTACGCTGGTAACATTGGAAAGAAGACCTGGTCGGAAGTAGAGCTGGCCGGGAGCCAGATAGCGCCATAGAAATGTTTCAGGCTTTGTCTGATGGCGGCCATGAGGCCTCCCGAATCTATGAACTAATGATGGCCAAAGTCGAGAAGCAGGTGGTTCAGTTGAGGCGAGACTGGGAGGAAGAAAGTGGGGAAACAATAGGAGGCGGGCTATGGGCCAGCATGCAGAGATATACCACAAAGTGTTGAGAAATGTGAGACTACAACAGATTCAGTTATGTCACCCACAGGGCCTACATGACCCCAAAGAAGATTGCTAAGTTTACGAACGCTGGGACACAGACATGCCCGAAATGTGGAGAGGTGGATGCTGGGATGTTGCACATGTTCTGGGCATGCCCGTAAATAGCGAGATACTGGAAAGAGGTAGCACACCTCTTGGCAGGTAAAGGATTCAACTTAGATGTGGAATCTTTGTGGGCGTGCATGGTGGGGTCCCTAGACCACACAAACTCAAACATGTGTGCACACTTAAAGATCTGGTGTATATTCTTGCTAAACGCAGGATAGCAATGAGCTGGAAGGCAAGCAGTAGACCGAACGCAGAGGCCTGGTGGCGGGATCTCCTAAAATGGGCGGATGCTGAGACAGTGGTGTTGAGGGAAGCGGTGGTCAGAGGGGGGGAGGAGGAAGCGAGCACACTTACTGCCTATGCTGCATCTGGTCGCCTCATTGTCGTGGTCCGTGCAAGATTAACCCGAAGTAGATAGCTCCTCGGTTAGAGGGGGAAACGTTCTTCCCATAAACTTGGAAGTGTAAACTATAGAATTGCAGGGCTCCAAGGGGAAGGGAGGGAAGTTGGGAATGTCGGGGATTGTTATTTGGGCACCGTGTTTGGTGCATTGTATGTTGATTAATATTGAAATCAATAAAATATGTAAAAAAAAAATATATATCAAGTGTCTTTTCTTGTATGTAATCCTGGACCGTTGTAGCATGTTTATTTTACAAACGTGTATTAGGCATTAATATCACCCCGAAAGGAAGAAATCTGGAATAGGCCAACTACCTATTCGTTTTTAAATTAAGGTACATTTAAACAGAGGAGCTAGCTGGTACACATAAACGTTGGGAAGAATACACATTCTATAAATTATCTGCCAAGATTATTATACCATTTTCTAAATATTGCTGTGGAAGAACCTGAAACATTGAAAGATATCCAAGGCAGCATTCTCTTGTTTAAATGGGGAGGCTCAAAACCCAGGATAGGCAAAAAGGGTTAATGGCAAGCAGACAAAAAGGGGGGGGGGGTGTGCCTTAAGATACTAAACTACTATCTCTCTTGCCAAATAAGTACAATAGTGGAATGGTTGCAGCCAGAATCTAAGAAACATTGGCTGTTCGTTGAACATGCCTTGGCAGGACAATACATTTGAAAGTAACCTTGGCTGAGGGCGAAGGGCTATACATAAATGCGATTGCAGGGGTTACAGTGGAGATGTGGGACACAAAAAAGGGTTTAATAACTTTTCCCCTCATCATCTACACAACAGCAAGGGAACAGCAATGTTATGCCAGCCCTGAGAGATATTGTGGTTCACAATTGGTATATAAATGTTTGTAGGAAGGTAGGAGAGATGTTCATGCAAGGTGAAGTCAAATCGTTCACCCTATGCAAACAGGAGTTTACCCTCCATGAAACTAACAGGTTCAGATATCAACTGTTGAGGCACTGGGTAAATCAAAACACAAACAAAAAAGTTGCCACGCGGAAATTAAATTGGTTGGAAAAAAAGTTGTGCATGAAGGTACAGGCATGAGCGGATTAATAGGTAAGATATACACACATCTGATGAACACTAAGCAAAATGGAGAATGGGTGTATCAGAAAAAATGGGACAAAGTTGCATTGTAACATCACTGAAGAGATGTGAGAAAATATATTTAGAGAAACCTGGAAAAGCTCAATCCATGCACAACATACAGAATTACAGGTTACACAGGTGGCAAACCACCTATGAACTATATGCATTCGAGATATATATATATTGGATAGACTGTGGGCACAAGGTCCCTGATACACATTATGGGGGAGTGCCTTAAACTTGGATCATTTTGGCTGGAGATAAGAGAATATATAAAAGGAAAGACATCCAAGGTCTATAGACCTGCAGACTCCCTCTGTTAATAATGCAAAAGTCCTGAAAGAATCGACTTGTACAACATCTATCCAAATGATACAATATTCAAAATTACTTCAATATGTCAAATATACAAAACTAAAATGTAGTAAATGATAGAAAATATGGACATCACATCATCACAGGAACTTTCATGTGACAAAAACAGTCATACATAAACCAAGAAAGTAATTTTAATTAAAATCTTCTTGGGACAAAAAACACAGTTGAATATTAATAAATCAATCTGTGTTTAAACATAGCCCACCATGTTTCTCTCCTTCTGATGTAACCCAATACACAGCTTTCCTCAGAGGCTGACAAGTAAAGAAGACGTGTGTTGCTTAGAAATCAATAGAAGTGCCAAAAGATACCTTAGCTAAAAATAAAACGGGGAGACACTGTCTTAGTCCAATTATTACAATGATCTTCAAAATGATTCACCTTAGACTTGGAGCATACCCCATTATAGAACATAAATGTGCAAGTACCTGGCAAGTAATCAGTGGTACGAATTGGGTGATAAGAATTCACCATAACTTCATTCAAAATGTGGAAACCTTCAAAATAGGCCCAAACTGTTTGCTACTCTGCTATCCAAAATAATACAGGATGTGTTTTAATATTGTTTTATGTGGGTAAACCCAAGAAACTGCATTTCATTCTCTAAAAGGCAACATAGGGCCTTTACTCATTACGAGCTCTGGACCGTCACCAGGATGTGTAGACTGGTAAAAGAGGTTCATTCAAAGACTTCAAACTTTGTGATGTCCAACATATCGATATAAAGATAGACGGACGAGGGTCAATGGAGAGGATTTATCACGAGGGGGCCTAGATTAGCCATCCCTAATGCTATGGTTTGGTAGAATACATAAGTGGTTGGGCGTGGCTTAACAGCCATGTTGTAAGGAAGCCTTTCTGAAAAGCACCTTATGATCTGGACTGATCCTGGCATGCATTAATGGACATAGCGTGAGCTACTCCGCCACAAAACATCAACAGCTGTTGGAATACGGCAGGCACCGAAAGGTGAAACAGAGGTCAGAGGTTAGCTGCTGGATGATTTCTGTGCAAGTAAGAAAGTGCCAGGAATGCTGTGGGGACGGGAAGATGATGGCTGTTGTCGGGACCTCGCAGAGACCGTGCAGAACAAAGCACGGCGAAGCTGAGGCAGACAGAGGCCAGTGCCCAGCGGGGGGATGGATGTGATCTGGACCGTAGTGACTTGTGGACCACAAGGGAAGCATTCCGGGCAGAGGACGACGTGGATCGCAAAGTCCCTTGAAGGAAGCTGCATTCATTAATTTTGAGCCAAAGCTAGACCGCAGTGAAAAGGCAGCTGGTGCGATGGTCGGAGCAGCTGCTTGTGGCACAGCAGCCATGCGAGTGCAAATCATTATTTAGGAGGTGAGCTGCGGGGAGGTAGAACGGGACCCAACATATGGTGACTAGTGGCAGCCGGCATGGACACCTACAGTGCGGCGAAGCTGAGCAGTGGCACGGCCCTCCCCCAGCCCCCACCCACATGCGGAAGTGAGAAAATAGCCCTGAATGGCGCAGACGAAACGTGACATTCAGAACATCAATCTGCATCAGACGTTGCACACCCCTGGGAGGAGAGGCAATCTGTACAATGTATGCTTCACATTCACACTGTAGAGTGCCTGGCAGCGCAAACGAAACACTCGTGCAGTGAAGCCCATGTACAATATATTGTTACTAAGAAACCCAAGCATAATACCGAACAATAGCAAACAAAACTACTAGCCAGGCAGAGCTCGGCATTAGCCACTTTGTAATTGATTTCCCGCGTCAGCCCTAGGATGATAAAGTACAAGTGGTAGCACTCACCCTGGGACATACTGAAGTAAGCACTGCAGAAGTTGGTGCAGCCTGCAGTCATATGGTGACAGTACAAAAGGAGGGGAAGTGCAGTAAGCGCCAGAGCAATGGAACAAAGGTTGAATGTCTAACTGTCTCAGCCATATAAGTGTCAGTAATAAAATTCATGTTGGGCAGCAAATTAGGGGTGGCTGTTGCACTGTTGGGGGCAACAAGCAACTCTGGTGGGTGGGTGCCTAAGAGAGGTTGCACACCGCCAGACACAACTAAAGAAGTCTCCTCCGCCAGTACATCCATACAGAGACAGCCCCGGAGAGAGGCGGAAATGCATGGCGTGCCTGCGTATGGAACATTGGTTATAGTCGGAACCTGCATCAAACAAAGGACGGGACAAATAAGACGGTACCCCTCGATGCACTAGGAGGAAGTGGATCCGTATTGGCTGCCCCAATAACAGAGGATGAACCAAGACTGTAAAAGGAGGCTCAAGGAGGCGCAACACCCAAGAAGGGAGAGAAGAATCATGTATAGGAGGCTGACGCTGGCAACCTGAGAACAGCGGCCATAGGAGGAGCCAAAGGGGCATCGGGAACATCAGCCGGCCACTTTAATTGGACCCCTGGAGGTGAGCCCGACTATAACAAGGGGTCACAGTGTTGCTACATACCACACAAAGCACACGCACAGTGGACAGCACTTGAACACCAGTGATCATGGAGGTGGCAAGTTCAAAACGGACATCACTGCTGAGTACATATGCGGGGGACTGATGATCTCCTGTCAAAGTCGCAGGCACTGTGTAAACAAATGGACGCCATCTAGCAGCGAAGACCGGTGAAGCACCCAGGAGGCACCCTAGCTTCCCTGGAATCTTAGTCGGTTCCCAAGCAACAACAACTAGCGCCTGCAGTAGGTGCAAGTAATCAAGTCGGAGGATAGTGGCGGACTTGCCAGCCCAGCACAATTCAAAAATGGCGTCCAAGGCACAAAAGAATAGGTCTAAGCAGTAGACATTGGACAATGTCACCAAATCCACAAACCTAGCGGACAAGGATGCTTCAGAGGCTCTTATCAACGCACGGAGACCCAAGTCGCTCCAAGGGAGGGTCAACAGGTGCTGGATGCTATAGCGGCCTTGAAGCTTGCTTTGGAATCTAAAATGGATGCCATCAGCCTGGTTGTGAACCTGCTAAGGCAAGATGTTCGGAGCACACTGTGACACTTGAAAAGGAAGTAACGGCGAATGCAGCCAGTCAGAAAGATACCTCCATATCTATATTGCAACAGCAGCTGAGGAACCTGGAGGGCAGGGTGGAAGAGGCAGAAGACCGTGCCAGAGTTAACAATGTGATAATTGTCGGACTTCCGGATGGGGAACAAGGGGCAAACCCCACTAACTATATCGAAAATGTTACTGCAAGAAATTGGCCCAGGCGCCCTCACCCCGGGCTTTACGGTTGGAAGAGCTCACAGGTCCCTAGCCTGGAAGCCGTCTCCAGGTGCCCCACCATGGCCTATAATAGCCAGGATACTCAATTATAAGGATACAGATCCTTGAACATTTTCGGAAGGGCGGCACAATTCAGCAATAATCGGCAAACATAACCGCGCATCCGGATCATACCTTGCAGGTGCAAAAGCACAGAACGCAATTCATTGCGGTCAAGGGAAGGATGTGAGGAGCGAACCTTGAGTACATGTTACTGTGCCCAGCGAGATTGAAGGTGTTAAACAAAAGCAGAGCCGTGTTCTTCGACAACCTGGAGGATGCTCACGCATGGATGGACAGGGAGAACCTGCCGTCCGGAGAGGTCCAGCAGACGACGGGCGAGGGAGCCACATGCTGAGAAACCTGTGGATTGCCACAGGGATGGAGCCGGCAGGTCCGTCAGATCGCAATACACAAAGACCTTGGATACAGACCACAGGCGTCAATGCCTGTGTGCAACAGGAGCCAGCAGTGCGCGCATAACCAGTAGCGTGCTGCGGATAGGCAACCTTCCCAAGTGTTGATTTGTTTTTCGGATACTAGTTGTCAAGTATCCACCTGCTGCACCCCAGCCCCAGGACAAGCAACGGGGGAGACACGGGGATGCCTGAGCACATGGTATTGAGCTGGGCAATTGTTAGGGAGGGGGTGGGTAGGGGAGTTGGGGTAGTTAGAAAGAGATGAAGAAAAAGTGGCAGAAAGGCCAGCAGGATACAGCGCATAGAACGGCAACTTATGTGGCTGTGATAGGGCTGCGGCTGAGAGCTTGAGTAGGAGCCTGCCAAATTCCCACTAGAAATTGGAATTTAGAGAAAGAAAGGGTTTGCTCTCAAACTGCGCACACACATAGAATAATATGTTCTGTGCGTGGATCTATAGGCTAACCTCTTTCTAACTACTGCGCACACACATAGAATAATAAGCAAATGCAAATTAAATGAGTGGTTTTAATCAGAACTGGTTAGGCTGCACCAGTTCTGATTAAAACCACTCATTTAATTTGCATTTGCTTATTATTCTATGTGTGTGCGCAGTAGTTAGAAAGAGGTTAGCCTATAGATCCACGCACAGAACATATGATAGCTGCATCAGACTGTTGAGAGTTATGAAATTGCCTATACGGGATGGGGGACCTTAAAATAGCCACATGGAATGTAAGAGGGCTCAATAGTTGTATTAAATGTAACAGAATAATGTCATATTTGAGATGCTAGAAGATAGACATTGCACTCCTTCAAGAGACACACCTTACTAAGGATAGACAAATAGCACTTGCTAGGAAATGGAATGGCATGACAGTGGGCTCGCCTTACTCGGCGTTTGCCAGAGGGGTTCTGTTATGGGTGGCACATACTGTGCCATTTAAAGTCCTAGAGAGTTAGGGACAATGAAGGCAGAATGCTTATCCAAGGGCTTCTGTAACATAGAGAGCTTTGTATGATTAATATTCACGCGCCGAACCATGATACTGCAGCCCATTTCAGATGATTATACCCCCAGATCGGCAAACTCTGAGATGGCACAGTGATATGGGGGGAGACCTTAACTTTTGGACCCTCACTGTTGAACCCTAACTTAGACAGATTGGATGATAAATTAACACATCCGCGCCCCCCCCAAACCCTTAAATATGTTACTGCAAGCGTTTAAACTGTCGGATGTGTGGAGAGCCCTACACCCGCAAGACGGGGATACTCTCATTCTACTGCCCCTAAGGACCTATATACTAGACTAGACCATGTATTCACAGGAGAAGAGACATTGGGAGAGTTTAAGACCGCGGAATACAGGGCTCGGGTACCGTCGGATCATGCTCCCCTGATGGTCACATGGCGAACCTCCCCCCCCCTAGGAAACGCATCCAGACCTGGAAGCTAAGAAGCGAGTCCCTCAAGGATGGGGCGTTTCGAGAACAGTTGAGGGAGGAGGTGAAGGATTATTTTAAGTACAACACAGAAAATGTTGACTCCGCTGGCACATTATGGGAAGTTTTCAAGGTGGTGATTAGGGGGTAACGGCAATAGCTAATGTTAAAAGCATGCAAACGGTGATAGAAAGCCATTTAAGTAAAGCTGAGGCTAGGCTAGAAGCCATGGACTGCTCAGAGGACTTGTCCAGCGATAGGGACCAAGAAGTAGCCCGATTACAGCAGGAATGTCTGGTACATTGGGAAAGATTGGGCAAGCTGAATTACAGGAACTATATAGAGCAGCCGAGGGAGATAAGCCGGGACGCTTGGTAGCCGGGCTATACAGAAGTGGGGAGATGGTGGAAAGGGATGGGGAGGTGTGTGTAATGCAAAAAAGTATTAACGGGTTCTTTAGTGTTTATTACAAGGAATTCTAAACTTGGATGGCAGGAGTGGATTTGAAAGAGATAGAAGAAGCCCTGTCACAGATAGATCTTCAGAAGCTAGATTTAGAGACAGCTGATAGGCTGGAGGCTCCCATAGCCCTAAAAGAGCTGGAAGCCACCATAAGAGAGTTGCCAACAGGTAAAGCCCCTGGGGTGGATGGATTGCCTAGCGAATTCTATAAGGAATTCATGGCAGACGTGGCGCCCCTGATGCTAGACATGCTGAATGAGGCGCTGGGCACATGAGTACTGCTGGCATTGTTATTATAGTACCTCAATTAAAGCCCAATAATCCAGAAATCGACTGTGGTTCGTATAGACCCCCATCGTTGCTCTATCAGGATGGGAAAATCCTAACGCCCTTGATGGCCAACAGGCTGAAGGCAGTAATTGCCCAACTTATTCACCCGGACCAGATGGGCTTTGTGCCAGGCAGGAACATCACGTATAACCTGAGGAGAGTACACCATGTCATAGATGGTACCCATGGAAGCACCAATCGATATGCAGTAGCCTCGCTGGATGCGGTAAAAGCATTCGACTCAGTTAGATGGCCATGGCTGACGGTGGTGCTGCGTAGCATTGCTATCGGTCCAACGTATATAAAATGGGTACGGCTGCTGTATAGCAGTGCAAGAGCGAGAGTTAGGACAGGGGCCCACATCTCAGTGCAATGGCAGTTGGAAAAAGGTACCGGACAGGGCTGCCCGTGGTCACCTATGCTGTTTATACTGGCCCTTGAATCGTTAGTGTTGTATCCAGGGAAGGAATACTATGAAGCATAGTCGCAAGGGGCAACGCTAACTTAATCTCTCTATACGCAGATGATATGCTCCTGTATTTACAGCAACCAGAAACCAACTTACAGTATATTTTAGACGTGTTCGAGTGGTACACAGACCTATCCGGTATTACTATCAATGCACAGAAATCATGCTTGTTCCCTTTAGCAGCATACAGGGGGATTTCCTGTGGTGCATTACCAACATTGCCGGTGCAGTGGGAGGTCAGCTTGTTCAGATATCTGGGAGTTAAAGGATAGTTCCGGGACTTTTTTTTTATTGTCCCTACGGGTCGGCCATGTGTTTGTAAGCATAAATCGGTAGATCGTAGGAAACTTTCCTATGGACCTTACCCGACTTTTCGCCCATTATCGCACTCGAAATCAGCCTCCATTTTGTGATAATCCTATCATTCCGCCGCATCGACCTGGCTCACCTGCCTTTGCGGCACTAAATCAAATCCCCCGCCCCTGAGCCTGACATCAGCAGACGCGTACTGCCCATTTCAAGCACGTCTCGTGTCAACAATCGCTGCGCCTCAGCTATTGACGTGTTGCCATGGAAATGGCAGGACGCCTCTTTCCCCAATAAGTATAAACAGACCGTTTCACAACATACAGCAGCAGATTTTCGATTCCATTCCTCTCTCTGTGTTACTTTGAGTATTCTGTGACTCGTTTCAGTGCTCTGGTCAGCTACCTTCGCCGCTTGTAGCCCGTGTGAACACCTGTACCATCTCGGTAAATTATTTTACTATCTTTACCGCACAATGGCCACAATAATGCCGTATATGTACGAGCCCGAGTACACCGAGGAGGAACTACTGGAAAGGCAAGCACGCGAAAACGATGGGGATTCGGACGGCAGTTGGGAGGACCAGTCAACGGATGAAGAGCCTGGACCATGTCGCATGGACGGCGTCTCCACCTGGTGCACGTGCAATCGGTGCGAGCTAATGCCAACTGAGGAGGAGAACTGCTGCTGCCATGAAAATTCCGGGTGCTTGGCCTACATTTCGGAAAGCGAGCAAAGTCTGCAGGAAGGCGAGCAAAGTCCGCAATGCATCACCGAGCTGCCAGAGTTCAGGGAAGCCTGCCTCTCACGGACAGTGTTGAGGATGATGATGGTGCTTATGCACGAACTTCGTGGCACTGTTCGTCCGCGTAATCCGAGTAACGAGTAAGTATACTCTGTTTGTGATGTCAGTGATGCCACCACTATTTCATGGTCGTCTCCCACATATAAAATTACATTTACATATCATTCGAACGCATGTAAATTGGTTCCATATAGTGCATTTTCTAGATATAATTTTTTTCTAAGAAAAATGACATGTGTTACCTGAATCGACATTGATAAGAAAGTTTGGTCAGTTTAATACAGTTTGCATCTTTTTTTTTCACAGGTGGTACAGGCTGGTGGCCTATCGTTGCTTCACTTGGTGGCTTCACGGGAGGCTCGGACACCGCGTTCGGAGAGTAATACCTGCCTGTGCGGTACTTGCCATTAGACAACATTTCCCCAGTGACAGTGGACAATACCGCGGATTTTCCCTCGATGTGCTGCAACCTCAACTTTACAATGTGTAATGTTTATTATTTATGTTTAACTAAAATCTAAAATAAAGCCCAACATATATTTTAGCAATGGTTGTTTTGATTTTTTAAATGAATCTAGTGTGTCTCCGTTGAATAGCCTTCCAGTGCCTTGTCTTGTCACACCACATGTCTCCGCCCAGCATCCTCCCTCACGCTGGCCGCACACCTTCAATCCACATAACCGTTGAACCCATATATGCAGCAGTCATACATATATTATTTTGTGGGTTGGCATCAAGCGTTGGCAATAAAAAGCTGTTGGATTTTATTGATACAAAACATGGTTATAGGTAAATAATAAATATGGTTGATCATAATAAATCCTCTTTTTGGGCACCGGGTACAGAGATGACCCCCATATATTCTCCTGGGAGGGTGAGGTATTTATAAACTCACCCCCCTGCCTTCCATGTAGTAGATCCTGCAGCCATCCTCTTACATTCAGTTAGATGGCCTCTCCTTGGTGAGGCCCTGCGGCAAACGGGTCTTGTCTGCACGACCACCGCCCCGATCCACCCCCCCGCCCTATCAAAGGCAGTTCGCACCGGGGTACTTGTGCTGGCAAGTGGAGCTGTCAGGGAGCGATAAAGGCCAAGAGGTGCCAAAGACCATGTACACTTCAAAGTGGTCTATAGAGCATGGGTTGTTGTTCCCATGTCTACCTCCAGACCCCGTGTCTCCTGCCAAGCATCCCCCCTCACGCTGGACGGCCCCCTGCAGACCGCATAATGCCACGACATATACACGTCATTCATTCACAAACACACCCCTGTTTCGAATTCTTTATAACCCACTTCATATTTCGAATGAGAACTTCTTTGCGCTTTGCTAGTCAACCCGTGAAGGTGCTGGTTATCTGCTCTTCGTCTCTGTGAACTTCCGTGACCACTTTGAGCAAACTCGTCAGTTTGCAACCTGTGAACTGCTCCCTGTTCTACGACAAGAAACTACTCTGATCCCTGCATCTAACTGTTTGTTCGTCAAGGTAAGTCCATGTACCATAATCATTTTGCGTCCAATTTTTTAATTTATATCTATTTGCTAGTAGTCATCAAATTGCATCCATGTTTTCTTTTCGTTCACGACAGTACATGCAAGGAACTAGTCACATGTTCTGAGTTTAGTCAAATTACTTTTTCTATTTTTTGAAAGTTATTGAAATACTTATCCGCATGTGAATAACGTGTATAGTTCCAAGAACCAAAACGGACCTTGCATTGAACCTTTTATGTGTCATTTAATGTTTTAACACATTGGTATTCATAGAGAATTGTTGATCTTTACTTTTCAGAACTTTCCATAATGCCTGCCTGTTCCATTGGCGGTTGCCCTTCGAAGACCCATAACAAATCTGAAGGTACTATAATGCATGTTTTCCCTAAGACAATAGATCAGATAAGAGAATGGGTCCGATATTGCGGATATCCAGCCTCTGAGATAGAAAGTAGAGTCCTAGAAGTCTTTGCGGACAAGAGGGGTGATCGATACCGCATCTGCAGCAGGCACTTTAGCCCAGACATGTACTCCACATCATTGCTAATAAGGACGAAAACACCGCGAGCGAGGCGAAAATTGCTCTCAACCGCTATTCCCACTCTATTCGTCCACATCCCTCCACTGGTGAGTCAAGTTTACGTATTTATCTCTCGGCATTGCGGTAGTGTGTAGCATTAGCTAACAATAATTTCCCCATTTATGTATCCACTCAATATGAAGGCTGAAGATTCTCCATCCGTGTCGTTATTGCAGTCATCAGCCACTTCAAGCGCCTATCGGGTAATCTTACTTAGCTATTCTGACACTGACTTGTTTTAGGCATGTAAATCAATAGTTTTAATTGATCGTGTAATTATTTTACCTAATGGTACACCACAGTACTCGTCCTCTAGTCTTTGTTTTCAGTTATAATTATTGTTATCCAAAATAATGCAAGTACTGTCTTTCAGGGAGATGCTGAGGAGTCCAACGCATTGACGACAACCGTAGATGTCACTCAGATGCTCGAGGTACGTTTCCGGACAGTTCCATCGATGGAGATCATCAGATCTTGCATTCTTGTAGCGTGATTGTTACACACAATGTTTCTTTCGTTTTTAGCCATTGGTATGTCCTTCTGTCGTCGCCCTCCTATGTGTCTTCTTTTTTCAATATTGTGTTCATTACTAATGAAAGTCCTATGTTTCAGGGAGTCGATGGAGCATTAGTCCAAGAAGAAGGGGGAGCATGCAGTTACGGGTCGGCGCAACAGCTTGCAGAAGTGTGCACCGCAGTTACAGCGTCCCTTGATGTTCTTATGCATTTCGAGGTATGGATACTGACAGATCAATCATGCGAGATCAAATGACGTGATTACATCCGCTATACTTCCTTCTTTATTAACGCAAGTACTATGTTTCAGGGAGCTGAGGAGCTTCTTCAACAAGAACATCACCCCTAGTAGTTGATGCAGATCTCTGGGTGGTGACACTTCCAACGATGGAGCAAATCGAATCATATTTAGATATCCATTATTTATTTTAGACAACTGATCATTTGTGCAGGTCTATTTAGATGAGCCGTTGACGCCTGCAGAAAGTTTATGTTCTTTTAAACAAAATAGAAAACCATACTAATGCAATTACTGTGTTTCAGGGAGTTGCTGAAGCGTCATCTTCAATAATATCATCAATGGAAGTCTATGCGGAGCCCGAGGTATGGATCTTGACAGTTCAATCTAACTAGATCAACAATGCATGAATAATTGTCGTTTGAATGTTCTACACAAAGCGTTCATTCGTGTTTTGCTATTGAGATGTACGTGGGTATTGGTCCCCAAGTACATTTTGTGTTTTCAATATTATTATACATACTAATGAAAGTTCTATGTTTCAGGGAGTCGATGGAGCCTCAGTGAGTGATGGATGTGCTTATCATGAAAGTATAGTCGTTGCAGCGCGAGAGGAAGTGGAGACATGCACACACGAGTCGGAGCAACAGCGTCCAGATGTTGAAGTTCGAGGAAAGAAAGTTTCAAAGAAAAGAAAGCAAAAGAAGGTTAGTGTCCTGGTCACTATATTATGTTGTTTTTCACTGTCAATAGTTCAATACTGTAAGTTGTGTTTAAACTGAACATCCCTTTTCTAATCTGTCCTCTAGTTGCGAGTGGGTGTAAGAACTAGATCTACACAGACAGTGAAGCGAACGAGAGATGTTGCTTGTCAAACCTTTTGGCAGGGACTTGAGACTGGAGATGCATCGTGCCAATGGGAAGAATATGAAGTGATTGACAACGGAGCTATACCACCACCAGCCATTGATAGTGAATGTCCTCCTGGTAGTTTGGATGCAGTCGTAGATCAATTCACAGAATCCACACCCGCAAAAAATAAGAGCGCGCGAAAGTTGAAGACATTGTTTTTTTCTCCCATCTCCGGACAAGGAACAGATGTTGCAATGGAAGAGAATGAAGTGGACGACAATGAAACACCATCAATATCACTGAGCATAGCGGAAGACGATATCAGAGATTGTACCTTTCATGCGAGTGACATGTCCTCAACGTTACAGGCCGAACCAGCTGGGATGCAGAGTGACAGTATAAGGAAAGAGGCCAAATTCATTGTATTCGATAGCTGTTTGATGGATATTATTATGATGATGAAATGTGGGCATTGGGTTGGTGGGGAAGTATGTGGGGAGCCATTGATTAATGTGACTCGTGCAATTCGAGGCACTAACCTTAAAATACATGCCACCTGTACACAATATCATCCGTTCGCATGGTCTGCACAACCCATGCTGGGGCAACTGCCAGCAGGCAATCTACTTTGTGCAGCGGCCGCACTTTTTAGTGGTTCAAGTTTTAAAAAGTTACAGTATTTCTTTCAGTTTGTGGGAATCCATTTCATTGCGAAAAGTCAGTTCTACAAATACCAAACCGATTATCTATTTCCAGCCATCAGCGAAGCTTGGAGAATGGAAAAAATGTCAATGGAAAGTACATTCGCGGGCAAACGCTTCAGGCTAGCCGGTGATGGACAGTGCGACAGCCCAGGATTTTCAGCCAAGTACTGCACCTACCACTTTCAGGACATGGAAAGTAAGAAAATTGTGAGTTCGGTGGTCGTGCAGGTGTCACAAAGTACATCCTCAGTGGCCATGGAGAAAGTTGGCTTTGTAGCATCATTGCAAGAACTACAATCGCGGGGAATGGTGATCGACCTGATAGCCACGGACAGACACGTTTCAATTGCCAAGACAATGAGAGAAGAGTACAAAAATATAAATCACCAATTTGACGTATGGCATCTTGCAAAAACAATCAATAAAAAATTGTCGGCTGCAGGAAAAAAAAAAGATATGCAAGGTATTTCACAGTGGTCCAAGTCAATCAGCAACCATCTTTGGTGGAGCTCAAAAACATGTGAAGGGTCGTTGGAAATTCTACTGGAAAAATGGCGGTCAGTAATGTTGCACTGTAGCAACGTACATCGATGGTCGACAAATGAGCATTTCCACAAATGTGAACATGGCCATTTGTCCACAGAGGAGGCACGGAAGAAGAAGTGGTTGATTCCTTCATCACCCACTCACAAGGCCATTGAAAAGATTGTATTTGATAAAACTATAACAAGAGATTTGAGGGGACTCACGGAATTCTGCCACACAGGAGATTTGGAGGTGTTCCACAATATGTGCCTAAAGTACAGGCCCAAAAGATTGCATTTTGGCATGGAAGGCATGATAAATCGGACTCTTCTAGCGGTCTTGGCACATAACCATAATGTTGGCCGTCAACAAAGTAGGACGACCGGAACTTTAGGGACGCTTCGCTACAATAAGGCCTTCACTAAAAGAAGTAAACAATGGGTGATCAAACCAGTGTTTGAGGATATGCAATATGAGTTTATTGAGAGACTTATCGTAGATGTCCTCGATAGGCACATACATGGAGTGGTGACCGAACCTATGCAGGGGACAACTGCATTGCCACCCAACATTGCCTCTGTTCCATGTCCACCTAAAGCAGAGCTCATTGAGAAATACACATCACGGTTTAAATGATTGTAATTTGATTGTCTGTTCTCTCGAGTCTCCTCATGTTGCAGGCCCATTGCAATTAAACCAAACAGTAATATAAATCATTTTTACAAAAATTATAGAATGTTTCCGTATTACAAACACATGGCCGACCCATAGGGACAATAAAAAAAAGGCACGCAGACAAGATGCCCTTACACTAACTGCAGCTAACTAGAAATGTGTGCTCGCTCAAAGTGAAGGTCAGCTGCTTTGATGTTTTGCTCGGGTGGCGGAACGGCCCACGACCCAATATAAGGTTCTATTGTGATTTGACCTTGACAGGCCGGGACCATCCTGAAAGACTAAGAAAAGATAATGAATAAAATTTCAGAAACGAAACGATGAGCCACGTTCATTAGAAGAAGTAACGTCGGCAAAGAAGGAGTGGTGTTTCGGGTCTGCCCTACACAGAGACACAATGGAAAATGCAAATATAATGTAAGTAACTTTTGATGAGTTTATACCGCAATTTCATTACTATACAGTGGCTTTAAAGACGGGTTCAGTTGTACTTGTTCGTTCTATGTGGCATAGTGTTTTCTACCGCGCACTATCTTGAGGAGAAACATCTGCTTTTACTGAAGCACCTCAAAACCTTCCTCTTTGCTTCTGCTTTCTCTCTCCCTCTCCCCTGCTACAACTGGTCCACTGTCTGCGACCTCGGTCCTGGGCCCTTCCACTCTCCACCTGCACTGCCTCCCTGTCAACCCCTGCACTGGGGGACTGTCTCAGTATCCTACAGCCCCCCCTTCCCAGCACTTGTTCTGCACTTACCTTGCACTTGCCACCAGCTGGCCCTATTTATTTATTATTTTATGCTACTTACCTTGTACTCCACTCCCCCCCCCCTCCATGCCTCGCCACGCCTTTAAACACTTGTGTACACCCAGTAGCGCTGTCCTCGCTATGAAATGAATAATTTTAATAAGGATCTGATGGTGAGACTAATTTCATTTTTTATGTTTTTAGGTACATCATTCACTACTGTCTGTGTCACGAGTACCAGACACCGGCGGACGGCTTCTACAGCCGCCAGTTGCTTCTCCGCGTGAACAACGTTACCACCCTGACCATTTTATGGGACGATCGCCAAGTACAAGTATGCCCTTACGCGGTACTAACGGTTAGATGCAACATACCTACCGTTGTGGTGGCCTAGTGCCTCGTTGTTGGAACAGCCATGCGATTATCAGTGCGACAGAAGAGCTTATTTTTATCGTAAACCAACACCCTGTGTACTGCACACGAACATCGCTTCCCTCAAGACGAACTAATTTGGATCGAGAGCAAAGAAAAATGCAAATCGCTGAATATTCTCTAAACATTTGATGTCCAATAAACGTACTTTGCCAAATGTACAATCTTGCCGTTTGCTTTTAAACCACGGTTTCACATTCCGAATTGTGGTGCTGTATTGTGAGATGCTCTAAGACCCTGTGTACAGCAAAGGACCATCGCGTTCCTCAATACGAACTTTTTGGAACATGAGCAAATAAAAATGCAAATCGCTGAATATTCTCTAAACATTTGATGTCAAATAAATGTACTTTACCACATTTACAATCTTGCGGTTTGATTTCAAAGTACAGTTTCATATTCCGAATTGTGGTGCGCTGTATTGTGAGCTGATCTGTGTTGATTTCCGGGGTCTGTGTGGAGTCGCGTAGAAGACGCCTGGGCGCGTTTGCCTACGCAGCTCAGTCACGTCACGGATAGAGGCGGGGAATATGAATGTTTTGATAAAGTCTGTTTCAGGGGCGGGGGATTTGATTTAGTGCCGCAAAGGCAGGTGAGCCAGGTCGATGCGGCGGAATGATAGGATTATCACAAAATGGAGGCTGATTTCGAGTGCGATAATGGGCGAAAAGTTGGGTAAGGTCCATAGGAAAGTTTCCTACGATCTACCGATTTATGCTTACAAACACATGGCCGACCCGTAGGGACAATAAAAAAAAAGTCCCGGAACTATCCTTTAATATATTTCATGACCCCCAAGACGGAATATATACAGGACACACTTAAGGCAGTAGACAAAGTAGAAAAGTCCATGGCTTTCTGGGTCAGATTGCCACTCTCACTGATGGGGAGAGCGACATTATTAAAAATGGTAGTGCTCCTGAGGCTTCTTCATTTCTTCACTAATATTCCGTACAATATTCCTAAAGGTTTCTTTAACAGGCTCAATGGTATTTGCAGAGGTCTTTTAGGGCACGGCATGAGATGCAGAGTAGCACTAACCAAATTGCAAAGACTGTAAGAGCAAGGAGGTATAAAGGTGCCTCATTTCGATGGGTATTTTGTGGCTAGTCAGCTGCAGTTCATCACAAATTGGTTGTCAGATGAGCAGTCCCAACACAACTTGATGCTACAGCCCTTGTGCACCCCATTCTATCTGAAGATGTCGTGGATGGCACCACCAGGTACCCTGAAGTCCTTGCTGTTGCTGAAGCTGGGCAGGACTATTTGGCTCAGGGCCTGTAGTTTCTTCGAAAAACAGGCGCCATATTCCCCTCCGGTCCCATTGGTGTCACTCAAGGCAGAAGACCCACAACTTAGACTGAACGTGAGGAAGTACTGGGAACCCATGGGAGTGGTGACGTCAGGGGACTTGTTACAAGATGGCAAACCAATGGACGTTAGTGTACTAACCTCATAATTGGGCATACATGCATGACAATACGTGACATACGCTTCACTCCTCACTATATTTATGCAGAGGTGGTCGGGTACGGAAGGGGTGTGGCAAGAAGATGACACCATAGAAACACTTTACAATATCTTGGAGGGTGGACATGCTGTGTCTAGGTTATAGGAGTTAATGTCACGGAGCGGGTTTATGCTGGGGCAGACCAGGTGCAGCTGGGAGGCGGATTTACAAGAACAGACGCAGTCTGGGGTAGAGCATTAGTCCATCATAAAAAGGTGCCTAGAAACGTGAAGCTTCAATTGATACAACTATACAACCCACAGGGCATACCTGACACTGAAGAGGATTGCCAGTTTTAGCACAGCAACAGACCAAACTTGCTCGAAATGTGGATTGATTAATGCGGACCTGGTGCATATGTTCTGGGCTTGTTCGGAGATCCGTCAATATTGGGAAGAAATTGCGCAGGCCTTGGCCAGGACAGGTATAACGCTGGACATAAGCACTCCGTATATAAGCCTTTATGCTAGTCATTTTTGTGTGACCAAAACAGGCAAGACATATTAGTAAGCTAAAAGACCTGGCATACATCCTGGCGAAACAGAGAATAGCGATGGGGTGGAAGGCGCGCAAGAGACCAGAGGTGGTGCGCATGTGGTGGAGTGACCTCCATAAATGGATGCTTGCAGAGACTTCAGTGTGGCAGGAATCAGCGGAAAGGGGCCAGGGAGAACCCAGTGTCGACCTTGAATCCTGTCGGCATTTGGTGCAGGAGCCCTGGTCTTTACAACATAGCAATACCTGAATAGGAATATGACCTGTATAATCAGTAACGTATGTGATGGTACATATCTGTAGTCGATGTAGGAAGTTAGCAGGATGTTAGTGGAATAGGCTGGGAGGAGGGTGGGGGGTGCAATATATAGACATGATTGACAGGATAGTGTTATGTACTACACATTAGTCTGTAAGTTATATTGTTGTTTAAAATCAATAAATATTTATTTTAAAAAAATGAATACATAAATGGTCCAGCAAGAGTGTCCGACAACTCCAATACGCCTCCTGCCTCTTAGAGATTGACCATTGGATGACTGACAACCACATAATCCTCAACCCGGATAAAATGGAGATCCTAATATGTGGCAGAACTGCTCTGATCCCCCAACCTTTACCATGGCCAACGGCCTGTGAAGACCCACCTGCAGCCTCCACCTCCGTCAAAAATCTAGGATGCACCATGAATACAGATCTAGCCCCCTCCATGCACATCAACTCTGTATCCAGAACCTGCAACTTCCATCCATCCCAAAACGAATCTTCCTGTATCTCTTTTGCCCTCAAAATGTTTCTGCAATACTGCCCATTATCATCTCCAGTCTGGACTACACTAACTCCCTGCATCCCAGCACGCCAGCCAAGGAAACTTCAACATATCCAAAGCGTGGCAACCAGACTACTTCTCCCCCATATAACACATCGCTCCTGCACTCAGAATCCTTCACTTGGCTCCCAATTAGCCTCAGAGCAACCTTCAAAGCCATGTGCATATCACACCGAGCACTCCATCTTTCTGGACCTGAGGTCCTTCAGAACAAACTCACCTGCTACTAGCCCCCCAGAAACCTCAGATCTGGCTCATCCTCCTCCTGACTATTCCACCACACCACTCCATCACTTGGCAGGTCGGCTTTCTCTATCCTAGCGCCCACCATCTGGAACACGCTTCCTCTGCACATCTGCTGCACTGAAAACCACCTCTCCTTCATAAAAGCCCTCAAAACCTGGCTTTTTACTGCATTATCCTGATAACCCGATAAAATCCCAATTATTTGAACTGTTCTTCCCAGGCAGTACTGGCTGTGTTCGTGGTCTCACTGACCTTTTTCTCATAATACCTCATGGTGCCGACTGTGTTCGCGGCAACCCGGACCTCACACACTTTCACACAACTTCCCCTTCAGCGACACCAGCTGATTCACAGCACTCACATATGTAATGTCACAGGATTGTTGAATGACTGCACCAGGCACACCGACAGAGAACAGACTAACCACCACAACAACAGTAATAGAAGCACAGTGGTGTGATAGAAACAATGCCACCTCCACCCCAGTCGCACACCTAACACAACAAGAATCTAGAAACACAACTCGTGCGCCTACTGTGGCAATTAGTTGGACCATAGACTGTTGGTGCTGCTAACTGTTTTCAACACAGCCGCAAGGACCATGAGAAGTCAAATGCATGACCTGGTGCAATAACATCCAAGCGCCTCCAATGGTGGCAAGGTACGTATAATACACCACTCCACTGGCTGCAGGCATGGCTAACCACACAAACCAGTATACAGCCCGGATTACAACAAAAAATGTGGTTGTGCTGTTCACATAATTCTCTGCCTGCTTACACCGGACGACTACTACCTCTGACAGCAGAATACGGCACAGTCCTACAATACATTCGGGCACGCTGAACACATATCGAGTCTCTAGCACTGACGCCACCCCCACTCTCTTCAGCACCCATCCACATGCCTGACTTGCATGGGTTGCTTTTGTACTGGAGCCTGCCCAGCCCTGCTAAGCCTTTTTGGCCAAATGCACACATGCATCATATTCGTGCCACAGGACCTCCAACACTCTGGACTTTGGTCCCCCGACGGCGTTCCCACTAACAGCACATTACACTATAATAATGGTAAAATTGGTACTATACAATTGACAAGTACAATACAATATATTGTTTTACATGGATTCCATCCCACAAAAAGTAACATAAAGCTATTTTTGAAATATTTGGACCGCCACCAGGAAGTGCAAGTTAGTGCAAGAGGGTCATTCAGGGACTTCAAACTCTTAGTGATGCCCACAATATAGATCTAAAGATAGACCAGGTGGGACCAATGGAGAGAAATCAACATGAGGTGCGCAAGGACTAGCCACCCCCTGAAGGTGTGTTTGATTCAAATTCATGAATGGTCCATTAGGAGTATCAAAAACTCCAAACTTGCCTGCTCGTAGGCATCGATGGATACATGTGTACCGCCCGGATGATAGTGCAAAAAGTATGTGTTTGGCTTACAATATGACCACTATTTAGAAAATGCATGTAGTGTGAGAGTGATGACGTCATTACGCAAGCGCATGAGGACATCATGCGTCCTCTCTGCGGCGGTAAGAAAAAAATCACCTTCCTAGCCACTAAACAAATATCCCCTTCCGCCGTACCAGATCCGCTTTAATTTGTTATGCCAGAGGTGGATAATTTGCCCGACTACCTGACTTACGGTTGGCGTCACATTGATTCCCAGGTACCTTATCGGGCCTTCCACCCATCTGGAGTATTAGCTGCCAATCTATCACGTTCTTTCTTTTCCACCGACAGGCCAAGTATCTCCGAATTTGAGTAGTTCACCTTAAATCCAAATACTGCGGCGAAGACCCCAATCTCACCCGTTATCGCCAGCAGTGATAGTTCTGGGCTGGTAACCATGAGAAGCACATGGTGTGAGTTTGCCCACCTGACCCCATACACATCTCGATTTTCCCCTTATTCGATGCACAAGGGGCTTCATCACTAATGCAAAGAGTAGGGTAGAGTCCGCGCACCCTTGTTAAGTTCCCTGGCCTATCGGAAACTGGTTCGTTAACACTGCCCCCCCCTCCATTCACTTAACTCTTGCCCCTGGAGACTGGTAGTTCACCGGCACCAGCTTCATAAAATTCGGTCCCATCCCTGTTTGCTTAATGTTTGACTCATAAAGCCCAAATTGACGTGATCAAACGCATATGAATGTGTTCCGCCCCTGGATGAACCCAGACTGATCTTGTGCGATTAGGGATGTGGCACTCCCTCCAGCTTAGCCGCTAGGACCCTTGTATATAGTTTTGCGTCTATATTCTATCGGCCTATATGAGTGGCTAATCTGTGGGTTTCCCCCGGCTTTGGGATGAGGGTACAATTAGCCATTTCCGTAGAGGGTGTTATCTTATCTCTCTCACAGAATTTGTCAAACACCTCTGCTAGCCCTTTGGACAACTGCTGGCTGATTGTTGTGTTAAAAAAAAAAAAAAAGCTGCTGTCAGCGTGTCTTCTCCCAGGCTTTTATGTGGTTTGTCTTGCTATTGCACGCTGCATCTCCTCCCATGTTATCGACTCCTCTAACTGCTCCCTTTTAGCAGCAATCAATCGCGGTCCTGGCCACCCTTCTAGGTACTCCTGCTGCCCTTCAGTGTCGCATGGTTCTTCCCTGTATAGATTGTTAAAGAACTCTTGTATGACCCTTATTTTATCCCCTTCCGTCCCTACTTGCCTCCCCCCTCTATCCTCCAGATTTGCTTTAAAGGCCCTCTGTTTTTTGGCCCTCAGCTGCCTTGCTAGTACCGTTTCAACCTTATTCGTGTGTTCGTAAAATGTCTGTCTACACTTCAATAGGGTACTCTCCAGTGACCTGCTGATCAGACGCTTGAGTTGTCCCCTCGCATGTGCAAGCTGCCTAGCAATCGTGTTAGTCCCTTTTGTCTTTTGGGCTTCCTCTAGCCTCTATCTCCTTTTCTTGGTCCACTTCCGCCTCTCGCCTAGCTTCCCTCTATACCTACGAAGCTCCCGTCAATAGGTTCTTGATCCTGCTCTTGAAGTCATCCAATTTCTACCCCATCCCCCCCTTTCTCTCCCTGTCCTCCATGTACCTGTTTATCTCCGCTTCCACCTGTGTCCGTATCCCTTTGTCCTTGAGGAGGTATTCTTCAAGCATCCACCCTTTGTGCCCCCTCTACAATCCTCCTCCTTCCAATTCCAGTGTAACCAACGCATGGTACGATACTGTCATGTTTTCTATATTTACCCTTGTGGTGGCCTTCACTACCCTCTGTGTTGCCAGAATGTAGTCTATCCGGGACTATGTTTTGTGGACGTGAGAGTAGGAGTAATCCCTATCTCGAGGGTGGTGTATCCGACAAGTATCCCTGATACCCGCTTCCTCAGTTCTCCCTCATAGTTGTTTGGACGTTGTTCCTGTTGCGTGGCCCCTCACCCCACTCGAGCAGTCCATACTCTGGTGCACAGCCAAGTTATAATCCCCTTGCCAGCTCGCCCTCTCCAAACCTGGCCAGTTCTGCCAGGCACCCCTCTATACCGAGGCCCAAGTGTACGTTTCACCTCACAGCCTCCCTTTCAACATCACATACCTGCCCTCAGGATCCCTCTTCACATGGCCCATTCCAGCTTTACTGATTTGTAAAACAGGATAGCCACCCCCGCCCTCTTGCACCCTGTGACGGCATGATATTGTATTGGGTACTCCCTATTATTCAAATGTCCCAAATCCCCTTCATCCAATGTTTCCTGCAGACAAACTATACCTGCTCCACTTTTCTTAATGTCCTGTAGCACTGTCAATCTCTTACTCGGGCTGTTCAGCCCCATAACATTCCATGATTCTAACGTATACATTGCTCTTTGGTCATATATAATCCCAACTCCCGTGATGTATTCCCTTCCCAAACCAAACCTTCTTTGCCACTGTTCAAAATCCTGCCCCCTAGACTAGAACCATATGATTGAACCACAACTGTTCCTGGATCTCCCATCCAGGGTCTACACGTGACCTCCAGACACGAACATTGTGCAGCGCCTGCCTTCCCCGCTCACCATTATCCCACCCCAACCCCCTGCATCAACCTCCCCTCCTTCTGTCTCCTTACAGATGAGGCTATTATAACCACACCTAAATCTACTTGTCCCTGTCACAATTTCTTCCCTTTTTCCGAGCACCACCATTGAAGGTTACTGTTCTCCAGCCTCGAGGTACCATCCTGATGTCTCTCCCCTCCTCCTCTTGGTACTCCTGAGGCCTCATGCCCAGCGCCCTCAGCCCTTCCTCTAATTGTGAGACAGTCTTTTATTCAGTCACCATTTGGAATTGAAGCCTTGTCGGAAAGAGCCACTGGTACCTCCTCTTCCTCCTATTGAGCTCATCCGTAAGTGGTTTCAGCAGCCGCCTCATTGCTAGTGTCACTTGTGATAAGTCACCATACAGTTTGATGTCACTCCCCCTCAACTGTATTTTCCCTTTCCCTCTGGCCGCACCCATAATCCTCGAATTTGTTTTTGAAATTGTCCATTATTACCTGGAAGTCCCATGGCCGCGCCCCTGGCTCTGATCTTTGCCTTCGTACTCTGTGCTCTCTTTCAATTTTCATCCCTCACCCTGGTTCTCTGTCTGTGAGGTCTACGAACAATTCTGGGATGCAACCCTCCAGATCAGATCCTTCCACACCCTCCTTGAGGTCTTTGATCCAGATAGTGTCCCTTCGTGATCTGTTTTCCAGATCCTCGCATTTCTCCTCCAAGGCTCAAGTGCTCTTTTCTGCGCCTTGCGCCTGTTGAACCAATTTGGGTACCTTTGCAACCAGACCCGTGTCATGGCCCTCCACTTCCATCACTCAGTCTTCTAGGGCATCAATGTCTCTTCGATTCGCCGTGATTGTCTGCGGGAGTTCTTCCTGAATACTGGCTGCCTCTGTTTTGACTGTCGCCGTGATCTCCCCTTTCAATTTGGCAAATGTGTGTAGATCCTCCTTCATGAACACCATCTTGTCTCCGCCCGTACTTCCTGGCTTCGAAATTGAACCGTGGTTAGAGTGTGCCCTCCCTGATGTTTCTCCTACTCCCGGGCCCCAAAGGTGGCAACCTTCTTCTTTGGTCCCATCTACATCTTGTGCCTTGCCCCTTCGAGTGGGCTCCTCTTCCGCCTCTCACCTCTGAGGCCTCCTCCCCTTCAGAAGGCCTCCTCCGCACAATGTCTTCAGCTTCTCGGTTGCTCTGCCTTCACTTCCCCTGCTGAAGAGCCGTTCTTCTTCTGCCTCTTTGGCGCTCTGCTCACCCAACGCTCTCTGCACGGCGGGGGAGAGGCCGGGAAACTTGCTCCTCCGAGAACCCAGGGTCTACGAGGGCCAGAGGCATGCTCTGCGCCTGGTTCTACCTCTGGCCTCCTTTAGTATCCAGCCTTTTCATTTCCGTCACTTGGAGGCCACAATCCATGCACCCCTGCCGTGTGACTTCCTCTGGTGCTCCAGGAGTCACAGCCTCATTGAAGAAAGTGCAGTGAGGGTTTGTTTCCTGTCTCTATCTCTCCTCAGCCAGTCAATGCTCTTCCTCTCAGGACTCTTGTGTGCCTAAGGCCTCCTGCCGACATCAACTGCCTTTCCCTGTTGCAGTCTCCTTTCTTGCACTTCCCCCACAGCTCGCCCCAGCTTCCAGATATCTGGAACCCCCAGCTTCCAGATATCTGGAACCCCCAGCTTCCAGATATCTGGAACCCCCAGCTTCCAGATATCTGGAACCCCCATCTGGGGCTGCTACCGGCATATATCCTGCTTCTGGGATGCTCTTACTGGCACCACCCGCTGCCACCGGATCTGCTGCTGTGCAACCGCGGGAGACCTCCTCCCCAATCTGCTCCTGGGCTGCGCGGCAAATGTTTGTGACCCCGGCTGCTCTGCTCCTCTTATTTCTCCCACCTGAGGTATTCTCCTGGCGGGCCTGGATGCCGACCTCCTCCTTCCTCTCACAGCACACCCTCTACTTGGGGACCACCGCTTGGTGGCCTGGCAGTCCTGCTAACCCGCACTGATTGTCGCAGCGACCATCGGCTCCCTTTATTCACTGCTGGTGGTTATCGTCTCGAAGGTACAGTCTTTGCCGAAAACTAGGCTCCTGAGGGGCCGCCTCATCCCACACCATCCATGCCAGCCATAATTTTACTCCAGCCGCCTTCACACTCGCCACCACTCTCTGCTCACCTCTGGCAACGTACTCCTGTGCTGCACCTCCGTTCAGACTTGGCTCAGAGTTAGCCCTGCAGCCTTGTTCACAAGCAAGGAGATCCTATAATTGCAGGGAATGGGGAGATATATCTTGTCACCTTCACATGCGGGGGCAGAGCTCTCGCCACCCGCGTCCGCTCAACGTGCCATCTTGGCCACGCTCTGTACTAAAAACCTTTTGTTATGTCTTGATATCCAGTCTCTTTATACGTGAATACTGCAACAAGCGACTCTGTGAATTATTGAAGATACCCTATTGAAACGAGAGGATGACCACCCGGTGAGCAATTCCTTTATCATGTGGTGCACTGAAATTGGTTTGACTAACAACTTTTTCCAGTTTCCAGGAGAGCTATTCCGATGACGATGCACTTAACCTGACAAACCTTTACGTTGAGATGTTTGAGGACACCGCTATCTATTTTGAAATCAATCCGTACAACTGACCAAGTGGTTCAGATATACAGATGACCTTTTTGTGCTATGGGAAGGGACAGATAGTATTGCGCAAGAGTTTCTGGATTGACGGAATGTCCAAACTCGCTATTTGAAATGTACTGCCACTATCAGAAATCTAGATATCAGTATATACTATCAGAATGGCACCCTTGTAGTCAAGCCCTAAACCAAAAAGACGGACAGGAATGCTCTCCTCCATTATGGTAGCCACCATGCGAAGCATTTGAAAGACAATCTGCCTTTTTCCTAGGCTAAAAAGGAATAGCAGTACCAAGGAATCCTTTGAAATAGCAGCTGACAACGTATCCAAATTGAGGGCTTGAGGATATCCATCCAAATCGGTTACAAAATCTGCCAAACGAGCCTACGCCAATAATCGTGACGCTCTTCTAGAGCATCATCCGAAGAATAAAACAGAGGACTGCTTGGTATCAATTTACCAACCAGTCTTACACGATTAAACAAATTGTTAAAAAACTTGGAAGCGTTCCTTTAGCAAAAGTCTTGTACAGCCATCATACCTTTCAAAAGAAGCATGAATATCAGAAACATCATCATTAGGAACGACATTACCAAAAGTAAACCACATGGGAGTAAACAAACAACCTTTTTGGGGATTGCCCTGGTGGTATTTCATTATCCGTGTGGGTCTCGTTTGATGTGCCCCTTTACCTGAAAATCCCTTACTGTTGACATTGGGTTGAATACACCTTGGAGTATTCGGAAACACACCACTGCAACACTGAAAATGTATTTTACCTGATCACATGCCTCTGTGGCCTGCATTACATAGATAAAACTAACCGGAAATGAAATACCAGACTTATCGAACACTGGAGCTGCAGCAAAAACCAACAAAACCAGGATTGAACAGGCACACCTGGTTAAACACTTTATCAGTAAATCACATACCCATACGGACATACTTTGGGTGATTCTAAAAAAGGTTAATGGTAACGCGATAAATTGCTAACTAGTACATTTGGAACAAAACCTTATTTTTGGCACCAGGAACCATATTCTAGGGTTCCACGAAAAGGTTGAATGGCAGGTGCATAATCATTTTGTGAGCCCAGTGTAGATGAGGCTGTGTTATCCACATCCTGAATTGATTGCATGCCCAGTTTCTTGATCATTAACTGTCATGCTCAAGTTCATGTATCACATACAAACATAGACGGGTACAGATCACTATTTTCTTCAGTCTATATATATATATATAGGTAGGTCTGTATCCCCATATGAGGTGTAATATTTAATGAATTTTCTTCCTTTAGTGGCCTATGCTCAAATTCATGCTACTGTTGTGGTGCACTCTTCAGACTCTGAAACTCACTGACTATTACCTCTAGGAAGGAGGATATGTCTTATTTAGAAGATGGTTCTCGTTTTTTTCATAGATTGGCAACAAGAGGATTATGTTCAACTAATTAGCACCTCAGTGTATATGTTTCCTTAAGATAACTCACGCTACCTGTTTCTTGCATTTTCCAGCATGGTATTGGTCGTTTTTTTTGGGGGGTATCCCTCCCCTCTGTTTCTCCATACTGAACATTTGATACAGAAACCACTTTTTATGTATTCCAACTCCTTTTGAATTTTTTATGCAGATAATACCATTTATGCTTTCCATCTTACGCCTCACATTTGGGGATGCAATACGCCAGACTTGGATGTTCCTGACCATCAGGAAGTAGGATGTACATTTGTGATCACCAGCTCAGTAGATGAGCCATATCTGGGCCTCTAATTGGTATAGAGCTAAAGTGATTTTCCTGTGCTTATGTCAACATTCCTACTTTGTCCTCTCTCTTTTACCAAGCTTGACCCGTTTTTTTCTTTCCGGGCCTACCGTTGCGGGGAGGGCACGTGAATTAATTACGTGCTTGCATAATGACGTCATAACACTCAAGTTTTTTCTAAATAGCAGCCATTTTGTAAGCCGAACATGGGCCTTTTGCGCTAACATCCTTGGAGGACACACGTATCCATCGATGCCTACGAGCAGGAAAGTTTTGAGTTTTATATACTCCTGATGGACCATTCCTGAATTGGAATCACACGCCATTAGGGGTGGCTAGTCCTGGCACAACTCATGTTAATTTCTCTCCATTGGTCTCCTCTTGTCTCTCTTTAGATCTTTATTATTGACATCACTAAGAGTTTGAAGTCCCTGAATGACCCTCTTGCCCAAACCTACACATCCTGGTAGCGGTCCAGAGTCTTCAATAGGTAATAGCTTTGTTACTTTTTGCGGGATGGATTCCACGTAAAACATATCCTGTATTACTGTGCCTATTAGCAGGCCAGTGTGGAGTTGTCTGTCACTCTTGATAGACCATTTATGTATTCTACCAAACCATAGCATTAGGTATGGCTAATCTAGGCCCCCCTCATGATAAATCATCTCCATTGACCCCCCGCCCCCTTATGTCTGTCTTTAGATCTCTATGTTGGACATCACAAAGAGTTTGAATACCTTGAATGACCCTCTATTACCAACCTACATTTCTTGGTGATGGTCCAGAGCTCCTAGTAGGTATGATATGCCATTTATAACGCGCCTATACACAAGTATTTCAAAGCGCGACGAGGCAATTGAGGGGGTTCAGGGGGAAGACAGACAACGATCTTACCAGGCCATGTGACATTGAGATCGCGCAAGTGCAGGAGAGGGGGTAAGGGAAAAGTGCAGTGCAGTACATAGAAAACAGTAAAATAAATAAAGACAGTAAAGACAATAAATAATGTGCGGCCAGCTGGTGGCAAGTGCAAGGGTAAGTGCAGACATCAGGGGCATCAAGTGCTGGTAGGGCTGTAGGGATACAGAAACAGTCCTCGAGTGCAAGGGTTGCCATGGGGGCAGTGCAGGTGTGCAACTGGCAGGTAGGGGACCTAAGCCCGAGATCAGAGGGTAGCCAGTGCAGTTCCAGTTTCAGCCAGGCGATCAGCAGGGGAGAGGAGGAGAGAACGCAGAAGCAAAGAGGAGAGTCTTGAGGTGCTTCTGGAACTGGCGATGGTTCTCCTCAAGTTTCAGAGAGGCAGGAAGGCTGTACTAGAGGGAAGCCCCAGCAGAAGAAAGAGATCTACCACCAACTCGTTGCTTGGAGAAGCGACTGACCCTGAGGGAGTTGGAGGCGGATGAGCTTGAGGTAAAAGCCTTATGTTCGAGGGGATTGGGTCCTCGGACGTATTCCATATCTATGACACGTAATGTCCACAGCTGTGCTGCTTTGGAAAATCTTCGGCGTCTACGTCGATGACGTTGATGCGCCGTCCCCGAGGACCTCCTCCGACGGCCGACGTCACCCGATGTGATAAGTAGGACACACGATGCCCGTAGCCTCAGTTCCGTTTTTTCCACGAACGTGTTCGCTTCGTGAATCTCGGTACGCCTCGACTCTTTGGAGTTTGCTGTATTCTTCTCGGTTCGTTGAACCTGTTCGGTTTTTGTGAAAACCTGTTTGTGACGATGTTTCCTTCGTCTTCAACCCCGCGTATGGGCTTCAAGAAATGTGGGGACTGTGGGTCCAAGATGTTGGTTACGGACTCGCACAACGCCTGCCTCTGGTGCCTCGGGGGGGCCCACGATACGGACGACTGTGTTGACTGCCAGTCGCTCACGGCCAAGGCCTTGCGGGAGCGCAAGAAGAAGTTGTCGGTAGGTCGGGTGTCTAAGCCCCAGAAGTCGAGGTCTACAGGGCTTTCGACGGATGACTCGAGAGGCGACTTTCCGCGTCATCGTCGGAAGTCCAGTGGGTGTCCTTCCAGGAGTTGGTCTCGCCACTCCTCCGCCTCTTCGAGGAATTCCCAGAAGCGCCGGCATCGGTCGTCTTCCCCGTTCTCTTCCGAGGACTCCGCCCGGCGGCGGGTCGTTTATTCCACCATGCAAGCGACACCGGAGGAATGGGCTTCCTTCGGGAAGCAGATGTTAGCGATTCTTGAATCGCAGGGCACCGGTCTGTCTGCGCCTCCGAGTGGGGTTGGTCGGCACCGGTCGAGAGACACCGCTCGTACGCCTTCGGGCTCGGTTGGTCGGCACGGCTCGCGGGAAAGGTCCCGCTCGGACAAGGGTAGCCATTCTCGCCATGCCCGTTCCAGGTCCCGGTCCTCGACGCGCTTGAGACCGCGTGATCCTATGCCGTCTTCGAGGAAGACGTCGACGCCTGTGGCGCCGAGGTCGTCGACGATTTCTCTCGAGGCTCCGCCTCCGAGGGGGTTGTCGATGCTGTCGGCGCCTAGGTCATCGAGAGACACGCTCGGAGCTCCGGCTTCGAGGCCTGTGTTGACGCCGTCGATGCTGGCGGCGCTGCAGCTGATGTCAACACCAATTCTCTCAGCGCCGACTCGTGCGGCTCCCTCGACGCCTTTCGAGGCGGTGGTGTTGGAGGGGCCCCGTGGCACGGGGTTAACCCCTAGAAAGGCTCTGGCTAAGGTCAGGCATAGCTTTGGTCCTCGGGTGTCTTCCTCTCACCGCCTGGAGTACATTTCAGAGGGTGATGAAGGCTCTGATGAAGGCTTGGTTACGGTTACGGTACCAGGTGAGCTTCTCTCGGGCCATAGCCAGTTTGATGACCTGAGGCAGTCACTGCATGATGCCAGTGGACTGGACACCTCTCCGGAGGTGGAGTTTTGTAGGCCGGAGCCTGGCACTTATGCCGATTCTTCGTACCAGCGCCTTATGTCTCGGGTGACTGAGTACTTGGGATGGTCGGCTCCCCCAGGGGAGTTTGTTCAGGATGATCTCACGGACATCCTTGATCTTGGTCCCCCCACTGAACCAGTACTGCCGTTTCATATGGCTCTGCAGAGAAGGGTGGCGGCGGCTTGGACTGCTCCGGAGAGTCTCCCGGCAGTGGGCAAGCCTTTGTCGCGAAAATACCACCCAGCCAGTAGCGACCCCTGCTACTTGTCCAGGCACCCCACTCCGGAGAGTTTGGTGGTGCAGGCGGCTACGGCCTCGGCAAAGCAGGTGTCGTATCCTACCATCCCTCCGGATAGGGACGACAAACGTTTTGACGGCTGGGCGAAGAAAGTGTTTTCTTCAGGGGGTATGGCGCTTCAGGCGGCCAACTTCATATGTGCCTTGTCTCGTTTCACACACACTCTGTGTTGCTTTAGCGGCTGAACATATTCCCGAAGGGGACGAACGGGATGGTTTCCTTGCTATGGTTCAGGATGGCAAGGATGCCATATGTCGGGTTTGGACATGGCAGATTGTGTCAGCCGGTCCATGGCGGCAAGCACCGTAATACGCAGGTTTGCGTGGTTGCGGAAGTCCTGTGTTCGCTCCTGATGTGCAGCCTGGCTCCTCAACATGCCCTTTGACGGTGAACATCTTTTTGGCAGTAAGGCTGACGAGAGCCTTGAGAGCTTGCAGACCTCCAAAGCTGCAGCGAAGTCGTTGGGCGCTGCAGTTCGACAACCTCCGCCTTTTCGTCCTAGGGGACAACAATGGAGGGGAGGTTCCTTTCGCTATTACTCGTCCTTCAGTAAAGCAAGAGGAGCTGTCAGTCAAAGAGGCCACCGGAAGAGTGCCAGAGGTGGAAAACAGGGTACTCGAGGTGCCAAGGCCGCTCGGACAGTTGCCTCTTTGCCCTCAGGCAACGCCACAGCCGCTACCACTCAGTCATGAGGCCAGGTCCCATGGTTCGCCGGTTGGGGAAAGGCTGGCGCAGCATCTTGTAGAGTGGCATGCCATTACTTCAGATGTGTGGGTTCTGGAGATCATAACCCACGGCTACTGTCTTCCTTTTCGGCAGAGGCCTCACGACAATCCACCTGGGAACCTCTCTTTGAAGAGTCCGGATCCGCTCCTTGTGCAGGAAATTCAAGCCGTGCTGCAGAAAGACGCCATAGAACTGGTGCCTGTAGCGGAGAGGAACAAGGGATGGTATTCCCCTTATTTTTTGATTTCGAAGACAGATGGGGGGATTGAGACCCATCATGGACTTGCACGGTTTGAACAAACTCCTCAGGAAGGACAAGTTCAAGATGGTTACTCTCTCTCTCAAGTCCTCCAGGCCCTTCAACTTCAGGATTGGTTGGTGTCTCTCTACCTCAAGGGCGCTTACTTCCATGTGCCGATCCATCCCAAGCAATAGAAGTACCTGAGGTTCGCGGTTGGCGACTCGCACTTTTAGTTTTGGGTCCTGCCGTTCGGATTGACCTCCGCCCCAGGGTTTTCACCAAGCTCGTGGTGGTGGCAGCGCATCTCAGGAAAGGGGGGGATTCACATCTATACCTACCTGGACGATTGGTTGATCAGGGGGAGCTCTCCTGAGCAAGTCCTGGATCATCTGTCCGTCACCTGCCACTCCCTTCACAAGCTGGGCTTCTCCCTCAATTTAAAGAAGTTCCATTTGATGCCAACACAGCGGCTCCAGTACATCGGAGCAGTGCCCGACACATCCCTGGGGCTGTGTTTTCCTCCCCAGGTGAGGGCTCTTCACATTCAGCAGATGGCGCACCAGTTTCAGCTTGCCCAGACTCTCCCAGCGTCTGAGTTCTTGAGACTGCTCTGCCTCATGGCATCCTGCATTCTTCTGGTGCCAGAGGCCAGGTTGCGGTTGTTATCTTTGCAATGGGCACTCAAGCTCCAGTGGTCTCAGTCCTCCGGCAAGATGTCGGACCCTGTTCAGGTGCCGCCCTCGGTCGCCAAGGACCTTCTGTGGTGAGCCGTCCAAGGCAATCTGATGAAGGGGGCCCCATTTTGGCTGCCCTGGCCGGAGGTGACGATCGTGATGGACGCATCCCTCACGGGATGGGGGGAGCTCATGCCAACTAGTTGACAGTCAGCGGTCGTTGGTCTCCGTCGGAGTCCAGACTCCATATCAATCTGTTGGAGCTGAGGGTCGTCAGGCTAGCCCTGAAGGCTTTTCTGCCGATTGTGCGAGGAAAGAGTGTCCTGATTCTAACGGACAACACGGTGGTCATGCACTACCTCAACAAAAAGGGGGGGCAGGGTCACTTCCTCTGCGCAGGGAGGCGATGCAGCTCGAGTTCTGGGCCATCCAGCAGGAAGTTTCGATCTCGGCTGTTCATCTGGCCGGAGACGACAACGAGACGGCGGACGCTCTGAGCAGGCAGAGCGCGATCTCTCACGAGTGGGAGCTGGCTCAGGAGATTCTCCTGGTGATCTTTGCCTTTTGGGGGACCCCTCAAGTGGATCTCTTCGCCTCCAGTGTCAACAGGAAGTGCGAAAGGTTCTGTTCGCGGGAATTTCCTCCAAAAGGAGCCTTAGGATACGCGTTCGTGGTGGAGTGGTCATTTCCACTGCTGTACGCGTTTCCTCCAGTCCCTGTCATCCCGCAAGTACTGCGGAGGTTACGGAGGTTCGGTTCCCGGATGATCCTCATTGCTCTGGCTTGGGCCCAGAAGAGGACGTGGTGCCCGGACCTTCTCGACTTGTCCATCTGCCCTCCACGTCGTCTTCCCTACCAAGACGATTTGCTCTCACGGGAGGCGGGTCAGGTTCTCCATCCAGAGGTCAGATCCCTCAACCTTCACGCTTGGCTTCTGAAAGGTTGAAGTATAAGGATTGGGACCTCCCTGAAGACGTGATGGAGGTGTTGCTCTCGGCCAGGCGGCCGGCAACAAAGTCTCTGTACTGTTGCCGTTGGAGAAAGTTCTGCGACTGGTGCAGAGTTAAGAATGTGGATCCTGTTGAGTGTGACATTCCCATGATTCTGTCTTTTTTGCTTTCCTTGGCCCACAGGGGCTTGCAAGTGGGGACCATTAAAGGTTACCTGGCGGCGCTGTCCATATTTAAGTGCTCGTCTGAAGAATGTTCCTATTTTAAGATTCCTTTAATTTCTCAGTTTTTGAAAGGGCTCACTAATGTGTTCCCTCCGTCACCTTTTCTGGTGCCCGGTTGGGATTTGAACCTTGTTCTTAAGTTTCTTATGGGTGCTCCGTTTGAGCCTTTGCATTCTTGCCCTTTGAGACGGTTAACTCTGAAAACTGTGTTTTTGGTTGCGTTTACTTCCGCTCGCAGAGTGAGTGACTTTCAGTTAAGCCACCCTTCACTGTGTTTCATAAGGACAGGGTTGTCCTTAGAGTTCGTCCTTCCTTTCTTCCGAAGGTGGTTTCAGAATTTCATTTGAGCCAGAAGGTTGTTCTTCCGGCGTTCTATCCTCCTCCACATCCTGGTAAGGAAGAGGAGAGGCTCCATAGGCTTGATCCTAGGAGAGCTTTGAGCTTTTATATTTCGCGCATGTCCCGGGTCAGAGTGGACGATCAACTTTTCATTGGTTATGCTGGAAAGCGTTTGTGATAAGCTGTGACGAAACAGACTTTCTCGTTGGATTATTTTAGCTATCTCCGAGTGTTAGCGCTTGGCGGGTAAGGACGCTCCGGCTGGCTTGCGGGCCCATTCTACCAGGGGAGTGGCTGCGTCTACTGCCCTGCAGAGGGGTGTTCCTATTCGTCATATCTGTGATGCAGCCACCTGGGCTTCAGTACATACTTTTGTACGTCACTACTCCCTCGATTCAATCCGAGGGCAGGATCTGGCCTTTGGCAAGGCAGTCCTTTATTCCGCAATTTGATTGGGCATGCTAAATTTGTGTTCTAAATTATTTTCCCACCTCCTTGCTTGGTACTGCTTTGGGAGTCTGTCATAGATATGGAATACGTCGGAGGACCCAATCACCTCGAAGAACAAGTTACTTTCACCTGGTAATGCTCTTTCGATGGGATGGTTCGACGACGTATTCCATATCGCTCCCTCCCTACCTTCCCCGTTGCAGAATTTCTTATGCGGCTAGGGGCGTCGTGCGTCCTTATCACATCGGGTGACGTCGGCCGTCGGAGGAGGTCCTCGGGGACGGCGCATCAACGTCATCGACGCAGGACGCAGACGCCGAAGATTTTCCAAAGCAGCACAGCTGTGGACATTACCTGTCCTTTCAATGGGATGGTCCGACGACGTATTCCATATCTAGAACGTTACCAGGTAAGAAAGTAACTTGTTCTTTTTACAGAATGAAATGTAGTTTCTTGAGTTTACGCACATGAAACAATATTGAAACATACCCTCTATTATATGGGTTGCAGAATAGCCCAACAGTTTTGGCCTTTTTTGAAGTAGTGAATATACGGTGAATTATCACTTGATTTGTGCCGTGGATTACTTGCAGGTACTTGCACATTTATGTTCTATAATGGGGTAGGCTTTGACTCTATGGTGAATCATTTTGATATCCTTGTAATAATTGGACTAAACTGTGCCTCTCTGTTTTTGTTTTTAGCTTAGGAATTTTTTCGTGCTTCTAGTGATTTCTAACAAACACGCACCTTCTTTACTTCTGAGCCCCTGAGGAATGTCCTGTATTGGGTGGACGGAAGGACAGAAATATGTTGGGCAATGTTTGAAAACGGATTGATGTATTCATATTTAACTGTGTTTTTGTCCCAAGAAGTTTTGTATTCAATTACTTTCTCGGGTTAGGTAAGATTGTTGTCACATGAAAGTGCCTGTGTCAAGATGTACAGAGTTTTTTTTTTTATCATGTGCTACATTTTAGTTTTGTATATTTGACATATTAATACATTTTGTATATTGTAGAATTTGGATAGATGTTGTACAAGTCAATTTTTTCAGGACTGTGTTGTATTATTAATAACTGAGGGAGTCTGCAGGTCTAGAGACTTGGGACATAACTTTCTTTTTATATGTTCTCATCATTATTGTGCCCTAGGCAGTAGAAAGAACTCGCTAACCCAGTCTAACCCCTGGTTACACCATTTTGATATCGTTGGCTGGAGATGAGAACCATGATTAATCGGGCAACGAGGACAGATTATAGCATGGGCTCCTCCTTTATTTAACTTGGGATTAAGGTCAGTATCGGAAAATATGGAAACACCCGATATACAATGTATTGATAGCGGCCAATATGGCATTGTCACGATGTGGGGTAAGGAAGAGAGTCAAAAGGGTGTGCAGGTGTTTGGGGGTTGTGGATGAAAAAACTCTGGGATATAATAGCTATGGAAAAGCTCATGGGCCAACTCAGGGGGGCATATACCAACGTTCAATACAACATGGGACCCCCTCCTGCAACAGCTTGGCAAACCCGCAATGAAGTATATAGGACTATAGAGCCTACGCTCGATTTTAGATCTGAAATGTATAATGGTTGAAGAACATTACCAGGAATGTACTTTACAGGATTGAAGATAGCGGAATGCTAGTTCCCAAAGAGTGTGACAACTGGAAGGGGGGGTGGGTAGGTGGAAAGGGGATGATGGTGGGGAAATAACATACATTGTGGAATTGTTTATGGATTAGATGAATTTAAGAGCTATATCATTGAAATGTTTGATATAAAAGAGTTGTTAAATACATATGGTCTACAGAGTGGGGTGCTACAAGGGTGCAGCGCAGTCCAGAACTCCCACTCTCTTAAACATGCTTGTTGGTACAGTGCATTCAGAGTTTTCAGCCAATTCCCTTCACTTTGTATCTTCAGAAAACGGCAAAGCATCAAGCAAACCATGTCTTCTGTCAGTCATCACCCATATAGGGCTCTATGGCAGAACAGTTGGAGAAGATCACAAGCAATTGTGTGCTCCAGGACACACTCTGAAGTGGATATGTTGCAGCATTCATACAAAGTGTTTGGACCTTCATAGTGACATATTTTGGACTGGGGAGATGTGATTAAAGTGAAATTTCTTCAGATAGTTTGTTTAGGCTGAAGCCCTCCACTTTGGTTTTAAGTTGTATTTGTGTTTTATATAGCGCCTCTGTCCAAAGTGCTTTACACAGGACAGTCAACAATATAAATAATCAGAATGCAAATCAGCGTTCATAAACAGTTACATTCAAACTGTGTTCGTAAATAGTAACAATCAATTAGCATTCCTGGGAGTAATCAGTCAATCCGTGTTCATTAACAGTAAGACTCAATTAGCGTTCATAAGAGTAAGTGAATCATAAGTAGATTAAATCAATTGGAGGACTGTGGCAGGTGGGCTTTTAGAGAGGGACAGAGGATAGGAAGTAATGGAGCGAAAAGACGTGGGAAGCATGTTCAAGTGAAGAGAGGCTAGGAGCTGGAACGAGCGAAAACGGGATTGGGCGCAAGGGGGACGTGGGACATTGAGTCTAAAAAGATTAGTACAGCGGAGGGAGCGAGATGGAGAGTAAAAAGAAAGGAGAGATGCAAGGTAGTCAGGAGCAAGGCCATAGAGACATTTGAACACAAGATAGAGAAAGTTGTATTCGAGTTGAGAATAGAAGGGCAACCAGCCTAGAGAGGCCATGGAAGGAGAAATTGGGTCATGGTAGGAGAGAAGACAGTGAGCGAAATGAAGAATGATGGATAGATTTAAGAGGACCAAGGCGTGAGTGGGAACGCCCAAAGAATAGTACAGAACAATAGAATAGTCTGGAGAAGGCTAGTGAGGAGATTTGTAGTGTGGAAAGTGAGAAAAGGGCAGACTTTGTGAATGTTGGAGAGATGAAATCGACAGGCGCGGGATGTAAGGGAGATGTGGTGGTCAAAGGAGAGATTAGAATCAAAGTAAATGCCAACATTGTGGGCGGATGGAGAGATTGGGAGACAAGAGGGAGGAAAAGAGAGGGAGGAGACTGCGAGAGTGAGGGTGCTAACGGGAAAGAATAGGACCTCTGTTTTTTCGGCATTGAGAGTGAGGAAGTGAGAAGTCATCCAAGACTTGATGGCTGTGAGGCAGGATGAGAGTCTGATGAATGGCCAAGGAGAAGGACGAGAAGGATAGAAAGAGCTGACGTTTTCAGCGTAGAAGTGGTGTGACACTCCAAAGGATGAGATAATGGGGGCAAGAAAGGAATTCTCTAAGGAAAATAGAAGGGGACCAAGGACTGAACCTTGAGGAAGGCCATGGACCAGAGGAACGCGAGGAGAAGTGTTGCCGCCCCAAGAGACAGCAAAGGTACGGTTGGATAGGTAAGATGAAAACCATGATCGAACAGACCCGCGTAGACCAAGGGAGGCAAGAGAGTCCAGGAGCAAAGAATGATCTACAGTGTCAAAGGTGGTGGACAGATCAAGTAAAATAAGAATAGATGAGTGTTTGGTGTAGCGAGCAGTGAGAAGAGAATTAAGTATGTAGGTAAGGGCTATTTCAGTTGAATAGTGGGAGCGGAAACCATACTGATTCGAAGGAAGGAGAGATAGGCTGACACGAATGATGGGATTTGTGAATAAACGAGGCGCTCAAGGAGTTTGGATAGAAAAAGTAAGAGGGATATAGGACGGAAACTGGAAGCAAGAAGGGGGTTAGCTGTATGTTTCTTTAGGATAGGTATGATAATTGCAGGTTTAAAGGCAGTAGGGAAGGTAGAGGTGTTGAGACAAATGTTAAAGAAGGAGGTGAGAAAGGTTACCAGAGGTGGGAAGACTGGGGATAAGTGAAGAGGGGATGGGGTCAGTGGAGGGTGCTGTAGGGGGAGCTTTGGCAAGGAGGAGAGCCATCTCAGAGTCTGTTATGGAAGGAAAGGTAGAGATAGTGCTGGAGGGAGTAGGGAAGGATAAGGGGGAGGAGTTATAGGAAGGTGAAGATAGTATGTCCTGGTATAGGCAGTGCACTTTGGAAGAGAAGAAATTGGCATGGTCAGATGCCGATGGGGATGAGTTGATGGACGGGTCAGGTGTAGGAGGAGAGAGAAGTCTGGTTAGGGTTTGGAAGAGACGTCGAGGATGAGTGGATTGACTGTGAAGAAGGTCTGAGAAGTAGGTACGTTTGGCAGACTTAATACAGTTGTCGTAAAGGACGTCGAAGAAGAAATGGGTTGCATGGTTAGTAGGAGAACAGTGTTTGCGCCAGCGCCTTTCAAGGCGGCGAAGGAGGCGGTGCATAGAGGATAGATGAGGAGAGAGCCAGGGTTGGGCAGGTTTGTGAGTGGGCCGAAAGGAAGAAAGAGGGTAAAGTTGATCAGGGCTAGATGTGAGACATGAAGAGTGAGTGCACGCAGCTTCATCTGCAGAGAGAGAGTGGGGAGAAGTGTGTGAGAGATGGTTGAGAGTATATGCAGGTATCATGGAAGAGCAAGGAGTTAAAATTGCTTAGTTCACGCCTGTAGAAAGCCTTAGTGGAGGAGAGGGAGGGGCTGCTAGAGGGAGTATGCGGGAGCAAGGAAGCTGAGATTAGGGTGTGATCTGAAAGGTAGATGGGGAGAGTAAATATGGAGGAGGCAGTAAACGATGAGGTGAAGATCAAGTCGAGGGTAGAACAAGAGGTATGAGTGGGAGGAGTGGGAAGTGGGGAAAGTAGGTGAGAGTCAAGTATTGATAGGTGGATGATAAATGAGTAGAGGAAAGATGAAGATTAAGTTGCCATTTGCATTACACGTTTGGTTTCTGTAAATCATTTTCTATCCCTGCTCTAGCCCAAAACACTGGACAGATTTGCATTAAATATTTGTGTGGTCTGACTTGCAATCATTTTGTGTTTTGATGCCAGCCTGTCCAGCATCTGCTTTTATAAGTGACCAAAAGTATGCAGTGAGTACTAAGGGTGGTTTAAAGGGGACCGGGCTGTGGCTGAAGGGCATGTTCCGGGTTAGGTGGTGACTCTGTCGGGTCTTGACCAGTGGACATTTTCTCACGTACCCACAATGGGGTTGTGACAGGGGGGGGCACAGGTCCTGGACAAAGACCAGTCCCAGTATCCTCTTTAGGTGGTTTGATGGGGAATGGAATATGGCTGAAGCCATGCCGCTGGCTGATTGGACAGTAGACGATGGATGTGCAATGTGGGTAAAGTTGTCACTGGACCCGGGCTTGGAGTCGCGGAACAAGGCCTACGGCTAATATATCCGCTGATCCAGTTGCATTTGGACCCGCAGGGTGGGGGGAAATGAGCATAGTCTGGGTCCAGTAGCCACTTTGGGTGGCTTTTCAGGGACTGTGACATTAACTAAGGCCATGCCCTGCGCCAGTGGCCTAAGAACATGCAATGAGGGGAGAGCGGCCATGTCTCTGCCTAAGTGGCCACTGACCAGAGTCATGGACCATGACCAGTTTCCAACACAAGCATATTGGGGGGGGAAAGTGGCACTGGAGCATGATTTTCAGCAATGCGCCCAATTGAGTGGGCTCAGGCCATGGCCAGTGGCCCACGTAACTGCGACAGGGGAAGTTGCCACATGGCCTGGTATATGGCCGGGCGTAGTGGCCCCTTTTGAGTGGCTTGGTGAGGCCTGGGCATTGCTGAAGTCCTGCCCTGCTCAGGCAAAATTGCCACTGGCCATGACTCCAGGCTATGGCTAGCAGCCTACAGACCCACAATGCAGGCAGAGTCCGTACCGGGTTTGGCCTCAAGGTAGGTTCAGTGACCACTTTGGGTGGCATTGGACATGTCCCATGCAGTTTCCCTGACCATGGCCCGGGGCTGAGGGACTTGCAATTGATTTAAAGTACCTAATGGGCCTGGCCAGTGGCCATTTTGTGTGACTTACTAGGGCATGAGCATGGCTGAATTCCATTTCCCTGGCAAAAAGCCCACCAGCCATGCCTGTACTGTAGATAAATTGGGTATTAAAAGAAATCCTTGAATTTCAGTGAAAAAACCTTCTTAAAGCGATGTTATGTTTACAGTGAAAGAATACAAAACCCAAATGAATTGCAAGGAATGGTTTCGAAATCGGCCATCGTAAAACGAGAATACCTTGGACACCACCATGCACTTCTTAGGACACCACATATGCCAAAAGAAACTACATGCACCTAATCAAACTTTGATCCATACTTCAAAAATGAAAAAAACTGTATAAATAAAGTTGTATGGTTTGATTACAGTTCTCACAAGGAATAACTATAAAATACCCGTTAACTGTACAAATGAAATAGTAGATCAAATTTCCATTTAATTACCATGACATGTGCTTGAATAAATGTGGAAGGCAATGGGAACAGCAATGGCATGCTCTCTGCGTTCTGCCGACCGTGTTTCATAATTGCCTATATTAGACCAGATTATTATTAACTGTTTGAGTAGCAGTGTGGTATGTTGGACCTTGCAGGCTTATCTGAAGTAGCTAGGAGATGTATTCCCACCTGGCATTTAGTGTCCGGATATGTGCATAAGTGCATGCGTGGGACTACAATACAGATGCCTTTTTGATGGGACATGTAGTTTAAATAGCCCCTAAATGGCATCCTTTAAAGTAATATAGCATTGCAGGGCTGAGAAGCCCCCATAATGTTTTTGTTTCTCGTTTTCCTATGTAAAGTGACATGTAACCTTAACTAAAGTGTCATTGTAGCAACACTATAATAACCACCCACCAGACCTGTCAAATATTAGGTAGTTGCATAGTCACGCATTGAATTCTATTGCATTGTTTTAATATTTTTTGAGTAAATACAGCCCGAAACCCTCCAAAACAACTTGAGTCTTGAAAGCATTGAAAGGTCAACAGCCAGTGTACGGGCATCCTTCTTGTAAACCAGTCTCCTTTTGTTAGCTTTAGCATGATTTGCATACCAGACTCAGAAGATTCCAATTTTGGTCACTCCTTTTACTTGCAACACCTGAATTACTTTTTCGGCAAGCTTCTGGGATCTTCAATCTTCATCAAATTTGGAAAAGGAGATTTCTAAATCGTTATTTCTAGGTTAATGTAAAGCAACTATAACCAGCAAAATAAGGCGAAGTGGTAAATAGGGGTTGACAGATGATGAATTGTTGATAGCACATCGGGCATGGGACAAGATGCAGTTGGGTAGTAGAGCAAGTGTTTTAAGTGTGTTGGAGAATTGTGAATGTAATAAGGGACAGAACATTTTAATGAGTTTCATGCATAGGAGTTTAAAATGCATTATCATACGAAATAACATATTTTTTGCAAGGAATTCACTGTTGGGATATTTTGTTCTTAGTCCCACATGTACAGTTGAAAGATGCTTAGTAATCTTTACATTTTATAAAATATTTATGGAATAGACATTTTAATTGATAAGTTGCTGTTTTATTTTGTATCCAGCTTTTATACGCAAACCCCTAATACATATTTTTATTTTTAATGAAACAGATGAAACACTGGTGTTGAATGTATGTTGTGGCATTCTTTCCGGGGTATTTTCATCATGCATTGCCAATCCTACAGATGTTTTGAAGGTAAGATTAATTTGCATCAAGTGATCTATCTGTCTCCATCTTTCTATGAACTGCTGCATGCTATTGGACTGCCATGCCACCTTAATTGAGATGTTGGACTTTTTTTAGACTGCTTTCTCTCTCACTCTCATTCCCTCTCTGTTGGGCTAGATTTGAAATCCCAGAAAGAAATGTTACAGCAAAAAAAACATGTTAGTTGCGCCAAGAGGTATTTAAAAATGTTAAAACTAAATGCAACATGCACTCGAGTAAGGAGTGCTTATGCCCAAATCCACTATTACAAAGTGATGTTATATAGTAGTTATCCTTTTTATGGACAAAGGGCAATGTATTGGAACAAATCCATCACTTACACATACAATTGTGTTGGAAGTATTGGTATTCTCGTATCTATTGTTTATTAAGAGATTCTAAAAAACATTTGGTGGAAAAATCGGAAGGGATTTTATAAATGTGGAAGATGTTCAATGATATGCAATTGCTAATACAGAAATGTTGATCACGAAGTGATCTAAGAATTGATATCCAACAATTTATCAACTGGAAGACCACATTCGTTGTATTTGCCTTTGTGTCTGTCAAAAGCTCTACGTTGGAGGTACCATCAGAGAATTAAGAAAAGGATATGAGAACACTTAAACACTATTGGAAGCCAAAATCCCAAACTGCTTCTCCCATCTCATTGGCAAAGGCACTATCAAAATGATATCAACAAAAAGAGGGGTAGACCAACTACTTTGAGGCCCTGTTGTGGGCATACATGTAACATTTCAATCAAATATGGATTGGGCCATCCAGCAGCAAGCTTTAATTCATGTCATACACTCCGGGAAGAATCCCTCCTCACTCACAGCTTTGCATGCCCCTTCTGGAGATAGGGACGCCCAGACACCTAGCATAGCCCAAATGCCCACTACACAATCGTCTCCTCATAGGGACGCCCAGACACCTAGCATAGCCCAAATGCCCACTACACAATCGTCTCCTCATAGGGACGCCCAGACACCTAGCATAGCCCAAATGCCCACTACACAATCGCCTCCTCATTATGCCCTGTTACCTGTGGTGCAAGGGAAACGTCTGCCTCCGTGGCCTAGTGTCAGCCGCAGGAAGCGGCTTAGTTCTTTCCTCGTTTTCGCTGGCAGCTACCGTGGAGGATACGAACGGGCTGGAGCAGCCAATCGCGCCCGCTTCCTGGTTTCGCGTCGGCATCCCGATCACGTGTCACGAAACCAAATCACGTGATCGGATGTCGATGGACATAAAAGCCGGGCGATTCAAACGCTCCTCGCTTCACAGCTGTTTTCTACACTGTTAGGCGTTTGCGTTACGGATACTTTTGTTCAAGACCTCGGCTCACGACACTCGGACTGGCTTTCTTGCTCCACGAAAACTCTTCCTTGGATATTGCTCGAACTTTGATACTTGGACTTTGGCTAAACAGAAACGGACTGGCTTTGGATTTTCCCTTTTCTGAATTGTCAACCTGGACCTCGATCTTCGGAGCATTTTTGCTGACTGCTTTTGGATCCCTCGAACCACGTTTGTCACAGTACTACAAAAGACTCTAGTCTCTCAGGTGATTTTCCCAGAGTCAGTGTTTCTTCATCTGGCTTTCAGGATCGCTGGCGTTCCCTCGCACCACTTTGAACACCATAGCCCTTGACTTTGAGTTTAGGTAAGCCTTATTCTAGTACTTATCACTGACTCAAGGTACTGTTATTGCTTGTGTTAACCTTACCTTCCTTCCAACAGCTTTGGGGTTCTCGACGCTGCTAATCCTGTGAAACACCATCCACCTGTGGTCCCAAGGCTCGCACAGGGAGTTCATTCTACCTCTCTGTGGGGAACTTGGGGACGGAGGTCCATACTCTCTTCACTACGTGGCAAGTCACGACAATTCATTGGTAGACAACAGATTCAAGTAACTCAGCCTGTATATATAAAAACCGTGCTATTCATATTGTATGAAAAAGATTATTTTCCTCCATAGTAAAATCAACCAGATCATGCAGACACATTTTGTGAAGTTAGTATGCATATGTGCAATACATTTTGCATTAAAGAAAGTCTCCCATTAAAAACCAGCTACACGTGTCTAAGCACCATTCAGTATTGAATTCTCCTTCCTGTTTGTGCACGGTCACCAGGATGGCCTAATCTTTGACTAAGGGTTTTATCCTTTCCTGATGTTTATAAAACCATCAGACATGTATACAACAACAAACCGGTAGGTATGTCGACACGTGTTTCGGCCTTTTTGCAGGATAGGGTTACTAATCTCCCTTATTTTTTCACACCCTTCATCGGACAAAGAGGCAGACTCTTTTTGTAAACTCACCCACGAACAACCTGTCATTCTACAGGCTTCCTTTCTACAACGAGAAAGAAAATCAATTTTATATGCATCTACTTTCTACCACTATGTCCATCCTGCATACTAAATAAATGCAAATATATCTGACCCCATTGTTTTTAGTTCCCTTTTCTTTTCTTCCTTCACCATATGTGGCCAATGGAATTAGTGTCTCCTAGTTTCAAATAAACCATTTAATGAACTCATTTAACACCCCATGAAGACATCCTATGTGGTGTCTTCTCATTTCTCTCCACCCTTCATTGGCTGCATTTATTTCTATGGAGAACCAACAACGCCATTTAAAACTGTTCTTCCCATTATAGAACATCACTTTATAAACACTTTTTCATCACAACTAATTGAGCAATATTACCTGTTTCTTAACAGAATGTGACTACATCTATTCTTCACAAAAGGGTAATCTCCTCACCGCTGGAAACTCGAGAGTATATAGAAAACAACCTGAAGGAGTTGTTCCCAGCAGGTATCATTTATGGCCAATTTGGCTTGCTTACTAGACTGGGTAAATTCCTCAGATGTGGCAGTACGGACTATTGGAAATAATAAATCTTCATATAACCAAAGTTATTATAGAAAGTCAAACATATTCATACATATATAGAAACATATAATCTGACAAAAAGCAATGTCTGCCAACTCAATTGATGCAACACATATACTGAAACATGAAAAAGCACAAACCTAACATGCAACATACAAATATATGAATTGCTGCAAATAAGGGTTATGCCGGTCTGGCCTGTCGGCCACTCCACTATCAGGCGCTGCCTGCCGCAGCTGATGCCTCATCACAACATCAGACCGATTACTCTGGATTGCAAGAGGAGGTAAGCCCTAAGGAGCTTCATCTACCTGCCTTACTGACTGGCAAATCACTCCAGTGGGGCCGCACTGCAGCTGATTGCAGCCCGGTCACGGGAGTGCGATTCACATTCGAAGATCGCTGCCGCCATAATTCCACACTTGCCTGGGCACTCCAAGTCCTCCTACATCCTTGCTGATTGGCCACATCATCCTACAACACGGCCTAAGTGGGAGCGCCGGCAGGCAAAGATGGCCCCCTCTGAAGGCCCGCGAATAAGGATCATGTCTGTCTGGCCCTGTCAGGCCGCGGAGGGTCACAGAGATGCGCCAGCCGACAACAATCAGAAAGATCCCTCGGGTAAGCATTTAATTATCTGAAAATTACGCATGGCCTATGAACTAACCTCCCAAACACCCCACCACCCATCCCCCACAGCCAACTATCTTCCTCCCAGCGGCGCTGCTAACTCATCCCCCGCTAAGTAAAGTCCACCCTATTCTGGTCATGGCAACTGAGATACTGTTACGCTCACCTGACTCCCACGGAGGCGCAGGTCTGGTTTGGAGTGTTGTTGCTTCCTCTATGGTGAAGCGCAGGACCCGGAAGATGGACTGGACCGGACCTTCGAATCTGGCTTGTCTGGCTCGCAGGAATATCTTTCTGTATGTGAAAAGGGAATATTAACAATCTGCGGGAGAAGGTATAAGTCTCCCGCTCCCTTCTCACCCCTCTACGAAACCCTCCTGCGACCCCCACGTGAAGTCTCACCTTAGGGTTTGAAAGGTTGAGCTCTCCATCCTGCTTCTCATGCAGGGGCGAGTTGTATCCAGTTACTTCACTGGGATTTTGATTGTAGAGGGTTCAAGTTTTGTTTTCCCGGTATAGTACCGTAAGGATTCCGTTAATGAGTATGATTCCGCAATAATAATTGTTTGTTGTCTTTTTCAGGTGCGGAAACTATTCCGAGAAGAGCTGTGGAACCGAAGAATGAGACTCTGGTGAGCTTGATGAGAGTTCTGTGTCCTTGTATCAATGCGCTCACTAACGCTGATGTCTTTTTTTCCCCATAGGGGCCGGGGTCCGGAAATGCCTGGATGCGGCACCGACCCGAAACGAAGCTCAATCCAGAAGAAATCAGGTAAGTCTTTAATGGGCGTTGGGTAACGTCTTTTCATGCGCCCACTAACGCTGATGTCTCTTTTTCCCCTTAGGGGCCGGGGTCTGGAAATGCCAGGATGCGGCACTGATCCGAAAAGAAGTTGGAATAACCCAACAGGTAAGCTTTGTAATGGAAATTAAGGTTTCCTTGTTTTTTTTCCCCTTCTCACCTTTATTCTTGTCTTTTTCTCCCTAGGCGCGGTGATGTGGCTGCGAGTCCAGATGTCGCCGTAGAACGTGGTGGTACCTTGTACAGGTGAGTGAGATGCGGCGCTGCAGCGATCGATGCGATGTGCTTTTAAATGGATGTCTTCCTTTTCAGGACCGTCGGCAAGATGTCTCCGGAATGCGGATTTTAGCAGGTAAGGACTCTTCTTTACCCTTTTCTCTTCTCTTCTCTCTTTGCAGGTGTTACAGGATGCTGGCAGGAGTGGTAGAAGACAGAATGCAGGAGCAAACACGGTGAGCGTCCAGCTGCTAGATGCAGAACAACGCGAAGCGTGAGTTGCTGCTTGGGCGTGGCTTAAATAGCCTTCAAAGTAGTTCCAGGTATGTATCCTTCCTCTCAGGTATGTATTCCTCCCCTGACCACACCCGTGTGGTTAAGTAGTTCCAAAGATAAAGTAGTCCCATTCAGGCCTCAGAAGGCCTGGATGTTGCAGCATGGTCTGCATCAGGTAAGTTAACACTAAGCACCTTTAACACAAAGTCCCCTTTTATGAGCTTGGCACCTATGGCGCCAGGACTGTGGCCCGATATGAGCCTGGCGCCAAAGGCGCCAGGACTGAGTCCAAAGAGCCCCTACTTGAGGCTGTTGTGACTTCCCTTGAAGACATGTCTGCCTCTGGGGTAGCTGGGTCTTGTCTGGCACCTTGGAGGTAGGCATCATGACAGATACAACTCAACTGTTGGTCCCTGGAGAAACTCAACGCGCTCCTCACTACACGGATGACTTCCACAAAAGTCCCTGACATCTAACCCCACCTTAATAGAGAGTCTACAGCTAGGCCGCCACACGCCAGCACGTGCTCGCCTTGCCATGCAAAGTAAACTGCAAAGAGCCTTCTCTCGTGTCTCATCCCTGGCATACCCTCACCCTCAACACCCCCTCCCACCAAAAATCTATTCAGCAACTACTGAGAGAAACGACATACTCGCATGGAATACCCCAATGTACAGCTCCACACACGAGCACTCCCCCCACTGCCACTCTTGACTACAGGCATGTGACTCACCTGCAAGAGCCCTCTGACACTAAAATGTTTGAACCTTGTAGAAAAAATGCTAATATGGTGCCTGTAAAAACCACGTGTCTACTGTGTCAAGAACACCAATGTACATACCTCACAGTACCTATGCATAGCCAATCCCACTGCTGCTACAATGTGTGACCCTCGCCTAGTGCTTCCTAATGTTGATAGCGAATCCCGCTGCTGCTACAATGTGTGACCCTCGCCTAGTGCATCCTACTGTTGATACATTGTATGACCCTCGCCTAGTGCACCCTAATGTTGATACAATGTGTGACCCTTGCCTAGTAGGTCCTAATGTCTGTACAATGTGTGACCCTCGCCTAGTGCATCCTAATGTCGATACAATGTGTGACCCCTGCCTAGCGACTTCAAACAACCTTACCCTAGCGAGCCCTGCTATAGACCAATCCCACAAGCCAATCACCACATACCCTACTACCAATAACCCAATAAATGTCTCGATCCTTCCAGAATTGGAGCAACCACCCGAGCACAACCAGGCACCCACAGACTCCAACAAAACCCTTAAAACCTACACAATCACCTCTGCATGCAACGTAAGTGACAAGTGTCCCACCTCAACAAACATTTATGCAGGCTTCATCAATGCAAGATCGCGCCTAGCCCACGCACTCGACATCTCTGACCTCATCACCTCCAACCAAGTTGACACACTAGCCATCACGGAAACATGGTTGCACACAGCTGCTAGGCCAGCCCTTTCACTAGCTATACCTGAAGGCTACACTATCCTCAGAAAAGACAGACCTCTAGCCAAAGGAAGAGGCGTAGCACTCATAGCTAAATAGGACCTGACCCTAAGAGACCTGCACAATTCCTCCTTCCACTATCCATAAAAATCTCCTTTGCTAACACCACATCACTCACCATCCACATCCTTTATAGGCCACCTGGCCCAATACTATCGCTAGATGAGGACATCTCCATTTTACTGAGCAACAATGCCAAACCTTCTTCCAGACTCATTATAGGAGACTTTAATGTAGGCTTTAATGACCCAACAGATGCTAATGCCAAAACCATAACCAACACAGTTGAATCACTAGGCTTCACGCAACGCATCACCTTATGCACACACTACAAAGGCAGAACATTAGACTGGCAAGCAGATATGAACTACAACACTAGTATCGCCTCTAACCACCCCTGCCCATGATCTGACCACAATATCATCACCTTCACCTTCCCAAAATTCATCACAGCCGAAGCCCCACTGAAATTGGCCCCTCCTGCACAATCCAGAAACACACACAACATCACTCCAGAGAATATGCTCCCCATGCTCCACCCTATCACCAACTATCGACAGTCAGACCATGACCCCAACCAAATGGTGGAGTTATATAATCAAATTCTCTGCTTAGCGATAAACAAAATTGCCCCACTAAGCACCAGCAAACCGAAAACGAGAGCCCAAATGAACTCCTAACCTGAAAGTCCTACGAGCCACCAAACCTAATGCAGAGACCGGAAGACTACACTATAAAAGATAACAAAAGCAAGTTCCTTGGCGCTGCCAAAACATACAAACAGGCCATCATCCAAGCAAAGAGCCTCACCTATGAGTGTATAGCCAAAGCTGAAATTGGCTCAAAATAACTTTTTTCCATCCTACATGAACGTGAATCCCCTGTGCCCCCTCCAGAAAGCTGCCATAAGGACTCCCTTTGGTGCACCAACATCCAGAAGGCACTAATCTATCCAACAACCCTACTACAAACTAAAATTGCCCGAAAGCCAAATTATCCCTACTAATTAGGCCACCCCCCATCCACCCCCTACCCACTCCAGACAAACTATTTGAATTCAGACCGGCCACGATACAAGAAGTCACAAAAATTATCCATGGCCTCAAACCATCAAGATGCCAAGGAGACATCTGCCATGCCCCATTCATCAAAGAATGTTCTGCAAAACTAGCAGTGTTCATCACCTCTCATCAACAAATCCTTTGCACAAGGGATCGTCCCAAATAACCTGAAAGATTCAAGAAAACCATCCTTGGACCCCAACATCCCCACCAACTACTGCCCCATCAACACTGTCCCCTTCCTCCTTAAAGTTCTACATAGAGCAGCCAACCGTCAAATACAGGAACATCTGGAATCCAACAATATCCTTGATCTACGCCAATCGGGCTTCTGCCCGAGGCATGGCACTGAGACAGCACTCCTTGATCTCAAAATCCAAATGTATGAGATCATAGACAATGGTGACGTAGCCATCCTGCTTCTACTTGACCTATCTGCAGAATTTGACCTAGTAAATCACCAAATCCTCTGCCAGCACCTCTCAGCCTCAGCCCAGTTCTCTGCCCAAGCCACTGCCTGGATTGACTCCTTCCTCTCTAACCGCACAATGATAGTCTTCTCCAACATAGCTGCAGCCACACCTGCTCCAGTCCTCTGTGGAGTGCCTCGAGGCTCGTGTGTCTCACCAACACTCTATAACATAACATCTTTTTTAAGCCTCAATTTGACCTCCTGGACGAACAAGTCTCCTACACCAACTACACTGATGACACGCAAATCCTTGTGCCCATCACCGGCAACTACATTGAGGACACGAACGCCCTCAATAAAATCTATCAAACCATCCAAGCATGGATGGCGCAACACGAACTCTGTCTTAATGATATGATAGTTTATTTATATAGCGCCTATACACAATGTGTTTCAAAGCGCTTCAAGGCAAGGGAGGGAACAGGGGAAAATACAATGATATTCTTACAGGCCCTTAACAGTAAGAATGTGAAATTAACTATCGTACTTGGCCTGACAACATTTCAGATAGTGCAAGAGCAAAGACATAGATAAAGAAGGGAGGAGGAGAGTGAGAATGAAATGAACAGACAGGCGACTACCGTACTAGGCGTGACAACATTTCTGGTAGACCCGGAGAAAAACAAAAGATGAGAGAGAGGGGTGCAGAAAGGGAGGAGAGGAACAAAACAAGCGACCATCTTACTAGGCCTGACAACATTTCAGATAGTGCTGGAGGGGAGGGGGAGCAAAAAACAAGTAAGGAAAGGGGGGAGGAGACGGATAAAACAGAGCTCCTAGTGGTAGGCACCCAATCCCGACTAAACAAACTATACTGCGATTATAAATCCTTTACCATAAAATGGGAACCTCATCACCATCCTGAAGGAAGTGAAAACTCTAGAAGTCTTCCTCGACTCTTTGCTCTCACTAACTAGGCAAGTCAGTGCAACAGCCTCTGCAGTGCCTACACAGCCAAGCTTATCAACGCGTGCCAACCTTTCCTAACACCCGACAATTACATCACACTAGCTAGAGCCCTAATCTTGTCCAAACTAGGTTACTGTAATGTTCTACTCGGAGGTTCCTCCACAAATAACCTTAAACTCCAAATCATCCAGAACAACGCCCTAAGAACGGCACTGAACATCTCTAAAAAAAAGAACATATCTCTGCAGATAGGCGCACTGTCCATTGGCTTCCTGTCATAAACAGCATCAAATTTAAGACCCGCTCCATCACACACAAGTGTATCTCGAACACAGCCCCTAATACCTCACTAACAAAAAAAACAATCCCCAGTCTGAGAGACCCACTCGAGCCATCACCACTCGCCTCCTCACTACACCCAAATTCAAACGAGTCATAGCAGGTGGCCGTAGCTACCCAGTCATGGTGGCTAAACAATGGAATTCCCTACATCTATCACTCAGATCGGACCCTTCGCTATACTCGTTCTGCAAAAAACAGAAAACTTGGCTCTTCACACAAGACCCATAGCCTCACTCCTTGCTGTGACACCTGTGTCATGATATATCTGACCATACCTAATCATCCATACCTTGCAATGTACTGTGACCTATTCAACTATGTAGTGTAACTAGCGGCCAGATACCCCCGGGTTTGATGCACTCTACAAATTAAAATAAATTAAACAGTTTAAATGAACAAAAACTGCGATATATCACAAACAATTCATAAAACCTGTAAAAGATGTAGATGAGCCACACAGGTTTTCACTCGTTCCCCTTTTGTCACACAAATAAATCCTTTCAGGTAAATAAGTGAAGAACAGTAACCTCCTACCCTACCCTACAGCTGTTCTTCGGGGCATTGGGGGCAGGGGGCGAGGAGGAACGTACCTCGGGTCTACATTGAACATAGTGCCCATATAAATCATCTTCAACTACTGAAATACATGTTTATCATTTTACATGTACCCTAAATCCACTATTGGTGATTTAGTTCAACAGTAGCACGTTTCAGCTGTCTTAGTAATTTTCAGCCTTCGTCAGGGCTAAAGAAAACACAACCCTGTTAGTTAAAAGAAACGGAAATAAGAATAACCCAAGCAACTAAACTAAAGATTAAAAAAAGAAAAAAAACCTGCAATACCGTCACCCGACACGTTCCCCTTAGCGTGGATACACCGAATTTAAAATGTGCACCGCAGCCATTGCCTACAGTTCTCCACACCACCACCTAATAGGTAATCACCATAGGGCTAACTTACAAAACCAGCCCTTTCAGGTCTACTTGAAGCAAAGAAGAATAAAAAAGAGAATAATACGAGTAAAAATGTACCGTCACTGTAGCAAAACAATAAATAGAGGAACAGAACGCATGCGCACCAGGAGTAAAACGATGAGTGGTCCTGGATGTGTGTTGAAGTAAAAGGTCTCGCAAAGGATACGTGCTGAAAGAGACACATCAGGCCCAAAAAGGGAAGAACAATTAGCTCCAACTTCATCTGGCCTCTGTGCCCGGCATAGAGGCACAAATGTGATATATCTAAATGCCATGCTGCATGTAGTAACATACCTGTCCTAACTTTGGTGAGAGCAGGATACGTGCCCCCTCAAATGGAGAGTGGAATGAGTATCCCAGAACGCAATAAACATCTAGTAAATAAAGTAGTAGTAAAGTGTATTAAATAAGACAGATTGGCCTTAAATGATACCTGCTGGAAACATCTACTTCAGATTGTTTTCCGACTATATCTGAACGTGTGGGTGGAGTAGTCTCCTACTCCTCGCAGGTTGTGGCGCATCAGAATCCGTGTCCATAAGCAACGTTTCAACTACCCTCCCTGGGAGAGTACGTACGGATCGGATAACTCAACTGGGGCGGTGTGCTCGACAAGGCAATGCAGATGAGCTCTCAAACAGCTGAAGCAATATAATGTGTGATATTTATAATCATGGCAGCACCATCTTGGTGATGTGCGTTTGGTCGTCCCATGGTGGTGAAGTGTCGCGTTAAAAAATGTAGCTCAAACAAGCTCTTAAACAAATAGAGCAAGACTGTTCATACAATTGTTGATTGCGGTGGCGCCATCTTGAAGGTCTCTGTACCATTTCAATTCTGGCCCAATTTAATTTAAGTAGATAGCACTCAGAGTTAGAAAAAACTGCCATATGTTAATGGCACATTTTAAAATGCCTAATTTTAATCCATTACGAAATAGGGCAACCATACGAGTTCCGATTCAATTTGTTACGGGTAGTATAGCTCAGTGGCAATGCGCTCGTCTTGGAAGCAAAACGACGCAGAGCAAAACATGTTTGAATCCCGGGTCCGTGCTTGAAAACCTCTTCGGTATTAAGCGCGTTATAAAAAAAACCGTTATAATTATAAAATACTTGTGTTCCCTCATCGAAAGCACTGACATAAAATCGTTTTTTTTAAAAGTGTGCTAATGAGGAATTGTATGAACCCATTTGTTTTTAATTACATAATCTTTTCACCAGAAACAGACATTACATCTGCTCAACCAGTCTCCATTGTGGATCATGTGTTTACTCTCATCACTCCCCATATACTTCATGGGGCTAAACACCCTTTCCAGCAACAAAGGAGGAGCCCCACTGTGATTAACTTATTTGTGGGATGAGATATTTCCACACAAAGCACAGATTTAAACTTGCCTTCGGCTATGCTCACTGTATGTTTTAAAACACTACCAGGCCACTAGCCATGGCCTTCGACTGTGTCCACTGTACATGTTCCCCCCAATATCTTTCTTCTGGACCCAGTTGGTGGCCATGACTTTTGGCCGTGGCCACTATAAATGTCTTTCAGGCCCACTAGCCAGGGCCTTCAGCCCTGGCCAATGAGCACGGCGGACTGAATAGTTTATAAGCTTTATTTTTTTTCGGTGTTCAGTAGACAAACATTGACATACAGCCAATGATCATGTAATAGAGTGCGGCAGTAACCTTAGTTCTCACACATTTCCGTTATGTCAACAACCCTCTCGCCTACCCCGTTCTATACCCAACCAGATAAACTGGTGGTGGCGCAACTGAGTATCTCCCATTTATCATGAAACGTTCTATCAAGGGTTTTCCCTCCTGTCTGTGTCATTGCATCTTTTATTCAAAGGACCGAAACATTCCTTGACTAAGCAGACTTGAAATAATTCTGTTCTCTGGCCGATGCATGTTCGTGAAATGGTAGACATTCTGCAAGGAATTATTTATATTAGCCATTAACCTATGAACACACCTTCTCCATCACCATGATGCCCCATGTTCTTACTCACTGCATAGGTGCAATTGGGCCCGCTCTGTTTTCCAACCATGGGCTAGAGTAATCCTTGCTGCTGACAACATATGAGTTATAAGAGTGACACAAGCCCCACTTGCCGCATATGAACCCTCTTCCACCACCCAGTGTATCACCACTGTCGGACAATGTGGTAATTGGATCCCCAAAATGTCCTTAATGTGGCTCAGTATTTCTTGCCAGCAAACTTATGCCTTTGTGCAAGCCCCACCCCATATGGCCCAAATTCCCTTCCTGCCCAGTTACGCCAGCACAGGGGAGATATTTCAGGGTTAATGGAGTGTAATCAGTGTGGTGTCATGCACCATCGAAAGCATATCTTGTATGCCGATTCTTTGATGGCCGTGCATTTGGAACCCTTAAGCGCTCAGACTTAATCAAACCCTTAATCTAACCCCATTCCTCCTCCGCTCTGGTGACCCCCAGGTCTTGCTCCCACATAGATATGTATGGCATTAGCCTCAAAAATAAAACTCCCACAAAAGAAAATCGATAGCAAAAAATCACTCCTCACTGGAAAAACATCTCCCTCTTTCGACACCAGCCCTACTAACACCCCATCATGTTCCCCATTTCAGTTCACCCCAGTCACTAATAAAGAAGTACTAGACACAATAACTAAACTCAAAGCCTCCAATTGCAAAGAAGACAAATTTCCCTCTCACCTAGTTAAACTATGTGCCCCGACTCTTTCTCCCATCATCACCCAATTTGTTAACGCATCCTTTAGCTCCAACACAGTCCCAGCTAGTATCAAAAAAGCATGGGTAACACCCCTCCTGAAAAAAAAAAAGAAAGAAAAACAACCCTGGACCCCACGAACTACCGACCCAAAACCACCGTCCCTTTTCTCCTGAAAATTATTGATAAAATAGCTTACTCTCAGATCCAAAACCACTTAGAACACAACTAACTACTGGGAGACCGACAGTCAGGATTCCACCCAAACCATAGTACGGAAACAGCCCTACTCGATCTGAAGATCCAAATGGATGCTTCCAGAGAAGAAGGCAAACTATGCCTACTTATGCTACTAGACCTATCAGTGGCCTTTGATTTGGTCGACCATGGCAAACTTTGTGCCACCTTAGCCAATGACTTCAACCTATTAAACAACGCCACAAATTGGATCAACTCCTTCCTCGCAGATAGGACTTCAAGAGTGGCCATAGGCAAAGAAGCAGCCGATCCCTTACCAGTCCCGTTAAGCGTACCACAAGGATCCTGCTGTTAGGGAGAATTCTCTGTTAAGGCTAATTTCCCAAACCTAGTGAGTCCCCCAGCAGCTTTGCTGGATTTTTTTGGTTTATTTTATTCTCCTGCTAAGAGTGAGACTCTTTTTCTCCCACTCTTAGACATGATTTGAGATATCCTTTGACTTTGAAATGTGTTTTATGGGCTATGGGGTCTTTTACTCCATAGGGCTTCATGTGTTTTTGGTATGTGTGTTACACAGCACCCTCCGTGCTGTAACACCGGGGTGTCATAGTGACCCCCAAACATAGACTCCGTACCCTGAGACTGATTACTGTCTCCCAGGGCATGTAAAGCCACCATTGGCTTTACTAGTCCTCAATTGTGAACAGGACCAGAACAAACCATCATATTGTGGGCGTACTGGTAGGGGCAATTCGATTGCCCCTGGGTCTGTTGTTCGAGGGGGCACTGTCCAGTCCCCCCTGAGCGAGTTTTGACTGGTGGCAGTGGATACTACTTTTTATATTCGACCGCGAATAATTCCTATGGGATTTTCCCATTGTTCGAGGCTAATACTTTTTAACATAGCCTCAAACATACCGCCAGTTTTTTTATTTAATATTAATTTACCGGTTGGTATTTTTTGCCAGAACTCGGTTCCAAAATGGCGTTTGTGTTCGCTTCTGCGACTCCAACCCAAGTCGAGCCCTTTGTTCCCCTTTTTGGCAGGCTTCTCCACAGAAGCCTCCAAAAGTGGTGCCACTCTGTCTGGGTACCACAGGGGGTCTGGGAGGGGGTTTAGGCACCCTGGACTGAGTTGCCTCGGCAACTCAAGTCGCACTCTTGTGTGATTGGCCCAGTGGTGAGCCGCCCGGCTCACCACTTAGCATGTTTGAGTGACAGCTAGGACTGATGAATGGGGGTTTTCTGCATAAAAGCAGGGCTTTGGGGACTAGGACTTCAGACGTCGCCACAGGACCAAATAATCTGAAGAGGGAGAAGCTGAGCCGACCTGCAACGACGACACCACCGGTGGAGCCCTGCTGAACCGACTCACCACTTCTTCCAACGACGGAGGAGATCTTCATCCCGAAGAGTCTTCTTCCTTTGACTGGTCGGGATAACCAGTTTGCCTGCCTTTTCGCCTTCCCGGATCATCTCGTGGCCGCCTTGCCTGTGCCAAGCACCTCGGCAACCGGGATACCACGTTTTACCAATACCGCGAATAATAGGGTAGTACCTTTTAACCGGAGAGCTCCGCGGCTGGTTTCTTCCCTGGCAGTGCAACGACCTTCAGCTTTCCTCCACGTCGAGATCTTCTCTTCCTCTGGACGAAGCCGCGACTTGCACCCGCTGCCAGGAACAACTGCCCCCGCTGGAGGATTCTCTCCACTTTCAAGGTACTGTGTCCGCCTGGCCTCCCTCGCAACGGTCTGTGTGGGGTGCCTCTTAAATCCTCAATTTACCACTTGGGTTGGCCCTAGGCTGGCTAACTGAACTTTTCTGAGCTGAACTGATTCCTTTTTAAACTCTCTGCAAGAATCTCCAAGCCTTTTAAATTGTGATCTTGGGCACATTGGTGTTTTACTCTCTCCAAGAGGGAGCCTGGCCTCTGAACTTTGTGCTCACAAGTAGACTTTGACTTTCCTGCCTTGATGAGTGCTTCTAAAGTATTGTGCTGTGTGCTGTTTCTAATATCTGCCTTTTTCCTCCCTTTTTCTTAACTTATTTGAGTGCCATCTTTAGTTAAGCGCTCACCTCTGTCTGGAAATAAGTGGTGTTAACTAAGACTTGTCTAATAATGAATAAGGGGTGTGTATATATTAATAGTGACTGTTTTTGAACTTGCTTACAATAATAGTGCAAGAGTGTTTCTAATTGTGTCTTTAAATAATTATACAAAGCTCTGGTCAGTGTTTGCTTGTGCTACTGTATTTTGGTACCTATCTTGTATACTCTATATACTGTCTAACTCTTCTGGAGAGAAGTCTGGCTGCTCAGCCACAGCTACCAGGTAAATCTGGGTGGTAGACTGCTACCAATTGGGTTTACTGCCAACACCTGTAGTGGTCCCTAAGGGAACTGCACAGGTTTCTGCCTAACACCTGCTTTTCCCCAACTCTTTAAAACGCCTACACCAAACTACTTTTTGCAGCTCTGGATGCGAGGGGTGCCATCTACACCAGTTTCACAGATGACACGCAGATCCTTATCCCTCTAACGGGGAATTACGAGCAGGACACACTCCTCATAAATAAAATCTATTCAATAATCCAAAATTGGATGGCTAGCCTTTGTCTCAACGACAACAAAACAGAGTTACTTATAGTTGGGTCAGCATCTAATATTGCCTCCCTACAGCAGGTCTATTCATCGTTCATCATATATGGCACCACAATCCCAGTACTTGCACAAGTTAAGGCACTCAGTGGATATCTAGACGCCACCTTAACCATGAACAAACAAATCAACACTCTAGCCTCCTCCACCCCCTACACAGCCAAACTCATTTCACTCAGCTGCAAATTCCTCTTTGCCAAAAACTGCATAACACTAGCAAGAGCACTCATACTCTCGAAGCTCGACTATTGTAACATCCTCTTACTGGGCACTTCTAATACAAATCTAGCCAAACTCCAACTTATGCAAAATAAAGCCCTTCGGGCGGCTCTAGGCATGAAAAAAGCTGCCTACATCTCTAATATCAGGAGATCTAACCACTGGCTCCCCATCCAAGCTAGAATACTGTTCAAAACTCTTGCATTACACACAAATGCATCACTAACAAAGCACCAAAATATCTTCTCAACACAGTCGCTAAGAAACATCACACCAGACTCTTCAGATCAAACAGCGAAAATCTTAACATCCCACGATACAAAAGAGAAAAGGCATGCAGTGGTAGCTTCAAAGTACTCGCCCTCAAACATTGGAATGCCCTTCCCATGAACATCAAGAACGAAAACCTCCTACCCATTATTTTAAAAGTTGCTAAAAACATGGCTTTTCAATCAATTCTAATATGAATGCTGAACCTAAGTAGCACATACCCAACCCACATGCTGTGTGTACATAACTGTTATAAAAATACTATTGTTCTATTTGTTTTATTGCCTTACTATATCCTAAGATTGTTTTTTGCCACTGTCTGTAGCTACGCTGTGATACCTTAGGGTCTCGGCGTATAACAAATGTAATAAATAAATGGTAGAATGTCCCTAGGTGTAGTCCCATCCAACTGACGATAGTCTCGCCATTTCACGTTTCAGCGACCCCTCCCTCATCCTTAGCTCTAACTCTATGGGCTCCCTAGTAGCCGCTTCCCTGACCAGCCTATTAGTGGTCCAATGTCTAATCTGGACAAAATGGAATTGTTCCTGTTCGGTTACCTAAAATGTCACTTTACAGTCCTCAAATTGCAGCGGAACCCCTGCCTGGGAAAAGTTAAGGGTAAAGTTTGCTTGCCTCGCCCAGTTGGCCCAAAAGTTAGGAGATCTGCCTGGCGCTTGCTCCGTATTATACCCCATTGGTGTGAGTGGGCCCAATCCCAATTTTGGTTTCTTGTCCTGCCAGACTTTATCCCAGTAGCTGAGGAAACACTTCATGGTTTTGAGTAACGGGCCCCCTTGCCGATTGCCCCAAGAATCCCAGAAACCCTAGCAGAATATCTGTGGCACCTTGTGCCAGTGTGCTCCAACCCATTTGAGGCTCGGCTGAGGACCATTCTAACATAGGGGCTAAAGGCGCTGCCAGGAAGTAATGAGCAATCTTAGAAACCCCCAATTCCACCCCTCCTGGAGGCTGGGAAAGGACCCTCCTAGGCACTTTGGGCTCCTGCTCCCCCAGGTGAAACGCAGGATTTCCCTCTGCAGGTTGTTGATCATTTTGATTGGGATCTGGATTGGAAGAGAGCTCACTGTATACAAAAACTGCAGGAGTAGGGTAATCTTAATCGCTGTTATGCGGGCAAACTAGGATAGTTCCTGCATATCCCACCTCTTAAGGTCATCTAGCAAGGCTCGCCAGAGGCCCGGATTGGGTCAGAGTCAACCTTACACCCAGATATGCTATAGTGTCTCGTTCCCAGGCCAGGGGGAAACTCCTTCTCCAAATGTCCACCAGGGTTGGGTCTTCTGTGACATTAAGTGCTTTTGATTCGGAACGGATCCAAAGCAAAGACTCCTACGGAATAGAAATACCCAGTTCACTCTTTCAATGCAACATGTAAACCTGAATGACAGAGGGTAGGGAGCCATTCATAAGCTTCTAAATCTTGGATGTTCTTCCCCTAGATGCACTATCCACTAGTAGCCATTCTAGACCACTAGAGGTCCTAGTTCTAGCCATTCTTGTGGGTCTTTGTGGGATCCAATGCCACAGTTAGTTGTAATGGAATCGCTCCCACCCAGCTTAAATTTCTAGTTCCTTTCCAAGAAGGTGAGCTTAGTTTAGTTTATTTGCTTATATTTATTTGCTTCTATAGCGCATCAAACACAGAGGTATCAGTGGCCTGTCCTCAATATACAGATCCTTCAGCCTTCACATTTGGCTACATTATCAGGCCGTTCAGCTTTTCCGCAATAACCCCATAGATAAATCGGGGTTAACAAGGGCTGACACCAGGGGGATAAGGCTCTGCACAATCCTCGTCCCCTTTAGTGCTTTTCCCAGTAATGCAGAGAACATGTGTGGCAAAAGCCAGAGTACTCCCTTTGACTTGTGTGCAAGGCAATAGGAATGGTGAGGATTTCAATGGTAGTGTAGTAAGTCTGTTCAAAATCTTGCCATCCCTTGCAACTGGTGGCAGCAAGGGTCAATCCAATGTAGGCCCATCTGGGATGCTATTAAATACTACAGTATAATAGGGGCCGCAACCGACCCATCAGAACTGCGTGTAACATGACCGTTCTAGAGTTTCGAGACGGCTTCTTCCCTCATATAACTGCCAAAACCTTGTGCTGCAGCGTTTTAAGATTAGCAACTGGAATCTGGGTAAGGGGCGCCATTATGAGCTTTCTTGGGAGAGCATGGTATTAACTGCTGCAATCTGGCCCAACCAGGATCCTTCCTAATTACCCCAGTGTGTTAAGTTTTTCATGGGGTTTGAAGGCGAGCGTCCCCAGATAGCACGATCCTCCCCACAATGAGAAACAATAATGGACTCTCCCGGGATGGGAATAAGGCCAGGATAAAGTGCAGGTGAGCGTAAATGGGAGTTTATCAATCAGAATAGGGCATGCAAAGAACTCTGCAAACTCTGAGAGCGCTCTGTCTGACAATAGCAAAGACAGGTGTATACATTTACAAAAAACGTCATAAGAACCTACTTGCTATAGGGGGCACAAGTTCGTGGGGATTGGGTGGCGACGACTAACTATAGGTGCTGCTGCGATGTGGTTTGCCGCGGCTGGAGGACGTCCCTGGTTACCCTCGTGGGTTGGGCTGGGCCTGGCAGGTCAGCTGGGCTCATCCGGACGGTGTTGTTGTGCCAACTGTGACCAGTGTCAGAGATTGTCTTTCCTGACTTTCTGCCCTAGGGCCACGCACACCGCAGTCATTCAACCTTGCAATATTATCTTCCCTGGTAAATCTTGTAATAGGTTATTCTACGGGTTAATGCAACACAGGAGGAATGCACCTAGAGTTGGGTCTGTTGGCGATTCATCAATACATGGTTACCATCGTCCTGTTGACCGGGTATCATAGGTTGTGGGGTTGGGTCTCGGGGCCTGGGACAGGCGGTCCGTGTTATCGTGTCTTGTTAGAAGTCATTATGGATGTGTTCCTGTAAAGTTGCCATAATATTGGGTGTCCTAATTTTACAGGGGCCATTAACCTAAGGTGAGCCGGGGGGTCGTGGAGCCTAAGAAAGGGCGCCTTTGGATCTGTGTTTTAAGGCCGGGTTTTACTGCTGGGTTGTAAATAATTCAGGTGGCAGGCCGTGGCCTTGGGTGCTGCGGGGGAATGTGAATGCTTGAAGCGGCTCCAGCCGAATTGGGGGAGGTGGAGCAGGGCAGCACAGGCCTCTGCTTTTTCGTCTGGCAGGCTTCACTGGGAGGAAGGGGGAATGGCCTTGCATGTGCTCACAAAGGTATTTTCCTCGTGTGTTGCAGACTTTAGGTGGAAGAGACATAAACATTCATATAATATACAAGACTCATTGAGTCTTTCCAAAGCTCACGTTTTTAACATTGCTAGTTCCGTCCATATGGCCAATTCGAGCACATTATTTGTACGATAGGTTTTTAGGAACTACAACATTTTGTTATATGCCTATACATGCGCAGTGAGTGAGGTAGTAATAAGGTTGGTGGAGCACGCAGGAACAACCCGCCAATGAGACTGGCGGCCGTGGCACATGGTGATCTCGGACCTACATATGGTGCCTTTTCATGCACCCCTTACATGAGCTCTCAATATATTTACATTTGTCTTCCTTTGCACTCTAGCAGCATTAGTTCAGTTATGGCGCGGAACCGTGGGGTGCAGTATTTTCAATGAAACGCATAACACAAAAAAAAAAACGGGACACTTTTACTATTTGCGCATAGCTACAGGGATGTGGGTACTTCATCCCTAATGTCATATGAGCACACATTCTGCCATGTTTATACATTTTACAGGTTTTTTAGTCAGAGAAGTTGTGGAGAGAACACTTTCATCACAGGTGGTTTACTCATTAGTATTTGGGAACTTTGCTTTTGTCAGGGGACCATTTTACAGTTCTTTTCCACCCCGGCCCTGCTGGCCGGGTCATGCTGGGAACAGCGATACACTGCGGAAGGTGAAATGTTAGTGTTGGTATCTAACACTAGCTCATGTCCGTCTTGTTCGTGGGAACGGGCTCTCAGCGGATCTGCCAGAGAGCTGTGGCCACAGGGATAATTGAAACTCTCCAAGGGTGGGGGCCTCGCTGCAGTGCACAGGGCTCAAACCGTCTTTATTAGACAAAATGGTTTCCAGGGCCTGGCTAAATTCAGCAGGTTTGGTCAATGTCTTCAGCCAGTGGCCCATCCACCACCTGGGCCCTGGTGGTAGGGGGGACCCCTGACGAGCCATGGGCCTCACCAGGGGAGAGGATGCAGGAGAGGGGGGTCCTTTGGACCAATCCTCCCCTACATTTCCCCCCTTTTGTTACTTAAGTAACAAATTCTTTAAATCCTCCAATCTCCTGCACTCTTCCTCGTCAATTATTGCGTCATCCCATGCAGGTGTGCCTTTTATGGGCATCCATTCTCTGCACACCCCTCGCAGGCACTCACCTCTTCTAGCATATTCATCTGGGGTGCAAGTCAGGTATATACATCCGCTCTCCCCTTCCAAATCCACCCACACCTCCTCGTACCATTCCAGTATCCGGGGCTCTTTAATGGTAGTATGCCACAATTTATCTACTATATCCTTGTCATGGTACCTAGGCACTAGCTGATATCTCGGCGTGTCATCTGTTCCTGTTTGTACCTGTACTTCCTGCATAGTTTGTATTGTACCGCGGGCGTTGCCCATTGTCACCATCATCATTGCACCATTCGGCACTGTGTTAGCGCAACATCGAAGACCCACCTGGCACAGGCAAAAAATAAAAAGGAGGAAGACTACAGCCGGCATCAAGAATTTCACAGTCATTCCCAGCCACGATGGAACCCAGGAGAAGATATTGTCGAACCATGTGCTTTCTTCTGCTCCACCTTCCATTCTCATTCTTTCTCCTAGGTTATGTACTGCTTCGATCACATGGGACAGGGAGCCATTGTCTGCGTCTTCGGAAGGTACGAAAGTGCAGCAGGCACTTCCAATTTGTCGGCAAACACCTCCGTCCATCGCTGTCAACAGGTCCAAGACATACCTGTTTTGCATGGTCATTAGCCGTAGTGCTTGCAGTTCCACTTTTATTACGTTAAACCCTTCTTCAGTATCATTTGCCAGCTGGAACAGCTCCCAACGTGTGATTTGGAGCCACTTTGCATTTGCTCGCGCCTGGATGCTTGGGATGAGTGAGGCGAAGAACGTTTCTGCAGAGCTGAATAATCGATATCTATCCGGGATCTGTGTCAGCAGTTCCGCTGATGCTTTTGATATGTAGTTCGATGAGCGTTTGTTTCGGGACAGCACCCCTTCCTTGTTCCCGGAAGACAGGACATACACTTGTGACTCTTCAGTTGGCTGGGCCGCACTCTGTTGGGTGTTCCCTCGCGTCTTCTTGCTCCCATCAATGTGGCTTTCCGGGATTACCATTAGTGCGGAGTGTAGGGTGGCCAATGAGCAGCTGCCACCCCACGATTGTGGGAGGTGTTGGTACGCCTGGTTGCCACATACCCAATAGGTGTCCATTAGGGCCGCTATCCCTTTTCTCATATCTGGGATGGTGAGGGTCTTGTTACAGTTCTTGTTTACCCCCATGGTGGTTTTCCCGTCTCCCTTGAAACACAGTTCATAGTTTAGTTCTTTTTGTAACTTGAAGGGTTTTTCAATGGCTGTTACTGTTAGGGAGAATTCTCTGTTTAGGCTGAATTTCCTAACCTAGTGAGTCCCCCAGCAGCTTTGCTGGATTTTTGGGGTTTATTTTTTTCTCCTGCCAAGAGTGAGACTCTTTTACCCTCACTCTTGGACATGACTTGAGTGTTTCTGTGACTTACTATGTGCTTATGGGCTATGGGGTATTTTTTCCCATAGGCTATCATTGGTTTTTGAATGTGTGTTACACAGCACCCTCAGTGCAGTAACACAGGGGTGTCATAGAGACCCCCAAACATAGACTCCACACCCTGGGACTGACTACTGTCTCCCTGGGTCTGTAAAGTCACCATTGACTTTACTAGTCTTAACTTAGGAACTTAACCAGTACAAACCATCATACTGTGGAAGTGCTGGTAGGGGCAATTAGATTGCCCCTGGGTCCGTTGTCGAGGGGGTACTGTCCCGTCCCCCCTCGCCGAGTTTCTGGCTGGTGGCAGTGGATACCACGGAAATATTCCACCGGAATATTTCCCAATGGGATTTCCTATTGATTTTAGTGCACCACTTTTTGGTGCAATGTTAAAGATACCGCCGGTTTATTTATTTAATATAAATTCTCCGGCTGGGATTTTTTGCCAGAACTCGCCGCCAAAATGGCGTCTAGGTTCATTTCAGTAACCCTGAACCCGAGTCGAGCCTTTGTTCCACTTTTGGCGGGCTTCTGCACAGAAGCCCTCCAAAGTGGTGCCATTCTGTCTGGGTACCCCAGGGGGTGCGGGAGGGGGTTTAGGCACCCTGGACTGAGTTGCCTTGCCAACTCATGTCGCACTCTGGTGTGATTGGCCCAAGTGGTGAGCCACCCCGCTCACCACTTAGCATGTTTGAGTGACAGCTAGGCTGTATGAATGGGGGTTTGCTGCATAAAAGCAGGGTTTTTGGGACTGGTTCTTCAGAAGTCGCCACAGGACCTAAGAAGCCGAGCCGACCTGCCAAGACGACACCACCGGTGGAGCCCTGCGGAACCGTCTCACCACTATTCCCGACGACAGAGAAGATCTCCCGCCGGAGAGTCTTCTTCCCTTGACTGGTGGGGACAACCAGTTTCTGCCTTCTTTTCGCCGCCCTGAAGCATCTCGTGGCCGCCTTGCCTGTGCCAAGCACCCCGGCAACCGGGATACCACTTTTTACCTCAAACCGCGAAAGAGGGGTAACATCCTTTTAACCGGAAAAAACTCCACGGCTGGTTTCTTCCCTGGTAGTGCAACGACCTCCAGCTTTCCTCCATGACGAGATTTTCTCCTCCTCTGGACGACGCTGCGACTTGCACCCACTACCAGGAACAACTGCCACCGCTGGAGGATCCTTTCCATTTTAAAGGTACCGTGTTCCGCCCGGCTTCCCTTGCCACCGATTGTACGGGGTAGATTTAACACTCGGCTCTCGACCCTGGGTAAGCCTGGGACACCCTAACTAAACTTTTCTTAACTGAGAAAACCCTTTTCTACTCACCTGTAAAGACTTGTGACATTGTGTGACCTTGGGCATCTTTTCGCCTGGCTTCCCCTAGAGTGGGCCTGGCAACCGAACTTCCTTGCTCCTCAATAGACTGCCTTGCTAAACTTACTGTGAATCTCTGAAAAGTGTTTTACCTTGTGTTTTCATTATTTCTGCCTTTTCCCTCCCTTTTTAACTAACTTGTTGGAGTGCCATCTAACGTTAAGCGCTCACCTCTGTTTGGAAACAAGTGGTGTTAACTTAAGCTTGTCCAACAAATAACTAGGGATGTACATATAAGTAATAGTGACTGTGTTTTGACTTACTTACCTTTTCTGTGCTAGTGTAATTTATGAGTGTGTCTTTTAAATAAATAATTATATACTTTTACACCTAGCTCTGGTCAGTGTTTGCTTGTACTACTGTGCCTCTGTACCTATTATGTATGCTCTGTATACTGCCTAACTCTTCTTGAGGGAAGTCTGACTGCTCAGCCACAGCTACCAGATAAATCTGGGTGGTACAGACTGCTACCAAGTGGGTTTACTGCCAAACACCTGTAGCCTTAAATCTTTTGCAGTGGTCCCAGAGGGAACTGCACAGGTTTCTGTCTAACACTGGAAGAGGATGACGAAGGAAAAGCGGCGGGAATGATTTCCAGCGGCCGGAGAGCCTGCTTTGTAACCGGAGCCTGCTGCAGCCCTTCCCTCCAATCGACCTGGGGTCTCCGAAAACGATGACCCGAACCCAGAGCCTAGTGAGACCCACTAGACTCAAGACGACCTGCATTTTGAGCCATCCCACGGGTTGCTGCGACCTTGCGTTCTTGCAATACCCCAATACCCTGGGACCTCCTGCCACTGTGCGGTGCACGGTCTTCCGAATCTCGCTGAAACTTCGTGGGCATCTTGGTCTATCTCCAGAGACACGAATCGAGTCCAAAAAATCCCCTCACAAGAGTGCTGGACCTTTTAAACGACGAGAATTCAACCGCGATTTTCTGTCATCTTCTGTGCTCCTTGAAAAGGCGCCAAACCCGCAGAACCGCATTCAGCCGCGAGAGAAATCTTGCCTAGAGCCTTCTTCATAGATCCCTGCTGCAAAGTCCCTTCTGAGGTCTTGTGTTCAGTCTCCAGGACAAGGAATCCAGTGACCGGGTATTTGGCTGCAGTCCCTGAAGTTCTCCTGCTGCAATCTCTTCTTCACTGCTGAGGTACTGTGTTGGCTTGGGTATATACTTACCTTAAGCCTGTTGGGATTTCTGTGTAGTCCTGGGGTGTTTTCTGTGATTGGGAGGTCCCTCGTCCAGTACACCGAGTCCCACTGCTAGAATCCTGCTGGGGTGTCTTCTGTGAAGCCCCTGGACCCTCTTCTAACCCTAGAAGTAAAAGTACTCACTTGTTTGCCAGTTTTCCTCAGGAAACTCTGACTTTTGCTACTAAAGAACTTATTCTAACACTGCCTGTTGGTCACTAGTCCTTGTGACCCCCCCCCCCCTTCTGCCACTGAGAACACTCATGCTCTAAGGGAAAAGACTTTGAAGGGATTGGGACTTCTGCCTAGAAAAGAAATCAAGTGTTTTTACTTACTTGTAAAGAGTTGGTTGGTAACTGTAATTCTAAGAGTGAACAGTTACAAAAGTTCTTACTGATCTTGGATGTGTGATGCACTATTCTTAAAAGTATGGTTAACATCTTTCCTTCCTTAGCCACTGTTTTGCCAGTCTAAAAGAAAGTAGATGTGGAGGTATTTTACTCTCCTGTGATTAGGTTGTGCCTCTTTACAAAAGTAATGTGTTGGTTTCACCAGATTATTCCTGAAGGGTAATTGTATGAGTGTCCTCCAACTGTTGGTATCACCAGGTTAGGCCTGTTAGGATAACTGTATGAGTGTCCCCCAACTGGGTCTTGCTTCCTCTGACTTGCTGCTAGCCTGTCTTTAATAAGTCTACATTAGGTTGTTGCCTACCTAGAATATCTATTCAGTAAAGTGTGACATTGGGTTTTACTTTCCCCTTCATTGTGAAGTTAAAGTAAGTGGGTTTTACTTACCTTGTGTTAGCTGTGTGCCATCCACAAAAAGTTACAAGAGTTATTGCTTACCTCACTCTGGGGTTCCCTGATTTCCAAAGCATCTGTAATTGTACATTACATCCATAGGTATTACTCACCTGGTATAACTGTGTGTTATGACAAAAGTAGTTATAGGTTTTTACTGCACCTAGAATAAGTGTTTCACTATTCACCAAAAGTATATTGTCCAGTTGACTGCTTATGTGATTTGTTCCAAGAGTCACTGTACAACTGGAAGGGCCTACTGTCCTTGTATTACCAAAAGTAATCTAAAAGTAACCATTGGTCTTTTACTCCCAAAGAATAGGCTTGGCCTATACTAAATGTGTATAACAAGGTTTTGGCTTCCCTAGAACTACTGTTAGGTGTTCCAAATAAGGTCTATACTTGGGTCTGTGTACTTTCAAGTATAGTGTTGTGTTTTATATTGTGATTTCATATAATGTTTCAGTATTTACTTAACCCCTAGATTTATCTGGGCCTACTTGTATTTAAATAAATCCTTTATTTTTATAATACATAGTGTTTCAGTGTTTCTTTGGATCATTTGTATTACAATTTTCACTTGGACTGTATCTACTGCCCTCTCTCCCTCCTAAGATAAGCCTGGCTGCTCTGCCTACGCTACCATGTACTCAGGTGGTACGGTCTTATACTAAGAGTGGAGTCTTGTACTGCCTCAGTTGAATGGTTTTGAAGAGGCCCTTAGTTGGACTTCAGAAAAACTGTCCTAACAGTTACCCAAGTCAATTTTGAGATGTGTTCTTTCCATACTGGTGTGCATGTCTCTTCTATCTATTGCAATTTCTCTGGTGCCACACCCCGCAGTGCTTCAGCCTTGCACATTATTTCTTCGTCCTTCCACTTGTTGTCTGAAAAAAGTGTCCCTTGTATTATAAAAATGGCTCTTCCAGACATACCACTCCTACTGCTTTTGGATAACAGGTCTTCTCGTTCTGTAGCATTCTAAAAGTTACCTCATGTGCCTGGAAGGTGTTCTTAATTCTGCACAACGTAAGATGAAGGAGACATTGGGCATCGACAATAGGCAACTCTTTGGGTAACAATACTTTGGGTGTACCTGAAGCATGGGGAATGAGGGAGCAGACATAACAACTCTCATTTGTTGTTTGCTTAGCCGTTGCACTCATGTCTGTATACCATTTATTTGTCTGGTGGGGTGTCGTGGGTCCACCATTTTATCTAATCCTAACCCATAATATTCATCATATTTCCTTCTCCCCGCCTCCCTTTTCCGTCTGTTATTTCTTTTTCTAAGGTATTTCCCAGCCTCATGGGCGATGGACAATGTGGGCCCCCCCTTCTCCCTCTCGCCCCCCTTTGCCCAATCATCATATAATATTTCATATCTCACTGTCATTTCTTCATTCTCTTTCTTTATGCTATCTAGCAGTGTGTTTTTGGTTACGGGAGTGGGCCGGCTGGTGGGGGTGTTATATAACCAGGATATGGCAGAGGGGTTACGATCATTCAGGCTGTGGGCATTGAAGTTGGACACTTTTGGCGGGGAAGTTGTGCTGTTTTGCATTTTTTTCTTCAAATCTTCATTTTGCTTGATAGCAACATTAGATGGTGTCGTGTAATATCCCCATACCAGTTTGGTTCCATCCCATACCAAAAAATCGCCTTCTTTAGTATTTACAATTGCTGTTTCATTTGTCATATTAATTCCGTTAATCCCTCCCCCCTCGTTCATCTCGATAGAGATGAACGCTATAAACCAATACGTAACCAGACCAAACATAATTGTAAAAAATAATGTAATGCATACAGACAATCCACACTCATACGAATATCTACATCTCTCAGATATGAATTCTCTATATTTAATAAATCTATCCGTTGCAGGCTGCCCGTTACTTGCATGGTAGTTCCTGTTTGAGATATAAACGTGCATTAAGTGCATGCATGTAAACATTTTGTTGGCACTACCAGTGCCAAGATATCATGGAAGGGGAATGGGATTGGGTAGGGGAGTGGGGTTGGGAAGTACAGAGAAGGGAGCAGACACTATACATATTCTTCACATTATTATTTACACAAATCCTTTTTTTTTTCTCTCAATCTTTTCATCTTTATAGGTAACCTGAAATATAATGGTTCTCGTTAACAATTTTATCAGTCAGGTACATTTCGTCCACTCCCATGTTCACGTTCACTCATTATTTTCATTAGTATTGTTTGCTGTTGTCTGTGCACCCTCATCCACCTCTTTCTGCACACTATTATATGCCTTTCGAACATCCGTCAAATGTATCCAATATTTGAGCCCCTTCACTTTCACAGCCCTAGGGGTACAAAATACCACTTCCTATGGTCCGTGGAACCGTGGCGCATTCCACCGGCGCACAAAGCTCCGGAAATAAATCAACTCTCCCGGCATCAGTTGTACCGGTGTTTGAGGTTCCGTAGGGCACTCCGTGGTGTTCCCTTCTTCCCTTGTGAATGGTGGTGAGAGCTGCTTTGATATTGCGCGCGCTGCCCTAGTTAGCTTTTTCAGGTATTCTGTGAACTCATCTCCCAATATTGCGGCGCTTCTGTGTGCGTCTGAGTGTTGGCGCAGTGGGGAGTGTGCTGTGTGCATTCGTCTCCCTGTCACGATTTCGTGCGGAGACAAATGGTGGTCCTTGCTTGGCTGATTCCTCAGCTCAAACAGCGGAAGGGGCAGACAGTAAATCCAGTTCTTCTTTAATGAGAAACACAATTTTGACAGTCTCCCTTTTAGCAGTCCGTTCATCTTTTCTACAACGCCATTACTTTGAGGATGATAAATCGAGCACAATTTATGTTTTATTCCCAATAATGTGGTCACTTCCTTGAAGAGTTCGTTCACAAAGTGAGTGCGGTTGTCTGAGCGAATTACGTCGCAAATTCCAAGCGCGGAAATACTTCCCTTACTAGACATTTTGCAGCGCTTTTAGCGTTAGGTCGTGCGTAGGGGCCTGCTTCCACCCACCTCGAAAATGGGCATACAACCACAATCGTGTAGCGTGCCCCATTACACCTTTCCCCCATGTCTACGTAGTCAATGTGCAGTTCTCTGAATGGCCCTATCGGTTTTGGAATTGTTCCCCTGAGTGTATGTAACGTCATTCCAGAGCACATCGTGCACTCCATTGTCAATCTTGATATATGCTCCTGGAGACAGGGCACCAACCAGTCTTCTTGTATCTCTGCTGCAATGTGTTGTGTGCTGGAAAGTGTAACTGTTGAAATGCTATTTCCAATAGTTTGACCAGCATTACTACTTTTCCTGAGTTGTTATGCCGCCATAGTAGGCCTGTTGATGATTGGCTGCACCCTTGTTTTTCCCACAGCATTTTTTCATCACCACTTGCTCCTTCCTGCAGCTCTAGTATTTGTGATATGGGCATCGCATTGTATCCTTCTGGGAGCTCTTCGTTTGTCTTGTGCTGTAGCATGTACTCACCTGTTTCATGTTTTGCAAAGTATGGGGCTTCCTTGGCAGCAGCGTCCGCTGCCGCGTTCCCCAAATACACAACGTCTGTGTTGGACGTATGTGCTTGGCACTTCACTATCGCTACCACTGTTGGATCGTTTAGGGCCTCAATCAACTCCTTCAGTAACTCTGCATGTTGCACCGGGGTCCCATCTGCTCTTCGAAACCCCCTCCGCCCCCATCTTGCTAGACCTCCACGTACCGTTGTCATGTAGGCTGAATCTGTATATATTGTTACTGCACAACCTTTAGCTCCATGTAATGCTTCTATTAGGGCAATGAGTTCTGCTGCTTGTGCTGAGAAATGTGATGGGAGGCGGTACTGTACTAGTGTCTCATACTCACCTTCTTCTAATCTCACCACTGCCAATCCCACATGTTTCTCTCCCGTGTCCATGTCAATCGATGCTGACCCATCCACAAAGTACACCTCTCCCTCGTTCAAGGCATTCTCGCACACCAGCATGTCCTCCCCTGTTTCCCCTGTGTAAGTTGCACAATTGTGTTCCTGCATGTCCTCCAGTGTGCATGCCTCTGTAATGAATGTTGCTGGATTCACTGTCCTGCATCGTACCACATGGATATTGGTGCTCGACAATATTATTTCATAGGCAGTTGCTCGCTGCGTGGTCAGTGTACTTTTTGATCTCTCAAGTATTGCAAATAATGAGTGTTCCACAAACAATGTGACAGGGCATCCCATTACTATTGTGGCACTTTTCTCAATGGCGAACGTGGCAGCGGCGAGTGATTGCTCGCACGCGAAATGTCCTTGCATCACCGCATCTAATGTGCCACTATAGTAAGCCAACGGTTTGTGTCCTAGGGAAGTCTTTTGTGTCAATACAGCTGTCAAGAGTGTCCCCTTGCAATGTGAGAACAGGTAAAATTTGCGTTCATAGTCGGGGTTGGCGAGTACTGGAGCACTCGAAATCAACTCTTTTAGTGACTCGAATGAGGCGCTCATTTCTTCTGACCATTCTATTTTCCTGTTCTCTTGTTGTGCCTCCTTGAGTGCTTGCAGTAATGGTCTGGTGTAGGCTGCATAATCTAATATCCATGCTCTACAATAGTTACACATTCCCAAGAATGTCTGCATCTCTTTCACTGTTGTGGGTTCTCTTACTGATCTTATTGCTTCTACCCTGTCAGGGATTATTCTTTTTCCGTCTTTCGATATCAGCTGCCCCAAGTACAGGACCTCTTTTTAACAGTATTGTAGCTTTTCCTTGGCCACCTTGTACCCCTTATTCGCCAGCAGCGACAGGAGTGTTACTGAGTCTTTTCTGCATGTTTCTTCATTCTGCGCGCAGACGAGCAAATCGTCTACGTACTGAATGATTGTGCTTTCAACTGATAAATTACCCAGGTCTTCGTGTAGTATGCGGTTGAATATGCTTGGGCTCTCACAGTATCCCTGTGGTAGTCTGCAATGTTCGTATCTCTTTCCCCCTAATGTGAATGCTGTCAGGTATCTGCTTTCTTCTGCCAAGGGGATGGAAAAGAATGCATTTTTCAAATCGACCACTGTGAAATGTGATGCCGTTTTTGGAATACTGCATAATATTGAAGCAGGGTTTGGGACCAAAGGGAACTCTTTCTGTATGACGTCATTTAGGGGGCGTAAATCCTCGATCATCCTCCAAGCCCCTCCCTTTGCTTTTTTGATCGGGTAGATACATGTGTTACATGGGGAGTTTGAAGGCACTATTATCCCTTTTGCTAGCAATGCAGTTAGTCTCTTTTATCCCTTCCTCAGATTCGCGGGATAATGGATATTGTTTCACTCGGGGTAGAATTGCTCCTTGTTTGAGCTTTATTACCACTGGTGTCACACCATGCAACAACCCCACATCATGGGTGCCTGTTGTCCACAAATTGTTTGGCACCAGTCGCATGTCATCATCAAAAAATGACGGTGGAGTTCCCACCACTGCCATCAACTGGACGGGAATTTGTCTAGCCTGAATCAAAATGTCACAGGGCATTGCTATTTCCATTATTATTTCGCCATCATTGTCTGAATCAGTGAAGAGATCCTCATCAGATAAGTCCCGTAGGGCAATATTGGCATTGATGCACAGTACAGTACGCCATTCACATCCATCTATGTCCATCCCAATCACTGCAATCCTTTTTGCTGATACCAGTACAGCATGCAAGTCTAATGATACCACTGACCTATTGCTATATCTGGGCGCACTATTGGACGGAAGATGAATTCCGCAGGTATTCTCCAATCCAGCTTTTTTAGCTCAGGGACTACTTGGGCCAGTATTTTCAGACCTTCAATGAACATTCTTTCGTCCACTGGCAGGCCACGTATTTCCGGAGCAGTTGTTTGAGCCCGTACTACCAGCATCACACGTAATGGGCATATTCCTGGTGTTGAACACACTATTCCTCTTTCTGTGAATGATATTGTCATGTTAAGTTTGCTAAGAAGGTCCCTTTCTAGCAAGTCTATTGGTGTTTGTTCATAATACAGTAAGGGTGTTTTTACATTTTTACCCCCCACTGTCACATCCAAAGCTTCTGTGTAAGGAACTTCAATTACAGCCCCAGAGAACCCCTGTGTCTCTAACTTCCGGTTAGATAACGGAAACCGGCCCTCCCTAATACATGACTTCTCCGCTCCCGAATCCACCATGAATATGAACTGCTTGTCTCCTATCTGCGCCCCTACCAATGGTTCCTTTGCTGCATCGTAGGTTGTAGATAGAATAGGACACGCAAGTGTTCTCTGTGGGCTGTCCTATGCGCGGTGTCTCACTGCCCCCCCCCTGGTTGAACACACTCCCTGAAACTACTGATACACCACTATAGGGGGCTGGGGCTCCATTTGCTGTTGTCGCGAAAGGGTTGCCTGGCGTGTAATGCATAGTGTCATTGTTCTGCGGGTGATTCTGTGTTCTGTATTGGTGTCCCTGTCGTTGTTCAGGGTACCCCTGTCCTGGGTCCCTTTGTTGTTGTCCCATTGGGAGACCATATGGGCTCCCCGGATGAGGATGGCCATAATGTTCTACCTCTGGAAACCCGTTGTTTGGTCTACTTCTGCACTCTCTGGAATAGTGCCCCCACCTCCCGCAGTTCCAACAACTTCCTTGCACACCTCTGGGACCCTGCCATCCGTTTCTCCCATTCCCCCATACCCTTGTCCACCCCCTCTTCGGCCCCTGTACCCACCTCGTCCCCCTCGAGGGGTCCACTCTTGCCACTGCGGACCTCCACTCTCCTCCTGTTCGTTCCACTGCCGTTGCCCCGCTCCTGCCCAACTCGTTGCCATCCTCCCCTGTATTGCTACCAGCCCCTCCTCCTCATCTCCCTCCCTGCTGTGTGGGAGCGCGGCTACTGCTGCGGCGACCTTCACCAGCTTCTTTGTTTGTACTAATTTCGCCTCGTCTGCCAATCTTCTCTGCGCCACCTCCTTTTCCCTCTCTTTTATTCGTTTGCAGTGGTGAACTATTATGCTCTGAATTTCGGGCCACCCTTTTGCTTCTATACCTGCTATTTTGTCAAGTGCCTTTTGCACCTCTTTTGGAAGCCCCGTCTTTATTATGAAGTAGAATAGCGATGTCGATTGATACCAGGGCGTACCCGTTTCTGCTCTCCACATCTCTTGGACCCGAAAAATGTAATCCATAGCATCTTCTCCGTCGTTCATTGTACATTGCATTACTGACTGCAAATCTGGTGTATCTGGAAACGTTTCCCGTAAAGCATCCCATACCCTGGCGCGTACTGTGTTTAAAAGAGGCACCATCATGACGATCGCAGTCTAACGTTACCCCCGGGAAGCCAGCTTTTACCCATACTCTATCAGCTTGATCCCCAACTGCTGAGACTAGCAAACTCTTCACGTCGCCTATTGCTAGGGGTACCCCGGCTGTGTGTTTCTCAAAGGCATATATCCATTTGCTTGCCCCTCCTGATAGTGGGGGGCAATAACTTTAACAAATTGGCCTTATCCATCTGAGCCCAGGGTATGTAATTCGGCCTCCCTCCTCCCCTGTGTATTAATGGGAGTTGTAATTTTCCCTTTGCCGTTGTATCTGTACTCACCTTCATTTCTGACTTTCCTAATGATGCCATTTTTCCCAACCTGTTCCTTAGCCGCCCTGTCCACTCTTCGTCCATCGTTCTCATTGAGCATGCGCCATCCAAGCCCTCGCTTCCCCCTCCCATTGCCATACTTAGCCTTTCACTTTCTTCTAAATCATCTCCCATATCACAGAGTAGCTCCTCTCTGCCTCCTGTGGTCCTTACTTCATCATCACTACACCCCTCTCTTCCCTCTAGTTCAATTATTCGTGTCGGTTCTTCCTGTATCCTAAACAGTATCTCGCCTTTTTTCCACCCTTCTTCAAATGTTCTATTCTCACTCTGCGCTCTGGATGCATGCTCTGATCTAGCGGTATTGATTGCAGTCCGCTCACATATGCTTTTTATTCTCGAGAGCTCAACTTTGGCTATAGAGAGCCTGGATTCTAGATCTCCTGTTAATTTCTCTATATCCACCCTTGGTGTACTTACCTGCTCTCGCTCCCTATCACTCTCATATGGTGGGGGTGCTGTTGGCCCTTGAGTCGTGGTGGCTGTCGTTGGGGGTACATAAGTTGGGTCACTGTATCCCTCTGCGGGCACTGGCTTGTTCAATATGGGGTACAACCTAGTTACCTCTATCGGTGGCTCCCCTTCTAGCAGTACCTTGTCATCCTTTGGTATCATTAATGGATTATCAGTGGTAGATGGTAGATCAGTATCTAATTCCCTTATCTTAGACGGGGGTATTTCTTCAAACAGTCTCCATAGGTCTAATATTTCTCTCCTATTGTGTAGCTGCTTCCCCTTGTATTTCAAACAAATGCATGTGGCTACCATATCTAGGACACTCTTGTCAAACGATCCCCCTTCGGGCCATATCTGGAGTAATCCCTCCCCCTTCAACTCTGTGATCCACTGGTCATGATATTTTTTAATCCGTTCTGCGTACCCAGGTAGGTTCTTACAAATATGTGATAAGGGTGTTTCCGCCCCCATACTTTGTACTTGCTCGATACTGATGTATCTCTATATATCTCTATATATCTCTATATTTCAATATAAACGTATCACCATGTGAGTTCGCGTATTTATGTCTTACTGAACGCGGGGACCTGCATATTTTCCCACCACCTGTACACTATGGGAAGGGCCGCGCACAGCCTCTATTCTATTCTCTTTGGGGGCACGTACAAGATCAAACCATCAATAACTTCGACAATTTTACCCTACAAATCAAGGAAATAAACACTCACTTTACCACATTACACTCTTCTTTGTGATATTTTTTCTGGTCACACTTACCATAACCATACCATAATTATGCATTTCTGACCACTTTACACACTCATTATAACAAATATGTTCTGACACATACAATGCTTACACACCCATAGGCAACACTCTATTCATAACCCAGTTTGTCCTCCCTTGCCGGCTGTCCCTCTCCGTCTGATTCTGATATGTATTCGTCTTCTAGATATGATATAGACTTGTCCTTCTACTTAAATTATCTTTGTTTGTACTACCCCTGTTTTTTCCCCATGAACCCAGAGAGAAGAATAGAAAAAACAGCAGTCACTAATGTATTCTCCGTGTCTTCCTTTACCAGACACCTTTATCTCATTTTACACTTATTCATATATTCCCAGTACTAGTCAAGATAGCACTATGCCGCGCCGCCTTCCACCCCCTCGCGGAGCTGGGTTCCTGTCTCTTTATCTCTGTTCACCTCTTAATCCTAATGGCCATATGCAAAGAAAAAGCAAAGAAAGTCTATGATGGTCTTTAGTAGACCCAAAGTGCCCCCTTTCAACCAGCCTCGTTCCCTGTCCTATATTCCCTCCCCTACTCCCTTTATGGTCGCTTGCACTCAATACTCACGTGCCCGTCTTGAACCGAGAGTCTCCGAAACTGGGTCCGTCCAGGCAGTGTTGCCGTACGCTCAACGGTCAGCCCCGGCGAGCGGTACTCAAAGGGGATTTTTCAACCGGGATCCCGTACCCTCTCTCTGTAGAGTGCGCACTTCTGAGCGTACCGGTCGCCGTTGGCGGGCGGGCAGCCTTCCGGAACCGGCGCACCGTGCGTATCCCTTTTCGACCGGAGATTTTTGTGCCAAAGGGGACGGTAGGGATAAATATATATATATATATATATATATATATATATATATATATATATTAGGAGAAAAATAATAATCACGCTTTCGGGGTCACCACTGAAGGCGAGCGTCCCCAGATAGCACGGTCCTCCCCACAATGAGAGACAATAATGGACTCTCCCGGGATGGGAATAAGGCCAGGATGAAGTGCGGGTGAGCGTAAATGGGAGTTTATCAATCAGAATAGGGCATGCAAAGAACTCTGCAAACTCCGAGAACGCTCTGTCTGACAATAGCAAAGACAGGCGTATATATTTACAAAAAACGTCATAAGAACCTACTCGCTATAGGGGGCACAAGTTCGTGGGGATTGGGTGGCGACGACTAACTATAGGTGCTGCTGCGATGTGGTTTGCCGCGGCTGGAGGACGTCACTGGTTACCCTCGTGGGTTGGGCTGGGCCTGGCAGGTCAGCTGGGCTCATCCGGACGGTGTTGTGCCAACTGTGACCAGTGTCCGAGATTAATGTTTTCCTGACTTTCTGCCCTAGGGCCACGCACACCGCAGTCATTCAACCTTGCAATATTATCTTCTCTGGTAAATCTTCTAATAGGTTATTCTACGGGTTAATGCAACACAGGAGGAATGCACCTAGAGTTGGGTCTGTTGGCGATTCATCAATACATGGTTACCATCGTCCTGTTGACCGGGTATCATAGGTCGTGGGGTTGGGTCTCGGGGCATGGGACAGGCGGTCCGTGTTATCATGTCTTGTTAGAAGTCGTCATGGATGTGTTCCTGTAATGTTGCCATAATATTGGGTGTCCTAATTTTACAGGGGCCATTAACCTAAGGTGAGCCGGTGGGTCGTGGAGCCTAAGAAAGGGCGCCTTTGGATCTGTGTTTTAAGGCCGGGGTTTACTGCTGGGTTGTAAATAATTCAGGTGGCAGGCCGTGGCCTTGGGTGCTGCGGGGGAATGTGAATGCTTGAAGCGGCTCCAGCCGAATTGGGGGAGGTGTAGCAGGGCAGCACAGGCCTCTGCTTTTTCGTCTGGCAGGCTTCATTGGGAGGAAGGGGGAATGGCCTTGCATGTGCTCACAAAGGTATTTTCCTCGTGTGTTGCAGACTAGGTGGAAGAGACATAAACATTCATATAATATACAATGCTCATTGAGTCTTTCCATAGCTCACGTTTTTAACATTGCTAGTGCCGTCCATATGGCCAATTCGAGCACATTATTTGTACACTAGGTTTTTAGCAACTACAACATTTTGTTATATGCCTATACATGCGCAGTAAGTGAGGTAGTAATAAGGTTGGTGGAGCACGCAGGAACAACCCGCCAATGAGACTGGCGGCCGTGGCACATGGTGAGCTCGGACCTACATATGGTGCCTTTTCATGCACCCCTTACATGAGCTCTCAATATATTTACATTTGTCTTCCTTTGCACTCTAGCAGCATTAGTTCAGTTATGGCGCGGGACCGTGGGGTGCAGTCTTTTCAATGAAACACACAACACGGAAAAAAACCCGGGATTATTTTACTATTTGCGCATAGCTACAGGGATGTGGGTACTTCATCCCTAATGTCATATGAGCACACATTCTGCCATGTTTATACATTTTACAGGTTTTTTATTCAGAGAAGTTGTGGAGAGAACACTTTCATCACAGGTGGTTTACTCATTAGTATTTGGGAACTTTGCTTTTGTCAGGGGACCATTTTACAGTTCTTTTCCACCCAGGCCCTGCTGGCCGGGTCATGCTGGGAACATGTTAGTGTTGGTACATGTTACAGTGTTGGTATCTAACACTAGCTCATGTCCGTCTTGTTCGTGGGAACGGGCTCTCAGCGGATCTGCCAGAGAGCTGTGGCCACAGGGATAATTGAAACTCTCCAAGGGTGGGGGCCTCGCTGCGGGGCACAGGGCTCAAACCATCTTTATTAGACAAAATGGTTTCCAGGGCCTGGCTAAATTCAGCAGGTTTGGTCAATGTCTTCAGCCAGTGGCCCATCCACCACCTGGGCCCTGGTGGTAGGGGGGACCCCTGATGAGCCATGGGCCTCACCGGGGTAGAGGATGCTGGAGAGGGGGGTCTTTTGGACCAATCATCCCCTACATTTTCCTCCATAGCTCTGTTATATTAGCACGGTGTAAGCGATCGGCATTGGGTGCCCCTTTAATTCCGAAGTACTCCAGATGGTCCATTGCCCAGAACAGAGGGGAAAGCCTCTTTCAGGGGTACTATTAAATTATGATTTTGAAGACATTCATGGCTCTGGATTTTGAATAAGTAATTCTGAAGCCAGAAACCTCAGAAAACAATTGAAGCTATCTCCTTGCTGGAGGCAGTCTTACTTGGACTACTAAAATAGATAATTGGATTATCCATGCACAGGCTGCTTTTTATTATTATTATTAACCTATCTTCGGGAAGCAAAGGATGCTTTTGCTGAACGCCAGAGTGGTCTATTCTCTGCATCTCTGGATTAGTCTAACTTCTGAGCAAGCGATTTTGGTTTTACTGCCATGGCAAAGATGAGCGGTGACCACGGACATCCCAGTCGCAGTGGTATCGCATTGACCCGAATTTCTGTGTATGAAAATTGATAATTATTCAGCAAAATCTTTTTCCTGCGGAGGTGGGGATGCTTTCCTACTGCTACCCGGAGGGGGAGAGGGAGATTTAATTAAGTGGCTGTTTAGTGGTTTGAATTTCTGGTCCTCGCCTGCCCTCTCTTTATTGTGATGAGTTTACCCTGCTGGTTGTTTGATGAAGTGTCACAATCTTATTGTGTAAAGTAAAGCCTGCCAAAATGTCACTCACAGCACACGTCTCCATGCACAAGCGCATTGACAGTCTTGAAGAACAATAGATAGCAAAGTGCTCCGATTTGTGATATTGAATTTAGAATGTCTAGTGAATAGTTTAAAGCAAACCATGTTCACATTTTACAATTCAAATGGCTACTTCGTTGTTCGCGCATCAGTTAAAAATGTGCTCTTGGTACTGTTCAGATGATGGCACATTGACATGGTTGCTTTGTACTGTGTTTTTGAGGTCTGGCTCTGTTGTTCATTTCAACAGTGACACAGCCTAAACTGGTTGCATGGCTCATAACATTCTACAATTTGTTTGCACAAGTTGGTGATGGGGCTTTACGTCTGTTTTTTTTTCTTTCACCTTCAGATAAGAATGCAAGCCCAAGGAAGTCTTATTCAGGGAAGCATGGTGGGAAACTTCATTGATATTTATCAACAAGAAGGGACTAGAGGTCTGTGGAAGGTAAATGCAAATCAAATGTCCCCCCTGTGAACACTTCATAGGCCTTCATATATGTTGTATGGTAACCATGACATTGCTTTGCCACAATATATTTAATCTTTCACAAAGGCAGCTGATGGATAGATTTCCTTGTAAACATTAACTATCAATTCTTGTCAAATCAAAATGTCTTCTATTTACTTGGACACCTTTTCAGTTGCAGGAGCAGAAATTGTTTAGTTAAACTGGATGTGTCACAACTCCATTGTCTAGTAACAAACTCATGTTTTATAGGGTGTATCTCTCACAGCCCAGAGGGCAGCCATTGTTGTAGGCGTGGAACTGCCTGTTTATGATCTCACCAAAAAACATCTGATCATGTCTGGCTTCATGGGAGACACTGTATACACACACTTTCTGTAAGTATCTAAACTTTTTAAATCCACAGTCTGTTGGTAAAAATGCATTTTTAGAAATGCATTGAACTTTCAAACATTATTGAGAGAAGTGTGCATCAAAACCAGCCCTCTGAACTACTCTATTTTTACTTAAAATAATTTGTATCTCTAATCTTTTGAGTGCCATGGTATTTGTACACTGAGGGAGTTCACATCCCAATTCTGTTTATTCTAATATGTATGACCCCACTGCCTTTTAGAATGTTCTAGCATGTTCAACTATAGGTGGATAGGTCTTCCATTGCTGCATGACTGGTTCACCTAGAAGTTCACATGGAAATGTGAGCAATATTTATTTTCTTTCTAAAACTGCCTAATGCTCAGTTGTATTTTCCACCCCTAAAATGTCTTTGACTGCACAATTGTAATCTTCTTTTCACCAAAGGCATTAAAAAACAATCTCTGGTGGGTGTCGCTTGAGGCGTCGGTTATGCGGTCGCCTCATTAGCAGCTCTGTGGGATGCCCGGGTTGCAGCCAGCATATGCCTGTTTAATAAATGTGATCCAGGTACAGAAGCATTCCAGCGGGTGGCGGAACCCATCCTGGAAATGCTGACCGTATTTGGGATAGAATCGGAGCAGCAATACCAATGAAACCTGCACTTTCACTCTGACGCCAGAGCTCAGATCCCAATCCCAAGATGGTGGCCCCTTGAGAGCGCGGGGCTGGGGAGAGAGGTGCTGGTCCCCCTGAACGCATCGCCTAGCAGTCTGTCATCACCGGACCCCAGCGACGTGAAGCACTGGTGCTCGCTCCCGCCGGCCGACCACTGGTGAGCCTGACACCTGGGGAGCTGTGTCAGTGGAAAGAGGGCCAGATGACACGGAATCACTGGTAAGAGCCTGAAAGCTGCTGCGGCTTCATCCTAAGAGCCTAAGGACCTTCCACCCACAACCAGAGCGATTCCTCCCTCCAGCAAGAACAGCGCTTTTCCACTATTGGGCACATATCCTAGGGGCTAGGCAACAACTCTACTGGTCCTGTGATCTCACAAGAGCTCTATAAGCTCTGATCCAGCAACAGAAACCCGGCTACCCATTTTCTCATAAACTTCTGCCCCAGCTAGCTTCCAGAATAACGCCACGTGACCAAACATAAGGGCCCGAAATCAGCAGACATAGCCAGCATGTTAAGCCCAAAGGAGGGATCCAGTAAAGCAGACCCCATTAGAGCTCAAGCCTCATCACCCGAAAGTTGCCAGAGCCAATGGGCCACGAAGAACGATATTCAAGCCCTTTTAGCGGACATCAAGGTGGAGTTCCGCAACTGCATGACAGCGGTGGCCACCAAAATAGAGGGACTGGACAATCGAATGGAGGAGGTGGAACATAGGGTGGGGGATACAGAGTACCAAGTCCTAGAACACTCAGCACAAATTGCTGAACTGCAGCAGAAACTCCAATCCCTAGAATAAAACAGCGAGAACATACACCGCTAACAGGAAGATTTAGAAAATGGGGCACGCTGGAATAACATCTGCATTAGAGGGGTTCCCGCCTCAGTGCACGACCAGGCCTTGCCAACCTACATCAGCGACCTCTTCCAAACGCTCCTTCCAGACTGCGATACATCATTACTCATGCTTGATCATACCCATAGACTGCAAAGCCGCACGGGCACCCCCACGACAGACGCATCAGAAGTAATCACCAGGGTCCACTTCTTCACCACAAAAAAAGAAATGATGTCAGCTAGCTGCACGCAGGGAGACCTGACTTATCAAGGGGCCTCTATAGAAATCTTCCAAGACTCAGCGCCTACTAGAGTCCAGCGACGAAGAGCCTTGCGACCGCTAATGGTCTTCCTCCAGGACCAAAAATCAAATATTGGTGGCTATTTCCGGCTGCACTTCAGTTCTCAATCGAAGGACAGACTCGTATTATCCATTCCCTTGAAGTGGGAGACATCATGGGAGGTGAACCCTCGACTCCGGACGAAGACCTGACTAATGCGTCCCCGGATAAATCCAAAGCTCAACCCCAAAATCGCAGCAAAAAAGTTGGAGTAAAGTCCCCCTGTGGGGGGGGGGGCCGCGGCGGCATCCTGCCACTCAAAACTAACGTGAAGCATACTGATCTCTGTGCCGGAACATGCACCCTCGGTGCACGGGCATCCCCACAATATGCCCCAGCCGAGTGTATGGACACACACTCCAGCCACCGGCCCACTGGGCCTGTTTTGGTTTTTGATTTTCGATGTTGGATGCCCTCCTGACCCCCCCCCTCCTCCCCCCCAGTTGGTCGGTCACATTTGGCACTAGTTCAGTTGCAAGTAAAACCTGGTTGCAGCAGTATGGCAACCACAGCTCGGTACCTGAAGACGACCTCTTCTTGATAGCTCGCCCCCCCCACTTGGCTATTGAAGGTGAACAACCTAATACACCCCCACCACACATAAAGTTGCACTACGTCTCACTGAACGTTAGAGGCCTGAACTCCCCCCGAAAGACACAAATCCACTCTGTCGCCTGCAGGACCTCCAGAGCTCAGTAGTGTTCCTCCAGGAGATGCACTTGACCTTACCTCCTCGGCAACAAGATGGGAAGCCATGAAGGCAGTGATCAGAGGAGAATAGCTCAGGCAGCAACATACCGTAAACGATGCACCGAGACAAAGCAGCTGCTGGAAAAGGAAGTGGCTAAAGCTGAGTCGCTTCACAAGAAGGGATGGTCGCCTAAAGCAGCTAAACTCTTGAGATTGGCCCGCATGAAACTGGAGGCCCACTATGCCGAAGACACAGCTCAGAATCTAATTAAAACAAAACAAAGCTATTCTGCAAACGACAACAAGGCCAACAGATTCCTGGTTAGCAAACTATCCAGAAACCGCCGATGAAATTTACATCAGTGCCCTAAAAGGGGCAGATGGCAGGATCCTGTATGGGGAAGAAGCGAACTTCAGGTAGCTACAGCCCACCTAGCTGACAGGTTGACTACCTCCCTCCGACCGCAAGCACAGCAGGAACAGTTTGTGGTGCACGCCAATCTCCCTCACCTGTTGGAAACAGACATCTGCGCGTTGGAGGCCCCCATCACCACGGAAGAGATCGAGGAGGTGCTCAAAAAATTGAAACCCAGGTCCCCAGGTCCTGATGGCTTCTCGCCTAAATTCTTTAAGCTCTTCCGTCCCCTGCTCCTGGGCCCAATGACCGAACTATTCACCTCCTTCCGTGACACAGGCACGATAAAACCTTCCATGCAAGAATCCATCACAATCCCACTCCTGAAGCCCGGTAAAGACCCCAAAGACTGCACATCGTACAGACCTATTGGTCTCCTTAACGTGGACGCAAACGCCTATTCCAAAGTGCTGGCTAACAGACAGGCAATGGTCTTGCTATCTATCATAGACCCGGACCAAACAAGCTTTATTAGAGGCAGAAGCCCAGGGGACAATATACGTCGGCCTCTCGACCTCATAGAAGCAGCCACCCAAACTCAGCAGGAACTAGCAGTCCTAACATTAGACGCTACCAAAGCTTTTGATAAAGTGGACTGGAATTTTATGCACATTACACTAAAAGCTTTTCAGTTTGGCCCCGCATTTCGTACAATGCTGCTAGCGAACTATCAAGCCCCGAAAACCTCACTGAGAATTAATCAAAAACGATTGGCCTTGATCTCTGTGTCATGCGGGACGAGACTGGGATGCCCGCTCTCTCCACTGATCTTTGTCCTTGTGATGGAACCATTTGCTCAAAGAATTTGCCTGGTTAACAGTATAGAAGGGATGAACATAGACGGCGAACAATTTAAAATCTCACTTTTCACCGATGACGTAATGATCTCCATCACAAACTGTCCTCACTCCATGCCACCCTGGCAGAACTGCAGGCCTTCAAACAAGTGGCAGGATTTAAGGTGAACTACTCCAAATCTGAAGCACTAGGGATACATTTGGGAACAGGCGACACAGCAGCTCTCGAATCACAATGCCAGCTGAAATGGAACACTATGGCCTCATCCTATCTAGGGATATGCATTACACCAGACCCGAAACAGCTATATGCAGCAAATTTTCCCCCTCTATTCAAGGAACTGGAAGCCGACCTGAAACGTTGGGAGGAACAGGAAATCTCATTACTGGGCATAGTTACTGCATGTAAGATTAACCTATTCCCCAGATTTCTATATCTCAGTTCGACCCTACCGGTTCCCCTCCCGAAAAACCCCCTGGAGCAGCTTCAGAAGAAACTCTCAAAATTGGTTTGGAAAGGGGGTAAGGCCAGAATCCCACTAAGGGTCATGAATGGAGCGGCTAAATGGGGAGGCCTGGGCCTTCCCAACCTCATTAACTACATCATAGCAGCCCAACTCTCAAACGCTACGGCTTGGGCGGAACAGGCAAACCCCCCAAAATGGACCCGCGTCGAACAGGCAAATGTCATTTTCAATTGAACTCCTTGCTCCACATTCTGGGCATAATCCGCAGTCAATGGCCGACGATCCTTCCATCCACCAAGGCCATCTTAGGCGCATGGTCATGGGCCTGATGCAAAAAGAAGCTACTTAAGGACCTAGGCCCTCTCTCCCCGATCCTCGAAACCTGGAATTTTTGCCTGGAATGGACATAGCGAATTCTAGCAGATGGTCCAAAGGGGGCCTGCGGACCCTCTCACAGCTCTATGACACTGGCACCCTTCTTCGCTTCGAAGAATGCAAGACTCTCTTCCAGCTGGCGTAAACGGAAAGATTTACATACGCCCAGATTAGACACTGGATCTCACAGCCGACAGTCCAACAGGGGGCCACGAGGGACCTCCTCTCTCTAGATCCTGCTTTGCAGGAAGGCCTCCGACAGGGGCAGATCACCAGGCTGTATAGACTCTTACAGGAGGACATGCTGACGACGGTTGTATACTAATTGACCTTTTCACAATTGACCTCGGGAGAATTGACCTAATTTAGGTCAATTAGGACATATATGCGGGGGAAACCCCTGCAGCCCCCCACCCAATCCCCTTATATTATTTAGAATCCAAAACCAACCCAATACATATATACAATAACTAACTAAAATAATATAAAGGTCAATTGTGCAGAAGGTCAATTAGGACCATTATAATTAGGTTAATTGTGCAAAAGGTCAATTGTAAAAGGTCAATTTGGGTAATACCGCTGATGACCAGACCATTTTATATGGCCAGGTGGGAGGAGGACCTAGGGCACCCCATCGAGGACCAAGCATGGGTGGATATTTGAACAAGGATCAATTCAGCCTCCAGATGTATCACCAACAAGGAGTGTGCATTGAAACTTCTCCACCGCTGGTATTATTTCCTGGAATGCTTGCATCACTTTCAGACATCTGCGGACCTGACCTGTTGGAGGCAATGTGGAGCAGGAGGGACCTTCTTCCACATGTGGTGGGAATGCCCCATAGCACAGGCATTTTGGGGGAATATCGCACACATTATTGAGGACGTTACCCATGTAAACTCCCTATGGACCCAGAAGTGATCCTCCTAGGGGTAGCAAGACCAGAATCTTACCCCAGAACAGGGTGCACCGGCAAACTGCTTACACACTTGCTTCTGGCTGTCAAAATAATGGTGGCCCGTAAATGGAAAACGCAGGAAGGACCTGTGATCCCCCTATGGTGGATAAAAGTGTGGGAGATCCTGGTGGCTGAGAAAGTCACGGCGTCAAAGGAAGGAGCTTTACACCGTTACACTGACTGCTGGTCCCCGGTACTGGAGCACCATGGCCGGTTCCTGGCATTGACTTTCCAACTGAAGCTGGTATTGATATTCTTGGAACCTTAGTGGCCCTCGCCCCGACCAGCGGCGGTGACGACCTTCAAACTCCAGACCAGGGGCACTCAGAATTGGGGCGGGGGAGGGTGAAATTAACAGCTATACTCCTACGTCCCGTCCCCTTTCCGCCATACTTATGGGACATCTCTCCGTCCTGTGGGACGGGACCGGAGCACTTGTAAAAAGCCTCAAAAAATGTAGCAAAAATGTGTCCTTCCTCTCTTTCTTGCGCAGGGTCCGGCGCGCGGCCGTAACCCCGCCCACCTTGGCTCTGCCCTGCGCATCGCCATCTTTCCTTTTCTCCGCTCGTTCGGGACTAGACGCACTTGCATCCGCAGAAGATTTTCTTCCCTTTTCCTCTCTGGCTCTCGCTAGCATTCGTGTACTAGTCTGTCTGTCTTTCAAACTAGACTTTCCAGATTGTTCATCGTGTCGCCGACGCTTCGCGAGGGCGGATCCCCATCCTCTTTGTTTAGAGTGTTTGGGTCCAGATCACCGTTGGGACTCTTGTTTTTACTGTGACTCCCTTTCGGTCCGGGAACTTCAACGTCGGTGGGAGGGGGTGTTCCGACAAACTCCTCCTTCGCATTTTCAGGCGTTCATCGATGAAAAGAAGAAAAGCCCGGTAAGGTCGTTACTTTTCAGAGCACCCTGGCCGGGAGACGCCTTCCCGGGTTCTTCCAGAGCCGGAGGGGCATTGATTGCTCTGTCACCGGGGATTGCCCTGAGGTGCCCGTTGGGCCTAATCGTTGTACCAGAGTTTTCTCCTAGGGTCTCCGTAAGGGGCCTGTGGATACTGGAGCATGCTCCGAGGCCCCTCCTGTGGGGGCTCCTTGTAGACCCAGTTCTACTGAGTCGTGGGGTATCGGAGCTCGCTCTGACGCCGCTCTATCGGCTTCCCTCAAAAAATAAGACCGGGTGTGCCCGAGGCCTTGGTTGGGCTTGGTGTTACCGAACGGATGTTCGAGGCCCGCGCTAATAAGGTTGTTACCGGACCTGGGTCCGAGGTCCCTCGTACAGAGGCTAAAGCTACCAACATTTCTGAGAGGCCTGGCAAGGCCTTATCGGTGAAGGTTGTTTCTCACTGTTCCCGCTCTTGCGGGACGCCAGATCTGTTGAGGGGGCTAAGAAGGAAAATTCTTCTTTTACCGGCAGTACCGAGGTCCTTCCTGGGAAGGCTAATTTGGCGGTTGGTATGTCGCAGAAACATTCCAGGCCCTATAGTACCAGCTCTGCCGAGGTTCCTTACGTTAAGGCTAAACTTAAGAACCCTGATCCATCGACGGGGACCCCTGCCTCACTTCCTCACGTGCCGCAGTTCCCCTCAAGTGAGGACAAAATGGCGCCTGTTCCCACCACGACCGAAGCGGCCATTTTGGGCGCTACTCCTACAACTACGCCATCGGCCTCAGGTGTGGGATTTGGCTCTGTGGGTGAACCTAGAGCTTATACACACCGACCTCATGAGGCAATATTTCAAAGGGCTTTTTAGAGAAATCTGTCCACCTGCGCCTCCGGCTCTACCCGTTCCTCCGGTGGTTCCGCCGGCGCCTCCCTTGCCTACGGTGCATTCTCCGACGCTTCCGCCCTTGCCGCTATTGTCCCCCGTGGACAAGGCAGCGCCCGACACGGTACAGAAGGATCCTGACCTGTCAGATTACGCGCAGGGCGATCAGGACAACTAGGACCTGCCCTGCTCTAATAGAGCTTTTCATGACTGGGTATTGGGCATGATGTGCTTCTTGGATGTTCCGGTGCCCGAGGCACTCGCTCCGCAGGAGGGCATGCTTTCTGGGGCGTTCACCCTGTCTCCTTTGGAGCGTACCGGCCTGTTCTTGCAGAAGGACATTCTGGCCGAGGTCCGCAGTGTCTGGGAAAAGCCACACTCTGGACTTTTTGTCAATAAGAAAATTGACGCGAGATACAGGCTGCATTCTTCGGAAGAGGTGGTCCTGTCATCTTGTCCGTCCCCTTCCTCCACGGTGGTGGCTGCGGCCACTTTAAAGTCCAGGCCTGCAGCGTCTTCTTCTACGATGGCTACTCAGGTTCTGGGAAAGGAGGACAAGCTCCTTGACTTTCTTGGGAGGAAGATTTTCGCCAACATGGCCTTTCAGCTTCGGCAGGCCAATGCCGAGCTGGTGTTAGCGGGGGCTAATATGCGGATGTGGAAAGGTCTGTCGGAGTTTGAGGGGTTCATCCCGGTCGAGAAGCTGGAAGACTTTAAAGCGGGATTATCCGACGCCAGGGTCTTGGCCCAGGATTTCCTGGAGGCTGCGGCTCACCACGTAGACACCTCGGCTCGGGGCCTTATGCTAGGGGTTGATACCTCGCGACAGGCGTGGCTGCATGCCACCAAGTTTTCAAAGGAAGTACAGGACCAGATGCTGGACCTTCCGTTTGATGGTAAGGAGCTCTTTCATTCTACAACAGATGTAGAGCTGACCAAGACGATGAATAGCACACAGACAGCTAAGTCTTTGTCGGTCCTGGTTAAAACCCCCTTTAGAACCCAGAGACCGCTGTCGCAGAGTCGACCCTCCTCTGGTTTCAGAGGCTTCCTTGACTGGCAACAACGGACTCAGTGTTTCTCTCGCTCCTCAGCCTCCTCCTCAGGTTCGGGGGGCAACGCCACTGAAAAACCTGCAAAATTAGGGTTTTCCGTGCTCGCACGAGACCCCGGTGGGAGGACGCATTGCATTTAATTGGGAGGCGTGGCAGACCATCACAGAAGACAGATGGGTCAGTCGCTTGGGCGGGCTTCCGCTTACCTTTACCCCCACCCTTCAACCCTCCTTTCCAGCTGTCTGGATCGCCCTCCCTGAGAGCCGAGGTTCAGAAACATCTGGACCTCAGAGCTGTAGAACCCGTTCCCCTCGGGGAGCGAGGGGAGGGCTTCTACTCCCGGCTGTTTACGGTGCCCAAACCCAACCAGGCTGGCCTGCGCACCATCCTAGACCAAGTTCCCAGTTCAATGTTTCCTTACCCCAAGAGAAATTAAAGATGATCATACCCAGCCAGATACGGTCTTCCTTGCAGATGGGCGATTGGCTCAGTGTGGTGGATCTACAGGATGCGTACATGCATATTCTGATTTGGAATCCACACAACAGATAACTCCATTTCTCTTTGGGAGAGGAGCACTTCCAGTTTTGTGTGCTTCCTTTTGGCCTCAGCTGTGTGCCGCGTGTCTTCACAAAGATGATGTTGGTGATTGCGGCCTATCTTCGTCTGCAGGGTATCCATGTTTATCCGTATTTGGACGACTGGCTCTTACGCAGTCCTTGCCCGTTGAAAGCCGCAGGCAATCTTCAGTCTCTCCTTCAGCTCCTGTTCCGTCTTGGGCTGTCGGTGAACTGGCGGAAATCTTCCATGACGGTTTCGCAGGACTTCATTTTCCTGGGTTTTCGCTGGAACACGATCAACTGCAGGATGTACCTGACTGGGGACACAATAGCGGATCTGTTGGCCACGTGTCAGATGTTTGCGCAGTCGGAGAGCATGTTGGCCTGGTGGTTCCAGAGGCTTCTGGGCCTCATGGCCTCGTGCGTGTTGGCTCTTCCTCTTGCTCGTCTCAAGATGAGGCAGACTCGGATGGCTCTTCGGAGTTCTTGGCGTCAGGCTGTGGATCCGGACTCCAAATTGATAATGATTCCGGCTTCCATGAGAGTGGACCTGGAGTGGTGGTCATCTCTCAGCAACCTGTCGGTGGGTGCAGAGTTTCAGGACACAGTCCCTACGGTGACGATCACAACAGACTCCTCCCTTCTGGGGTGGGGTGCGGCGTTGGATCTTCTTCAGGTCTCGGATCTCTGGTCGCCACAGGACAAGCTCCTCCACATAAATCATCTAGAGCTTCTGGCGATCTTCCTAGCGCTCAGGGCGTTCAGACCGATCATTGCCAACAAAGTGGTCAATGTGGTGTCGATGTATTACATCAACAAACAAGGGGGAACCAAGTCTCCCCCTCTTATGGACCTGTCCATCCAGATTTGGGAGTGGGGTGTACTTAATGGTGTTTGGCCGCTTGCAGTGCACATCCCGGGCCAGCTGAATGTCACAGCGGATGCCCTCAGCCGGCGAACAGTGGTCAGCTACGAGTGGGAGTTGAAGGCGGAGGTCCTCTCATGGATTTTCTGGTGTTGGGGGGAGCCTCCTCTCTGGGGGATGCTCTCGAGATACCATGGCACAACATGAGATCTTACGCCTTCCCGCCTCTGCCTCTACTTCACCGAGCAATTTGCAAGCTGAAGAACTCGTTGAACTGTTACCTTCTACTCATATCCCCGTGGTGGCCAGCCAGGTTTTGGTTTTCAGAACCTCAGCACCTGTCGGTGTACCCGCCGATCAGGTTGCCAGTGACCCCCGATCTTCTTCACCAGGGGGAACAGCAGCTGTGGCACCCCTCCCCACAATCGCCCAGCTTGGCAGCATGGTGCCTGAGTTCAGGTCTTTAGAACATCTTAACTTGTCTGCGGATAACATGCGTATTATCCAGGCAGCCAGAAAACCCTCTGTTAGGAAAGATTTCATAATTTATGTAATTTTCCCTCCATGTGTCAACCCCCAAACATTTTGCTGCTGTCTTACACTCTGATCTAGACTTTGCAAGAGAAGCACAGCCCTTGGCTGCACTTCTCTGGGCTTTCGCTCACGTTTTATGGGGAAACTGACATGCCCTTAAGCCAGTCAGTACTGGGAGTCTTTGTTTCCCTTAGTCCTTTCCTCATGTTGCAACTTTTGTGCAACATATAACAAGAGTGCAATGTAACTTACTTTACAGCACCCTTGGGTCTCTAGTCTTTCCAAAGGACCTAGAAACTCTCGCTGGACTTTTTATGAACTGTGCAGATGTGTCATAGGCAGGACTGGTGGCAGCTATTGTTCTCATGTATTTTTAACCCTTTCTTGCCATGTTAACCATGCTTACCGCGATTGGCACGAATAGGTGGCCTGGCTCCCAAAATTGCCATGCCACAAGGTTCTTTGTCCTGTCCTTTGGCCATCTTGCCCCTTCACCTCCCCGAGGTCGAGCCGACCCGGGGCAGTCCTTATTTGGTCATGCACTTTCCTGCGAAACCCAAAGCTTTCGTGGGCTTCTGCATGCTCGGTGTGCGCCTCCAGGATGTGGGCTGGGATGTCTGGTCCCAATACACATCCTGGGTGCCAGAGAGTCTGGAGTGTCCTGAATTCCTGGGACCACTGTGGTCCATGATTGGTCCACGTATGGTATGCGTGTTTGTGAGCAGATCTCCCATTGGGTCCTCTCCATTTTGGCGCGAAGGACAAGAGGAGGTTGGAAACACCACTACCATGTCGATCTCCTGAGTTCACACAAACAAAGGATAAGGAGCCAAGTATCCTGCAACAAGAAGCCGAGCCGAGGAACCGCTGGTGACCCGCTGGAAGGTTTGGCACCCTGAGCCCGCTGTCATCCCGTGGGACCCCCTCTGCATCTGATCATCCTAGAAGGTCTGCGAAGACTCTATGACCCATTGGAATAGTGGGATCAACTATTCTCGGCACCTTCAACAAACCCTGCAAATAAGCCTCTTCGGAAGTGTCCCTGGGCCAACCACTGGGCAGACCAGCTTACACAGGACATTTGCTCTGATACCGCCGCCGTTTTGAGGAGGCCCTCGAAACTTGGTATACTGCTGGCTCTGTGTCCACGGCACCCTCACACCGAATTTCGTACACTTGGCATTCCCAGGTCTGAAGTGAGACGAGTGCGCCCGGACCGGAGTAAACGCGGTTACTGTGTTGCCCTGCTGAGGCAACGACCTGTGCAAATTCGTTGCATTTGTGACCCCCTTGCCCCTGGAGCCTGCTGCAGTGAAGCTGGGCCGATTCCTCCTCCCGGATCGGAGAAATCGCCACTGTCCCGTTTGGGAATCATCGCTGTATCTCTGAGTCTACACGGTGTCATGATGTCCTGATTGTCGCATTCGAACCTGCCAGCGAAGTGGACTGTACTGGCGAAGTGTGTGTCTGCCTGCGTCGGGGACCGGTGAGTAATCCTTACCCCAACCGGTGGCCCCTAGCGCAGGAACCCATTTTTATGCACGAAGTGGCCCCGGGGCCCCTTTCCTTTCCACAGCTATTGCGAAATAACGACTCCATCCTGCACTCTTAAACTTCCTCTGCCCTCAAGTGGAGGTCCTATTTGAATAGTGGGAACTTGTTCTTCATCGCCTCATCCACCTTCCTGAGCTGCTAGCGACCCTTGGAGAGACCCTGTTTTGTCCATTGGCACAAGCGCGTGCATGTACTATTGAGCATAAGGCTCCTCTCTTCGTAGGGCTTGGACTGCTTCTTAGTTAGCTGTATTTCTGATGTTGAACTGGGTCTAAAGATTACCTGCACTGCCTGTTTTCCTCCCCATCTAGGTGGTCTACATATTTCGTGCTTACAATCCCCTTACACCCCTAGGGTCTTGTATATATTGTGTTGGTTGTGATGTATTGGTTTACTTTGGTGTTACTGTGATTCTTTGCTATGGTCTATGTTACAAAGGCCTTGTAATAAATGTGTCTATATTTTTAATCTAACACCTGTCTGGAGTAATTTGTAAGTGTCCTTGCTTTGTCTGCTCATTGAGGTCTTTCAGTCACCCTCACCCCTCTTGAGACTTAGTCTTGACCGCCTGCCATAGCTACCCTGATTGGTCTAGCTTGTCCAGAGGTTACCCTGTTCCAAGAAACTAGGTTGGCCTTCTGAACCTCTGCCCCTCCTGGTCTGAGTTCAGAAATCCATTTTAACACCCTCAACTAGGTCCCAGTACAGAAGCAAATGGCTCAGGGTCTGTCATTGGTGTTTAAGCAGGCAGTTGGACCCAAGGGGGCCTACAATTGACACAGTACTGTCCTTTTTATCCTTCTTAGCAGAGTCGGGCATCCACGTTCTGTCATGCAGAACTTATCTTTCAGCGGTTTCCGCTCATCTTTCTACGGACCAATGCTCTTACTCTCTGTGTAACCCAGTGGTTAAGAGGCATTGTGCAGGCTTGACGCGCCTTTATCCTCCGATTCGTAGTCCGCACCCGACGTGGGATCTAAATGTGGTCCTGACGGCGCTGTGCCATAAACCTTTCGAACCAATGGCCACGGTGGACCTCAAGTACCTTTCCTGGAAAGTGTCCTTTTTGGTCGCTGTTACGTCAGCAAGGCGGGTGAGTGAGCTCCAGGCCTTGTCAGCGGAGCACCCCATTTTGGTTTTTCACAAGGATAAAATCCTGCTTCCCTGCCGAAGATGGTATCTGAGTTCCATCTGAATCAATCGATCTACCTGCCGGTCTTTTTTCCGAACCCTACTTCAGAAGCAGAAAGGGTTCTGCATTGTCTCGATGTCAGGAGGGCTCTTAAGTTCTATCTGGACAGAACATCCGAGCTTAGGAGTTCTTCTCAACTGTTTGTGACCTTTGGTAACCCTCAGGGTAAGCAGGCTTCTAAGGCGACTATTTCTCGTTGGATAGCCGCCTGCATTACATCTTTCACCGTCCAAGGGCTGAAGCCTCCTAAGGGTATTCATGCGCACCTGGTGTGGGGCAAAGCAGCCATGGTTGCTTTTCAGAAATATGTCCCCTGGGAGTCCATCGCTAGGCCAGCTACTTGGGCCTCCCCATCTGCTTTTTGTAAGCATTATTGTCTTGACATCAGCTCAAGAGCTGATGCTCAGTTTGGTCAGGCTGTGCTGAAGAACCTTTTCCAGTAAGGGGTATTTCCATCCACCCTTAGTTCCTGTAAGGAGTGCTTGGGAATTTCCCATAAGTATGGAGGAAAGGGGACGGGACGTAGCAGTATAACCAGGTTACTCACCGTAGTGACCACCTTACTCCTAGTCCATAGTCCCCTTTCCTCCATACGCCCGCCCGCCGTCCCCTCTAATAAGGTTCCTCTGTTAATGCTAATAGGTCTCTCACCTGGCGATAGAAAAGGACTGATGGGCGGGGCAGAGCCAAGGTGGGCGGGGTTACAGCCGCGTGCCGGGTCCCGCGCAAGAAAGAGAGGAAGGACACATTTTTGCAAAAGTTTTTGATGCTTTTTACAAAGTGCTCCAGTCCCGTCCCACAGGACGGAGAGATGTCCCATAAGTATGGAGGAAAGGGGACTATGGACTAGGAGTAAGGTGGTCACCACGGTGAGTAACCTGGTTAATTTATATCATAGTATGTAAGGGACAGATTGTCTCATGTGTTAACTGTTTGCATATGCTGCTACCGAAATAAATAAAGTTGTTAAAAAAGAAAAAAAATATCTGCGTGTCAGGATATATTTTTTGTAACATTTGTGTGGTTCACCCCTTCTGCGAATGGAAATAACTCTTGAAGTGCAACCATCATAGAGAAGGTATTGATCCTGATCGTTCACACAAACACACACGTATGGTTAGGGGGCTACGCATTCTTGGCCGACTGGCTGGGATATTTCACAGAAAATTGGTCTAACATGTTTTCAAAATTTGTATGGCTGACCTTCCTTTTCTGCCCCACTCAAGAACAAACATGGGCCAACTGAACCCAGCTATGAGTTTAAACAACTGGGTAGACCCTCTGTGGTGTGCCTGGGGCCTACCCCGTATCAAGGTCAAACTGTGTGGTTTTGGTCTTCTACATACTGGTGTGTGGAAACATACCATAATATAAAGAATTCTTGGAAGTCCTCAGAAGAGCAGATGCTGATGGCCATCAGCCTAGAAAGCACTACAAAACAAATGCTAAGGTTTTGTGGTGCCACCAGTTTACGAATGGAGCAAGTTCAAGATCAGTTACTATATTCAGGAGGTGGATATCCTAGCAACATTACCTCGCCAAACTGGCCCATCATCCGTGATATAGAAATAACACACAGTAGCTTCCAAGGATCTGCAGACCACTCTTACCCTGACAAATGTGAGTGCTCATGACTGAACCACCAGATAAAACTGATCAAGAATGGATTGATGGCCAGCAGGTAACCACCACTGTCTAAAAACATTGCCTCCTGTGAAGCTTGCTTATTGATGATAGACGTTGCTTCTGGAAGAACGTCCTCTGGTCAGGTGAGATAAAGTTAGACCTTTTTGACTTCAATGGGAAACATTGTTTGGTGAAACCCAAATGCTGCATTGGAACAAAAGAACCTCTTCCCAACTGTGAAGTGTAGTGGTGCAGTTGTGATGGATTTTGGTGCTTTGCTGCCGCAGGACCTACATGACTTGCCATCATTTACACAATCATCAATTCTACATTGTGTCAGAAGGTACTAGAAAAGAATGCAGACCATCCATCGGTGAGCTGACTCTCAATTGACAAAGGTCTTAAACATACAATTAGAGCTATAGAAGAAGACATTGGGCCTCATTACAAGTGCTCCGGTCCGGAATTAACGCAGCCGGTATAACCATACCGGCACCGTTTCCGCGTCCACCTAATCATGACCTGCGAACCCGGAAACAGCACCACCTCCAACCGCCACCGCGGAGTTAAAGCTCCCGTAAACTCCGCCTGCACGGAAACTCCTCCGTTGCCGGCAATATGAAACACTGCGAGCATCACAACTAGCGCGGACATGGAAACACTGACAACAAAATGGCGGTAAAACCGTGATCACGGTGGCGGTCCCGCCGCCACAGCGAACATGACGTTAAACTGTGCCTGGTGTCCTGAATCAGGCCACAGGTGCACCAAATCAGCCCAGCTGGACCCAGCAGGCCACTGGGTGTGTACAAAAGGGCCACACCTAGCCCAACTCAAAACAGAACCATGCAGGCAGCAGCTCTAGTAGCATTGGGACTGGGCCTACTCAACCAACGGGCAGCACTGCACATGATGGCAGTAATGTTGCAGAGGAGGAGGAGGAGGAGGAGGAGGCGGAGGTGTAGGAGGCGCAGGCGGCAACCAGCTAACCCTGTACCCATGGCAAACCCCATTGTCCACCCGGCAGCACCCCACAGGCAGCCTGCAATACCACGCATCAGGGCCTCACCCTGGAATCTCACCCCAGGACAGATCCACACATTATACCGGCTGGACTGTCCAACAATCCTGTACATCACTGGCCTGATAGAGGACGACATCAGCAGCCACATAGACACCCCCACCGCCATCCCCCCCCCCCCTCCTGAAGGTCGTGTCTGTACTGCACTTTCTTGGCACCGGTACCTATCAACACACAGTCGGTGAGCTGCACGGCCTATCCCAACCCTGTTTCTCAATAATACTGGTTCGGGTACTGGATGCCTGTTGCGCCATGTGTCTGAACAGATTGCCTTACCCCGTACCCTCCCCCAGGTGATTGCCACCAAGTTGGCCTTCCATGCCATAGCAGGCATGCCAAATTGCATAGGCGCACTCGACTGCACCCACATTGAGCTGACAGTACTACGTGCAATTGAAATGGTGTTCCGCAATAGGAAACAGTACCACTCACTGAATGTACAGATGGTAGGTGATGCGACGCTAGTGATTACACATTGCTGCGCACGTTTCCCGGGCTCAACCCATGACTCAATGGTACTGCGGAATTCAACATTGCCACGGTACATGGAACGCTATGCTGGACAAAGCACATGGCTATTGGGTGAGTACAGCTGCCAATGCTCTGGACCTGTGTAAGTGGGGTGTGTGTGTGTGTGACACCAGGGCAATTTGTGCCGCCTGACTGCTGCAGAGACAAAATCTGATTTCTTAAAGTGGCCCATGCTGATAGGTTCTTGTGACAAGTCTCTGCCAAGCTTGTGGGAGAGGGTGAGGTAGACCGCAGATACTCCACAAACTGCCCTTAGATTCTGCATGATGCAGCAGGTTGTGGGACCCAACCCTCTTGATCATTCTATCCCTTATCCTCGGAACAAGGCGAGGCACATCATCAGAAGAGGTACCTGTATTAAGTCCCTGCCAACCTTCCTGGACTCTAGGGGCCTCCTAAACCCACTGCATATAGATCCAACGTCACCTAGTGGATGGTGGCACTCTGGTCCCTTTGTCCTCATGCAGGGGATGGCATCATAGGAATCTAGCCAAATGTTTAGATCAGCAGAATCCTAGTAGCATTTCTACTTACTATGCCAGTTTGAGGGTGCTATGTCCTGGTGGTCTGTGGACTATTATTATGGTAAGTGAGGTGTTATGGTAAACTTAACACGTAGCAGTTATCTATTCAAAAGATCGCATAGCCCCTGCTCTTACGGTTGTAGTCCTTAATTTTCCATTTACAATTGGTGCAACTCCTCTTTTTTTCCCCAAATTGTTTACTAAGATGTTGCAGTCGATCAGGAGCACAGTTTTAATGACAGTAGTATGACTTTTCATGAGTAACACTTCCGTAATCCCAAATATACTTATCATGCGATCTACCCTGCTGGAGAAAATTGTTGCTATAATGCTTACTGTCATTATGACATTTGAGTTTCTTTCTTTTGTTTGCTATTAAATTAATGCAGAGAAGTTTTAAAAAAAGTACAACAAAATAGAAGGCCAGATGGATCCTTCACTCGAACACACCCAGACCCTGAATCACAATATTGACTCTTAGTGTCTTTCTCCACTTTGACAGAAAGTGTTTTTCAGCAGCTTGCACGTTGACCCTTATGATTATTTTTTACCGAGCCTTTGGGTTTACCATGGTCTTCTGAATGTATTTGTTCTGCTCTTTATTTCCTGCCCTCTCACATGTGACCCTCTGTGACACTGCTGATAATTGGGTTTAAACAATGCAAATCCCATATGTTGCATCTTTCCAGCACTGATCAGCAATAGGATATGTGCGGTGGACTGGGAGGACCAAGTTGGACTTGTCTGGACAAGGGAGCCCAAGGGCAAGTGCTGACATAGGATGCTGGGTTGGATTGGTAGGGCCTGGTCTGGGTCCTGTATTACTCCTAAGGGAACAAGCCCCAGTAGCAGCAGCAGAGGGAGAGTTAGCATGGGAGGGGGAGAGGGAAGGAAGAGGAGAAGGGGAAAGTCTTGAGATGTTTCCGGAACTAAAGAAGATCTGGCTCATGTCTGAGGGTGTTGCGGGGCGGTTCCAGAGGGAGGTGCCAGCCGAAGAAAGGGATCTACTTCCCACCCTCTTCTTGGAGAAACATTTGACCTGAAGAGACTTGGAGCTAGAGGACCGAAGGACTCTGGCCGGGAGGTATTTAGGAAGGGAAAGCTGGATGCAAAGAGGTTCCAGGCGGTTTATAGTGAATAAGTCGAATTCAAAAAAGTCGAATGCAAAAATGTCGGAAAAATACATTTCGAATGTGTTTTTTTTTTTTTTTCTTTTTCTTAATGGGGGAGGGGGATTTCTCCCCCTGCCCCCCGTTTAGCTAGTAAAAATAAAGCCAAGGCCAAGGGGCCAAGGATAAGTCTTGCAGTCCTAGTCTGGATTAGTTGAAGGGGGTGAAGGTGGAAAGAGGCAGAATGAGGATGAAGATGAGGCTGTTGCAGTAGTCTAGCCTCGAGAGAACCAGGGCTCTGGAGACCTTGAGCTTCTGGAGGAAGGTGAGAAAAGGTTGAATGCCCCTGAGAAGGTGGAACTGAAAGTTGGACCTCTTGGCAAGGTTTCCGTTATGTGGGGAGAGCAAGAGAGAGAGGAGTCAAAGGTGATCCCCAGGTTTTTTGCCTCACAGGTGGGTGAGGGGAGGGGACCCAAGGAGGCTGGCCAGAGAGTGGGGGGAAAGAAGGAGCAGACATCCCATCGAGAAGGATCTCAGTCTTGCTGGCATTAAGGCAGAGATCATTGACGGAGCACCATGCCTGAGCAGCCAGGCAGTCGGGTATGAGGGAGGAGGGCTATGGCCTTTGATGATTGCAAGGAGATCGACACCTTTCTCCAAGAGCTACCCCTTTGGGACTAGGGAGGTGATTACACTACGCTTAATACCTCTTAGGGGACAGGGTAAGCAGGATCCCACTAGGGGTTACTTCCCGTGGAGGGTAAGCCATCTCTTGATAGGGATATTTGTTCACCTCCCTTGTCTCAGAAAGCCAATTTCATTCTTATCTACATTGTGATTGCATGAGACAACTGTGTGAATGTTTATAGAGAGGGAGCTGGTATGGTTTCTGCCCTGTACTGTTGCCCTCTTTATCTGAAGCGGGGGACTAATAGTGTTCTGTCTCCATCCAAGGAGGAACATAAAGGCCATATGAGACAACACAAAGGGGGAGAGCAGGAGAAAAGAGACACAAGCATGCAGAGCCAAGACACTGAAAAGGAATATCTCTCTTCGAGGCAGAGCCAGGAAGCAGTCCCATGCAGATAGCGTGGAGGACGGAGGAGCGAGAAAGCCCACGGAGCGATGCTACCTGTGACCAGGCCAGGAGCTAGAGAAACTCGGCTCCACCTGAGATAGAGGAGACGTGACTGCACGGAAAGTGGTCAACCAGCTCTGGCTGGAACCAATGCCAAAGTCCTGTCGCGAACCACCGGAAGCACCGACGCCCACACCAGTGCAAAGACTGAGAAGCTGGAGCCATGCTTCCGCAGCTGCCAAAAAGACCACTGGCCTTGTGGAATGAAGGTGCAACAAACCAGGTATGCAGTGCATCCCGGGAACCGAAAAGTGGGTGGGCATGCCCCCTGTACTCCAAGAAGGTGTGAAAAACTAGAGGGCCCAAGAGGGGCTGAAGCACCAGGTAGCTCAAGATGGGCTGAGAATATATACCCCAAATTGGGACGAGAAGGCAAATAACCCAAGAAGGGTTAGGCACCAAATCGCTTGATACAGAGCTAGAACCCATATACCCCAAGCAGGGGTGAGAAACAAAATAGCCCAAGAGATGCTGAGGAAACAAAGAGCCCAAGAGGGGCTGCAAACCCAAAGAGCCCAAGAGGGGCGAGAGGCTAAATAGTGCTGAGAGACAAGATTCCCCGAGAGGGGGTGTAAATCCCAAGAACCCTGACTGGGGTGAGAATCCATTAGGTTCAGAGCGAACCCCCATCAGTCCGACCCCAAGAGGATGCCTGAAACCCGAGCATAGCAAGCCGCAAGATTCCCTTAGCTTTCTTGCGTTTCAAGCATATGTACATGTGTAAACTGGTCAAATATCTTTGCCGTGATTAGCTTAATCTTCTTACATTTGACATCGCCTTCACACTCCAAGTACACAATATCATTGTTCATGGCGTTTCGTCTCTTTGCGTCATTCTCTGGTCGTCATTTCTTCTATAGGTGAGTCAGTCCAGGTTCTTGTGACGTCACCATTCGTCTTCCATTAGGACCTTCTTGGTCTCTTCAGGGACTGTACTCGGGCAATCTTCGGTTCGTCTCATTTGTTGATCTGGCTTTCTCAATGGGTACCTTACTGTCCATGGTTTTCTCGATATAGGCATCGTTCTTCTGATAGGTACTGGATAGAGCCCCACTGTGGCTCTCTGCTGGATTATTTATTCATCATACATCACATATCTCAGTGTGAACGTTCCTGGCACTTCAAAATGGACGCTCCGAGAAGTGGCTCGGAAGTGGCTGTTGTGCTGGGGAGAATGCTCCGTGACTTCTAGACTCCTGTTTTCAGCTGCTGTGCTCGTGCTGGTATGCACTCTAACATCCACCAAACTTCTTCTGTGGACATATACTGACTATCTAATATAATTATCAGTGCTAACACCGAATTATAGGAGCTAAATATCACTTTTATTCCACTTTTTTCATTTTTAGATTTGGCCACGCCCCTTTTCTCCACGAGTCTTCAAAAATTCGCCAATCGCGCGCTCCTGCGCGCGCGCTCTGAGAAGTGGCTCGGAAGTGGCTGTTGTGCTGTTTGGCTGCTTTGCAAGCATGCAAGCACCACAGCGCTTGCCCTAAGGCTCTGTTATCTCTCCCCCCGTGTTACTGCTATGATTGAACATCATTTTATGTTCGTAGCAGCTTTGGGGTGAGTCGATTGTGGTTGGAAATCCAATGTTAACAGAATACATTTCATATGTCCTATTGTTTGCATCACTGCCTGCTTTAATCGTCGCGGTAATCATGAAAGCCTGCTATTTTAGCTTTTTTTTTTCATTGATTACTGTGTCCTGCTGAAGGGACTCAATTTTAATGTACTTTAAGCATTTTGGTTTTTTGAATACTGTGATTTGTGATTTGATTTTTTGGGCTCTATGCCCTGAGCTCAGTGTGCTCTGTGTAGTCAGTGTGTCCTGAGATAGGTGTGGTTTTAGCCAGTGACACATATTAACGCTCTGTTTGTCATTTAACCTTGCATCTGCATTGTTTCTCTCTCTCTTTTTCTTGTCCTGTAATTAGATTGATATAGGATTGCATTATAGGATTGCATTTGTCCCTGCTAGCTATTGTTGTGCGCCTTACCGGTACATAGGAATGGATGACTATGATAATGAAATTGCTATGCACGAAAATTTGCGCAATAGGCGCGTATGTGTTCTGAAAATTATCACACGCCCTAAAAAAGGTGTTGTTCAGGGTAACACTATTACTGATTATTTTGCAAAAACTCCAACCACCATCCCTACCATAAAGACACAGCAGGTGCCCAGTGATAAGGAACTTCGAAATATGGCATCTGTTGATTTAGTGTCTGACCTGACAAGTGACCTTGGATGTGTGAGTGCCAAGCTCCTTTGCGATCTCTTTGGTGCCCACCCGAATACCAATTGTGAGGATCTATCTGAAGCTAAGGGTTGTAACAATAATGCCAATCCTAGTGTCATCCCTAGTCACCTTGACCCTAATGCTGATGATTTTGTGCCCGATATCGCCATCTCTAGCACCATTAACCCTACCATTGCAACGCTTGGGGCCACAAGTATTAGTGGCTTACCTGCCAATGGTACTACTAACGCTATCGTTCATAGGAAGCATATTAATAATGGTACGAGCACTATTGATATATCCATCTCCGAGCTTGAGGAACTAGATATTGAGTACATGGGCATTGATCCTGAAATTTCTTTAGCTGAGGTCGCTCCTACCCCAATGGTCTATACTCTGCCAACTAAGATGGCATTATCATTGGGACCTGATAATCTTATTGCTCCCAATGGCAATCCCGTATTGAAGAATGATGGCGGCTTTGACGTTGAGATCCCATCTATATTTTGTTTTAACACTATGTCATCACCTAAGGAAAAACACTGCTCTTCTCACAATGTTATAACTGACTATGGTGAAGGTTCACGTGAAAATGATGATGTGGATTCAAGTATTAATTCAGATGAAATGTTTAATGCCCTTGAAAATTTGCTCACAATGTTACTTGAAAAATGTGTACACTTAGAAACTAAAATCGACGTCCAATCCCTACTAATTCACTCCTCATTGAAAGAGTATCCTTGTGAAGTGTGTGCAAGTAAGCAAAGTACTTCTCCCACAAAAACCCTGCCTGAAGTACAAGTTAAGAGAAACGTTAAAGGTCAATGTGCGGGTTGGCCACCAGGGGGCGCACGGATGAGGATCTTCTCCGTGTGAGCTCCGTTTCACCGTCCCCCAAAAGTGCTCTGAGCCCCCACTTTTGGCCCCCCCACCTGCCAAACAACGACGGCCAAAGCTTGCTGACCCTGGCTCCCACCCACTCTGCGAAACTCAGGAGAAAACAGAGCATTTTCCGCGGTGAAAAGAGCCGCGGCCTGAACTTCCTCTCAAAGTCCCCTGCGCGGCACCTTTGCTGAGGCCCACAGCCGCCGGAGACCAGTGACGCTGCCGGGCTCCGTTACGGCTCCCCGCCCTGGCCCTCCCATTGACGCTTTGCCTGGAGACTTTTGGGGAGTGGGAGAGCCCTTGACGTGTGGCAGGTGCTGCCGCCGTCCACCTTAAGACAGACCTGCGGTCTTGGATGCGGCCTGGCTCGGGACGACTTGGGACGAGGAACTACGCCGGTGAGTGCCATCCGCTCCTGACACGCAGAGCTTCCCCACGGCCCCCGCGGCGCATTCCACTGAGCGCGTTGCAGCCCGCTTTCACTCAGGGCAGCGCAGCTCGGGACCTCCTTCTCTTCCCCCCCACCCCAGCTGACTGTATAACGAGGGCAACGCGAGCCTGGCCTATCCCTCCTGAGGCCTGTGGGTGCCTCCTCGCTTCATTTGGGGGCCTCAGTGGACCAACGCGACCACGAGCCCGCCAAGTGGGGCCCGGCACAACACTCCACAGCAAACCCGAATTTGGGCGCCTTTGACCCACCTCCTAGCACCATTGAGCTTTACAGCTCATAGAACTGCACAGCTTTAAATGGGAGGGTAGAGCCCCTGATTCCAGGGCGTGTGCCTCCTCCTATCCCAATATCCCGGATCCCTGGAACATCAGCGATATTACCCTGCAACCCAGGCCTGGAAGGACTTAATACGCCAGTCCTTAAGTGCGCTACCCCCCGTGGAACATAAAACCCCACGCTGCTGATACCACCATATGCAGCGGGGATCCTATTGAACACCCGGAGTCCTGGTTCCCCCGTCTGATAACCCCAAAGGGTCAAGAAAGTACTGAGCGCCTTAGCAGCATATATAATCATGAGAAGATGACCAAAATCCACTGAGAGGCTATTGACCATCCCGTATCTGACTGCTACCATTGAAAAGAGCCCCTGTCCGGACTGAAATCACAAAATCATCGGCTCCGCAGAGGGAAAGGCCCCCTGACACACTTTGCTCCTGCAGAGGTGTAGAGGATGGGAGAGAGGTGTAACGCTCACCTGATTCCCGTAGAGGCGCCGGTCTTGACTGGGCGTATACCGTATCTTCAAAGGTGATGTGTAACACACGGCTGGCTCTTTGGGCTGGACCTCTGTGCACTGTATGTCTGACTCGAAGGGTAAGATGTCTGCAGATAGAAAATATGGGATTAAGGAACTGGGTTATTGAATGTCTCTCTCTTCTTCCCTTTCTCTTCTCCTGTAGAACCCCAAAGGTTAACGCTCTCACCTTAGGTAAGTGAACGCTGTGCTCTCCATCTGCCTCGGGGCAGGGTGCTGTAACCAGTTTCTTCACTGGATAAGGGGAGCAGGCCTCTTGACTTCAGAGGACTGCTGTCCGTCGTTTACTGCACGAACGGTAAGTTTCGAGTAATTCTAATGTCTTTAAAGTCTTTAGTAATGATGTCTCTTGTTTTGCAGGGTTCCGGCGATGGCGGATGACGGGCTGAAGTGAGTTGAAGATGGAGCCCGTGTGATGAATAGAAGCGCCTGGAAGCACGTAAGTAAGCGCTTGTTGCCTGCTTCACGATGCGCTCTAACTGTCTTTTTATTTTGCAGGTACAAGTTCGGAGCGGCTGCAGGGTGCCGGAATACCCACTGGGTTAGATGTGGAAAGGAGTAATGGCACGTGAGTATTAAAGTTCCCCAATGTCTTTAAACGCACCTTGTTTTGTCTTTCAGATGCGGGATGCAGCGCCGAAGGCCTCCGGAGTGTGCAAAGAGTTGGTAAGCTTTTGTCTTTCAGATGCCGGAATGCAGCGCGAGGCGTTGGTGACAGCCGATGGACCAGGTAAGTGAAGAGCTGTCACTGAAGACCGTAATGCTAACCTGTTCTTTCTTGTCTTTATAGGTGTTGCTGAAGACTAGATTCAGGATGGTAAGCCTTTTTCCTTAGGCCCAGGATCAGATGCAGAAGACACAATGAGCGTTCTGCTGCAGAGGATGCAGAATAACGCAAAGCAAGATTCATCCATCGGGTGTGGTTTAAATAGCCTCCTGTAGTGGTTAGGTGTCTCCTTCCACAGCCACGCCTAGGTAAGAAAAGAGTTCCTGCTTTCCAGAAGAGTTCCAGTGTTCTGAATCTAGGGAGTGGCTCCTGCCGCACCCAACAGGAAAAATAGTTCCAAACAGAAGAGGATCAGAGGCTCAACTGGCAGGCAAGTGAGCAGCATGGTCTGCTGCAGGTAAGTCCACCCAAGCATTATGAGCCCGGCGCTTCCAGCGCTGGGACTGGGCATATTTATGAGCCTGGTGCCACTGGCGCCAGGACTGGGTCCAAAAGGTCCCAATTGGGACTGGTTGGCACTCGGAACCTGGGTTATGGATCTGCTTCCAAGGGAGTTGGGAAAACCCTGACCTTTTGGAAGCAGAGATCATGACAAGAGGAGAATAGGGGCGTGTGCCTCCTCTGTGGTAGTGAGTACTCCGGCAACTCCATGAACCAACGCGTAGGAAACAGGTCTACAGACGCATGACCGCCCGACAGAGGCTCGCTGCCTACGCTTACAGGTCGTCGCCCCGATTCGACGTCGGGTCCGAGATGGCTACAACTTCTACTATGGATAAAGAAACGGCTGCTACGAAAGGGGACATCGCTGACTTATTAGCAGAAATAAGGAACATGGGAGCCAACATTGGAGGGAAAATCGACAAGCTCACACAGCGCCTTGACAGCATAGAAGACAGGGTCGAAGGGGTTGAGAATAACCAGGCCTCAATCGATGTCCTCGAAACACAGCTAGACCATAGAATAACAGAACTGGAACTAAGGGAACAGGAATTCAAACTCAAGATGGATGACTTGGAAAATCGCGAAAGGAGAAACAACCTGCGCTTCTTTGGAATTCCAGAGAAAGAAGGGGAAACGGAAGAGGACCTGAAATCAACTCTCCATGACATCATCAAGCTCCTCGTCGCAGATGACAACATTGACAAACCCAAAACAGAGGGCATTCACAGAGCCGGAGGCCCGCCTGGAGGCCCGCAATCAGTGTTGGCAAGGTTCCATCATTACCAAGACAGGATGAGAGTGTTGGAGAAGGCGAGGAGTGGGGGTACTATCACTCTTAGTGGAGCTCAAATAACTATTTTCCAAGATCTCTCGTCCCTGACCCTGGCACTACGGAAAATGTGCAAGCCACTGACTACCTGGTTTAAGAGTCGTGACACACGCTACAGATGGGGATACCGCTTCTCCCTCTCCTTTGAACATGAAGGCACCCGAATTAGACTGAACTCCGAGCAGGATATTAAAGCATGCATTTCTGACCTATTGGGCCCGCAGGAGCATGAGGAACCTCGCGACCAGCCACCTAGGAGCCAAGGGGAATGGCACGTGCAGGGCCCGAAAAGGAGGAAAGTGAAGGGCTTGAGGAAGTACCGTAGAGGAAATGGCTCCCCAGAGGGAGGCAGCTGATACCGAACGAATGTGATACAATTAAATTGAATTAACCTTTAACATGGGTTCGATCGAACGCCACCGAACTCATGGAGGGAAGGGGGGTGGTGGGTGGGGAACGGGGAAGAGAATAAGTGTCGAATCAAGGGAACAATTGAGAGTCTTAAAAGAGAAAGTGCTTGTGTGGTTGTCTAAACATCAGGGGGCGAGGTTACAGCGATCATCAAGCTCATACGAGCATCGAAAACGTTGCTATACTGACCGCTGAATCCTGCACCAGGGGCACCATGAGGGTGGGAAAGCTCAATGTTAAGGGTCTTAATTCACCTACTAAAAGATCACTCGTTTTTAGAGAATTTCGAAGGTCAAAAATGGATATACTCTTTTTACAAGAGACCAAGTATATGAGGGGAGAGGAAAGGGCAATCCTGGGAAAAAGAACTGGGTTGGAATTCTGGGGCTCTGGAGCCCTGAAGAAAGCGGGAGTGGGAGTACTTATCAGAAAGGGGCTAGACTTTAAGGCCTTGAAAGTTTGGTCTGATGCAGAGGGTCGGGCCCTCCTGGTGTCGGGGACCATTGGAAGTTTGTCCATTACAATCGCCACGATTTACTCCCCCAATGTGGGACAACTCCGATTTCTCTCCAAAACAATCCCCAAAATAATGTTAGAGGCAACGGGTCACGTCATTCTCGGCGGTGACTTTAACATATGGGCAGACCCGGACCTCGACTGGCACCCCGGTAATCCAGAAAGACGGGATGCACTTGGTGGGGATCACACCCAATTCAAAACGATGATGGACCTGTATGGTCTGGTTGATGTATGGCGTTGCATGCACCCTATGGAGAAAGAGTACACCTTTTTTTCGGCCCCGCACAATACGTTTACCCGCATAGATTACCTTTACTCCTACAGTGATTTATTTGACACGGCCACACACTCACAAATCGCGACCATTTCATGGTCCGACCACGATATGGTGTCCGTTGAGTTAGTATGGGACTCCTTGCCTGTAAGAGGTGGTCAATGGAGATGCAACGAGACGTTATGGAAGGATCCCGTTTTCAAATTAGAGATGGAAACTGAAATTGAAGAATATTTCCGAATGAATGATACTGGGGAAGTCTCGAAACAGGGGGTTTGGGAAGCTGGTAAGGCAACATGGAGGGGAATCCTCATACAGGAGGGAGCCAATAAAAAAAGAGAGAGGGCCTTAATTGAAAACAGAATCCGTAGAGAAATTACCCAATTGGAAAGTGACGCGAAGAAAGGTTACACTGTTGACTCCGATAAGGTTCTAGAAGCCAGGAAAAAAAGGGAAGAGTTACGTCTCCTGGAACATGAACAAATAACCCGCAAGCTCCTCCTCTTGAAACAGAAATTTTATGAGAAAGGGGACAAAGCTGACGCGCTATTAGCGGCCAGACTCTGTGCCCAACGAGCGGAAGGCAGGGTTCAAGAAATACTAGAAAGAGGGCCTGGTTTGGGAACGCCCCGCCCCACTATCCCCGAATCCTTCACGGATTTCTATGAGGCCCTGAACACTCCTGAGGATGATCCAGACACTCCCAGCATTCGATCCTATTTAGATGACGTCGCTATGCCCAAATTGTCATGAACTGAATCAGATACGCTTGATGCCCCTATAACAGGAGAGGAGGCTTGCATTAGGCAAATCCCCGGGGGAGGACGGGTATACCGCAGGTTTTTATAAGACATTCGCTCCGCAACTCACACCTTTCCTTGTTGGACTATTCAATCGAATTCTAGAAACCGGGAATCCCCCAGACTCATTTGTCAAGGCACTCATAGCAGTTATCCCGAAAGAGGGGAAGGATCCTACAAATTGCGGATCATATCGTCCCATTTCTTTACTTAACATAGACGCCAAAATATACTTCAGGGTTCTCGCGGCTAGGATTGAATCCTTCATGCCCCGCCTTATCCAACCCGACCAGGTGGGCTTTATACTTGGCCGCCAAGGTGCAGATACCATGCGCAAGATACTACACTTGGTGCACGCCTCCCACAACCTAAATACCGACCCTGCGTTGCTTTCCATTGATGCCGAAAAAGCATTCGACAGGGTGGACTGGGATTTCTTAATGGAGGTCCTTCAGAAAATCGGACTAGGCCCAAACCTTAGGAGGGGAATTCAAGCGATATACTCGTCTCCTACTGCCTCGGTATTCGTTAACGGAGAGTATTCCAGGTGGTTTCAACTGAAGCGGGGCACCAGACAGGGATGTCCCCTCTCAGCCATTTTGTTTGCCCTATCACTTGAGCCGCTTGCACATAAGATCAGGGGAGATGATGCCATAGAAGGGATCCATCTAGGACACACGGAATACAAGCTCGCCCTGTATGCCGACGATATTCTCTTACATGTGGTTAATCCTGAGAAATCTGTCCCCCGAGCCATTCTCCTCCTGGAGGAATATGGTCGCCTCTCGGGCTTCAAGATCAATCGTGCCAAATCCACGCTCTTTCCCCTTCAGGGAAATGCTGAGGCGAATACTACGAAATACTCCTCCTTGGGACTGTTGATCGAGCATGACAAGATGCAATACCTCGGGGTATACATAACGAAACAATTAGACTCCCTATACGAAGCATATTTCCCACAACTTCTTACTAGGCTCCGTGCAGACCTGGCCAGGTGGGATAAACTGACGATCTCATGGCTTGGCCGCCTTAATGCCGGCAAAATGACTTCTCTCCCGAGGTTTCTCTATCCTTTTCAGATGCTTCCAATTAAAATACCGTAACAATACTTTAGAGGTCAAGAGGGAAATTCTAAAATTCCTATGGAAGGGGAAAAAGGCCCAGGATAGCCTATTCTATGTTGACGCTGCCCAAAGATAGAGGTGGGGTGGGACTCCCTGATCTCCGGAAATACTATGCCGCTGCTCAACTGTGTGTGTTTGTCCCCCATCTACGCAATCATAAAGAACCACAGTGGATAGCGATGGACAGCTATTACTTGGCCCCAGCAACGCTTGGGGAATGGTTATGGGCTCCACGAAATTGGGTATTGAGGAGGACGAGCGACCACCCGCTCTTTGTTGCTATATGGGATATATGGCGAGAGGGTTCGGAGAGGACGGGAATCACAACATGGCCGTCCTCATTAGGTCCCCGGGCATTAATAATCATATCCCCAATGTCGAGAGGTTCCAGGCGTGGTATGAAGCGGGACTAGAAAGAGTAGGCCAGCTTCTCCGAAATGACTCATTCATCACCCTCCCAGAGCTAACAGAGGCCCTAAATATTGGAGTCCTCTCCACCTTCCATTATTTACAAAAGAAAGGGGTTTTGACCAAATCTGAGTGGAAGGGAAAACTGATTAGGGATCTCACCCCCTTCGAAAAAATGCTAGACTCCAAGACAGATAGGAAGGGCTTGATTTCTCTCATATACAATTTACTCCTGGGCAGGGGTGGTAGATCCACACTTGGACTCAGACGACGATGGGAGACTGATATGGGAATGGACATAGACGATGACGAATGGGACAAAATGTGCACTAGGCTTCACGTACCTCCATATCATGCCAATACAAACTTCACTCCATAAAACTTCTAAATCGCTGGCAGTATGACCCGTATAGACTATCCAAGATGTATCAATCTTCCTCCCCCTCCTGTTGGCGTGAATGTGGGCATGTTGCAGACTACTGGCATATGTGGTGGGGATGCCCCACGATCAAGATTTTTTGGGACGAGGTTCTGGGATGGATCAGGCACACTGATGGGATCCACAGAACAGCGGATCTGCACCTAGTCCTGTTTAGCCTCGAAAAAATTGAGGATGAATGGACAAAGGTGCGGGGCCTAACCCCCCATTTGTTGCTTGCGGCGCGGGCCTTACTTGCCACTAAATGGAAATCGCCCACGACCCCGTCTAAACAAGAGTGGATTAATGTGGTGTTGAACATATGTACCATGCAAAAAATCACTGCATCCCTCCACGGTAGAACGACACAATCTGAGCTCCTATGGTCAGATTTTCTGAGAGCACACACATCCAATGAATACCCAACGTCAGATGTTGATGACCCCCCATCATGAATGAGACAAATCATGTTTCTTAATAAGAGTGTACTGACTTCCACCTCTCTGAACTATACCCCCCCTCACCATTATACAAATGCCGCTCAAAGGTTTGACGCACTCCCCCCACATGTCGAACCCCTAAATACACCGCACATAGCAAAGACTTTACCCTTGCTGATGACCACACCGCCATAATACCTTACCCCCTAGACGACTCGTCTCTCTTTCTAGGGGCAGGGGAGGGGGGATGGGAAAAATTGTTAACGTTTGTAAAGAATGTTCAAAATTCTGATTTTATTTATGCTAGTTTTTCTTTTTTTTTTTTTTTTCCTACTTACTTTATGTGCACATTCTTGGTTGTAGTAATCGTAAATTGATGTTTCTGCATGACGTGAAACAGTATGATGTTGATAAGTCTTCCCTATATTCATGTATGTAACTGTTTCTTCGTATTGCCTTAATGAAGATAAATGTTAACACTGAAAATCCAATAAAATTGAATTTAAAAAAAAAAAAAGGTCAATATGCGACTGTAGTGAAAAAGACTACCCTGGTCAAAAGGAAACCTAGTACCGTCCACCAGGCCATTATGTACAGTAAGCGTATTGTTAAAAAGCACAAACACCAAGCCATCGGATTAGCTGATGGACTTTCAAATGCCATCCCTGTGATTGGGTCAGAAGGGCCCATTGTAGAAGAAGCAGTGAATATTGGTAACCAAGTAATTGATATCACTCGGGTCAATGAGTTGCCCTCAAATATCCAGACTGTTCCAAAATCTAATTCACATTACCTGATGCCTGGGTTTTAAAAAAACACTGTAGATGCCTCTTCATCCAATGCAAACATTGGCAGTGGTGGGGATAGTACTGGAAGGCTATCAGCTCTTCAAATTACGTTAGTTCATATGGAAAAGTGCCCTTCCCCTCTGAACCATGCTGCGGTACTGAGCTTATTCAAAACCATTGTTCCATTAAGGGTAATCACCTCCAGTGATATCCGTCTGGTTGATCAACTTGAACTTCAGAATCAATACATTACAAATGTGTGTTTTGAAACTGAAGCTACGCTGAACTATATCATGGGTTTTGAAGTCGAGCTATTGCGTCTTGGCTATGCCATTCATAAAGTATTTATACCTACTGTAAAAACGCGTAATCGCACTGTAGATCAGAGGCCTAATATTACTATCCCATTTGTTCCTATTGCCAACTCACAAGCAAGTGCGGTACATGAGAAACGTCCGCCTATTCAAGGCACTAATACTGTGACAAACAATACTGATGCCATCCCTGAAGGTTACTGGCAATGGTTGCCTCTGAGTTTCAAGCCCCACTTTGCTGAATCTCGCAAATGACCAGATTCATTGCAGTTGCTCTACTCCTGGAATACCCGTGGGCACACGCATTTGTTCCAGGACGAGGGCTTGATCGAATGTATGGCACTCTTCAACCTCATCGCACTTCAGGAAACATGGTTGACAGTTGAAATACAGATAGATGATAGGAACACCGTTCATCAACTTACCTCTAAGGGCCCTCTTGGCCGTCCGAAAGGTGGGTTGTTGATATCTGTGCAATCACCATGGATGATAACGAAACTTACACTATCAACCGAGCATGTACTAGAAGCTAAAATAAGTTGGCTGTCGGTCGCTTTCATTGTTATCAACATATATGATCCTCCTAATATGGCCAATACGGCAAAGAACATTATGACGGTTGATACTGTGTTGAAACTATACAACCATTGCTACCCTTTATGGCTTCTGGGTGATTTGAATGTTAAAATTGGACATTACTGCCAATCGGACGAGCTGTTGAGTGTTTCATCTAAATCAAAAATTCACCCGGTGTCCAATAGACAAGGCAAAAAATGGTTAAATGTAATGCAGACTCATAATCTTGTGAAACTTAATGGCCTAACTCCCAGTGATGTGCCTATGAACTACACTAGGGTGGAGGGTAGATCTGCAGCAACACTTGATTATATTTTTACCAATCAGTATGGTTTTCACTTCGTTATTGATATGGGTGTTGTTGAGAGAGATGAGAGCGACCACCCACCCCTGTGTTTATTATTTGCTACTCCAGGAAAAGAAGTAGAGAACCATGACTATGATGAAAATGGGATGCTTAGCATCAATGAAGGTAATAATAGAATTGTCTGGCACAGTCGTAATATTGAGCATGTAGCCCAACTTGTATCCACTTTACTACCAGAGTTCATTAAGGAGGGGGTGTCCGGCATGAATGCTGGTAATTTAATCTTGCAAAACTTTACTGAGCTTATACATAATATACAGAAACAAGTGGGTGACCGTAGAAAATACAAATCATCTGGGGAACGCTCTAATATGGTTATTCCGCGTAGGCCTGGGAATGACAAAAAGATTCATGAAGCAAAAAAGAACCTACGTAAGGAAATTTGCGATGTAGTAAGAAACAATGATTCTCTGTTGACAGAGTTCGCGGTTGCATGCCATATTAAAAAACTTAAAAAGAACTATAAAGATTGGCTTAAAATGCACAAACGCGAATGTGAAACCAACTTGTGGAAAAAAATTGCTTTGGTCACACTGTCTAACAACAAACAAGGTATCTGGCACCTGCTCAGGAAACACAAAAAAACGTGATTTGACAATCAATTGCATAACTGAAGAAGTATGGGCCCATTATATAAATGGTACACTGGGTAAAGTCGAATTAGATGCTAATATTTCTCTACCACCTGAAGTTACATGGGATTGTCAATCTTCCGAACTCGACATAGTCAAGATTATTGAAAATCTTAAGAATTCCCGGGCAGCTGGACCTGATGGGGGTCTGTAATTTAGTTCTGAAAAAGCAGCCTGAGTTGTGGGGTGCTGCACTTATGCTATTATTCAAACAAATAGGGAAGCTTGGTGCAATACCTCCATCATGGAAGACAAGCCACATTCTAACAGTGCACAAAAAAGGGTCATGGGACAACCCGGCAAACTTTAGAATGTTGGCTATGTTAGATGTTTCTTCTAAGATCTTAACTAAGGTATTGCTCCAGGAACTAAATGTATGGATTAGTGAACACAATATTCTTCCCTCCAACCAAATTGGCTTCCGTGACAAATCAAGCACCATACACAATCTGTTACTACTAACATCATCGATTGAGCATGCCTGGAGTACACGCAATCTTAATGTCTATTGCGCATACATCGACTTCTCTGCGGCATTTGATACTATTCTTAGAAATAGACTTTGGAAAAAACTCAGCTCATGGGGGATCCCAAAAGGTCTCCTAAAGATGCTTATGTTACTACATTCAGAGACCGCTGTACGCATAAGACTTAACACGGCTGGTAAACTTTCTAAACTCATGGCCACTAGTTGTGGTGTGAAGCAAGGCTGTATGATCGCTGCCATCCTGTTCAACCTTTATCTGTCAGATATGATGAAAGCATTTCTTATCCCAGAGGCTAATCCCGTGAGAGTTAATGGTGTGACTATTGGTTGGCTTGCCTATGCTGACGACATGCTGTTACTGGATTATACTCCGGCGGGTCTTCAGCATATGCTAGACTCCCTGGTCACCTATTCCTCTGAAAATGGATTGACCATTAATATTGACAAGAGTAAGATAATGGTCTTTTCAAATAAACGGAGAACTAAGAAACACTCGTGGAACCTAGCCCTCAAAAAAGTTGAACAGGTAAAATCCTACAAATATTTGGGTGTTATCATTGATGAAAGGTTGAATTGGGATGAACAGTGGTCTACAATCAAAAGCCGTTGCACCGTGGCCGCAAATGCTCCGAGTGTATTAATTGGTAGAAATTGTTGTTTTTCTACCATTGCAGTTCTTAATATCTACTTGTCAAAAATCAAATCAATGCTCCTCTATGCTGTTGAAATATGGGGTCACAAGTTTGTCAAACGTGGCGTGGTTTTTGAATCCAAACTTTTAAGAAAACTCTTGCGTCTACCCCGAAATGTGAGCGTTGATTACGTATACTTGGAATTTAACATCAGAAGTTATTTGTATGCATATATTTGTCAATGCGTTTTGTCGTATGAGAAAGCTGTGACACTTTCCACTGATACAATTTTTGTCCCATATGTTAAAGCCTACCTTAGTCTTGAAGGTAATGTGCTGATTGGTACAATTGGTACTATCCAAAGGCTCCATCGCACATGGTCTAATGGGTCTGTCCCAGGAACTATGTCTCTACTAGCCTTCAAAATGAGACTTAAGAAAAAAGTCCATGATTACTGCCATGAACTTAATACGGTAAATTTAGCATCTAAAAGGTTCAGTGGCTGGTTTTTAGATGAGTATTCGAGTAGAGTTTCGTCTCCTCAATACATTATAGCCTATCCCAACACATGTACTTTTCGCACTTACCTTATGATGAAATTCAACTCGACTGTTGCACTAGAGACTAATTGTGTCAAAATGGGGTCTCCACTCACGTCAAAGTATTGTCGTCTATGTGGAGTAAATGTTGTTGAGTCCCTTCACCATCTTATTATGTGTTGTGAAAGCATAAATGAACTACGAACCACGTGTTTTAAATCCTATAATAATGGCATTGTGTTGACTGATATATCCGACCAATGGATGCTTTTTATGAGAGGAAATGATATTAATCTGATATATTTTATTGTTGTTTTTTATCTGAAGATTGTGGCAATTTTAAAATGTATTGTATAGGATATATTGGAAATGTAATATGTTTTTAGATTGTGTGTATATATGTTGTCTGTTTGTGTTATACAAAGCCTATTGGCTAGATGTATATCTAATTAATAAATAAATAAGTGACAGTTGGAGTGAGGCCTGTATTTGGGACCTCCTCTACACTCCCCCCTCTGGGCGATTAATCGACCACTTTCACCTCCTTCTTTGGATCCATCTTCTTTGGTACCTCGTATTCACCTTCACTTCATCGCCTGGGTCCATTCTTTCTTCATCTCACGGTCATATGTAAACATCTTGTAGCACCATGTTGCTACACCTTCCTGTAACAGCACCACGATGCCTCTGGGCTGCAGGTGCGCTTTATAAATGCAAATAAAAATGAATCTTCTGGGTCTATACATGATGGTCTGAAGAAATGTCACTTTGGAGTCCAAATTTGTATAACTCCTTTTAGGTTTCCTGCTGTTCTTACGTGTTCATCTTTATTCCATGTCATCGGTTGACACTGTCTATTTGGGCTGCAGTAAACCCATCTTCCCATATAGTTAATATGCTTCTTGGGATATAGAAACCTTGTTCCTTCTGGTGCATGAATGCTGGCTTTCACAAAATCTCTTATTTCTTCGTCAGTCAAGTCTTTTGGCTTCCATCCTGGCTCGACATCAATCATGATCTTCATCCCTGTGGCTTTTTACACAGTTTTCTGGCATTGGGAGATTATTATCTTTATAACACAGAATCCTAGCAATATCATCACTAGCAGGGCTCCCAGGAACTTGAATGCATCTGCCATCCATTGTGGAACAACATGAGAATGGTGATCCAAACCAACTGTCGTCATCAACTTCGTCCGTCTCATCAATCATCTGGTTGTGCAGTTTTGACAGTATTACCTATGGCTTCTGTTCGAATTCCATTTTCCTCATTGTGAGAAGGTATAAATGTGCAACGTCATTCTCCAATTTTTGCACAAACTCCTCCATCCGTGGCTGTGATCATGTCAAGCGCATATCTATTCTGGACAGTCATCAGTCAGACTGCTCTTAACTCCTCCTTGATCACGTTGAATCCTTTTATGGTTGTGTTGATGGTCTGCAGCAACTCCCATCTGGTTATCTGCAACCATTTAGTATTTGCTCCAACTTGAAATCTTGGCATGAAAATTGTTGTGAACACTGATGAGGTTAGGCTAAACAGCCTATGTTCATACGGTATTGAATGAAAAGCTTCTTCAGATTTGGCAAAAAAGTAATTCTACCTTTTCATTCGAGTCAACGGTTCCACAGATCTCTTTTTCCTCAGGTGAGCATCTGTTTTCGGGAAACTGTCAATGTTCAAGTCACTCTTTGAGATCACCAACGCCGGAACGGGGACATTCACTGTTGTGCATATACCTCCCCAGTTTCTTGGCAGTCTGATGTATGCTTTGGATCTGCATGCCCAATAATGATCCATAATCACTGCAGTTCCATGCATCATTCCTGGAGCATCAAAGATTCGTCCACAGTTCTGATTCTTTCCCATCTTCCTTGTGCCATTATTCCTGAAACACAGTTTTGAGCTTTCCATTGGTACTATCTGCAGGGGTCCTCCTCTTCAACCCATGTCAGCAGTTTTGCATGCCTTGGCCATAATGGCTTGCATATCCTTTGTGAATGTTCAATTGCTACCTTGCAGGCTCCGAGACCATCCATGTCCTGTAAATTACTACTCCTTTCTCCCACCCGTCTGGTGAAAGCACTGTTCCCCAAATCTGCATTTGGCCTCTGTTCTTCCAACTGTGAGCCTCTTCTTGAGTTTTCCCTTGGATATTTAGCTTCTTGTTCACTTCCCATCTGATTTCTGCTCCTTTTACTCCAGGTTTCTCGTACCTGATCACATGATTCCTAGTATGAGCTCTGTCTCTTGTCTTTGTCTTGAACAAAATCATCTTCATCAGGATCAGTTTTTTTCAGTTGTCCATTTCAGTGAGGCATCACTACCCATGAAATGGACTCTGGTTTTGCACATTGCTACATGCGAAAGACAGTGTTCTGTCTGGACATCAATTTCTACAGCTACGAAGATCTTGGACTTCCCCATGCTGTACGGTAGGAGTGCACAGACAAAGCATTCCCCTTCTGAACTTCCTCTTCCAACTTCTTGCATGTGTTGGTACCAAATGTTGTTTCCCAAATGTGCTGTGCTGTCCAAGTAATCGTTTAGTTCGGTTGTCTCCGTGCATGCTTCTCTTGATTCTTAACGTTTTCATGTAGTTTGCTATAGCTGCATCCCTTAATGCATCTATATGGCTCTTTCTTACTGGAGGATTCTCAGGTATCCTGGTCCATGGTGCAGGCCTCCTCATCTGTGCCATTTGAGTAGACCGAAGTCTGGTAGTTCTTTCTTTGTCTTCATGTCTTTTTCTTTCTGGTTAGAAATGTCCGCATCTGGCTAGGGTTCAGTATATGGCTGTGCTGTAGAACTTGTACTTGTCCTTTTTACTGGAACATACGTGCTCTGCAATGTTGTCTCTGTGGGTTTATTCTTCAGCTCCTTTTGCTTCTTCCGGAGTTTAATTTCGTCCATTTATCTTTGCACTGCACTTATTGTGGAACTTCTCATACTGGGCAGTCCCTTCTTCTCTGCTGCTTTGGATTGTGGCTCTGCATTCATTGACACTAGGCCTGGTGTATGTGCATTCAATGTTTGCATGCGTGTGGTTGTCAGTAACCTTTTTTCATTCAGACTCTGCAGACCCTGTGTCCGGCTTTTCGATTTGATTGTTACCACAAGTGTGTGTGTCATTGCTAATTACATACATCTCAAGTTCACTCACTCCATTATCAGATCTTCTAGGGACTGGTATTACTATAAAGGGTCTGGGTGCTTTTGTGGATGTCATATGCACATCATTAGGTGGATGTACTGGGATTGGAATGCTTCGTACACCAATAGAAAATGCAGTTCTGATCGTTAATGACAGTAAAATGATGATGAATATAGTACATAAATACATTATGCCCCAGCAGCATATACGTCCAGGGAACTGTCATGACCCTTGCCCCTGGCCCTCACTGGCAAGTCAGCCTTCCAGTTAGGGCCAGGTCAAAGGCCTTAAAACCTCATCCAGGCTCATAACCATCATGAAGACCAACATTAGAATGGGACTATTTACTTGGGAATATTTAACTTGAGGGGGGGGGGTTCAGCCAACATGGAGGCACACATATAGCTCAGTTACAAGGAACTGAGCTAAGTAGTCTAGTCTTTTGGGTGTGGCAGGCCTGGGACTACTTTACCTGGACTACTTTACCTGAGACTATTTCAACCACACCCAAACAGCAGAACATGCTTTGCGTTATTCTGCTGTGTGCAGTGTAACGCTCACCGTGTCCAGTTCTTTGATGCCAGCTTACCTGAAACCAAGGACCTGCAGAGAGGGAAATAACACTACGAAACTTACCTGGAACAGTATCCTGTCTTCAATCCATCGCTGACTTCAGTCCCACTCACCTAAAGGTACGAACTCCATCATCCGGCACCGCATGCATCCTGGAATACCATAACCGGGAAAGAGGAGAAAGAAAGATGGCATTAGTAAGCGTTTACTCACGTTTACTCCCAAATAAAGAAAGCCACACAATTCTTACCTGGGTAGTCATCTCCTGGTCAGTATCATTGCTGGAACATTACAGCGCTCGGCGAGGAACATCGCAACCTGCAAGGAGAGAAAACACACAGGTTAGCAATATAAAAGGCGAAACAGCGCCGGGCATCGCGCATTACTCACCGCACAGCATCGCGCGCACCACGCTTTCGCCTAACGGCCCATGCTCCTCTTCAAACTGCATAACAACACCAAAATACCTTTCTATACCTAAAAGGAAAGAAGCAAGTCATTATTATTCGAACTAAGAGGAACATAAGAACTACATATAAAGACTATAAAGCAGCAAACCTACGGAGTAGCAGCAGGCCTGGATTCCCACAGGGGTGCTTGCCCAGTGATGGAACTTGGTCACTGCTCGCCCCCACATCTTCGTGCCCCTGCCACGAGGAGCAGGACGGAGAATCCACCTTTTACAATATTAAGGTGAGGAGAAGGCCCAAAGGGGAGGAAGGAGTTGAGGCCAAGGGAGGTGGGAAAACATAGACAATCTGCTATTGAATCCAGCTCTCCTATATAGCAGACCCATCTTTAACCAGAGGCATTACCAAGGGACTGGGAAAGGGTTCAAGAGTGCAAATCATCCACCCAGGGCTGGGTGGCGTCCCCGTGGATACCAGGTGAGCGTAACAACTGTGACTGTCTCTCCTCCTGCGGGAGGACTAGAGTGCTGTTCTGTACCCCCATCTCGATCATCTGTAAAATGTGTTAACTTTTAATACAAATTCTAAATAATATTGTCTCTGGATCCTGTTTGTTCTATTTGTGAGCTGTAGAACTTAAACAATTGTCTTTCCTTGTCAGACCACTGGATTTGTCCATTAGTTCTTGATACAGTTTTCTTGTTTAGGCTATAGGGAGTGTAAAAATCAAGCAATAATTTAACAAGTCTCTTTACTGTGCATGTTCAAAATGTATCAGCTCCCAGTCCAGGCCTCTGATCTGCTTCATTCCCAAAGACATGCTGTGACCTTACAGTACAAAAAAAAAAAAATACATGAAATCTTTGACAATGCTCTCTCCCCCGGCAGAAAGTTTAAAATCTTCTCAAATAGCTCTGTTGATGGTTAGAAGGTTCGATTTGCATCACAATACCATGCAGGAGCATGCCCATCTGTGCGGAATTTGCTGTGTCTCTGATGTATGTGAGGACATCAACCTCGATTGGTCTCCCAACAAGCTCTGGAAAATCCTCAATTAGGCGGAAGAACACATTGCTTGCCAACCTGCTGTCTTCTGGTGACGGGGACATTTTTCCTGTTGTTGCTGGAATTTGGGACTGTTTGCTTTTCACTTCACTGTGAACAGTGTCTGAAATTTCTGTTTGCGTGGAGAGCCACTTGTATAACTATGCTATTTAGGATGATGCTCAGACGTTCTGTATTTGCTGGATCTCGAAGAAAAGTTAGTACATCTGTCGTTCTCCAGACAAGTTATGGACACTCTTCGATTAGGCGAAAGAACAATACGTTGATGTGCTCATTCACTTCCTTCTCCGCTTGGGACATTTGGCTTTTCCTCGCTGTACTCAGGAAGTAGGAGGAACTGCTCAGCAATCACAGTGAGCAATCTCCTTGGTCTTTTCGTTTTCAGGATCTTGAAGAAAGTCAGTGACACTGGTGAGCTTCCCCACCACTGACGGGTACGATCTTAGCACTAGATCGAAGTATGTCACCACATCCTTGGTGATGTCGCTACTGTGGGACACCATAAGTGATTCTGAACAAGGTTATCGTGCGGAAAGAGTCAGGATACTGGTTTTTCTTCCAGCGTATGTGTCCTCTATCAAAATTTTGCATGTTCTCTTTTCCTTATTAAGGCTTCAGTGCGCCTCAGTCCAAAATTCAAATTCAGCAGGCTATGTTGTGGTTTATAAATGCAATTTTCTTCTTCACCCTGCAACTAGGATGCAGGGTGAAGGAGTGTCCGTTTTTATGTCCTTATCCTCCTTTTTGCTCAGAGGAAAGTCCAAAGTAAAACCACAACTTTTGCACAAAGCCTCTTTCTTTGCTTTTCTGTTGCTCATGCGTCTCTTCGCGCTGGGGTGCAGGCCTTCTCTGATGTATGGCTTGATGTCGCCCAAAAAGATCCAAGCTCTTCTTCCTTGTAGTTTTACTGCAGATGGAGTGCAGTCTTCCACTCTAAAGGGACCGTTAAACCTTGGCTCGTCCCACCTTTTCCTTGCATGGGTTTTTACCAACACAGTGTCTCCATGGAAAACGGATGGAACACAAAGTCCTTGAGCTGTGCTTTCAGTAGTATCTCCTTCTGTGTTCTGTGCTGCCCTGCACCCTTTTTGTCGTCGCTGCAGTTGGCCTGAAATTACAGTAAGACAAGATGTCATGCAATTAAAGTCATTTTGCATTTTAGACCCTAAGATTTCTCCTGTTGACTGGGCATCACATCTAGCTCTGTCTCGGGATGTCAGTGGAGTGCACATTCTTCTTCCTGTGGCTATTTTGTGTGGCGTAAAATGGTCAGAACTGGGTTGATTCCAAAGTGCATACAATGCCAAAGGAAGGCAGTGCAACCATCCTTTTCTTAGAGTAAGCTTCGACTTGGCTATCCTTTCCTTCAATAAGCCATTGAGCTTTTCACATATCCAGTTACCTTGTGGATGATACGCCGAGGAGAACTTGTGCTTTATACCAAGCAACAAACTAATCTGCTCGAACACTTCATTTACAAAGTGGGTCCCGTTATGTGATCTCATGAATTTGCATACCCCCTACCTGGGAAATACCTCCCTCACTAGAACTTTGGCCGCACAGTTAGTGTACATGAACCTGCTTCCATCTATCTAGAGAATGAACGCACCACAACAATTAAATACCTGTACCAGTTACATACTTGAATCATATCGACATAATCGACATGCAAGTGTTGAAAAGGTCTGTTAGGCCTTGGGATGACTCCTCTAATTACCTTCAATGTGTGCCCAGCTGTGAACTGTTGGCAAATTATACAGTTCACCAGAAAAAGTGCAAAATGCTCTGCTAAGTTCAGTATGAACCAGTCTTCCGCGAGCGTTGCTGCTAGATTCTCTTTTGTCATGTGTGCTGGGTAGTGTAACTGCTCTAGCGCTAATTTTAACAGGGATATAGGCATAACTGGTTTACCAGTGCTGTCTTGTCGCCACAAGCTATCAGAGGGGTTTAAAGAACACACTTGCCGCTTCCATACGATTTTCTCCTCCTGTGGTGCTTCCCCTTGGAGTTCCATTAACTGTGTTTGTCCCAGATTATTATAACTTTCAGGTGTAATCCGTGCAACAATAATTTCTCATTAGTGCGAGTGATTTCCACTTCTATGATCGTCTCACTCTTGGATGCCATAAGCTTGGCTTCTTGTCTGCTGCTTGATTTCCTCATGAGATAAAATCTGTCTCCTTCGTGTGGGCGGCGCTTTTCACGAGCGCTATGCCCACTGGGAGCTGTAAGGGCCTTAATCAGTCTGTCTAACAAGGCTGCATGCTGTACTAAGCCTGCGTGCACTGTTGACATCACATAAGCGGAGTCACTGTACCCAGTTACTTCATGGTCCACATGATTCTCAATTGCGAATATCAACGCCAATAATTCTGCAGCTTCTGCTGAATAATGAGATGGTATCCGTGCACTGAGAAACACTCGGAACTCTCCATTTGCTGTGTGCTTCATCACAGCAACGCCTGTGTATCTTTGTCCATCGTTTTGATCGATTCTCGAAGAACCGTCAATTAAAATAATTTCTCCTCCTGCTAATGCATTTTCTTTCACTCTGGGGATTTCATCATAGAAATCTTCATAATTTGCACAATCGTGTATTGGCGCTCCTTCAGTGACTGGCTTTGCTATAAACATAGCTGGGTTCACTATCTTGCATCAGACTATCTTAATCTATGGATTCGATATGATCACTTTATAAGCAGAAGCTCTCTGAGGTGTCAGTGTGCCTTTCGGTTTCTCTAGAATAGCAAATAGCAAGTGCTCGACGTACAATGTCATTGAGCATCCAATTATGATGGTTGTAGCCTCATTGATGGTGAACGCTGCGGCAGCTAAATTTTGTCCGCACAGGAAATGGCCTCTCATCACTGGGTCCAAATTTCCACTACACTATAGTATGCTAGGGGCTTGTACCCCAATGTAGTTCTCTGCGTGAGTACTGCTGTCATGACGCTGCTATTCGTGTGTGAGAACAGGTAAAATTCCTCTGCATAATTGGGGATCCCTAAAACTGGTGCCGTGCAAATGGCTCTTTTGAGCTCATCAAATCCTTCCTCCATGGTCTCAGACCATTCAATCTTTTCTTTCGTCACTTGTGCCTTCTTTAGGGCCTGAAGCAATGGCTTGGTGTAGAAGCTGTAGTCAGAGACCCATGCCCTAACATAATTGCAAAGGCCTAAGAAGCTCTGCATCTGCTTTACTGCGTGTGGCTTGGCCGGGTTTAGTATAGCTTCAGCTCTTTCTGGGGTAAGTCTTTTCCCTTCATGAGAGATCAGCTGACCCATCTAGAGTACTTCTCGTTGACAATACTGTAACTTCTCTTTGTCAACCTTATATCCTGTCTCAGCCAATATAGTCAATAGCTGAACAGAATTGTGTCTGCATTGCTCCTCTGTCGTGCTACAAATGAATATGTCGTCCGCATATTGCAAGATAACACTCTAATGTAATGTTGCTTGGGTCCATCTGCAGGACTCTGTTAAAGATAGGAGACTTGCAGTACCCCTGAGGTAGCCTCGTGCTTTTCAGACGCATCTGTCTGAACTTGAATGATGTCACATCTTGTGAGTCATGGTGCAACAGGATTGAGAAAAATTCATTTTTCAAGTCAATCACCGTGAAATAATTTGCCTCAACAGGTATATTACATAGAATTGTAGCCGGGTTCGGGTCTAAAGGGAACTCGGCCTCAAACATATAATTTATCAGCCTTAGATCTTGAATTATCCTCCAAGACCCCCTTTTGATTTTTTGATAGGGTAAAACGCGGTATTGCATGACAACTCTGACGTCACTAAGATGCCTTGCTCCATCATAGCCGAAATAGTCTTAAACGTCCCTTCATCTGCCTCCCTGGACATGGGATATTGTCATGCGTTCGGTAGAATTGCTCCTGGCTTCAGTTTAATCTTCACTTCTCCGACTCCTTTCAAAAGGCCTACGTCATAGGGTCCTGTGGTCCACACTGAGACAGGCACCTGGGCCATGTCATTCTCGAAATATTCGGGGCGGTTCTGTGCTAACATCAATCTGTGAGGCCCTTCTTTTGATCATTTTCACCCAAAAGGGTGAGGCTCACGTCCACTATTTCTCCTTCATCTGCTTGTTCATCTAACAGATAGTAATCAGTGACGTCAATCTATACTCCTCTTCAATGGCGATTAGTGTGCACCATTGTCAGCCTTCATCATCATAACCATCGATCAAAACCACTTTTCCTCGTATTGCAGCTGTGTGGATCACCAAGGGAAATCCCTTTCCTCGTGCATAGGTATTCTTGGCCTGAACAAAAATTCTTCTGGGCGCCTCATGGTTTTCTCAGCAAGGCCTGGCAGTCCTGCCATTAGCATGCGCATTCCATACGCAAATATTTCTGGCTCTAATGTAATGGCTCTCATGGCTGTGTGTCTTGCGTATGCTCTAATCATTTTGCATATGTTTGAATAGTGCATTCCTGGAGTTCAGCATACTATGCCCTCCTCCGTGAACGAGATTGTCATATTTAGTTTTGTCATTAGATCTCGACCCAAAATGTTTACTGGGGTTTGTTGTGAATATAATAGAGGCACAGTCATCTCACATTCTCCTATAGAGACTGCAAGTGCGTTTGTAAAGGGAACACGACTTGTAGCTCCTGTGAAACTGAGTATTTATAGCATCGCCGGACAAGGAAAACTTGCCTTCACGTATACATGAACGTGTTGCACCCGTGTCAACGAGGAAGGAATATTCTTTATCCCTTATAACGACATCCACCCTTGGTTCCCGGTGAGGGTCTGGTGTCATTATAGGCTAGAACACATCAGGGTTCCCAGTGAGCTGTCCTAGTCCATATATAATTTTTCCCACCTTGGGCGAATTGACTTCCCCATCGCCGGTGTTACTCCTCATCCCAGGGTTCACAGTCTGCCCTGTGCTCACTGTCTGTGACGGTTGCATCAGTGACTGTTGGGATTGCCCTTGTGGAAAACTCACTGAATTCTGAGGTTGCAAGCCTTGTTGTGCTCCTGGTGCTTGTTGTTGTACCATGTGATTTTGTGCAACTCCCTGCTGTAAGAATGCAGGTGGATTCGCCTTACCTGCTCCTATCCCTTGGCCGTTCTGCATCATACCTTGATTCATGCATGTGCCCTGTCATCCCACACAACCAACATACTGGTGGTGGTCTGATCACTTGCCCATTAGACATATCTTGATTGCCATTTTGCATATTTTGAAAGCCCCCTTGATTATTCTGGAAACCTCCTTGATTGCTCTGCCATCCTTCCCGTCAAAATCCTCTTCCCCTGTGGTAAAACCCAGTATTGCCTTGATTATTCTGCTGTGGATTATTAACTTGTGGCATGCTCAACTCAGCTGTGTTAGTTAACATGGCTCCTTCAAGACCATATTTTGACAATTTCTTCTGCACTCATTTTGCCTCCTCACCCTTTCATGCAGCTTCCTTTTTGCGATTCTTTTCTTGCAGCAGTCTTCAATAGTGTGCAATGGTCAACTGTATTTCTGTCATGATTCCTGCCCCTCATTTCCCCAGCCCTCCAAGATGTCAGGCTGGAGCCAGGCCACGATCACCTACATGGCCCTCAAGGGCCTCTCCATCCCTCCAAAGACCCACTTGGAGTCAGACTTGGCGCTTGTGGCACCAGACTCACTCACTCCCATAGGATAACATTGGGGATTGGACTTGTAGTGCATTGGTGGGGACAAGATGGATGCCCCCACATATTTCAGTTCCCAGAACTGCATGTGCGGTCTAGTCTTTTGGGTGTGGTTCAGCCCAGAGGCACCTGGGATACCCAGAGACTATTTAAGCCACACGCAGGCTGAGAAACATGCTTTGTGTTTTCTGCACCTGCAGCGGGACACTCACCATGTTTGGATCGTCTCCAGTAGGCCTGCATCTTTCTTCTGCGCTCAGCTCCTGCAAGAACAAGAACACCGTTAGGAACAGCCTTACCTTGCGGTGCATCTGCCCATCAGTCATCGCTCCTTCTGTTCTGCGGGCATCTTCGGCTGTGTCATTCCCATCCTGGCACGCCGCTTCCTAAGGAAAAGGGAAAAGAACAGAAAAAAGGCATTAGTAAGCATTCTGCAAATCTTCGCTTATTTTTAAATACTGTACGAGCTTCAAACACTTACCTGAATCCCAGCCGCTCTGGGGGAACTCTGTCTCCGGAACTTCTCATCCATCTGCAAGAGGGAAAAGACACTCTAGGTTAGCGTGGAAACATCTAGAGGCGCCGCATACCGCGCTTACCCACCGCATTTCTTCTTCATAACCGGCATCCACGCTGAAAACGTCAAAGCACCTAAAAGACACAGAAAAATAACTTGGTTCAATGCAAATACGAAAGGGGTGCATCGCGCATCGCGCTCTCACTCGCCTTCAGCGCTACTTGTCTCAGCAGCACGCCACCATCCCCGGACGCCGGCCATCATCGAATGGAAGGAAAGGAACAAAGTTAGAGAACTGTTCAAAAGACTCATTATACTTATCTGTCAGACTCTTGCCAGTGAAGTAACTAGGCAGCAACAAGCCTGCATCAATCAATGCGCCCCTGCAGGCAGGACGGAGAGCACACTATCCAAGAAAACAAGGTGATCTGTGGATCAAAGGGAAGGGTTGGACCCCGGGGAATAAGGGGTTCAAGCACACAGAGACAATAGGGAGTTAAACTCTACCAATCCTGTGTTTCAGGCCCAGTCTCGTCGAATAGCCTGGGGGGAAGGATTCGAGGTCGTAGGAGGTCACAACAGGCTGAGTGACGTCCCCGTGGATACCAGGTGAGCGTTAAAATTTCTGACCATGGCTTGGCCTCGATTCCCACCAGTTTCTTGAGCTGTTTCTGTAGTGGTTCTGGCAGCCCTTGGCACAATATATGGTAGAACATGGGTATAGATTTTCCCCAAGATTCTCGAGTACCCAGGCGTCTTGAAAATTCTGTATGTAAATTACGGGTCTTCCGACTCCTTCATTTTACGTGTCATGAAAACTCCCATATCGGATGTATCTGGTTATAGCACTTGTAGTGCTTTCCATACTGTGGCTCTGCAATTGTTAAATGGAGCTCCGTCATGCGCTGTATTAACTGTGGTCACACCAGGATAACCCTCCCGTGTCCACACATCGTCTGGTCTATCACCAAGTATGGCGATTAAGAGACCTTTGATATCCCCGATAGCTAATGAGTTTCCTCCAATCATTTTTTCAAGCTCGTGTATCCATTTCCTGGCTCCCGATGTTAACATTGGAAGCTTGTTTTTCTGGTTTTCCCGATCCATGTGTGGCCATGGTATATATTGTGGTCTTGCTCCACCTTTCTCAAGCAACGGATTTTGGGATGCGTAGTCCTCTCCCTCCTCTCTCATTGCTCTTCTGTCTATCGCAGGCGTAATATTTCTGCATCGCCATCTACCAGGCAATGACCTTAGTCGGCTCATGTAGGGTGGTGGCGGCACACCCCTCAGACCGTGAGATACTTGTTCGTGCCGATCTGACTGTGTGGCAAATTCTGATGCCCTCTGTGTAGATCCCCTAGAGTCTGACCATCTTATCCCTTTCCCTCCTGGGACTCTTTTCGCGTCTTCTCTCCTTCTGTTTCTTCACGCTCCTCTCTTTAGGTGTCAGACATTGTCTGCCCCCAACTTGTGCAACTTCTTGCATCCTCTTTGCTCCTGCTTATTTCTAATCTAGCTAGGGAAAGTTCTCTATTCCCACTGCTCCGGGAGACATCCTCAGTGTCATAAAGCTGAGTGCTCTCCAAGCGCTCGTTTTTCCCCCTCCCTTTGGGGTACTTGTTCTAGCCCCATTTCATCAGATATCCTATCTATCGTTTCTCTGATGCTTCTGGTGTCGAAGTCATCCTCAATATTTGTTTTAAATGTGCCTGGTACTGAATCGTACTCAGTAAAGATTTCTTCTATGTCTTCCCAGTCTACTACTGGCTCAGGTTTTTTAATCTCTCTTTCCAGATATTCAAGATCGCGTGCTCTCTGTCTTTGATTGCATTCAATATCATCATCGAAGTCTAAGCTTCCTCACTTCCTCTCTGACCCCATCTTCCTCCTTTTTCTTTTCGTCCCTACGTTCGGTTGCCCTTCAGATCTCCTCATCCCTTCTTCTCTTTATTCTTTTCTCTCGTATCACTTGTTTTTCCTCTAACCTTCGCTGCTCCTGTCTGTCTTGTTCAGTGGTTGCTTTCTGTTTGCGATTGCGTTGCCTTTTTTACTCTTTGCGATATAACTGTTCTCATCTCTATCTCTTTGCTTTATTCTATCGTCGCTCAATCCTTTCTTTTTCCCTTTCTTTCCTCACTTCTCCTTTTGTTTCACGTCATCAATGCCCTTGCCATCAGGTTTCAATAAAATCTGCCCTCCTATCCATTCGTTCAGTGCAAGTCCTATCTCATCAGTTCTATCCTTGCTTCCTTTCCATCTTTTTCCTTCTCTCTCCTTGTCGAGAGATGTACTTGCCTGTGTCTGGTCTCTTCTCTCATCATCGTGTCTCTACTTGTCCCTCGAGACTTTGGAGGTGATATCTCTATCTTCATCCGGATTTTCATCACTACTTTGCGTAGGTGACTCATATGCTGGGTTGCTATACCCGGTGGCTGCTTTCAATTCTCTCAGCAGGTATAACCCATCGTCCTTACCATTCTCAATCTTTGTTTCAGATGGGACAGGTGGTGCTGTGGGCGTCTCACCACCCTCTGTGCCTACATTAAGTATCCAGTCTGATGGCGGTTCCTCTTCCTTGTCTTGTTGGTACATTTTCCACAACTCTAGACTAGCTAGGTGTTTGTCTAACTTTTTGCCCGTGTATGTTGCGTGCAAGTATGTAGTCATATGTTGCAAAACTGCTTTAGATAATGACCCGCCCTGTGGCCACGGCATAAACATTTTGTGGGCAGTTTCTTTAACCCATTCTGCACTATACTTTTTCAGCTTAGATGCGTGTTTCGGCAACTGTTTGCACATGTGTGCTAATGCAGTTATGTCTTCTATGCTTAAATCTGTTCCCTTTCCTATATATATATATATATATATATATATATTACATGGCCACGGTAGTGGCCATGTAGTTATGGTTAAGTTGGTGTTTCCATAGGAAGAGCACTTTTTGGGTGGCTTATAACTTCGCTCTCCCTGGACGAATCCTCACCAAACTTTGCAGAAAAAGTATTTGGGTCACTCTGAATTTTTTTTGCAAAGTTTGGTGAGGATTCGTCCAGGGGGGGCAAAGTTATAGGGGGGGGGGTCCCAAAACTTTTTTTTTTTTCCCCATAGACTGAATGAGAACAAAATTTTGCTCGCGTCTACAGCCCAAACCGCTGGACGGATTTTCACCAAATTTGGACCAGGAGCAGCGGCTTGGTCCCGAAAGCGTGCTTTTGCAAATTTGGTGAAAATCCGTCTGGTAGTTTTTTTTAAAATGACCAAAAAGTAGGTAAAACAAAATTAGTGATATCTGTGTTCGGTCCGCGGACAGTGTCCTGATTGGCCAATCGGCTTGCGTGATGTTCGCAGACATGCAACGTGTTCGCTGATTGGACGGCGTGGAGCGTGAAGCGCGTCAGATTTTTGGTAGCGCCTGCCATCTTGGATTCGCGGTCGTCCGCAGACAGTGCGGTGAAACTTTGTTCAAAATGTGTATTTAGTAGAGTGTGTTGGTGTGTAGGAGTGTTTGGGGAGGGTGGGAGTGTATGAAAGTTGTGTTTTTTTTTATGTGTTAGACGTTCTTTTTGTGTTCGATTTGTCTGCGGACATCACGGGTGTTCTAAAATGTTCTAAATGAATGGGAGGTGTTCTGAGGACTCAATATGTGTCCGTTTTGTTCGCAAGCAAACTGAAACTGTTCTAAGAACACTCGCAGTGTCCTGAAATGTTCGCAGATAAACAAAATGGGGGTGTCCTACTTTCCTTAGGGTCCAATCACATCAAGTGATGCATATACCTAGGGTAAATAGCAGCTTTGAAACAGAGAAATCATTTATTTGCATGAAAATAATCAGTTAAATTATGAATTGCTTCTGCTACTACTTGTGCATTTTTGCTAACTTCACTTTCCCTGTATATACCCATATTGGGATGTTTTCTTGTGTCTTTGTGTTTTGTCTATAGTAATGCAATTATGTTATACATGTGTTTTATTAGCTACTTATTACATATTTCACAGTACACAAAAATCTATTAAGAAAACAATAATCATATCATTATTCAACATATTAACATTACGAATATTATACCTTCATCTTGTACACTGCACACAATGTTATGTTTCTGTATGAGTTGCTTAGTATACTTGATAGAACCCCATAATAGAATGCTATTTATATCAATGCATCGTTCAATGCACTAATTAGGGTATGATATTTATTGCAATGATCCTTTACACTTGTTTCGCAACATTATAATAAGAATCCCTTGTACACATATTTCATTTAAAGTACATACACATGTGATGTCATCAGTGATGTCATCAATGACATTTATGATGTCATCTTTGATGTCCTGGGTGTTAGCCTTAGCAGTGCACGGTGGTGGCGCGAGTTATGGTTGCTTAGCTTACCATAACTGGCGAATTTCAAGGGTTTTTCGGTTTTACTTGGAACCATAACGTCCCTTTAACAAAGTTTTTTCACTGAAAATATATATATATATATACATATATCTGGTCAATGCTTTACGTGACTTAAACAGTTTCCAACAATATGAGCGAGCAATCACTGCAAGCTCCAATCCCGATTTTTCCACAAAATGTTATATCTTCTATTTTACTCAATAAACATCAGGTTACCTTCTACAACATGCCAAATATCCAATCGCACAGTTTCTATGCTAGTTCCTTGAAGGAAAACTTTCCGTCCTATGACGTCACAACAATCAACACATAAGACCGATGTTAACAGACTACGACGAACTCCAGCTGCTCACCTATCTCTCTGCCTCTAAAATTACCCTGACATGGAGTTTAAACTTATCCTTTTCGCGGCGTCTTTAATCGCTGTGGTGGCCTATTCGTTCCCCTTTTATTTGGGACTCTGGATAAAAGTTTCTTCTAGCCGCTTGTATTAAAAGCATAGGAATTAGGCAAATCCTCTCTCTTCTCGGGTGTCCTCCCCGGTAACCTCTTTTCTTGGGTGTCCTCCCCGGTATCTTCCCTCTGCCTACTTAATTATTCTTGAGTCATTATTCCCATCTTCCCCTCTCTCTTTCTCTCTCTCTCTCTCTCTCTCTCTATATATATATATATATATATATATATATATATATATATATTTCTTCTCTTCTTCTGACTATATTTTGTTTTTCCCGCCTCCCTCCATCACTTTTTCCCTCACTTGTTCTAAGACGAGCACTTTTGACAAAGCATTAGTCTTTTCACTCACCGTTCGCATGTTTCCTCGGGATCACCGCCTTCGTCACCGCCTTCCCCGGCCGTTCTCCTGCTCGGCTGCCTGTAGGACTGGGAAGGGGTTATGTGGGGAACACGGGTCCCTTCAGACCTCATTCTGCAGATTTTATTTTTACTCTACCACCGTCTACGGGGACTTCACGGTCTACTCAGCCGAATGGCAAAGGACTTGTGATATTGCAGAGGACCTAGAGTTACTTTATGTCAACGGTCAATGGTTGTCTTTGTCTAATCGATAACCATCAATCTCTGCTATCAAGTGTGCTCCGAGACCCCCGACCGGCCCATAGAGTAAGAGTTTGCTCAGAAGCACTTTAAGACAAGATAGTAGCACCCGTCAGATGGATGGGGGTGCAGATATATACTTCAACACCAATCAATAAGGACAACTCAACGGTTTGGCAAAGGGAGTCAGTTTAATGACGAGTACAAAAAACAGGGAGTCATGAATATCAGCAATGGTGCGATCTTCCTTCTCGCTTCAACTCCAATGAACTTCATAAAAATCCTAACATGTATTCTAAAAACTCGTCATCATTGACCTGTAACACTCAAAAGTTGACATGCAATTCTATTGGTTCGGAAAAGGTAACTTTACTATAGGTACTATATCTGTATATGGTAATGGAGTGAGGGGATTGGGTAAATACTGTCAGGTGGGCATCTAAGCCCTTCCTTCAAAAATGACTACTCTAGACGTCACTAATATTATGACGTCCCATTGGTTCTACTAACTATAGGACCCTAGATTACTTGGTCCATTGTGAATGGGTTGGCACCAACCCCATGCATACTTTCTCAATTTGCTTAGCAGCACGCAGAATGGTCGGCCAGGTGCAGGGTGCCCTTCAACTCACCCGGCCTTCCGCCAATCAATCATCACTTTAGTGGCTATGTGTCAATTATTTCGCTGTGGTTGGCCTCGAGACGGCATCTTCTGTCTGGATATTTTCTCCTGGCTCACAGCCATGCTTAGGTGTGGGGATCTTGCTCTGTTCGTTTGGCTGGTCATGTGATTCGGACACCGTGGATTTGCCTTTTCTTCAACACTTCATGCATTTGATTTTATGTTCAACCACCACCTGCCTTCGCCTTTTTATCTTGCCCCTTCAAAGCAGCATATTCTGGTCCTTGCTTCAGTTAATTGTAGTTACTGCTCGTTCATTTTGATGGATACGACCTTGGTTCCCTAGACAAGAGTTGCCTCTGCTGAGTTTCGTTTCTGCCGCTCAGCTCCTGATTTCGTTGAATGTGAAACCTCGAATGGCCTTAGTAATTTTTGTTGATTTTGCTTTTTGTGCAAAGTGGAAGTATACTTCATATAAAGTGCTTTATTTGAGGTAGATATGTATATGGCGCTTGACGCACTATCCCTCTACTAAGCATAGCAAGCCACACAATTCTCTTAGCTTTCTTGCGGTTTCAAGCATATGTACACATGTAAACTGGTTAAATATCTTTGCCATGCTTAGCTTAAGCTTCTTACATTTGACATCGCCTTCACACTTTAAGTTCACGATATCCTTGTTCATGGCATTTCGTCTCTTCGTGTCATTCTCTGGTCGTCATTTCTTCTATCAGTGAGTCAGTCTGGTTTCTCATGACGTCCCCATTCGTCTTCCATTAGGACCTTCTTGGTCTCTGCAGGGACTGTACTCGGGCGATCTTCGGTTCGTCTCATTTGTTGATATGGCTTTCTCAATGGGTACCTTACTGTCCATGGTTTTCTTGGTACTGGTACTTCAATAGGCACCGTTCTTCTGATTGGTACTGGACAGAGCCTCACTGCGGCTCTCTGCTGGTTTATTTGCTCATCATACGTCACATAGCTCGGTGTGAACATTCCTGATACTTCAAAATGGACGGTTGGAGTGAGGACTGTATTTGGGACCTCCCCTACAGACCATTCCTTTTCTGCCACTGAGAATGTTTTGATTTTATGGGTGAATCGGCAGACTGAGCATGTGCCACATGGGTAGTAGCCTACATTTTCTAGAAAGGTTCCATAATGAGTTTCACGTTTCTTTTTCCCAAACCATGCATGAGTGAGAAGCTCTTTAAAATTCTTGGAGTGTTTTAAAGCCATCCTTTGCACTGGTTCTCCTAGTAAATTCAATTGTACTAGTGGCCAGAATATTTTGATAATTTTTTTGATTTTACCAGTGCTAGGGCCAAAGGTTGCCGACACGGGTTAGTATGTCTTTGTCTGCTTTTCCTTCATTGAGACTCAGTAGGGTTTCCCTTAGTGTGTATTTTGCTCTTTTTTGTGCATTCTTTAGTAGTTTTTTGGGGTACCCTCTTATTGATAGTTTTTCTTCTCGATCCTGTGCATTGTGTATGTATTGAGACACCTCTGTACAGTTTCTACGGATCCTAAGAAACAGTACATATGGCAGATTTTTAGGATGATTGCTCTGATAGTGTAAGAACGTGTTCCTGTCTGTATGTTTACTATACAAAGTGCATGTTAATTTTTCCTCTTTGTTCATGATGGTAAGATCCAAGAAATTGATTGCCACTGGGCTGCTTTATATAGTGTAAATTTTATTTCTGAGGTTGGCCGTTTAGCCACGTCTGAAACTCTTGGCGTATTTGGAGGTCCCCATTCCAAATAAAGATGATATCGATGTAGCGCTTCCATTTGTTGATCCTATGTAGCACTGAATTTGTGTTGTTGAGGACAAAGTTTTTCTCATATTCCTCCATAGAAATTACTGCTAGACTTGGGGCAAAAGCCACTGCCATAGCAGTTCCACATGTTTGAAGGTAGTAGGTGTCTTTAAAGAGGAAGACATTTCTTGATAGAGCCGTTTCCAGAAGTTCTGTTATGAAATTGACTGGTACTCTTTTCTGTGTCATATGTTGTGTGAGATGATTCCTTAAGCATTTTACAGTCGCATCTTGTGGGATGCTTATGTATAGGGCTTTGATGCCCATGGTGACCAAAAGTTGAGTCATAGGGTCACATAGTGTATTTTCAAACACATTGATCGTTGTCATTGTGTCTCTTAAGTATGTAGGTGTTTCGTTACTCATTGGTTTAAGGAAGTAATCGATGCATTTGCTAATGGGTTCTAGGATTTATCCACACCCTGATATTATGGGTCTTCCTGGTGGATTGAGTCTTTGTGAATTTTCGGTAGTGCATAGAAAGCTGGAATTCTCCCTTCCGAGTTGCTGAGGTATTCTGGTTCCTTTTTAGCGATCCAGCCATGTTCGGAAGTGTATGCTGTTATTTCTTCAATTTCTCTCTAAATCTTTGGTTTTGGGTCTTGAATTTTTTATAGTTTTTATCATTTTATGTTATTTCTTCAACCATCTTTTGATATTGGTCTGTGTTTGGAATTACTATACCGCCTCCTTTATCTGCTGATTTTATCACAACGTCTTTGTTGACAAGTTTCTGCCGGGCTAGGCTTTCCTCGTTAGTCATGCTGTGTCGCATCGGTTGTTTAGTTCCTTCTAGTTTCGTAATTTCCTTTGTGACACATTCCTCAAAGGAGAATCTCTTTTGGAGTTTCATTCTCGTTGGGGTGGAAAGTTGATTTCATTCTTAGTCCTGTGTCCGTTTCCTACTCTGTGCAATTATTTTCCTTTAAATAGGATTTTAGTCGAATCTTCCTGAAGAAGCTCATTTCGTTTTCAAGTGAAAACCAGTTGGTTGGATTGGAAAGGACGAAGGAGAGATACTCTTTTAGCCAGGACTGATTTTTCTGTTGTGAAATTCAAATTAGGTTAAATATGGGTATTCCTCTGTTGGCTTCTCTCTCCTCTGCATTCGGCAGATTGTTCTCAGCAGGCACCAGTTCTAAGATCCGAATTGGTTCCTTTTGGGGGGACCCCAGAATTGTTCTCTGGGGTCCCCACGTCCTAAAAAAGGACGTCTTTGGTATTGTGCAGGTCCATAATAGTTGTAATCTTGGTAGTCATCTGGTCTCGAGTCGGAGCTTGATGTGTAGGAAACAGTTACCCAACGTTTTCGTGCTCTGGTTCCTCCTGTATCCATCTGTGTACATTTTTTCTCTTATTTTCTGTTTTCCGGGGCTAGGTAAGATAAATGTTCTCTAATTTGAAATTGTTATGCCCTTGGCATGCCTTTTTGTGTTTCTTTTCCAAGGTATCTGCCATGAATTGGTCCATTTGGCCGCTAATTTCTTTAAGTTTTTCTCTCAAATTGTCCAGTGCTGTGTTGTTGAGGAAACTTTCCTCTTCGTTGCTTAATTCTTCAATTGTTGTATGTATTCGTTGTGCCGTGGTGATGGTAAGGACCTTGAGGTTTCTGCTACAGTTGATTGCGATCTGGCTGAAACCCATCATGTATTCTGTCTTCCAGGAACATTGCTGGTTCATTTCTTATAGTTAGTCCAAGTGGAACTAGATTGGCTTATAAGTATTCTCTCAGGAATTGGCCATGAACTTCAGTTCAGAAACATTTCTTCTTGAGTTTGAGGAGTTTATCACCTGAGGCTGTCAATGTTCTTGTTTGGTTCATGCCCTCAGTGTTGAATAGGGATGAGTCTCATATGATTTCATTAATTTGTTCTTCAGTGAAGCTGAGTGCGCTTTCCATGGCCTGCTCTGGTATAGGGATTGTTGTTGGACCTATGAATTCTAAACTAAGGCGGCCGAAAGATGGGTGAGGTCAGAGTAAGGTTAGTGGTGAGGGTGCTGTTTGCTAATATTTTGAATGAGCACTTGGCATTCTTCTTTATATTTCTGGTTGTACCCTGTTACAGCCTGTGCTGTATTAGAATCATTGGGAACGAAAGGGTAGCCCAATTTTGGCAAGATCTATGGGCAATACAATAATAATATAACAAAAGATGTCCTGCAAATATCAAATACTTCATGCAACAATATTGCATGTTTGAGATGATATTCCAGAGGAATTTGAATCCCTGGTCGACTTCATATACCTACAATCTGGTTCTTGTAAAGGAATACATACCAATTGTGTTCCTTGTTTTTTGGCCATTTTCAATTGGCCTCATTTTATTTCTATTTTATAACTTTTTTATATATAGTTTCCCCTTAAATCTTACTTTAGGTGCCTAATTTTTGAAACTTGGAACAGTCAGGCAAGGGAAACCCTACTGAGTCAAGATATCATTTTTACTTCAACTACTCTGACATTGTGAAATACAAAAGTTTTGGTTTCTAACTGCACCTTGCCCTAACATTGGACGATACACAAAAGATCATATTTGATTTTGAGCTAACAATCAAATTTAAGTAAAATACAAAGACCAATTAGAATATAAAACTGTTTACTGTAATTACTTTTTCTTTGCATCTCAAAATAGCTGAGTTTACTGGTGTTTCGAGCTTTGCACTTCTTCAGGGCTCGTATGCAGTGATGATATTATTTGGTAAATTGCATATTTTAAATACATATAAATGGAACAAAAATCAAATCGACCCATATGTTAGTTCCCAAAGTAAAGAAAAAATAAAGAAAATAATCCAAACATGCTGTAGTGTCACATAAAATAGATAATCATGAACACATTGGTTCAGAGCACCATTCCAAGTAGATTAAAAAAATAATACCCATAATCATACAAACAAATCCTGGAATTACCGCCAAACTTATAGGCCCCCAACTCCATCTTTAGTTGGCTTAGCCTTTAAGGCACCTCACATTTCCTCCTAGTATCTTATGTACTACTTCTTCTTCTCCACATCTCTTATATTCCTTCTGCTCTGATGTTACTACTCTTTCCAGCTCCTTTACTCTTGTCTCCTTCCTCCTGCTCCTCACCACAACTTCCTTCTCTTCAAATGTTTCCCAATTCTCCTTCAAAGTTCTTACTTTTGCTCTCCTCCCCTCTGCCCTTTTTCTCTCTGATTAACTGCTAGTTTGATACTCCCCTCTGGCTGTTCTCTTCCATCCAGCACCACCAAATCCTCCAAACTACCTCCTCCTTCCCATTAGCTCTATCCTGCTCTTTCCACCGCTTCCACACCTACAACATTGTCTGCACTTCTAGTCCACCCTCCTCGACCTTCCTAGCTTCTCCTCTTCCTCAGGGTCCTCCAGGTTCTCCTCTCCTTATACTCTTGTCTCTCCTGAGCTCTCCTGCTTGCTGTTCCACTACTTCAAACTCTCACATTGGCTACAACCACTTTATATAGGACGTTTCCTCTACCATGTTTGCACTGGTAATTTATTACTAATGTAGCAACAGATTTTTTACAAGCTAACAACTTGTCTCGATTCAAAGCAGTTGATGGAATGCTTATGCTCCACTATGTGGGGACCGAGACTAGGAGCCTAAAAGAGGTTGTTCTACCATCTTCATTTTCCCCATTTGTAGGTATTCACAATGATGCACACATCCAGAGGCTGGAGAGAGTGATGAGCGCTGCTGGCATGGAGGCAATATTGCCCCTCCCTGACTGCTCTTAATTTGCTTCGCAAGCCATGCAGTCTGAACTTGCGGACCGGTGGACTTACAGATATTATAATGCTGTTCCGTAAAGGGACAACACTAACTAGGTGTCACATGTGATGAGGCTCTCCCCCCTGATCACTGTGTTCTGGGGGGGGCATGAATCCTCTCATTATCAACCCCTGGTTCAAAATTATAAAGAGGCTGATGGTTCGCAGCTCCCTCAGTTACTCCTATACAAAACCACAAGATGGGCAGGGGGCATCATCACAGCCCAGGCCTGTCACAAGAGCTCTGTTCATACCCCACCTTGTCCTCCCGCTGCTGTCCTGAAACCTGTGACTGCCTACACAGCACTACCACACTGGTCTGTGCTGAAAGGTGCATGATGTCCTGTCATAGGGCCTTAGTTTTTTTTTTTTTTTTTTATTATTAATTTGATATAGCTGGTAAACCAACTTTTCAAATATTTACACTCTATCATTTTTTTAAACTTGCACATCCACACTTATAACAATAAAAGATAAGTAAATACTTATTTGTATCTCATTAAAAATAATTATGAGGCAAAATAAAGCAGAGTAGAATGAATAATTATGTTACAACCATCAGACTACCCTTCACTTCGCATTGATACAGACAGTCGTCATAACAGGAAATATTAAATTAAGAATTTGCACAATTGCGAGCTGTATAGTTAATCTTGGATTAGAAAACAATAGATTCCATATTTGCCTAGAACTAGTACCGCTCTGAACCAACAATTTACTTCCAAAGCATTTCACTCTGTCATGTAGAGCGGGGCATTCAATTATAAGATGTTGTAATGTTTCACATTGTCCTTTGTCATTACAGTGCCGACAGAAGTTCTGGTCCTTTGGTATTACTTTCCTTCTGTGTAAAATCTCATTAGTTTCATATTGATTTAATCTGAATCTTAGATATTTCTGACGGGATGCAGGTGATGGGTATTTTAGCAGATACTCTGCTATTACCCCATACCTTTTGACGCCAAATGCCTCGGGGTTAAAATCCTTGAGTTTTGAGCAGATTGTCATGTTGGATATCCAGTCTGCTTGATAAATTTTATTTTTGGCACGGTCAGGGTTTGTCAAAAGAAGCTCGATCGTTACTGAAGCATCTGAAACCGCATTTAGCGTATGATTTCTCCACTTCAATGACATAACAATTTTGGAGGTTAATAGGTTTAGGGCCAATACATTTAAAAGGCTGCGTTTCCCTATACCATCCAGCATTTTCCGTAGAAGAGCACATTGCTTCCATAGTACATGGGCATATAGGGAGACCAGACCCAGTTCATGTCGCAGTATGGCCAATGGTGTTCCTGGAGAAAGTGTTAGAACTTTTTTTCCAAAATCTGGCTTCTATGCTATCCCAAAATTTACGAGTTTGTGGTGCCAAAGCCTCGACACCATATAGCAAAATTGGGATTACTTTGGCCTTATAAAAGTGCACAATATGTTTCACTGTGAATTTCCCGTATCTTCTAAGAATGATTTTCGATTGTGAAATCAAGGAGCTTAATTTAACCCTAGCTTCAGTTGTCGTAGTACTTAGGTTTTTTTTGTGTTCAATGTAAACTCCGAGATATTTATATGTAGCAACTTTGGTTAATACACAGTTTTGAAGGGACCACTCGAAATGATATTTTTTTGAAAAATTGTTATTACAAATTAAAATTTGGGATTTAGCTGTATTGATCACAAGGTTATTCGATGTTGAATATGAGCCCAATTGATTTAACATGTTTTGTAAGCCTATAGGTGTGCAAGATAATAGTACTAAATCATCTGCGTATAGTAAATGGGGAACCCTTTGAGTTCCTATGCGAGGCGCATCTGTTACGCAGTTCCTTAGTACAGGGCCTATATCCAGAATGAAAAAATTAAATAGAAAAGAGGCAAGAGCACAACCCTGCTTCACTCCTCTATAGGTATGAATGGCTGGTGATAATCTTCCGCCCATATTTAATTTAACTCGCATGGATGTAGAGGTGTGTAACAATGTCACTAAGTTTGTGAGAGAAGTTGGACACCGATGTTGTTCAAGCTTAGTTATTAACATGTCTCTATCAATATAGTCGAAGGCGGATTTAAAGTCGATGAACCCCAGATACAAGGGGAGTCCACCATCAGCTCGCTCAGATTGAATCATCGAAAGGGCTAGAATGTTCGGTATTGTGCCCATGCCTTTAACAAAGCCTGACTGAAATAAATCTCTTAGGCTGTTTTGATCTACCCACTCATTAAGCTCTTTTAGTATTATTCTACAAAATATTTTCGCCGGAGCATCCAACAAAGAAATTGGGCGATAACTCGTTGGTAACTGGCGGTCACCTTTTTTATAAATCGGAATTGTAACGGCTTCCGTCCATGTTTTAGGTAATTTTTGGTGTTTATTTATTGCAGCGAATATTTTGTAGAGAATTGAGCTCCAAACTTCAGGATGTTTTTTCATCAGGGCATTAGAAATCCCATCAGGGCCTACTGCGCACGAGTTACTAGAGGTCATAATTAGGTGTTTTATTTCCTTCTGATCAGTATGCAACCAAAACCTCATCACTTGTTGTGCATTTAGTGTCGAGACCGTGTTTATGGGTAAGGCATATAAGGATTGGAAATGATCTACCTACTGATGTACCTCAACTACTGAGGTTTGAAGATCTAACTGGCGGGCATTATTAGTTTGATTTAGTATTGCCCACATTTTTGAGATGTTTTTATCAGCCAGAGTGGACAACATAATAGCTCCATCTTTTTGATAAAGATTTGCTCGATGTCCTTTGACCCAGTTATTATAACTCAGGCGGGCTTTTTTAGTGAGAGTCGATCTAATGGAGAGAGGGAGCCTTGCTAAACTTCTTACCTCAGCACGGTAAGCTCTTTTCCTAATGAATATGGAGCTATCAAAAACATGGATAGGACTTTCTCTTTTGGTATTCACCGCCTTCTGTTGACTGTACAATTGCATTGCGTTGCTATATGTTAATCCTATATTTGAAGTTTGCCAGTTAATGGAGTTAGTTGAGTCGTATAAAATTTGATTGAAGTGCCACAAGGCGTTCTCTGACCATCAGAGTCGATTCTTACCACCATTTACCACAATACAACCACCTCCTATTGGCTTAGGTTTGATGTCATTAGTTTTGGCCATTACTTGCCAACTAGCACACAACATATTATGGTCACTTAACACAGATGAGGACACACAAAAGGAGCACATTGCTGACCATAAGGCACAATTTACATATATGTAATCAATTGTGGATGTAGAATTTCCTCTCTTCCAAGTTGGTGCAGGGGGCATATCTGTGTTAAATGCTCCATTCAACATTTGCAAGTTTCTGTGAGTAACCATTGTGTTCCATTGTAACAGTTTTTCACTCTTGTGTGTCCCGTTTGTTGCTAAGCAATTCATATTCAGATCCCCTGCTAAGATAAAGTACAGGATCTTATCATCCGCAGATACAATGTCAAATATCATATTCAGATCCCTAAAGAAACACTCAGTGGTAATAGCTGCTGGATTCCAATATATGTTCAGAATTGCGTAGATGTCACCGTTAATCACTGCCCTTACAAGTAGCATATGAGTGTTTGGCATGGCCCACAACTGTGACGATGTTCCCGGATCATCTTTCAACGCCACCAGCAGACCCGCAGTGGGTCTGCCTATAATGGGCTTCCTAGCTGGATTCAAATGTATTTGATATCCTGACCAAAGTATGGGGCTTAGTAACCAGGTCTCTTACAGCAAAATTATGTCAAATTTGCCTAGGCCACTCACATTATTATTCAGCAAATGTTTGTGACCCCGCGAATTCCAGCTGACCAAAGTAAGAGGGGTTAACTTTGTCAAATTAGATAGCTAATTTGAGTTACTGTTGCAATTGCATGCACACAAATTCCTATCATTTGGCGATTGATTTAAATCTTGACCATTTGCTGCAACAGTTTTTGCCCTTGGCATGGATTCTGCATTGCTTGACATATTAGGTTCTAATACGGTATCCATTTCTGTGTCAAGTAAAAAACCTAGATCAAATAATGAGTTCTTCGCCTGCCATACCAGATTACGAATTGCTCTGGATTGGAACCACACTCGAACTGCATTTAAGTTCTGATTTGATATAAATTCCACCAATGTCAAATCAGCTGAAATTATGTCTTCCAGCAGCGGTATGTCTGAAAAAATTGCTAGTATCGCTCTTCTGTTGAGATCATATTGCGTGCATGGGGCTGGTCTGCATTTCACAATCATAGAACACAGTGCCACTCGAGGATTGACTTTTCCCATTCCCAACATATCTTGTGTTTTAACACTCTTAGTGGGGATCACATTGTTCTTTTTCTCTTCCAGATTCGGAGCCAAGTCCCCTAGGGCATTTTTAATCAGCGTTAATACTTCCTTTGAAAAGTCCATAGGTAGGCCCAATTGTGGAGAGGTAGATAAATCAGAATCGGCTACAGGAGTGGGGATCCTTAAAGTGTTTGCATTCGAATTTACGGCGGTAGTCACTGATACTGCTGCTCCTTGGATCATTGGAACAGACCCTCCAATTTCACTTCCCTTCTGTGCTTTGTTCACAAGTCCCACGATTTTTTCAACATCATTAAGTGATTTGCAGTGGTTGGTTAACGATGTTGGATCTATAAGTGGAGGAATAGAGAGGCCTTGCATGTAAGCATCTACTGCTTTCCTGATTTCAAATCTATGGGCCTTTGCATCCTCCCCACTATTCCATCTTACTTCCATGGTGTCACTTGTGTTTCTCGGTTTCACTGCCGGATCTGCCTCCAGACACTGTGAGCTCTGTGGCTCACTATGCGAGATTACTTTTACCAAAGCGTCTAATGGTGAGTATGGTTGGGCTCTGGCTCGCATACTCGCATCTACACTATTATTTGACTCACAGTCACTCGGTGTAGCAAGATTCTGACGGGCACTATTTTTCTTTTTCTTCAAGAAGATTGGCGCAATCTTCATGTTAGGATTTCTCACCACCACATTTTCACCAGCATTCAATGACACATTTGCCCTCATCTTTTGTTTACCTTTCAAAAAGATGGGGGCCAATGGAATTGACTTCTTTGGTTTAGATGGTACATGAGCTGCATCCGGTTTATCCGGGAGGTTTTCTGTTTGGGATCCCTTCGTGAGCATGTTGCATTCGGCTATGTCTTCAATAGTGCCCGATATTTCTATATTATCATGAGCAAATTGAGGGAATTTTTCGTGATTACATTTTCTCTGTGGATCCCTCCCCTTAAGTGGGCTAGTGGGGGGTGTTGGTTCAACGATCGTCTGCTCATCTTCTGTGGATGCCAAATGATTGTTTCCAATTCTCTTTACAAATAGGTTAGTAACCGATTTGTTTTGCTTTACTTTACTCTGGTTTTTTGACTTTTTTTGTAAGTTGTCCCTTTTCCGTTGTGCTGTTTTTTCTTTAATTCTTTTGGCCCTTCTTGCTGCCCTCTTCCTCATTTTCTTTGTTCCTTGATGTGGACTTATAGGTCCAGCTTCTTCTACTGCAGCCTCTTGAAAGTCCAACTGACTGCTGATATTGGTTGCTAAGGATTTTTCCATTGGGACTGCATGGGAAAAATCCTCATTCATATTTGCCAGTCTCATAAATTCTTCCAATGTGGACACTGAAAGAGATGATTCGCAATCATTTGTGGGCTCTGCCTCCGTAGACTCTGTTCCCACATGTCCTTGTGAGTTTCGATTATACAATTGGAGTTGGTTCAACAGATCCTGTTTTAAGGATCTATCGGCCTCTTTGGATTTATGAATGTCTGCAATGGACCTGTGTATTGCAGAGATATCCAAACCTTGTTTGGTAAACTCCAATTGCATCAGTTGTAGTTTCAGCAAAACACATGAATTTAACGGCATTGCAGCAACCTGCTACGGAACCGTCCAATGCGGCTACCTCTTTCGTTAATTCCATCATAGACCCAGATTGAATTTGAACTTCAGATTTCAGGAGTTCAAAAACAGAGACCAAAGAATTCAACACATAGCTGAGTGCAGTTAATGTGTTGACATTCGACTCCGGCTGCTCGGCCAGAGTTTCATCCTGTGTTGCCTTTGGGCTAGTAACAGCAGATGTTTCAACCAGTTGGAGGACCTGCGCCGGACCTTCAAGTACTTGGATGTCTTCGGTGCTTGAGAAATTCAGATTACTCAATATTGGAGCATTCATGTCCATAGCAGAGTGGCAATTGTCACGATCATCCGGCTGGCAGACATCATCTAAGGGGCTTGATTGTATATCGTTTGGTCCATGGGTAAATTTGTCAGGCACTACTTTATTAGCCCCAAAATGGTCTTTTATTTTTTTGTGAATTTTATTCGTTGTTGTAGTATATTCTAGCCCTTTTTTCCACTTGTCAGCTAGGGTGGGTTCAGAATCCAAGGCCTCCACACATCTGGCGGGCGTGGAGACAAGGGGGAGGCAAGGATTTACATGCACAAGCACTTGGATTTGCGATTGCGGTTCCCCCACCTCCCTCGTTTGCCCCCTACTGTGCTCATCTATAGAGCATTTAACACCACTTTCCAATTGAGACTTTCTTAGTTCCGGTTCCTCCCATTCTAAGGCTCCCAGCTCATCCTGAGATGGGGTACTCCTTAATTTCATAATGCGGCTTCACAAACAATGAGCAGGAATACAGTTAGCCGCTAGCGGGAGGAATTGCAAAGAACAGAGCAGCTACGTCTTCTTGCGCGTGTCGGAACAATTCCCACGCGCAAGCGCAGAATGTATTAATAAAGCACAGTTCAGGGGCTGCAATGTTCAGATACACCGCTCAACTCCTCCCCCGCTTTGACAACCAAGAAGCAAGTCTCGATGAGGCCGACCGGCTCAGTTATTAAGAGACCCAACAGACGCCGAATGGCGCCCCTCCCACTGCAGGCACGGAGATAAACAGCAACACTACAGCTAGGCGGCTCAAAGGCTTCAAAGCCCGCAGTCGCCGCTCAGCCCCACTCCTGCGTTCCACGCTGAGATGAGATAAGGGTTATGTTCGGACGGCTACGAAGCGCGTAGTCGTCCTGCAAGGCACCTCTTACTCCTCACACACGCCAGCTCCTTCAAGTATATTGAGCGTGCAGAGGAGACACAAACACGTTTTTAATTACTCCAACAGATGCAATGGACACTCGCTGAAATACCAGAACAAACAATGACGGAACCCGGCAGCTCCACTGCACTTAATCACTTATTCAGGAGCCAAATGTGAATGTCAATGGAATGTCAATAGGGCGGCCATAGTTCAAGACAATACGGGTTTTACCTGATGAATTAGATGGATAGATGGTAAAACAGAGTTTCCCGCCTTGCCTCGGCCGACTGCACAGACTGCAATGACTGCTTCCACTTGCACACCACTTCGCTCCGCTTCGCGGTCCTGGGAGTTTTTGACTCCTACACAGCCAATAGTGGTAAACAGAGAAGTAGGACTCCAACCAAGTTGTTGCACAGGTTTCAGTTGAAAAGGCTGGAGACTGCAATGACTGCTTTCACTTGCACATCACTTCGCCTTAGTTTAACACCGGTCCCTCCTGCCACTTCCCCAAATTCTTGGTGTTCGACACGGACTAGAGTATGACAATGCCATGCACCTCCCTGATGCATTTCTAGGCATGCCTCTCTTGTCAATGCAGAAAGTGCAACAGAAACAGTCTCTCTTCATTCTTCATGATTTACTTGATGCACAGACATCTGCCAGCATAGGGCGATTGTCCAGTCATGTGTTCTTCTTGGCATTATGGGACCTGTAGTAATGTATTTCTAATAGGAAAGACAGAGCCACAGGTAACAGAATTTAAAGGAAAATATAAACGCGCACATCCGGAAAGAGGTTGGGCATGTTCGCACGATGGTCATCTATCCCAATCGTATCCCCCTGCCATGGCTCTCTACACCTGTCACTCCTTTCTAATCAGTCCAAGGTCTCCTTCCTGTTCTGTGTTATGTTACACTCTGCTATCTTGAGGGCCATCTAATGCATCTATACTGTAGAGTAGAAGGGGGAAGGGCTTGGTTGTGAATCCATTCAGTCTCAGTCGTGCCTCTCGGACGCCAGCTGCCAACAAGCAAATATATGGAGTACTGTTAAGGCTCAATTAGCACCTTATATTTTTGTTTATTTGAGAAAGCAGGGGCTTTTTACTCAATTAACTGTGTCTGCCCCGGTCCTGTGCATTGCTAGCACTGAAAGATGGGCAGAATGTTGGATAGGCTTTAGTCATTCTTGCCATTTACAGCATATTTAGCTGATTATACATAATAAATCAATAACATTGATCAAGTATGCACAGCACCTGAACATAGTCCTGAGTAGCAGTTGGTTACCAACTAGCCCCGCAAAAGAGACAAGGATCCACAATAGGACTCCTCCCGTCCATTGCACACTATCAAAATCCACCAAAATGGTGGTTAACAATTTATGCGAAGCATTTGAAAGTAGACAATATTTTCACCACTGGTTATAGAAAAAAAGATTTTTTTGGATCACACATGGCATTTCAATACACAGTAAACATACCCAGTGATTATAAAACAAGGGTCATTTTAATCACAATAAAATATACAAGAGTGATAGGCGAATATACATCCCAAAAGTTCAATATAGGTGGCTTTACGCGTTTCGAGGATTTCCTCTTTATCAGAAGCCTAGTCGGACTGTTGGAAGATAGCATTCATAAAGGAAAAGAAACAAAACAAAAGAATCTATATTAAACTCCGCCCCAAGTGGTTAAGTAATGCACACATAAATTGGCTAAACCTCACATAGATCTGATGCAAGAATCTTTCAAAATGGTGGAGACTGTGAGGTCAACTGTGTCTGCTTCGATTCTAATCAAAAAACTTCAGATCGTTTCACTGGGAGCCCTATTTGCAGTGTCCCTGTAGGATCAATAATGCATTACCTTGCTACAGCCTTATTTGTATGAAACCTCACCATCAAGGATCGAGGCATCGCTCCAAAATGAACAAGGAAGGAATGAATCCCTTAAGAGTTAAAGAAAAGCAGTCAAATTACCCAATACACGATATGTGCTCCCTCATGGTCTGGCTAATATAGTGGATATATGAAAAATGTATTCCAAAGTCACCCCTAATTGTGACCTGGTTGTTGGACTCACCAATGTCATGGTCACAGGGCAAGGGCCACTATCTGTATCATCTAAAGGGTTCAAATGGACCCAGTCCTTTGGCGCCAGGCTCATGATAAAGCGTACTCTGCACACTTTGTGTCTGGGGCATGTGTTACTTTCTCCCCAGCAGGCTCCCCACATGCATCCAGGCCGGGCGTGGACATTGGGAAACATTGGGGTCCATGTGCAGCAGTCTCTGGGAGTGGCAAGGTGGGGGCCACAAGGTGGAGCCAAAGGGGCGTGGCTGGGACCAGGCTATTTAAGCCTGCCCCACCCGCACGCAAGGGCTTCGCGTAAGTCTGCTGCTTGCAGCGTAACGCTTACCGCCGCCTGAATCGCTCTTACATGATTCCATATCATCTTCAGCGCGCATCTCATCTTATTCCAGTATAACATCTTCAGCGCGCACCTTACCTGACTCCAGCCACACTATCGCTTGAAGCGCAGCTTACCTAAATCCGGCACATCATCTTCAGCGCGCATCTTACCTGCTTCCAGCAATACCATCGCTCGTAGCTTACCCGACTCTTGCAATTCCATCGCCTGCAGCGCATCGCGTCTTACCTGATTCCCATCGTCATCGGAGTCGAGACACATCCTCACCTGTTCCGGGCATCTAACTACGCGGGAGCTCTTCTTCTTGCCCAGCATCCTCACGGATCCATCCATCCAGTAACCGCTGGCAGGTCTTTGGATAGCCGCTCCCGTCTGACGCCGCCAGGTCATCCTGCAAGAGAAAAGGACACACAAGGTTAGAGACTACATAAATATCTTACGCTTGGTCGCATAACACATAATCCTTGCGCTCGACCTTGAAACCCTAACTTACCTTCTATTTGGGAACATCGTAAACCCCTCTGGCACCCATTTGAACTCGCTCCAAACCTCGCAACTCCATGTGGCCTTCTTCACACTTATTGGGGAGAGGAAAAACATGAAAGGGGTTATGGACAATAATCACGGAAAAAAGACATTGCAAAAGGATGCGGACAATAATCATTGTTAAGAACACTTACCTTCAAAGTGGTTGGCCACAGCCGGTCTGGGCTGCCACGCACGCGGACCAGTGAAGCAACTAGGTCCTTCAAAGGCACCCCTGCAGTTGAGAAGCAGGACGGAGAGCTCCTCCTCATAAGAAAACAGGTGAGATTATATGGGTAAACGCATGCTCACCTCATTCTGGAACGAAGGGTTTGAGGGAAATCACAGTCCAACCACAGCATTCTCACTGCCTCTCGTATTCTCTCAGGGGCAGTACCAGCAACCAGAGCAGCCCACACTACAGAAGCAGGGGAAGAAGTCTGATCCAGGGGAGCCAAGTCCAGGGATAGCTACAACCATGCCCCAACGTCCCCGCAGAGACCAGGTGAGCGTAACACCAATGGGTGTTCCCTTATTCATTGTCCGCGTCAACATCATGCCAGGAGATGTATATAAAGCTTATATGATGATCGGCTTGCATAGGTAGCTCGTCTTATGGACCCGTAAATGGATCTATTCAAATATATCTAAAAATGGAGTATCAGTAAAGATGTAATGATATAAAGGATATGTCTAAAAAAATAGCCATTTTCAAAATGGGCACTCACCCTTACAAAATACACGAATACCAAAGAAGAATCAAGCGTCACACTGGCAAGTGAGGGTGTCCCTATGTGTGTACGTCACGTCTGCCGTGGCTGGTAGATCCTACAATTGAGCAAATCTCTGCAAAAACGTACATAAACAAGGGAAAATTACTCAATATGTGAAAGAAATAATTCTTTCAGAAGCCTGTTATAGGCCCCAAATAAAGTACCTCTCTGAGCGATGTATGTATATTGAGACTGTAATCAGAAAGGCCTTGCAGGAGCCGCAAGAAAGCCTCCCGCAAATATCCCCACTCCGACAGTTTATGGCGTGAACAGGGTTGTAATCGGTGAGCGCTATGGAATGATCGAAAAAATGTGTCATGTGATGACAACTACGTAAAAATTCCCGAGAACGGGTGGCGTCCTCTAGTGACGAGGTAGGCTGAGTGCACCCCATAGACCTACATGCACATTCAGTATCGACAGAATGAGGAATACCATCTGGGCAACGCTCTTCCGTAACCACAGCAACAAAGGTTTGGACGAGTGTCTCAGACTAACCTATGTAACTGCAAAGGGTAATAGACATCAAGGAAGGACTAGTATTGATGGCGAAAAATAATTCGGCCATTTTAAACTGAAATTATACTGCCAAGTATTCAAGGTGGTAGCACAAGACTAGTGTCCATATGGGTCATAGACTTGCATTGTGGATGCAGGTGTCATATTGGGGTAAGTATTGATAAAAAGAAGCGAATAGGGCAAAAGGACACACGAGTTTGACCTCAAATAATAAGAAAAATTAACCTCTCATGATTGAGTCGGAAAGAGATGGGGTTCAACCACCTAACACCAACAGTGCTGTAAAGTAACTATTGGGGTTAACTTAACTCAATAACGTCTGCAAAAAATAAATAATTATACAGAGTGGATGACAACACTTCATTAATACTGTTCAACCTAAGTACAAAATGTCATAAACATATATATTGCCTATTTAACAATGTAAAAACGATCTAGGTCTTTCACCAATTTGGATAATTCCTCTATACAGTGCAAGATTATTCGACATGTATGTGTACATCATGGTCATGGCTTCCATATAAAGACATGTTTGGGTCTAAAACGCCAGTTCTAATAGTTCACAGTTTGCATTATTCAACATGTCGGTCCACAAAAATAATTTGGTTTACAGAAATTCAACCAACAGGTAATGTGCATTAACCAGTTGATGACTCTTTAAAAGTGGTCAAATATGCATCCCAATCTGTTCCTAGTTTCCATCATACAGGAGCAGCAAGTTACATCAGATACATGCTGGAAGGTTCAACAATCCAAACCCAATAAATCAGTCACGTGTGCGACAGGATATACCCTTTACCTAATGTTTGAGCATGTCATGGGTCAGATCCACACATGTGATGAACTAGTCATTATTATGGACAAAAGGACAACAACCAACCACTGGGTAGGCCAACCTTCTAAAGGTCTAAACATCGATTATACGGCCAGATGAAGCAGTTTAGAGAAAACTCATTGTTAAGATCCCATGGTTGTAGGGTGTCGAGCAAATCAATCCAGAATTTCTCCCTTTGGGAAAGCATTGACAGATGGTCCCCCCCCCTCACCCCCTGTTGTGGTTTCTTCACAACCTCCAAGACCTGGAACTTAATTTGACCAATAGTGTGGTGATTTTCCAAAAAGTGACGTGCTAAAGATGATCTCATAATCTTACATCTAATAGTTGATTTGTGTTCTGACCATTTATCTTTGACTGGTCTTGTTGCTTGGCCAATGTAAAGTTTGCCACAGGGGATTTTAATGGAATACATCACCCCCATTGAGAGACTGGTGGCAAAATCTTATTTTGATCTTCTTGCCTGTTTGTGGATGGGAGATAGTGTCCCCCTTTGTTACGTTGTTGCAGTGTTTGCAACTTCGACAAGGAAAGGTTCCTTTTTTCTTTGTTTTAAGCAGAAGCTCATTGTCTTTAGCCGGTCTTTCTGCTCTGACCAATCTGTCTCAAGTGCCGACCTCTTTTTTAAAAAGCCATCATGGGTGCTCTCGGGAATAGTGTCACACCGCGCGCTCGCTCGCGGGCGCCACTTACTTGTCCTGGGGTCCCTGGTCCACGGCCGCAGCGGTCTCCTCCTTCATGGAGACTTTACCCGCGGTGGCGTCTCTCCTCACGCCGACCCGCGGTTCGGATGGCGCCGTGGACGCCGCCATCTTGCGAGGATCTGCGCATGCGCGGATCGTCAGTGTTTCGACGTCCCGCGCATGCGCAGTGTCGGAACATGCATTCCAAGCCTCGCTTTGACCCTGAGCCATAAAAGGGCACCGCATACACAGGGACGACGCGTCTCAACGCGGTTGTTACTGTGTATGCGCTGCTGGAGTCCTGGTACTTGTTGTCCAGTCCCCCAGTTTCCTGTTCTATCCTTTTCTGCCCAATCCTGCCTCATTTCCTTATTCCGGTCTTGCTTCCTGGTCCTCCTACTCTTTCTGCTCCTTCATTCTGATACCTTGTCCTTCCCTGGTTTATGGTAGAGTAGGTTATCTCTGGGTTCCTAGTTATAGTGGGGAATTTCCTGTCAGTTCTGCCTTCTTCAGTTTGCCTCCCTTTGCCTGTCTTGTGTCCTGCCGGTACCTGTGCCTTGCTGCCTGCTGGGAGTTCCTGAGTTCAATCCTGTTATCATCGGTGATTTCATCAAGCCTTCTCAGCCAGTGGAAACACTGTCCCGACGTCACGCAAATTCTGAGAAGTGCCACCCGTGGCGTTGGGAGTTGGTTCAGTGCCGTCCTGTGTTAACTCACCAGGAGGGGATTGGACTAATTTCTCGCGTTACCCATTCATCGGCCATCATACATCGACATACTGGCAACCTCAACTCCACGGTCTACAGGAAGCAGAGGTAACTCACAATCTCGTGAAGATTCGTTTAACAAATAGTCTCAATAGTGTAGAGTTGTTGTGCAAAATCCCCAATGTTTCCTGATAGTTCTACTGATTTGAAAACTCTTGCGTGAACATTTGGAAATGTAGAGTAGAGGTGTTTCCTTCTTTCTGTCCTTAGGTGTCAGGAGTAAATCTGTACTTAAGGAGGTGGTTCTCTTCATTGCAGTTTCCAATGTTTCTTCCGGGTATTCTCTAGCTCCAAACCGGTGAATTAACTTCAAGCATTCTGAGTCTAGACCCCCTGGGTCTGAGATGATCCTTTTTAGACGTAGCATCTGACTGTAAGGGAGACTTCTTAGCATTGGTTTAGGATGAAAACTGGTGTAGTGTAGAAGGTTGTTGGCGTCTGGAGGTTTGTGGTAAACCGTAGTGACAATCCTGCCATCCTTCATTGATAGATCCACATCTAGGAAATGTAGATGGTGATCCTATCTCAATCGTAAATTAAATTTTGTGGTGTACCATGTTGAGATAGCTGAAGAACTGACCCAATTCTGTCTTTGTACTGCACCAAATTCCAAAAGTGTCACCAATAAAACGCTTCCATACAAGTAGTTTGGATGACCAGTGATGATGCTCTAATACAAATTTCTGTTCGACTGGTGCATGTAAGTGTTCACATATACAGGCGCCATTGCTGACCCCATTCCTGAACACTGTGCATAATATTTCACTTGAAAGCGGAAATAACTGTTGTTCAGTATCAGTTCAAACAATTCAACTGCAAATTCTGGATTACCCTTTGTCTGGTGAGCTTGACAGTAGCCAGAGTACCACTTGTATGCCCTCGTCATGTGGGATCGAAAGACTACAAACGCCCATACTAAATAGGATACATTCATTACTCAACACTGTTATCTCCTCTACACAATTTAAGAAATCCATGTATCCTTCAGATATGTTGGGATATTTTGTATGAGTGGTTGCAGTAGACAGTCTAAGTATATAGCCAGGGGATCAAAAACACTGTCTGTCCCAGCGACTATAGGTCTCAAAGGTAGATTCAAAGGATTTTTATGGAGTTTAGGTAGACTGTAGAAAACCGGTGTTATAGGATGTTTGTTTAATGGGGGCGTGGCTTAGGTCCATGGGCTGAAGACATGTCTCTCCCGTGCTCCTGCCCTGATCCTGTTACTGAGCCTCACGAATATGGCCAGACCTACTTAATAACATATATAATTATATGCCTGCACCCCCGTAAGACAACTTTGATGAAAAACGGAGCCGGCATCCTGAGAACGTGGCCCTCTAATCTCAGCCACCCCGGGACCAAAGATGGCAGCCGTGACTCCGCTCTGAGCCCTGGGAGCGAGGCAGCATGCAGAGACATGAGGCCGGAGGTGTCGACGGGTATCCACGACCCTGACCCCTGAGCCCCAGCATCAGCACCTTTCCCGCCCCCTTGGCACCCCACGGGGTGCCAACAACCCAGAACTCGCTGCCAACACACAGAATGTCGGGGGTGGAGGAGCCAGAGTCCCGGGCCGACGCGGGCCAAGAGCTTCGGGCAGGGAGGCACACCAAGATCCCCGGAGGCCCTGAGCGGACCGTCTGGGACCCAGTGGCCAGGAACCTTCGCCACCGGCCGTCGCACAGCACCCGCCCTTGGCAGAACGATCGGTCCGCGGCGCTCCATTCCCCAGCCGCAACGTGCGACGAGGACATGGCAGTCTCTAGGCTGCCCGGACCACCACCAAGCGGCCTCTACAACAGCCGGCAGGCCCCAGCGACAATATAAGGTGGACAGCTTGCACCCACAGAACGGAACACAGGCCAGGCAGTTACACTGAGTTGGTGAGCTTGGCCCCTGCAAACGTACCTCCCCACAGTGCCAAGCAAGGAGGTACAAGTCCCCCCGCAGGCAACTTCCTGCCCCTTGGGAGCACACATTGGGGAAGGGTGTTCAACCTCAACTCCGAGCCGGCAGGGCAATCCTGGCACGCAACTGCACCTGCCATGCAGGAACTGCACGTGGTCACTGCAGCTCTTGGTCTGTCTTTGAAAACCACTTACCTGTATAGAGGCATGTCTGCCTCCTGTCTCCACGCAACCAACGCAGGACAAGGTCATTCTTGAGAGCTCTGATCACCGGCCTCTAACGGCGACCCTGGGAGTGTTCCAGGTTAGCGGAGGCAAGAAAGTGGAATACACCAGGGGGGCGAAAGGACCGCACCCTGCCACAAACTACCCAAGATCCTGTGGGGGAACCCCCACCAGAACACCTGAAAGAGATTGGAGTCGACCACCAACCCTGGGCTAACAGGGGAGACCTGACACCCAACCTCTTCCACCACACAAGAGTCACATGGTGACATTGGAGAGCCAGAACCTTTCTCCACAGCCCAGGGGCACACATAACCCCTAACCCCCAAGAGGACAGCGTACCGTGGGACAGTGTCGTCCCCAAACACCCAGACCACCAGCTCTCAACAACGACTCCAGGGGAGCCCCTAGACCAGAGACAGCATCCACATACAACTACACAAGGCCCCCTGAAGCAGTGGGACCAGTGACAGGAACGCTGCAACGAAAACCTGGCACAAGGAAAGAGGTTACTACGCTGCACTGAGAACGCTAGTCAGCAATTGCCCCCACTCGCCAGTTGCCTCCCACTCCAGACTCCACAATCATCCAGTGTCAATCTTCTGGCGCACACAAGAACTCTCTCTGGAGCAGCCACCTGTGACCCACGTTCAGAGACCGGATCCCTAATTGGACCCAGGTGGCACGCGGCATTGCTCCACCCCGCAGACGGGCCGGCAGCACATCACAAGTGACCATGCCGAACACCAAAGGCAAAGCTAAAAACAATATCATGGAGTCATTCACCGCAGGCAAGTCCAAAGATTCAGACCAACAGTTCAAGGAGCCCATCCTGGGATCCACAACACCTGAAGAGAAAGATAAAGGTAATCAGATATTAGAGGCCATCAACGGGCTACGCTCCTTTATAGATACTAAAATCGGGGAGGTGAAAGTAGACGTGATGCTGATGCGTCAAGACTTGCACAACCTTACAGACCGCGTGTCCACCACGGAGGCAGCGCAGAAGGAGTCAACTGAGACCCTCAAAGACATACAAGGTAGATCCAAGAACTCGAAGCACAACAAGTTCCTAGAAGAGAGGGCTGAAGACGCCAAAGGGCGCTCCAATTTGCGCCTACTCAGAATTCCCGAGGGAATGGAGGGCTCCAACCCAACCAACTTTATAGAAACTCTCATATAACAAGAAATGGGCACTGCCCACCTTTTGCAAGGCTTCGCGGTCGAGCGAGCGCACCGGTCCTTACAGAAGAAACCTCCACCCGGAGCCCACCCATGACCAATGATAGCCAGAATTTTGAACTTCCAAGGCAGGGAAATCATTTTGCGCTTCTCGCGTGAAGGATGGGAAAATCAAGAGGCAATGCCAGGATCGCCATTTACTCGGGCTATACGCCTCTAGTACAAAGGGCAAGGAACTCTTTCATCCCAATCAAGGCCAGACTGCGTCAGCTTAACATCAAATTTATGCTAATGTACCCCTCGAGGCTCAAGATAATACATAAAGGCAGAGCAATCTTCCTAGAATCGCTGGCGGCGGCTACCATGTGGCTAGAACACAACAACTTGGCGGATGGTGAGGAAAAGGCATCATGATCCGGGCGCAGAACCCACAAGACAGGACCATCCAACAACAAACAGACGGCATGGATTGCATAACAAAAGGCAGGAATGAGTCAGCCCACCAGACCGACCTAAAACACCCCCCAGCGAACGTACTTGCGACAGCACACTGCTGACGCATCACACCTGCTCAAGATGACCTGGAAGGGCCCTGACAGAGCGGGGGCTCCCGAGCAATGCAGAATCTGCACGACTGCTGGGTGCAGTTGGTCCATTTGGACAAGTTTGATTTGTTTTACTTCTTGTTCATGTTTGAAAGGTCCTGCAGTCCTCAATATAATCACCGGAGCCGAGAGGCACATCACAACGGGCCGGGGGGGGGGGGGGGCAACCCTATAAATATGGCAGCTGACATCAAGGTACTGACATGGAATGTCAGGGGGATGGGGACTTGTATGCTCAGAAACAGGATAAAATCCTTCCTAAGAAGAAAACATGCCTCTATCGTATGCTTCAAGAAACACACCTTATCGCGGAAGTCAACTCTCGGATCCCAGACTGGTGGGGTGGACAGGGCTTTGGAGCAACATACTCCAAGTACGCCCGAGGAGTCCACACATGGATAAGCGGTAATGTACCCTTCCAAGTTCCGGTCCAAGGAGGTAGTTTCGAGCGAAGCATCGAACAAAAGGATGTGTGCCTAGTCAACACATATCTTCCCAATTGTGGAACCGCAGCGTATCTTACCAAACTACAACTGAAGCTAGCACCCTACAGAGACTGCTTCTTCATATGGGGAGGCGACTTCAACTATGTTCGTGATCCTGCTCTTGACAGATCCGCTCCTCCGACGCAACCAACCAACTTTCCTCCGCCCTACGAAGAACCATACAAGAACTGGACCTGTCGGAGGTGTGGAGGGATCTGCATCCTGAAGGTAGTGAATTCTCGTACTATTCATCCCCACACAAGGTATACACCCGCTGATAGACAAAGCGCACCTCCCTCAAATAGACTCCTCCTCCTACCTAGGCAGAACCATATCTGACCATTCCCCGCTCCTCATGGTATGGAAACCAAAGGGCCCTAGACCACCCATATGCGGATGTCAACGGACGCCCAAACAGACGGGGCATTTAAAGAGGAGATCTGTGACAAAATAATGGAATACACGGATAATAACGTGGGAAGTGTGAACAGATGGAGCACCATTTTAGGAAGCCCTGAAAGTAGTAGTAAAGGGGGAGGTCATAGCCAGTGCTGGGGGGGATCCGGAAGACACTCAAGAAAGAACTGAAGGGCTGTGAGGAGAAGATCAGACGACTGGAGGCCACGGCCAACAAGTCCAAAGAACTCGAAAGGGAAATGTCAACAACGAGGAAAGACTGCCAGGAAGCCTGGGCCAGATTAGCTAAATTTGACTTTATCGCAAAAACCACCCACTTGGAGGGGGATAAACCAGGCAGGCTACTTTTCGTGGCTGTGTAAAAAAGAGAGCCCGAAACTCCCAATCCTCGAAATCCAAGACCAGACGGGTACCACACACACTTTGCAAACAGGGATCAATGAGACATTCAAATGCTTTTATTCCCACCTATATAGCCAAGATTCCATTGTTCCCCAAGATGACATTTACGATACGCTATAGGAAATAGGCCTCCCCACACTAGAAGAAGCCCAGAGAGATACACTAAATCAGGAGCTCACAACCGAAGACATGCAGGAGTCGATTAAAGCACTGTCCACCTGTAAAACCCCTGGGAGTGACGGGCTACCCCCTGAGTTCTACAATACATTCACAGCTGAGCTAACTCCAATTTTACATGAGGTTTCCAAGGAAGCCTTCGAGACGGGGGTATTACCAAGCTGTATGAATGAGACCCTAGTGATCCCCATACCCAAACCCGGGAAACCAACTGCTGGGTGCGGTTCTTACAGACCAGTAGCCATCCTTAATTACGATATAAAAATCCTCACAACCACACTTGCCAACAGATTATCAAGAGTTTTTGGGACCCTAGTACACAGGGATCAGAATGGGTTTGTCCCCAGTCATAGCACAACAGCAAACCTACGTAGACTACAACATATCATAGCACAAACAGGCTCGCAGGAATCCTACGCAATAGTTTCCCTAGACGCTATTAAAGCGTTTGACTCCATATACTGGGAGTGGCTCCTAGCTACCCTGAAACAATTCGGCCTGGGCGGATACTTCATCCACTGGATCGAGATTCTATACAAGACACCGAGGGCCAGGGTAAAAACCGGGAGAACGGTGTCTGCACCATAGGACATAGAGGGGCACCAGGCAGGGATGTCCCCTTTCCCCAATGTTATACATCCTTGGGCTAGAAACGCTGGCCAATATATATTAGGAAACAATTTTTCGACGCAGGCATAACAATTGGGGGTCTATACCACATGATCTCGCTCTATGCGGATGGCGTCTTACTTTACTTAAGGGACCCACAACTTAATATACCCACAATCCTGAAGGTACTAAGAAACTTCGCAAGAGTATCAGGAATATCATTCAATCCAGAGAAGTCTTGCATATTCCAACTGGCGGGACTGGTAGGGACCCAAACATCAGCACTCCCAGAAGTTGGGATAAGTTGGGAACCACATACATATAGATACCTGGGTATCAACATTTGGCACACCCCCGAGCAGACACACGGGGCAACACCCTGGTGGCAGTGCAAAGGCTAAAAAAATCTATGAAGTTCTGGACCAATGATGGGCCGAGTGGCCATCTCTAAAATGATAGTGCTACTACGCTTCCTGTACTTCTTCCAAAATATCCACTACTACATACCGGCCGCCTTCTTCCGGCTGCTGGGCGCACTACTGAAGGACTTGGTGTGGGGGAGCTTTAGGCACAAGCTTGCCCTAGGCACACTAATGCTACCATATAAGGTAGGTGGAGTTCAGCTACCAGATCTAGAAAGATACTTCTTGGCTGCCCAACTCACTTTTGTGGCCAAATGGCTGACCTCTTGAGCCAGTTAATAGCACCGGTGCAACTGGAAGAAATCCTCTGGGTCCGATGGAAGCATTCAGCGAAAGTTCCCCTGCTTATCCAGCTGGGCCGTAAAGTATGGGACAGAGCACTGAAGTTGCAGAGGACTGAGAATCCATACTCCCCAGAGACACCGCTGACGCCTGCTCTAACAGAGACTAACTGGCGCCCATAAGACTATGGGAAAGGCACGGCATCTACACCTTGGGAGATATGTACGAAAGAAACTCCTTCCGAGAGTTTGACTCCCTAGAAATTAACAAAGGACTCCCCAAAGGCCAGCACCTCCGTTACCGAAAAATCAGAGAAGTGGCAAAACAAAAATGGAGCGAATGGCCGGAGGAACCGGAACCGAATCCGACCCTAATGCACAACCTGGGAGACAGCTGGAAACCAACCTCCAGGATATACGCCCAGCTCACAGATAGGCCTAACCCCAAGTGTGACACCCTAAAGAGCTCATGGTAAACAGACCTGGGAACAAGCATAACTGAACTGGAATGGGGAAGAATCCTACAGTATCGCAGAGAAGTATCAAGAAATGCGAGATTCAGATTAATCCAACTAAACGTTCTCCATAGAACATACATGACCCCCAGCAGAATCGCTAAATTCAGCAGACCCCCCGCCCCACCATGCCCCCGGTGCAATTCAGAGGATACAGGAATGGCACACATGTTCTGGAGTTGCTCAAAGATACAGTATTTCAAAGGGATTGTGTCCTCAGACGTATTCCTTATCTTGATAAATTCCGAGGCCAGCAAGCTGGAGATGATCTTTTTTTCAGTAGAGGGCTCTGCGCGTCGACATCCCTCGAGCCGATGTCCCTCGCCAGCCTCCGTATCGGCGCCAACGTCATCATGCGTATAAATAGACTTGCGCAGCGTCGGTTGCTCAGTTCCATTTTTCCGCGCTTCGTGGGCCTCGGAATCGTGTTGCTCAGTTCATTAGTCAGATATATTCATTATTCCTCGAATACCAACACTTACTCGATGGCTTCCTCATCTGAACCGACGACTCCACGGTCCGGCTTCAAAAAATTTCGAGACTGTGGAAAGAAAATGTCGTTGACAGATCCTCACAGGATCTGTTTGTGGTGCCTGGGATCGGAGCACCAATGTTCGGAGTGCGAGGACTGCATGTCCATGACAGCGAAAGCCTTGAAGGAGCGTAAGGGGAAGCTTGAGAGAGAGGTAAAACAGTTAAAACTCCTTCGAAAGTTTCCTCGGCAGAGTCGAGACATTCGTCTCCTCGCCGACACAGGAAACATTCTCGTTCTAGGTCTCGAAGCAGTTCCCACCACTCTTCGAGATCCAAGCATTCGAGTAAGAGACGTCGAAGATCCCCTTCCTCGTCTTCTGTTTCCCCGGAAAGAGTCACCTGCCCCACAAAACATAGCTCTCAGGCTGAGTGGGAGGAATTCCGTAAAAGGATGCTTAGCGTCTTCGAGAAAGCGGCCTCGACCACCTCGAAGACAGCTGAGGGTGATACCCTGGGTGAAAGACCCGAAAAATCGAAACGCCGCGAGTCGTTGCACCGGCGAAAAACTACCCGAGATCGTCATGAACCCTCGAGCAAAGGCACTGTGCCATTGTCGAAAGTCCCTTTGACGCATAAATCTGCGTCATCGACGCATAGGCCGATCGAATCGATACCGTCTTCGACGCCGATAAAGAACAAACCCACGGCCGTCACTACCTCACAGCCAGTGGTCATAGCCAGGGCCTCTAACATGGCCTTGAGAATGTCATCGACAACCTCGAGTAGGATTCCGATCCTCTCGAGCTCTTCGAGGCCTCTTCCGATCTTCTCAACGCCTTTTTTGGTGTCTTCAAAGCCTTTAACGTCCGCGTCAACGACATCAACGTTTTCTCAACCAATTACGACAAATTTGGCCCCTTCTGCTCTGGAAATGGGATTTAAGCCATTTCCAAGATCTGATTATTTCAGATCCTTGTCTTCGATTTATGGAGAAGGGGAGAATTCGGATCAAGAAAGACCCTTTGGGTTGCAGAGAACCACAACACCTGAACTAGAGGAATTTACCTCTGAGGAAAATAGGTTGAAGGACCTTCGAGAATCCTTACATGAGGCAAGTGGGTTAGATACTTCCCCAGAAGTAGAATTTGCCAAACCAGACCCAGAGGAACATGCCGAGACCCCTTAAAGAATTTTAATGGCAAGGATTATAGAATTCATGGGTTGGTCTACACCTTCACCTGCATTTCAACAGGGTGACCTTACAGACATTTTAGTTAAAGGCCCACAGGAGGATCCTGTGGTTCCATTTCACGCTGCATTACAAAGAAAAATATTGGCTAACTGGGAAACTCCTGAGTTTATCCCGGCGGTTAACAAGAAATTATCAGCCAAATATAGGGTATCTGCTACTGACCCTGAATTTCTTTGTAAACATCCAACTCCAGAGAGTCTGGTTGTTCAAGCAGCAACTGCATCAGGCAGTAGATTTGCATACCCTACTGTTCCACAGGACAGGGATGACGAAAGATACGACTCTATGGCTAAGAAAGTCTTTTCTGCATGTAGCATGGCGTTGAAATCTACTAACGCTACTTGTACGCTTGCATGGTTCAGCCATACACTTTGGGAGTGTGCTTCATCAGCGGCTGACTGCCTCCCAGAGGGAGAAGAAAGGGAAGCGTTTATAAACATCATTAAGGATGGTGAAGATGCAATGTGCGAATCCCTTCAAACTGGCATTGATTCTGCTGACAGTATCAGTAGGGCCATGGCGGCAAGTACTACAACCCGCAGATTTGCGTGGTTCGAAAGTCTGGGTTTGCTTCAGATGTACAAGCCAGACTTTTAAATATGCCCTTTGACGGCTCTTCTTTGTTTGGTAAGAAGGCGGATGACAGCCTAGAAAAGTTACAGACATCCAAAGCAGCAGCAAAATCCCTGGGAGCTGCAATCCGTCAAACGCCATATCGCCCCTCAGGAACCTCTTGAAGAGGGTAAGTCCTTTCGCTTTTATTCCGCATTCGGAAAAGGCAGAGGACAGTCGGTTCAAAGAGGTCAAAAAAGATTCCCCGAGGTGGACGGGGTAAAAATACAAAAGTCTCAGCAGCAGCAGCAGGTGCCTCTTTACCCTCGGCATCTGCTTCATCCGCCTCTAAATCACTCTGAGGACTCCCCTCACAAGACACCAGTAGGGGGCAGGCTAACTCAACATCTGACGGAATGACATGCTATTACGTCAGATGCTTGGGCATTGGAGACAGTTGCCCAAGGTTACTGCCTGCCTTTTCTACGCATTCCTCAGAGTCATCCACCGGGGAACAGCTCTCGGAAAGTTCCAGATCCGCTCCTCTTGCAGGAAATTGTAGACCTGCTGGAGAAAGGTGTCATAGAACCGGTACCTGTAGTGGAGAGGAACAACGGCTGGTACTCCCCCCCCCCCCCCCTACTTCCTAATACCGAAGAAGGACGGAGGACTGAGACCTATCTTGGACTTACGAGAATTGAACAAGTTCCTCAGGAAGGACAAGTTCAAGATGATAACTCTCTCTCAGATCCTTCAGGCCCTCCAGCTCCAGGGCTGGCTGGTATCTCTGGACCTTCAGGATGCTTATTTCCATGTGCCAATCCATCTCAAAGACAGGAAATACCTGAGGTTCGCAATTGGCGGCTCTCATTATCAATTTCGAGTTCTGCCATTTGGGCTGACCTCCGCCCCGAGGGTCTTCACCAAGCTAATGTCGGTAGTGGCTGCAAGTCTAAAGAGGGAAGGGATTCACGTCTACCCCTACCTGGACGATTGGCTGATCAGACCTGTATCTCCGGAACAATCTCAGATCCAGCTAGATTATGTCTGCCACTTCCTTCACAAACTGGGCTTCTCCCTCAATTTAAAGAAGTCACAGATGATACCATCACAGAGACTCCAGTTCATTGGAGCGGTCCTGGACACTTCCCTGGGAAAAGCCTCGCCACTAGAGGTGAGGACTCAAGATATTCTGCAGATGGTCACCAAGTTTCAAAATGCCCAACGTCTCCCAGCCTTCGACTTTTTGAGGTTGCTAGGCCTCATGGCATCCTGCATCTTCCTTGTGCCAGAGGCTCGCCTGAGAATGAGATCTCTTCAGTGGGCACTAAGAAATCAGTGGTCGCAATTCTCAGGGAGAATGACAGATCTCCTTCAGGTTCCGGACAAGGTGGCTCGAGACCTTCAGTGGTGGGCCTGTCAGGAGAACATTTTGAAAGGAGAACTGTTTTGGCAACCATGGGCGGAGATAACAGTAGTCACGGATGCCTCACTCACGGGGTGGGGAGCCCATGCCAACGACTTGACCATCAGCGGTCGTTGGTCTCCATCGGAGTCCAGACTACATATCAACCTGTTAGAGCTGAGAGCAATCAGGCTAGCGCTGAAGGCTTTTCTGCCATCTGTACAGGGGAAAAATGTCCTGATAATGACGGACAACACAGTGGCCATGCACTACCTCAACAAAAGAGGAGGCGTAGGATCACTGCCTCTGTGCAGAGAGGCGATGCAGCTCTGGTTTTGAGCAATCCAAGAAGGAATCTCTCTATCAGCAGTTCACTTAGCCGGAGAGAAGAACTTGACGACGGATGCTCTGAGCAGGCAGAACACAGTCTCCCATGAGTGGGAACTAGCTCAGGAAGTCCTTCAACAGATTTTCACCCTTTGGGGAACCCCTCAAGTGGATCTGTTCGCCACCAACATCAACAGGAAGTGCGATCAGTGTTGTTAAAGGGAATTTCCCCCGAGAGGAGCTCAAGGGCACGAGTTCGTAGTGCACTGGGAGTTTCCACTTCTGTACACGTTTCCTCCAGTCCCTGTCAAAATGATCAGGAGGTTGAGAAGGTTCCAGAAAGCCATGCTCATAATTGCCCCGGACTGGGCCAGGAGAACGTGGTACCCGGACCTTCTGGACATGTCCATCTGCCCTCCAATTCGTCTTCCACTCAAGGAGAATCTTCTCTCGCAGAAGGGAGGTCAGGTTCTCCATCCAGACATCAGAACCCTCAACCTTCACGCTTGGTATCTGAAAGGTTGAGATACAAGGATTGGGACTTCCCAGATGACGTAATGGAGGTGTTGCTTTCGGCCAGAAGGCCAGCAACAAATACTTTATACTGCTGCCGTTGGAACAAATTTTGCAGCTGGTGTAGAGAAAAGAATATCGATCCCTTTTCATGTGGTACACCAACGGTGTTATCTTTTCTACTCTATTTGGCAAATTCGGGCCTTCAGGTTGGCACTATCAAGGGCTATCTCGCAGCGCTATCGATCTTCAAGCACACTGCAGAGGAGCCATCGTATTTCAAGTTACCTTTAGTAATACAATTTCTAAAGGGATTAACCAATGTCTATCCTCCAAGACCATTCCAAGTTCCCTTATGGGACTTAAATTTAGTCTTAAATTTCCTGATGGGTACTCCTTTTGAACCACTCCACTCTTGCAGAGCAGGGATCGCACAAAACTGTAATCCAACCCCCGGGCTGTGTGAGGGGGAGGTCCCCCTACACTGCCCGGGGGCTGGATTACCTTCAATTTCACGTCGGCATGCGTGACGCACACCGACATGAAATTGAAATTAATTCACCGCGGCAGCCATTTTCGGCTGCCGTGGTGAAGAGAGACGGTGAGAGCACTTCTCCCTCTGCCTCGATCTCCGGCTGTATTTCAAGCCGGAGATCGAGGCAGGTATAGTTGGAAAGGGGAGATTCTCCCCTTTGCAGCGATACCTTGTGTGACAGCATTGCCGGTCACCGATAGGGCGCAGAGCTCGATCCGTGGCCAGCAATGGCCACTGGACCACCAGGGATCTGTTTTGGGAGTGGAGGGAGGGGGCTGCTTACTAGGTAAGCGGCCCTCTCTCCCCCAAGCGCCCAAAGCATGGCGCCACAGTGCTGGAGACCCCTGGGGGCAGTAATCATCTGCCCCCAGGGGTGAAGATAAAAATATATATATTTTTTTTTGTTCGGGGGGAAGGGGGGAGGTGGGAGGGTTTTTGGGGCCCTGGGGCCCACTTGCCACCAGTAATATTGGACAAAGAGGTGTTGTTGGAAAGGGGAGATTCTTCCCTTTCCAACGACACCATGTATGACGCATTGCTGGTCACGGATAGGCGCAGATCACCAGGGATACGTTTGTGATGTGGGGTGGAGGGGGCTGCTTACAGTAAGCAGCCCTCTCCCCGGCCCCCAAAGCATGGGGGCACATATCTGATAAACCCTGGGGGCAGATGGCTGATCATCTGCCCCCAGGGAAGGGGGCAAAATAAAAAAGAAAAACAAAATTGATAGGGGGTGGGGTTTGGGGGGGGGGCTGGGATATTTTTACCCCCCTGAAAGGATGGCAGCCCTCCCCCACCAAGTGGAAAGGGGGGGGGGCACCCCTTGTAGCCCTCCCTGGCAGGAGTACATGAGGTGGCCCCCCATCCAATTGGGGGGTGGGAGGGAGGGACACCAGGAATAAGTGTGCAGGCCCCCCAAAGGGTGGGGCCTGCAGGTTACGGCTCCCCTGGGGGAAGATGGCTGATCTGCCCCCAGGGAAGGGGCAAAATGAAGAAAAAAAATGAAATAAAAAATAATTACAAAAGGGAATTGTGGGTGGAAGTGGGGGGAGCCACTAGCCACCAGGGATTTATTTTACAGAAAATGGGGGTGGCCCTCTCCCCCTCACCCCAAGGGGAAATGAGGGCACCCCTTGTAGCCCTCCCTGGGGCAGATATCTGCTTCTAGGAAGGGGCATCTGACCCCAGGGAAGGCTGCATGAGTTTCCCCCCCTCTTAACTTCCCCCATGGAGGGCTGAATGAGATGCCCCCCCCCTGAATTTGGTGTGGGGGGTAGAGGGTCACACCCCATTACATTAGAAAATTACCTGGCCGTTCAGGGTGCCCCTCAGCCAGCCCTAAAGGGTAGTGTACAATTTTCCATTTTTTTCTTGCCTTGGTGCAGAGGGGCACATTGGTGTGCCAATCTGGCCCCAGGGTGCCCAAACCTTACTGCCCCACCCACCGGGGGGCCTGTCGCACACATTTTTGGTGGCCCTCTCCCCCAACCCCAAATGGAGGGGGGTGTACCTCACGCAGTCATTTGTAGGAGGCCCAGGGAGGCCTGCATGAGGTGCCCCCGCAATCCATTTGGGGTGAGGGGGGAGAGGGCCATCAAAAATTGTGGGACAGGCCCCCCAGTGGGTGGGGCAGTAAGGGTTGGGGGCTCTGGGGCACCCCAAAGGACGGGGAATTTTCTAATGGGATGGGGCATTGACACCCCCCCCACCCGCAATGGAGTGGGTGCCATGTCATGCAGCCCTCCCTGGGACCAGATATCTGCTCCTAGGAAGGGACGCCTGAGGCCAGGAAGGAGGGCAGGACAGCCCCCCTTATCTGCCCCCGGGGAGGGCTACATGAGATGCGCCGCCCCTCCAATTGGGGTGGGGGTGGAGAGGTGCACCCCCTTCACATTACAAAATTCCCCAGCGGTGTAGGGGGCCCTTCAGCCCCCGCTAAATGGCAACCTGCCATTTTGAATTATTTTCTTTGTTTACTAAACTTGCCTTGGCGCAGAGGGGCACATTGGTGTGCCAATCTGGCCCCGGGGTGCCCAAACCTTACTGCCCCACCCACTGGGGGGCCTGTCCCACCATTTTTGGGAGCCCTCCCCCCCAAAACCCCAAATGGAGGGGGGTGTACCTCATGCAGCCGTTTGTAGGAGGCCCAGGGAGGCCTGCATGAGGAGCTCCTGCCACCCATTTCGGGTGAGGGGGGAGAGGGCCTCCAAAAATGGTGGGATAGGCCCCCCAGTAGGTGGGGAAGTAAGGTTTGGGCACCCCCGGGCCAGATTGGCTCACCAATGTGCCCCTATGCACCAAGGGGAGTTGGGTTACCAAAAGGAAAAAAGGGAAAATGGTGGAATGCATTGGTGTGCCAAACTGGCATGGTGGAACGCATTTTAGGGGTGGGGATGTGGGGCACCCCAAAAGGACAGCAAATTTTCTAATGGGATGGGGCGTTGACCCCCCACCCGCAATGGCGTGGGTGCCATGTCATGCAGCCCTCCCTGGGACCAGATATCTGCTCCTAGGAAGGGACACCTGAGCCCAGGGAGGAGTCCAGGACAGCCCCCCCCATATCTGCCCCGAGGGGGGGGCTACATTTTGCTGGTGTGACTGTAGGTAACACATGTTTTTTGTTTTGTTTACAGCTTTTTCTACGCGAGCAGCTGCAACGTTATGTGAGTACTGTTTTTTATTATTCTGTGGTTAGGGCCCACTGTCAGTGGGGTGGGTGAGACTGGGGCTGGATTGTTGGTGGTGTGGGTGGGAATGGGCTGTCTGGGCAGATATGTTGGTGGGCTGGGACACAATTGCAGGGGCAGGCCACAAATTGCCTCCCATGCCAGCAGAACATTGGTGTTTCCCTGGGAGCGGATCCCTCCTATGTGGGTTGTCCGTCTGCAAGCCCAGGCTCCACCTCTGGCTGTGCTACGTTACCGATGTCATCTCCCAGGAGGAATGGGGATCCTGCTGGGGCTCCCTGGAGCTGCTGCTGTGCTTAGGGGACTGTACACCCACATGGTACATGGATGTCCAAGGCCAGGGACATCACCTCCAACCGTTCTGGAGTTGCGGCTGGACTGCATTACAGCTTTTCTCTTCAGGGAGGTATTGGCACACTGCTGAGACTCCCTGGTGGGGAGAAGCTGTAACGCAGGGCAGCCAGGGCTCCAGCAAAGTCGCCGTTAATATCCCTGGTCTTGGGCACCCTTCTCCCATGTGGGTCTTTGCTGGGGGTTCTGGGCCGATTTGCGTAAGTCTGACCTCTGTGGATTCCCACGGGTTTCATGTTTTGGGAATTGCATGGGGTTCCCTGTTTTCCTTGCTGGCTTCGACACCCTAGGCCCAAATCTGTAGGTTGCCCACATGAACAAAAATGGGCTGTGCCGAAAGGCTTGGGGTTACCAGTACCACAGGTGTCCCGATGAAAACGGTACCTCACATGTGTGGGTGCACCTACCGGGGGCGCAAAAGGAAAAGGGTAACCCGCTGGTAACCCCAAGCCTTCCGCCACAGCACATTTTGTTCATGTGGGCAACCTACAGATTTGGGCCTAGGGTGTCGAAGCCAGCAAGGGAAACAGGGAACCCCATGTATTTCCCAAAAGAGGACATACGTGGGAATACACAGAGGTCTGACTTGCGTGAAGCGGCCCAGAATTTATTACCCAGAACCCCCGACAAAGTGAAAAATGTGGGGTTTTTTTGCCACATTTTAGATTTTGCGGGGGCTTCTGGGTAATACATTCTGGGCTGATTTACGCAAATCATACCTCTGCAGATTCCCACGGATGTCCTCTTTTCGGAAATGCATGGGATTCCCGGTTTTCCTTGGTGGCTTGGGCACCCGGGGCCCATATCTGTATGGTGTGCCCATCAGGACAAAGTGTGAAATTCAGGTGTCATAACAGACTTGGGGTTACCTGTGTTTTGGGCTTTCCCCTTGGTGCCCAGGTAGGTGCACCCACACATGTGAGGTACCGTTTTCATCGGTACACATGTGGGAACGCGGGAAGGTATAACATTTGTTGTGTTTGGGTGGTTTTCATAACGTTTTGACCCATTTGCTGGTGCCCTTTGTCACACAACCCTTTCATTTCCCAAATGTGCCCTACATTTAGTTGCTGCTTTAGGCACCATACACTTTTGTAACCTGTACAAGTCACCTACCCTTGAAAATGTCTACCTGTGCTCTTTCAGAAAAATGTCTGCTTGCCGTTCTTCACCACATTGGTTTTCCTGATTTACACATGCTAAGTGTGTCTGTTCAGGCCGTAAGCATAAAACTCCTGTGTACCATGGCTCATTGTTTGGCTTGTGGTGTTTCTTATTTTGTAACACACTACAAAACATGTGTGCTTTCCTAACTGCAAGAGTCGGGGGGAATGTAAGGGAGCATTGCTTTTCTCAAAATTCATAGAAGCCATTGCCGTACCAAGCCAACCATGTCCAACACATACCCTTTTTTTTGGGTCATTTTCCCGCTTTTCCCCCAATCTATGGCATTTTCCCCTACCGATTTGTTGCCCAACCTGCGCAAATCACCCCTTCCTAAACTTGGAATTTTGTCTACTTTTCAGAAATGTATGCCTTTCTGTCCTCCAATTTCGGCTTTCCTACCCTTTTCTTCCATTCCGTCCATGCATTTCCAATTGGCAAAAATGTCCAAAATCGCCTACCTCTCACAAAACGGTTGATAACCACATCAAAATATTTTTTTTTGTTTCCACTCAACCTGTTCTTGAAAGCCAGGAAATTGGGGAATTCAGTACAGCAAACCATTGGTTCCTAGCTCTTACAAGGAAAAAAACAGGCTTCTTTGTACATCATTTTATTGGCATTTTTTGAAAAAACACAACATTTTCGCCCTCTTTGCTTATTTTCTCTCACCCCCCTACAGCAACCTAGGATTCCTGTGTGGCGTTACGACTGCCTACATGTGGGGGAAAAAGGGCCCAAATTTGGCTGAGATCTCATGTAACAAAAATGTTACAAGGCATTGAATGGCCACATACCGAAATCACAAAAAAAGGCCTTGGCACTGGGGGGAAATACCCATGGCAGTTAAAGGGTTAAAGAGTCAACTGTTTAATGCACATTGCCTGTTGGTTGAATTTCTGTAAAGCAATTTTTTTTTGTGAACCGACATGTTGAATAATGTAAACTGTGAAGTATTAGAACTGGCGTTTGAGATGCAAACGTCTCTTTATATGAAAGCCATGACCATGATGTCGACATATATGTCGAATAATCTTGCACTGTATAGAGGAATTATCTGAGTTGGTGAAAAACCTAGGTCTTTTTTACAGTGTTAAATAGGCAATGTATATGCTTATGACATTTTGTACTTAGGTTGAACAGTATTAATTAAGTGTTGTCATCCACTCTGTATAATTATTTATTTTTTGCAGAAGTTATTGAGTTAAGTTAACCCCAATAGTTACTTTAGAGAACTGTTGGTTTTAGGTGGTTGAACCCCATCTCTTTCCAACTCAATCATGAGAGGTTAATTTTCCTTATTATTTGAGGTCAAACTTGTGTGTCCTTTTGCCCTATTCTCTTCTATTTATCGATACTTACCGCAATATGACACTGGTATCCACAATGTAAGTCTATGACCCATATGGACATTAGTCTTGTCCTACCGCCTTGAATACTTGGCAGTATAATTTCAGTGTAAAATAGCCGAATTCATTTTCGGCATCGATAATAGTCCTTCCTTGATGTCTATTACCCTTTGCAGTTGCCTAGGTTAGCCCCAGGCACTCGTCTGAACCCTTGTTGCTGTGGTTACGGACGAGCGTCGCCGAGATGGTATTCCTCATTCCGTCGATACTGATTGCGCAGGTAGGTCTATGCGGTGCACTCCAGCCTACCTCGTCACTAGAGGATGCCACCCCTTCTCGGGAATTTTGACTTAGTTGTCACCTGATGACATATTTTTTCGATCATTCCACAGCGCTCACTGATTTACAACCCTGTTCGCGCCATAAACTGTCTGAGTGGGGATATTTGCCGGAGGCTTTCTTGCGGCTCCTGCAAGGCATTTCTGATTACAGTCTTAATCTACTTGCATAGCTCAGAGAGGTACTTTATTTCGGGCCTATAACAGGCTTCCTAAATCATTATTTCTTTTACATATTGAGTAATTTTCCCTTGTTTATGTACGTTTTTGCAGAGATTTGCTCAATTGTAGGATCTACCAGCCTCAGCAGACGTGACGTACACACATAGGGACACCCTCGCTTGCCACTGTGACAGCTTGATTCTTCTTTGGTATTCGTGTATTTTGTAAGGGTGAGTGCCCATTTTGAAAATGGCTATTTTTTAGTCATATTCTTTATATCATTACATCTTTACTGATACTGCCCTTTTATATAAATTTGAATAGATCCAGTTACGGGTCTGTAAAACGAGCTACCTACGCAAGCCGATCATCATATAAGCTTTATATACGTGTCCTGGCGCGATGTTCGCACGGACACTGAATATGGGAACACCCATTGGTGAGTCCAATGACCAGGTCACTATTAGAGTTGACTTTGGAATACATTTTTCAAATATCCACTATGCCTTTCCTGTTTGGAGTTGACTGCGGACTAATGATGTTACTTTGAAAGTGAATTCGGTGTCATGTGATATATAGCCAGACCATGAGGGAGCACATATCATGTATTGGCTAGTTTGACTGCCTTTCTTTAACTCTTGGGGGATTCATTCCTTCCTTGTTCATTTTGGAGCGATGCCCCGATCTTTGATGGTGAGGTTTCTTACAAATGAGGCTGTAGCAAGGTGATGTATTATTTATCCTACGGGGCCGCTGGAAATGGGGCTCCCAGTGAAATGATCTTAAGCTTTTTGATTAGAATCGAAGCAGACACAGTTGACCTCATAGTCTCCACCATTTTGAAAGATTCTTGCATCAGATCTATGTGATGTTTAGCCAATTTGTTATGTGTGCATTACTTAACCACTTGGGGCGGAATTTAATATAGATTCCTTTGTTTTGTTTCTTTTCTTTTATGAATGCTATCTTCCAACAGTCCGACTAGGCTTCTGATGAAGAGGAAATCCTCGAAACATGTAAAGCTACCTATATTGGACATTTGGGATGTAAATTCCCCTATCACTCTTGTATATTTTATTGTGATTAAAATTACCCTTGTTTTATAACTGGGTATGTTTACTGTGTATTGAAATGCCATGTGTGATCCAAAGAAATCTTTTTTTCTATAACCAGTTGTGAAAATATGGTCTACTTTCAACTGCTTCGCATAAATTGTTAACCACTATTTTGGTGGATTTTGATAGTGTGCAAGGGACAGGAGAAGTCTCACTGTGGATACTTGTCTCTTTTGCATTTGTATAGTGGGGTCTTGTGCCAAGGCCTTAATTCCTCCCTTGCACCTTAAACTTTTTTTTGAAACCAGCATTGCTGTATTTTTTGAATTTTTGTAATTGCTTTATAAATATAGGTGTGCACCAGCTATCCCTCCTTTTTACCAACTAGCCCTGCCCTGGTTGAGCATAGTGTTCTACTTAGTTTCCTTTGGTACGTTTACACAGTTAGTACATAAATCCATAACAGCGCATCACTATCCACCCCTGAGCTTTCAATAACCAGATGTTTCTGTAGAGGAGCAGCTGCATGCCTCTGCAGGAAACCCCGCACCCCTACCTCCCATTTGTTGGAGGCCTGAGATCATGCCATGTTTGACACCAGCAGCTGTGCCAATACCATAAAGTGTGTTTGAGATAAGATACCTATTGAGACAACCATACCAAATGTATCCCCGAAGCGATGACACCCTAAAGGAGGAACTCCCTGAAGGAATATGAAAAAGAGCAAAGAAAGGAGCTAGTGACGTCACAAGAGACATATAAGACATCCCGAGATACTGGCTGAAGAGGTTGTATGGATTCTACAGAAACTAATGACAAAGTAAAGAATCAAGTGAATGTTTAAATACGGAAAAGATAATACGTGTACAAAGTGCTGCAGACAATCAACCGTTCAATAATTGTACCGATGCTGAAACGTAAGTAGACTTAGACTAAGTCATCATAGAAGCTGGCTCTACATAATGAATAGAATGCAGGCAAAGCCACCATTGGTTAGAAGCTGGACATTGGTATCATGAATTTAGTAAGCCAGGACTTGTGAATTGGGAATGGAAAACTATGTTGCAGCAAGAATAAGAAGAATCGTGGAGTTGCAAGACAAGGCTGTCTGGCCCTGGAGTCAAGACTGAAGCAGCCAAGGTCAGGTATCCATTCTGGAAAGGAGCGAACGTGTGAAGTATGAATCATCCCTTGTTAAGGTACAAAGAAAGAACACCAGGAGTGCCAAGTTTAATTCATTTTGAGCATTTGAAACCTGCGAAATGGACCAAATTGGGGTCCCCTGTCACGTAAGCCAAGGATGAAAATCGAGTTCAAACTGAAGTCCCAGAACACAATAGTGAGAGCCTGCACTCCCATGTATTCTGAAGACAAGTTCAAAGACAATCTTCATGGCAGAAGGCATGGGCAATGAGAGATGCTGGGCTAATTGGGTGGGGAGGTAGTGTCATGCCTCATCTCCTTGCACCTGGGCTTACATGCTGCTAAGCGAACCGAATGTTCCAGACATGGCACAAGCGTGTCAACCAATTGTAGTGGTCCATATAACGAAGGACCTTCTAGTTTGAAAACCAATGAGAGACTGTGTATCTAATTTTTCTGAAGATTACATGTTTTACATGTAGGCATCTATCGTCCACCTGACAGTGGGCAGCCAATCACAGCCTTGTTCATATAGATAATATAATTAGATGTTCCCCTTAAGCCAATCCCAATTCTCAGCAGGTTTGTCATTATTTGCCACGTAGTATGACGTCACCTCTGATGTCTTTTTTTGTGTAAAGTCTGTTTTTATGAAAGATCTTCAAGTGAAATCGAGCGTACGTCCATTAATGTTTGTTGTAACTCCCTGTTTTAGATAATTGTTAATAAAACAGTACTTTGCCATCTTCCTGAGATGGTTCTGTTATTTGGACTCAAGAGTTATACTGTGTGTTGCCATCCATTGCATGCATGTTCCTAAAGGGGCCTAAGCTCATTTCTGTTTGTTTACTGATTTGGCATACAGTATTGCAGTGGTTTACAAAAATAAAACCCATTCAAGAGCACAATCCCTAAAGTATGTAAGATACTTATAATGGACACCCGCTCTAGCTTCCCCTCTCATTAATTTCCTCTTTCTCTTTCTCCCTGGATTTAAGATCTCAGTTTCCACTACCCCTTCTTTCTTTCTCACTCCACTGCTCTTCCCTCACACTCTCATACTTGCCCCCCTTGTAACCTAACTTTGTTCATGTGTGTCCTATATTTGTCCACATTTCTGTTTTTCTCTTTATTTGTGTCACTGTCTTTGTACTCCTTTTCTGCCTATATGTTGTGGCTCCTCTCTGTTTGGCCCTTTCCATTTCTGACAGTCTGTCTCTGTGTCCCAACTGCCTCACTTTCTTGTATTTGTGCCACTCCATGTTTTCCACTACATTTGTCGCACTCTATACCTCGCTATTTGTAACGCTCTGCCTCTCTCTTGCGTTCTTTCGTTCACCTTCTCTCATTTTTCTCTGCTTTTCGTCTCTCGCACTCCCTGCCCTTTATCTTGCACTCTTTCTCCATCTCTTTCCAGTACTTTCCACCCTCTCGCTCTCCTTGACTTCCCCTGGTCATCTTCCCTTCCATTTTTAGTTTGCACTATTGGGTGGCGCTGAAAACGCTACCTTTAAGCCGAAACTATTGTCATTAAAATAAGAGCTTTAGCATGAGAAATTCAAATATGGCCTTTGAATGAGGGTCTGTGATGCTTTTCCAATGGAGATGACAGTTGAGGAGCGATACACAGTTGTTAGGTTATTGAATCCCTCCCATTCCCTGCCCCTAGCCATGCTAATCCCTATTGCCAGTCCCACCCATTCCTGCCCATCTCAGAACTCTTTGCGCTCTTCCATGGAGGAAGCCATCTCGGATGATTGTCTCTAAGGAAGCTCTTTGGCAACCAGCCAAAACTAGTTCCCATCTTTGAATAGGAAAGATACCATGCATCTTCCAAATAAAATATGAATCATGTCGGTATAATCTTTTTTTAAATAGCTAAAGTAATTTACAATACTTTTGACAGCAGTCATTTTTTCTGTCCTTTGTGCGTTTCATTTTCTTGTCGTTTTTTATATAGCTAGGGCTGTTGCTTGCCTTTTTTAAATCCGTTTTAATATGTATCGATGTCTTACAACACAAAATCGCCAATGTTGTGATGCATGTCATGTACTGCTCGAACCCTTACTGGGTCAATGATTGCCTCAGTTCACTGAGAAGGGTCATGCAGATGCGTGCCCAGCATGGTCCCGCAATCCGACTGGTTGTGCTTGGCTTCACACATAGATCGTCTGGCTCACCCCACCTCTATTTTTGTCCTTCGATGCATTCCTTTTCCATTGTTTTCCTTCCCTGCCGCTTTTTAAACCAACTGTAAAGTGTTCAAATAAGAAACTTCCAATAAGATATGAAACCCCACACTGCTCACGTTGGAGAGTCTTTAGCCCTAAAATCCACTCCGACATGAGCACTGTCCTCTGTGTGTTCGTGGGATTTTGCTCGCATTTCTAGCTCCCCGCTGCCAGCATGCAAAGTGCGAGCAAAATCCTGCAAACACACAGAGGACTGTGCTTAGTCAGAGAGGCTCTCATGGCTAAACACCCTGATATCCTCCAATGTGCCGGCAGCGGGGAGCTAGAAATCTGAAGTGCGATCAAAATCCTGTAAACACACAGTGTTAAGCTTTCATTAAAAGCTTAAGCTTTCATTCTTTTTGGCCAGTTTGCCTTATGTTTTAGCGACTAAAACGTAAGGCAAACTGGCCAAAAAGAATGAAAGCTTAAGCAAAATAAACGCAGTAATACTGTTTTCAATCCAGCAGTACCACGTTTAATTTGCTCCAGTCTGCATTCTTCTTGGTCCCGCCCACACCTCCAGCCGATTGGCTACCTTCAGCAGTCTTTTGTAACCAATAGGATAGAGGATTGCACGGGATCCAAAAACCCAGAGACTCCATGGTCTTCCCCGGAGACCCAGAGAAGAGGCTAAAACCCCAGAGTCTCCGGGGAAAAACCAGAGGTTAGGCAGGTATGTTAGTAGCGCATAGCTGAAACCAATGTTTTTCTTGCAGGCGCAGCAGCAACTGCCAAGCAGAGCCCAGAACTGGTTACTTGTTGCAGTTGCTTCCGTTTTGGTGCATTTTGTTGCATTTCCTCGGATTGTGTGACTACCGTATGTTGGAGACGACACAAAGCTTGTAGGTGTTTGGTTATTTGCCCGCCCATTCAGTGACCATGTGCATACAGTATTGGGCGTTTTACAGGCACTCCTGTTAGATGACCACAAATGCCCAAACTGTTGCCATTGCCAATGCTTGTTTGTAATTCCCTCTTGTCAGTCGAACATGCAAAAATGCTGTGTAGAAAGGTACAGCCAAAAGAGAGAAATGTGTAGCTCTGGATATTAAGATAAAATCTTCTGAGGACCGAGGACTCTTTTTCTTGCTATCAGGTCAGCACACAGTGACTCGGGGAGGAGCCGATTCGGTGGCTCTCCTCTTGTTATGCAAAGTCATGAGAGGTGGAGAGAGGCTGGGGCACGCAAGCTACGAATTAGAATGAAAGAGAAAAGCGAGCACGGCTTAGCAGAGGATTGGTTGAGGAGTTTTTTGCCAATCTTGCACAGTTGAATGAATAGTTATATTGTGTTAGTGGTCGCATTTTTTTCTTTGTACAGAACAAAAGCGTTAGTGAACTAGAGACAGTTTGCAGTTATTTCATGTCAATCGGGCCTCTATTGCACGATAATTTTCCCCTCCTCCACGCCAGTCGTGCTGGTGCTGAGCTCAAGGGTGAAAGAGGGTGAAGGGCGGGCACAACATGTTCAACATTACAATAGCTATGCCCTTGGAATTTGATCTCTAGTCTCAGAACCCAGTGGCATTCGATGTCCAAACAAGCGGGGAGAATCTTCCCACTTATGATGTTTTGAAAATGTCTAGCAAGAAAAGTGTGCTCACTTAGATGAACATACATTTAAAGAGGAAAACATTAAATTTTCTCCTTTATCTCAATTGGATTATACTTTGGTCATTTAAACAGTTTTACATTTATTAGGCAGGCTTTCTAAATAACTATGTATACAATGATAATTATACAAAAAATGTCTTGTATAACCATGGTTCCATTTTTTTCTTTCCACAAAATGAGTGGATGAGAACTGGTCCCTTTTGTTTATATATTTGGTTGTTATTGCTTCATTTTATTTTCTCACTAAAGATGCCAGTTAATCTACAAACCTGTAAAATGTATTATCTCAGGGAGTTCAGGACACAAAGGCCCTAATTCATTTGCGCAAGCGCCATTTTGTGTATTCATGGAACACAATGCGCGGGGCTTACCACAGACTTTCGAGGAATCCGTGCTGGTCCAACACGTCGCTGCGACACCACGAACGCCTTGCGCAAGACTCATAGCGAAGGGGTGTTGGGTTCTATGCACTCACCTAAAAAAGGGGGCGGAACAAGTGGAATGGGGAACAACAAGTGGAAATATGGGCATAACAAGGGATGTAGCAAAGTAAAATCCTTGCAACGCCCATACGCGCACTAAAAACCTGTATTCATGGAATTGAACAGGGCTCCCCATTGCGTGGAAAAAGATGCGCAATTCCGGAAACACGTACGCCACGCGAAAACTGACGCAAGCGTCACCCCGCACTAAAACAAATGCATAAAAAGGGTGCGCGAACAACAAACGCACGTATACAGCTACGATGAATGTACCATTTGTCGCAGCAGTGATCATGGGACACCGCAGGAGGAGGAGGATGGCTAGGGCACATATTTTTCTACCTAGGACCAGCCTTTTTGGGATGCCTGATCACCAGGTCTATGGCAGGTATAGGTTTCCACCTCATATCATATTAGACCTGGTCACAGAGTGGGAGGATGACCTTGCATCACCCACCCTGTGCTCCCAAGCACTGAGCCCCTTGGAAAAGGTGCTCAATGTTCTGCATTTTTTGGCCACTGGGTCATTTCATCAGACAACTGCCATAGCTGAAGGCATTTCACAGCCCACGCAGCCACGCTGCCTACACCAGGTGTTGGCAATCATGACTGCACGCCCCTCAGTCCGCAGGCACATCTACATGCCCAGAACACCTGCAGAAAGGCAGGCCGTGGTTCAGGATTTTTATGGGGTGGCATACTTCCCCAAAGTGTTTGGTGCGATTGATTGCATCCATGTAGCTCTACATCCACCTAGGGCCACAGAGCACATCTATCGCAATTGCAAGCACTGGCATTCCATCAACGTGCATGTTGTATGTGGTGCCAAGGGTCTCATTACTTCTGTATATGCAAACTATCCAGGGTCCACCTATGATAGCTTCATATTCAGAATGTCACCCCTACACCGGGCCCTGGAAGCTGGGAGGCATGGCAACACATGGCTCATTGGTGAGTATAAATGCCTGTGCACATGCATGCATGTCACACACACTCAAATACACAGCAATGACAAACATTTTAACCTCTACAAGGGACAGCACCTACATGATGACGCCAATATGGAACCCTGCCACACCACCCCAGGTAAGATACAACACAGCCCATATTGCAACTCGGGGCATAGTGGAGTGCACATTCGGAGTGCTCAAGTCACGTTTACGCTCCCTTGACCACTCTGGTGGTGATTTGCTATATGCACCACGACTAGTGTGCAGGATCATTGTGGCAGCATGTGTCCTGCACAATGTTGCAACACGGTGCAGTGTACCGATGCGCATGGTAGGACAAAGGGTACGTGGCGAGGCTGCCCGTACCCAGCTTCTGGCATAATTTATCACCTAAAATCCAACCCCTGTGGAGTGCACACAGCACTGGCACACTCCAGGTGTCATTCAATGATGACAAAGGGACAATCATCTGTGTCCACCAAACCACCCTGAGAAAGTGTCCTTGGAAGTACTACATTGTGTGCATCCCTTAGAAATTAAACTAATTCATTTATTTGGCTTTCCAAGAGAAACACATAGATGAGGGACTATGTGTCATGATGCCTACCCCCGGAGCACCAGGCCAGGCCCAGCACCCCCGGAAGCAGGCATCATGCCCTCGGGTAAAAGCCCAGCGGCCCCTTATAGGGGCTCTTTGGACTCAGTCCTGGCGCCTTTGGCACCAGGCTCATGTTGGACATCAGTCCTGGCGCCATAGGCGCCAGGCTCATAAAGGGAGGTGTTTTGTGCACTTACCTGATGCAGACCATGCTGCACGCTTCAGGCCTCCCTGAGACCTGAAAGGGACTATTTTTTCACTCGGGCGTGGCCAGGGAAGGATACATACCTAGTTGGGGAAGGATACATACCTGGGACTTCTTTGGAGGCTATTTAAGCCACGCCCAGACAGCAGCTCATGCTTCGCGTTGTTCTGCTTCCTGCAGCTTAACGCTCACCGTGTCTGCTCCTGGACTCCAGCCACGCCCGCCTCGAACCTGGAAGACCTGCAAGGAAGGAAGAGAAGAGAAAGGTGAAAACCAAGGACTATTTCAAACTTCTTACCTGCATCCGGAATCTTCTCGCCAGCATCCCTGAAGAAAGACTTCCATTTAAAAGCATCGCGTTGCTCGCTGCAGCGCCACGCTTCACTCACCTGTCCTCGAGACATCTCCCGGCTCCATCGCGGCTTTCAGCATCGGACGCCACATCTCTGCACCTAGGGGAGAGATGAAGAAACAAAAGGTGAGCAGAAGGAACACAGAAGGAAAGCCTGATTAACAGCCATAATACTTACCGGCTTTTCTTCCACATTTCGGGTCGGCGCCGCCCCGTTGGCAGGTACCGTACCCCGGCCCCTATGGGGAAAGGACAAGAGACATTTCTGGGGAATGATTAGGACATTTAGAGGGATCGCCCTCATCACTACTCACCTCGGCAGTTTAACCCCTCGACGCATCGCCTTCATTCTGCACCTGAAATAAAGGACAGATCACAGGTTAGAAAGACAACATAAAGGGGGCCTCACTTGAACTTTGAACTTTCATACTTACGGCGCATCGCTCAGGAAAGTCAAGTGGATTTTGCCAGCGCCATTCTGAAAACCAGTGAAGTAACTGGACGAACACGCGCCCCTGCACCAGAAGCAGGATGGAGAGTTCATCCTTCCAAACCATAAGGTGAGCTTAAACCGGGGTTTGGAGAAAGTTAGAGAGGAACGAAGGGGGAAGGGGGAAAGAGGGGAGCTAGCACACTATTCTGCAGACTGTTAATCCCCTTTCTCATCTGCAGAAGGATATTCCTACGGGCCAGGCAAGCACGATTTGGAGGTCCTGTCCAATCGGTGTTCCGGGTCCTGCGCATCACGCTAGAAGAGGCCACAGCAATCCAGACTAGACCAGCGCACCCGTGGGAACCAGGTGAGCGTTACACTATGCCACTACCACCATGCCAATCCAATGTCCTGTGTCACATAAACTGTCCAATCTATTTAATCAATAGCATTTGCATATATAAAGTGCACTGAAGGCCTTGGACATCGCAGCACTGTCACAGAAGGCTTTCTCAGTTACATACGTGTTTGTCAAAACGTACATGTTGCCTAGCCCCATGTTGCAGGGCAGCATCATCATACAAATGCAGAAAGTCAAATTAGGTGGCCGTGGCTAGGAGGAGAGGAAAGAGGGGAGGGGCAGATCAACGAGAGGGGGGCATACACAACATCACAGGGGACTGGGGGGCATACACAACCTCACAGGTGACCACGTGTGGGGGGTGGGCATACACAAAATCACAGGTGACCAGGTGTGGGAGGGCATACACAACATCACAGGTGACCAGGTGTGGGGGGGCATACACAACATCACAGGTGCCCAGGGGTAGGGGTGGGGGTGGAGGTGGAGGGCATACACAATATCAAAGGTGACCAGGTGTGGGGGTAGCATATACATCACAGGCGACCAGGGACGGTGGTGGGGGCATAAACAACATGACAGGGGCCCAGAGGTGGGGGGCATACACATCACAGGTGAGTGGGAGGCATATACACAGTGCCCCATTCCCATACAAACACCACCCAGCAAATTCCATGCACTCACCTGTCCGTGGAACTCGCCTGCCTTCCATACGATGCACACCATTGTGAAACGCTCCACCTACATTGAATGAAATGCAGAGTAACAGCACAAAATACATGCATATACATTATCACAGTTGACACCAGAAAGAAAATATGCATACAACAGAGTTCAGGAGCAACACATCATGAATGTCCATTGGCATAGATATGTACAGGAGTATTGTGTACCACACTAGGGAGAGAGAGAAAGTGGCACAGAGAATGAATAACAAGGAAATTACAGATCAAGGCGTACATGCCCCGGTTCACTAATGTACAATGACATGCTGCACAGCACAGTCAGTGTGCCCATTCAGGTTTCCACAAAGGTAGGTAACACAGTGACATGAGCTCCAATGAAATCACCACAACTCCACGTGAGCATGCAAGGGACATATAACAGAACCGACACATTCATCAAAGACAATCAACAATGAAGCATGCACAACATGCAAGACAGTGAAAATGCTTACCAAATAACGGAGTCTGAATGCTGTAAATCCCACATGAGCTTCACCAGTAAGTGTGTTTCTTAATTTGATGAAAGAAAGTCATTGTCTGGTGTAGGGCATGAGGAGTGTGGACTTCGAATGGTGCAGGATGTCTCACCCAGGAAAGTAGTCACCGCCACATCACGCATTACTGTAACACATGGGCGAACATATCAAAACAGACATTGTGCAGAATAATTGACACTGCACACACGTGCCATGGAAAAACAAAGCTACGATTACCTGCACATGCCACCTGGTGCACCCCCATGCAAATATGCTAGATTAGTTCACCAGGCATGCCTGCACGTACACCACTGCACATGTATAGCCCCTGAGGAGTTAATGGCACACCTCAAGGGCAATGAATGCAAAAAATAAAGACCACAACCAGGAAAGGGCAAAACAAAAGATGACATGCCAACATCTGGCAGGGGGGGGTGGAAAAAAGAAAAAAAAAGTCCATCTTGGACCGGGGGTGGGGGCGTCCACCCAGAAGGGAGAGGGGCAGGGTGCACATCAACACCCACATGTTCCCTACATGGGAACATGGACCGCACGGATATCATGGATTGGAAGGGCTGTTGCGGCTGTCGCCACCTTCCTGTTTAGAATGTGAAGGTGGTGGTAGGGGAGTTTGACCACTTAAAGCCCTAACCTGGTCCTCCATGGCAGCGGCCAGGTGGGACCCAGATTAATGCTTCTGGAACATGAAGCTTCGGAGGTCTGCATGCAACACCTCACGGGATGTACAGAGTTCCTCCGAGATGGTATGACTCAACAGTTCCATCTGCTGTTGGCACTGTGGTCTGCGGGCTGCCTCTCGCACTTCCATTGAAGCTCTGAGGGCCAGTAACTCTTGCCACAGGGCTGCCCTGTGGGCCCGACCCTCTGCAACCAGGCATGCCTGCAGAGACCTCAGGTCGGCTCGTCGGCTCCTGTTGCTGGCCACCATGTGCAACCTGTGTGAACAGCAAGTGGACCTCAAAGCCTGCAGCTGGTGCACTTCCTGTGTTTCTCGTCAGAACGTGGAATTGTCCACCCTATCTATGCCCTGAGGCAACACCTCATAGGAATCAGCCTGCTGCTGTGCAACACGCATCATTGACTGCTCTCACACATTATCTCCAGCCACAATGCATCCGCCACGTATGCATGCCCTGCGGCTGCTGGACCCAAGGGAGTGTGGCCCTTGATGTGAAGCCACTGTCTGCGGATGCAGGACTCCCAGGACCGAAAGCCAATACAGTGGAGCATGGCCTTGCAGCTGTAACCACCACAGACACACGTGGCAACACTGACTGGCCCTGTGAGGGGGACGTTATCCCCTGCAGACTCACGGGCTACATCAGTGCCATCACTTGATGCACTCACCTCTGACAGCATACAGGAATGGACGCCCGGCTCACCACCAGAGCCACTGGTATCATTGGAGGTGGGCTCCTACTGAGTCGTGCCCAGGATGGACTGTAGCACACGTGGATTCTCATGCGCTGCCACAACACGTCCTCCACTGGTGCTCTGTTGGGGCTCAGCCTCCCGTTCCTCCTCTACCTCCTCCCCTGAATCTGGTGGCTCATCACCTGCACATATAAAGACATGAAGACTCATGTTAATTGTCATCACATTGCTATCCTGCAACACATTTACATGCATGTTAACATGCCATAATTTGAATTCATACACTATGTACAGAAATCCCTGAAATCATGGCGTCTGCGCACTTGCCACCATATAAGCACTGCAGACATTCCCAACAGACATGTGTAGTGTCCCAGGTGTGTGATGTGGAGAGTGAGGACATGTGCTTGGAGATAGGAAGAGGGTACAGTGATGCGCAAGAGGGATGGGGCCATGCACCCATGGGGCATCCAGTGTGGCAGGTCAATATGGATGGCTCCGACGGATTTCTCTAAGGGGCTCAGTGCCATAGCTGCAGCAGGGATTTGCACGGTGTAGCAAAATGCTCGGACACTCTTAGCACAATGTCCTGCACGATGACAGTGTGCATGGAAGGTATGTGTAGCATGAAGCCACCTATGGACATGTGTGAATGGTACCACTTCTACATGCAGTGCATGATGAATATCATGTGCCTCAGACACAAGCACTTGACTGGCATAGCTGAGTCACTAACCTCACTGATGTACAGAGCCAGATGCCACTCTGTGTTTGCATGCTTGAAATGTGTATTAGTATCTGACCGTTATGGATGACTACTGTCACAGCCATGTTTAACCGATGTGCAGCACATGTGTAGTATGCACTCTGCAGTACACTAAGCTGGAGTCAGTAGACCATGACATGGTTCACCCATGGCAGTCATACAAATGCAGGCAGAAGTGCCACACAATCATACCAAATCATTCAATCTACATACACATATTCTGGATGCACACGCTTCTTCACTCACCGGAATTTTCCTCGTATTCTGGCAGGCCTCCCATGCCTTGGATCTGATCCACGTGAATCCACTCGCTCATGGCCTCTTCATGTGCAGTGAGCTGCTCCTCCTGTGGTGACCCACCTCCAGTCACCATAGCAGAAGCAAGGTTGGCACCCAGCTTCCCTTTGGTTCGGCGACTGAGGTCATTCCACCGCTTCATAACCTCAAGCGGTGCGCCTCACATTCCCCAAGGTGTTGATGCCATCCGTGACTCACTGCCAGTGGACCATACACTGAGCAGGTGTATGGGCGCTCCCTGGCCCCGTGCACATGCCAAGGTGGTGGTTGTGCATGTAGTCCACGAGGATCTTGAGTTCATCATCATTGAAGCTCCTCTTCCTCGCTGTGGCTGTCTCCTTCGCCGTGCTTTGGGTTTGAGCTGTTCCCTGTTCTGCACGCTTCTGCCTCTTGGAAGGTTGTGCAGGCCCTGTGTGGCTGGGACCACTCGGGGCATTCAGGGCTGGACCACTAGTGGCCTGGGCCATGGCATCACCCGCTGATGTTGGGTCATTCCCTGGCCCTGCAGGTCCCTGACCCAGGGTGCTGAGGTCGGGTGTTCTGCGTTGCCGTCCCTTCCGCCTGGACACACGGGCATCAGCTGCCCCTGTGTGTTCGTGTCCCTGGGGGGGGGGAGAGGGGTGCAAAAGGTACTGCAGTTGCTCCCTGACCCTGGTTGTCGGGGACTGGAGCTGACCCTGCAGGTGCCTCCACCTGGGAGCAGGGGAGAGCAGATGACCCTGCAGCTCCCTGACCCAGGGTACGGGGGACCGCAGCATCAGCTGCAGCTCCCTGACCCTATTGGGGGTGGTACACAGCTCTCCCTGCACCTCCCCGAGCCTGGCCACCTCTGCCATTTTTCTCCTCTTGTGGCCTTCCCAACCATGGTACTGATGGATTAGTGCTATGGGAGGCACAACAAGCAATTGTCCTGGAATTGCATCGAGGGGGCCGGGTACGTGACGTAAAACATACTAGTATGGTCAAGCAAGGCTCAATATTACCCCTGGTGAAAAAATAAACGGTACGCGTAATGCACATGCACCCCAAATATCAAATAGCGTGTATTTGACCCTTCAGGAGCTCACATGAAAAGAAAGTGTTACGCGGTACGATGTGGCACCCAGCAACACAAAAAAGGTATATGCAAAGCCCACGAAAGCCACTGAGCTGGTAACAATGGGGGTACGCGATACACAGTGGCAGCCAGAGAATGAATAATGCGTATGTGACTCACCGTTAGCCTCAGAAAAAGAAAAATACACACGTTTGTGCACAGAAGCAAATCGCCCACCAAACTAAGAACTTTGTACTGTCACAGTAGTGAACAAAATGTGTGGTACCTCAAAAATCTCCGAAGTCCACACGTCCGCTCCAGCTTGCCCAAGCCGTGTGATGTTCTCCTACGCACGCCTTTATCCAGAATCTAAACGTCAACGCCCAAGAGCCAGTGCGTGTCAGTGACCAACGGGCAGCGCATGTCACGTAATTTACGCGATTAGGCCCTTTCCTCGGATTTCACGCTAATGCGCTGTTTCCAGGCTGCCCATGTGAACAACACGGAAGGCTCGCGCTCCTCTCTACCAGCCAATTTACCTGCCTCCTACTGCCCTGAGCTGCCTCCTCCGAGCCATCTTCTGCGCTGGCCACTGTGTGTGTCTGCTGCCCACGTGCCCTGCAATTTGAGTGCCTGCTGTACAGCCATTGCCAGTTCTTCTGTCGTCGGACCTGTGGCCACTTCTGCTGATCCAGAAGACTCCCAATGTGCCAGAACACCGCTCCACAGCCCAGCACCAGGACCACCCACACCTGCCTCGGGTGTTGCCATGTTCGAACCAACATCTTCGGAGGCAAGTGGCAATCCCACGGTAGCGAGGCAGAGTGCTGTCAGCTTCACTGCCAGAGAAGTTGACATCCTTGTGGAGCATGTCCTGGGGCATTATGATGCCGTCTTCCACAGACCAACGCAAGTCGGCAAGGAAGGACAGAAGATGATCTGGGACCAGATTGTAGGTGCCATCAATGCGGAGGGGGTGGCACCCCGGGATTTCCACCATGTGCACAATCGCTGCGAGGACCTGAAATCCAGGACCCGCAACAAGGCCTGGCCCTTCTTGAAGGCTGGTCTCGACCAAGCTGGGCGCCGGGGCCGGTTGAACACCACAGACATGCGGGTCCTGGAGAAGTTTCACCCGACGCTGCACGCCCAGGTCATCGATTTGCAGCACCGTCTGGAGTCGGCTGGTAAGTGTCCATGTGTTGCTGTCCTCCACAGTGCATGTGCATTTTGATGTTTTGTGGGAGTGTGCACCCTGGCCTCTTGGCAAGTATGCCTCTTGTACGGATGTCTGTGTGCATGTCCCAGACAGTGCTGCATGTGTGTTCTATGAAGCATGCTTGATTCCAACGGTGTTACTTTTGCAACGTGTGTTGAGGCAGCATATTATGATGTGAACATGGTTACTTACATGTGTCTGATAAGTGGCCGTTTGAGAGGTGACATATGGGTGTTGTCAACATCATGAACAGGCATGGTGTACACGTGTATGTGTCTGAAATGTGACTGTGTGACTAGCCAACACTCCGGGATGGATGTAACTGGTGCATTTCAATGTGTGCACTACTCTTGCTGCCTGATTGACATTGGAGGGGTCTCTGATGTGATAGCTCAGTGCACTACTTCAGGATTGTCAGGTGATGTGTGTGAATGACATGTGTATGGCCCATGATACATGTGTGTATAGCATGCACAATTTGTAGGTGCTGACAGTACCATGTCCAAGGATTTGATTGTTGTGATGGACAGACATGTATCTACATTGCATGTGTTGTGAAGGGTGATGACGGTTGTGACCTTTGGCAGTGTACTTTATGTGCATATGTTTTCAGTCAAACACACATCGGTACAGTACCATGATGTTTGTGTTCTATGTCTCCTTATTCACAGTGCTGTTGGAAGAAGAGGGCGGATAAGGTGGTGTAGAGCAAGGCAGCTGGGATGCCTCCACCAGGCAGAGACGCAAGGCCCAGTCACGCCCCCAGGTTATTTCATCATCGGGGAGAGAGGAGACTGGTGCCGCATCAGAAACATCGGCTGCAGCTGCTGAGGGGAGGTCCTAGAGGGCGAAGGTGGATGTGAACTTCTCAGTGAGCCCACACAGGGGCAATTCACTGCAGAAGACACTGGAGAGGCATCCAGGTTGGTGAGGGAGAAGGAGGAGGAGGAGGCCGCATCAGCCCAGTCCATGAGGCCCAGCGGGGGTGATGAGGCGGGTATGACTGGTGCAGTCCAGACTCAGGGGCAGGAGGTAGTGCAGGTCGCTGTGGAGGTGCCTGTGCCTAATCCTGCTCCTGGGACTGCACCAGTATGCACCTGCTGGCATGCCCCAGGCCGGACCCATCCGCAGGTGTCCGATGTTTCCACACAAACGGAAACACCAATGCCTGCTGATCTCACCATTCGATACAGGGTGGAACCAGTGCTAGCAGGTATCGCAATGCGTACAGGCACCATTCGTGATGATGTTCAGGCTTACCATTGTGGGCTTGCATAGCCTCACAATGAGGTCTGGTGTCTCCTGTACTGGCTAGCTATGTTCCTCTCTAATTGGGCGCATGGGCTTGCCACTTATGTAACCCCCCCCCCTTCTTCCTCCTCTGTCTGCCAGTCGTCCTCCCTGGCGCCTTCCGGCCCAGATATCACCAGGGCCCCCTGTGTACCTGTTCCACCCCCAGCGGCCCGTCTGGTGGAGAGCACATCCCTACCTGCCTGAGTCGTGAGTTGATGTTGGATGAACTGAGGTGGTCACCACGCAGATCCAGCAGACGACAGGAGATGTGGCAATGGAGGGAGAGCAGGCACCCAGGAGCAGGTCACGTGCACAATGTCCCTGGTGATGTCATCAGCCCAGAGGCTGTCCTTAAGAAGCAGGTACCAGGCAATTTGGCAGCAGCAGGCTCGGAGTAGGAGGCTAGAGTACTCTGGGCATTTCATCTCAAGGAGGCAGGTATCTGGCATTAGGCAGGATGCAAACCTGGACCTTTGTCAAAGGATGTCTTCCATGTTGGTGCGGTACGGGCAGAAAATCGGGGCAGAGCGGCAGAGGGCACGGAAGGCGAGACTCACCATGGCCAGGGCAGAGATTTCACTGTGCCGGGTAGAGAGGCGGGCCTGTGGTCCTCAAGGAGACTTGCAGGGAGTGGGAGGGGGTGGAGAGGACCATGTTGGAGTCCTGCAAGCCCTCGAGGAGAGAGCGGAGGCCCGCCTAGGGGAAATGGACACAGTGTACGATGATGCCCTGGCCGGGACATTGAGGGAGCATGGTGAGTAGAAGGACTAGCACGCTGCCCTTGTAAATAGTTATTTAGACATAAGTTTCCATTTGTTTTATTTATTATTTGGAGTTTTTAGACTTTACTCAATTTTTTGTACATAGTTGTTAATGTGTGGTTTTGCTTTTTCTCATGTTATCATTTTTACTGAACATTGGACATTACTCCATGCTTCTTTTTTTACATACTTTACTTGGCTTTTCCTATTTTTTGTTCACCATGCGGTAATGTTTTTTTCTTTTTTCTTTTTTCTTTTTGGTGCTATTGTAAATATATTTGAAGGACATGGTCATTGCTTTTATTCCTTCATGTGCTTTTTTAGATTTCATTTCCAGTGTTTATGATGTGAATACAGCTGTAAAATATCAAATGTGCCCCCATTTGCTTATTTCCTGAGAGCCACCCCCCGTCGCTCCACACACGGGTGAACACCTGAGGCTCCTACCCGGAAAAAACCTGAACGAAATCGGAGCCCTAACGCCATAGAAACGTGGACGACGTGTACCGGCTGAGTTACATCTCCCGAACTACGCGTGACCCGCGGCCCTGCAAGCGGAGGCCGCGGCACTGCGTGACACACGCCTCCTCATGACCCGTTTGGGTATGCCTCGACTGCAACACAATCTTCGACATTAAAGCAGAGCCATAGGCCAGCGAAATCTACTTGCTGCAGACCAGCCTGTGCTCCACAAGAGAGGGGTTCCCAACGGGCTGTGAACCTCTGCTGCCCCTCTCTCGACCTCAGCGGGACGATGGAGAACCATACCACGTGTCCGCCTGACACACGGAGTAAGCAAAGAACATCATACGCAGAGCGGCAGCGGACGAAGGCCAAATGTACACAGCTCCTGCCTCGAAAAGCCTGATTGACTCCTTTGAGCCAATAACAACTAGGACTGCATCAGAACAGCGGCTGAGGAACTTATAGAGGCGAGTACTTCCCTGCTGTGCACCTTCAAGCGAACAACTTCACCCCCGTGGTGAGCGCCAGCCCGCTACTGATTAAAGCATTGCTCTTTCGTGCCCGGCTGTACAGCGGCCCCTGCAATCCACCCTCACTGCAATTCCAGCAGAGAAGTGAAGAGCCTTGCGGCCTCCTATCGGCCTGATCCACCTCGCGTAACTTGCTGCACAAGCCATAGCAGGCTCTCTTCTGTTCACCTTCGTGGTGGATCTGCCTGTGCCTCTGAAGTGATTGTGCCCAGTGCAACAAGACACTGCCATTGCCGGAGTCACATATCCTGCAAAACTAACCCTGATAAAGACCATAAGGGGACAGCAGCCAATTAAAAAAGGCACTCAAAGCACAATGGGACAATGGCATCAAACCCTAGGAGACAAACTCTTTGAGACTACCCTCCACCGCTTGGTTGAGACATCAATGCAGGCTCCAGCGCTTTGCCCCAGCCCCCATGAGACTAGATTGCACAGCATGATCCGATTGCATAAGGTGCTTATTGTGCTCTCATTAAAGGTGGCGAATTTACAACACCAACAAAGTACTGCAATTAACATCCAGACAACACAGCACGACCTCAGGTGCGTGGCCCCCGTGAAGGGGCGTGTGCCCGCCTCGCTCACCCTACTCAACAAGGCTACCTCAGTGCACCCCATCGCCTCGACTTACTTTTGCCCAACGAAGTGAGACCAGAACACAACGGTCCACACGCATCATCTGGTAACATTGTATGCGGCTCTCCTTCATGCTGAATTGATCTACACTCGATAACGGTGCTAATAGCGCTGATCACTGACAATAGAACATCAGTCACAGCATAGACACTGTCAAAGAACGACCCAAAGCAAGTGGCCTCACCAACAAAAGGAATGTTTCACCACTCCTCCTGCACACACACCACAAATGGGCCATTGCAAAACATAATGTCAATTTGACCATGCACTGCACTCCTAAACTGCAGGTCATCACCCTAGACCTTGAACAGCTCCAATAATAATTTGTCTTGGACACTACAAGCCCAGCCACAAGTTAACCACAACTTGGCGGAAGAAGGGAAAAGCACACAGTGAGCAGGTAAATCGGTGCAACGCAGTGCTTGCGGGCGCTCCGGCAAGGGAGCCGTTGAGCACCTGCACAGGTACCAACAGTACACAATTCTAAAAAGGCGGCACCTGAGGAGGTCTTCCCGCGCAGCCTGTCTGCGAGGTGTGGTCCACCTTACACAATCCTCACGGAACCCTCAGCACGAAGAGAGGTGCTGCACAGAGGCCCCACGCTACGAGACCAGAAGGTAAGCGGCCACCCCCGCTCAACACCTCCCCCTGCACGCCTCAAGAGCCCTGGCCCGCATATGAACTGAATCGGGGCACCCCAGGAAAGGCCAACATCTCCATAGTGGAACGTACGCAGTGCCCCCCTTCATAAAGCCTCCTGCACCCGCCATAAGAGCATCAACCTTCTCTCCAGGTGGGATGATCCAACCCAGAGGATCTAAAGGGCCCCCTCCCATGAACAGAAGGAAGTGGAGGGAAGCCGGGCTGGCAGAACGTAGGGACATAACAGTCATGAGGACAGTAATGCAGGCAAATATAAAAGAGAAAATACCTATCAGGCTATCCTACCCCTGTGTCTTCATAGCCCTCTGAACATTCCAGGGAGGACAATAAACAGAGGCATATTAAAAGTGAGGCAGCAATCCACCGCTGCTACCTCTTGCAGCATGTACTTTCTTAATGCAGTGTTTTTCTTTCACTCCTTGCTTGCCGGAGGAGGTCCCCATCTGGCATCCTTGACCAGACTAATTAGCCGCAGACATACATGGCTTTTGTCAGTGCACGGGCCTCCCCACCCCCGGCATCTACCGTGTGCGCTGGGTGCGAGCGGTCCAGAACTCACAGGCTGAGGGAAGCTCCCTATAAAGCTTGCAGACCACACATGAGGTAGGTGAGCTGGGCCAAACACACGCTCTAATATCCTCACAGGCACAGAACTGAGATAAACCTGGGGCCCTATCACATAACAGACACATACATTGAGCGGACGCACAGTGGGCACGGGACATAACCCCCCTGGAGCTACTACTAAGAATGTAAACAAGCGTAACCTCAAGGCGCACCAAGGATCCACAAAGCTCAACAAAAGGCAACAAGAACTGCAAAGAAGCACGTCAATTGGCCTAAGTGTTCCAAGCAGTGAAGGAGGCATACACTTTGGTCAAGAAGATAACTTTGCTGCTTCCGAGTGGCACTGATGCCAGGCGTTAGGGGAAGGACTGGACAGTCAAAAACGAGAACACAGACTAAAACTCAAGTGGGCCAACTTGAAAAGTGCTGGCGTCCGAGTCGACGAACGGAGAGTGGCTCATCCCCCCACCCCCCCCCCCCCACCTGCAACGACCTAACCACACAGTGGCAGCAACACCAAACACTGTGGCGTCAGACAAAGAGGAACTCCTAAATTGTCTGAAGGGGATGGAAGCTAGACTTACGAACACGTTCCACAACCAGCTGGAACAAATGAAGGAGGAACTGAAATCTTCCCTTCAGGAGGTAAGCAGAGAAATGGCACACCTGGGATGCAGAATAGATATAGTCGAAAATGGCTTATCAAATGTAGCAGAAGAATCTAACCAGAACAGCGTCGTCCTAGATCAGCTGGCCAACGCAACAACCAACATCAGGATCAAAGGCCTCACTGAAACGATCCAAGGCCGGGACCTTAGCAACAATGTTTCAGTAGCATGCTCCCGGAAATACAGCCAGACCAAATTGGGTTTGATCGAATACACAGAGTTGGGCCAAAACGGAATGACCCTGGAGCAAGACCTAGAGACGTTCTAATAGCAATAACGTCCTACTGTCAGAAAGAAGGCATACTGAGAGCAGCAAGATCCCACAATGATCTCACAATCAACGGCTCTCACATTTAACTATACCAAGACCCTAGCGCTGAGTGCGCTCCGCAACAGATGAATGATGCAGCCAATCACAAAAGTCCTCCATGCAAAGCAGATACGATACAGGTGGACGCACCCATTCGGCTTCTCCTTTACGTGGGAGGGCAAGCAGCAGAAAATCACCACCTGCGAGGAGGGCTGTTCAATCCTTCAGCTAGAGGAAGACTAGGTTTGTCCAAATGACCAACTACGTTCTAATCCTCCAGACACCGCGGGTAAACCATGGGAATGGTCAATCGAGAAAAAATGTACGTCAAAGAAAACAGGGAAGGTCAAGGTCCTGCAATAGAGCCAGGAGTAACAAGTGACGGAAGAACACTAGGAGAACCAACTAACAACAGAATGTAGAACTGTAGAACAATGATGGAGGACTGCAATACACCGAAACATACAAAAACATACAAAACCCACTCGGAGGGAAAAGAACAGTACCTCTGGGAAGTTGGGAGAAAGAGGGAGGGTTGGAGGGCTGTTGGAAGAGCAAAGGAACCAAGAGGCACATCGACAGAACAAGCTAGAGACACAGGGAACCGAAAAGGTAAACGTGAAAGTCACTGAAGCACCCCATTTCCAGCTTGTAACAGTGCAACTTCTCCTACGCAAAAATGGCTGAGTCAGTGGTAATTTCTCTGAATGTACAGGACTTGAACTCGCCAATAAAATGACGGGCGATACTAGACAGGTTGAAAACAATGCAGATGGCAATTGGGCTCCTACAGGAGACACACCTCCTTCCTAAAGACGAGAAGAGAATGGTCAGTCGGAACTTCCCACAACAATTTTTTTGCTTCAAGTGGGGAGAAAAAAAGGGGAGTAGCTATACTAATTGGGAGGACGCTAGACTTCAAAAAACTACAAACCCGTAAAGACACAGAGGGCAGGTACTTGGGGCTCAAAGGGTTGATAAAGGGGAAATTGTACACAATCATATCTATTTACGCTCCAAACAGTTGTCAAGATGTGTTCATAACGGATTTGCTGGGCAAACTAGGCAGCTGGTGCGAGGGCCAACTGATAGTAGGCGGGGATTTCAATTGTGTTATGGACCCAATGCTGGACAAAACACTCCCAACAACTACTGATCAGAAAAATAGACAAGCTCTGGGTCGAGTCTTCAGAGAATTAGAAGTAATTGAAACTTGGCGATTCTTCTACGGAGACAGGAGAGAGTACACCCACTACTCAGCCGTCCACCTCGGATACTCCAGGATAGACATGATCTCAATATCCATAACTTTAGACTCGACTCACAAATAACGGTAGTAGAAATAGGAGTGGAATATCACTCAGACCACGCACCAGTGTTGGTGGGTGTTGATTGGGGGGTGGAAGGGAGCAGAACAAAACCTCCTTGGAGATTAAATGAAATCCTCCTGAAGGACATAGCGCTAAGGGCCAATATGGAGACCACCATCAACAACTACTTCAAAGAAAACGACAACGGGGAAACAGCGCAGGGGTAATATGGGACGCAGGGAAGACAATGATGTGGGGAGAATTCATGTCACAAGTAGCAGCATACTACCTTGAAAGAACATTAGTGACAAACCAACTAGAAAAAGAGGTGAAAGCTGCAGAAGTCCACCACAAAGCCCATGGCTCGAGGAAATCCCTAAGAGCGCTTCAGAAAATCAGAGCGCAACTGGAGAATCACACGGCGGACCGGCTCGCCCAATCACTGCTACAAACAAAACAAGCCTATTATATCCATGGGGGCAAGGCAAATCGTTTTCTGGCAGCGAAATTGAGAAAGCAAAAAACCCAGGACTACATAGTACAACTAAACGACGTTGATGGAAAACCCCACACAGCAGAGCTTGACAAAAAAGAAATAATGAAGCGATTTCATGAGGAACTCTTAAATAGCGAGAACCTTGACCCAGAACGCCAACTCAACTACATCGATACTTTCCCGCTGCCCCAGATTGCAGAGAAAGACAGAACCAACCTTGGGAATCCAATTACGGCACAAGAGATCAGCGATGCCATCTCAGCACTACCAGCAAATAAGACTCCAGGTCCAGACGGCCTTGGCAACAGCTATTACAAGACATTCCGCACACAATTGCTTGGCCCGTTGACAAAATTATACAATACAATCAGAGAAGATGGGAAGGTCACGCTTGATATGGGGAGGTCTATAACTATACTGCCTCTGAAGCCAGGTAAAGATCCCCACAACTGTTCGAGCTATCGTCCCATAGCGTTGCTGAACACTGATGCAAAAATCTACATGAAAATTCTAGCAACCCGTCTAATGAAAATCCTGCAAGCATAATACATGGTGACCAAGCGGCATTAATCACCGACCGGCACACACAAGATAACGTCAGAAGGGCAGTAGACGCCATAGATGCAGAGCGACGAACACGACAGTCGTTTGCAGTGGCAGCTCTGGATGCACCCGGGCCTTTGACAGCATGGACTGGTGCTATCTGAAACTGATCTTGGAGCGCTTTGGCTGTGGCCCAGAATTTACCAAGATGGTGCTTGCCAATTACTAACACCCATCGACAAGTTTCAGGATCAATGGACAGAGTACAGAGTTCATGAAGGTCAGAAGGGGCATGCGACAGGGATGTCCTCCCTCCCCTCTGATTTTCGCGATGGCAATGGAGCCTTGTGCAATGCAGTTCCGACAGGATACTAACATCCGAGGAGTTAAGATTGGTCAGGAAACCCACAAAATAGTGCTGTATGCGGACAACATTATGTTCTTTATGGGAGACCCAAAAAATACGATGCCCAGAGCGATGGCTCAGCTGGAGGAATTCAGACAGGTCTCAGGGTTCTCCATAAACTTCTCCAAATCAAAAGCCATGAACATAACAGCAAGGAGTGAAGAGACCGAGACATTAGAGAGGACATTCCGGATGAGCTGGGTGGAGGGAAAACTGGAATACTTGGGGATCCACCTTACCAGGGAACCACACAAGCTATATCAGGCAAACATAATCTCGCTGTGGAAACAACTACAGGAAGACATGCTCAGATGGGACTCTCGGGAGCTGTCATGGTTTGCCCGCATCACAGCTGTCAAAATGTCCATTCTCCCTCGTCTCCTATATGTAATAAGTTCACTACTGGTACCCATACCGCAAGGTCCGAGAGTTGCAAAACGCGATATTCAAATTTATATGGCACAGTAAGAAACCCAGGATCCAGAAACGAATCCTAATGCGCTTCCCCCCTCCTGGGCGGCCTGGGAGTTCCAGTAATGGACAGATACATTTTGGCAGCACAACTAGCACCAATGCTGAGGTGGGCAAAACCAGAGAACCATAAAGGATGGTGTAGAATCGAACAAACAGCCTCATTAGCTCCCCTAATATCCCTGTTGAGCCTGAGAAAAGTAAACCGAGAGAGTAGAGGTGAGCTACTAGAAATGACGAAATGGTCACTGCAAAGCTGGGATAAAGCCCGGAAAAAGAAACGCATTCCGAGCAGAATGGGCCCATATACACTGCTTATGCACAACCTAGATTTCACACCGGGTCTTCAACGAACGTATTGGGCAGGTTGGTCAGGGGCTGAAACTATGTACCTGAAAGACATGTACAAAGACAGCTCTCCATTGCTCTTCAGACTGTCAGCAGAAATTCAATATAGGAGAAAATGAGCGCTATAGATATGCACAAATAAGGCACTGGATAACCCACCCAACGGTGAAGAGAGTAGGCACGAGAACGCCATCAGGCCTACAACTGTCACTGCAGGAAGGCTACACGGCGAAGGGGGTCACCAGACTCTGCAGACTGCTCTCAAATGGCCAGCCGAACGACAATCTCACATACAGAATGAACTGGGAAAGAGACTTGCAAGAGCCACTAACAGAGGTGGAATGGAACCAAATATGGGCACGTGCACACGGCACCTCCCAGATGCACCACGATAAAGGAATCCACTTATAAACTATGCCTCGGATGGTATATGTCCCCGAACCGCATTCATAAAATCGGTCATATTCACCAAACTGCTGGAGGAACTGCGGTGAGAAGAGAGGCCTATTCCATATGTGGTGGACATGCCCCAAAGCTGTCGCCTATTGGAAGGAAATACTAAGCCACATAAAGGACATTTCAGGGGTTGAACTGCCGAGATCTCCGAAAACAATTCTCTTAGGATATTTACCTTCTATGGGGACTCCTATGTCGGGAACGATAGCCAAGCTCATTACTCCCCTATTATCAGCAGCAAGAATGACCCTTGCACAAAACTGGAAAAACAAAGGGGGCCTAATCTCAGCATGGTGGTGGATCAAGATCTGGGGAGTAATGGCTATGGAGAAGATATGCGCTATCAGTACCGGAAAATATCTAAGATTCTTAACTACCTGGAACCCATTCCATGAACATGTGCGGGACAGAGAAGCTCATTTCTTCAAACCCCGCCTACTCCGGAACACTCACGTCATCTGAATTCTTCCAGACGTAAAGACGTCGAGACACTAACATCAGAAAAAGATCCTAAATACTCTGAACTCTAAAGTGTAAAATAGTGATTAAAGTTGGGGGGCGGGGGGTAGGGATTTATGGGGGGAGTGGGGAATTGAAAACTGAAAATCCTTGAAGGCAACGCAAACTCCTACGGACTGTAAGTTATGAACACAAGTTAAAAGCAGAACCTAAATAACTATTGTTGGCAAATGTTATGTTGAAATTACTTGTATGCCTTCGACCCAAAAATAAACATGGTTTAAAAAAAAATATAATTTTTTTTTTCATAACTCAGTCATCGTTTCTCACAATTTCTTTTTTGGAGTGTGCCGCTTTGTTGGTCTGTTTAGTGTACCTGGTACTGACCATCGTTGGGCATGTGTGTGCTTCTTTACATGCATGTGTCATGTTTGCTATCCATTTCTGTGGTGAATATACACCTGTGGCTGACCAGTGGATGAGTGTGAAGGGGGAGTTTTGGTTTGCACGCTCAAATGCCATTTGCTTTCACATGTGCAGCATCACTCTGTATTGTCCCTCTCTGTGTTTGTGAAGGTGGTGGGTGGGGTGACTGTAGGAGTGGTACATGTTCACGATATTTGCACATGATTTGCTTGATGCTGTGTAACACACATGCCCTTCACCAGCATATCTTTTTGTATTTATCATTGGCTCTGGTGTTCTGCATCTTGCATTGGCATGCATTATTGACATTACTTTGTTTTTACACATCGGCAGACCAATGCAGCAGTCTTGGTGGCCAGCACACTGTCCGATTGCCATGTACTCAATCAGAACTTAAGTCATTCCTCTTTGGTACTACTCTGCCCTGATGAACTCCTGTCTGAATCTGCAATGGTCACCTGGCTACCCTCCGAACTTGGCCAAAGGCCCCCTCGCCCACCACTTGCATACCCGCACTGCCTCCCTGGCATCCCCCAAACTTGGACTGTTTTTATGTATGCCAACAGACACCTACTGGCACTTCACACCTGCTGACTGCACTTAGGCTTGGACTTGGCGCCAGCTGGCCACAGTTTCTTTATTTTCCTATTTGTTCTATTTCTTATGATGTCCTTCACATGTGCTGCAATGCACCTCCCCCCCCCCCTTTTCTCCTTCTCCACTTCCCATGCACTGGCACCATCTCAATGTTACCTGCCCTAACAAGTTTGTTGTCTTTGTCTTCACCATCTTCCCCCTCCCCATACTTTTTGGGCCTTTGGACACTTGTGTATATGTGCAGCATGAATGACATGTCATTTGATAAGATGTCATGTCATGTCCTTCACACATGGGAGGAACAGTGATGTGTTTATTAGATTATCTGTTCAGGTAATGTCGGCTCATTGAGGCTCAGGTTGTGACATGCTTGAAACGTGTCTGTTCATGTTTCACACATTGAGGGTGCTAAACCCCCTCCCACACCCCCTGTGGTACCCAGACAGAGTGGCACCACTTTTGGAAGCTTCTGTGGAGAAGCCCGCCAAAATGTGGAAGAAAGGGCTCGACTTGGATTGGAGTCACAGAAGTGAAAACAAACTCCATTTTAGAATCGAGTCCTGGCAAAAAATACCAACCGGCGAATTAATATTAATTAAATAAACCGGCGGTGTGTTCGAGACTATGAGAATTAAATAATTAAAGTTGGTAGACCTGAATAGTGGGAAAATCCCATAGGGATATATTCGTTGTCGAATATAAAAAGTAGTATCCACTGCCACCAGCCAAAACTCGATCAGGGGGGACGGAGACGTGCCCCCTCGGCTAACAGACCCCAGGGCAATCGAATTGCCCCAACCAGTACGTCCACAATATGATGGTTTGTACCGGTTTCTGTTAATAATTTGGGACTAGTAAAGCCAATGGTGACTTTACATGCCCTGGGAGACAGTAGTCAGTCCCAGGGTATGGAGTCTATGGTGGGGTGTCACTATGACACCCCTGTGTCACTGCACGGAGGGTGCTGTGAACACACATAGTAAAAACACATGAGACCCTATAGAGTAAAGGACCCCATAGCCCATAAAACACATTAACAGTCAAAGGAACACCATAAATCATGTCCAAGAGTGGGAGAAAGAGTCTCACTCTTGGCAGGAGAAAAAAACAAACTCCAGAAATCCAGCAAAGCTGCCGGGGGACTCACTAGGTTAGGAAATTCAGCCTAAAGAGAGAATTCTGCCTAACAGGGGATTATTGACATGACTTTGTCACACAGGCTGCAGGGCCTCACTTTACCATTCACTTGTGTGATGTGTATGTTGGGATATGGTTGCAGACAGCAATTGTGTTTGAGCAGCTTGCACACTCAAAGATGTGGCCCAGGCGTATGCATTTGTTTCTGTTTCTGTTTGCAGGATATATTTTGACCAGGAGGTTCAGGGTGGTGTACTAGATGGCAGTCAAGGTGCTGAACACACCATCCATGGAGTGAACATGTGTCACTATGTCAGCATCCAGCGTGTAGGTGATGTCTGGTCTGGAGGGGGGCTGGCTGCAGGGTGGCGTCACAGGTGATGGGGGCTGGGGTGTCCCATGTGGAGGTGGCTGCCTGCAGGGTGGCGTCATGGGTGATGGGGGCTGGGGTGTCCCATGTGGTGGGGGCTGCCTGCAGGGTGGCGTCACGGATGATGGGGGCTGGGGTGTCCCATGTGGTGGGGGCTGCCTGCAGGGTGGCGTCACGGATGATGGGGGCTGGGATGTCCCATGTGTAAGGGGCTGCCTGCATGGTGGTGTCATGGGGGCTGGGGTGTCCAATGTGGAGGGTCCTGCCTGCAGGCTGGGGTGTTGGGGGCTGGGGTGTGGGTGTCCTGTCAGGAGGGGTCTGCTTCCAGTGAATTAGTGCGGGTATCGCATGGTGTTTTGGAGTGATTACGGTGGGGTGCAGCCAGGGTATGCGCTCAGTTTTCTAATGATTTGGCTGGTGTGTGGCCAGGCTATGCGGCCAGTTTTCACACAATTACGCTGGGGTGCGACTGGGGTATGCGCTGAGTTTTCACGCAATTTGGCTGTGCTACACTTCGGCATGAGGTGTCATGTCGGGTGAGCAATACAGGTAAACAGTAAGTGGTGGCTGTCAGTGATTGGCAGTTGAAGGAGCTGGAGCAATAATGGGCGAATCAGCAACATTCTTACCATATCTTGGATCATAGCACAATTTCATCATGCATTTATCTGATTAAGTGGCATAAATCCTATTCCATACCTCTGCTTAAAAACCTGAATGATGTTTGAACTATGTGTTCAATGGAAGTATACATTCAAATTGTGCCATTTAGTTGTAAAAGGATAGACTGGACATGGAACAAGTAGCGTGCTTGCACTTTTTATTAATAACATAGGATCATGTGTCTGTCACTAAAAGTCAAGGAAGTGGGCAGGCAGGGTCTGGACAGATGTCTTAAAGGTTGGGCAAAAGATGTCACAGGCCCCAACACAGAGGGCCACACCCCGACAACGTGTTCTCTCTGCCTGATGAAAATAATGTGTTCACTTTTTTGTATTACACAACGTAAATACAGCATTATAATATGCTGTAGGGTGCTGCTGATTCTCTGGGACTCCTGCCTAGCTTTTGTCAACAACTAGGTTCTGATCATATCAATTAATACTGTATCGTGGTCTTTGTTCATTGTAGTACCTACAGTTTGTGTCTTAACTATCACACAACCTTTGCAGGATATTCAGATAGCCGGTCAGATAGCACAGCTAGTAGAGCGCTTGCTTTGACATTCGTGCAGAGCCTGCCAGTTCGAATCCCGGCAGGGCCAACTCATCTTTTCATCCTTCTGAGGTCGATAAATGAGCACCACACACCGTGGGTAAGCAGCGCTCAGATGCCTGAGGGTTCGTAGCGCTATATAAATGCTAAATTATTATTATTCACTGTTCTTTGGGGAATATATTAATCGGGTGCAATAACCAAAGTTGAAATGCATAGTGATAGATTTGAGTTGCAGATGATTAAGAAGATAGCTTAGTATGTGAAGCAGTTATTTTTAAATTTTAACATAATAGTTTCACCAATCCATTCCCTTACCTGATGTTACCAACAACATTCCTCTTTATATGCACTCTATCCTCGACTACCCCATTCTTGACTCAAGCTTGGCAGTCACAGAATTAACCTTCTGGAGTTTCACTTTAGATACAACATAGAGCGATGCCCAGGAAAATAAGCCAGCAAATTTACAGGATTGTTGGAGCCGATTCTGGAACCCTTCATGCTTACAAAATTAAATGTACATTTCTTTAAACACACATTAGAAACACAATCCAATAATTGCAACACTTCAGGACCTATCCGCTTCCTCCCTTTTGTACAACTATGTGCCTGAAGTACACCTATGCTATCTTTAAAGATTGCTACCCTGCTGTATCCCTCCCTTCCTGCGTTTCTAGCAACTGCTTCACACTTTCCCATCCTCTTTTACTTGCCCTCACTCTTTTTCGTTTCTCCAGGAGATTAAGGTCTGGATATCCCTAGTGTTGGCTCAGCATGCCACTCCACGGACTAGCCTAGGTGCTCTGAAACTAGTACGCTGGTGATTTGGCGCAGCATAAAAGCATATTGACATAACATAACTTTTTGCAGAGATCTCTTTTCTTATGCCAGATTACAGTGCCAAATCTCCACAAGGTAGATTCATCCTTTTCTCTCTCTCTGGGGTTAATATATTTGAATATATAAACATAGGTGATAGTAACACCTACTGTGCACCAAAACAATGGGTCTCATTATGGGTCCGGCGGTTATCCTGCCGGTTCTACCGGCGGGTTGCTGCCGGACCCATAAATATTTACCGTCCCCTGACTCGCTAGTGCCACCTGGAGATTACAACCCCAGTGGGCCGGAAAGTCAGGTGCCGGTAAAATGTAAGTCCCCATTCCCATAGAGTCCAAAAGGACTCTATGGGAGTGGGGGCATGGAAGCACCGGGCAACATTGCTAACCGTGCAGTGCTTCCGTGACTAGTCTGCCTACAGCGGCTCCGGCAGGAGGACCTGAAATGTGGTGGTCCGGAAACAAGGCTCCCGAAAGGCTTTCAGGCACCCTTGTTTCCGGACTGCCACTATTGTAATGAGGCCCAATGCGTCTGAACCAAAAAGTTCCATTTAAATTTAGGTAACCAAATTGGAGGGAATGGAACCAAAGAGTCAAGGCTCTTGGGCCCTGCCACTCTCCACTTGCACTGATGCCCTGGAACCCCTTTGCACTGCGGGACTGTCTCTGTATCCCTACAGCCCCCCCCCCCCTCCCCCAGCACTTGTTCTGCACTTACCTCACACTTGCCACCAGCTGGCCCTATTTATTTATTTATTACGTTACGCCACTTACCTTGTACTGCACTTCCCCCCCTCCCCTTCCCCTTGCACTTTTCCCCCTCCCCCACCCCTGCACTTGCGCGATCTGAATGAAACCTGGCCTAGTAAGATCGTTGTCTGTCTCCCCTTGTCCCCCCCTCCCTGCCTCGTCGCGCCTTGAAACACATGTGTATAGGCGCGTTACAAATACCATATCATATATCATATCATAAGGCTCCTATCCCAACTTTGCCATTGGACGATATTGTAATGCTGGACAGATAATTTTGTCTCAATATATACAGATTTGTTGTCAGAAGTTTGAATATTGCAAGCACTTTCCGGTAGAAAGATTTACCCACGGCACCTAGAGATCTAGAAAACGACCTGTTTATCAGGTAAAAACTAAAGACCTTTTTGTAAAGACTTTTGTGTCCTGATTTCCAGGCATCTTGTGTCCTCCTATTTACTGGTAATTTCACAAAGAAATATCTATGGATGCATGATGAATTTATTGTTTCATAATATCTTTGCTATTTTCCAATTGCCTCTCCCGGTTTTATTCTCCCAGAATCCCTTGTGCACTTTCGTTATTATTGCCACACTTTACTTGTCTTTGGTCCCAGGATTTTGTCACTCTCCCCCCGCCCCCCAAACCCACCTGTCTGCAAATGGTCCTGTATGGCTTCATTACAAGTATGCAGTAATTATTGTGTTAATTCTTCCAAACGCAATTACTGTTACTACCCACCAAAGTGTCCAATGGAATTACCATGATTTTACAAGCCCATGAGCATGCATCAATCAGCCTGGCAGTAACTTTAATTACTTCTTGAGGAATTGCCATCAATTTCTGGAAGATTGACTGTTCCCGCTAGCTGTACATGGAGGAGTTACCAAGTGGTATGCCTCCAAAAAATTTCAACATTACCCCTTGGCGATTCCTCCATTGGAAACAAGAGGCTGAGCAGCAGAGATCTTTAAAAATAGAATTAATTGAAAACCACATATTTATGAGGTGTTGCAGACCTAGATCAAGCCTGTGGCGAACACCATGATTTTTAAATGTGGTGTTTGTTGTCGCTGGTCTGCTGCTCCAAGTATTGTCTGCCCAATTACTATTTGTTAGAAGAAATGTAGAAAGGAGGAGCACAGTTTTCGCGCCAACTGATAATTATAACCTTGTTTTTGGCTGTGTCAACGAGTAATAACAGTTGAGTCTCTTGCTCTTGTGGGTTGCTTATTTAATCATGTTCTTGATACATTTAATCCCTAAGTAAACTTGCTATTTAGATGTAAATGAAGATTACTTCTTTGCTTGAACAAAGAGCCCCTTATCTAGGCTCAATTTCATAGAGGCCTGGTCCTTCCAATAAGTTGGTTCGCCCTAAAGCCCTATTGCGGATCCGTCTGTCTGACCGGAATCCTTTAGGATTCCGGTCAGACAGACGGATCCGCAATAGGACGATCCAACTTATTGGAAGGACCAGTCCCCTTGTGGGCTACTGTTTTCTGCTGAAATCCCTTTTGAACTAACAGGGAGAGGTGGTGGCAGGGATAGGAGGGGGGTCGAGGGGCACTGGGGTAGTGGGAGGTCTGGGATAAGGAGAATTGGTTTTGAAAAGGGGTAACACTTGAAAAGAAGAGAACAGGTAGAATTGGCAGGGCACAAATAGTAGAACTGAGAGTAGGGGCAGGGGATGGTGTTTGAGAAGGATCAAGCAGTTCCATATGTTGACTACCAGGGGTTGACCCATATGTATTGTGCATAGGATTTGGAAGGTATTGTTTACCTTAAGGGGAAAGCAGTTGGGGTTGATTAAAGACCATTGACCACCTTGGGTCAACCATTAAAAATGCAAATATTTCTAACACAAACCATCAGAACCATCAGAACAAATTGGACGGAATACCGCATTATGCTGTATTTAATATCATAGAGAATATTTAGGGAGCAAGCCTAACCCTATATTGGTGCCTTGTAACAACCAGGCCAATGTGCACTCTAAAAAATATCTTTTTGATCACTGTATAAGTACAAACTCATTCAGTGATCAAAAGAATATTATTTCTCAAAGTGTAGGTTATTTCCGACAGAATCTGGAATGGAAAGTTGACTTGAGTGACTTAAAGGCAACACCTGTCATGTTTATATGCATTACCTTTGTTTATCAAAAACTCTTAAAATTTAAATCCTGGATTATTAGTTGCGGTTACCTATAACCAAAGTATATGTATCTGTTTAAAAGACCTATCACCAGCTCTGGAAACACTGTATGGGTACCTTTTCCACAGTAGAGCACTTTGGCGACTTGCAGTGGTTATATTCTCTGCATTTTATGACATATCTTGATAGTTCAATCTAGAACAGGCCATCTCTGATATGGGACCACAGGTTTCAATTCTTGTAGGGTGACTCGGCCCATCATTCTCACGAGATAGATACGTTGGGGACAATTTAAACTGGACAAAATATGAGTTATGTTTAATAAGAGCTTTGTTTCATAAAAAATATCTGCTCAAATATTACATTATTATAATTATTAGTATATGTTTAGCTGATAGGAATGCTTCTTCAACAAAAATAATTAAAATGGAAAGGGATTGCATTGTTGTTTTAAATGGAAAGGACTGGTCTTATATGGAGTGTCCATGTATTCTTTGGTTTGCTGATGTCAAATGTTCAATAGAATTACAAACTTTAAATAAAGTGTATTACTTGATCAAAAGACCACAATCACAGAGCATCTCTGTGGAATTTCAAAATAATTATTATCTCAAACTACGTCTGTGGTGGACAATTAATTTTATAATAGAATATCAGTCAGTAATAACTTTAGTTCTCCAAAAGGCCAAAGGAGTACGAGTAAAACAGAATAACATCGTTTTTTTTTTCAATTTTATTTATTGATTTTCCACAAACAATCAACATAAAACATCTTGCAGTGCATGTCATAATATCCAACATTTTGCGTTTATCGTTCTGTGCCTGCTGCCTATCCCTTGCCCTAACCCCAACTCGAGCCTACTATACTTCGCGGTCCTTATCTACTTCTTGGGAGGAATTTCTTCCCCTGCATCTTTAACAGAGTCCTGGTCTGAACTGTCTTGGGTGGGCCCATACAGTGTAGCCACTAGTTGTCTCCAAGCCATCTGGGTTACTGCCTCTTCTTATCACCCGCTTCCTGCCATACTGCTGTTTCCGCTTCTGTCCATTTCTGGAGGTCTTTCCACCCGCCTTCTATTCTTGGTCTGTTACATGCCTTCCATCCCATGGCAATTCTACGCTTAGCTAGTATGTATGCCAAGTCCTTCAGCTTTCTTACTTGTTTCAGTTGGCGTGGTCTAGGGAACCCTCCTATCATACATGCCCACACTGATTCTACATTTATCTTAACCCCTTTCTCATCTAATCGATTAGCTATTTCCGCCCAGAACTTCCCAATTTCCAGACATGCCCAAAACATGTGTGTCATCCCGGCATTTTCCTCCCCACATTTGGGGCATGTTTGTCGTTCTTTGTTGTGGAATTTGGCTATTCTCTTGGGGGTCATATATGCCCTGTGGGTTACATATAGTTGTATCAGAAATAACCGAGATCGTGAAATTAACGAGGGGGATTGTGAGGACAGTAGTTTTCTGTCATAGTAGATTGGTTGTTCGGAAAAGAATAACCTTAGGGGCATGGAGCCAAAGGATGGGGTGTATTCGAATGAAGAGCGGTGAAACAAGGATTCTGGGAGTTATGGCCTTTGAGGGTAACTGGGTGGTAGAATGTTAAGGGAACTTATTTGGATGAAAGGGAGGTAGATGTAGAATAACCAAGGAAAACCTCAGGGCCTTTGTTCCCCTCACCCTCCTCCTCGGTATAATACAGCTTCTTCCTTCGGGTATTCACCTGAGCATAACCCTGGCTCTCCTATCCAGGTGATCCTCGCTCGTCCACCCCCAGGGTTGGGATCAGAGAGCACCAGCCCTCCCCTGGCCACCTGAATATGGATCTCCTGAGGTCTCCTTGGGGGGAAAATACCCTCTGGTTTCTCACATGCCCTTCCCCTATGCTGGTTGGAGAAGGGGTTTTCAGGGGGAAATTCCACCATGGAACACCTAGGTTGTTGGTCCAAGTCTTCCAGCATAATACCGGGATTGTTATTGTTGGGGTTTTTAACCACTTCCCAGTTGATCAGTTTGCGTGGGAGAAGATTCAAAGAGTTCTTTCATCTCTCTTTCTCTCTCTATTTTCCTTTCCATATTCTGAATATTTATGAATTCCTCTTCAATCGCTTCAGGGCAGTTTTCTATTGCATGGCCCTTCTCTCCACAAAATAGGCATGCTTCTAACTGCGACTTTCAGGTATATCTAGAGATATAGTAGTTGTTGATCCTCCCTTACTTTTAATCAGGGTGCTAAAAATAAATTCGAGGATGTTATAGTTCTCTAGATTTTGTCCCACCTGGTCAATATAGGGTTTTCCTTGCATCTGCTTGCTCGGGTTTCTTACCTCTTCCCTTAATGGTTTGCCTCTGTTTTCCCTTTTAAATAGTAGAGGTGGAGTTCCGGGATGTTATTTTCGGTAGAAGAGTCTTTAATACCTCTTTCTGATGTTTCACAAGACATTATTTTCCCCAGGATCTCATTTATTGGGTTCTCTTTGGGCATTTCCCTCAACTCGGATTTCTTGAGAAACTCATGGTGACAACAAGTACGACAGACACAAGTGATCACAATTCAAGGGTTTATTGAACAATGAATGCTGTATGCAGGTTGGATATGGAAATAATATGGCAGCAGTAGCCTCGGTCTCCCTTCCCCACATTTTGAGTAAGGAGCAAGATGGGAGCTTGGAGTGCAGTACAGTCTCGAGCGTCTCCAGCACGAGACCATAGTTCGAATGGCAGTTCTCTGGACTGTCGATGGTCAAGTCTTGTTTCCTTTCAAAGTCTCTTGCCTTTGGGGCCTAACGTGTTCAATAGCAAACAAAAAAAGTTCCTTTAACAAAATGAGTTTGTTAGGGGAAAATGGTTCACCCCTAGTTCCCCCTCTTCTGGGCGCTCACCTTTCCTAATTGTTTTCCACAGTTCAGATAGGGTGCTAGTTTCACCTCTGGGGCCACCCTCTTCTGGGCGCTGACCCTTCACGTATTGTATTCCTCAATTTATGTCAGTTATTTTCTTACTTGAAATTTGGATGATAGCTTCACCCATGTATCTCTGTTGGCCGGGCTCGGATCTCTCGACTGCTAGTACTCGGATGATAGCTTCATCTTCACTTTTCTCAATCTTGGGCTGACAACTTTTCACCCTTAGATCCCCCTCTGCCAGTCTCTGACCCCTCTCGATTCTTAGCCTCTCTTCACTGGGTTTACTGTGGCTCTCGATCAGGGTGATGGTGGCTCATCCCTCGGTCCCCCTCTTCTGGGCGCTGACCCCTCTTTACTTTCAATGTTCTCTTTTTACACAGTGCATTGTTTGTAGGATTCACCTCCCTTTCTTTTACACTGCTTGTAGATCAAAGTCTTTCAATTGAACAGGGATTTTGCTTGACCCTCGGTATGACCACTTTGACCTTTTTTGATGACCCTCTTCTGGCCTTGTGGTAATTGTGGTTTCACTCAGATGGGGATCGACCAGATTCTCTCAAGTTAGCACCTCTCCAGTGCCGGTTTCCCTCTGCAGCTGGTCTCCCCTTTAACACTGTTTACAGTTCTTTCATAGTTCCTCAAACTTGGTTAAAAAACATGGCACTTTGCGATTCTCCCTAAACGCAGCTCGGTTCTGATTGGTTCTCCCCTTGATTCACCGGCTGGGATGAACCGCTTGGCTTTTGGCTTCTCTAGAGTCAAAGCCGGTACCATGGGTGCGGGAGCATCCCTCGCTCCTGCTTATCGGTGTAACCTTGTCTTGTGTACCGCTGACATCGGCTGCCTATTGTTCGCGGTCTTAGGCTTTCTTCTTTGAAGGTTCCACAGGCCTGGAACAAAAAGGGCAAGGTCACTTCTCTCCTTGCCACCCTCTGAATTCCTGCCGCCTCTCTGCTTGAACTGCCGTGCCTGGTTGGCTGCCTTGTCGTGCTGTCTGCCGTGCTCGCCTTGCTCGTACTGTGTTCTCTTGCTCCACCTTTTATCCCTGTGGAAAAAAGGAATGGCTGTCGTGTGTGTGATTTGAGTCAATTGCCTGACGTTGCCCGGCCCTCGGGTTGGTAGATGTCGGGTACACAGGTTGCATTTTAGTCCATTTTTGATCACAGTTCACAAAGGTGTTAGTTTGTTGTCTTGGGTTTGTAAAGGTGTTTGTGTCGGAAAAGGGGGTTGGGGCTTTGGAATATCAGAGTAAACTACGGGACGGAACAGGGAAGGTTTGTGAAATGGACAAGAAGGGCAGGATGCAGAACTGGACATAAGGGGTTGTGGAAATTGTTTGTAGTATTCTATTTGAGCAAGGATTCGCAGAGAGGCGGTTTTTAATCCTGATGGGGATTGTGCTCCTAGGGTATGTATTGGATGTGAATTGGTTGGTTTTACCTTTGGGTAAGGTAGATTCAATGGGTGGAAGAGATGAGTGGAAATAGCTTATATAAGCCGCAGGAACTTCATTCCCCTCATCATCCTCCATGTGATGGTACTGTGTCTTCCCCCGAGCATAACCCTGGGTTCCCCCACCCAGGTGATCCTCCCCCACTGGTCCACCACCAGGAACTGGATCCAACAGCGATGGCAGTGTCCTGGCCACCTGAGTAAGGGATATGTGAGGTGTTACTGGGAGACTACACTCGGGTTTCTCACACCCTCCCCCATATTTCTCTCTTCCTCTGTCCAAAAACTGTGGGAATAGGATGCCTTCTGTACATCTTTCCCTCTCGCTTGGAATGGGGTCATGAGTAAATTCTCTAGTGACGGGATTTTGTACTTCCGTTTACAAGGGAGTCGATAAATGAAGGGGTCTACTTCCAATGTTGTGGGATTTGGGTCTTCAAGGCAGTGGAAAGGATGGTCTTGCGGAGGCTTTTCAGACCCATCTGGGTTTTGTGTGGTCTTTTTAGAGGGAAGGTTCCATAGGTGGTGATATGAGTCCGCAGGATTTCCCCTCAATGAATTATTTTGGAAGTTGGAGAAAAATTAAGAAGAGCAAATTTTAACTCATTTCCACCAGATAAAACGGGAAACATCTCCACACTCCTCTTCTTATAGGGTACCATGTAGGTGGCTGAAGTAGTAGGACAATGTATTTGGTAGCACACAGAGAGTACCAGCTTATCTTTCCCTGTTATTTGATAGTTGTGGGGGCATCAGAGATATTAACTATTTCCCTCTACTGTTGTCCCTTCAGGGAAAATTGCCTGGGGCGTTAAAGGGAGAAAGGTCACTCCCATTCTAAAGGTGGAGTCTCTGGAAGGTAGATTCCTTTCCTTAGAGTTGGTTGTTCTGGAATTCTGGTTTTGGTAGGGTCCCCAATTTGTTTCAATTGTGTCAGATCCCATTTCTGGCACCATATGTAAGGACCTCATGGTGGCAACAGTAAAGACGGACACAAGTGATCACAGTTCAAGGGTGTTTATTAAACTGTATGCAAGTTGGAAAAACGCCTAATCTGAACCTAAATCTAAGATGGGAACAAGCGTTGACCATCAAATGAAAATAATGCAGTCCCAGTGGCTTTGTGTCAAATAAAAAGGGCCTATACTAAGAAACCTATTGCCAAACCTCACAATTAATACAAAAAGGGTGTGGAATGGTATTCAAGAAAAAAAGTGTTCACAAGTAATATGTCAGGATGCGGTAGCTTGGGTCTCCCCCCACGTTTTGATCACGAGGTAAGATGGGATCTTGGAGCACAGCACACACTCTGGCTTTCCCGGCACAAGTCGACAGTTCTGCTCCAGTCTATCAGGAGCCTTGATGGCCAAGTCTTGTTTCTCTGGAAAACCTTTTGCCTTCAAGGGTCCGACGTATTCAAATAACAAATCAAATGCTCCTTTTAACAAAATGAAATTTTGTTTCCTAGTTTCACTTAGGGTCAGCATCTTCACTCCTGGGCCCCCCCTCTTCCGTGGGCTGACCCTTCACAAATATCTGTCATAAATCAATAACAGTTCTTTCTCTTAATGGACTTTGGGTGATGGCTTCACCCTTGGATCTCCCTCGTTCTGGCTTGGACCCCTCTCTGGACCTCACTTGTTCGGGCTTGGATCCCTCTCTGGATCTCCCTTGCTCGGGCTCTGATCCCTCTCAACTGTTGGCCTCCCTCCACCAGGTTCACCATGGCTTTCAACAAATATTCCTCTATCGTTCTTATACAAAGTCTTTTCACCAGTTTGCCGTGAACCTCCTTTTCTCGGGTTCACTTGATCAGGGTGATACTGGCTCACCCTTGGTCCCCCTCTTCCGGGCAGACCCCTCTCAATTTCCACAAATAGCAATGTCGTTTTAAACCATTCCAGTGGACATCCCTTGGCCGGGTACATGTTTGTCAACACACTGTTTCTTGGGACTTTAGTCTTTGCCCCTTACTTGTCAGCATCCCTCTTCTGGGGTCACTCTTGGCAACTTCTCATTCACATTTCCTTTCAGTGTTCATGCAATTCTCTTCCCTTTTTTTCTCATGTGATGGGATTCACGTCCCTTGCTTTCTTTATAGTTCTTCGGTCAAAGGCTTTCGACTGTACTGGGATTTTGCTTGACCTCCTGTATGACCACTTTGACCTATCTTGGTGGCTCTAGTTTTGCTCAGATGGGGATGGGGGGAGTGGGAGGAGGGGGGGGGGGGTTTGCCTGAACCTTGTTTTGGGACATGTCAGAGAAACATGTTGCGTATTAGCCAGTTGTTTTCTGTGTCTGGGGGGGGGGGGGGGAGGGGCAGATGTAGAGTTTCTTAGTGGCCTGTGGGGCGAACGGAGATTGTGAAATGTACAAGGGGTATTGTGGGAGCGGTAGTTTTCTGTCATAGTAGATTGGGTTTCAGGAAAAGAATAACCAGAGGGGCGTGGAGCTGAAGGATGGGGAGTTTTTGAATGAAGAGCGGTAAAACAAGGAATCTGGGAGTTAAGTGTTTTGAGAATAACAGGGTGGTAGGATGTTGGTAAGGGAACTTATTTGACTGGATGGGAGGTAGATGTGGAATAACCAAGGAAAACCTATGGGACTTCTTCCCCTCACCCTACTCCTCGGTATAATACAGCATCTCCCTTTGGGTATTCCCCTGAGCACAACCCCGGGCTCCCCTATCCAGGTGATCCTCCCTCGCTCCTCCACTTCCAGGGCGGGGATCTGAGACCGCCAGACCTCGCCTGGCCACCTGAATAAGGGTCTCTCAAGGTCTCCTTGCAAAAATACCCTTAGGCTTCTCACATTTCCCACTAGTGCCTCATCCACTCTCTAACCACCATTTCCTTCATGACAACATCCGTCAGTACCAGAATGGAATCCACCAATCAATCTACTATACTGTTTTCTTTTAGCAATGTATGTTGCATTTCAACTGTGGGCAGATACTGAATTTTAGCAGCAAGTATGTACTGTAAACTAGCAGTGGGTATATACGGTAGTTCATTAAGGGATGTAGGTTTAGCTAATTGGTGTGTACATTCTTGATGTGAGCAGTGTATAAAGCTGTTTTCACTATACATGCTGTTATCAGCATTTTCAGTGTTATTCTTTTTAGAATTGAGTATGTGCGGTATTTTAACACTGGGTTGGCTTTGTGTTTAAGTAACTGGTATGTACTAAATTACAGCAGTTGATATGCACAGTTTTATACAAGTGGGTTTACCCTGTATGTCAGTGCTCCATTTTAACAAAGGGCGTATACTGCATGTCAGTGTGTGCATTCTGTATATGAGCACTAACTGTGCACTGCGTTTCAGACAAGCATGTGTTCTTCCTCATTGATCATGGAATGTATTTCAGCATTGGATATGTGCTACATTTTTGCAATAGGAAAGTTTTGTATTTCATCAGATGTTGTATATGTTATTACTAAAGCAGTTAAACACTAGAATATAAGAGTGTTATGCAATTCCTTTCAATAGTTATACACACCAGTGTGCTTAACATCTTGATTTAGGTTGTGAGCTTCCACTGTATTGTAGCAAACAATTGATGTACATGTGTTTCAGCACTGAGTATGCATCTTTGTGGTAACTTCAAAATTACAATCAACACACACCACATCTAGGCAGACTAATGTGAAAGTAGGTATAATGACACACCATCTCTAAGAGCCTCAACATCACCATCACCACACCTGATTAATCTGGTCCTTCAATATCACCATTATCACACATTATAAGCGCTTTGGATGAAAGCGCTATATAAACAAAATACATACAAATAAAAATAGAAAATTATCTGTGTGAGGACTTAAACTTCCCCATCATCAGATAGTATCTATATGCAGCCTTTACCATCACTGCCATCACTAATTTTCCTTCCTTGTGGGCCCAGTGATGAAATCCCCTACCTGGCTCGGGGGTGCCTGTTGACCCTCACTGAGCACCCAGCACGTAGTAAGGAATTTGCACATGGATGATAATAGACCCTCTGTCTCTTTACGACACTTTGTCCCTATAAGCAACTATACTATCCAGATTCTCATCCCACGTGCAGTCTCCCACTTGGATCACAGAGACACAAGATTTCTAAGCGAGGCATGCTGCAGGCTCCATATACATCAGCTGAACAGAACATCCTCCTCCACTCTCTGTGCTGAGCACCCACATAGGACAGGTTAGCAGGAAATGCTCCGCTATGTGTCAGGAACCAGACCAGATTGTATCAAGGCTCTAAAAAACCATGAAGAGGCACTCTGAGAACCCAAATGCATCCAGGAAATAAACTCCCAGTGCAGCGGTTCCAATAAGGCAAGTCAGAAACTCTACTTGACACACACTTGTACATACTTAAAAGCAACATTAGGATCAATGCTAATTGATAAACACTTATGAAGATAATAACATTAAAACTAGTAATGAGTAAATTTGAACATATAAGTGGATATAAGCCACACATTTCTTCAAGTATACATTGCTTTAACCACTAATAATCGATCATTTTACTAGAATAATTTATTCCTCAGAGCCCGTAGTGAGCAATACTGTATTTAAAAATTGCATTGTCGCTATTCTTATGGAAATTATTGGAGTGGCAAATGGCTCATGCCACAATTCATCATTTGACCGCTTAATAAGGTGATGTTGTGTTAATTTCTTGATCATCACTTATCTCTGCATTCTTAATTCATCACATTCAATTAATAAATGCCTTAATGTTTCTTTAGTATTTGATACTTTACAAAATCGGCACGTTACATTTTCGACTTGTAATAGACCTGTTCTTACTAATATCTGGTTAGTTGGCCACAGGTTCAAACGAAACCGTAATATTTGATTTCTTAATTTGAACGAAGGACATTTTAGTAAATAGTCTGCCGCCTGTTGAAATTTTTTATGACCGAAAAGCGCTCTATCAAAATCTTTTAATTGCAGACATTTTTGTTGGGTGTTATTCCAATCATACTGGTGCAATTTCAATTTTGCTTTATTAGGGTTATTTAACAGAGTATCAAGCGAGATGTTAGCCTTACTCATATCTTCAATTACAGCCGCTCTCCATTTCAACGGGAATGCGTTTTCTGATCTTAATAAGTGATTTGCCAATATTGCAAGCATGTTTTTTTCAGCTAAACCTAATACACATTTTCGGAACAGGCAACATCTTTTCCAGGCTACTTGTACGTGTATAGATAAGTTGCCCAACTCAAAACGAAGAAGAGCAGTGGGAGTTGAATTAGGGAGATTCAGTACTCTTTTCCAAAACTGTGCTTCTAATTTATTCCAATAAATTCTATTTTGCGGCAGCCACGTCTCAGCTCCATAGATGATGATCGGTACCACTTTTTAATGGAAGTATACAAGAATATGTGCACAAGAGAATTTCCCAAACTTATATTGGAGAATCCTTGCTTGAGAGGTGAGCACTTTTAGTTTATTATTTATACTGTTTAGCGGAGGTTTATTCACAATCAAGTTGCTGAATAATACTCCAAGGTATTTATATTCATCAACTATAGTAAGCTTTTGGTTTTTCAGGACCCAATTCAAGCAATTTTTTTTTTTGCCTTTTTTTCTTTTTGCCTAGTATCCTAATTTGAGTTTTTTCTAGATTTAGTGTTAAGTTGTTTTTATCAACATACAGATCTAGTTTATGTAACATATTTTGCAGACCACTAGGCGTCTGTGAAATAAGTACAAGGTCATCTGCGTACAAAAGCCAGGCGATGGACTGCCCTTCAGGTTTTGGTGCATTATGCATTGCTTTCATAATATCCAATCCTAGATCCAAAATGAATAGATTAGAGTGGACGCTAGTATGCACCCTTGTTTTACGCCTCGCTCAGTCAAAATCACCTCCGACAGAAGGCCATCCAAATTCAGTTTTACTTGCATTGAGGTGTTTGAATGCAGTAAGTGTATTATCGAGACTAATGCTGGAGGACACCCAAAGCTCACTAGTTTTTGAATTAACAAATGGCGATCTACCGAATCAAAGGCAACTCGGAAGTCTACATATGCCAGATAAAGCGGTTGTTTTTTCGACGCATAGAGCTCCTTGATTACATTTAGAGTTGTAATATTAATCGCTGTGCCAAAGCCTGCGACAAATCCTGTTTGAAACGGATCGCGACATTTCACCTTAGTCCAGGCATTAAGATCTTAGTACAATTCTACTGAAGATCTTCCCTGGCGCATCCAGCAGAGATATAGGCCGATAGTTGGCCGGGTTTGTCCGCTCTCCTTTCTTATAAATTGGCACTGTAATCGCTTTGCACCAAGACGCTGGCACACTTTGTTTTATCAATAATGTCTGAAAAACAGCATATAGTATGGATGCCCATATTGTCGGGTTCTGTTTCATGACAAAATTTGATATGCCATCCGGCCCAGGAGCTCTCGAAGAGCTCGCCCTTCTAATATAGTATAGCACATCCTCTTGGTCAAATGTAATTGAAAAGGGAGTGTTTTTCCAATTGGCGGTTACTTGTGCAATACTTTTTGAGGAAGTGCATACATATTGGTGAAATAGCTCACCCAATCTTTTTCAGCAACCCCATTTAGTTGCGATTGCATCTGCGGGCGAGTTGAACTCATATTTAGCAACTTCCAAATTTGTGATGAACGTTTGTTCTTAAATACTTCCAACCAGTGTTCACCATCATTTTGGTTCATAGTGGCCTTATGCATACGAATCCAGTTTTTATACTTTGTTTTTATTCTGCGTAGCGCTAATTCACACTTCTGTTCTGGCAGCAGGAGAATCTGTCTCTTTTCTTTTCGGAATGCCATTTTTCTAATTCTTACAAAATGATCAAATGTATGAGTTCGTGCAATGCTGCACTTGTTATTATCAGAAGCAAGTGCAAATAGGTGTATTTTATCAGAGTACTCCAGAGGCATCAATCCTCTCTCAGCACAGTATCGATCTTCCCTTAAGCTGTCCGCAAAATCTTTTAGCACTGGAGCAGTCCAATGCAGTCTATTCCGTTGTGGATTGATGACTAAATTCTCCAACATTTTTTGTTGTGATTGAACTTTTTGGGGCTGCTGTAGCGCAAATTCTGCTTCCACCATCATATGATCACTCGCTGATGTTTGTACAACAGAGAATATAACAGTTTTAGCAAACAAAACTCTGTCCACAAACATATAATCAATAGTTGCCTTTTGTCCTCCGCTTGACCAAGTATGCGAAGGAGGGGAGTCAGACTCTAGTGCTCCATTCAACATAATTAAGTCCCAAGCCTTGACAAATTCAAGCCACTGCGTGGCCTGTTCCGAATTCCTTTTTCTCCCTACTGCCACCAAATGAATATTCAAATCCCCAGCTATAATCACATGGTCAATGTTTTTAGTAATCATGATTTGTTCCATCAATAAATTCATATCTTTGAAGAGTTTATCAGCTATAATTGCAATTGGATTCCAATATGTTAATTATTGCAAATTTTTAGTTTTGTATTTCTATTATGGAACATTGCACAAAGGAATTCGTAGAGGGCCACTCAGCTATATTGTTTGTAGTGGTCATGTTTGATATGGTAGCTAGGCCAGACATTGGTCTGCCTTTTTGACCCTTTATCGCTGGCAATAGATGAACAAAATGGTTATCCCATGACAAAGGTACACTTAGCCAAGTTTCCTGCAACAACACTAAATCACATTTCTTAAGATAGTGATTATGATTATTGAGTAAATGTTTGTGCCTTCTCGTGTTCCAACTCAATATAATTATATTATGATTTGCTGGACATACCTCATTAAATTCTAGTTAGGTTTTATTACAATTACATGTCATTTTTGCCACACTCTCATTTTTCTCCTCTTGCATTCGAGGCTGTTGTGGCGCCTCCTCAAATGAGTTCTTTTGTGGTAGCGATTAGCATAAATCCAAGGTCATATAAAGCAGTTTGTGCAGACCGTATCATATTATAAATGATGCGCGACTTCATCCATATACATGATACAGTTGAGTCATTGTCATCCGGAAATTCAACTTGTTGGATATCTCCTGAGACTATGTCCTCCAAATTATCTATGTCCGAGAATAGTTGTAGAATGCTCATCTTATTTAAAATATATAGAGGAAAGGAGCCTCCCCGACAACTAATGAACACTGAGTACATTGGAGATGTTTTCGTATTCCTTACTGTCCCCTTGGAACTCCCCTCTTTCATTTTTAATTTACTTTCTTGATGTAAGCCACAATTCTCTTTCTCCGAAGGTAATTTGAATGAGACATTCTTCGACGACGCTTTTTCCTCACACCTATTGGTTACTTCAAATTTATTATCTAATATCGCTTTCATAGAGGATTTAAGTGTCTTCTGTTCAGCAGTTAAGGCTACTAAGCAGTCTTTGATTGTATTTAGAATATTATTTTGCAGATCATTCTGCATATTCGGAAGAGCAGATTTTTCACTCATTTCCTTCTCCTTTGTTTTAGCTTGGATTCTTGCAGGGGAGCCCATTGAATTTGTTTTAGTTTCTTTCTGCGGGCATATCTTCGAATTTGATTGAATAGTTTGTTTAGCTAAAGGATGGCTCGCATTTGACTCGGCATTGACTTTTCTCATGTATTCGTCCACAGCTTTTCTGAGCTCTTGTCTATTTGGTATTAAGCCGTGCTTCACGACCTTGTCCTTTCTACTAGGCTCAGCATCCAAATTCACCTGGCTATAATTCAGCCCCTCTGCAACCTGTACCAGCTTATCCAAGGGGGAATGCGATAAATCAACTTGTAGCACATCTTTACCATTCTTTAAAGTCTTGTCTCTTTCCAAGGTTTGATTCAAATATTTTTTGGTTATCGCATTTGCCGCTAATGTGGAACAATTTACTGGTTTGGAGATAGACTTAAAAAACTGCTTTGTTTGTCCACTCCCGCTTACACTCTTGGCTTTTTGATTTTTTGTTTTCTTCAAGTTGGTTCTAAGATCCGTTTTCTTAGTAGCTGGATTTTTTGCAAATATTGTGTACGCCTCTTTACTGGGTTTGGTAATTTTGTCCTTAAACATGACCACCTCCGGCGGCTTACCGGTTTTACTAGCACCAATTAATTGTACGACCCCTTGTACATTTGTTGCAGCATCCAGAGAAGTTTCATATATAATGCCTTCCACATACGGAACTACTGTCTCCACACGTTGTACCCTTGCATCTATAATTTGATTTTCCTCTACACAAGGAGCTACAGTCTTTGAGCGTTTTTGTTTGCCCTCTATTGATTGAGTTTCTGATTGTAAATTCAATTGGCCCATAAGTTTTTTATACAATGATGCAATGTCCTCAAAATGTTTCCCCAGTTCTTCCGTTTCTTTCTCATCTGAGACTTGTTTTCGAGCCAATGTATCACCGCAATTTTTTTGCCATATAGCTATATTTTCCACATTAATATGAATAAGGTATACCTTGGAGTTTAGAGCTTCAAAAAATCTAGCAAGAGACATTAGAGCTGTATTCATATTTTCCACAGTCATCACAGAAGGTTCTTTAAGTTGTGAACCCATATTTGTAACCGACTCATTCCTAGTCTGTCTCCTAGGGGTTGGAGGAATGTGAGATATTGAGGATTCAGACTCTGATGTATTCCTCTCCTGAAACATAGTCAGTGTTTTTAATAGTTCGGATTCAACTACCCTGGCTATGAAACAGGAATCCGAGGATTCCAATTCTATAACCGCAGCATCCGTCACCACCTCTACATCAGATTTGTTCAACAAGGGTACAGCAGTTCCAGAAAGAACATTCTGCAAAATCATAGTATCCGATAACGAAGTGTTACACAAGTGTTTAGCATCCTTAGTCCCATCATTCCCTTCCATATTAGTAGGAGAACTCATTAACAATTGCAGAGCTATAGCACTTTCTTGATTATTTAAGAGTGGTCGCGCCTTCACAGTCGAGACACTCAAGTTTATTGCTTCTGCTATAGGTTTCTTTAGAGCAGGAGAAGTTATTGTGGCAAACCCAAATTTGCGCAAATCACCAGTTCCAATGGTAGAATGTGTTCTTTTTCGTGAAGGTCGATTATCCCAGGGTGCACTTTTTACCCGGGGGCGGGCTAATTTTGATGTAGATACAAGATTTTCTTTCAAAGTGGGGTGAAATATGGTACGCAGTTTTTCAGGGCCAGGCATGCCTGTGCAGAGTGTAAACATTAATGTTTGTTAACATCCACACAGGCAATCGCTTTGAGTGAACACCACAATTTCAATATCCTATAAGGCAACGTGCCACTCTGCTGATTTGGAATAGCGTTGTGGTTTATTTCCGCTCTAGCTCCCCGCTGCGCTGTAACAGAGCGACACAGCGGGACTTACCTCAGTTACTAGGCCGGGATCAAAGAGCTAATACCTCCGCAGTCTCCCGCCTAGTGGTCACGCCTTCAGCGCCAAACAGCCGCACAACAGCCAGTGGCCTTGACCCCAATGGGCTTAACGCCGCAAGGGTGGTTGGCTCAGCGCTTTGAGGATGATGGAAGTCACTAGATACGTCACGTGTCCAGCGCTAGCCCCGCCTCCTCCAGGAAGCACACCAGCACCAGCAAGAGCCCCTTCACAGCTCGCAATGCTGGTTTAAAAGCCAAAAAACGTTCATTGGGGGGGCGCTGTTGCGCTGAAGCAAGATGGCCGCTTAAGCGTCACGTTCCGGACTGGCAGAGCAATCGATCCTTATTTCCTCCGCTCAACGCTGCATATAACCCTGCAGGGCTACCTACGATCCTTCGGGAGCCTTCCTGCTGCGAGCGTGCCAAGTTTGGAACCCGTACGCGCCCCGGGGACCGGACTACGCCTCTCTCCCCTGACTGCGGCTGTGGCCTCCTGCTCTCCCCGCAGCTCCGGCGACGCCGGCTCGCCCACCCACCTGAGGACGCGGCGCTGCGGGCTGCCGTGGGGGAGGGGCGCCAACCCCGCGAGGCGCACCGGACCATTGCGGCTGGCCGGGCTGCCCCCCATTTACTTCACGATCCATCTCAAGACGTCGGCGGCCGCCCAGCTCCAGCGGTGCTTCTGGTTCTGCGCCCCTACGCCGTGTCCTGCGGCGCTCCAACAACAGGCCCGGCTCCCGCTTCTCCTTCCCCTCCCCCGCCGCTCCTCCACACGAACAACAGCATCGGAGTGCAGCAAGGTAGGGGGCGTGAGGGGGGAGGGTGTGCCTGGCTCCTGCGGCCGCCCTCCCGCAGACCGGAGGCCCACTACCTCTCTCTTCTGTCTCGGAGGTGGTCTCCCTGCTGATCCGGCATACACGGGCCGGCACCACCACCAAGTTCGGCGCGGGCGCTGCCCCCCCCCCCCCGCCTGCCTGGCTCCCGCTTACCCGCACAACATCATTGCTCCCACCTGATGCCGGCTGGGGGGGCCCGAACACTAAGACCCACCGGACCACGATGCGAATTTAGGTCCCCCACTGCAACATACCCTGCTGTTGTCCGCATCCCAGTGCTGCTGGGGCCTGTCACTACGCACCTTCTGGTTTGCACTAACGCGCCCATGGGCTCAATTGGAGGACCGTGCCTACCGCTGTGACATTCATCGCCTGGTTACGCTTGGCCTCACACAGGCGGCCCACCAATCCCCCCCGCTGGCCACCCCTTGCCACCCACTTCAGCGACGCCTGCTCGTCAACCCCTAAGGTGCTACAGTCTCATTAACTCCTCACTATCTGTGGGCCCAACAGCTACCCCACGCCTGCACTGACTCTGCACATACATCGGACCTTACGATCTGGGGAGTGGGCCCTGCGCTAATATCAAGCTTCCACATTTTGCCCTGGCTGCCGCAATATCTTATACTCATTGATCCACGGCCTCTGGTTGCTTCCTGTTCCTAACCATATTTTGTACACTGTGTTACGAGGTGCGGGGTCCGTGCCCCCCCTGCCTTCTCCTCGACCTACGATATTGCCAGGATGACCAAGGGGGGCACGAGGAAACAGAGCTCCATCAACATGTTCGCAAAGGCTGCGGTGAGATCGTCGGAGGAGGCTGCCGAGCAGGCCCCTGTTGCCTCGTCTGATGCAGCTCCGGAATCCCAAAATATGATGGACTTTATTCGGGAGGGCTTCGCCGCACTTCACTCAAAATTAGACGACATGAACGGCACTATATCCTCTATTAAGGCCCACATTGAGAGGACTGATAGCCGGGTGTCAGAGGTCGAGACGCGGGTTGGCTCCGCTGAGGATGCGCTGGGTGCCCTGCGTTCTGAGGTCGCCGCCCTCTCCAACGAGTCCTCGAGGTGGAAAAGAAAAACGAGGACTTGGAATCCCGCTCAAGGCGCAACAACCTCCGCATCATCGGGGTTCCCGAGGATGAAGTCCACGAGCCAATGGAAGATTTTATTCAGCGCACACTGCTGTCGCTCCTCGACGAGCCCAAGCTTTCCCCACACTTCGCTATTGAGCGGGCACACCACGCTCTGGCGGCTAAACCCAGGCCCGGCGCTCCGCCTCGGCCCATCATAGCTCGTGTGCTGAACTATCGTGACCGTGATGCCCTCCTCAGGGCCGCAAGGCTCAAAGGTGAGCTACTACTGGGCGGCGCAAGGATTCACCTTTACCCAGACTTTTCAACAGCCGTCCAACGGGAACGCAAGACTTTCCAAGCGGTGAAACGAAGGCTGCGAGACCACTCAATCAAATATGCTATGCTCTATCCCGCCAAACAACGCATAGAACACGCTAACCAGGTGTTCTTCTTTACGATCCCAGAGGAGGCCTCCAAGTTCATTGACGAACATTTTCCTGGCTGATCCCTCTCCTCTGACCACGGTTCTGCAGTTACCCTAGGTTCCCGACGGGGAGTGGCCAGGCCCTGCCACCTTCCCGCATCGGGGCCACGCTGATCCTCTATCCCGTAATCTGCTTGTTCTGTTCAACTTACATAGACGTACCAGATCACCATGTACAAGTACTTTGCCCAAGCTACATGCGACTCCTATTGTGGGCGTCTTTTGCTCTACTGGATCTGCTGCAGCCCGGAGCGACGCGGCCTGTCAGGCCTACAGGCCCCCAGGCGCTGATGCCCCTGGTTTGGTTTTAGCTGAGGGGGGTTGGGATTGTCATCCCTCTGTTTGGGGGGGGTGGGGGTGGGACATGTTTGGGGTTTTGTTATTAAAAAGTTGGCGCTGGCAGCGAAGGCGGACTGTGGTGTGGCACTCAGGAACTGTTGCCGCAGGGCCGCGAATCTGACCCATTGGTTATTGACATTTTCTCTGTTTCAAACGCCACCGCATCTGTGATCGAGAGTGACCTGACCTTTATGAGCTGGAACGTACGGGGGTTGGGTAATTATAAAAAGATGAGGCAGCTCCAGTTGCAGGCCGAGCGCCACAGATCCAAGATTCTCTTTTGACAAGAGACACATGCCCGCTCGGAACAGTGCATGCGCTTCGCCAAGACCGGGGGCCCCCATAGGTTTTTCACTGACTTCTCCACTTAAAGCCGCGGGGTCATGACCCTCATCCATAAGAGTCTCAAGTTCACCCTCATTTCCTCGTTAATTGACCCCCAAGTGGTTCTGCTGAACATCTATGGCCCTAATCTAGATGACCCGGATTTTTATGTGCAGGTCACCTCCCTCCTCGATGGTTTCCGCCTTGTTCCTATCCTCTGGGGGGGTGTCTTCAACACAATCTTTGATGTAGTTCTCGATAGATCTGGCTCCAAGCCCCGTCACCTCTCCAGGGCAGCTTACGCTGCACTATGATCCCTACCCTGTCTGTCCATGGTGGATGCATGGAGGTTCTTCTACCCGGATTCCCGCATCTACTCTTTCTACTCCTCAGTCCACGATTCCTATTCCCGCATTGACAGATGGGTGATCTCCAACGAATTGGTTAAGAATGTAATACAGTTAATGATCCTTCCCAGAACCATGTCTGACCATTCTCCAGTCACTGTTACTGTCGGCTGGGGTCCTGATCCCGGCCGGACTCGCAACTGGAGGTTGAAACCCCTCTCCTTACTGGACCCGGAGTTCTGTTCCGAGCTCGAGCTGTCGATTGAAGAGTTCTTCGAGACTAACACGGGCTCAGTAACGTCTCAGGCCACTCTATGGGAGTCCTTTAAGGTTTATATTAGAGGGATTGCGTTGTCCAAGGAGAATGGGGTCCTTAAGTCGATCCAGAGAGATCTTGCCGCTAGTGAATCCAGACTATCAACCCTGGAAGCTACATGCTCACTTCACTCTACCCCGGGCAACCTGGCTGACATCGGGATGGAATTGGACACGTTCCGATCCCTTGCGGATCGTGAACAAAGGTTCTTGGATAGTCCTGGCATGGCGAGGAGATACGGGGAGGGTGAGCGCCCCGGTTGATTTCTGGCGCGATTGATCCGTCACGAGACGGGGTCCCCACACATACTTGGTATTGAGAGGCCTGACGGCTCCATGGCTGTCTCTTCGCAAGACGTCAACGGGGAATTTTTCACATTCTACGAAACCCTATATTCTAACTCAGATGAGGTGTCGGTGGCGGAGATTGACTCCTTTCTCGATGCCCTTCCTCTGTCAACCCTGTCTCCGGAGACAGCGGGTTCCCTTGACTCTCCACTCACACTGGAGGAGCTGTCAGACGCAATTGACTCCTTATCCTCAGGACGTGCCCCTGGCTCGGACGGTATCCCAGTCGAATTTTACAAGCATTTTGTCACAGCTGCTCCCTCACTTGCTGGCTCTTTGGGAGGAGTCTGTGGAGGCCAGTGTATTCCCCCCTTCACTCCGTGAGGCCACAATCACAGTACTACTTAAATCTGGTAAACTCCCTTCGCAATGTGGTTCATATCGCCCGCTCTCACTTATAAATTGTGATGTCAAAATATACGCCAAGGCTCTGGCGCTCCGGTTAGCTCCCTTCCTGCAATCTATCATCCATCCGGACCAGGTGGGTTTCATCCCAGGTCGCTCTACCTCCCTGAACCTGAGGCGTCTATTTAACATAATTAACAGAATCAGTCCCGAGACGCACGCAGTGGCTGTCAAGCTTGACATGCAAAAGGCATTTGACTCAGTTTCGTAGAGGTATCTATGGCGGGTTCTCGAGAGTTGCAAATTCGCCCCTCCTTTCTCTCCTGGGTCAGATTGCTTTACTCTACTCCTGTGGCCAGGGTCCGCACCGACGACCGTTGCTCCCCCCTCTTTGAGATCGCCAGGGGGACGAGACAGGGGTGCCCCTTCTCTCCCTTGATCTTCGCTATAGCAATTGAGCCCTTCGCCGATATGCTCCGCCAATTCCACCCTCATAGAGGCCTCCGCACTGTGGGCCAGACGGACATAGTGTCCCTATATGCGGATGACGCATTGTTGTTTGTGCGCTCTCCCTCCATCAACTTACCCCCAATACTGGAGGACATCATTCAGTTTGATCGAATCTCGGGCCTTAAAGTGAATTGCTCGAAATCCAATCTTTTCCCCACTCAAGGAATGCACTCTCCCTCCTCCTGACACGCTTGGTTTCACATGGGCTCAATCCACATTTACCTACTTGGGGATAGTGGTAACGCGCCAGCGGGTGCTGACCTTCCAGGAAAACTATCAGAAGTATCTCACACACCTGAGGGCTAAGGTCCGGGTCTGGGACAAACTCCCGATTTCCCTGGCAGGCAGGATAGGGTTGTTGAAGATGGTGGTGTTGCCCCAGTTGCTTTACAGGTTCACTAACGTACCCTTGTGGCCAGGGGGGGGGGCTTCTTTCGTGATTTGACCCGTACTGTGAATTCCTTTCTTTGGCACTCGGGTGCGGTCCGCCTAAAAATCGATACCCTGTCTACCCCCATGTCTAACGGGGGCTTCGGTGCCCCTGACTTTCTTAAATACTGGCTGGTGTCCCAAATCCAATATACTTCTTACTGGTTTAATACAACGGATCCTCCCACGCATGTCCGACTTGAGAAGCTTGCGGTCTGTGACCGGGACATCCGCTCCTTGGTGTTACAACCCGCTCCCTTGGTACTGGACTCACAGAGCCCGGTCGCCTGCACATCCGTCGCATTAGCGAAAATGTGGAAGCTGGCCGGAACTGCTTACGCCTTCCACGGCAACCTCCCTCTTTGGAATTTCCTCCCGGGGGTCCCGCAGGTTCCACCAGGCACGGTTCGTCGCTGGGCGGACGCGGGCTACGAGTTGTGACGTGTTTGACCAGGATATATTTGTTGAATGGCCCGATCTCCCCTTGCCCTTGAGGAGCGGCCAGAGTGTATGGCTCCAATATACATCCCTCCGCAGGACCCTCAAGCGTAATTACCAAATGTTCCCTGCGTTGCCACCGGACGACCTGCCATTGAGGAGCTCTCCTCCCCCGGGCCCACGAGGGGTAAAATTTCCAGGTTATATACTATGTTACAATCTAGATCTGTCCCAGACTTTGCCAAACTGAAGCGTGCTTGGGAGGCAGACCTTGGTGTTGAAATGTCGGATGAGCGCTGGGCACACCTATGCGAGCGCACACATGGAGTGTCCTTCAACTCCCGGTTTAAGCTCATTCAGTTCAAAGTACTACATAGGTTTCACTACACCCCGATCAGACTACATCGCATGTCCAGTGATCACCCTGCCAGCTGCCCTAGATGCGGCCAGGACGATGCCGACTACATCCACATGATTTGGTCCTGCCCCCGCCTCTCACAGTTTTGGGAAGCAGTTTGCTCGACAGTGTCTGCTGTGCTCGACCATCCCATTGTTCCTTCCCCGGTGTTATGCCTCTTTCACGACCTCCCAGGCCTCTCCCGTGACTCCAAGAAACTAGCTGGCCTCTGCCTGCTTCTCGCGGTGCGCTCCATCCTGCTCTGCTGGCTTCGCCCCTCACCTCCCACACACGCCCAATGGCTGAGAGCGGTCACGTGGGACTCGGACTCTGAGGAAGCCTGGTCCCATATGCAACCCACCCACTCCAGGCCTAGGAATATCTGGCTCAGGTTCCGCTCTTACATGTCCGATCTTATCGCGACACCGGATGCCTCCCCCCCCACCCACTTCCCCCCACCAGCTTGGGTCCTCACCCCTATCATAGTTTTCTGTTGCCCTCTCCATGCTGTGACTGTGCCCATTGATTGTGCTATCATGTGTAGTAACCTCTGCGCACCTACATTATGTACACTGCATTCATACTGTAATTGCCTGACGCTGTTCGCCTGTGTTTTGCTGCCACGCTGAATAATAAAAAGAAGTTTAAAAAAAAAAAAAAACGTTCGTTTATGCAGCACAATGATTTCCAGTCAGTGCAGCACCTTTCACCGCTCGGGCGGTTGGCTCAGCGCTTTGAGGATGATCGAAGTCACGTGATACGTCACGTGCCCAGCGCTAGCCCCGCCTCCTCCAGGAAGCACACCAGCAAGAGCCCCTTGACAGCTCGCAATGCTGATTTAAAAGCCAAAAAACGTTCGTTTTTGCAGCACAATGATTTCCAGTCAGTGCAGCACTTTTCCTCATGCTGTCAAGAATTGGCATCCTTTTTCCGGAGCGGCATCCCTTCTCTCGCATTCATTTGTGTGGTGATATCCAGATGGGAGTGGGATACTAAACATTTGCCTCAAGTGCCACAGTACTTTGTTGGCTCTGGCACAGTAATCCAGGAAATTACACATGAAGGACCACAAGGTCTTGACACTATGCACTCCGTTCAGACATAATGTAAGAGAGTAGCTAAAGTATGCGGTTGGAAATGAAGAGCTAGAGGTGGTTGGAGGTGTACAACAGGAGGTGGAGGAAGAAGTTAGTGATCAGAAGGAGGCAGAAGTGAAACATTGGAGGAGGTAAGAAAGGGCCTAGTTACACAGCCTATGAAGGATAGAGTGGGAGAACTTGGCCAAAGGCAGGAGCGAGGGGCAAATCCCAGTCTGAAGGGGTTAAACCCAGGGTGAAAGGAGGAATGAGACCATTACACAGTGATCAGGAGGTAAAGGACAGGTGCAGGAGTAACGAGGAGGGGCAGGAGAATAAGGCCTGTCATCAGAGAGGTGCTCCAATCCAGTGTTCCTTGACACCATCTGAGACACTTCCCATGTAACGGTTTACTCGGGCAGCAATTGCAGACAGAAGATCAGAGAACATAATTGCCTACTGACTGAATGTGGGAACCCCATTAAAGCCGTTTGAATAAACATTAGCATTGACCCAGTGGTAGGTGTATAAACATTGGCATTGACCCAGTGGTAGGTGAAGAAGTGTGCAAGGAAGACTGCGATTCAAGAGACTTCTTATATGTTGTTTTCCTTCTATCTTGATTGTGTAAATAAGCTCAGTCTGACTCGAGGTGTAGGTGCTATCTCTTTGTGCATAATCCTTGGCTACCTAACAGATGTTTGACATCACTAATATAACATAGTATATCTATTTTGTAAAATGTAACTAACATCAAGTGCTGCAAAGATGTGGTCTACTTTCTGTAGTAGAGATGGTCTTTTTTCTGTAGTAGAGCTGGTCTACTTGCTAATTTGATGATAGTGGATCACTAAATCTTGACTTCTACTACATTGTTATCTTTTTCTTGTTATTACTCAACACCTCTGGTGACACAAAACTCTCTCATCTCACACAAAATCTTGGTTGGAAGTTTAACATCAATCACAAGCTATCAATGCAGAGAAATCCGAATTCATTTTAATATCTTAAAACACCATGTTTGCAATGATTTTGACATTACCATTATCACACACTTTTGAGGACCTGATCATCATTACCATCACACATCATCTCTGAGGGGCTTCAGTATCGCACACAATGTCAGAGAGAATTTTAACATAATTATTATCACATACAATGTATCTGGGGACAGAGCATCAACATTGCCATTTTCACTCACACTGTCTCTGTGAGGGCAGATAAACCATCTCTATGGGGATCTTGACATCATCATAATCCCATCCCATCTCTATGAGAACTGTAACACCATTGTCACCACAAAGTATCATTGTGGGGATTTCAACATCGTTATTACCAAACAGTCTCTGTTGCGATTGCAAACTAACCAAGACAAAAACATATTTGTGTAGACATACATACACACACACACACACACACACACTCTCTCCCTCTCTTTCTCTCTCTTTCTCTCTTTCTCTCTCTCACTCTTTCCTCTTTCTTTCTCTTGCTTTCTCTTTCTCTTTCTCTCTCTTTCTCGCTCTTTCTCTCTTTCTTTCTCTCTCTTTCTCTCTTTCTCTCTCTTTCTCTCTTTCTCTTTCTCTCTTTCTCTCTTTTCTCTCGCTTTCTTTCTCTGTCTGTCTTTCTCTTTCTCTTTCTTTCTCACTTTCTTTCTTTCTCTCTCTCCCTTTCTCTCCCTTTCTCTCCCTTTCTCTCCCTTTTTAAGGGAGACTTTAACATCACCATTATCACACATCATTGCTCTGGGGACTTCAACGTGATTCTCATACATGATCTTTGTGAGAACCTGGACATCAGTATCATGACGAACAACCTCTATTGGGACTTTAACATCCCCAACATCACACAATGTCACTGGGAACCTTAACATCATGAGAATAACACACCATCTATTTGAGGACTTTAACGTCATTATCCAACACCACCTCTGTGTGGACTTTAAGATAAACGTCACACACCATCTCTGTGAGGACCTGGACATCAGTGTCATGACATACAATATATATTGGCACTTCAACATCACCAACATCAAACACCACATCTATGGGGACTTTAACATCGATAATCACACACCATCTCTGTGGGGACTTTAATATCAATATAATTACACACCATGTCTGTGGGGACTTTAATATTATTATCACATACAATAATTGTGGGGACTTTAAGTAATTATAAACACCCACCTGCTCTGTGGGGATTTTAACATAAATATCACACACCATGTTTATGGGTACTTTATCATCATGTTAATTACACACCAGCTCTGTGTGGACTTTACTGCATTCTAAAATATCATATGTATGGGGACTTTTACATGATTATTCATGCACACCATCTCTGTGAGGACCTGAAATCAGTATCATGACAGACAATCTCTATTGGGACTTCAACATCAAATACGATTTTAGTGGCGACTGTAACATCTTCGTCATCAGACCAACCATAGAGAGGAGATGTCTGTATTTGTGCCAATATCTAGAGCTGTGGTTCCACTTCTGTATCAATGTCCTTGTCTGTCATTATTTAGGTCTATATCGCAGTGGGATTCTGCCTCTGATTATTCGTGTTTGCTTCTACTTTAAACTTCTCTGTTAGTTATCACAAAATTAATCACAACTTTTTTCTTATTATTCTCCACCATCTCCACATTTCTTTTCCTCCCCCTTTCTTCTGCATGCAGCCCTCTTACAACAATCTTCCCGTCTCCCATTGGTCCCCTTGGTCAAATGCTCCCCTTTGCCAACCTTTTACTAAGCTTTCCACAAGGGCTGGGTTACACAGATGCAAAGTAAAAAAATAAAAACTCCTATCCCTTCCCCCTTTTTAGTCTCTGCTTGCAGGGTAGTAGCCAGGTGCTTAGGCTGTTCATTCCCTGTGGCTTCCTTCATGTGCGCATGTGTTTTGTTTCTAATTTGGTTTGGGGAAGTTGTATGTGTCTCTCTAGCAGTCTCCCCTCACTCCTACATCGTTTTCTGTTGCTCTTCCACTTACCGGGGGGTCTGTCTGAGGTTCGTAGGTAGGTTGTTGGCTCTCTTATTTCTGTTGGGCAAGAAAAAACCCAGTCCAAGCCTTTTTAGTTCCCGATTCTATCCCCTGGTTCCGGTATGTGTTTTCGGGGATGTGCCCAGGTGCATTCTGGGAGCCACGGTTCTGTAACCCACGAGCATGCTGGCCAGAAACGAGGTTGGCCGGCATTTGGGAGGTACAGTGGTACCAGTATTCATACGCAATGCACACTCAAGACAGTGATGGACTTTGTCCCCCACATTAACATGTTCAAGACACAGGCCATGTCACACTCTCTACATATAGACTTATTTGTTAAATTATTGTCCACTCCTGATCCAGTGATGTCCATTGAAATTGAAGAATATATTATGGCAGCCATCTTCAAACATAGAGTTCCTCTTATGACACACTTTCATCGCCCCATCACTTTGCTTCTTGGCTTATTCCCTTTTTTCTCCTTTGTTATGTTAATGAATGTGTACTGCGCACGAAGGGCCAGGAGGCATACGGGCACACAATTAAAAAAACTGGTGTTAAACACAACAGAACATACATAAAACCGCTACCAGTCAGACAGCGGGGTGTGCGAACATAACTTTAAAGACACTACCCAAACAGGTGGGGCTTTAATTTCTTCTTAAGCATCTCCCTTTATTCAATCACTCTGAGGTCCGGCGGGATCGTGTTCCATGCCATAGGTGCTGCTGCAAAGAAGGCCCTTTTGCTGACCATGGCCAGTTTAGTCCAGGGTCCACCAATACATTGGTATCATCGGATCTGAGTGATCTTACCAGAGGCTTTCACCTCAGGCTTTCTGTCCGATATACAGGGCTACTCCCTGCCAGACACTTGTGTGTTATAGTCAGCAGGCTGAATGATATTCTAACTTCTATGGGAAGCCAGTGCACATTTCCTATAGCCTCAGAAATATGGGCTCTTCTGTTCAGTCCCTCCACTGCTCTGCACTGCGATATCCGGAATTATCTGAAACCTAGCACAATCGGTCTTAATGATTCCTACCAGTAAGCTTACTGCAGTATTCAATGTTTGTGCTCACGATGGCTCTGCCCACTGTAGCACAGCTTCTCTTAGACACGTACAGACTTACTTGAAACAAAAGTCTAATGCTCTAGGCAGATACGGATACCAAGCTATTCACCTGTGGCCGCATATTTAGGGTATTATTCAGGGTATGATCCAGGTATACACTGCATGTCTTCAACTTCAGCTGGGTAGCGATTCTGCATCCTGCCATCAGAAAGTGATGGTACTCTGGATCAAGCTTGTGTGTCCCGGTCCCCGAGCCTACAACTATCAGCCCCGTTTTCTCGTCATTAAGCGCCAGGTCAATTTAGATCATCCACGCCTGAATCCACCCGTACAGTTTGTTGACGTTTTTTACATCCTCCACGTATACTCTGGATAGGGGGATTACACATTACGTGTAGTCCGCATAATTTGTAAAGCAAACTTCCCCTATCCTTGAGCAGTTGGAAGAGTGGTACAATAAAAGGATGGGGAAAGGCACACTCCCTGTGGGACTCCATACTGCAGTCTTTCAAGGGTTGCTGCTGCACCGCTACTACATACTCTTACCAGTCTGTCTTCCAAAAAGGATTTTTCCCAGGCTGCAACGCTATTGGAAACATTTGCTTTTTTCTGCAGTCTTTCGATCAATAAGGAGTGATCCACCACATCGAAAGCGGCAGATTGGTCTAGCACGAGTAGAACCATTTGACCCTTGTTGATTAATTGTAACATGTTTGACTTAAGGTCCATCAATGTCTCTGTAATGTAACCCGGCCTGAACCCAGAATGCCTTTTATTAAGGATTATTCACCAAGTGGTCTAAAATCTGCTCATAAACCACTCCATCTAGTATTTTGAGCAGAAAGGCATGTTGGTGATTGGTCTATAGTTTGTTGGGACAAAGGAGTTTTCAAAAGCAGCGTGATCCACGCATTCTTTAACTCCCCCAGGCACAAGATTCTCCTTGGAGGATAGATTTACAAATTTAGTTATGGTCCCTATCCGAGATGGAAGACAAGCTTTAACTGTGATAGCTGGACAGACACCACTTTTACAAGTAGTAGGTTTGAGCTTCATGACGATATTAGTCCTCTCGGTTTCTGTAATAGTTCTAAATCCACATCAATCCGAGTAGCCTCTCCAATTATATTCACTGTGTTTTCCCCATCTTCCAGCAAATTCAATGTTTTACTTTTCAAATGTATATTTTCTGTGATTTTATGGAGTTTCTTAAACATGGCTTCTTGGGTGTTGGTGCACCATACACCATCTTTGGCGGGACCCTCCATTTCTTTTGAGCAAGGATTCTCTAATTCCCTCAAGATTTTCAAATAATTCATGCAAGTCCTGCTCTGCATTAGATATTCTGGTGTCGTACATTGTTCTTTTAGCTTCTATAATGGCCAATTTGTAAAACTTGGCTGTTCTTGTATATGCCTCCTTATCCTCACTAAGACCAGTACTTTTAGCCTCTGTAATTCAGGTGAATACCATGTTTTCACTTTTTGCATGGTAATAATCTCATATTCAATGAAGCAATTTTGTTTACGGTTGTGGTAATGGTCTCCTAATGTAAATTTGCTACTTCAGTAGCCGAGTCTAGATTTGCTACATTCCTCGTCAATGTGGCGATTAGGACTTCCATGGCTTCTGCGGAAAGTTGCCGTAAATTCCTGGAAGTAATCCAGGTGCTGCTCTTTGGTAAACGCCTCACTCTCTTAGGGAGTGGTAGGTCAAACTCAATGAAGAAATGATGCGACCATTGACAAGGGGATATGATGAGATTCCTCAGGGACATGTTGCAGATAGCCAACTAGTCCAGGGTAGGACCTTAAGCATAGGTTGCTTTGTTAACTAGACCAGCTGACTGAATCCCAGTTCCGTGAGTGAATCTTCCAGGCCCATAGCAATATGATCCAAGGCCATCCCCAAGCCGCAAGTTAAAATCACTCATAATAAACATTTAGCATTCAATTTGAGTATAGGTAATACTGCAGACACTGGTTGAGTGGTAAAATCCAGCATAGGCGTGGGAGGTCTGTATAAGAGTACCAGATTTATTGTAGTATTGGCATCTATGCTAATTTTAATGTGCATTGCCCTGCAACCCTCCCAGGCCATTTCTACTTCCCAGACCTCTAGGTCTGCTTTAGAGATAACCGCTACTCCCCTCCCTTTGCTGCTTTATGCCCTTTATTATGAGTTTTTAGAAACGACACTTGCATTCATTGTCTGTTAGCCTTGAAGATCTGCTGAGATTTCTTCAATACTCTCCATACTCCTATCTGAATTGCAATCACTCTCCAGTGCTTGTTTCTGAATGGCTTGTTTGTTGAGGATTTGATACATCACAGTACACAGTTTTTTCTTTTTTTAAATAAGTTTTTATTTTGAATAAACAAACATACAAATACAAGACAGGTTTCACCAAGTCATCACAATCACATAAGTATACATCAATGTTAATTCCTCTTGGGCCTTCCCCAGTGCTTTTTAAGTCTCGCCTTCCCATCACTCTCAACCAGTGGTCGCCTCACACGGCTTGCCCTCTATTACAAATCTCGAAGGTGCTCTCTGCTCCAAATCTCCTCTGTCTCTCGCATTCACGTGGATGTCTCCTCGTCATCATTAAACATGGCTTGGATTAATAAATTCCAGGTTCCAATCCCTTCGCTGCTTTCATGCATGCCGCTCCAGAGGCACTCTATGCCATGCCGCTAGCGACCACCATTTCAGATCCTCCCACCAGGCCTCCGGTTTGGGACCGTCGACCGATTTCCATGCCATTGCAATTCTGCGCTTCGCTAGTATGCAAATCAAGTCTTTCAGCTTAGCGAGAGGGGAAGCATGTCTCCCAACCCTCGGGAACAGTCCTAAAAAGTAGTATTGTGGGGGCCACTCCTCCATCTGGATGCTTCCCTTCTCTGCTCTCTGTCACCTCCCGCCAGAATTTCTTTATCACTGAGTATGCCCAGAACATATGCATCATGTCTGCTCCTTCTTGCTTACATCTCGGGCAGGCCCGATTGGCTTCCTTTGTTATATGAGTCAACCTGTACGGTGTCATGTAAGCCGTATGTATCACATACAATTGAGTTAATCAGAATCTGGCATTTTTCGAAACCTGTTTGGTGTAACTCAGCACCCTGCTCCATTCTGCGTCCGTAAGGGCTCTCCCTATGTCTCTCACCCAGTTTCCTCGCACCTTGAGTCCTTCTGCTTCTAGGCTACCCAGGAACAGATCATACAATCTGGCAACCTTGTGCTCTGCTTCAGAAGTATCTCAAATGATATCTAGCATCTCATTGGTCTCCACCCCCCATTGCGGGTTTCCCCATCTTTTCTTGATTCTCCAGACCATGCCCAAATACATTAAGAATTGGCCCTCTTGTATCCCACTTTCACAGACAAGGGTTGGGAAGTCCATTATTATGTCTTCCTGCAGAAGGTCAACCACTGTTGCTGTTCCTTTGCTTTCCCAGTGTCTACAGAGTTGGCCCACAGCTCCTTGTTTGTTGTCTATGACTCCCACTATGGATACATTAATTGAAGCGGGGTCCGCCGCTTCCAGGTCCTTTGCCATATGTCCTTGCCCAGTTTTAGCAGTCCTGAGGGTCATGGTAAGTCCAGTTTCTGTACCCACAGGACTTTTCAGATAGTAGGTCCCTAGCATTAGTTGCAGTAGCGAGGTGTCCAGCGAGGTCTCATCTCCCAACCGGCTCTCTACGAATTGCAATTGTCCCGCCAGGTAATAATTCTCAAAGTGGGGCACCTTTAGGCCTCCCTCCGCGTAGCCCCTTTGTAGGGTGTTCCTCCCTCCCTGCCATAGGAATTTTTCTTGGGAGAGCGTATTTAATTTCTGGAAGAAAGCAGAGGATATGTTGCATGGTATGTTGGTGAAGTGGTATAGGAGGCGGGGGAGTACAATCATCTTCCGAAGGGCTGCCCTACCTGCCACCCCAAGGGGTAGTTTTATCCCAGAATCGCATAGTTAGCTACACCTTTCAGGGCTTATAAAGTGTTATGCTTGTGCAAGGTCTCTGGGTCATGTCGTACCTTTATGCCCAGGTACCGGAATCTGCTCGTCTCCCACTGGAGGCCCAGTCGGGGCAGGCGCTCTTTTACTAGGCCTCTGTATCCTGCTAGTGGGAACAGGCAAGACTTCTCTCGGTTGATTCTGATGGAAAGTGCCAAATTGATCTATTATGTCTAGTATGTACTGCAGGTTGTCTTCGGGCCGACTAACATACAGCAACATGTTGTCTGCATACAGGGAGACTAGGTGCTGTTCGCCATCTAACGGGATACCGACTTCTTTATATTCTGCCCTGAGGTATACTGCCAGCGGCTCTAGCGCCAGGATGTATAGCACCGGTGACAGTGGCCAGCTTTGTTTTGTACCTTTCTGCACCTCCCACAAGGTCTCGGGAGGATAGCTCAGGGACAACGTGCTCGCCTTGGAAGCAAGAAGACACGGAGCAACACAGGTTCTATCCCCGGGCCCGCGCTTAGAAACCACTGGGTATTAAGCATGTTATAAATGACCTATCATATCAGAAATTTCTTTGCCCGTCCGTACTCGTGCCATGGGCGCGGTGTAAATTAGCTTCACCCATCGCACGAAGGTCCTACCGAACACGAAGCGCTCCAGAGTCTCCAACAGCCAGCACCAGCACCAGCAAACAGTCGAAGGCCTTTACTGCATCGAATGAGGCCACTGCGCAGTCTTCCGTCAACTGTTTAGTGCTGTCTATCAAATGGTGTAGCCTTCTAAAGTTCCATGTGGTGTTTCATCCCGGGACATACCTAGTTTGGTCTGTATGAATTAAGTTCCCTATCACACTTTTGAGCCTGTTCGCCAGCACCGCTGTTAGTATTTTGCAGTCCTGATTTACCATTGAGAGGGGTCTATATGATCCGCAGCTCAATGGAGTCTTGCCTGGTTTAAGGATGATTATGACCATGGCTTCCCTCAAGCTGCCGGGCGACACTCTGTTCTCATATGCTTCTGCAAAAAATCCTGCTGTTTGAGTGTCAACAGGTCTTTGTATGCTTTGTAGAATTCCCCAGGGAGTCTGTCTGATCCCAGGGTTTTGGCTGTTGGCAGCCCATTTATGACCTCACTAATTTCCGCTAGTGTTGGTGGGGCATCTAGCTTGGCCTCTTGTTCCCTCTCCAGCCTAGGCAGGTCTATTTGGGCAAGTGCTTTGTAGACATTTCCATCCCCCTCTGCTTCGTCCTATGAGTATAGAGTTTTACAGAATCTCAGAAACCTCATTTATTTCCCGTGGGGTTCTGACCACAGTCCCATGCCCATTTGTGATAGCATTGATCATGTCCCTCAGTTCCCCTCACCTACATAACCATTCCAGCAGTCTTCCAGGCCGATCTCCTTCCTCGTGCAACCTCTGAGTGTACTTTGCAAAGTCTAACTTTCCCAATCTATTCCATTCTCCCAGGCATTGCTGTAGCAGTCTCAGTAGTTCTCCTGATTCCCTGTGCGTTCCTGCCTCAGTGCTCTCCAGCCCGGCTATTTTCTTTTCTACGTCATCTAGAGATCCATGTATTTCTTTCCAAAGGCCTCCCATTTTGCATATTGCCACCCCCGTACAACCACCTTGATTGCATTCCACAGTGTGTTGACTCCCAATACACTGTCTGTGTCAGTGACAAAGTATTCATCTATCTCCTTTTTCAGGTATTCATTTAAAGCTTTGTCTTGCAGAGCTTCGGCCTGCAGTTTCCAGTTAGGTATCTTGGGTCTCAGGGTAGTGCATTGCCATGTAGTCGCTAGCGGGGCATGGTCGAGAGGGTTCTCGCCCTGTATTCTGTGTCTACAAATTCGTGCAGGGCTTCTCTGCCTGTGAAGATATATTATATTCGTGTATGCACTGCGTGGGGGTCCGAAAAGTGTGGATACCCTCTTGCTTCCCTGTGCTTCTCGCCAAATGTCTACCAACTCCAGATCTCGCAAGAGGGAACTGGAGGCTTTTGCCGGTGGCACAGGTTTCATGAGTTTCTGGTCAGACCTGTCTAGTGTCGGGATCAGTGTATAGTTAAGTCCCCTCCCCAGATCCATGTTAACTCTCTGTATACAGACAATCATGGGTACAGTGATGTGAAAAACAATGTGGCATCATGGTTCGGGCGTATTTATTTACAAAGCAAACCCTTCTGTATTCCCACAGGCCTCGGACTACAACCATTCTACCTTCGTCATCCCTCCTAGTCTCCAATAACTGGAATGGGGCAGTCGGGGCCATCCAAATGAGGACTCAATTACCTCCCCATTTTCTGGCTACCGCGGCGTGCCTGTCAGCCGTGAGGTGTGTCTCCTGCGCTACACAGCGCTCTCCCCTCCCCCAACATGCTTGTGTACCCACCCTTTTCTCCCCTTCCACCTCCCCGAAACACAGTTGCAGAACTCTGCATAGAACTTATCAATAGCCCAGCGGGGGAAATGTCCTCTCGGGCCTAGTTGCTTTTCTCGTTCGCACCTCCTCCCTACTGGGCAGTGAGCAGCGGCTCAATGCCTTAAAACTGGCATCAAAAATTGCCACGGGGAGTCTGTGGTTGCAGCTCATGACCGTCGTGAGTCGTGCACCTAACTTCTGCGCCGGTACTCCAATGTCTCGTGCTCCCCGATTCTTGAACGTATTTTCCTTGTACTCATATGCTATTGCGCTATGAGGAGTGAGGTGAACTCTGTGGTCCATTTTTCAGCTTGCTAAGGTACCGTTGCTCTACGCTGCGTTTTCGATCCTTCTCGGCAGCTGCGGTATCCTCTGCGTGTCCATCCAGGCCTGCGCTTCTGCAGTGTTGGCAAAAAACTGATCTTCCGTTTTGTAGGATTACTAGCTTGGCTGAGTAGATCGGCATGTAGCAGAGGTTTGCTCTCGAGTCGTTCTTTAATAGGGCCAAACATTGCTCTTCTCTTTTGCACCATAGCTGTATAGTCTGGATAGATTGCTAATTTCAATGACCCCCTCGTGATGACACCCCCCTCTCTAGAGTAAGCCAGAATCCTTTACCTGTCCTTATAGTTCATAATGTTCGCTATTATTTACTTTAAACTGTGTTTATTGGCATTTATTCATAAATATATTCTGGCAGATACAGCAAATCATAATTGCAAAATAAATGATCAGTCATGTCTCTGCTTTTTCGTTCAGCAGGTCAGAAGGCCAATGAAACAGTTAAACTAAACCGCAAACAACGTTCCATACAAAGTCAAACTCATTTACCACTCAGGTGTGGGGTGGCCCACTAATTCAAGGGCTGTGTTAAGTGTTAAGTTGTTTTACTGGAGGGGTTCCCCCAAGCAAAGTGTTCCTGGGCTGGAAATCTAGGGTGACCTTGTTACTTATCACTTGCATCATTATTTTATTTTAGGCTTTCATGGTGGTTTGTCATCCGATGGGTGGAACATGGCGCCCACCAATGATTTCCATGCTTCCAAGGTGATAGCAAGGTTATCATCTTGAGCCGATACTGATTTTGCCTAGGCACCAGATCTTTTTTTTTTTTAAACATCTCTTTATTGTTTTACAACATAGTAAACTTCTCCCCCCCCCCCTCTCCCTGTCCCGCTGGCTGGCAGTATGCAGTCTTCGTTTGTGGGTGGTGTGACCCCCGAGGGGGCTGTTAGTTCAAGTCCAAATGTTTCAACTGTTGTGGGCACCATTGGATCCTGTAGTCGCCCCTCAGGAAGGCCAGGGTTTCCCCCCCATTCCGTTGCGAATTTCCCTAGGTGGTGGTTCATGGCATATGAAGCCCATTCTAGCGCAGCCAACTCCCATACCTTCCGTAACCAGTCCGCCTCTGTCAAGATGATTGGCCCTTTACATCTCTGAGCTATGAGGGCCATCGCTGCCAATGTTTTAAAAAAAAAAACCCTTGCCTGACCTCGTTCCCTGCTCTCCCCTCCCTGCTCCCGTTTACCTCACTCCTAACACGACCTGCTTGGGATCCCCTACTGCCCCTTCCCCGAAGACTTGTACCTGAGCCTGGCGAATCTCCCTCCAGAATGGCTTAATCTTGGGGCACGCCCACCATATGTGCTCTGTGGTTCCCTCCTCTCCACATCCCCTCCAGCAGTCCTTGGATACCTCTGGGTAGATGCTATGTAGATGGGATTGGGTGTAGTTCCACCCGAATAGGTATTTGTACCATGCTTCCCGGAGCTGTACTGCCTTTGCCACCCTAGGGATTCTCCTCCAAAGCCTTTCCCATTCCTCCCTTGTAATCTCTTTACCCAGCATCTGGTCCCATTGGATCATGTATGGCCATACTCGCTGGCTAGGGGCCTCATCCAATAGCCCGTACAGGTTCGAGATGAGCCCCTTTGTTCTGTCGTTTATCAGTAGGAACCTCTCAAATGGGGTGACTTGGGGGGGGGGGGGGGGGGGGTTGCCGCTGCTCTAATTTCTCCATTCATTACCCAGTGTCTCAACTGAAAGTATCTGTCTCTCCCCTTCCCCTACCCCGAAGTCTTGTTTGCACTCTAGAAAGATTTTATTCTCTCGGAAGATGCCCTGATCATCCTGCAGCCCCCCCCCCTCTCTCCTCTTATCAAAGGCCTCTCTCTCTAATCCCGGTGTGAAATCCTTGTCGTTAAAAGGTGGGCTGAAAGGTGACGGGAATGTCGTGATGCGCTGCTTTTTTACCACTTTGTCCCATGTGTCTGCTAGTGCCTTAGTAATCGTGCTCATGTATATATGTTTTGGCCAAAGGAGGCACGGAAGCCACTCTCAGATCATGTTGTTACAGCCCTACCCATTTGGGTCCATTGCCTGCCCATGTTCTGCGAAAACCATTCCTGTATCACCCTCAGCTGTGCCACCTTGTAATATTGCTGAAAGTTGTGAAGAGCCAGTCCGCCCTGCTTTATTGGTGCCATCAGCAGGTAGCGGCTGATTCACGGCCTCTTTCCCTCCCAAATAAAATAGCTTGTTGCCTTCCCTAGTAAAAATGGCGGGGGGCACCACCAGCGGGATCGCCTGGAACAAATAAAGCAGCTGAAGGAGCGTAACCATTTTCACCGCTGCCATTCTACCCATCCACGAGACCCTGAGGTTCCTCCATTTGCTATATTCCTTCCTTATTCCGTCTAATGTGGATGGGTAGTTGGCAGCGTACCACTCCGATATGGATGACTTTATATTGACCTCCAAGGTATTTGATCCACACAGGGCTCCACCAAAAAGGCGATGTTGCCTTCAGCTCCCTGGCTTCCTCCCTGCCCAGCGAGAGGTTTAGGAGTTTAGACTTTTTCTGGTTAATCTTCAGGCCTGACACTTCCCTGAACGCTGTCAGTAGATGTCTACAGGCTTCTAATGAATATTTGGGGTTAGTGAGAGGATAAGATATCGTCGGCGAACGCTGTGATTTTGTTGTGTGGCCGAATGGGATACCCTCCTTCCTTATTGCCTGTAGCAGGGGCTCCAGATGCACTGCATACAGTAGAGGCAAAAGCGGGCACCCCTGCTTAGGGCTGCTGCCCAGGGCGACAGACCAGGACGTGGGGCCATTCTCCAAGAGATGCATGGTCTGATTTTTATACTTAAGGAGCACAGAGGAGCAGCAGGGCATACAGGAAGGCACCTGGTATCCAGTGACAAGAATAGTTGGACAGCACCACGGATACATGCTCCACGGAGAGGGATATGCACTAGGAAATACAGCACAAGAAAGGAGAGCAGGAAAGAGTCAGCAGTATCCGGAGAAAATAACAGAAAAACCTCCCAGACGACCGAGCGGGGCAACCAGACAAACTTTCCTCGCAACACTCGCACAAATCAAGTTTCAGAGGAGACCCCCAAATGTCAGAAAAGCCATGGAAAGGGAAGGCGAGGCAGATGGTAATGGAGGCCTACGTGCAAAAAAGAAAGAATGGACCCCACGCAGCAGAAGGGCATGGAGGAACCAGCAGCACAATCGCATGTAACATCGCATGTAACCGTGTCCTCTGTGCTGCTTCGGCAGTGTGTGTGGTTTGATCTGCCGTTCCATCACTTGTTTGTGCGTTTAGAGGGCTTGCTTCTCCGGTGTTGTCACCCTCTCCAGCTATCAGATATCACCATTTATAGCCCTTGTGTCTGGTGCACTTTCCGCCTGTCTCCGCAGGCACTATGTTGCCTCGATGTCAGCCAGCTGCGTATTATTGGGGCAGCTGTGTTGCTTCCATGGTTGTGCACCAGTGGCTGAGCCACTGCAGGGTTATGTTGAGTCAGTCTGGGCGCCGGTGTCACCATTGGCCTGGGCTCCCCTACTGGTATGCTCCGTTATGCTTCTTCCTAGCGCAGGTGGGGTGCCGGGGATCAAGGGTTACTATCGATCCACTCTGTCCCTTTGTGCGGCGTTCACTCTCGTGTCTGGGTGATCTCCATCTTCTCTCCCCCCTGCCACTCTTCCTGTGATCCTGCCACCCTTGTTATCTCTGGTGCCGTATGTCAGCAGAGCAACATTTAACTATATTCCACCCTAGCCTCCTGGGAGCAACCGGAGCCTCTCTCACCCTGCGTGTATGCTCTTGTTTAGGGGCGCTGCTGGGGTCTCTCACCTTGGCTTTTCTTCCTAAGGATGGTGTGCTCTCCTGGTCTACTTCTTGCGTGGCTCCCTTGCTGGGTGCTGGTGCTGGATGCTGGTCGTTCCTCAGGTTGGCTTTCCTCAACTGCTCTCTCTGCTGCAGCGTAGCTGCTTTAGCAGGTTTTCCCTCTGACTCGCGCAGTGGCGGCGGCAAGGGTGATTCTCGCCTCGGCTCTTGCCACTGTTGTGCTCCGTGCCAAGCGCTCCGCCAATCGCTGACTGACGATGGAGGGCGTCAGTTAGTTTTTATTTTATTTGAATTTGTTGATAATCAGCAACATGATGTTCATAGATCTTCTATTGATGGGATTTATACCTGCTCTTACAGGGTGGAATTGGATATGAGAAAAATGTCAAACAACTTCCAACTTTGGTTGACGATAATTCAAGGAAGAGTTACATTTGAATAGGTAAGCATCCAAAAGAAACTAGATGATTTAGAACCACAGACAGTGAATTCAAATGGAACAACTATCATAAGCCATTTTATAATTTCTTCAAAGGCTATGATGATTAATCTATTCTGACCATGAACACTGAATTCTAATTGAAAGAAGACCCATGTCACAGCCTAGACAGGTGAAAGAATCCTTAAATTCTATTTAAGGAACAGATATATATGTAGAGATAGTGTGATGCAACGAACACTATGAATACTGATGAATTTGTTTGAATTGACTTCATACAGATTACTTGGAACTTTGAGAAGAAGGATTAATTATCAGCTCCTGAAGAAGGGATTCTCCCGAAACGCGTTGAGCAAAACTAATTTTATGTTTTAATTATTTTGAAAATTGAATATCAATTTATATTTTCTACAACAAATTAAATAAGACTTTGATCTTGTTGAACATTGTATTTCGAGATATTTTGATTAAGAATGAACACTAAATGGTCCAACTAAGGATTCAAATTTTGACTGCCATTATAGACAGTACCAGAGGTGTGCAGGGGACGGGAGCGGCCATCCAATTAGGACACTGTTCAAATTTGTTTGGTGAATGAGCCCATGGTTCAGATATCTAGAATATAGGGACTTCCTTTTATATCCCTGAAGAAGGGAGGGGAGTACCCGTGGCTTGATTGATGTTTGCGAAAAGGGGAGTTTCTTGAAATTATACATCGCCAGTATACTTACAATTTTTCGATCTAGCAGCCGCGGTTAATAAAGTTGATCATAATTTATTATGGCAGAAGCTGGCTAGATGGGATATTCCTCCTGGCTTGCTTTACACAATACAGCAACTGCAAACTGATGCAACTGAAAAGGTAAGTTTAAACAACTTGCGCGACTATTCAAAATCATACAGCACAGAGTTAAAACAGGGGTGCATACTTGCACCCCTGTTAATCAATTTATATTTGGGAGGCCTGCCTGAAGCCTTCATTACAGCGAATAACTACCCACCAAATATAGGCAACGTCAGAGTATGCTGATGAAATAGTGCTAATGTATCAGACTCCTATAGTACTCAAAAGATCTCTTGTGGTCCTTACACAAAAAGGTGTAGCCAACCACCTACTAATCAACCATGAGAACTCAAAATGTATACAGTACCAGAGGTGTGCAGGGAACGGTAGTGTCCATCCAATTAGGACACTTCAAATGTGTATTGTTAAAACGGTTTACTTGTGTTAAAACCATATTTTTCTCCCCAGCACCCTAATCATTTCTAAGTGACTTAACTCGGCTACTAAATTGTGACAAAAAGGAGTGCAGCTTGAATATAGACTAATGTGCTCATTCACTGAACACTCAATGCTCACAATCCAGCCTCTGTGAATACCTGCCAAGGTACTCATCGTACTAATGATCGACCCACGTCTCACATCTTAATGCATGTATCGATTTTTTTTGTATCCCTCCACTCGATTTTTAATAAAACTGGTTAACTAACTTTATATCTTATAGTTACACTATGCCTTGTAATTTGAGTTCATTCAAACATTTGGTTAGTTTGGCCCTTCCAATGCTGGAGAACCTTTCTCTTATAGGGGAATGGTGAAATGTTACTTTGTAATCATCTGTGCAATTAAATCTTTGCATGTCTTATGCTGTCTGTTTTTCCTTTGCTTCAAAGTTGGTTTCCTCGGAATAGGAGCACATAAAGAAAAATAAATAAATAATTGCCATGTTCTGCATATGTTATAAAAACCTCCTTTAAGACTCCTCTTAAGACAGAACTGTCCCTGATCCTCCACCCATCGGCCTCCTAAAATGTGTACCCAACTCCTGAACCATCTCCATATCTTTGGCATTATCCAATTTATCCTTCTTGAATTTCACCTTACTCTATTTACTTCAATGATCTCTACGTATGCAACACATCTCTTAGGACTCTAGTACCCAGGCCTTTGGGCAGCCAAACTGGTGTAACTTTACCTGGAAAATAAAATGTTGTCCACAACATACTTGAGATTGCCCTGGCACATCTCAAGCCCCTCGCTCATCAAAAACTTACATATACACCTTACTATACTCTGTTTCTTTTCTTCTATCTTTCATTTACACATTCTTAATTAATAACACACCTTTATGTCTAAAACCAACTATGGTATTCTTCTCATTATTAGACACACTTTTTTCATTCAATGATTTCCAGCAGATAAAGGCACTGCTATTCCAGGTGTGGGACAGACTGCTTCTTAACTCGAACAGGGTTCATGCGTTTTGAAACCAATATGGTGGTGAACTGGTGCAGTATAGAAGAAAACATTAATAATGTATGGCTCAGACTGGCGTGCTGTATAAGATATTGTATTGATGCAAGATTATCTATTAAGGCATAACCAGCCTGCCTGAAAATGGTGAAGCATTTATTTCTCCAACACTCGTTTTGTTAGATCGTCTAGTGAGAAATGTGCTAATATTTTGCTACTAGAGTCCAACATAGCCAATAGACGATAACTAGCTGGTACCATTCTCTCTCCATTCTTATGTACTGGTAGAATTATAATCACTAACTGTTTCCATGAAATGTACAATTCGCCCGATCTACATATTTTCTTAATAGATCTTGTAATATCCGTACCCACAGCTTCAGCTCTTTTGATTTTCAAATTGGCTGCACCGTCAGGGCCTGGGGAGCTAGAAGTATTAATTTGCTAGTGATGTAAATTCGATCTTCTGAACTATAAAAATAGTCATAGTTGTTAGCTAAGCAGACAAGAGAATTTGCTTTTTGATTTGGATTGAAAACAGGTATTTTATGAGAGGTCCATTTGTCTTCTGAAATGGGATTTATTTCTGGATTACTTTTTCCATCTCTGTGCTCCCATACGCATTTTTTTTTGTTTTTTGCATGGTTGGATTTTAGGACTTTCAGTAATATTGCCAACATGCAGTCTTTGTAAACTGTTTCATATGCGTCCAATTTTTATATTTTGTTTTGATTCATTTGATCATCACATTTTGCTTCATTGGGCTGAGAGCTTAATTTTTTGTAAATTTATGAAATGTGCAATGTAGCCCATTCTTCTTTTTTGCTATATCTGTATCGTAAATAGTGCCCAAACCATTAGAGTTGAAATATATCCATTTAGAGGATGAGTTACCAAAATGAGAAGTTAATGAGATAATCCAGTCCATAGTCTCGATAGCCGATCCTGCTAACCTACCTGGCCATGATTTTCGTTCAGTCATGTTTATTACGTATGTTGTGTTCGTGCCACATGTGACTTTTTTTTCTGAGATGAAAGGATTGGCCTTCATCCCGTTACGCTTTTTCACATATCTGCAGACTTAATGTTAATTCCAGAGTAAGATAGTCACTAAAATAGTTGAATGTTATTTTGAAGCTATTAATCAAATTATGTAATGTACCATTTACACACACATAACCGATAGCACTCATTTTGCTTTGCCTCTTCCAGGAGATGTGGCCAGGTGTATCACCAAGGGTTCTCCCATTAAGCATTATGATGCCTAAATCTTCCATGAATTGGGCCCATTTGTGCCATTCATTTTGTTAATCTGCATGACTGGTTTAGGAAGGTTACGTAGTCTTGTTAAAGTATACACTACGTTTGTTTTGGCACAATATGCTTTAAAATGACCCTGACTAATACGATTATCTTTTTGATTTATGCACATTCTTTCTCTTGATACTTCTAATATGTATAACATGATATCATTTATATAGGTTCTCCCCAGAGGATCATACACATTTACTATTCGGATTGGACAGAATTTGCTCATTGATGCGTATTGTAATTATAACCATCAGAATGTTTGGATTTCTCCTCAGGCAATTAGATTTTATATAGACTAGCGGTACCAACCAGCATTTCCTGGGTCTGTAGCTGACATGCAGGTGCGGGTCTGCTATAGCCTTGTTTGTTATATTGTGTCCTAACTTCCTATTTTTGAAAAATTGCAAAATCTGCAATCTCCCGAAATCGCCTATACTGATGGCACAGGGCCGGACCCTGCCCTCTGCTGGGTGAATTGGTGGGTTGATCAGGTTTCACTATCGCTAGTACACCCCAGACTGGTATACCGACCTCGGGCCAAAACTTCAGCCCACCAACTGTTATGGAGCTGGAGCCAACCCCGAACATACAAACTTTCCTATACATATTACATGGCCTGAGCACTTTTTGGGCAGCTTATAACTTTGCTCCCCCTGGACGAATCCAACTTTGCCAAAAAAGTATATGGGCCACTCTGAATTTTTTTGCAAAATTTGTTGAGGTTTGGTCAGGGGGGGGTCCCAAAATCTATTTTTTTCCCCATAGACCTAATGGGAACCAACTTTGCTCATGCCTACAGCCCAAACCACTGGACATATTTTCACCAAATTTGCGGCAGGAGCGGCGGCTTGGTCCCGAAAGCGTGCTTTTGTTAATTTGGTGTAAATCCATCCAGTAGTTTTCTTTTTAAACGACCAAAACGTAAGACAAAAAAAATGTGTGATATCTATGTCCGGTCCGCGAACTCACTTCCCTAATCGCTCCGCAGACTGGCCTCTGATTGGCTGTACTGTCCACAGACTGGCCTCTGATTGGACAGAAAAATGTTCATACTTTTGCGTGGTCCGTGAACATCGGGACGCGGCCGCCGATTGGGAGATGAGAAAACATGAAATATGTCGGTTCTCCTGAAACGCCCGCCATCTTGGATTGACAGACTTTTTGGGGTCCGCAAACAGCGCAGTAAAAACCTTAAAAAAAAAAAAGCAGCATTTCACTTGTCAAACTCAACAAACAATCGCTGGGGACGTGGGGGGGGATGAGTATTGGATTGGATATGGCCATAAGAAGCCAGAAAACTGTTGTTTCACCCGTGAAAGTCCGCGAACACCCCAGATGTCATGGGCAGTCCTGTGGGGTTCGCAGACATTCAGATGTCCTAGGACATCTGTACCTATTTCTGCATTACAGGGTTGGGGGAAAGCAGTTTTTGGATGGCTTATAACTTTTGCGCCACTCAATGAAACTGCATGTAATTTTGCACTTTTATTCTAGAATGGTTTTGCAAAGTTTTGTGGGATTCTGTCAAGAGGGGGCAAAATTAGAGGGGGGGTCCCAAAATATTGTAAAGGCATATACATGTGGTGTCATTTGACGAATCTGCACAACATTTGGCAAAACAATTTTGGATCTAGATATAAATGGTTTTCTAAAGTTTGGTGGGATTTTCTCAAGAGGGGGTGAAATTAGAGGGGGGGTCTCAACATTTTCAGATGGCTTATTTGTTGCTATTTGACGAATGTGGACAAACGTTTTGAGAAAGATTATAGATCCAACCTTCAATGTTTGTGTAAAGACTGAATGGATTTTGTCAAGTGGCGGCTAAGTTATGACTATTGTAAGTACATACATTTTGATACTTTAAAAAAAATAAAACATGGGTGGATTTCGAGCAAACACGTGAGGAGTATTGGCAAGGACATTAAAGCATGGTTTTGCAAATGTGCCTGTTTTATTTTTTGACAAGTGTAATAATGTAGGTACAAAAAATAGTCCTATACCTTTGGTGACTGAGGTATAGCCTGTGGTCGTGGGCAGTAGCCAGATTGTCTGGGTCATGGCATAAGGTCATTACGCGGACATCTGGCTACTGGCCATTACCGCTAGGTACAAAAAATGGTGTTAAAGTGGCTATGTCTACCTGGGACTGGCTATGTGGTAAAGTTATTCGAAGGTAGGATATGTTTGAAAGGGAAAAAAGTGCTTGTGGTAATATGTTCATAGGGTTGTGCAGGCTGCCATGGCAAGGGAAGAGGGGCTGTGTATGGAGCCCCACCTTCTCTTTCCATGTTGGCTGTCTTGGAAAAGGATTTTCCTGCCTTCTTACAGCGGGACGCCACAGGCGTCCTGCTATAGGAAGAAACATCTGTTTTAGCACCCCGGGTTCCCACTTTGGGATCCAGGGGTGCTAATGGCCTTTATCCCCCATTTCAGGGGCTGTAATGGACGATAATGGTCCGTAGCCCTCCTTATATATTTATTTATAACGCACCAATGCCCACAGACATCAGGCTGTGTGGTTACAGTATTTGTTGTGGAAGATGAGGTGGAGGAAGACCGCTTACTACTTGCTGAGAAAGGACTAACCTTTCTGAGAGCATTGCGGTCATTGGATTTCGAGTGGCAGTGCATGGAGGTGGTCCCGTAGGAGTACTGTCCAAGTAGTCTGCGACTGAGTACAAAATTGCACTCGGTGCATTTCACTTTGGTAGCTTTAGCCTTTTGTACACTCCCAACAGAAGCAAAGAACTGGCACACCAATGATTTGATCTTGATGCTAGAAGTAGGCACTTCCTCTACCTCATCTTCTTGGTCCTCTTCATTGTCTTTGAAAGTACTGCACTTTTTTTGTTGTGAAGGTCCTCCAGCTGGTGGTGGTGGTGGCTCTTGAGGAGGAGGGATGGCAATAACTGATGCCATTTTTAAGATAAACAGCAGTTTTGATAACATTCTTCCAAGTATGTACTGTGCACTAGATTGGTAATGGATAATGAGTACGAAAAGGTGTAGGAGGTGTGCAAGGGAAATTTTGAAGTTGAAAGTTCCTAGATCAGTAGAAAATGCAGTTCCGAACTGTCCGTGAAGGACGGATCTTATCGTGAAGTGCGGACGGGTTCTCGGACACGTCATCATGCCGCGTGCCAGAGTATGGTCATGTGGCAATGTCCAGAAGGTCAGCAATGAAGTCAGATGTTCGTAGATGTCTACGGATGCAAAACTAGTTGAAATAGTTGCAAAAAGTGTATAGAAGTGTTAAAAATGATTCTAGAAGGTGGGAAATGGCAGAGTTTTAAGGTGAGACTTTGTGAATTCGACACAAATATTGATATGTTTGGTAAGTATGATAGTAGTAAGTTGTAGGAAGCTAACATGCACTCGTAAAAACCTATGAAATTCCCTGAAAAAAACGTTAAAGGGACGTTATGGTTAAGTTGTACTAATAAAAACCTGTGAAATTCAGAAAAAACGTAAACAGGATGTTATGGTTACAAGTAAAATCGAAAACCCCCTGAAATTCGCTAGTTATGGTAAGCTAATCAACCATAACTCGCGCCACCACCGTGCACTGCTAAGACTAACACTCAGGACATCAAAGATGACATCACACATATCCTTGATTACATCACTGATATCACATGTGCATTTACTTTTCATACAAGGGGTTGTGAATGTAATGTTGGCAAAAAAGTATCAGGGATTATCGGGAGATGTGTAATAAACTACATACTTCATCACGCAATGTAGTGTTCTAAAGAACATTCCATTGAGTGTTATTTCTAGTACAGGAACCTACTCGTACAGAAATGTAGGCATTGGCTGCAGCATACTCCACAGAGGTGCTATATTTGTAATTTTCCAAAGTTATATAATAAAACAGTGAATGCTTCTGTATCATACTTTTCCGGTCTGTGAAACATGTACTAAGTAGCTAATAATGCATCACTTACTACATATTTCTACTAATACACACAAAACATAAATAGACTACAATGCATACAAATATGGGGCTTATATATGGAGAGTAAAGTAAGCAAACAAGAAGCAGTAGCATTAGCAACTGTGTATAATCTAAATGATTGTATTCACACACAAAAATGATTTCTGTGTTTCAGGCCTGCTTCTTCCTCTACATATGTACATCATAACATGCAATTAAATTCTAAGGAAAGTAGTGTAAGAACATGTGAGAATAGCAATATCTATAAATATAATACCTTTTGAAGGTTAACTTTCTGACTGTCAGTAAATAAACCCACCTGGCCTAGATATGGCAGTGAACAAAAAAGAAGGGGCTAGACATGTGATGTCACCAGTGATGTCATCAATGTCATTTGTGATGTCATCTTTGATGTCCTTGGTGTTAGTCTTAGCAGTGGACGGTGGTGGCGTGAGTTATGGTTGCTTAGTTTACCATAACTGGCGAATTTCAGGGGTTTTTCGATTTTACTTGTAACCATATCGTCCTTTTAACGTTTTGTTTCTGAATATATATATATTCACTAACAAAAACATTGTTAAAGGGACGTTATGGTTAAGTTGCACTATCAAAAACCTATGCAATTCAATGGAAAAACGTTGTTACAGGGACATTATGGTTACAGAAAAAACCGAAAACACCCCGAAATTCACCAGTTATGGTAAGCTAAGCAACAATAACTCACGCCACCAATGTGCATTGCAAGGACTAACACCCATGACATCAAAGATGACATCACAAATGTCATTCATGACATGACTGATTACATTGCATGTGTGGCTCCCTCTTTTATTGTTCTTCACTGGGAGTCAGGAACTAAAAAGTGGCAAAGGTGCTACATTTGTTGACCATACCCTTCTCATATGTTCTGACACTACTTTCCTTAGGCTTGAGTCACATCATAAGATACATATACATAGGGGAAGAAGCAAGCCTGAAACGCAGCAATCCGTTCTGTGCATGTACATAAGCGGTGAGGGTATGAACACTTTCTGGTGGTACTCCTACTTTTTTGTTTACTTTACTTTCTTTGTGTATGCTCATATTTGAATTATTTGTGGTCTCTTTATGTGTTGTGTATAGTAGTACAACAATGAAGAGAGGCATTCGTAGCTACTTATTACATGTGTCACACTGCAGAAAGCTCTCAAATGAAAGCATTCATCATTGTACGATGCAACATCCAAACATTTTGATTATTGCCCTGTATGAAGCATGCTGTAGACAATTGCTAAGTTTCTACATGACTGGGCTCGTGTACAGGAAATAACTCTGTAATGCAATGGTGTTTATAGCAATGCATTCCTTAAAGAACTATGCATCTCATAATAGTTCTTCCAATGATTTCTGATAGTTTTCTGTCAACATTACAATGGCAATCCCTTGTGGAGGCTGTTTATGAAAACTATATACACATATGATGTTATCAATCATGTCATGAATGACATTTGTGATGTCCTCTTTGATGTCATGGGTGTCAGTCCTTGCAGTGCACACTTGTGGCGCAAGTTATTGTTGCTTAGCTTACCATAACTGGTGAATTTCGGGGTGTTTTCGGTTTTTTCTGTAACCATAACGTCCCTGTAACAATGTTTTTCCATTGAATTTCATAGGTTTTTGCTAGTGCAACTTAACCATAACGTCCTTTTTAACAATGTTTTTGTTAGTGAATTTCATAGGTGTTTAGTAGGGTACTGTAGCCAGAACGTTGCTTTAGCATATTGTTTTCTGTAAAGATGATAGCTGTTTGGTACTGCAACGGAACCATAACGTCCCGTTAACAACAGTTTGTTACTGATTTCTTGGCTGCACTCATATACGTGTGGAAAGGCCAAATTGTCTGGTGTATGTATCCATTTGCGCTAACCCTTCCTTTTCCCAATAGTGTTGGTGTATCTTAGCAATTACAGATGTGCATGGTAAATGTTGGTGAGTGTTTCAGTAGTTTCTCTTTTTGTGCTAACATTGCATGGTGAATCTATGCCGCACAGTACTGGTCGAGATGACTACAGGTGAGCAATACGGACGGTTCCTAGGGAGACTGCACCTGGTCGGCGTATGTGCAATCACACTGCAAGTATCCATAGGACTCCATTAGTGACCGCATGTCTGCATCTTCTAATGCACTTTTAAATAGTTGTGGAAGCGCACGTGTATCCGTTCCACACCTATACCCATGCATAGGTCATCCACTGTGTGCTGGTAACACCACCCCTGTCACCAGCCCTATGGATTCATACAGTAGGCTACTGCATTTCAAGTACTTCTGCCGACTACGTGGGTGGCTGTACAAACCCACCAATGTGTGGCTGAAGCACACCTGACTGTATGACGCCCACTGGTAAACAGCAACCTGCAGTGTAACATGGGCGTGCTAAATGTCACATTAATTTGATGGATGTGCTGCTTGCCTTTCCATGACCCGTGAAACAGACACATCGTGTCTGCACTGAGCAGTGTGACAAAGTGTCAAGAGGTCATCTGCGGGTCGTACAGTTGAAGAAAACCTGTAACTGCAGGTGGGACAGCTGGTGTGGCTTGGTCACGTCACATACTAGTGCATGTAAAGGCAGGTAAGCAAACAGCAGAATATACAGAGCGCAAACAATCTTAGTGTAGGTGCATGGGTCGCACAGAATAAATGGCTTCCTGCTCCACGTAATGAAGCTGTGTTTCACGTTGTTGTAAACATTCTTATATTCCACAATGTATGCATCTTTGGGAATGCTACCCCTAAGACTAATGGCGTAGCATTAAATGTTTGTACTGCATGTGACGACAACTGAAATAAAAGCACAAGGGACCAGTGGGCAGTCTGCCGCCCTTCCAACAATTATGTAGGGTCATTTCATGTGCAACATTTGCCATATCTGCTGCGGGCAACAAGAGGGGCACTACTGTAGGGCAGCAGAGCTCTAAAACATCCTTGCAGACCATATGCCGTGCGCAGACCCTTGCCTGGCAAAGTGCATTGTATTGTGCATGTACTGCAATGCGCTACTCTACAGAGGGAAGGTACTTGGAAGTGCGTGGGAAGGGTCCTTCCAGGAGCATGACAATGACTAGCGCCTACGTAGGTGAGGGCCACTTAATAATTCCGTCTCTGGGCACGTCCCCTATGGTATCCATGCAGGTGCTGCCCCTTCTGTACCGGGCCTTTCCGGACGTTCCTTCTGTGGCGTGTGTCAGAAGACCATAATAAATGGAAATGAACTGGGTAAGGAAAAAAAAGAAATAAAGAATGCACCTTTTAGAGATGAACAACAGAATTGCCAATGAACGGATGCAGGGCGTGAGGCATGGCACTGTGCAAAACACTGTAGGTCAATCGGTTAGAAAGGTGGTCGCTGTGGAAAGAGGTTTCTTTACGTGTTGCAGAGCGTTTTGAAGAGTGTCAGTATGCAACACTTACTACAAAGTGTTTTCACTACTTCAAGAAGGGCACCAAGGCAATTTGGATGGGGTGTGCCGAAATCAGGATGGCAGCCATAGTAAGATGAACGTTCTAGCCGGGGAAAACTGTTCATGCTGTGAAACAACATATTCCCATGTGTGAAGTACACCATGTCACATGTCGTACAAAGGCACAAATACACTTCTTAGCAATGTACCGCAGTTTCCCCATTTGCGGACCAAGTAGAAAATGACACAGCCACATCAGTGTCTGCATAATGCGATAGAAAGTTATGCAAGAGATCGGAAACCAACGCATGACCTGGGCAAGGGCCTCCTTCATCGCAACCAGCACTGAAACTCTAACATGCTGTGCAAATTTCCCTCCACAATGAACAACAATAATATTGGCACGATTGTGTGTCACCAAAGTGTCACACAGACAAACCAAAATCAGTCACTTCATTGTAGGTACTCCATAGCACTACAAATCCACATGATAGATTCCAAAATGAACCGCCATTGCAGTGTTTTCCATTCACTTTGTCATGTATTTTGAACTCCCCTAAAACCTACACGCTGTGGCTCGTGAAACACCCAGCCATAATTGCACCCTCTGCATTTCTGTCAACAAATACACTGTGTACCACATGTGCATACACACCACACCCAGAAACCTTATTGACCAGTCCCGTAGCCTCTACAGGCCCATTTCTATGGGGGATATCTAACCTGTGCCACCCTGGAACTATCGCAATATACACTGACTTTTCGTGCTGTGCACGCGAGGGAGTGGGGGAATAACTTTCCACCAGGGTAGGAGACGTTGTTACTTGTAGCGGCTCTTAAAAGAGCCTTTGTTTGGGTTTTGTCGTTTTTAAAGGTGCTTCCATAGAAACACCTTTTTGTTGCGGTTTTTAGAAGTAAAATTGTGTTTTCAACGTCAGCTCACATTCTTCCAATAGGGTCTTCAGTGCAGCCTGCAGATTGTGAAACAAAATGTCATTGCCACTGGTCGACAAAGACATGCCATTTGCCTTGAAAATGTGTATATATCGAGAACCAATATTCTCATTCTCACAGGAGAACATCCCAGAAGCACTCAAGAAGTCACACATGCTTCTGTTGATGAGACCCCTTCTGACTTCTGGCTGGCAACAGGAATTATTGGAATTCTTCCACACTATTCTCAGGGGTATACATGAGAAAAGCACCTTGGCAGTGGGAAAAATGTGCTGCACTGCTTTCATCATCTTCTTCAGTTGACAGTACACACGGGAACAAGACATGGAACCCAAAAATAAGGCTCCAAAGTGCACGACCACAACATGTAAAGTTGCCAAAGAGGCCATGTATCGACATTCTACAAGCACTCTGCCGAAACAGCACGCTTCGACACTGCACCACAAAGCGTCCACTCCCCCCAATCCAAAATTGCCACAAAAGCCTTCTTGGAGGGCATACACAAACAGATCTTCCACAAAGGCATCACCCTCGACGAAAACTCTGCGTCTTGCCATGTTTGAAGCCGAACTACACAAAGTAATGGCAAAAATGATTGCCGCCCTTTCCTATGACGCACCTGATTGGACATTCCCCACACTCCCATTTCCATTGGCCACCATGGTGAGAAGCGCAGAATGTGGCACGTGCCTTTCCCCAATTAATGCGAGGGCCTCGCCCCAGTGAAGCAGGGGGAGTCCTTCTCCCTATTGGTGCTCTTTACTGTGACGTATACACCCTGAGCACCTGATTTGCCAAAGGCCATAGTCCCATTTCCTTTGGCCAGCATGGTGAGAAGCGCAGACTGTGGCACGTGCCTTTCCTCAAGTACTGCGAGGGCCACGCCCCAGTAAAGCAGTAAGAGTCCGTCTTCCTATTGGCACGCTTTTCTGTGATGCACACCCTGAGCACCTGATAGGACAATCTCTACAGTCCCATTTCCATAGGCCAGCATGGTGAGAAGCACTGAATGTGGCACGTGCGGTTCCCCAGGTACAGCAAGGCCCCTGATTGGACAATCCCCACAGTCCCTTTCCATGGCCGCCACCAGCAAAATCCCCGGATGTGGCTTTCGTACTGCGTGTGGGTGTGGGGGAATAACTTGCAACCAGGGTAGGGGGAGTTTGTGGTAAGGGGCGGTTCTTAAAAGAGCCTTTTTTAAATTATTTTTTTATTTTTTTAGATGCTTCACAAAACTGCATTGCCAATGGGTGACCACAAAATGCCATTTTCTTGGGAAAACTGCATTTCCACAACTAGTGAGGTCATTGTTGCAGAAGAACATTCCACGAGAGGACAAAAAAGTATACATGCTTCTGTTGATGAGGCCCCTTCCTGCGTCTGGCTCGGAATAACGTCCATGAGCAGTGGCCCATACTCTTCGTGGTATTATGGATGAGAAAAGCACCTTGGCAGTGTGAAAAAGCGTCTTCAAGACATCCAGCAATCTCCTCAGTCTACGGAACAAATCTAAGCAAGCCAGGTAACCCATATGCATGCCGCCATAGTGGATGACGATAACTCTGCTGCAAAACTGGCCAGGTCTTTGCAAAGTACATGCATATCAGCGAAATTGCACTGATACACAGCGTTCCACAATGCGTCCACTCCTTCCAAACCAAAATTGCTGTCAAAGTGTCTTTCCAGGGCATAGTTGTCACCTACAGTCAACACAATGCGTTTCGCCATGTCAGCCACTGTCAGTACGCAGAGTATAATGTACAACAGTGTCGCCGCCCCTTCCTGTTAACCACACCCACAGTACCTGATTGGCTAATCCCCACAGTGCCATGTGAAATGGGCAACATTGTGCGATGGGCAGCATGTGGCACGTGTGTCTCCCAAAGTACTGCGAGGGCCGTACCCCTGTAAAGCTTGAGCAGTCCTTCTTCCCTTTGCACTATCTTCTCTGCAGCACTACCTCATTGGGTTACGCGTAAATAGGCACACACACATCACATCCACCAATCGCATCGCATCGAAGCCGCCATCATCCAACACGGTCACTCCTGTACAACACTTCAAATGTACCGTTACACATTTACATTACAAGTGTTGTGCCATTCCAAAGCATGTCCACTACAAAGTTCAGTAAAAGTATGCACGATTTCTCCATCCGCATACATCCACATGGCCACCCAGGATGTGGCACATGTAATCCTCAAAGTACCGCGGAATCCGCTACCTTTTTTTCGTGATAGTGAGGGGGGCGGCGGGGTAAGCAATATCAAGCTGGGTAGGGGATTGGGTCTTCCAGCGTAAATGTATAAAGGTTTTTTATTTATGTGCGTTCAAGCAACATTTTTTGTTTTTATTTCTCATTATATGCGTTTCTGTTTGCCTCTCCTCACATTTTTGCCACATTCTGGTCAATGCTTCTTGCACAGTGTAAAAGAAAAAGGCATTGCCAATTGCGCTCAAATAAATGCCATTTCTACGGAACCCACTGCATATTTACACCGTCATGGGCCCATAATCTTCTTGGTGTTATGCATGAGAAAACGACCTTGGCAGTAGGAAAAATCTGCATCACTGCTTTCAGGTGACGGATTAAACGTCCACATGACATGTAACCCAAATGTAGACTTCCATAGTGCACCAGGACAAAGTCAACATTCGTGACGGACGCCACATATCTGCAAAGGCGAACCATCCTGCTGAAACTGCAGTCATCCTGACAGCCCCAGAAAGCATCCACTCCTTTCAACCCGAAATTACCAGCAACATCTCTTTGCACACAACACCTGTGCAGATGGCGCACAATGGTATAATCGACGATGAGCACTGTGTGTCTCTCCATCTCAACCAACCTCACAACACAGTATTGGGACGAAATGGTACCGCCCCTTCCTGTCAACCACACCTTTAACACCTAATTGCCAACTTCCCACAATTCCATTTCCATGTCCACCATGCTCATAATGGCAGAATGTGGCACGTGCGCTTTCTCATCTACAGTGAGGGCCACGGCCCAGTAACGTACACACAATGCTTCTTCCAGGCATTTTTGCAGCACTCTCCTATTGGGTGCTGTCAAATTATCAAACATGCATGCAGCAATCGCATACAAATTTCTGCATTGCACACTATCATTTCTGTATACCACTCCATATTTACTGTTAAACACTCTCCGTTTGATACACGTTCCGTTTGATTCCAAAGCCCCTCCACCAGAATCTTCTGCTAAAGAATACACATTTGCAGCATCCACAAAGATACTGAGGCGCACCCAGCACACCTTTGGCCATGCACACAACAGTGCAGCCCTTTCCACATCCACCATAACACTATGGATCCATGCATGCAGCCACGTGGGCACCTAACATTATGCACAAACGTAACAGCACTTCTACCCAAGTCCCCAACACCATAAAACACCCATTCACAAAAACGTGTCACAATTAGCAGAATCCACAAACTTACCACAGCTTGCACCACCCCTACCCACTGCCTTTCACAAAGTATTCTGTCACTGGCATCTCAACTCAACAGCTTCACAACATTGGACCTACTTCAATAAATCTGCACACAGCCGAGTAACTAAGAACATATAAGCGGCACTTCAACCATACCATCTTCCATACTCATATTGCATAAACACTGCACCCGTTGGCCACACTACACAACTTCTCACTGCACCATCTCCTGCCGTACACCAACTACTGTAGCATGTTGCAACTATAACCACAACCATTGAACGCACAATACACGCTTTGCAACTCACTTGAGATGCTGTAGCACGTCTACAATGTGATCCACACCCATTCTCCAAAGATCACCACCCTGTACCTGATGCACTGTCAAACCCGCATTGCTGCAGTGGGTGTGTTCCTTGCACACATTCCCCGCACCATAATGCAACCATGCATGTCAGCATGTCACCAACTACCACTATGCACATATGTACCACTGGCACAAGCACTCCTACCCAACCTTCACACCGCAATGGATATGCACAGCGTTAAATGCAACAGTTACCATAATGTACAGACATTACACTATCTCCAGCACCCCTACGCCCTTTCATTCGCATACTAATGTCTTACCCACTTCCACTCAAAGTATTGTCACTGCCAACCTAACCACAACATGTTCACAACATTGTCCATACTCCAAGCAATCTGCACACAGCACACTATCCAAGCACATTTAAGCTGCCCTTCAACCATACCCTCTACCATACTGACAGTATGCCAACACTGCACCCAGTGCCCACACGGCATGCCTTTTCACTGCACCATCTCCAACCACGCGTGAAAAACGTTATCATGTTGTAACAGTCACCTGACCTGCAAAACTAAACGTACACACATGGCAGCTCACTTCTGCTGCTCTATTGCATCTGAAATATGCTCCACACCCACTCTGTACAAGTCACCATCCTCTAACTGATGCAAAGTCAAAAATGCATTACTGCCGTGGGTGTGCTCAAGCCCTAGGCTCTTGAGTGCATGGCCTATGGCCTACGGCCATGCACCCAATAGTGTAGGCCTTGCACACACCCACCGCAACTTAATGCCACCATGCATGTCACCAACTACGACAATCCACATACACAGCACCGCCATGGAGCTATACATGAAATAATTGCAACAGTTCCCATAATGTACAAATAAAACACTGTCTCCTGTGCACATTCATTCACATACTATGGCCGTTCCCACTTCCATTCACAAAATATAGTCTCACTGCCAACCTACCCACAAACTGTTCGCAACATTGGCCCTACTCCAACTAATCTGCACACACCACACTATTCAAGCACCCCCCTCTACCGGATGCAGAGTCAGACCTGCATTGCTGCGGTAGGTGAGCTGAAGCCCTAGGCTCTTGAGTGCATGGCCTACGGCCTACAGTCTTTGGCCATGCACCCAATAGTCTAATCCTTCAACAGACCCACCGCAACCTCATGCACCCATGCATGCCACCATGTGCCCACCTACCGCTATCCATCCGCATAGCACAGGCCCCCGCGCTCCCACCCAACCTATGCCATGTGCAATTCACTCCCCTTCTGAAATTCACATGCCAGCACTCACCACGGAAAGAGGTCGCCGCAAATGGGTCACGGCAAAAGCTATTGGGCCGTTACGACAGCTGCCTCCAATCACCACACAGAGTACGACATTTCCTGCTCACACTAGCTTTACCCCAGCAATTGAAGACTGCCCATGCACTGCCACATTTGCTTGCTGCACTTCGCGTGCCGCTGAGCTTTTTATGCGGTTCCAACCCCCGAAGTGGGGCTGACGTGATACGTTGCCTGCAGGTTGAAATTATCATTTCCACTGTGAGTAGCCCAGAGTAGTGCAACACTTGCTCGCCACACTTAATGTGTTCAATGTCAGAACTCGGTACAGGAAACTTGCAATCTTCTGTCACATTCGCAGCATTCAAAATTTCTCTCCCCAGCTTACACAGTAGCGCTAGCATCTACAAAATATCCAACACTGTAATGGAGCTTTACTGTCTTGCACTTTTGTGCTTCTTGGAGTAGTTGATTTACACGAGGGCCCATCTATATACTGCTGCAAGAGCTCTGGCAGGAAGTGGCCCTGACTCATCAGAATTTAAGGTCTCAACCTGGGCCTCATCAGCCATCTAAATGTAAATGTGTAATGTAACGCAGGAAAGAGGGTGGGAGATGGGCTCCTCCAAAGAGACCTTTCGAGGGGATTGGGTCCTCCGATGTATTCCATATCTATGACAGGCAATGTTCCCTCTAATTTTTTGGGGCTGTGTGCGCCAAAGAATAGTTGTGTGCGGACTGTTTTCAGTCATGTGCGGAACTGAGTGATGCGCTGCCAGACCGGGGGTGGTCGGCGGTGGCAGCACGGCGGCGGCACGGCAGCGGCAGCGCAGTGCCCCACCAGTGAGCAAGGCTTAGTGATCAGATTCCACAGCGTGCAAGCGAGGAATGCGAATTTGCGACACAACTTCTAGCTCTACTTCAAGGGACATTTGGGTGCTCTATTCTCCTCCCAAGACTTTAACTCATCTGAAATTGTGTCCTTTTACATCTCTCAACATTAGCAAGATCTTTCATTTTATGATGGGTTGGTACAAGAACAGAGGGGTTCTTGTAGTGGAACACAGATTACACTTTGCGTTTCCCACTCTCTTGCTCCTTCATGCAATTCCTTTTATCTTGATCTGTTTATCACATACAGAGATTTCTGAAGACTGCCATAGTCCTGTTGTGGGGATTTTTAATCGTTATGGGCCTGAGATAATTTCTACTTTCTGCTCCAAGCATCCATGCATCCTCATTGGTGCCATTTGTCGATGCTCACTCTGCCTGTGCCAGTACGGCTGTTTTGAGACTTCTTTCAGTCAAGAGTCAAACCCTTCCCTAAAGCAGATGCCAAAATGCCTTTGCAGACCAGCAGGCCTGCATAACTTAGCACGAACTTCAGAAGTGCCTCTCACCCCCCCCCCCCCTTCCTGCCACATCAGTGGGGAAGGAAACCACAAGGCATAGCTGGTCTCACCTGGTCCATTCACACTTGCGTTACTCGCCCTCTGAGGCGCACATACCCCTCTTGTACTACTTCCTGCCGTAATGCTGCTCTTGAATTCGGATTATTGCCGTTGATAAAGTATGCATTGCTTCAATGCCATTCCATGTAAACGGTGACAATTTGAGCACCTATATGGCTAACTGAGGGACAACCTCCCATGAACATTGTGCGTATTATGATAACACTTTTCTAAATTTAAGCAAGGCGATAATATTATATTACCACATGGTCCCTGACTTCTAATGAGCGCCTTAACAAACCAACCTTTATATCTTGTAATACCGCTCCTTCTTGCCTTGTGGTCACTTTACCATGAACGGCATCTTTATAAAGCAGCCACAAGCAACCCCCCCTTGCGTACCACTTACCCCACACCCTACACATCTATCTCCCTGGAGCTCTGTGCCCCTATGCACTTGCGCGTTCTCAATGTCTCTGGGCCTAGGAAGACCGTTGTTTTTGTTCTCCCCTGTTCCCCTCCCTTTACCTTGTCGCGCTCCGAAACGCTTATGTACGAGCGCGATACAAATAAAATATCATATGATTTAGTGCTGCTGCTACTTAACTGAGCGTGCGGACATGTCGCTCACTCCTTCTGGTAGCAGCATATACTTCAATTAATTACCAATGCATGTCGTATATATGATTTGCATTCGGCTTCCTGCCATAGTCCTTAATCAATTCATATTTTCCACTACCTCTACCTACCAAGCCCCTCAGCGCATTACGGCACCCTTTAGCTGCTGACTAACAGCTGCCCATACAAGGATTGGCCTCTTGGCTGTGCGTGTGTCCTGTCTCCTGTGCTTTCCTTAATGCTGTATGGCGCCCCATTAGAAATTATACCTTTACACTAACAAGTATGTGCTGGGCAACCCTTTCAGCGACCTGAGCGCTATCGCTGCTGCAAGCGTACATTAAACTAAAAGGCTCTAGCATCAACCACTTCTCCCCCGCAGCCAACTTTGGTGGTTCCCCACCTCCCGCTTCTGAATCTCTGGCGCCAGCAAGCATCTGGCAGCTGACTTGGTTGGTCATAAAAGAATTCGCAACGGATCGCCATACCCCCCATCTTCCTACCACCCCACCCAATCACCCTGCTAATGGCCACAAAGATTTCTTTGCGCAATTTTGAAAACAAACAACATTGAAACATCTGGTTAAATGCCCCGAGAACGGCACCCGCTCACCACAAGGACAAGAGTTGCTAAATTGCAGCTTTGGCTGGCTGACGTTCCCAACATTTCCCTATATGTCAAAAGGTAAAGGCGTACGGGGGCCTACATACCAAGCACGTGGCACGGACAGCTTACAAATGTCCGCCCTGAGGCCATACATTCATGAAACTAAACCTTTGATTGGGCTGATACATGCCTTGCAGACATAGCAGTTTGACGACTGCCCATTAGGACGAAGACCGCCATCAATAGACCGCAAACGGCCTGAGGTCTCCTGGGTGCGACAAGCTGCACGCCCCCCACAACTGCCATGTGTCCCGCACCTCTGGCAGGATTGCTGCAACGCACCTCTCCCTACCGTAACCCCGATGGCAGCGCTGCTTCTGGTGCCTAAATTGGGGGTCATATAAGTTCGCCTGCAGACTCCACTCCCCTTGATTGACGACACTGTCCAATGCAACCCCCCTAGATGACAATAAATGCCTCCACCATCCCTCGGTGCCCTCTGGAATGGCGATTGGCGTGTGCGTGAAATGCCTGGAGAGAGAACGCCCTACTCGAATGTACTAATGACCCCTCCACAGAGAGGCCAAGCAACGCATGGGTACTGCGACTGAACTTCATTTAGGAATAACAAACCGTTTTTACATAGAGCCTCTTGCCGTTTTGCTCCCTCCTCCAAGCACTGTATAATGCAATCCTCATACTGAACCCCGAACTGAAAAGACCCAGTCCCCCCACGCAGCCATCATTAATTACAATTCGCACAAGACCTTTTATTACATTTTTTACCAATACAATGTTACACACAATAACGACGCAGGGCCATACCTTTGGGACTGGCAAATTCATTAGACAGCGCAGCATAACTTGCTGTGTTTTTTTTTCTTTTTTTCTTTTTTGAATGGCAGGCTGCATATCACTGTAGCACTTTGCAAGACCCCGAAAAACGACTTTATCGTATTACTATTGTATATGACATCTTATGGCTCGAGGGCATGATAGCTAACACTGCATACTAACCAAGCATGGACAATGAGCCATAATGTAAGCACAAGCAATCCCACCTCAACATACATTGTGCGTACCTCAGAAAGCTGTGAGGAAATAAAATAACATTCCGCGCCCATGTCTGCACTGTGGGACAACCGTCCATCTACTTTTTTTTTTTTTTTTTAAACAGAGTCTCGCCACAGGGGCAACGGCCACCATTATCCACAAGGCTGTACCTCCTCCCCCTGTACCATATTTCCCCTGTGAGTTGCTTTCCAGTTACTGTGTTGTGAAACTCGCCACATCCACTTTAAATTTCCCGAAAACCTTAACGCCGCAAACTGCGTTTGCCATCGACCCTACCCAGCATTCATGACCCTCGCCCCCCGAAAAACCTCTCCTTATCACCTCCTACCGAACACCCAAACATCAATGCAACCAACTCCTGAGTCCTCGGTACATGCACTGATTCTTACAATGGAGGCACTAAACCATCAGCTAATACAATGCTGGCCTGAACACTATATATGATCCCCCCCTTACCGTCAAGCGCACAAACAAACGCACTTGTTTTCGAACTGGCATGCCCGTGAGCGCACATGCCAAACCACATGCCTAACACAATATAGGGTTTCCCGCGAGTTAACCCCCACTTCTCTTCTGCTTCCCACAAGCGCCATGCTCTGCCCCCACCACACATCACTGATTAGAAAAAACCTTTGAATTAACTGGTGCCGCGACTGCATTCTAGTCAATGCGAGCAGCTCTGAAGACCACGCCTGCCCACTTCAAATTATACTTAAAGATCGTGTAAACACAACATATAATAAATGCGACCAGCACGTGATTCTCAATCATCTGTCTTGGCTGCACATCATTTAAAGCCTCACTTCATTACTTCGCGGATAGTCGTATGTTACCAGTGCCTATACAACCTGGTTGCCCATTATCTACAGCCTCATTCCATTTCATGGGGAGGTTAACTTTACTACCGACAGACAACCCGAGCATAAACATAGGCGGACGTACACTAGACATTTATTTATGTATCGTTTTTTGTTTTGTTTTGTTTTTTATAACCCTGTGCTGGAGCACTGCCCGCACTGCCCTGCAGTATTTTGCTCCCCTGTGTGATCTCTCCTGCATGTACGTGGGGCATTAACCCTTCAATACGCCATTCGACCAGACTGAGACCGCTTCCTTTTTTCCATCAGACACATGCGAGCAATGAAGCACATGCCGGCACTGTCCAACCCCTGATGCAGATTCTAGCATATCACGCGCACACCAAGGGCAACAAATAAAGCGGACGTGCAACCTCACCATATGAAGTGCAAATATGGAGGCACACAAAATACCTTGTTCTCAGCTACCCGTTGCCCAAGCCCACCTTGCACGCCACCCTATGTACGATATTCACCTTGTTTCTGTTTGCTCTGCGAAACACGACGATCACTCTTAGCTGGAACTGAAAGCTTCCATCCCTGGAACGCTTCGACGCTGGAAACCTTTCCCCTACTGGACATCACGATCAAATGAGCAGGATACATCACGAACAAGGAACAGGAACTAGCAGTATTGTTTCTTCCTTCTAAGGGCACAAGTGAAAGTTGCTTTCAACTTTGCAAAGAAGTGCAACAACAAATTTGTTGTTACTTCCTGCAAAGTTGAAGCAACTAGTGTGAAATGTGTCACTGGGCCCCAGCTCAGCCCTGCAGGCAGGCTGCCCCCCCCAGGGTCAGGACTCGGAGGGAGGCGGCAGGTGTTACGATTGCTTTAGTGTTTGCAATTGCTTCAGCCGCCTCCCTCCACAGATCAAAGTAACGTTCAACTCGGCCGCCGCCGGCTCGAGCAGAGCGCGAGCCAAGCACTACACGGCACCGGCCCCCTGCACTGGTGGCACGGCCGCTGGTGGACGCCCACCATGATGAATGATGCTGCTTGCTACACATAAATCTGCATGCATCATAAATTATGATGCATGCATGATGCAATCATCAAAGCAAGGTAACAACATCTAGTGTTACCTTGCTATGATGATGAATTGTGTGCGGAGTGCAGTCTGCAGACAGTGCCGCCGGCGCCTCCTGGCTCCTGCCCTGCCCAGCACAGCCGCAGGCGGCCCAGTCCCCCCCCCATGAATCTGACTTGACTTCCCGGCCGCGGGCGGCCTACTGTGACTGTGAGCCTGTGATGACTCGGGTGAGCTGCTCCACGTGGGCCGCAGCGTCGGCACACCGCACACACACTGTTACTGTGGGCAGGGCAGGCCGGGCCTGTCAGTGCCAATAAACAAATTACATTGTAATTTTTTTTTTTTAAAACGGCCCAAAGGTGGCTGCTGAAAAACCAGCCCCAGGGGACCCCAAAGCCGTTCGGCCACGTATTTACATTTGGTGGCTAGCCTTAAATTATGTTTTATTTAAAAAAAAAAAAATCACAAAATGATGATTGGAGCAAGTGCGCGGCAAAATAAGCCCTATGCGCGGCTCACAATCGAAAGGTGCGTGGCCGCACAGGCGCGCACCTTACAGGGAATATTGATGACAGGTAATGTCCACAGCTGTGCTGCTTTGGAAAATCTTCAGCTCCTGCGTCGATGACGTCGATGCGCCGTCCCCGAGGACCGTCTCCGACGGCCGACGTCACCCGATGTGATAAGTAGGACGCACGACGCCCGTAGCCTCAGTTCCGTTTTTTCCGCGAACGTGTTCGCTTCGTGAATCTCGGTATGCCTCGCCTCTTTGGAGTTTGCTGTATTCTTCTCAGTATGTCTACTTCGTCTTCAACCCCGCGTCCGGGCTTCAAGAAATGTGGGGACTGTGGGTCCAAGATGTCGGTCACGGACTCGCAACGACGCCTGCCTCTGGTGCCTCGGGGAGGGCCACGATACGGACAACTGTGTCGACTGCCAGTCGCTCACGGCCAAGGCCTTTCGGGAATGCAAGAAGAAGCTGTCGGTAGGTCGGGTGTCTAAGCCCCGGAAGTTGAGGTCTACGGGGCTTTCGACGGATGACTCGAGAGGCGACTCTCCGCGTCATCGTCGGAAGTCTAGTGGGTCTCCTTCCAGGAGTCGGTCTCGCCACTCCTCTGCCTCTTTAAGGCATTCCAGGAAGCGCCGGCATCGGTCGCCTTCCCTGTCCAATTCCGAGGACTCCGCCCGTCGGTGGGTCGCTTATCCCACCATGCAAGCGACACCGGAGGAATGGGCTTCCTCCGGGAAGCAGATGGTAGCGATTCTTGAATCGCAGGGCACCGGTCCCTCCTGCCTCCGAGTGGGGTCGGTCAGCAATGGTCAAGAGACACCGCTCATACGCCTTCGGGCTCGGGTGGTCGGCACAGCTCGTGGGAAAGGTCCCGCTCGAACAAGGGTAGGCGTTCTCGCCATGCCCGTTCCAGGTCCCGGTCCTCGACGCGATCGAGACCGCGTGATCCTGTGCCGTCTTCGAAGAAGACGTCGACGCCTGTGGCGCCAAGGTCGTCGACGATTTCTCTCGAGGCTCCGCCTCCGATGGGGTCGTCGAAGCTGTCGGCACCTGGGTCGTTGAGAGACACGCTCGGAGCTCCGGCTTCGAGGCCTGTGTCGACGCCGTTGATGGTGGCAGCGCTGCAGCTGACATCGATGCCGATTTGCTCGACGTCGACGCCGTTTCTGTCGACGCCGGCACCGACTCGTTCGGCGCCCTCGTCGCCTTTCGAGGCGGTGGTGTCGGAGGGGCCCCGTGGCACGGGGTTAGCCCCTAGAAAGGCTCTGGCTAAGGTCAGGCATAGCTTTGGTCCCCAGGTGTCTTCCTCTCACCGCCTGGAGTACATTTCAGAGGGTGATGAAGGCTCTGATGAAGGCTTGGTTCCGGTTACGGTACCAGATGAGCTTCTCTCGGGCCATAGCCAGTTTGATGACCTGAGGCAGTCATTGCATGATGCCAGTGGACTGGACACCTCTCCGGAGGTGGAGTTTTGTGGGCCGGAGCCTGGCACTCATGCCGATTCTTCATACCGGCGCCTTATGTCTCGGGTCACCGAGTACTTGGGATGGTCGGCTCCCCCAGGGGAGTTCGTTCAGGATGATCTCACGGACATCCTTGATCTTGGTCCCCCCACTGACCCGGTACTGCCGTTTCATATGGCTCTGCAGAGAAGGGTGGCAGCGGCTTGGACTGCTCCGGAGAGTCTCCCGGCAGTGGGCAAGTCTTTGTCGCGAAAATATCGTCCAGCCAGCAGCGACCCCTGCTACTTGTCCAGGCACCCCACTCCGGAGAGTTTGGTGGTGCAGGCGGCTACGGCCCCGGCAAAGCAGGCGTCGTATCCTACCATCCCTCCGGATAGGGATGACAAACGTTTTGACGGCTGGGCGAAGAAAGTGTTTTCTTCAGGGGGTATGGTGCTTCAGGCGGCCAACTCCATATGTGCCTTGTCTCGTTTCACACACACTCTGTGGAACTGTGTTGCATTAGCGGCTGAACATATTCCCGCAGGGGACAAACGGGATGGTTTCCTTGCTATGGTTCAGGATGGCAAGGATGCCATGTGTAGGCTGTTCAGTCGGGTTTGGACATGGCAGATTGTGTCAGCCGGTCCATGGCGGCGAGCACCGTAATACGCAGGTTTGCGCGGTTGCGGAAGTCTGGGTTCGCTCCTGATGTGCAGTCCCGGCTCCTCAACATGCCCTTTGACGGTGAACATCTTTTTGGAAGCAAGGCTGACGAGAGCCTTGAGAGGTTGCAGACCTCCAAAGCTGCAGCGAAGTCGTTGGGCGCTGCAGTTCGACAACCTCCGCCTTTTCGTCCTAGGGGACAACACTGGAGGGGAGGTTTTTTTCGCTATTACTCATCCTTCAGTAAAGCGAGAGGAGCTAGCAGTCAGAGGCCACCGTAAGAGTGCCAGAGGTGGAAAACAGGGTACTCAAGGTGCCAAGGCCGCTCGGGCAGTTGCCTCTTTGCCCTCAGGCAACGCCGCAGCCGCTACCACTCAGTCATGAGGCCAGGTCCCATGGTTCGCCGGTTGGGGGAAGGCTGGCGTAGCATCTTGTAGTGTGGCGAGCCATTACTTCAGATGTGTGGGTTCTGGAGATCATAACCCACGGCTACTGTCTTCCCTTTCGGCAGAGGCCTCAAGACAATCCACCTGGGAACCTCTCTTTGAAGAGTACGGATCCGCTCCTTGTGCAGGAAATTCAAGCCCTGCTGGAGAAAGGCGCCATAGAACTGGTGCCTGTAGCGGATAGGAACAAGGGATGGTATTCCCCTTATTTTTTGATTTCGAAGAAAGACGGTGGATTGAGACCCATCATGGACTTGCGCGGTTTGAACAAACTCCTCAGGAAGGACAAGTTCAAGATGGTTACTCTCTCTCAAGTCCTCCAGGCCCTGCAACTTCAGGGTTGGTTGGTGTCTCTCGACCTCAAGGACGCTTACTTCCATGTGCCGATCCATCCCAAGCACAAGAAGTACCTGAGGTTCGCGGTTGGCGACTCGCACTTTCCGTTTCGGGTCCTGCCTTTCGGATTGACCTCCGCCCCAAGGGTTTTCACCAAGCTCATGGTGGTGGTGGCAGCGCATCTCAGGAAAGGGGGGGATTCACGTCTACCCCTACCTGGACGATTGGTTGATAAGGGGGAGCTCTCCCGAGCAAGTCCTGGATCATCTGTCCGTCACCTGCCACTCCCTTCACAAGCTGGGCTTCTCCCTCAATTTAAAGAAGTCCCATTTGACACCAACACAGCGGCTCCAGTACATCGGAGCAGTGTTCGACACATCCCTAGGGCAGTGTTTTCCTCTCCAGGTGAGGGTTCTTCACATTCAGCAGATGGTGCACAAGTTTCAACTTGCCCAGAATCTCCCAGCGTCCGAGTTCTTGAGACTGCTCGGCCTCATGGCATCCTGCATTCTCCTGGTGCCAGAGGCTCGTCTGCGGATGAGATCTTTGCAGTGGGCACTCAAGCTTCAGTGGTCTCAGTCCTCCGGCAGGCTGTCGGACCCTGTTCAGGTGCCGCCCTCGGTCGCCCAGGACCTTCTGTGGTGGGCCGTCGAAGGCAATCTGATGAAGGGGGCCCCATTTTGGCTGCCCTGGCCGGAGGTGACAATCGTGATGGACGCATCTCTCATGGGATGGGGAGCTCATGCCAACGAGTTGACAGTCAGCGGTCGTTGGTTTCCATCGGAGTCCAGACTCCATATCAATCTGTTGGAGCTGAGGGCCGTCAGGATTGCCCTGAAGGCTTTTCTGCCGACTGTGCGAGGAAAGAGTGTCCTGATTCTAACGGACAACACGGTGGCCATGCACTGCCTCAACAAAAAGGGGGGGCAGGGTCACTTCCTCTGTGCAGGGAGGCGATGCAGCTCGAGTTCTGGGCCATCCAGCAGGAAGTTTCGATCTCGGCTGTTCATCTGGCCGGAGACGACAACGAGACGGCGGACGCTCTGAGCAGGCAGAGCACGATCTCTCACGAGTGGGAGCTGGCTCAGGAGATTCTCCTGGAGATCTTCGCCCTTTGGGGAACCCCTCAAGTGGATCTCTTTGCCTCCAGTGACAACCGGAAGTGCAAAAGTTTCTGCTCGCGGTAATTTCCTCCAAAAGGAGCCTTAGGAGACGCGTTCGTGGTGGTGTGGTCATTCCCACTGCTGTGTGCGTTTCCTCCAGTCCCCGTCATCCCGCAAGTACTGCGGAGGTTACGGAGGTGCGGTTCCCGGATGATCCTCATTGCTCCGGCGTGGGCCCGGAGGACGTGGTACCCGGACCTTCTCGACTTGTTCATCTGCCCTCCACGTCTTCCCTACCGAGACAATCTGCTCTCACAGGAAGGGGGTCAGGTTCTCCATCCAGAGGTCAGATCCCTCAACCTTCACGCTTGGCTTCTGAAAGGTTGAGGTATAAGAATTGGGACCTCCCTGAAGACGTGATGGAGGTGTTGCTCTCGGCCAGGCGGCCGGCAACAAAGTCTCTGTGCCGTTGGAGAAAGTTCTGCGACTGGTGCCGAGTTAAGAATGTGGATCCTTTTGAGTGTGACATTCCCATGGTTCTGTCTTTTTCACTTTCCTTGGCCCACAGGGGTTGCAAGTGGGGACCATTAAAGGTTAACTGGCGGCGCTGTCCATCTTTAAGCGCTCGTCTGAAGAATGTTCCTATTTTAAGATTCCTTTAATTTCTCAGTTTTTGAAAGGGCTCACTAATGTGTTTCCTCCGTCACCTTTTCTGGTGCCCGGTTGGGATTTGAACCTTGTTCTTAAGTTTCTTATGGGTGGTCCGTTTGAGCCTTTGCATTCTTGCCCTTTGAGACTGTTAACTCTGAAAAAGGTGTTTTCGGTTGCGGTTACTTCTGCTCGCAGAGTGAGTGAGTTACAGGCACTTTCAGTTCAGCGTCCCTTCACTGTGTTTCATAAGGACAGGGTTGTCCTTAGAGTTCGTCCTTCCTTTCTTCCGAAGGTGGTTTCGGAATTTCATTTGAGCCAGAAGGTTGTTCTTCCGACGTTCTATCCTCCTCCACATCCTGGTAAGGAAGAGGAGAGGCTCCATAGGCTTGATCCTAGGAGAGCGTTGAGCTTTTATATTTCGCGCATGTCCCGGGTCAGAGTGGACGATCAACTTTTCATTGGTTACGCTGGAAAGCGTTTGGGCCAAGCTGTGACAAAACAGACTTTGTCTCGTTGGATTATTTTAGCTATCTCCGAGTGTTACCGCTTGGCGGGTAAGGACCCTCCGGCTGGCTTGCGGGCCCATTCTACCAGGGGAGTGGCTGCATCTACTGCCCTGCAGAGGGGTGTTATTATTCGTCACATCTGTGATGCAGCCACCTGGGCTTCAGTACATACTTTTGTACGTCACTACTCACTTGATTCCATCAGAGGGCAGGATCTGGCCTTTGGCAAGGCAGTCCTTTATTCCGCAATTTTATTGAGCATGCTAAATTTGTGTTCCAAATTCTTTTCCCACCTCATTGCTTGGTACTGCTTTGGGAGTCTGTCATAGATCTGGAATACGTCGGAGGACCCAATCCCCTCGAAGAACAAGTTACTTTCTTACCTGGTAACCTTCTTTCGATGGGATGGTCCGATGACGTATTCCATATCGCTCCCTCCCTACCTTCCCCGCTGCAGAATTTCTTTTGCGATTGCAGCTTGCGTTCCGCAAGGCCTTGTGTGTCTGACTGGCAGAAAACTGGTGGCACACGTTCTGGGGGGAAAAAACTACAACTGAGGCTACGGGCGTCATGCGTCCCACTTATCACATTGGGTGACGTTGGCCGTCGAAGGAGGTCCTCGGGGACGGCGCATCGACGTCATCGACGCAGGACGCAGACGCCGAAGATTTTCCGAAGCAGCACAGCTGTGGACATTACCTGTCATAGATATGGAATACGTCGTCGGACCATCCCATCGAAAGAACGTTACCAGGTAAGAAAGTAACTTGTTCTTCTCTACAAAGTGATGCCTTATGTCAGCACTAATTCTAATTCTAATTGAAGATGAATACGAAGTATATATTTAACAGCAAGCCTCAATGAAAAATAATACAAGTAAAACATAGTGTGTGAGCTGCCTGCACTTTCTGGATGAAAAGCTGGTTAAAAAGGAACTCTTACACAGGAACTTGAGAGATAATCCATTAGCAAAACAATTTTGGATGCCAGCATCCAAGACCTACAGCTGCCTTAGGTGCAAGACCAAAGGTAATTGTAATTTTCATCTAAGTAGTGCCTAATTTCAATCCATTTTAGTTCATCTAAGTAGTACTTTATTACATTTTAAACCATATGACCATGCATTGGTATCCACACGGAATACTTGTCCTATTTTTACAATGCCATCTTCATTCTGCGTGGCTGCAAAGCAGTTTTTTTCTCAGTAAATTCTTGTTAGGTAAAAAGTAAAGAAAGCCTAGTTAAGCAGTTTTCATTCATTGTTGACCTGAGCTAGGTCTTCCTTCTCAACTTTGAGATTTTTAATCTTTCCCCACTAGCTGCTGAAACTTGAATTGTGGAAAATGTGAAGCAACTGCCAGATTGTTGGGAAACGTTGCATAGGAACAAGGTGTGAAAGCATCAGTGGCATTGGCTGGCAATTCAGTATCTTGTTTCCTTCATCCTTCCCTCTCTGTCTTGATTCTTATCTCCTCAAATTCCGGAAGCGCCTCAAGACTTTCCTCGTCACCTCCTCCTTCCCCCTCCCCCTCCTGTGCTAAACCTCTGTCGCTGTGATTGGTGGCCTTGGCCTTCATGTATGCCCCTGAGCCATGGCCATGCTCCTGCACCCCTCCTGCTCCCAGCACTTTCCCATGGGCCCTCACTGACCTGTGTTCCCTCACAGGACTGCACTTTATATCAGCAGATGACCATTCCTTCTATGTGACCTCTGCCTAGCATTTACCGGTACCCGGCAACTTACTCCCTGGCCCCCCCCCCGCACCCACCTGGGAATCTCCAAAGCACTTGCGCCCCCCACCCTCTGTCCCCCACTCTCTCTCTCTGCACTTGCACAATCTGAATGCTCACTAGGCCTATAGGACCACCTCTATCCTGTTTATTTATTATATTCTATTGCCTTTTCCCCATGTTCCCTCCCTTTTCCCTGTGGGTGCTTTGAAACACAATGTCTTGTGTATAAGCACCTTACAAATGCACCATAAAATAATGTGTTAATCCACATCTCATACTCCCTTTAATCAGTTTTTATTTTTGGCTATTAGGTGGCGCTGAAAGTGCTACCTTTAAGATGAAACTATTGTCATTAAAATAAGAGCTTTAACATAAGAGCTTGAAATAGGGGCTTTAAATGTGGGTCTCTAATGCCTTTCAAAGCAGATGACCTATGAGGATGAATTTCTGTTGTTTGGCTATGAGTCCCACCCGTTTAACGCCGATCTCGAAGTCAAATCTATATGATTTTCTTCCCATTCCCACCCATCTTCCCTCAAACCACACCCCTTTTTGCACTATTTACTGGGCTGAATTTCTCAGCCATTTTGTTTCCTACAGAGCCGCCATCTTGAAATGTAGTTGTTTACAGTTGTATGTTGGTATATCGCATCCAAACTTGGAATGCTATGTTTTAATAAAATGAACTCCTAGAATTGCAGCGTTTTTTGGCATCATTTTGATTTCGTTGTAAAAAAGGAATCCATTACACACATTTTAATAAAAGGGCTTTTTAACAAAAATGTATTCCTTAAGCCTGGTTGGCCCAGAACATTTCTGGCAGTGTTTACACTAGGTGGAGTTGTTAGTCACATGGTTAAAGGTCAGGCGCTGCTTGTAATGCTTTCCTGCAACTCACAGGCTCACACTTTTGTGCTCTGATATTATGAAAGACATTACAGTTCCCCCCCGGGACGAATACACGACTGCGTTAAGGAATTCACTTGCGCTTTCCCCAATAACCCTAAAATTGAAGAAATGCAGAGAGTACTTTAACGGGAACCCACCCGGTGCACGCAGATAGACGGACTCTCAGCATCCTGCCGTAATACCTTGCAAATATGTCACACTTGTTTTCGATAGCACAGGACTGTCGGTTTATTTGAATAAACTACACAACCAGAGATTAATCTACGTAGCAGTTGCAGACCACCATTGAACACACGTCTGCAACATCTGTCTGATTTTCACTGTCAGTCGATGTTCAAGTATGGGAGAAAGCAGCTTTGAAATGCACAGGAGAAACGAAATGAAGACATCTATAGCATCAGCGCAGTGATTAGTTCATTAACGCTGCAGTGACGTTCATCAGGTCAGCCTGGTCCGCGGGCTCTCTTCGGAAAGCAAGCATTGGCAAGGCCTTCTGTTTTGGTTTGGCTAAAGAGAACTCCTTAGATCGCACACGCCTCCTCCCAAGTACAGGGCAGAGGAACTGGGGAGGTGGACTGCACTTCAGAAAAAGTAGTTATACAGGGGTAATGCTGCATCCCTGCACTTTCTTACCTCTACCCCCTCCTTTGTATCTTTCAATGCACCCTACCCATTGTGAGGCGTGTCCGACTATATTCTTGTTTATATTCTGCCCTGGCTTTCATTACCTCTCTCTCTCACTAGTAGGTGATCTAAAGGTACAGGGTTGGGCCACTTTCACTAATCTGCACCTGCTTTAAAACCAACCTGCCCTTTCAGTGGGTTTACAGTAACTTTTGGATGTAAAAAAAGAATTACTGGCATAAGTTTGTAATATGCTTTTAATATCTCCTTTGAGTTTACTGTAGTGTCAAAAATTGTGTGAAACAGTTGATTATTTAGGCCAGTTATTCTGCTGTTAATATACTCACTAAGTTTACAATTCCATCTGTGGTGATCTCATGACAGCGAGGAACTTCTCGAAGAACATGTCTTCACCTGTCTTCACAAGCAAGAAGTGTGCCTGATAGATAGACATAGGGGCGGGCTCTGAGGCTGCTATGTCCTGGGTGTGTCCTGGCTCGCTAAACTGGGCGATGTGTACCTGCCCTGTGAAGTGGAGGGATAGGATGTGGACCATGTGACAGGTGTTCTCCAATCCCACCTGGAAGCACGCTCCCCTGCCTAATTTAAGGTAAAGAACCTGAGGTAAAGGGTGCCGGGTGAGCGGCCATTTTGTTTTTCTCCGCACCACATGCCTGAGTCGTGGTACTTGCTGAGCTGGGTCTGGCCTCCACCAGTACGCTGAGCAGCAGTGGTTGCGACCTTCCCTGCACCTCAGGTCGAGGCCTTGTAGGCAGAGTGCCCTCGGCCAGTATACCAGATACTCCAGTTATGTAGTTTCACATAGAAATTATTGATACATTAAACTTTACCTAAGCGCACTGACAGACCAGGTTAGCCCCTACTTTTTAACTTGGGTAAAGAGTGAGTGCTGTGCATAAACAAGGTCAACTAAGTTCCACGAATTGTCATTGCTGTCTATAATCTGTTAAACATATACAGACATTATATCACATGACTTAAAAAACCTGCTATATCCAAGGTTATCAACCTCTACATCTAACGTCTACATGCACGTTTCAACCCCACACTATTATTTGAGGGTCTTCATCAGGACAAGTGTCTCTTGTTTTATCGAAGTTGTTTTTTGACGCTCTATGCAAATTAGCAATTGTATGGTTGTTTGCCCACAGAGCATTATTCCATACATGTTTCAATGTGAACCTCAGTTATTTTGTTACTTCTGTTTTGATTTTTATCAGATGACATCTTCATTCATCAGTCATTGTTTTTATCTGTAAAGAATCGAAAATGTTTTATTATAAAGCATTTTACTATTATCGCACCTTAATATTTTTTTCAGCTAATATATTGCTTGTTTAAAAATACTCTCATCAATGTTAGTACTAGACACTCACTTATCGTGTAGCTATCCTTCATATTTTCTTCTTATGATCCTTTCTTCATTTACAGTTGGTATCTATTGGAGTACACTGATCTTAGTCACCCGCTCAATTGGTTACTCATATTGCCAAATCACTTATAATGGTACATATATGAACTGCTTACTCGTCACACGCTTTTGTTTAGCATTTATGTCCATTTTAAATGCTCAGTTTGGAGGAGGCCATGTTGGATAACGTTTGGCTAAAGCGTAAAGCTTTTAGTCTGCTGGTTCCTTTTCTAAGAACATCGGAAGAACATTTCCAAGTTGGACTACTGTAATGCTCTTTACATTGGAGCTACCAAATACATCATGAAGAAAATTCAAATACTCCAGAATAACGCCTTGAGAGCGGCACTAGGAACATCCAAAAAAGAGCACATCTCCACAGAGGAGAAACAATAACTGGCTATCTACTCTTGACAAATTCAAACACAAAACTGCCTCCCTAACGTTCAAATCCCTCAATAATGCAGCACCTCTTTTCTTCATGGAGAGGTTTAAAAAAGACTGACACTCCGACCCACCAGAACAATCTACACTAACTGTCTGACAGTTCCCCCATTCAGACAAGCCACTATATGCGGCAACAGCTTCCCTGTCAAAGCTGCCCAACTATGGAACTCCCTGCCCCCATGCCTAATGGAAAACCAAACATACCGACATTTCAGGTTCAATATTATCGATTGGTTCAAATCGAATGATCTCTAAAACTCTGACCTGAGAGAGAAGGCCCTCTTACTTCACCCGTCTATTATCAGACCGTCCCGATTTCTTTCCTCTCCAACCTACCCTCATGACCTTCATCAGCAGATTACACTGTATCCTATACCCTCGTGAAAATTGCCAACATTGCCACTCTCACTACCTATGTACCTTGTCACCCCTGCTATGCTCTGTACTATAACCTGTATACTCTTTATGTAATAAGTATGCACTTTGTAAATGCTGTAAATTCCTTTTGATACATTCTGTAATATTGTAAGCTTAAAATATCCTTGTCTCCGCGCCCTGATGCTTCCGGGTCTGGCGCGCGCTATAAATAAAGAAACAAACATACATTTGTCTAGCTGTTCTTCCAAACACCTGTATTGCCTGCCATACAGTGCATGTACAGACATATATCTTTTTATCACCATTACACTGAAGGGCAAACCTTGGACACAGGTAGGCAATGCAATGATTCATACATATATACACACAGTTAGAAGATGAGTTAGCTCTTGTATGGCTATTTATTTATAAAGAGCATACATAAGTGAATACACTGACACAGAAATAAATCACAGAAAAGACAGTAATCTATAGAGAATACATCACCGTTGGTGCAACTTCATTCCTCACCTTGCCAGAAGTGTCTGGAAAGTGCCTGAACACAGCCAGGCACAGAGCACAGCAACCAACAGGCTTGGAGCGAAGCGTCCCCCCTCCGACTGAGGCCTTTGCTTTCTGTCTGACCTATCCAGAGTACCGCATTACAAGCCCTGCGCAATGGTGGGGTTGCATTTTCTTGAACATTCTGGCATGAGCATCTGTGTATTAATGGTTTACCGCTTGTCCCCGGCCGGAGTGACCTACAGTAACCTCAAAGAGCAGAGGTCTTCCATTTCTCAAAACAGCAAAGAAAATAACTCGGTAACTCATCCTCAAATTTGACAGTGCCCATGGCAACCTGATCAGGTACCAGCCTGCACCTTCGGATCCCAGTCTGTGCAAGCACTGTGTTCTTGGACGATCCATGCAAACCAACATAAGCAGCGTATAACATTGAAAACATGTTTTTCCAGTAAAATAATGTTAACGATGCAGAAAACCTGTGTACAGTTCATGGCAAGTGCAGCTTTCCTTATGGCTCTGAGTGCCCCGGAATGCACTGCACACCAGCGCCATATTTTAGCTCAAGCATTACAACACCTTATCCTGCGAGCAGTCATTTATCACGTTTATTTGACTGATAGTTGCTGAGCAGACTTGTATTGCTGCAGCCTTACTCCTTTTGCTAATGGTCAGGTTCAGACAATGAGCTGCACAGTGTACATAGATGGCCATTGGATAGCACTATCTAATTTCAGTTTGAACCCCTCAAAATGGAACACTCCTATTTCTTGCCCCATCATATCCCTGTCCAACCAGATTGTTCGGGTCCAGGTTCAGGCCTTTAAGATCTGTCACAATACTGTTGGCAATTCATTTTGCTGTTTGTATCGGTCACTTTTTTGCATTGATATAAACAAATAAATGCAACCAACTGTGTTTCCAAAGTGCAAAAGATGGTCTCCAGTTGTCATTAAGTGATTTGTTGAGAAAGAAATAGTTAGAGTAACCTCCTGAAAACCATTCTACATCCCATCCTAACCAACAGCACATCTCTACACACAAGTACCCCACTAAACAACACACGTTACACAGTGTAACTCGCACCACCTGGAGATATATGCCTACATTACATTTACTTAAATAGCACACTAATCCACCACAGATAAACCACTATGACAAACTCCACAAACACACTAACAATTTACATTATTAATGTGGAGTGCACTTAATCACTGCTCCAGGCAAATCACAAAATATATCAAACTTGCACTCCACAGAAAACCCTATATTAATACCGCAACAAAGCGACCTTGCGCTGCTGATACATTAGCACCTTACCTCACCTCTTGCAGATCCTGAAACTCCAAGACACAGTGAAAATGATACTCTGCTAAACAAGAGGCAATATGCAGTATAAAAAGGGCATGTCAAAGAGTTTCACTCTTTCTCTTGTCTGGCAGTACTCTGGATGGCCCACGCAACTTTGGTAAATGGCATCAATAGGGAAGGAAATGAGTGTTGACCCTGCTCAGCTGAGGCCTTTATACTAGGAAAGATTAAATCATTACCTCGAGACCACACACTTTGAACATTGAAGCTGGTATTTTAACCCATGCACAGTTTAACGGCTTGAACACATAGCTTCCAACGTAGCCTAGGCACAAATATTTAAAATTTGCATTGCAGTGCCTACACTAATGTCTTAAAGAGCCCTCAAGTGTCCCATGGCTGTGAGTGAGCATGCCACTCTGTCCCTATTTTCTGGACTTCTGGGACTTTGTTTTCCTACATTTCAAATGGGGAGAGAAAAAACTACAGGCCCTAGAATCCAAATGGAAAAAAACCTTGACTGCATGGTCTTGTCACACATGGCCATGGGAACCTTCAGAGCTCTGATAGTTTACTTACAGAATACACGTATCTCATAGCAACTTTACAATATGTAAATCCTTAGGGAAATATGTTAGTGCAATTAAATATTGTTGTTGCTTTATTTTCCACATCCCGAATGGAAAACGAGAAGATCCACAATGCAAAATATTACAAACCTGAAAAAAAGTCTTCTTTTTAGATCACTATTCTATGCAATTTCGCTTGGCTAAAGATTCCTTTCGTCACAAACTTCCAGCATGCTCTTGTGCAAGATGTTGAGAGCCTATAATCCATATAAAGAACCCCTTTTTGCATGTCAGACGCCATGGTGAGCCTTTAAAAGGGGAGCTTTACTTTAAATGGACACCTTGTCGTGGGGGAGGGGTTCAAATGGGCCCATCATTGACAGAGGTCCCGTTGGAGATGAGATAAAGGGGGAATTGCAGGTCTTTAAAAGGTTGGAGGCAGGGACATCATTTAGGGTCGCCAGAGGTCGCAACTGCGACTTCTGAGGTCTCCCTTGCGACCTCTGTGGTCTCCTTTGCAACCTCTGTAATGCAAGCTCCTGTGCTGTGGCCAGCACCACGTGGCTCTTTGCTTCTGGAGTGGCTGGCTTTCTTGTTCAGGCCCTTTAAAAAAAAAGAAGAAAAATAAGAACAGTAGTGCCACAAGTCTAACGCTTTTTCAAATAATGTGTCTTTCTGGAATTTTATACAATAATTGATAGACTCAGGTTTATTTCAGGCACGCTTCAGGGGGTGAGTCACTGATTTAATCTGTTCTTAAACTCCAACTCAGCCTTTCATCCTTCTGAGGTCAATAAATGAGTACCAACACAGGTTGGATGATTTTGGGTGTATATTTTTTCTATATAAAGTGCTTAAGCGTAAGTGCTATATAATAACCCATCATAATCATTTGGTCATGGACGTCTGCTTGCATTCACAGTAGTTTGGTAATATGGGCCTATACACACTGATCTTAACGATACATATGTCGATCCATTCTTATATGAAATGTACATCACATTATAGTGATATCGTAACCATATTATTTCGTGGTGTACAATGCTATGTGATGCCACTTCCTGTTTTGAGAATGGGTGAAAGGTTGTGTTCCATCGCTTCCCACGATATCACTTTGGGGTGAGGTCAAATTACATCACTTCCTGTGATGTCATCGGCAGTCAAGGGTCGTGTTATGTCACTTCCGCTACCCCTGGCATTTTGGTGAAATGACGTCCCTGGTTGGTGGCAGCCTAGGCAAGGTCTCTGCATGTGACCTTGCAAAAGTCAATCAGCCGGAGCTTCAATGTGTGTGTTAAGTGTACTGACTGGGATGGGGGTCATGCTCAGCTAGCCTCGCTTCATTCACAATGTAAATACACATGAAAGGAGGACGAACGTCCCGCGTTCCTTTCCTGTGCGTTTGCATTGTGAAAGAAGCCAGGCCGGGCGAGAAGGGTCATGCAGCCGCATGATGGCTGGAACTGCCACTGGTCCCAATCACATGTTGCCACTCGGAGGCGTTGCTACGGGGGTGGGGCTAAGGGGTCTGTAGCCCCGGATAGAAGCTCAGGGGCTACAACCAAAAGGCTTGCTATCCGCGAGTCCCGACATTAGCGTAGACGGATCTTTTCCAGACCTTGCAACACCCCTGTTGCGTTGGCACTCCTTCACACATCACATTCTGATGTCCGTTATATTTTGTTTATTGGAAATTTGTAAAGCAACAAACCACCATTGGTGTGGTTTCATATCACAGAGTGCCATTCATTAGTGCATTCCTTTACCTAACCTTTTCCCTCTAAATAATTCTTTTCCTTTATAATAATAACATACAGGCTCTCTCTAACTAGGACTTGCAAAATATGATGCAGATTGGTAATGGTAAAAGTACTAACATTTGGCAGAAATGGTTTTGGGTACAGCTTTCTTTACAGGCTTGTGAGAATTGTACATTTTATTGTTGAAAAATGGGTTCTAGACAGGCGTGGTTACGGATTACTAACTGGTTCAAAGTGTTCTAGAACCAAAACTATTCATCCCATCCATGGTCTTTAACAGCTTGCACTTAAGGATGTATCAGCAATTGACTTAATTTTGCGATAATATGCATACTAAGTCTCTTTACATAGTAAGACGTTTGTAAAAAAATGTTATTGCCATATAGCAACTCATGTTGACATTCCGGTGTGATTTTTACTCTTCTAGCTCAAGCCTGGTTTGTGGTTTCGCAGGCGCCCTGGCATCAAATCCTGTGGATGTTGTGAGAACACGAATGATGAACCAGAGAGTTTTACGTAATGCTTCAAGTCCATGCTACAGAGGTACACTGGACTGCTTTCTTCAGGTAAGTACTTATTTGTTATTGCAACTGTGAAGCTAATGTCTCATCACAGAGACCATGTAAGCACTATATTTCAAAGTTCTACGCAAACACAACTTTTACTGCCATATACTTTTTTCACATGCAGACCTCAGATTTGCAATTATCATGCAAATGACTAACTGGAATGAATGTTATAAGAGGACCAAATATTACTCTTTTGGCATCACAATGATTGCATTTCAGTCTTGCAGGTCCCTAACCCGTGTGAAGTGAACTTTCTTCGCCAACCCAGATTTCTGTGACTACCTTCACTTATCTTCCTTCCTCTCTGTGGATTCTTCAGTAAGAAAACCACTCACGGTTGAATGCCCACTCAGTCATGTCACAGAGGTGCCTCTCTGCCTGCTATATCACTTCTTTCATATTGGCATATTCTTATGCTGCCATTGGCTGTTTAAGGAGATAGTTTCCAATGGCCAGAGAAATCTGGGGACCGTAAATAAATCAAAGGCTGCACAGAAGGCAAGTGTGAATTGTTGCTGAATTCGTCAAAGCCTTCAATTTAAGTGCCCACTGATGAGTAACATATCCAATCGACCTAAGGGAAATTTACTGTAACCCTGAACTTGAAGGTATAATATTTTTGTATTGAAAAACATGATGGCACATTAAGAAACATTACCATCAAGTTAAGGTGCCTTTACAAAAGTGTTCTCCCCCTGTACATGTTGGAACACCATTTCCTACCCTCTGCAGCAGTTACACGATCCTCCTCGTGTGAAGTACCATCAGGCAAGGCTAATATGTTTAGAATACATTTGTGTGACATGCCTAGAGTTTGCAGTAGCTTGTTGGTTCTAGTTGGGTCTAGAACAAGACCATCAGCCATGGCCCTGGATAGGGTTGGAGTGGGAGTTATTGTTTGGACTTGAGTAAAGGGAGCATTCAATTGTGCCGGATATTACCAGAAAGAATATGATTGTCTGAAAACTGATGCAGAATGGTAGTAAAATGAGATGCAGTGCATGCATTTATTTTTTCAGAGTTGATTCTTTGTACCCCTCGATATAACCGCTCACTAATGATTTGTCTCTTATTACACAACAGAAGTGGCAGAGGCATGCACAAGGGGCTACACGCTGCTGCCTGCTGTGGGCCCAATATACACTCATGAAAATGGATGAGTTGGGCCATTCACACATTTTTTTAAAAAGCCGAGCGTCGGTTGTATCCAAGCTAACAATACCTGAAAGGCCACAATTTACATTTATGTTTTGAGGCTCAGCATTGGGTAACTAGTCTGCCCTTTCCACAGGCTTTTGTGTTGGGGCCTGATATCACAGGCACTGTACTCGACTACAGCTGCTCCTCCTCCTCCTCCCCGTCCCCTCACTTCTGATCTGTCCCATCCGCAATGTACAAAAAAGATCGGCGACAAATCAAATATATTTGTCGATTCCCCCCAAGGGGGAGCCTCCCCCTTTCAGGCTAGGGAGGTGAGCCCGCTCTGCAAGACCCTCCGTAGGGGTCTGGGCAAGTGGGACCTCATTGGGAGAGACTCCCTCTTAGGGGACAAAGTTCCCTAAGCAACTCCCTAAAACACACAACTTAGTAGTATATATCGGACTAATTGCTACAAAGACTAGTATAAAAGACTACTATACAACATACTTATTTGGCTGAAGGTAATGCTGGAACCTACCAGCATGAAGAAGGAAATGAGAATATCTCATTAAGAAAACATGCATACTTAACTGGGGCGAGTGGAGGAAGTTGGAGGGGCGGAGAGTATCCTACGCCGGCGAAGTCCCCTGACGTGAGCATGCCTGAGGGAGGGGGTTCAGAGAACAGCCTGTGGCTTTCGAAGATCAGCTAAACGCCAGAGTGAGACACTGGAGTCCTAGTGTACCCAACAACGGGAGAACCATTGTATCGCAGGAAAGCAGAGTCCTGCTGTAGGTGATGGCAAAACCACGTCTCTACCCCTGGTAGGCAGGGCGCCCATCCAAAAAGTCAACAGGAAGCATGAGCAGCTTCCAAACGGTAAAGCCCATAGACGGCGTAATGGAAGCAGAGGATGGGAAACCGGCGAGCACAAAGAACGAAAGTCATTGTGAATGCGAGCAGCTTCGCAACCGTCCACTCTGTACACGGCAGGCGGACAGCCAAGGACGAGGGTGCGACGAGGAGAATGAATGAATGAATGAATGAAGGAAGGAAGGAAGGAAGGAGAAACCCAGTACCAGAGAAGAGTCCCCGAACGAATGCAAGAGCCCGCGTTCCACAGCCTGCAGAGAGGTAACAGGGAGAACGGGAGAGACGGGAGGTCACCAGGGCAGCGGAAGACGAGAAGAGGAACATGTCCCAGTACTCGCAAGGATTTACTGAATGTAAACCTATTTATTTATTTTTATGTTAACATTTGTATGGCGTACTTGACCCTAGGGTGTCTAGGTGCTTGTAGCATCTTACTGAATTACAGACAGTTAGCAGCGTGAGAGCTGTTAATTCGGGAAACTGAAAGGGTTACATGCCAAATAGCAGGACGGTAGCTATTAGTGGAATAGGAAGGTTTTCATTTTCTTGGGGAAAGCAGTGTAGTAAGGCTTCAGTCTTAAGGTGGGTGGAAGGGCTTTCCACAGGGTGGCAGAAGAAACAGGGCAGCTGGAACCTCTGGCTTTGGTTTGCTTGTATCTAGGAATACAGAGTTGGTTGACATAGGCTGATTGAGTTGGCCTGGTCATGGTTGGTTTAGACCGTCTTTCCGACAAGTAGCCTGGGGCGGTTTTGTCAAGGCAGCGGTGGGCAATAGTGAGGATCTTGAATTTGATCCGTTCACGGACTGGCAGCCAGTGTGCTGCTCTCCTGGCTGTGGTAATGTGGTCACGTTTGTTGAGCCCCAGCACGGCTCTCAAGGCATTGTTTTGAATTGTTTGTAATTTGTTCAAGTTTCGCTCTGGGGTGTCTCCCACGAGGACGTTGCAGTAATCCATTTTCACCCCGATGATGGCCCTGGCGTGGTTCAGGCAGAGAGAAAGGGTTGGCAGGTGTTGATAAGTTTGGTCACATAGGCAGCCGAGGCAGCGGTGGCGTTAACATGTCGGCGTAGTGATAACTTAGTATTGAGGTGGAAGCCGAGCATCTTCACAAATTTAGAGACGTGGATTCGGTGGCTCTCAGTAGTGAACATCCTGTAGTTTGGGCTGAGCTTCTCATCGTTGAGAGACATTCAGTGGGATGCCATCCACCCTTCAATAGTTTCATATATGGTGTTGATGTTTTTGGAGTCAAGGCTGTTGACTCCCGTGATGTGGATGAGGATCTGCATGGCATCAACGTAGTTTGTATATTTGATATTTAGTGAGCCTAGGAGGTCAAGGGGTTTAGTGTAAATGTTGTATAGAGTGGGGGAGATGCAAGATCCTTGGGGCGCTCACAGGTGATGGCTGTGGGGGTTGTGAGAAACCTTAAGGTGTCTCACTTACTAGTCCACAGGAATCTGCCATACAGGTAGCCAGGACATGGCCATCGCTATTGAATCCAGTTCCTGGCGGTGGACCAGTGTGGGAAGATCACCTGGATGATGGGTCCTCTGGGAGTGAAAGTGGGACGCCGACAGGTGTGACGCGGTTAACACCTTTTCCCCATCCTGCTCCATTGCATACTAAACGCCTCAACACCCCCACCCCCTTTAATAGAAACACTTTATCATGAACCGATTACCCTAAAAGACAACAGACTAACACCAGAGCCATGTCCCAACTCAAGGTTCAGGCAATTGCCACTGATTTCACACACACACCGGATGGCCCTTTCCCTTTCCCTTCCCCATAGGGATAAAAGGTGGGGCACGAGAGCACACTCTGAGCAAGGCGGAACGTACGAGGAAGCAGTGATTCCAGGACGGCAGTTCAAATGGAAGAGAAGGATGGCGCGACCTGAAAGGACGTCCAGGAGGGAATTGCCCTTTTCAACCCAGACCTGCAAAACCTCCAAATAAAACCGGGAATCGCAGCTGACGGATGTCAGCGGTACATGGAACCCTCCAGCACTGATAGCCAGGGCAGGGAGACGAGGGTTGCCTTTGTGGTACCATCCTTGACTCCATCGGCAAAAGAAACGCCAACCAGTGCAGCCCAGCTGGTGAGTCGAAAGAATCATATAAGAGCCGGACTGCCTTGGCAACATTAAAAGATCAAAGGTGCAAACTGTAAATACCAGAAGGCCCTACGAGAGGCCGACAAAGTGTCAAGGTGGTCATACAAGGGTTAAGCCAACTCCCTTGTACAATCAAAGGTCCTTGGCGCATTGTTAAGTTTTTGAACATTGTAAAAGAGGCGTTTGAGCCCGGTCGAGGGGGACCTAAGTGATTGCGATACTTGCTTAAAAAGATATTAAGGCTTTTGAATACATCACATGAGGAGATTGTGATTGAAAGGCAATCACAAACCCGACTGAGGGATGCCCGTAGGAAAGCTAAGGGAAGCATTGTGGAAAAAGCTGCATGAACTACATTGTGGTGAGAAAGTGGCACTTGCACCCGGCTAAGGGGAATGCCGTATGAGATGTGCAAAGCCTGACTGGGGGCTAAAAGAAAGCCTGACTGGGGGCTGGATAATCTATTGTTTGGTCTGAGCCCGAATGAGGGAGACTAACGTAGAGCAACGGATCAGAGCCCGGCTGAGGGGGATCCACGGGTGAAAAGCAATCGCCCAACGTATAGAGAAATTAGAAGGAACTTTTTTTTATCATTTACGAAGCATCAGGTTCTCTGAAGTAAGAGACTTTGCTTGAAGGAGTCTTGGACACAGAAGATACCTGATATTGTGTTAAGAAACTGTAATCTCATATTGGAGAAGCCCAGGAGTGTGCTGTGCTAGATAGTTCTGTCTTTGTCCCGAGCTTGAAAACGTGGGAAAGGGAGACCCTGGCCATAACATCCTGACCAATTATTTGTGAACACTTCTTTCTTTTATTGCAAACACTATCCCACACTCTTTTGTAACTAGTAGTAAGGATTGACAATAGTTTTTTTTAGTATAGGCCCTTTTGATTTGACAGGACACATCTAGGACTGCCTTATTTTCATTTGATGGTCCTAGCTTGCTCCCATCCTAGATTTAGGTTATTCGTTTTTCTCACCCATTTATACAGTTTAATAAACACCCTTGAACTGCGATCACTGTCTGTCTTTACTGTTGCCACTGTGAGTTCCTTACAGGGTGGATGAGTGGTTGGTAAGGAAGGATTCAACCTATTTGGCGACATTTGCAGAGAAGGAGGCGGTAGTGGTTAAGTGATGGCAGAGAACGGAGTGGGCTACCAAGTCAAAGGCTGCAGACTGGGCCAGAAGCATGAGAAGAGAGGTTGTCGCCGTCTCTGGCGTCGTCCAACTGGTTCTTGAGGTCCAAGAGTGCCGACTCTGTACCATGGCTGGGTCAGAAGCCACATTGCGCGTGCTTAAGATGTGGTGTTGCTCAAGGTGTTGTTGAATTTGGAGCTAGGCGGTCTATAATCTTCAGAACAAAAGGGACTGTAGTGATGGGCCGGTAGTTGGTGGGGACGGAGGGGTCAAGTGAGGGCTTCTTGAGGAGGGGTGAGAACCATGATTCTTTTAGCATGTGTGGGACAGAGCAAGAGGCAAGTGAAGCGTTGATGATGTTCATGATTTGCGGCACTAGGGTGTCAGTGCACTTGTTGATATGGGCTGCCCCGCATATATCCGCTTTGCACCTTGATGGTTTAAGGCTCTTGAGGATGTTGAGACCTCAGGCATCTTGACTGGGTGGAAGCTGAAGTGGGGTGTTGTGTGTGGGTGCGGGTGAGCGCTGGTGGAGGCCAAGGAGGTTAATTTGAGTTGGATTTTTCTTTGTAAGTTGTTTTATTTATCCAGGAGAGCTGTTTGGACTTCATTGAACCAGATGTCATTCCTGGTGATCGTAGAGGGGAGTAGGATGGGGGATTCAAATTCCCTCATGATAGTAAATAGTTCACAGGAATTGGATTTGATGTTGGCGATCCGGGTACTGTAAGAGGATGCTTTGTGTTAGGGAGAATTCTCTGTAAAGGCTAATTTCCCAAACCTAGTGAGTCCCCCAGCAGCTTTGCTGGATTTATTTGGGGTTTATTTTTTTCTCCTGCTAAGAGGGAGACTTTTACTCCCACTCTTAGACATGATTTGAGGTGTTCCTTTGTCTCTCCATGTGTTTTATGGGCTATGGGGTCTTTTACTCCATAGGGTCTCATGTGTTTTTGATGTGGGTTACACAGCATCCTCCGTGCCGTAACCCAGGGGTGTCGTAGCGACCCCCAAACATAGACTCCATACCCTGGGACTGACTACTGTCTCCCAGGGCATGTAAAGTCACCATTGGCTTTACTAGTCCCAAATTATGAACAGAAACCAGTACAAACCATCATATTGTGGACATACTGGTCGGGGCAATTCGATTGGTCTGTTGTTCGAGGGGGCACGTCTCCGTCCCCCCTGATCGAGTTTTGGCTGGTGGCAGTGGATACTACTTTTTATATTCGACCGCGAATATATCTCTATGGGATTTTCCCATTGTTCGAGGCTACCTTTAATTATTTAATTCCTATAGCCTCGAACATACCGCCGGTTTATTTAATATTAATTCACCGGTTGGTATTTTTTACCAGAACTCGATTCTAAAATGGCATTTGTGTTCTCTTCTGTGACTCCAACCCAAGTCGAGCCCTTTGTTCCACTTTTTGGCGGGCTTCTCTACAGAAGCCTCCAAAAGTGGTGCCACTCTGTCTGGGTACCACAGGCGGTGTGGGAGGGGGCTTAGGCACCCTGGACTGAGTTGCCTTGGCAACTCAAGTCGCACTCTTGTGTGATTGGCCCAAGTGGTGAGCTGGCCGGCTCACCAGTTAGCATGTTTGATTGACAGCTAGGATGAATGAATGGGGGTTTGCTGCATAAAAGCAGGGCTTTGGGGACTGGAACTTCAGAAGTCGCCACAGGACCTAAGAACCCGAGGAGGGAGAAGCTGAGCCGACCTGCAACGACAACACCACCGGTGGAGCCCTGCTGAACCATCTGACCATTTTTCCCGACGACAGAGATCTCCAGTCCGGAGAGTCTTCTTCCTTTGACTGGTGGGGATGACCAGTTTTGCCTTCTTTTCACCTTCCTGGAGCATCTCGTGGCCGCCTTGCCCGTGCCAAGCACCCCGGCAACCGGAATACCACGGCTTACCACTACCGCGAAGAGAAGGGTAGTACCTTTTAACCGAAGAACTCTGCGGCTGGTTCTTCCCTGGCAGTGCAACGACCTTCATCTTTCCTCCACGGCGGGACCTCCTCTTCCTCTGGACGAAACACCGACTTGCACCCGCTGCCAGGAACAACTGCCCCCGCTGGAGCTTCCTTCATACTTAAGGTACTGCGCCCCGCCTGGCTCCCCTTTCGACAGATTGTTCGGGGTGACAGTAAAGCCTCGACTTTCTAACCTGGGCTGGCCTGGGACAACCTAGCTAACTTTTCCTGACTTTAATTTCATTCTTTGTGTGCAAACTATCTACAAGACTCTTTGGGCATAACCCCACTGTGTGAACCTGGACCCCAACTGCTTGCTCTCTCCAAGAGTGGGCCTTGCAATTGACTTCCTTGCTCTCCAGTAGAACTCTGCCTATCCTGCCTTACTGTGGTTCTTTTAAAAGTATTGAAATTTGTGTGCTTCCACAACTCTGCCTTTTTCCCTCCCTTTTTAATAACTTATTAGAGTGCCATTTTATGGTAAGCGCTCACCTCTGTCTGAAAATAAGTGATGTTTCTCATTAAGACTTGTCTAATAAGTAATTAGGGTTGTATATATATAATAGTGACTGTGTGCTGAATATACTTACCTCTTTGTTGCTAGTGTAATTTACAAGTGTGTCTTTAAATAAATAATGATATACTTTTACACCAAAGCTCTGGTCAGTGTTTGCTTGTGCTACTGTATCTCTGTACCTATTGTGTATACTCTATATACTGCCTAACTCTTCTTGAGGGAAGTCTGACTGCTCAGCCACAGCTACCAAGTGAATCTGTGTGGTACAGACTGCTACCAAGTGGGTTTACTGCCAAACACCTTTAGTCTTAAATCTTTTGCAGTGGTCCCCAAGGGAACTGCACAGGTTTCTGCCTAACACTTTGGACTTTTGGATTGCTTTCTATAGATTCTGGCAAGTGTGGTGAAATGGGATTTGTTAGCATCCGTTGGGCATAGGCGGCAAGTGCGTTCACTAGAACGTTTTTCAGCCTGCAGGGCGAGGAGTTCAGGGGTGAACCAAGAGTTGGTGCATGTGGCTCTCTTAGGGATGAATGTTTTGTGCAGGGCCAGTTTGCCAATGGCTACATTGAGGGTAGCGTTGTAGTGGTTGACTATGCTGTCAACATCCAGGCCATTTGGTGTGAGGGGTGCATTTTCAAGCAGAGGTCTGATGAGTCGCTGGTGAGATTACTAGTGCAGCGAGAGGCGGGGAGGTTGTCGGAGGGGGGGGCGAGCCTGGTCTGGGAGAGGGATAGTGAAAGTGATGATATTGTGGTCTGACCACATGCATGGCGAGTTGAGAGGAGGATGGCAATGTTGCAGTTGTGATCGAGGAACCAGTCAAGTGTGCGCCGATGGGCGTGCATGGGCATCACAATTTTCTGGGTGAAGTTGAGGGCAGCAGTTGCACTATCAAGGGATGAGGCGTCTTTGACAAGGGGGTCAGCATAGCCGAGGTTGAACTCCCTAAAGCCATGGACTTTCTCACGCCTAGAAACACTTGTTTATAGGCGTGTTATAAATGACTTGACATATCATATCATGGCTTTGGAGTACATTTTTAAGTTCGTCATGAGTAGTTGTGTGAGGTCGTCTTCAAACATGCTGGGTGCATGGTGATGGTGGAGGTGGGTGCTAGGGACAGTTTGAATGAGAGCAGCTGGCATTTAAGAAGTGGGGTTGAGGCTAGGTCACGGATGGCCAGGATGTCTTTGTATATAAGAGCAGCACGGCCACGTCTCTGAGATCCGATCATTGCACAGATCAGAGGGCCGGGCCCGCATCATCATGAAGCCAAGGCTCAGTGACAGCTAGCAGGTCGAGGTTGTTGGTGACAAAGAGATCTAGGATCTTGAGTGCATGGGCAATGAGGGGGCGTCCGTTGATAAGTGTACAGTATCGGATGGATGGATGGAGGGTGGGTGGCTGGTGGTGGTGTTGGAACATGATGCATGAATTCTCTGCCAGCTATGCCATCCGGGTTTCTAGGCTCAGAGGAGCGTTCTCCTATGCGGCTGTTGCGAGTGGTAGTCGGGTGCGGGTGAGCTAACAAAGGGGGGGGCATGGTTGTGTTGTGCGGGCTTTGAACTGGGACTTAGTCTGCACCAGTGCAGTGTAGTGTGTGGGGAACTGTGGCAGGCTGGGCATGCAAAGGTTGCGAGGTGCTGTGTGCAGTGGGCACCTGGTCCGTGTGCGTGTATGCCTGAGCAGTGAAGTGGGCATCTGGGCCTCGTGCGTGGTGTCTTGGCCATGCAGTGGGGCACCTGGGCCTTGTGTGTAATGTGCCTGGGCCGCGAAATGAGTGCCTGGACTGCGTGCATATGCAGGGCGCAGTGGAGCTGAGTGTGAGTTGTGTGGTGCGCTTTTCTGTGTGTAAGGGGGGGGGAGAAAGGTGACAGTGGGGTTAGGGAAGTGAGGGGCGCAGCAAAGGTTGGAGTGGGATACTCGTGCCAGCGTACAGGAACGTACCTTTGATTCTTGGGGTGATGTTGGCGGCTGGTAGTTCAGGCCGGGCGATGCAATAGCTGGGAGGGGTTGGTTTGAGGTGCGAGCAGCCATATCTGTGCAGGATTTTTGCTAAATCCCTTTGGCATCAAACATCTCCTGCGCACAACCCTGCGCAGGCTTCGCAACAGAGGGCTCAGAGTGTGGGTTTTAATGGGATGGCGTTGTTGGGTGACCGAGGCGCTTCCTCACGGTTCGATGGGTGATCGGACAGAGTTTCCTACGCTCCTGCGGCACACAACTACGCACCCTTTGCCTGCACGGGCTTCGCTACAGGTGGCTCTGTGAGAAACCTGAAGGTGTCTCACCTGCTAGTCCCCGGGGATCTGTCATCCAGGTGGCCAGGACACGGCCATCACTTTTCGATCCAGTTCGTTGGGGTGGACCATTGTGGGAGGATCACCTGGGTGACGGGTCCTTGGGGAGTGGAAGTGGGACACCGGATGGTGAGACACAGTATTCCCTTCCCTTTAACACCTTTACCCCATCTTACCATGTAAGATACTTAGTAACTCACCCCCTACCCCCTTAACGCAACCCAAACAGTTTCTTACAGACAGCTCACTGTGAGAGAAAATGGACTAACATTCGAGCCGTGTACCTGACATGTCCAATACAATGGTCAGACAGGGTCAGGCAATTACTGATCGTTACACACACCTGACTTCCATCACGCTTCCCCACAGGGATAAAAGGCAGAGCATGAAAGCACACTCTGAGCAAGGGAAAGCTCACACGGAAGCAGCAGTCCCAAGATTGCAGTTTTATAGGCTAAAAATGGCAATACCGAAGCGGATTGCAAGGAGGCGAGTGCCCTTGACCTTTCAACAAATGACTGTTATGTTTCCTATTCTCGAAGGCTCATAAAAGTAAGACCAGGAATCAAGGCTGAAGAATCCTGCACTGTGTGTCAGAGGTACCCGAGGCTCTCCCGCGTCGATAGTCAAGGCGGGACGAATCGTTTGCCGATGTGGTACTGTCCTTGGCTCCTACAACAAAGCAGCGCCAGTGAAGTCAGCACAGCTGCTGAGTTGGGGAGACTGGAGACCATTCTGTGTTGAAGCCAAGGTTGCAAGCATCAACATTGTATAGTAAAAACTGAAGAGAACAATGCATGAAATGTATGTGGCAAGCGACGTGAACACAATTAAGCTAGCAGATGAGTGATTGAACTTTGAAGCCAAGATACGGTACCGTAGACAGTGGTCCGGCACCATGTGGGTGCTCAATCCAAAGTCTCTCTTATATCCAGCGGAAAGGTGGCAAATGTGAAGAATGACAGAGTTGTGAAATCGAAGTGGTCCTACAATGGGTCAAGCAAAAACCCTGTGCACATTAGAAAATCTTCGATAGTTGGTGAAATCGAGTAAGAAGTTGATCCGAGCCCGGCAGAGGGAGAGACGCTAAAAGCTTTTGGTTAAAGCAAGTTTGTGTAAAGTTATGAACATTGTGGTGAAAGGATCTGAGAAGGGAAAAAAGGTATCCAGAAACCCACGTCCCCTGCACACTATCTGAAAGGCTAATGCCTGTATATATATTTTTTACTGTTCGAGGCAGGTTCTGTTATTCTAAACTCCACCAGCGGAGTTGAAGTCCAGACCTTCCCTCTTGATTTGGAGACAATTTGCTGAACAGTTATTTTATATATTTCTGACCTTATTTTTCTAAGGTGATTTTCAAAAAGAAACACAATTAGTAGATGACAATTCAAATTTGATCTAAGAGAAACATTTATTGTTAAAACATTTTGTTTGACTGGCCCAACGCATTTCGAGTTTACTTATACTCTTCATCAGGGGCAAACATTCTTTTTCTTACAAAGTTCTATGAGAAAAGAAAAATATTCCAATATTAATTCCATATTTTGATCCGTATATCATACATGGATTAATCTCAACATTTTAATAATAACATAAGTCAGTGGCTCAAGGCTATAGCCTCCATAATTTCAAAATACATTGCCTACTGTATAGGGTAAATGACAAGCATATCTCTGTTGCCCTTGCTGTCCAAACTTCAAATCAACATATATTGGGTTTGTTACCCGAATCTCTGAACTCATGAATATTTACCTAAAATCAAACTGGCGTTGTGAACTAATTGTGCTAAAATAATAATAATAAAGGGACAAGTGCTTAGTTCCTCTCCGATAAATTCAGGTTACTGTGCTAAAGTCTTATGGTAAAACCAAGAATAGCTCACTTACTATCCTTAAGTGATCGGGAACTGGTGTCACCAATATGTATCCTTCTGTATAGACTGCTACGTTGCTCTGTTCTGGCCAGCAAAGAGCGCCAGGCTGATGCTTTTTCCTGGTGCTTTTAGTCTATCCCTAGTAACAGAAAATATTGTGGAGGGTAATTATGGTAAGTACCTAGTTGGTCAAAAAAATTCTATCCTATTTGAGTGCATTAAGAACACTAACTTACTTCTCAGTTAGTTCTGGTCAAACTGTCATGTGATCAGAAAGAGCTTTGTGAATGTTTTAGGTGAAGGACGTCACAGGATGCTGTGGCTTCATGTGGTGAAGCTGCTGTCCCTAACGCCAGAGAAAACTAGAAAAAAATTAAAATGTAATTAAAAAAGAGGTAAGTATCTGGTAAGAATTATATTCTAATGGCCCTGCTGTGGGTTTACTTACAACAGAGCCACAGGAAGAACCAATAGCGGGACAATCTACACGTACCCCACAACAACCTTTTTTAGGGGTTGCAAGAAAAGAAGAGGAGACAAGAAAACTCTGGCAGAAAAATAAATAAATCAAAATGTGGTTATCAATATTTCCTCTAAACCTCTGACGACAACACAGTTGGAAACTCTTAATTTAGGAGTCTCCTTCATACCTACTACCAACACCTCTTTCTTTGAGGAGGAAGTAAATCTATTCAAACTTATTCGTAGAAATGGTACTCAGTGTTTTTCAACAACATTGATGACAACCTACAACCAGTGGCCAAACATAAATATTTGGAACTAAAGAATAAAAGCAGCTTTCATCCGCAGGTGAATCATCCACTCATCAACCTTTTTAAACAGAAAACCACCAAAGATATGAAGCGCCTCAAATATGAAGCACCGAAAACCAGAAATCTCTGCAAACGCCAATTACAAGTCATCAAACAATTGGCTGAGGATAAGTCTAACCCTAAAACAAGCGGATAAGGGAGGAGCATTAGTACTAATCGACACCCTCTACAATACAGGCTGCTCCAAACTCCTTAATGACACTAGGACATATTTACCACTAGATGGTGACCCCATCTTGGGGATCAAAAATCTAATCAAGAATGCAATAGACAAAGCAACAGACATGGACTGGATCACTGACAAAACAGCAGACTTCCTTACTCAGAAACATCTTGTCACTCTGGTATTTTACAGGCTACCCAAAATCCACAAAAATAAAAATGATCCACCCTTTCGACCAATAGTAGCAGGGACAGACAATGTCTTCCAACCACTGGCGATTTATCTGGACACAGCACTACAGACATTGGTGCAAAAAACTACATCCTACCTCAAGGACACTACTCATCTTTTGAGTATAATCAATTCAATGGACCTGACTGAGGAGAATCTCATTCTCTTTAACATGGACGTAAAGCCTTTACACTTCAATGCCCCATCAAGAAGGAATGGAAGCTCTTGAAGGGTTCTTACTCTCTAACCATGATGTCCACATACCCAGAACATCATTCTCTATAACTACTTTAGACACAACGGTCAATACTATCTACACATTTCTGGAACATCTATAGAACATCTATGGAACATCTATGGGCTCATCAGTGGCACCATCATATGCGAACATTTTTATGCATTTTTATGCACCAATTTGAAACTTTCCATGTACTGGAGAACCAACAATGGAAAGAGAAAGTCAAGTGTTGGCGACAATACATAGATGACATTTCCGGAATTTGGATTGGCACTGAAAGTGAACTATTAAAGTTTTGGGAAACCCTGAATGGCTACAACGAAAGAATCGGTTTCACTATAGAGATCGGCAAACCAACGGTTAATTTCCTGGACGTAACAGTGGAAAGAACAGGAGTGGGACTAAAAACCAAAATCTACAGAAAACCCACAATGTCAATAGCTACCTACACCATAGTAGCTTTCATCAAAAACATCTAAAAGAAAACCTTCCTTATAGCCAACTTCTTAGGCTTAAAAGAATAACATCACATAAGGACACACTACAAAATGAATGACATCATGAAGCAAAGATTCCTGGCAAGAGGGTTTCCCGCCGAAACAATTGACAAAGACATTGTGAGAACAAATGCACAAGAAAGAGAAGAGTTACTTCAAAATAACACCAAGAAGGAACCAAGGAACCTGATCCACACGCTAAAATACTCTAGCCAGAGTTTTCAAGTAAAGAGGATTATTCACAATAATTGGGACATCATTAAATCAGACAATACCTTGAAAGAACTGTTCCCAGATCCTCCCATGATGGCATATAAACTTGGAAGAAAAAAAAGGGACCAATTAATCAAAGCGGAAAACTGAAAAAACCAACACAAGTCACCCTATGCAAACAAAAAGTAGGCACGTTTGCCTGTCTGCACTGCCAACATTGCAACAATATCATCAAAGGGGACCATGTAAGACACCCCAATACGGGCAAAAAAATTATGCTTTAACACTATGCCACGTGTGATACAAAAAATGTCATTTATGCCATCAGATGTCCCTGCGGGATGTACTAAGTAGGGAAAACCAACCGGAAGGCAAAAGAGAGGTGGACAGAGCATAAATCTTGTATTCGGACCAAAAATGCTAAATCACCGGTTTTTAGACACTACCGGGATCAAAAACACAATATCTCACAAATGGGAAAGGTAATTTTAGAAGTTCTACATCCACTACTCCGCGTGGTGACTTACCAAGACTTCTAGCACAAAAGGAACTTTTTGGGATCCAGAAACTAGATGCAATGATACCACTTGGTATGAATGAAGAGTACTACCTAGGACCTTTTCTGTAAAATCATACAAATTACTAACTCGCCTATCTGATGTTTGATTACCTACTATAGACAAACAGAGCGATCCCTGTCTTAACTACCGACCACACTGGAGCACTACAGTACCCAGTCTGGAATAAAAACAGATGAGAGAGATACCAACAAATATCCATTCTCAGATATAAATACAATAGAAGTTCTGGGGTTCATCATATCTCTAGTAAAGCGTTCATGGGCTTTTTTGTCACCCCGCTTAATGATAAACAAAGTTTTTTTTTTAAACACTCTTTATTAGCATTTTTATAACAACTCCAAAAATGAACCCACAACTCCCACTCCCTCCCCCCTTGCATCCCCCTCTAACCCCTCCCTTCCCCGCCCCTCTCTTAACACTTTATTTCCAACAATGACAACAGATTTCTACTCCCACCCCCCCCCTCTATACTCCCCCTTCCAATGTCCAGAATCGCCTACCCGGCTTCCGTTCAGTCCGTTGGTCACAGCATGCAGTCCTACTCCAGCCATAATTCCTTTGTAGGCCTACCGCCAATCCCCAAGTTCATATCTTCCCCATTCATCTCTATCTCCCCGTCCCTTCCCCTGATAAACAAAAAAGGTTTGCTAGGAGATTGTACACCCCATCATGAGGGTCAGCTTCTGTTTAAGCAACATGTATGATTATGTAATGCTATCTAATCTTGACGTAATGCATGTAAACTCTTTAACTAAGGGCTCATTGCACCAGGAAATGTCATCTTTCCCCGAGTTAATGCATGTTACTTTGTCTGAGACCAATGATAAACATGGCTCAATGAGTCATTATTCTCATTTATCTACCTTTTTAGGACATTAACTATTATACATCTTTACCATTAGACACTACAACCAAAGGGTAGGTGCATTTTTCCAAGACCTTGAGGTCAGGGGGCCATCTTCAGTCAATCTACATAAACCACGTCACGCTCACCCTTTTCACAGATCCACTATATCCCAATGAGCCCTTAGCAAATTGGCACAGCTGAGCCTCTGCTCTTAATACACAAACATAGGACATAATTCCACAGAATGAGGTAAGAAGTATAAATGTATAATGTTTTATTCCCCCCCAGTCACCTTGCCGCGTTTTTTTGCAGCATCTCGTGGCATGAAACAATTCATGTCCACGTTACTTTCAAATTCCATGTATTCTGTGCCTTTAGTGTATACTCTTACCTAAGGCAGTTCATATTACAGAGGTTATTGACTTCATACACCATGACAGTAAACATCAACAAATATTTGAAGCATTTGTTACATGAAACAGTCCTTGCCTATTTTTGGTGCCTTTAGTGTATACTTACCTAAGGCAGTAAATATTACAGATGACATTCACATCAGACACCATGGCAGTTAGATTCTTAAAAACACAAACAATTCCTTCGTGAAACATCCTAATTTCAAAATGGCCGCCTTGTGGTCATTGTGTGACGTCATTTCACGCATTCGCGAATGAGGCAACTCGCAGGAATTTAAACCCCTTTTTCACATACAACAAGGCAGACGCGGATCTGACTGCTCCTGCAGCAGACACGCACTCCTGATCCTGTAGGACTTCTGAGAGACGAGACCTGTAATTTGAAAAACAAGTAAGTAAACTTATAGCAGGGCCATTAGAATAGAATTCTTACCAGATACTTACCTTTTTTTGAATTTAAATTGTTTTAATGTTTTATTTTTCCTAGTTTTCTCTGGCATTAGAGGCAGCCGCTTCACCACATGAAGCAACAGCATCCTGTGACGTCCTTTTATTATTTTAAACAAACACACCAAACATTACAACTTTTGAGGACGTTCATAATCGGTGTCAAACATCACACTATGCAGTGTTATTCTCTGTCCTCCCCCCCCTCCCTCCCCACAACCTCGAGCCGTCTCATCCGTGTCATCTACATGAGCATTTTCAGGAATCTCAGTGCTTGTCGACTCGTCTGAGTCTTCTGTTTCATGATTGACCTGGTGGGGGTTTGCCATTGAGGTCACCAGTTGCCTCCAGGCTATCAGGGGCCCCACTTCCTCCTCTCCTCCCCTGGTGGCAGCTTCAAACCATACCGCAGTTTCTGCTTCTGCCCATCTCAAGAGGTCCGCCCACCATATCTCCACTCTAGGCCTGTGGGCCGCTTTCCAACACATTGCAATTCTACGCTTGGCCAAGATATAGGCCAGGTCCTTCATCTTGCTGATATGCTTTGAATTACGTGGCCTGGGAAAACTCCCAAGCATGCATGCCTAAGCAGACCTCACGTCAAGCACCACTCCCCCCACTGGCCATTTTCGTCTTTATTTCTTCCCAGAATCTCTGCACCTCGGGGGCAAGCCCAGAACATGTGCAGCAACCCTGCCTCCTCTTCCCCACACCTGGGGCATTTTTGTATGGCCGAGCCTCCAAACCTGGCTATTCTTCCGGGGGTCAAATAAGCTCTGTGGGTGACATACAACTGGATCTGCTGGAGTCTCGTATTCCGGGACACCTTTTTATGGTACCTTTGAGCTCTATCCCACTGTCCCTCTGTCATGGGTTCTCCTACCTCCTCCTCCCAGTCATGCCTCAGTTGGAGCAGCTCCTTCCCTGCCTTTGCTCTCAGGATCTCATATATCCTAGATATTTCATGCCCACCCTCCGAGACATCATACATAATTTCCAGGGTGGCATCAGGTTCTTCCGCTAGCACCGTCTCAGGCCACCTCTCCCTCACCCGTTTCATGAGCCTGGTATAAGTAATGTATTGGCCTCTGTGCACCCCTGTCTCCTCCTGCAACCTCTGAAATTCCAATGCCTTACCTTCCTGCCATATATCCCCGAGGGTGGCTAGGCCCACCAGTTCCCAGTATCTGCGGACCCCTTTGAACAGTTGGGAGTCGTCCCCGCATAGCACCACCAGCGGGACCTGCTGAGAAAGCGGATATGGGTCGCCCACAGTTCTCCATGCTCTGCGCCAAACTTCCCAGCACAACTCCAATAGTCTCCCCATCCCTACCATTTTAGTTTTATGCAGCCACACTGTCTCTCTTAGAAAGTATGGAGCTGAATCACCTTGCAAAAGCCTAGCTTCTGCCGAGTCCTCTGCAGACAACCACCTGGCCACATACAACAGCTGTCCCGCCAAGTAATACAGTTCAAAATTCGGCAGGTTTATGCCCCCCTTATCACATGTGTTCTGTAGTTTCCACAGGGCTACCCTATTCCTGGAGTTGCCCCATATGAAGCCCCTGCACATGCCATGAAGTCTCACAAAAAAGCGTCTGGGGATCAAGTACGGGACATTCACAAAAAAGTGCAAGAGTCTGGGCAATACCACCATTTTGAGCAAAGCTGCTCTCCCCATCATGGCTGGGGGTAATCTAGACCAGAACGTCATGCTATTCTTAATTCCCTCAATTACTTCCTCTGTATTGTGTTTGTGCTCTGTCTCTATCCTATGGTAAATGTTTACGCCCAGATACCTGAATGTCACGGTCTGTCAGGGTATCTGCAGGATGGGTAGCCTCTCCAATGGGGTACTCTTATACCTTCCCAGGGGGAACAAACTAGACTTCCCGGGGTTCACCGATATGCCCGAGAGGGTGGCATAACGGTCCATCACCTCCAGCACATATTGCAGGTTCTCCTCCGGGTAGCGCAAGTAGAGGAGCATATCATCTGCATACAATGATATCAGGTGTGTGCCCCCTATCGTACGAATCCCCACCTCCCCGTATTGTTGCCGCAGGCATATTGCCAGCGGCTCTAATGCCAGAATGTACAACATGGGTGACCAGGGACATCCCTATCTGGTCCCCCTACTGAGTTGCCATTTGTCTGAAATTATGGTTCCTGTTTTAACTCTCGCAATCGGGGAGCTATATAACATCTGGACCCATCTGATATATCCTGGTCCCATTCCATATCCCTTCAGGGTCGCTTTCAACCACGGCCACCGCACTGAATCAAAGGCTTTGACCGCGTCCAGTGACACGATAGCCGACTCGGACGAGTCTGCCTCGGTTTGATCAATGATATGGTCCAGCCTCCTGTGGTTGTCTGTGATATTTCTACCGGGGACATAACCCGTTTGGTCTGGGTGTATCAACTTGCCAATTACCCTCTTTAGTCTGTTGGCTTGCACTGCTGTGAGTATTTTGCTATCCTGATTGAGCCTGGACAAGGGCCTATAGGACCCACATTCCACGTCCGGCTTGCCTGGTTTCAGGAGCGGGATGATCACTGCCTCACGGAGGGATTCCGGCAGTTCCCCCTGCTCATAGGCTTCATTAAAAAAACATGGCCAGCAGCGGCTGGAGTAGCTCCTGCTTATACGTTTTATAAAACTCACTGGGTAACCCATCCGACCCAGGCACTTTACATGTGGGCAGGTGTTGGATCACCTCCTCCAGTTCGTCCGAGGTAATGGGGGCGTCTAGATCTGCGCGTTCTAGGTCATCTAAGGTGGACAGCCCCATATCCTCTATTGTTTCCAGTATTTCTTGACTCATATCCTCTCCTGTGTCGTCATATAATCGTCTGTAATACTTGAGGAACTCCTCGTTTACCCCCTCCTGGGTATTACAGATTTGACCTTCCGTGTCCCTGACCTCTCTGATCACCAGGTAGGGGGTCTCATTTTTGTATAACCAGGCCAGTAATCTACCCGGCTTATCCTCTCCTGCATGTAGCCTCTCTGTGTATTTCTTATAATTAAGTTTGCATAATCTGTCCCAGAGTTCACTGCAAGCCATCTGTAAATCCGTTATCTTAACGCTGTTCTCTCGGGTGGTCCCCTCACTTTGTGTTTCTTGCAGTTCCCGTTCAATACCCCCTTGGAGCCCTTTGGATTTTGATATAGCTACCCCACGCACCACTACCTTAAATGCCTCCCATACTGTTCCCACAGAACGTACACTGCCTGTGTTAATTTCAAAGTATTCCTCGATGGCCTCCCTGAAATCCTCTCGAAATCCCGCATCCTGTAAAGCCTCAGTTCTGAGCCTCCATGTCGGGATTCGTGCTCTGGGGGGTTGATGTCGCCACTCTACGACCAAAGGAGAATGGTCGTATAGTACCCGGGCCTTGTATTCCGCGCCCACCATTTCTCCCAATATCTCGGTGGCAGCAAACACATAATCCAGCCTCGTATGCAGGTCATGTGGCGCTGTGTAATGCGAGTATTGCCTATCCATTGGGTGTAGCCTTCTCCACACATCCTCTAGGCCGAGGTCTATCATCCGTGTCCTCAGCGCTTTAGCTGCTGATGCCGGCTTTTCTGATTTGTCATCTGACCTGTCTATCCTGGGGTTTAGGGTGCAATTGAAGTCCCCTTACAATACCATCGCGCCACCCACCAGGGGGCTAAATTTGCCATATAGGGACCTAAAATACGCCGCTGTATCATGGTTAGGGGCATACAAATTTATGATATTCACTTCTGTTCTCCAGGAGTCCCGCCATCACCACCATTCTGCCCTCTGGGTCTATCGTCCACATGCGGCGCCACCCATGTAATCACCCCTCTTGCATATGCTCAGTATGTGGCCCATATAACATTTCCCCTCCATTTTCTCCTGACCACCTCCAACTTCTCTCTGGTGAAGTGGGTTTCCTGTAGCAGAGCTATGTCAATCCGCATCCTCTTTAGGTACATCATCACCTTATTACGTTTTAGATAACTATTGAGGCCCCGCACATTCCAGGTCACAATTCTGAGATTACCCGATGCCATTGACTTGTTGTTCTTCCCCTCCCCGCTCCCTCTGATGTCTACCTCGATGGCCCGTTTTCCGACTCTCAGCATTCCCACCCTCAACAACTCCCCCCCTATCCCCAACACTACCCCGCTGCCCACCCCTGCCCAACCCCAACAAGTGCCCAGCTCCATCCCTAGATCTCAGGCCCACCCGCGTCTGGTCCTGCCTCGTGAACCGAGAGCTAGGACCCCGCGGGGTGTCACCAGACTAACAGTGACCTAACTTAGCGTAATGCTATGGGGTTCAAGGGATGTCTCCCAGGAGCTCCCTCTTTGTCTGACTAGGAGTGTTTGCTCCTAGCGGATCATGCCAGCATGTATTTCCCGCAACACATTCCCCACAAGCTTTATTTAGTACTATAATCTAGTGCCAGTGTCTTGTGCTATGTCACTAGAGGTGACACAGCTGCGTGCTACTTATCTTCTGCGGCTTCTGTCTGGATACCCGGTTCCTGGGGGCGGCCCTGCACATCCAGCCAGTCCATAGCATCCTCCGGCGTCTCGAAAAACAGGGTTTTGTTCTGCATCCTGTGACGTCCTCACCTTAAACATTCACAGAAGCTCTTTCTGACCACATGACAGATTGACTAGAACTAACTGAGAAGTAAGTTGGTGTTCTTAATGCACTCAAATAGGACAGAATTTTTTGACCAACTAGATACTTACCATAATTACTCTCCACAATATTTTCTGTTACTAGGGATAGACTAAAAGCACCGGGAAAAAGCATCAGCCTGGCGCTGTATGCTTGCCAGAACATAGCAGCGTAGCAGTCTATACAGAAGGATACATATTGGTGACACCAGTTCCCGATCACATTTAAGGATAGTAAGTGAGCCATTCTTGGTTTTAACATAAGACTGTAGCACAGTAACCTGAATTTATCAGAGAGGAACTAAGCACTTGTCCCTTTATTATTTTAGCACAATTAGTTCATAACACCAGTTTGATTTTAGGTAAATATTCATGAGTACAGAGATTCGGGTAACAAACTCAATATATGTTGATTTGAAGTTTGGACAGCAAGGGCAACAGAGATATGCTTGTCATTTACCCTATACAGTAGGCAATGTATTTTGAAATTATGGAGGCTATAGCCTTGAGCCACTGAATTATGTTATTAAAATGTTGAGATTAATCCATGTATGATATACGGATCAAAATATGGAATGAATTTTGGAATATTTTTCTTTTCTCATAGAACTTTGTAAGAAAAAGAATGTTTGCCCCTGATGAAGAGTATAAGTAAACTTGAAATGCATTGGGCCAGTCAAACAACATGTTTTATAACAATAAATGTTTTTTTTAGATCAAATTTGAATTGTCATCTAGTAATTGTGTTTCTTTTTGAAAATCACCTTAGTACAATAAGGTCAGAAATATGTAATAACTGTTCAGCAAATTGTCTCCAAATCAAGAGGGAAGGTCTGGACTTCAAATCCGCTGGTGGAGTTTAGAACAACAGACCCTGCCTCTAACAGTAAACAATATATATACAGGCATTAGCCTTTCAGATAGTGTCCAGGGTACGTGGGTTTCCGGATTTAGGATACCTTTTTTCCCTTTTTATATTGTCCAGCCTAGGTACCAAGGCTGAGTACTTCTCCCCTGTACCTCGAATAACACTAAACTCAACAACTAAAAGGACTGAAGAAAATCTTTTAATCAACCAAAACATTTTCTTGAATAGGTGTGCTTGATGGTTTCTAGCCTTGTTGAAAGGATCTGAGCCCGACTAAGGGGGATCCGAGGGGAATAACGCATTGCCTAAAGAAAGTGAGTCCTTGTGATAACCTGAAAGAGGAAGAGAACGTATTGTTTGTCACATCAAGACGTCTGAATGAGGAGACTTTGGCAGGGAGGGCCCTGATGCTAATGATTGAACTGTATCCTCATGCTAGAAAAGCCAGAGACTGTGCTAGGCTCGAGTGTATCACCTGTCCCGTGCTGAAAACATGGTGCAGAGGGGCCAACAGCCTGAACATCCTAACATATCATTTTGTGAACTCTTTTCTTTTTTGTAACATTGTTTCCCACACTATTTGTATTTAGAGTTAAGGTTTGGCAATAGGTTTATTAGTATAGGCCCTTTTATTTTGACAAGACACTACAAGGACTGTGATATGCATATTTGATGGTCGTAGCTTGCTCCCTCCCATCTGTAGATTTAGCATTAGATAGGTGTTTTTCAAACCCTTTTTGAAGTTCAATAAACACCCTTGAACTGTGGTCACTTGTGTCTGTCTTACAGTTGATACCATGTGTTCCTTACACATGGTATCAGGAGTGGGATGGGACTTAATTGAAACAAATTGAGGCACCCTAAAACACCCCAAAATTCCAGAAGCTTAGTCATAGAGCCTCAGACCCCTCAATTGCCCCGAAATAATCAATAGGCCTTGACATCTGGAGTAGCAGAGAGGCTACTATCCCTCCAAGGAAAAGAGTTGTCTCAGGACAACTGGGACATTATTCATGAGGCCCTCTACACAGGCCCAGTACAAGAGCAAGTGGATGAGATTCTGCCACTGGGCTTGACCCCCTGACCTGTTCCCTGGACGACTTGCTGGCCTTTTCCGCACATCTGGCTCATTCCGGCATTCAGGTCGAAACCTGCCGCACCGATTTGGTGGCCATTGGGGCCCACAAGAATTCCCCAGAGCACGTTTCCTCAGCGGCCAACCCAATGGTTAAGACCCACCTCAAGAGGTTGTCCAGGCTTTTTCCTCTGGTGCACAGGCCTCATTCAGTCTGGGACCTCAACGTGGTTCTTGCAGCCTTGCAGCGCAGGCCATTTGAGCTGATGGCCTTGGTGGACATCAGGCTGGTGACACTAAAGACAATATTGCTGGTATTGCTCACTTCGGCGCGCAGGGTCAGCAAGCTGCTGGCTCTCTTCGTGTGAGCCCTTCACTACGTTTCACAGTGACACGGTCATCTTGCGCGCTCATCCTAATTTCTTGCCCAAGGTGGTCACACCATTCCATTTGAATCAGGAAATCTGACTGCCAGTGTTCTTCCTGAACCTGCAGTCAGATGCCGAAAGGGCTTTGCATTCCTTGGACCTCAAGAGAGTCCTCAAGTTATACCTCTATCTGACAAAATCTTTCAGGAAGTCTAAGGCATTGTTTGTCATGTTTGGGGACACTTCTCCCGGTACCCAGGCGTCCAAGGCTTCCATCAACCGGCGGATGGTCCAGACCATTTCGAAGGCATATACAGCCATGGGCAAAGCGGTTCCTGCCCATGCAGTCCGAGCTAAGGACACGGCCGTCGCGTTTCAGAGACATGATTCTTGGGATGTCATCAGCAGGGCAGCTACTTGGGCCATTCCCTCAGCGTTCTGTAAGAACTATTCCCTGGATACCAGCTCCAGGCGAGATTCAGAGCTCGATCAGGCAGTTCTGACAAACCTTTTTGCTTCGTCCTAGATATGAGTCAGGTTATCACAGCTCCACCATATGGTCTTGTTTGGTGGAATTACCCCCAAGGATGGAGGAAAGGGGACGGGACGTATGAGTAATTAAAGTTACTCACCGTAGTACTCAGTCCTTAGTCCCCTTTCCTCCATACATCCCACCCTCTTTCCCCCACTTGTATGCCAGGTGCTTAAGTATTCAGTATAGCCGGGTATTAAAGCGTCCGATGTGTTAAAAAGAGGACTCAGGTGAGGCGCCAGAGGACAGGGCATTGAGGGGTGTTTCCATAACCAGGGCCACGCCCCCACACGCTGGACTAAATTTAAAGGGGAAGCTCAATTTTTTCGCTGCCAAAGTCTACGGTACTGTACCCATGTTTGGGAGATGCCACACAAGGATTGAGGAAAGGGGATTAAGGACTATGAGTACTCTAGTCACTACGGTGAGTAACTTTAATTTTGTCACCTCTGTAAGCACACTAGAGCTTTGTGTTGGCACTGCTGCACTGTTTGCCGGCATGGTTTGAAAAATGCAGCCCACAAAGGTTCTGTGCTGTGCTTGCTTACAACAGCATGTACTATATGGACCTGCAAGTGGGATCCAGCTCCTCAAACCCTTATAATCCAATATTGGGATGTCCAAAGTCTGAACCCACCCAGTTCATTCACAGTTCCCTCTACAAGCCATTGCAATCTGCTCAGAGGGTCATTTGACAGTTGTCTGTTCCCAGTAGTTCGCACAGCATCAATGTACTAAGGGCTGCACATTTCACTGTTACCATAAATTCATGCTGATTTCCCTGCTTATGCTCCACCAACTGGAAGCAGCAAATTAGTCCACCGCAGGCACTGAGCTACTCACCATTGCACTCTGGGCCAGTGGCATAGATGCTCTTGCCCATACCAGTTGACCCTCAGACAGTATTGCTGTCCACACATGGGATACCAGAGGATTTGCTCTTACGGCACTTGTCAACAGTTTCCAAAAAAAGGACAGAGTGGCGTATGTTACCAAAAAGGTCATTCTCCAACTGGTTCTGGAATATGAGCACACAAGACAACCTAGTGCACAAACATTTCAAAGATGTAAGTCTGAGAATAGAAAGCATGCTAGACCACAAGTAAAAAAGATTCATGCTGTAAGTAACATTTGCTTTATCCATGAAAGTGATTCTTGTAGGAGTAGTATTTACTCACCCTTTATGAATTTGAACCCACCCACAACCCCCTTTTGCCGGATGCAATGCTTACCATGAATACTTGGCAGGATCAGTGTAGATTTTGAGTTCCCTAAAATCCTTACTCCCACTCTGAATCTGTGCAGTAAGAGACAGAGACAATCATGGAGGAAAGGATTCTTAGGCTAGGGGTCAGCTAGATGGGGATTGCACAATTATCCTTCCCATATCTTCTCCCTGGAAACAATACTGTACCATTTGGATTGGATAACCTATTCAAGGAAGGACCATGATCCCATATATTTGGTTTTTGTGTTTGGCATTGAAGATGAAATTCTTTCCTTGGCTAATATTTCCCAGATTTTGATCCACCAGTAGCTAGTATGGGGCCCCAAGGGCCTTTACAGAATTGTGCTAGGGTGGGCCATGCATCTAACAGTAAATGGAAAATCTGCTATGCAGGGTCACCTGATGGGGGATAAATTCCATCATCTGATGAGTCTCCAGAAATTATCACTACTCGATCGGAGGGCAGCTGAGAACCTCAATTTTTGCAAGAATTTCCTTCAAATATATTTGTATTGTAGGGCACCCTCACCACAATTGGCCCTTATCGTCCTGTTGGTCACAGCCTCTCCAACACATTTTGTAGGTCTGTGGATATATGTTAAGTAACCTCTGGCTGTCAGAAATTTCAGAAACATATTTTATATGCCCATGCTTTCATCTGAGTACATTTGAAGGTTTTGTGGTCCCAGAGACAAGTGTGCTGTCGTGACTTATTCAAGATACCCGATCCCAACTCCTGCTCTCACCTGGTCGTGTAAGGTAGTCTTTCCTTCGTACCTGTAAACCTGGAACATCTGGCTATCTTCTTGGATCTTGTGCCCTCTTGCATTATAAGCTCTGCCTATGGGGTTTCCTACTTCCACTGTTCTCACTGTTTTGTTGATGATCCAGTGCCTTAATTGCACATACCTGAACGACACTGGTAGAATTTATTTTTGTTTACGTTCAACGTTTGTGCGATTATTTTCATTATATGGTTCCCCTAGTATTATAGGTCTCTCTTCTTCCCAATTCTTACATGTATGTTTATTACTGGTGTAAAATCTGTGTGTGGTGAGGGGGACCGAACCCTGGGGTAATGCCAAGTAACCTGCACCCTCCATCCCAATATTTTAACGAGAATTGGGATGGAGGGTGCAAGTTGGGCGTAATGTGTTTTGAGAAATTGGGGCCAAAGCTGAAAGTGTAAATGGTCTGCGGGAAAAGCTAGTTAATACTATCAAACGCTTTGTACGTCTAGTGAAAGTATTACCAAACGTGCTACCTTTTGTGGGAATGCCGCCATCGGATCAATAGTTCTTCTGATGTTGTCATGGGCTCCTCTATCAATTATGAATTCAATCTGATCCCGATTGATCAGAGTCGGAAGGAAGTTGGGAACAGCATTAGCCTGTGGCTAGGTATCAAGTGAATGCTTTAAAAAAAAAAAAAAAAAAGTCTTTATTTACAGCTCAGAGTGGTCTTTCTAAATCTGTCACTCCCCTGTCTCACACGAGAGCCTGCAGGGGCAGATAGGTGTGGCCCAGGCGAACACAGTAAGGCAGAAGTTGGAGGTGAGGTAAGTGTCTGTTTGAGTGTCTGTGTGTCTGTTGTGGTGTAGTGTTTGGAGTGTGGAGGGAGCTGGGGAGAAGGTGTATGTATATTTGTGTGTGGGGGTAGCAGGACGACGGTTATGATGGAGAGGGTGCTGAATTGAAGGGGGGTTCAGGCTTGAAAACCCCCCGATTTCAGAGGTGGGAGACTTTGAAAAGAGATACCCCAACCCAGAAGTCTTTCAAATGTGATAACCTGCTCCACATTGCTACTCTGTACTCTCGCTCTGCTGTCAAACACTCCTGTATCTGCCACCTCCTGGAAGAATTTAACCTTGATGTCCTTGCTCTCACCGAGACATGGTTCACGGCCAGCTATGTCACAAGTTTTGACACTCTCCTCCCTGACTGCTACAAGATCCTCTCCAAGCCAAGAACCACTCGACCTGGAGGTGGAGTAGCTCTGACCTTTCCATAGTGTTCCCTGCTTCTGTCGTTCCTACACAGGCCTACACCTCCTCTGAATGCCTGGTCTGCAGGCTCTCTATCTCTCATGGCCTCTCTGACTGTGGTCACCATCTGCAGGCCACATGGACGGGATGCCCCCTTCCTCTGAGTGGGTTGACCTCTCCTCTTCTCTCCTTGCCTCCACCTCTCAACTTTTCCTTCTTGGAGATCTTAACATTTGTATTTTTTTATTTTTATTTTATATCACGCCTTGCGCCAAATCGCTGTACATAAAACAGAAAACAGTACAAATAATGAGATCAATATTTTAAACAGAGTATTTCAGCAATTGCAAAAAATCCTCATTAACCAGATAAAAGAAGGTGGGATCATAGAGAGAATGGAAAAGTTGAATAGACAGTAATGGAAGAAATAGAGAGAGGGAATGTATTCCAGTTTAAGGGTGCTAGAAGAAAAAAAGACCGAAAACAAGCACAGGGGGCATGGGGGACTATAAGAAGACAGTGAGAAACAGACCAAAGCGAGCTAGAGGGAAGATGGAAAGAAGCAAGCCAAGAAAGATGGGAATGAGCAACACCACAGAGATCATTAAAACGAAACATACAAAATAAAATTTTAAACGATGAAAGGAGAGCCATCCAAGTTGAACCAAAGAAGAGGAAATAGAATCACGAGGAGCCAACAGACAAAGAACACAAATAGAAGGATTAAATAGAGATTTCAGCTGAGCTAAACGAGATATGTGAAGTCCAAAGAGCGCAGAGGAGCAGTAGAAAAGGTGTGAAAAGATTAAAGCAGACACCAGTAACTTTGTGGCTTTAAGGGTCATAAACAGACATGCTTTCCGAATGTTGTACAGATAAAATCGTCAGGAACGAGCAGATAGTGCAATATGATGACTGAAAGAAAGATCTGAGTCAAAGAAAAGACCTAGGTTACAGGCCACTGATAAGGTAGGTAACTGGGCCTGAGGAAATAAAATAGAAGAAGGTAAAAGAGGAGAAGTAATAGAAGGAAAGAAAATAACCTTAGTTTTTGCTGCTTTGAGAACTGAGAAGTGATCTGACATCCATGATTGGATAGCCAGTAAACAAGCATTAAGTTTATGATCAATGTCATCAGCAAAATTTGGAAATGAGAGAAAAATCTCTGTGTCTGCGTAGAAGTGATGCAAGAACCCAAAAGAAGAAAACCCCCCAGGTAACGAGAAAGTATAGAAAGAGAAAATGAAAGGACCAAGCATAGAGCCTTGAGGAACACCACAAGTAAGTGAATATGTTTCACAGGAAACCCCCGAACAAAACATGAAAAGGTTCTCTTGGATAGATATAATTCAAACCAGGCTAAAGTGGAACCAGAAAAGCCAAAAGAAGAGAGAGCAGACAGTAAGAGTGCGTGATCAACAGTATCTAACGCAGCAGAAAGGTCCAGAAATATAAGAAGGCAAGACTGTTTAGCGTGACTTGCAGAATGTAAGGAGTCCAGGACAGAAAGAAGAGCAGTCTCAGTGGAGTATCCTGGCCGAAACCCAGATTGGAAGCGAGGGAGAATAGAATTACGAGAGAAGTAGAAACTGGAGCATAGACTACACACGCAAGAATTTTAGAAACCTATGTTTCCTTTCACCTAAAACTCTGTCCCCCCAGGCAAAGCCCACTCCAGCACTGCCACCTACCTTCTTGGTCGTTCAGCCCAGTAATCGTGTGTCAGTGTAGGACTTTGCCTCTACTTTCTAAACTCCTTCTACTCCTTCGGCTGACACACACCCTGGCACAGCCCTCTCTAACCTGTATCTTTATCTCAACACTCTGGAAATCCTTGCCCCTGCCATATGAATCTTCCTGAAGCCTGCCTCCAAGTGCAACTCTTGTATTGACTCTGACTTCTCTGCTCTGAAACGCAAGTGCAGGCTGGCTGAGAGGAAGTGAAGGGCCTCGGGCTCATCCTCTGACAAACTGGCCTGCCGCCTGCTCCAAAGGCAATACACACTTTCTGTCCTGGCCAAGAAGAGAGCCCACATCCTAACCCGCGTCCCTGCGGCCTCTAGAAACATGGACAAACTCTTTAAAATCTTCAAGGATCTGGTCAATCCTTGCAGTCACCACTTCCCTTGTTCCCTCCCAGACCCTCTGTACGGCACTGGCTTCTCACTTCACCACAGGACATCCTGTCCTTGATATCCTCTTCTTCTTCCTCTCCCTCTTGGTCTCGCGTCCCCCTTTCGGCTGCCTCACCCTCTCAAACTCCTTTCTCCCCTTTCTCTCGGACAACACCTGACGAGGTTTCTAGTCCAGTCCGATCTATGGAAGGGTCATCCAAATGGGTGCTCCCCTGCTCCTCCAGAACCATCAAGGAACACACTGACACCCTTGCTCCAGCCTTGGATGATTTTTGCAATCACTCTTTTGCCACTGGATCTTTCCCCTTTCCGCTCAAGCACTCCCTTGTGCACCCCCTCCACAAAAGACCTTCTGCCAATCCTACCTGTCCGGCAAACTACCGTCCAATCTCACTCCTTTCCTGGGCAAACTCCTGGAAAAGCTACCCATCTCCCAGCTTACTCTCCACACTGAATCTGTGGGTTGTCTCCATGACCATTAGTCTGGCTTTATAGCAGCCAGAGGCACATAAACTGCTCTTCTGAAAAACCGTGACAATCTACTCTCTAATCTGGACTCCAGCCTTCCTTCTGCCCTGATCTCCCCTGACCTTTTCTCTGCTTTTGACATGGTCAACCACTCCATCCTGATCAAGCCACTCTGCGAGAACCTGGGCATCAAGGATCAGGCTCTGGAGTGGATGACCTCCTTCCTCCTAGACCGAACCTCTCGGGTGCAACTTGGGTCCTTTCCATCCACCACCGCTCTCTTCACATGTTGTGTGTTCCCCAGGTTCTAACCTCTGACCCTAACTCTTCAATGTCTACTTGGCCCACCTGATCTCTACCTTCCCCTCTAACTTTGTGTCATGCAGATGACACTCAGCTCTCCTTCCAGCTCTCTTCAGCCTCTGAGCCTCTCTCCTCTCTCCTCTCTTGCTCATTCTTGACTGTCTAACCGCGATTCAGGATTGGTGCGCCCCCAACGATCTCTACCTTAAGGTCAGTAAGACTGAGATCCTTCTCATTGGGGCCCCTGCTCCTGCTCATCTTTCACTTTGGCCACCCTCCTTGGGCCCTCTTCCTTCACCTTCCTGTGAGGCAAAAAACCTTGGTGTCATATTCGACTCCACCTTCTCCTTCTCTCCTCACATCACAGACCATGCCAAGAAGGCCCAGCACCAGCAGCACCTCCTCAGAGGTATTCTTCCTTTTCTCACGTTCCCCCAGAAGCTCACTGTCTGTAGAGCCCTGGTTCTCTCGAGGCTAGACTACTGCAACAGCCTCTTTTTCAACCTTCCTTTCTCTACTCTCCGCCCTCTGCAACTAATCTAGAACAGAACTGCAAGGCTTATCCTTGGCCTCAAGCCCAGGGACCCTACCTCTGCAGCCCTGAAATCTCTCCACTGGCTCCCGGTGGCTGCAAGGATCAAGTTCAAGAATCTCTGCATCGTCCACAAGGCTTTCTGGGGCCGGGGCTCGCACTACATCCAACTCTCTCTTCCAAAATATCTTCCTTCTAGAGCCCTTCGCTCAGCTACCTCCAACTCTCTGAGGGTGAGCAGGTTCTCCAGACAGAGAGTCGTGGGTAGATCTCTCCATCATCTACAGGTGTCTCCATTTGGAATGGCCTCTCTGCCCCTCTCAAACTTGAGCTGGACCACCTGAAGTTCTAGAAGCAGCTCAATACCTTCCTTTTCTCCTCTGCTTTATCTCTCTCTCCCTCCCTGGCAGACCAACTGTCTGCAGCGCCGACTGGTTGCTTGTGTACCCTCAGTCTCACTGGGTACCAGGCTCCTCCATGGCCAGTCTCGCCTCCACTGCCTCTGTGCCTGCCGCGCACTTGAGGCCTGTAACTGTAACCTCTACAGTCCCCTGCCTCTTTGCACTTACACAGAGCAATGCTGCCCCGATTGCACTTCCCCCTTCCCTCTCCCTGACACGTCCTCTTATTCCTGTCCCCTGCACTTGGCGTTGTCGCACTTGCACGATCTGAATGACACATGGCTTAGTAAGATTGTTTGCCGTTGTCCTCCCACTGTCTTCCCTCCGTTGTCTTGTCGCGCCTAGAAAAACTTGTTTACAGGCGTGTTATGAATGAATTGTATCATATCATATTTGGTCAATAATAAAGACTGCACCAAATCTGCCAAAAAAAAAACACCCTTTTTTTTGCATTCAGCCTTTAATATTTGACAATATCACATAGAACCGGTGGCTAGTATTTTGCTATATGTTTTTGCATCCAAGTAGGCAGCGCAATGGGGCAATTAGAGGTACATGTCTCCGAAAATGGCCCCAGTTTAGGAATCATTATTATGGTTGATTCAGCCATGGATTTTAATGTCATTCCCGATTTTAGAAATGAGTTGTACAATTTAATGAGGTAGAGTGTTAATAACTATTTGATGTTCTTGTAAAATAGGTTGGAGAAGCTGTCTGTACCGGGGCTTTCTATTTAAGTAGGGATTGAATTGCATGGCTATTATTGGCACCTCTAGGGCCTCTCACGTTTCCGGAGTGTTCCTTGGGATTTTGATCGTGGATAGAAATGTTGATAGCTTATTCAGGTTTAATGGAGTACAGCTGACATCTCGGAGGAATTACTTCATTATGGCTAATCTCCCTTCTTCTGCGAGTACTAAGGAGCCATTTTTATCTATCAGACTAGGGATAGAATTACGATTTATTTCTGCAACCTTGCCTTCAATCATTTGTTGGCTTTGTTTCCCTTTGCGTAGTTATGCTGTTTAGTATATAGTTTGGAGTTGGCTGCTTCCTCACCCATATGAGCCTCAAGTTGATTTCTCGCTAAGGGCAGCTCGCTTGAACTCTTCTGAGAACCTCTACGCTTATGCTCCTTCCATAAATTGACATGGGGCATTTCTGGCTTTGATATAGGCAGCCGCTCCCCTAACCACCTTGTATATGTGGCTTAATTTCCATATTTCGTAATAGAAAATCATTTAGGCAGAAGGATTGAATTTTATCGAATGGTGAGACGCCCAAATGCAAATTTACTTGGTTAGGTGCATGATCCGATAGTACCCTTACTCATTATGTTGGCAACTCCCTTCCTTTTCGGGCCACTAGATGCAAAATTGTTGTTAGCGAACAACTTGCTAAAAAATTATAAAAAAAAGATTAATGAACAAGTGGGATTCCTGCAGGAATTCTTTGGTTATGTCCATCAACACTAACCTCTGGATAATAGATCTATGTTTAATGGGTGGATAAATCCCCTGTACATTTGGGGTAGTCAGTGAAAGGTCACTGGCCATCTGCATGCAAGTAATCCATCGTCCAACACCCAACCCAGCGTACTTTTCAAGCACAAATCTGACGTGGTACACCACATTCTGTTAACGCGACACAGCTCAGGAAAAGTAACGCAGAATAATCAAAAGTGAATTCCCACTGAAAACCCACCCCCTCTCCCACGTGTGCAAATTGTGAAAAAAACAGGGATGATACTTTAACATATACCATTATTCACCTATTATTGACGTCAACACAGGGAGATTCCCACAAGCACTCCATCCTTCTATGTGACTGCCCCTATCGGCTTCAGCCTATGCATTCAACTCTGCCCCCCATTCCCATCTAGGAGTCCTTGGCTACAGGACCATATTCAACCAGTAACTGTAAATTACAGCCTTTCTTTGCACACCCTCTTAATTAGGTTTGGGACCTTCAGAGTTTGTCTCTAGGCCGAGTTGTTGACAACTTCTTCATAGCCTATATTGAGTCCAAGTGATTTTTTCTATTTTTCCTGTATGTTGCTGATGATCCTTGGGTCTTTGGTCCATGGGAGTCTGCTTCTCCGTTTCATCCTCGGTGGAGGGTGCTTCTGCTTAATTCTGTGTCATTTATTTGGCCTCCTCAGGGAATATAGCATTTTCTCAGTTCTTAAACTCAAGGGAAGAGAGTAAGCGGTGCTAGAGACTTTGTACACATTTCTCTAGGTCTTGGTCTTTTATGCGCAGAGGAACTCCTCTCACTTTTATGATGTTCCTTTGGGAGAGGTTTTTGATATCTTTCTGCCTCGCCAATATAGCCTTCAGCAGGTCTCCAGGAAATCTTTTTTTATTGGCTAGTTCTGCCTGCTTGAGGGCTTGTTTGCATCGGAATTCTCTACGTCAATTAGCCTCTTGGCGGCCAGCATATGATTGTCAAGTTCTGCAATCTATTTGGAAATTTTTTCACCATTATTTTTTCTCTTGCTTCAGTTCTGCTAACATATTCAGTAAGTCTCTTTTTGTCACTGGGAAATCTGTGCTTTCTCCCATCATGGGGGCAAGTGAATCTGTGCCTCCTCCACTTGGTGTTTTCCCGCTTATTTTTGAGATAAGATTGCTTTAATGTTTTCCCCGTTTGCTCTTGTGTGCAGGTTTAGACATGATGGATTTTGGGCAGATAGTTTGCAACAGTTTGGTAATAGATTACGAGCCAGGACATAATTGGGTTCCCGTCATCTGGTTTACCCTCAGTACATTGGTGTAGCTTAAGGTCCCTTGCGGTACTATCCACCTCTGGGAAGCTACAGATGGCTAGAGGGGCACATGGTGTTGGACACCTTGCACCATATCATCAAGGTGCCTTGAAGAGCCATGAGAAAGAGGTGAGCATCTCCCGCTGGGCCCAGATGTCCGGTGGGCTCCGCCGGCCCACGCCTCACACCTTATGAGGAAGAACAACAAGGGGGGAATTAAGTTTAAAAGATCTGGGCTGCTTACCTATGCAGGGTTGTACAGTGTGGAGGAGGCACCCAACCAGCGGGGGATTCACTACATAGGATGAGAATCCCCATGTACCACGAATGGTAGCAGAGGATTCAGCGGTAGGGAGGGGAAGCTCAGTCTCTGTGGCAGTCTGGGCCCGCCCGTACTCTGTATGCACGGGGCACCATTAGTGCTCCAGCTGGCCCTCTGGGATGGAAGGCTACAGTCAAGAAACAGTTGTTTCTTCTTTGGTCTAATTAGGACGGCTCATGGGGCATGACCTCCCTGAGCTCACACAGAGCACATCCTTATGCTCTGATGTCTGGCCACACCCCCTCAAGTATATTTGTGCTGTGGTCCAAGGCTTTTTTATCTAGTAGGGGCAGTCTGAATCCAGCCAACACAACTCACAAACAATTCTGGTCCTTTGCAAGCTAGGCTCGGATTGTGTAATCCTGGAGGGGTTCTTGGTATAGCCCTGGCCTATCAGTGTGTTTTTGGACTTCCAAATTGATAGACCGCCTTAATTTCAATGTACTGGTTCTTTGCAATCCAGCTGCTCAAGTTGGAAGATGTCATAGACTGCAGGGGAAACCTAATGAAGACCACTGCCTTTGGTTGCCTCAGGAATCCATTTGCAAAGTCAAGAGACTTAATTGGTCTGTGGTATATCCGGCAGTTCTCAACAGTTTGACCGGTATTGCATGTTCACCCATGTGAGCGCTGATCACCTTGGGATATTAGATTTGTGGGATTTTTGATATGTAGGATTTAGTGCTTGCCAACCAATATCCCTTGATGGCAGCACTTAAATGCCATTTCCTTGTTGAGCATATTAGCATGCCCACTGTTATCCTGCTTAATGTCTCCCTGTGCCCCTTTGAGGTGAATCTGAAGAATCAGTCCCATCATTTTTACCTAGACTGTCATGGCACCTTGCAGAGACTCAGACAGGACTAATCTTGGTTCCTGTAGCTCTCAATTTCATCTCCCTCTTCCCCTCTTTCACCTCTCTACCTCTCCTTGTGTTCTCCTCTTTCTTTCTCTTTTCTCATTGTTCTCTTTCTAACTCTCCATCCCACTATTGACTTTCAAGTCTTCCTCAGGCCCTGCTACAGATTGCTTCTGGCATGGGTTGGAGATCGTTCCATGCAGTACGTAACAGGGAGCCCGTCCACATGTGTATTAAGTGTGGATGCCCTCTTTTACAGGCTTTTTCGTGGTCCCTTACCTTCTACTTCGAAAGCTACCCTCGCTTTTATTTTCCCATTCTCTACTCTGATCTAGCTCTGTCACTGGGATCCGTCCTCTTTTCTTTTTGCGTATACATACTTCAGTATATGTATAAAAATGCTATTTCATGCAGGGATACATTTTAAACAAGCCATATAAACACTGTTTCTATATCTTTTAATTGGTAGAATATATTTCAAATGTATCTGTTCCACCTGCCTATAGGAGGAGCCTGTCTGTGTTTACAAATGTAATTTTAAAAAAAGTATAGTGAACTAGGAGTACAAATAAACCTTCATTTTTTGAAGATTGTCTACTATGTGTCTGTTATCCATTTGTTTAAAGAGTTGCTTAAGGTTAGATATGAAATTCATATGGTGTCCATATATTGCTGTTATAACCTGACCAAAACAGGCTCCATTTCTTGCCTGACAAATGTTTCATAAATGTATATGGCCAGATTGCCATTTGGGTTTCTGTGAATAATACTGTGGGAAAAATGAGCAACAGACTGATGCCAGGTTGTCATGCAAATGCTTCAGAATATCTTCTGCTTATATTGCTTAAACTGTGAACTCCAGAATTCTAGCTCCACTGCTCAAGTAGCAACACAAACATTACATGCAAATGAGACCGTTCTAACTGAACAGTGAAGTCTCTGTGTATTTATTTGAAGAACTAGGATATCAATTTTGATCAGAAACGTATTACAATAACACATTAACAGATGACAGCGGGATTCCCAAGAAGGGTGTCTGTAAAATAGCGTAAAGATGAGAACAATTGGTGAGCCAGTTGTTGGTACAAAGCGAGCAGAATAAAAATGTTTATATAAGAAAATAGGTGACTCGCAAAGGTAACATGAACCTAATGGGTTGCGGGGGTGGGGGTGTGTGGTGTTCGAGCTAAAACATGGCGCTGGTGTGCAGTGCATTCTGGGGGCACTCAGAGCCATAATGGATATTTATCCATGCCTCAGTGGAAAGCTACACTTGCTTTGCGAAACAACATGTTTTTAACGTCATTCGCTGATGGGCTTGGAATGCAGGCCTTCCCAGCCAAGGACACGGCACTGGGAAAGCTAAGATCCGCAGGTGCCGGCTGGTACCTGATAACGAGGTTTGTTTTGGTTTGCTATGCTTGCGCCAAGGTTTTGAGATGAGTTATGGAATTGTTTTCCGGGGCGTTTAGGAGAGGGAAGCGCTTTGCTCCTTGAGGTTACTGTCGGTTGACCCAGCTGGCAACCAACGGTCACCCATCAATGCGCAAGCGCATTGCCAGAAGGTTCGAGAAGTTGCCACCCCTTGTTGAGGAGGGCATATATGCAGAACCCTCAACGGTCAGACGGGATAAGCACAAAGACCTCAGTCGGAGGGGGGACGCCTCGGTCCGACATTCCTGTGGGCTGTTGTGCTCTCGGCCAGGCTGTTATCGGGGTCTTTCAGCCGCTTTTGGCGAGATGAGGTTTTGTTAAGTTACGCCCACGGTGATGTATTCTTTCTTTGACTTCTTTATGTTTTCTGTGATCTATGTCCATGTTAGTTGTATGAGTTATTTCTATGTACCTGTAAGCTTTGAATAAATAGCCATAAAGAGCTGATTATCTTCTAAAGCGTGCGTGGCTGTGAGTTATTGTGTCTGTTTTTGGGTTGAAGTATTTGCTCTATAATTGCATTGGTGATTTATGGTAGTTCCGTGCACTTTTCAGAGGAGAGCAATACGTCTACCTGCGTTCAAAGTATTGGCTCTGCAACTGTACTGGTGATAAATTACTGTCCGTGCACTATTGGCGAGCAATACATTTTTGGCGACGAGGATGGGATATTTGTGATGAATTGCTCCAAATATTAAAGAATCTGTTTGAACGCAGACAGGTACTGTAAGCAGTGTTATTTGTGATTAAGTGTTCCATATAATCTGTTTATACGCAGATAGGCTTTGCTTACATTGCGAGCGAAAGGTTGTTTTCATTGGGCAGTGAATGTTGAACTGTGTTAAGCTGTTTTGTTTTTTTTTCCTTTTCCCTTGCTGTGAAATGATGATTGTGTGAGAGAATGCAGAGCAGGCTGTCGCCTTTCCTTGGTCATCTCACTGCAGCTCTGAGACAGCCAATAGACAGCACCTTTTGTGTCGGCCTGCCGCGGCCGATAGCGTGTGTGGTTAAGATCTTTCCCCTTCAGTAAATCAGTCGTGGCTGACTTACTGCTTGGAAATGAAACCAGGGAGCCGAAAAGCAGTGAGCAAAGCGGAAAAATGTCTATGTTCACAGTGCTCCGATGAATGGTGAAGAAAGATTTATGTTTAATTAGGAAAGAATTTTTTCATGCGGTTTCCCTTGACAAAGTTGTAAAGTGAAAGTTTGATCTATTTTGGCATGAGAGAAAGAAAAAATTGCAAGTATTTGATAAGCAAATTGTGACTAGTGTTTAAACATTGTGACTCAGCCCCAGTGTGCTAGCGAGTGGGGGGCTGTAATATAAGGAGGTGAAGGTGCGCCTTTCTTATAATGTATGCTTTTGAAGTGTTCACATTCCTGAAGATAACGTGGGAATGAGCCGTGTTTAGGAGAAAGAGCAACATCAGTGTTGAAAGCCTAAAGGGTTTGTGTTTGGCAACTGTAAATTCCATGTGCTGGTGGTGCATTCTGTTTAAGCAACACACTAAAATTGCCTGCATTGCATTTTAGCTGTGCCATGCTTACAATGGGGGTGAGACTCACTTGATAAAATAAAAAGTGAGTGAATGGCATTTGAATTTTCGATTTTTGTGTATTGCTTTGGAATTGCAGAACCAGTTTGCAATGGTTTGGGGGGGGGGGGGAGACAATTTATATTTTCTAAACTGCCCCTAGAGTATTTTGACTGTTCACACGCTATACCATGGGATTGGTGCCAAAGACAAAATGTACTGCTGTTCTTAAGGGATGTATGTTTTATACGAGACAAGAACAAGTTGATTGTGATATATAGTGATAATGTTGACAAATTAACGGCCCACAAGCAATGTAGAGTGTGGGTTGCTTTTGCAGATAACATGCAGGGAGCTGCACTACACATGACATGTTTTAAATGCATTGAAATAAGTGGTTATATTCTGGCAATGGTACAACAGAATGGAAAATCTGTGTGTAATAAGACAGCACAAAGATTTAGTGGGTTGCGGGTTCTTTTTAAAGATCGCACATTGCATTGGAGTGAGTTTGTGGAGCCAAACTACAAGGTTACGAGGAAAAAGAGAAATGTATGCCTTTAAATGGGACATCAGTTTAAACAGGCTAAAAGACGATTAGCAAAATTACATGGAATTGAATCTGATGACAAGGAAAAGCCCCTGTTTTGAACATAAGAGTCTTGCTGTGCAGAGCTTGTGCCTTGAAGATAACCTGCACTGTCTTGGGTGAGGTGAGCGAAAAAAAAAAAAAAACTGTTGGAGGAAGGCAGAAAAGCAGAATGCTGCGCTCCTGTTCAGTGAAATGGTGTTTACAGAAGCTGGCAGATATGGGAGCTTTTCTGAGTTGCTGGAGCAGCGCAGAAAACAGTTAATCTGGATGAACTGTCTGAAACAAGTGCCTTCCATTGAAGCCACCCCAGCTTAAGAGTTATAGGCCTAAGAGCAAAGAGACAAGCTTGCTGCGTGGCATGGCGCTGCCATGTGCACAGGAGGAAAGATAAACAATGACATTCCTGCATTCCATCCCCTGTGTGAGAGACCGTCAGTGTGAGCAAAAACTGAGGAGGGGGGTGCAAAGACAGAATGCTGAAACAGAACTGAAGGCAATAATTGCTGTGAGTGAGAAGATGAAAAAGAGCACAATCTATCTTACACATGATGATGTACGCATGCTTTCTGACACTGGCATGCAATAACAGAACTGATCAGAAGCAAGGAATCTGCCAGTATCAGATGGCAGACTGGGCGCATCACATTTGGGGAAAACTGTGCATCTGTGAATGGGCTAAGAAAAGACAGCTGCCCATTTCAAGAGACATTGCCGTGCAAGCTGCATCCCAGTGCCCCATGTGATGTGAACTGAAGTAAAGCGCTGTGCACTGGAGAAGAAACCTCTAGGCGCTTTGAGAAGTGAAAATACACAGCTGGCAAAAATGCAAGCTACATTGCCAGGGCTGGAGTAACTGACAAAGACATTATGGCGTTCCAGATGGGAAAAAAAAAAACTGACAAAGGTAGCCGTTTTGCAAGAAACATGCAGAGCGGGGCTTTGGAGTATAACATGAACACTGCACATTAGCCATAATCCAGAAGCCTCACGTCTTAGTGCAAGAATGAATGATTTGTTGAAGCAAATAAAGGAACTGACTTAGACTATCGCTCTCAAAATGGTGGCCCAAGTAATCAGCAGACACCCTTTGGGAAAATGACAAGTGGAAAACCAGAGGCTTTAAAGACTGCCTGTATGGAGAGAAGATAAACAAAGCTGCTTGTGCAACTGCAGGCGGTATTGGACTAAAGGACTTTACCTTTGAAAAATGGAGTGGTGCCAGCAGGGCAACCTAAATCAAGATCATGAAACACTGGAAGCAAGTTGGCGCCTGGCATTTGTGATCGCTTTGGTGACAAAGAAAAGCATTGATCCATTGAGAAGTGCAACCTGGGTACTTGTTATATGGCTTTTGTAAAATCACAGATCAGTCTGAAGTACCATTGACCAATTATGATCGCATTGCACAAATGAGTTTGTGACTAGGCAGTTACACCCCGTATGATTGAGTGCAAATAAGCCCCCAGTAACATGCAGAAGGGTGATGATACTTCTGAAGGTGGGGGTGGTGGTAAGGGAAGGGATGGACAACGCTGATATTGAAGTTTTGATGACATCCTAATTTGGATAACACTGATAGTGTACCTTTTGATGAAATCTTAACCTTTCTGTTTGTATTTTGCCTAGGCAAATAACCACGAAAGTAGCGTGCCATGATTGGGGTAGATGTGTGCAATTTGCCGGGTGACACTGATCAGTCAAGCAGACGCATTCTCAGAGAAAGCGAGTCACTGCGAGATGCTATGTCAACTTTGAACCTGTCCTGCACCGCACTCAATGCTACTAACATGCGTGAAGCGTGAGGACATTTGTTCTGCAACCTGCGAGAAGTGTCCAACAAAGTAATAACTTTTACTGAACTGGCACGGTGCGGACTTGGCATATTGTTAAACATTTGATGCTGCATATTCAAATGATTCAGTCGACTGTTGTAATGACCTTATTGATATGTTTTGCCTTTCTTGTCTAAAGAACTGTGGACAATGAGTTGTGGACTGTGACATCATGCACCACAAACAGCTGTGTGAAACAGCACTTGAATGCCAACATGTTGAAACCTGATTGTTAAATGCATTTTGAAATTAATGTGTGAAAAAAAAAATGAAATGTTTTGCCCTTCCCTCTGAATTGCCTTAACCAGAGATGTTGATGTTTTGCCTTTTCCAAAATTACTACATTGCATGTAGCCAGGAAAATGATTCATGAATTGTTGGGGCAGCAGGGTTGGGCGAGCAGGAGCATAATATATTTTGAGATAAAAGGAATGCTCACACCAAAGTTAGTTGTGCGTATGTTGAGGTCTTTCATTTGTAGTAATGCTGCCGAGTGTGTGAGCTCTAATTAGAGATGGTAACATTTGAAACAGGATGGCTCTTTTCATGTGGTAACGTTACTTCTACTTATATTCCAGCTAACATTTCTGGAGGTCCATGTGCTTTGACTCGATTAGGACTAATGATGTTTCCTTTACACTCAGCGATAACTCGAGGTAAAAGGTAAACTTTTGAATCTATGGGATTATCTCCTGACTGTGATTCACATGTACATTTGCTATCAGAAGCTGAGGTTTTAGCATTAACCCTTTCATTAGTGGGAGTTTGGGGTTTAGCTGCTGGGGGGTACAAATCTTTGATCAAATTAGCATGTTTAGTAGTAAAAGGACTCAATCATACTTCTCAAGCTTTAGAAGAGTTGTTCCTTGATAGTGAGGTTATTAGAAGAGCTACTTTGCAGAACAGAGCTGTTGTTGATTACTTATTGCTGAAACATAATTTAGGTTATAACGCAGTTGAAGGGATGTGTTGTTTCAATTTAAGTGACCATTCACGATCCATTGAAAGTCATATTCGAGGTTTGTGAGATCTCATCTCTCAAGTATCCCAAGATCATACTGGAAATTGGTGGGATTGGTTATTTTCATGGGTTCCTGATATTGGAGGTACACTGCGTTATGCTTTTGCTTGCATTTGTATTATATTAGCTATCATAATAGCTTGTTGTTGTTGTATTCAATGTATTCCCAACTTGGTTCTAATATTTCGTCGGTTTCAAAGACCGCCTCCTTTGCCACTGGGCTATGGAAAGTAAATATCCAAGGGTGGATTGTGGTGTTCGAGCTAAAACATGGCGCTGGTGTGCAGTGCATTCTGGGGGCACTCGGAGCCATAATGGATATTTATCCATGCCTTAGTGGAAAGCTACACTTGCTTTGCGAAGCAACATGTTTTTAACGTTATTCGCTGATGGGCTTGGAATGCAGGCCTTCCCAGCCAAGAACACGGCACTGGGAAAGCTACGATCCGCAGGTGCCGGCTGGTACCTGATAACGAGGTTTGTTTTGGTTTGCTATGCTTGCGCCAAGGTTTTGAGATGAGTTATGGAATTGTTTTCCGGGGCGTTTAGGAGAGGGAAGCGCTTTGCTCCTTGAGGTTACTGTCGGTTGACCCAGCTGGCAACCAACGGTCACCCATCAATGCGCAAGCGCATTGCCAGAAGGTTCGAGAAGTTGCCACTCCTTGTTGAGGAGGGCATATATGCGGAAACCCTCAACGGTCAGACGGGATAAGCACAAAGACCTCAGTCGGAGGGGGGACGCTTCGGTCCGACATTCCTGTGGGCTGTTGTGCTCTCGGCCTGGCTGTTATCGGGGTCTTTCAGCCGCTTCTGGCGAGATGAGGTTTTGTTAGGTTACGCCCACGGTGATGTATTCTTTCTTTGACTTCTTTATTTTTTCTGTGATCTATGCCCATGTTAGTTGTATGAGTTATTTCTATGTACCTGTAAGCTTTGAATAAATAGCCGTAAAGAGCTGATTATCTTCTAAAGCGTGCGTGGCTGTGAATTATTGTGTCTGTTTTTGGGTTGAAGTATTTGCTCTATAATTGCATTGTTGATTTATGGTAGTTCCGTGCACTTTTCAGAGGAGAGCAATACGTCTACCTGCGTTCAAAGTATTGGCTCTGCAACTGTACTGGTGATAAATTACTGTCCGTGCACTATTGGCGAGCAATACAGGGTGCAAGTGTTTCAAACTAAAGAGGAGTACTATTTAAATATACAAAATAAAATGACATTAAGTGTCACTGGAGGCAGTGGTGGGGTCAGGCAGGGAGGATGGAGACGAGGGCAGGGGGAGCTCCCTTTTTAGGAAGTAACTGAAATTTAACCTGAGCTCTGACGAGATCCAGTTTGGCTGGCTTTGATTATTATGGGCAGTGGGTTCCAGTGGAGCAGAGTTGGTAAGGAGAAAGAGCGGAGGCACAGGGAAGGTACAGGACCGTAAGGTTGAGTGCAGGGGAGGATCGGAGGGAATGGGATGGTGAGTAAATCAGACAGGAGATACAATCAGACAGGTACTGAGAAGCAAGTGCAAAATCCCTTTGTAGACTAAGATAAGGAACTTGTAAAGAGACGTTTTGCCTGGAGAACCAACCAGAATGTTGTTGGTAGGTATATGTGGGAGAGGATCTGGGTGGGTTGTAGAGTTGGATAGCAAAGTTGTGGACTGTCTAGACGGAGGAATGTGTAGATGGGGAAAGCCAAAGAGTAGGCTTGCGCAGTGTTCAAGTTTACTGAGCATGAGAGTGGGGATTGGAATTTTTGTAGAGTGTTGGCAAGAAAAGGATGCATTTTCTGAATGCTGGGGAGGTCAATACAAGCAGCAGAGGCAGTGGTAATAATGAATTGTTGTAGGTCAGTATCGGAGGACACCAATATTGCAAGCCTGGGTTGAGAGCAAAAAGGTCTAGCAGAAAGGAGAAAGGCGAAGGGGAGGTTGAGGAGGGCATTGGAAGAGAAAGATGACTTCTGTTTTTGAAATATTGAGTATGAGGCAGCAGAGCGACATCCAGTGATGAATTGTGGTGAGACAGTTCATGATCTGTTCCTAGATGGCTGAGGTGGAGGAGGGAAAGGAGAAAAATATTTGAGTGTCATTAGCAAAACGGTGATGGTGAAAGCCAAAGGATGAGAAGTCTTCCTAGGGCCGAGGTATAGCGGGTGAAGGGCAGAGGTCCAAGGACTGATCCATGGGGGGATGCAGACTGGGAGAATGGTGGGGAGTCAGAGGTTTGTGAGTTCCAAGAGATTTTAAAGGATCGACCTTCCAGGTAGAAGGTTATCCATGCAAGAGAAGATATGTGAAACCCAAGGGTCGAGGAGAGTGAAAAGGAAAAAACAGTGTTGAAAGTGGCAGAACAATACAAAAGGATGAGTATTGAAGAAAGTCTGTAGTGGTGAGCTTTCGAGAGAAAGCTGGAGCCATGCCTGAGTGCAGTTTCGGTGAAGTGTTTACGATGGAAGTTGGATTGATCACCATGGCAATTATCCTTAAGGAACTTAGTGATCCGATCGAAGACTACCTACTCAAGGACTTTTTTAATGATGGCGAGGAAGAGAAATTGAGTGATAGTTTGCTGGGATGTTTTGGTCAGCAGAATTCTTTTGTAATAGTGTAAGACAGTTGCAGATTTGAAGAAGGCAGGGAAGAGTACAGCAGAGAGATGTCAAATACCTCTGAGAGATAGGGGCAAGTAACTGAGACTAAGTCTTTGACCATTTGGGGAGCAAAAGGGGTCAAAAGTAGCACAAGATCGTTTGGCGCTGCAAAGGATGCGTGCTAGTTCAATAAGCCAGGTAGAGGAGAGGTCGTCGAGAGTAAAAGAGGTTTGGGGAGAGGTGGTGGAAAGCAGGAGGGTTGGAGGAGGGAGTGAGAGAAGGGCTCGGAGTGTCACAAATCTTAGAGGGAATGTTAGCAGAAAGGGATGAGAGGATTGGCTTGGCAGGTGTGATCAAAGAGTGGAGGGTAGATGAAAGTGTGTGGGGGTGATTGCGAAGGGAGACGATTAGATTTGTGAAGTAGGAAGATTTGGCAGAGCACAGTGCAGAGGTTAGGGCAGCAAGGGGATTTTTGTAGAGTAGGTGTCCATAATTTGCACCAGCATTGTAGGTCATGGTGCATGATTGTTTTGATGGTCTGAATTTCAGCAGTGGTCCAAGGCTGAGGTTGTGGACTGGAAGGCGTGACTGTGCAAGCAGGATAGTGTTAGTCAAATTGTGTCATAATTGCATAGTAAAAGTCTGGGAAAGCACAGTCAATGTAACGGGCATGAATAGGGGAAAGAGACAGGAGAGGGGCCTTTGCATCATCAAGGTAAGGGGCAAGAGAGTCATGCCTGAATTCCCTCTTAATGGTTAAGGGGAATAGAATATGGGTGGACTGAGAGGTTAAAGTGAATAATGGAGTGATCAAATGGAGAGAGGTCTATGGAGCGGTCAGACAGAGGAGAAGAGTGAATGAGAGAGAAAGACAAGGTCAGTAGTTCCCACCCAAGTGGGTAAGCTGGCCCTGAATGGAGTAGAGGGAGATGACAGATAGGGATTTAAGTTCAAGCCAGGTGGCTGCAGATGCCTTGGGAAGGTTAAAGTCCCCCAGCATCAAAATGGGGATGTTGCCAGCAAGTGACTCGAGGAGAAGCATCAGATCAGGGAAGGACTTGAGGACCAGGGGGCTCAGAGGACCAGAACAGTGAGAGGAGTAGGTAGGAGGAGTTAAACAGTGGCATATTCGAAAGGGAAAGGGTTGATGATGAACCCCACACCGCTGCCTTTCCCAACTGATCGGGGAGAGTGGTAGGAGGTAGCAGAGTCTGTGTGGAGAGCTTCTAGTGTAGCAGAGTAATGAGGGGAGATCCAGGTTTTTGATCTAGCATGAAGTGAAAGTTGTGGGTGAAGAGTCGAGAGTTCAGTGATGTAGGAAGACTTCTTGCAGAGAGTTTGTGTGTTCTAGAGGCCAAGTGAAAGAGTAATAGGAGGTGGGGGAGAGGAGTAGGTGTTGTGCAGTAGGTGAGGGGGATAGATGAGGTCCGAGAGCATGGGAGCACCTTTTTTGAGGAGTGCAGTTGCAGCAGGGGGGGATAGGGAGGCCAGAGAGTGATGCAGAACTTAGGCCAAGTTGATCATGAAGGCTATGTGAGAAGGGAAGGGGGACAGTGTAGTTAGAGGAATGGACAAAGTGAAGGTGCACGATGAAGGGTAGAAGAAACGAACTAGCCCATTTCCTCGCAGACCAGTTTGTTCGAGGCCCATTTGTTTGTACATTTTTTTTTTTTACACATTTCACTGCAAATGTAGATGGAGGGGTTGGAGTGTAGGGGTTTGATTTTAGGTATTTAGAAAGGTGGGGGGATGTGGGTGGGTTGTGGGCATCATCCCCTGTATTTCTTGCTGTGAAATATGGTTAATAAAAAATCAAACAAATGGGCCTCAAGCAAATTGCTACGAGGAAACATCATATATCCAGAAGAAATAGGCAAGTAATGACCATGAAGAAAGGGTGCAGCCCGAGAGAGGGGTAGATGAGTGAGCAGAAAGGGAAGGGATAGATGGTTGGCTGAGAAGAAGTAGGTGTACATTCTGAGTTGGGCTAGAGGTAACCAAAAGGCAGTTTGCAGACCCAAAACAGCAATGCTCCTTGGCCCAGTGAGGCAACAAACTCCTCAGTGAATGGTTAGTCAATGGGTGGAAGAATTCCTTTGTGTGGAAGCAGAGGTCTGGTAAAGGGTAAGCTCGGTGAATTCCTAGCTCGAACAGGGGATCTGGCCTTGGGTCCTTTCTAGCCCTATGATTCCCAAACCGCGAGCTGCCCTTTGCTTCTTTTGGCCCTTCGCTTAGACGCCCTGGCTTGATGCAAATGGGAGGCTGAATAAGTTAGGCAGTGTCTCACTTGCCCCTCTGGGAGCCAATCACAGTGCTCCAAAAGGCTTTCACACTTGCATGCACAGTCCTTGGTACTGTAGGAGGCAGAGGGAGTTTCGCTTTGTAAGCAGGACTCTCAGATGGTGGACAGGATCCTGTGGCAAAGCAAGAAGTGGCCAAGAAGAAAACTGATTGAAAACAAACCCCCAAACATAATTTACCTCCATGAGTTAGGATTATGCAGAGCATAACCGACTGTACTCCCCAAGCCCAGCTTTTTTTCTTCTTTGCCTGACAAGTGTCTGACACTTGAGACTGCAATTGGAAAGGATGGCTATTGGTGAAAATCATCCTGTTCTTACAGGCGTGCCCTTTAAATGGTATGTGGTGCTGCTCTGTAGAGCCTATCTGCTTGTGCTTTCAGCTTCCCCTCCCATGTCTCCCAACAATGGGCAATGTTTCAAGATGGTTCTTTTCCAAGTAATTTACCCTTGATGTTTGATCCAAGAATTGTGTTGTCCCCTTACAATCCTCTGCTTAGGTTCTGTTTTCACACAATTTTGCAAAATAATGCAAGCCATTGTTTTACTGAAAAGTAAAGCGCAGTCTTAAATTTTCTTTTCCCCTACAGACCTGGCGTACTGAAGGATTTTTAGCCTTGTATAAAGGATTTTGGCCAAACTGGCTAAGGCTTGGACCATGGAACATTATTGTATCCTTTCATTTTATTACAATTGTATTGCTCTTGAATTATTTGTCTGCAGATTGTACCTTATTTTAGTTCATCTTCATTAGGTGGATATTATTGGATATTACATTAACAGCCATCAGAAAATACAGCACACATCTCACTGATTTAGTCTCGCATTAGCACTGTACCCCTAAGACCAAAAGGCATTCTTTTCAGTTTCCTCCCACCAGAAAAATGCCATTGCCCTGCACTTCAGGGGTCCAGGAGCATCCTTCTCGCACATCCATATGCATCCGTACACTGGCCCTCGCAGTCGTTGCCAGCTGCCCGCACCAATGCTCCACACACCACTTCCCGATTTAATAGAACCACTCAATCACTCATCCAGTGCCCGCATCCAACATCTTCATGCTGCTGTGTTAAGGTCATCGTGGCATGCTTCATTATCATGGGCAACATGGTCATGTCGTCTGAGGTAAGTCTGTAGCAGAGACTTCAATTCACCGAAATGCTAGGGTAGCAAAGGGACAGCATATGACCAATGCTATCACCGGAAATGACATCGCATATCCTTTGACCCTGACAACATCACAGGAAGCTATCTCATATGCCCTTTGGCCCTGTTGGTATCACATGAAGTGACTGCAATATTTAACAAAAACCTACAGTAAGTTTATGATTAATAAAATAACAAAAAGTACTAAAAATGATACAATTTTCATTTTCAACCATCAACTAACTATGCTAATGCTGCAATAAGGAATACATGCAGTCATGATATCCATGGGGCACACCCAAAAGAACCATCGTAGGCCAGGAATGCAGCGTTCTTATTTCAGAATGGCCTCTTATTCCCTTTTACTGATATATTCTAGCTATTAAAGCCTCAGATGCCATGTATAGCCATAATATGCTGTATGCTGCCTCACATGAAATGTACTGCTACACTATGCGAAGAACAGCCTCGTAAACCCTTTCTAGGTTGTCTCATATACCATCTATAGTAATCGTATGCAAGTTGCAGCCCCATGGGCCCAAGTGCTGTGATCATTGGCAAGTGCATCTCAACTATCTAAGTGCTGTCATCTTAGGCCAGGCAAAGCCTGAAATGCTAGATACGTGATTGCTTTTTTTTTTTTTAACTTTAATAGAGCACACTAAACTGACTCGCAGTTGGTGTCTCAATTTTTAATGTTAAGGGAATGTAAGCACCAGGATGTAAAGTGATTTGTGCTCAAGATCACGCATGTTGGTCAAGGGGAGAAGCTGTGATTTGTGCGTGTTCCGGTGTCTCCAATGTACCCAGTAGATCACATCTCGTACCATCCCATCTTTCATTTACACCAACATAAGATTTCATAACCAGTAAGATTTCATGAGTAGAAGCAGTGTTTAGTAAAACAGATATGTGAAGCACCAAACCAATCTTAAAAAATGTATCCGAAAATGTAAAACATCTTTATTGCAACCTGTTGGGTAAAATGTGTATGATTTATTGTGACGGGCTGCAGGAGGAACACATTAACTAGAGTTAAGCACTTACTTTACTGAGTTATCCACATTCATTTCTGCACACTGCATTCAAACTGAGATTTCTTAAATGTACATTGTGTTGCACACATTTTTTTAAATTATTTTATTTAAACACTTGGCATGACGGACACCATGACAACAATATAGTGTTCAGGTATGTCGCAACACATTTGCAGTCAGGGAATTAAATGATCAAATAACTAGATCGTGGCATGCCAAGCAGTTACATATCAAGTAAGCTTTTGTTATTATTCGCCCGTGTGAAGTCTCACAGCCAATGCTGTAGTTCCAGGGGCTTCACTCGCTTCCCCTGCAACAAGATAACTCTCTCTGCTTGGAGAAAAGTGATATTCCAAGAATAGCACTTTATCCCACCTATCCTACCATAGCAGCCCAATATACACCATATGGGGTCCACATGCACCATCATGCCTACTATTTTAGATATTTCTGCACATTTTGCTGTCCAGTTCATAGCGACCATGTGGCAGGACCAAAACATGTGCAGCTGATCAGCATCAAGGGATCTACATTTCAGATAGCAACTCTCTTTGCAACCATAACATTTCCATAACATCAGTGGCGTATAAAGTGTATTAGAAGGAATTTGGAATTGAAGGACAAAGGTGGGGGATGCTCCACGCCACATACAATTGTCAACAGATGTGCCTAGAGCCATAGACCTTTTAGTGCGTGCTCTTAAGTGGGACTCTTTGTCCCACTTAAGAGCACGCAGCTCAGTCTATGCAGCTCAGTTTCTCGAAGGAAGGTGGGCAGGTCTGCTGACATCGAATGCCAACCAAATCTGCATGTACGGGTGTACTATAGCAATGTTACACTATCCTCCCCATAAGTTCTGGCTGGCATTGTCTGGAATTCACCATTCGGGAAGAGATTGCCCCAAGCTCAGCAGCCCCACTTGTGACCAGCCTTCCAGTTAGGGCCAGGTCAAAGGCCTTAAAACCTCATCCAAGACACTCTTGGAGTCAGTCCTGGCGCCTTTGGCGCCAGACTCATAACCATCATGAAGACCAACATTAGAATGGGACTATTTACTTGGGACTATTTAACTTGGGGGGGATGCGGGGGGGGGGGGTTTCAGCCAACATGGAGGCACACACATAGCTCAGTTACAAGGAACTGAGCTATGCGGTCTAGTCTTTTAGGTGTGGCAGGCCTGGGACTATTTTACCTGGACTACTTTACCTGAGACTATTTAAACCACACCCAAACAGCAGAACGTGCTTTGCGTTATTCTGCTGTGGGCAGCGTAACGCTCACTGTGTCCAGTTCTTTGATGCCAGCTTACCTCAAACCAAGGACCTGCAGAGAGAGAAAGAACACTACAAAACTTACCTGGAACAGTATCCTGTCTTCAATCCATCACCGCTTTCAGTTCCACTCACCTGAAGGTACGAACTCCATCATCCGGCACCGCATGCATCCTGGAATACCATAACCTGGAAAGAGGAGAAAGAAAGACAGCATTAGTAAGTGTTTACTCACGTTTCCTTCCGAATGAAGAAAGCCACACAATTCTTACCTGGTAGTCATCTCCTGGTCAGTATCATTGCTGGAACATTACGGCGCTCGGCGAGGAACATCGCAGCCTGCAAGGAGAGAAAACACACAGGTTAGCAATATAAAAGACGAAACAGCGCCGCGCATCGCGCATTACTCACCGGACAGCATTGCGCACACCGCGATTTCGCCTACCGCCAATGCTCATCTTCAAACTGCATGACAACTCCAAAATACCTTTCCATACCTAAAAGGAAAGAAGCAAGACATTATTATTCGAACTAAGAGGAACATAAGAACTCATAAAAAGACTGTAAAGGAGCAAACCTACAGAGTCCAAGCAGGCTTGGATTCCCACAGGGGGGGCTTGCACCAGTGAAGTAACTTGGTCGCTGCTCGCCCCCACATCTATGCGCCCCGGCACGAGGAGCAGGACGGAGAATCCACATTGTACAATATTAAGACCCATCTTTAACCAGAGGCCTTACCAAGGGACCGGGAGAGGGTTCGAGAGTGCAAATCATCCAACCAGGGCTGGTGGCGTCCCTGTGGATACCAGGTGAGCGTAACACATCTGTAAGGATGGAAATGTCGATTTGGGCACCTGTCCAATGGAAATTATTCATGGCATGCATTAACCAAAGCACTTTTCCAACCTCATGATATCACACTGTAATAATTCCAATTTACAAAAAGGCCGAGAAAGAACACCCGGCTAACTATCGCCCAATTTCTTTGTTGGACAGCAAGGGGAAAATCTTTGCAAAGGCAATTTTAAATCAGCTTCAGGCATGGGTTAATGGCCACAGTTTAATTCACCCAATACAGGCAGGCTTTCAGAAAGGCAAGGGCACTGTGCAACAGTGTTTTCTGCTAGTCATTCTTGGTGCAAAGGTATGCCGTTTTGGAGTTGAATCTATACACCATATTCGTTCTCCTCAAAATGGTATTTGCTGGGGTGCCCCCTGACTTGCTTTGGCAGACCTTGCAGCGTAGAAATATGCCTGTCAAGCTGCTGTTGATAGTAAAGCCACTCTACCACGACAATAAAGCAGTAGTTCTATCCAGTTTGGCAGGTGAGACCAGCCTGCAATTTGAGGTGTCCAGGGTATTTAGGCAGAGGAGCATACTTGCCAACCTCTTGTTTAGCGTCTTTACTGATGAAGTTGTTAGGACTCTATTTGAGTTATTCCTGGAATCCCCCCCCCCCCCCCCCACCACCAAGTTGGGTTTAGACAAACTACCAGCACTCTTCTTTGTGGATGACGTAGTTCTATTTACCTCCCCACAGGGGATCCAGGTGCCCTTGGAGTCGTTGGTAAAGAGGTGTGGCTAGCTTGGGCTTTTGAAGGCAATCCCCTCTATACGCACACTACAGAGTAAATACAACCTGCTAGGGATATGAGCCAGGCGATAGCTTTTCAAGGCTAACAAGGTTTACCTGTACAAAATGCAAATGCCAGTACACAATTCAAATGCCAGCAAAGAACTCTGCTGCTCGAGAGGAGAGCACTCTGGTCTTACATTCACAAACATGGGGTTTATAAACATAGAAATCGTCATTCACATATAGGATGAGTTGGTGTCACTGATTGGAGGCACCCTACACATGGGCCTGCTCAATAGGGGATGCCAGGCAGTAATTGGCTGGTTCTTCCCTGTCATTCTTGGTACACGTGGGGCAGCTGGGCTCATGCTCATGGTGAAGGTCAGGGCATGCATAAAATACAATGTTTCTGGCTAAACTAAACAACTAAGACAGGCTAGTAATTCATTATGGCAGGCACCTGGGTGGCACAGGAAAAGGTTGCCAAGGTGAGGGGATGATAAAATAGCCGTACTAACCTACACATTCTGGGATTCATTGATACTGCAGTTCCCACACCCAATGTCTCGCAGCCCGGGGATTGATCTTTGATTTACCCGTCCCGGTACCTCATGTTACAGCAGACGTGTGTTGCGGCTAGAAAGAAATACAGTCCTGTAGGCTTTAGATCTCTGGTGGGCATTTTATGATGGTTAGGACCTGAGGGTCGAGTGCTTATCAAGAATTTAAAGGTGTAGGGGTCGGGTTAGTGGAGTGCAGACTGCTCCCCCCTGGCGCCTGAGGGTTAGAAACTTGATGGCAGGGTAGTGGAGATGAATGGACACAGCGTGGAGCCTGGTGCTGTCCCACGCTCTTTGCTGGGCGCATTCCTCAAAGCAATACTGAATATTCGCAACACTAAAGGGACAAGAGGGAAATTGACTTTCGTGGGAATAGGGCTCAAGTGGAACCAGCATGTAGCGCAGAAATTGTGCTTTGCGATCTGGGGACATGAGCAGCGTGAATGTGCAGCCTGTCGTGTTTGGGCCTATCATAAAATGGCATTGCGGCTTGTGGGCATGTCAAGTACTAAACAGCTACTTCTATGCACTTCAAATGTCTTTATATCAGACCTGGTAATGTGTACTTCTCCCCCCTTGTAGGTTATATTGCCTCATATGGGGTTTGCCTTATTTGGAAGCGCCTTGGGGGGGGTGGCATAGGCTCATTTCCATCCCAACATTCCCCCTTTTGTTACTTCTATAGTAACAAATTCACCCCCCCCCATACTTTCGTTCATTGGCACATCTTTGTGCTTCATCCCATGCAGGTGTGCCCTTTATGGGCATCCATGTTCTAGAGACATGTCTTAAACTTTCCTCATGCTGCGTATATTGTTCGGGGGTACACGTCATGTATATGCATCACCTGTCCCCGGCCAAATCTACCCACACTTCCTTGTAATTGTCTGAGTCAGGGGGTGGTACAATGCTGGTGTGGTACAGAGTGTGTCTACATCATCGCTCATGGGAAGAGCCACCATGCAATATTTGTGGCCATCGTCCTGCTCAGTTTGGAGCTCTACTTCCTGTGTATTATGAAGTACCTTATTATTAGTTTTCCCAATCTATCACAATCATTATTGCTCTATTAGATACTCATTTGGCACAATAACGGAGACCCACTTGGCACATGCAGAAAATCACCAGGATAACCTCGATGATGGGGACCAGCATTTTCACCAACGTTCTGAGCCGTGAAGGGACCCAGCTGAAAGCCATAGTAAACCAATCTTCTTCTTGAAACCCAGTTTCTTTTTTCATTTTTACCCCAAGTTCATGTACTGCTGCGTTGACATATGATAATGTCCCATTTTCAGCATCTTCAGAAGGTACGAATGTGCAACATGAACTCCCAATCTTTTTGCAAACACCACCCTCCATTGCTGTCGGGAGGTCGAGAACGTACCTAGTCTGCATTGTCATTAGTTTGAGGGCCCTTAATTTACCTTGATGATGTTGAACCACTCTTCAGTATCGTTTGTCAGCTGGATCAGCTCCCATCTAACAATCGGGAGTCATTTGGTATTGGCCCTTGTCTGACTGCTGGGCACTAGGGATGCAAAAAATGTCTCTACACAGCTGTACAGTTTGTATTAGTCAGATATTTGTGTGAGCAGATCAGAGGAATCCTTGGATATGTAATTTGACTATCTTCTCGGTCGATGTAGCTGCCCCTGGGGTTCTGTTAATGGGGGCATGTAGAGCATTGTTGGTGATTGTTCAGCGGATGTTGGTTTTTGGGTGGGTGTTGCAGTGGGATCTTCAAGCATGGCACCCTCGTTTAGATGCTCTTCGGGCACAAACAGCAGCACAGAGTGTAACGTTGCCAGCGTACAATAGCCCCGCCATGAAGGTGGGAGGTGCAAATACACTCTTGTTCTGCAAATCCAGTAATAGTCCATTATGGACGCTATTCTTTTCTTGTGGTCTGTGATCGTGACAGTTCTGTTGCATTTTGTATTCGACCCAACAGCAGTTGTTCCCTCGCTGAAGAAGCACAGCTCATGTGATTCTAACTGCTGTATTTTTGTTTTGGCCACTCGAGGGGCCATAACCCATGTCAATTTCGTGATGTGCTCTGCCCATACTTGTTTACAGCTATGCACGATCAGTGCTGGGATTTCTTCAAGCCCCGCCAACAGTCCTTCTGCACATGTACATTGCTTCTTGCCATTCGTTGTTTATATATCATTTTCCTTCAATGTGGAGGTGTGGTTCTTTGAAGCACTTTGTTTTGCTCGAGCTTGTTTTGCATTTTCGGGGGTCGGGATCGATAAGCTGCATGTGTACACTTTGTGCCTGAAAAGTGCCTTTGATCCTACATAGTGCAAGTGAATTAGACATTGAGTTTTTAACATGGGCACTTCTTGTGTAACTAAGACCTTCGGCGCCCCAGAGGCATGTGGTATTAAGGAACGAACGTAGCAACTCCTGTTCATAGTTGCCTTCCTATTGCACTTATATCAGAATACCAGCTGTTTGAGTGCTCAAGTCTCAAAGGTCTTCCACTGCATCAAATCCTACACCATGATTGGTGTCATATTTACTTTGGCGTAGTTGCCTTTTCCTTCTGTTACTGCGCAAGCGGAACCTTCTTCCCCAGCATTCTTTTTTGAGAGATAATGGTGTTACATACGGAGTGTTCTTTGCATGGTTTTAGTAACTGAAACATTAAGCTGTTACATAAAGTGGATTGGGAGTTTCTACAGGTGGCATTTGTAGTCCTTTGGATTGTTCAACCTCCTCAAGGGGTGTGCTTTCACTCATTCTTTCATTCAGGGTAAAGTGAGGGAAAGAACCGTTGGTCATATCAAGAAAAGTGGTGGACGTCTGGGATTTTACGTCTAGGGCGGGTATATGAGTTACATTTGGGGCATCTATTGAAATGTTCATAACTTTTATGACTGATTTAGGGGCAGTTAGAATCGTTCTTGTCTTATTTTGATGTATACTAGTGAGGTTCAGGGGTATACTTCTGTTCCAGGTCCACTTATATCCATCCCATATCCATTTGCCCCCCATAGACCCTTTCTTTGATATGACCAGCCCAGATAAGACGTTCCCCAATGCAAACATTAAAACAGTGAATAGAATAGCTGTGAAATGCATACCACAATCGTAACTATATGCTCTTGTGAAACTAATTCTATTCCTACTGCTATCTACATTTGATGATTGTTCCAACGGCATCCTCTCCGTATTCATTGAACCTGCAGAGAGGTAAAAAACAGGGCAGGTAGAAGGAGTTAGTGATGTGGAAAAGAGAGAGAAAGAGCTTTAATTTCTTGTAGCTCATGCCCTAGCAGCAATGCATGTTTTTCTTATGTTCCACATGCACAGATATGGTTGGCGCAGAGCTTCTTATGTTGAGGTAGTATGGCTTTTATTTGTTGGCATCCTTTGAGTGGCACTGCTTGGTGCCTTGTGAACATCTGAAAGGTGTATTCAGTACCTCAGCCCCTTCACCTTTACTGCAATAGGGGTGGAAAACACCACTTCATATGGTCCGTGGAATCTGGGTGTGCTCCATTTGCAGACGAAGCTCCTGACATATATCTATTCCCCGGGTAGCAATGGTTGGGTCGGGGTAGTGTCAGTTGGGGTCCTAGTTGTCTTCTGTGTAAGGTAGTGCAATCTGTTTCGAAATGCATTTTATCGCGCATTTGAGTTGGATTAGGTATTGTTTGAATTCCTCTCTTAAGATAGTGGCAGCTCTGTGAGCATCTGACACTCTTCTTACTGGTGACAGTGGTGTCTGCATGTGCCGGCCAGTTACTATCTCATGGGGGGACAGGTGGTGGTCCTTGCTGGGTTGTGTGCACAACTGAACCAATGCTAGTGTAAGCATTATACCCAAATATTTTTCAGTGTGTTACATAATTTAGAGAGTCTGCGTTTAAAGAGGCCATTTATTTTCTCTACCATTCCATTAGCTTGCAGGTGATAAATGTAGCACATCTTGTTTTATTCCTAGTAGTGGAGTCACTTCTTTGAATATTTTTTTTACATTTTTTTAAAACAATTTTATTAATTTCAAACAAACAATACAAACCAAACAGGCAGTGCATACTTCAACAGTTCCATTATACATTGCTTACTTCTAAACACTGCTTCCCTTATCCCACCCCCCATTCCGAGCCCATTATTTGTCACATTCAGTTCCTGCATCTTGTGGTAGGGTCTCTCTTCCCATGGGTTCCGTTGGGTCTTGTATTGACCCAAATAACTCCGCTATCAATGATTTCCAGGCCATCAGGGTCTCTGTCTCCTCCTCCCCCCAGCACTGCTCGCCTCTTGCCATACCATGGTTTCTGGCTCCGCCCATTTCTGTAAATCATTCCACCACACCTCCACTCGCGGTCTATGGCATGTCTTCCACCCCATAGCAATTCTTCTCTTTGCAAGCACATATGCCAGATCCCTCAATCTATCCACATGCTTGAGTTTCTGCGATCTTGGGACCCCCCTAACAAACAGGCCCACACTGTATCCACTACAATCTTGATTCCCTTCTTCGCTAGTTTCTGCGCCACTTCGCTCCAGAAGCGTTCAATGACCGGGCATGACCAAAACATATGCACCATACCCACATTCTCTTCATCACATTTAGGGCATGCTTGCCGTCCTGCATTTTCAAACCTCGATATCCTCTGGGGTGTCATATACGCCATATGCGTAATATACAGTTGTATCTGTTTTAATCTCGCATACCTCAATACCTTCTTGTGGTACCCTTGCACCCGTTCCCACAACCCATCTTCCATCAAGGCTCCCACTTCTGCTTCCCAATCTAGTCTAAATTGTGTGACCTCCTTCCCTACCTTAGACATCATCATCTCGTAAATTCTAGATATCTCATGTCCCCCCTCCACTATGTCGTATATTACATCTATGGTAGCATCTGGTTCTTCCTCCAATATAACTTCGGCCCACATTCTCTTTTTCTGCACCATTCTATAATACGTAATATACTGGCCCTTGTGTAACCCAGTTTCCTCCCTCAGCCCCTCAAGTCCATTATAGATCCCTCCCGCCAGATATCTCCCATTGTTGCCAACCCAATCGGTTCCCAATGGTTCCTGATTATCATCCTTAGTTGTTCTTTTCCTGTTAATGCAACTAGTGGTACCTGCGGAGAGCATAGAGACGGGTTCTCCATCATCTGGCATGCCCTTCGCCACATCTTCCACCCCAGTATCATCATCTTGGGACGCCCTTTCATTTCCGCCTTGGGGAGCCACATCATCTCTTTCAAGTAAAATGGGGCACAATCTTGCCCAAATAGCCTGGATTCGGAGGACCCTTCATCAGAGGGCCATTTGGCAACATACTGTAGCTGACTCGCTACATAATAAACCTCATAGTTAGGCAGTTTTATCCCCCTTTCTCATAAAAATTCTGTAGCTTCCATAGCGCCACTCTGTTTCGCATGCCATGCCACATGAAATCCCTCCACATACTGTTCAGTTTGGTGAAGAACTTCTTGGGTATTAGGTGTGGTATATTCTCAAAATAATGCAGGAGCCTAGGCAGGACCACCATCTTCAGCATTGCTCCACGTCCCATCATTGCCAAGGGCAACTTCACCCAGAATCGCATGCTGTTTTCAATTTTTGTAATGGCCACCTCCGTGTTGCGCCTATGCTCCCCTTCCACTGTGTGGTATATATCTATCCCTAACTACCGAAATGTACTAACCGCCCATGGTACCTGTAACACCGGTAACTGCTCCTTTGAAATCCTTTTGTATCCACCCAATGGGAACATGTTAGACTTCTGAGGGTTCACCGCTATACCAGATAACCCTGCATATCTCTCCATCATATATTGAAGATTTTCCGGGTGGCGCAAGTACAGCAGCATATCATCTGCGCATAGGGAGATCAGATGTCGTTCCCCTCTCACCTCAATGCCTATAATATCATATTGTTGTCTCGGGTATATTGCTAGGGGGTCCAGGGCCAGTATATAGAGCATTGGAGACCACGGACATCCTTGTCTGGTACCCCTGCAAAGCTGCCATTTTTCCGATATCACTGTTCCCGTTTTGACTCTAGCCAGCGGCTCACTATATAGCATTTTTGCCCACCATATGTATCCAGGCCCCAACCCATAGCACTCTAGGGCCGCCAGCAGCCATGGCCACTTGACCGAATCGAAGGCCTTTATCGCGTCCAAGGACACAATTGCCATTTCACCTTCATTTTCGCACCCAAACTCAATAACTCTGTGGTGACGTCTGTGATTGTTAGATATATTCCTGTTTGGGACATAACCTGTTTGATCAGGGTGTATCAGTTTATCAATAACCCTCTTCAATCTGTTTGCCAAAACAGCCATCAATATCTTGCTGTCTTGATTCAACATCGACAAGGGTCTATAGGAGCCGCATCTATGCCCAGGCTTGTTAGGTTTGGGAAGCGGTATTATAATCGCTTCTCTAAGTGACTCTGGCAATCTTCCCAACTCAAACGATTCATTTAACATTTCTAACCGAGGGGGGAGCACCTCTTCTTTATATACTTTATAAAATTCACTTGGGAATCCATCCGCCGCAGGGGTCTTACTAGGGGGCAACTGTCTCACCACCTCCCCCAGCTCCTCCAAGGTAATCGGTGCATCTCGCTCCTCTCTTCCGCACTTATCTTTGGCAAACCTATATCCTCCAATGTTTCCATTATCGTCACGCGACTACTCTTACCATTGTCTCCATATAGCAACCTATAATAGTCAGCGAACTCCTGATTGACCCCCTCTTGGGTGTCCGCTACACTGCCGTCTTCCCTCGTTATTGTTCTAATAGTGGATCTAGGGGTTTCGCTTTTATATAGCAACGCCAAGAGCCTTCCTGGTTTATCCCCTCCCGCATGCTGTCTCTCTACATATTTTTTATAGTTGAGGTTACACAATCTATGCCAGTACTCCGCACATTTCGGAGTATTAGTTCCATATCCTCCTTAGTGCCCCTTTCACCTCTCAATTTCTTTTCTAGCTTCTCTTCCGTCTCCCGTAGGTCAGCTAGAATCCCACCTCACAGACCTTTGGATTTTGCTATGGCTACCCCTCTCATCACAACCTTAAAGGCTTCCCACAGCATTCCTCCCGAGTCCACACTACCAGTATTCGTCTCAAAATAGTTTATAATCTCCTCCCTCGTATCTTGCCTAAAAAAGGGATCTCTCAGTGCCTCCGCTCGTAGGCGCCATGTCGGAATCCTTGCTCTCGGGGGGCAGTATTGGCATCCGAGGATCAGGGGCGAGTGGTCCGAAAGGACCCTTGCTTTATACTCAATTTGTGTAATCTCTGTTATTACCTCCGGTCTAGTAAAGACATAGTCCAGCCTCGTGTGTAACTGCTGTGGGGCAGAATAATGCGAATATTGCCTTTCCTGGGGGTGCCTCGTCCTCCATGCATCTTATAGACCAAAGTCACCTAGCAATGTCTGCAGCGCTTTAGCAGCTGGGGCGGGTCTATCCATCTTCCCATCCGATCTATCTACCCTTGGGTTAAGTACACAGTTAAATCCCCTCCCCAAATCACCACGCTCCCCATGCTCAAATTGGTACACAATGTTCTGATGTACGCCGATGTGTTCTTGTTCGGGGCGTACGTATTTACAAAGCTTATCTCCCGATTTTCCACCAATCCTCTTAATATGACCATCCTCCCATCCGCCTCAGCTATCTCCTGCAGCCGCTGAAATGGGACATGCGGCGCCACCCAAATGAGCACTCCCCTAGCATAAGCAGAATATGATGAGCCCACCACAACTCCCTTCCATTTTTTAGCAATCATATCCATCTTCTCCTGTGTCAGGTGAGTCTCCTGCAGCAGTGCAATGTCTATCTTTTGCCTGCGCAGGTACAGCATGACCTTGTTCCTCGTTAAATAACTATTGAGCCCCCTAACATTCCAGGTAATTATTTTAAGATCCCCCCCATGGCCTATTAGAGTTCCAGTCCGCCCCCCCACCGATGCAGTCCCAATCTAAGTTCCATCCCATTCTATATAGGCTTGTTCCCCAATTTAAACTCCCCTTAACCAAAAACACACCAAACTCCCCAATACCCCCCTCCAACCTCCCTTTCCATCCCCAACATCACCCCCGAACCCCAAAAGTTGCCCAGTTCCATTCCTGGATCTCAGGCACCCCCGCATCTAGCTCTTTCTGGCAATAGCCTGTACTCGCAGCTCAGCAAGGTGAGGTTGCCCTAATGGCTATCCTACGACTAGTACTACTGCTACTCGGAGGGAGGGGTGGGGGGGGTTTAGGGTGCCTGCATCCTGCCGCCCCTGTTCACTTTAATTCAACCACACATTGCTACTCAATTTACTTATGTATTCAATCTTCTATAGTCCAGTCCTTTTAAGTTCAACAAAGTCTCAAACGTCCTACCAAATATTTGCATTACTCGTTCGCACCCCTTTATCTTATCACTATCATAGTCTCTACTGGGGTACCCGCTCTGCGTCATTTCAATATGCATATAATATCCCAATCACTTATCGTGCTCCTCATGGGCCTTCTCCGCCTCTCATTCCGGGCAACCTTGTAGATCCAGCCATGCCGCTGCTTCCTCTGGGGTGTCAAAAAAGAACATTCTGCTTTTGTGTAGCACTTTCAGTTTCGCTGGGTACAGAAGCATGTATTTAATTCCGGCCATACGTAACCTCCTCTTGATTGCCACATAGCTGTACCGTTGCCTCTGGACCAACATTGTGTTGTCCGGATACACAGTGATGGTGCTCGAGGCCCTTTTCGATCGTTCCCCCTTTACGAAAGTACTTCAAAATCTTCTTGCGATCTTTATAGTTCAGTATCTTGGCAATTATCGCACGAGGAGGGGCCCCAGTCTTCGGCTTCCTCATGAGGGCTCTATGTGCTCGCTCCACTGTGAATCCCTGCGAGAGTTTATCAGCTCCAATTTCTTGCAGGATCAAGTTCTCCACATAGTCTGTAGGGTCTTGGCCTTCCTCCCCCTCCGGCAGTCCGACCACTTGGATATTGTTCCTTCTTGCCCTCCCTTCAGCTTCCTCGGCACGGTTCTCCAGGTTGGCCATCTGTTGCTTCAGTATATGAGCCTCCTTTGTATTGCTGGTGCTAGTGTCTGTGTTGGTTTTCACCGCACTTTCCAGGCCGCTCGTTCTCTCTGCCACATCCTAACATCTTGTCGCAGCAGGGTGACTTCTATGCCTACTGCGTCTATTTTAGCCTGCAGGGAAGTTCGCAGGTCTGCCATCGCTGTCCCCCACGAGTCTCTTAGCTCCGTAATAGCCGCTAGTATCTAGTGGTTTTCAGCCGCTAAGGTGCTCTCCGCCGGTGCTGTCGCGACACTGTGCGTTGTCGCCGCAGGAGACTGCTGCGTCTTGGCAAATGCTTCCATCGTGGGTTGTTTGTTTTTGCTCTTACTAACGGATCCTCGCCCCGCCATCCTGCAGTCTCGGTTATGTATCTGAGGTTACTTGATCTGTGGCGTATCAGTCCTGCTTCTCTGTCGTAATGTGACACCAGTGTGTCACTCCAAGCCCAGGGCAGTTGTCCTTGAGCTCTTGTATAAGTTGGTGTTTGTGGAGCTTGTCTTCGGGTGGGCTCCGTCCTCTCACTTTTCTAATCATCTTACTACTTCCTGGAGACTATTTCCTACCACCAGCATGACCACCCATCCCTTGGGCTCCTTATGCTCTTCACGCCACTGCTTATTTCCGTTGCAGTCCCTCCTGTGTCATACAGGCTTGGCTACGTGTCCAAACCCTCGAGTCCTTCCACGTATCTCCTCTGGCAGCTGTGGTCGGCCCCCCTTTGCTTATTTCCTGGGATCGCTGGGCGCACCCCCTTCTGCGCTACCAGTGGATATGTTCAATGCTGCCTGTGCGCTTCAATGACTGCCACCTGTCTTATAACTATTATAGCATCCGGCAAATATCCAGGAGGCGCCAGCACATGAGCTGCTCTTGTTACAGAAATGGCAGCACACCGGAACATCCGTTTCTCTCCTGGCAGTGCTTAGGTGCACTACCCGTCTTTTTCGTGCAGGTTCTGGGTGCTCTCCCTGCCTACTGTGGTGATATAGTTCCTAGGCCCCCCTACAACAAAGAGCGGGTGTCCGGCGCACTCCAGGTGCAAGAGTGTCTCAGCTTCCCATAGGGACACAGCACCCAACTAATGTTGCAATAGGGCTGCAAATAAGTTAGCGTTTTTTTTTTTATTTTAACCACTTTTTGTTGTTTTGAAGAACACACAAAATACAGAAAAGCAATTACATCCTAAAATCTTAACAATGTAACCAGATTGCAAAATTCATAACATCTACAAGAAAAATACATTATCACACTACATTTTATGAATACAAAGAAAAAACAGTAATCATTAAGTACCATTTAACAATCGGTTCATCAACCTTTGACGCTACACAAACCAGACAAGACAAAACAACATCGACATACACAACAGACAACTCCAAATAACCGTCAAACCAACCCCCTAAATAATGTACCTAAATCAACATACACCTAGTATTGGACCCTCAACTGTACAATTCATCAAAGGATCCCCAATAACGGGAATAAGAACTCTCCCTACCCTGTCTCAAAAACATGACTTTTTCATAGCGTGAAAGGGTTTGTACATACAATAACCATTCTTCCACTTTTGGTTTCTTTCTCGACTTCCAGACACGTAATATTTGTTTTGCCGTCACCACCAAAACCCTATTTATCCATTCTGTCTGCTCCCTGGTCCTACTCCCCCTACCTCTGTTTGATAACAATATTGACGATAAGAAAGTACGTGGAAGTTGTTCCCCCACCACAAAGCCCAGTCTATCTAATGCATCAGACCAAAAGTCAGACACTCTTGAGCATTCCCACATCATATGCAACAAAGTACCACCGCCACATCCACATCCCCAACAAGAATCAGTTTCTAAAAGACCCAGTCTCGCCATCTGAGTCGGTGTCCAATATAACCTGTAAAGAATCCTCTGCCTAATGTATCGAAGTCCCAGATCCATTTTCGCTCGTACCCCCACATGAATCAAATATTCCCATTCCTTCACAGGGATGACTTTACCAAGATCCTCCATCCAGGCCTGGCGAAGTTTGTCCCAGGCCTCCACCTCCGATCTATCCAACGGCATCAAATTAATGTACGTGGATACAGTATACGGGGTAGAGCAAACAATCTCACACATCTGGGGTCTTTCAGCCATAGCTACCTCCAACATCCCCGTTCTTTCAATCAAAAGAGATCTTAAAGTCCTATAACGTACCCGCTCCCTACCCCCGATCCCAAAAGTCGCTCTCAACTGATCAAACGGAATCATACAACCATTCCGCCACACATCCCGAATCCTAAGTATGCCCTTACTAATCCAACTTTTCCAGCACAAAGATTTATTCATCCTCTGCAGTCCCACATTATGCCACAAAGACGCGTCATAATGCATCCAGATATTGTCCCCTTTGTTTTTCATAAAACCTTGTAACGCCTCCCTGGTAGCGCATATAGTAGGCAATTTCACCTTCAAAGTAGGCATTTTAGACCTAGAGTACACCTCGCTCAGTGCATAAGGTGAAAATTGAGTTTGTTCAATAATATGCCAATTCGGAACATAATTAGTAGCATCAGAGAAATAAGAAGTTGTTTTGTACTCCACTGTACACCAAGGATTTTTATTATTATTTATCCTGTGCGGTTCGCCACCATCCTTTGTTTATGCCAGCTCACTTTCAGCACCCATTCGCCTCACGGCTGCGCGTACTTCGTGATCAATTATTTCGTTCCACAGACAGCCGGGGCTGCGGTACAATTGTTCATAAGCCACTCGCGGCCGGCATCACGCCCACAGACCTTGCCCCCGCCTGCAGTCCGTGCCTGCAACAGTATCCTTCACGAGCAGCAGGGAGCCGCGTAATTATCAGCCGCCCATCTTCATTCCACGGCAACTGTTGCCTTTATATCAATCTGCTCCCCCGCTCAGGCTCCGGAGCGCAGCTTTGTGCGTTCTGGGCGCGGATCCCGCGCTCACTGGTTCTGGAGGCTGCAGGAGGTCAGCGGGTATTTGTTTGTCCGTGCGTGGGGTTAATTAGTCTGGGTGCGCTCGAGAGCTTTGGTATTGTGTGGTATACGCAGGCTTCTGTCTATTTTATGCAAGCCTCTGGTGTGTCTTCCCACAACCCCAGAGGTGCGCCAATGCCCTTCACTTGGCCGCTCGCCGCTCTGATCCTTGCCTACCGTTCCGTGTCTGTGTATCGCAGCGGCAGCCTACTTGACTGGCCTTGCATCTATTTTCCGTCGGTGCATGCTGCAGTTTCAGCGGCAGAAACCCGCATTCCTTTGTAGGATCGGACCTTCCAATTGCTAGTACCGCTCCTGGCACACTCGCATTCAGGTGCCCGCATCCAAAAAACCAGCATCACATCCCGGTCCTTTGTTCTCTTCGGGCCACCATCTTGGTTCCTCCTCCCTCTAATCGCAGCGTTTACTCTGTGCTGTTTATTCACGGATTTCCGTGTAGTTCGCTCTCAACAAAGGGCTCTTGTTGGGCAGGAGCTATTCAGACGTCCATGCCTAAGTTTTCATCATCTCTGAGTAGCAAGTAGCATAATTATATTTCGGATCGCTTCAGGATCGGCAGGAGCACTTCGGTGGTCACGTCTTCCTACATGGCCTGTAGCCACGCACCCCACTTCTTTGAATAGTTCATTGAAAAAGTGAGTCCCATTATCTGATCATAGGACAAAACGTACGCCCCAAAGACCTTTCTTGCGACGAATTTTGCTGCACACTTGGCATCAGGGTGGGCACATGGGCCGGCTTCCACCCACCGAGAAAATGGACACACCACCACAATTGTGTATCTTGCTCCATTGCACCTCTCTCCTATGTCCACGCAATCAATGTGCAGCTCACGGAAGGGGCCCACTGGATAGGGTAATGTTCCCCTTAGTGTTCTTAATGTCATTCCTGTACTGAGTACTTGACATGTGGTACATTGTATAACCATTTGTGTTGGGTGTTCCTTCAAGTTCGGAATTAACCTATCTTCCTGGAGATCGCCAGCAATGTGTTGCTTAGAACTGTGGGATGTAAAATGTAGCTGTTCAGATGCTGTGTACAATAACTCGATAGGCATCACATCTTTTCCTGTTGCCAGCTGTTGCCAGATGAGATCTTTGGGTGATTGGATACACCCACGTTTAAGCCATAGGTCCTGTTCTTCATTTGGTGCCCTGCATTGTAATTCAATGATTTGGGATATGGGGAGCGTCTGTATGCGTCTGCTGCCTGGGGCATTACAGAGGTGGTTAGGACCTATTCCGCACCCATATAGATGGGAAGGTATGCTGATTTCTTTGCTGCCGTGTCTGTGGCAGCGTTCCCCAATGACATTTCGTCTGTGTTGTGGGTGTGAGCTAAACATTGAATGACTGCTACTACAGAAGGCTCTGCGAGGGCCGAAATCAATGTGTTTAGTAGATCTGCATGTTTTACTGGGGAACCATCTGCCATTCTGAACTCTCTTCGTCTCCATCGGGATAGACCTGTGTGAACGGTAGTGGTGACGTATGCAAAGTTCGAATAAATGGTAACGCAACATCTCTTTGAAGCTTTGAGGCCCTCTATTAGTGCTAAAAGTTCTGCCCCTTGTGCAGAAAAATGCCTGGGTAGTACAGATTTTCCACACATTCGTTACAGAAAGAAATGATTCTATTAAAGACTCGGAGGCGAAAGATTATGCTCTGACTTCTCTTTACTAACTCGAGCAGCAACAATAGAAAACCAACAATCATGGAAAACAATAGAGAAAACTACAAATCCCAACAAAACCCAACAAAATTTGTAGTTCGTTTTCCATAGGTTGAAATAAACACGTGATCTTCTTCTCCAATCAGCATCACTTCACCTCTATAACAGATAATAGCTCCAAAGTCCTTCCTTTTTCTTTCGCTGGACTAATAAACTTGCGCCCCAACCGGTAGACGACTTAACTCTGCTTATAATCTTCTCAAGGCGTCGCTTTCTGCTCCGTCCCTGAAGCAAATATAAACCATTACCAATCCCATCATGAACGGGTGGGCAATCGCATAACAATAACATCATCATCACAAGACAAGATTGCATCATTTACAAATATGACATCATTACTTGTATAACAGTGATTGAAATTGGGTGGAATAATCTTTCGCCTCCGAGTCTTTAATAGAATCATGACTTTCTGTAACAAATGTGTGGAAAATCTGTATTCTATGTCAAGACTCGGAGGCTCAGATTATGCTCGTTTAAAGCTTACCTACCACGAGCGATGCTACTTGCTCCACTGGTCTAAAGTAGAAATTCTTAAAGGTCTCCTCATTAGACCAGTCTGCCGCCTTTAGAATATCTTCCAGGCGAGCCCCTGCCAAAAAAGCAGACGACGCCATAGCACCTCGTGTAGAATGTGCTCCAAACTGCTGCACATCTACCCCTGCTTCGGCCATGCACCACCTAACCCATCTAGATAAAGTGGCTGATGCTACTGCTCTAAAGGGTTTCCTAATCGCTATCAGCAACTGACTTTCTCCCGCAGGTCTCACCTCATTTGCTTTTTGTTCATACACTTTCAAGCATCTAACTGGACACGATTTAGGTTTGCCCGGAAAAGCCATGTACTCAACAGATTTAATATTTGTCTTTGTTCTCCTCTCTATGTAAAATACTACCCCTGAAGGTGAAAAAGATTTCCTGGTCACTTCTAAAGCTTTCACATCAGAAACCCTCTTACAAGAAATAAGACACAAAAGGGTAGTTAACTTAGCCCACAATGCTTTCCGGGACAATAATTTGTTGTCCGGTCAATCCTCAAACATTTTTAACACTATACTCACATCCCATAAACGAGAGTATCTAAGAGCGGGAGGTCTCATGCATCTGATGCCTTTCAGAAGCCTACACACCAAGGGATGTTCACCTACAGGCTTATTCTCAATTACACATGACCTGCTGAAATCGCTGATCTATAATTGTTAATGGTCCTGTAAGCCTTCGCCTGCGCCGCCAGCACTGCTAAGAAGTTCACTATGTGTACTACATCTGAATGTACGGGATCAACCTGTCTCTCCATACACCAATCACTCCATCTATTCCATGCCACTCTATATGCCTTCCCTGCCACCGGAGCCCATGACTCCCTGATGAATTCCTGAGCTGTGCCTGAAAGTCCTGGCTTACACCAATTTTTCCTGAAATCGCCCAAGCCAGGAGACTCCAGCTCCCTGACCTGACCAATGGATGAATCTCTCCTGCAGGATTTACCAATATATCCTTCCTGTCTGGCAAACGAATAGGGGCTTCGAACGACCACTCCAGAAGATCCGGAAACCAAGACTGACCTCTCCAGTCTGGCGTTATCAGAATCACTGTGGCTAACTGACGCCTGACTTGTGCTACTGTGCGCGCTATCAAGGAGAACGGGGGAAACGCATATTCCCTTGCTGGTCCCCAGACCTGGAGAAATGCATCTGTCGCTTCCGGATCTGGCCTCCAACTGTAAAACCTGGAGATCTTCCTGTTCAGCCTGGAGGCGAAGAGATCCGTCTGGCAGGGACCCCTGCGACGCATTATCTCCTGGAATACCGAGTCGTCCAGCTGCCAATCGCTGGAGTCCCTCAGGTACCTCGAGTTCCAATCTGCTACCAGATTGAGCTCCCCAGGCAAATGTTCCGCTCTCACACTTATTCCTTTCTGGAGGCATATCTGCCAAAACTCTTTGGCCATCTCCGTCAGCCTCTGCGATCTCGTTCCGCCCAGTCGATTTATATATCTGACTGCCGAAACGTTGTCCATCTTCAACAGAATGGCCGTTTTTTCTCCTTCCCTTGCCCAGCACTGAATCGCGAAGGAGCCCGCCAGAAGCTCCAAGCAATTTATGTGTAGACCTAGCTCCTCGCTCGACGATCTCCCTCCTGTCGACTGGTCTCCACATCTGGCTCCCCATACCCAACGACTGGTGTCGGACTCGATCACCAGGTCCGGGGATGAGCCAAATATTGCCCGGCCATTCCAAGCTTCCATGTGTTAGTACCACCATTCCAACTCCAATCTCGCTTCCTACGATATCCTCAATTTCTGCTCGTAAGATAGACCTCTCCTGAGATGATCTATCTTCAACCTCTGCAGCGCTCTGTAATGCAAAGGCCCTGGGAATATTGCCTGGATCGATGATGACAGACTTCCTACCAGTCTCGCCATTTCCCTCAATGAAACCTCTTGCTTCGTCATCATCCCCTTGATCTCCTTCTTGACTGAGTTCACTTTGACCAACGGGAGCTTGAGAATGGCCTGAGTCGTCTCTAGGCTGAACCCCAGAAATTCCATCTCCTGGGCCGGCTCTAACTCTGATTTCTCCCAGTTTATCAGAAATACCAGCTGCTGCAGTGACCCCGTGGCCAGCTGAACCTGTTGTGCTAGAATACCCTTGTCCTGGCACATTAGACATATGTCGTCCAGGTAAATAATCAGCCTGATCCCCCTGCTCTCTCAGGTATGCCACTACTGGTCTCAATAGCTTGGTGAAACAACGTGGCGCTGACGCCAACCCAAACGGAAGACATTTGAACTCCCATTTCCGTCCTTTCCATAAAAACTGTTGTCTGCTCTGACTGAATTGGAATAGTCAGGTACGCATCCCTGAGGTCTATTCTTGCTAACCAGTCTCCCTGTTGGAGAACGTCCCTTAGAAGATGGATCCCTTCCATCTTGAAATGCCTGTACACTAGAAAGTAATTCAAACCTCTCAGGTTTATCACTGGTCTTACCTTGCTTTTCCTTTTGACCAAAAACAGATTGCTTACGAAACCCCCTGGACCCTGAGAGGCTGGAACTATTGCATTTTTTACCCTCAGCAACTCTACTTCCTTGTCTAAAAGTTCCTCGTCTTCTTTGCTGAACTTTATTTGCCTCGGCAACACTTCCTGATATGGTTCTTGCCAAAACTCTAACTGAAACCCTCTCACGGTCTGTCTTATCCAAGCGTCTGAGGACAACTCCTCCCATATTTCGACATGCAATCTCACTCTCCCTCCTACTGGAGGAATACTCACATCTGGCTTTTTTGTACATTCCACATCTCTCACCTGAATTATTCTGGTGTTGTTGCCTGCCATTGTTCCTCCAACCTCTACCTCTGCCTCTTCCCCTAGAAGGGAAGAAGGGGTTGGATCTCCGGTCTTCCTGCTTCCAAGAAGCTCTGTCTTTGTAGGAGCCTCTATACTGGCCACGGCTGGACGAGCAGCCCTTCCTCCTCCAGCCTTGTCGAAAATTCTGCGGCTCAAAATCTTCTTCAACGAAGATTGGGCCCTGTCCATCGATACGTATGTACTGGCGAATTTTGCCATGTCCTTAATGAACAGGTCCCCAAAGAGCTTGCCCCTTGCTGCTGCCGCTTGCTTGGATGTCACCATCTCCCCTAATCTGGAATCCAGTTTCATTAGGATAGACCTTCTTCTTTCGGTGGCTAACGCCGTATTTGCGTTGCCGAGCAGACAGAGGGTCCTTTGAGCCCAGCCAGCTACAATGTCCGGGTCCATAGGCTCTTTCTTGGCCTTTGCCTCCTCTGCCAGCTGCCAGATCCTCGTAATCGGCCCTGGCATATCCAGCAACTTATCCTGACAGGACCGCCAGGACCTGTCGATGCCCCTCTTTACGTCCCTGCCGTATCGGCCCAGGAACGTCCGGATTCTCATTGATTTCAGGGGTCTCCACTACCCCATCCGGAACCCTCGGTCTTGGGCACTCTGACCTCAATTTGGATCTAGCCTGCTTACTCAGCGGCGCTCGCAAGCGTCGTCTGATGTACTCCGCAATCTTCTCCGGAGGGTCCCATTCATTGGACCTAGGATGAATAAGGTCGTCGGGGTCAAACTCATCCTTGAGAGGATCCTCCTCTCCCCTCCTGCCTTTCTTATTAGGCTGGCTTACGTCCTCTTCAGGGGAGGTCTGGTCTTCCGAGGATTACACCTCATCGGATCTAGAACTGCTCTTGCAGTAGTCGTCATCCGACTCGCTTGAGGTAGTGCCACGCCTTTCGCGAGATCTCGCCTTCCTTTTCCCCGATCTGCGGGGTGAACCCGGGGGGGTCTGGGCGCTACAGTCCCTGCGGGTTTTATGTTTGCTTCCCCCTCTCTTCTTGTGAGCCTTTCTCTGGGACAAAGCTGCCAGGCTTCGCAAAATGCCCCTCTCTTCCCGGGGCCTCTCGGCACTCTGCATTCTCTGGACTGCCTCACTCATACGCAGCCCGCTGACATGAGGGCCTTCCGAATCGTCGGAGTAATTACTCATATTAGTGCCTTAATAGATTTATTGCAGTTTGCTTGGGCTGCCCCCGTCAAATTAGGTATTTTATATAGTGTAGCTTGGCGAGTCTCTGTAATAAATAGCAGTTTTGCCTGGGAATGAGCCCGTCAATGAGATCTTACACAATCTCTTCAAACCTTCTCCCCAGCTGGCAGGATAATGAGGGGTCTAAGCTTTACCTGGCTTTACCAGTCCTGCAGGCTCCAAGTCACTTTCCTCCTGCCTGCGGTGCCTTAATTCACCACTATGTGGCGCCTGCGGTTCACAGAGCCGAGCTGTTGCTTCACTTTGGCAGGCGTAATCACACGCAGCTGTGAATGGTGCTTGCGTGAATAAAAAACCACTACCGAGTTAGAGGGACTCCCCCGATACGAACACACACTCTCCTAAACAAACAACTAGTCCGCAATGGCGGCGGAACTCGAGTCCCGTTGCGGACTTCTGTGAAGACAGTGCCTCCTAACGAGGCGAAGCAGACGCCGGAATGAAAAGTCCCGTCGCGTCTTATACCCGCGGATATGTTCCGCCACATAAACACGCGCAGCTGGCTACTTAATGAACGCGCGCTGCCAAAGCTTCATTTAAAATAACATAAACATGAACACCATCCACAATTAGCATAAACATAAAGAATCAAGAATGTCACTTATCTCAGCTGCTCGAGCAGCAAAGCAAGAGGAATAACTTTGGAGCTATTATCTGTTATAGAGGAGAAGTGATGCTGATTGGAGAAGATCACGTGTTTATTACAACCTATGGAAACGAACTACACATTTTGTTGGGTTTTGTTGGAATTTGTAGTTTTCTCTATTGTTTTCCATGATTGTTGGTTTTCTATTGTTGCTGCTCGAGTTAGTAAAGAGAAGTCAAAGCATAATCTGAGCCTCTGAGTCTTGACATAGAATCTTTTCATGATTAGTGTCTCGTATTCTCCCTCCTCCAATCGTACCACTGCAACCCCCAACATGTCCTTCTCCTGTTTCCTGATCAATTGACCCTGACCCATCAATGAAAAATATCTCCCCTTCTTTTAAAACACTGTGCTTCACTTTGGGAATGTTATCTCCCTCCCCTTCATATGTTGCACAGTCATGCTGCTTCAATAGTACATGGCTCTGTAATGAACGTTACTGGATTTACTGTCCTGCATCGTACCACATGAATATGGGGGCTTGACAAGATTATTTCATATGTGGATGTCCTTTGGGTTGTCAGGGTAGATTTTGATCGTTCCAGTGTTGCGAACAGCGAGTGCTCAAAGTTACTGAGCACCCTATCACGATAGTGGAACTCTTTTCAATGGCAAAGGCTGCAGCAGCAAGTGCTTGTTCGCAGGCAAGTTGTCCCTGCATGACAGAATCGAGCATGCCGCTGTAGTAGGCCAAAGGTTTGTGTCCCATGGAACTTTTCTGTGTCAGTACTGGTCATGAGGGTGCCATTTTAATGTGAAAATAAGTAGAATTCATGTGTGTAGTCTGGGTTCAATCACATCTTTTAAGTCATTAAACCCAGTTATCATTTCCACTGTCCATTGAATGGTTATTCCCTCCATTTGTGCCTCCTTTAGGCCTTGCAGGAGTGGTCTTGTGTATGCTGCATAGTCTAGAATCCAGGCTCTACAATAATTGCAGAGCCCTAGGAACTTTTGCATCTCTTTCACGGCTGTTGGTTTGGGAGTGGCACGTACCGCGGCAGTCCTATCTGGTATTATTCTTTTGCCATCTTTGGATATGAGCTGTCCCAGGTAGAGTACCTCTTGCAAACAATACTGGAGTTTGTTTTTATCCACCTTATACCCCTTGTGATCTAGTAACTGGAGTAAGGCAATGGAGCCCCTTCAACAGCTCTGTTAACTGTCGCTGCAGACCAGTAGGTCATCTATGTATTGAATGATCATTTTGGGCACCTGCCTGAATGTTGCCACGGTCTTCATGCAGGATTCTGTTGAAAATACTGGCTCTCACAGTATCCTTGGGGCAAGCGCTGGTGTTCGTATCACTTTCCTACCAGGGTAAATGCTGTAAGATACTGGGACCCTGTGTCAAGGGGCACTAAGAAAAGGGCATTTTTTAGGTCCACCACAGTGAAATTGTGGCTTGCTTTGGGGTGCTGCACAGGATAGAGGCCGAGTTTGGGGCGAGAGTAAACTTTTTCTGCACAATGTCATTAAGGGGTTGCAAGTCTTGAATCATCCTCCAACTACCCCCTGTTGTTTTTTGATCGGATATATAGTGGTATTGCATGGTGACGTGGATGGCCCTATAATCCCTTGCTGTAGTAGGGCCTGTAATGTGTCCTGAATTCCTTCCGCTGCTTCTCTGGACAGGGCGTACTGTTTTACTCTTGGCAGTACTGCACCTGGTTTCAGTATTATTTTTACTGGTGTCACTTCCTTTAACATCCCTACATCATGCGGTTTATGGCCCATAAGTGTGGCGGAACCTGCTGCCGATCCTGTTCGTAGAACGGGGTTGGCCCACTAACAGTAGCCATGAGGGGGCTCTAAACCTTTCGGTATTGCACCATGATGTCACAAGGTATACAAATCTCCAGTACTATTTCCCCGTCATTGTCATCTTCGCATAAATCCGCCTCTGTAATTTCTCGGAGGGGTATAGTGGGGTCAATGCATAACAGTGCACCACTGGAACCCATGTTTATCTGTTCCGAGTACTACAGTTCTTTTTGCTGGCACCTGTAACCCTTCTAAGTCGAGGGACAAGATGGTGCCAGCAACCACTTCGGGGAGGGGTTCAGGTCGCCAAATGAAATCAGCGGGTACTCTCCATTCTTTCCTTGTAATCTGGGGCACCGCTCGAGCAAGCACCCTAATGCCATAGATGAGCATATCTGGGTTCACAAGTATCCCTCTCACCGCCATCTCATTAGCCACTGCATGTATCACTAGCATTGCTCGGAGAGAGCGCATGCCATGGGTGGCGCAGACAACCCCTCTATTTGTGAAGGATATGGTCATGTTTAGTTTACTGAACAGGTCTCGTCCAAGTAAGTTGACAGGGGAGCTTTCGTAGTAGAGGAGGGTCGCCCAAACAACCTTCCCTCCTATTTTGACGTCTAAATCTTCTGTGTAGAAGATGCCCCATAAATGTAGATACATTTTTGGGACATCATTTCTACCTTATGTGAGAATTAATAGACTTTTTGTCAAATGTCTATTATTTATTTATTTGTAATGCGCCGGTAACTCGCGAGTATCGGGGCGCAGAAACAAGGACACGAAAGACAGAACGTATATGTGATGGGACAATTCAACTAGAGATATCTCAAGATCAGTGAGTCATAAGTGGCGTTACCAGTCGAAGAGGTAGGTTTGTAGGTTTTCACTAGCTTACGAAAGCGCAAGTAGTTGGGTTCTTTCCTTATGTTGACTGGCATATTATTCCAGATACCTGCTGTGATAACAGGAAAGGATTTACCCAGGCCCAGCTTGCGTTGGTGTGGCGCTACTGTGATCCTATTTTGATCCATAGATCTTAGGGTGCGGCTTGGAGCATAAGACCGTATTTTGGATTTCAGGTAGCCAGGGGCTTTCCCATGGATGCATCTATTAGCTATTGTAAGAGCCTTGAAGTGGGTTCTGCTTTCCACTTTAAGCCAGTGTAACTCCTTCCTAGAGTTGCTGATGTGGTCAGATTTTGATTTGCCTTTGATTATCATAACCGCATTGTTTTAGATGATCTGATACTCCTGTGGGATTTTTTTGTTAGCTCCTACCATTAATGCGTTCCTGTAGTCTAATCGGGATAGGATGGTTGCTCTGGCCACTGTGGTACAGTTGTTCTCTGAAAGATAGGGTCTAATGGCTTTAAGGAGTTGCAGATAGTAATTGAATGTTTTTATATGTACTGAGTCTGAGCTTCAGCTGCTAGGGATGCTTCCATCATCATACCTAGGGTTTTCACCTTCTCAAGTACTTTTATGTTTGTGTCTTCAATCTTAAAGTTTGCATAGTCTGGGGTTAGGGAGTTTCTGGCTTGGGTGGATCCAAAGACCATCAGCTCGGTTTTGTTGCCGTTCAGGCACATCCAATTGGAGTCCATCCATTGCTCGATGATGTTGTATATTCTGAGAAGATTATCGTTGTCAGTTTTATGGTCCCCACTAAGTTCCAACACCAGCTGCGTATCGTCCACATAGTTGGTAAAAAAACACATGTGAATGATCTAATACATAGCATAGAAATCCCACAATACGACTAAAAGATGAAATCGCCAGCCTAACCAACCATACTGATAAAAAGGGCTGGATATCTAATGAAAAATTACAGTTCCTACAAAAACAACATCCCAGAATTGTAACTTTCTATACCATCCTTAAAATTCATAAAAGCTTGACACAGCCTCCAGGGCGACAGATAATTTCAGCTATCAACTCTGTGTTCAAACCCCTATCGGTCCATGTTGAATATTTTCTTAAACTGATCATAGTGAAAACTCCTTACTACATGAAAGATTCCACTGATATGATCAATATCCTAGACACTATAGCTATTTAAGCCTCTAACATACTTATCACCATGGATGTAGAGGAATTGTATAGCTCCATTCCACAATTGGAGAGCCTTGAAGTCCTCAAAATAGTGTTGAGCAAACACGAGGAACAGGACAAACCACCTACCAACTTTATCTTAGAATGTGCTGGACAAGCAATGAGGGAAAACGTTCTTCTTTTCAGAAAACAGGTGTACGTCCAGACGAAAGAGGTCCGCATGGGAGCAGCTTTTGCCCGGGATGTGGTCAAATTTTATATGCCAGTTTTTGAGACTAAGTTTGTGTCCTCGGACATTAGCCAGCTCACTGACTACATCCAAATATGGAAAAGCTACATCGATGATGTGTTCCTCATATGAAGTGGTTCGGTTGAGGATTTGAAAGAGTTCCATCGATGGCTAAATGATTGTGATGTAAACATCAAATTCACAATGGAACATAATATAAATTCATTGAATTTCTTAGATCATAAGATTCACAAAAGAGGGGGAAACCTGTGTACCACCCTTTTTAGGAAACCTAAAGATAAGAACAGTCTCCTCCATTACACAAGCTTCCATCCAGAAGGGCCAAAGACAAACCTACCATATGGTCAATTTATGAGAATTCGCAGGAATTGTACAGAGAAGAAATATTTCTACACACACTCAAACCAATTTAAGGATAGACTTATGGCAAGAGGCTATCCATGGAAGTTAGTGAGAAATAACTACAAGAGGGCAGCCAACACAGATAGACATCGGCCTTAGATCCAACAAAAAGACCACAACAGATACTCATTTGTGTTACTACTTTTAGCCCCATTAGTAATGTCATCAAGAACATCATACATAAAATCTGGCATTTGGTGAAACATAGCGGGACTCTAGCCAAGAATCCCATGTTTGTATTAAAAAATGTTCTCAATCTAAAACAGAAGCTAGTACACACCTATAGGTGTACAGGGGAAGAATCAGCTGCACGGAATGCATGGGGTTTACCTCCTATCACTGGCCACTATAAGTGTGGCAAATGTGTGGCTTGTCAGTTCGCCGACAGCAAACATATTTTTGAGCAGGGACACATCACATCAAGTGGCAACTATGAACCCACACAAAATGCAATACTAAAAATGTCATATACATCATGAAATGCCCTTGTGACTTATTGTTTGTTGGCAAAACCATCAGGCTGATAAAACAACATATATCGGAACATCAGTCGTGCATCGGGAATAAAATCAACGACAAACTGCTCGTTGAACATTACATCCACAAGGGACACACAGACCGAGACATTTTTTGGCTTATCTTACAAACTATACTCTTATGTCCCGTCTCCTTTCCTCCATACTGTATAGGCGTCCCTCGCGAGGGACGGGAGACGGAACCTTCTTCACCAGAAAAATCTTCTTCCCCTTTAAATTTAGAGGTGAGCAGGGGGCAAAGCCCTGGGAGCATGCGCTCACCTCACTCTGCCCACCGGCGCCACTCCTCAGTACCCTTTTCCGCATCGACCGGAAGGGGCCGATTTCATCAGCGCTCCTGGGTTTGGCTTCGGCCATGTAATACCACATGCTCTTCCCCGGATATTCTTCTATCTTGTCTTTTCTTTTTCTTTTAGATACTTGGTCCTCCGATGCCACGCTCCTCCCCGGCGTATGTCGACTTCAATGGGCCTCAGCAGGTGTCCAGCCTGCGAGGGGCTCTTCCCAACATCAGACCCCCACGCCCTTTGCCTCTGCTGCATTGGCCCCGACCACGGCTGGGAAGGGTGCTCCACGTGCGACGCCTTCACACCTCAGGCTCTCAAGAAGAGGCTAGCTAGGTGGAGGTAGCTATTTCAGAAGTCATCTCCAGAGGACCGAAAAGAATTGGCCAAACTTTGTTCGAGGCCAAAGGCAAGGCCTTCATTCAACATCGCACCCTGCAAGGGCAACTCCTTTCCTAGGACACGCCCGACCGGGAGGCGCCTGTCGAGCTCTAGTACCAGCACACGTACTGAGGCTAGTCCAGCTACCGGCCTCGCAGCCAATGGGTCTCCGGATCCTTCCGTTATCGGTGCTGAGGGACCGCAAGGTTCTTCTACCGGGGTTACTCCTGAGGGGCAACGCACTAGTACCGGCATCATGTCCGATGGGGCGCCTTCATGCAGCTCTGCCGAGAGCAATACACTTTCCAGGCCCCGGCCTGAGGTGCAGGATAGGCCTTACGTTCCAACACCAAGCGTCTTGGATGGGGCTGGTTCCAGCGAGCCAGGCACCACTACTTTGGCACGTGGCATGCAGCTCAACACAAGGGCCGCTCGTCTGATACCTACTCTAGCAGAGCGCGTCGAGGAACGAGTCCCAAGGTGGGACTGGTGTCAACCAGGTACGTGGCCTACAGCTTATCCATCAGCAGCGTAGGTTCCCCCTGCACCCCAGGCAGTGTGCGCCCCGGCTTCAGCAGCCCACAGACACTCCATCAATATTTCCTGCCACCTCCTCAGCTTCCAGAGATAGGTTCTTCGAAAGGTTTCTGGCGCTGATGCGAATTCCCAGATGGGGTCTATCCTACGGGATGCTGTCGGGGACATGCTCCCTCAGGTCACTCCACCAGCACCCATTGTCATTCCTCCTATGGCACCGGTGCTCCAGGCCCCCAGCGTTACCCGCGCTGTCTTTACCAGCTCCTGTTCTGGCCCCCTGCCTCCGGCAGTTCAGGCGGTCAGACACCAGCCTCTGCAGCAGCCTCCAGCTCCAGTTCACACACCGCAGCCCACGGCGCCCAATACCCTTCCGCCAGTTCTGGATCCTCCGAGCACTCAGGCAGACACAGACGAGGAGGAGGAGGAGGACCCCGACACACCATCTTCAGCAAAGGCCTTCCACGAATGCCTTGCGGCTCTGGCAGAGTACTTGGGTCTTCCTCAGCCCGAGGTCGAGCAGCCTGAAGAGGGGGTCCTGGCGGAAGGCCTCACTCTAAGGCCCCCTTCCAAGACTGGGATCCCGATGCAGAAAGATGTGGTTGCCCTGGCCAAAAAGGGGTAGCTCAAGCCACACTCGGCCCAACCTGTCAATAGGCGCCTCAACGCCAAATATAGGCAGATAGAGGGGGATACACTCTTGCTTTCAGCTCATCGACAGCCGCACTCCTCTGTGATCGGTGCAGCGTCACTCTATTCTAAGCCTCAGTCCTCCTTGGCCACCTCATCCTTGGCGCTGCTAGGCAAGGATGAGAAGATCTTGGAGGCATACAGAAAAAAGCTGTACTCCAACGCCTCCCTGCACCTGTGTCAAGCCAACGCTGATGCCATGCTGGCAGCTGCTAACCAAAGGCTCTGGTGGGAAATTCCGGTCTTCCTCCCGGAACTCCTGCCCCAAAGCCAGGCTCACTTCAAAGCGGGACTAGGAGATGCCAGGCTGGTAGCGTCCGACATTATGGAATCTTAAGTGGCCCATATTGATACCTCTGGCCAGGCTATCTGCATCGCCATGGACATGAGAAGGATGGCCTGGCTCCGGGCCACCAAGTTCAACCCGGACGTCCAGGAACGCATATTGGACCTTCCATTCGAGGGTAGTGACCTCTTCCACTCCTCCACGGACGAGAAATTGTATAAAATGAAGACCAGCTCTCAGACAGCCTTTATCCTTACGAAGGCCACGCCCAAGGCGTGCACCCAGTCCAACCCACGCTTCGACAAGGGGCAGGTGTCTGGAGGGTCCTGAGGCTTCCAAGAGCAGTGATCCAGACAACCTGACCATTCCCCGAGTCAGCATCGGAGGAAACAAAGGGGGGGGGCGGCAGAGGTTTTTTTCCAATCCCCCCTCCTCAACAGTCTCAGAAGGAAAAAAGACATGACATGCCCCTCCGGGTCGATGTGTCTCCGGTGGGGTCAGGCTTGCCTCTCACATGCAATTTTGGCGCCAAAACTTTTCGGACCCCTGGATCCTCTGTAGTCTCCACAGGGTACTCCCCTACCGGTCCCTTCCTCTCCTCTCTACTCCCCTCCTCTCCCACAGATTCGGACAGCAACTTTGTTGGTGGAGATCAAGTCGCTCGTCGAGAGCCAGGCAGTGGAAGAAGTCCCAGCCTACCAAAGAGGATTGGGCTTCTATTCCAGGATTTTTGCCATTCAGAAGAAGAATCAGGCTGGCCTGAGTTGTTGGACATTTCCACCCTCAACCCCTCCCTTCCTCTACAAAAAGTCAAGATGGTTACGCCAGCCCTCATTGCAGAGACACTGAACAGGGGGAGACTGATGTGCTCCCTGGATCTGAAGGATGTGTATCTATACGTCCAGATTTGGCAGCCTCATTGGTCCTTCCTACGCTTCAGGATCATGGGCTGCCATTTCCAATACAAGGTGCTACCCTTCGGCCTCAACTCAGCCCCAGGGTATTTACCAGACTGATGAACACAGCGGCTGCTCTCCTCAGGGCCCAGGGCCCCCACATCTACCCATACCTGGACGACTGGCTCATCCGGGCCTCATCTCCGGAGGCGGTTCTCCACACCTCCTCCACACTTATGAACACACTCCACGACTTGGGGTTTACTATCAACCTGAAGAAGTCTCAGCTGCAGCCCATGCAGAAGCTGACCTTCCTGGGCCTCATCTGGGACACCGACTCCGAGAGGGTGTTCCCTTCGGAGGACAAGATCACAACCATCAGGAGAGCCACTTCTCTCTTCCTCTCCAGGACTGTGACCTTGGCCTGGTGGTACCAACACCTACTGGGTATTATGCCGGCGGTCCTTATAGCCGTACCCCACACAAGACTCAGGATGATTAGACTGCAACTGCACTTCGCATCTTCATGGAATCAAAAGAGGGGCTCACAATCGGAGCCAGTGGACATTCCCACGTTTCTACTACCGGACCTCACCTGGTGGTCCGCAGACCTCAACCTTCGGCGGGCAAGCCCTTCCGGCAGCCTCTCCCTCAGGTCACTGTCATGACAGACTCCTCCCTAGAGGGCCGGGGAGCCACTCTGGACAACCACAGCATCCATGGAGTCTGGACCCAGCAGGAGCTGGAGTCTGATATCAACTGGCTAGAGCTGAAGGCCATATGGCTTGCTCTTAAAGCCTTCCTCCCTCTCATAGAGGGCAAGACTACTCATCCAGGACAACTTCACCAGCATGTATTATGTGAACAAGCAGGAGGGTACCAGATCCCCTACACTATGCAACCTCGCTGTCAGCATGTGGGAATGGGCCCCGGAGAACAACTTTTTATCTCATTGATGTCCAACACCGGGGTAGCCCAACCTGGAGGCGGACAGACTCAGCAGACTGGGGGTGGACAATTATGAGTGGCAATTGAACGACCTGGTACTAAAGGAAATCTTACTCAGATGGGGCATCTCCAAGTGGATCTGTTTACCTCCCACGACAACAGGAAATGCCAGGAGTTCGCCTCCTGGCAGGGGCTAGGCCCCGGCTCCCTGGGCGATGCATTCCAAATACAGTGGAACTACATGAGGGCTTACACCTTCCCGCCCACACCCCTGGTCCACAGGGTGATCTGCAGGATAAACCAATCGTGCCACCTCAGCATCATTCTGATAGTTCCCTCGTGGCCGGCGAGACCATGGTTCTCCGAGATTCTCAGTCTGTCGGACAGGCCTCTCATTCACCTACCGCTGGGCCCTGCTCCGATTCTGACCCAGCAGGGGAGCAGGGTACTTAATCCTAGCCCTTGCAGCGTGGTTCCTGAGCAGGTCACTCTGAAACACTTGAACCTATGGCAGGCCAACCTGGAGATCATACAGGGCGCCAGAAGCAAATCTACCAGGAGCCAATACAGGAGCAAATGGTCTAGATTCTGTCATTGGGGCAGCTCTAAGGAGATAGACTCCCTCAAGTGCTCATTGGATGACATCCTCTCCTTCTCGGCACACCTTGCTCACTCAAGTCGACACATGCCGCACTTACCTGGCAGCCATTGGTGCCTACAGAAATTCGGAGGAGGGTCTTTTTTCCACCTCTAACCCGGTGGTCAAGTGGCACCGGGTGGGCCTCCACAGAGACTACCCTCCTATAAAGAGGCCTCACCCGTGTGGGACCTCAACATAGTGCTGGGCGCATTGGCGCACAAACCATTCGAGCCAATGGTGTCGGCAAACATCAGGCTTGTCACCCTAAAAACAGCTCTGCTCGTGGGCCTCACCTCAGCTCGCAGACTCAGCAAGATCCAGACCCTCGTGGCCTCAGAGCCCTACACCACCTTTCACAAGGATAGTGTGGTACTCCGGACGCACCCTGCGTTCCTACCTAAGGTCTCATCCGCCTTCCACCTTAACGAGGAGATAGTCTTACCTACTTTCTTTGCTGATCCCAGAGATAAGCCTCAGAGGGTCTTGCATCGTCTGGATGTCAGACGCGCTCTAAAGTATTACCTGGACTGGACCAAGGATTTCCACTGGTCGGATACCCTTTTTGTCACCTTCGGTGGTGCAAGACCAGGTTATCCGGCTTCCAAGGCCTCCATCTCAAGGTGGATGGTCGCGGCCATCAAGGAGGCCTATGAGCCGCACAAGCCGGTTCCAGCAAATTTGCATGCCCATGCGATCAGAGCCAAGAACACGGCCATTGCATTTCAACGTCATGTGCCGTGGCAAGTCATCAGTAGGGCGGCCACCCCCTCGGTTTTCTGCAAGCACTACTGTGTGGACGTCTCCTCTAGGTCAGGCGCGGCTTTCAGGCAGGCGATTCTGAGAAACTTGTTTGCTTAAGAAGGGTCTCCTCTCCACCCTAGGGCCACTCAGTTGTAATCGCCCATGCAGTATGGAGGAAAGAGGACGTGACGTAAGAGTCCCATGCGTCCCACCATCCTCCCCACTAATAATACTGGTGTCATTAGGCAATGTTGCATATTGTTGATGCGTCAATGGGGACTTAGGAGTGGCACCGGTGGGCGGAGTTCGGCGAGTGCATGCTCTCAGGGCCGCGCCCCTGCACCCCTCTAGACTTAAAAGGGAAGAAGATTTTTCTGGTGCAAAAAGGTTCTGTCTCCCGTTCCTCGTGAGGGACGGCCATACAGTATGGAGGAAAGGGGACTATGGACTAAGAGTATGTTAGTCACTACGGTGAGTATTACTGGCAGTGTAGCAGAACAGCTACACAGATTAGGACAACGTTGGATTTATCGTTTGAACAGTGTCCATCGGGGACTCAATATTTCAGTTGAGTAGAATCAGCAAATTTTGATCCAACGGTTGTACTTGCTATGATTCACAGACTTACTGCAGTTAAGTCGCCTAAAGAAACCAAAATGATAATGCAAATTCATCCACTGTTGGCTGTCTGCTAATACTTTAACCCTTCCAGATTGGTCTCTATATCGGTAGACAAAATATATATGTACCTCAGTAAACAAATTCACATCTGTGGAATGACACATATCGTGCTCATACACCATCTGTTGGTTGGCGCTTGGAGGGACACTGCGGATATTGTTGGCTATGTGCAGACATTTGACAAAAGTCAATCATTTCTCACATAAGGTAGAAATTATGCCCCATGAATGTATCTACATTGGGAGCGCATTCACAATAATTTACTCCAATTTATTGGATGTGCTTTATTTCATTATATAAACACATTTAATACCATTTAATGTTGTGTGCCTGTATTTGAGTGAGCACTTATTAGTCGTACTGTGTACGAGCTAGGCGTTTTTCCCAGTCTGCTTTCTTTATCCATGAGGAAAGGACACAAACGGATTCGATTTATAGCAACGCCTTCAAAGCAGACTGCAACTACACGGACGGCAGCACACCATGCATAGAGAGTGGCATTTGCGGTAAGAAGACTTGCTGTTAAGAACATATAATCAGATATTGCCAAACAATATCCTGTTCATATGTGAGCATGTAGTAATGCACACATGAGTTAGGGTATCCCATAGACTTGCGGTCCTTTTTGTTGTGGCGACAATAAATAGTGAGAAGCGGATCTATGTGATCACTGCGACCACATGTAATTGCGACGGCCGAAAATGCCAACTTTTTTTTTTATTAAATCCCCTTTACACCGCATAGATATGCGGGGGGAGACCCCCTCAAGATCCCCCCCCCATATTTCTATGATATCCCATTACGTGCCACATAAATATGTGGTGTAAAAGGGTTGTAAATAAAAAATAAGTCGGCATTTTCGGCCGTCGCAATTCCCAGGTCGACATTTTTGTACGATTCCGTGAGAAGCACTTCAGAGGGAGACTCTCGGGATGCAAGCTGTCCACCTGTGATCTAGACGCATTAGTGAAGTTGGCACATCACAATAAGACTAAAGGTTAAGGTTCACACCTACTAGATAGATGTCATACCGCTCAAATAGAGGCTGCCACAGACCACAAATTTATATACAGTTATGAAGGGGTGTAGTAGAGTTTAGGGTAACCTAATAAAAGGTTGCTCTCTATATGTTTTTCAGGCACATAGACTGTGAATAGCGGGCTACTTGAACACAAACTGGGCATTTTTCAGCGCACCAAGAGGCCTGCAAGTAAGTAACTTTTGGTGCTGTAGGAGTTATTACTAACCCCTTAAAGAGCTATTGATTGGCTCAATAGACAGTGGTTTTCTCACCCTCCAGTGAGCCAGTGAGCAAAGGCGAATTACCTGAAGTTCTATCTGCGTCCTACTCTGCAGACCAGAAAATCTAAGGTAAGAGAAGCATAGCCATATCAATTAGGGTACGACTCAGATGTAAACCGGCTGTCTGTCCCCCGGCCGTTTATCTGATTGCTCCCCCTGTATCTTTCACTCTCAGATATATTGAGATGATCGATATCCCGTGTAGCCAAGACTGGCTAAAACAAAGTTAAGGAAAGTGCATGCAAACAACAGAAATGTATGCACTATAATTAGTTTAAAGTCTTTTTACAACAATGTTGTACAGACAATTTTTCTAATGGGTTGTAATGTCTTTATTGTAGGAATTTCTGAACATCGGATCTTTAGAAGGAGGGCAGGTAATTCACATATCACCTTTTGTCCTGACAATGGCGGCAACAGGATTTGGCACCAACTTTTTGCCAACGAGCTCCGCTTGAAACACATATCGACAGAAAAAATCAACTATTTGTCGTGCTGTAGCTCTCGCTTTTGCTGCATTTTGCGTTTTTCCAAATAGTTTACTCTTATATTTTCGGTCAATCGAGCCTCAAGCTCCATCGACTCTACTTCCGATCAATGGGGACCCATTTTCGGAATTTTTTACGCCCCTAAAGGGCACTTTTTTGTCGTGTTATCCACTTCTCGGAGCATTCCAGAAGATCTTTGAGGCCTACCCCGCATGGACATGGCCCAAGACAAAGGAAGCATGCCGCCTGTTGGATCCAAGCTGTTCAGGAGTTGCCCTGGATGCGGACTTCAGACCGTCTTTGAGGATGAGCACTCTCGGTGCCTCTATTGCCTTCACAATGACAAATCGCACGTGGAGAAGGACTGTGCGTTTTGTAGAACATGTCCGAACGGACAATGAGGGATCGTCGTGTTTGACTCACCAACTGGCTGGAGGCGAAGAGCCCAGCAGCGGGTGAGAAGAAGAAGAAATCTGAGCAGTCTTCTAAGACCTTTGAGGGTGCTCTGGCGACGGGGGCCCAACAAAAGGCAAAGCACTGCAAGTCAGCGGGCACCGGGAGCGCTGATCGGTCAGGCTTCTCGGCTGCCAGGCAGGGCGCATTATCACCAACGCCATCAACCACGAGCCAACGCTCTGGCTCAGTGAAGAGGAAGTCGGAGAACCCGGGTAAGCTTCGGGAGAAGCCCCGGTTGATCCCGACAGAGACAGCCGGGGGGGAGTGAGGCGGCGACCCTCCTCCCAAGGTGAAGGCCTCAGGCACGCCCAAGGTCGTGAAGGCCCTGATTCACCCAGCTAAGGCCTCGATCGAGGGAATCGTGGCATCCCTGGCGAAACCTACGGAGGCTTCCCCAGTGGAGACGACTGCAGGGGCTAGAGTTTCCCTGCCACCCCGGAGGGAATCGTCATTCGAGGGGATTGGGTCCTCCGACGTATTCCATATCTATGACATGTAATCACCACAGCTGTGCTGCTTCGGAAACTTTTTTCGGCGTCTGCGTCGATGACGTCGATGCGCCGTCGTCGAGGACCTCCTCCGACGTCATCCGATGTGATAAGTAGGACGCACGACGCCCGTAGCCTCAGTTCCGTTTTTTCCGCGAACGTGTTGCTTCGTGAATCTCGGTTAACGCCTCGACTCTTTGGAGTTCTGTTCTTCTCGGTTCTTCGAACCTGTTCGTTTTGTGAAAATCCTTCATGTGAAGATGTCTTCTACATCGTCTTCGACCCCGCGTCCGGGTTTCAAAGTGCAGGGAGTGTGGGTCCAAGATGTCGGTGACGGACTCGCACGACGCCTGCCTCTGGTGCCTCGGGGAGGCCCACGACACGGATGACTCTATCGACTGCCAGTCGCTCACGTCCAAAGCCTTACGCGAACGTAAGAATTTGTTGTCGGTAGGTCGGGTGTCCAAGCCCCGGAAGTCGAAGTCTGTGGGGCTTTCGACGGATAATTCGAGGGGTGACTCTCCGCATCATCGTCGGAAGTCTCGTGGGTCTCCTTCTAGGAGTCGGTCTCGCCACTCCTCAGCCTCTTCGAGGCATTCTCGGAAGCGCCAACACGGTCCTCTTCCAGGTCCTCTTCGGAGGACTCTGCCCGGCACGTCGCTTACCCCACCAGCCGTGCGACGCCGGAGGAATGGGCTTCCTTCGGGAAGAAAATGCTGGCGATTCTTGAGTCGCACGGTACTAAGCCGTCCGCGCCCCCGAGTGGGGTCGGTCGTGAGAGGTCGAGAGACACCGCTCGCAAGAGTGGTCGGCACGAGTCACGGGAGAGGTCCCGTTTGGACAAGGAGACTCGTTCTCGACGTACCCGTTCCAGGTCCCGGTCCTCGACGCGTTCGAGACCGTGTGCACCTGTGAGGTCTTCGAGGAAGACATCGACGTCTGAGGCGTCGAGGGCGTCGACAGGCTTTCTCGAGGCTCCGAGGAAGTCGTCGAAGCCATCGACGCTCAGGTCGTCGAGGGACACGCTCGGGGCTCCGGCTTCGAGGGCTGTGTCGATGCCGCCGATGCTGGCAGCGCTGCATCTGACGTCGACGCCGATCCTCTCAGCGCCGATGCCTGTTCTTTCGGCGCCGATTCGCTCGACGCCTTTCATGTCGGAGGTACCCCGTGGCACGGGGGAACCCCCTAGGAAGGCTCTGGTTAAGAGCAAGCACTCTCGGGTGCCTTCTTTTCGCCACCTGGAATATATTTCAGAGGCGGATGAGGATTCTGATGGCCTGGTTCCTAGTCAGGTTCCAGATGAAATTGTCTCGGCCATAGTCAGTTTGACGATTTGAGGCAGTCACTGCATGATGCCAGTGGACTGGACACCTCTCCGGAGGTGGAGTTTTGTAGGCCTGAGCCTGGCTCTCATGCCGATTCCTCGTACCGGCGCCTTATGGCTAGGGTTTCTGAGTACTTGGGATGGTCTGCTCCCCCAGGGGAGTTTGTGCAGGATGATCTGACGGACATCCTTGATGTTGGTCCCCCAACTGACCCGGTACTGCCGTTCCATATGGCTTTACAGAGAAGGGTGGCGGCGGCTTGGACTGCTCCGGAGAGTCTCCCGGCGGTGGGCAGATCCTTGTCGCGAAAATACCATCCAGCCAGTAGCGACCCCTGCTACTTGACCAGGCACCCCACTCCAGAGAGTTTGGTGGTGCAGGCGGCCACGGCCCCGGCAAAGCAGGCGTCGTACCCTACCATCCCTCCTGATAGGGACGACAAACGTTTTGATGGCTGGGCGAAGAAAGTGTTTTCTTCTGGTGGTATGGCGCTTCAGGCGGCCAACTCCATTTGTGCCTTGTCTCGTTTCACACACACACTCTGTGGAACTGTGTTGCGTTAGCGGCTGAACATATTCCCGAAGGGGACGAACGGGATGGTTTCCTTGCTATGGTCCAGGATGGTAAGGATGCCATGTGTGAGTCCGTTCAGTCGGGCTTGGACTTAGCTGAATGCGTCAGTAGGTCCATGGCGGCGAGCACCGTGATACGCAGGTTTGCGTGGTTGCAGAAGTCGGGGATTGCTCCTGATGTGCAGTCTCGGCTCCTCAACATGCCCTTTGACGGTGAACACCTTTTTGGCAGCAAGGCTGACGAGAGCCTTGAGAGGTTGCAGACCTCAAAAGCTGCAGCAAAGTCGCTGGGCGCTGCAGTTCGCCAACCTCCGCCTTTTCGTCCTAGGGGACAGCAGTGGAGGGGTGGTTCCTTTCGCAATTCTCGTCCTTCAGTAAAGCGAGAGGAGCTGGCAGTCAAAGAGGCCAACGCAGGGGTACCAGAGGTGGATGACAGGGTACCCGTGGTGCCAAGGCCGCTCGGGCAGTTGCCTCTTTGCCCTCAGGTAACGCCGCAGCCGCTCCCACTCAGTCATGAGGCCATGTCCCATGGTTCGCCGGTTGGGGGAAGGCCTGGCGCAGCATCTTGTAGAGTGGCAAGCCATTACTTCAGATGTGTGGGTTGTGGAGATCATAACCCACGGCTACTGTCTTCCCTTTCGGCACAGGCCTCGCGACAATCCACCGGGAAACCTCTCTTTGCAGAGTCCGGATCCGCTCCTTGCGCAGGAAATTCAAGCCCTGCTGGAGAAAGGCACCATAGAACTGGTGCCTGTAGCGGAGAGGAACAAGGGATGGTATTCCCCTTATTTTTTGATTTCGAAGAAAGACGGGGGATTAAGACCCATCATGGACTTGCGCGGTTTGAACAAACTCCTGAGGAAGGACAAGTTCAAGATGGTTACTCTCTCTCAAGTCCTCCAGGCCCTTCAGCTTCAGGACTGGTTGGTGTCACTCGACCTCAAGGATGCTTACTTCCATGTGCCGATCCATCCCAAGCACAAGAAGTACCTGAGGTTCGCGGTTGGCGACTCGCACTTTTAGTTTCGGGTCCTGCCGTTCGGATTGACCTCCACCCCGAGGGTTTTCACCAAGCTCATGGTGGTGGTGGCAGCGCATCTCAGGCAAAGGGTGATTCACGTCTACCCCTACCTGGACGATTGGTTGATCAGGGGGAGCTCTCCCGAGCAAGTCCTGGATCATCTGTCCGTCACCTGCCACTCCCTTCACAGGCTGGGCTTCTCCCTCAATTTAAAGAAGTCCCATTTGACGCCAACACAGTGGCTCCAGTACATCGGAGCAGTGCTCGACACTTCCCTGGGGCAGTGTTTTCCTCCCCAGGTGAGGGCTCTTCACATTCAGCAGATGGTGCACAAGTTTCAGCATGCCCAGACGCTCCCGGCGTTCGAGTTCTTGAGGTTGCTCGGCCTCATGGCATCCTGCATTCTTCTGGTGCCAGAGGCTCGCCTGCGGATGAGATCTTTGCAGTGGGCACTCAAGACGCAATGGTCGCAGTCCTCCGGCAGGATGTCGGACCCGGTTCAGGTGCCGCCCTCGGTCGCCCGGGACCTTCTGTGGTGGGCCGTCGAAGGCAACTTGATGAAGGGGGCTCTATTTTGGCTTCCCTGGCCGGAGGTGACGATCGTGACGGATGCATCCCTCACGGGATGGGGAGCTCATGCCAACGGGCTGACAGTCAGCGGTCGTTGGTCTCCGTCGGAGTCCAGACTCCATATCAATCTGTTGGAGCTGAGGGCCGTCAGGCTAGCCCTGAAGGTTTTTCTGCCGACTGTGCGAGGAAAGAGTGTCCTGATCCTGACGGACAACACAGTGGCCATGCACTACCTCAACAAAAAGGGGGGGGCAGGATCACTTCCTCTGTGCAGGGAGGCGATGCAGCTCGAGTTTTGGGCCATCCAGCAGGAAGTTTCGATCTCGGCAGTTCATCTGGCCGGAGACGAAAACGTGACGGCGGACACTCTGAGCAGGCAGCGCGATCTCTCACGAGTGGGAGTTGGCTCAGGAGATTCTCCTGGAGATCTTCGCCCTTTGGGGGACCCCTCAAGTGGATCTCTTCACCTCCAGTGTCAACCGGAAGTGCAAAAGGTTTTGCTCGCGGGAATTTCCTCCAAAAGGAGCCTTAGGAGACGCGTTTGTGGTGGAGTGGTCATTCCCGCTGCTGTACGCGTTTCCTCCAGTCCCCGTCATCCCGCAAGTGCTGCGGAGGTTACGGAAGTTCGGTTCCCGGATGATCCTCATTGCTCCGGCATGGGCTCGGAGGACGTGGTACCCGGACCTTCTCGACTTGTCCATCTGCCCTCCACGTAGTCTTCCCTACCGAGACGATCTGCTCTCACGGGATGGGGGTCAGGTTCTCCATCCAGAGGTCAGATCCCTCAACCTTCATGCTTGGCTTCTGAAAGGTAAAGGTATAAGGATTGGGACCTCCCTGAAGACGTGATGGAGGTGTTGCTTTCGGCCCGAAGGCCAGCAACAAAGTCTCTGTACCGTTGCCGTTGGCGTAAGTTCTGCGACTGGTACAGAGTTCAGAATGTGGATCCTTTTGCATGTGACATCCCCATGGTTCTGTCCTTTTTACTTTCTTTGGCCCACAGGGGCTTGCAAGTGGGTACCATTAAAGGTTACCTGGCGGCGCTGTCCATCTTTAAGCGCTCGTCTGAAGAGTGTTCTTACTTTAAAATCCCTTTAATTTCACAGTTTCTGAAAGGGCTCACTAATGTGTTCCCTCCGTCACCTTTCCTGGTGCCCAGTTGGGATTTAAACCTTGTTCTTAAGTTTCTTATGGGTGCTCCGTTTGAGCCTTTACATTCTTGCCCTTTGAGGCTGTTAACTCAAACTGTGTTTTTAGTTGCGGTTACTTCCGCTCGCAGAGTGAGTGAGTTACAGGCACTTTCAGTTAAGCCACCCTTCACTGTATTTCACAAGGACAGGGTTGTCCTTAGAGTTCGTCCTTCTTTTCTTACGAAGGTAGTGACGGAATTTCATTTGGCCCAGAAGGTTGTTCTTCCGGCATTCTATCCTCCTCCGCATCCTGGTAAGGAAGAGGAGAGGCTCCATAGGCTTGATCCTAGGAGAGCTTTAAGCTTTTATGTTTCACTCATGTCCCGGGTCAGAGTGGACGATCAACTCTTTATTGGTTACGCTGGAAAGCGTTTGGGGCAAGCTGTGACGAAATAGACTTTGTCTCGCTGGATTATTTTAGCCATCTCGAAGTGTTACCGCTTGGCGGGTGAGGACCCACCGGCTGGCTTGCGGGCCCATTCTACCAGGGATGTGGCTGCATCTACTGCCCTGCAGAGGGGTGTTCCTATTCGCAACATCTCTGATGCAGCCACCTGGGCTTCAGTACATACATTTGTACGTCACTATTCCCTCGATTCTATCCGAGGACAGGATCTGGCCTTTGGCAAGGCGGTCCTTTGCTCTGCTATTTGATTGGCTATTCTAAATTTTGATTCTAAATTCTTTGCCTCCTCCTTGCTCTGGTACTGCTTTGGGAGTCTGTCATAGATATGGAATACGTCGGAGGACCCAATCCCCTTGAAGAACAAGTTACTTTCTTACCTGGTAATGTTCTTTCGATGGGATGGTCCGACGACTTATTCCATATCGCTCCCTCCCTGCCTTCCCCGCTGCAGAATTTCTTTTGCGATTGCAGCTTACGTTCCGCAAGGCTTTGTGTCTGACTGGCAGTTGACTAATGTCACACGTTCTGGGGGAAAAAACTACAACTGAGGCTACGGGCGTCGTGCATCCTACTCATCACATCGGATGACGTCGGAAGTCGGAGGAGGTCCTCGACGACGGCGCATCGACGCAGGACTCTGATGCCGAAAAAAGTTTCCGAAGCAGCACAGCTGTGGTGATTACATGTCATAGATATGGAATACGTCGTCGGACCATCCCATCGAAAGAACGTTACCAGGTAAGAAAGTAACTTGTTCTTTCTGCCTATCGAGAAGACCCCTGTGAAACCCCAGCAGGAGAAAGAGGGGGGGGCACAGTAGCCAAAATGGACACGGATACCACCTCTGAGGATGAGTTGGCGAGCGTCCAAAGGATCCTGGACAAGAGGTTCGAGGAATCCAAGACCCACGGGAAGGAGGCCGACAAGGAAAGCAACGGGGGAGCCGACGAGGAAGATAGGGCCGCAGAGGATCCCATGCCCCAACCGTCGATCCCATTGCAGCCGGTGCCCGTACCACAGGACAATTCAGGAGCTATCTTGATGGCTATATAGGCCCTGTGCACGGGGATAAGGACAAGGATGCCCTTACCCCCCACCGAAGACCCAGCAGAACTTGGTCTGTCGGGGAGCCCACCTAACAAGCAGAGACAAGTCCATCCTTCTCCCTCCTTCCAGCCTTCACCTCCATCCCATCCTCTGAGGGATGACACTGGAACGGAGATGGCGGGGACGGACGACGACGGTGTTGACGATGGAATGGACCTCCCTTCACCACCTCCTCAGGCCCCCCCACCACCCTGACAAAATTAGATGGAGTACTGGGTCCCGGACTCCGCCCCTGTGTGCTTCAGGGCACAGCCGTCCCCGGATTCAGTGGTCTCCTCCACGGCCAAGAAGAAGGCGGCTGAAGGCGAAGACCTCAACTTCAACATCCCCCAGGGGAAGAAGCTGGATGCTATGGGACGATGGGTCACCACGTCGGCGGTGATGACGATTGAAGCGGCCAACGTCCTCGCGATCGTGGCATGCTACAACAGGGATCTGTGGTTCAAGATCGCTCCCTTGCATGACTTACTCCCAGATGACAAGAGGGCTGAGGCCCTGGAAATCCTACAGGAAGGAAAAGTGTTGTCGGACCACGCCATTAAGGTGGCCACGGACATCGCTGACACCGGCTTTCGTCAGATGGCCAACAGCGTTTGCCTTCGCTGGCGCGGTTGGCTCAAGGCCACCGACTTCCGCCAGGACGTGCAGACCAGGGTTCTGGACATGCATGCCTTTCGGCAAGACAGTGGATGAGTCACTGCAGGTCATCAAGGTGAACACCGAGACGGCTTGGGCCTTGGGTGGTGTTCAACGACGACGGCCGTCCTTTCGGAACTCCGGAGGCAAGCAAGGTGCCCCAAAGGATTCAGCGGCGGTTCCTCGTACCGCCAAACGGTGCGCTCCTCCTCGCAGGAGACCTACAGAGGACACGGCAAGACAGAAGAATCCCGTTGTCGTCACCAAGGCGGCAAGGCCGCGACGAAGCAGGATTGAACCGGCTGTAGCGTCGGGCCCCTACCTGAGCACCCCAGTGGGAGGCCAGCTGGCAAAGTTCGTCAGCGTGTGGGAGCCCATCTCCACCTACCGTTTGGTGCTGGATGCCCTGGCCCATGGGCACACTCATTTTTAAAGAAGTGTCCCCGTATTCCACCCGTGGCCAGGAAGGAAAACCACGTCCCTCAACTGCTGCTGGAGGTACAGGCGATGCTAAGAAGGGGAGCCATCAAGCTCATTCCAAAGAGGCTCCGGGGCTCCGTAGTGTACTCGCGAAACTTCCTCGTCCGGAAGAAGACCGGCGGTTTGGCGCCCCATCCTGGACCTTCGTCGTCTAAACAAGTACATCAAAGTCAAGAAAACTTGCCGTCGATCACACAGCGAAGACTGTCCAACTGCTCACGGATCTGGGATTCTCGATCAACTTCCCAAAATCCCACTTGGTACCGTCGCCCTGTTCCTGGGAGCCAGGTTCGACACAGTGGCGTGATTGGCTTCTCTGTCGGAGGAAAGGACGAAGGCCATCCTGGGCAAGATACAACAGCTGTTGACCATGGACGAGGCCAGGGTGAGGTTCATCAAGTCCCTGCTCGGCATGATATCCTCGTGCATCTACCTCGTGCGCCTGTGCAGACTGCGGATGTGACCACTACAGAAGTTCCTCGACGCCTGTTGGATGCAAGCGGCGGGCAGCTTCGAAGACAGGATCTCACTCAACAAGACTTTCCGCCAAGCGATCCGGTGGTGGGGCACCCACGCGCCTCTGGCGGCGGGCATGGACTTCCAGACCCCAGCACATCAGGAAACGATGGCGGCGGACACCTCCCTGGAGTGATGGGGAGCGCACACCGGGGATCTCCACGCAAGAGGCCTTTGGCTCCCAGAGGAGAGGTCACTACACGTCAATGTCCTGGAGCTCAGAGCCGTGTTCTGGGCCCTCAGGTCGTTCGTTCCGTCCCTCAGGGGGAAGGTGGTAAGGGTCTTCACAGACAACACCACCACGATGTTCTACATCCAGAAGCAGGGAGGCACCAGATCCCCAGCCCTATCCAAGGAAGCCCAGGATCTGTGGCACTAGTCCATCACCCAAGGGATGTTTCTGGTACCCTTCCATCTGGCAGGAATAAAGAACACCATCGCTGACTCACTCAGCAGGGAGCTGCGCTCGTTCCACGAGTGGGAGCTGCGGCAGGATCAAGTGGATCTCCTATTCCAACGATGGGGCAATCCCCAGATCGACCTATTTGCGACGGCGACGAATGCCAAGTGCCGGAGGTTCGCCAGCAGGTTTCCCCAGCCGGGGAGCATGGGCGATGCCTTATCTTTCCGCTGGGACGGCCTGTTCCTGTATGCGTTCCCACCGTTGCCGTTGCTGCTGTGACTCATCAGTCAACTCAGACGGTCCCGGTGCAGGAAGATCCTCGTTGCACCGGCGTGGCCGAGGCAGATCTGGTTCCCGGACCTTCTGGACATGTCAGCGTCCCCACCAGGCAAACTGCCGACGGACGCAGATCTTCTCGCCAGAGAAGGAGGCGCCATCCTCCACCACGACCCGGGGTTCCTGAACTTGCAGGCCTGGCTCCTGCAGCACTAGAGTTCGAAGGGTACGATATCCCGGCAGACTGCAAGGAGGTGCTTGCAAAGACCAGGGCGTCCTTGACTCTCCAGTGCTATGGACACAAATGGAAGGGGTTCTCTGTCTGGTGCCGTGCACAGAAGATTAACCCTCTGTGGATTACGGCCCCTCAAGTGCTGCCGTACTTGCTATCGCTGGCCAAGACAGGGCTGGCGCATGCCTCCATCAAGATCCATCTGGCAGCTATCTCCCGCTACACCAGAACTCTGGGGCGCTCGTCGCTATGGTCCCATCGCATGGTGAAGGAGTTCATGAAAGGACTGTTCCAATCATTCCCGCTGGTGAAGGCTCCGGCCACGGCGTGGGAGCTCAATGTGGTGCTGACCAGGCTCATGGGGCTGCCATTCGAGCTGCTGCATTCGGCACCGTTGAAGTTCCTGCCGTGGAAGACAGCATTTCTTGTGGCCATCACCTCCGCACGACAAGTGGAAGAAATCCAGGCCCTCTCCTGTAAACCTCCATACCCGAGTTTCCACGAAACGAGGGTGGTGCTGAGGACGCACCCCTCCTTCATGCCCAAGGTGCCGTCGGACTTCCATCTCAACGAGCCCTTGGTGTTACCTGTATTTTTCCCGTCGCCTTCGTCGCTGGTTGAGAGGACTTTGCATTTGCTGGATGTAGCTAGAGCGCTGAAGTTCTACGTCGACTGCACGAAGAGCCTTCGGAAGACATCACAACTGTTTGTGAACTTTGGACCTGTGAACCAAGGGAAGGCCCTCTTGAACTTCCATTTCCAGATGGCTCTCCGGCTGCATCATGCACTGTCACTGGTTGGCAAACCGACCGTTGCCTGGCCATCCGAGAGCCCATTCGACCAGAGCGACCGCTGCTACCACAGCGTTCTTGTCTGGTGTGCCCTTGCCGGACATCTGCAGGGCTGCTACGTGGAGGTCGACGCACACCTTCACGAGATTCTACTGCGTCGACCGGGATTCCAGGGAGGAGTCCAGTGTTGGCCAGGCAGTGCTGCGCAACCTGTTCGCCTGAAGGTGGGCCTCGTGAGGAGGTAAGAGTTACTTAATGTTGAGTTGATGAAATGCTTAATGTTGAGCCTTGCCACCTCCCGTGGTTGTGCATGTGTGTACTGCTATGTATTCTTATATTCATGAGCATGTGAATCCATGCCAGACCCCATGCTGGAGAAGGAACAAGTTACTTACCTGTAACTGTTGTTCTCCAGCATGGGTCTGGCATGGATTCACATGCGAACCCTCCCTCCTACCCCTCTGCGGCTCATCCCTTGGTCCTACTGCCACTTTACATGCTACCAAATCTGAAGCTGGCTGCCAGAGGAAGGGCTTAGGTAGAGGGCAGTCATTGGCTGGGGGCAGTGTGACCCAGAGACCAGTGATTGGTTACTAGTAGAAAGACAATTCAGAAACTAAACTGAAACTGATTTTTTCTTTACCGAGGATTCCCAGCCTGACGACGGGGAATATTCATGAGCATGTGAATCCATGCCAGACCCATGCTGGAGAACAGATGCAGGTATGTAACTTGTTCCTCATTTGCCCTTTGGAAGAAAACATAGCTCGTCTAACAAGGTGGACTCCTTTGACTCACCCATGCCTTCCAACCTTTCACACTGATAGAAATATTCCCTTACCTTCCTAGACACAGAACAAAAAGATCTAAAAGAATATTCCTTATGTCACCCATCCTGTATTTTCTTTACCGCTTGTCTGAGGCCAAATGATGCACTTCGACATTCAGTACTGTTTTCTTCCTGGCCTTTTGCAGTATTCCCATGTTGATGAAGTGCAAATGAAAGCAACTTGTTGGCAGGCTCCCCACTTCTAAAATCAAGAAAATAGCATGAATCTTAATATCAACAGCAAGACCGGAATTTAGTATAATCTACCTCAGAGGTACCAGTGAGGACCTCGTAAATGCACTTGCTGCTTTTCACTAGTGAAGTTCATATCATATATTCAACAAGCCCAAGTCTGTTACGGGTTTTCAAGAATGGTCCCCAGATGAGTAAGATTTGACGTCCTCTTTTTCAGGAATATATTTTCTTGATAATTAGGATTTTCCACATCTTTTGGCACAAATCCCTTGTGTCTAGAATTATTTCTCCACTTTTCCATCTGCTTTTTATCAGGAGCCTGGCTGCTAAGAGATTTTGTAATTGGATCTCCTGATTTTTAGGGAACTGTATATCCTTGCAGTCTATTTACCCAGCAACTATACCTTGGCATGTACATGTTTGTGACCCTCCCTCACCTCACCTCCCACCTCGGCAAGAACCAAATCCCAAGAAAAATGTATCCATGCCATGCCCTTAACAGAGAATTTGAACACGCCGGGTGTCTTGTTCCTCGTGTCTAATATATAGAACTGTTCCTTGTGTTGTATACAAGTTGCCTCAACCTGGGCCAGTCCAAATTTGCCTTCCGTTTTCAGTGAGATCACATCCCCAGGTCCCTGTGCCACACTCGCATGGGACCCTCCAGGCATGGTCATATGAGCCAAAAACAGATTATACATTCTTGTAATCATGTTCTTTGAAGATGGGAAGAAAAGATACATTTTTAAATTTCTGTGAAAATTCTGGTCACTTCTGACTTCAGCTCTTTGTTTTTTAGCCAATGTCTTCTTAGCCACTCTCATTCTCCAATGCTACAGAACTTCATGCACTCCAACAAAGATCTAATAACCAACTCTGTCGAATTAGAACATACCATTACCATTTGGGTATCGTTCCTAGAGTGTGATGCAAATTTGCCCCCTCACTTGCCATCCCACCAGAAAACCTTTTTCACAATAGGCTGGGGAACATTGTGGATTTGCATGAGTTGGGGAGGCTGGTCCTCAGAAAGCTATCGGGAAAGACCTATGGGCCAATCTGCCCTCATTTTCGTGGCTATTGCCGGTAGCTTGTAGACCATTGGAGGTCTCACATTAGGGAACAACCATATACTGTATCAAAGGTGTTTTCCAGTCAAATTATTCACTGATCAAGGATTCACCCACTCCCTTAGCTGGTTGACTTGGCAGTATTTTAATCTATGTAGCAATGCATTCCTCCCTGGCTGCTTAGTGGGAAGAGTTTTCAATGATAACCTTAGTTTGAGTATCTGCCCAATTAATTGATTGTACATCTTTGCAAACTAAGGAGGACTTTGTCAGAGATATGTACTGGGAAGTTCTGAAGACATATGTTTAATATGTTTATTGTGTAGTATGGAATATGATTATTCTAATCAGTGGTCACAAACAACTTCCATGGACACGGTTTCCCTAATCCTAGCACACATTAAGACCAAGATGTTTGGTATGAGCTGTATTCCCTGATATTTCAGCTCTTCTAGCAGCCATTCCAAAAGGAGTTAAGCCTTGAAGCGAATAAGATGAATAACCTCTTGACTTCTGTAGGTTCAGTTTAAATCCTGATGCTCGCTCAAAACTGGTAAGTAGTTCCAGTAGGGCTGGAATAGAGCCCTCCAATCTAGCCAGAGACAGAAAAACATTATCTGCGAATAGCAACATTTGTAAGTTTCCCCCATATTCTATTCCTTGCATCTCCAGACAGTCTCTAATCTGCAGTGTGCGAGGCTCCATCACCATGGCAAATATGCAAGAAAGAGGTACCCCTGATGGATTCCCCTGAACAGTTTGAAGCACTGTGTGGTAGCTATTCACTCAGATGAAAGCTGGTGGGGCTTCCTAGATAGCCATAATTGCATATTGGAAACCCTCTGTTAGGCAGAATCCTGTGCATTGCCCTTAGGGACCACTACACACAATTAAGACTACAAGTGGTAATACAAGTTCATCTTTGGTACAAGCCTGTACTACACTGTTAAAGTGGTAGCAGTAGCGGAGCAGCCAGACTTATCGCAAGAGAAAATGAGCAGTAGTAGAAATTACACAAAGGACCACAATTACTGTGACTCAAGCAAACACTGACTCAAGGTTTTTGTTTGAAAAGTAAAAGTACATTTATTTCTGAACCATCTGTTGGTAAAACACTTCACTTCTATTATTAAATTCACACGAAAAATACACTACACGTAACCAATTCTCTTGGTGTAGAACAACTCAAGGTAAGTACCTTCTGTTTTGACAGACCGGTGTTGTGAAACAAGACGTTACCGGGAATACATATGCGATCACTTTTTGACAGTTCGGTCTTACTAAAGATACGCGTATCCGCGACAAGAAATGTTACTGGGGCAAAACACACTTAGCACCTGGGTTAACCAAAGAGAGTTTGGGGCAACAATCATAAGCAATACTTTTGTCAAGGCAGATGGAATCAGAGAATACTTGCTGACAGGAAAATAAGTCAATAGGCCGGAGCCAGTGTCAAGTGGAACCGGGTTCCTGTTGTCGAGGATCACACAGACAGTTCAATATTCAACGTTGCCAGGAGTACTTGGATATTGTCAACAGAGGAAGCAAAAGTTATAAGAAGGAGGGAAGACCAGGGTAAGCCTTGGATGAGGAGAAAAGGGATTCACCCTAGTTCCTCGAAGCTGGACACAGTACCTTATTCAATGAAGAAGCTGGTGCCGTGGCAGTTGTTCCTGGTAGTTTCCTGCAGACCCATGGTTCCTGGAGCTTCTGTCGTGGAGACAAGAAGGACGTCTGGAGGGGTCTGCACTACTCCGGGATGAGGCCTGCAGCAGCGACGGCGAATAAAAGGTGCGCTCCTTTAAAACAGGAGAGGCTCTTCAGGTGGCTATCCGGATCACTACAGCAGTGTGCAGCGATTTCGACCACGAAGAGGATCCTCTGGCTGTGGAAGATGAGCTGGTTGACCCCACCACGCTCAAGGGAAGAAGACTCCGGACTGGATCTTCTCTGGTCGTTGAAGGGTAGATAGCTCAGGACTGCAGCAGGGCTTCACCGGGACGGGGTAGTTGCAGCAGCCGCCTTTTTCTCCGCTTCTCTTCCGTTCCTTGTAGTTCCAGTGGTGACTCTGACTTCCAGCCCAAGAGTCCTGCCTTTTATGCGAAAATCCCCTATTCACACAGCCTCACTGTCAATCACGCAGCAGGTTGGTTGTCCGGCCCGGACAACCACCTCAGGCAATCTTGGCAAAGTGCGACTTGGGTTTCCTAGGATACCCTGTGCAGGGGGTGACTACACCCCTCCCTCACATTCAGCCCACCTAGACACCCAGGCGCCCAGAGGAGGGCTTCTTGGCAGAAGACGGTGAACAAAGAAGGCAAACCTGGTTTGCCGCGCAAAGTGAAACACAAGAAGGACTTTAACAAAAAGAAATGGTGAATAAACCCGACCGCAGCCAAAAGAAAGAGTCTTTGGTCAAGCGCGTTTATGTTCGAGGCTAATATAATAGCCTAAAACAATACCACGTTTATATAGTATAATCGCAGTAGAAAAGTTAGGGTAGATACCACTGCCACCAGTCAATTCTAAATGTTAAAAGAGCAAAACAAAGCTCAGAGAGGCACAGACCACAAGGGGTAGGATTTAACCCTTTCCAGTACTCACTGTAAGATGGGTTGTACTGGGTCTGTAGTTAAAAGTGACTAGGTCAATTTTTTTTTTTTTACTTTCTTTATTAACATTGCATATAACAACAATTCCAACTGAAAGCTATCGGGAAAGACCAACCAACCCATCCCACCCCCCCTCTACATGGCACGTGAGTAAACCCTACCCCGCGAGTGAGACCTAAGCACATGACCATAAACCACGTGATGCGATAACAAAAGGTATTCGCCATACAGCAGCCATTCCCGGGAGTCCAAGCAATCAAAAGGTGGAAAAGGGCCACAACCCAATACGTTCTCCCCCCCCCCCTGCAGTATTCCAATCGTCCAGGTCCCACAGTAGTAGTAAATGCCATGCAAACTGCGGGTCATTCAGTCTGGTGATAATGTACTCGAGAGCTCCCATGACCCACAGGGGCCCCGCGCCCCACCGCCTGGTTGATTGAGGAGAAGGTACGATGTATAGGCATCCCACATCTTGGTATCCCCTCAACCCCTCCCCTGCATCACACCCCACCGCACTTCCATATCATTGCAATATAGAATATCCTGAGACCATTGAGCAATCGTCGGGACAGTCCTCCTGCCCCACCCCATAGCAACCCTGCGCTTGGCAAGGATCAACAGCAGGCTTACCAGTTTCCGAAACCCTTTCGGTATCTGAGCAGTGTACCCCAGCAAGCCCACGACCACATTCCGGATTTACCTGTTGACCCACGATCTCCCCAATCACAGCAAACACCCCGCCCAAAATTGGCCAAGTAATGCACATTCCCATACCACATGAAGAAATCCTGCAGGTTCATACCCGCACCTAATGCAAGCTGCAGATCTTTGGGAGAAGTACTGATGCAATTGAGCCGGGGAGTAATAATAGTGATGTAGGAATTTAAAATGAATGAGCTTAAAATTGGATTTAACGCCCCCTTTCTAGTACCTTCACAACAGTACATCCACACATCCCCCGGTATCTCCCTGCCCAACAACTTTTCCCACTCCTCCCGTAATGGCCTTGCAGTCGATAATTTACCCTCCACAGCTATTGCATACAGTTTGGAGAGCATCCTCCGATCCAGGTCCCCCTTTATCACCTGATCCAGCAGCCGTGCCACCTGGGGCTACCCAGGGAAGGTCGGGAAGAGCCGCTGCAGCGACACTCGCAACCTAAAATATAGAAAAATATCCAACACAGATAGGGCCCCCCTGCTTCTCAAATGATCGATGGTAATAAACGTACCATCCGGGAACAAATCTGCAAATTTGGTGATCCCCACCCGCTTCACCATGGCAACATAACCCGCCTTGCTGGTCACTGGCAACCCCGCGATAAATATGACCGGAAGTTCAGGCGAAAAAAGTATACTACCCCTGGGTTTATGTTCAAGAATAGACCAAGCCCTGCACGTCAACTCAACCAAGGTCCGGGCCCCCACCAGGCAAGTTCAAGCCGTCAGAATAACAGACCTCAGCAATGCCGGGGATGCTATTGACCGCTCTATCTCAACATGCCTGTGTTCAGCCGTCATTTTGTACCAGTATCTTAAATAACTAGCTTGGGCCACATGGTAGTATAATTCAAAATCGGGTAAGGCCAGGCCGCCGTCCTGTATAGGTGCAACAAGCCTATCCCACACAACTCGTGCCTGTTTCCGAGCCCAGAGGAACTGGAGCAATGCCGACTTGAGATCTTGAAAGTATTTTTTAGGCACCCGAATGGGAACATTAAGAAATACATATAAGAACCGAGGGAGAATGGACATCTTGGCTACCGAAACCATACCAAACCAGTTAAGCGGCAGCAAAGCTCCTCTCTGCATCGCTTCCTTGGCTAACTGGAGCACCATCCCATAGTTGCTACGAAACACCTTGCCCTTATTCTTGGCCAAGGTTATTCCCAAATACCGGGTACTGAGCATATCCCACTGCAATCCCCATTTATCCTGAAAGCAAACCTGGCCATCCGTCAAGGGAAATATCACTGAGTTACCAACATTCACCTTCATCCCCGAGAGCTCCCCAAATTGCTGAATGTCTAGCATAACTGGGTCTAGATTGACCTCAGGGTGGCGTAGAAACAGGACCATATCATCCACATACAGCGAAATCACCACTTTGTGGGTAAATAACTGAACTCCCTGGTGAATATGTACCATACTCTCTCAGCCCAGGGCTCTATCGCCAGAGCAAACAATAAAGGGGACAGAGGACACTCCTGGCGCGTCCCCCTCTCAAGCGGGATTAATGCCGTCGTCTGCCCATTGACCCTCACCCTTGCTACCGATTTGTCATACAGGAGTGACACTAAGGACAAGAAAAACCGCCCCAGGCCCATTCTACGCAGGACTGTAAACAAAAACGGCCATTCAATAGAATCAAAAACCTTAGCGGAATCTAATAAAACCTCTACAACCGGGTCGGTGTTCGGTAAGGCAGCTAGCAGCCCAAACATTCGCCTAAGGCCGAATGACGTCGACCGTCCAGGAACAAAGCCTGCCTGATCAGCCCTAACCAGCATTGGCATTAACGGTGTCAGGCGCGACGCCAAGATTTTGGCCAAGATCTTATTGTCGGAGTTGATCAGGGATATCGGGCGGTATGAGGAGCAGTCTCCCTCAGGCTTCCCTGGTTTCAACAGCACCACTACCAAAGCCTCCCTAAGAGACTCCGGCAGCCGACCTCCAGCCACCGCCTCCTGATAAACCCGCAGCAAGTACGGCGCCAATTCATCAACAAAGCATTTGTAAAATTCAGCCGTGAAGCTGTCCGGGCCCGGAGATTTCCCATTAGGTAGGGACTTTATGGCTTCCTTCACCTCCTCCAATGTAACCGGCCTGTTTAACCACTCCCTCTGTTCCTCTGAACACCAGAACAAACCCACCTGGTCGAGATAAGCCTCAATGTCCGCCTGTACAGCGCAGGACTGAGAAGCATACAGGTGAGTATAAAATGTATGAAACTCACGGAGTATCGCCTCATCCTCAAAATGGGTCGTCCCTCCCTCATCCGTAATAACCGCCACCCTGCCACCTGAGGCATTCAAACGTGTTAACCTGGTTTACGACTGCCCCGGAGCCTGGCCTACACCATACTTCCGAGGTGCCGATCTATCCCACATGTATTTAACCTCCCGCTGGGCCAACACATGAAATTCCTGATAGCTTTTCATTATTCCGCCTTGCTGAGCTTTGGAGGGGACCGGAGCCGCCACCTGCAAGGCGCGTATCTCCGCTTCTTTCTCCATTAAATCTTTGCGCATCTTCTTCAATGTACCCTCCTCCTTAGCTATACATTCCCCCCGTATCACACACTTAAAACCTTCCCATAGGATACCCGCCAAGGATACCGACCCCTCGTTCATCTCAAAATAACCGCCAATGGCTTTCCCCAACTCCTCCCCAAAGACTGCATCCGTGAGCTCATCGTTCTTAAACCTCCATAGGGTCCTCACCCCGGACCGCCCTCGCAGCCGGACAGCTACCAAAACTGGGCTATGATCAGAAAGAGTGCGGGCCAGAATCTCCACCTCAGTTATCTGTCCCATAAGATCCTCAGACACCAAAAAGTAATCTAGGCGTGCAGCCGAGTTGTGCGGTGCCGAATAATACATATATCGATTAACCGTAGAGTTCCGCACCCTCCAGATGTCCGCTAGCCGCCACACCGCTAACATGCCCCGAAGTTTGACAGTGCTCTTACTGCATGAACGTGGGTGTGAGGGCCTGTCCGGTCTGGAATTGGGTCTATCACTGTATTAAAATCCCCCGCCCATAAGATCTCCCCTGCAAGCATATCCGCCAACTGCCTTTCCACCCACTCCAACGATTCCACCGTGTTCCAGTTAGGGCCATAATAGCAAATCAATGTATATAGCCTCCCCTGGATAGCGCCCTGAACTATGAGTGCTCTTCCCTCCTCATCTTTTATCAGCCTGGTCATGCAAAATCCCACTGAGCTGTGCACTAAAATACACACTCCCCTAGAAAATGAAGAGTACGAAGAAAAATACCTATGGCACCCCCAACATTTACCAAACCTAGACTCCGAGTCCACCGTCAGGTGGGTTTCCTGGAGAAAAGCCACCCCTATTTGGTGACGCCGTAGGTATTGCAACACCTTTCGGCATTTAAGGGACATCGTAAGAGATCACAAAGCTTACTACCTGTGCGTCAACCAACCCCACAAGGAACCGTGCCTCACGTGCCAGTAGTTACCCACCCCTACCAACAACTCCCCAACTTATCGGTGTACCATCACCCCTCCCCCAAACCGCCCCCCGGGTTATCCACCCCACGCGCTGGCCGGTGCCCCAACCCACCGGCCTCCCGAACACCCACAACATACACTCAACCAGCTTGCGCACCGGGGGTAGCTGCAAGCCCAACCCTCCAGCACTCTTCCCCGAGAATTCTGATAACCGCCCTGAGAATCAAACCCAAACAGCCGGCAGGATCCTGCCTGGAGCACAGGCCCGCACCTCTCCCCACATCAGGTGCCATTGCCATCCATCTGCCTGGGCAACTCTGGCAACATATCCAAAAAGGATGCTGCCTCCTCAGGGGTCTGGTAGAAGAGTGATTTGCTTCCGTGCTCAACCCGGAGCTTGGCCGGATACAACATCGCATACTTCAAGTTTCTGTCCCTCATCTGCCGTTTCACATCCAAAAATGTCTTCCTGACTGCTTGCACCTTGTCTCAAAAATCCGGGAAGAACTTAAGTGTCCCCCTTATAGGTAACATTCCCCTTCTCCCTTGCCTTCCGAAGCACAGTGTCCCGGTCCCTGTAATTCAGCAGACTGGCAATCAACGGTCTTGGCGAGGCTCCAGGGACCGGCTTCCTCCCACCGGGGATTCTATGTGCCCTCTCCACCACACACAAGGGGGAAAACCCCTCTGGGCCCAGTGCCTCCTTCAGGATCCCTTCCACCAGAGCCTCCATATCTCTCTGGTCCGCCGATTCGGCCAGGCCTACAATTCTGATGTTATTCTTTCTTGACCTCGATTAAAGGTCCTCCTGCTTCTCCTTAAGCTCCTTCAAGGCCTTCCTCATTCCAGCCATTTCACCTGACATCGAGGCTGCCACATCCTCCACCCCGGATATCCTCCCTTCCGCCTCATCAAACGTTCCCCATGTTTGTCCAGGCGGACCTGCATGTGATCAACCTTACATGTCAGTGTGTCTAACTTCCCATCAAGAGATTGTATCCCAGTCTGCAACTGCGCAAACATGGCCTTGATATCCCGAAAAGCCACCATAGGGTCTGCCTCAGACTCCGGGGTTCGCAGATCAGGTGTATCCATTAGTGCCCCATTGGCTGTAGCCTGAGCAGGCACGGCAAAATGTAACTTAGACTGATGTTTGCCACTTTTACCCGCCTTCGACATGGTGCCCCAGCACGAGGGGGGAGCAGAGGGCCCCAAGCACCAGGCAACACTTCCCAACCGATGGTTCCGTCCAATATTACTTCCTCCTCCAGTCCACAGCACCCCGTGCACCGGACCACACCAACCGCCAGGGGCAGGTGCAGCGCCGGGTACCACGGCCAAACCAACAGTGCCACAGCCCCGACTTCCGGAAACTAGCACTATCCCACGGGCATGGCCCCACCGCACTGACAGGTAGGCAAGGACCCCCTCCGAGGGGCAGCACCAGTCCAGCACAGCCACCTGCGCAATTCCTGTGTCCTGCTCCTAATATCTTAGCAGAGAATCCGGACGTGCTTCCTTTCAGGTCCAAGAGACCGCCACAGGAGATCTACAGAGCACTACTATATCCTGAAGAGCATTATGAGCTGGGGGGGGGGGCTAGTAAGATGAGACCACACACCAGATCAGGAGACTCGCCGGTCATCCCCTTTCCCCCCCAGCTAGCTGGTAGCAATGTGTAGGACGGCCGCTCACCAGGCGCACTCCCCGCCGACTCCACAGGTGCACCTCCAGCTCCCAGGCGCCTCCAACACTTGCCTGGCGTCACCTCCGCCTTCTACAGCCACTCCAACCTGCGGGGACCGCACAGGAGATCACCCGGGAGCGCCGATCACAGGTCAACAGACGTCCCCAGGAGACCACTGCTCCACCTCGGGTCTCCCCAGCTCACCGGAGCCCCGCCGCGGGAGGGCCTCTGCAGCCGCACCACTGGGTCACTTCGCCACGCAGCCGCCGGGCAGGCTCCCTCACTCAGAGCGCCCGTCGGAGCCCCCCAGCCAGAGGCCCCGCGCTCCCTCTCACTGCTCCGCCGCTGGAGCCAGCAAGCCCGCCACCTCCTCAACCGGAGCTCCCCCGCACACCAGTCCTCTGCGCCACGGCCACAGCTGCCGCCGGGCAGCCCCTCCTCCACTCCACGCGCAGTCCCTGACCGCCGAGGAGCGCTGCCGCTCTCTCCTAGAAAGGCTCCGGATCAATGCCTCCTTCACTCCCCCGAGGCTTGACACAGCCCGGGATCGATGCACATAAGCAGATGACTTCCTCAGGGCAATTATCCGCAGGATGGACGTCTGAATGTTCGCAGGCACTGGAGAGCTTCACAGACCCGCAGCCATATTGGTCGGGCTCTCTAGCGCCCCCCTCGACTAGGTAAAGTTAATGGCAACTTTACCTGTTTCTGGGGGACAGTAGTCAGCCCCAAAAAGAGGAGTCATTGGGAAGTCTTATAGACAACCCTGCGTTACTGCACTGAAGGTGCTTTCTAACACACACACCAAGTTGGGCCCTGAGCCCCTGGAGTGGTGTACTCCAGAGTCCTAGATCACACAACAAGTAGAAATGCACATGACGAAACACAGGTAAGAGCGGGAAAAAGAGGCACACTCTTACCAAGTGAAAAAAATAAACTCCAGCAATCCAGCAAAGCTGCTGGGGGACTCGCTAGGTGAGGGAAATTAGCCATAGAATGAGAATTCTCCCTAACACTCTCAAATGCCAAACCTCCACAACAACTCATTCAGGAAGCTCTGTTACACCAGGTCAGTACAATTTTCGATATCTGAGACTAGCATGGAATGAATCCCCCATGTGCGCACTTTCAGATTTATTATCTTATAGACCTTGCCCAGCCTGTCTTCCCATGATGAAACCACACTGATGTTCCCCAATCAGAGATGGCAGCAAAGGATCCAGTCTGCTGGCCACGATTTTTGCATAGATCTTAGCATCTGTATTTCATAGGGCCTACATGAGGAAAGCTTGGAGGCTTTGCTCAGATTGGGCAAAACCATTGTTATAGCTTTGCCCATTGTGGTAGCTGCTACCTTCCCCTTTTGATCATAAAGTTATCATTGAGGAGTTCCAGAAGGGGCGGTTGGGGGGAGCATGGGTACATTGTTTCGAAAAACAAACTGTAATACTCTGCAGCTTCCACTAGATGTCGGCCTATGCACAGCATGTGAATCTAAGCAGATACAAGCATCAGAAATACGATTACGTTGAGTAATGTAGTCTATAAACTCATGAGGGCCTGATAGCCATAACTTAATTAAAACTTAATAATGCCGTCATCCATTCCTCTGTAGTTATTGGGGAATCTAGAGTGTTTTTCTTGAAAGGTGAGCTTTGGTAGGCGTACTCTGTCTGAGAAATAAGTGATATCCTGCCTCCCTCCGGCTTCACTGGAATATAGAGCTTTATAGAATGCTCTGAACATTTGAAGTTTGTCGCTTTCCCTGAACTCCCTGTTGCCCCACTGAGTCTCTTAAAACAAGTACTCTTAGCTTCATTCAAGTTTTACGTTGGAAGGTCAATAAGCTTTTCGTTGTATTCCTTAATTTGTATTTATGGCTGAATCTGTGAATCAGGAATTCAGATTTTGTTCATTTGAATGGCCGATATGTGCTTTCGTGCAACTGCAGCTGCCTATATGATTTGTACAATCCTTTAATCCTATGCGTGCGTCTAGTTCATAAGAGAAAGCAGTCCTCTGAACTATTATTTTGCCCTAATCTTCTTGCATCTAGAGGCTTTCTTTAGCGATAACCCTCTCACGTCTCTGAAATACCCCACAACCAGCTCTTTTTAATTGATCAGGTCTAGCAATAATAAAGGAAAGAGCTTCCATTTGAGGAGCCAAGACTCCAGCATAATGCAGTCAATCTGGGAATTTGCCCCTTGGATAAGTGACCAGTTACCTCAGGGTTTGGTGGGCGATACAAATAATAAACAAATTCAAAATGTGAGTAAAACAAGAGAAGTCCTTTTCACCTGGATGCTCGTCCTGCCAGGCTTCCCTCAAACCAATTTCTCTGAATGAGTGTGACACATATTTAGATACCTCATTACACCGGGATTTATCCCTCAACTTGTTTAGCTCTTTACCCAAAACCATTAAGTCTCCCATTAAGATCTGTGGGCCCTTTGCTGCAGCTTTGAATATGGGTATAGAATCTTTCAATTTAGCATTTTGTACCTCATTGAGAGCTTTGTGGTCAGTGTGACGTCAACTCTTTTGTAGTATACCCTTGGAGATTAAATACCTGACTACCAAAAGTATGAATACTCCTCTTTTTCTCTTAGCTTGATGTGTAAAATTGCACTGCGACATGTGATGAAAATCTGTATATCTGTGTATCTGAATGGAAGAGATGTGTGCATTCATGCTACCTGGATCCCCTTTTCTAGCAATAGACTAAGTAACCTAATACTCTTTTAAATTAACACAGCACATATTTAGTGATGCAATCTTAAAGGTAATTAAACCTTGAATGTAGTTCATCAAAAATGTTATTCAAGGGGGCGTGGCTGGCAGCACCTAAAATGGTTGCCTTGTCTGAGCTCTGGTTCCATGGACCTTCACATTGCTGCCATTCCAGTCTGGTGAAGTGCATCAATAAGAAATAGGTGATGGAAGATGCTTGTATTGTGGCCCGGATACACTATAGATGTGGCTCCCTTGCTGGAATGCAATAACTAGGAGGCGGGAAAGCTAAAATCATGGTCGGGGGGGAGGGGGGGCTCCTGCTAAAGAATTATGATCCTACAGTGCTTAAACTATGTTCTACCACTGCTGGTACATGCCCTAGTCTGGAGGGCAGTATCACTTGCCCGCTGTCTGCTAGAACAATGGATTCCCACTGAAGCTGAGCGGGCAGTGGCAGCCCAGGAAGACCTTTGCATCTGCTCTTAGGGTGAGGCTCTTTTGGTGCAATAGCAGCCTTGCATGGGGATCCTGATGCCATCGCCCTTTCGGGCTGATTGTGCTGAACTCACAATTGCGACAGTAAACATTTTTGGGGGCAGACCTGCAAGCCTGACTAATACTTAGGGGAATTTTTGACCCAGGGTTCTCTGTTGGAGGTACCTTTTTGCAGCATTTCAGAATGTCTGCATTTGTTGAAATCTTCACAAGATTCCTCCTTGAGGCACGGTTATCCTTGTAAGATTAGCCTGCAGGACGCGCTTCCTTTCCAGCCCCATCAGGAGCCACTATTGTGACCACATAGCCTTTTGTAGTTCTAGAATTTCTGAACGGTGGCACCTGAAGCTACATCTAGAATTATGAGGGTAGGAGGTAGAGCACTGGAAAAGCTAGATCGCTGCGCTGATCATGTTGGTTGTAAGGGGTGAGTCCTGCTACCGGTTTGTGGGTTCTCAGGAGACCATGCTGTTCTGTCCCAATTACTTAGTAGGGATTGGTTTGTAAGAACCACATGCACCTGGGTGCTGGATATTTAATGCTTAAAGAGCAAGAAAAATGAGAAGTCCTGTCAACTCAATTGATTTTGAGTGCTGGTTTATTAAAATAAAGTGTGCAGACGCTTGTTTTGATCCAACAGGGGTCTTTATCAAGGCAGGGTTTATGAAGTTCAAGGTATATATGCTGGTTGATTAGTTCCAACGTGGTGGCTCTGCGGAGAGTAGCAAGCGGTAAGGTCAGCAAGGCCTCTGCAATCAAGATGAGGGGTCACAGTGATCTTTCGATGGCTATCGAGGCGTCGCTTGCCTTACTGCTTGCTACTCAGCAGGTGTCCTTCCCCCCCCCGTGCACCCGAGAGTCTCAAAGCTGTGTATCAGAAATCCATGATGCCCTACTGTTTCAATACCAAATAGCTATATCCAGTTCTATCCAATTTTGAAAATGTATTATGCCAAAGTTTCTGGTTATTTGCATATGTATATTTCATCAACTCCTCTATGGCCATCTCTGGAGATTGCAAATGTTGAATCACAGTACACAATCTATTATCTAAGTCCCCTGAAAACTAGCATTGTGCATCTGTCGAATAAGAACATATCTTTACCATTCGGGTATTGTTCCTAGATTCTAGGATAGACAGTAAATAGCATTTCAAATGTATTGGTGGTTCTCTGCCTATCCCTAAAATGACACCAAGATCCTCTAACTCGCTAAACCCAGGCATCGCCACTCGGTGCATATCTAAGGGTAGGTTGACTGTGTCGGATGCTAAGCTGGCTTTTCCACCAAGTTCTTGCTGGGCTATCACACTGTGGTTCCAGGTCATTGTTTATGCCATCCTGGAAATCATCTTGCTCAGGGTATTTAACAGCTGCTTTATCAGTAGTAGTAATTATGTTAGTGGTAGGCAAAACTATATCTCTAAGGTGAGGTTGGAGTATTACAGTGGGTTCTTGCAGCTCAGGCAATCCTCATTGCTCATCCAATTTGGAAATGCCCCATATGGGCAAGGAAGAACTCCAACTGGGCATTCATCTTCTGCCCGTGGTATAAACCCCAACTACAGGTCCACCCCACACTCCCAGACACCATTCAAATTGCAGGTCCCACCCTGCCAGTGTACCACATAGCATTTCATATACCATGGCTACGCCCTCACATCATAAGATGTTACTACGTTAACAACATTTTTCATTGCTAGTCTAGTTTGCACAATGGTATCGGGTTCTCCTACAGCTACATTAGTAAATGTCAGAACAAACAGACAGTCTACTACAATCATAAAGACTACACTGCAGGAGCTACCGTCCGCTTGCTGTGACTGACATGTACCCATGTCGAGTACCCCACACCTTTACTGCATAGTTAACGTTAAACAGAACCAGGAATGGCCCCTTCCACCTAGGGGCTAGAACCGTTTTTTTGTTGTTGAATCTTTGAGGACGCTGTAACAAACAACATGGTGTGGCTGGGTCTCGTTATACAGCTGCTTGGACCTGATTAGAGACTGACAGTAGATATTAAGGTTTTGACATACTCAAGTAATTGGCTATCAAACAGCTGCAAATGATCAGGCCCAGTTTTCAGGGGTGACAATACAGATAATTGCATAGGCCACCCATAGTGAATCTCATAAGGGCTGTGGCAAGTTTTTGTTTTGTTTGAAGTGCTTGTCATACTGAATAAAACCAACGCAAGGGTCTCAGGCCATTTTAATCCTGTTTCCTGACATAGCTTAAGTAGCTTGTTCTTGGGGACCATATTTTGTCTTTCTACTGCCCTTGCTGACTCAGGGTGATGGGGACAATGCAGGTTATGTTGAATCTTTAAAGTGGACAACAGTGTCTTAATGATGTTAACGATATGAGTGCCCGGATTACTATGAATGTACACAGGTATCCCAAATCTAGGTATCAATGTACGTATCAAGGTTTTTGCCACTGTTACTGCATCATCCTTCCTGCATGGGTAGGCTTTTGCCCAGCCAGAAAACACCCCCACAACAACAAGCACTGTCATTAGTTGTACCATGCCAATTGTAGAATATCAATCTGTAATCTCACAAATGGCCCAGATGTGGGATGATGCCCCTGGTCTGATCAGCACAGTTTCCCCTACACTATTCTGTAAACAAATAGCGCATCAAAGGCCTAGCAGAGACAGTACTGGATGCTGACCTACGGTCCACTCTACAGCTTGGTTTCAGCAGCCTCATCAGAGACACCCTGCTGGAGGAGATCCGCTTTGACAGGGTTCATCGAATTGGTCCGAAAAGAAATAACCAAGGGCTAGACCCAGAGACGTACTGGTCGCCTGTACCTCCTTCATCCAGAAAAAAGAAATCCTCTTCATAAAAGGAAACTAATGAGACCAGTGACGAAAGCTCTGACGGCCAATCAAGTTAGATATCAATGGGCTTACCCATTTGGCCTCGTGTTTAAATGGGAAGGAAAAACACACCGGATTACTACATGCGAGGAGGGGATCTCAATACTACATATTGAAGATGGCACAAGGCAAATGGAGTCGTCTAGACGCCAATCCCCCTTGAAAACCGCAATGCCTCACTGGGAGTGGAGGGTGGAGAGGCTTGAGAAAAGAGATCGCAGGTTGGCCCGAGCGGGGCCTGGTGCGAAGCGGATGCACATAGACAATTGAGCGGAATATTTTGCCTCAGCAAACAAAAAATCTAAGGGTGTAGCAATATTGCTGAACAGAGCCTTGGGATTCCGAAAAGACCAACTACTTACCAATCCTGAGGGGAGGTTTCTAGGCCTTAAAGGTTGGATTAGGGGGCAAAGATATACTATTATTGCCTTGTATGTGCCTAATGACAACCAAGACAGTTACATTCGGGGGATCTTGCACAAGTTTGGCGGTTGGTGTGAGGGACAAACAATAATAGGGGGAGACTTTAATTGTGTCATGGACCCCTCAATAGATAAAACTCTTCCTCCAACAGCAGCAGATGGCAGAAATAGGCAAGCATTAGGAAAACTCTTCAGGGACCTAGAGGTGATTGAAACCTGGAGGTTCTTTCATGAACAGGATAGAGAGTACACACACTATTCAGCTGTCCACCGGGGGTACTCCAGGATGGACATGCTCCTCGTGTCGGCCACACTGATCCCACAAATAAGGAAAGTAGACATAGGGGTCCAATACTTGACTGATCATGCACCAGTGATAATATGCATGGACATGGGGTTGCAGAACACGAATAAAACAAGGCGATGGACACTCAATGGACTTATCCTAAAAGACATAGCCCTTAGAGGGTGTATAGAAGAAACAATCCTTAATTACTTTAGGGAAAATGATCAGGAAGGGATGGACTTCAAGTCTGTATGGGATGCTGGAAAGGCAGTCATACGGGGGGAATTTATCTCGCAGGCAGCCATGTATAAGAAGGAACAGGCATTAGTTACCCAAAAATTGGAAAAAGAATTGAGAGCCAGAGTTCCAACACAAGCTCAAGCACACGCAAAAATCTTTCAGAAAATTAGAGCGCAAGTGGAAGCCCACACAGGAGATAGTAGCCCAATCTCTCTTACGTACTAAACAATCTTATTATGTCCACGGGGGTAAAGCAAATACATTTCTAGTGGCCAAATTACAAAAACAGAAAACTCGTAATTATGTGACACAATTGAGAGATCCACAGGGAGAATTAAGACTTGGAGAAAAAGATAAGATGCAAATAATGACAAATTACCAAGCTAACCTAGCAATGCGTGAGGATTTAGATCACCCATCTTCAGGAATCTTACCTGTCACAGATAGGCTTGCCTCACATAACAGAAGCAGAGAACGAAAAGCTGGGAGCCGAAATAACAGCACAAGAGGTTAGTGAGGCAATAACTAGTCTCCCATCGAACAAAACCCCGGGACCTGATGGGTTGGGGGGGGTTCTATAAAACCTTTCGCACACAATTATTGGCACCTCTACTAAAACTATTCAATCTTATTAGAGAAGAAGGTACAGTCACCCTGGACATGGGTAGATCCTTAACCTTATTAATACCTAAACCGGGCAGAGATCCCTCACTGTGCCAATTACCGACCCATAGCTCTGTTGAACACAGACGCACAAATCTATGCTAAGATTGTTGCAAATAGACTTGGGAAGGTCCTTCCCAGAATCATACATTCGAAGGGATTGTGTCCTCCGACGTATTCCTTATCTTGATAGATCATCTCCAGCTTGCTGGACTCGGAAAAAAAGTTTTCAGTAGAGGGCGCTGCGCGTCGATGTCCCTCGAGCCGATGTCCCTCGACAGCCTCCATATGGGCGCCGACGTCATCATGAATATAAATAGACTCGCGCAGCATCCGTTGCTCAGTTCCGTTTTTCCGCGCTTCATGGGCATCGTAATCGCGTTGCTCAGTGAGAGAGGTAAGACAGTTAAAACTCCTTCGAAAGTTTCCTCGGCAGAGTCGAGACATTCGTCTCCTCGCCGACACAGGAAACATTCTCGGTCTAGGTCTCGAAGCAGCTCCCACCACTCTTCGAGATCCAAGCATTCAAGTAAGAGAAGTTGAAGACCCCCTTCCTCTTCTGTTTCTCCGGAAAAAGTCACCTGCCCCACAAAACATAGCTCTCAGGCTGAGTGGGAGGAATTCCGTAAAAGGATGCTTAGCGTCTTCGAGAAAGCGGCCTCGACCCCCTCGAAGACAGCTGAGGGTGATACCCTGGGTGAAAGACCCGAAAAATCTAAACGCCGCGAGCCGTTGCACCCGGCGAAAGAAACTACTCGAGAGCGTCACGAACCCTCGAGCAAAGGCACTGTGCCATCGACGCATTGTCGAAGGTCCCTTCGACGCATAAATCTGCATCATCGACACCGCCATTATCGAAGGGCTCATCGATGCATAGGTCGATCGAATCGACGCCGTCTTCGACGCCGAAAAAGAGCAAACCCACAGCCGTAACTACCTCACAGCCAGTGGTCATACCCAGAGCCTCTATCATGACTTTGAGGTTGTCGACAACCTCGAGTAGTATCCCGATCCTCTCGAGTTCTTCGAGGCCACTTCCAAGCCTTTTTCGGTGTTTTCGAAGCCTTTAACGTCCGCATCGACGATGTCGACATTTTCCCAACCGATTACGACAAATTTAGCCCCTTCTGCTCTGGAAATAGAATTTAAGCCATTTCCAAGGTCTGATCATTTTAGACCTTTGTCTTCAATCTATGAGGAAGGGGAGGATTCAGATCAAGAAAGACCCTTTGGGGTGCAGAGATCTGCAACACCAGAACCAGAGGAATTTACCTCTGAGGAAAATAGGTTGAAGGACCTTAGAGAATCCCTACATGAGGCAAGTAGGTTAGATACATCCCCAGAAATAGAATTTGCCAAACCAGACCCAGGGGAACATGCTGAGACCCCTTACAGAATTTTAATGGCAAGAATTATAGAATTCATGGGTTGGTCTACACCTTCACCTGCATTCCAACAGGATGGCCTTACAGACATCTTAGTCAAAGGCCCAGAGGAGGATCCTGTGGTTCCATTTCACGCTGCATTACAAAGAAAAATATTGGCTAACTGGGAAACTCCTGAGGTTATCCCGGCGGTTAACAAAAAGTTATCAGCCAAATATAGGGTATCTAATACTGACCCAGAATTTTTGTCTAAACATCAACTCCAGAGAGTCTGGTTGTCCAAGCAGCAACTGCATCAGGCAGTAGATCAGCAGACCCTACTGTTCCACAGGACAGGGATGACAAAAGATACAACACTATGGCTAAGAAAGTTTTTTCCGTATGTAGCATGGTGTTGAAATCTATTAACGCTACTTGTACGCTCGCAAGGTTCAGCCATACACTTTGGGAGTGTGCTTCATCAGCGGCTGACTGCCTCCCAGAGGGAGAAGAAAGGGAAGCGTTTCTAAACATCATTAAGGATGGTAAAGACGCAATGTGTGAATCCCTTCAAACTGGCATTGATTCTGCTGACAGCATCAGTAGGGCCATGGCGGCAGGTACTACAACCCGCAGATTTGCGTGGTTCGAAAGTCTGGGTTTGCTCCAGATGTACAAGCCAGACTTTTAAATATGCCCTTTGACGGCTCTTCTTTGTTTGGTAATAAGGCGGATGACAGCCTAGAAAAGTTACAGACATCCAAAGCAGCAGCAAAATCACTGGGTGCTGCAATCCGCCAAACGCCATATCGCCCCTCAGGAACCTCTTGGAGAGGTAAGTCCTTTTGCTTTTATTCCGCATTCGGAAAAGGCAGAGGACAGTCGGTTCAAATAGGTCAAAAATGATTCACCCGAGGTGGACGGGGTAAAAATACAAAAGCCGCAGCAGCAGCAGGTACCTCTTTACCATCGCCACCTGCATCAGCCGCCTCTAAATCTCTGAGGACTCTCCTCACAAGACACCAGTAGGGGGCAGGCTAACTCAACATCTGACGGAATGGCAGGCTATTACATCAGATGCTTGGGCATTGGAGACAGTTGCCCAAGGTTACTGCCTGCCTTTTCTACGCATTCCTCAGTCATCCACCGGGGAACAGCTCTCGGAAAGTTCCAGATCCGCTCCTCTTGCAGGAAATTGTAGACCTGCTGGAGAAAGGTGCCATAGAACCGGTACCTGTAGCGGAGAGGAACAAGGGCTGGTACTCCCCCTCCCCCCTACTACTTCCTAATACCGAAGAAGGACGGCGGACTGAGACCTATCTTGGATTTACGAGAATTGAACAAGTTCCTCAGGAAGGACAAGTTCAAGATGGTAACTCTTTCTCAGATCCTTCAGGCCCTCCAACTCACGGACTGGCTGGTATCTCTGGACCTTCAGGATACTTATTACCATGTGCCAATCCATCTCAAACACAGTAAATATCTGAGGTTCGCAATTGGCGACTCTCATTATCAATTTCAAGTTCTGCCATTTGGGCTGACCTCCGCCCGAGGGTCTTTACCAAGCTAATGTCAATAGTGGCTGCAAGTCGAAGGAGGGAAGGGATTCACGTCTACCCCTACCTGGACGATTGGCTGATCAGAGCTGTATCTCCGGAACAAGCTCAGATCCAGCTAGATTATGTCTGCCACTTCCTTTACAAACTGGGCTTCTCCCTCAATTTAAAGAAGTCACAGATGATGCCATCACAGAAACTCCAGTTCATTGGAGCGGTCCTGGACACTTCCCTGGGAAAAGCCTCGCTACTAGAGGTGTGGGCCCAAGATTTTCTGCAGATGGTCACCAAGTTTCAAAATGCCCAACGTCTCCCAGCCTTCGACTTTTTGAGGTTGCTAGGCCTCATGGCATCCTGCATCTTCCTTGTGCCAGAGGCTCGCCTGAGAATGAGATCTCTTCAGTGGGCACTGAGAACTCAGTGGTTGCAATTCTCAGGGAGAATGACAGACCTCCAGGTTCCGGACAAGGTGGCTCGAGACCTTCAGTGGTGGGCCTGCCAGGAAAACATCTTGAAGGGAGAACTGTTTTGGCAACCATGGCTGGAGATAACAGTAGTCACAGATGCCTCACTCGCGGGGTAGGGAGCCCATACCAACGACTTGACCATCAGCGGTCGTTGGTCTCCATCGGAGTCCAGACTACATATCAACCTGTTAGAGCTGAGAGCAATCAGACTAGCGCTGAAGGCTTTTCTGCCATCTGTACAGGGGAAAAATGTCCTGATAATGACGGACAACACAGTGGCCATGCACTACCTCAACAAAAGAGGAGGCGTAGGATCACTGCCGCTGTGCAGAGAGGCAATGCAGCTCTGGTTTTGGGCAATCCAAGAAGGAATCTCTGTCGGCAGTTCACTTAGCCGGAGAGAAAAACGTGACGGAGGACGCTCTGAGCAGGCAGAGTACAGTCTCCCACGAGTGGGAACTAGCTCCGGAAGTCCTTCAACAGATCTTCACCCTTTGGGGAACCCCTCAAGTGGATCTGTTCGCCACCAGCATCAACAGGAAGTGCGATCAGTTTTGTTCAAGGGAATTTCCCCCGAGAGGAGCTCTAGGGAACACGTTCGTAGTGGACTGGGAGTTTCCACTTCTGTACGCGTTTCCTCCAGTCCCTGTCATTCCTCAAATGATCAGGAGGTTGAGAAGGTTCCGAAAGCCATGATCCCAATTGCCCCGGACTGGGCCAGGAGAACGTGGTACCCAGACCTTTTGGACATGTCCATCTGCCCTCCAATTCGTCTTCCGCTCAAGGAGAATCTTCTCTCGCAGAAGGGAGGTCAGGTTCTCCATCCAGACATCAGAACCCTCAACCTTCACGCTTGGTATTTGAAAGGTTGAGATCCAAGGATTGGGACCTCCCAGATGACGTCATGGAGGTGTTGCTTTCGGCAAGGCGGCCAGCAACAAAGACCTTATACCGCTGCCGTTGGAATACATTTTGCAGCTGGTGTAGAGAAAAGAATATCGACCCCTTTTCATGTGGTACACCAACGGTGTTATCTTTTCTACTCTATTTGGCAAATTCGGGCCTTCAGGTTGGCACTATCAAGGGCTATCTCGCAGCGCTATCGATCTTCAAGCGCACTGCAGAGGAACCATCGTATTTCAAGTTACCCTTAGTAATACAATTTCTGAAGGGATTAACCAATGTCTATCCTCCAAGACCATTTCAAGTTCCCTTATGGGACTTAAATTTAGTCTTAAATTTCCTGATGGGTACTCCTTTTGAACCACTCCACTGTTGTTCACTAAGGTTTCTCACCCTTAAAACTGTCTTATTAGTGGCATTGACATTTGCTAGGAGGGTGAGCGAATTACAGGCTCTATCTTGTAAACCCGCTCATACATTTTTTCATAAAGATAAAGTTGTCCTACAAGTGAAACCTAATTTTCTCCCAAAGGTGGTTTCTGAATTCCACATCACTCAGAAGATTACCTTGCCTTCATTTTATCCCCGTAAAAAGAAGGGTGAGGTGGAGATGCGCTATACACCACAACAATAAGGCACACTGATAATATTGTTGATGCTTTAATTGAAACGGAAACAGCTGACACGTGTTTCGACACACAGGTCGTTCTCAAGGCCGAGTAATTGGTAGATCGTGATACGACAAAACAAAAACAAATTCCGAAATGTCAAACCGAATTGAATATGAACATAAACAACAAAAAATGAAAACAAATAAATGGAAATTACAGCACATAAGTCCAGATTAATATCATCACACAACAAAAAGTAGTTGTTGATATAAAACACAATAACACAACACATTGTATAATTCAGGAATTGTTAGCATACCATGAACCAGGGTTGGAGAGTGGAGCAAGGGAGGCGAAGGCAGTTGCAGACAATAAAACAAAGCAAGAAATAAACAATAAATATTGGTATATGAAGCTGTTTAACCTGTAAATCCAATACCAAAGGTTGGTGATCACATTTTAGGTGTATCTCACTCAATAGGTCAGTGCGAGGATGCAAAAAAGAACCCCTTGGGCAGTGCACAGAACACCGGAGCCACCAATCATGCAAAGCAAACACCAGTCACCTGCTTATCAGCAAAGTTTATGTCTAAAAGGATCAGTGAATGACAACAATTAGCCCTTCAGAATAGCAAGAAAAGACATCCGCACAGGAGTGAGCCAAGATCCAGTATAAAAGCATACCATAGAATTCAGGGGTTAAATAATTAAGAACGCTTACCGTGAGCAAATCAATTGCGTTGGTAAATTCAAAATAAGTACTCCCTGTACAAATAACCATTATTATTAAATGCAATAGCACCAATTAAGAAGCATATCAAATTAATGTGCAGAGATGTAAAATATTGGTGAAAATATATGAATCCACATACCAAATGGGGCATCAGGCGATGCAAGTATCACGCTGGTATCATGGACTGAAAGTAATCACTGCCGTAATGGCCGTATTAGTTAACCCCTGAATTCTATGGTATGCTTTTATACTGGATCTTGGCTCACTCCTGTGCGGATGTCCTTTTTCTTGCTATTCTGAAGGGCTAATTGTCGTCATTCACTGATCCTTTTAGACATAAACTTTGTTGATAAGCAGGTGACTGGTGTTTGATCTGCATGATTGGTGGCTCCGGTGTTCTGTGCACTGCCTAAGGGGTTCTTTTTTGCATCCCCGCACTAACCTATTGAGTGAGATACACCTAAAATGTGATCACTAACCTTTGGTATTGGATTTACAGGTTAAACAGCTTCATATACCAATATTTATTGTTTATTTCTTGCTTTGTTTTATTGTCTGCAACCGCCTTCGCCTCCCTTGCTCCACTCTCCAACCCTGGTTCATGGTATGCTAACAATTCCTGAATTATACAATGTGTTGTGTTATTGTGTTTTATATTAACAACTACTTTTTGTTGTGTGATGATATTAATCTGGACTTATGTGCTGTAATTTCCATTTATTTGTTTTCATTTTTTGTTGTTTATGTTCGTACTCAATTCGGTTTGACATTTCGGAATTTGTTTTTGTTTTGTCATATCACGATCTACCAATTACTCAGCCTTGAGAACGACCTGTGTGTCGAAACACGTGTCGGCTGTTTCCGTTTCAATTAAAGCATCAACAATATTATCAGTGTGCCTTATTGTTGTGGTGTATAGTGCATCTCCACCTCACCCTTCTTTTTACTAGTTTTCAGTACTAGCCAGGGTGGACTGGCTGGCGTTGGTGGTAATGCTGCTGACACTAAGATTTTCTGAATGAATCTTCAATTTAATCAGTGATCATTAGCGCGCGGACCTTCACTTGCGAACCCACAGTTTTGTTTTAGCTTATATTGTCGTAAGCCTGTGCCAGCTGACTTTCCCTGTGCAACGATGGCTGATTACATGTCTAACAGAGACAAAGATAGGGCAGCACTATTTGCCCCTAGGGGTAGCACCACTAATGCCTTCAAGAGTAATTTCTCAGTACCTGAGACTCTTAAACAAAAATTTATCAAACTTGAACGCCTATCAAAAAAAGAAATAAACAAGTATTGGGAACAAGCATCCCTTACTAATTACCTTGAGAATAATCTTATCCCTAGAGGCTTGCGGATCTTAACATTTCCTAATTTTGACCATGAAGAGGATGCGGATCTAGCAGAACAATGGGTAGAAAATTTAAACCAAAGTTCCAAACATATGTTAGAACTACTAATCTTACATGCCACTAGAGAGCACAAACAAGTTATTTCCCAAATTCAAGCAATTAAGCAGGAAATTAGTAAAATGCCTAATGCAGAAGAAACAAAACAAAAGAACTTTGAGAAGATGCATGATATCTTGGTAGAGTACCAAGATGAAATCAAGCTACTCAAATTTCGGAAGTATTTTCGTGACGATAAAGATTACCGTCAGGATTGGGTTTACACTTTTCAACCTAAGTATGACAACATCAATACCAATTCCAAACCACCTTCTCTCAATACTACCCCTGCTAGCTCTGATCCTGATTCTGAAACAGAACCAAGTGAATCAGATGTCAATGAGGCTCAACCAAGTGAAGTCCCTAATTTGAAAGGTAAACTTTTTTTGGCCGAAATCTGACGCTACAAAAAGGGCAATGTCAGATTCGCCAATACCAAACAAGTCCGATTCAACAAAAATCCAACTGTGTTTACTCCAACCATGCCAAGCACATCAGGGGTAGGAGGGGGGGCAAACGGCAGCGGAAGCGGAAGCTCAGACGAGGACACGACCCGTCCAGCGATCTTGACTCGCTCCAAGAAACGTTTGGGTCTATAGTTGATCCAGATCTAGTGATTAATCTCTCTGACCGTTCTCTAACTAATGATGAAAATTCTGCATTGAATAAAGGTTTATCTTTTTCTCCAAGTATTGGTACTGATTTTGTGAATTTCCAGGTGGATCTATTTAAATTTCTGAGGAAATTGAAGCTGAAAAAGTTTTTTGCCACTCAAGTTACCATGTACAATCCTAAGCCTAAACCAGATCCCCCTAGTTCCTTCACAATTGGGGATTTAAATGTTATCAAGACCTTGGTCACTCTAGATCATGAGGCCTGTTCACAATCACTTAATGTTGCCCAAGATTTAAGCATCAACCCACTTCATTTGAATCTTAAAGAACTTAAATCCAAGTCCAAATTTACTACTCAATTCTCTGCAGATAATGTAATTGAAACCTTTAATCAAGCATTGACACAAGATATTAATGCATATTTGGATAGGCAGACCAACCCGCATAGAAGAAGTAATCTCACTATCAACCAAAGGAAAGCATTACAAAAATTAGCGGAAGATCCCGTTATTGTTATCAAAGAGGCAGACAAAGGGGGTAATATTGTAATTCTTAACACTTCTGATTACATTACTATGGGCTGCAAATATTTGTATACCCCTGGCTGTTATAAAGTTCTTAAATCTAATCCCACCAAGTGTGTCATCGCAGATCTTCTTGAGTTAATTGATACCTGGCATAGTAAAGGATTTTAAACTGATGATGAGAAATTTTTTTTGTCAAACACTGATCCAACTATACCTACCATGTATTTTCTTACAAAGATACACAAACCTTTTGTGAACTTACCTGAGGTACGGCCCATCATGAGTGGTATTAATTGGGATACTGAAGGCCTATCGAAATATTTGGATGAGGCTCTCAAACCTTTTGTTGTACAAATGTCATCCTATATCCGTGACGGTACTCACATCCTGCAAGGTTTGCAAGCTATTACCTGGGAATCAGATTATTTGTTGGCTACAATTGATGTGGTTGCACTCTACACTAATATCCATCATGATTTAGCCTTGCAGACAATAGACTATGTGTTTAGGAACACCTCAGCATCCTATTCTGATCATGTCTTCATGCTTAAGCAATTTCTTCAATTTGTACTTGCGAACAATGTGTTCATTTTCAATGACCAGTTTTATCTGCAGGTGAGGGGAGTGGCCATGGGGGCGAAGTTTGCACCCTCTTTGGCTAATCTTTTCATGGCCTTCTATGAAGAAAAGCATATTCTTAATCAAGCACAATATGTCTCCAGCATTGTAATGTGGCGACGTTTTATTGACGATATCTTTCTGATTTGGAAGGGTTCTGAAGCTTCCTTTCTCGACTTCTTAAGCTATGCTAACACCAATGGGTTTGGAATTAGCCTCATTGGCCAATGTAATACATGTCAAATTGATTTTCTGGACTTGCATATCTTTCATGAGGGTGATAATGTATACACTAGTACTTACAGAAAACCCACTGAAGTCAACTCAATTTTGGCTGCTCAGAGCAACCATCAACGTGCCACTATTGACAATATTCCAATGGGCGAATTTCAGAGGGCCAGACGTAATTGCACCTTATGTAGAGATTTTGACAGGGAATGTAATATTCCAAATCAGGGCTTCCTCAACCGAGGGTATAAGAGTTCTGTTATTCATAAAGCTTACTCTAAATGTGCTCTAGTCAACCAACGTGACCTCCTGACCGACGTGACTAGGTCAAAGGAACATCCCTCATATATTTCTCTAATCACACCATTCACAGATGACTCTTCGCTTCTGTATAAAATGGTTGCTAAACATTGGCATATTCTGAGACTCGACAAAGATTTACAACCGTATTTGACACTTAAACCGAAATTCACCTTCACTAGAGCTCCAACGATCAAAAATTTGGTGAGTCCTTCGTTTCTTGATAATAGATCGATAACTCCTACATGGTTACAACAACCGGGTGGTTTCCACAAATGTGGTCATTGCAACCAATGTCCTTGGGCTGTAACAAAATGCAAAACCTTTTGTGACAAATTTGGATCACTAATTGATATACGTGATTTCATTAAATGCAGGACTACCTTTGTGGTCTATGCTATTATTTGTACTTGTGAGAAATTGTACGTGGGTAGCACTATCCGTCAACTTCGCATCCGAATAAGGGAGTATTTGTCCAGTCTCAGGATGCCTGAACCTAAATCACCTTTGTCCGTTCACTGGCAATTGCAACACCAGCTGCATAACATTGCTGACTTCCGTTTCATTGGCTTGATGAAGGCACATAGGGGGAAAAGGGGTGGCAATCTTCAACTAAAACTACGCCAAATGGAGGCCAAACTTGTCTATTACGTTGTACAACACGGAGCCTAAATACTGATCATGAGATGTCTGTCTTTCTATAATATGTTCTTCAATTAACTATGAATCATATTCAGTGGCTGGAGTCGTACTGCACCGGAGCCCTCTCAACCTTGCTTGCAAGCACCAGCACCTATTATATATTTTTCGTTTTTTCTTACTTTTTATTCTGGTTGATACGCCCACTTTTGCTTGACTTAGTTCTATTTACATGTATTATACCCCAACTTTTGCCTGATTCAGTTTTATTTACATCTGTTATTTGCTAATGGCTAACTAATTTAACTGCTACTTGGACTCTCAATATTTTGAATATTGTGTGATATACATTGGTAATTCTGCCTTTTTCTTTAATACCTTTGTCTGAACCCGCCATAATATGTGCTCTCTCTCTGAACGAATAATTCTCATTGCTAAGTTTTGGGTTTATTTACCCCAATCTTCTGGGTATTTCTGCTCAATGCAACCCATTTTGGAGTTATATTATTCCGGACACCAGCTCACGTACACTTCTCTCACTTATGATTATTGCAACGTGTTATCTGTGTTGCTTTTGCTTCAGCCTTACGTCCAACGCAATGCTTTGTTTACTTCTGACGTCACTTATCCGACGTCCGATGCGTGCGACGCCGCCGACGTCACCGTTGTGACGTCAGCGACATCCTGCATTTCTTCATTGCGTGCCATCCGGACGGTTGCTTTCTGGGATTTTCCCGTTATTGGTGACTGCTCGATCAAACGAGTAAGTATCGCCCTTTTTCTGCGTTGTATTAGTTTAATTGCTCACGGTTATTGGGTTTCTATGCTGAGTGATACCGTTTACTTTCCATAGGATATATATCTGATACGGCCATTACGGCAGTGATTGCTTTCAGTCTATGATACCAGCGTGATACTTGCATCGCCTGATGCCCCATTTGGTATGTGGATTCATATATTTTCACCAATATTTTACATCTCTGCACATTAATTTGATATGCTTCTTAATTGGTGCTATTGCATTTAATAATAATGGTTATTTGTACAGGGAGTACTTATTTTGAATTTACCAACGCAATTGATTTGCTCACGGTAAGCGTTCTTAATTATTTAACCCCTGAATTCTATGGTATGCACTCTCACTCCTGTGCGGATGTCCTTTTTCTTGCTATTCTGAAGGGCTAATTGTCGTCATTCACTGATCCTTTTAGACATAAACTTTGCAGATAAGCAGGTGACTGGTGTTTGCTTTGCATGATTGGTGGCTCCGGTGTTCTGTGCACTGCCCAAGGGGTTCTTTTTTGCATACCCGCACTGACCTATTGAGTGAGATACACCTAAAATGTGATCACCAACTTTGGTATTGGATTTACAGGTTAAACAGCTTCATATACCAATATTTATTGTTTATTTCTTGCTTTGTTTTATTGTCTGCAACTGCCTTCGCCTCCCTTGCTCCACTCTCCAACCCTGGTTCATGGTATGCTAACAATTCCTGAATTATACAATGTGTTGTGTTATTGTGTTTTATATCAACAACTACTTTTTGTTGTGTGATGATATTAATCTGGACTTATGTACTGTAATTTCATTTATTTGTTTTCATTTTTTGTTGTTTATGTTCATATTCAATTCGGTTTGACATTTCAGAATTTGTTTTTGTTTTGTCGTATCACGATCTACCAATAACTCGGCCTTGAGAACGACCTGTGTGTCGAAACACGTGTCAGCTGTTTCCGTTTCAATTAAAGCATCAACAATATTATCAGTGTGCCTTATTGTTGTGGTGTATAGCGCATCTCCACCTCACCCTTCTTTTTACTAGTTTTCAGTACCAGCCAGGGTGGACTGGCTGGCGTTGGTGGTAATGCTGCTGACACTAAGATTTTCTGAATGAATCTTCAATTTAATCAGTGATCATTAGCGCACGGACCTTCACTTGCGAACCCACAGTTTCGTTTTAGTTCATTTTATCCCCCTCCCCATACGGGGAAAGAGGAAGAAAGGCTGCATAGGCTGGAACCAAGGCAGGCTTTGAGCTTTTACATCAGCAGACTTGCTAGGATTAGGCAAGCAGACGTACTGTTCGTAGGTTACTCAGGGCACAAATTGGGATTACCGATAACAAAACAAACCATTTCCAGATGGATCATTTTAGGCATTCTGGAATGTTACAAACTGGCAGGGAAAGAGCCTCCTCAAAATCTTAGGGCTCATTCAACCAGGGGTATCGCAGCCTCTTCGGCCCTCCAAAGAGGGGTACCAATTCGAGACATATGTGCGGCTGCCACATGGTCGTCTGCACATACCTTCATAATATTTTACAACCTGAATTCCTCCTCTAGCCAAGAGACTAGGTTTGGCAAAGCTGTGTTGCACTCTGTTCACTCTTAAAGGGAAACATGGCAATTTTACTCCCACCTCCAGTTACACACCACTGCTATGGGAGTCTATCAAGATAAGGAATACGTCGGAGGACACAATCCCTTCGAAGAACAAGTTACTTCTTACCTGGTAACGTTCTTTCGATGGGGGTGTTCCTCCGATGTATTCCATATCACCCCTCCCATCCATCCCCTCAGTAAAATGTCCCTTGTGGTTACAGCTTACGCTCCTTCTGGGTCACTAAACAATTCATGTAAAACTGTTAACATCAAAACGGAACTGAGCAACGTACGCTGCGCGAGTTTATTTATACGCATGATGATGTTGCCGCCGATACAGAGGCTGTCGAGGGACATCGGCATGAGGAACATCGACGCGCAGCGCCCTCTACTGGAAAAAAAAATTCTGAGGCCAGCAAGCTGGAGATGATCTATCAAGGTAAGCAATACGTCGGAGGAACATCCCATCGAAAGAACGTTACCAGGTAAGAAGTAACTTATTCTTCTGATCAAACTGGTTTTATCACGGGTAGAAGCACCCAGGATAATGTGAGGCGAGCGGTAAACATTATTGATCTAGGTACTAGAAGCTTTAGATGCCAGGAGAGCGTTTGACAGTCTGGATTGGGAATATTTAAGGCTTGTCTTGAAGAGGTTTGGATGTGGCCCATTCTTCACCAATATGGTTTTAGCAAACTAGTTCCATCAACGAATCTCCTGATCAGTGGATTAACTTCGAGGCAGATCAGGATAGAGAGAGGCACTAGGCAGGGCTGCCCCCTATCACCATTAATATTTGCCATGGCAATAGAGCCATTTGCAGCTCGAATCAGGCAAGATAGGAATATGGAAGGGGTGAAATCTGGAGACACCAATCACAAAATCGCATTGTATGCAGATGACCTTATGTTTTTCATGACAAACACCCGGGACACGCTCCTGAGATTATTGCAGCAATTAAGGGATTTTGCTGAGGTTTCCGGGTTTCATATAAACTATGGGAAATCTAAAGTGCTAAACATAACAGAGGAACAGATAGAAATAGCGGAACTAGAGCAAGCAAATCTCCTGACTTGGTCAAAGGACTCTCTAGGATACCTGGGTGTTCCGTATAACTAGGAAACTCGCTGAGCTGTACGAGGCCAACATCAAACCGTTATGGAAACAACTGCAAGAAGATTTAAGCAGATGGAATAATCAGGAGCTGTCTTGGTTTGCCCGTATAACGGCAGTGAAAATGACTTTGCTCCCTCGCTTACTATATCTCGTTAGCTCTCTCCCGATCAGAATTCCGCCCCAAATCTCTGGAATCTTGCAAAAGGCAATTTCAGACTTTGTGTGGGAAAAGAAAAAGCCTAGAATTCAGAAGAAAGTCATGACGCGTTCCCTGTTACTTGGAGTTCTAGGACTACCAGATCTACAGAGGTACATCCGAGCCGCACATATACTTCCCATGTTGCACTGGAGGGTTCAAAACTCCTCCCCGGGGTGGGTTCAAATAGAGCAAGAAGTGACGGGGTTTCCATTAAAAACATTACATACTCTTCCACCACATAAACGTCAAATGAAAGGGAAATTGTTAGAAGCCACTAGACTGGCGCTTAACAGTTGGGACGGGGAGCTAAAAAAGAGACACATTAAACCTGGACTATGTCCTCGTTCCCCGATAGCGTATAATCCCAAGTTTACCCCAGGGCTCCGGACACACTTTTGGGAGGGATGGATAGCTGAAGAGAATTTGACTCTGGTTGACATGTTTCGAGAAGGCGAACCTCTTACCTTTGAAGAATGTAAACAAAAATTTCAGGTTGGGGGAAAAAGAAAGATATAGATATACCCAACAAAGACATTGGATAACGCACCCATCTGTGAAAAGAGCTGCTACCAGACCCTTGATAGGCCTTGAACACACCCTGCAAGAAGGGTCACCTAGGAAGGGTATTTCTAGATTATACAAACTTCTCGATACGGCTCTCCCAGAGGATGTTTTACACTATAAAGTGAGTTGAGAAAAAGACCTTGGAGAGAACATTACTGTGGAGGAATGAGGGGAGATATGGGCAAGAGCGCATAAAAGCTCCAGATGTACTATAGTAAAAGAATCGTCCTACAAGATGTGCTATCCCTGGTACATGTCCCCATCTAGGTTACATAAAATTAATCCTGAGTACTCCCCACTCTGCTGGAGGGATTGTGGGAAAGTGGGAGATTTCAATCATATGTGGTGGACTTGTCCGAAAGCAAAGATATTCTGGAAAGAAGTCCTAGAACACATAAGGACGATAACAGGGATCACAATGCCGTACGATCAGAAGGTAGTCTTGCTGGGGGCAGTAGCCAAAGGCATCTACCCGGCAAGAGGGCACAGCGCTACGCTAATTACACACCTTCTCTCTGCTGCAAAATTGACTCTGGCTCAAGGGTGGAAATCGATACAAGGTCCAATCGTTGCTTGGTGGTGGATCAAAATATGGGGTATTTTGGCAATGGAGAAAATCTGTGCAATCCAGGCTGACAGATGCCTCAAATTTCTGGCAATTTGGGAGTCCTTCCGCAAAATGGTAAGAGACAGAGAACCACACTTTTTTAGGCCCAAGATTCAGAGAAACCCAGACACTCATTAAAATATTCTATAACTTGACCCACGTAGACATAGAACCCAAAAACTGCATATTGGACAATATTGGAACTGACCACTTGAAGAAGGAAGGGAGGGGGTGGGGGGAACTTTGGGAGGTTGAAAAGTTAAAAACTGCAGTTCCAGTAGAGACAGTTAATGAATTTTCATAGATGATGTGAATTAATGTTAATTTCAGGCTCATGGTTTCATGGTTTGTGGTTTATAAATACTAAATTTGTCTAACTCTCTGTATGAATCTGCAGAATAAATAAACCTTGATAAAAAAAAAGCAAATAGCGCATCTTAAATATTCCTGAGCCATTGTCATGAAATCGGGTGCAAGCCATGAACGATTCATCAGCACTATCATCCCATCTCTTCCCACTTGTGCCTGACCATAATACACTCTAACAAGGTGGGGCACTGGTATTTTTGGAGTCACTAACTGACCCTGCTCATCTCTCCAGAGAGTCCTCCTGTAACTGGCAGCCCTTTTTGATTCAGTTATCCTTTTCACTGGATGCGGCATTCTCCTGCATATAAACTAAGCCCTACATCGTTCCATACTGAGTTTCCTCAAGGACAGATTTAACAGGCAGAATATATGCATCAACCTCTTCTGAGATGTGCGTCAATTTGTCGGTTGTGTCAGTAAAATCATTACCAAAATTTATGGGATCATCCAAAGACTGATGTGCTATACATTGAACAATCGCAATCGGCTCAGTCAGCATCAGAGGATCGTACAGAGCAATCACGTATTGACTATTCTTTATGGTCGTTCCGGTTGAGGTCATGAAGCCTTTCTGCTTCCAGAGCTGACCAGAGTCGTGGGCTATGACGAAATCTATAAGTAACGAAAATCGGTGTAAATGTTAACTGCTGTGGCGAAACAGAAAAAGGACTCCGACTATATTTTGTGCCATGTTAAGAAAACACCTATCCAGTCCTACCACTATGAAAGAAGTTCCCTGGACCACCAACTAAAAATAAAGTGCTCATGAAAGTCTGAAAATAAATATTCCTGAGTCCAAATCCTATTCGGCTAACTGGCCTTACCGCTTAAGAAACATAGCAAAATGGAGGAGGTCGGAGTAATAGTCTGTCTGTGGCTTCTGCCTGACCCAATCACTTGGATCTCTTGTCCATAGGATTCACAAGTTAATCAATATCACCAAACGCTGTTCACAACTTCTCTGCTGGTTTAGTAGGTAACATATCAGTTCTTTTCAATTCTCTCTGCATGAAGAAATGTTTCTTTACAAAATTCCACCAATTTGGACTTGGTTCTGTACAATGTTCCTATATTATGCTTGAGCACTGGAACCCTCCAGGTTCTTTCTCTCTCCAATTATGTAGGTTATACTTAGTGGCTCTTGGACTTCCCAAAGCCCTTTGGCCTTTTAACAGGCTTACTTTGGGGTGTCTCCCTGTTCAGGTTTTCTTGGCTCCCTTAACCCTGTTGGCTTTCCCAGCCTCGAATGAAAGTCTGTTTCTCAGGGCTGCCCAAGCCCTCTGGCCCTCTGATAGGCTTACTTTATCTCTCGGTGGGGCGTCTGCCCATTCAGGTTTTCACAGCCCCTATAAGCCCTCCTGACTTTGCCAGGCTGGAATGTTAAAGTCTTAGTTTCTCTGGGCTCTCTGAAGCCCTCTGACGCGCTAATCGGGTTGCTTTAACTTCACTTAGGTTGGGCACCTGCCCACTTTGGTTTATCAGGCTCCCGTAACGTTCCCCAGCCTCGAATGTCTCTGTTCGCCCATCTGAATGGCGTTACCTCTTTGGGAGCGTTTGCTTCCCTTCCGCTGCTTGGCTTGGCAGCTATTGCACTTCTTGTGCAGAGTTGGGGCCTCCGGGCTCTCCGCTGTAGTCTGGTCTCTTTGTCAGTTAACAGGCCTCAGGCCCACCACGACTTCCATTTTGGTGCATCACCAGGTGAGATGGTTTATTTATCGTCCCTGTCTCCTATCTGACCCAGGCCTCTTTGCCGGTCAGAGCGCCAACCTTATGGTGTCTTCTGAGCGTCTTGATTGCTCTCCACGCTACCCTCCAGGACGTCCCTCTATCAGACTCGCCCTTGCATAGGATTCTCTCCATGATTCAAAGTTCCTCTTGCTTTTATGCACGTCATCCAAAGCAAAAGGAAATGTGTCTTTCCTCGTTGTAGAGTTCATGCGAGATCCAGCAATACCTGAAACCAAGGAGATTGAAGAAATGTCACTGTTTGGAGGATTCAAAACCGGAGTAACAGTCTTTCCAATTCCCAAGTAGGCAGACCTTGTACACTGGACCAGGAGTTGCTTAGCGGAATGGGCGTCCTTGTCCCCAAGAAGGGAGTCACTCCCAGTGAGGTCCTGCTTGCCCAAACCCCTAGGAAGGGTTTGGCTGAGTGGGCTCCCTCACTAGCTTCAAAGGGGGTGGTTCCCCCTTGGGAAGAAGCGACAAATACCCTGGATTTGCCACACTGCTTGTTGAGCAGCCAGTCGGCAAGCCCTAGTGAGAGCAACCAACTCGGCTACCTGTACATACGTCACTTGGGGTAACTTTCCACTCTCTACTACCTCCCCTGGGGCACAGACGCCCCTCCCCCCTGATACCTCGGAAAGATCTGTTCTAGGCATCACCAGGCAATCTGTGACATTCAGTCATGAGGGCCACAGTCATGTGGCTCTCCCTCCTATGATGTAGGCACCGATTCAATACTGGATCTGGCTGGATTCAATACTGAGGATCGGTTTAAATTAATGTTCAATGAGTTTAGTAGGAGCAGCTCGTGTTTACTCTCTAGAAACAGATGTGTCTTTGTTTTCAACAGTAAAGATGCCACTGCATTTGGGACAGCCACTATCTGAGGTGATACCAATACAATGTTTTCACTCTATTCTACAGCAAACGCAGCAGCAGCCACAAATCGGAGTGGCATCCCAGCTGCGACCGGATCTAGCTCTTAAGTCTAATAAGCAACCGCCCTATGATGAATTCCATGATTTGAAGTGAGGACTGCCAGGGCTATGCCATTCCTTTCATGGCAATATAAGTGAATCCCTTTTTATAGTCGTGCAAGCCCCTAAATGATTTTAGTAAAAGCTTCCTCTGCTTCTAGTGTCCACTGCAAGATCTATGGGGTATTTAGGCGGGTCTGTGCTGAAGTGGTTTAACTATCTCTGCACATCCCGAGATCAACTGCGGGCAGTAACCGACTATTCATCTATAATATCATGAGCTCAGTAATGGACTGTACAGGGGCATAATTGAAGCTTTTTCTGAAAAGCTTGGAGCCCTTTCTCTTGCAATGCAGTTAATAGCACTGTAGTATCTTTCCTGCAAATCTCGCATGATGCTGAACCAGTAAGTCATCTACATATTGCATTTCTTTAGCTGGTGCGTAAAAAGGGTGAGGGACTCTGTATACCCATAGGGAAAATGGGTCCAGGTGTACTGGATTCCCCTATGTGGAAATGAGAAAAGGTATTGATTACCTTGTTTACGGGCACTGAGGAAAAAGCTGAAAAGTGGTCGACTACCATGAAATGTGTTGGTGGGATACAAGATGGTATGGTGGCCGTATTTTGGCACAACTGGAAATTGACATATTCCCACAGTGAGAGCCGCTCTTGGTAGCTGAACAAAATGGTAAACCTCCTTCCGCATCTTTTTCCCCTGGAAAAATCGGAGTATTGCATGGACTGCTTGTAGGGACTATAATACCCTAGTTTAGAAGCTATTCAATGACTGCCGGGATACCTGCTTCAACATCAGTTTTCACTGGGTATTTGGGGGGAAGGTGGTTGTGGGCAACGTCTTAAAAGGGTCAACCTTTATTCGTATATTGTATCCATATATCATACTTCATTGTCATGGGTGGCCCATAAGAAGTCCGGTATTGAATCATTCAAAGCCTGTAGATCACTAAACCACTGCTTATCCTCTTTCCCCGACTTTTTCTGCCTGCTCTTCTCGAAGGGTTGCCATGACCGCTTCAGTGTTGTCCAAGAGCATGCTCAAAAACTGTTACGTTCACCTGGTATCCACGGGGACGCCACCCAGCCGTAGGGACTCTCTCTAGTATCCTTCTCTGCGGTCCCCAGGTGTGGCCAGCGGGGGAGTTCTGCCTGTAATACAGGAGGGCTATGTTCAAGACTGGCCAGCTGGGGTAATCAGCCCCCCACCACCCCGTATGCCTGCAGCCTCTTTGGGCCTCTCCTCACCTTATTGTTAATTCAGGTGCGCTCTCCGTCCTGCCTTCTTGGCAGGAGCGCGTTGTCCTTTGTGGGCAGATGCAATCTAGTTACTTCACTGATGCCGGCCCGTTTGAAGTCTTTTAGGTAGGTCTTATTGCTGTTGTATATTATTGTTATTCTTGCATGCCTTTCTTTGTTTAATAAATGTCTCTTTCTCTTCCTTAGGTGCGCGGAAGTCCAGTGTGATGCAGTGGCTGAATTGGGTCTTGCCGGTAAATGACGACGTGTAAAGAGCGCTATGATGCGATGCGGTAAGTAGGCGCTATGCGCAGAGCTGTGATGCCTTGCCTTTGCTAACCTGTTGTCTTTTCTTTCTCATAGGTCGCGGTGCTCACCCGGAGTGTGGAATTTCGAGGCGATGCTGGTTGAGGGGCGACTTGCGAGGTAAGCCTTTTGGCACAGTTCGTTATGTTGTAAGTCTCTAATATCTTGTTTTCCTTCCTTTTTTGCAGATCCATCGGTCCGGGAGACGCGCTGATCCTAGGACGCTGTTCGCAGGAGCTGTGGGCAGCTAACGATGAAAATTACAGGTAAGCTGCTTCTGCTAACGATGTCCCTTTGTCTCCTTACAGATGCTGTTCTTCCGAAGTTCACGGGTACAGTTGAACACGGTGAACGTCACGTTGCAGGATTGCAAAGTAACGTGAAGCGTGTTATCCAGGTCGGGTGTGGTTTAAATAGCTTCAAGAAAGTAGTCCAGGTAAAGTAGTTCCTAGGCTACCACACCCAAAACACTATACCGCATAGCTTGGTTCCTAGGAGCCAAGCTATGTGGATGCCTCCATGTTGGCTGGCACTTGAAATAAAGTAGTTCCCTAAACACATGTTATTAAGTATGAGCCTGGCACCAAAGGTCCCAGGACCGGCCCCAAGAGGGCCTAGGTAATGGATGCCTAAGTTTATTGGAGACCCAAGCCAAGACCCCTCCTGGCCCATGGGCTTGCCAGAGGGGTTTCTAGATGTGGGTCGTGACAGCACCCCGCCTCCCCCCACCCCCTCCCAAGGCCCCTCTCATGGTGTTTCTTCTGTCCGGTACAGCCCGGTACACGGTTTGGAAAGTTTCGATGATATTTTCTGATCAGACGTGGTGCATGAATGTTCTCACAGGGTTCCCAAGATCTATCTTGGGGTCCAAATCCCTTCCAATCGACTAGATAGTATAGCTTGCCCTTAGAATACTTGGAATCCAGGATATGTCTGACTTGAATTCTGGTTTTCCGTCAATCAGTATGGGCTTTGGTGGTGTCCCAATCCGTGTACCGGGCTGCATTGGTTTTAAAAGGGACACATGAAATACAGGGTGGATTTGTAGGTTAGGTGGTAAATCTAGTTTGACGGCCGCTGGATTAATAATTGCCTTGATGGTGTAAGGCCCTAAGTACCTGGGTTGAAAGGTCCGGGTTCCCTTGATGGGTACGAATCTGGCGGCTAGCCAAACCTCGTCTCCTACCTGCTAGTCAGGGGCCTTTTTCCGGTGTTGATCAGCAAATTGCTTTTGCCTTTCCTTTGCGAGAACAAGATGTTTTGGCCTTTTTGAAAGCCTGAGTGATGTTGGTGTGAAGAGTTTTCACTGCTGGAATTTCCAAACTGGCTGGGAGATCTAGTTCTGAGGTACGTGGGTGTCTACCATGAAGGGTATAAAGGGTGTTTGTCCCGTACTGGAATGCAAGGAATTGTTATATGCGTACTCGGCTATCCATAGTAAGTCTTTCCAGTCTCTTTGTTCATGGTGCAACATGCACCGTAGATACCGCTCAAGTGTCTGATTGGTTCTCTCGGTCTGACCGTCCATTTGGGGGTGATGGCTAGTGGATAGCCGAACGTCAATCTGCGCCATTGCACAACACTTTCTCCAGAAGTTGGAGACGAACTGGCTATCTCGATCGGAGATCAGGACTGATGGGAAGCCATGTAGTTTAACAATACCGTCCAGGAATACTTTGGCTAAAGTGGATGTGTCAGGGAGGCCTTTGAGCGGAAATAAGTGTGCCATCTTTGTGAATAAGTCTTTGACAACAAGAATGGTGTTAAACCCTTGACTGGGAGGTAGGTCAGTGATGAAGTTGAGGGAAAGAGTGTGCCATGGAGTGGGAGGAATGTCCAAAGGTTGCAGAAGACCGGATGGTTTTTGTTTTTGCGACTTATTTTGTGTGCAGAAGTTCTGTTTTACCTTGGCTAGAGTCTTGGTGATTCCAGGGTGCCCTTCGATCAGAGAATCGTGGTAACCTGAAATGATTTATTGTTGTAACTCCTTGGTGGGCACGTACAGACGATCCTTAAAAAAGGTTAAGTGATCTTTGATGGAATATTGTTCCCCTTGCGCTTTCCATGCGAGGAAAGCGTCAGGATTCATGGTCCGTTGAATCTCGTTTCTCTGTTCTACTTGGGTTAAGGCCGTAGTGAGGCCCAAGAGTTTGTCTTCAGGTATGATGGCACTGGGTCTGGGGTCGTATATACTATGTCATCAGTGCCTGTACAAGAGAGTGCATCAGCTTTTCCATTCTTGACCCCTGGTCGAAATGTGATGACAATCATATTCGGCGAAGAAAAGGGCCCACCGCAATTGGCGTGAAGACTGGGCTTTAGCTGTTTTAAGATATTGCAGGTTTCGGTGGTCCGTGATAACTGTAATGGTGTGTCTGGCCCTCAGAAGGTAGTGCCGCCAGGCTTTAAAGGGGATTTGATCGCCAAGAGCTCTGTCTGTGATGGCGTAATTAATCTCCGTAGGTGAGAATTTTTTGAGCAGAAGGCCACTGGATGTAGCTGGCCGGGTTCTGGATCCCTCTTTGAGAGGACAGCTCCCATTGCTATACTGGAAGCATCCGTTTCCATGATATAAGGGAGATCTGGGCGAGGATGTCACAGGATTGGCGCGGAGGTGAACCTTTTCTTAAGTTCCTGAAAAGCTTTTTCTGCTTCTTCGGTCCAGGCAAATGTTTTCTTGTTTTTTCGTAGCAATCGGGTGTACAACCTGAGAGAAGTCTGATATGAGTTTGCAAAGCCCATCATGCTTTGTACCCCTTTCAATGACGTTGGTGATGGCCATTTCAAAACGGCGTCTACTTTATGCATGTCCATTCTGATGCCTCCTGGAGTAAGAATAAAACCCAGAAACACAACTTCAGTGACGTGAAAAAAACACTTTTCAAGCTTTGCATATGAACGATGTTCACGGAGCTTGGTGAGGACTGAAAGAACGTGCTTGACATGATACTGTTTCGAGGTTGAGTACACTACGATATCATCTATGTACACTAGGGCGCAGACATCAATTAACTCTCTCAAGACGACATTCATGAAACGTTGAAATGCTGCTGGAGCGTTGCATAACCCAAAGGGCATGACTTGATATTCGCACAAACCGTATTTGGTACGGAAAGCAGTTTTCCATTCATCTCCGCTTCTGATTCGGACCAGGTGGTACGCTCCTCGAAGGTCCAATTTGGTGTAAATCTGGACATCTTTGACCTGATCCAGCATTTCAGCGATAATTGGCAAGGGGTAACGGTTCTTCACAGTGATCTGGTTTAATGCGCGTTAGTCAATACAGGTTCTTAAATCCCCTTCTTTTTTCGGTACGAAGAACAAAGGACTGGCTGCAGGGGGCTTTGATGGACGGATGAATCCGTTTGCAAGGTACTGGTCTAAATAAGACTTCAGATGAAGGTTTTCAGGTTCCATAAGAGCATAGATTGTACCGCAAGGGACTTGAGCACCTGGAACAAGGTCAATCTGACAGTCATAGGGCCTGTGCGGACATAGTGTGTTTGCTTGGCCCTTCTGGAATACATCCTGGAAATCGTGGTGTTCCTCAGGCAAGGTATTAGTTACTCCCAGGGTTGATGCTGTCGGTCCGGAAGTCGTAGAGATACTGAAAGCAGGTTTCTGTTCTTGATAATAACAGGCTGGGGAGCAGTCGCTGGGGAAGGTTAATTTCCGTGCCCACCAGTTAATCAAAGGGTTGCGAGCAACTAACCATGGCATCCCTAGTATGAGCCGGAATTGAGGTGCCTTGATGAGATCGAACAAAATAAGTTCCGATGTCCGTCCTGGCACAGCAAAGTTATCTCGGCTGTGCATTGGGTTACGGGTCCGGAAGAGATTTCTGTCCCATGCACCGTAGTTAACTTGTCCGTAGTTGGCTTGGAACATAGGGGAAGCCCCAACTCTACTGCCAGGTCTTGATCTATATAATTCCCAACTGCACCGCTGTCGATGTATGCTTCAACGGCATGCATTCTTGACGACCGTTGGTTGTTAATTAAGATCACTGGTATTGCAAAGTGTGAGGTCGGTGGCTCTTTTCTCTCACTCGACAAACTGACCTCTACGTTTGCCGAGCTAGGTAGTTTTCCGATTTTGATTCCTTCTCCATCTTTTTCCGTGGCCCCGACGATCTTCCTTGGAGGTTTTACTGGGCAGTCCTTCAGGAAATGTCCTGTCCTGGTTTTCCGCAATACAGACATAGTTGTTGTTGTCTCCTTTTATCTCGCTCTTGTTTTGTTAGTGGAGGTCGTACCCCTCCGATTTGCATGGGCTCCATAGTATTTTCCTGCACTCGAGTTGCATTGTCTCTAGGTCGAACGTACACCGCCCGGGGGTCCATTTTGGAACGGTCTGCTTTTCGGTCTTGCAACCGGTGGTCTAGTTGTACGACCAAATCTATGAATTCAGAACAGTCTCTGGGAGGATCAACCACTTGGGCTAGAACGTTTTTTAATTCGCTTCGTAAGCCCCGATGAAACAACGTGGTTCTTTTTGTTTTCAGGCCACCTAGCTTCAGCAACCAATCTGTTCAAAGTATCAATGTACGTTAACAAGTCCTGATTCCCCTGTCGAAAGGAAAGGAGTTCATTGTCCACTGCTTGCTCTCGGGTATGGTGAGCAAAACGTTTTTCCATTTCCCTCTGAAACCCCCCAAAGTTATGTAATAAAGGGTCATCATGGGTCACCAGTGGTACCGACCAATCTGCTGCGCTACCACTTAGGTATGATAAAACAAAGGCTACCCGAGCTTGGTCATTTGGGAATGCTCCAGGCCTGCAAAGAAAGTGAAGGCGACACTGATTCATGAAAGCTGCGTACTTCCGTGGGTCACCTGCAAACCTCTCCGATTTGTACCGGAGTGGAGGTAGTGGATGGCATGGTAGGATTTTGCATTGTTGGGTTGTTTCCAGGTAGAGGCGTCTGTCCTGCCTGTGATTGCAAGTATTGCCTGCTAATTTCCTCAGTGGCTACTTAGTCACTAACAAGTCTCTCCGGAGAGCGTTAGTCTCTTGTCGGGCAGAATGAAACTCGGCACGAAGTTCTCCTAACAATTGGGCCAATTGGTCTAATTCTGATGTCACCATGGCGCCCAGGTGGATTGGTTTGGCAGGCTTCGCGTTTTGTTACGCTCACCTGGTATCCACGGGGACACCACCCGGCCGTAGGGACTCTGGTATCCTTCTCTGCGGTTCCCAGGTGTGGCCAGCGGGGGAGTTCTGCCTGTAATACAGGAGGGCTATGTTCAAGACTGGCCAACTGGGGTAATCCGCCCCCCACCACCCTGTATGCCTGCAGCCCCTCTGGGCCTCTCCTCACCTTATTGTTAATTCAGGTGTTCTCTCCGTCCTGCCTTCTTGGCAGGGGCGCGTTGTCCTTTGTGGGCAGATGCGATCTAGTTACTTCACTGATGCCGGCCCGTTTGAAGTCTTTCAGGTAGGTCTTAATGCTGTTGTATATTATTGTTATTCTTGCATGCCTTTCATGGTTTAATAAATGTCTCTTTCTCTTCCTTAGGTGTGCGGAAGTCCAGTGTGATGCAGTGGCTGAATTGGGTTTCGCCAGTAAATGATGGCGTGTAAAGAGCGCTATGATGCGGTGAGTAGGCGCTATGCGCGCTGTGATGCCTTGCCTTTGCTAACCTGTTGTCTTTTCTTTCCCATAGGTCGCGGTGCTCACCCGGAGTGTGGAATTCCGAGGCGATGCTGGTTGAGGGGCGACTTGCGAGGTAAGCCTTTCGGCACAGTTCGTTATGTTGTAAGACTCTAATATCTTGATTTCCTTCCTTTTTTGCAGATCCGTCGGTCCGGGAGACACCTGATCCTAGGAAGCTGTTTACAGGAGCTGTGGGCAGCATACAATGAAAATTACAGGTAAGCTGCTTCTGCTAACAATGTCCTTTTGTCTCCTTACAGATGCTGTTTTTCCGAGGTTCGCAGGTACATTTGAACACAGTGAACGTCACGTTGCAGGATTGCAAAGTAACGCGAAGCGTGTTATCCAAGTCGGGTGTGGTTTAAATAGCTTCAAGAAAGTAGTCCAGGTAAAGTAGTTCCTAGGCTACCACACCCAAAACCCTATACCGCATAGCTTGGTTCCTAGGAGCCAAGCTATGTGGATGCCTCCATGTTGGCTGGCACTTGAAATAAAGTAGTTCCCTAAACACATGTTCTTATTAAGTATGAGCCTGGCGCCAAAGGCGCCAGGACAGGCCCCAAGAGGGCCTTGGCAATGGATGCCTACGTTTATTGGAGACACGAGCCAAGACCCCTTCTGGCCCATGGGCTTGCCAGAGGGGTTTCTGGATGTGGGTCGTGACAGCAACACTCCCATCGAGGGTGTAGTATATGGTGCTCCCAATCTTACATAACAGATCTCTCCCCAGTAAGTTTCCAGGTGACATGGGGCTTAAGAGGAATACATGTTGCTCAGTAATGGCACATAACGTAACCATGAGGGGCTCAGGAACTGGGTGGACAATTGTGTTGTTTAAGATGGCCACTGCCCTGGCTATCTTCTTGGATAAGGGAATATGAGGGAAAGCATAAATTCGGAATGCAAATCTATTCGCTCCTGTATCTACTAAACAAGCTACCGGTATCCCTTACACTTAACATGGGAAATACAGACCTTCCTGGTCCACTGGAATTTTGGGAGCTTCCAGAGTCTCTACCCCCTCTGGTTGTCAGAAACCATTCCGGTCTACCCCTGGCCCATTATGATCAACATGAACAAAAGGATTAGTTTTAGAATCCGGGAATTGGTGCAAAGCCCCCTGTGGAACTGCCTGCATCTGAACCTGTCCACCCTGTTGTGGTATCAGGGTATTCATAGGTCCCATACTGGTATGGCCTCTGTGATCTGAATGGACATTAATTCTACCAATGGCCCTCCTGTCTACAATAGTTGCATGTTAAGGGGTTTGCCACTGTGGCCCTCGGCCTGGTTGGTTCTGCCACCCTCCCTTTTGATCATGTGATCTCCAGGCCTCCTGGTATTCAAACTGTCACCATGATCGCTGCTGTTGCAGCTGTCCCATGTATCCCCCCCCCCTGCTGGTTCTGATGTCTGCTGCCCCATCTTACCCCCTCCCAGGGTCCCTCTTCCTTGGCCTTCCCCCCCTTTGCACATTGTTCAAGGTATTTTGCACTAATACCTGTAACTGTCGCTGAAAGTCGGCATTTCCAGCGTCATAAGTTTATTCTCAAAGGTATCTTTCTTTTGCTCCTGGCATGAGACTAAGTGAGTTGTACCTGGACCTTCGGTAAGAGCCAGGCAACAAATGAATTTGCTGCAGCCTCCTGAGCTGTCTCATATGGTAACACCTGAGTTTCGAGTAAACGCCACCTTCAATCTGTCTAAAGACAGGCAGGGCGCATTATCACCGACGCCATCGGCCACGAGCCAACGCTCTGGCTCGGTGAAGAGGAAGTCTGAGAACCCGGGTAAGCTTCGGGAGAAGCCCTGGTCGATCCTGACGGAGACAGCCGAGGGGGAGCGAGGAGGCGACCCTCCCCTCAAGGTGAAGGCCTCAGGCACGCCCAAGGTCGTGAAGGCCTTGATTCACCCAGCTAAGGCCTCAATCGAGGGAGTCGTGGCAGCCCTGGCGAAACCTACGGAGGCTTCCCCAGTGGAGGCAACTGCAGGGGCTAGAGTTAATCTTTTCTGCCTATCGAGAAGACCCCTGTGAAACCCCAGCAGGAGAAAGAGGTGGGGGGGCATGGTAGCCATAACTGACATGGATACCACCTCTGAGGATGAGTTGGCGAGCGTCCAAAGGATCCTGGACAAGAAGTTCGAGGAATCCAAGGCCCACAGGAAGGATCCCGACGAGGCAAACGAGGAAAGCAACGGGGGAGCCGATGAGGAAGATAGGGCCACGGAGGACCCCACGCCCCAACCGTCGGTCCCATTGCAGCCGCTGCCCATACCACAGGACAATTCAGGAGCTATCTTGATGGCTATACAGGCCCTGTGCACGGAGATAAGGACAAGGATGCCCTCCCCTCCCACCGAAGACCCAGCGGAACCTGGTCCGTCGGGGAGTCCGCCTAACAAGCGGAGACAAGACCATTCTCCTCCCCCCCCCTTCCAGCCTTCACCTCCATCCACTCCTCCGAGGGATGAGACTGGAACGGAGACGGCGACGACTGGGACGGACGACGATGGTTGTGATGACGGAATGGACCTCCCTTCACCACCTCCTCGGGCCTCCCCCCAGACAAAATTGGCTCCTTCCACGCCATGATCGCCAGGGCATCCGAGCTCTTCCAGCTCTCCCCCAAAGAACAGAAGAAGGAAAGTTTCCTCTACCAATGGCTGGAGGCCAAGAGGAAGACTGTCCTCTCAGTCCTGTTACTGGACGACATCTGGGACGAGGGGCTGGCTCTCCTGAAGAACCCGTCCACGGCTCCTGCTAAGGGAGACCGGTACAAGAAGTAGTACCGGGTCCCGCGCTCCGCCCCTATGTTCCTCAGGGCACAGCCGTCCCCGGATTCAGTGGTCTCTGGCGGCCAAGAAGAAAGCGGCGGGGGCAATAGCCTCAACTTCAACATCCCCGCCGGACGGCGAGGGGAAGAAGCTGGACCTATGGGATAACGGGTCATCTCATCGGCGGCAACAACGATTAAAGCGCCCAACGCCCTTGTGATTGTGGCACGCTACGACAGGGAGCTGTGGTTCAAGATCTCTCCCTTGCTGGACTTTCTCCCGGATGACAAGAGGGCTGAGGCCCTGGCAATCCTACAGGAAGGAGAAGTGGCGTCGGACCACGCCATTACGGTGGCCATGGACATCGCCAACACTGGCTTTCGTCAGATGGGCAACAGCGTTTGCCTTCGCCGGCGCGGTTGGCTCAAGGCCACCAACTTCCGCCAGGACATGCAGACCAGGGTTCTGGACATGCCTTTCGACAGGAACAACCTGTTTGGCAAGACAGTGGACGAGTCACTGCAGGCCATCAAGGCGGACACCAAGACGGCTCGGGCCTTGCATATTCTTCAACAACGACGGCCGTATTTTCTAAACTCCGGAGGCAAGCAAGGTGCCTCGAAAGGATTCGGCGGCAGTTCTTGGCGCCTCGTCGTACCGCCAAGCGGCCTGCTCCTCGTCGCAGGAGGCCTACAGAGGACGCGGCAAGACAGGAGGATCCCGTCGGCGGCAAGGCCGCAATGAAGCAGGATTGAACCTGAGCACCCCGGTGGGAGTCCATCTCCACCGACCGTTGGGTGCTGGATGCCCTGGCCCGCGGGCACACTCTGTAATTTCTAAAGAAGTGTCCTCATTTTCCACCTGTGGCCAGTAAGGAAAACCACATCCCTCAACTGCTGCTGGAGGTACGGGCGATGCTAAGAAAGGGAGCCATCAAGCTCGTCCCAAAGAGGCTCTCGGGCTCTGGATTGTACACACAATACTTCCTCGTCCGGAAGAAGACCGGCGGTTGGCACCCCATCCTAGACCTTCGTCGTCTAAACAAGTACATCAAGTCCCAGAAGTTCTGGATGGTCACCCTCCAGCATGTGCTGGGACAGCTGGAGGAGGGCGACTTCCTATCGTCGCTGGACTTGGAGGATGCCTACTATCACATCGCCATTCTAAAAAGACATCAAATTCCTGCGGATTGTGGTCCCAGGGCGACACTATCAGTTCAAGGCCCTTCCCTTCGGATTGAAGTCGGCACCCAGAGTGTTCACCAAGTGCCTTGCCCCAGTGGTGGCGCGGCTGCGCCTGCAGGGGATCCATGTCTACCCCTACCTGGACGATTGGCTCATCCGAGCAAAGTCAAGAAAACTCGCTGTCGATCACACAGCAAAGAACGTCCAACTGCTCACGGATCTAGGATTCTCGATCAACTTCGCGAAATCCCACTTGGTACCGTCACAAGTCACCCTGTTCCTGGGAGCCAGGCTAGACACAGTGGCATGATTGGCTTCTCCATCGGAGGAAAGGACGAAGGCCATCCTGGGCAAGGTATAACGGCTGTTGACCATGGACGAGGCCAGGGTGAGGTCCATCAAGTCCCTGCTCGGCATGATGTCCTCGTGCATATACCTTGTGCGCCTCTGCAGACTGCGGATGCGACCACTAAAGGAGTTCCTCGACGCCCGTTGGATGCAAGCGACGGGAAGCTTCAAAGACAGGATCTCACTCAACGAGACTTTCCGCCAAGTGATCCGGTGGTGGGGCACCCACGCACATCTGGCGGCGTGCATGGACTGCCAGACCCCGGCACATCAGGAAACGTGACGGCGGACGCCTCCCTGGAGGGATGGGGAGCGCACACCGGGGATCTCCATGCAAGAGGCCTTTGGCTCCCGGAGGAGAGGTAACTACACATCAATGTCCTGGAGCTCCGAGCCATGTTCTGGGCCCTCAGGTCGTTCCTTCCGTCCCTCAAGGGCAAGGTGGTAAGGGTCTTCACCGACAATACCACCACCACCACCGTTCTACATCCAGAAGCAGGGAGGCACCAGATCCCCAGCCCTATCCAAGGAAGCCCAGGATCTGTGGCACTGGGCTGTCGCCCAAGGGATGTTTCTGGTATCCTTCCATCTGGCAGGAATAAAGAAAACCATCGCCGACTCACTCAGCAGGGAGCTGCGCTCGTGCCATGAGTGGATCTCCTATTCCGACCATGGAGCAATCCCGAGATCAACCTATTCGCAATGGCAACGAACGCCAAGTGCCGGAGGTTCCGCAGCAGATTTCCCCAGCCGGGGAGCATGGGCGATGCCTTCTCTTTCCCCTGGGACTGCCTGTTCCTGTGTGCGTTCCCACCGTTGCCGTTGCTGCTGCGACTCATCAGTCAACTCAGACGGTCCCGGTGCAGGATGATCGTCATCGCACCGGCATGGCCGAGGCAGATCTGGTTCCCGGACCTTCTGGACATATCAGCGTCTCCCCCCCCTCCTCCCCCCAGTCAAACTGCATACGGACGCGGATCTTCTTGCCAGAGAAGGAGACACCATCCTCCACCACGACCCGGGGTCGCTGAACTTTCAGGCCTGGTTCCTGCAGCACTAGAGTTCGGAGGGTACGATATCCTGGCAGACTGCACAGAGGTGTTTGCAAAGGCCAGGGCGTCCTCGACTCTCGTGCTATGGACTCAAATGGAAGAGGTTCTCTATCTGGTGCCGTGCACAGAAGATTAACACTCTGCGGATTACAGCCCCTCAAGTGCTGTCGTACTTGCCATCGCTGGCCAAGGCGAGGCTGGCACATGCCTCCATTAAGATCCATCTGGCGGCTATCTCCCGCTACACCAGAACTATGGGGCGCTCATCGCTATGGTCCCATCGCCTGGTGAAGGAGTTCATGAAAGGACTGTTCCATCGTTCCCACCGGTGAAGGCTCCGGCCCCGGAGTGGGAGGTCAACGTGGTGCTGACCAGGCTCATGGGGCCACCATTCGATCCGTTGCATTCGGCACTGTCAAAGTTCCTGTTGTGGAAGACAGCGTTTCTTGTGGCCATCACCTCCGCACGATGAGTGGGAGAAATCCAGGCCTTCTCCTGTAAACCTCCATACCTGACTTTCCACAAGACGAGGGTGGTGCTGAGGACGCACCCCTCCTTCATGCACAAGGTGCCATCGGACTTCCATCTCAACGAGCCCTTCGTCGCCGGCTGAGAGGACTTTGCACTCGCTGGATGTAGCTAGAGTGCTGAAGTTCTACGTGGACCGCACAAAGCCTTCGGAAGACATCACAACTGTTTGTGAACTTTGGACCTGTGAACCAAGGGAAGCCCTCTCGAAGGCTTCCATTTCCAGATGGCTCTCCAGCTGCATCATGCACTGTCACCGGTTGGCAAACCGACCTTTGCCTGGCCGTCCGAGAGCTCATTCGACCAGAGCGATTGCTGCTACAAAGGCGTTCTTGTCTGGTGTGCCCCTGCTGGACATCTGCAGGGCTGCTACGTGGAGGTCGACGCACACCTTCACGAGATTCTACTGCATCGACCGGGATTCCAGGGAGGAGTCCAGGGTCGGCCAGGCAGTGCTGCGCAACCTGTTCGCCTGAAGGTGGGCCTGGTGAGGAGGTAAGAGTTACTTAATGTTGAGTTGATGAAATGCTTAATGTTGAGCCTTGCCACCTCCCGTGGTTGTGCATGTGGGTACTGCTATGAATTCTTATATTCATGAGCATGTGAATCCATGCCAGACCCCATGCTGGAGAAGGAACAAGTTACTTACCTGTAACTGTTGTTCTCCAGAATGGGTCTGGCATGGATTCACATGCGAACCCTCCCTCCTACCCCTCTGCGGCTCTTCTCTTGGTCCTACTGCCACTTTACGTGCTACCAAATCTGAAGCTGGCTGCCAGAGGAGGGGCTTAGGTAGAGGGCAGTCATTGGCTGGGGGCAGTATGACCCAGAGACCAGTGATTGGTTACTAGTAGAAAGACAGTTCAGAAACAAAACTGAAACTGATTTTTTCTTTACCGAGGATTCCCAGCCTGACGACAGAGAATATTAATGAGCATGTGAATTGATAACCAGATCCTTTTATCGATCTGAAGAAGCCATAATAAGCATACAGCCTCATGAACTTTTTAACTTTTTAAAACAAAAATATAAGGCTTTCGAAATGCAACAATTTGAGCTGCTTCATTAATTGTTTATCGTGAATAGTTTCTCCTGAAAGATGGCACCTTCTCAGCAAGCTGATTTCATCTCCCCAATACAAATGTGAAATTGTACACAAAGAGTTTGGTGAATAGACCTGCCTGTATTTTACCTAAAATCATAGAAATGGAGAAATCATGATTGATTATAATAATAATAATAATAATAATAATAATGGGGAGAGAGACAGACATCTGATAATCAGAACATGGTCAACCTAAACGATATAGCAACCAGCCATGCTCTCCCACAGCTGATGTTGTGTTGTATGCAGAAAAGGCTTTTGACTGGCCATTTTGCTGGTTTTTATAGAGAGACTGGGCTTCCGTGATAGGTTCACTATAGGAGTCTTTGTGCTGTACACTTTCAGCAGCTAAATTAGCCTCCCTGGTGCCTCTCAGTGAGGGTCGACCTAAATTCGCACTCTAGGGAGAGTCTGGGTACTCCATCCGAGCCTCAGCCTTCATGCTTCGCTGCTGAGAGGCTAAGGTGCAAGGAGTGGGACTTTTTGGACAACAGCCTGAATGTGCTCCTTTCTACTCTGAGGCCTACCACCAAGTCTGTCTATACCTGCAGGTGGCGTAAGTTTTTGACTTGGTGTCAGGTGATAGGTCTGGACCATTTGATCTGTCCACGTCCTCGGTATTGAATTTCTTGCTTTCTTTGGCCCAGATTGGCCCTGCAGACTGGCACTGTGCAGGTGTACCTGGCCGCCATTTCAGTATTTGAAAGGGCCCCTAAGCAGAGATCTTTCTTCAGCAGCATTTGATCGCACCGAAAGGGGGTCTGTAGGGATAAATAACTCTACCCATGTCCAATGCCAGAAAGCTAAAGACCTGCTTAAGATTTCAGGCAGAGAGTTAAAAAATTAATTTAAATTAATGGATCCTTCATGGCCGTTTGAAGCTTTTTTTGATAAGAGGGCAGAAATCATGGGTAATAAATGTAACTGAGTAGCCCCCCTCAACCAGGGAAAAACAAAAAACTTCTAAACCATGGTTTTCACAGGATCTTCTTCCTTTACGTCAACACCTTAGAGCAATGGAAAATAAGTGGAGAAAAAAAATCGAACTTCCACTAATGCAGAGAAGGTGAAATTGGTACAAATGGAATACAAAAAAGCCCTTTTAAAGCCAAAATCCGAATTACCAATTTAAAAAATCGGTGTCCATAAAACAACCTGGAGACCTCTTTTCTACTATTAATTTTGTAAAACTAAAATGTGTCTTTTCAGCTATGGGAGCATATATGAGCCAGGCTGTTTTAAACGCATTCTTTTCGATCCAGGAAAAGATGAGTCATTCCCGGGCGGGACAAGTCCGGAAAATGACTTGAGTAGATTAGGGAAAACACAAACTTTTTTGGTTGGGGAGCCTTTCTCGTTCTCCCCAGTTTAGGAAGAAGTGGTGTTTTCATTGTTGGTAAATCTTAAACTCACTAATAATACTCTTCTCTATACCAGCAAGTGTAGCAGCATGGCTCTCTTCGGACATATCCCCTTTTATGACACAGTTCATTAATAAATCATTATCTGGCTAGGTACCTGCGATGTTAAAGTCTGTGGTCACTCCTCTGCTAAAAAAAATCTAACTTGGACCTGGAAGACCTACAGAATTACCGGAAAGTGGCGGTGTTACCATAGCCAGGCAAAATCTTAGAGGAGATTTTAACGTCCGAACTACAGGACTATGTGGATAGGGAATTGCTGCTTGTTCCTCTCCAGTCTGGCTTTCGACCGGGATTTGGTACTGAGACTGTATTGATGGTGGTGTGGGATGACCTCCTTGAGGTGGCAGTTCAGCGAGAGCTATCCCTACTGGTCATGCTGGATCTCTCCGTGGTGTTTGACGCGGTGGATCACTGTATTCTGGTTGGATGCCTCTGGGAGATCGGTAACATTTCGGACCAGGCATTGACCTGGCTTCCGTCCTTCCCATCGGATCGGGAACAGCGGGTCAGACTGTGCGGGTTTCTTTCAAACTCCCTTCCACAGGATTGTGGGGTCCCACAGGGATCTTCACCCCCGCCCCCTCTCTTCAATCTTTATCTTGGGCTATTGATGGACATCTTCAGGAAGCATAGAGTGAAATTTCACTCTTATGTAGATGATACTCCAGTGTTCATCAAAATAGGGAAGGTGGAGGAGACGTTTCAGACGGTTGAACAATGCCTAGCAGAAGTCAAAGGATGGATGCCCTCCAGTTGGCTTCTCCTGAACGCTGGAAAAACAGAGGTAGCACTGTTTGGCCCAAAACACCTTTTGGAACGTTAGTAGGCACGCAGGGTTGCCATGCTTTTTGGATTCACATTTATCAGTTTCGGGATGTATCTGGCAGGAGGACCTGGGGAGTAAAGCTCAGATAGGCGCTAAGGTGCAGTCATATTTCAGCACCTTGTGCCTCCTGAGTCAGGCCCTCCTGTTCATCCTACCAAAAGACCATGCAGTGGTGGTTGGAGCCCTGGTGAATTCACACCTCGGCTACTGTAATGGGTTTCTAGCAGGTATTCTATCCATCTCGGGAGGATAGCTCAGGGGCAACTTGCTTGCCTTGGAAGCAAGACGACACAGAGCACCACAAGTTCGATCCCAGGTCCGCGCTTGGAAAACTCTGGGTATTAAGCGTGTTATAAATAACCTATCACATCATATCATACAAATCCAGAGACTGCAGAGAGCTCAGAATGCAGCTGTTTGACTGATTTTCCTGGTGGCCTTCACTTTCCCTAGACTGATAAGTGTTCTCCAGGTTATGGCCTCATTACGACCCAGGCGGTAAGGGGTTAACGGTGCCGTAAAAGGTGTTGGCGCCGTTAACCCCTTACCGCCTAATCACAAGGTCCCTTTGTGGGTCCCTACCTTAACGGCTGGTTTTCCCAGCCGTTCAGGAAGGAATCCGCAAAGGGACTTTCGAGGTAATTACGGTACTGCAATTTGCGGTACTGTAATTACCGCCTTCCCATTCCCATTGAGCCCTATGGGGGCAAAAATGGGAATGGGGAAGGGCCAATGGTGAATGGGGAATTACCGCCCCGCCAACCTTGGAATGAGGCGGTAATTCCGCCATCCACCGTGGCGCAATCGGTAAAATACCGGCGGCAACCATGGCGCAACTAGCGCCATGGTTACCGCCTGGGTCGTAATGACCCCCTATGTCTGTTAAACCTCATTACTTTGTGTTCTCCAAGGAGAAGGTGACTTTGAGAGTGAGACCATGCTCTCTGCCCAAGGATATGTGTGACTTTCATCTCTTTGAAGCTCCATCCTACTGCATTTTTTTCACTTCACCTTTTCCTTCAAAAACTGAGGAGAGATTCCATCAACTGGTCCCTGTGCAAGCCCTTGGTTACTATGCCTCACAGAGGAGGGATATTGGGGAAGAGGGACAGCTCTTTGTAGGTTACGCTGGTGCTCTTGTGGTCAGGGCTGTTGCTAAAGAGACCTTAATCATCTGTGCTGCGATCTGCCCTACAGAGGGGAGGAGCCACTGTCTTGGACATCTGTCAAGTGGCTATGTGGGCTTGGCTGCACTTGTTTGCCAAACATTACTGCCTGGATTCCCTGTGGGCAGGACACTCGCTTTGGCTGAGCGGCCCTCCAGAGTTTTCTGATATCGGCAATGGTTTCTAGCTCTCTTTCCTCCTGTGGATTTGTGTACTACTATTGGAGGTTCAGATGAGCAATCTGTGAAAGGAAGGAATCAATCACTTACCACTCAGTAATGTTATTTCTGATGGATTAGTCCTCCTTCCCACAAATTCCTCATCGCCCTCCCAACTTGCCCCTTTTGGTGCACATTTCATACATCTAATCTGTTCTGCTGTGTTTTAGCTGCTGAGTGGTAGGTAGAAAGCCTGAAGTGGTGTCATGGGTCGTGGCAATGTCATAGCTATACTGGCATTAACATCTTTGGTGTTTGGGCAGAGCTGCACTGTGCCACCTGGTAGCTGAAAATGTCTCCTACGCCCACTGGCACTGGAGGGGAAGGACTAATCCATCAAAATGAACATTACCAAGAGGTAAATAATTTGTTCTACTCCCCCTACCTGCCTTGCAAATGATTGTTGAACTGCTTTGAAATCTATCGAGCAGCACCTACTTGCCTGTAGCTGCAGTTCTCTTGTATTGATATCTTTCAGAGTCATATGCAACTAGCCCACCCGCCAACCCATTATGAGGGCCAATTCTAGGGGCTTTCTGTGAATTACTACAATTTGAAGATGGCCTCTGCGCTACAAGGATCTGATGCCCATTGGGCGGCAGCCAAACAATGCAAATGTATCTGTTGGAGCACTAAAGTGATTGCATTTTTTTGTGTTTATGTACATGTATCCTGCTTTAGTCCCCTTTGTGCAGGGAATTCTTGGTACATCAAACTACCAAAAGTAACTTTTTGCTACTATGGAAGAAGGTCTTTTTCATGGTTCCCTGTTATCAAGGATTCGTCGTAGCCCACTATACTTTCCGACGTCCATAGCAGCAGTATTCCAACATGGCACCTATTTCAGCATCTGACTACATTGGGTCCGGCGTGTGGCAACCTCCTTGTTGCAGGTATTCCGTCCCTTTTCCTGCCTGATTATCTCCAGTCTGATCGTTGTTTAGGCCTGTTTGTTCCTTACCCCTTGCCTCGCATTCCCCCTTCCGCTGGCTGCTCAGCCCGTTCTGGCTCTGCTCCCCTTCCTGGTTCGCTCCTCTTCCTCTGCTTCTAACACCTCCTGGATCATCCTCTCAGATCCCCTGCTGTGTGTCTCTGCTGCTGCAACTCTTCCGGATCTCTGCACGGATTGCTGCCTCAAACCCTTCTGTCTCCTTCAAGACTCTAGCACCTCCAAATCACTGGTTGACATTTACCATCAGAGGTTTTATCCCCACAAAGTTTTCATCTGGTCCCAGACTCTACCCTGGTGTAGACCTCTTTGGTACTCCGGTTTCTTAACGAATGCCAGGCTGATCTCCTACAGGGACACACCCTTTCTCTTCTCTCTGCAAACATGCCAAAGAAGCCGGGTAAGCCAGTCGCCTTTTAAAAGATTGATAGAAGACTGCACCGCCGGTGACAGTCTCGGGATGTGTGGTCAACTGTGTCCTAATGTACTAGCTATGAGAATATGGATCTTACCAGGGTTTCCAAGATAAGCGTCCTTAAGTCTCATTTCCAAGATTATAGCACCCTGCTCACTTCCTAACACTCCACCCAGCAAGTATATATTTCCCCATGCATAGGTTTTTTTTTCAAGTTTAGATATTCTCATTGCTAGCACATAATTCAATTTTTCTGGCTTCCTTTTGGTAACTCTCTGTACTATAATCCTTTTGCTGGTTTTCTTGGTTTATAAGACCTCTTTCTGATGGTTTCAGCTATATGTTTTTGATTTTGGGTACACTGTTATGTAGCCATTTTACTGCATTGATAGTCTGATAGTCAAATATTGATATATGCAGACAAATGTGGTACCAATGCGTTTTAAAAATCCTATATGCCAGCTATTTTGTTTTTGTGTGGACCATGTGGAATGGCCAAAATGTCTGTTATGCTTTTGTAGATTCTGGGCAGACCCTGTCAAGGCAGCCTTCGTGTGACAGGTATCCATTTTAGAGTGAATGATGATCTCATAGATGCTGCAATCCACATCTGTGTGGATATGCCTGAGTTTGTGGAAGCTGGCCAAACCTGATGCAGTGGGTGCCAACACTTTGAATGGTGTATGATTGTGGATTTGTGGGCAGGGTTGCACCTGCCCCTTTCTGTTTGTGTGCATTTACAAAGGTCCCGAGTGTAAGGAAGAAAGTACTTTTTGATACACATTGTTAGATTTTCCGCCTTCATCTTCCGCTTGTTTCCAGTAGTTTCCTGTCTATTATACCCAAGTAAAACCTATCCATCTCTTATATGTATGTGGCCCTTTGGACCTCAAAGATGGAGGCTACCACCAAGTTGCTGCTTGGGTCAATTGTCTGATGCAGTTGTACTGGTTCAGGGTGGCCGCAGTGTATCTTAACATGGGTTCTAAATGAGTTGCAGCTATTGGGACTCACAAGAAGGCTTTTTCTCTACAGTGGCTTCCAAAACAGAGCCTCTATTTTTTTGAAATCCAGTTACCAGGCAGCTGTGCCTTCTTGTCATTGTGTTTGGTTGGGTGGAATCTGGGAATGACAATTTTGGATAATTTCCCTGTTATGAGCTCCAGCCATGAGTTTGACCAGGAGAATGTTTTAAAGTTTGTGTGGTGTGCGGACAGTTGACTGGTCCTCATAGTTGGAATGGTGCATGGTATATGGTAGTTTAGGTTAAATCTTGCCCCTCCAGTTTAGCATAAAAGCTGACATTCGGCACCAGGAACTTTGTCAGCTGCTGGGATTCGATCATGTAGCATTTAAGAGGGACAAGTGATCTTGGGACAACTGTGGAAGCTCTATATAAGCATCTTTTGGGACGGTAAAAATCTGACAGCAGAGTTTTTCAGGCTTACTCAGAGGAAGTCAGAGGAAGTCGCTACAACCTTTGCTGGAGCCTTTTCGTGGTCCTCTTTCTATTGCCACTACCTTGTGTTTAAAATACCCAGGAAGCCGCGGAGTGGCAGCGGAATCTGCTGCAGAATCTTTCAGTCTTTAGGCTCTGTAGGCTCCACGGCGCTGCCGCGTCCCCAAGGTCTGCTACAAAAGACATCTGCTATCCGTTCTCCTAAACCACACTGCAACTACTTTCCTGTTGGGACTCTTCAATTGAATCCCGTACAACAACACAGCACAGCCCCCCTGTGCTTCCGCTCCACTCCCACCTTGGCCCTATCCGCAGAAACTGCTCCTTGCACGCTACCTGGATACTGCCTAGAGAGGCTCACCACGAGATTTCAAAGCATCAGACCTCTGGCAACAAAGTCGGACAACATTGCGTGCTGCACAAAAGGAGCCCCCCCCCCCCCCGCCGGAACCAAAAAGGCAACAGACGCAACAGGAAAAAGATTGCTGAGGATACCCCCCCGACCCTGTCAAGAGAGTCCGATGAATTGAGACCGCCACAAGTGATATAGGAAAAATACGAAAAGGAACCTAACACAAGACAAATTTGCTGCACCATTCAAAGGAATTTACAGAATCCTTCCACCTCTCGACCCTGGCAAACGACAACCACCGAGTCTTCTAACAAAAGACAAACGTTTTCAAACCCGTTAAGCCTGAACCACAGGAGTCCTCAAGTGCCTGTTCCCCTGAGAACCCTGACCAGCACCACCGATCCACTGCTGCAGCAAGAATCAAACCCCATCACAAGATCTTTTAAATCCACCACAACGCAGGAGACTGCAGAGGTTCTCTCCTCTTTGCCCCTGCCAGCGAACAAACAAATACTGCTGCAACAAGAGACAAATCCTATCAATACAATTATATCTTGCTGCCTGATTCACAGGAGACTGCAGGGGTCCAATCCCCTTTGATCCTGTACAGCACGTCACACCCAATCCTATAACAGACACCCTTCATCAATACAAGAAAACTTTGCTGCTTGGAAAACAGGAGACTGCAGGGGCCCTTTCCCCTTTGATCCTGCACAGCTCGACCCAGCAAGTCCTGCAACAAGAGACAACCCTCACCAATACAAGAAAACTTGCTGCCTGGATTACAGAAGACTGCCGGGGCGTACTCCCCTTTGATCCTGTACAGCACTATCCACCGAGTCCTGCAACAAGAGACAAAATCATCACAAGAATACCAGATACAACCACAGTACAGGAGACTGCAGGGACTTTCTCCCCTTTGATCCTGTCCAACACCAAGCAACTAGTGTTGTCAAAGAGACAAATCTCACAACAAAGTCACTCAAATCAACGAGAGTACAGGAGACTGCAGGGGCCCTCACCCATTTGATCCTGATCACCGACTGCAATGCAAAAAAAACTGACGATAGGTCCAAATACAAAACTAAGAGGAAAACTCGGCACAGATGCCTTACAGCCAACGATGGAACAAGCATTCCAAAAAAAGAAACCAAACAGACCTCCCGCCGAAAACAGATCCATCCACAACAAAGCAGAAACAAGCATCACAAAGCATGAATCCCTCAAACAACCAGATGATTTGGAAAAGATCAGTACTCAAGATCCGCACCAAGCTCTTGCTCAACAAGAGTGGGACCCTTTATCACGGTGGGACAACAATACATTTCTCAGACCCGAAAGAAGCGTGGACCTGGGCAGAACAGCACATTGAAGGCGATTGGACACTTGCAAACAACAGAAGCAGAAACAGAAACAGAAACCGCCGCCCGCCACCGGACAGAGGACGCCCAGCTCCACAACCCCCGGTGCTGGAACCACCACAACAAGAAGAAATGGATTGAAACATTGGCACTGACGAGGCATTTTATTTCGCCGCGACCCATCCAACGGACTATAACATCACACTGTGCTATGTAAGGCACGCGGCCCGGGAGGCACGGGGGCACTCACTGCATCGGCCAAAGCCACGCCCTCAGATCGAGACTTGTGACCTGGATCACCAGACTTGCATAAGAACAGTAAGTCGAGAGAAAGGTGTAAAAGCTCACATTAAGTTAATCTGGCGATATAGTTGTTTGAAGCCAGTAGAGTTAGGGCGACAGATACTTCATGTTGGGGAGGAGTATAGGGAGGGGGGATGGGGATTTGTTTCAAGTTAGTTATGTTCCGAGATACCACACCACCTGCAATGCCAAATATCACACCGCCCCTAGCGCACCAATTGTCCATTCGCCCTTGCTAGCACTCTACACATCACAAATGGAATCACACCCGATCAGACACCAGCCTGTTTTCAACCTTGGCAGTTCTCACTATAACATGAAACATCACAGGCCCATCAGGCGACTGGCGCGCCCTGTTATCGTTGAAACATGTGATAAATGGCTGGAATCACTAACGTGACCAGAAACAGAACAATCCAAGTGTTGACTTGGAACGTCAATGGGCTCGGCAATTGCATTAAAAGACGCCTAGTACTACAAATACTGAATAGACACTCCCCGGATGTAGTATTCCTGACCGAAACACATCTAGCCGGTACCAACTGCTCATTCTTTAAACGCACCAACTACAGGCTAGCATTCCACGCCGGTTTTACCATGGGGTCACGAGGGGTACTGATCCTAATACATAAAAGACTTCCCTTTGTCCCCGAATCCACTACGCAAGACACGGGAGGGAGGTTTGTACTCACGACAGGCACGATTGGAGAACGCTCGGTGACCATGATGGCGGTGTATGCACCTCCTAACCTATTGACCCCCCTGACTAACGACATTACGCCTCTAATTATGAATAACCTTGCAGACCTCACGTTGATCGGGGGAGACTTCAATGAGGTAATGGACGTGGACCTTGATAGAACACACAGAAGATCTAGAAACCCGAACACACGCACAAAACTTGCCACATTCGCGGGCGCACTGGGACTACAAGATGTATGGAGAACGCTACATCCCGCCACAAGGGAATACTCATACCACTCCAGTGCACATGCCTCGCTGTCTAGGCTAGACTATCTCCTACTACCACTGAACAACATACACGAGGTCCGTGAGGCACACTTTCTCCCCAGAGGCATATCAGACCATTCCCCGCTTGTGATAACACTTAATACCAACAAATCGATTCCACCACCCAGCTGGCGACTGAACAGTTACTATCTAGGCTTCCCAGAGCTAGTTGAACACATCCAAAAGACCACTGAAGAATATTTTGAAAGGAACACCAATTCAGTAGATAGCCCGGTAATCGTGTGGGAGGCGTTCAAGACAGTACTTAGAGGGGAAATAATAGCCTGGACCACAGCCCATAAAAAGAAACAAGCAGAGGCAATACACCATGCCGAAGCGAATGTGCAGAAAGCGGAGACCGAACACCTAGCCCATGACAGCTTGGAAACGCACCGCGCACTACAACTGGCGCAGGCGCAACTCCAACACATAGCGTTAGACAACGCAAAGCAGGCGCATAGCGCAATGCGTGCAAAGATATACGAAACAGGGGATAAAGCCGGGAAGATGCTGGCATGGCTGGAACGCAAAGACCTGGGATCCAGCCAGGTCAGGCAACTAGTAACAGGAGAATCAGAACCATTGGTGAGAGACATAGACATAGCGGAGGGTTTTGCAAAATACTACACTGAGCTATATAAGGCACCAACCTCACCACCCGTGATGGATATCCTAGAGGAAATTGCCCTCCCCTCCTTAAGTGCAGAACAGTCTACCCTACTAGAACAGACAATCACTGAAGACGAATTAACCCAAGCCATGTCAGAAATCCAATCGGGCAAAACCCCGGGCCCGAATGGCTTCCCCATTGAAACATGGAAAAAAATAGGTGCACACGTAATTTCCCCACACTTACTTCGCGCACTACAATACTCTCACTCACAGGGCTGTCTCCCCCCTGATCTAAGAAAAGCCACAATTGTGGTCTTGCCCAAAGCAGACAAGCCACCCGACAAGTGCAGCTCCTACAGGCCCATTTCCCTCATAAACTGTGAGGCCAAAGTGCTGGCCAAGGCACTAGCCAACCGCCTCCAACTGGTCATACACACACTCATACATCCCGACCAGTGTGGATTCATGCCACAGCGATCCACTAGACAAAACATATACAGGCTGCATACTGCACTGGAGAAGACATCTGAGATTCAGGACCCTTTGGCTTTACTCGCCGTAGACTTCGAGAAGGCATTCGATTCAGTCTATTGGGAGGCAATATGGGCGATTATGCAACGTATGGGCTTTGGACCATACTTCATGAGCTGGGTCAAATTACTTTACAACCGCCCCGAAGCAGCCACGAAAGTAAATGGACACGTCTCCAACCCCTTCTATTTAGGTAGGGGCACGAGACAAGGTTGTCCCCTGTCCTCCCTAATCTTTGCAATAGCAATTGAGCCTCTAGCAATTCTATTAAGATCTACGCAAACATGGAGTGGCTTTAGATGGGCAGAAAACTGGGAAGACAAGGTATCCCTTTACGCAGATGATCTGTTAATATACCTGAAAGACCCACGTATATCCTGCCCCATAGTGACGCGATTATTAATTAAATACAGCGCATTCAGTGGTCTTCGCGTCAACTGGAATAAATCCATATTGTTCCCACTGCAACAAATAGACAACGTGGTGCCAGATGACTGTCCATATTATGTGGAGAAGGAGAAATTCAGATACCTAGGCATACAAATCACGAATAACCTGACAGACTACGTGCCCAATAACCTATATCCAATAATGACGAAATTCAAAGAAGACGTCCAGCATTGGATGTCCCTACCACTGACACTACTAGGCAGAGCCGCACTGTTTAAGATGCTGGCACTCCCCCGCTTCCTTTATATACTTCAAAATGCACCGCTATCTATAGCACCTAACGAATTCCAGAAAATAGACCAGACGCTTCGCAAACTGTTATGGAAGGAAGGTCATCCGCGCTTAGCACTAACCACGTTACAAAGATCTGTATGGGAAGGTGGGATTGGGTTGCCCCGAATGCAAACCTATTACTGGGCCAGTCAAATGGCAATAGTGAACGACAAACTCCACGCGGACATGACACTACCACACAACAGAGAACCAGACCCTAACCAAAATGAACGGCCCATATTTCGGTATCTCTACCGACAAAAAGATCGAGCCACTACCCCATCCATGCTATCACACTTATCTCTAACATGGACAAACGTCCACAGATACCTAGGTTGGGATAGGAGGCTGACCCCAGCTCAACCTTTGTGGAACAATAAACTACTTCCGGAAGTGAATAAACTTCCAAAATGGCACTCCTGGACCCAAGCGGGTATCACTAAAATTGGCGATATAATACGAGGTAACGAAATGATACCACTTGCGGACCTAATCGCCAACTCCGGTCTGACGACTAAAGAGCAGTATCGTTACACACAGCTTAAACACGCAATACAAACTCATCTCCCTGAGATGTTGGACATGCCTGAGTACACCCCCTTGGAACGAAACCTATTCCCAGACATGATTAAAAGCAAAGTGACATCTACCATGTATGGTGTCATAACATCATTTGCCACCGCAGAACTAACGAACCTGAAAACAAAATGGGAGGAGGACATAGGTAACATACTTCCAGAGGATTGGGTAACTGCCCTGATGTTCCCTAGAGAAATAGCGATCTCCTCCAGATTGAGATTGATACAACTAAAAATACTGCATAGAATATATTATCCGAGGGTAGCACTTTTCAAGTGGGGTAGGGCTCCCTCTTCCACCTGTATGAGATGCAAACGAGATGAGGGCACCTTTTATCACATTCTATGGGACTGCACTGTAATTCGACACTATTGGCAGCAGTGCTGTGACGATCTCTCAAGGGTGTTGGGCAAAACAGTTCACAGAAATGCAAAACTGCTACTACTGGGGATAGATGATGAGATTGAACTGTCACGATACGAAAAAGTGCTATTGTTCACGGCCAGTGCATTAATCAAAAGAAACATAGCGCAACTCTGGGGCTCTGAATCAGCACCAAACTATGAACAATGGACCACGGATGTGAACATTTGTGTCGCAGTGGAGAAAAGAATCTACACGGCTAGGGGATGTCCTGAAAAAGGCCCGAAAATTTGGCAAAAGTGGGAAGACTTACACTGAAGGATGCCCCCTGGCCAGCAGTGGGGCAGCACCCAAAGGCATGTACGAATATTGAAGAGTCACACACTACTGGCATGATAAAGACAGTTGACAACGCTTAGGGGCACTATAGTAATGGGTATGTGGAATGTGCTTGTTGGTGGGTGGGGGAGGAACGTAACCTTTTTCTCGCTGCGCGAGATGTGTGTTTTCTTTGAGTGAAAAAACAATAAAAATTGTTGTATTAAAAAAAAAAACAAGAGTGGGACCCAACGAAAAACACAGACCTAGAAAATCGGAGGGAAACATTTCCTGAACCAGAAACGACAAGCACTCAAGAACTGCAGATCCCAACGAACTGGGACCTAATTGAAGACTCAGAACCAATAAGCAAGGATGAACCAAGAAATATAACAACCAAAGTTCACACAGACAAAAACCAGTACCAACAGGAGAAAATCCAACCCAACAGCCAACACTTAGCAAACATGCAACATGAGATATCAAACACAACCAAGCCGCAAAGCGAATCAACAGAACCCAACTATGGAAAGACCCAGACAAAGCCACCTCCACCGACATCAAAAAAACTCTGCAATGAACCAAAACAAAAACAGAACACACAATTACTAGAATCAACACCAAATATTCAGCCACAAAATACAAACACCATCAACGAATATTCACTGAACCACCGAAGCCCAACCCAGACTTCAAGAATGTCTAAAGCTGGGACGACAAAGAGAGAAAAAGCAAAACAAGCAAAACTACAATGGCTTCAAGCCCACGCAGCCCAAAAACTTCTCAAGGAATCCTCACAACTCCAACTGATCACGGTAACAGGAAAAGCTGCGCGCCTATCATTAGACATCACCGAAATAGAGTCCATTATGACCAGTGCGGAAAGAAGGAAAAATCTTTGGCGAATCACTACACTCAGCGACATTTAACTGTACCTCCATGCCTCTGTTCAGAAATACCAACACCCAGAACTACGACAAACAACGATCTAGCAGCGACCCACCTCACTCAATAATAAAAAAGGAACAGAAAACGACACAATTTACGTACGAGGCTGAAGAATCTTTCCATACACCTGCTCAAGAAAACGACACCACTCGGCCAAGATCCAAAACAGACGACCCCAAACAGAACAGCGCCTCAAATAAGGATAACCAAAACCTGAGACTGCCGACAACAATGTTAGAACTCCAAAACATGTTGCTTACAGTGGTCTCCCAATCCATGATACCCTTCCTCAAACTACACGAACCAACCAAAGACAACATACGCGACCAAGCAAATCTATTGGCAATGATACATTCTAAACAAGCACACACCGAACACTTTATAACAACTATAGAAAAATGCTTAGATTCTGAAGCCGAACAGTCCCGCATCTGGCAACAAAGACTTTTCGAGATTGCACGAGGAGACAGAAAGTAGAAAACCCAACTAACCAAGAAACTCATGGCATGGCTCAAAAGCCAACAACAAAAAAAAAACACATTTCAGAATACAGCAAAAGATAACACGGACGACCAAACACCTGTCTGCCTGATACCAGAAAAACGGAACCTCGACCAACAGAGACACACCGCATCAATAGACCCGACTACTTCTTCAAAACAAATTCCAAACCTTCCAAACATCCACAAAGATAAAACGAAGACAACTGACGCATTAGGAAACACAACCACAAATGACATCTTTGAGATTTTTGGCACAGGAAAGAAAACTTACAACAAATCTACCAAAAAGACAGCCAAACAGATGCAAAAACAAATCGGCTCGATGGCGTTCCTACAAAATCTCACAATGCCAAAATCTATCACAGAAAACACAGCTAAAAACCAAGCAAATAAGTCCACAACAACCAAGGTCACACAACCAGAGTTAACAAGGAACAATCCAAACCAAAAACCAACTGCAACCTCTACAATAATCCACAAGGAGCCAAGCCCGGGAATAGACGACTTACTCAACTTAACAACGCACGAGGATATACCGACACAAGAAACCACGAAAACAAAAATCCAAATAAACGACTCAAGTTTAGTAATAATCGATGAATATCAACCGAGCCACTCCGTCAGCTACACTCTGTCATGCGAAGAAATCTCTGACAGATCGATGACCTACTCAACCAAAGACTCAAAAGACCACGCAACATACGATGAAATCTCCACAACTTCGCTATCAAACGAAACAATGAACATAACCAGGACCAGATACTCTGCAGCTCGAACAGTGCAAGAAAGACCCAGTATGGAAAATCAAAGCAAACCCACAGACCCAACTGAACTAATATTCGTCAACCCATTCCGACAAATAGAACACCACAGCTTGCACATAGAAAATATCATTCATAGACCAACCCCTTTGGTGCTGAACAGAGCGAACATTGTAATACTTTTTCAAGCAATTCCGAACCTGAATAAAATACGTTCTAGAGACATCGAGCTGGTCACCTTCGAAGACGAAAAATGCAACGATAAAATATCACTGAAACCATGCGACAAAACAACCATGGAAAAGATACTAACAACGAAGAAGACACTATACAACCTCGGCTTCAGATGCAGGCCCAGCACGACACCCAAAAAAGAACAAAATAACCTGAGAAAAGAAACAAACTCCCCTACACCGGCCCAAACAGGAAAACGCTTGCCAAAGCTACATAAGGCGCCACACACAGACCGAAACAACGATTTGCTAACTACGTCACCGGTTCATCCTACGCAGTCAACAAATCACTACTCTGAAAGCATGCACATCAATAACAGCGACACCAGCAACAAACACCCGATCAGACAAGAGTACACCTCAGAAGACTTCTTAGAGTACTCAATCGAAACAAACGTGAGCAACGCTTCATAACAATCAACCGGGATAAAGAACACCTGGACTATGTGCTCGTGGAACACTAGAGGCAACGGCCATCTATTTAACGACCCATCGCCAGAATTTGAAACATACCAGATCTGCCTCCAAGAAACTTGGCTCTCCCAGACACCATGCTGCAATGGTTTCCTAGCTCTCCTCAACCCGGCACCCACAAGACCCAAAGGAAGACCATCATCAGGCCTACTAGCCCTAATCAAGATCGACCCGACATGGGCCATATTCCAAACTACAAACATCAACCCATGAACACAAAATACGGTCATAAAAATAAAAGGTAGACCAGATTCTGCCTTCAGAGGAAATCTGGACAGAACAATTTCTATCATGAACCTCTACTGGAACCCCGTGGCCATAACCAACGAAACCTTCCTGGACGGTGTCTTCTTAACAATGGACAAACTTTGCAATGAACACACAACAATTGAACACATACTTTGTGGAGATCTAAACCTTCATCTATGGCACACAGATGGGCAATCCATTCCATACAAAGACCTGACAACACGCGCCAAAAGATGGACAAAAGAAATAAGCAATCGCTGCAGTAGGAAAAGTGTGCATAATCGAAACATCAAAGAGCGACCACAACCAGATTGTCATACATGGACAGAACATACTACAACCTCACCAGTCTCATCAAATCACCCCACTGGAAGTTTGCACAGCGGGCAGAAGACTATGCATACCCCAAAAAGTAACAACCTTGCTAACAAAACAATTCCTCCAAACAACAATGCCCGATGCCCAGAAACTCAGCTATCAATGGTTCTCATATCATACTACAAGAAAACGACACAACAGCGCATGAAGATACATGCACACTTCTGCAACAAGGAGCTAGTTGAGAGGAAAAGGATCCTGAGGAACACAGTGTGACAACTAAAAAAAAAAGTAAAGATAAAGAAGCACACACAAAAATCAAGGTGGCAAAACAAAACTACAACAATTGGACCAAAACCTGTCGTATGACTCTCCTGCAAACAGACGCAGAAGCCATTCTAGAAACCTACAAAACACACAATCTCAGAGATCTATGGAACTTACTAAACAACAATGCAGCCAACCAACATAAACTCACGGGAAATGTTTCAGAAAAAAGATGGATCCAACACTATTCGACCATATACAAAGCTCGTAATCCATGCTCCGAAGAAGATCAGACCAAAGAGCCTAAGTGGACAGTACTCTGTGACCGCCAAGACATACTGGACATGATACAAAAACTCAACATATCCCGCTCCCGTGGCCCCTCAAATGCAATGACCAAGAAAGATCCACAATCATGGGCCAATCTCATGTCCAACATCCTAAGACTAATAAACAACCTCAACCAGATAACATTGTCATGGAAAACTGCAACCATAGTGCCCATCCACAAACAAGGACCAAGAGACGACCTGGCCAACTTTCATCCAATCGCACTTCTAGATCCCTTGGAAAGCTTTTTGCATCCATTCTTCTTAAGAAACTCAACCAATGGGCAACCGCAACACATCGCTTCGCAACTAGACAAACTGGCTTCACTCCAAATGTCGTTACAAACATCAACCTCCTCCTGCTAAACTTGATCAAGCACGAAGCAATCCACAACAAAACGACCATATACCTGGCCTTCATAGATCTTCACATGGCCTTCGACGGTATCTCCAGACAAAAATTATGGGACAAACTCAAAATGGAAATGCCCGAACGACATCCTGGGGCCAATCAAACAACTTTACTCGAACACCTCTAACAATAAGACTCGCAAGGGAAGGCCAAACAACATCAAAAATCCCCACTGCAAACAGTCTAAAACAAGGCTGTCCCCTATCGGCCACGCTATATAAACTCTACACAGCAGATATTGAGACTCCTCTCCAACCGGACGACTTGAACCCACCAAAGATCAACTCAACAGCAGTAAACCTCATGACGTACGTGGATGACATCATCCTGCTGGACAAGACTCCTTCTGGCCTCCAAAATAGCCTTTCACAACTAGACCGATACATGAACATCAATGAACTCACAATCCATACAAAGAAGACGAAAATCATGCAACTCGGCAAAATACATCACAAAAAAGAAAAACTAAAAATCTGCCTTAACGGCAACCAGTTAGACAAAGTATCCACATTCAAATGTCTAGGAATTAACATAAACCAATCCAAATCCGAAAAAGAATGGACCATGAAACTGGAAGAAAAAATCCAATCTTTGGCGAGACAAGGATGCATAATAGACCAAAAGTACGGAAAATATTCACTCAAACCAATAACAACTTACTACAAGCAAAAGGTAATCCCAACCATAGTCTACGGAACGGAAGCAATGATAAACGCGACCGCTTACGATTGGACAAAAATAGAAGCTATCTTCTGGTGCAAGATCTTGCAACTGCCATCCTCGTTTCCCATGCCCAGAATAAGACACGAAGTAGCAGTGCAATCACTTAGCTCAATCGTCCTGTGGAATCACCTCGACCTTTACCGCAAGCTGTTGACGGATGAAAAACACCGCCCATCCAAATCCTTAGATCTCACCCCAGCACAATGAACAACACAATCATCCGCAAATGGAAAGACAATCTTGAACAACAAATGATAACCAAAGAGATCTCACAGGAAATGCTTACGCTGAGACCCCAACACGCAAAAACAAAGCTGATGAGAAACGACTGGATAAAAACGAACAACCAAAAAACAAAATACATCCTGAACATACAATGTGAGACAGATATAAGATCAATTAACGAACTTCCCGCCTATCTGACCATCTTCCTGGACAATAAAATTCGAGCAACAGATCTGAAAATACGGATGAACACCATACCAACCTGTTTCTATTTGGCTAAAACAAGGCAAATTCCCTCAACAGAGCATTTCTGCTCGTACACACTGAAACCAGAGACTCTACATCATCTCCTCATGGAATGCCAAAACCTCTCTGAACAAAGAACCCGTTTTGGCACCTTCTACAAGATCGCAGACAAAACAATGGAAGCGGAAGAAAGATGGATGATGCTCAACGGCAAATCATACAAACTGATCCTTACGATATGCCAATTTCTGCAAGAAATACTAAAACTGGACTAACACAACCTAAATCGAAAGGATAAAACATTGCAAAACCAAGACAAATGAAAAGTTTAAAATTAAACTGTAACATTTAAAAAAATGGTGCTCATTTCCCCAGATCCAATGGGAACAACTGGATCCTTTATTCAGGCGGTGTGTGTCTCTCTTCATGTCTTACCTCTGGTGCATGACCTCTATAACTGTGTAATGCATCCTATCTACAAGCTCATGAAAGATTGGATGACCTCAAATTGGCTATGCTTAAATGCGGCCAAGACAGAACTTATGGTTTATGGATCAAAGCAGGCCAGAGTAAAATTGAGCCTGGCTTACAAGAGTTTTAGCATAGATGGAGGCTGCACTTCTGTGGTCGATAAAAGTAAAAATGTGATCCACTCTTTTGGGCACCCACTCTAATGCGTCGCTATGTCACAATTTAAGGGTGATTCCATCTTCATGGCTCACCTCAATTATTATTCCAGTGCATAAGAAAGGTTTCAATTGCAATGCCCTCGAATTTTTCGTCCAATTGCGCTGGTAGACGTTGCTGCAAAGATATTTGCCTCACTTACACTCAAAGATCTAAACTGTTTTATATCAAATAATCACGTACTATCACGCTTTCAAACTGGTTTTAGAATATTAATGGGAACTCAACTAAATGCAGTATATTATCTCACATTTTGGCTTCCTCTCATCAATCTATAAATGGGCCAATTTATATGGCACTGTTAGGTTTGTCATCGGCTTTTGACAGTGTTATTAGACTTTTACTGTGCGTAAAAAAAAAAAAATGCAAAAATACCCTATTCCGTCTTATATTATTGCTGATATTGCTCAATTGCATGAGCAAACAAATTACAGAATTTGTATTGATCAGACCGGGCTATTAACAGACACAATCCCTACAGAAATTGGAGTAAAACAAGGCTGCAATCTTGCAGCTACTTTATTCAATCTTTATATGGCCGACATCGATGCACTACGGGGCAATACTGATACCGGTAAAGTTAGGAGATCTGCGACTCAATTGGCTCGCTTTTGACGATGATGTGATCTGATTTGACTGTATACCCTTCGGTCTACAAAAAAAACAAAGTATTTTTCTTCATACTGTATCCAGCATAATTTGGTTACAAATTCTGCAAAATCTAATATTATGGTCTTTACCAACAAAAACAAAGTAGCAAACTTTCATTGGAGCCTGGAAAACAAACCCATTCAGCGTACGATGGGAACAACATATTTGGGTTATAACTTAACAAATAACTCTCTTAAGAAATGGTATACTGCCATACTTATCAAAACTGCTCCTCTAGTGGCTCAAATGAGAATTATTTTCTATAAACATCGTACATTTTCGCTTGTGCCACTTATCGACTTCTACTTTTTAAAAGTAGAAACGATTATTCTATACAGGTTAGATCTTTGTTTATTAGAAATCGGTGGCCACCTTAATAAAATCCAAGGTCTAATATGGAAGACAGTTTTGGGTCCTCCGAAAAGTTTACCCAATGTTATTCTTATCCATGAGCTGGGTTTGTTTTTGTTGTCTGCAAGGCTCCAATGGAGAAGGCTTAGCAATATTTGAAAAATTATCTATCCTTCGTCAAACTCAGTTTAGGAAGATCTGTCAGCAATGATTGCATAGGAATCGCCCCCCTCAATCAGGTTTTCAACCACCAAATGCGATCTATAATTTCCTCTTTTGCCCTGGAACCTGCGGGTCTCCTTACACGCCCCTTGATCGTGAAGAAAAAGTTACTACATCCCAATTGGGCTACCACCCATGATCATATTGCTTGTTATCACTCATATTCAGAATATTTAAAATGCAGGCACAAACAAATGCCTAGATTGCCATATCTCATTGCATTTCCATGTTGTCAAGCTAGGAGAATTTACATGACATTCAGACAAAATTTATTCCACACCAATGTACGAACTAAACACTGGAAAAATAACACTACTAATGATGGGCTATGTCGATTCTGTTGTAATATGCGAGAGTTGGAAACCTTGAAGCATTTGGTTATTCATTGTTGTCATTTTGAAAGGCAAAGGGCGCTGATACTGTGCAAATACTTAAGCTGTAACATATCATTTTCTCTTGAATTATTTTGGGTGGTCTGTATGTGGGGACAAACTAACTGTAATTTGGTCATTGGTACATCTCTTAAAGATTATCGAGGAAAACGTACGTAAATTGAGGCAAATTAAACTATTGTATAGTCGACAATCTAATTTGCATTTTGCAATTGTATAAGATACTTGCTGACCAGAGGACATTGAGAGTATTATTTATTTTACATAATGTTGATCGTGGACGCTATTTGAGGAATTTGTTTAAAGAAACAAGTCATATAATCAGAGAATGAGCTTGATTATTTTTCTAAAGTTTGACATGTGATTGAATTTTTAATTCTAACGTTGGTAACTTTGTTTTATATGTTGATTTATTAAGCTTTTGTATAAGTTGCATGCAAGCATACAACATTGTATTTCTGTTTTGTAAGGTGCTGTGCACTAAACACAAGTAATTTTTTTATTTTTTAAAGTTAAAATGCAGGCATTTTTATGGAGGCTTCGCTTAAAGTGGATGCCTTTTTATAACTGTGTATTTAAACATTCAAATTACTAATTGAGGGTTCTGAGACAGATCTGCTCCCTGGTAACTCAGAAAAACTGTGAGAAATTAGTTAGAGCCATTGTTTTACCCAGACTAGACTATTGCAACTCCCTGCTAGGTGGAGCAAGCAAGGACTGTTCGGGTAAGCTCCAAAAGATCAAATATGATACGGTCTGAGCAGTTTCAAATATTGCTTGGAGGGAACCAGTGTCCGGGGCACGCAGAGAACTCCACTGGCTCCTTGTTGTTGCCAGAGTCCAGTTTAAGATACTCTCGTTGGGCCACAAATGTCTGTTTGGAAATGCGCCGTCTTACTTGAAGGAGAAACCGGACGTTTATAAACCAGCACGCAACCTTCAGTCTTCTGATGCACACTGTTTTACCATCCCACGTTTCAAGAGAAGTAGGGGAAAGGGTTGATCCTTCCCCGTTCTGATGGCCCAAGCTTGGAATGAGCTGCCTGATTGTTTGCGAAAGGAAAGAAATCATCTTGTTTTTAGGAAGAAATTGAAAACTAGATTATTTTCGTAGGTAGGCTTCTTCTTTTTTCCCCTTGTTTAGTTTGTATTGTCTTGTTCTGTGTGGCACCCTGATGCCTATGGGCTTTGCCGCTCAGCAAATATACAAATAGGTAGGTAGGTAGATAGTCCTCTGCTGCACCCTTGACTTGATGAAGTGTCTGTATAGGTTTGAAGACCTCCAGTGGCATGCGCTTATCCTGCTTTACTTCTGAACTGTGACCTGGTTCCCTTTGAGTTAAAGGGTCACCATGGCTGGATCCGTGATCTCTTGTCATTGAATCATTGTTCTACTGCTTTCTTCAAGTGGTTCCACTGACCAAAGCCGGGCCTCCAGGTCCACTCCTCCGTGGTCAGAGCAGTTTGCTGCTGAAATGCCTCCCTGTCTGCCGGACCATGACTGTCCTCGCTATAGCTGCAAGAGCCCCACTCAGCAGACTGTTCACTTGAACACCTTTTGCTCCTTTTTTTCATTGGGATCTTCTGTTTGGGATTCTCTGACTCACTTGTGAATGTTTTGGTTTGTCTGGGATTGTAGGGCTCCCGTGCTGAGCGAACCCATCCCAAAACACAATGTTTCCTTCCCTGCTAGCCACCCATTCTCCTTAGCACCTTTCCACCTTGCCCCCTCATAGTCTGACCATCTCGCAATCTTCTTTGCCCTATCCCCCAGTTCTGCCCTTGCCTATTATACCAAAACAACATCAGACAAATTGAACGATAGAAAGGTAATCCCTGACCTCACAAATCTACTTTGAGAACCCCAACCTGCCGCCTCCCTTTCCTCTGATCTAATCTACATCCATTTATGCAACATTTGGTTTATGAAAGCTTTGACTCCCTAGCACCCTTGAGAACTTTCTAACTGGAAAGATTGCTCAAGACACCTTAAGCTAATGAAACCCTTCAATCGATCTCTGGAACGTAGATGGCTTGAAAACCCGTCAACCACAAAATTGCCTACGGAGCTCAGCTTACAGTACGGAAGTGTGCAAAGCCCAAATAATTCACTACACAGACAGGATTAACAAAGCTCCTCTTCCATCTATAGAAATCTTCAAATTAATTACTGAATTCAGTTCCCATGCATGTGCTACCAACTCCCTGCCCCACACACACACATCCTCTGTGATGCTATATGAAACCATTACTACAATAGAGCTATAGAAAAACCATGCTATTCTATGTGTAAAAAAAAAAAAAAAATCTGCCTCTCCCTCCCTCCCTTCACCTTACTCTCGCTTGACTATACCGCTCTCTGAAAACAACCCTATTTTAAACCTTCACTCAGATCCCCCCCCTTTGAACTCTATGAAGCTTATGTCTACCAAATAACCATCTGACTCTCCTGGAGACCCATGCACACCCCTCCTTCTAAATATCATCTCTTATACGTTTGATGGAAATCTTGTCCTCTCCATCATCCACTCCTTATTTGACACTGGAATTTTCCCCACAAAACTTAAAACCTTTCATGAAACCTCTTCTAAAAAAGTAATTGCTTGATCCCTTGGAGGTTAACAACTACAGACCCATCTGTAAGAACTAATACCTAGCAAAACTGTCAGGCCGGGTGGCCTACCCTCAACTAAGCATATTCACAGAATCCTGCATCCTCCTTGGCCAAGCTCAGTCAGGATTCAGCCCCTAAGAGGAACCAAGTCTTGTTTAGTCTCCATCTGGGGCGACCTGAAAAGGCACTGACGGGTCAGCTGCCTTCATACTACTAGACCTTTCTGCAGTATTTGACACCATCAATCACTCCACCATCATCGACAGACTACATGACTTAGGCATTCCAGGTTCATCCTTTAACTGGATCACTTCCTTCCTCTCCGACAGATGCTGCCACCCTTCACATCTGCCCCTCACCTCTATTGGGTGCCTCACAGAGCATCACTCTCTCCCCTTTTCTTTAAACTGTGTCTCCGACTCATGCCAGCACTAATTCGGTCCTGTGGACTATCCTGCTACAATTATCCAGATCACACTCCAATCATCTTCAAAATCTCTAACCATCCTTCCTCCCCCACACCTGCATCATGTCTCTCTGAGATCAACAACTGGCTGAGTTCCAATCACCTCCCCCCCCAACCTACGAAAAAAATAAATCCTGCTTCGTGGAAGCACACCTATTTTCCACCAGCCCACATCATGGCCTCTCCCACTAGGAACCCCACCTAACCCTTCTATGAAAGTAAAAGATCTGGGATGCCTGATGGACTCCAACCTGTCTCTCACACATTAACTCTGTTACACCTAGGACCGAGGGATCACATCTCACCTTCACTTCACGTACGCCACTGACTACTGACCACTCAGCGAGTTATCTTCAAAACCATGTGCATCACTCACAGCGCTTTACACCTCATAAGGTCCAGAATACATGCATAAAATCATCTCTCATTACATACACACAAGTACCTTAGGCTCAACCTCTTCATCGCTACTCATAATCCCTGTGACAAAATTTGTGCAAATTGGAGGCTCCTCCTCAGTTCAAATCGAAAAATCTGGAACTCCCTGCCAGTAAACATTCGGAACATAGACCACCTCCTCTTTAGGAAACTCTAAAGATCTGGTTGCTTCCAGACACGCCCCTGAGGCATAAACCTCCTCCAATTCGACTGCTCTCTATCTTCTTTGTAATACAAATAAGCAGGTGTCCAGTCAACTGGTCGACAACAAACTGGTCGACTGCAATTTGGTCGACTGCAATTTGGTCGAATGCCAAATGGTCGATTTTTTTTTTTTATATATATGTTTTGTGGGTTTTCGTGTGGGGGAAAAAAATAAAAAAGAAAAAAAAGGGGTTGGGGGGGGGACCCCCCCAAAAAATGGGTAAAAAAAAAAAAAAATTCGACCATTTGGCATTCGACCAAATGGTGTCGACCATTTGACTGGTAACCAAATAAGCACTGTTTCATACTTACCTTATCCACTTTCTGGCCTCCTGCGCACCCCAAGTTTATCCTGCCCCTATCGCAAACTTTCCCGTACACCTTCCATTCTCTCACCTCATACAGACGGGCACTGTTGGCCAAAACATTTCTGGGATGCTTGTGGTCTCGTGCAGAAGGGATGTGACCAAGCAGTCCGGGCTGGACTGCCCCTTTTCGGGTGGGACTAAGCCTGATTTGCATACAATCTTTTCCCCTTTTGTAATACCTTGGCAGGCAAAGAACGATGGTCTGGAGGGTTGCCGAGAGCAATACCAGAGGTTCGGATTAATTCTAAACCTTCCAGCCATCCCCTCTTTTGTTTGGTCTGCTACAAACCCTCAATTATCATTCCATGAACGCCAGTGCAACATAAAATCTTCTTCCAGCTCCGAACACACCAAACAATCTCTACCTTCACTATTCCAACTGGTCCTGACCGTAACTCTCATCTCACATACATAAACTATCATACTCAACACTACATACATAAGACATGTTCCACCTAAACGATCAATCCTGACCGAGCTGACTGAGGTTGAAATCGTGAGCCAGCATCATCCTATTAATTTTTGCAAAGAAATAACCCTTCTCTGCACAACCAAAACCCAAGAAGCTCCCCAGTAACCCTCCCTATACCTGGTTACTGGCAATTTCCTGGAAACCAGCTTACACCTTGCACTCCACTACAACTTCCCAATTGTACTTCTCTTCTCCACACCTTATTTTGTTCACAAGGTGCCCAGGGGATGACCACAAGCACATCGGACTGCAAGTAAGACGACTGAGCTCATTAATTGAATTACTGTGCACTCTTCCAAGAATTCAATTTTATACTGTAGGACCCCCCTTCTTTGTAACTCGGCGACCATGTGACCCTAGACATGGCATGGAGTGAGTAAACCCAGGCAGATGTCCTATGATGCAGCATTCATCTCTCTCTTGCTTTTTCTCCTTTCCCGCGCTTCGCCCTATACACCAGAGTCCCACAATAAATGAGATCCAACTGTGCACACATCTTCCTTCTTATCACAAATATATACCACAATTGTGTTACTCTCTACTACATTTGCATGCTTCCTTATACTCCTCTTTTAGCCTCTTGGTCACGCACAGCAGTTCGCCATAAATGATGGTAGGAGAGGCTATGCAAATGCAGTATAATATAACATGTAACTACTGACCTCTGCAATCTTCAGTTAGGGTGCTTAGTGAGTGCAACCCCTTTGCTAATCTGCTTCCGGCGAATCTTCTAATCACTTTTGGTATCTTTGGGTCACAACTGCCTTCAGGGCACTGTGTGCAGACTCTTTTCTTTCCTCTTAGGTTAACTTTGAACCACTTGCTTGCGCCACCTATAAGCCAAAACTATTGCATTACAGTACAGATGGGGAAAAATGGCATGTGTGGAGTGACATAAGCTTGTAGGTGTTTGGTTATTTGCCCTCCGATTGACTGCCCCTATGGCCATTCCCACCCAGTTCCTGCTCCCCGCCACCCAAAACGCCTCCTCTTTGAGCTTCATTCATTCAAGCCTTACCATCAAACTTTGCACTCTAGGTGCCTGCCTGTGTTTTTTCAAGGTAGTCTTCTGAGAGTTAATGACTTCATTGGATTTGTAAAGGTGCTACTGGTGTAATAAACCGGTCTAATCCAGGTCTTCCTTCAGCCTCTCGATTTTTAAACAATGAGTGCTTCACTGAAGTCCTGTTAAAAACCAGCATTGGCAAGGCCAACAGTTTTGGCTTGTGCATACGTATTAGGCATTTGCTGGGCACTGCTATTATAGTCCCCGGTACTTAAACCATTTTGCATCTGCTAGTATTAATGGCCAGTTAATACTACTAAGGCAGTGCCTGGCAAGTCCCTTTCCCATGCCTAAACAAAAGACCAAACTGTCGGCATTGCTAATGCTTGTTTCATATGGACAATAGACTTAACATTAGGACTTGGTGGGTAATGGTGTTACTAAGGCATGTGTGCCTTACGAAAAAGTCCAGTTGGACCTCTCTGATCCATTTGAACATTCAATGGTCCTGTGAGACACCTTTGTGTTTACCATATTCTGCAAAGTTCTTTTAAATATGTTCTGCTCAATATATTTTGTAGTTAAGTCCTATGCACAACAATATTCCATAAACAATACATTTGTACAGGTGTATTGTGGGGGCAGTCCCTTATTGTGTGATAATCAAAAGTATTTACTGTGCTTTTAAACCAGTTCACTCCTTCTAAGGTTTGCTGTAACGGCTCATGCCGTTTTACCACTGGCGGAGTCTGTAACCCGCTACATAAAAACCCTATTAGCCAAGTAGCATGATATTTCAGGGCCCTAGAAATGGAGTATTAAAGTAAATCTCTAACACTGGGCCATTCATGGTATTTGTTTGTGCAAAACCTACCTGGATGACTGGAGTAGAGTTAGGCTGCTGCTGAGAATCCTGATGCTGTGTTGCTGTCTGTGCTCTGTCATCCTGCTGCAGCATTCCTCCTTCTGTGCTTGATGAGTCATGTGGAAAGTTTGTCTGCTTCCGCCAGGCTTTTGCGTTAAAACCTCTGTGCCTCTTTCCTCTAGTTCCCTCCTGATGTTTCCTAGTCAGACCTGACCTGAGAGCCCTCTCCTGCCCGATTGGATCTGAGTGGTTTACTGCTATTACAGCAAATCCTTTGGTCTCTCGTGGGACACCAAGCCTTGCACTGCTCTAGCTGATTTTTCTTGGCAGGGGAATGTTTCTGCTACCCTGTGCTTTGGCTTCTTGCTGCCCTTTTCTGTGCCTTGGTCCTGGCCGTGCTGTGACCTTCCTTAAAGTGTGCCCTGAGGGGGCACCTGCTACTGCTGTGGTCATGCCCTCCTCATTGTAGATTGGTTGAAAGGAGTCTGACACATCCCCCATCATTGTGGATACTTTAGTTCTGATCCTGCCAAATTCTGTGAGTTGGCACACCAAAACTGAGACCCGAAGCTGCATCTAGCAAGACTTGAACCAGTCAGGGCCTCTGCAGTCAGGATTTCAGGATCTGCCTTTTAGCAGCTATCAACCCTGGTTGCATTCTCTGGGTATGTATATCTTCATTGAGGCACAAGGCTCTTGAGACAATCTCTTTACAATGGGCTCTATGTAGATGGCATCCTGCTGCAGTATAAGGCAAGGGTTTCCTTTCACTCAGCAGTGACCCTGTGCAGATGATTTGAAGAATGTATTTGCTTCTGTTGCAGGCGGGGCTCTGGGGAATCCCCCATTTACCTCATCTAGGTCGAACATAGCATGGTGGCCAGGCATACCTAATCCTCAAAGTCACTCTTAGGTGAACAGGAGGGATGTCAAAAAGGCTTCCATACTCAGTGAAACTTAATAATTGTGATCACGCAGGGTTTAATTTTTACCAATCATTTGATTATATCTCCTGCCACCACCCATCTCTCCTTGAGTAATCAGACAATTTCCAATTCTGTTTCATGTAAAGGCCATACAAAACCAAATGTCATGACCTTTTTGTCTTGAAATTATTACTGAATGTTGGGGAGAATTCTCTGTTTAGGCTGAATTTCCTAACCTAGTGAGTCCCCCAGCAGCTATGCTAGATTTCTGGTGTTTGTTTTTTCTCCTGCCAAGAGTGAGACTCTTTTCCTCACACTCTTGGACATGATTTGAGGGGTTCCTTTGACTGTTAATGTGTTTTATGGGCTATGGGGTCTTTTACTCCATAGGGTCTCATGTGTTTTTACTATGTGTGTTACACAGCACCCTCACTGCAGTGACACAGGGGTGTCATAGTGACACCCGACCATAGACTCCATACCCTAGGACTGACTACTGTCTCCCAGGGCATGTAAAGTCACCATTGGCTTTACTAGTCCCAAATTATGAACAGAAACCAGTACAAACCATCATATTGTGGACATACTGGTCGGGGGAATTCGATTGCCCCGGGGTCTGTTATTCGAGGGGGCACGTCTCTGACCCCCCTGATCGAGTTTTGGCTGGTGGCAGGGAATACTACTTTTTATATTAGACCGCGAATATATCTCTATGGGATTTTCCCATTGTTCGAGGCTACCAACATTAAGTATTTAATTCCTATAGCCTCGAACATACCGCCGGGTTATTTATTTAATATTAATTCACCGGTTGGTATTTTTTGCCAGAACTCGATTCTAAAATGGCGTTTGTGTTCTCTTCTGTGACTCCAACCCAAGTCGAGCCCTTTGTTCCATTTTTTTGGCGGGCTTCTCCACAGAAGCCCCCAAAAGTGGTGCCACTCTGTCTGGGTACCACAGGGGGTGTGGGAGGGGGTTTAGGCACCCTGGACTGAGTTGCCGTGGCAACTCAAGTCGCACTCTTGTGTGATTGGCCCACCACTTAGCATGTTTGATTGACAGCTAGGCTGAATGAATGGGGGTTTCTTGCATAAAAGCAGGGCTTTTGGGACTGGAACTTCAGAAGTCGTCACAGGACCTGAGAATCCGAAGAGGGAGAAGCTGAGCCGACCTTCAACGACGACACCACCAGTGGAGCCCTGCTGAACCGTCTCACCACTTCCCGACGACAGAGGAGATCTTCTTGCCGGAGAATCTCTTCCCCTTGAGCTGGTGGGGACAACCAGTTCGCTTTCCTTTTCGCCTACCAGGACATCTAGTGGTCGAATTGCCCGTGCCAAGCACTCCGGCAACCAGATAGCCACTTACCACTGAACCGCGAAAGAAAGGACCGCTCCTTTGAATCGAGAAACTCTGCGGCTGGTTTCTTACCTGGCAGCACAACAAGACCTTCTCTTCTGCCGGACGAAGCACCGGCTCGCAACCGCTGCCAGGAACAACTGCCCCCGCTGGAGTGTTCTCAACATTTCAAGGTACTGTGTCCGCCTGGCCTCCCTTTCTATAGATTGCTACAAGGTGACAGTAAATCCTTAACCTTCTAGACTGGGCTGGCCTCTTGACCATCTAACTGGTCCCTTTCTTTTGGTCCAACTTCTTTCTGAACCTTTTCGAGACTTTTGTGCACTTTTCAACCGTGTGACCTTGGACACATTTCGTTCTGATCCTCTTAAAGTGGATCCGGCTTTCTGAACTCTAACTTCACGGTTTGATTCTGCCTTCCTCTCTTGCTGTGTTCTTTTGAAAGTGTTGGGATCTGTTTCAATTTATGCTCTGCCTTTCTCTCCCTTTTAAACCGAATTATTAGAGTGCCATCTGCGTTAAGCGCTCACCGCTGTCTGAAAATAAGTGGTGCTTTACTTAAGACTTGTCTAATATTGTTTTAAGGGAGTGTATATACTTTAGTGACCGTGTTTTTGAACTTGCTTGATATTAGTGCCAGTGTGTTTTCATAGATGTGTTTTTAAATAAATAATTATATATCTTTTACACCAAAGCTCTGGTCAGTGTTTGCTTGTTCTACTGTGTTTACATGCCCTATTGTGTATGCTCTGTATACTGCCTAACTCTTCTTGAGAGAAGTCTGACTGCTCAGTCACAGCTACCAGGTAAATCTGGGTGGTGCAGACTGCTACCAATTGGGTTTACTGCTAACTCCTGTAGTCCTAAACTTTTTTCAGTGGTCCCTAAGGGAACTGCACAGGTTTCTGCCTAACCCTGAACAATGTGACATGGTCAATAATCTGACCTTGTCATAAGGAGGTAGGAACTCTTCCTGGCCTGGGGTGGGAGGCCTACGAGGGTGGAAGCCAGAGCCAATCCTTCCCCAGAAGGTGATTTGGCAGTTGAGAAGGACCCAATTCTAGTCCCCTTTCCAAGTTCCTTTTGTAAAACCAGAAATGAGGCAGTTGAAGTATGGAAAGACCACCCACAGTATTGCAATCCACCAGCGCTTCATGTTTGGTGCCTCCAGTTATCTAGGCTCCAGAATTAGCAGGGAGAGCGAACCTGCAAATGAAGGAATGGAGAGGCAGCACAGCTGACACTGCACACTTTTCCCCAGCATTGGTGCACGTGGCTCACTGACAGCTCCACCAGACCTTACAAAACAACAACATGGACTTGCTGCAGAGAGGCCTTTGCCCTACGTCCCGTCCCCTCTCCTCCTGTGATGAAACTAGGGAGTTCATCCCTTCTTCCCAGAGGGTAGCCGCCTCCTTTGATGCTAGGGAGGTGAGGCTGCTATTCAAAACCCTCCGTAGGGGCTTGGGAAAGCTGGACCGCAGTGGGAGTGACTCCCCTCGAGGCGACAAGGACTCCCATTCCTATCAGGAACTCCCTATAAAAATACCTTGTCTGCCTATATCGCAGTAGAAGAGACTGATGTTATAGCCATCAATAGAAACTCAAAATATACAGGCGTTGCTTCTGTACCTTTGGCTCAAGTTAATACTGAACTGCCCCCGAAGCACAACAGCTGATGAGAAGCAACACACCCCCTGGGAGTATGGCGGCAAGAATAAAGGAACAACCAATTGTGAAGGAAGGTGAGAAATCCTACGCCGAGGTGATCCTCTGATGGCACAATGTCTTGGAGGGGCAGAGCCACCCTGCACAGCAGCACTAGCGGTGGTGTGAAGAGACCAAGATGTGGAAGAAAAATGCTAGGTGTCAGGCATTGAGAAGTGCAATATCGCAGAGGCAAGGACGGGCGAAACCCTGTAGCACGTGGTGGCATGGCCATGCTGCAGCCGTGGAGGGCCTGGGGCCTGCGAACATACGCAGAGACCAGCGAGCGACAGAGGAACAAATCCTCTGTTCTTGTGTGAGAATTGAAGAAAGCACCGAAGCGGACAGAATAAGGAAGCTGAATACTTACTTTGGCAGAGACAATGAGTCGAACCAGGATTGGCAACGTCCCCTCAGACGCAACCACTGCCCCCCTGCTGGAGCGCACTCGAAAGCAATGAAGGTACCAGGTTTGTTCAGGGAGGAGGGAGGTTAGCCAAAAAAAAACCTGAAAGGGAGAAGGGAGGCGTACGGGAGACCTAGAAACCAGAGTATTAAACATTGGCAGAGGCTCAAGAAACAGCACCATGAGCTAAGAAAGTCTAAGGGCCGGATGGGTCTAGAGCCCCATCGAGATAATTGGAACATTGCAAGCTATAAGTAAAAGGAATCCTGGATGGTTCAGTCAGCTGCGAAGATGGCATGGTATCAACATTAGACACAGATACAAGTTTCAAAAACCTTTATTGGGGTATTTTGGTTGGGTTGGTAACTGGCCCTAAAGCTAGAATGGGAGTAGTCTCAACCATTAAACAAAACCAAATAGTCCAAGTCAGTCCGTCAAATCAAAAGAATAGTCTGTGTCATAAACATATGCTTGCCCTCAAGCTTTACAACAAATAAGTGTAGGGACATGTAGGTAAACAAAAAGAGTGTATTCAAATTAATGTCAGAATGGCTTAGGAAGTGGAGTTGGTTCACAACTCCCTTCCCCAAGTTTGGATCTCTTGGAATCATCAAAGTTTAATAGATTTAAACAGTTCACCAAAAGCTTTTCCAAAGTGCCCTTTCATAGACTTCCTCAAAAAGATTCTCCTTCTCAGGATTCATAAAGTTCAGTTTCAAATCAAGTTTCCTAAAGTTGACTTTCACAATGGGTTCATCCCATTTGTTTTCGCAGTATTTGAGGGGGTTCCACTCCCCAACCTTCTTACTCTTCAGTTTCAACAATTAACGTTCTTGTGCTTTAGTTTACAATGCAGTACTTTCAATCAGCTTTTCATAACAGTTCTCCGCCACTCTCTTTTACCATAACACAGTTCTTATTCTTTCAACGTAACATAGGTTGGTTTCAACAATGCAATTTAGTGGATCTCTCGGGCGTCCCTCACCTGAGGTCAGATCCTTTTTAGCTTTCAATAATTCTTCTTGTCAGAGACTTTCGCGACGGCATACTATTCTTTCGCCCCTATGCATGACCACTCCGACACTTGGGCTTCTTCTTGATCGTGTATCTTGCACTCTTGCTTACTTTCTTGTAAACGTGCCTTTTGCACCCTGGAAGTTCTGTTGCTACCTTTTTTCTCTTGGTTGCACAATATAACTTTCTTTTCCAGCGTCAACACACTTTTTCACAATTAGGCTCTCTATTTTGATAACACTTTGATCTTCATACAGCTCCCCTAAACGTCAAGGATCTTCACTTTTATTTCACAGAGACTTTCGATAATGTGTTGATTCATACAGGACCACTCTGTTACTTTGTTTGTTAGCATTGCTTGTTTCCCAGTTCATAGGTATGTCCTAAATGTTTTCTTAATTTTGTCTTTTCACTACCACTATCATAATTCCTTACACTTCCTTTAAGCTTTCTCCTCTTTTCCTTGCTTTACAATACAGTTCGGTCTTACTTATACTTGTCCTCTTGTCTATCTCTTTCTGGCGTTTATTTCATTAATTTCGATATTTTGCTCCCACTTAGCTATTTCCCCTCGGCAGCATCTTTTTCCTTTACTTTCAGCGATCTTGGGAGATTTTAACTTGCTATAATGTTTCTTTTTATCTTGCATCAAACAGGCTTTCTCTTCACATGCATAATTGGTTTAAATTTACATTTGTGAAACTCACTGGTTGCCATGTTAGCCTTGTTTGGTTTCCGCTTCACACAACGTTGGGTCGGGGTCTCTTCCACTACCCCCTCTGACACCTGGGCTCCATCAATACGCCCAAGGAAACAAGCACTTTGCTGGACACGGCCAGCAGGCTGCAGTCTGCCCTTCTCCAGCTATCTGGACACACGGCTCCCTAGCCACGCAGCAGCCCCTCATGGACACCAGGCCAGCAATTTGCCACTCCGCTCTTCTCCGGACTCTCCAGCTCTCTGCTCCTTGGCTCTGCTGGTCCAGTCTACATCCCCGACTTGCCCAACTCTGTGTAAAACCACACCTTTTATACCTAGCTGGGCAGACAAGTGAAATCAGGTGTGCATGGTTGTAATTGATTGCCTGACCCTGCCTGGCTTTATTAGAGGGACAGCCTAGTGGTGGCTGGGAGCAGTCTTCCCTCTGTTTCTTAATGTGTTCATCAGAGACAATCCTCACTGCTCTCAATTGCCTCTTCTTTGTCCGAGTGTCTGTTGGAAATGGGGAGGGAGTGTTTTGAGATTTGTAGTGTTCCTTAGGGATTGTGGGTAAATTGTGTAAATTACTGTCATGAAAGGTTGTGATAAATATGTTGCGGTAGAAAACGGGGTACTGTGTTTAATTCTCTTTGTGCCTCCTCTTTATCTCGGTACGTGTTGCAAATGGGGAGGGGGTAATGGGATAGGACCCATAGTAGTCCATGAAGGCAGAGGAAATGTCGGGTGGGGGGTGTTGGAAAAATGGGGATACCATGTCTCACCTTCGGTTTCCTCTCTCCCAATCCCTGAGCACTGTCTACCCAGGTGATCCTCCCTCGCTTGTCCACCCCCAAGTTCAGGATCCAACTGCCATGGCCGTCCCCTGGCCACCTGAACAGAGGATCGCCGGTGAGTAGTTAGGGGAAATCCCTCAGGTTTGGCACACAACTAAGACAAGAGAGGCAACCAGGGGAACTGGGAAACTCCCTTTGTATACAATAAGAGCAAGAAAGCTAGCAACACAACCGGTGGAGACGGATTAAGGGAATCATCCCTCCATTTGGAGAACTTGAGACATTTCCTTTCGTTAAAGACTTACATTTTTCCTTGAGAAACCCAGAGAAAGTCTGAGGAACATTTCTTTGAACTGTGAAAATGAACATTGGAATTGGGGCACACTCAGGAAGAAATCCTGAGACTTCAGGTTAAGACTGATATAAAGAAGCCTACGCAGAGGGCATTGTTTTCTGGCATATATTTACATTTCTGTTCTTATAATGGTAGGGCAAGGTAGTTAATGAGTTTTGGACTGAGGACTTTTTTTATTTTCATTAAAGCCGAGCACCCTTAGTTTAGTTCATAGAAAGGTACATCACTCTTAGCAATAGGGGTAGAAAGGCGTCTTTCTTTTAGGTTGAATAAACACCCTTGAAGTGATGTCCTCGAGTCTGACTCCTTATTCTGGTTCGCCACATTCCATACTGATGGGATGCCTCATCCCATATGGGACCAGAGCTTTTTTTGCACCACAATAACAACTTTCCCTTTAAATGAATGCACGCAGGGCATGCCCGCCCATGCTGACTCCGCCAACATGCCTCACTCGCCAGTCCTTTTGACCGCTCGACTGGACGATGCCTTGCACCTGCGCAACATGTTTTTTCCATAATTATTTTTCTTTTGCTTCACGCTAGCCTACCTCCCCATCATACCTGCGTATACCAATGATAACTGGTTTTAATTCCTGCGCCTGTTGTGGCAGGAGGTTCCCTTCGTCAGATGCCCATAGCCTCTGCCTGAGGTGTTTGGGCCCTTCCCACCTGTGGGACTCCTGTTCAACCTTCGCGGCACTAATTCCCAGGCATTGTGATGCCGCCTGAGTCGTTAGCAAGACCTCTTCTTCAGAGACTCTCCTTCTCACCGGATTAAGGACTTTGTTGGAGCATGAGGGGTGAGGTCCTCTCACCCCCACTCAGGTGAGTTCTATTCTTTAACAGGCACCCACCCAGCCGACTCCTTCCCCGGTACTGTTTATGGCATGAGGGGCCCCTAAGATACCTGTGCAGCCTATCATGGACGCCCCTGAAGTCGTAAAGGCTTCTACTGACTCAAGGGTCGGGTTCTACAAAGCTCATTACCGGCCGGCCGAATGCTTTTCAGGGCATATTAGAGTAACTACCGACATACGGGTTGAGAACTTGTTGAAGTTAACACCAGGCAATTGCCTGAGGGGGCAAGAGTTACCAGTGATCTAGTCACTGAGGGTACATCAGTACCTTCCGGGCGTAGCTTGGAGACTTCACCAGCTCTTGTCACTGAGCTTGATCCCAAGGGTCTTCAAAGACCTTCGCCTCAGGGCGCCACATTGGTTGACAGTAGCCTCATGTCACTAGCAAAGCAGTCCACATGTTCAGCCCTAAAATGCCGGAGAGCCAGGGCTTGTAAATGTAAAATGGCAGACCCCAAGAAAATGACTCCCGCTCGGTGAGAAAAATCTGGGGACAAGGACTGTGCTGCAATTGCTCCCGGGCCACACCTGAAACAGAGTGGTCCCCAGTGTGTTTGGCCCCAGGCGAGCTGGCAGCCAGACCCCCCTCCAAGCGATATCCATCTACAATCACCTTACAGCCAACAGTCGCACTTGAGTCATTCATACCACGGACGGCACAGAGCCTGGCTCTGCAGAGCACAACTTATCCAGCCTCCCCCGTTATGCCTTCGTCCTGGTGGGATTATCAGCGATGGCAACCGTACTGGGTACCTGCAGCATCAGTCAATAGGATGCCTACTCCCTTTACGGGGACCCACACTTGGACATCTTCAACTTTGTCTTTTGCAACAGCTGCAAGAGGACAGTCCATTTTTTTTAGTAAGTTGCAAACTATTGAGAGATCTAGGACTATGGCAGAATATTTCAAGGGGCTGATACAGGCGCTAATGCCTCAACCAATAACACCTATTGCTCCTTCCCTGCTGACAGCGCCACTTCCGCCTCTGTCGGGCACACATGCTCTGGGTTCGCCGCATCTGAGCACAACTCTGCCTACACCAACAATGGAGGCCCCAAAAACAGCAGCCCCCCCTGCCAAGAAGCCAAACGAGGGGGATCCTGCTATTATAGACACAAGCAATCGGGACACACAAGGCACAGGCTCTGAGGCTGATGATGAGGAGGAGGAGGCGGTCCCTCGTTCCGCCAAGGCTTTTCATTAAATAATGTTTGGCTGACTTCTTGGGTGTGCCTCGGCAAGAGGCTGGTGTGCTGTCAGAGATTTTGGCCCTATACTCTGCTCCTCGAAGAGATTGGGGCTGCCATTGCAAAAGGAAGTCCTCACTGAGGTGTTGAAACTTTGGGAAAATACTCTCTCCCTTCCGCTAACAAAAAGTTGGAGGCCGAATACTGGTCTCTCCCTTCAGTGGAGCTGTGCTTACCTGCCTAGCCTCTCAGCCTCAGCCCCACTCATCTGAGAAAGCGTCTGCATCTTTGTTCACTAAGTCTTCTCTGGTGCCGCAGCATCTTTTCCGGGCCTCCTGAGCAAGGAAGACCAGCTTCTTGAGGGAAGAAGGTCCACTCTAATGCCTCTCTTCAACTGAGGCAAGCCGATGCTGACGCCCTGCTAGCAGCAGGTAACCAAAATCTCTGGAGAAAGCTGGCAGATTTTCTCCCTAATCTACCAGTGGACAGGCAGCAGGCCTTCAAGTGAGGTCTGGTGGAAGCGAAGACGGTGGCTCAGGATCTACTTGAGTCATCCCTTCATATCGATATAGCCAGTCATGGAATGGCAGTGGGTGCGGACATGCGAAGGGTCGCCGGGATGTACTCTACCAAATTTACATGAGAGGTACAGAATCACATTATCGATCTCCCCTTTGACAGCCAAGATCTGTTCCACTCCTCCAGAGTAGGAGCTCAGTATGTGCAAAAATTACACACAGACATCCAAATCCCTGACAGTTCCCACCAAGACTAGCCAGCAGCCTTTTCATCAGCCCTCCTTAACTAGAGAGTCTAGGCAGAAGTCCTTTGGCAGATTTCGGGGCTACCAGGAAAGAAATGCAAGGAACAGAGATTGCTCCCCGAGCAGTCCCAGAACAGGCAGTGAAGATGCTCCTCCAAAGGCTACTCATGTACTCTACCTGCCGATCAGTAATAGCAATGACGGGTAATCTTCAAGGTATTTTGCCTCCATCTTGTACCCCTCTCATCCTTTGATCCAGATGGGGTTCCGCTCTCCTTCTGCAGGAGATCTGCGAACTGCACCACATACAGGCTATAGAACCTGTTCTCCCCACCGACCTCTATGAGAGAGGTCTATGGTTCTATTTGAAAATCTTCTCGATCCTGAAGTAAAACCACAGGCAATCCTGGATCTCTCCTCCTTCAACCTCCATCTCCCCAACAAGAGGTTCAAGATCACGCCAGCAAAGATTGGCACTGTGCTGTGAACCCAAAGGATGCCTAGCTGCATGTATGGGAACCATACTGGAAATTCAGGTTTTCTATCCATTTTCAGGCACCACTAGCAGTGCCTTCTGGGCTCAATGCAGCACCAAGCGTATTCACCAAACTGATGAGTGTTGTGGCCAGTTCGTTACAGAGCAGGGGGATCCACGGATACTCCTACCTGGACTACTGGTTTGTCTGGGCTTCTTCCAGTCAGGAGGCTTCCTAAGTAGCCAACATCCTGGTGTCCGGCCTGTTCAATACAGGGTTTTCAGTTAACTTCGGCAAGCCCTTGCTGACTCCCACCCAGAAACTTACCTTACTGGGTTTTGTCTGGGATTGAAATGCAGCCAAGATTTTCAATTCGCCTCAACGTTTGTTGAATATTCATCTGACAGTGGCACGTTTTCTTTCCAGGAATGTGACTACGGCATGGTGGTACCAGTGGTTGTTGGGCTTTATGACTGTGTGCGTCCTCTGTGCCAGATTGAAGATGAGAAGCCTGCAACTCCATTTCAGCAGTTCATAGTCGCAGGACATGGACAAGCAGTCGCAACGCATTGCGATACACTGAGTCAGGACTTCAGCGGTGGGCAGCCCAGAGGAATCCGTTGCAGGGAGTCCACTTCAAGGAGCCTCTGGCTGAAGTTGTCATAGCGACACTTGTCCCTCAGCGGGTGGGCTGTCGTCTGAACGGGAGAGGACACAACACATAAACACATTGGAACTAAAAGCAATCTTCTGTGCGCTGAGAGCGTTGCTGCTGAACATCTGCAAGAAATTGCTCCTGATACAGACAGCTCCGCAGCGATGGTTCTTTATAAACAAGCATGGGGGTACGAGGTCCCTTCTGCTATGCCATCTGGCCTTATCGATATAGGATTGGGCCCAGGCGAAAGAGATTCTGCTCAGGGCAGTCCATCCGGCAAGGGTTCTGAACAAAGAAGATGATCTACTTAGCAGGTTGCACCATGCCAACCACAAGTGGGAGATTAATCCCCTGGCCCTGCACCCCATCTTCCATCGGTGGGGCCTTCCCAAGACCAATCTATTTGCAATGCTCCAGAATAAAAAGTGCGCCTCTCGGGACGGTGTGGGGGCAGGTTCTCTGGGATACGCTCTGAGCATTCCCTGGATGGGGGAGTTCCCTCAAGTTCCTCTTTTAGCAAATGACCCTGTTGGTCGCCCTCACTTTTGCTAGGAGAGTGAGCAAGATACAGGCCTTTTCGGCTTCAGAACCTTAGACATTCTTTCACAGGGACAAGGTTGTAATGTCCACACACCCCCGCCTTCTTACCCAAAGTGGTTTCCTCCTTCCATAAGAATGAAGGGGTGGTCCGTCTGATGTTTTATTTTCCAGAACCTCAGTCCTCTTCAGACTCTAATCTTCAAACCTTAGATGTCCGTAGGGTGCTCAAATTCTACCTTTACAGGACCAAACAGATCAGAAAATCTGATGATCTCTGTCACCTTTAGGGGACATAACCCAGGCAGTCAAGCATCGAAGGCCACTATCGCTGAGTGGCTTGCGTCTGCCATTAACTACTGTTACTCCTCTCAGAAGCTGACTCCACCTAAGGGTATGCATGCACACGCAGCAAGGGCAAAGGCCACTGCGGTAGCTTTTCAAAATCACGTCCCATTGGACATTATCAGCCTAGCTGCCATGTGGTCCACGCCATCGGCCTTTTGCAAGCACTGTTGTTTGGATACCAGTTCCAGGGCTGACACCAGATCTGGTTGGGTAGTCTTGTGAAACTTGTTTGCTTATAGTTAGTTAACCTTCACCCATGAGTGTTTCATTCTCTGAAATCTCCCATCAGTATTGAGGAAAGGGACGGGATGTAGGAGTAAGAAACAGTTACTCACTGTAGTGACTACTGTACTCCTATTCCATAGTCCCCTTTCCTCCATGCGACCCCCCCCTCAGTCCCCCGCTAAATCGGTTCTGTTAGGCTTGTAGCTGATGAGTGGGGGAAAAAAGGACTGGTGAGTGAGGCATGTGGGCGGAGTCAGCCCTATGTGCATTCATTTAAAGGGAACTTTTTAATAGCGGTGCAAAAAAGGCTCCGGTCCCGTCCCCATGGGGCGAGACATGCCATCAATATGGAGGAAAGGGGACTATGCACTATGAGTACAGTAGTCACTATGGTGAGTAACTGTTTCTTTTTTCACCTACCATGGAGATTACAACAACACGCCCCCCGAATACGAACTGCGACACTTTGCAACATGTGCTGCCATTGTTCTAGCACTGCTGCTCCACACAGAGAAAAGGAGTGGGGCTTAACCTGCTATTTGTAAATGCCAATGATTGGAACACCTCTCGGTTGTGAAAGAAAGGCCAGATTGGTTGGGCCAAGTAATCTTAAGGAAGGAAGGGATAATAGAGGTGACGGGGATCAGGAAAGCGTGGGTTGTTAGAGTGAAGTCAGAGGTGGAGTTGGTAGACCAAGAGAGCAGCAGAAGGAAGGATAGTGGACTGGACTGTGGATGCAAATTTGAGAGCAAGTGAGGTATTGGTGGGTGAGAGCAAGCGGTACTGTCTGATGCGTGTGCATGCAAGGTTGGTGAGTGAGAGGGTTGTGATTGTAGAGGGTGAGTGGAAATATTTCTAAGAGTGAAAGGAAGGTGACTGAGTAGAGTGTTGGGTAGAGTAAGTAAAAGGGAGAGTAGTAGCAGAAGTGTGGAGAGTAATAGTGTGGTGGATGGAGTAGTAACATCAGAGGGTGGAGGTTGGCAGTAGAATGAGAGTGGGACATCGACAGGAGAGAGGAAGGATGAGGAGAGAAGGTGGGTGGAGTTGGATGGAGTGGGAGTAACAAGATGAGAATATCAGAAACAGAGAGAGGAGCATCAGCGCTTGAGAGGAAGGAGATGGGGCAGACTGTCTGGATGACACAGCCCTATAACCTTGTTAGTACTAACACCAAAAGTGTAGGGACAGCTTTGAACGTCCCAAGGGGAATGTGGCCACCAGCCATCCCAGGTTAGATGCTGAGCTACAATATTTGATAACATACAGATCTCAAAATTGACTTGGCGAGATGGGGAATCCCACCGCTTACCTGTGTCATGTACAACGATCGAACATTTGTCTCTTTCTGACCTAAAAAAGATGTTTCCCAAACTGCGCGGCTTCCTGGTCAAGATGGCACCTGGGCCACAAACTGCTTCTCGAAATTACACCTGTGAGGGCTCACGAATAGAGAAGCACAGCGGTGTCTATCGGATGGGCTGCACACAGCGACCTGCATTGGGAAAGAGCTTGCAGATACATGCCCGGTAGGTCAGGTGAGAAACTCTGCGCCAGATATAAGCAGATGGCTCTCATCTGCCAAACAAAGGATATGAGGAGAGTGCCCATGTGAGCCCCTTTCAGGGCAGACACAAAAAGCAAATCAGCGGGCTAGTGTGGAATTGAGCTTCACCCTCTGATCAGGCCAAAGCTAACCTAACTGACCCTACCACTATTTTAAACAACTAGTCAGGAGAAAATGATTCTCTTCTCCTGGTAGTTATGTCTATGAACTTATATTCTCTTCTTTCCAGAGATCTGAGCAATCTACAATACTTAAATATTCCATTTTTATTCTCTGTATTAGTTCCTTCAATTCCCTCAAGGGATTTTATTATCTTTTCCTCCTCTGGTTATTCCTTGCTCTCATCAGAATCCTTCCTTCTTCATTATCAGATTCTGAATATACTTGTATTGTGTCCTTTTCTCTGGGTTTTTTCTTGTCCAAATGCTTATGGTTCCTCTTTTCCCAAAGTTTTCTTTCTTGTATAAGGTTTAACTTCTCTGGTCTTCTGTTCCCAAGTGTCTCTCTTTGTGTTCCTTTCTCTCTTGAATATTGGGTGGTCCTCCCCTTTTCCCACGCTATCAACTTCAATTCTGTTCCTTTTCACTCTTGGTGCTTTCTGGGTTTCTTGTTACCACCTTAATATAGTTGAATGTTATCAACTTGTTTTTCACCCATTAGTTATTTGTACTGGGACGAGTTTCATTACTTCTATATAACAAGTCCCTTTTAACTTCCCAGTGTTCCCGTTCTCCCTGTTTCATTCTGTATTATAGGGGGAACGTCTCTCGTGCCTGTGGGTACTTGGGATCTGGTCCTTAATCCGGATTGCTCTCTGTGCGCTTTCCGCAGTGTTTGCTTGTGCGTATGTGTGTTTGTCTCCTGTTTGGCTTCTCGATACTGCTGCGGTTAATCAGTTTGTACGGTGCTTCCTCTCTGAGGTGGTGTCAGCGTCGTTGAGAGGGCAGCCTGCCCACCACGATTGCTTTATGGTCACACCACCACTTAGCTCTCCAATCCAGCCATGTCGGCTTCCTGTTTCTCGGATACTCTGGGCTTCCCGCATGTCCTGCTTCTGCTTGAAGCATTTCTGAACTTTGCAGGCTTTGCTGTCCGCATCAACTCTGCCTCCTTCAGGTGTTCTCCATGCAGGGGGCTTCCCCTGCCTCGCTCTGCCTTCCTTTCTTTTTCCGCCTCTTCTTGGCGTCTCCTCTTTTCATCATACTTGACAGTCCATTGTAGATTGTGATTTAAAGGGAAGGTTTCTCTTTGATAACGGTATACGTTAAGTTGTATCTTTATCTCAGTCATTTACCTTGAAATGATTTGGTGCATTAGATAGCTCCCTATAGGCCATCGCATAGAGGCTATCAAGGAGTTCCGCACGGGAACAGGAGTCCTTGTCCCCAAATGGGGATTCTCTGCTGATAAGGCTCCACTTACCTCGACCCCTAGGGTGGGTGTTGTGAGGTGGGCTCACCTCCCTAACCTCATAGAGGGAGCCTCCCCCTTGGGGAGAAGTTATGAATTCCCTCACTTTGGTCACAGGGCTTACACGGATGCAGGCTAAGTGCCACCCTCAAAGTCCCCACTCGTAAAGGCCTATGTATAGAAGATACAAGCAGGGGATTTGAAACAGGTGCTGGCAACAACTAGATCTTACTAAGGAGAGCAAGACTAGAACCCGCAATATGTAGGCAAAATCAATAACATAAACCTAGTTACGAGGAAGAACGCTGCCTACAAACATTTCAGGATCAGCCTGCATTGTCTCAATTCAAACGGCTGTCCAAAGAGAAGTCAAACTCATGGAAACCAAAACTGAGCTGACCTCCTTGGGGGACAGACTCTCCAAAAAGAGAACATACAGAATCTCAACACAACTGAGGAACAAGCTACTAAAATTAAAGATGTCTCGCAACTTACAAACACACTGGAACTGAAATTAGAAGATTTGGAGAACGGCTCTTGTAGGGACAACTTCTGCTTAAAGAAACTGAAAGGAAATCCTGAAGGAGTCGAGATAATCCAAAGTTTGCAAAAGATGCTTGCACAGATCCTGGGATTGCCCACCCTTCAACAAATTAGCATAGAGCATGCCCACAAGTTGGGAAGCCTCTGCAACAAATGACACCCAGACCAAGAGACATTGCAGTAAAGATTTCCTTTACAGACCAAGGAAGAATTTTACAGGAAGCTTATAAACAAATGCCCATTAACTATGAGATTCAGGGGTCCTTATCTTCCAAACCTGCCACATTCTGCCCTCAATGAAAGAAAGACGTTCTGAGAATTTACGTCGGTGCTGAGGAAAAGGCAAATCCGCTCTAGATGGTTTTATCCGAAGGGGGTGCAATGTTCAATAAATGAGAGGACTACAATCTTCTCACCAGAGGAGGGAAACAATCTTTTATGCAGCCAGGATTCACCTGATGCGAATAACCCTGTCAAAGATGAAGCAGTGCTTGGGCAGACCAGGGGTACGGAATGGACAAAGACACCCTTGCAGTTCCCAACGAAGAGGAAATAACCAATGTATGGGCAATTGAAAGAGCCACACAGCATCCATTAAAGTAAGGCGGATTGTAAGAAGCTCCATGTTCCTCAAAGTTAAGCTAATCCTTGGTTTTTCATTTGAAGTGAAACCGACGTTGATTCACTCAGATGTTGTAAGCTGTTGAATGGTAAAGTTGTGACAGGGGCTTGTGCATCTGCTGGGTTTAGCATTGTTTCATCCCCAGGAGTTTTTTCAAAATATTTTTTCCAACAAATGTATTTAAAAAAAAATTATGGCCATATATGGGGGGGGCTAATGGGTTACAAGGGTTGCTGAGTGGGTCAGGGATAGGTTTTCTAAAATAGGGAAGGGAGTTTTGAGGTGCGTAGAACCCAAATATAAAAAAAAAGAAAATCATAATTTCGAAAAAAAAATTCTTCAAAATGATGTAATCAAAAATGATTCAGAAAAAACTCATGTCGATGTAGGGACATCGAACCATCTGCTGGTAGTGGATTGTCCTCTATCAACACATCCAGTGTCAAAACACAACCATGTTCCAAAATGTTTCATTGTTATTGGGATTGTTTTAAGAGGATGGGTGGATTGATGCTGAGCTTCATTGTAATGATACTAATTTGTTTACATTTTCAACTGTGTAAAACCCAGATCAACGAGTTGGAACCAAAGACCTCCTTTTTAAAGATAATCTGCGGTCCCCTGAATGGGTAGATGAGGGAGGAATAGGTAGGACAGTCCAAATAAAGGTGGTGAAGATAATTTCATGGAATGCGCAGGGCCTGAATGCCTCACCCAAAAGACTACGGTTTAGGTTGAAATGATCTAAAAAAAAAAAAGGTCGAAATGACCAAAAGTTCGAAAAATGCTGCCACCAAAGGATCGAACACCAAAAGTTTGATCCTTTGGTGGTAATATTTAATAAAAACGGGGGCTGCAGGGGTGTCCCCCGCATTGCCCCGCTCACTATACTTTATGGTATAGTGAGCGGGGGCTGTGGGGGACACCCCTGCAGCCGTCTGTGTTAAAAAATAAAAAAGAAATTAAAGCACCCTGCAGCGCCGGTTCCCGATCACGGAAGTGAAAGGGAACTGGTGCTGCAGGTACCAGCGTGAAGAAGAAGGTAAGTGGGGTTTGTTTATGTTGGTGGTGTGGGTGGGGGGGTGTGGGTGGGGGTGTTATGGGTATGTTTTGTGTGTGTGTGTGTTTTCCGGAATTATCGTGTCTGAAATGACCGAAAACAAAGTGTTCGATCTTTTGGTCATTCAAACACTTTGTTTGCGGTCATTTCATTTTAGATAATTTGACATTCGGTCAAATCACTCAAGACTAAGCCTGGAATCGCCTATTAGACTGTCTACCTGACATAATGGTGCTCCAGGAGACTCATTTATTACATGATCAGGGTAGGAGGAAACAAACTGTACCCAAGGATTTGGCTTGCTTCCTTGCCATCCAAAACCGCTGGGGTGGGCCGGACATTCTACAAGGATCTAGCATTCTCACTTGGGGACCCTGATGGGAGGGGGTAAATTCAGGCACATTACAATAGCAAATATATATGTGCCTAACACAAACCAAGATAAATTCATCTCAAGACTGTCACGCTGGAGGAATGGACTGGGGCGAAATAATGCTGATCAGCGACTTTAACTGATAGCCTCACCCTTCTTGGACAGAAGATCCCAAACTGCTAATACGAGAGCTCTGCCCAAAACCATCAAAAAGAAATGTAGTCAGCTGGGCTTAGTAGACACACGGAGGGAACAACACAGACCTCAGGGATTACTCCTTTTACTTCATATATATCACACTTACACAAGAATAGACCTTTTCTTTATAACAAAACTTTGAGGGGATTGGGTCCTCCGACGTATTCCATATCTATGACATGTAATCACCACAGCTGTGCTGCTTCGGAAACTTTTCGGCGTCTGCGTCCTGCGTCGATGCGCCGTCGTCGAGGACCTCCTCCGACGTCTTCCGATGTGATAAGTAGGACGCACGACGCCCATAGCCTCAGTTCCGTTTTTTCCGTGAACGTGTTGCTTCGTGTTTCTCGGTTTAAACGCCTCGACTCTTTGGAGTTCTGTTCTTCTCGGTTCTTCGAACCTGTTCGTTTGTGAAAATCCTTCTGAAGATGTCTACTTCGTTTTCGACCCCGCGTCCGGGTTTCAAGAAGTGCGGGGAGTGTGGGTCCAAGATGTCGGTGACGGACTCGCACGACGCCTGCCTCTGGTGCCTCAGGGAGGCCCACGACACGGATGACTGTATCGACTGCCAGTCGCTCACGTCCAAAGCCTTACGCGAACGTAAGAAGTAGTTGTCGGTAGGTCGGGTGTCCAAGCCCCGGAAGTCGAAGTCTGCGGAGCTTTCGATGGATGATTCGAGGGGTGACTCTCCGTGTCATCGTCGGAAGTCTCGTGGGTCTCCTTCTAGGAGTCGGTCTCGCCACTCCTCAGCCTCTTCGAGGCATTCTCGGAAGCGCCGACACCGGTCGTCTTCCAGGTCCTCTTCGGAGGGCTCTGCCCGGCACGTCACTTACCCCTCCAGCCGTGCGACGCCGGAGGAATGGGCTTCCTTCGGGAAGAAGATGCTGGAGATTCTTGAGTCGCAGGGTACTCAGCCGTCCGCGCCCCCGAGTGGGGTCGGTCGTGTGAGGTCGCGAGACACCGCTCGCAAGAGTGGTCGGCACGAGTCACGGGAGAGGTCCCGTTCGGACAAGGGGACTCGTTCTCGACGTACCCGTTCCAGGTCCCGGTCCTCGACGCGTTGGAGACCGTGTGCACCTGTGAGGTCTTCGAAGAAGGCATCGACGTCTGTGGTGTCGAGGGCGTCGACAGGCTTTCTCGAGGCTCTGGCTCCAAGGAAGTCGTCGATGCCGTCGACGCTCAGGTCGTCGAGGGACACGCTCGGGGCTCCGGCCTACAGGGCTGTGTCGACGCCGCCGATTCTGGAGGCGCTGCATCTGACGTCGACGCCGATTTCCTCGACGCCGATCCTCTGTGCCGATTGCGGTTCTCTCGACGCTGGCGCCGATTCGCTCGACGCCATCGACGCCTTTCGTGTCTGAGGTACCCCAGGGCACGGGTGGACCCCCTAGGAAGGCTCTGGTTAAGAGCAAGCACTCTCGAGTGCCTTCTTTTCGCCACCTGGACTATATTTCAGAGGCGGATGAGGATTCTGATGGCCTGGTTCCTAGTCAGGTTTCGGATGAAATTGTCTCGGGCCATAGTCAGTTTGACGAGTTGAGACAGTCACTGCATGATGCCAGTGGACTGGACACTTCTCCGGAGGTGGAGTTTTGTAGGCCTGAGCCTGGCTCTCATGCTGATTCCTCGTACCGGCGCCTTATGGCTAGGGTTTCTGAGTACTTGGGATGGTCTGCTCCCCCAGGGGAATTTGTGCAGGATGATCTGACAGACATCCTTGATGTTGGTTCCCCAACTGACCCGGTTCTGCCGTTCCATATGGCTTTACAGAGAAGGGTGGCGGCGGCTTGGACTGCTCCGGAGGGTCTCCCGGCGGTGGGCAGATCCTTGTCGCGAAAATACCGTCCAGCCAGTGGCGACCCCTGCTACTTGACCAGGCACCCCACTCCGGAGAGTTTGGTGGTGCAGGCGGCCACGGCCCCGGCGAAGCAGGCGTCGTACCCTACCATCCCTCCTGATAGGGACGACAAACGTTTTGATGGCTGGGCGAAGAAAGTGTTTTCTTCTGGTGGTATGGCGCTTCAGGCGGCCACCTCCATTTGTGCCTTGTCGCGTTTCACGCACACTCTGTGGAACTGTGTTGCGTTAGCGGCTGAACATATTCTCGAAGGGGACGAACGGGATGGTTTCCTTGCTATGGTCCAGGATGGTAAGGATGCCATGTGTGAGTCCGTTCAGTCGGGTTTGGACTTAGCTGAATGCGTCAGTAGGTCCATGGCGGCGAGCACCGTGATACGCAGGTTTGCGTGGTTGCGGAAGTCGGGGTTTGCTCCTGATGTGCAGTCCCGGCTCCTCAACATGTCCTTTGACGGTGAACACCTTTTTGGCAGCAAGGCTGACGAGAGCCTTGAGAGGTTGCAGACCTCAAAAGCTGCAGCGAAGTCGTTGGGCGCTGCAGTTCGCCAACCTCCGCCTTTTCGTCCTAGGGGACAGCAGTGGAGGGGTGGTTCCTTTCGCTATTACTCATCCTTCAGTAAAGCGAGAGGAGCTGGCAGTCAAAGAGGCCAACGCAGGGGTACCAGAGGTGGACGACAGGGTACCCGTGGTGCCAAGGCCGCTCGGGCAGTTGCCTCTTTGCCCTCAGGTAACGCCGCAGCCGCTCCCACTCAGTCATGAGGCCATGTCCCATGGTTCGCCGGTTGGGGGAAGGCTGGCGCAGCATCTTGTAGAGTGGCAAGCCATTACTTCAGATGTGTGGGTTCTGGAGATCATAACCCACGGCTACTGTCTTCCCTTTCGGCACAGGCCTCGCGACAATCCACCGGGGCACCTCTCTTTGCAGAGTCCGGATCCGCTCCTTGCGCAGGAAATTCAAGCCCTGCTGGAGAAAGGTGCCATAGAACTGGTGCCTGTAGCGGAGAGGAACAAGGGATGGTATTCCCCTTATTTTTTGGTTTCGAAGAAGGACGGGGGATTGAGACCCATCATGGACTTGCGCGGTTTGAACAAACTCCTCAGGAAGGACAAGTTCAAGATGGTTACTCTCTCTCAAGTCCTCCAGACCCTTCAGCTTCAGGACTGGTTGGTGTCACTCGACCTCAAGGATGCTTACTTCCATGTGCCGATCCATCCCAAGCACAAGAAGTACCTGAGGTTCGCGGTTGGCGACTCGCACTTTCAGTTTCGGGTCCTGCCGTTCGGATTGACCTCCGCCCCGAGGGTTTTCACCAAGCTCATGGTGGTGGTGGCAGCGCATCTCAGGCAAGGGGGGATTCACGTCTACCCCTACCTGGACGATTGGTTGATCAGGGGGAGCTCTCCCGAGCAAGTCCTGGATCATCTGTCGGTCACCTGTCGCTCCCTTCACAGGCTGGGCTTCTCCCTCAATTTAAAGAAGTCCCATTTGACGCCAACACAGCGGCTCCAGTACATCGGAGCAGTGCTCGACACTTCCCTGGGGCTGTGTTTTCCTCCCCAGGTAAGGGCTCTTCACATTCAGCAGATGGTGCACAAGTTTCAGCATGCCCAGACGCTCCCAGCGTTCGAGTTCTTGAGGTTGCTCGGCCTCATGGCATCCTGCATTCTTCTGGTGCCAGAGGCTCGCCTGCGGATGAGATCTTTGCAGTGGGCACTCAAGACGCAATGGTCGCAGTCCTCCGGCAGGATGTCGGACTCGATTCAGGTGCCGTCCTCGGTCGCCCGGGACCTTCTGTGGTGGGCCGTCGAAGGCAACTTGATGAGGGGGGCTCCATTTTGGCTTCCCTGGCCGGAGGTGACGATCGTGACGGATGCATCCCTCACGGGATGGGGAGCTCATGCCAACGGGCTGACAGTCAGCGGTCGTTGGTCTCCGTCGGAGTCCAGACTCCATATCAATCTGTTGGAGCTGAGGGCCGTCGGGATAGCCCTGAAGGCTTTTCTGCCGTCTGTGCGAGGGAAGAATGTCCTGATCCTGACGGACAACACAGTGGCCATGCACTACCTCAACAAAAAGGGGGGGGCAGGGTCACTTCCTCTGTGCAGGGAGGCGATGCAGCTCGAGTTCTGGGCCATCCAGCAGGAAGTTTTGATCTCGGCAGTTCATCTGGCCGGAGCCGAAAACGTGACGGCGGACGCTCTGAGCAGGCAGAGCGCGATCTCTCACGAGTGGGAGTTGGCTCAGGAGATTCTCCTGGAGATCTTCGCCCTTTGGGGGACCCCTCAAGTGGATCTCTTCGCCTCCAGTGTCAACTGGAAGTGCGAAAGGTTTTGCTTGCGGGAATTTCCTCCAAAAGGAGCCTTAGGAGACGCGTTCGTGGTGGAGTGGTCCTTCCCGCTGCTGTACGCGTTTCCTCCAGTCCCCGTCATCCCGCAAGTGCTGCGGAGGTTACGGAAGTTCGGTTCCCGGCTGATCCTCATTGCCCCGGCGTGGGCTCGGAGGACATGGTACCCGGACCTTCTCGACTTATCCATCTGCCCTCCACGTCGTCTTCCCTACCGAGACGATCTGCTCTCACGGGAGGGGGGTCAGGTTCTCCATCCAGAGGTCAGATCCCTCAACCTTCACGCTTGGCTTCTGAAAGGTTGAGGTATAAGGATTGGGACCTCCCTGAGGACGTGATGGAGGTGTTGCTTTCGGCCCGAAGGCCAGCAACAAAGTCTCTGTACCGTTGCCGTTGGCGTAAATTCTGCGACTGGTGCAGAGTTCAGAATGTGGATCCTTTTGCATGTGACATCCCCATGGTTCTGTCCTTTTTACTTTCTTTGGCCCACAGGGGCTTGCAAGTGGGTACCGTTAAGGGTTACCTGGCGGCGCTGTCCATCTTTAAGCGCTCGTCTGAAGAGTGTTCTTACTTTAAAATCCCTTTGATTTCACAGTTCCTGAAAGGGCTCACTAATGTGTTCCCTCCGTCACCTTTCCTGGTGCCCGGTTGGGATTTAAACCTTGTTCTTAAGTTTCTTATGGGTGCTCCGTTTGAGCCTTTAATTCTTGCCCTTTGAGGCTGTTAACTCTGAAAACTGTGTTTTTAGTTGCGGTTACTTCCGCTCGCAGAGTGAGTGAGTGAGTGAGTTACAGGCACTTTCAGTTAAGCCTCCCTTCACTGTATTTCACATGGACAGGGTTGTCCTTAGAGTTCGTCCTTCTTTTCTTCCGAAGGTAGTGACGGAATTTCATTTGGCCCAGAAGGTTGTTCTTCCGGCATTCTATCCTCCTCCGCAACCTGGTAAGGAAGAGGAGAGGCTCCATAGGCTTGATCCTAGGAGAGCTTTAAGCTTTTGTTTCACGCATGTCCCGGGTCAGAGTGGATGATCAACTCTTTATTGGTTACGCTGGAAAGCGTTTGGGGCAAGCTGTGACGAAACAGACTTTGTCTCGCTGGATTATTTTGGCCATCTCGGAGTGCTACCGCTTGGCGGGTAAGGACCCACCGGCTGGCTTGCGGGCCCATTCTACCAGGGGTATGGCTGCGTCTACTGCCCTGCAGAGGGGTGTTCCTATTGGCAATATCTGTGATGCAGCCACCTGGGCTTCAGTACATACATTTGTACGTCACTATTCCCTCGATTCCATCCGAGCACAGGATCTGGCCTTTGGCAAGGCAGTCCTTTGCTCTGCTATTCGATTGGCTATTCTAAATTTTGATTCTAAATTCTTTCCCTCCTTGCTTTGGTACTGCTTTGGGAGTCTGTCATAGATATGGAATACGTCGGAGGACCCAATCCCCTCGAAGAACAAGTTACTTTCTTACCTGGTAACGTTCTTTCGATGGGATGGTCCGAGGACGTATTCCATATCGCTCCCGCCCTGCCTTCCCCGCTGCAGAATTTCTTTTGCGATTGCAGCTTACGTTCCGCAAGGCTTTGTGTCTGACTGGCAGTTGACTTATGTCACACATTCTGGGGGAAAAAACTACAACTGAGGCTATGGGCGTCGTGCGTCCTACTTATCACATAGGATGACGTCGGACGTCGGAGGAGGTCCTCGACGACGGCGCATCGACGTCATCGACGCAGACGCCGAAAAGTTTCCGAAGCAGCACAGCTGTGGTGATTACATGTCATAGATATGGAATACGTCGTCGGACCATCCCATCGAAAGAACGTTACCAGGTAAGAAAGTAACTTGTTCATTAGACCATGCACCAATCTCGATTTCACTGGTGCTCCAAACTAAACTTTGAAATTTCATGTGGTGCCTCGCCCCATAGATCCTAAGGGACCTGGTTATTATACAGGACTTATATAATTGAGTTAACTCATTCTTGAAATAAAATAATCCACAAGACTCCTCGAAGGGTAATAACTGGGACATGCAAAAGGCAGTAACAAGAGGCAAAGCAATCTCACTGGGGGGGGAGGGGGGTAATAAGAGGAAGAAATGCAAAAGGTGATGGAAACAAAACTTGACAATGAATCCAGAAATTAGAACATTTGTATAAAAAGGGGCCCACATGACAAAACTATCTTGACTAACATAAGTTTGGTGAAGGATCAGCTAAGCTTGCTACAAAACACAGGCTGAAAAAAATGACAGTTTTGCTTGCATTCCATAAAAGCCAGGAAGCTTCTGGCCACAATGCTACAGTGCAAATGTGCCTCCACATATGTGGGCGAGGTATGCCACCCCTCAGGGCAAACCTGCAAATCCGAGACCAGTAAGCTCGAGGTGTTCCGATCTTTTGCAGTGTGCTTTATTCAGAGGAAAGCTGCCTCCAGGACAACTAGCTGCATCTATCTCAGGCTGGCCTCAGTTATTTAACACAAGCCCAGGCCCAGGCCAATGAGAGAGATATTGTGGACAAAGCAATGAAGATGCTAAAGCCACATAAATTGGCACCAGACCTATTAATGGGAGCCTTCTTTAAGGCCTTTCGCTTGACATTAATGGCGGTGCTAACGAAATTGTGTAACTCTTTTAAACAAACAAAAACATTGCTAATAAGAGGAAGGAATCAAAACTGATAGTCATCCTTAAAGAAGGGTAAAGAATCCTGTGGAGTGGAGTTCATATCTTCCCATAGGTCTTATGAACACTTACGCGGAAAATCTACACAACGGTGCTGGCTAACAGACTTGAAAAATACCTGCCTTAAATGATTAACTGTGGTGTCAGAGGCTGTCACTTGGGAAGTGGTGCGGCTCGATGTGTGTTTCACGTTCTGAGGTCCTATCTGCTAATTGTGCATGGCTGTCCTGAAGAGTCCCAGAGAATCCCGGCGGTGAGCTGATAGGGGGATCGTCCCCTGTTGCTGCGTCTGTGCTATTTGGTGGGTCAGATTTTGATCTCACTGCTGTAGTTTATGAACTTAAAGGTGAGAACTCCTATTTTTCCCTATACAAAAGGTTTCCCTACCTAACAAAGTTATCTAAAGGTGCTTGCCAGTTGTCAGTCCAAATCAAGATCAGTCCATTGTCCAAACTAACCTATCCTAACCCTCCCACTATTAGAGCAACTCAAGTACAGGAGAATGCCTCCCTCCTCCTGTGAAGTGACTTTCCACCAAGTTCAGTTCAACAAAGTATCCGTCGGTAGTTCTTGTTAATTACTTTTATCAAATCATACAGTTCTGATACTGGATTTTCATGGTTTCAACCGTCTTTCAGTTGATTATTCTTTCTTTCCTTCTTACTCTCCTCTTGTTCTGATCTTGTTAATTTTGTCCCTCTCTTTCCATGGGACAAGTTGGTTCCTTTCTCTTGATTCAAACTTAAGATCTTCCTTGTAGTTAATATCCACTTTTTATCTTGGATGGGATGATTTGAGTGCTCCAGTATTGATTCTCTGTTATTTTTGACACTTTATCTCATTTGAGACGAGTATGAATGTCCCAGTAACGATTCTCACTTTCCTCATGTACTCCAATTACTTACTCAACTGGGGCAAGTATGAACGCTCCAGTACTGATTCTACCTCTCTTCAGATATTCTTGATACTTTATTGGGGCGAATAAGAATGTTCCAATAATGATTCTCACTTTCCTCATTTACTCTGGTTACATGTCTCAACAGGGGCGAATGTGAGTGTTTCAGTAGTGATTCCTCCTCTTTTCACATGTTTGTGATACTTTGTCTCATCTGGAATGAGTATGAGCATTCCAGTAATGATTCTCACACTCTTTAGTTATTTTTCATACTTTATCTTGACTGGGACGGGTATGAGTGTTCCAGAAATGAATGATTCTTCCTCTTTTCATATAATCTTGATACTTTAACTTGACGAGAATAAGAATTGCAGTATTGATTCACACTTTCTTCAGGTATTTTTAATGCTTTATCTTGACTGGGACGAGTATGAGCATACCAGTAATGATTCTTGGTCCCCTGCCTTGCCCGTTACCTGTATTGTTCAGTGATAATGTCACTGGGGCTTGTAACAGTCTGGGACCATCATTTGACCGGTTGGCTTCTTGTTTCGGCAGTGTCACAAACACTCTCTCCATGCCTTCCTTGGTCGGCTCACCTTGTTACGCTTTAATAGGAGTGTTATCAGCATTAACAGACCTCCAGGTCCAAAGCAGCTTGCCTGCGGTCAAACCACCACTTGTCTCCTGCTCAGGACACCTTGTATTCTCCTCGGTCTCTCGCGTCTTTACTTTTTTCCACGCTGTGCATTGGGAGCTGTACCCAAGCTTCTCCCCAGCATCGGACGCTGCGTGTTCATGTTTTCCTCAGCATTCTCTGGCCAGCTCATTCAAAACTCCCAGGTTCTCTCTCTCCAGGTCTCTGCCTCCTTGTTTTATGATGCATTCATGGCACTTCCCCTGCATACTGTCAAAGTCCTTCTCCTCTGTTTGTCTCCTACTCTGTATTCTTCCAGTGGTTTTCTCCGTCCCATCTACGTTTTCCTTCACAGGTAGCGATAGTGTATTTGGATGACAATAACAGATTCCGATTTGCTCTTCATCTCTTTCTTAACAAGATGTTGGTGAAGGAGGGTTTGTGATATGTGGCTTAGGAGTTCCTCATAAGAACAGGAGTTCTTGTCCCCAGAGGGGGAGTCTCTCCCTGTGAGGCCTTGCTTGCCTGTACCCCTAAGGGAGGGTATTGCGTAGAACTCTCACCTCCCTCACAGGGAAAGGCCCCCTGGGTAGAAGTGATGGAATCCCGGGATTCTTCACAGCTGCTGCAGGCCAAGATTTGGCAGGTGTCCTGCAGGAGTCCACGTTCTGCAGAAGGCTTGTAGGCTCACCGGTAACAGTGTCTTCCTGGTGTCCCTTTGTGTTTCTCTGTGTCCTGTGGTCGCCCTCCCTTCCCATCACACAATACGCAATAAAGGGGTGTACACCACCCGTCTTTCCCTATGTAGTAAAAATCTGAGGACTTTGTCCTGGGTAACATGGAGGGACAGAGACCGAGGCTGCGGGGAAATAAAGCTTGACATGTGTGGTTGACATAGTGACCAGTGAAGCAAGGTGCCCTTTTACTGGAACATTGAGACGGTCTTGAGAGGGCAGAGAAAGGAGACAACAGCAGAGCAAACCGTCCTAGGGCCACAGTAAAAGATTGCTGTGACCCCCACTCACATTGCTTCTGTTTCAAATGATGTGCATCTAGCATCATGTTCTTCTGTGAGCCCCTGGCTATCCGTGTGGCACACATTTTGCTGCATGGGAATACCTGGGGACATTTTCCAGCGAAACAAGAAGGGGTGTACATCCTTTTAAGCAGTTTGGAGCAGTGCTTCTTTCAGGAGAGAGAATGCTGAACGTCTATCGTATCCTCTGAAGTGGTGGAAAGAGCAGTCCATCCACAAACCAAATTTCTATGCTGCTGGGGGAATTTCATATAATCTATGCAGTAAATCCTGCTTCGATTGCAATCAGAAAGAGGAAGGCATGCTGGGCACCAACGCATTGGCTATGTCAGTGCAAGCGAATAGCCCCATAAATAAGGACAAAATGACGGCCTATTTTCTGCCTTGTGCCCCTCAAATTACCTGTTCTACAGAGGTGCATATGGTAGATTCCATTCTTAACTGCTTCCTGCTGCCCCTGACAGCTGCAACTGTAAAGTACAGGTGGACACTGCTCTGGAAGAAGATATTGATTCCTTGAAGGAAGGTGACTTGGAAGACAACGTTGCGGAACCATCGATAAGTCTCGAAGAGGATGCTTCACCCGACAACCATGATAACCTATGGCCAAAGTTGAAAGAGCGGGTGGGGGCTAGCATGGAGGCCATTGAAAAGCAGAAACTAAACACCTGCCTAGTTGGTGGGGCTAGGGCCTCCCAGCCGAGCATCCTAATTCAAGAATTATTTCACTCCAAAGATGCAGAGCCAATATCCTTGCCTTGTTATTCATAGCTCTGGCATTAAGGGTAATCTCAGTGGACATCGAGTGGGTGGAACAATTAGATATTTGTCATTTGAAAAGTTCAGTCTTGCCCCTACCTGTACTGCGACCTGTATAATGGGCTATGTGTGGGACTTACTGAAAATGGCCTATGATTTAACTTGGCATGAGTTCGGGCCCACCAAGTTAGCTAATTGTGATCAGCTTAATGTGACTTTCAACCAGTCTGGACGACAGTTCCAACTTAATTCTGTCAAAGCTCACCCTACCCATACAACAAGGATGGACAAAGATTGGGACTGGTTACCGGCCTCCTTAAACCCAATGTAGTAGACCGTCCCTAATAAGAGCCCTGATAGGGTGACTTTCTGTTGCTGGAACACGCCGGGCTTCACAAAATTAATGAATGACTGTAAAGGAGGCTGTCGTTTGTTAGCAAATTGTGTTCCTGGTTCAGGAAAGTTGGCTTCCCTCAGAGGTTGTAGTGGGCAGTTATACCATTTTTGAAAGGAAATCTAATAAGGGTTAAAAAGGGAGACCAATGGAGGGGGGGGTTTGTTTACGGTTACCCTGAAACCCATGAAGTCCAAAGAAGTGATCATGACTAAGACGTCCCCTTATGTATTAGCGGCAGAGTTATTGTTGAATTTGGACCTACTCATGGTAATTACCAATATATATGACCCCCACCATCTCCTCAGGGAGTGCACATACGGGAGTGCACATACTAGGGACATTTTAGAGGAATTTGTCAAAAGGTATATTCTGCTAATCAAAAGAATGCAGTTATACTGATCGCAGGGATATTAATGCATGTTGTTATGAGTCTGGGGGCTTTGCCTCAGCTGCCCTACTGTATATTGGTAAATCTAATAAACTGGGCAACACATGGCTTGCAAAAATAACTTATGCATGTTTAAAGGGGCACACTAAGGGGGACAAATTGGGCACTTATACTTGGTTGATGGGAGACAAAAAATCACCACTGGATTACTTTTTTATTAAGGGGAAGGACCTGAATTTGGTGCACTGCCTGTAAGTTATCCACAACACACTCTGTGATCATGCACTGTTATCATTAACTTTATCTATTGAACCATTATGCCCTCTGAGAGGCATGATTGGTGAAGATAAACACCAAGGGCAATAGTGTGGGTATGCGCTAATTTCACTGCATTGAATGCTGGCATTAGTGGGCTGAACCTGGATACCTTGGAAAATCTTGACCAGTGTACTGTGGAAGCATTTTCAGCCTGGATCTATGCTTTGACACATAGATTTGGTTGTTTTTCTTGCACAAGCGAAGTGGTGCATCCTAAGGGTTCAGTGCCTCTTTACGCAGCAATTGCTGCCAACAAATGTAAGCTAAGAAGGGAGATTAGAGATTTCTGGGCCTAATAACTTAAAACCACTGTCTTAAGAAGGCGCTAACACGGATTAATGAAAATCGGTATGGTAATTGGCTCCACAAATACAAGCAAACAGTTTGTTCGTCACAGTGGTAGATTATGCTGTGCATTCTCTAGTGGTGATACCAAGAAATTCTGGAACCAGGTTAATAACTTGGCTAAACCTAAAGTTAACCCATTGAGCAAGCCGTGAATGAAGATACGTGGTGTATTTACATCAGTAATCAGAGGGACTCAAGCTTCAGACAAACGGATGGATGCCTAGACATAAGCTGGTATATGGTTGATGTTATAGAGGGTTTTATTAAGAACTTTAAAAACTCACAGGCCCCAGGGCCAGATGTGCTGGCGAATGCTGTCTTTAAAAAACTGTGTAAGCTGGACCAATATCCTCCATATGTACTTCAACAAAATCATTAGCCAGTTGTATACATGCCTCTTGGAAGGAATTGTGCATAGCCACATTATATAAAAAGACGTTTCGAGGGGATTGTGTCCTCTGACGTATTCCACATCTTTGACAGGTAATTACCACAGCTGTGCTGCTTCAGAAACTTTTTCGGCATAGGCGTCCTGCGTCGATACGCTCCCTCGAGGACCTCCTACGACTGTTGACGTCACTGGATGTTAAAAGTAGGACGCACGACACCCATAGCCTCAGTTCCGTTTTTTCCACGAACGTGTTCGCTTCGAAATCTCGGCGTGCCTAGGTTCTCTCTTGTGAATCGGTTCTTCGAATATCGTTGTGTTAATACGAAAAATATATCTTCGTCTTCTGCTACCCCGAAGTCAGGCTTCAAGAAGTGTCAGGACTGCGGTTCCAAGATGTCTTTGACGGACCCGCACAACGTCTGCCTTTGGTGTCTCGGTGACAGCCAGGCCACGGATGACTGGGACAAATGCCAGTCTTTGATGTCGAAGGCCTGGCGGGAGCAGAAGAAGAAGCTGTCGGCGGGTAGGCTTTCCAAACCCCGTAAAACGAAGTCTGCTGGACTTTCAACCGACGATTCGAGGGGCGACTCTCCACGTCGGCGTAAGTCCAGGGGGTCTCGTTCCAGGAGTGGGTCCCGCCATTCCTCGGCCTCTTCGAGGCATGCACGGAAGCGCCGTCATCGGTTGCCTTCCCCGTCCTCGTCTGAGGACTCCGCCAGACGGCGGGTTACTTGTCCCACCAAGCATTCTTCTCCAGAGGAATGGGACACCTTCCGTAAGGAGATGATGATGATTTTTGAGTCGCAGGGCACCGTTCCGACCGCGCCTTCGAGAGAAGCTGGCGAGGAATGCGCTAGGTCCACCGCTCACACGCCTTTGGGCTCCGGCAGTCGGCGCGATCACCGGGAACCTTTGAGGTCCCGGTCGGTCAAGGAGGATCGCCATCGTGCCCACTCCAGGTCCCGGTCCTCGACGCCATCGAGACCGTTGGAGCCTGTGAGGCCTTCGAAGAAGGCATCAATGCCATCGGTGCCATGTCCGACGAGGGAATTTCCGGAGGCTCCGGCTCTGAGGAAGCCATCAGCGCCAAGGCTGTCGAAGGACACGCCACGGGCTTCGGCTTTGAGGCCGCTGTCGAAGACGTCGGCGCCTCGGTCGACGTCACTCCCATTGGCCCCCTCAATGCCTTTTGAGGAATTTGAGCCGGAGGTACCCCGGAGAGCTGTAGAAGGTCCTAGGAAGGCACTCAGCAAGCCTGTGTGGCCTATTCTCGACCCATACTATGTTCCTCCTCCCAGGGTGGACTTGTTCCAACCCTTGGAGTACATTTCAGAGGTTGAGGAAGGGTCTGAGGATGAGGTGCCTCCTGAGGTTCCTGATGACTTGTTGTCTGCACATAGCCAGCTGGAAGACCTGCGACAGTCTTTGCACGGCGCCAGTGGTCTTGATACCTCCCCGGAGGTTGAGTTTGGCAGGCCTGAGCCTGGTACGCATGTTGACTCATCGTACAGGCGCCTCATATCAAGAGTGACAGAGTATCTGGGGTGGTCTGCTCCACCTGTAGATTTTCTGCAGGATGACCTGATGGATATCCTTGACCAAGGTCCACCCACTGACCCGGCGTTGTCATTTCATATGGCCTTACAAAGAAGAGTGGTGGCGGCTTGGACTGCTCCGGAGAGTCTTCCGGCAGTTAATAAGTCATTGCCGAAAAAATACCGTCCAGCCAGTGGCAACCCCTGCTACTTGTCTACGCACCCCACTCCGGAGAGTTTGGTGGTACAGGCGGCTACGGCCCCAGCAAAGCCGGCAGCGTACCCTACGATCCCTCCCGATAGGGACGACGCATGCTTTGCCGGTTGGGCGAAGAAGGTATTTTCTTCTGGGGTTGTGGCTTTAAAGGCAGCCAACTCCGTTTGTGCCCTGGCAAGATTCACGCACACTCTGTGGAATTGTGTGTCGTTGGCGGCTGAACATATTCCCGAAGGGGAGGAACGGGATGGTTTTATTGCCCTCATTCAGGATGGCAAGGATGCCATGTGTGAGACCGTTCAGTCGGGTCTGGATGTAGCAGACTGTGTCAGCCGGTCCATGGCGGCGAGCACCGTGATGCGCAGGTTTACGTGGTTGCGTAAGTAGGGATTTGCTCCTGATGTACAGTCCCGGCTTCTCAACATGCCCTTTGATGGTGTCCATCTTTTTGGCAGCAAGGCTGACGAGAGCCTTGAGAGGTTGCAGACCTCCAAAGCTGCAGTGAAGTCCTTGAGTGCTGCAGTGCGTCAACCACCGCCTTTTCGGCCCAGGGGACAGCGATGGAGGGGAAGTTCCTTTCGATACTACTCTTCCTTTAGTAGATCAAGGGGGGCTGCCAGTCAAAGGGGCCAACGTAGGAGTACCAGAGGTGGAAAACGAGGTACTCTAGGTGCCAAAGCCGCTCGGGCAGTTGCCTCTTTATCCTCAGGCACTGCCGCAGCCGCTTCCGCTCAGTCATGAGGCCGTGTCCCATGGTTCGCTGGTTGGGGGAAGGCTGGCGCAGCATCTTGTAGAATGGCGTGCCATTACTTCAGATGTGTGGGTTCTGGAGAGCATAAACCACGGCTACTGTCTTCCTTTCTGGCAGAGGCCTCACAACAATCCACCGGGAAAGCTCTCTTTGAAGAGTCTGGATCTGCTCCTTGCGCAGGAAATCATATCCCTGCTGGAGAAAGGCGCCATAGAACTGGTGCCTGTAGCGGAGAGGAACACAGGATGGTATTCCCCATATTTTTTATCCCAAAAAAAGACTGAGGATTGAGACCCATCATGGACTTGCGTGGTTTGAACAAGCTCCTCAGGAAGGACAAATACAAGATGGTTACTCTTTCTCAAGTCCTTCAGGCCCTTCAACTTCAGGGTTGGTTGGTGTCTCTCGACCTCAAGGATGCCTACTTTCATGTGCCGATTCATCCCAAGCACAGGAAGTACCTGAGGTTCGCGGTTGGCGACTCGCATTTTCAGTTTTGGGTCCTGCCGTTCAGATTGACCTCTGCCCCGAGGGTCTTCACCAAGCTGATGGTGGTGGTGGCAGCGTATCTCGGGAAAGGGGGATTCACGTCTACCACTACCTGGGCGATTGGTTGATCAGGGCGCACTCCCGATCAAGCCCTGGATCATCTGTCCATCACCTGCCACTCCCTTCACAAGCTGGGCTTCTCCCTCAATTTAAAGAAGTCCCATGTGACACCTACCCAGCGGCTCCAGTACATCGGAGTAGTGCTCGATACATCCCTGGGACAGTGTTTGCCACCCCAGGTGAGGGCTCATCACATTCTGCAGATGTTGGACAAATTTCAACGTGCCCAGAGTCTCCCGGCATTCGAGTTCTTGAAGTTGCTCGGCCTCATGGCATCCTGCATTTTACTGGTGCCAGAGGCCAGGTTGCGGATGAGATCTCTGCAGTGGGCACTCTAGATGCAGTGGTCACAGTCCTCCGGCAGGATGTCGGATCCCGTCCGGATTCCGCCCTCGGTCGCCCAGGACCTTCTGTGGTGGGCCTTCGAAGGAAATCTGTTCAAAGGGGCTCTTTTTTGGAAACCATGGCCAGTGGTGACCATCGTGATGGACGCATCCCTCACGGGTTGGGGAGCTCATGCCAACGAGCTGACAGTCAGCAGTCATTGGTCTCTCTCTCGGAGTCCAGACTCCACATCAATCTGTTAGAGCTGCGGGCTGTCAGGCTAGCCCTGAAGGCTTTTCTGCCGTCTGTGCGGGGGAAGAATATCCTGATTATGATGGACAATACAGTGGCCATGCACTAACTCAACAAAAAGGGGGGGCAGGGTCACTCTCACTGTGCAGGGTGGCGATGCAGCTCTGGTTCTGGGCCATCCAGCAGGAAATTTTGATCTCGGCAGTTCATCTGGCAGGAGACGAAACCGTGGCAGTGGATGCTCTGAGCAGGCAGAGCACGGTCTCTGATGAGTGGGGGCTGGCTCAGGAAGTTCTTTTGGAGATCTTGGCCCTTTGGGGGACCCTGCAAGTGGATCTCTTTGCCACCAGTGTCAACCGGAAGTGCAAAAGATTCTGCTTGCAGGAATTTCCTCTAAGAGGAGCCTTAGGAGATGCGTTCGTAGTGGAGTGGTCCTTCCCACTGCTGTACGCATTCCCTCGAGTCCCCGTCATTCCACAGGTGTTGCGGAGGTTCGGTTCCCGGATGATCCTCATTGCTCCGGCATGGGCCAGGAGAGCATGGTACCCGGACCTTCTAGACCTACTAGACTAGTCCATCTGCCCTCCATGTCGTCTTCCCTACCAAGAAGATTTGCTCTCGTGGGACAGGGGTCGAGTTCTCCATCCAGAGGTCAAGTCTCTCAGCCTTCATGCTTGGTGTCTGAAAGGCTGAGATATAAGGATTGGGACCTCCCTGAAGACGTGATGAGGTGTTGCTTTCGGCCAGAAGGCCCGCAACGAAATCCCTGTGCCGTTGGAAGAAGTTCTGCGACTGGTGCAGGGTACAGAATGTGGATCCTTTCCAATGTTCCATTCCTTTGGTTTTTTCTTTTTTTGCTTTCTTTAACCCACAAGGGCCTGCAAGTGGGTACCATTAAGGGTTATCTGGCGGCGCTGTCTATATTTAAGCGCTCGTCTGAGGAATGTTCTTATTTTAAAATCCCTTTGATATCTCAATGCTAACTCGTGTTTCCACTGTCACCTTTCCAGGTGCTGGGATGGGATTTGAATTTGGTTTTGAAGTTCCTGATGGGAGCTCCGTTTGAGCCCTTACATTCTTGTCCATTGTGACTGTTGTTCTTTAAAACTGTATTTTTAGTTGCGGTTACTTCCTACTACAGAGTGAGTGAGTTGCAGGCACTTTCCGCCAAACCACCCTTCACTGTGTTCCATAAGTACAGGGTTGTCCAGAGGGTACGGCCTTCCTTTCTTCCGAAGGTTGTGTCGAAATTCCATCTGAGCCAGAAGGTAATTCTTCTGGCATTCTATCCTCCGCCTGGTAAGGAAGAGGAGAGGCTCCATAGGTTGGATCCTAGGAGAGCTTTGAGTTTCTATCTCTCACGGATGTCCCGGGTCAGAGTGGATGATCAGCTCTTTATTGGTTACGCTGGAAGGCATTTAGGTCAGGCTGTTTCTAAGCAGACCTTGCCTAGATGGATCATTCTGACGATCTCTGAATGTTATCGTTTGGTGGGGGAAGGACCCTCATGTAGGTTTACTGGCCCATTGTACTAGGGGGTATAGCTGCCTCCACTGCACTACAGAGGGGTGTTCTGATTCGCAATATTTGCGAAGCGGCCACATGGGCCTTTGGCTATACTTTTGTAAAACATTATGCCTTGGACTCTATTCATGGGCAAGATTTAGCCTTTGGCAAGGCAGTCCTCTATTCCGCAATTTGATTGGGCATTCTAAATGTTCTAAATTCTTTTCCCACCTCCTTACGTTGGAACTGCTTTGGGAGTCTGTAAAAGATGTGGAATACGTATCCTCTCGAAGAACAAGTTACTGTTTTACCTGGTAACGTTCTTTCGATGGGATGTTCCTTCGACGTCTTCCACATCGTACCCTCCCTACCTGCCCCAGAATTTCTTATGCGATTGCCGCTATGGTTTCCGCAAGGCTTTCTGTAGTCATTCTGGCAGAAAATTGGTGCCACACATTCTGGTGGAAAAAACTACAGCTGAGGCTACGGGCGTCGTGCTTCCTACTTGTAACATTCGGTGACGTTGACCGTCGGAGGAGGTCCTCGAAGGAGCGTATCGATGTCATTGACGCAGGAAGCCTACGCCGAAAAAGTTTCTGAAGCAGCACAACTGTGGTAATTACCTGTCAAAGATGTGGAATACGTTGGAGGAAGATCCCATCGAAAGAACGTTACCAGGTAAGAAAGTAACTTGTTCTTCAGGCAGATCCCGCAAATTATAGATTCCTGGCATTTATGTATGTCCCGGGTAAGCTTTCTTCCAAAATATTACTATGGGAATTGACTAGATGGATAGAGGCAAATATAATGCTAGATCCTTTCCAAGCTGGATTCAGAAAAGCATATGGGACACATCAAAAGAGAGAAGCCACTGCTGGGATGGCCCGCTATACGTGGCTTTTATAGATTTTCTCAGCCACTTTTGATGATTATGGTCCAATCTGGATAGCTGGGTAATCATGAAGGGGCTCCTGAAAATGATCATACAGCTTTATTCCGATACAATGGTGACTGGACAACCAAGTATTTCTAGGAAGTTTAAATTGAACTGGGATCTGAAACAAGGATGTCTGTTGGCGCTGCTTTTATTTAACCTTTACATCGCAGACCTGCCAAATTAAACTTGGGGATATTAACAACTTTCCCCCCAAAATAACGGATACCCATGTGAGAAGGCTTGGTTCCATGGATGATACTGTTCTATCAGACCATACCCCAATAGGCCTCAAGAGATCCCTTAATGCACTGTGGAACTTCTCTGAAGAGCATGAACTAACAATTAACCAGGCTAAATCGAACATCATGTACTTCAGCAGAAGGAATAAGATTCCTTTCTGTCACTGGCCGTTGGTTAACTCAAACCTGGAATGCGTCAGTACTTACCTTTATTGGGGAATTGCTTTTTCACAATAAATATTGTGAAAAAAGTTCTCTGGGTGACTATTGTGACCAAAACCTTGCCAAAACTGGGTGTACCCAGGCAGATTTTTTGCCTTAAAGGTTCCATACCGGCTTGGTTGCCACTGCACTCTATTGAATGAGCCCTGGAATGTAATACACTAAACGTAAACTAGACTTCTTAGAGGGAAAGCTATGGAAAGCTGTAAGGGGCTTGGCAAATGCAGTTCCAGTCTGTTATTGGACTGGATTTGGGAATACCATCATTATATGTGCTGGCCATAATGAGAGGTTTCCTGCATATAAAAATACATAAGTGCACGACAATCCAATTTGGGCCTTGATGCCCAGGCAGGTAGATATGTTTGGTTAAAGGCCATTTGTGTCTGTGTACAGGCCTCTGAGTGTCTTGGAATGGCAGACAGTTTGATCAACGCCATATGGCCGACTGATGTTACAAATGAGACATATTCTTGGGATAACAATGAAATCTACTCAATCCCAGGTATGCTATACATATTTGCCTGGCCAGCCTCAACCATACTTTTTAAAATTCCTTTGCCCCAAACTGCAAAGAATATTCTTATTGCGATGTAATCAACTGCAGTGTTTGGCAACACGTGACCCCAGGCTAGGCAACCCCAGGGAAATGAGGGGTTGTCTTTTGTGTGATTAGAGCCAAGGGCAGGAATCTATACAGCACTTGTTGCTGGATTGCACAGGGCTATTCCACCTTAGACATTGCTACCTTTTGGACATTCTGATGTTTTTATTAACACAAACAGGTTATGGGAACGTTGTCTGAGACGTTCAAAGATATCGTTGGTTATTGCACTGAAAGAATTGCAGCAGTCCGATCTTGATTAGTCCCTGCTGCATGATAGAGTAGATCGATATTCAGTTTACTTCATTTGAATATATTTTGTCTTATAAGTTATTTATAATGAGCTCTATTTTGTTTTAATGTTGGATGGATTGTATTGGTCATATTTTGCACTCAACGAAAGTTTTAAATTATAATGCATGTCATGAAATGTTAGTGTGGAAAGTTTCATGCTAAACTGATAACACACTGAAAAATATTTTTTTTAAAATCAGCTTGGATCAAGCAGGCTTCATTAAAGATAGGCAAATGTGACAATATTCAAAGAATTCTTCACTTAACAGAAAAAGCACAGAAAAGTATGATTCCAACCGTGCTTTTAATAATATTCAATGCCAAAAAGGCATTTGACAGGGTAAACTGGGCCTTCCGGTTTAAAACCATGTCTGCTATGGGCTTCGGCCAAAGGTTCATCCATTTGGTTGAGGCATGTTATCAAAACCCTGTTGCCAGAATACATGCCATTGGGGAAATCTCAAATCCTTTCCAACTTGGGTAAGGAACAAAGCAAGTGTCCACTATCACCACTGCTGTTTGTGCTCTCCATAGAGCCACTGGCAAACCTGATTCAGCGCCACAAAGAGGTGAAGGGAATCCGCTTCACTGACTTTGAATACAAAATCTGTTTATTTGCACACAATATACTGCTCCCTTTGGGTGACACAGTAAATTCTACCCCCCCTGCTTCCCCATAATTGAGGAACTAAACGGCTTCAGCACAGTAGCTGGATTTAAAATGAATACTCAATCTGAACTTTTAAATCTAACTCTGTCACTAGGAGACTTTTCAACCTTTCAAATCATCTCCCCATTCAAATGGTTTGACAAGTACATTACCTTGGCATACACATAACACCCACAATAAATGACCTTAACTTTGCAAACTACCAAAATTGCTCACACAGATTTGACAGGACTTCACCAACTGGCAAAAAATAACTGTCCTGCATAGGTAACATTGGAATTATAAAAATAATAGTGCAAAAGCTAGGCTGTATGAGGTGTTGCAGGAAAACAGCCCCCAAACACAACTGAAAGTTAAGGAAAAATGGGAACGGGATATGGAGACGACCTTTGTGGACTTGCAGTGGGGAAAATATGCTCACAAATTAGTAAAGTGTCCAGAAATGCGTGCTATAAACGAATTCAGTTCAACTTCCTACACAGGGTCTGCATGGCCCCACAGAAACTACACATGATGTGCACAGACCACCCACACCATTGTCCAAGAAGTAAGTAGGACTCAGCCGGTTACTGGCACATAGTATGGACATGTCCGATAATACAGGAGTACGGGAAGGAGGTGATAGCAAGGGTTAATGCTCTTATAGGGGGCGAGTTGGAGTGTTTTCCTAAGGTATGCCTGCTGAGGGTGGTCCCAGAGGGAGCCGGGGGCATCAGAGGAAAAAGATGGTTGCTTTCTTGTTGCTGTTGGCAATTGCATGGAAATGCCCAAAGGGTCCTTTGGTGGCACAGTGGCTGGCTGACGCGCAGCGGTGGGTAGCCGCAAAGCAGCAGATAGTGCAAGCAATGGGAAGGAAAAAAGGGAATGAGTAGCAAGGACTGGCATGGGACATGCTCCTGAACAACTTGCGAATTTCCCCGGATGATCTACCGCTGTGAAAAATGGGGCAAACTGTGGCAGTATGGAAGGGAAGAGGCATATGGTACAAGTCAACTGGGTTCTCAAGTGGTATGAACGGGATAATGTTGGGAAGTTGTGTGTGTTTGGAAGGGAATGTCTTGACATTTGGCAAGGGCTGGGCTAGACCTTGGTGGGCAAGGGGTCAGGGCTGGGACAGACGGGTGATGGATTTTCATGTTGTTTGGTTGTTAAAAACTCAATAAAGAGATTTAAAAAAATAAGGGAAATAATAATGCTACCCAAACTCCTACATCTCTTTAGGTGTTACTCATCAAAATTCGAAAGAAAAAAAAAATTCACCCATCCACAAAAATGGCATTTGTTTGGAGGGGGTAAGAAACATTTCCTTTTTTTAAACTTTCTTTATTGATTGATTCATGTCTCAAGGCATTTCAACAATACAATATCAGTGTGAGATACAACAGCGACAACTTACCATATGCAGATCATTAACAAGCTGGCAGCAACATTTCCACACTAACAATAGATATATAATAGCAAGGCATCACCATAAACCACACTTCAGCCCTGTGACACTTATTTCTGTATGGGTAGGGGACTGGTTCTCCGCCTGGGGTTTAGGCCCCATAACCTGGGTGTCTGAGTCTGGACATTGGGATAATAGGTAGGCCACGAAGGGGCCCCATATGCTCTTCGGCCTGTTCTACTTCCCGCACAAATAGCCATAGTCTTTGTGAGTATCACTAAGCCAAACCAAATCTTTGAGCCAAGTCATTACTCCGGGGGGATAGACCAGTCAATTTCATCAGGATACAGCATCTAGCAACTATCATGAATGTCGTGAGCAGCTTCCGCTGCTGTTTAGGGATACCAGGAAGCTATCTGAAAATACAGCAAAGAGGTTCACAGGGTACAGTACGCCCCATCATTTGGGAAACAGCCTCAGCCACCCCTGTCCAGAAGTCTCTCAGCCTGGGGCATGACCACATCATATGGAGAAAGTCCGCCGGTTCAGTGTTAAATTTCGGACAGTTACCCGCCCTGGTACTATCAAACGGGCATATTCAGGCTGTGGATAGGTACACTCTGTGTAGGGTCTTGAATTGAATTGATTGTAGGTGAATATTGAATGCCCCACTTTGAGTGCGCTCACAAAGCATTGCCCATTGCTTGTCCATGAAGGAGACCCCCCCCCCCCTCATCCTCCTTCCATCTTGGTTTGCACTTCAGGGTCTCTTGGGGGGAGTGGCGTTGGATTAACCCATATAATGCCGACACCACACATCTCGTCGCCGGGGAGCCCACTAAGATCTTGAACAAGGTGAGCGCAGGTGGCATGTCGGGCACCTCTCCTGATGGCAGCACGGATTCTGAAGTACTGCAATCTGTGTTGAAATCCCACTCCCATTTTTTCTAAAAATAGCTTGCGAGAAACTAACGTACCCCCCAAGGTATAGATTTGCCAGGAGTTTAATCCCTGCACCTCTCCACTCCCGGACTATAGCTTTGTCACGTGTTGGTGGCAGGCACTCTGTGCCACAACTGAAGTCCTGGGTTGAAGGGAATATCCACCAGCAGCCGCTTCAAGGCTCTGTTCTATGCTTGCACTGTGCACGCCACTTGGTCAAATTTACATGTATCCAGTGTTCTCCTAGTCATTAAGATTCCCTGCAGTGTGAACGGACGCACTAAGCATCTCTCTATGCGCACGTGAGGCTAAAAATGGGCCCCTGGCATTCAGTAGGACGCATTGTATGGTGGGCAGTCAAAATGTCGAAAAAAAAAAAGTTGAATGTATTATTTTTTTATTTGTTTTTTTGGGTTCGGTAAGTAAAAAAAAAAGGGGTAAAATAATAGAAAAAAGGGTGTTGGGGGAACCCCCCCCATTTCGAAAAAAAAACATATTGAAAAAGAAATTAGAATTTTTTTTCGACATTTTGTCTTTTGACATTTTTGTTTTAGACCAAATCACTATAAACCTCAATGTATAGTTGTGCTGCGGGAAAGTATAACGCAACATCAGATGCATCCACACCCCCTCTTTCCCATGGGAGAACTAAGGTTTCCCAACTGACCCGCGTGTTTCAGGGGTGTCAGGCCAGCCTGGCCAATTGGGCTTTCACCTCCGCTAAGTAACTGACTCCTGGCCAAACGGGATGTTTTGGAAAATGTAAAGTAGTTTGGGAACTACCACCATTTTAGAGAGTGCTATCCGACCCAGCAATGGTAGGGGGAGTTTACACCACCTCTCCACCCTGGATTTAAGAGCTTTCAAGTAAGCCATGTGGTTATCTTCCAGTAATTTTCAGGCCTCCCGACTGACCTGTACTCCCAGATACCTAACCGACACATGGCTGTACCCCTTGGTGCTCGGGGGCTCAACCGTGGCCTCGTTTATAGGGAATAGAATAGACTTTGACCAATTGATCCCGAGTCCAGAGGCCTACCCAAACCTTGCAACTTCCTGCGATAGTGGATGAAATTGGATGCAGGGTCTTTGAAATATAGGATTGCATCATCCGCATACAGCAAGATTAATTCCCTAACCCAACCCAACGCCTGACCTCTATTCCTGTGGAATTTCCTCAACCGGGATGCAAGTGGCTCAATCGTGATTGCAAAGAGTAATGGCGAAAGCGGGCATCTATGTCGGGTCCCACAGCCCAGGTCAGAGAGTGCCTGCCGCCCAGCCCAATTTGAGCATTTGCTCCGGCATATAGCAGGTGCACTGCCTTCAGATAGTACTCTGGGATGCCCACCTGTATAAGCACCTCAAATAAGTAGCTCCACTCGACGGAGTCGAATGCCTTCTCCATGTCAAGTAGCGCCGCCACTGCCTGCACTTTGGGATCAATCTGGGCCAGAATCGCAAGCAGCCTGCGTAGCTTTAGTGAGGTCGATCTTCCGGATATGAAACCAGATTGGTCTGCATAGATGATGCTCCAGACGTACGGGAGCAATCGTTCTACAAACACCTTAGCAAAGATTTTAGTGTCCAGGTTCAGCAAGGAGATGAGGTGATATGAGGAGCAGTCCAGGAGGTCCTTATCGGGTTTCAGGATCAGCTTCATCATAGCTTCATGTATATTGGAAGGGAGCTCACCCACCCTCATCCTCTCTTCCCACACCGACATCAGATGCTGAGCTACCTCGGGGCCCAGCTCTTTATAGAATTCAACTGTACTGCAGCGGGATGCGGTGGAAGCGCTAGTGCCAAAGTGCCCGGCCGTGCCAGGCGCTTCGGCGGAGGGCAGGGCTCGTATTGTGAGCAGGATGGCTTTGATCAGAATGGGTTGCACTAGCGCTTCCACCGCATTCCGCTGCAGTACTGGCATGGATGCTTCCCTTATATAGTCCGCTAGGTCTACTGACAGTAACAACTCTCTGGATGCACATAGCTGCTCATATTAATGGCGGAAAGCATCCAGTATGTCCTCCAGCTGTACGACCACTTCGCCATCTGCTGTCTACACAGCGGAAATATCCATGTTCCTTCTCTCACCATACCTTCTGGCCTTTGCCAGGGGCGTCAGGTATTTGACTACACGCTTAGCGAGAGTATTAAAGTGGTCCAATGCGTCCCTCAGTTTGGCGCTGGAGTCATCCACACCTTTCTCCTCGGCCCTTCCCTAGTGCCCCTTGATTTTCTAGTTCTGTTTGAGTCAGTTGTCTGCATATTGTTTTCATCATTCCCGTCTCTATGGACAGGGACCCTCCCCTCAGGACCACTTGAATGCCTCCCATATCAAGCACATTGTAGCAACCGAACCCAAGTTCTCTTGAAAATATGACTTGACCAGGCTAAGTTGTTTGCTTTTAAATACTACGTCTGACAGGGCCATTGCTTTAAATCTCCAGAAGGGTAGAGCGACACCTTCGGGACCTTCATCCAGGGACCAGAGCCCGGGCGAATAATCTGACAGCGTTCTGGGGAGAAGTGCGCCCCCAGCTGACCTGTTAATTTCCAGGTTTAAAGGAATATTGAGATTTCCCACCCAAACAATGTTGGTCTGAAGGTACTTGTAGGATCTACAGAATAGGGACTCCTAGAACAAGAGATCGTCCACATTGGGGCCATATATGTTAATGAACGTCCTCAGTGTTGATCCCCAGCATCCCGAGACAATCCCAAACCTCCCCTTTGGATCCATCATGGTTTCTGTGGTGTGGAACCAGATTGACTTGTGCACTAGTGTCATGACCCCAGCCGAGTATGTGGAGTAGGAGGTGTAATATCTACAGTCCCCCCAGGGACTTGCGACTCTCAAATTCCCCCTTCCCACCAAGTGGGTTTCTTGTAGGAGGGCCACCTTCGCACCATGCCTCTCGCAGTATTGGTGCACCTTGCAGACCTTTGGCAGATTAAGTCCCTGTACATTCCAGCTAATCACCTTGCAGCTCACCATGACCCCAAAACCGTTTTCAGCGGCCCAGCCCTGCCCTTGTGCTCACTCGCACCTCACGCCGGCTACCGACTGAGTGCAAGAGACGTGAATCATTTTGAGAAAACCCCCAACTTACCCTCCTCCCCCCTCCTCTCAGAACCCCACTTAAAACCCCATATATGCCCCATCACACTGCCCTGCACCAGTGGAGGAGCACCAGAGACCCAAAGTGATAGCCACAGCAGGCAGAAACACAACGCGGTTGTGTTTGAAAACGCTGCGTTTTTTTTTCCGAGTTTCTCAGGCTCCTTCGAGTCGGAGGAGTCTGAGAAACTTGGAAAGAAAAACCGCAGCGTTTTCAAACACAACGTTGTATTTATGTTTGCGGTCGCTTCAAAAGCGACCGCAAACATAAATACATTTTTAAAGCTGCAGTTTTATTTCTAAGTTTTCCGGGCTCCTCCAACCTGGTAAACTTAGAAAAAAAAACGCAGCTAGTGCTTATTTTTAAAAATAAATAAATAGCACTTACTAAGATTCAGCTGCAGCTTTCCTGCTCTGGTCTCCGGTCCCCGTCCTCCGCGTACAGCACCAATGAAGGAAAAGCCACCCAGCGGTAGCTTTTGTTTACTACAGCTGGCTGGCTTTTCCTTCATTAGTGCCGCACAGGCAGGCATCCATTTCACAAAATGGATGCGCCCATGTGCTTGCTTTTGCAAATTTTGAGCTTGAATAGCTCAAAATTTTACAAAGGAAGTTTAAAAAAAAGTGCTAGTATTTTTTTTTTTTAATGTTGCCGATCTATTTTTTAAATACATTTTTTTACTGGACTATCCCTTTAACTTCAAATTGTGAAATCCTGGAAAGGAGGAGACACCTCCTGCACATTACCAATGGCTGCATTGTTTGTGGAATATGACGACCACGTAGGAAATGTCTTTTACAATCGAAGCAGACCATGCAGCCCTTGTGCAGGTTTGGAACCCCATAGTGAAGTTTCTTACTTTTTTTCCGAATTCAGGGTCCTTTATTCATACCCACATAACTTGACAATATTAAATCCTATCTTTTGACACACCAATATTATGTGAAACCACCTTAACTAACAAACTTTATGATGTACTGAGCTGGTCTTCTAGCTGGCATATTTATTGGCGGATTTATTGGCGAAAGGCAGTCGGGAGGGGGTTATTGGGTTTTGATTTACCTGCAGTTATTTTAATTTCTGTAATGGTAACATCAATCAAAATGTTCTGCTCATATTTAAAAATGAATAAAAAGTTGAAAATTAAAAAAAGCAAGTCCTGTAGAAAGCAGAGCCTGTAGGCCATCATTGACAGCTCGCTAGAGACTAGATAATGGTGGTTAATAAGATACATATAATAACGCAGGAAAACTCGCTAAAAACTCTTGAACCTTCTCTGGGAGTTGGAGTGTTCTTTAAGCCATCTGTGACCACAATTAAAATAGTATCATACCAGAATATTGAGGGGAAATGCCAAATGTCGAGGGATGCATTTTGCAGCATATATGTGTGGGATGGTGGGTAAGGGAAATAATAGACCTCCTGCAAAAATATGCAGCACAATGCATTTAAAAAAAAATGAAATGGCATTTTCTGCCTCAGAATATTTTTTCAGACATAATCACACAGATCCATTCAAATGGCAGCAATTTTCCATACATAGAAGTCAGTCCAGCTGGGGTTCGGTCAAGACCAATAGTGTCATTTGTATTCAACATTTGAACTCAAAATGGCCATTGAAGTACCCTCTAAATGTTACTTCCCCCTGTAGATGGGAAGTATCTAGAAAAAAGAGCGCAGTCTTGGCAGTTCCATACAAAATGTATGGTATTGTCACTTCCAGGATGTGCTGTGTTGTGCCTACTTGATATCGCTGGCACTGCTTGATGCTACTAGAAAGGTTTACCAGGTAGCAGTCTAGTAAACTGGTGATATCTTAAAGAAATGTACAGTACAGTTTTCATTAGTCACCCTTACTGAAGGGAAATAATATATTCTTTGTCATTGTGCATAAATTCCCACTTGTGTGGCAGGTACATCTTTTATAGAATACGCATGATTTCAATCAGAACATCCTGTTCAGACAGTGGCTCCCTTTGACCTTGAGTGTCTGCCAAGATCCTATCCGAACCAGTAGCAGTAATGAGCACCAGGCACATATTTTAGAAACCTCTGTATTTGTAACAGCAACACAACTGATGCTTTGTGGTGTCACCACTCTTGTCTTTTATTAGAGGATGAGTCTTCTGTCTGTTTCTGTTTATTTGTGGGCTGCGACCTACATGTGTTAAGGGACGGGGTTACCGCCGGAAGGGCAGTTTGAGTCTGGCTGTGATGCAGTAAAGACGTGTTGCACCCCAGCTCTGTGTCGGCCTCATCATTGTGTGAATGGATGAGTGATCGATGACCTAGCGTGAGGCGGTCCACGTGGAAGAACACCACATTGGCGACGAGGCGGACACGAGGTCCCACCGTGCCTGCCATCTCGGGTCCACCGAGCTCGTGGTGTACTGCCTGACACCACTGGAAGCGCAGGACCCCACCTGTCGGCGAAGTCCGATACAGTCGGTTTGAGCGCGAAGGCTCCCCACCGGCAGGACAAGCCCCCTCCAGTCCACCCCGCGCACGAGCATCTCCCGAGCTCTGGCGCACACACTTCCTGCGGGTGGAGCAGCTGCGACGGCTCCCCACGTGGCGGATCATCCGAGCGGTGGAGAACAGATTTCTCCTGGCAACGACAGCGAGGCCCATCCTGCGCACGCTAAAACACCGGCAGGTAGAGCAGCGACTCCCTGCGGTAGAGGAGCACTGGCCTCCCGCCGACGGCAACAAGCAAGACGAGCAGTGGAGGCGCGAACCTCCCGCTCCAACGAGAACACATCAAGGGGTAAGCACAAGCGCTCCCCTCCCCCCCAACCCCCCTCCCTCATAAGGCCCAACAGCGCACGCAACAACACGCACTAGGCCTCACAGGCCCGGCAACACGCGGCACAGCGCCCCCCATTTGGCGCTCAAAATTGCAACGCATAAGGCAGGAAAGTGCCCGCAAGCTGCCTACGAGCTAGAGCAGCGTCCTCTTCTGGCGCCAAGGCCCCACCGCACTAGACCAAAGAAACTTCTATCCAGTACATCCATAGGAAACGCAAGCGCAACGTCATTTCATGAGCGGCTCAGGAGAATCACTAACAGTTCCAGTGACTCCAGCCAGAACAGGACACCGGAAAATGACAGACAGCCTGCTAACCCAGCTGCCAGCAAATTTCGACCTCACTGATACCGGCACCCTTGGATCAAGGTGGAAGAGGTGGCTGAGGGACTTTGAAGTGTGTTTAAAAGCGGCAGGTACACTAGAGGATGAACAGAAGCTCAACCTGTTAAACCATGCCGTGGGACCAAACCTGCGAGACATCCTTGAAGAAATACCGTAAGGCAACATAGACACATACACTAAGCTGAAGACAACGCTCACGGAATACTTCACACCCCACACAAATGTGGACTATCAACGACACATATTCCACACTACCAAACAGAACGAAGGCGAAACCATAGATGCATTCGTCATGAGACTTTGAGCAAAAATGAAACACTGTGATTTCAACAACTACTCCAATGAGGAGGCCCTCAGGTCACAAATCATAGTGGGGTGTGAAAGCGCTGACTTCCGCAAATGACTGCTGCAACAGCCACGCAACCTAGACGAAATCCTACGCCTGGCGTGATCTGATGCTGCTCTCGCCGCACAAGTCGAAGGTCTGGACAACATAAAGATCACCCATGGGAAACACGAGAGCCTCAACAAGCTAGAGGGGACGGCAAGATACAGTGACCCTTTCTGTTACCGGTGTGGACATGCATACCCCCATGAAGGAACATGCTCTGCAATGGGTCAGAACTGCTCCGCGTGTGGCGGGGAAAACCATTACAAGGCCGTGTGTTTAATCTTCCGCAGCAAGATGAGAGGGGCGGGAAGAAGCAACAAACCCATAACGGAACCGGAACAAAACCAGCTGACACCCCACCACCACCGAGGAGCATACCAGCCCCATGAACAAGGGCGCCACAAACACCACGACGAACAACCGGAAAGAAGGCAAGACAGAAGAGACTGGAGGGAGAGCAAGACCCTACCCTCCAAAACAAGGAGAAGACCCCGAAGGTATGTACGGTGCCTCATTGAGCAGTCACAGTCTGACAGTGTGTCAAGCGCATCATCAGATGAGAGGGCCCATCGACCAGAAAGACAACCGGAAACGCTGTGAAAAAAGGGATATCTATACGCACTAGGAAATAGTACGGCAAAAGAACATAGCCGATACTCAGAATACAAGTGAACCAGACGGCAGCTGAATTTCTAATTGACACAGGGGCGACCGTGAACGTAATCAGTGAGAAGGTCTATGAAAGCATACCAAACGCCCCTCCCCTGCAACCAGATCAAACACTTATCTACCCATACGGATCAAAGACCCCCTTGGCATGCAAAGGATTTTTCATGTCATCGTGTCGATATAAAGAACATGAAAAGAATATCCCAATGCACGTGCTGGAAGCGGCCACTGCGAGCGGATGCATACTGAGCTATCAAGCAGCCATAGAGATGGGACTCATCCACATATTGTATCGCCTCATGGTACACAAGTATCTAGACCCCACAGCAAGCATAGACCAAGTCTTTCCATCACTATTCAAAGGCCTTGGCAAATTGAAGGACAAACAGATCGAACTCCACATCGACACCAGTGTCCCACCCATAGCCCAACACTACCGGGGAATCGCCATCAACATTCAAAAACAAGTTGAAAACTTACTGACCAAATTGTTGGAGGCAGACATTATTGAGCCAGTGGAAGGCCCCACCCCATGGGTCTCTCCTATCGTACCTGTGCCAAAAAGAGACTCCCAAGACATCCGAATATGTGTAGATATGAGGAGACCAAATGAGGCCATTCTAAGGGAACGCCACCAAGCCCCTCGAATAACCGACATGGTGCATCTCTTGAATGGGGCGACTGTGTTCTCAAAACTGGACCTAAACAAAGGGTATCACCAGCTGGAACTCTGCAAGAGCTCTCGCTATATAACAACATTCGCTACCCACCTGGGACTTTTCCGCTACAAGCGACTAAGCTTTGGGGTGTCGTCAGTGGCTGAAATCTATCAAGCAGAAATTCACAATGTCATCAAGCACATGCCAAACTGTTTGAATTACAGCGACGACATCCTGGTCTTCGGCCAAAATCAAGAGCAACACGATGACACGTTAATGAGAGTGTGCCTGGCCTTAGAAGACGCAAGGCTCACACTAAACAAGGAGAAATGTGAATTTTGCAAGAAAACACTCTGCTTCTTTGGACACATATTTTCTGAGAAGGGTATGACACCAGACCCAGAGAAAGTCAGTGCGCTCCGAGAAGCCAAGCCGCCTGCCACCACCTCGGACCTCAGGTCATTCTTGGGACTTGCAAGTTACTGCACCAGATACATAATAGATTTCGCCTCCATCAGTGAACCCCTCTGAGCACTCATCAAGCTCAACACAGAATTCGTCTGGTCACCCCAATGCCAAGAGGCGTTTCAAATCATCAAGGAGCGCATCTCCGACGCCCAAAATATGGCATATTTTGACCCCAAGAAGACCACAGAACTCATTGTTGACGCCAGTCCCGTTGGCCTAGGCGCCATTCTAACACAACTTGATGACAGAGAGGAAAGCGGAAAGCACATAATATCCTATGCCAGTCGAAGCCTCTCTAAAACCGAGCAAGTCTACTCTCAGGCAGAGAAGGAAGGCTTGGCAGTGGTCTGGGCCTGCGAGCATTTTCATTTGTTCCTGTATAGAAAGCCTTTTGTAGTTGTAACGGACCATCAAGCCCTCATCTTCATAAATGGCAACCCTCAGGCACAAATGCCACCCAGGATAGCTCAATGGGCACTTCGACTACAAGACTATCAATTTACCATCACACATAGGCCAGGGAAAGAGCAGAACCCTGCAGATTTTCTCTCGAGACATCCAAAGGACGCATGCGGGCCAGAACCCTCCATAGCTGACCAGTATATAAAATATGTCATCCACACCAACACGCCACAAGGACTCGACATGGATCACATAGCTCGTGAGTCCAACACTGATCAAGGAATACAAATCTTTCTACGATGCCTAGAGACAGGGCGATGGAAACATGCAAAACAGATCTGGGAGTCAATGAATGAAGACACAAAACAGGACATCACATGCTTTCTAGCCGTGAAAGAGGAACTCGCAAAATCAGACAAAGGGTTGCTGCTACAAAGGCACCAAGCTCGTGATTCCGCGCAGAGTGCGGCAGAAAGTACTAGAACTCGCCCATGAAGGACACCGAGGGATCGTATCTACCAAAAGGATGCTAAGACAGAAATTATGGTTTCCACAATTGGACACCTCAGTGGAAGAACTACTGAAAGACTGCCCTACCTGTGCGCTTGTAAAGCCACACACATCCCCTGAACATGACCACACTGCCTGAAGGAACATGGGAGGAAATAGCTGTCGATCATTTTGGGCCCATGGAAGGGGGAAAATACATTCTGGTAGTCGTGGACGAATACTCAAGATACCCCGACCTACAGATAGTCCAGTCCACATCAGCACATCACACCATACCGCCCTAGATCAGATGTTCGCAATCTACGGAGTACCCAAGGTAGTAAAGTCCGACAATGGACCTCCGTTCACGGGGCAAGACTTCCAAAGATTTGCAGAATACATGGGTTTTCGGCACAGAAAAGTGACACCTCTGTGGCCGCAGGCGAACGGAACAGTAGAAAGGTTCATGAGTAACATTAAGCGCACCACACAAATTTCACGCATCACTGGAGAGCCAGTCGAGAAGCTGCTATACCAACTCATGCGAGACTACCGAAACACAGCACCACTGGGAAAACACCATCGGAAGTGATGTTTGGGCGAACGATTAGAACACGAATACCACATGTGGCAGTTGATGAAGATCAATATGAAAAGGACACATAAATGAGAGAGAAAGATATACACATGAAGGAGAACATGAAAAGGACCGTGGATGCCACCCGATGAGCCAAAGCGCACGACTTGGCACCAGGAGACCTGGTAGTGGTCCGCCAACCTCAGCATCGGAAAAACATAGCCCCGTTCAGCGAGGAACCACTCATCATCGTCAAAAAGAAGGGATCACTCATTACTGCGGAGGGAGACCGTAGGTCCATAACGAGAAATTCATCTCACTTCAGATGGATGCCAGGAGCCCCAGTTTTGGGCGACACAAACCTGAGTGACGATTTCACTAAATGGGAGGCTCCTTATGAAGGAGACAGAGAAGACTCTGAAGGAGACATGGCACCAGAGACCTGGACAGACCCGTTGGTCAGAGCAGAGTGTCGACCAACGAGAACGAGAATGAAACCCCATCGCCTCATTGAAGAAATGAACTGATAGCAGGACTTAAGGTTTAGTGACGAGAGGTTGTGGTGTCGCCACTCTTGTCTTTTATTAGAGGATGAGTCCTCTGTCTGTTTCTGTTTATTTGTGGGCTGCGACCCACGTGTGTTAAGGGGCAGGGTTACCGCCCGAAGGGCAGTTCGAGTCTGGCTGTGATGCAGTAAAGACGTGTTGCACCGCAGCTCTGTGTCGGCCTCATCATTGTGTGAATGGATGAGTGATCGATGACCTAGCGTGAGGCGGTCCAGGTGGAAGAACACCACAGTTGGCATCCTTCTTTATTTCAAATGTTCACTTATATTTCTGGTGATTCAAGTAGTTGTTCTTCCAGAGACTTCTCGTTAGCCACTTGTAGAGGTTCTATACATTTCATAGGGTTCTTGAATTCCAGCTGTACAGTACAGAACAATCTTGAAACCCTTTTTTAATCTTTTCTTATATGCTGGCAAGAAAGCATCCAAGGCTTCGGCTGCATGTTGCAAGCTTTCCTGCCTCTTTCACTGAAAAATCCCTATATGGATCAGCACATTTTATTGTTTTCTCTCTGTTGCAGTCTTTTGTGGTTTCTATGATCAAGTGAACTCCATCACAGGTGTGAACGTTTTGATTCTAGAAATGTGTATCATAACTAGCAAATCATAAAACCACTTATCGTACTACATCTTTCAAGATGTACATGTTTCATAAAATCAAATGTACATGCTGCAATTATCATACGAAGAACAAGAACATTTCATGTTTCCCAATTCTAGAACCCATGAATATATAAACTGAAAAATGTACTAAACAATATGTAGGTTGCAAACATGGAGGTGTGGTTGGGTATTTGGAGGAGGCGAGTTCTAAGGTTTATGGGATTTATCCCCATAAAAAAGTGTAAGGGCAAAGAACATACATATGTACATGCAAAGAGGGTAGGAATAGGGGGAGGGTGAATCTGAAAGAAGGTGGGGTCATGTTGGTGGATGAGTTCTATTGATGTGAAGCAGGGATTAATCATTTTCGAATTTTGTGTACTTTCAAAATAACATGACCAGTTTTTGTTAATGCTTTTGTGTACATATCTTTTGTAGTCTGTATTCTTACATTTAAATATCATTCTTATCCATTTTCCATAACCAATTCTTGCAGTTTTTCCTCACATATGAACAGCTGAAACATCTTGACTTGTAATGAAGGGTTTGAGTTTACAGCAAGTTGAAACAAATTTATTGGTTAGGAAGTGTTTTCATATCTTTCGGTCATTGTGTAAGTATGTGCTTGTGTCCCTAATGCAAAAGATCTCCAATGATCAGTACATAAATACACTTTAAAAATGTAGCAATGCTGTGGTACCATCCCGACGATTGGCATTTCATTCAGTAAACTGAAGTACCGGATTCTAATCTTAAAGGTGTGTACACAGCTTCTTGTTGGACTTCTCAAAGCTTTTGACCATCCAAGAAACGGTCACTCACAGAAAAGAATGGCTATTGTAATTTCGAACCCTTCACTGAGAATTGCTCTGGCGGAGTTGGCATCCTTACCCCAAACGTCATCATTACAGAAACAGGACTTCAAGAACCAAGATCTACAGTGCCCATCATTCTCCTGCAGAATAAGAGAAATTCGAAATTAAATTGTGCACCTTTCTATAGGATACCAATGTTTCTATTTATTCTCATTTCCGAAAAGAATGAACTTGAATGTTCTTTACTGTTTAATATGTGGATAAATGTCATTGAATTTCCGATGTCCTACTGTTCATCTGTGTTTTAATCATTCTGTTAATTCAAATAGATTTCAGTTATTTCTGTAGCCAATATTTTTATTTGATGGAATGCGTGAATCCAAAGCAGCCTGTGACTTACCGTGATGTATGTTGGAGTAGCATATTTTGATTTTCTGTTTCTAATAAGAGTACCCCATCTATCATAGTTGAAAATGAAGTTGAAGCTTGTTTACACATTTTATCAAGGTTTGCCTTTTGAAGATTTCATGTGGCATAAACTCTAAATCGTCTAATATTGCACTCAACATTTCTGCAAAAAGACTATGATTTAATGTTTAAAGACCACGATGAGCAGTTCGACAGTCTTGAGTTGCAGAGGTGTTTTCTTAAAATGATTCCTTTGCCTAAAGATGGAAAGCTCAATTGTAGAGTTTATATTGTGCATTTAAATTTGGAAGGGTACAGTACAATTTTGAAAACTTGACAATACATTTAACCATGTTTTTTGCACAATACGGTGCACTACTCACACCTCGTTGTTGAGCCATGTTTTAAAATGGTTGACTAAATTGGATTTTACATAACCTAACACCAAACACAATTAATGGCACTTTAGAAATACACAAACCATGTTTTCATTCACGATTTCACAGAATAAGGTCTAATTTAATAACTCTTGTTCTTACTTTAAACATACTCTTGTAGGTTTGTTCTCCTGGAAGGCTGTCACTTGTATAATATGTCAGTTTTCATTATTTTGTCCTCTGATATTCTTTGTAGCAAAAGCACAAGTAGGCATTAACTAATTGAGGATTGTACAAAATACAGTGATATTAGGTATCAATATGTTTCTTTGTATGAGGAATGGTAGACCTACATCCATTTGACAAGTCATTTGATGTTAATATAAAGGTGAGTATAATCTTATTTCTGCACCATCACTGATCATTCTATGAATGCACTTTATTTTATAGTTGCAGACTAAACTCCCCAACGCATATACATTTAGTGGTAGTAATAAAATAAAGATTGAATTGTCCTTGCAAAATTTTACCCACATATCTGGTGCCACTGATAGAAGGTAAATACTTGAACTGGTTTTATTACAAATATAAAATGCAAACAAATTTTGGTTTTAAAACACATTGTTAATTTCTTTAAAATGGTGCCACTAAAGGTACGTTAATAGTTTGTAACCAATGATGTTACTTGTACTTGGGTATGTTTTGTATGACTGTGCCAACGACTGCTGATATTTGTTGTTTTGAGATTAAATGTTAAAGAACAAATGTTAATCTAATTCGATCACAGCTATAAAGAGGTAATATCATATTTGAGTATACAGTGGTAAGGGTTTCTATAAATTAAGTTATTCATGGATCGCGTATTAAAGAATTTACTACAAATCAACTTGGCAAACATGGTTGGTAAATTAACCACCACACAGCCATTTGGTTAGTTCATAGGACTAGTAAACTGTGCATGGAAAACCAATTTAACAAAAGCTAAATGCTGACTACATTAAACAAAAGGAACCTTTTGTGTGTTCAGATCACATGTTGTACAATGAAATGTAGTTGATTATAAATGCCGAAGTGTATGACTATGGTACACTTCAGTATAAGTACACTAAACTTGAATTACTCATTTCTGAACGTACCATTGCTAACCTAATCACTTATAGGCAAAAAGATGCAGGAGTTGTTGCATTTTAAGCTTGAGGATGAAGGCTAAGACACAAAGTAGGATTTCAGATATTTAAACCAGGTGAGAGAGTTCTTGGTTTTGTGCAGAATATCTGAAAGGTAATTCCAGATTTTGGTCCCTATGACTATCAGGACCCTCACATGACTGCATACCTTCTGGGTGCTTGACCCCCTCCTCTGGGTAGGAACGGCACAGTAAAATAAGGGCGCCTGTAGGATTTATACATGAAGACCCGAGGCACAGTGATCCGGCCCTTCACCGGTTGAATATGATGGCACGCCCTTGGGAAACCAGCAAGCAGACCTGGCTAGAAGACAAAAAGGCACCCACCTGGAAGTGTGTGCCATTACACAACCGGAATAAGTGCCTGAGAACTCCAAAGGAACAATCCTCTCTTTTTTTGGTAATGGGGTGAAGGTTACCTTTGACTGGTCCTCTACTAGTAGTGTCCTCCAACTGCTAACAAGAATGTATTGCTGCAAATGAGAGAAGGCTCCCTGATGCTCCTTAAGGTGAATACAATAGAAGGCCTAAAAGCACCTAGAATCCAAAAAAGGCGAAATTGAAGGATGGGGAAAAAAAAGGCAGCGTGGTCAGAAGGAGCAAGAATAGCTCGAAGATGAGGATCTCGATCTTTCCAGGGCCTAAGAAGACGAGGTTTCTAGGGCACCTCGTCTTGCCTGCCAGTGCCTTTTATATTTCTCATAAGTTGCTGTGACTTGACACGTCTGGTCTTCATTAGTAGTGATTTGGCCCAGTACTTATGGTTCTGTTTCAATGATGGACTTACAGACTCCCCCTTTACTTGGATGATCCAGAGCCTCTGGGTTCTTTTTCAGAGGCTGGTTAATTTGCTGAATCCCCCTGTACATGGTTCTTTCCTTGAGCAGAAGAAAGAGGAGTGGGGATTGCCAGGGTTTGGCAAGGTGGGAGCCTGGTGTGTTGGGGATCCTCCAGGTGGCATTAGATGGTTTGCCCTAACAATAAGAACCTCAAGCCTTTTCTGCCATGATTGACTTTGGGGACAACTGCTTAGACTATTCTGTGTCTTCAGGCTGTGACCCCTCCATATGTAAAAGTGCACTCTTAAGACCATCTCAGAACAGCAATGAATCCAAATCATGTACTCCTTATCTGGGGTCCATGATGGAGTGGATGTGCTACAGACATAACCGCTAGGGTTGCTAATGTGACCTTTTTCAGCACAATGACATTGTGCAATGTGGTGGTGCTTTCTTTTCCGTTGTCGCTGTATCCTCATTCGCCACACTGCTGCACATCAACGTTTGATTTAGGAAATCTGATGACATCTCCCCTATTTTGGTACAGTTGCAATTGTGATCGCTTCATATTGTATGTATACCATGGTGCACTGCTTTCAAGATGCTTGCCCTTCAACACTCTAATTTGACGTAAAAAGCTGTCTGCGGGTTCTCCCGTCTCCCAAGTGTTGTCCTTTTGTTACAGCACCTCCTATTTGGAGTTCCCATCTACATTTTTTCCATGACCTTTTTCCTTTTCATTGAGCTCATAACACTAGTTTTCTTTAACTAGCCTTTCCTAATTGAAAATGCTTCTATTTGTTTCTAACCTTGTGTTTTCTCTTCTGTATCACTTATTCGTTTTTATTTTTCACTGTATTTTAGCCAGTTTGGCCAGTATGTACCCTTATTGTATGGGTGAATAGCAGAGTAGTAAAGTGCTGGCTCTGATATGTTGGCATTCTGCACTTCCCAAGTTTGAATCCAGTGGCAGGCTAGACTTGTCCGTTCATCCTTCTGAGATCGATAACTCAAGTACCATTAAATGGGGTAATTGTAAAACCAGTCAATGCAGCTTTTCGGAGTAAGTGTCATTTGGCATGAATCACTGTATAAAATTGGATTCACGCTTTTGGGAAGTTTGATTTCATAAAATGTCATGTTTTTATTATCATTTACCTTTGCAAAGCTGTTTTAATAAAAAAAACTGTAATCTCTTCACCCATGGTGGTTATCTTCATGTTTTCATTGTTCATCACGTGAGTAACACTTGGAAGAGGTATGCCATGTTTTCACATATTTCCCCAAACGTACTTTGAAAGGGGTTATTGTAGTCCTTATTGTCTGTTTGCTTTTTTTTTTTTTTACAGCAGTGCAACCTCATCCACTAATTGTGGGATGCTCTCAAGATGGCAGCATTGACTCCAAGGATGTTGAATTTGTTTACAAGCTATCAGAAATCTAATCTGCGGAATATATTTCATACCAAACCCTGTTGTTTGTTACAGACCATGATGCAGACTCTTGCTAGAAATCTGAATGCTAGAGTCGCCCCGCAGTTGCATTTCCTTACTGAGGGAGAATCATAAGTATCTAGAGCAGAAACTAGAATCTTCTGCAGTCACTAGCTGTGGGTCTCTCTTAAGGTCCTCCACAACGCCCACAAACTTTAGAAATTCCTGCCCAGGGGCTGGAGCATGGGAAAGGAGAAAGGATCAAAGCATTGTGGCTTAAAGGGCCAAGAAAAAGGTGTAAGAAGGGTCTAATATTTGCTCCCACACTTCACTGAGCCCTCTGTTCCGACTTTAAAGAGTGATTTGACTGTTGAACTCTGTAACCAACATTGAACAAATCTAAGAGTGTGTGGTCCATGAGGACTTCACAATGAACGGTCTGCTCAGTGACTATCTTTAGCATACTGTATAGCATGGCGGCGGTCCTCTAGCAGTCACCCCAATTATCAGCAGAGTACACTTGGGTCTCTCAAAGACTCCCCGCCACAACCAAGCGAGACTCAGTCATGGGGCAAAGTTACTATTGTTTATTAGCAAATAAACATAACGGGGATCACACCAGGAAAACAAGTTTCATCTAGAGCTCTCAGCTTTTAAGCATGTGTCACACTCCTTTATCCCAGTGTGACATCACTAATTCAGGTTCCCTTCCGGAAACCTATCAGCCATTTGCTTTGCTCAGTTTGGGTGAGTTACATATAAAGAATATATAGGTTAGTTTTACAATTGGCTAGCCATATCCACCTCTACTAGCACTCATCTACAATGTTGCAGGGTCACCGAAAGACCATGGGCCCTTGCAACAAACTATATCCCTGTGTGAAAAGTGAATTTGTATTGGGGCGAATGTGTCCTCCCAGCCCTAGAACCCTAGACAGTTCTCCAACTGAATGTACCTTTTCAAGGCAATGAGAAAGAACATGGAGGTGCGAAGCGTTCTCTAATGTTGCTATTCTCTGATCATCTAAGCCTGGGAGAGTTCAGTCAGTTAACAAATCGTGGGCAACACTTGTATTTTCTCCCCTGGTTCCATGGGAACGGCCCTCTACGTCTACCTTGGTTGAATGGGCATTTTATTTATTGGTTCTTTATAATGTGCCTATACACAATGTGTTTCAAGTTGGAACAAGACCAGAACGGTGGGGGAACAGGGATGACAAAAGCAAAAAAATGGTCCTACTAGGCTGTGACATTCGGATCGTGCAAGCGCAGTTAACAAGAAGTCTGGGAGAGAGGGGGCAGTACTGGTGCAGGCGGAAGGGCTTGTGGGTTTAGCGAGTACCAGGGGAGGCCAGGTGAACAGAGCCAGGGGAATGCAGAGAGTGCAAGGGAAGAAGGTCCACATGCTAAGTGCGAGGTACAGGTCTGGAAGGGCTGAAGGGGGGCAGGCCCAACCAGGCTACTGAAGGGGAAGGACCGGAAGGACAAGTGCAGGTAGGGAAGGGGTGCGGGTTGTTTCAGGGGAGACCAAGTGGAGGGGTAGACTGGACGTGGAGGGCCTGGTACCCTGTAAGAATCGGAAGAAACCGTCATATGCTGGGAAGTGGGCAATGTTCTTTTCCGGAAGCAAGGCAATACTGAGGAGCATGGGTTCGATACGCAGTCCTGTGCGTAGAGACGGGACCGGCATGAAGTGCGTTATAAAAGCGCAATTTAATATTATATATAAAGATCACTACAATTTACATAAATGGCAACAATGTGCAAACAATTGTGAAATGAATATAACACTCATAAAAAATTGCAGTTCAATTATTTTGGTGTAACATTTTGTGACCTAAGAAAATAAAAATGCCATTCATTTATCGAATATGTGTGCGAGAGAAATTCAAAGCACGTTTAACCTCCGAAGACTATCTTCTTTCTGTTTCTCATCCCCTGAAAATTGGTGTGCAAGACTGCTCTCTGTGGCAATTCGTGCTCCATGGACTCGGATTTGTTGCGCAAATGGGGTAGCAACAATGACTTTTGGGCCGCTTCCTCCTGGATCCCTCGAGAGTGCATAAATGGAGGGAATGAGTCCTGGTTAAACACTCTGTGGGTGGAGGGGGATTTCAGAGGAGGCTGTGCCATAAGCGGTGTGCTTGCGTGGCCTCACAGGGGAGCCGAGGGCTTTCACAAGGACAAAACATGACGGACATCTTTCACAGAGTTAAGTTAATTTCTTTTATTTACAGTACTCCGTTAACAAAAGTCCACTTTTAATACTACACGTTTCCATAACACAAACCTATGAAAATGTACATATATAACAAGCAGTAACTACAGTGCATCGAATTTACTCACCTATTTAAGTGAAGCGATAACATAGTCACCAAATCAACTGCCAAGATAGCCAAATTATTTACAATCTTTTTCCATAAGGAAGTAAGGTATACAGTACACGCATCATGAGACCCACTAATGAAAATGTTCCATAGTTCTTTGGCTGTGATGTTCCCCTCCAGGCCAGCTGACTACAGGGCCAGGAGCTGAAGCTTCGGGAGTTAGGAACAGTCGGTCAGAAGATGTTTGACAGACTCCAATTGCATCTCGCAACACAGTCGGCAATGCCTGTCGTTCCATGGGATATTTTGCCATGCTCCAAGTATTTCCAAGGACTTTACTACATTAAATGTAATTCTATGATACTCCCAGACCAAGAAATGATGAATATAGCTCAGAAATTCGTTCCGGGCCTGAATATACTCAATGTAAAGAGCAGCATTATTTTTGGTAGCCAATTTAACGATCAGTTGTCAACTGACTGAGTGGCATAGCAAGTATATTTCTTGGAGACAAGCTAAGCCACCTATCATCCCGCCTGATGTTTCTATGCAACGGGAAGACATGAAACCAGCTCTAGACAATAACATACCATATTTCAACGTATTCAATCAATCATCTGGGGCATTAACAAGCTTCCAGTATGTGGTTAGGACACTCAAATTAAATCTGACATGGATCGGTACAATATTAAGTTCCAAGTAAATCATTTACAGTTGACGGAGAAGATAACTGATTCATGACAGTCCATGTCCAATGGACTCCGGATGATTTGAGAAACCTGGCCACAGACTTCATTAATATCCAGCAGGAGCCTCAACATTTCATAGTGGAGCTTTAAACGGTCATCCAATACTATACTCCTGCCTGGGCTGACATGAACCAACTCGTGCAACTGATTATTCCTCTGGAGGATCAGACAGAGCCATTTGCAAGCACTAAGACCAGCAAATGATCCTGGGATTGGAAATCCATTTGACCAGGCTCGGAATAGAATCCTGGTTGCCGTCCCTGAGGTATGGCCCAGAAAGACAGATTTGGGTAAGAGAGGTAACTGCCGACAAAATATGGGATAATCCCCAACCGATTACAAAGACCAATTGAAGGTAATGTTCACCCAGCATTCAGGCATCAGAAATCTGGATGAAACAGCCCAAGAGACGATATCCAACTCTTTGGTGTCCAGCTTGCAACCAGAGCTCCAGTTAAAAATGATTTGCTTAGCGTGGCAAAATGAACTCCTCAGAATGTATGATGGTGGCAAATCACTGTAGTGAGAACAAAAGAAAGAAAATTCTAAGTAAGCTAGTGGGCTACAGTTGCATCTTTTTGAGTGGCAGGAGCCCCCGGTGGGTAGTTGTGGGTTCAAAGGTGTTGTTGGAGGCATTGGGAGAGAGGGGAAGAGCAGCACTAAATGGGAATCGACTGAGACAGCATGGAGAATATATAGATCCGAATACCTGTAACTATTGGTAGCAGAGAGGGCACTGGATGAATTAGTGTCTGCACAGACCCCAGCTTAAAGTCCTTCTCGACAGCGCACCTTCCACAACCCCAATGCATTGAAATTCACATTGATACAAACACATTAGTCTAAGCAAGAGTAAGAGCAGTACTGAGGCAGCCTGATAGAATACCTCATTATGTACCCCTTGATACTCCTAGATCAGGATGGGCCATGTGCAGAGTGAGGTTGATGGACAAGCAATCTCTTGTTTAGTTGATACAGGAGCCATCGGTCTGACCGCTTCCCAGACATCCCTTTGTCCTAAAACAGTGAATGTGGTAGGCATCTTTAACACCACAGTTCGTTATCCCATTTCTGAACCAATAGCGGTTGCTCTGGGGCCAATCAATGAAACATTTTTCCTCCTCAGCTGTTCAGCACCCATTAACTTGTTAGGAAGTGACCTGTTACATAGGTTAAACTGCACCATCTACTTTAATCCAGATGGAGTGTTCCTGAAAGTACCTAGTAAGAATACAAAGGAAGTCCTGGCCACCTTACGTGTTCTGCAAGAGCAACCGTAACGGGGTCTGGATAACAATTGGTCCCCAGACCTGTAAGGTTTGATAAAGTTCCCAAATCCCTATGCTCAGTAAACGATAATAAAAATGGGCTGTTTTAGGAATACGAAACCTGTTAAAATGAGGATAGACCCATCTAGAAAACTGCTGTGTATTCCTCAGTATCCTTTGCAGCCAGAAGGTGACAAGGGCATTGGATCATAGTGCCTACATCTTGTCCCCGCAACTCCAAGATTTTGCCGTTCAAGATGCCAGGAAGGAACACCTATAGTTGTTCAAAATGTAAGAGCTCTGAACTTGGTAGTTATTCCTGCTTTTCAGTGGTACCCAACTCAGCTACTATTGTATCCTGCATTCCATCCACTGCTTAACACTTTACTGTGGTAGACGTGTGTTCGATTATTTTCTTTTCTATTTCAATATACACTAAAGCCAGTTTTTTGTTTGCATTTTCCCATCATGGAATTCAGTGTACATGAACGAGGCTTGCCCAGGGGTATATAGAATCACCCACATTCTTTTCACAAGCACTCAAGACGGATTCAGATGGCATTATTTCCAGTGTTGGTGCAGTATGTAGTTGATTTGTTTTTAGCCTCACCATCCTATGATGCATGTAGGCACGATACCCAGATATTACTGACTCTATTAGCAAACAGAGGGCACAAAGCATCCATGCAGATGTTGCAGTTATGTAGAGACAAAATACATTATTAGGGATATGACATATCATGTTGGGGCACAGATGTATAGATTCATCTGGGAAAGAATCAGTTTAAAATATCCTAAAGCTTAAGAATGTCACACAGGCTAGAGAATGTTGGGCTTGGTGGGTTACTGTAGATGCTTGGAATTAGGCTATGCTGAGTTGAACTACTACAACACTATATTGAGGCCATTAGACCAAAACCACTCCAATGGACATGACACCGAAATGCCATCTGACACTTAAAGCACTAGATGAAGCTCCAGTATTAAGTATCCCTGATTACAAGACGAAATTCACTCTGTATTGTCATGCAAGTAATGCATTTTCATCAGTATAGGTGTCATGATGCCTACCCCCGGGGACCCAGACCAAGACCAGCAACCCCGGAAGCAGGCATCAAGTTACCCAGAGCAAACCCAACAACCCCCGCTAGGGGCTATTTGGGTGCAGTCCTGGTGCCTATCGCGCCAGGCTCATATGGAGAGTCATTCCTGGCTCCATAGGCGCCAGGCTCATAGATTAAAACTTACCTGATGCAGACCATGCTGCAAGAGCTCCAAGTAGTCAAACGAGGCTTGGAAGGGACTATTTTACCTAGGGACTATTTTTTTTTACTCGGGTGGGGCTGGGGAGGAATACTTACCTGGGACTACTTTGGAGGCTATTTAAACCACGCCCGAAGAGCAGCACATGCTTCGCGTTATTCTGCATCCATCAGCGTAACTCTCACCGTGCCTGCAAGTCTGCATCCAGTCTTTTGCCACGCCCGCCTCGAGTTTGGGGCTCCTAGAAAAAGGGAGAAAGAAGGAGAAAAGGTTAGAACAAGAGCAATACCTTTGATCCTTACCTGAATTCCCGATCCATCGCGCCTTCGAGCTGGAAGAAAGAAGTTATTTTATGCATGTCGCCTCGCCTGCTGCAGCGCCGCGCTGAACTCACCGGCCTTCGCAGCATCTTCACATTTCACTGCATCCTCCTGCATGTTACCGTTGCACTCCGGCACCTAAGGAGAAGACAAGAACAGCAAGGTGAGCCAAGGGAATACGCAGAGGAATACCCCCCATAGACTTACCTGATTTTACCACTGGGGGTACTATTCTTCTTCACGGGTCGGCGCAGCTTCCACTGCATCCTAGCCGAACCCCGGCCCCTAAGGGGAAACAAAAGGACAGCAAGTTGAAACAAGGGACTAACAAGGGGAACCCTCCTCACCACAAAAGACTTACCTGATTTTACCGCCAGAGGCATTATTCCCCGAGACTTCATACTTTCTCTCAGGGCCTGAATAAGGGAGAAAGCTACAGGTTACATATGGACATTATTTTATCGAACTGTGTTGGATAATACAAATCCTAACCAGAACATTACCGGTTGCCACAAGGAACTCTTCAGTAGGGTCAAGCTGCAACCTGCAAGGAATCGGACAAGAGTGAAAGTCAGGCATTTGAACTCTTACGAACTACATACTTATGGCGTCTTGCCGGGAATATCAGAGTCAATATTGTCCTGGAACTCACCAATTCCTTCGAGCCAATGAAGCAACTGGTTATCTACGTGCCCCTACGCTCAATGCAGGAACGAGAGCTCATCTTTTCAAATCATCAGGTGAGACTATAAGAGGGAACATCCAAGGTGATCAGTGGGGAGAACAGCAGGGTGGGGGGATTTACGCTCAACTCCACGGGTGGCTAATTCCCTTTCTCCACTTGCAGAAGAATATTCCTACGGGCCAAGCAAACGAAGCTAGGTGGGCCAGTCCAGTCCGTCATCTCGGCCCTATGCGTCACATTGGTGGAGACCGCAGCAGTCCAGTCCAGATCGATGCCTCTGTGGGAGCCAGGTGAGCGTAACAATAGGAAAGCCATTGCATACTGTAGAAAACAATTAAATCTGGTAGCTGCAGTAAGGCCTCCAAGTATCTATTCACTAGCTGCTACAGACATAGCAGTATAGCTTTGTGAAAATATAGTCCTAGGATCCCTTTTTAGAAGTAGCAGTTTCCCATTCAGTGGTTGCTTCATTGTTGAAGATCAAAACACAACACATGCCTGAGTCCCAATCAAACAAATTAGAGGTATTCATTCTGAACTCCTCTAATATTACCTTGTTAAGGCTTTCAATCAGGCAATACACCCGGTCTCAGCCTAGCATGCATTGCACAAATGAAATACTTATTTATTGTGTCTGTAGGTTCAATATTCTAAGTGATATACCACTCATATCACAATCCTTCTCAAAATACCCCCAGGACAATGGACCAGGAATAAGGCTGTTTGGTAAAGGTAATATGTATTTATTTATTTAAAATTCAAATCAAACACATGTTTTAATATAAGGGGCAGCAATCACCAATGTGGTAACAATACAAATAAGTAGGTAAGGCAGGTGAATTCACTTATAGCAACACAGAATATAAAACACAGGGAAAAGACAGTTTTGGCTTGTTGAAAAGATAGCGCTTAGGTTAAGATTTCGCCCTGCAAATTTCTCAACTCACAAAGAAGCAATTCTACACAGTTGTAAGTAAGCAGCAGGTATTCAGGAATAAAGAACAGTGTACAAGGTTTAGATACAATCTTCCCTCCCCAAACAAGAGAGAAAAGCGTTGTGGAAATTTTACACTTTTACAATGACATTCGAAAAAATGGCTTAGAAAACAATGAAAAGTGTGCAAAAATCCTTAAATTGATATAAACCTCTTATGGGAGCAACACTGAAAAGATCCTAACAAACACAAGCTATGATATGAGCAACAGTACACACTTTGAATCAGAATGGAAGTTTGGAAATACTTTGAATGGGAAAACACACTTTTGCAAAATTGCAAATTCCTGCCTAAGCTTCACTATGAGATTTTTAAGAAAACATGTCAAATACACTGTTTTGATGTGGTTTCTAGGTGTGGATGTAGCTAAAGGTCTTAGGTTTAAGTCAGAGTTGAAATGAAGTCTCTAGCTATAAAATCGAAGAAGTTATGCAAGTTACGGCCGTTTGTAACCCTTCACGTGGTGGCTACCCTGTTCTTTATGGGAATTACTTTATTTAATCCAAATCACTAATGACTTTTGTTCAAGAAAACAATATGAGGTAATCGGCGCTAACACTAAGAATCACAAAACAGGATTGCAAAAATGGTTCTGACAATATTATGGTTCTTAAGTTAAAGATGTAATAGGTTATAGGTTGAGATAGGACAATGTAACATATGCTATGGTTCACTATTATTCCTATTGATACTTACAGTCCACTTTAATTTATATTTAGCCGTCAGGGTTCTGGTCATCTGGATTGGGTCTACAGACAGCAGGCACTTCTGGCGGGATAGGTCTGCTGGGTGGTTCTAGTCAATTGGACTGGCACCTCAGACTGAACTGGATTGGGTTGGCCCTTCTGATTACTGGACACTGTCGATCAGCAGGATGGCAAGTTTCAGCAGGCAAGCATGAATAGTAGCAAGCCAGACTGGATCAGAATTATTTCCCTTAAGTTTTGGGATGGTTTCAGGATTTGGGCCTACCCGAAGAAGAGTTCAGCAATGATGAGGCCTTAGCTTGGTAAAGAAATCTGGAGTCAGGAACAAGATGGAGAATTCAGGAACAGAGCGTCACACGGAAATCAGGATGGAGTCAGGAATCGGAGTGTGTCTGTGTGTTGTGAGGTTCCCTTATTTATCTTGCCAAATGACATCACTAAGTTTATGGTAGGGGCAGACTTACAACCCACAAGGCTATGATTGGTGTAAGGCACAGTTTCCGCCTTGCTTTTTGCTGGTTAGCTGGCAGAAAGGGTTGTCACATTTTATGATGTGACTTGGGAACCTCCCATAGTTATTAGGACCAAAATGTAACTTTCCCACACATATATATTTATATAATTATGCCCTCTAAGAAAATCGGATAGAAAAATTACATATTTTGGGGGTCACATTTACATCCAACTCCCAAGTCAGTGGGACCTGGTCTCGTCTTTCTGTGAAATTTTGGCAATTTTAAACATGGTTTGGCCTAACATTTCCTAATTCGGTACATATATGTGCAATCACCTCTAGAACATGGGTACACAATATTAGATTTGCAGAATTAATAGTTTCTGCACAATTAATCATTTCTCATAAATTCAGTTGCTTACACAGTAAGAAACCCTACCAAGTCTTCAAATGTCTATCATAAATTCAGATTTCAATGTATGTACTTTGCATTCCTTTACTTATTTTTGCTGTCAAGTTAAATGTCATGAAGTTCTGTGCCAAAATAAGCAATTTAAACTCAGAATCACAGGTCACTTTCTTGTTCTTACATCCCAAGTGTGAGCAAATGGCCAGTCCTTTGAAGTTCACTGAGAAGCCTCTCCCAGCATCCTGCCCCTCCTCTGGAAGGATGGGTGTCCAAGCCTGTCTATGCCTGAGGCAAAGACGAATGTCTAATGAGCTCCTTTGTTGTGAGTATGCAAGGCCTCCCAGCAGCAATTAGGCCTTTCTGCCAGCAGTGAAGTATCAACCTTTCCCAGACTGAGGACTGTCAAGCAGAATAGTTTTTTAAAAATAGTAAATAACTCCAAGCTGGGCTACTTTAAGTTTTCATCTACATCTTTCATTAAAACATAAAATGAACATAGTTTATAGGTGGATTTTTACATTAGCAATCCTTTGACATTTCTTAAAGAATTAGGCCTTTCAACATCAACATGCTTTCAACACAGGTGATTTTGCCCTTTCTTCATGGAAAAACACATTAAACGGAGTTCTTTTAAATCCGATTTTCCTATGCAGCACCTACACATTTGATTCAGCATTGTTTCTTCCCTTGAGTGCTGGGATTGTTTGCAGTCGTCTGGATACATGTATCCTCCCTTTGTTTAAAGTTTTTTGTCTGCACAGCTGATTTTGTTACTTGTTGCAATTTTAGCAACGTTTTTCCCGTGGAACTGAACACAAATGTTCCTGGGCTGCCTTTTCCTTAGATACATTTCATAACTGCTGTCAGTCAATGAGGCCCGGTTCCTCTGAGCCACACTGGATGATCTTGACAATTCAGTTCCCTTTTTAATCTCAATGATTCAATGGGCATAAATGGATCTTAGCACCAAAAACAGCACTTTTGAAGGCTGCAAAGCTAACATTTTAAAAGGCATTTTTGGTGTTCAGCACAATTCTGCTGCTTTGCTCCATGTTGAATGTAACAGAGTCCACTGGCATGCTCCTGCAGTGATAACTCTGTTTTCACCCCCCTTCCCCCCTTGACTGTGTGTGGCAGGGTGTGCAGCCTTTTCTTGGTTGTGACCCAAACGCGGATTTGCAGATTTTGGTGCGCACAGGAGTCAGCGCATCCATTTTGGGCTGTTTCTTTCACCGTTTGTAAAGTTATGCAGTGGGGCACATTGGAATAGGTCAAAATATCCCACAGCCTGAATCCGATGTCCTGTGCTGAATTCAGCATCCTTGCTCCTAATTCCCATACATGTTGAACTACATAAGTGAGTTGTGTTATTGTGTGGCTGTTAGCGATTACTTCGACGCCTAGGAGAAAGATGACAAATATATCCATGCACAATGCTGCATTGGTATATTTTGTGGATCATTCTTGTTATACGATAAACTGATGGCAGGGTATGTAGTATGCACACTGGGAGATGTTGTTGAAAGTGCGAAGTTGTCCAACATGACATTGGCCCAAGTAGTTAAATTGGTTGCACTGGTAAGTGCTTGTAAATGAGCAGAAAGACAAATTATGCACAGATTCCTTTAATACATTTGAGGTTACACATGATTTTGGTCAGTTATGGGAGCAGCATGACTTCCTGACATTATCTGGTTCACCCATAAAGAATAACGCCTATGCAGAAGCCTTGTTGAAAGCTATTGTGTTACCCAAACAGATAGCCATAAACAAATGTGTGGCTCATCAACCAAACCATTGTATAGTAAGGTTATTTGGTTACATGTGATTATAACTAACCAATAAATAACGAACACCACTTTAGTATAAACATTTATAACGAAAAGAAATATAGATTTTTCTTTTGGGGGTGGGGCGGGTCCCAAGCTCCCTGTTTCGCTTCATTAATAACCATACCCCAACCCACCAGTTTTTAACCCATTACCCCACCCCCATATATACATTTTAACAAATGTGTTATCAATGTTTAGATCAAATTGCTGGTTATTATTTTCAATTCATTATAATCACTGCATACCAGGTTATTTGTGGAAATGACTTGGCATACTTGACCACTAAACTGGCACCATATCTGGCTCTCTGGATCTATATGTATTACAACTGAAAGGGGTACGAGGCACCCCAGTTCTCAACACTTGAAGAGTTAACGCACATCCATCCAGGAAGCAGCTCCTCTAATAGACTATTGGGCAAGAAAGGTTTGTCAATTGCACAAGCACTCCCTATGGCAGTACTAACATGGCCACCTTGTTGCCTCGAAAATTCTCTTTTTTTTACCAGAATATGTCACGGACCTGTAGATGTGGGAAAAAGTAGTATAATCTTTCCAAAGTGTTAAGACCTTCCAGCTATGGCCCAGACATTTTGTAGACAATATGTTATCTGCCAACAGAATGATATTGTGAAAGCAATGCATAGTACACAAGAAGCACATAATTCTTGCACATGTGGTTACTATCTCAGAGGTACAGTATTGGCTCTGGTATAAGTGCAGATATGTATCCTGACAGGACAGGCCCTGTGATCTGGGAGGGTCCTGGGACTGTGGAGTGGATTTATCTTTGAGATGCCTTCCAAAAAACCCTATCATGTCTTTCCCCATTGACTGTCAGATGCCAACTATGCAAAAGAACGGGAAGTCAAAGAACAAGCATTTGACACCAGCTCCTGCAGCCCAAATCGAAACTGTGATTGTCTCTGCATATGTCCCAGTCACCCTGAATTAAATGACCTTGCCAAAATATTCACACTTGTCTAATTATATTGTCCTTCTAATCTGTATTATGTAGATGGCAGTTGGCACATCGTGAGAAAATTGCCTTGGTTTGAAAATGGTACAGTCCAGGTACACATGTGGTATAACACCCCACACCATTCATACCAAGTGACTTGTAAGAGAGAAGACTTCCCACAGGGGGCGAACATTGTGGCATCGAGAGTGTGTGATATAGGAAGGAAGTAGGTAGGACCTGGCAATGAAACAAACCACTTTGATGAAAATTTGTGTTATTTTGTACATTATCTGAATTCAAAGAATCTGGTGTGAATAAACTGATTATGCATCAATTAGTCCTATTTATCTGGCCATCATCCAGTTTGTGAAGGTTACACGTGTTCTTTCATTCAACCTTCCGTATCTACAACACCCTTACCTGTGTTGGCTTGATTCCCAAGGGAACAAAGCGATGGCAGAGCCAAGTGAGGTTGCACCAAAGTCATTACATGAGCAGGATCATCAGGCCACCTCCCAAAGGTACAAGGTAGTATGGGACACCTCCCTTTGTGGTTTAATGACATCCTGAGCCCTTTACTCAGCAGTCTATTGCCGAATAATCCTGCAGGGACATTACAGAGCCCCAAGGGTATCCCTTGGTATTAGAATAACCCATACTGGGTCTGGAAGGTGGTTTTTCAATCATTGCCACAGTGTACTCTTACCAAGTGATATGCCCTTCACAGATAAAGCTCAGCGTTTGTGTATATATCTGAGCTTCTTTTACCTGGTCCAACAGTATAGAAATGAGTGGTAAATGGTAGCAGTTCTTTATAGTATTTTTATTGAGCTCCCACTAATCGATACAAGTTCAGAGATGCCCTTCTTTGATACAAAAAAGATTGGTGAGGCAGTCAGGGATTTGGACTGGCAAATGACGCAGTTTGCCTAGTACTAAGCCAGGTATTTCTTTAAATGTTGATTTTCACATTCGATCAAGGAAGATGAATGACTACATGGTATGGGAGCATCAGGGATGAGATCTATTTGAAAGTGGTACGTTTGATGATGTGGTAATATCTCTGCAATCCTCTTGTTGAATAAGTCCTGGAATTCTTTGTATTCTGGTTGCCGTAAGCTCACTGCTCCAATTACTCGGGTATCTGGATCACCAACCACAAATGTAGTTCTTAGCTCTTCCGTTTCTTTGGAAAGACATGTGCGGTTACACATGCTGAACTTCTAGACAAGGGTGTGCTCGGCTGATCTATGGTTGGGTTGTGCTGAGCTAGCCATCATGATATTCCCAATATAACTTTGAATGGAGGAACATTGATTAAGTCAATACTAACACTCGCCTTGTGACCTTCAGGACAAGTAATAATCCGTGTCTAGGTTTGAAATATAACAGGGCCTGACATGAGCTCTGTGCCATCAATTGCTCACACTAGCTCAACGTGTGCCTTCTCTTGTACAGGTATCTGGAGTTTCTGCATGTAACTAATATCGAACTAGTTTCCCGCGCCCCACAATCAATACAAGACCACGTGATCACAGTGTGTGCCTCTTCCGTCCAAAAGGGTATTTGAATAGTCAAATGAGAAATAATACTTTTTCTTCAATTGCAGCCTGAATTGGGCACATGCTCAATGGCTGGGCTTTGGATGGTGCAGAGCATTCTAGTTTCCGCTCGTGAATGGATTGTGTCCTCCCAAGAATTCCTCATCTTTAAATATCTTCCTTCCAGTGTCCGTTTGGATTTTATTTTCAGGTGAGAGTGCTGTGCGTCGATGCTGTCGACTCGATGTCCCTCAAAGGCCTCCTTCTTGAGGTCAACGTCATCACGGGTATATATAGCATGTGCATCACTCACACTTCAAAGATTACGGCATGCTTTCGGTTTCCTCAGAAACTGTGACATTGGCTTCGACCCTGAAGAGCAAGTTTAAAAAATATCATGACTGCAGCATCAAGATGTCCATTACAGATCCCCAAAGGGTCTGTCTGTAGTGCCTTGGTGTCGAGCATAGGATGGCAGACTGTGGATGATGCCAGTCCATGACAGGTTTGGCATTGAAGGAGCGTAAGGGGAAGTTAGCAGCGGGTAGGTCCCCTACAAAATCCCCTTCGATAACACCGTCAAAAAGGCACTCGTCAGATGAGTCGCGAGGTGACTCTCCACGGAGGAAGAGGTCTAAGAAATACTCTGACTCCCGAAGCGGTTCACACCACTCCTCATCATCTAGAAAGATGAAAAAAGGCACCATAGATCTCCTTCCTAATCCTCGGATTTCTCGCCAGAAAGGAAAATAGCCTGCCCAAGTAAGTTGGCTACTCTGATCAAATGGGAGGTATTCAGGCAGAAAATGCTCAGGATCTTCAAGAAGACGGCCCGGCACCCTTGAAGAAGAGGTCCTGTCCCTGTCACGCCGTCAAAAGCAGACCAGCAAAAGTCTAAGGCCAAATCCTGCACGCCCTCGAGCCCGGGAGGCAAGCCATTGACCCCTCGATAACCGTCAAAGTCTCGACTCGACAACAGGACCAATCCTCATCCGTCGAAGACTCCATTGAGTCAGGGGTCGTGTCCTTTGAGGAGTCCAACGACGCTGGTAGCGTCAAAGCCTAGGACACCATCAGCATCTAAGTCATCAACGCCATTAGTGTCAACCTTCAATTCCATCAAAGGGAATTGAGAAAACTTTTAGACCACTCCCTAGAATGAATTTCTTTAAGTCCTTGTCATCAATATATAAGGGAAATGAGCCATCCAACCCGGATACAGTGCCCTTCACACTCGAGTTTGGAACACCTAATGTTCCTGAGGCCTTCATTTCGGAGTTATCCGGAATGAAGGACCTCCATGAAAATTTACAATGGGCAAGTGGCATTGATTCATGTCCAGAGCTGGAATTTGGCAATCCAGACCCGGCGGTGCACACAGTTGCTTCCTATAGACAGTTAATGTCCAGGGTAATTGAATTCTTGGGATGGGGCAGGCATGCTCCACCATTTCAACAGGACCATTTAACTGATATTTTAGATAAGAGACCACCAAAGGACCGTGTATTACCTTTTCATATTGCTGTCAACTAGAACCCCACCAAAAAATACAGATCTTCAAGTAGTGATCAGGAGTACTTCTCTAGACACCCGACACCGGAAAGCTTGGTGGTATGAGCAGCAACTGCCACATCAATGCAAGCGGCATACCCCACCATACTGCCAGATAGAGACGATAAGTGTTTTGACACAATGGCAAAAAAGGTGTTCTCAGCCCGAGAGTATGGCGCTACGATCACCCAATGCCACTTCCAAAGTTCTTGTTCACCTTGTAGGACTGTACCACCATGGCGGCTGAACCGGAGGGAGAAGAGAGACTGCTTCCTGAACATTGTGAGAGACGGAAAGGTAGTTATGTGTGAGTCTCTTCAGGCAGGTTTGGACTCTGTAGACAGTATCAGCAAGCCATGGCGGCGGGCACCGTCCTATGCAGGTTTGCGTTGTTGAGGAAGTTGGGACTGCTCAGCATGCCCTTTGACAGCATTCAGCTGTGTGGCAGCAAGGCTGACATGAGCCTGGAGAAGCTGCAGACCTTGAAGGCAGCAGCCAAATCGCTCAGCGCTGCGATCAGACAGTCGCAACCCAGTGGAGCAACTTGGAGGGGTAGGTCCTTTCGTTACAACTCCTCTTTTGGTAGAGCGAGAGAACTGGTCGGTCAAAGGGGCCAAAGAAAATGCCCTCATGGTGGGTGAGGTGCCAAGTCCGGCCAAGCAACGGCTACTTTCAGTACCTGTGACGGAGAGGAACAAAGGGTGGTATTCTCCTTATTTCCTCATACAATGGTGTCATTGGTCCTTCAGGATGCTTACTTTCATGTGTCTATCCATCACAAGCACAGAAAGTACCTGAGGTTCGCCGTTGGCGTTCCTTATTATCATTTTCAAGTTTTACCGTTTGGGCTGTCCTCTGCCCTAAGGGTTTTCACCAAGTTGATGGCAGTGGTGCCAAGTTTATGGCAATGGTGGCAGCGAGTCTCAGGAGAGAAGAGATTCACCTCTACCCCTACCTGGATGATTGGCTGGTCAAGGCTTGTTCTCTGAAACATGTCCTGGAACCATCTCAGCATAACCTGCCACATGATACCATCTCAAAAGCTCCAACTCATCGGAGCAGTCCTGGATGCATCCTCGGGAAAAGCCTTGCCACCTGAGGTGAGGGCTCAATGCATTCTGCAAATTCCAGAGTGCCCACAGTCTTTCCAGCCTTCAACTTATTGAGGCTGCTTGGCCTCATGGCATCCTGCATTTTCCTGGTGCCAGAGGCTTGCCTGAGAATGGGATCCATCCACTGGGTCCTCAGAACCCAGTGGTCTCGGTTCTTGGGCAAGATGTCAGATCGTCTTCAGGTTCCAAATAAGGTCACACAGAATCTCCTGTGGAGGGCCTGCAAGGTCAACATTCTGAAGGGAGAACCTTTTTGGCAACCATGACTGGAGATAACAGTAGTTATGGATGCCTCGCTCACGGGGTGGGGAGCCCATGCCAGCGATCTGACAGTCAGCGGTCGTTGTTCTCTATCGGAGTCCAAACTACACATCAACCTTCTAGAGCTGAAGGAGGAAGAATGTCCTGATAATGACAGACAACACAGTGGCCATGTACTACCTCAACAAGAGTGTAGGTGTAGAGTCACTGCCACTGTGCAGAGAGGCAATGCAGCTCTGGTTATGGGTAATTCAAGAAGGAATCTCCCTATTGGCAGTTCACCTAAGTGGAAAGGAGAATACAGCCGTAGACGCTCTGAGCAGGCAGAGCACAGTCTCCCACAAGTGGGAACTAGGTGAGGAAGTCCTTCAAGAGACCATCGCCCTTTGGGGAACACCTCAAGTAGACCTGTTCGCAATCAGTGTCAACCGGAAGTGCAAACTGTTCTGCTCCAGGGAATTTCCCCCAAGAGGAGCTAGAGGGGATGCATTCGTAGTGGACTAGGAGTTTCCACTCCTGTACACGTTTCCTCCAGTCCCCGACATCCCTCATGTAATCAGGAGGTTGAAAAAGATTGGGAAATCCATGATCCTAATTGCTCCAGATTGGGCCAGGAGGACGTGGTACCCGGGCCTTCTGGACATGTCCATCTGCCCTCCAATGCGTCTTCCACAAAGAGAGGACCTTCTCTTGTGAGAGGAAGGTTGGGTTTTCCATCCAGCTGTCAAGACACTGAACCTTCAAGGATTGGTTCTGAGACGTTGAGATATAAGGATTAGGAGCTGGAGATATTGCTTTCGGCCAGAAGGCCAGCAAAAAAGTCCCTGTAATGCTGCTGTTGCAACAAATTATGCAGCTGGTGCAGGGAAAAGAATGTGGACCCTTTTCAGTGCGATACACCTATGGGGTTGTCTTTCTTGTTGCATCTGGCAAATCTGGGGCTCCAGATTGGAACCATCAAAGGACACTTGGCAGCGCTTTCGATTTTTAAGCACACGTCGGAAGAAGTTTCATATTCAAAATGCCAATTATTATTACATTTCTAAAAGGGCTCGCAAATGTGTTCCTTGCTGTCCTATTTCTAGTCCCAGTTTGGGATTTAAATATAGTGCTAACATTTCTTATGTGTGCTCCTTTTGAGCCTCTTCACTCATGTTCGTTGAGACTGCTGACTTTAAGACCATCTTATTAGTCGCTCTGATATCAGCCAGCAGGGTGAGTGAGTTACAGGCCTTATCCAATAAACCACCATTTACAACCTTTTATAAAGACAATGTTGTTCTTATGGTTAAGCCCACATTTCTTCCAAAAATTGTATCAGACTTTCACTTATCTCAGAAGATTATTTTGCCAACATTCAATCCTCCTCCACATCCTGCCAAGGAGGAGGAAAGGCTACACAGGCTGGACCCAAAAAGGGCACTTTGTTTTTACATCTCATATATGGTGGCTAAAATAAGACAAGATGACCAACTCTTTGTGGGGTACACCGGACAGAAATTGGGGTTGGTAGTCACAAAGCAAACATTATCCAGATGGATAATCCCATGCATCACAGAATGCTACAGGCTTGCAGGAAAGGATCCCCCATAAGGCCTGAGGGCTCACTCCACAAGGGGTGGCAATGTCTTCTGCCTTACAAGGGGTGCCGATAAATGACATTTGTGCAGCAGCCACATGTTCTACCATGTATACCTTCACAAAACACTACTGCCTGGACTCATCTTCAGGCCAGGAAGGAGGATTTGGAAAGGTGGTTTTGCATTCTATCCATGACAAAAATTGAGAATGAAATTCATGATTCGAAAATTGTTACTCCCTTCTCCAAACCTTGCACTGCTTTAGGAGTCTATCTAAAGATGAGGGAGGACAAAATCCATTCAAAGAACAAGTTACTTACCCATGGTAATGTTCTTTTGACTGGATGTTCCTCCCACATATTCCTCATCACCTCTCTCAGCCTCCACCGCTGTAGGATTTCCTTGCATTATTCTTTACGCTCCTTCTTTGTCTGATACTGTCTTGGACGCGCTAATGCCGGTAATCCTGTGGGAAGGAGGCAAAAAAACAAAACTAACGCTAACGGACACTGCACGTGTTATGTATACCCGTGATGACATCGACCTCGAGACGGAGGCCCTCGAGGGACATCGAGTCGACCGCATCGATGAACAGCGCCCGGTGTGGACATTTTCTATCAAATTAGGTAGAAGGAAGATAGCTACAGATGAGGATTATGTGGGACGAATATCCAGTCGAACCAAGGCTAAGTAACTTGTTCTTCTGAATCAGTATCTGGGCCGAAGATGACCACAGCAACTTAGGTGTGCTTAGAAGTCTTAGGTCATGGTGGGCAGTCCTTTAAGAACTTACCTGCAGCCCCACAGTACTAACACATCATAGTCTGCTGATGTCACTCCCATTCTGTTTTCCAGAGTGTACCTCGTACACTCCCTAATTGCATTGGTTCTCCCAGATTGTCAAAGTTTGGTGGAGGTTGGTTCCCCCTTGGACCTGACCACTACTGGCAACCTTGTCTCCTGGGACTGGTCCCTCCTTCTTTCGGACAAGGGATGATCTAACTGGTCGACCAAATCCATGTACACCTTGCATGCAGTGAGTGGAATTACCACCTGTGCTATGACTTGTCCTTTATTTCCCCTCTCAACCCCTGGTAAAAGAGCTATGTCCTTTTTTTGTTGGGCCATTTGGTTTCTACGATCAGGTAGTTGAAAGTCATGTGAGCAAATCATGGTCCCCCTACTGAAGTGTCAATTGCTCATTATTAACGGTCCGGGCTTATGCCGTTCTAGCCAATAACTCTTCAAGTTCTCAATTAAATCCCCCAGTAAATCTGTAAATGAAGATCGTATTTTTCTACAAATGGAATAGACCAGTTGGCTTCATTCCGCGCCCCCAAGGTATGACAGTACCAGCGCCATCCATGTTTGAGGGTGGCACAGAAAGTGCAGCTGGCATTGGTTGATTAAAAAGGGAAACTTTGTTGCACTACATAAAAATGCTCTGTTGGACCTAAATGCACGCTAACTAGTGTTACTACTTGAATGGTGTGTTGAGGGACCCGACTTACTCTTCCCCTGCACCACTTGGGGTAGACCTAGGTACTCTAACTTATAATGCGCTGACTCTAGCGTCTATGGCATTAGTAGCATCTCTGGTGGAAACATCTAATCGTGGCATTGGTTTCTGCCCTTGTAGCTGCCTTACATTTCCTTTAACACTAACGACAATGCCTCCTTGTTTCACTGTCTACATTGGAGTGTCAGTGCGTGAGCTCGGCTTCTGTGACACCCTTGCCACTGTTGTCTTAATTCCCCAAGGAACAGTGCGAAGGCAGAGCTAGATGTATCACCTTGACTTCCAAGTGAGGTTGCTCTCAGGTCCCTTTAATGATGTGAAACGTTGGGCAACCTTCCATAGGTGTAAGGTAGTATGGGAAAACTCCCCTTATGGTGTAATGGTGTTTTGAACCCTTTCCTCAGCTGCCGTTCCTAAGTGAGAAAGTAACTTTTAGTAACTCTGCTCTCCTTGTCCCCCCTTCCTTCTCCTCAGCACGCCTCCCATGGACTAGTATTACCTTTCTAGGACTGTGTGTGTAACTGGAATACATGCCCCTGTGGGGTCCAAGTAGTGTGGCTCCAAATTGTTCCTTGTTGACTTGCTGGTGGCTCATAAAGGGATGTAAGTTTCTGCACTTTACTGTGGTTTGTATGCTTCAGGTATTTTAGAAGATAGAGTTCCTGTCTCCTTTCTCCTATTGGCTGTCTGCGGCCAGCCGCAGTTGCAATGCCCAAAGTGGTTAGTTCAACCGCCCTGAGGGTTATAGCACTTCCTGTGGATCTCCAGTGGTGAATCCCATTAAACAACTCTCTGTATACAAGTGCAAATGTAAATGTACTAATGCTCATGAGCAAGTTCTATGGTAATAAATTGCAAAAATGGGAAGATTTTTCTGCTTACTTTCGTTCCTCATGTTTTCTTTTCTACTTCATCTCTTGGTGCGGGTGCACAGAAGAGCAATAGCCCCCAGTGGTAAGGTAATGTATCACTTTGAAGCCGATGGAACACCAAGAACAACATGATTTGGGCTTGACCTTAAATAGGTAGCCTTCCAAAATGGCAGCTGTGTGATTCCACGATCTTGCAAGATTTTTGGTAATCCCGCAAGAGTTGTCTGGACTACAGATTGTCCCTGGTTTTTATGGGTTTTATAGTTCTGGACCCCTCCACTGCTTTTCATTTGACAAAGCTGAACAGCATAAGACCATATCTTTTCCCTGGCTAGTTGTTACCAACCCTTGGACCCTAGAAGAGGCATGTGATGGCTCCTCTCATGTCGCCTGTGTCTGGTCTGTCCCAATGGCATGTCCCCTGTGCTCCTGACATGTCTGTTCCACCCCTTCTGGCATGACTGTTTGTTGTGTGATGAATGTGTCTGAATTAGGAACTGTGCATCAATGGCTACTGTTACTTTCTCAATTTATTTGTCTGCCTTCCAAGTGACATCGCAGTTTCCCAATTGCTCAAATGGAGCAGCATTCAGATTAGCACAGCACGCAAGTATTATTTATTTATTTGTTTCTTTAATATGCATACAGCCATCAGGCTTTACATATAAACACAGTTTACACAAAAAATGTAAACAATTTATCCGAATTAAAAAGTTAAGCTGTCGCAATCTTAAAAATAAAATTCAAATAAGCATTCTAGTCAAATTTAAAACAACGTGCCAACAGACAATTCCATTAATGTAGATAAAACAAATTAATAAAATGTCATCATGTGATACATCACATTAAGGTCATTACCTGACAATACAATTTTCCAGATTAAGTGCATATTAGCTACATCATAACTATTGTGCAGGCCTTCAGATATTTCCCTCTTCGGAGATACAGACTTTCACAGTGGCACATTAAGTGTTTAGCAGTTTCTATGGTTAGAATTCCACACAGTCTGCAATATCTCTCAGCCTTGGAGATACCCAGTTTCGCACCTAACACTTCCAATGTATCTCGCATGTTAAATTTAAAAAGCAATTATTGTCTAACAGTTGTACAATTTGGAAAGGCTGGCTTTGTCAAGTCAGGTGAACAAAACTCTAAAAATAGGCCGCAATTCGTTTTCGTTGCCAGATTAGTTGTATCACATTCGTGGGCAAAGGTAAGTATAGTTAATTTAAGTAAACGTTTAGTTTTTGCATGGGAGTTTTGTAACCATGAATCTGCATTATCTTTAGCCCATCTAAGATACACCTTACGTAGCAGTATCCATCGTTATAGCCCTTCTTGCAAAACCATTCGTTATTTCCACCATGAAAGTATTATTAGTTAAGGTACATAGTTTCACGTACAACATCACCTTTTTATATTCTAAAATGTCAGAGGCACTCCTAAAATTACATTCTAATAACAAATATTCTCTGGCTAATGATTTTGGCATTCTAAATAAAATCTTTAAAAGTTTTGCTTCAAAGCGATTTATTTCATTATCTCCTCCCCGATATTTCCTCAGCATACAGAAGACACAGTAGCACCTTGGACGAATATAGCAGAATAACAGTATGGGCTGACACCTAGGTATTTATAACATTCGACTATTGTTTGGCCCATGATTGTCCATCTAAAAAACTTAGGACTAGAACATTTAGTCATATTGGAACAAATTTTGTCACGTATTTTTTTATTTTTATTATTTAGCATACAGTGTGAAAACATACAAACTTTTGCTATATACATTTTCCACCTTCCTTGTCACAGCCAAGCCATCATCCAATGGGAGTTAATTCCTTGTCCATTTATTTTAACTCTTCGGCCTGGCTGTGAATATAGTCTTTAATTACACAGTGATTGATAAGCTTTTCCTTTAGCACGTTCCTATAAAGCTTCCAGTTTTTTTTGCATTATTTCGAAGAAGCTACCCAATAGTCTAGTCATCTTTTGGTTTGGGTTGTCATGTAGTGCTTCCCACCATAGTTTAGCATCCAGACCACACGCTGGATCTAACGCATCTTAATTATTTCCGCTGTTAATTATTTGCAGAATAAAGTTAAGTGCTGCAAAGTTTCTGCTTCTTTGTGACATAAGAGGCAGATGTCGTCTTTGGCCGTCCCATATTTTAGTAGTACTGCCTTAGTACGCACGATGTTCAGTTTGAAACGCAAGATCAGATCTGTGTCGAGGATTAGCACTCTTATTCAAATAAATTGTCGGAATTCGAGCACAGTTTGTTAATTTTGATGCCGGATTATGGCTAGAGGAAGATGCTAGAGCAGTTTCTGACTGCGACCAATCTACTGAGAATAGCAGGTTTTTTTACTCTGTTCAGGTTTTCACACAGGCTACATATAGTAGACCCTACGTTAAACAGGATCTCATTGCATTTATTTCTCCATTCCTCTAGTGACCAGAAGGATGTTTTCCCCATTTCTGCCTTCAAGATTTTATATTGCGGTGGCCAATCAGGATGTTCTATTTTCTTGAACGTTGATAGAGCTTTCCATACAACATATACCTATAGAGAATGAAGACCCAGCTCATGTCTAATTACACTTATCGGTACCGTATTGGGTAAATTTAGGGTTCGCCGCCAGAATCTTGCCTCCTGCCTATCCCATGTTTCGCATGGAATTCGTAACCTGGTATCGCCTGCATACATTATTGATGGAGTTACTTTGGCCTTGTCGAATTCCACCAGTTGTTTCACGTAAATTTGCAGTATTTCTTTTTCATTAGGAAAGCTTGAGCAATCAACTGGTCCATCTTTACTTATAAATGCTCTATCCACTGCTATCCCCCCCAATTGGCACTGATTATGGCTCCCAGGTATTTAGTACTTTCTGTTATCTGTATGGAATTTTGTCCCAGGCACCATTTAAAAGGTTTTTTACCTTTGCTTGTGGTTTTTTCATGACTAGAATTTCCGATTTTTCAGCATTTATTTTTTGTTTATTGGTGTTAACGTATTTTTCTAGTTTGTCAAGTTTTCTTTGTAGTCCTATTGCAGTCAGGTCTAGCAGGATTAGGTTGTCTGCATACCACAGGTGACCGATGGCATTTCCTGCCAGTCCTGGTTTGCAGGATCTAGCTGCCTCCAAGTCGTCTCCCATATTTAATATATAGAAGTTATACAAAATGTCTGTTAGGGGCACCCTTGTTTCAGACCTTTAGGAGTTCTTAGTGACTCACTAAGAGTGCCATTTTGATCTAAGCACACCTGCATACTCGTCCGAGTATAAAGTGTCTTGATGGCTGATATAAGATCAGGTGGACATCCTTTGGCACGCATTTTAGACCATATAATCTGGCGATCAACTCGGTCGAAGGCTGTTGCCATGTCTATGCAGGCTATGTAGAGCTTTTGATTTTTCATCACAGTCTTCAATTTGAGTATTATTTATTAGTAGCAAGTTCAATCCACAATCTACACTTTCGACAAAGCCTGCTTGTCTGATGTCTATATTGCCAGTCTCGCTCAGCCACTCTTTGAGTCTCTTCAATAAGATACACACATAGTTTTCCAGCACGTCCAATAACGATATGGGGCGATAATTTTCTGTTTTTTTTCTGTCGCCCCCCCCTTATAGATTGATATTGTTATTGCCTTTTTCCATGATTCTGGGACCTGTATGGTTTTATTTATTTTTGTAAACAAGGAAAAACACATGTCTGCCCACCGCTTTGGTGCTCATTTTAACATTGAGTTCATCAGTCCATCTGGACCCGGGGCTCTAGATGTGCTAGCTTTGTTAATTAGGCCCAATATGTCATGTTTTTCAAAGGGAATCTTCCATAGGAATCTTTGCCCTTCTATATCCACATGCTTTTCAGCGTTTTTTTGTCTGCCTGTATATATATATTGTACTCAAGCCACTGAGCTTCCTGTATTGGGTTTATTTGTCCGGCTCCTTGCAAAGTTAAGTTCTTGTTTATTAGTGCCCAAAAGTAGTTTGAGTTTTTGTTGTTCAATGCCATGAGCATGAATTCAGAGTCCTTTAGGTAAAGGTTTGCCCGATGTAATTTTACCCAATGTTGGTAGTTTCTTTTTACTTCTTTTCTCTGATTGAATGCATCCGGTGCCTTCATTCTCTTGATTGTCCTCAGTTCTTTTGCTAGTTTCTGTTTCCTTTTAGCCAGCTCTTCATTATAATGATGCAGTCTTCTCACTTTAGTTGGGCCATTCGGCTGACTTGACACTCTAAAGGCTGACAAGCAACTCTCGTATTCAACATCTGAGGATAGGATGCCACTTAACTATAGCGTTCTCCAGTAATGGTACTTTTTGCACGGTCAATTTGAGGCGATTCAAACCATTGTTAGTAGTGACCTGGTGAGACCATCTTATTACGTTTTTACGTCTTTGCTGTTGACTATTTGATTCTCTATGACACTCAACTCATGCCCTCGACCACCTCCTCTCCCTCTCTCATCTCTGATTGCCCAACTGCCATTCAAGATTGGTGTGCCGCCAATGAATTTTGTCTGAATGCCAGCAAGACTGAGATGCTCCTCATCGGCACACCTTCACCATCCTTTCCCTCACTCTCTGGCCGGCTTCCCTTGGCCCTCCTCCTACCCCCACCTGCAAGGCTAAGAACCTCTGGTCATCTTTGACTCCACCCTTTCCTCCTCCGCCCACATCTCTGAGGTTTCTAAAAAGTCAAACTTCCTACTGCACCTCCTCAGAGGTACTCTGCCTTTCATCTCCTTCCCCCAGAAGCTCATGGTATCCCAAGCTCTGGTTCTCTCTAGGTTGGACTATTGTAACAGCCTCTTTCTAAATCTACCTGCCTCTACTCTCCGCCCTCTGCAACTAATCCAGGACAGGACTGCAAGACGTGTCCTTGGCCTCAAGCCCTGGGATTGTATCTCTCCAGCTTTGAAATATCTCCATTGGCTTCCAGTGGATGCGAGGATTAAATTCAAAACCCTCTGCATTGTCCACAAGGCTTTCTGGGGCCTGGGTCCAAAATACCTCAGCTATCCCTCCGCAAATACCTCCCCTCTCGAGCTCTTCGCTCCTCTACCTCCAACTTCCTCAGGGTCAGTCGTTTTTCAAAGAAACAAGCTGGGGGTAGAACTCTGTCTTCAGCTGGGGCCTCCCTCTAGAAGAGCCTCCCTGCCACTCTAAAACATGAGGAGAACCATCTCCGGTTCTGGAAGCACCTCAAGACCATCCTCTTTTCTTCTGCCTTCGCTCCCCCTCTGCTCTGCTGATCTGTTCTCTCTTGGCACCGTGCACCTGGCCACCCTCTGTCCTCTGGACCCAGGTACCTGCTCACCCTGCCACCCTCCCGCACTGCCTCCGGGCCACCCCTTGCACTGGGGTCTGTATCTGTACCCATACAGCCCCCACTTTTTCTTCCTGCACTTATCAGACCTACCCTGTCTGCTGCCTTAAACCTAGCACTTGCAAATTGCTGGCTGCACTACCACTGTTTGTTGCCTTTATTATTTATTATTATTTCTGTTTCCCCTCTGCATCGCACTTTCCGCTTCTCCCCCCTTCCATGCACTTTTCTCCTCCCCCTCTGCCATGCACTTGCACGTTCTCAATGTCACTGGGCCTAGTAAGATCGCTTTTTTGTTCTCCCCTGTTCCCCTCCCATGCCTTGTCGCGCTCTTAAACACTTCTTTACGAGCGCGATAGAAATAAAATATCAGTATGAATATCTACATTTAAGAAGTAATATGCTATAATCACTCTTTAATGATGGCACTATCGTTAAAGACACTATTGCCATATGTGTTTTCAGGTCCACAAAGTAGTAGTCCCACGTTGCTGTGGCATTATATGAGGACCATGTTTTGGCTCCGTCCAAGCCGCCTGTTACTGTTCCATTTACTATATGCAAGTCTCTGGATTTCATCACTGTCATCCATCTTTTTGCTCTATTCATTTATTTTTTTTTTGTGGCAGAAAGTCATCTCCTCTTGCCTCCGTGCAAGAGTCTATATTCAGGTCCCCACATAGTATTATCTGAGGCATGATGAATTTTGCTCTCAGCTCATCGATGTTCACTGGTACTTGTTGCAGGAAATTTTGTTTTAATATTCCAGTACAGGTTTAAGATTATTCAAGTTTTATTGGTTTTAAGTCCCTGTAGTTCTTCTTGGAATATAATTATCTGTATTGGTGGTGATGGTGTTATCACACACACAACCTTGCCCCTCAAGCTATTTTTTATTAGAGTCAATAGGCCCGCAGATGGTCTTCAATTTTGTCCTTTTTAGGCCTTATTTAGGAAACTCGTGAAACCATCTATGACCGGCACCTCCTGTAGCCAGCATTCCTGTAAACATATAATATCTGAATTAATCAGCTCAGCATCAATCTTTTGAAATAGATGGTTGAATCCTCAGGTGTTCCATAAGGAGAATTGGAAGCCACACTTAGCTTCCTGACATTCGGTCTAGGTTTGTTCAGTTGCTCCTAAAGTTTCAGCTAGCCAGGTCCATGATTTTTCGGGATCGATCTTGGTCAACAGTTGGTCTTTGTTTGTTCTATTTTCACTGTTGGTTTCAGACATCTGACCCTCTATCTTTATACGTAGGGCCTTTGGACCTTTTAAGACGGTAGGAGAGAATCTAGTGGGCTTGCTATTTATGTGGTCTTCTTCCATAGACTCTCTCACTGCATCTTTGTGTTGCTCCTGTTTTTTTATTCCATAGTCTCTTTGAGTTTGTTCCCGAGACCTACTTCGACAGGATGTAAGATCGAATCCCAAGCATCTTAATTTTTCGGTTGCGGCTAGAATTAAGAGCACTGCTGACTTGGAGGCTAAGTGGATACAGATGTTGTCTGTCTCTTCTTCTTTCGGAAAAGCCACAATCTTTATATCTCCCAGATCAATCACCCGTAATTGTGGTACACTGTGTAGGAGTCTCATGAGGTTTGCCCGGTTTAAGATCAAGCCGTCTTTGCCCTTGATTACTCTTTCCAGCATTAAGTTATGCCTTGTCTTTTCTTCTCTTGTCGTTTTGCGGCAGCTCGCTGTTTTTTGCCCTTTCTGTTATACCTCTTTTTGTGGGTATCGATAACTTACTTGCTGTTTTTTCTGTATAGGTCTTTCTTTTTTAGATTGGTCGATCATTGTTTTGATTCATTCTTTTTTTGAGTTTGCTTGTTTTTCTTCTCAATAATTGATCTTTTTTCTTCCAAGGTCATGAATACTGCATCCTTTGTTTTTTGAGTAGGTTGCTTTCATAGGGGTCGCTGTTCCATAACACACTCTTCGGTCTCTTCCGGGTCCAGCTCAATGTCATCTTCATGGACTGATAATAACAGTAACGCTGCTTCCTCTGTTTGCTCCACGTCTGTCGATTCTGATTCTTTCTCAGGTTGATTACTTATAAAGATCCTTTTCCCTTTCTGTGGAATTTGGGCCAAATCTTCGTTTAGCGTTTTCAATTCTGTACACGCTTTCTGAGTCTTCTTTGTAGAGGGGTCCTCAAAGGGCTTAAGATTTCTTATAAAGTTTCTGATTCCTCCGATAGTTGTCACTTTCGGTTTTTCTTGTTTTTTTTGTCTTTTTATTTTGCCCTTCCAGTGTTTTCCTTTTTTCTTCTTTACCCTTCTCCTCCTTTTCAGTTTCCTGATCAAATATGGCAAACAATTCCTTGGTTTGAATGGGAATCACCCTTTCCGCTATATGTCCTTAAGCTTTGGATGACTTTCTGTGGATCTTTGTTCTCCACTTGGCGGCTTTCTTTTATTTGTTCGCTGTTTATTTTTGGCAGATCCTCCTCAGTTGATCAGTCTCTTCCCACGTTGTGCTCATCTGGTTTGGTTGCAATTTCAACTATTTCCACTCTTCTTTTTTGCTGTGTGTAGCTTTCCTTTTCATTCTTTTTTTCTTTACATATTTTGTCTTTTTTTGTTGAGTCTGTTTTCATGAATCTAACAGTCTCACTTAGACAGTTTAGGAAGGCTCTTTTGTCCTCATGAGCATCTTCCGTTAGGTCTATTAAGGTTTTGAAGATCACATTTTCTGAATCTTTCTCTCTTGCCCTCCTTTCATTTGTTGCTTCAATATATGATTCCACATATATTCATTTTGATTGCATTAATGCCATCAGCGTGGTTTGGTCCTTGTAATTGTTGTAGAGCGCTTCGTATAGTTTCAGAAAGGCGGTGAGCGTGATAGTGACCATGGACCCAATGGCTTGTAAATGTGCACATTGTTCTGCGTAGACTTCATGGTGCTCCTCTGTGGTGGGTCTGGGGCATTCAGTCATGCTTTGTTGTTTCATACTACCTCTTTTTTATCCTGCCTTATGTTTTGCAGTTTCAGCTTCATGGTAATTGTCGTTTTCATATAAACTTGTTTCATGCATTTGCTTTTCTTTGTCTTGTTTTTGATTCTCCTTTTCTGGCTCTTTGTCTTGCACTCCTTTTGGGCAATTTGGCTGTGACGTCTGACAGGCCTTTTCTTCATATGAAACTGCTTTAGCTTTTTTTTCCAGAGCCATTTCTAATGTATATTTGTTAGTATCTACTTCTACTATTGCACGCTTTGTGTTTCTGATATGAGGGGTCGAGGTTTTAATAAATGCATAATCTTCAATCCTATAATACCTCATCCAGATTGCATTCCTCTTGGTTTATTGCACCCTCACTGTTTCCTGTTGATGAGCTGTTTTGCTTTCCAATTGCACTTTCATTTATTATGTGTGTCGCGCCATTTTGGCCATTTCTTGATTGTATTTTCATCAGAGCATTTTTTTTCCTGTTATCTGGGATTATGCCGGAGTCCGTTTTATGGGAAGCTTGAGGTGAGACGCAATGAGTCGATGCTAGTAGTAGCTCTTGATCGGAAAGTTCCTGTGGGGTTTGCGTTTTGTCATGCTCCTGCCTGTCCATGTCTTGATTAGCTTGCTCCTTCCTGAGTTGTGGTGTTAATGTCTCTTTTGTTTTAAAGTGCCATTTTATTGATCTATTTTCAACCATGGATTTTGTACTTAATTTCGATTTCTGACCATTTGTTTTTTTCTGTGATTCCAGCGGATTTCTCGTTTGCAAATTTTGTTTAGTCACAGGCACTTGGCATACAGCGCTTTTATTTTTTTGTTTTGATATGCCCAAGTCTTTAGACAAGCAAGACTTGTTTGAGACTTGGAAAACAAAATTGAGGTGTGCCGGTGTGGTGAGGCGCTGGGTTAGAACTACATTTGAAAAGACAAACTAAAGTCAATGCGACCCTTACAAACCAAATAAGATTGGGTTGCTGCATGAAAGAGGGACCAGCAGTCACCTCAAAAACTGCTAATAGATACAAACACTTGAAAAATGTCACCTCTAAATGATTGCGCAGCCCTAAGCGAATGGTAAATGTCCTATTCAAATTGAATGTGTAACTGGACAACTGCGCAATCATTTAGAGGTGACATTTTTCAAGTGTTTGTTTGAGACTTGGTGCTGTTGGCTCCTTTTATTCAAGACGCCACTAGTTGGCATGTGGTCATTCTGCATAGATGCATTTCTTTCTCCTCTTACTGGAAGTTCATCTAACGCATCCACCTATAAAGGTGAGTCAAGAGGTGGTTCAACGGCTCCTACTGCCCTTTTTCTTGCTGCATCGTTCTCAACAATTTTAAACTTGCTCTGTGTAAGTTTAAAAGTTCCCTCTTCAATGGGAACACAAAAAACGTCATCAATTTCCTCCCCACCGTCTTCCGCGACCAAAGCAGAGCCCGCACGGTGTCCCCCGAACCCACCCTCTGGCTTTCAGTCACGCAATATTCCACTTCCTTACACACAACCTCCTCCTCCGCAGAGCCGCGCGCATGCGCCGCCTTCATTCCAGCCTCCATGGCTGACTGCAGGTCACACACTACGGCGCAGCCAGCTCCACACACGGCCTTGGACCGCGAGGAGACCGATAAAGTAAGGAGCCGTGGGTTAAGAGAGTGGGGGGAGGGGAAAGACTTGCGTGGACATCGGTTTTTAGCTGGAATGGCTTCTTTAAGTTTTAGCGCTGGACGCGGCAGCATCAACTTACTTCACGGCTTACTTGCATCGGCAGCGTTGTTGATATTTGTCCTCTCATCGTCCTGCACCGTAGTCAACGTTGTTGATGTTGGCAGTGTGGTTTGAATAGATGGCACCAGCGGGCACACGGTTGTAGTTAAATGTTGGTTCTTATCTCCAACCACTGTATCTCCGTTTTTTTACTTAGTTTCCATGTGATCTGTGTTATTTTCATGGATTTTTACATGGCTCTGCATGCATGGGGCCTGTTGTAGGCAAATCTGCTTCCATCACCGCTCCTCGGCGAACACTCGGCTAACACTCTGCGGATGCTCCGCGTCAGGAGTGATTCTTTATAGTCGATGCACAGCACAGGGTCCGCCTCAAAATGATAGAGGTAGAAAAGTCACTCCAAATACTCCAAAGGAACAGCTAACACTCCGCGGACGCTCCGCATCAGGAGTGATTCTTTATAGCCGATGCACAGCACAGCACAGGGTCCGCCTCAAAATGATAGAGGTAGAAAAGTCACTCCAAATATTCCAAAGGAACAGCTAACACTCGGCCAATACTGTCAAGTATTATCAAGCAAGTATTATTGCCCTGAAAGGTTAAGAGGGAACTTTCTGATTAAGGTGTGGGTGGAGCGCAAACCAAGCCCTTGCAGCGTCGAGTGTGCAAAGGGGCCAGTCACTCAGTGACCGCCTAGGTGGTCTCAAACGAAGCACATGGCTTATTCATGGGTCACAGCTCACTTACAAAGACACAAAGGCAAGTGATCTCTGTATTATTTCTGCCCTCAGCTTAGCTCTCAGAGAAGTTCTAATTTAGCTCATTCTGAACATCACTGCTTAAGGAACATTAGTACCCAGCTCGGGAAAACAAAAGAAAAAGACTTACCTGTGGTTGGCTGGATTCCGAGCCTTACTGTATGGTAATCCCGATCATGCAACGGCGTGCAGTTCGCTCGCATTTCTGACAGCATTTTCATTCCAGAATGGCCACAATGGAAAGGGAGAAGGGACTTCATGTAGTCCCTTCCCCCTTTCGATGGTGGCCATTTTTTTGGTTTACTTTTTTCAAGTTACTTCAATGGCCGCCATGGACGGGGATAAGGGTCTACACGTAGTCCCTTCTCCCCTTCCCTGGCATCCATTTTCTTTGTTTACTGTGGCTGCCACGGAAAGAGAAAAGGGACTGTTTTCTATCTACAGCTGCCATTTTTTTTAACTTGTTTTACCTTTTTTGGGTTTTTTTTGCTGCGAAACGCAATGCGTCTCGGAGCCGGGAAAAAAAAACATTAGTACCCCGGTCTAACGGACCGGGGTACGAATGGCAATATGTCCCATGACTGCGGTCCATAAATGCATAAGGTAATGCCCCCGGGGCCTTAGTTAAGGCCCACGCTATGCTCTGACCTGTAACTATGGGCCCGGAGGCATTACCTTATGTGGTAATAGCCTGCAGTCTCGGGGCATATTGCCTGACTATTGGAATGGAACTGTTTCTGTGACAAGGTGCAAGATTTCCATAAGTATTCAAATTATCGATATCAGGGAAGACACCAAAGCTAGCCACGGGAACTTGGTGAAGATCCCGGTATCACAGAATATCTTTGGCCATGGAGGAAGATGTTGCATAGCAGCTGAAGATGTTGAGGCATCTTTCAGGCAAAGGGCCTAGTCGATGTTAGGCAGAAACCTGTGCAGTTCCCTTAGGGACCACTGCAAAAGATTTAAGACTACAGGTGTTTGGCAGTAAACCCACTTGGTAGCAGTCTGTACCACACAGATTCACTTGGTAGCTGTGGCTGAGCAGTAAGACTTCCCTTAAGAAGAGTTAGGCAGTATGTAGAGTATACACAATAGGTACAGAGATACAGTAGCACAAGCAAACACTGACTAGAGCTTTGGTGTAACAGTATATAATTATTCATTTAAAGACACACTTGTAAATTACACTAGCACAAAGAGAAAAGTAAATTCAGTACACAGTCACTATTATATATATACAACCCTAATTACTTATTAGACAAGTCTTAATGAGAAACACCACTTATTTTCAGACAGGGATGTGCACTTAACATAAGATGGCACTCTAATAAGTTATTAAAAAGGGAGGGGAAAAGGCAGAGTTATGGAAGCAAACAAATGTCAGTACTTTTAAATGAACCACAGTAAGGCAGGATAGGCAGAGTTCTACTGGAGAGCAAGGAAGTCAATTGCAAGGCCCACTCTTGGAGAGAGTAAGCAGAAGGGGTCCAGGTTCATCCAGAGGAAGAGGAGGTCTTGCCGTGGAGGAAAGATGAAGGTCGTTGCATTGCCAGGTAAGAAAACAGCTGCGGAGTTCTTAGGTTAAAAGGTACTACCCTTCTCTTTGCGGTAGTGGTAAGCCGTGGTATTCCGGCTGCCGGGGTGGTTGGCACGGCAAGGCGGCCACGGGATGCTCCAGGAAGGTGAAAAGAAGGCAAAACTGGTTATCCCCATCAGTCAAAGGAAGAAGACACTCCAGACTGAAGATCTCCTCTGTCGTCGGGAAAAGTGGTGAGACGGTTCAGCAGGGCTCCACCGGTGGTGTCCTCATTGCAGGTTGGCTCAGCTTCTCCCTCCTCGGATTCTTAGGTCCTGTGGTGACTTCTGAAGTTCCAGTCCCCAAAGCCCTGCTTTTATGCAGCAACCCCCCATTCATTCAGCCTAGCTGTCACTCAAACATGCTAAGTGGTGAGCCGGCCGGCTCACCACTTGGGCCAATCCCACAAGAGTGCACCTTGATTTGCCAAGGCAACTCAGTCCAGGGTGCCTAAACCCCCTCCCACACCCCCTGTGGTACCCAGACAGAGTGGCACCACTTTTGGAGGCTTCTGTGGAGAAGCCTGCCAAAAAGTGGAACAAAGGGCTTGACTTGGGTTGGAGTCACAGAAGAGAACACAAACGCCATTTTAGAATCGAGTTCTGGCAAAAAATACCAACCGGTGAATTAATATTAAATAAATAAACCGGCGGTATGTTCGAGGCTATAGGAATTAAATAATTAAAGTTGGTAGCCTCGAACAATGGGAAAATCCCATAGAGATATATTTGCAGTCGTATATAAAAAGTAGTATCCACTGCCACCAGCCAAAACTCGTTCAGGGGGGACGGAGACGTGCCCCCTCGAACAACAGACCCCGGGGCAATCGAATTGCCCTGACCAGTAGATCCACAATGTGATGGTTTGTACTGGTTTCTGTTCATAATTTGGGACTAGCAAAGCCGATGGTGACTTTACATGCCCTGGGAGACAGTAGTCAGTCCCAGGGTATGGAGTCTATGTTGGGGGGTCGCTACAACACCCCCTTGGTTACGGCACGGAGGGTGCTGTGTAACCCACATCAAAAACACATGAAACCCTATGGAGTAAAAGACCCCATAGCCCATAAAACACATGGAAAGACAAAGGAACACCTCAAATCATGTCTAAGAGTGGGAGTAAAAGAGTCTCACTCTTAGCAGGAGAAAAAAATAAACCCCAAAAATGCAGCAAAGCTGCTGGGGGACTCACTAGGTTTGGGAAATGAGCCTTTACAGAGAATTCTCCCTAACAGTCGATTGTACCAGTTCAATGGTAGGATTGCAGTTAGGACTGGTTAACCCATTGTGAAGTAAAATATCCCGAAAGTATGGCTTGACATCGGACTATTGCCCCAGGTATGACCCCTGACTTGTGTAAAGGAATAGGAACAAATTAGTTATTCTGGCCCCTTGAGCCTCCATAGCTGAAATGTCTTAGCTTAGTAAATTAGCTAGATGTCAGGTTCTGTTAGTGGAAAACTGAATATGTTGGGAGGGATTTGCAGAGGGGTCTACTCTTCCAGTTATAGTTTTGTTTCAGGATAATCCGAGCTGTATACAAATGGTTGTATTACCTCAGTGGATATTCATTTTATTTCTCAGAACCAGTACCAGGACACAGTGTATTCTGGACAGTCGAAGGAACCCAAATAGTGAGCTTAAATCTGGAGTGTGAACAGATTTAGACCAGTTTAATCTCACATAGGTTTGAAAACCTGGAATTGTCACAGGTAGGCAAAATTGAAGAGGTTAAAAATTAGTAACAAGTATTAGAGGTTGTGTTTAATGAGGAGAAACGAGCATTTTAGATAGTACGCCAGTATGCCATCTTGTGCACCACCTCAGGCATTTTTCCTCAGTGAAAGTGCCAAAGAAACACTTTAGTTGCCACAGCCTTGATACTGTTCTCTGGGCGGGTATATTGCCACAGCCTTGATACTGTTCTCTGGGCAGGTATATTGCCACAGCCTTGATACTGTTCTCTGGGCAGGTATATTGCCACAGCCTTGATACTGTTCTCTGGGCAGGTATATTGCCACAGCCTTGATACTGTTCTCTGGGCAGGTATATTGCCACAGCCTTGATACTGTTCTCTGGGCAGGTATATTGCCACAGCCTTGATACTGTTCTCTGGGCAGGTATATTGCCACAGCCTTGATACTGTTCTCTGGGCAGGTATATTGCCACAGCCTTGATACTGTTCTCTGGGCAGGTATATTGCCACAGCCTTGATACTGTTCTCTGGGCAGGTATATTGCCACAGCCTTGATACTGTTCTCTGGGCAGGTATATTGCCACAGCCTTGATACTGTTCTCTGGGCAGGTATATTGTTATGTTTCAGCAAGTGTAGAAGTAATTAAACAATATCCACCCATTCCAAGGGCTGGAACGGGTGGAAAGGGCAGAACAAACGAGGTCAGTGGGGGTAGGGGTTGGAGGGACGGGATGGAACATTTAAAGGAAAGTGAAGGGATGGTGGGGGGAAGATGATGGTACGAGGCAGGGGAAGTAGCTATCAGGTTCCTCGGAATGCGGGCTTGGATCAGTAGATTCATCCCACGATTCAAAGAACCTGATTGGCTGCTCCCCCTACCCCAGGTGCTAATGGAAATGTCGGTGCAGTGATGGCCTCCAGATCCCCACCACTAGCTGTGGATAGTGAATTGTTTTATTCAAGTATATGGTTTAATAGTGATATATTTGATGAAGAATTTGCAATAAAGGAAGACATTGATGTCTTCATGAATATTGAAATGTATAATGTAATTTAGGGGTTAATTAAAGGGCTGTCTGCATAGGCCCAGTTCCAATGAAACCTGCACTATTGTAACAGGGCAAGGGACTGGGTTTGGAACTGCGAAATAAAGTATTGATGTTTTATTGTGATTGTTAGGTTACACGTTACTGCAAAAGGGGAGGAAATGAATAATTGAATAATAAGAAATGTAGTCCACATCTCAAGTGACACCAGATTAGTGAAGCACTTAAGACATTTCTTCTCTTTTAATGGACTTGTGATGCTCCGATTTTTTGATAAAGTTGGCTTAACCATTGCGTGTTTCCTGGTAGACTCTCGAGCATGCGCATTAAGTAGAGCTGCAAAAGTGCTGCCTTGCAGAATCTCCAAACAGCCATGGTCTTTTAGCACGCGTGCTGGGATGAAGCTTGGTCTGGTACAGGCAAAGGATTGCTCAGAGCTTGAATGAAAACATGATAGGAGGGGTGTAAATGCCCCTCGGTGGTACGTACTAGAGGACTCCTCATCATGTGACATGGTAACCAGACGTTGGTATTTAGAAAGGACTAAACGTATAAGAAAGGATGTATTGTATTGGCAGAAGGTGGAATGCTTCTGCTGGAAGGCCCAGCAATGGTTTCCAGAATGTTCTTAGCTTTCGAATTCAACAGGTGACAAGTGACCTATAAAGCTGATGTGTCTGGAGGTTGGATGCAGTTAGAGCAGACAGTTCCTGATATACATACTAGGGTGCTGAGTTTCTTGTCTCGGGAAAAAAAACAATCAAGTAGTTTGTCATGCCCAAAATTGATGTGTGAGCTAGGTTTCTCCGACAACTCCCCTGGACCTCCTTTTAGTATCAGTCTAAAAAAGATCTTGCATTCAATTGCCCATATTTCCCCTTCTGAACGTTATTTTAAAAATGTCGTACAATTTTATCACTTCCCATCTTTTGCAGTTTTCAAAATCCTCATATTTGCTTGGAAGCTGCTACATCACTTGGCATGAAGCCCGCAGGTCTGTGTCCAGTCTTGCCATTTTGTTATCTCTTCATTCTTGTTTATCCACTTGCCCAGAACCGCAATCACCCTTTTTTCTGGTTTACAGCTTGCATGAGATCTTCCCTCTCATTATTTTTTTTTAATTAAGCTTTTGGGATTTTTACATGATGTACATGCACAGACTGTTATCCAAAAAGCTCACTTAAATTAGGCATAACAACAAACAATTATAGCATTCCCATCCGGCTTAGACCACCTAAAAAATTCCTTCTAAATGTCATTGCTTTGCATCCTTTAGAGCCATTTCCTGTGTGGTTGGGTAGAGGTGGGCTACAATAAGTCGGACCAGACGAGGATTACCACCCAAATAAATCATTGACAATATTCCATTTACATATACAGCTCATTAAATGTACTTTAAATCAACGTATACTATTCCAAAGTTGTCTTTTTAATGTGAGCCATTGTTTAATGGATTAATCTTAGATATATGTTCTCCCTTATCACCTGTCTTTAGAAACCTTTTCAGCCACCAGGGGTGCAGTGCGGCTCGACTTGGCACCATTGGGCACCCCCTGACGCTAGATAGGTTAGGAGAGGCAGTCTATATGGAGTCAGCAGAGCCACATGAGCCAAGTTCTTTTTCCGTGCAGTCAGTACGTTGACTGGAACACTGCAAGTGTTAGCTCTATTTTTCACTTTGTCATGCCTAATGCCACGTTTGCCTTCAAGCCCTGTAGGGATTGTGGATGCCAGATGTTCATGACTTCGCCCCACAAAGTATGCCTTTACCGCCTTAGGGAGAAGTGAAACATAGATGACTGGGGTTTGTGTCAATCCATGCACCCCAAAGCCCTCTGGCAGCAAGCCACAAAATGCCTAATTTTTACTGCAAAAGGAAGGAAAATTTACCCCGTCGAAGTCTCCCGCTTCGGATTGCTCTTCAAAGAGGTCCCGAGTTGATCAATTTGCACAGAGGCCGAAAGGAAAAGGCATGCAAGTGGTCCTGGTCACTCTGCAATCCTTTGAAGAAAAACTCCTCCTCCTCTAGAAAGAGAAGAAGTAACCCTTGCTCCAGGAATTATGCTGATTCTTCTGAAGTGTTAACACCTAGGATCAGAGGTTAAAGCAAGTGAGAGATATAGGGAGGAAAGTACTACTTTTATTCTTTACTGTTAACAGTTGCACTAATTTTTTTACAGCCACTTTCTGTGACTAAATGACTTCTACCCAGCAGAGGTAAAGGGTCAGTGGTGGCTTAAGAGCCTTCACTGTCCACAAACTGCTCCAAACCAAGAGTGATCCCAATCATAAAGGTAAAATAGGCACAGTTAAGGGAATGCTATACTCTCAAGAGGGGTGTGAATTTGATTCAGCAGCAACCCAACTAGCAATATTCCAACCAGGAGTGTTGCTAGGTGTGGAAAAGACCTGGGGCTATGCTAATGTCGGAACTGTTAGGACTGGGGGCTAGCTAGCCTTTTGGTTGTAGCTCCTGAGATTCTATCCAGGGCTACAATTAAAAAAAAACAGGAGCTATAGCCCCCTTAGACACCCGTAGCAACGCCACTGATTCCAACAGTCCAAAATAAAGGGAATGTCCAATCAAGGTACTATAAAAATAAATATACTTTAATGAAACACACCATCTGCATAAATAACTAAATAGAAAAACAAGACTTCTTGGTGCAGTCTGTTTGGTTTGACGAGGTTCAGGGGCAGCAGCTACGTAGTTCTAGACTGGAGAGGGTGTTGAACAGAAGCTTGCTGCGTTTGGATGGAGGTGCTTGAAGTGTGGATCATGAGGGTAGATTCAGTGACAAAGGGACTGGCGACTGGATGTGCAAACTGGTTTGAGCAACTTCATGCAGCATTCAATGATCTGAGCTCGATGATCCATCACAGTCGTTTTAACAGTTGGTTCAACAGTGAAAAGGCTGGGAACCGGATACCTAGTTCAAGTCAAGCAGCTCCGGTGAAGGTCGCGGTTCGAAGGATCCCCCACGTTTTAGTTGTCTGTCGAAGATCAGCAACGAAGATGCTGGCAGTTTCAAAAGGTTAGCTCGGTGCAGTGGCAAACAGGTTTGAACATGCAGTTCATCGGTTCATATAACTGAGGACTGCGAAAGGCAGCCCCAGAGGGTCATGATGGTTCAATGCAGTTGAACAGGTTCAAATAGGTTCAATGAGGATCCAGGATGCCTCAAATCTTGGTTGCTGAATGTCCCGATCCAGGCACTCAAGGCTAGGTTTTAGTCCTTGTGATCTCCCACACAGAGGAGACTGGCCCACAACTGCAGGAGTCCCTTAACAAAGTGAGGTCCTCTGTACCATTGTGGCTTGCAGAGCGGCAGTTATTGTCCCTACAGCAGTTCACCCCCAATGGCCACTGGGAATAGTTATGGGACAGAACTCAAACCTGCCTTCGACACTAAGACTTTACCTCACTGGCAGAGGACTTTGGAGAGACCATCTCTTCGAAGAGAGGTCCAATGAATTCTTTGTCCGCCATTGAATCAAGAAGGAGTGGGAGTTCCCTTCGTTGAACTGCAAAAGCCCACAGGTGATTGGACTAAAGCTGGCCTGTTTAGGGGTCCAAACCCTGTTCTTAGAGCAAGTGAGCTTTGCCTTCTGACATCACACTGAAAGTGCTTTGTGCTACAGGAAGTGGAGCGGACAGGAGGGAAAGATAGAGGCAGAGAGAAACAAGATGGGGGAACCTTCCCCCAGCTGCAAAGAGATCCCTCTGTCTATACTAACCCAGCCCCTTCCCTTTTCAATAGGATGAAAGGCCCTTTTGGTGTGCAGCACCCTGGTGGGCTCTTAGATTTCTGTTTGCAGGAGAGCTTCCTATGGAGTGGCCCTCTCTCAAGAGAGAGAGGGTGTTGCCTGCCCTTGCAGAGGAATGAAGTGAGGCAATCCTCAAGGCTATAGTTTTGCTAGTAGCAGCAAAAATAGCCTGTCTGGGGGAGCATACACAAAACTCTTCCACAGCTGAACTGGGCTTACAGGGCTTATACTTGTACGGTTGATTTATAATGTGCACCGCTATCACCGAAGGACAATCTCCAGGCGCTCACATGACTCTGTAACAGAAGGGTGCTGGGTGTGCTAGTGGGGATAGGTTCAGAACCAGGAGGAACTGGCATCTGTGAGCGTTGTCTTGCATGTAGGACTTGGTTTGGGAGGCCCTGTGTGTTGTAACCGTATGGGTAGGACTCAGTGCCTTGGATGTGTGCTATTGTTTGTGTTGGGTGTGTTTGTGTCGTGTGATGTTAGGGTAGGGTTTGTGGTCGTGCGCACTGGTTAGTTGTATCTGTAAGGGGTCCAGAGTCACGGATGGCTGTTAGGTGTATGAATATATTGTGTTGGTGTGCATTTGTGTATTGTTGATGGATATATGGACTATGTGCAAGGGTGTTCCCTCTAGTGTTGTTTTCAGAGACTCAGGGAGTTGGTAGGGTGTGAACATTAGGTTAATTCTCTGTGTGTTTGTGTAGTTTGGCTAACCCCTAGTCATGTGTAGTGTCATTGGCTATGTTGGAGGATCAGGAAGGGGGAAATCTGTTAGTAAGTTGGTCGCTTTGATGATTCCTCTGGCGAAATGTCTTTGGTTGTCGCTCAATGGTATATACCAACATTCTTGGTTGTGGTTTTTCGGTCAATCCCGGCTCCTCTCCAGGCCTGGAGGCTGACTTCCCCTGCGGATTTGGTGGCAGAGGGTTGGTTGTACCATGTGTGTTCCTGGTTACTCTTTCAGGTCAGTCATGGCTGTTGGGAGGACCTGGTGTGCAGTCGGCTGCTGAATGGGTGCACAGCTGGTGTTATAATAAATTGAGGAAGTGGTGCTTGACTGGGCGCCCCTAAGTGTGTGGGTGGGCAATTTAGGGTGATAGTTAGGTTTTAGTGCCTTAACTGTCTGTTTACCTTGGTGCATAAATTGTGCGTGGGTGTTATCCCTAAATCGATCTTTTGACTGGGCAGCTTTCTCTTCATTGATCACATTTGTTGTGTTCTGGTCCTCTTTGATTTCGCTGCTATCTGTGACCACATACCTTATTTATTTATTTATTTATTTTGTATTTGTAGAGCGCACTAGAGCCCACAGGCAACAACTTTATTATGTTTATTTTGGTCCACAATGTTTTTACTGTCCATGTCCCTTTGTGCTTGTCATTGTCTGTTAAATATACAGGTTTTGAGGTGTTTCCTGAAGGTGATGTTGTCTTCTGTGGTTCTAATTTCTTTGTGCATGGTGTTCCAAAGGTCAGCAATTAGGCGTGAGGATACTGTTGGGCATAGGAGACACATAATATCTGGGGGGCACAGGGGACATCTTGGGGACTTTGCTTTATTTGTTTATTTATTTATTGTGTTTTAGTCAAAGAACTTGACTTTTCACAAAATTAGAATTAAAATAGCAGTATGTATTAAATTACAAAGATCACTGTATAAAACAAGAGAAAAGAAGAAAAGAAAACAGAAGAAAATTAAAGGATTCAGCAGCAAAGGACACGTCTTTGTATGTTGCATTTCTGGATTTTTCATCTGACTATGAGCTCATGGTAAGAGAGAGGAAATAACAGGTCTCGCAGAACAACGCCATAAGGGCAGCCCTCAACATTACCACACGCTCCCACATCTCTAACACCAGACGGAGCTTGCGCTGGCTACACATCACTCACTGCATATCCCTTAAAGCACTTATGCTAACACATAAGGCCCAGAACAACGCAGCCCGGGCTTACCTATCCACACGCTTTATACAACATACTGCAGCTAGACCACTTAGATCGCCTCAGGCTCACACTTTGACTATTCCTAGTTTCAAGCTACAGACAGCCGGTGGTACGAGCTTCCCAGTCCTTGCAGCCAAGCTCTGGAACACCCTACCTAATGCTCTCAGAAACGTGCCTCACATCCATTCCTTCAAAGCTAAAACCAAACTTTGGCTACATGAACAGGATGCCTTAGATGCCTCTTTATAATCCTTACTTCCGCGATGCCCTGTCTGCTTGCTCATTCTACATTGACTTTTTTTTTTTACTGTATACTCAGATTCGGTCCTTTCTGTATAGTCTAAGATCTAACTTTTTGTAAATATATGTAAATTGTATACTTCACCTATTTTCTGTATATTGTAACTGCTTTCTTAAACATGCGCCCAGATGCCCTGGGGCACGGCGCGCAATACAAATAAACAAAATACAAATACAAACAATTACTTCCAGTGCGCCAGCTCGTTAAGAGGCAGATCACCTGTAAGTGGACTCCTGCCAAATAAAGGAGTTGAAGCCTTTTCTACCGACTGCAAGTTGCTACTTTTTTGTGTGGGGCAAGGAGACGTGTGTGTCTCTTGTAATGGTAAGATGGGGGTTTCAAAGAAAGAGGAAATCTTGTTTGTACCTCTGAGTAAGCTCTGTTATGGGAGTAGAGGGACCTGGTGTGTGATGTTGCTGCTTTGACTGTCCTCCGGGGGTTAGGGGGTACAGCAAACAAGGAGGATGAGCGATCGCAAGCCCACCCCCTTATAAGCACTCCCCAGGTCCGCGGCCAGATGTGTCGGACCCGGGGGATGCCTAGTAGGAGAGGTTTATGTGGACTCAGGGGGGTGGACAGAGGGGCAGCCCGCTATGTGGGCTGTCCCTCTAGCGCCCCTGCGAGGGCCGGGCCAGCCTCTCACGATGCGTCTGGTCCCTCTTATTCCATCTCATGCTGGCTTCAGAGCCTAGCATTTCTTTGCCTTTGTTATTCTGAATGCAGGGCTGGACTCTGTTCCTTTCTCGTTTAACATTTGCTGCAAAGCCTGATCTATTTGATTCTCTCATATGTTACTGGGACGGCAGAGCATGGGTCCTCTGCCCTGTTACATTATTCAAAGAGCCCCTATGGCCTTTCTTTGCCTCTCCCTTGTCTCACTGCTTGCTTGCTAATACTTACCTCCTTCCTTGAACACTCAACATATTCTCCCTAACACAGCAATGGCAGCCACAGTCTGTCTTAACTTCTATTTGTTCCGTGTCTTGAATTGGCCTCTTATTTCCGCTTTTCTGTCTGCAGGGGAAAGGCATTTGCCAGTCACTGCCATGATGGTTCAACCTGGCCATAAGTGGGCAACAGCTAGCCAACATTGGAAGAACATGGCATATTATGCCAGAGGCTAGCAACTGCCTTCCTAATGCCTGCGCAAGAGACACAACTCTTGCCTTTGTTTCTAACAGTAATTCAGTGGATGAAGAAATGAGAACATACATGTTGCTTATAAATGAAGGGGATGATGTCACACTTGGTTAAGACATTTTGATACCGCCAGGAGCTAATTTCCAGCTGCAATTAAGCGATTACCTTTTAGACTTCTGGCTTTAAATAATGTTAGTATCACCTGGAAAGCACCGAGGTTGCTCAACAGGGTTCCTGGAGCACGAGGTGTACCCTACTCATGGCCATGGATGATTGGAGGGCATTCTTGCCCTGGTTTGGAGCCTGGCTCCCACAGCCATGATGGGGGGAGGGGCCTATTACTTTTGTTTGTACGTACCCTTTGAGGGTGGGCAGACATTGCTTCCTGCTTTAGTCCACTAACAGCTCTGCTTTGCAACTTTACCACACATACCTGTCAGGTGGCATGTAACTCAATGCTACTAATGTTATCAGCCTCAGAAGTCTGGAATCCTTTGCCACATCAACTAGGGTACAGGCTTGCCACCTGAGACTTACCCATGTCTGAGTCGGCATCTGTCACCCTGTGGGGTGGACACACACAGAAAGAGCAGGGCACTGTGCCCTTGTGGGTTTTTCACACTTTTTCATCGAGGTGGGCACAAGTCACTCCTCAGAGAAAGTGGCACATGCTGGTCAACATTCTCCCACTTTGCCAATGTCACCCAAAGAGCGAAATTGGCCATTTGAAATACCTCTGTCGACTTATTATTGCGCAATCCACATTGATGGGTTTAAGCACTGGCTTAACGCGAGATGGCAATTAATGGCATTTGCCAACGCACTCAAGAAGCACAGGACACCCTCTTACCAACGACATGCCATGCTCACTCATTCTGATCACAAATTGGCATTTATCTGGGGTCATGTTAAATGTATTTATTTATTTATTACATGTGTAGCATCACGCAAAACCCCCAAGCATCAAGGCGCAAAGTCAACTGCATGGAGTGGACCACTTCCATTGGCGCACGTTTTTACTTTTCCGACACAAAATGGAAGATTTTAGTGCAAAAGGCAGGTGAAATCACATTGCTTTTCTACTTTAGAAGAGTGTAAATACCTCTCGCAATTAGCGATTGCTGGCGGAATTGACAATGGCTTCCTCTGGACTCTGCCCACTTTTACCAGGTTTAATTTCCAAGCAGATCCCAGAGGAATCCCTTTCCTTATTTCCAGCATGAGAATCCATGCTGGCAGTAAGGCCGCATTTGTCTGGTGGAGTGGGAAATACAGGGGGTCCTGGTGTGTCCACTCGGCTCCCAAACTCCACCCAGAAAATGCATGAAAATCTGGACAATATGAAAAAGCAACAGTGATAGTGTTTTCCACCACTTTTTCTGAACCAATTGACCTGGAAAATGCTGTGTTGCATCGGAAACTGAATGCGTTCACACTTACTATTATCCCACCGGAAGATTAAGCCAGGTGCTGAACACAGGTGTTACATATTCCTGTGCACAGTCTGGCATTTGGAGAATTAACTAACTAAGCTACCTTACAAATGATATCTCCTCTGGGGATTTACTGTTTTAACCCCTTAAATGCCAGGGGTATTTCCCCCCAGTGCCAAGGACTTTTTTGGTGATTTCAGTATGTTGCCACTCAATCCCTTGAAACTTCTTTGTTACATGAGATATCTCGGCCAAAGTTGGCCCCTTTTCTCCCACACATAGGCGGTCGTAACGCCACCCTGGAATCCTAGTTTGCTGTAGGGATGTGAGAGAAAATAACCAAAAAGGAGAACATTTGTTTTTTTTTTCCGAAAATGCAAATAAAATGTTGTACAAAGAAGCCTGTGGTGTTTTCCTTGTAAGAGCTAGGACCAAATGGTTTGCTGTGCTGGATTCGCCGTTTTCCAGGCTTTCAGGAACAGATTGAGTGGAAACCAAAATAACATATTTTGATATGCTAATCAGCCGTTTTGTGAGAGGTAGGCGATTTTGGCGTTTTTGGTCCAATAGGACATGCGTGGACAGAATGGAAGAAAACTGTAGGAAAGCTGAATAGGAAGCCAGAAAGGCATACATTTCTGAAAAGTAGACAATATTCCAATTTTAGGAAGGGGTGATTTGCGCAGGTCAGGCAACAACTATGTAGGGAAAGATTCCATAGTCTGGGGGGAAATCGGGGAAAATGACAGAAAAGAAACCACAATTTCCGCACATTTCACTCTGGTGACCCACCGAAACATGCAGCCAACAACACATGGCCTACCTTCCCGCATTCCCACAGGTTTCCCGAAATAATCGTTACCTCACATGTGTGGGTGCACGCACCTGGGTGCAAAGGGAAAAGCCTAAAACACTGGTAACCCCAAGTCTTTTCGCACAGCAGATTTTCAGGAATTTTGCTCATGTGGACAACCTACAGATTTGGGCCTAGGATGTCGAAGCCATGAAGGAAAACAGGGAACCCCATGCCTTTCCGAAAAGAAGACACCCGTGGGAATCCACAGAGGTCTGACTTGCGTGAATCTCCCCATAATTTATGACCCACAATCCCTGACAAAGTCTGAAATTTTGTGGAAAAAAACACAATTTTCACTTTGTCTGGGATTGTGGGTAATAAATTCTGTAGGTTGTCTCCCCAAACCCTTTGGGGGTTGCCAGTGGTTTAGCCTTTTCCCTTTGTTCCCAGGTAGGTGCACCCACACATGTGAGGTACCGTTTACATCGGGACACCTGTGGGAATGCGGGAAGGTAGGACATGTGGTGTTGGCAGCGTGTTTCAGTGGGTGGCAAGAGGGAAATATCTGAAAACTGTAGTTTTTTCACCAAATTTCAGACTTTGCCGGGGATTGTGGGTAATACATTCTGGGGCGATTCGCGCAAGTTAGACCTCTGTGGATTCCCACGGGTGTTCTCTTTTTGGAAATGCATGGGGTTCTCTGTTTTCCTTGGTGGCTTCGACACCCTAGGTCCAAATCTGTATGTTGTCCACATGAGCAAAATCTGCTCTGCCGAAAGGCTTGGGGTTACCAGTGGGTTAGCCTTTTCCCTTTGCGCCCAGGTAGGTGCACCCACACATGTGAGGTACCGTTTTCGTCGGGACACCTGTGGGAACGCAGGATGGTAGAACATGTTTTGTTGGCAGTGTGTTTCAGTGGGTGGCCAGAATGAAATGCATGAAAATTGTGGTTTTTTCCACCAAATTTCGGAGACATTTCCATTTCTCATACTGTTTTGTCTCTATTTGTAGATTGTCGCTTGATCTTGTGTCTTGGCTGGTAATGGCTGATCTTGACTTGGAGGAAATCAGCTCCTTGTCTTTGTAAGGCTTTGTGGGAAATGCTGAGGGTTTTGAATTTGATGCATTTTCTTTTCGTAGCCACTGAAGGCTTTTCATGGTTGGAGTGATGTGGTCTCTTCTGTTCAATCTTAGTAGAATCCTGGCTGCATGTTTTGACCTTTTTTAGTTTCTTGTTGAGTCTTTCTGGCATTCCTATGTAGAGGCAGTTTGCCTAGTCAATTCTTGTTAGTATCAGGGATATGATTGTAAGGGTTCTGTGCGGGAAGGAGAGGCATGGGAGCAATCTCTGAGCAGTTTTAGGAGGTAGAAGTATTGTTTAGTGAATGGATTGATTTGCTGTTCCATGGATAGTCTGTTGACCATGAGTATTCCAAGGTTATTACCTGCGTTGGAAGTCTCTGGTTGTTTTCCCATGCCAGCTGGCCTGTCCATTTGTGGGTTGGTTCTGTTGTTTTCTGTGGGTGAGAACATTATTTCCATTTTTCCTGGGTTCAGTTTGTGGTTGTTCGTTGTCATCCGGTTGTAGATTTCTGTGAGGCAGTTGTTTTGCTCCTGGGTCATGGTTGTCTTCACAATCAGTTGTGTGTCGTCTGTGTAGTTGCAGGCAGTTAGTCCGTGGGTTCGAATGATTTTCATCAGGGGGCATATGTAGATTTTGAAAAGCAGGAGACACTGCCTGACGAAACACAGCACCTTTGATACATCCACGGTTCCGAGCCTATTTAATCGGACCCTCTGTGGCAAAGCCCTTGCAGGACAAGTCTGCTGTGTTGAGCCACGCAGGGGCGCGGGAGACGATGCTCTACAAAGGGAAGATAGCTCAGGGGCAATGCACTCGCCTTGGAAACAAGACGACGTGGAGCAACACAGGTTCGATCCCCGGGTCTGCGCTTAGAAATTTCTGGGTATTGAGCGTGTTATAAATAACCAATTATATTATTATATTATATATATTATGAAACATAGCACATTTGCTATGGCCACGCTTCCGCGCCTATATTATCCGAGGTTTGAACCTTCTACAGCAAAGCCCTCGCAGGGCAAGTCCGAGGTGTTGAGCGACGCAGGTGTTTGGCCGATAGTGTCTGCGGCATAGACAGTGAGTGCGGACAACTCACCCTCCTGTCTGCAGGCCACCAGGTAAAGTTATGGGGAGTTAGCTTGCTATGAGCTTCTTAGCCCCTATGACTGTGCCTTTCTCCCCTGACCTGTGTCCCACCAGAGACTTGCCCCTCTGCCCATACCCCTAGACTCAGTGCACCCCCTTCCCTTTTGATTCCTTCCGAAGTGGTTCTAACGCACTCTTCCTGTATCGCAATCCCTTGCCCCTTCCTTCCTGGTCTTCCTGCCTCTGTGTCCTCTGGCTGCGTGGTTCCCTCTCAATCCTCAATCGCGTGTGCTCTGCGACCCTTCCATCCTTGGCAACGCTCGCGTCTGCGCATGCTCTGCTTGCGTGGCTCCCTCGCAATCCTTGATCGTGTGTGCTCCTTGCCCCTTCCATCCCTGCTACACTTGCCCCTGCGCATCCTCTGCCTGCGTGGTTCCCTCGCAATCCTCGATCATGTGTGCTCCGCGCCCCTTCCATCCTTGGTTGTTCCTGGTTGTGTTCCAGCTCATGTTTTTCACTCTTCTCATTAGGTTCCCTTCATCATTGTTCTGTTACTTAGCCCTCTCTCTGCCTGGTTGTTCCCGGTTGTGTTCCTTCTTTATGTATCTCACTCTTCTCATTAGGTTCCCTTCATCATTGTTCTGTTACTTAGCCCTCTCTCTGCCTGGTTGTTCCCGGTTGTGTTCCTTCTTTATGTATCTCACTCTTCTCCTTAGGTTCCCTTGTTCATTGTTCTCTTACTTAGCCCTCGCTCTGCCTGGTTTTCTTCCTGTTGTGTTCCTTTATCTTTCAGGTTCCCTCTTTCTTACTCTAACTGGTTTGTTTTCACATCTACTTGACTGCTCTTATTTGTCTCATCAAGTCCATTGTGTCTTTTATTAATTTGTTCTTGTCTCATCTGCTTGCACCCCTCCTCTTGTGCCTGCCCCTAGTGTCTCCTCCCCCTTACCTTTGTTCCCTCCCCCGTCCTTTCTCCCCCTTCTCCATCCTCTATGGTGCTCTCTTTCTCCAATGTCTCTAACTGCTTCTCTATTGACTATCATGTCCTTCTTACTAGGTTTGGTAGTAAGAAGTTCAAAATGGATATCCTGGCCTCCAACCCAGGCCTCCCTGTCGCTGATACCTACACCAGCGCCTTCTCCAGAGACTTCACCGACATCCTCTTTGTCGTTCTTTGCCAGACCTTTGGACTCCACATATGGTCTCTGTGCTCTCTCGTTTTTCCTCATCTCCATTAATGGTGGCACCCAGTGGGAGGCCCTCCTGGCCCCCTTTCACTCCTCTAAGACCATCATTAATGTTTACCTAAATGGCACCATCTTGGTCCAAGGCCCTCAGGCCAACCTCCTCCTCTTGTATAGACGTTTCCCGCGCTTCATCAACTTCCTTTATTCTCTTGCTGTCCCTTCTTTTCCTTCTCTGGCTCGCTTGCCTTCCTCCTCTGCCACCTCTCTGACGCCTTCATCCTCCTCTTGCCCTCTCTTCCTTCCTCTTCTGCCCATCCTCAGGCTCCTTCTACACTTCCGCAGGGCATACCTCTGACCTGTACCCCTCCATGGAAGACTTTCAAGGGTGGCAACCTTCTCCACATTGCCACTCTCAACTCTCGCTCAGCTGTCAAAAACTCCTCCGACATCTGCCATCTCCTGGAAGAATTCGACCTTGATGTTCTCTGTCTGATCGAGACTTGGTTCACAGCCAGATCTGTCAAGGTTTTGACACTCTAGTCCCTGATGCCTACAAGATCCTCTCCATGCCCAGATCCAGCCATCCCGGTGGGGGTATAGGCTTGATCTTCCCAGAGTGGATCCCTGCCTCTATCATTCCTATGCAGGTCTACTCCTCCTTTGAATGCCTGGTCTGGAGGTTCTCTCTCTCTTCTGGCCGCTCTTCTACTGTGGCTTCTATCTACCGGCCACCTGGTCAGGTAACCTCCTTCCTTTCTGAGTGGGCAGACCTCTCCTCCTCCCTCCTAGCCTCGACCACTCAACTCCTCTTCGAAGACCTCTACAGCCACCTGGTTGCTTCCTGTCCCTCCTCTGGGCTCTTTTGCAACTTCTGCAATTCTCTTTCTCTCTCCATTCTTCCCTCTGACCCAACTCTGCAGGGCACACCTTGGATGTTCTGATCTCCTCAGACCTCCCCCCTCTAACCCTCTCACCGCTCCTCTCTCATGGAGTGACCGCTTTCTCCTCTCCTCTCATCTCTCTCTCTACCCCTCAGGCCGAGCCAACACTTGCACTGCCACCCACCTTCTCTGTCATCCGACCCATGAAGAGTGTGTCAGCTGAGGCTTACGCTGCCACTTTCTCTCCCCCTCCTGCACCTCTGGCTGACTCACATCCTCACACAGCCCTTTCCAACCTCCATTCTTTTATCTCTGACACTCTTGATGTACTTGCCTCTGTCATGAGGATATGATGATATGATATGGCATGTGTAATGTGCCTATACACAAGTGTTTGAAGGCATGATGAGAAAAGGAAGGGGGAACAGAGGGAGGATAGAGACAACGATTTTACTCGGCCTAGTGACATTGAGATCGCGCAAGTGCAGGGGAAAAGTGCCAGGGGAAAGGGGAGGGTTTTTTGTCCTCCCTCTGTTCCCCTCCCTTGCCTTGTCGCGCATTGAAACACTTGTATATAGGCGTGTTATAAATGCCATATCATATATCAGGGGAGAGAGGCTGGACCCTTGTGGAACTCCGCAGGGGATGTTTTTGGTGTTTGAGATGAACAGTGGGAAGTAGATTCTTTCAGTTTGATTTTGTAAGGAATGAGGCAAGCCAGTTTAGTGCAGATTCCTGTATGCCACATTCCAACAGTCTTTATATTAGTGTTGCATGGCTAATTGTGTCGAAAGCTGCAGATATGTGTTCAATAGCATGAGGGCCGATTGGACACTGTTGCCTGTCTTTATTTTCAGGTCGTCCCATATTAGCAGAGCATCTCTCTCTAGGATAAAGCATCCTGTCTCAAAGTGTTCTTTCTAAACGTGTTTTTGTTTACTATGCCCTGATGCCTGCTAGCGCATTATAAATAGATGAATAAAACAAAAAAACAATACTGATGGGAGCGCTGATTCTGTTCCTCTCATTGGTCTGAAGCCAACTTGTGACAGGTTGAGTATTCTGTTTGTTTTGAGGTATTTAAATAGAATCTTGTATACATGGTTCTCTACGATCTTAGCTGGGTAGGGTAAATTGGGTATTTGTCCGTAGTTGCTTGGGTCTTCTGCACTTTTTTATTCCTTTTTTTACCAGTGGTTTGATGTATGCTGATTTGAAGTTGGTTGGTACGATTCCCGTTTTGAGTGACCGGTTCATTAGGGTCGGCAAGTGTGTCTCTGGGGTTCTGTGGCTGAAGATTTCTTTGAAGATGTGTGGGAGCGGGGTACCTTGGAGAGCTTGCAAGGTTGGTGTCCTTGATCAGCGTGTAGAAGATGTCTTTGTTGATTTGTTCTAGGCAGGTGAGTCTTGCTGCAGTCGGTGCTTCACCCATTGTCTGTGGTTCGACAGTTGTGATTGTATCAGCGTGGGTTGTGTTGGTGGTCGTTTGTCGTATTTCCATTTTTGATCTTAGGTGGTTGGTGATGTTGTCACATAGTGCTTGTCTCAGGATGACAGCTTTTTTGCAGGATTTTATTTTAAATCTCATCGATGATTCTGATCAGTGTGATATCAAATTGATGTGGCTTGGATAGTTATGAAAGATGCTGGCCACTATACCCTAAACTCAGGTATGGCTTATATTTAAAGTTTTACATGCCACCAAGACAGCAAACCCAAAGTTATGTAGGTTTTGGAATGTGCGCATATAAATATGCAATCCCTCACTCCAGAGACTTGGCTGTCACTGCAGTTTTCAAATGGGCACCTGTGACCTCTGAACCTGCTCTGTGCCCCTGGCAAGTAGTCTCTGCACATCAGCCTACTGATGCAGCAGGGCACAAGTGTACATTCTGCATTTGGCATTGAGGGTATGAAAGGGGAATCTGCTGAATGGAATACCTGCATCATTTTAATAATTTAATAACAATAAAAAAAATACAGGGCTTCTACATCCCTGCCAAATGGCACACTGTCTCGCTCTCTCCACTCGGAGTTCCAGTTGAATTTAAAGTATACCTCTTCATTTTACGACTCTATGGCAGTTTCAGCCAAACTGAAATCTATTTCACTGTACATTCACGAAACCTAGGTGACATTTGAGCCTAAATGGGCTTCATCTTAACTATGGAAGGTGGAAGAGATCCTGCTAACACTAAGAAATTATCCCTCCCAAGACCCCACCTCTCCCTGATTTGTTTGTCAAGTTGTTGTCTCCAGATTAAATGCTTAGATGATCCAGTTGATAAGGTTCAGGCTATTTCAATGGGGTTTAATTTTAAGATCAGATAGTTAAACAGGAATTGTCCCTTCATGCCCTAGATAATTGTGCTACGATAGGAGTCTTAGCGACTAGTCACTTCTATGGGAGACTTCAGGACCACAGACCATTCTTCACTAGGACTCTCATTACAGACTTTCAGTTTTGGAATCCAGGCTTTGTAATAAATTACTAAATTCTATTCATGAGCCCACATTTGCCTAGATATGTGTTACGTATGGGTTCCTGCAGAATTAAGATTAGCGAGTAGAGGCAGAGGTCGAAGTGGGCGGGATCAGTCCTATACTTTGTATTTTTAAGTTTCACTGTTCCTATACTTTTATTTTAAAAATAAACTGTTCTGGAATGGTTTCATTTTGAAATAGAAGTGTAGGAAGAAGTTGAAGCTTGCACTTCAGCGGATTGCAATGAACATTCCCATAAATAGCAGGTGTGTTTGTTTGGGGGTTTGGATTGTGCATGGGAGCGGGCGCAGCAATGAGGTTTGTGGGGAGCGGGACATGCCAACAGGGAACATAGTTCCACTACTTCTTTTTGTACACTTCGACCACTGAGTAGAGGAGATTGTTTACGCAACATATAAATGTTCCAACGGACAGAAATTTATGAAAAACAATGCGTACGTAATTTTGCCTGTTCCACCCACTTGGCTGTCAAGTTGGCTCAACTACAATACCTTAAACATCTGTTGCAACTTGCTCACTCTTGCATATTCCAGAGTCGCAGTTTTAATACTTTTTTTTAGCACACTTCAACCACTGCCTAAGGTCCAGTTCCCATCCGGCTCCTCTGCCGGGGCTCTGGAAGGAATAGAGGTGGCAGGTGATGAATGTCTTTGCCAATGCCCTGGCCCTGGCCCCAGAGACTCAAGTCCCAGCTCTGGTGGTGGAGCCAGGACGCATCATACTTTAGTCAAGCTGGCAGAGGCACCTCTTCGAACCGCATGCCTGCTGGCTTGGGTCAATCTCCAATGGTGGAGGCTCCTCCCCTCCAATCGCATGTGACTCTGCTATCGGGCATCAATGCCTGGTCACCTTGGATTTGTTGCTGTCCGGCGCCAACACCTTGCTGGCCATCACTATGTCTGATTTCCAGAGCCCAAAATTTTACCAAAATGGGTCTGATTTATGATGAAGCAGGTGATCCTGCTGTCTTGGATTCTGGAACATGGAGAATATCCCTGAAGAGTCCTATGGCCAAGAAGTGGAGCTGGGTGGATTGTCTTCTGAGCTCCACAATGCCAAGGATCTAGACACCTAACCCAAGCTTCATTTTATGGGGGCTTTGGTTTATGGCAGATCTCGTGTGCCTTTCCAGAAGACCATTGCTAAGACTGTGGAACCGTGGCAGAGTTTGACCTATGGCATGCTCGACCAGGGAACCCCAAGGGAACACCTTTCCCTTTTTAACACTGTATTTGTTGCCCCTGTCATGGCTGCGTGGCTTAACCTGCCTCTGCTCTGGTCCTAGACTAGTACCATACTAAACAGCATTGTCCTGCCCAATGGATCCAGGCTTTTTATGTACACGTACTATGCCGGAGAGCCTGATGTTGCAGGCTCTCACTGCGGGGGTAAGGTCCAAATTATTTCTTTTTCCCCATGGACAGAGACGTCTTTATGGAGGGAGGGGGGAGGGCCAGCCCTCTTGCCTACACTTCTGCATTTTTAATTCAGTATACATACTGTACTGCATGGTGGCCACTGGTCTGAACATATACTGTTTCCTTTCCTTAGTTAAAGACGTTCTTTTTTTACATTATATTGATTTGCACGTGTGCTGGCCGGGTTGGGTGAAGACTAGTGCATGTATGCTCCTTGATACGAAAAAACTAGAGTCTTTGCTCCTGTCACGTAGTAACCAATCTGTTTGCTCTGATTGAACACATGCTTACTACTGCCGCCAGTGTGGGGTTGGGATGACAGGTAAAAACCAATAATGATTGTTGGAGTCTCATGTTGTCTGCAGATGGCACAGCACACCACTATCAACTTGACATGCAGTTTCCAGCTTGCAGTCAGCCAATCATTGCTCAACTTGTTCTATCTGTCTTCCCTAATCTCCTTGACTACTGGGGGGTGTTGCAGAGAGGCACGCCCGAGATCCCTTGCTTTGAGTCGGATTAGTCCATTTAAGCATAGGCCTTGCTGCCTTGGCTTCACGTATTACTTGGCCTGTGCTTGTGTGCTGCTGGCCAGCTGCCAGGCATGTCTGTTGCTGTTTGCTTGTTACAGGTTTTTGCTGCCAGTACTGGAATACAAAATGAAGGAGATGAGAGAGATGAACTGTCTGAGGTATGTACTACTCACTGTTTTGTCCACCTCCTCCATCAGAACACTATCTAGTGTTCAGGGTAGTAGTTAGAGTGCAATGTGTGTCATGTCATGTTTATCATGTGTGGAAGTCTTGTGGCCAGCCTGCCCTGCTGATGGTCTCACTCTCTCTGTGTTCCGAACTCCTAGGCTCTTGGCATCTTGAGGCACAGTGCCCCACCCTTATTCACCCTCGGATGTTGTGCCACTGCTGTTCATGGAGCAGAGGAAGGGACTCTGTTTGCTTGATCAGCCACAGTGCAAGTGGCACTCCCCTCCTCTCCTGCCCCCCTCAGATAAATTGGTTGGATGGGCCTTCAGAACAATGGGTCACGGTGATGTGGTCATTTGGTGCCGTACAGGGTCATTTGGGAGTTGCCAGGGGTAACCGGTGCTACCCCTGGCTCCCCCACTGCTATCCCTAGACCTGTCCTTGTGACCCCTGGGCTACTGAACAAAGAGAAAATGCCAAGAGAAGATATCTGTGTTGCACCTGAAAAAGGTGGTTGTAAATGCAGCTATAAGTGCCACAGCTTTTCCCCTTGGTATCTAGAGCTCGTTAGCTGGAGAAATAACAGCGATGCAGGAAAATCCATGTAGCCGCCATCACTGACAGATTGGCAGTCCATTAGCGAAGAATGCCTGAATGGTTGGGTTCTGTCTGTGCAGCTCATACCCAGTACTGTAGCAACAGGAAGGATATGGGGGCTTCTGCCACCAATCCTGCGTGGGCAATGTGTGACCTGACCCAGATCTGCCAAACATGTATCACAGGCACACTGTAGATATATTCAAGGTGAGATAATTAATTTACATTAAGTTGTCCTCTGCATTTGAAGTAAACCATCTGTTGCTTTCTCAGGAAAAAAAATATATATATTTTTGGAAGGATGGCTCAGGGGGTCAGGGGCAACACACTTGCTTTAGAAATAAGAGGATTCAGTGCAACATGGGTTCATTTCCTGTTCCAGTGCTTAGAAGCTGGAGGAGGCTGGCAAAAATCAACATATAAAGGACCAAAGAAAATATTAAAATTGGACTTTTCTAGGGGTGATGTCATGGAGCGGCTGTTTACATTTCAAAATTTTAAAAAACCTGCGATTACTGTGACCTGCAACACATCCTTCCCCTCTATTTACCATATAACAACAAACTGTGGGTTACTTACCAAATAAGCAAAACAGAAAGGTGATGGCTGGAAGTTTTCAAATCATTCATAACCACTGGCACAGCTCTGGGTTTGAGGTGTATGCTTGAGGCTCAATGTTATGGAGGCTGGTACTGGAGACCTAAGATGTTGTACTAGTTACTCACAGATGTTGGGAGAGAGTGTTTATGATGTAATGTGTTGGAAGAGAGTTGAAATGCATTGAATGCAGATATAAGATGTTTGAGCAGAGTAATTGAGACTCACACTGTTGGGATGTTGAAGGATTGTACTGGAGACTTAAGTTGCTAGTTTGCTTGAAGTTGATGGTGTTGGAGAATGCTGGAGACTTAAGTTGCTGGAGGGTGGCACTGTGTAAACATGAAGGTATTGGAAAGGCATTGGAGGTTTAAGATGTTGCCAGGGCGGTTGTGGGTGCCAGACATTTAAAGCTGTTGACAGAGTGCTCTTAGTGACTCGCAGTGAATGGTGGGATGTTCCCTTTGGTGAAAATGGTTGGGAATATTCAATATCTGAGCGATTGGCAGGAGCGAGTTGCTGTGCAATGGTTCAAAGGGCACTATTGACAAGAAAATCCCTGAGTGTTTTGTTCAAGTGTAAAAGCATGAGCCTCAGATGGTCTTCTGGTTGGATTTATGTTGGTCAGTTGCTGTTTCCAGTCTATGGCCTGACACTTGGCAGGCACTGGATGTCTACGCTTTGGGGTTTAGGCCTCTTCAAGATGCTTTGTCTGCTTACAGTTTAGCCTGAGTGATGTACAATAGTCCAGGTTGTTGTTTTGAACATCTGCTTGCATTCACAATAATTTGTTAATATGGGCCTGTACACACTGATGTTGATGCTACATATGGTGATCCATTCTTGTATGAAATGTATATCAATCATATTTGTATTTATTGAATTTTATACAGCGCTTTAAGTCAAATCGCTTTACATAAAACATACATTACAAGCAAGTTAATACAAATCATGAATCAAACATATTTTCTTAGTGTACTGAGGAACTATGCTATGTGATGCCACTTCCTGTTTTGTCAAGGGTGAAAGGTTGTGTGCCATCACTTCCCTTGATGTAATTTGGGGGTGGGGTCAAATGACATCTTGTGATGCCATCAGAGGTCAAGGGTCGTGTGCTGTCACTTCTGCTACCCCTGGGATTTTGGTGAAATTACATCCTTGGACTGTAGCACATTTCTCTCTGATGTTTTCTGGTTTAGGTGTTTTAAAGTGAAATTGACTGCTTTTATAATATCATTAATAAAATGTTGGATTGGTATTGTACTTACATTGATTATATAATTGAGGAACTATAATTGTGCAATTTTAACTGTAGGGTATAGGTTTACACCTGCATTATATCAGATATGAATGCATGTGATGAAACTTATTTGCATTGCTTTAGAAACACCCTTCTTTATAAGGCAAATGTCCCTTCCTCAAACACTAGTTCATAAATCAAGGCAATTGTTTTCTTTCACACAATGTCTTTCTCAGGTTTAAAAATTATTCCTAGCACATCACAATGATTCTTCCAATGAAATGCCTTTGTCAAGATATAACAACTACTACCTTTGGTGATGCAACAGGTTGTCAAAATGATATATTGATCAATGTCCCTTCACAACACCTTTTTACCACGACCACACTTCTTCCAATCAACAGTTTCTTTCCTGGCCCACTCCTATCACTACAGTTGGTCTCTTTAGTAGCAATATGGTTTGCATATTTCCCCAAGTTGACTTCTTAAAATGGAGAATGGTGCCCTTTTTGCATTCTTGCTCCTTCTGATTAACCTCTTAGCTGCTGGTAATGTTGGTTACAGGTTCCCCAAGTTGACTTCTGAAAAATTGAGAATTGTGCCCTCCTTCATTAAGTAGCCACTTGGCAATGTGGGTTACAGGTATCTCCAGGTTGACTTCTCAAAAATTTAGAATTGTGCCGATTTCACCTTCTTACATTTCACCAATTAAGGGGTTGGATTAGGCATTCACTTAACTCTCTGTGCCGCTCCCTCCTTCTTCCACTTTGCTCTTGGACTCCCTTTGACTTAATTATGGGAGCCGTTAATGCTATGAAGTGTCCCGGTGCCCTGTGTCTCTTCTGAGGCTCACCATTTGCTGTTTGCGGCTTCGGGATCCTTCTCATGTGCTGCGCGGTACAGCGACGTTTCCCTCCAGCATCTGAGATACTTCTCTGGTTCTGGATCTCTCTCTCTCTCTGGGAGCCTCTGCTGCTTCGCTCCAGGCGACCATGGCTCTCCCGATCTCCCGTCTTCGTTTAAAGACCTCTCTGGTTCTTTCGCCTTTTTTGCACACCTGCTACTCTGCACACGCTCGTTCCCAAGCTGCACCTTGGAAGAGGGAAGTCTCTCCTGCTCCTTCTTCCCCTTCTCCCTCCTAGCTGTGTTCCATCTTCATATTTAAAGGTCCCACGCTTCACAAACAATAGACTGCATACTTTCTTCAATAGCATTGTAATTCCCCATTGACTCCTAGTTAAAGGAATGGTTTGGTCAAACATTTTTATTTTCCCTACGGGTCGGCCATGTGTTTTTAAGCCTAAGTCGCTCGATTTTAGAAAAATTTCCTATGGACCTTACCCGAGTTTTCATCCATTAAACGCACGCGAAAACAGGCACCAGGGCGCTGCCATTTTGTGATAATCCTATCACTTGCTGCATCGCCCAGGCTGACCTGCTTTTGCGGCACTAAATCATATCCCCCGCCCCTGAGCCTAACATTATTAAAACATTCTTATTCCCCGCCTATCTCTGTGACGTTACTGTGCTGCATAGGCAAACGCGCCCAGTCGTCTTCTATGCGACTTCACACAGAACCCGGAAACCAACACAGATCCACTCACAACACAACGCGCCACAATTCGGAATATGAAACTGTACTTTAAAATCAAACAGCAATACGGTACATTTGGTAAAGTATATTTATTTGCCATTAAATGTTTAGAGAATATTCAGCAATTGGCATATTAAATCGGAATGCAATTTTTTTTCTTTTCTCTTGATCCGCAAATCCGTAAAAGTTTATCGTGAGTCACGTGCTGTTCCTTTATGGTACACAGGGTGATGGTTTTTCGTTAAAAGAAGCACTTTGGACGCACGGTGAACTGCAAGGCTGTTTCATCAACTAGGCACTAGGCCACCGTAAAGGTCGATATGTTGCTTCTAGTACCGCGTAAGGGCATATGGCTCCTTGGCGATCGTCCGATAAGATGGTCAATGTAGTGCAGTTGTTTACAAGAAGCTGCAGCTGGTGGTTGAAGAAGCCATCTGCCGGGGTCTGGAATAGGTGGCAGTGGCAATATGGTAGGATGTACCTGTTTAGAAAACATAAAAATTTAAATTAGTCTCACCAGCCGATCTTTATTACTATTATTCATTTTATTTATTACGGGCGAGCTGAAACTATTTGCTTGCGAGGATAGTGCAATGGAGTATGTTCGGCTCTAAAAGCAATGTGAAAACTAACTAAATAAATCGAGGGAAACACACAAACTAATGTTTTTTTTTTACCGTTGAACCACTGAGAAACGACCGTTTGTCTACATGCGTGTCGAATGGGCACATGCATGCCCATGTGCCCGGTAGAAAGACGACCCCACAAATGTTGTACTTGCTCTTCACTCATTCATTCCGGTATAAAAGCGTCTAAAGAGTTACTTACATTATATTTGCCATTTCCATTGTATCTCTGCGTATGCAGTCCGTAAATCCCACTGTGTTCGTGCCAACGATTTTTTATATACTAAACTAACATGAAACTCGGTCTAGTTTCAGAATTTTCAGCCTTATCGTCTCTTGCGTTATTGCCCACCTCCTTCAAATGAAGTCCTTTCGGCATGGTCCCTGTCTCTCAAGGTCAAAAAACAATAGAACCTTATAGTGCCTCTTCAGCCCGCGAGCATAAAATCAAAGCCGCTGACCTTCACTCTGCATGAGCGTACATTCTTACTTTGCAACATCCTGTGTAAAGCCATCTGTGAGAACTTGAATTTTCGACTCCATGTTTGTACTAGGCCTCAATGTGCAAATGCGAACTGGCTTCTCTCCCATCTGTAACGCCTCGCTTGGCGCATTCTAAGGCCCCCAATTTTGTCCTCGTTCTTTGCAACCTTTGCAGCCCTAGAGAACCATAACTATGGAGACATTGACTTTTTGGGGGAAGGTCAGGGAAAGTATAAAGTACATGAGGAGTTGAGTTGAAAGTGAGATTTATTGTTTATTTGTTTTATTATTTGCAATATGCAAGCCTCCCCTCGGTTAACAGTGCAGAGCATTTACATGAGATTGCGAAACTTAGTTACAGCAACAAAAATATATACATACACATATTCACAAGGTCAGCGATATGAGGTGAATAGAGAGAGAAGTCAAAGATGACACCCATGTTGTTCGCCACCCAGGATGGTGAATGGAGGGTTTAGGGTTAGCATACTGTGTATGCACAAACCAGGATTTGAACTTCTCAACAAGCTCTGATTTGGGTGGACATGGCACAGTGGCAATGTTTGGTGGCAATGCATCAGTGCTCTGCACAGAAACGCTCAAAATTCCATATCTGTGCTTCTCTAGTACACTAACAATAAGGCCTTTAACAAAGTCGAACTCCATTTCCTCATATACTGGTTTTACCCCCATTTCTTAGTTCTTTTTCCAAAGGTCGTAGTGTAGCGAGGCATCCCTACATTTCCCGTAGTCCTAGACTGTTCACGGCCCACATTCTAGTTATGGGCCAAGACCGCTAGTAGAGTCCTATGTTTCATGCCCTGTAAGCTGAAATGCAATCGCTTTGGCCTGTACTTTAGGCACATATTGTGGAACACCTCCAATTCTCCTGTGTGACAGAATTCTGCCAGTGCCCTCAAATCTCCTGATATAGTTTTTTTGAAAACAATCTTCTCAATGGCTTTGTGTGTAGGTGAAGAAGCAATCAACCACTTCTTCTTCCGTGCCTCCTCTGTGGACAAAGGACCATGTTCACATTGGTGGAAATGTTGGTTTTCTGTCCAGCGGTGAACGTTTGTACAGTAGTGCATCAGTGACCACCATTTTTCAAGTAGGATTTCCACTGACCCTTCACAAGTTTTGGAGCTCCACCAAAGATGGTTGCTGATAGACTTGCACCACTCTGAAATACTTTCAAAACCTTTTTTTTCCCTGCAGCTGAGATTTTCTTATTGATTTAGCAAGATGCCATACGTCAAATTGATGTTTATTATGTGGGAACTGCTCTCTCATTGTCTTGGTAATTGAAACGTGTCTGTCCGTGGCTATGAGGTCGATGTGCATTCCCCTTGATTGTAGATATTGCAATGATTTTATAAATCCTAGTTTCTCCATTGCCGCTGAGGATTTACATTGGGACACCTGCACGACCACCGAACTCACAATTTTCTTACTATGCATGTCCTGAAAGTGGTAGGTGCAGTACTTGGCAGAAAATCCAGGGCTGTCGCACTGTCCATCGCCGGCTAGCCTGAATCGTTTCCCTTCGAATGTACTTGCTAGAGACAATTGTTCAATTTTCCAAGCATCACTGATGGCCAGAAACAGATAATCATGTTGGTATTTGTAGTACTGCAATTTAGAAATGAATTGGAGTCCCACAAACTGAAAGAAAGACTCTAACTTTCTAAGACTGGACCCACTAAAAAGCGAGGCAGCTGCACACAGTAGATTGCCTGCTGGCAGTTTCCCCAGCATCGGTTGTGCAGACCATGAGAACGTATGATTTAATCTACAGGCGGCATGTATTTTGACGTTACTGCCTTGTTTTTGACGAGTCACATGAATCAATGGCTCCCCACATACTTCCCCTCCAACTGAATGCCCACATTTCAGCATACTTATAATATCCATCAAACAACTGTCGAATACTATGTATTTTCCCTCTTTCATTAGACGTGAAAGTTGTTTCGGACTGTGCCGTTGAGGACATATCAAGAAATTCAAAAGAAATATCGCTGATATCAAGTTCTGATGCATCGTTGGGTGCTGCTGCTGGTTCATACTCTGTCATTTCAACATCTGTTACTTCAGCATTGATGGGAGAACACAACATTGTCGACAGCTTTTTGGGTGGCATTTTTTTGGCGGGTGTAGATTGTGTGAATTGATCTGCGACTACTTCAGAGCTATCTTCAATACATTCAGTATCATCTTCTTTTGGTGGTGCAGTCGAACTGTAGCAATGGTCCAATACAACTTTACCGGATTCTCCGGACACATTCAATTCATGTTCTGGCCATTGGACATGAGCATCCCGAGTCTCAACACGCCGCGTCTGAATTAATAGTTCCTCCATAGTGTAAATGGTCTGGCAAGCAGCATCTCTCATTTGTTTCATTGTCTGTGTATGTATAGTTCGTACACCCATGGGTAACTAGAGGACAGATTGGAAAAAGGATGTTCATTTTAAACACAATATAAAGTATAGTACAATTGACAGGAAACATAATATAGTCCCCAACACAAAACAATTCCTAAAATTATGAACTGTTTGTAACTAACCTTATTTTTGTTTCTTTTCTTTGCAACTTTCTTGACTCGAACTTCAACATCTGCACGCTGTTGCTCCGATTCGTTTCCGCATGTCTTCCCTTCCTCTTGTGCTGCAACGACTATATTTTCTGGATCCGCATAGACAGCACGGAATGACGCTCAATCGACTCCCTGAAACGTAGTACTTTCATTACTATGTATCACAATATTGAAAACATAAAACACACGTGTGGACGAACACACAGGTACATCTCAATAGCTAAACACGAATTAAACATTCTGTAGAACAATCAAACTACAAGTATTCAAGCTCTGATGATCTAGTTCGATGGAACTGTCAGTATCCATACCTCTGGCTCTGCATTGACTGCCATGAATGATTGTATTGGAGAGGAGGCACCAGCAACTCCCTGAAACACAGTATTTGCATTAGTATGGTTTTCAGTATTGTAAACATAACACACACTTGGGGTCGACAGCACAGGTACATATAAAGAGATAACCACAAATGATGCATTGTCTAAAAGAATCAAGGAATATCTAAATATGATCAGATTTCATCGACTTATTTCTCTGATTTCTTTACATCTGCATCACCTACAAGGGATGTTGTAATTGTAGAGGAAGCTCCGTCGTCTCCCTGAAACACAGTATTTGCATTAGTATGGTTTTCAATATTGTAAACATAACACACACTTGGGGTCGACGGCACAGGTACATATAAAGAGATAACCACAAATGATGCATTGTCTAAAAGAATCAAGGAATATCTAAATATGATCAGATTTCATCGACTTATTTCTCTGATTTCTTTACATCTGCATCACCTACAAGGGATGTTGTAATTGTAGAGGAAGCTCCGTCGTCTCCCTGAAACACAGTATTTGCATTAGTATGGTTTTTAATATTGTAAACATAACACACACTTGGGGTTTGACGGCACAGGTACATATAAAGAGATAACCACAAATGATGCATTGTCTAAAATAATCAAGGAATACCTAAATATGATCAGATTTCATTGACTTATTTCTCCGATTTATTTACATCTGGATAATCTAAATGGGATGTTGTTATTGTAGTGGAAGCTCCGTCATCTCCCTGAAACACAGTACTTGCGTTAATAGGGAAAAAAGTATAGCAAATTGAATCACGTTATATGATGACGCTCGATGGAGCTGTCAGTATCCATACCTCGTGCTGCCGAAGAATATGTAGGGATGTTGTCAATGTGGTGGACGCTTCAGCATCTCCCTGAAAGACAGTACTTGCATTACTATGGATAACACTAATCATAACTGAAAACAAACACCAGTGGACGATAACTAAGGTGTATATCAATTGGAAAGCACTAACCAAACATTCGGTAAAATAATTACACGATACACTAAAAATATTACTTGACATGCATAAAACAAGTCTGTAGCAGAATAGCCAAGTAAGATTACCTGATACGCGCTAGAAGTGGTTGATAACTGCGAGCACGTCACGGATGTAGAATGTTCATGCTTCAGATTCAAGGGATAGTCAAGCAGTTGTAAAGGTAAATTATTGATTGATAATGAAATGCCAATATTAAAAATTGCCATGTAAGGAGACAGAATACTTGAGAGTAATGCTATTGAAAATGCGCAATATAGCACAGTTCCCTGTGCCCATATAAAGATTTCGTTTGTGGGTTATGAAATCGAAAAAGAATATATTGATAAATGTTATTATTCAAAAAGCTATACACTCATATCAATGTCGAAAGTATTACTATTAGACTAATAGAGTCGGAATAGAGTTTGCGAGCAATTTCCGTGTCGTTCGCCGTTTATTCTTCTTTGTTACCCAAGATGTTGTGTACATGTTCGAGGAAAAGGGCCGGCTGCAGATGCGGTATTGATCACCCCTCTTGTCCTCTAAGACTTGTTGGACTCTACTTTGCAGCTCATCCAGTGGATATCTGCAATGTCTGACCCATTCTCTAATTCGATCAACAGTTTTCGGGAATACATGCATTGTAGTGCCTTCAGATTTAGCATGGGTCTTCGAAGGGCAACCGCTAACCGAACAGGCAGGCATTGTTGAAAATTCTGAAAAGTAAATATCGACATTATTATACAATCTTGATGAATAAAAATGTGATACAAAAGTAAATGAACCATGCAATGTTCAATGCAAGGTTTGTTTTGGTCGCAGGAACTATACCAGTTCATCATGTGCGGTTTAGCATTTGCATAAATTGCAGAAATTTATAAATGATGTGACTAAACTCTGAACATGTGACTCGTCCCTTGGATGTTCTGTCTTGCAGAGAAGGAAACATGCTTACATTATAGACTGGACCCCCGAAGGATGCAATTCGATGACAATTGACACAGATGAAAATAAATAGATCTATTGATAGCATAACAATGGAAACTCAAGTCAATATCAATGAGACCAATGAACATAGCACTATTGAGTACTCTACTCGCAAATAGATAGAAATTTAAAAATCAGCGAAATATGACTAGGATACATGGCCTTACCTTGGCCAACAAACAGTTGGATTCAGCAAGCAGAGCAGTATGTTGCAGGAGAACAGGTAGATGGCCACAGGTAGCACACTGATGAGTTTGCTCGAAGCGTTCACTGAAGTTCATGGATAGCACGACGACGAGCAGATTAGCATAGATCTCAGTGGTTCTCAGGTAGCACGTTCAGGAGTTGACTTGCAAAGCACAAAGATGTTCTCATGAGACATATCAAGTGGTTTATAAAGTATTACAAACAGGGGTGTGTTTATGAATGAATGACGTGTGCATGTTGTGGTATTATGTGGTTTGCCGGGGGCCGGCCAGCGTGAGGAGGGGGTGCTGGCCGGACACACGGAGTCTGAGGAGGCCATGTGAGCGATGGGCCCTTGGCGAGGGATACCTTTTGAAGTGTACATGCTGTTTGGCACCTTGGCCGTTCCCGCCCCTGACAGCCCCCCATGGCAGCGCGCATCCACTGGTGCGAACCGCCTTTGACAGAGGGGGTTGGGATGGATGGGCCTGGGGCGTGCAGATAAGGCACAGGAAGACTGCTGAATGGAGACACACTTATGTGGATTGCAGGGGGGGCTTCAAGGGGGAGCCCTGCCTGGAGACACGGAGTCTGAGGAGGCCATGTGAGTGATGGGCCCTTGGCGTGGGATACCTTTTGAAGTGTACATGCTGTTTGGCACCTTGGCCGCTCGTGCCCTTGACAGCCCCCCATGGCAGCCCGCATCCACTGGCGCGAACCGCCTTTGATAGAGGGGGGTGGGATGGATGGGATGGATGGGCCTGGGGCGTGCAGATAAGGCACAGGAAGACTGCTAAATGGAGACACACTTATGTGGATTGCAGGGGGGCGGGCTGCTTCAAGGGGAGCCCTGCCTGGAGACACAGAGTCTGAGGAGGCCATGTGAGCGATGGGCCCTTGGCGTGGGATACCTTTTGAAGTGTACATGCTGTTTGGCACCTTGGCAGTTCGCGCCCCTGACAGCCCCCCCATGGCAGCGCGCATCCACTGGCCTTGTTGTTATGGACTTTTGTTTTTGTTAAACTAACCACTTTTTTATACTTTATATAATTATACTTCGCCTTTGATAGGGGAGGGCAGTGGATGGATGGATGGGCCGGTGGGCGTGCAGACAAGGCACAGGAAGGCTGCTGAATAGAGACACACTTGATTCATTTAAAAAATCGAAAAAACCTTTGTTAAAATATATGTGGCGTTTTATTTTGTTTCTTTTTTTGATGGCACAAAAATACAAAACTTTACACATTGTACAGGTCAGGTTGCAGCACAGCAAGGGAAAATCCCCTGTACTGACCGCTGTCACTCGGGAAAGTTTCTCTTATGGCACGAACGGCACAGGCGGGTATTACTCTTCGAACGCGGTGTCCAAGCCTCCCGTGAAGCCGCCACGTAAAGGAACGATAGGCCACCAGCCGGTACCACCTGTGAAAAAAAATGATACAAACTGTTTTTAAATGACCAAGATAAATTGATTAAACGTTTGTTGTCAATGACAATTGTTGTAACTAATGGCATTCTGCTCAGCCAAATGCTATCTAGACACTGCACACTATTGAACGACTTTCATGCGTTAAAATGATATGTAGATGTAATTTTGGATATAGGAGATGACCATGAAATAGTAGTGGCATCACAAGCAGATTATACTTACTCGTTACTCGGATTACGAGGATGAACAGTTGCGCGAAGTTCGTGCATAAGCACCATCATTATCCTCAACACGGACCGTGTGAGGCAGGCTGCCCTGAAGGCTGGCAGCTCGGTGATGCATTGCGGTCGTGGCTCGCCTTCCGAAATGTAGGCCACGCATCCTGAGTTTTCACAGCAGCAGCAGTTCTCCTCCTCGGTTGGCATTAGCTTGCACCGATTGCATGTGCACCAGGTGGAAACACTGTCCATGCGACTAGGTCAAGTGTCTTCATCCGTTGATTCGTCCTGCCAACTGCCGTACGAAGCCCAATCGTTTTCGCGTGTTTCCCTTTCCAGCAGTTCCTCCTCGGTATACTCGGGCTCGTACATGTAGGGCATTATTGTAGCCATTGGCCCTCATTACGAGTTCGGCCGGTAGCCATGCCGCTATTGGCGGCATGGCTGCCGCCGAAATTGCATCCGTGTCCGGGTCCTCGGAATGAGGACTTACCGGGCCATTCCGAGTTCGGATGGCCCGGTAATTCCTCCCTCAAGGACCTGGACACGGTCCTTCCCCATTCCCATTTCAGCCCTCATAGGGCTGAATGGGAATGGGAGAGGGAGCAAACAACGGGTCATAACGAGATGGCCCGTTGTTTGCTCCCTCTTCCCCTCGCGGGACCCGGTAAGCACGCCTGGTTTTCCCAGGTGTGCTTAACGTGTCCCGCGAGGGGACCTCGTAATGTGGCGGAACGGGTTGAACGGCGCTGTCACCTTTTACGGCGCCGTTTAACCCATTCCGCCAGGGTCGTAATGAGGCTCATTGTGTGGTAAACAAACTAAAATAATTTATAGCGATGGTACAGGTGTTCACACGGGCTACAAGCGGCAAAGGTAGCTGACCAGAGCACAGAAACGAGTCACAGAATACTCAAAGTAACACAGAGAGAGGAATGGAATCGAAAATCTGCTGCTGTGTGTTGTGAAACGGTCTGGTTATACTTATTGAGGAAAGAGGCGTCTTGCCATTTCCATGGCGACACGTCATTAGCTGAAGCACAGCGATTGTTGACACAAGACGTGCTTTGGCGTTGTGAAATGGGCGGTACGCGTCTGCTGATGACAGGCTCAGAGGCGGGGGATATGATTTAGTGCCACAAAAGCAGGTCAGCTAGGGCGATGGGGCAAGTGATAGGATTATCACAAAAGCCCTGGTGCCTGTTTTCGCATGCATTTAATGGATGAAAACTCGGGTAAGGTACATCGGAAATGTTTCTAAAATCGAGCGACTTAGGCATAAAAACACATGGTCGACCCGTAGGGACAATAAAACATTTTGACCAAACCATTCCTTTAATCTTTCTCGTCCCAGCACCACAGGCATTATGGATCTTGAAGTCCATAATGGATTTGAACCTTTTATGTCCATGTCTTTCTATTTGACTGTTGAACTGAATGTTATTAGAATTAGGACATGTTACAGGAATAATGTGGGATTTAACATTAGGCCTAAGATTTTTACCCAAGACAGAATCATGGCCATTTTAGATATCACATTAGATTTAGAAACCCCCAAGTTGTGTAACTTATTCTCTTTAGATAACTTTGCACAGAAGGTTCCTTAGGTTTTCTCATGAGAGGGATTTGTGCAATGACAGCAGGCCATGAGATACTTGGGAATTACGTAACACTCATCCTTATCTGAAAATAAATACTGCGTCCCTCCTAAAGGAGTCATCACTTCCCCCAGACAGCCATCTCCTCGCATGTGATCCCCACTCATAATACCACCCCTAGGGTTAGGATAAGGTAGCGTCTGCCTTCGCCTGGCCACATGGGAAGAGATCTTAGACTGAGATTTAGTGATGACTCCTGCAGAGTCATCAGAATAAAACAACAATAAAACACAACAACAACTACTATTCGCCCCCTTTATATCAGGTGGAGGGATCCCAGGCCACCTTAATTTACAGGGCCTCTAACTTAGATAGGGTTCTCAGAAAGGCATTTGTCTCAGATATTTTAGCTTTCAGAGTTTCTTTGTTTCTTTGTTTTTTCTGATTCATCGGAGAGTTATTTTAGTCTTCTCTTCCTTCGTGCTTCTCTCCTGCTCACCCTTCTTCTACTTAAGGATTGGCGAGAGTTGGTTTCTTCCACCTCCATAATAGAAAGTTCCTTATCTTGTTTTGGGGATTCTCCCAATGGCGACAATTATGATGACCCTTCCTCTTGGGATCCCTCCCCCACATTTGCCAATCTTCTGAACTCTTCCAGAACTGATTCAGATAGTGGCGTGTCATCAAAGCGAGGGTTGGGCTCTTCCGCTCACGTTCTTTCACTGTCTTCCCTTGCTCCTTGAATCATACACCTTAGTTGAGTCGAGATGTTCTGCATGAGTGCAGTGCATAAGTCGTCTTCTTTTCTTTTGGTGACTAGGGATTGTTGGATTGCTGAGAGATCTAGACCTTGTTTGGTTATTTTAATCCTAAGATCCTTCAGGCTGGGAGCTAAGGTGGAGTTTATTGCATTACTGTACCCCACTACAGAAGACTCTAGAGTGGCTATTTCTTTTGTTAGTTCCAGGATATCCCCGCCTGAGATTGTAATTCTCCTCTCAGCAGTTCAAAAACAGACACTAGAGAGTTTAGGACATAGTTGAGTGCTGAGAGGTTATTTTCGTTTGCTTGAGTTTCGGGTGTGACTTGAGAGTTGATCTGGGGGAGGCGTGATTCTACTTCTTCTACCCCACTTCTTTCTGCAACAATCCCATTTACCATGGAACAGTTGCCAGAGCCCCTGTCCATGGCTGAGATGTCCAGTCTTTCAATCTCCACTGATATTTCATTAAGAGGAGAGGAGGGTTGGAATTCAGCACTATCCCTGCTATCTCTCCTTATTTGAAGTTTTCCATTTTGGTTGTTTAGTGACACCTCTTCATCATTAACACTTTTACTTCTTTTTTTCCCAAAGTGATCTTCAATCTTTCTTTGGATTTTTTTGGCTGTGACTGTGTACTCTAAACCTCTTTTCCAAGCGTATGAGATGGAGTTTGGTTCCGACTCTAACTCCAGTCCCATCCCAGAAGTGTGAGGTTTGGCTCTGCATGTACTTAAGCTTGAATATTTTGGCTAGTTGACGGTGTGCAATTAGCATCTTCATTCAGAATGGCCATTCCACTTTGTTGGTCTCCTGCATTTATAATCTTTAATGATGGCGCTTCCCATTCTGGGGACTTTATGTCATCTTGCAATGGGTTGCTGCGCAATTTCATTCTCACAGTGTTTGTTGTTTGCGAAGCACTCGCCCAAAAAAATCAGAAAAAAAGCATGCCACTTCAGTCCTTAAAGTTTTGGCACGCCGAGCGGATTTGAAATTGTGCTCCTCCCTTTGCTGCCTTTTTAATGAATCTTTTCTTTGATACTGCAAAGTTTGTTTGTTGCTTTTTTTAATTAGAGAAAGTTGTTTTTTGACAGGATCTAGGGTAGTTTAGGCTGTGCACTCCTTAACAATATATAGATTGCCCTCGTACTAATGCTTTGGGTCCGTTCCGAGTGTCTTTTGATTCAAACAGGTGCACCCTGCCCCCCCCTCCCTGCTTCTGATCTTAACGTTAATCTTGGTACTTGCGGGCTTTATCGGTAGCAGCAAATGTTTCCAATTATGAACAAGATCAAAGAGGATACACCCCGACAGTCTGCCGCTCTGAATCGCCTGTTTGTTGCGAGTTTTTACTTTAATATCAATTCTTTTTAGCCACACAGCAATAAGAGTATTTAGTCTCTTCTGAGTCGGGATCACGTGATCTCAGTTACCACATTTATCTCAATGTCATAAACGAGCCCAGAAGATGTTATCAGGATCAAAGGGGACTCGCCCCGACAGTCTCCCTCTTAGCAGCTTCAGAGAAGGGATTTTACGACCATGTGACATAATTCAGCTTTTTTACACTAGAGGATCGTATTCCAGTTGAGTCATCGCGCAGGGTGATGTTAATTACCTGACTCTCCGGCCCCCCGACGGACCACAACAGACCACTTGAATCTCCACTCGCTCTCCGTGCGCGCTCTGTGCAGCAAGTGAGACTTTGTAGGCACCAACTCCACACTGCAGGAAATGGCTTCTCGTCTTCTCCAAAGGCACTAAAAGGCCCTAAAAATATACAACCACAGCCACGACAGACCACTTCAGTCTCCACTTGCTCTCTGCCATAAATGTCCTTAGTGCCTCAAAGCAGGTACAGATTACCAAGGTGGGTGTTGAAGTGGCAGAGAAATGCTGGACCTTTACTTTTTTTTTGTCAAATAATTTTTACAGTTCATATACATAAACCTCACATTTAAACATATAACAAAAATGTTGATATTAAAAGCAATGCAAATATGTTTCATCACATACATTCACATCTAATATAATGCTGGGATAAACATTTACCTTACAGTTAAAATTGTACAGTTCTAATTATAGTTCTTCAATTATATAATCAATGTGCTTACAATAACAATCCCAAATTCTATTAATGATATTATGAAAGCAGTCAATTTCCCTTCCAAACATCTAAGCCTGGAAACATTAGAGTAAAATGTGCTACAGTCCAGGGACGTCATTTCATCAAAATGCCAGGGGTAGCGGAACTGACAGCACACGACCCTTACTCTGATGACATTACAGAAAGTGATATGATTTGTCCCCTTCCCATGTGACATCAAGGGAAGTGATGGCACATGACCTTTCACCCCTCGACAAAACAGGAAGTGTCATCACATAGCATTGTTCCTCAGTAAACTAAGAAAAATATGGATACGCTATCACTGTAATATGATATACATTTCATACAAGAATGGATCACTATATGTAGCGTTAATATCAGTGTGTATAGACCTATATTACCAAATTACTGTGAATGCAAGCAGGCGTTCAACCCAGCAACCTGGACTATTGTACATCCCTTGGTCTAAACTGTAAGCAGACAGAGCATCTTGAAGAGGCCTAAACCCCAAAGGACAGACATCCAGTGCCTGCTGATGGTCTGGCCACACACTGCAAACAGCAACTGACCAGAAGACAATCTGAGGCTGTACCACTTCATGCTTTTACATGGGATGGTCGCTCCTGGGCTCCTGAAGACCGCTCCGATGTTTGCAGAGTTTTCAGGAAATTCTCCTGTGTTATCGAGTAGGTGTACCTTCTCCAATACTTTCACAGCATCCGCCATTATATTTCCATGCGCGCTCTCAAATACGGTCCGGTCAATGTTTGGAGGGACCAAGGGCTCTGTTGCTGATTTTCTTTGGTCCTCTTCTGCTGTTAGGAGCCTTGATGCAAATTCTGGGTTTCAATCATGGTAAAACCCTCATTTGGCAACTTTTCCGACCATTGTTTGCTCCTCAGTGAGGGAAACGATGGCTTAAGCTGCCATTACATCTGCGCCCCGCTCGTGGTCCCCACCTGCCACTTTTCAGAAGCTTGTGAACCATGTTCTAAATGGGATGGATGATTTCTGCTTAGCATATCTGTATGATATAGCAGTCTTCAGTGTGACCTGGGAGGAACATGTAGAGCACCTTAGAATTGTGTTACAGGCTATTCAGAAGACCCACTTGACCAGCAAGTGCCAGATTAGTCAAGGATCAGTAGTTTACCGGACATAAAGTAGGTGGAGGGAGCATTCAGCCTCTACCCAGCAAAGTACAAGCAGTACAAGACTGGCCTACCCTCACTACCCAAACCCAAGTGAGAGCCTTCTTAGGGCTCATTGTGTACTACCGAAATACTATGGCACCATAACCGCCCCTCTTAATGCTTTCACTACTCCTAAGAAGGTCACTTGGTCTGAGGAGTGTGAGAAGGCCTTCAATGGCTTAAAATACTCCCTGTGCCAGGCCCTGTTTTCAGGGCCCCTGACTAAAACCATGCTCCTTGAGATGAGGGCCTTGAGATGGTGGGCCAAGGGCACCAATCTACTATGGGGAATGCCATTTCAAATACCCACGTCCACTCTACTTCTAAGGATGGACGCCTGGCTGTCAGGGTGGGGTGCCAATTTGGGAAATCTACAGGCGAGGGGGGTGTGGTAAGAAAAATAATCTTGTCAGCACATAAATGTGCTGGAACTCAGGGCCATCCGATGGGCCCCGATATCTTTCCTTGCAGTTCTCACCGGTCAGGTGGTGACGATGCAAATGGACAAAACAATGTTGATGCACTATACAAACAAGGAGGTACAAAATTATATGATATTTAATTTATAGCACGCCTACACACAAGTGTTCAGTTCAAACATTGGATTGAAAAACACAAAAGGGGTAGTGCTGCTACTTGGAAAGGGTGCACCCGATTTTGTCATTGAATGAAGCAAAACATATTGGTTAGATCGGGAACCTTTACCGGTTTTACTAATGGAATGTATCCTAAGGTCGGTAGCCCATGAAATTGTCCAGGAAGAAAACCACATACTCATAAGGGGCTGTGGATATAAATTGATTGTATTAAGAAAAAAATATAAAGCTTTCTTGTAAACACTTACATGTATAGACGGAATTCAAAAATACAGACCAAAACGTATGTGTCATAAACAAAACTACAATAAACATATTACAATCCTTGACTTGGTGTGGTTTGAAAGGAAGTCAAAAACACAACATAAGACTTAAACAAGAATGTTTTGAAGAAAATCAAAAACATAGCATGAAACATGCAAGAAAAACATATGTATTCTAAATGTGTATGTAAATAGACACATATGTAAATCAGTCAAAAACCTGTGTTCTTAGAAAAAGCCCAGATTCAAGATATCTGGTGCATGAACATTTTCTACCCTGCAGGGAAAATTGCACATAAATTAAATCTTTCTTAACAGGTGGTAAAGGATGTTGAGTACGAGCCAAAGTGGACCTGCTTTGTGATGGTCTACCTTCTCCTTGACCTGGCAAAGTAGTAAACAGCCTAGTTCTTTGTCTCCTCTGAAATGCCTCCATTATTCTTTGCATGGATTGCATTAGGGCCAGGTCAAAAGGATCCGTCATGTCTTCCATGACTGGTTGCCAGTGTGGGCTATGTTCTTTAAGTTGTGTTGGTTGTAGCTCCTCCCCCTCTGAATTATCCTCCTGCAGGATGAGGTCTGGCAATTCTGCCATTTCTGTTATTGGAGACCGATGTGCAGTTCCTTCTAAGGTCCCTAACTGCTGTGGAGTTTGTGATTCCAGGGCAACTAGCTCATTCTCTGGGTGGATTAACTGTAGGAGGTTCATCACCGATGTCTGCTGCCGTGGTCGCTGGAGTGCCAGTTGATGGGGCCTTTTTCTGCTGTTTGGCGTTGTCCATCGACGGAGTGTCTATCAACGATGATGTCCACGTAGACTAGTGTTGCTTTGTGGAAGAATGCTTCGGTGACGGCTATTTCAACTTGAGGTCTTTTTCGACGAGGTCATGGATCAACAATGATTTGTCCATTGACGGGCCAGGCATTTTGGACGGCACCAGGCTGCTCCTGGACGGTGGGGAAGGTTTATTGAACTAGCAAATTCTTCAACGTTGCGCTCGGAGTGTGCCCATTTCGATGCAGAATGAAGTCGGGAAATGCCAAGGAGAAATCGGGGACCACTATTAAGGAAATGCTCCAACATCCAAAACGGGTTTCTGATCTGGCACCACCAATGAAGGATGTGGCGCAACCAGCCACTAAGGGGATATCTTACACCTGTTCCAATCCATACAGCAGGAGATGGTGACGACCACAAAGGAATTGAAAAGTTTCTTTCAAGAACTATCCCACGCGGTTGAACAGAACAAGTCTAAACTTGGAGAGCTGGAATCCGCTACCAACACAAACTAACGTTGTACGCAAATGACCTCCTTTGTTATATGCAGGATTCCCATGTCACGTTGCCTCATATCGTCTCGCTGTTGGAACGTTTTCACATGGTCTCTGGTTTTAAAATTAACTTCACAAAGTCAACAATACTTAATATATATCAGAAATGCCTGAGGCAGTGTAACGCCTGAATGTGTCCTTCCCTTTCTGGTGGGCTTTAAAGTCTCTGAAGAACTTGGGGGTCCATTTAACCGCACGCTACGCGGATCTGTATGTGGCCAATATCTTGCTGCTGTTTGCCAGAGCATAGCAAGATCTGGCACTTTGGGGGGACCCGAAAATTTCCTGGCTGGGAAGGATAACAGCTGCTAAAATGACTCTGTTGCCGCACCTGCTTTATGCATTCCTGACCTTGTCGATCTGGATGCCAATGTTGGTGCTAAAAGATTTGCAGTCATACGTTTTCTGATTTTTATGGTCCGAAAGAGTCTGAGGGTGGCTAGGCATACACTAATGGCAGCTACAGGGGTGGGGGGATTGGCGGAGCTGGATATTGAAAGCTACTTATATGCAGCCCAACTGGCGCCTGTTTTAAAGAATCAGGCAACGGTGCAAATTAGTAGGATGCCCAGGGGACACCCTTACGTTCTAGGTGTTGGCATTATCCGAAAACCAGGAAATGGAGTGTGCAGGGATTGCCGACATCTCGGGCTACACTGGAATATTGGGATAGAGCAGCACATAGGCACACCACAACTACTTTTCCCTCTCATATGACAGGTTTCTGGGATAATGCTGAGTTTCCCCCAGGGATGGATAAGGGGCAGTTTGTCTGCTGGAAGGAAGGGGGTTTGTGTAGGTTGGGCCAGATGTACAGGGATGACCATCTTCTCACATTTGAGGAATGTAAGCAAGCTTACATGGTTGAAGACATAGATGGGTTTGGAAATGTGCAGATTTGGCATTGGTTGGCTCAAACAAAGGTATTGCCCAAGGGGAGGCGAGAGACAACTCGTTTTGAGGATCTGTTTATAGGTGACCCACCATCGGCTAAACTCTTGTCCCTTTACAATGTGCTAAATGAAACAAAGTTTAAACCCCCACATGGATATATGGTTTATTTATTTATTGGTTGCTTGTTAGGCAGTTATACAGCAAGTAGAATACTGTTTCAAAGCATCCACAGGGCGAAGGGAGGGAACAAGGGAGTAAAACACATTACAAAACGCAATATTACAATATTTAAAGTAGTGTAGGGAAAAGGGACAAACCTACTATGCCTTGTGGTTATTCTGAACATGCAAGTGCAGCAAGGAAGAGGGCAGAGGAGGTAAATGCTGGGGAGTCCAAGCTGATGGGTGGGCCACAGATGAAGTGCTTGGGTTGTTAAGTGCTACACGGTCTGAAGCCATGTTAGGTGTAAGTGCGAACCTCCAGGGCAGAGGGTGTTCGCAAGGCAAGTGCTGCGGGTAGGCAGGAGCGGGGGCGATTGGGTGTGGGAGGTCAGGGGCCCGAGGATGCATAAGGGCCCATACACCAATCACAGCAACTGTGGGATTGGCAGAGGAGGCAAGAAAGGAAAGTTGAGGTAAAGAAGAAAGTCTTGAGGAGTTTCCAGAATTTAAGAAAGTCCTGCTCAAGGCACAGAGGGAGGGGGCGGCTGTTCCATGGGAGAGAGCCAGCTAAGGAAAGCGATCAACCACCCACCCTCTGTATAGTGAAACGCTTTACACACAAATAGTTGGTGCCAGGGGAACGTAGTGGTCTAGATGGAGAGTATTTAGTAAAATAAAGTTGAAGATAGTGTGGTCCCCTGGCCCAGACAGCCTTGTGGATGATGTAGAGGGATTTTAATGTAATCTGTGCAACAACCGGGAGCCAGTGAAGGCGTTTTAGGACAAGAGAGATGTGGTCCCTGAGCTTAAAGCCAAGAATAAGTCTTGCTGCCCTGTTCTGGATTAGCTGGAGGGGTCGCAGAGTGGAAGAAGGAAGATTCAGGAGGAGTCTATTGCAATAGTCAAGTCCAGAGAGAACCAGGGCTCGGGTAACATTGAGCCTCTAGGGGAAAGTGAGAAAAGGTAGAAATCCATTGAGAAGGAAGAGCTGAAAGTCAGACATCTTGGCAATGTGCTGGGAGGGAGGAAGGAGAAAGAGCAGTCGAAGATTACTGCAAGGTTTCTGGCTTCAGGAGAAGAAGCAGTGAGAGAGCCCAAGCAGGAAGGCCAGAGTGGAGGGAGGAAGGAGGGAGCAGGGGTCCTGATGGGAAGGATCTCAGTTTTACAGGCGTTGAGGCAGAGATCGTTGGAGGTGCACCAGAAATGGATGTCAGATAAGCAGTCAGAGATGATGGAGGGTGCAAGAGCGTCAGCAGGAAGTTTGAAAATGAGTTTTGTGTCATCTCCATAACACTGGAAGTTGGAGGAAAAGGAGAAGATGAGGCGTGCAAGCAGAGCAAGGTAGATGTAAAAGAGCCAAGGGGAGAGGATAGAACCCTGGGGGACACCACAGGTGGCGAATGAAGCAGGAGAGGAGAAGGTGCCCAGGGTGACTTGGGAAGAGCGGTCAGTTAGGAAGGATGTCAGCCAGTCCAGTGCCCGTTCCAAGATACCAAGGGTATTGTGGAGCCTTTGCATGAGGATGAAGTGGCTGACCGTGTCAAAGGCAGAGGAGAGATCGAGAAAGATGAGGACAGCTGGGGAGTTGGAGTCCAGAGATGCAAGCAGCTCTTGACAAGTGTTCAGAAGAGCAGTTTCCGTGCTTGATGGGCGTGGAGATCACCAGCAAGTTCGGTGTGCGAGTTGAGTTGGGGCAATGCCACCTTCTCCAGCAGCTTCCTCAGGAAGGGGGTGATAGAAATAGGGCGGTAGGATCTGCTGAAGATTTTTTCAGGAGGGGGTGCACAAGGGAGTGCTTAAGGGAGGAAGGGAAAGATCCAGTGGCAAAAGAATGCTTGCAGAAATCAGCGAGTGCAGGGGAAAGAGAGACAATGTTATCTTTGATGGTCCGGGATGAGCAAGGGGAATCCTGTTTAGAAGAGACTTCATGGAGCGGACAACTTGGTAACTTCTTCAGATGTGATGGGGAGAAGGAAGAGAAGGGGATGGAGGAGGGTGAAGGGGCAAGGGGGTGTGGGATGGGTTGGGAGGCTGGGTAACAAGGGTGTTCAGGATGTCCTGAGTTTTGGTAGCAAAGTGAGTGCCCAGCGTGTTGCAGAGGTCCTGGGAATGAGAAGGGGAGGAGGCGACTGCGGAAGGGTTGTGTATGTGGGCTCTTTTCTTGGCACGGATAGAGAGTCTGTATTACCTTTGTAGCAGGCGTCAGGCTAGTTTGTCAGAGGATGAACCTGATGTTTGCCACTTCCGTTCCGCCACATTGCACTTTTGTTTCAGTGCTGCAAGTTGGCAGTCGTACCAGGTGTTATGCTTAGAGGCAGGTTTCAGGCAGACTGGGGCAGGAATGTCAAGAGTAATGGTGATGTACAAGTGGTCGTTGCTGAGAGCAGAGTCCGAGGTAGAAACTGATGTGGGGGTGAAAGGGGATGAAGGTGGAAATGAAGGCACCAGCTGACACTCGTTTTGTTAGTGAACAAGGTTGGCAGGGCTTTTGGCGCTGTGGCCAGAGGGCCAAAGGCACCCAGGTGGGGGGGAGAGGAGAAATGGTGTGGCCAGGAGAGAGGGGTGGCTAGTGAGGATAGAGAGAGAGGTCAGAGTGTATGAGGGTGCCCAGAGTGTGTCCAGCCAAGTGGGCTGGACCAGAAGGGAGAAAGGAGAGGGAAAGAGAGGTGCAGAGGTCAATGAAGAGAGTGAATGCTGAGCCAGGGGAGTCCAGTTGGATGTTGAAATCACCCAGGAGGAGGAGGTTGGAAGTGGATGAAAATAAGGAAGAACAGAAATGGGCCCATTCAGAGAGGAACAGGGTGGTGGCGCCAGGAGGTTGGTAAGTGGTAGCAATGGTCTAGGTGGAAATGAGACAGACGACCAACTTGAAACCATGCTCTCAAAGGAAGAGTAGAACTTGGTGGGTAAAATGGAAGCAGGAACCCACTCAGGGAAGATTAAGGAAATCCCCACCCCCCCACTGCGGTGAGGTTGAAGCTTGGAGATAATCTTGAAGCCATCAGGGAGGATGGAGTCAAAAGTAGTGACTGAGCTGGCATTGAACCATGTCTCGTCAGAGCAAGAATGTTGAGGTCAATGTCTTCAAGAAAGAGGCAGATGTCAGCGGAGAGTTTGTTGGCTAAGTGGGCGTTAATGTCATGATGCCTACCCCCGGGGATCCAGATCAAGTCCAGCAACCCCGGAAGCAGGCATCAAGTTATTCCAAGCAAGCCCAACAACCCCTGCTAGGGGCTATTTCGGTGCAGTCCTGGTGTCTATGGCGCCAGGCTCATATGGAGAGTCAGTCCTGGCGCCATATGCACCAGGCTCATAGATTAAAATGTACCTGATGCAGACCATGCTGCAAACTTACCTGATGCAGACTATCCCACGCGGTTGAACAGAACAAGTCTAAACGTGGAGAGCTGGAATCCGCTACCAACACAAACTAACGTTGTACGCAAATGACCTCCTTTTTTATATGCAGGATTCCCATGTCACGTTGCCTCATATCGTCTAGCTGTTGGAACATTTTCACATGCTCTCTGGTTTTAAAATTAACTTCACAAAGTCAACAATACTTTATATATATCGGAAATGCCTGAGGCAGTGTAACGCCTGAATGAGTCCTTCCCTTTCTGGTGGGCTTTAAAGTCTCTGAAGAACTTGGGGGTCCATTTAACTGCACGCTACGCGAACCTGTATGCGACCAATATCTTGCTGCAAACAAGATCTGGCACTTTGGGGGGAAGTGCTGCAAGAGCTCCAAGCCAAAAGAGGCTTGGAAGGGACTACTTTACCTAGGGACTATTTTTTACTCGGTGGGGTCGAGGAGGAATACTTACCTGGGACTACTTTGGAGGCTATTTAAACCACGCCCGAAGAGCAGCACACGCTTCACGTTATACTGCATCCAGCAGCATAACGCTCACCGTGCCTGCAAGTCTGCATCCAGTCTTCTGCCACGCCCGCCTCGAGTCTGGAGCTCCTAGAAAGAGGGAGAAAGAAGGAGAAAACGCACTCCGGCACCTAAGGGGAACACAAGAACAGCAAGGTGAGCCAAGGGAATAAACAGAGGCAATATTAGTTACCCCCCATAGACTTACCTGATTTTACCGCCGGGGGTACTATTCCTCTTCACGGGTCGGCGCAGCCTCCACCGCATCTTCGCCACACCCCGGCCCCTAAGGGGAACAAAAGTACAGCAACGTGAAACAAAGGGACAAACAGGTGAGATAGGTGATAGTGTAGCAGTTAGAGAAGTTGGATAATGATGAGACCCATGGGGGCGGCAGAGGTAAGTCGAGGAGTGAAAGAAGAGTGGCTGCACAGCACAGTTCAAGCTGAACTCCAGGCAGCCTAGTGGAAGTAGTCACAAGGCATAAAAGCAATCCCGAAAGGAAATAGAATTTTAGGAGACAAGAGGTGCACAGATGTAAAGGTACACACACCTAACTTCGATTTTTAAAAAAGGAGGCACAAAAGCAATGCTAGAGGTGCACAGATGTAAAAGTACACGCACCTAAATTCGATTTTTTAAAAAGGAGGCACAAATGCAATGCTAAAGGTGCCACAGATGTAAAAGTACACACACACCTAAATTCATTTTTTTTTATAAGGAGGCACAAATGCAATGCTAGAAGTGAACAGATGTAAAGGTACACACACATACATTCAATTTTATTTTTTAAAAGGAGGCACAAATGCAGTGAGAGAGAAAATATGTAGGTAGTAGAGGCAAGGAAGGCAGAGTACATATGCAAAGTAAATTGTTCAGATGGATCGGTGGAGGCTGCAATGGAAAGGTTCGGCCATCACTCACTTGCAGATCTGCAGGAAGCATAGATGTGCACGGATCAGAATGAAAACACATGTTGGAAGCAGTAAGTAGTTCGGAGGCTGAGCCATGGTTTGTGCAGTGGTCAAAGTGGTTGGGAGCGGTTTACTGTTCCTATACTTTTAGTTTAAAAAGAAACTGTTCCAGAATGGTTTCATTTTAAAATAAAATTGTAGGAAGAATTTGAAACTTGCACTGAACGTTCCCTTAAACAGCAGTCGCATGTGTTTGGGGGTTTGTATTGTGTGTAGGAGGGGGTGTGGCGATAGGGTTGTGGGGAGCGGTGGCAGGCCAGTATGGAACACATACATAGTTCCACTACTTCTATTCGTACACTTCGACCACTGGGTTTGTGTATGGGGCATGCAGGCACTCCTCAGCCCGGACAGGCACAGGCAGGAGCCTGAGCGGTGGGCCTTGGGTGGGCGCCTGCTTCTGCCTGCCGGCGTAAGCGATTGGCTCTTGTGTGAGGCCCGGCCGAAGGGTGGTGCAGCTGGGAGGCTGTGGTAAAGCAGTGGCCATGATCCAAAGCACACAAAATACTGATTCATTTACCAGCCCATCTGGTCAAGTAAATGAAAACCGATTTTTGAAATGGAGCCAGCAACTCCAATAACATCAGGCAGTCTTCCGTTGTTGAACCGCAAAATCTGCAGTGTTTGGGGTGCTCACTGTTTACGTTTCCATTATTGCAGTTTAAATGTGCAGATTAAGCCCATCAGGGTTTACCTTGACTTCCTTTGAGTCCACACTGCTCCTGCACCAACCCACGTGAGTCTGGGGGTCAGATCGATGCCCCGATGCTATGTGAATGGCTGAAGGTGGGAAGAGGACATAGGTAGGCCCATAGAGGATCTGACCTGGTTTAACATTTGGAAAAGGGCAAATAGGTCAGCCCTGGTGGTTCAGTTTAGGGAAAGTCTTAGGAGGGAGAGAGGCCTGTAGATAGGTACGAAGACATTGTAGCAAACATACGGTCCAAAGAAACACTTACACACTGATGTATTGTAAAAATATATGTTTATTTTATATATACACAGGCAAAGAGAATTCTTCAGAAAGATATGTACTCTTAGAAGTTATAAACACATTACAAAAACCAACACAATGCTTATGGTACATAAACCAAAGAATAAAACTTATTTATCAAAGCAGAATGCAGTTCAGGGTGAGTAAAAATTTGAGATACACATTTAGAACAGCATTGCTTATTCATGGGGAGTAAACCCAGTGTAGTTAGACTTTTAGAATGACCCACGGCAATGCAAGGTAAGCAGACCCTACTGGTAATAACCAACAGTGTTATTCTGTTTCAGAAATACTCTAGGTATTCCAACACTGTTACACGTGAACTTGGCCGCTGTATAAGTTAGTCTAATACACTTACACTACCAAACAGGCAAACACTTGGTAAAATATGTAACTTATTCTTCTCTCAGGAAAGGGATCCAGTTACACTTAGATTATTTTTCAGAAGGCAGTTCAAAGGGAAGTAATAACGTGTGAATTACTTTTCAGAAGGGCAGTAAGCCACTCGTGGATCAGTAAAAACTCAGGCTACACTTTTGGAATGGCAATAAGCTATTCAAGGTGAGTAAAACCCTAATTGCTCATAAACTCATACAAGTATGCTATTAAAGGAATAGTTAGTTATACCAACAAGAGTTGAACAGAATTTGGAGGTAAGAACTCTATATACTTTTCAGAGGGGCTCTAGTAACTCTAGGATACGTAAGAAATCTGTATGACTATTTTAGAAATGCAGTAAGCAGTTCAGGGTAAGCAAAACCCAATGTTACACATTTAGAATGGCATCAGCTATTCAAGGTGAGTAAAACCCTATTGGTAAACTTGTACACGTATTCAGTTCAGGAATAATCAAGTAAAACCAACTCAGTTACTTTCTAGAAGAATGGAACACAACTCACAGGTAAGCAAATGGTAAGTAAAACATCTTGTATACTTTTAAGACTGACAATAAACAACTGAAATGCAAGTAAGAACTTCAGTGACACTTTTCTTATTCTGTTATATGAATCAAAGTTACACACTTACACACTAACACTGTTACAGGTAAGTAGCACTTGTTATATATTTTCAAGACATAGGCCTATACCTTGGAGGTCCTTCCCTTTTCTAGGGCATGAGTCATCTCAGAGGCAGAAGGGGGACACTAGTGGTCTAGTGGCCAACAGTAGGCAGGATAGGCAGAGATGCAGGAAAGTCGGAGTTCCAGAGGATTTCTCATCCAAAAGTACAAGCTTCAGAATGAGTAGAAAGTGTTCAGGGACTTCGTAGAAGGCTCTCTATGTGCGTTCCAGTGTTAGGGCTGGGCGAACAGTATGGGCTACACAGGAGCAACACAAAGCTTTAGGTAAGTATTACCCAAGCCAACACAGTACCTCAGCAGCAAAGACGAGCTTGCAGGCGGACGCCTTCACGATGCAGCAGCACAGGACCCGGTCTCTGGTTTCTTGGTCCTGTTGAAAGAAATGACACTGGATGGGAACCTGCAGCAGCAGTCGACAGAAAAGGCTTCCAACAAAAGCTTCTTCAGCTCTGTGAATTTGGCGCCCTTTTCAAGGAACCAGATGAAGGACGTACATCACTGGTTGAATTCACCTTGCTATCTTGGTTCAGCACTTTGGTGAGGGGACTTCAATGGGTCGAATCTTTTTTCTGGAGGTCCTGCAGGAGTCCACCAAAGTTTTAGCGAGAATCGGACATCAGATGATGCTATCCTCAGGCTCGAGGCCCCCTGGTATTGGTGGTTTGCAGCCCAGCAAGGTTGCAGGTCATCGAGGGATGGCTTGCATTGCAGGTCTTCTCAAGATTAGTGAGTCTGACCAGCCTAAATGTCAGAGTAGTCTTCGGGGCTCATAGGTTTCATCAAAGAAGGGGTTAGCACAGGCAACAGTTACTCAGCAAGCATCTCCAGTTGCTGAAAGTTGCTACTGCAGTCTTCTCTTCTTCATCTTCAGATTCAGCTCCAGTGGTCGACATGTCTTCAGCTTCCAGAATCGGATATGTATACAGAAACCCACACACAACCTGTGCAAACTCTCCCTGCAGTTTACAGAAAGGGGCGGGTGGCTGTTTAATCAGGACAGCCAGCCCCCCAGTGGGAACTGGTTTCACTCAGGCATTCCAGAAGACAAAGGGCTGCAGAGTTCTGGACTCCTCCCTCGTTTCTTGTCTTCACAGACACTCTGAAGCCCCGGGGGCTAAGCAAAGGGTTCCCCCTGAAGACAAAACTCACTAAAGCACACTAAAAAGTGCAAAAAATATGTACTGCCCAGGCTGCTGCTACAGAGCAGTGGCAAACGTTGCTTACCAGCTCTGTGTGATTATCTTCTGTGAAGTTGGGTATTTGAATTTGGTGTTAAGTTACCATTCAGAATTATACATTTTTAACATTTCAACATCTTTCCATGTTGTGCTGTTTGATGGGTTGTGTATTTTAAAATGTAGTTGAGAATGCTTCAATGTTACCAACAATGTATGTTTTGTATTTTCCTGTGATGTCATTGTTATGGGAATTATATTTTTGAAACTTGAAAATTCCTACATCACAGGATGTTGGCAAGTATGTAATGTAGTGTGTAGAAACACAGCCGGGCAGAGGCAAGATTCTAGGTTTAATAGATCTTGCTGCTTTAGCTAAATTTTTAGTTCGTCACTAGTTGCCAAACCACATCCCGATAATACTTTTTAACCTCATGTTGTAGGCTCTAAGCACCTTCTACTAATGTCAGCCCCTGAAGAAAATCCTGACACCAATATAGGGGATTGGAGTATGTAGGACAACACTGTAGGGTGCATCACGTGGTTTATCAAAGTCGAAAACCTGACAGCACCCACAAGAATGATCAGCTATATTGCCATCAAACGGCTGTATTGTTAGTTGTTGAATGGTGCCAAGGTAGTACTCAGAGCTTGATCTAATCTTTTTTGTTATATGTATGTATAATTGTTATTTTTCTCTGTCTTGGAACAAGACATTGTGCACCGCATATTGTTTGTCAATTCATGATTGTTAATTGTTTATCATTTGTATTTATTAATTAAAATGTTAATTTTAACTGCATGATATAACATCATCTGGGTGTCTTGGGGGTTATTTGTTTTCCCTTGACACATCAGTAAGGAGGATGGATGGTTTTGCTGACTTTAGGGTCAGTTTTCAGACATAGCTCTGTCACATTGGAACAGTGCATTGAAAGCTAAAGAAAACTGGTGCCAGTTTGAAACCAGGAAAGCGTTATTAATGTCGAAGACAACAACAGTCTATGTATTGACTTGTAATGTTATAAATTAAAATGTTGGTAGGAATTTTTTGAAATTAAACAGCACAGTGTACCATCTTTCTATTTTATTGGCAGTTTTTCGATTGCAATATGATTCTTATTCAGGATATGCTGAACACAAAGTCATTGAAAAGTATTTGATAAGAATGGCTTACGCTTTGTCAATACAATAGACGTCAATAGACCTTTCAGGCATACAAAATCATATGGTGTTCTGAGCGGCTTGGGCAATGCTTGTTTTGCCATTTACTTGCTAAATTGAACATTTAACACCAGTAACGCATTAGATTATGCGGCTGCAGATTAACCATTTTAGTTATGCACAGTGGCAGCAAGTTCACTGTTAGTTGAAAAAGCAGACATATTGGTTCAGGGGCATCCAATTACTGAGCAGTGCTTCATGCTGTACAATCATTTCTTCTAAAAGGGAAGGCCCAGCATATATCAAACTGATGTTTAATCCAATACAAGAAGTTGACTTCTGATGCTAATATAACTATAACCTGCTATTACAGTTTGAATCTTGCTTCTTTACTACCGACACCCTCAGATGGGGAGACATACGATTACTTGTCGATAACTAAATCTCCTGCCTCTGAAAATTGATGTGATTGGATTGGTTTGCACTGTATTTTTCTACAGTTGCCCAGAACTATTGCAGTAATTGTCCAGTATGTCGGGCTCATAACATGGGGCAAGCTGTAAAGACATTGCCTTACGCACACCCAGTACCAGAAGGTACCCTTTCTGAATGTGCAGCTAGATTTTATGTAGTTACAGTTATGTGACTTGCAGAAGAGAATGGAACATAGAATCAGGGGTTAGAATGTATTTAGAAGATTGTGGCTTGGGGTTCTGAACTCAGCAATTGGAGAGCCTGAGATGGAGAGAGGAGGCTGTGCTGGCGTTTGCTACGTGTAATCTTCAATAAACACGTTATAAAGCACATTATCTGGTTTGGCTTGTGCTTTATATCAATGGTGAGGAGTTAAAGGGGTAGTTGGGTCAGAAATGTTATTGGACTAATGGATCAGGCATGTTTTTCATAGGTTACATCGGTCGTTCTTAAATACATTTCCAATGCAACTTACCAGAGTTTTTCTCACTTTCCCACATGTGAAAATGACGGCTCAGGTACCGCCATCTTGCGTTATTCTTATCCATTGATCTATCGACCGAAGTAAAGGGCCCTCGTGGCACTGATTAGGATCGCCCGCGCATAACGCTGACATCACTAGACACTCACAACCATTTCACAAAGCCAGTGCGCGTCTCATGTCAAGGTCCTCTGTGCGTGATCTATTGACATGTCTTTGTGGAAATGGCAAGACGCCTCGTTCCTCGACAAGATGAACAAACCCTTTCGGATCACACATCACTGGAGTTTCTTGTTCCTTCATGTCAGTGTATTTCATTTCGAGCCCACCTGACTTGTTTCTGCTCTGTTCAGCTCTCTGCCAAGTATGACACACAGAGAACTTGCACTTATACGGCCTAAAATCAATTAACCCAGTAGTTGCTTTTAATTTCTTGGTTTCACTTAGGGTGAGGATTCTCCACCCTTGGGTCCCCCTCTTTCTGGCGTTGACCCCTCTCGAATCTTAGCCGCTCTCGGTGGAGTTCACTATGGCTTTCCTTCTTCACAAAGTCTTTTTAAACAGTTCCCGCGGACATCTCTCGGCCGGGTACACTCTAGTCAACACCCTGTTTCTTGGACTTTAGACTTTGCCCTCTTGGGATTCACTTCCCTTGTTTGTGGTCGTTTGTAGATCAAAGTCTTTGAATTGTACAGGGATTTTGCTTGACCCTCAGTATGACCACTTTGACCTATTTCGGTGGCCTTCCTATGGACTCTTGGTTTCTATAGTTTCGCTCAGATGGGGATCGACCAGAGTATCTTGAGTTCACACCCACGTGGTGCCGGTTTCCCTCTGCAGCTGGTCTGCCCTTAACACATTTACTATTCTTTCATAGTTCTTTGAACTTGGTTCAAACTTGCCAAACTTGAAACACTTGTGTATAGGCGCATTATAAATGCCATAACATATCATATCAATAACACAGCCCGGTTCTCATCGGTTCTCCCCTCGACTCACCGGCTGTGATGAACCACTTGGTCTCTCTTCTTCATTGGATTCAAGGCTAGTACCACAGTTGCAGGAGCTTCCCTAGCTCCTGCTATTTGGCGTAAACTTGCCCCTTGTACCGTTGACATCTGCAGCAAGACACTTGCACTATTGTTCACGGTCTTAGACTCTCTTCCACGAAGGATCTGTTGGTCTGGTACGAAAGGGGCAAGGTCCCTTCTCTCCTCGCCACCCTCTCGAATTTCTGCCGCCTTTCTCCTTCTCTTTAACTGCCGAGCCTGATTAGCCATCTCATCATGCTGTCTGCCATGCTCGTACTATGCTCTCGGGCTCCGCCTTTTATCCCTGTGGGGACGGGAAAGGGCCGTCAGGTGTGTGTGATTCAGGTTAATTGCCTGACCCTTGTATTGGGGCATGTCAGGTAAACGGCTCTGGTGTTAGTCCATTGTCCTTTGTTTCGTGCGAAAGTGTTCGTGTCGAGAAAAAGGGCGGGTGGTGGTTTTGAATGTCCTACATGAGAGGATGGGGAAAAGATGTCAAATGGAGGGGAATACCACATCTCTCCCATCAGTGTTCCACTCCCACTCCCTGAGGATCCCCCATCCAGGTGATTCTCCCTCACTGGTCCACCCCCAGGAACCAGATCCAATAGCGATGGACGTGTCCTGTCCACCAGGATAACAGATCCCTGAGGACTAGCTAGCGAGACACCTTGAGGTTTCTCACATACCCTTCCATCCTCCATGCGATGTAGCCAGATTTGTTTTACAGGGGAACCGGGAAAGAAAATCCATGTTTCCCTGATTTTTTCCTTTCCGGTGTTCCACCGTGAAATAATAGGGTTGTAGGTCTAGAAACCATTTCATGACCCGAGGGTTGGACTCTTTGCGTTGGCTAATCCAGACTACAGGTGATTGGTCAGTAACCACAGTGAACTTTCTTCCTAAAAGATAGTATCTGAGATGGATAATGGCACACTTGATTGCTAGGGCCTCCATTTCCACCGTGGAGTAGTCTTTATTACGTGGGAATAACTTGCGACTGGTGTGTAGTATGGGATGTTCTATTCTGTCTCACATTTGGGACAGGACGGCTCCTAACCCTGTAAGGGAGGTGTCCATCTGTAACACAAATTCCTTCAAGAAGTCGACTACCTTTAGGATTGGGTTTTGGCATAGTGTTTGCTTTAGGATGTTATAGCATACCTTGTCGTTCTCGCTCCACTGAAGTTTCTGGGGTTCAGCATTTTTAAGTTTATCTGTCAGCCGTGCCGTTTTATCCGAAAAGTTGGTGATAAACCTACGGTAATATCCTATTAACCCAAGGAAAGCTCTAAGGTCTCTTTTGGTCTTGGGAGTTGGAGTATCCAAGACGGCTTTTACCGTTTCATGTTGGGGCAGTACAGTTCTGTTCCCGACGAAGATGCCAAGATATTTCACGGCGGATTGGGCAAATCTGCATTTAGCTAGATTTGCAGTTAGGCCAGCATTCCCAAGGACTTTCATGATGGTATAAAGATGGAAGAGATGGTCTTCCCAGGTCTTACTATAAATGGCAATATTGTCAATGTAAGCTCCACAAAAGTCAAAATAGGGATGTAGGATGTTATCCATAAGACGTTCGAACATAGCTGGCGCACCGTGTTGGCAAAAAGGAGGACTTTAAACGGGAATAACCCTAGGGGTGTTGAAAACACAATCTTTTCCTTATCTGGACAATATATACAGCGACTTGCCAGTACCCTTTAGTTAAATCTAGGGTAGATAGATAGGTGGCTATACCTAGTTTATCAATTAGGTCACTGATGCGTGGCATGGGATGGGCATCCAAGTCCGATATGGCATTAACTTGATGGAATCTCCAGGACCAGTCGGGTTTAGTGACCAACACGATAGGAGAGGACCATGGAAGGTTCGATGATATTAACCTTCAACATTTTGTTGACTTCCTCGATCACAATCTGTTTATGGGCCTCTGGTAGATGATAGGGTTTTAGGTGAACTAGTTTGCCTTTAGGTGATCGAATATAATGATATGTACCTTTTACTCTTCCCCTCTTGCCCCCTTTGCTCGGCCTTGTGGCCCCACCCTGCCACTCCCAGAAGATGCTGTCCTATGGCCACGGCCGACCTGGACACACTTGGAGGCCCTGCAGGGGAGGAAATAACATGTGCACCATGAGCCTGGCGCCAAAGGCAACAGGACTGGACCCTTTATGTGATGGAGCTTGTGGAGCTTGTGGTCCTTGCTCTGTGGTCATGACAGGTTCCTCAATTGGTTTGAATTGAGCCACATCCCACCCCTGACAACATATATGAAGAACACATTGTGGCAACAAGTAAAACAGACACAAGTGATCACAGTTCAAGGGTGTTTATTGAACAATGAATGCTGTATGCAGGTTGCAAAAATGCCTAATCTAAACTGAAATCTAAGAGAGGAGCAAGTGTCAAGCATCAAATGAAAAATAAGGCAGCCCTAATGGCATAGTGTCAAAATAAAAGGGCCTATACTAAGAAACATATTGCCAAACCTGTCATGATCTCTGCTTCCAAAAGGTCAGGGTTTTCCCAACTCCCTTGGAAGCAGATCCATAACCCAGGTTCCGAGTGCCAACCAGTCCCAATTGGGACCTTTTGGACCCAGTCCTGGCGCCAGTGGCACCAGGCTCATAAATATGCCCAGTCCCAGCGCTGGAAGCGCCGGGCTCATGATGCTTGGGTGGATTTACCTGCAGCAGACCATGCTGCTTACTTGCCTGCCAGTTGAGCCTCTGATCCTCTTCTGTTTGGAACTACTTTTCCTGTTGGGTGGGGCAGGAGCCACTCCCTAGATTCAGAACACTGGAACTCTTCTGGAAAGCAGGAACTCTTTTCTTACCTAGGCGTGGCTGTGGAAGGAGACACCTAAGCACTACAGGAGGCTATTTAAACCACACCCGATGGATGAATCTTGCTTTGCGTTATTCTGCATCCTCTGCAGCAGAACGCTCATCGTGTCTTCTGCATCTGATCCTGGGCCTAAGGAAAAAGGCTTACCATCCTGAATCCAGTCTTCAGCAACACCTATAAAGACAAGAAAGAACAGGTTAGCATTACGGTCTTCAGTGACAGCTCTTCACTTACCTGGTCCATCGGCTGTCACCAACGCCTCGCGCTGCATTCCGGCATCTGAAAGACAAAAGCTTACCAACTCTTCGCAAGCTCCAGAGGCCTTCGGCGCTGCATCCCGCATCTGAAAGACAAAACAAGGTGCGTTTAAAGACATTGGGGAACTTTAATACTCACGTGCCATTACTCCTTTCCACATTTAACCCAGTGGGTATTCCGGCACCCTGCAGCCGCTCCGAACATGTACCTGCAAAATAAAAAGACAGTTAGAGCGCATCGTGAAGCAGGCAACAAGCGCTTACTTACGTGCTTCCAGGCGCTTCTATTCATCACACGGGCTCCATCTTCAACTCACTTCAGCCCGTCATCCGCCATCGCCGGAACCCTGCAAAACAAGAAACATCATTACTAAAGACTTTAAAGACATTAGAATTACTCGAAACTTACCGTTCGTGCAGTAAACGTCGGACAGCAGTCCTCTGAAGTCAAGAGGCCTGCTCCCCTTATCCAGTGAAGAAACTGGTTACAGCACCCTGCCCCGAGGCAGATGGAGAGCACGGCGTTCACTTACCTAAGGTGAGAGCGTTAACCTTTGGGGTTCTACAGGAGAAGAGAAAGGGAAGAAGAGAGAGACATTCAATAACCCAGTTCCTTAATCCCATATTTTCTATCTGCAGACATCTTACCCTTCAAGTCAGACATACAGTGCACAGAGGTCCAGCCCAAAGAGCCAGCCGTGTGTTGTACATCACCTTTGCAGATACGGTATACGCCCAGTCAAGACCGGCGCCTCTACGGGAATCAGGTGAGCGTTACAGAACGCAAAGCCTACCACAAAACTCCCGTCCAGGCGCTATGGAAACCTCGGATACCGACCAGCTAGCCCAGTTACTTGGGGAACTAAGGGCAGAAGTGCATGCAGCCCGTCAGGAAACGAACACTCTAAGAAGGGAACTGATTATTTCCAAGGCGCGAACAGATGATCTCGCTAGACAATTGCTACAGTCACAAGCCGGACATTCCCCGTTACCCGCATCTGGGGGAAATCTTCCTTCTACATCCTCTATGAATCCAGTGCAGATCAACCTACCTGGGAATGTACCTCTGGCTCCGCCCGAACGATTTTCTGGTGACCCAAAGAGGTTTGCAGTATTTATCAATCACTGCTGGTTGCATTTCTTATGCCGGCCAGCAGCCTTTCCAACTGATCAAGCTAAAGTAGCTTTCGTGCTTTCGTACCTTAGTGGCAATGCGGCAGACTGGTCGATCCCTCTAGTAAATCAAGATGATCCGGTCCTCCATGATTTTCAAGCTTTTCAGCTCAGTATGGAAAAACTGTTCGCAAGACATTCACAGGGGCAGGCCTTGGACAATGAGCTTCTTTCGTTGCGACAAGGTAATCAAGACCTTTTGGCTTATATTGCGTCTTTCAACAGACTGATAGTGGAAACTCAATGGCCTGAGGACAAAAGGATTACGCTGTTTTATAGAGGTCTACGTGGAGAGTTCAAAGATGTGTTAGCCCAAGTAGTGAATCCCCCACAAGATTGTTCGGACTATATAGACTTAGTCGTTCAAATAGATCACAGACTGCAGAACAGGAAGGCCGATCGTTCCAAGTTTGATGCTCGAGTATTTTCCAAACCGCCAACTCCTTCCAAAGGAGTAGACTCCGGGGAACCCATGCAAATAGGGGGTCTGAAAGGTCCTCTAACACAAAAGGAGCGGGAAAGGAGAAAACAGTTGCAATTATGCCTCTATTGCGGAAACTCAGGGCACTTTCTTCGAGACTGTCCGGTGAAACCTGCCAAGAAGGCAGTAGGAGCTGCAGTTACCAAAGTTACAAACTCTGAGCAGGGAAACGACCTCGCCCGACAAGAATAGAGGTCCTCTTGCCGAGCGTGAAAACCAGTTCCGTGACCTCGCATTTCGTGATACCTATGGTCCTCATTAGCCCTGATAATCCGGATCGATTGCATGCAATTGAAGCTTACGTCGACAGCGGTGCCATCGGCAATTATGTGGATCATGAAATGGTTTTGAGGATGAATCTAACTCTTTGTCCCAAGGCTGTAAAGGACGTCATTAGTACGGTGGATGGTACGGAGATAGCCTCCGGGCCAGTAACGCATACCACTCAAGAGGTGACACTAGTAAGTCAAGATAGAAACCATGAGAAGATCGTGTTCGATGTGATCAAGGCCCCTCAGTTTCAGATTATTCTAGGAATACCTTGGTTAGAGAAACACAATCCTCTGATCGATTGGCGAGCAAGAACGGTCCAGTTTCCAGAATGTGTCTCTACTTGTCACCCTCCACCTGGTGTTGCACTGGCAGCAATTTCTTCAGAGACTCCCCAGTTACCTCCCGAATACCTAGAATACCAAGATGTTTTCCGGAAGGATCAGGCTAACTCTCTACCTCCTCATAGGTCTTATGACTGCCAGATAGACCTGATACCTGGATCTACTCCTCCTTGTAGTAGAATTTATGCCCTCACCGAGCCTGAGAACCTTCACCTTCGAAAATACCTGGATCAATACCTGGCAAATGGGTTTATTCGTCCTTCCAAGTCCCCTGCTTCTTCAGCTTTGTTCTTCGTTCCAAAAAAGGAAGGAGACCTTAGAACTTGTATAGATTATCGCTCCCTGAACCAGATCACCGTTAAGAATAGATATCTGTTACCTTTGATCCCTGAACTCCTGGACCAAGTCAGAAAAGCATGCATATATACAAAGCTGGATCTTAGAGGAGCTTACCACTTGGTACAAGTAAAAGAGGGCGATGAATGGAAGACGGCCTTCCGCACCAAGTATGGGCTATTTGAATATCAGGTCATGCCCTTCGGACTTTGCAATGCCCCGGCCGCCTTTCAATATTTTATGAACGATGTCCTCAGAGAGCTCATAGATGTGTGTGTTGTTGTTTACATTGACGACATCCTCGTTTATTCTTCATCGGAATCTGAACATCGGAAACACGTGAAAATGGTCCTCGAAAGATTGCGTCAACACAAACTTTTCGCTAAGTTGGAAAAATGTGTTTTCAACGTGACTGAAGTTGAATTCTTGGGATTCATATTATCACCTGGCGGAGTGCGTATGGATTCAAAGAAGGTTGATGCAGTTCTCAAATGGCCATCACCATCCTCCGTAAAAGGTGTGCAAAGCATGTTAGGCTTCGCTAACTTTTACCGCAGGTTTATCCCCGAATTCTCTCGAATAGTCCAGCCCATCACTGCCTTGTTAAAGAAAAACAAACGTTTTGAATGGTCTACCGAGGCGGAATAAGCTTTCCAGGATTTGAAGACTAAATTTATCCCTGCACCAATCTTAAAACACCCTCGCCCCGAACTCCCCTACATCGTGGAAACTGATGCTTCAAGCCTTGCCATGGGGGCAGTTCTATCACAAAAGGACCCGGTAACCAATCAGTTGCATCCCGTGGCATTTTGGTCCCGCAAATTCTCGCCTCCTGAAATCAATTACACGATTACTGACAAGGAACTTCTGGCTATCAAGTCTGCCTTTAAGGCTTGGCGGCATTATCTGCTGGGGGCCCGACACACCGTTACTGTGATTACAGATCACCGAAACCTGCAATATTTGAAAACCGCAAAAGCCCAATCCTCTAGACAACTCCGTTGGGCATTATTCTTTGCCGAGTTTGACTTCATAATTACCTATCGACCTGGTACAAAGAACGGTAAAGCTGATGCCCTTTCTCGGATGGGAGTGGAAGAACACTTGATCAACCCTAAACCTGTACCAATCATTCCCGAACAAAGAATTCTGGGTGTAATCGCCACAGAATCCATAGAGGAAGTTAAGGATAAGGCCAGGCAACTTGTAACTCCAGCAGACATACAGAATTGGCATCTGCAGGGAAAGGACTTTGCAGTAAAGGACAACTTATTGTATTTCCAAGAACGATTATACCTACCCAGCACAGATTTACAGAAAAAAGTAATCTCTTGTTATCACGATTCTTTAATGGAAGGACATCCCGGTATGGCCAAGACCTCAGAAAAGATCAAGCGCTACTTCTGGTGGCCGTCTTGGAAAAAAGATATCAGAGACTTTATAATGTCCTGTGGAGTATGCGCCCAAAACAAGAGTCAAAAGGAAAGACCAGCAGGCCTCTTCGCCCTATTGACATCCCACCTCGCCCTTGGCATACGCTTTCTATGGACTTCATCACCGATCTACCTCCATGCTCCGGATACAATACAATTCTAGTAATCGTGGACTTATTCTCCAAGATGGCGCATTTCATTCCGCTCAAAGGCTTGCCAACAGCAGCAACTCTGGCCCAAGAATTTCTGGAAAACATCGTCCGACTGCACGGTTTTCCTTCGGTTCTAATTTCGGATCGAGGTAGTCAATTTATTTCTCATTTTTGGCGAAGTTGCTGTCGGTCGGCTCAAATTGATGTGAGACTATCGGCCAGTCACCACCCTCAGACCGACGGACAAGCCGAGAGGACCAATCAAACTCTGGAACAGTATTTACGCTGCATGCTGCAACAAACTGAAAAAACTTGGAAAGACATCCTTTGGATAGCCGAATATGCCTACAATAACTCTGTCCATTCGGGAACTGGGAAAACCCCGTTTTTTCTTTTGTACGGCAGTCACCCTCGAACCTCGGAGTTGGATCCCCTCCAAGATCTTGAAACACCAGCAGTAGACTACCTGCATTCTACAATCACCCAAGCCTTTAAGGAAGCTGTTTCTGACCTTCAAAGGGCTAAAGAATAATACAAGAAAGGAGCAGATCATCATCGGAAGGAAGCCCCTCAATATCAAGTAGGGGATCAAGTCTGGTTATCCACCAAATATCTACCTCTAAAAGGGCCACGCACATTCAACCCAAGATACCTTGGTCCCTATTCCATCACTACCATAGTAAACCCAGTAGCGGTCAAGTTGGACTTGCCCCCGCACATGAAGATACATCCGGTCTTCCACATCTCTCTATAAAAACCTGTGCAACCTCAAAGCCGAGTAACTAAATCTCCAAAACCTATCCTAGTTGATGGAGAACTCGAGTTTGAAGTCAAAAGCATTCTGGACTCCAAGATCTCCAAATCTAAACTATTTTACCTAATTGACTGGAAAGGCTACGGCCCCCAAGAGAGATCCTGGGAACCTGCTGAATATGTCCACGCTCCTCGCCTAATCAAAAGATTTCACCGAACATTTCCTGACAAGCCAAAACCCCCCGAGAAGCCCGGTTTGGGAGGGGCCTTGAGGGGGGGTACTGTCATGATTTCTGCTTCCAAAAGGTCAGGGTTTTCCCAACTCCCTTGGAAGCAGATCCATAACCCAGGTTCCGAGTGCCAACCAGTCCCAATTGGGACCTTTTGGACCCAGTCCTGGCGCCAGTGGCACCAGGCTCATAAATATGCCCAGTCCCAGCGCTGGAAGCGCCGGGCTCATAATGCTTGGGTGGACTTACCTGCAGCAGACCATGCTGCTTACTTGCCTGCCAGTTGTGCCTCTGATCCTCTTCTGTTTGGAACTACTTTTCCTGTTGGGTGGGGCAGGAGCCACTCCCTAGATTCAGAACACTGGAACTCTTCTGGAAAGCAGGAACTCTTTTCTTACCTAGGCGTGGCTGTGGAAGGAGACACCTAAGCACTACAGGAGGCTATTTAAACCACACCCGATGGATGAATCTTGCTTTGCGTTATTCTGCATCCTCTGCAGCAGAACGCTCATCGTGTCTTCTGCATCTGATCCTGGGCCTAAGGAAAAAGGCTTACCATCCTGAATCCAGTCTTCAGCAACACCTATAAAGACAAGAAAGAACAGGTTAGCATTACGGTCTTCAGTGACAGCTCTTCACTTACCTGGTCCATCGGCTGTCACCAACGCCTCGCGCTGCATTCCGGCATCTGAAAGACAAAAGCTTACCAACTCTTTGCACGCTCCAGAGGCCTTCGGCGCTGCATCCCGCATCTGAAAGACAAAACAAGGTGCGTTTAAAGACATTGGGGAACTTTAATACTCACGTGCCATTACTCCTTTCCACATCTAACCCAGTGGGTATTCCGGCACCCTGCAGCCGCTCCGAACTTGTACCTGCAAAATAAAAAGACAGTTAGAGCGCATCGTGAAGCAGGCAACAAGCGCTTACTTACGTGCTTCCAGGCGCTTCTATTCATCACACAGGCTCCATCTTCAACTCACTTCAGCCCGTCATCCGCCATCGCCTCAACCCTGCAAAACAAGAAACATCATTACTAAAGACTTTAAAGACATTAGAATTACTCGAAGCTTACCGTTCGTGCAGTAAACGACGGACAGCAGTCCTCTGAAGTCAAGAGGCCTGCTCCCCTTATCCAGTGAAGAAACTGGTTACAGCACCCTGCCCCGAGGCAGATGGAGAGCACGGCGTTCACTTACCTAAGGTGAGAGCATTAACCTTTGGGGTTCTACAGGAGAAGAGAAAGGGAAGAAGAGAGAGACATTCAATAACCCAGTTCCTTAATCCCATATTTTCTATCTGCAGACATCTTACCCTTCAAGTCAGACATACAGTGCACAGAGGTCCAGCCCAAAGAGCCAGCCGTGTGTTGTACATCACCTTTGCAGATACGGTATACGCCCAGTCAAGACCGGCGCCTCTACGGGAATCAGGTGAGCGTTACAAAACCTTGCAACTAATACAAAAAGGGGTGTGGGCTAGTTCTCATGAAAAGAAAGAAGTATTCTCAAATAATAGGTCATGATGCGGTACCTGGGTCTCCCTTCCCCACGTATTGAGCAGGGGCTAAGGTGGGATTGTGGAGCACAGCACACCCTGGAGCATTCCCAGCACAAAATGACAATTCAGTTTTCAGCAATCACGGCTGTCAATGGCCAAGTTCCGTTCCACTTGAAAGTCTCTGGCCTTCTAGGATCTGATTGTCTTCAAAATAATAAAACAAACGTTTCTTACAAAAATGAAAGTTTGTTCCTTGGTTTTACTTAGGGTGAGGATTATCCATCCTTGGGTTCCCTTCTTCCTGGTGCTGCCCCCTCCCGAATCTAGGCCTCCCTCGGTGGGGTTCACTATGGCTTTCCTTCATCACAAATCTTAATGTCTTTTTAAACCGTTCCTGCAGACATCTCTCGGCCGGGTACACTCTAGTCAACACACTGTTTCTTGGGACTTTAGACTTTGCCCCTCTTGGGATTAACTTCCCTTGTTTGTGGTCGTTTGTAGATCAAAGTCTTTCGATTATACTGGGATTTTGCTTGATCCTCAGTATGACCACTTTGACCTATTTCGATGGACTTCCTATGGCCTCTTGGTTTCTGTAGTTTTGCTCAGATGGGGATCAACCAGAGTATCTTGAGTTCGCACCCACGTGGTGCCAGTTTCCCTCTACAGCTGGTCTGCCCTTAACACATTTACTTTTCTTTCATAGTTCTTTGAACTTGGTTCAAACTTGCCACTTTAATTAACACAGCCTGGTTGTAACGCTCACCTGATTCTCGCAGAGGCGCCGGTCTTGACTGGGCGACTACCGTATCTTCAAAGGTGATGTGTAGCACCCGGTTGGCTCTTTGGGCTGGACCTCTGTGCACTGTATGCCTGACTTCAAGAGTAAGATGTCTTAGGTAAGTGAATGCCGAGCTCTCCATCTGCCTCGGGGCAGGGTGCTGTAACCAGTTTCTTCACTGGATCGGTAGCGCAGGCCTCTTGACTTCAGAGGACTGCTGTCCGTCGTTTACTGCACGAACGGTAAGTTTCGAGTAATTCTATTGTCTTTAAAGTCTTTAGCAATGATGTCTCTTGTTTTGCAGGTTCCGGCGATGGCGGATGACGGGCTGAAGTGAGTTGAAGATGGAGTCCGTATGATGAATAGAAGCGCTTGGAAGCACGTAAGTAAGCGCTTGTTGCCTGCTTCACGATGCGCTCTAACTGTCTTTTATTTTGCAGGTACGAGTTCGGAGCGGCTGCAGGGTGCCGGAATACCCACTGGGGTTGATGTGGAAAGGAGTAATGGCACGTGAGTATCAAAGTTCCCCAATGTCTTTAAACACACCTTGTTTTGTCTTTCAGATGCAGGATGCAGCGCCGAAGGCCTCCGGAGCGTGCGAAGAGTCGGTAAGCTTTTGTCTTTCAGATGCCGGAATGCAGTGTGAAGACCTCCGGAGCGCATGAAGAGTAGGTAAGCCTTTGTCTTTCAGATGCCGGAATGCTAACCTGTTCTTTCTTGTCTTTATAGGTGTTGCTGAAGACTGAATTCAGGATGGTAAGCCTTTTTCCTTAGGCCCAGGATCCGATGCAGAAGACACGATGAGCGTTCTGCTGCAGAGGATGCAGAATAACGCAAAGCAAGATTCATCCACCGGGTGTGGTTTAAATAGCCTCCTGTAGTGCTTAGATGTCTCCTTCCACAGCCACGCCTAGGTAAGAAAAGAGTTCCTGCTTTCCAGAAGAGTTCCAGTGTTCTGAATCTAGGGAGTGGCTCCTGCCCCACCCAACAGGAAAAGTAGTTCCAAACAGAAGAGGATCAGAGGCTCAGCTGGCAGGCAAGTAAGCAGCATGGTCTGCTGCAGGTAAGTCCACCCAAGCATCATGAGCCCGGCGCTTCCAGCGCTGGGACTGGGCACATTTATGAGCCTGGTGCCACTGGCGCCAGGACTGGGTCCAAAAGGTCCCAATTGGGACTGGTTGGCCCTCAGAACCTGGGTTATGGATCTGCTTCCAAGTGAGTTGGGAAAACCCTGACCTTTTGGAAGCAGAGATCATGACAGTACCTCCCCTCAAGGCCCCCCCCCAAACCGGGCTTCTCCGGGGGTTTTGGCTTGTCAGGAAATGTTCGGTGAAATCTTTTGATTAGGCGAGGAGCGTGGACATATTCAGCAGGTTCCCAGGATCTCTCTTGGGGGCCGTAGCCTTTCCAGTCAATTAGGTAAAATAGTTTAGATTTGGAGATCTTGGAGTCCAGAATGCTTTTGACTTCAAACTCGAGTTCTCCATCAACTAGGATGGGTTTTGGAGATTTAGTTAGTCGGGTTTGGGGTTGCACAGGTTTTAATAGAGAGACGTGGAAGACCGGATGTATCTTCATGTGAGGGGGCAAGTCCAACTTGACCGCTACTGGGTTTATTATGGTAGTGATGGAATAGGGACCAAGGTATCTTGGGTTGAATGTGCGTGGCCCTTTTAGAGGTAGATATTTGGTGGATAACCAGACTTGATCCCCTACTTGATATTGAGGGGCTTCCTTCCGATGTTGATCTGCTCCTTTCTTGTATTGTTCTTTAGCCCTTTGAAGGTGAGAAACAGCTTCCTTAAAGGCTTGGGTGATTGTAGAATGCAGGTAGTCTACTGCTGGTGTTTCAAGATCTTGGAGGGGATCCAACTCCGAGGTTCGAGGGTGACTGCCGTACAAAAGAAAAAACGGTGTTTTCCCAGTTCCCGAATGGACAGAGTTATTGTAGGCATATTCGCCTATCCAAAGGATGTCTTTCCAAGTTTTTTCAGTTTGTTGCAGCATGCAGCGTAAATACTGTTCCAGAGTTTGATTGGTCCTCTCGGTTTGTCCGTCGGTCTGAGGGTGGTGACTGGTCGATAGTCTCACATCAATTTGAGCCGACCGACAGCAACTTCGCCAAAAATGAGAAATAAATTGACTACCTCGATCCGAAATTAGAACCGAAGGAAAACCGTGTAGTCGGACGATGTTTTCGAGAAATTCTCGGGCCAGAGTTGCTGCTGTTGGCAAGCCTTTGAGCGGAATGAAATGCGCCATCTTGGAGAATAAGTCCACGATTACTAGAATCGTATTGTATCCGGAGCATGGAGGTAGATCGGTGCTGAAGTCCATAGAAAGCGTATGCCACGGGCGAGGTGGGATGTCAATAGGGCGTAAGAGGCCTGCTGGTCTTTCCTTTTGACTCTTGTTTTGGGCGCATACTCCACAAGACATTATAAAGTCTCTAATATCTTTTTTCCAAGACGGCCACCAGAAGTAGCGCTTGATCTTTTCTGAGGTCTTGGCCATACCGGGATGACCTTCCATTAAAGAATCGTGATAACAGGAGATTACTTTTTTCTGTAAATCTGTGCTGGGTAGGTATAATCGTTCTTGGAAATACAATAGGTTGTCCTTTACTGCAAAGTCCTTTCCCTGCAGATGCCAATTTTGTATGTCTGCTGGAGTTACAAGTTGCCTGGCTTTATGCTTAACTTCCTCTATGGATTCTGTGGCGATTACACCCAGAATTCTTTGTTCGGGAATGATTGGTACAGGTTTAGGGTTGATCAAGTGTTCTTCCACTCCCATCCGAGAAAGGGCATCAGCTTTACCGTTCTTTGTACCAGGTCGGTAGGTAATTATGAAGTCAAACTCGGCAAAGAATAATGCCCAACGGAGTTGTCTAGAGGATTGGGCTTTTGCGGTTTTCAAATATTGCAGGTTTCGGTGATCCGTAATCACAGTAACGGTGTGTCGGGCCCCCAGCAGATAATGCCGCCAAGCCTTAAAGGCAGACTTGATAGCCAGAAGTTCCTTGTCAGTAATCGTGTAATTGATTTCAGGAGGCGAGAATTTGCGGGACCAAAATGCCACGGGATGCAACTGATTGGTTACCGGGTCCTTTTGTGATAGAACTGCCCCCATGGCAAGGCTTGAAGCATCAGTTTCCACGATGTAGGGGAGTTCGGGGCGAGGGTGTTTTAAGATTGGTGCAGAGATAAATTTAGTCTTCAAATCCTGGAAAGCTTGTTCCGCCTCGGTAGACCATTCAAAACGTTTGTTTTTCTTTAACAAGGCAGTGATGGGCTGGACTATTCGAGAGAATTCGGGGATAAACCTGCGGTAAAAGTTAGCGAAGCCTAACATGCTTTGCACACCTTTTACGGAGGATGGTGATGGCCATTTGAGAACTGCATCGACCTTCTTTGAATCCATACGTACTCCGCCAGGTGATAATATGAATCCCAAGAATTCAACTTCAGTCACGTTGAAAACACATTTTTCCAACTTAGCGAAAAGTTTGTGTTGACGCAATCTTTCGAGGACCATTTTCACGTGTTTCCGATGTTCAGATTCCGATGAAGAATAAACAAGGATGTCGTCAATGTAAACAACAACACACACATCTATGAGCTCTCTGAGGACATCGTTCATAAAATATTGAAAGGCGGCCGGGGCATTGCAAAGTCCGAAGGGCATGACCTGATATTCAAATAGCCCATACTTGGTGCGGAAGGCCGTCTTCCATTCATCGCCCTCTTTTACTTGTACCAAGTGGTAAGCTCCTCTAAGATCCAGCTTTGTATATATGCATGCTTTTCTGACTTGGTCCAGGAGTTCAGGGATCAAAGGTAACGGATATCTATTCTTAACGGTGATCTGGTTCAAGGAGCGATAATCGATACAAGTTCTAAGGTCTCCTTCCTTTTTTGGAACGAAGAACAAAGCTGAAGAAGCAGGGTCTTAGAAGGACGAATAAACCCATTCGCCAGGTATTGATCCAGGTATTGTCGAAGGTGAAGGTTCTCAGGCTCGGTGAGGGCATAAATTCTACTACAAGGAGGAGTAGATCCAGGTATCAGGTCTATCTGGCAGTCATAAGACCTATGAGGAGGTAGAGTGTTAGCCTGAAACGTCCGGAAAACATCTTGGTATTCAAGGTATTCGGGAGGTAACTGGGGAGTCTCTGAAGAAATTGCTGCCAGTGCAACACCAGGTGGAGGGTGACAAGTAGAGACACATTCTGGAAACTGGACCGTTCTTGCTCGCCAATCGATCAGAGCATTGTGTTTCTCTAACCAAGGTATTCCTAGAATAATCTGAAGCTGAGGGGCCTTGATCACATCGAACACGATCTTCTCATGGTGTCCATCTTGACTTACTAGCGTCACCTCTTGAGTGGTATGCGTTACTGGCCCGGAGGCTATCTCCGCACCATCCACTGTAGTAATGACGTCCTTTACAGCCTTGGGACAAAGAGTTAGATTCATCCTCAAAACCATTTCATGATCCACATAATTGCCGATGGCACCGCTGTCGACATAAGCTTCAATTGCATGTAATCGATCCGGATTATCAGGGCTAATGAGGACCATAGGTATCACGAAATGCGAGGTCACGGAACTGGTTTTCACGCTCGGCAAGAGGACCTCTATTCTTGTCGGGCGAGGTTGTTTCCCTGCTCAGAGTTTGTAACTTTGGTAACTGCAGCTCCTACTGCCTTCTTGGCAGGTTTCACCGGACAGTCTCGAAGAAAGTGCCCTGAGTTTCCGCAATATAGGCATAATTGCAACTGTTTTCTCCTTTCCCGCTCCTTTTGTGTTAGAGGACCTTTCAGACCCCTGATTTGCATGGATTCCCCGGAGTCTACTCCTTTGGAAGGAGTTGGCGGTTTGGAAAATACTCGAGCATCAAACTTGGAACGGTCAGCCTTCCTGTTCTGCAGTCTATGATCTATTTGAACGACCAAGTCTATATAATCCGAACAGTCTTGTGGGGGATTCACTACTTGGGCTAAAACGTCTTTGAGCTCTCCACGTAGACCTCTGTAAAACAGCGTAATCCTTTTGTCCTCAGGCCATTGAGTTTCCACTATTAGTCTATTGAAAGATGCAATATAAGCCAAAAGGTCTTGATTACCCTGTCGCAACGAAAGAAGCTCATTGTCCAAGGCCTGCCCCTGTGAATGTCTTGCGAACAGTTTTTCCATACTAAGCTGAAAGGCTTGAAAATCATGGAGAACCGGATCATCTTGATTAACTAGAGGGATCGACCAGTCTGCCGCATTGCCACTAAGGTACGAAAGTACAAAAGCTACTTTAGCTTGATCAGTTGGAAAGGCTGCTGGCCGGCATAAGAAGTGAAACCGGCACTGATTGATAAATACTGGAAACCTCTTTGGGTCACCAGAAAATCGTTCGGGCGGAGCCAGAGGTACATTCCCAGGTAGGTTGATCTGCACTGGATTCATAGAGGATGTTGAAGGAAGATTTGCCCCTGATGCGGGTAACGGGGTTTGTCCGGCTTGTGACTGTAGCAATTGTCTAGCAAGACCGTCTGTTCTCTCCTTGGAAATAATTAGTTCCCTTCTTAGAGCATTCGTTTCCTGACGAGCTGCATGCACTTCTGCCCTTAGTTCCCCAAGTAACCGGGCTAGATGGTCAGTATCCGAGGTTTCCATAGCGCCTGGGCGAGAGTTTTGCGGTAGGCTTTGCGTTCTGTAACGCTCACCTGATTCTCGCAGAGGCGCCGGTCTTGACTGGGCGACTACCGTATCTTCAAAGGTGATGTGTAGCACCCGGTTGGCTCTTTGGGCTGGACCTCTGTGCACTGTATGCCTGACTTCAAGAGTAAGATGTCTTAGGTAAGTGAATGCCGAGCTCTCCATCTGCCTCGGGGCAGGGTGCTGTAACCAGTTTCTTCACTGGATCGGTAGCGCAGGCCTCTTGACTTCAGAGGACTGCTGTCCGTCGTTTACTGCACGAACGGTAAGTTTCGAGTAATTCTATTGTCTTTAAAGTCTTTAGCAATGATGTCTCTTGTTTTGCAGGTTCCGGCGATGGCGGATGACGGGCTGAAGTGAGTTGAAGATGGAGTCCGTGTGATGAATAGAAGCGCTTGGAAGCACGTAAGTAAGCGCTTGTTGCCTGCTTCACGATGCGCTCTAACTGTCTTTTATTTTGCAGGTACGAGTTCGGAGCGGCTGCAGGGTGCCGGAATACCCACTGGGGTTGATGTGGAAAGGAGTAATGGCACGTGAGTATCAAAGTTCCCCAATGTCTTTAAACGCACCTTGTTTTGTCTTTCAGATGCAGGATGCAGCGCCGAAGGCCTCCGGAGCGTGCGAAGAGTCGGTAAGCTTTTGTCTTTCAGATGCCGGAATGCAGTGTGAAGACCTCCGGAGCGCACGAAGAGTAGGTAAGCCTTTGTCTTTCAGATGCCGGAATGCTAACCTGTTCTTTCTTGTCTTTATAGGTGTTGCTGAAGACTGGATTCAGGATGGTAAGCCTTTTTCCTTAGGCCCAGGATCCGATGCAGAAGACACGATGAGCGTTCTGCTGTAGAGGATGCAAAATAACGCAAAGCAAGATTCATCCACCGGGTGTGGTTTAAATAGCCTCCTGTAGTGCTTAGGTGTCTCCTTCCACAGCCACGCCTAGGTAAGAAAAGAGTTCCTGCTTTCCAGAAGAGTTCCAGTGTTCTGAATCTAGGGAGTGGCTCCTGCCCCACCCAACAGGAAAAGTAGTTCCAAACAGAAGAGGATCAGAGGCTCAGCTGGCAGGCAAGTAAGCAGCATGGTCTGCTGCAGGTAAGTCCACCCAAGCATCATGAGCCCGGCGCTTCCAGCGCTGGGACTGGGCACATTTATGAGCCTGGTGCCACTGGCGCCAGGACTGGGTCCAAAAGGTCCCAATTGGGACTGGTTGGCCCTCGGAACCTGGGTTATGGATCTGCTTCCAAGGGAGTTGGGAAAACCCTGACCTTTTGGAAGCAGAGATCATGACACTGGTTCTCATCAGTTCTCCTCTCAACTCACCGGCTGTGATGAACCGCTTGGCCTCTCTTCTTCATTGGAGTCAAGGACGGTACCACGGTTGCAGGAGCTTCCATCGTTCCTGCTTCTTGGCGTAGGCTTGCTCTTTGTACCGTTGACATCTGCAGCAAGACACTTGTACTATTGTTCACGGTTTTAGGATCTCTTCCACGAAGGATCTGTGGGTCTGGGACAAAAAGGGCAAGGTCACTTCTCTCCTCAGCACCCTCTCGATTTCTGCCACCTTTCTCCTTCTCTTTAACTGCCGCGCCGGATTAGCCATCTCGTCATGCTGTCTGCCATACCCGTACTGTGCTCTCGGGCTCCACATTTTATCCCTGTGGGGACGGAAAAGGGCCGTCAGGTGTGTGTGATTCAGGTTAATTGCCTGACGCTTGTATTGGGGCATGTCAGGTAAATGGCTCTGGTGTTAGTCCGTTGACCTTTGTGTTGTGCGAAAGTGTTTGTGTCGAGAAAAGGGGGGGTAGTGGTTTTGAATGTCCTACGTGAAAGAATGGGGAAAAGGTGTCAAAGGGAGGGGAATACCACATCCCTCTCATCAGTGTTCCACGCCCACTCCCTGAGAACCCCCCATCCAGGTGATCCTCCCTCACTGATCCACCCCCAGGAACCGGATCCAATAGCGATGGCCGTGTCTTGTCCACCTGGATGACTGATCCCCGGGGACAGCTAAGGAGACACCTTCAGGTTTCTCACATACCCTTCCTTCCTCCATGCGATGTAGCCAAATTTGTTTCACAGAGGAACCGGGGAAAAAAATACATGTTTCCCTGATCTTTTCCTTTCCGGTGTTCCACCGTGAAACAATAAGTTTGTAGGTCTAGAAACCATTGCATGACCCAAGGGTTGGACTCTTTGCGTTGGCTAATCCAGACTAAGAGTGAGTGGTCAGTAACCAGAGTGAACTTTTTTCCTAAAAGATAGTATCTGAGATGGATAATGGCCCACTTGATGGCTAGGACCTGTAATTTCATCGTGTAGTAGTCTTTCTCACGTGGGAATACCTTGCAACTGGTGTATAGTATGTGGTGTTCTAGTCCGTCAAACATTTGGGACAGGATGGCTCCTAACCCTGTCTGTAACACAAACTCCTTCAAGAAGTCGACTACCTTTAGGATTAGGTTTTGGCATTGCGTTTGCTTTAGGATGTTATAGCATACCTCGTCGTTCTCGCTCCACTGCAGTTTCTGGGGTTCAGCATTTTCAAGTTTATCTGTCAGCCGTGCCGTTTTATCCGAAAAGTTGGTGATAAACCTACAGTAATATCCTATTAACCTAAGGAAAGCTCTAAGATCTCTTTTGGTCTTGGGAGTTGGAGTATCCAAGACGGCTTTTACCTTTTCGTGTTGGCGCTGTACAGTTCTGTTCCTCACGAAGACGGCAAGATATTTCACGGCAGATTGGGCAAATCTGCATTTAGCTGGATTTGCAGTTAGGCCAGCATTCCCATGGACTTTCATGATGGTATAAAGATGAAAGAGATGGTCTTCCCAGGTCTTACTATAAATGGCAATATCGTCAATGTAAGCTCCACAAAAGTCAGAATATCCATAAGACGTTCGAAGGTAGCAGGTGCACCGTGTAGGCCGAAAAGGAGGACTTTAAACTGGAATAACCCTAGGGGTGTTTAAAACGTAATTTTTTCCTTATCTGGCCAATATATACGGCGACTTGTCAGTACCCCTTAGTTAAATCTAGGGTAGATAGATAGGTGGCTATACCTAGTTTATCAATTAGGTCACTGATGCGTGGCATGGGATAGGCATCCAAGTCCGATATGGCATGAACATGACGGAAGTCGATGCAAATCTCCAGGACCAGTCGGATTTAGTGACCATGTGGCATGTGTGGCTGACATGTTTTCTTTCCACTCTTTTAAGAGGTTTATGTGATATAAGTGGACTTTCTGTATTTTCGGTCTGGTGGGGCTATTTTATACATGCACTTTCCCATTCTTTCTATTATCTCATAAGGTATGTGCCACTTGGAGACAAGTTTGTTTTCTGAGGTGGGTAAGAGGACTAGTACTTGCTGTCCGATGGAAAAAGATCTAAATTAACTTTTTTTATCATAACTGGCCTTTTGCTGGCTTTGGGCCTTTTCCATGTGAGTACAAACTAAGTCCCGGACTAATTTCATGCATTCTCGTATTCTAGTGGCGGTTTGGGATACTGGATGGGGGCCTCCTTGCGTTCTTTCCATGTTTCCCAGTGCATGTCCAGGACATCTCTCGGTTCTCTTCCATAGAGTAGGTCAAAGGGAGAGAAACCAGTGGAAGCCTGGGGGGGGGGGGGCTTCTCACTGCTAATAGTGCCCATGGGATCATTCAGTCCCAGTCCTTCCCGTCCTTGTCTTCCAATTTCTGTAGAATTAGTTTCAAGGTCTTATTGAATTTTTCTACTTGACCATCGGTTTGTGTATGGTACTCAGAAGTTCGCAAGGTGGTAATATTGAGTAGTTCTTTGACTTTGGCCTTAAGCTTACTAATACATTTCCAACCCTGGTCTGTTAGTATTTCTTTGGGGAAGCTGACCCTAGAGAAATACGGTACAAGATGTTTCAGGATCTGCTGAGTGGTATTATTTTGCATTGGGAATGCCTCAGGGTATTGGGTTGCATAACCCGCGATCACCAGGACATACTTGTTGCCCAATTCAGATGTTTTCAGAGGTCCTATTATGTCCAATGTCAATTTGTGAAAAGGGGACTTCTATAATTGGCAACGGGTTCAGAGAGGCAGGTGATGGAAAGCGCGGGCTGGTTTTTTGACATATCTTGCATGTTTGTATGAAAGTTTTTATATTGGCGTGGATACCTGGCCAGTAAAACTGTCCACTAGTATGCACCTGGGTTTTAACTTGGCCCAAATGTCCTCCTGTGAGATGGGAATGTGTGATCTCTAGCACAACCTTTCAGTGACTTTTAGGTATTACCAGTTGAGTTATTATTACCCCTTCGGGGGAAGTTTCTTTTCTGTTAAGTAACCATAGTTTTAAGAAGAAACAGGGACTTCCCTTCTCTAGGCCGTCTTCGGGAAATGCTTGTAAAAAAGCTTCAGCGAGGGCTGGGTCATTTCGCTGGGCAAAGGCTAGGTCGGGATAGATGGTGGGTTCCTCTGCTTTCCTTTCTTCGATGGTAGGGGATTTATCAGCTTCTCCAAAGCCTAAATTACTGCTGTCTGTTTTATCTGGTTCACTTTCTTGGAATTGAGGGAACAGAGCTCTTTCCAAAATTCCCTGTGCAATTTGGTCTCCCCGACGTACCTCAAAAGGGACTTCGCCATGATTCTGTAAGAGAACCTTCACGTCTCCTTGGAAGTCAGGATCAATAACGCCCGCTAAAACGTCTATCCCGAACTTCCATGCTAAGCCAGATTTTGGGGCTAATTGTATGTAATGCCCCAGAGGGGGAATCAAAACTAAATCCGTAAAAATCATTCCTCTTTTCCTACAGGGAATACTAGCTTCCCTAATGCTACAGATATCAAACCCTACTGATTCCTTGGTGGTAATTGGAGGGTTGGAGGCTCTCTGACTTAGCTTTTGAAATTGTAGGGGTCCCCAATTGGTTTGAATTGAGCCACATCCCACTTCTGACACCATATATGAAGAACACATTGTGGCAACAAGTAAAACAGACACAAGTGATCACAGTTCAAGTGTGTTTATTGAACAATGAATGCTGTATGCAGGTTGCAAAAACGCTTAATCTAAACCTAAATCTAAGAGGGGAGCAAGCGTCAACCATAAAATGAAAAATAAGGCAGTCCTAGTGGCATTGTATCAAAATAAAAGGGCCTATACTAAGAAACCTATTGCCAAACCTTACAACTAATACAAAAAGGGGTGTGGGATAGTTCTCAAGAAAAGAAAGAAGTGTTCTCAAATAATAGGTCAGGATGAAGTAGCCTGGGTCTCCCTTCCCCACGTATTGAGCAGGCCTTCGAGGATCTGATTGTCTTCAAAATAATAAAACAAAAGTTCCTTCAAAAAATGAAAGTTTGTTTCTTGGTTTCACTTAGGGTGAGGATTCTCCACCCTTGGGTTCCCTTCTTCCGGGCACTGCCCCCTCCCGAATCTAGGCCTCCCTCTGTGGGGTTCACTATGGCTTTCCTTCTTCACAAATCTTAATGTCTTTGTAAACCGTTCCTGCAGACATCTCTCGGCCGGGTATACTCTAGTCAACACACTGTTTCTTGGGACTGAAGTCTTTGCCCCTCTTGGGATTCACTTCCCTTGTTTCTGGTAGTTTGGAGAGAAGTCTTTCGATTGTACAGGGATTTCGCTCGACCCTCAGTATGACCACTTTGACCTATTTTGGTGGCCCTCCTATGGCCTCTTGGTTTCTGTATCGCTCATATGGGGATCGACCACAGTATCTTGAGTTCGCACTCATGTGGTGCTTATCGGCATAGGCTTGCCCCGTGTACCGTTGACATCTGCTGCAAGACACTTGTACTATTGTTCGCAGTGTTAGGCTCTCTTTTACAGAGGTTCTGCAGGTCTGGAATGAAAAGGGCTGTTACGCTCACCTTGTCTCCGTGGGGCGTCGAGTCTGAGCAAGGTCGGGTGGTCCATTGTCCGGCGGGTTGAACTCCACTCTCTAGCTGGTTTACACTGGTGCCCCTTGTCCCTGCTTGAACTGGCCTGGGGTCGGCCTCCTGATGGAGAAACAGAATAAATATGAGAGACTGGCGTCTTCCCTTATGTCTTCAAACTGGAGTCTTTCTGGTTGCTCAGCGCAGTGTTTGCTCACCTTAGAGTTTTTAAAGGTGTGCTCTCCTTCCTGCTCGTCTCGGCAGGGGTGCAAGTTGCTCTAGCTGCACTGATCCCAGTGCAGGAGTCTTATGGATCGGGTTGCTTTACTGATCCGTTCCGAGGGCACTTGGATCAAGTTGCTCCTCTGATCCGGTGCAGGTAAATCTTTCTGTTTAGGCATTGTATAGAACACTGTTAGTTAATTCACTTGCCAATGTTCTCTAATGTCTCTAATGTCTCTTCTCTCAACAGGTTCCGAACGTCGAAACAAGTGTGACTAGCAGAAGCACAGATGAACTGCCACGTGAAGCGCTGGACGCTGCTGAAGGTATGTAGGCTGCGGTCGCGAGAGAGAACTATGCTCGCAAGCTTTTGCTCCAAACTAACCTTCTTTGCTTTCCTCTTCTTTCTTGTAGATGCCGCCGGTATGCAGAAGTTGGAGCGGAGCGTCAGAGAAGTACCAGAGGCTGAATCAGCTGCCGTGCGGGAGGACGTAGGCTGCGGACCACTGCAGATGCCGGCGGTCGCCAGGTAAGTGTCAGGTAAACTGAAATCCTCACGTACTTGCAGGTTTCTAAAGGTCGTGGACCGCTGCGGATGCTGAAGGTCCCCAGGTAAGCGTCTGGTATGCTGGAATCTTTGCGCACGTGCTGAATTCTAGAATGCTTTCAGATGTCAGCGGGGAGCGTTCTGCTGCCATGGGCAGTTCAACGCGAAGCATCTGACAAGGGCTGGGCGGGGTTTATATAGGCAGGCCCGGCCACACTCAAGATCTGGGAGCACGTTCTGCTGTCCACACCCAAACTTGCCACACCCATTCCAGAAGGATGTTCAGGCCTGCAGAGAGTCCGTGCCAGTTGTTGAGCAAATTTCATACTATGAGCCTGGTGCCAAAGGCGCCAGGACAGAGTCCAGGTGGGCCTTCTTTGTTCTCTCCGCCTTTTAATCCGGATCAGGTGTTCTTTAGGCCCCAAAGTCCTGAGGGCAGGATTGCTTTGACCCCCGGAGGTGCTGGTCATGACAGGGGCAAGGTCACTTCTCTCCTCGTCACTCTCTCAATTTCTGCCGCCTTTCTCCTTCTCTTGAACTGCTCTGCCTGATTAGCCGTCTCGTCGTGTTGTCTGCCGTGCTCATACTGTGCTCTGAGGCTCCACCTTTTATCTTTGTGGGGAAGGGAAAGGGCCGTCAAGTGTATGTGATTCAGGTTAATTGCCTGACTTTGCCTGACTCTTGTATTGGGACATGTCAGGTAAACAGCTCTGGTGTTAGTATTTTGTCCTTTGTGTTGTGCGAAAGTATTTGTGTCGAAAAAAAGGGGGGTACGTAGTGGTTTTGAATGTCCTACGTGAGAAGATGGGGAAAACGTGTCAAAGGGAGTGAAATACTTCATCTCACCCATCTGTGTCCCACTCCTGAGGACCACCCCATTGAGGTGATCTTCCCTCAATGGTCCAGTCGCAGGAACTGAATCAAATAGTGATGGCTGTGTCCTGGCCACCTGGATGACAGACCCCCAGGGACTAGCTAGGGAGACACATTCAGGTTTCTCACCCCCTTGACTGTCTTCCGGGGCTATTGCGCTTGCCTCATCCACATCCATGCCCCCTCCGCTATCAAAGACAGTTTGCACCTGTGGGCATGCGCTCGCAATGGATCTGGGAGGATGGGAACCCTCAAGGTGCTGAGTATCATGTACACCACCACAAAGTGTTATTTTTGCACAGGGTTCATTGTCCACATGGCGACCCCAGACCCGGTGTCCGCAGACTCCCCTTTGAAGACCCCGTCCCTGCATTCAACATATATCTGTGTCCTTGGAACATTGTTCCGGGCCTTCTGCGCATCCACATCCACTCCCCCTCCTATCAATGACAGTTTGCGCTTGTGGGCGTGCGCTGGCAAGGGGGCTGGGAGGATGGGAATGCTAAAGGTGCCGAATACCATGTACACCACAAAGGGATCTTTCACACAGGGACCATTGTCCACATAGCTACCCCATACCTGGTGTATGAAGACTCCCCTTTGAAAACCCTGTCCCTGCAATCAACATATCTCTGCGTCCTTTGAACCTTGTCCTGGGCCTTCTGCGGTCGCCTCATCCACATCCATCCCTCCTCTGCTATCAATGACAGTTCGCACCCGTGGGCGTGTGCTCACAAGGGGGCTGCACAGGCAGGATTCAGGAGGTCAAACATTGTCACAGAGGTCTGGTGGGTGCGAACGAACACGTCAGACATTCACATACACACTCACTTCTGTACGCCTTCATAAACAGTTTACAAGTTACCTAGAGAACATCTCTGAAATCCTGTATGGGAATATCACCACTTCTTACCTTCCTCATTGAATCGGCTCATCTGTTGTTCCAAGTAATGGTTAGTCCACTTTTAGTGTAGTTTTCGGTATTGTCAACGATCTCCACTAGGAAACTTTCTATTGCTCTATACTGCAATGTATACCCTATTCTCACTTTATTTTACTAAAAAAAACCTACACCATTATCAACCGGCATAAGCATTTTTATCTCTGTAACTGGCACATAACATTACAAAGTATGGTTTTTAAATGTCATTTTTAGTGGTGCATGTTTTATAAAGTCAATTTATTTTTATTATCAGAGGGATGAGATGTTTGGTTTACTCACTCATACTTTCGTAATACTAATTATTTTGTAAATTTCTTTAACAGATTATAAGGGCAATCAAATGATGCCTTCTTGCATCGTTTTCAGTTGCAGTAATACCAGCCATGCTAAAAGTGTTTGTACAGTCCTTCATGTTTTTCCGAAGGATTTAAATATAATAAGAACATGGCTCTCCAACTACAGATTTCCAGTGTCCGAAAGTGAAAGCAGAGGCAAGGATGTCTTGGACGACTTGAGGGGCAATCGATTCTGCGTCTGCAGTATGCACTTCTCTGAAGATATGTACGAGCAATCACAGTACACCAAAAAGCGTCACCCAGACTATTTGAAAACTACTGCCCAATGCAGTTCCAACTCAATTTCAGCATACACGGACCCAGGTGAGTAGTTGATGCAATTTTATTTTTAATGTATTTTACCATTTACTAGGTTTTCATGTATAAGTCTTTGAAGTGAACACACATATGGAAATAGTAGGTGGAAAGGTACCATAAATAACGTTTTTCAATTTTTGGGGAATAATTCCATTGATATTTCATTGCATGACTTTCCTTGTTGACATGATCTTCTTTGGTTTATACATTTGTAACTTTAGATTACTTTGTGAGATACTCAAATAGCTCTAAGCAATGGGAACCTTACCAAACAAACACTTTCATTGTGTCCTTTTAAAATGATGTAATCTTTTTGGGTAAATTACCATGTCTGTCTTTACGTAGACCATACAGATGGAAGTACAGACCGTTAGAATGGAGGAAACCACAGACACGTCCAACATCCTAATGAAAGACTTGCACTCAGACTTTTTTTTTTGTTTTTGATGTGGTATAAGTTATAATACCTACTTGCATCAATTAAAGGACCAAGATGCTACATCGACCACTATTCCGAAGTTCGCAGTGACCTCACTCACCTTTCAAGTACATTTTTTAGAATAATCCTTCAAATGCGACTACACAAAATATGTATTTGTTCAAGTTCCAACCAACAACTTATTGATTATTGTTATGTATAATGTTAACTTTAAGGCTTCATTGTCAATAAAGACCATTTCAATGCAACTTTTGGGGATTTTGCTTTTACATCTTTCTTATTTCAATTGCTATTACATAGGCAGAGCCTCAAACTTCGACAATGTACTATTCCTCTACTGCAACCTGTACGGAGGATGAGGTAATAGAAGTGAAAATGTATTCATTTATACTAATGGTTACAGATTAACAATTAACAATTTTACATTTTAGTGGCCATTTTTTGTGGTGATTTGCAATACTGTCAGCAAATTACAAAGCATTACATCAACAAACTTGCTGTATTCATTGCAGAAAAACAGGTAAAATTGAAAGTTAACCTTCAGAAAAATGTACTTTGTCACTGAATAACATAGACCCTTTCACCATATTAATTGTGTTATAGTTCAGAAACTTTAGCTGCTTAGCGAAAAATGGAATAGGTGAAACGAATAACATTACAAGGCATTAAAGGGGACACAATGTAATCAATATGTTTTCCAGGGTGAACTCAAACCAATTTCCTGTGACTTCTCTGAAGGTTATCAGGTACAGTTTTCATATATGTATTTTAAAAATGTTACACATACACACATTGTTCGACTCCACGTTATTATTCATTTTAAAATGTTAAATGAAGGATGAAATGTACATTTTTAGAGTTTAACTCATTGCAAGGTCGACAATCATTAAAACCACTTTCTCAAGATGTAGCTTGTGAGATCGAAAGCTTTTAATGTTACATTATTTGAAAATGTATTCAATTTTATTTTAATTTATTATGTACAAGGACTGTGCTACTGAAGTGGCTGGAATTGAAGAGACACAAGGACAAGAGGTATACATAACATATTGTAAAATATCATTTATCATCAATTTTTACAGTAAAGAAATATGTAATATGTTTTAGTTGCTTCCTTAATGATTCTTTAGGTGGAAGAGCAAATTTCAAGGTTAACACAATTTTAAAATGTTTTTCCACTTGGTCTGGCGGTCACCAAATCCAATTTGAGAGTTTCCAGTAAAATCCACAAAACAAGGGTACAGAACATAAACGTTTTTAAATAAAAATAATTTGCTTAGGGCTTACTCCATTGATAATACATTTTCAAGTTGTAATTGATCTATTATGTATGTGTCCTATAAGTTAAGAATGTTTATTTTCTCTTAAATTAGAGGCATAGGATGAAGAGGAGCATAAAGACTCAGACAACCAGACTAACCAATGATGTCGGTTGCCAAACAGACATGACTTGGGATAAGCTACATGTTGAGGCTGAGCATGGTTCACGCAAAATTCAGTGTTGTGATGCAGTAGCCCAGTGACCTGAATTTGAATTAAATGTCAGCAGTGACCCATGGAAAGTATGCCTGGATCATTGTTACACCACACAACATCAAACAGAAGAGACAAACATCAGAGCAGATGTTGCTGAACTGCTTGCAGAACCACCCACACAATCAAAACCCTATAAACAAATGATTTAAAGGAAGCTGAAAATGTTACCCGTTTCCCCAATACATGTGTACATATCGGAAGTATCACAAACAGAAAGAACTGATGAATCTTTGCCACTAATAGATGATTGTGCTCGTGTTGCAGACTACACTCTTCCTAGTTTGAGGACTTATCTACCTCAATGCAATCGCAATCCACTGTACCTTTAGATGATTGGCTATTAAAGGAACCAAAATACATTGTATTCGACTGCTGCCTGATCGAGATCATGAAAATGGTTAAATGCAATCAAGAATTGCAACAGCGTATTTGTGTGGAGCCATTGGTGGAGTTTAGTTAAAGGGTCAATCAAAGGTAGCTGTGTACACCACTACAACTCATTTTCATGTTCTGCTCAACCTATACTTGGAAGTGCCTGCTGGAAATGTACTTTGTTCAGCTGAATTGTTGTTTTCTGAATCAAACTGAATGTACATCTTCTGTTGCCATGGAAAAATATGGTTTCATCAAATCCATTCAACTTCTGCAATCGAGAGGACTGCACATAGACCTGATAGCCACTGAAAGATACTTTGTAATTTCCAAGGCCATGCAAGAGCAGTTCCTAGACAAAAAGCATCAATATGATGTATGGCATGTAGCAAAATCCATTTTGAAAGAAATTACACCTGGGGGGAAAAAAGCCCACAGAAAACATTTTAAATTGTTCACAGTCTGTAAGCAACCATTTTTGGTGGAGCTCAAAATCTTGTCAAGGACCTGTTATTCTACTTGGAAAATGGTGTTCAGTGATGCACCAGTGTTCTAACATACAGTCTTGGCAAGAAAACGAACATTTCCATGAATGTGCACATGGACCATTGAGCAAGGAGGAGAAGCGTAAGAAAGGGTGGTTGGTTCAAGGCTCCCTGCCTCACACAACACTTCAGAAGATTGTTTGCGACACAACACTTTCAAAAGACATGAGGGGACTCACCCAATTCTGCCACACTGGAGATTTAGGGGTGCTTCACAATATGTGCATAAAAGTACATGCCTAAAAGGTTACATTTCAGTATAGACGGTATGGAGGCCAGAACAAGACTGGCTGTACTTGCACACAACGAGAACATTGGAAGGGAACAAGCAAAAACTGCAGGAATGTTTGTTATGCCTCGTTACAACAAAGAGTATACCAAAAGAAGCACACAGTGGGTGGCAAAGCCAAATCTACCATTAGATGGATTTTGAATTCATGAAAGATCGGACATTGAATGTGCTGGCCATGCAAACGTATGGAATTGAACCAGAGTTTGTTTCTAGGGCACAGGCTGTGCTGCATAAAATTGCAAAAAAGGTTTGCCCTCCCAAACTGAACTTGTGGATAGGTTGACTTTGAGATTTAAATGATGTGTGGCTCTCTTTACAATGTTTAACAAAGGCAGTTTCAAGCTTCCGCATAGTACCTGCAAGCAGATTTCATTGTCCAAAAAATTAAATAGTTAGTGACTTGCGATGTAATTGATAAAAAAAAATGCTTTTTAATGAATTACTGTTGTGAAGTAAATTATTTATTTTTCAACAATAAACGGCCATATGATTATTTCAAGTCTTTCACTCAAATGTACTCTGTCTCAATGCCAGTAAGACTGAGATCGGATTGCCGTTAGATCTTTCCTCAATTAACTCTGTCCACCCTCCCTAGGCTCTCCTCCCTCCCCTTACACTCAAGCCAGAAACCTTGGATTTATGTTCGACTCCACGCTCTCCTTCTCTCCTCACATCACAGATATCTCTAAGGTATGCTTCCTTTTCACACTTTCCCCCAGAAGATCACGGTCTCCAGAGCCCTAGTCCTTTGTAGACTGGACTATTGCAACAGCCTCTTCATAAATCTTCCTGCCTCTACTCTTTGCCCTCTGCAAGTTATCTAGAACAAGACTGCAAGACTTGTCATTGGCCTCACGCCAAGGGATTGTGGGGCTGATTCATGGAATTATGTGCGACGATAAACGGGCTTTGTGTGCCATTCTGCCCGCGAATCCCTGTTTCACAAATGGGAATTTGCGAGCAGAATGGCGCATAAAGCCAGTTTTTCGGCGCATATAATTCCATGAATCAGCCCCTGTATCTCTACAGCCCTGAAATATCTCCAATTGTTCCCAGTGGTGGCAAGGATCAAGTTCAAGACCCTGTGCATTGTCCACAAGGCTTTCTGGGGCCGGGGACAACACTACAACACGCGCTCTCTTCCTAAGAACTTTCCTTCTTGAGCCCGCCGCTCCCCCATCTCCACTCTGAGGGTCAGACGCTTCTCCAGGCAGAGAGTGGGGGGTTGGTTCTCTCTACTCGGCTGATGACTCCCTCTGGAACAGCCACCGTGCTTCTCTCAAACTTTAGAAGGACCACCTCAGGTTTTGGAAGCAACTGAAGACCTTAATTTACGCTTCTGCTTTCTTTCACTCTCTCCCCTGCAGATGTTCTTGTTCTGCTGCGCTAACTGGTAACCTGGCCCCCTTCTGAACCTAATGACCAGTGCCTGGAACAAAGGTCACCATAAGGCATGTCCCCCCTCCTGGTCCCCGCCTGTTCTCTCCTGAAACAGGACTCACAGGAAGAGCCTGACTCAGGGCACAAAAAAAAAGGTGCTATCAGTCAGGTTGTGCCTACACCGAAACCCCCAGTGTCTCGCCCTCTCTTCAAAGGGGGACAGAATACTCTAACAATGAAAGAGGGGAAAGGCAGGAAGTCACAACATAGGTGCGAAGTGGCTGTCGGCACAGGCCGGCCATTTGGGGGGGAGGCAGTAATAATATGCTGGCATGAGCCCAGGGCATATTTGCCCTATATAGGAAGAGCTGCTGGAGCAGACTTGCAGAAAGAACTGAGCTAAGTGTATCTGGACTCTGGAAAAGGTACATTTGGGCAAGCACAGGATAACAGTCGCTGTATGAAAGACGTGGAAATGAAGAGCAGGAAAGGTGACATGGGCCTGTAAGGAAACTGCCATCAGGCACAGGAGTGCTCAACGGCCAATTTACAGGTCCCAAAGACACGGACCTGGGAGCCCACGTTGGGGACACCCTGTGAGCCAAGAAGGGCAACTTCCATTTCCTGGCCCAAGTGCCCAAAAGTACAGAACTAAGAAAACATGCACACCTGTTGTTGGGGAATACCCATAATACTAAGTTATGTTTTTAGTAGTATTAAGTTTAATAAAAAGCCACAGCCTTTTTATTACCAGCACAAAACCTGTTTCTGAGTATTGTGTTATGTATTTACTGTGTAAGAATGCATGCCCCATAGGGCTGGCGGTTCCACAGCTTATGGGGACCAGGCTCCCTCATGACCAGTACCCCCATGCACTGCCTCTGGGCCTACTATGGACTGTAAATGCAATCTCCAAATATCCTGCCTACTTGCACTTACTTAGAGCCGGCCAACACGGCGGCACTTACTTGAGCTAGAATTTTGCACTCTCCCTGGCCCTTCTCCTCTCGATTCCCCTTGCACTTGCATGATCTGAATTACACAAAGCCTAGTAAAATAGTTTCTTTTGTTCCTCTTTGTCTTCCCCTTCCTTGTCGCACCTAGAAACACCGGTGTACAGCATTTAAATAATGGTGGAAGGAATATGTATTGCCAATGTGCATTATGAACATGCACCTGTGGCCTTTGCACATTTACACATTACTGTGGAGGCCCACATGTGGATGACAACCAGGCACGCCTGCATCAATGCAGAAATCAATATGATTGCGGGAATAGATCTACACAGAAGCTAGTAAGCCTCTACTGATATCTGCCTCCTTCTTGAAAACTTTGATCTTAACGTCCTCACTCTCAACGGGACGTGGTTCAATGCCAGCTTTGTCACTGCTTTTGATGTCCTCCTCAATGATGTCTACAAGATCTTCTCCAAGCCTCGGAACAACCCATCTGGTGGTGGAGTAGCCCTGATCTCCCCTCATCTGGTCCCTATCTCTCTCATACCCACCCAGCGCTAGTCCTCCTTTGAAAGTCTTGTCTGCAAGATGGGTGTCTCTCAGACTCTCTCTCTCTCTCTCACCCATGCCATGATGAGCATACCCCCTGGCCCTGTGTCTGTCTGCTTCTCTGAATGGGATGACATCACACCCTCTCCTGTGACTTCTGCCTCCAAACTACTCCTTGTTGATGTCAACATACGCCTGGAATGAACTGTTCATGCCTGTACACTCTTTCATGATCGCTGTACCTCTCTCGCTCCCTCGCTATTATCCCTTCAGGCCCCAGCCATTCTGTCGGACAAACTATGTAGCGGGAACAGGCACGTTGATACCATTAAAATGGAAGTAAATATTATCATATGTGGTTTACTTTAAGTATTTAGTTGTTTTTCAGTACACTGATCGCCACTAATATTGTTCATTTTTGTGGCATGTGTTACCAAAAATGAAACTGACTCGGGCACACTGTGAACGCTAGATGAAGGGTCCAATTGTTAAGTGTCCTTGAATCCACTGCACTAAGAATTCAAAAGGACCAAATGTGTGTCGAAAATTCACAAAGAAATGATAATATTCACTTAATCGAAAGCTTACGCCGGAAAGTAAAGTTTTCTATTTCAGAAAAGTGTCTTTCAAAGTGGTTGGTCCTCCATCACATCGGAAGAATGGAATCTCAAAAGACAATGTAAGCAACATTTGAAACATTATTTATCCAAGTGTGGATGGAAAGTGTGCTGTGTGCTACATGATGAACGTTTTGACGAATGAATGTGTTCAATATGACGCAAAGAATAGACATTGTGCGTGTTAATTGTAACTTAAATTTATAGCCAACATAAGAATGGACTGTGTATATTCAATTATAAAGTTGGTACTGAAATATGTTTTTGCATTCTTGATTTTACATAGTTATCTTATCTTATCTTATGTGGGCCTATCATTGGTACAGCCTACCGTTCAACGGTTTCTTTAACAATATTTGGACAATAATGATCAACTACGAATATATTATAACTATCATCTGAGATGTTCGCCAGACAACAATCTGTCCTTTCGCGGCTGCAGTAACAAGGAGCAACATGGCGGCCTATAGGTTTTAGAACAATGCGGATGTGAAAGTGTTGCAATTAATTCAATTTTAAAGCACTAATCTCTCCTCTGTAATGGAGTGCCATGTGCGTAGATTACTCATCGGTCCTGGAACATAACTTTCTGTGAACGACGGCAAGACTTGGATTAATCGATCGATGATCGGATTCAGCATTAGAAGATCACCGTTCACAGTTACACCAAAAATTAGAACAATGCGAAGTTCGCTAGCTATGAACTGTGTTCGAAAAGGTTAACAAAGTGTTCGTGGACTTTACTATTTTCATTGTTGTATCAAAAGTAAAACTACTTGTTACATTCCCAAGACTTGCTGTTTTCTTCAAAATAAAATGTTTCGATCAGTTTTGTAAAAAGAAACAAAAGTTTTGTGTTTTATAACGATGTGTGTGTTTAAGTTCCTGGTTCTGCATTAGATAACGTTATGACGTTGGTGATGACAGGGTACGTTTGGCTATGCTGCCCACTAATGTCATTGGAATAGGTGGAGCTCATCTGGAGCGTCTAGTGATGTCAGCGTTAGGGGCGGGTGATCCGAATCAGTGCCACAAGGTAATTTGAACTTGGGGCGATAGATGAACGGATAAGAATAGCACAAGATGGCGGTACCATAGCTGTCGTTTTCGCATGTGTTAAAGTGAGAAAAACTTGGGTAAGTTGCATTGGTAATGTATTTAAGAACGATTGATGTATGCTATGAAATACATGCCCGATCCATTAGGCCAATAACATTTCTGACCGAGCTACCCCTTTAAGTGTGACCCCCAGTGTGATACTTTTCCTGGAGTACTGCTTGATACGCCTGGCTGACTACTCATGTATCCAGAACCCTGTTGAAGAGCAATGTTATACTGCTGAGGGTAACCACACACACAGTAAGCTGCTACGGTGCTGGAGAGTGGACCGTAATAACTTTGGTCTGTGTGCGCTGACCTGGATTATACAGCTTCTTTCATCCACAAGCAAGAAGTAGGGAATACCTATTTGTCGACAGCTCTGTGTGTGCCAAATGGACCCCATTGGCTTTGTTTACTGAGGGGGCTCTGTGTGCACCCAGCGGTATTTGGACACAGGCGCAAGAAGATCCGCTTCACTAGCACGAGCGAGAGGGGAAGTGGCACGCCCCCTATGTTTACTCCATTGCCAAGAAACCAGCAGAGCATTGCGCGAGCGTCTTGTGAAAGCGCGAGCGCTCGCGCATATGGGGGGGCCCACCGGTGTCGTGAGATGGCCATCTTCTATCGGTGCTCGTTACCTTGGCAACACGCATAACACTGAAGCGATCGTTGTGTTCGAAGTAACTATTTAAGAAAACTTGGGGCCGGGACTGCTTTACAAGGATTTTTTCGAGATCAAAGGAGACTGCTGGCACTGTGGATCAGCAGACTACATGGAGGTGAAGTGGAATTGCATTTGTTTCAAAGGGTACAACATATGCAGCATCAGCAAATCCCAGTGTTCAGCTACTGTAATCATCATTACTCCTCAAATATCACCCTCGTCTCAGTACTTAGTAGTGTGATTTTCTTTTGGAAGTGAATATTGATATCAAGAAATCAGGATGGCTATGCCTGGTGTGCTTGGACCAGCTATATTTATGGTGCTGCCTGGGCCTGTTAAAGTCAAATGGAGCCAATGGGAAAAGGGATTCATGTATTATATTAAGGCTGCATGTGGAAATTAATTTTACAATGATGGAAAAGGTCTCTTTATTAAAGGATAGTTCCAGGACTTTTTTTTTATTGTTCCTATGGTTCGGCCATGTGTTTTTAAGCATAAATCGGTAGATCGTAGAAAACTTTCCTATGGACCTTACCCGACTTTTCGTCCATTAACGCACTCGAAATCAGCCGCCATTTTCTGATAATCCTATCATTTCCCCCCATCGCGCTGGCTCACCTGCTTTTGCGGCACTAAATCAAATCCCCCTCCCCCGAGCCTGACATCAGCAGACGCGTACCGCCCATTTCCCAACGCAGAAGCACGTTTCGTGTCAACAATCGCTGCGCCTCAGCTAATGAAGTGTCGCCATGGAAATGGCAGGACGCCTCTTTCCTCAATAAGTATAAACACACCGTTTCACAACACACAGCAGCAGATTTTCGATTCCATTCCTCTCTCTGTGTTACTTTGAGTATTCTGTGACTCGTTTCTGTGCTCTGGTCAGCTACCTTCGCCGCTTCTAGGCCTTGTGAACACCTGTACCATCTCTGTAAATTATTTTACTTTCTTTACCACACAATGGCTACAATAATGCCGTATATGTACGAGCCCGAGTACACCGAGCAGGAACTACTGGAAAGGCAAGCACGCGGAAACGATGGGGATTCGGACGGCAGTTGGGAGGACCAGTCAACGGATGAAGAGCCTGGACCATGTCGCATGGACGGCGTCTCCACCTGGTGCACGTGCAATCGGTGCGAGCTAATGCCAACTGAGGAGGAAAACTGCTGCTGCCGTGAAAATTCCGGGTGCTTGGCCTACATTTCGGAAGGCGAGCCAAGTCCGCAATGCATCACCGAGCTGCCAGAGTTCAGGGAAGCCTGCCTCTCACGGACCGTGTTGAGGATGATGATGGTGCTTATGCACGAACTTCGCGGCACTGTTCGTCCGCGTAATCCGAGTAACGAGTAAGTATACTCTGGTTGTGATGTCAGTGATGCCACTACTATGTCATGGTCGTCTCCCACATATAAAATTACATCTACATATCATTCGAACGCATGTAAATTGGTTCCATATTGTGCATTTTCTAGATAGAATTTTTTTCAAAGCAGAATGACATTTTTTACCAGAATCGACAGTGATTAGAAAGTTTTGTCATTTTAATACAGTTTGCATCTTTCATTTTCACAGGTGGTACAGGCTGGTGGCCTATCGTTGCTTCACTTGGTGGCTTCACGGGAGGCTCGGACACCGCGTTCGGAGAGTAATACCTGCCTGTGCGGTACTTGCCATTAGACAACATTTCCCCAGCGACAGTGGACAATACCGCGGATTTTCCCTGGATGTGCTGCAACCGGAACTTTACAATGTGTAATGTTTATTATTTATGTTCAATTGAAATTAAGATCTAAAATAAAACCCAACATATATTTTAACAATGGTTGTTTTGATTTTTTAAATGAATCTAGTGTGTCTCCATTGAATAGTCTTCCTGTGCCTTGTCTTGTCACACCACATGTCTCCGGCCAGCATCCTCCCTCACGCAGGCCGCCCACCTTCAATCCACATAACCGTTGAACCCATATGCAGCAGACATACATATGTTATTTTGCGGGTTGGCATCAAGCCTCCCGGCCTTGCCTCCTCCCCCAAAAATACTTACCACACCACTTTGTTCAAGCGTTGGCAATAAAAGGAAGGCCGTTGGATTTTATTGACACAAAACATGGTTATAGGTAAATAATCAATATGGTTGATCATAATAAATCATCCTTTTGGGCACCGGGTACAGAGATGACCCCCTCTGGCCCGTGCCGCCTTGCCACCACAGGCCAGCCTGCTGCTGACTAACTGCCTAGGCATCCAGGGTCTCCAGGGTGAACTGCACCCATATATTCTCCTGGGAGGGTGAGGTATTTATAAACTCACCCCCTGCCTTCCATGTACTAGATCCTGCAGCCTGCCTCTTACATGCAGTTAGATGGCCTCTCCTTGGTGAGGCCCTGCGGCAAACGAGTCTTGTCTGCACGACCACCGCCCCAATCCACCCCCCCCCCCCGCCCTATCAAAGGCAGTTCGCACCGGGGTACTTGCGCTGGCAAGTGGAGCTGTCAGGGAGCGATAAAGGCCAAGAGGTGCCAAAGACCATGTACACTTCAAAGTGGTCTATAAAGCATGGGTTGTTGTTCCCATGTCTACCTCCAGACCCCGTGTCTCCTGCCAAGCATCCCCCCTCACGCTGAACGCCCCCCTGCAATCCACATAAGTGTGTCTCCATTCACGAGTCTTCCTGTGTCTTGTCTGCACGACCACCGCCCCAATCCACACCCCCCCGCCCTATCAAAGGCAGTTCACACCGGGGTACTTGCGCTGGCAAGTGGAGCTGTCAGGGAGCGATAAAGGCCAAGAGGTGCCAAAGACCATGTACACTTCAAAGTGGTCTATAGAGCATGGGTTGTTGTTCCCATGTCTACCTCCAGACCCCGTGTCTCCTGCCAAGCATCCCCCCTCACGCTGGACGCCCCCCTGCAATCCACATAAGTGTGTCTCCATTCACGAGTCTTCCTGTGTCTTATCTGCACGACCACCGGCCCAATCCACCCCCCGCCCTATCAAAGGCAGTTCGCACCGGGGTACTTGTGCTGGCAAGTGGAGCTGTCAGGGAGCGATAAAGGCCAAGAGGTGCCAAAGACCATGTACACTTCAAAGTGGTCTATAGAGCATGGGTTGTTGTTCCCATGTCTACCTCCAGACCCCGTGTCTCCTGCCAAGCATCCCCCCTCACGCTGGATGCCCCCCTGCAAACCGCATAATGCCACGACATATACATGTCATTCATTCACAAACACACCCCTGTTTCGAATCCTTTATAACCCACTTCATATTTCTAATGAGCACTTCTTTGCGCTTTGCTAGTCAACCCGTGAAGGTGCTGGTTATCTGCTCTTCGTCTCTGAGAACTTCCGTGACCACTTTGAGGAAACTCCTCAGTTTGCAACCTGTGAACTGCTCCCTGTTCTACGACAAGAAACTACGCTGATCCCTGCATCTAACTGTTTGTTTGTCAAGGTAAGGCCATGTACCATAATCATTTTGCGTCCAATTTCTTTTCGTTCAAGACAGTACATGCAAGGAACTAGTCACATGTTCTGAGTTTACATTGGTATTCATAGAGAATTGTTGATCTTTACTTTTCAGAACTTTCCACAATGCCTGCCTGTTCCATTGACGGTTGCCCTTCGAAGACCCATAATAAATCTGAAGGTACTATAATGCATGTTTTCCCTAAGACAATAGATCAGATAAGAGAATGGGTCCGATATTGCGGATATCCACCGTCTGAGCTTGAAAGTAGAGTCCTAGAAGTCTTTGCGGACAAGAGGGGTGATCGATACCGCATCTGCAGCAGGCACTTTACCTCTGACATGTACTCCACATCATTGCTAATAAAGAAGAACACACCGCGAGCGAGGCGAAAATTGCTCTCAACCGCTATTCCCGCTCTATTCGTCCACATTCCTCCACTGGTGAGTCAAGTTTACGTATTTATCTCTCGGCCTTGCGGTAGTGTGTAGCATTAGCTAACAATAATTTCCCCATTTATGTATCCACTCAATATGAAGGCGGAAGATTCTCCATCCGTGTCGTTATTGCAGTCATCAGCCACTTCAAGCGCCTATCGTGTAATCTTACTTGGCTATTCTGCCACTGACTTGTTTTAGGCATGTAAATCAATAGTTTTAATTTATCGTGTAATTATTTTACCTAATGGTACACCCTTGTACTCGTCCTCTAGTCTTTGTTTTCAGTTATAATTATTGTTATCCAAAATAATGCAAGTACTGTCTTTCAGGGAGATGCTGAGGAGTCCAACGTATTGACGACTACCGTTGATGTCACTCAGATGCTCAAGGTACATTTCCGGACAGTTCCATCGATGGAGATCATCAGATCTTGCATTCTTGTAGCGTGATTGTTACACACAATGTTTCTTTCGTTTTTAGCCATTGATATGTCCTTCTGTCGTCGCCCTCCTATGTGTCTTCTTTTTTCAATATTGTGTTCATTACTAATGAAAGTCCTACGTTTCAGGGAGTCGATGGAGCATTAGTCCAAGAAGAAGGGGGAGCATGCAGTTACGGGTCGGCGCAACAGCTTGCAGAAGTGTGCACCGCAGTTACATCGTCCCTTGATGTTCTTATGCATTTCGAGGTATGGATACTGACAGTTCGATCAAGCGAAATCATATGACGTGATTACATCCGCTATACTTCCTTCTTTATTAACGCAAGAACTATGTTTCAGGGAGATGACAGACCTTCTTCTACAAGAACATCACCCCTAGTAGTTGATGCAGATCTCTGGGTGGTGACACTTCCAACGATCGAGCAAATCGAATCATATTTACATATCCATTATTTATTTTAGACAACTGATCATTTGTGCAGGTCTATTTAGATGAGCCGTTGACGCCTGCACAAAGTTTCTGTTCTTTTTATCAAAATAGAAAACCATACTAATGCAATTACTGTGTTTCAGGGAGTTACTGAAGCATCATCTTCAAAAATATCATCAATGGAAGTCTATGAGGAGCACAAGGTATGGATCTTGACAGTTCCATCTAACTAGATCAACTATGCGTGAATAATTGTCGTTTGAATGTTCTACACAAAGCGTTCATTCGTGTTTTGCTATTGAGATGTACGTGGGTATTGGTCCCCAAGTACATTTTGTGTTTTCGATATTATTATACATACTAATGAAAGTTCTATGTTTCAGGGAGTCGATGGAGCGTCAGTGCGTGATGGATGTGCTCATCATGAAAATATAGTCGTTGCAGCGCAAGAGGAAGTGGAGACATGCACACACGAGTCGGAGCAACAGCGTCCTGATGTTGAAGTTCGAGGCAAGAAAGTTTCAAAGAAAAGAAAGCAAAAGAAGGTTAGTGTCCTGGTCACTATATTATGTTGTTTTTCACTGTTAATAGTTCAATACTGTAAGTTGTGTTTAAACTGAACATCCCTTTTCCAATCTGTCCTCTAGTTGCGAGTGGGTGTACGAACTAGATCTACACAGACAGTGAAGCGAACGAGAGATGTTGCTTGTCAAACCTTTTGGCAGGGACTTGAGACTGGAGATGCATCGTGCCAATGGGAAGAATATGAAGTGATTGACAACGGAGCTATACCACATCCAGCCATTGATAGTGAATGTCCTCCTGGTAGTTCAGATGCAGTCGGAGATCAGTTCACAGAATCCACACCCGCAAAAACTAAGACCGCGAGAAAGTTGAAGAAATTGTCTTATTCACCCATCGCCGGAGAAGGAACAGATGTTGCAATGGAAGAGAATGAAGTGGACTACAATGAAACACCATCAATATCACTGAACATAGCGGAAGACGATATCAGAGATTCTACCTTTCATGTGAGTGACATGTCCTCAACGTTACAGGCCGAACCAGCTGGGATGCAGAGTGACAGTATAAGGAAAGAGGCCAAATTCATTGTATTCGATAGTTGTTTGATTGATATTATTATTCGGTTGAAATGTGGGCATTCGGTAGGTGGGGAAGTATGTGGGGAGCCATTGATTAATGTGACTTGTGCAATTCGAGGCACTAACCTTAAAATACATGCCACCTGTACAAAATATCATCCTTTCTGATGGTCTGCACAACCCATGCTGGGACAACTGCCAGCAGGCAATCTACTTTGTGCAGCGGCTGCACTTTTTAGTGGTTCAAGTTTTAAAAAGTTAGAGTCTTTCTTTCAGTTTGTGGGAATCCATTTCATTGCGAAAACTCAGTTCTACAAATACCAAACCGATTATCTATTTCCAGCCATTAGCGAAGCTTGGAGAATGGAAAAAATGTCTATTGATAGTACATTCGCGGGCAAACGGTTCAGGCTAGCCGGTGATGGACAGTGCGACAGCCCAGGATTTTCAGCCAAGTACTGTACCTACCACTTTCAGTACATGGAAAGTAAGAAAATCGTGAGTTCGGTGGTCGTGCAGGTGTCACAAAGTACATCCTCAGTGGCCATGGAGAAAGTTGGCTTTGTAGCATCATTGCAAGAACTACAATCGCGGGGAATGGTGATCGACCTGATAGCCACGTTTCAATTGCCAAGACAATGAGAGAAGAGTACAAAAATATAAATCACCAATTTGACGTTTGGCATCTTGCAAAAACAATCAATAAAAAAATGTCGGCTGCAGGTAAAAAAAAAGAAATGCAAGGTATTTCACAGTGGTCCAAGTCAATCAGCAACCATCTTTGGTGGAGCTCAAAAACATGTGCAGGGTCGTTGGAAATTCTACTGGAAAAATGGCGGTCAGTAATGCTACACTGTACCAATGTTCACCGTTGGAACACAAACCAACATTTCCACAATTGTGAACATGGCCATTTGTCCACAGACGAGGCACGGAAGAAGAAGTGGTTGATTCCTTCATCACCCACTCAAAAAGCCATTGAAAAGATTGTATTTGATAAAACTATAACAAGAGATTTGAGGGGACTCACGGAATTCTGCCACACAGGGGATTTGGAGGTGTTCCACAATATGTGCCTAAAGTACAGGCCAAAACGATTGCATTTTGGCATGGAGGGCATGATAAATCGGACTCTTCTAGTGGTCTTGGCACATAACCATAATGTTGGCCGTCAACAAAGTAGGACGACCGGAACTTTAGGGACGCTTCGCTACAATAAGGCCTTCACTAAAAGAAGTAAACAATGGGTGATCAAACCAGTGTTTGAGGATATGAAATATGAGTTTATTGAGAGACTTATTGTTGACGTCCTAGATAGGCACATAAATGGAGTTGTGAACGAACCTGTGCAGGGGACAACTGCATTGCCACCCAACATTGCCTCTGTTCCATGTCCACCTAAAGAAGAGCTCATTGAGAAATACACATCACGGTTTAAATGATTGTAATTTGATTGTCTGTTCTCTCGAGTCTCCTCATGTCGCAGGCCCATTGAATATGTGTATCTATGTAATGTGTAAATAAAAGTGATTGCTCAGTGTACATGCAATGTGTCTATCCAACCTTGTTCATTTGCGCATTAAATTAAACCAAACAGTATTATAAATCATTTTTAAAAAAATATAGAATGTCTCCGTATTTATGGTTCTCTGGGGCTGCAAAGCACGCAGACAAAATGCAAAGATGGAGTGTAAATTTCAAGTCCTGTGAGATGGCCTTACACTGAATGTAGCTAACTAGGAATGTGTGCTCGTTCAAAGTGAAGGTCAGCTGCTTTGATTTTTTGCTCGGGTGCCGGAATGGCCCACGATTCAGTATAAGGTTCTATTGTTATTTGACCTTGACAGGCCGGGACCATCCCGAAAGACTTCTTTTTTGGGGTGTGGGGCAATAACGTAAGAAACGATAATGAATATAATTTCAGAAACGAAAGCCATTTCATGTTCGTTCATTAGAAGAAATAACGTCGGCATAGAAGGAGTGGTATTTCGGGGCTGCCCTACGCACAGACACAATGGAAAATGCAAATATAATGTAAGTAACTCTTTAGATGAGTTTATACCGCAATTTAATTACTATACAGTAGCTTTAAAGACGGGTTAAGTTGTACTTGTTCGTTCTATGTGGCATATTGTTTTGTACCGCGCACTATCTTGAGGAGAACCATCTCCTTTTACGGAAGCACCTCAAAACCTTCCTCTTTGCTTCTGCTTTCTCTCTCCCTCTCCCCTGCTACAACTGGTCCACTGTCTGCGACCTCGGTCCTGGACCCTTCCACTCTCCACCTGCACTGCCTCCCTGTCAACCCCTGCACTGGGGGACTGTCTCAGCATCCTACAGCCCCCCCTTGACGTATAATACCCAGTTGCACTGTCCTAGCTATGAAATAATTTCCCGACCTAATATATAAAATGAATAATTTTAATAAAGATCTGATGGTGAGACTAATTTCATATTTTATGTTTTTCAAACAGGTACATCATCCATTATTGTCTGTGTCACGAGTACCAGACACCGGCGGATGGGTTTTTCAACCGCCAGTTGCTTCTCCGCGTGAACAACGTTACCACCCTGACCATTTTATGGGACGATCGCCAAGTACAAGTATGCCCTTACGCGGTACTAACGGCTAGATGCAACATACAGACCGTTGTGGTGGCCTAGTGCCTCGTTGTTGGAACAGCCATGCGATTATCAGTGCGACCGAAGAGCTTATTTTATCGTAAACCAACACCCTGTGTACTGCACACGAACATCGCTTGCCTCAAGACGAACTATTTTGGATCGAGAGCAAATAAAAATGCAAATCGCTGAATATTCTCAAAACATTTGATGTCAAATAAATGTACTTTGCCAAATGTACAATCTTGCCGTTTGCTTCTAAACCACAATTTCATATTCCGAATTGTGGCGCTGTATTGTGAGATGATCTAAGACCCTGTGTACAGCAAAGGAACATTGTGTGCCTCAAGACAAACTTTTTGGAACATGAGCAAATAAAAATGCAAATCGCTGAATATTCTCAAAACATTTGATGTCAAATAAATGTACTTTACCAAATTTACAATCTTGCGGTTTAATTTAAAAGTACAGTTTCATATTCCCAATTGTGGCACGCTGTGTTGTGTGAGCTCATCTGTGTTGATTTCCTGGTTCTGTGTGGAGTCGCGTAGAAGACGCCTGGGCGCGTTTGCCTACGCAGCTCAGTCACGTCACGGATAGAGGCGGGGAATATGAATGTTTTGATCAAGTCTGTTTCAGGGGCGGGGGATTTGATTTAGTGCCGCAAAAGCAGGTGAGCCAGGGCGATGGGGGGAAATGATAGGATTATCAGAAAATGGCGGCTGATTTCGAGTGCGTTAATGGACGAAAAGTCGGGTAAGGTCCATAGGAAAATTTTCTACGATCTACCGATTTATGCTTAAAAACACATGGCCGAACCATAGGAACAATAAAAAAAAAGTCCCGGAACTATCCTTTAATGCACTTTTTAGGCTATGAGGGCAAGCACATTTTTGATATGTTACCGCCACTGGTTGGGGCAGGTGATGGAGATGCTGTCAACACATTTTAAGTAGTTATGTTGAAATTGGATATACATTTTAATCCCAAAGCGAGCAGTACAACGTTGGGGTGCACGTACAAGAGCAAGGAGAGAATGTTAAAGAGTATATTGCTGCTCTTTGCCATGTAGCGCTGTCTTGTAAATTTGGAGAATCCTTTGATGAGCATTTTCATGACCGATTTATGATCCATTGTAAAGCAATACAATTAAGGAGGAACTCTGGTTGAAATATGAACCCACCCTTCATGAAGCTTTAAACATTGCTAAATCAGTACAGCACTCCCTAGCTTGTGTGGCGAAGTTCACTGAACCAGAAAGCAAAGAAGTGAAAGTTGAGATTCTAAAGGTTTCTGAACGGAAACAGAAGAAAAAGACAAAGGATAAAACAACCTACAAGGCCAGCGTGGAGAATAAAGGGGCTAGAGTGGAGAGTAAAAAAGGAGAGGAACAATTATGATTTGTGCTGTGTGAGTGGATTGTACTTTGCTGCTTCTCCTGCATGTCACAATCGCAAGGCAGTGTGCTCAAAATTTAAAAGGGCACTTTGAAAATGGTTGCAAAAAATTTAAATTCACACAAAGGAAAGTTTTGTATGTGACTGAAAAGGAACAAGGATCCTCTGAAGATGATAAGGACTGTCTTATTGAAAATATTACACTGAATGTTGTGGAAGAGGAGGAGATTGAGCCCATATTCTTTAATCTGCATGAATGGGAAATATGTTTCTATGATGGCTGATTCAGGCGCAAAAATATCTCTGATGCCCCAGGATGTGTTTGAGTGAGTAGTGGGAGGTGATGTTCGAAATCTGCTCAGAGCAGATGCGAGTCCAGGGGGATATAACCGTGACAAAATTGAATTGTTGGTGTATTTCAATGCACCGTTTGATTTTAAAGGGAGATGCACTCAAGGAAAGGTATTTGTAACAAAAGGAATAGAGTGACCCTGCTGGGATAGCGGGATCAGAAGAAGTTGCATATTACAGGTTGGGGACACTGTGTGTGAAAAATCCAAAAAGGTTTTTAGGAAGGGTGTGGGAAAGGTCAAAGGAATGAAACATCAAATAATACTGAAGAATGGAAGTATGCCTGTGGCTAGAAACTAAAACCTGTACCATTGGTTTTGAGAGAGGGAGTAAGGAAAGAACTTGAGAAATTACAAAGACAAGGTATAATCGAGAGGGCAGGTGGTGTGCAACGGATATCGTCATTAGTAATGGTAAAAAAACCTTCAGGTGAACTGAGATTGTGTGTTGAATTGAACAAATGCGTTGTGGTGGATAGACATCCGTTGCCGAATATGAATGAGATGCTATCCATGATAGGGAGAGGTAAGTTGTTTTCCAAACTGAATATGGCCTCTGTGTATCACCAGATAGAATTAGAGGAAGAGTGCAAGGAAATTGACAGCGTTTTATAACGCATGAAGGCATTTTCCAGTTTCAGAGAATGTAATTTGGCCTGGTATCGGCATTGTCCGTATTTCAAAAAGTGATGGAAAAATTGTTTAGAGGAATGAAAGGAGTGTTTTGCTTTCAGGACAATGTTTTAGTATGTGGCGAGAACGAGATGGAACATGACCTACATTTTTTATTTTATTTTTTATTTAATTGGGTTTTTATAACACGCTTAATAGCTGAGTTTGGTTTCTAAGTGCGGATCCGGGATTCAAACCACTGTTGCTCAGCGTGGACTTGCTTCCAAGACCAACACATCACCCATGTGCTATCTTCCGTTAATTCTGAAACAATTGTTGGAGATCCTTGAACAATGAGGGGTGTCGTTAAGAGAAGAGAAGTGTGTATTCAGAAAAGGTAAAGTAAAATACATAGGACATAACATATCAACTTCTGGCCTAAGACCCAAGAGTGAAAGGGTGGATGCCATAAAAAAGATTGCGAGACCAGAATCTAAGGGTGAGCTTACATCCTTTTTGGGAATGATAGAGTTTTACCAGAAGTTTGTCAAAAATGTTGCAGATAAAGTAACAGAGATGAGGAAGTGGCTGAAGAAAAGAGAAGAATTTATATGCAATGCAGCGTGTCAAAAGGAATTTTGTGGCATTAAGGAGGAGTTAGACTTGGCACTAGCTATGAAATGTTTTGACACAAGGGGGAAAAGTGTCATCACTGTGGACGCTAGAGATAATGGTGTAGGGCTATGCTTTCTCAAATTATGGAGAATGGCAATGAGATCATCGCTCATACATCCCGAGTGTTAAGAAGTCCCGAGAAAAATGACTCTTTACTGGAAAAGGAGGTTTTGGTGTGCCATTGTGCCATAGAAAAGTGCCATCATTTTGTGTGGGGTATAGAGTTCATTAATCGGACTGACCATAAGCCGCTTAAATGCATTTTAGAGTCAAAGGGACTTCGCAAAGCATCTAGGAGGGCGGCAAGATGGGTGACAAGGTTGTTATGTCACAGGGTTCAGGTGGAAATACTACCAGGACGTGATAACATTTTGGCTGACCACCTAGAACATTTGGGAGTTCAAAAGGAAGAGGAAGGTGAACTAGAAGTTTCAGATATGATATATGTGAACCATGACAGCATTGTGAGTAAGGAGAATCGGCTGGAGGCTGTGAATAATAATGAAGTTTTAAAGCGTGTTAAAAATTATGTTACGACAGGATGGGCATCTAAAGGTTTGTTGAGCCAGAGTGAAAGGTCCTTTTGGGAAGTACATGACAAATTGTGTTTAGTGGATGGATTACTATATTGATCGGAACGTGTTGTTGTGCCTTTGGCCATTCGGAAAAGAATAGTTGATTTAGCGCAAGAAGGTCATGTAGGTGTGGCACGTACGAAGGCAATACTAAGAGAAGGGTATTGGTGGCCTGTTTTTGACCGGGAGATGGAGACCAGACTGGATAGTTGTGTGGAATGTGGTAGAGCAGGTAAGGGATTGGTAGCGAAAGTGCAACCACTTGTGGCGTGAGATGTGCCTGGACACTGAAAATGTGGGTCCGGTAGAGATGGGAAGTGGTAGAGGAAAATGTGTTATTGTGCTCATTGACCTGCTATCTCGGTGGACCGAGTACAAAATTGAGAGCTAAGTGGTGAGAAGGTTGTTGAATTTGTTCAGGTGTTTGTGAGAGGGAGTGCCAAGAATTATACTCACTGACAATGGTACTCAATTAACAGGTGGTTATTTCCAGGAGTATTTGAAGAGATGTGGAATAAGACATAAAAAGTGTGTGTTATATCATGCAGAAGCAAATGGTAAGGTGTAGAGACAAACGGGCAGGCTGCGGCCAAACTTGCGAAAAATTCCAGCACCCACGAATGGGCAATTTACCGGGTCATTCCGGCCCTGAATGGAATGCTCCCCATTCCCAATGAGCCCCAAAGGGCTCAATGGGAATGGGGAGGTCGGATGCACCGGCACCATTCAGAATGGTGCTGGTGCATCCGACATGCTCTGCTCACGGGTGCCGTTACGGCCGCCAGATCAGACCTTGCGCCGTAATGGCACCGGCGAGCAGAACTTGTAGTTTGCCGGTCTGGGAACGACGGTACCGGCAGGTTTACCGGTACCGTAGTTCCCGGACCGGCAAACTGGTAATGACTCATTATCTGGTTTAACTTGTGCTTTATATCATTGCCTAAATAGCTTCATTTTGTCTTGTAGTAGATATGTTTTCCAGGTGGATGGAAGCGTACCCATGTCGAAAGGCTAACTTTGTCGCCGTCGCAAAAACCTCCTCATGGAATGTAGACCTTGATTCTATCTTCCTGCAGTTATAGCCTCTGACAGAGGCACCCATTGTACTGGCAAGTTGTTTAGAGATATCTACAAGACTAAGTATCACACAGCATTTTCATTTTGCTTAACATCTTCAATCTAGTAGAACACTGTCTTGTCAGCATACATCAAGGGACACACTCTTTACCGCATTTGTTGCATACAAGTCCATTCTTTAGACGTTTTGCACGAAGAAAGTGAAAGGTGTAGGTACAAAAAAGTGAATTCAGTGACATAATAAAATTATTTATTTTAAACTGTTGTTACAACAAGGACAACATAGTGCAAACCTGCAATTCATAGCTGGCAACTGATAAAGTACTTTGTCAAAATGAATGTGACTAAACAGTTCACTAGTTTACAAAACCTTCATGTAATATTAGCTCAAAAAGTTCATAAACATTACTCGTTATCAGACATGTCCTGCTTTAGCTGCTATTCGCTTTGAAGGGGATAAGAATTACATTAAAAACTGGGCAAAAACAAAATAGAAATACAGAAATATGTCCAGTTAACATTAAAGTCAGGTATTGAATTATAAATCCTCATAAAACAAATAACACCATTGAAACTTATGCCTGGACCTACACAAAAGACATTTACATAGATGGAAAACATCGATGGACCAGTGTCAAAAAATTAATTGGAGCTTTGAGATCTTCAAGATAAAGTTTCTTGATTCAAAGACTGTTTTCTACAATTATGGAATAATAACATTTTCAGGTTTTCAGAGGCAGGGTTTTCTTGAATTCGTTTTTTGATTTTGAAAATTTTAATAGGAGTCATACCTCCAATTTAAAAACAGGATCTCTTTTACCTTTCAAAAATATTTTAAAATTGACTTAATTTAAATCTGCTGCTTGCAAGGACTGTGATATTAAAGTCACAACCCTCTCACTTATCGGTGAAAAAAAGATATGGCGTGTGGCAAAACTGCAAATATGCTAAAACTAATTGCTATGTATCAAAGAAGAATATCCATTCAGCAACTACTTATTTGATCACTCCTGTCCGGGGTTCATGATACTCTGAGCAGAGTCCAAAAGCAAAGTGGTCCAAAAAAAAGGTAAGAGAGGGCGATGAAGTGCAAAGAGATTGAGAAGGATTCAAATGATAGACTAGTGCCTCTATAGTCTGCACTGAATACCTTCATGTGATGGACTTGCTGTAAAATCAGCAAATCAGAACCAGTGGCTGCCGCATGCAGTCTAAAAGGGCCTCTACCAACCTTAGCCCTAGGACTGAGATGGATGCAAGTCCGAATTATTAGGATAACTGCTGTGAAGTGAGCTCACAGTAAACCCCTTTAACAGATGGTCTTCGAGAGCAGTCCAACAGCATTGCCTGCATAACGTGCAATGGGTAACGAAGACAGCAGGACATCTTTGCACAGTACACAGCACGGTCAATGAGGAACACTCCCTCAGGAATGAGCGTAGTTCTTCGAATTACATAGAGCAAATGTAGAAGCTTCACCCAACCTGAAGACACTAAGATCAGTAAGTGTACACTCTCCATTCATGCTAAATGGTTCCGTTTCACATGTGTAGGGGGATGGCTAGGAAGCAAAGGAGGGTCTTTAAGATATGGTAGACCAAACTGCAACAAGACATTTCAGTACTATTTTTGTAGCTGAAAAAGAAGTGGCAGGGGTAAAACAACTAAGTCTCCCTTAAAAATATGCAATCATTTTATTTTTCAATAGCTGATTTTCTAAGGTAAGCTATTGCCAGACAATTCAACGTGCTTTTGGTGATTCCTTGTAAACCAGTTTAAAAAAAAAAAACAATATTCACTGGGTATAGAAAACAATTTCTAAAAATCATTAACACTAAATAAATTGGAAGAGATTATCCACAGTGTGATACTTATGTCTAAATATCAAATCAGCATTTAAAGCATTTCAAACTACCTGGAGAGGCCAATATGCACTGTGTACAGAACCGTCCATAATGGGATTAGTTACCCACAGTTCTATGCAACGACTGCCTGCGCTGTCCCAAATTCATGTACCTACCCGCTTTCCCTTCACTACCCGGGACTGCATACCCATTACTATATTATTTCCTTTGCAAAGATGCCAGAAATGGCAACACTGTTCCTGTAAAGATGACCTTTTGGGCAATGCTTTGGGGTGAAGCAATCTGTTCCTCAATAAAAAAAAATACTTAATACTTCTGCAAATCTCTAAAATATGGAAAATGCAATCCCTTTGCAATCCCAAAATGAGATATACTGCAGTATGGTATTGCACATTCAGGCACCTGCTTGAGGCAAGCAATGAAGTTTGCTGCATGCTTGTTAAAACCACTGTCAAGCATTTACGTCTCTGTTTTTTGGAGTCTCAATGATTATAGCACTTGTGAGGTGGTGGCGTACCTGGGCTCATTCTTGCATCTTTGTTAAAGTCTTGATGGGCTGGTTAATGCAGTACGCAAGCGGAGGGTGTGCACGTGCATACTTCCCTTATTATGGCACTGCTACTTCACAGCAGGATGCAAAGTAAGAATGGACTGAACCACTGAGATTTCCATGTCAATCTTTTCAGTAAACGAGGGGCACATCAATCAGCACAAACCTGGAAGTTTAAGTGTAAGAGAAAATACAGAGTAAGACTATAGCCTCCAGAAAATTAAAAATTTTGAAAGATACCCTCTGGTGCTTTTCTTCTTACGATGGATTTTTTTTAAAGTTGCTTTCTGGGGAATTACCAGTACAATGTCTTTGTTGAAGAAGAAAATGAAATATGCTTTCTCCCAGGCTCCACTCAGGCATGTGTAATCCAAAGTGCTCACTACATAAAGGTAGAAAAAGCTAAGGATTTGTGTGTATAATTGAATAACTGGGCAAGTTTGGCATAGTGGGAAGTTTAAAGGAGCTAAACTGCAAAGTTTCAGATACTTTGCAAAGTAAGCCTCTGTATAATAAAATTGTGTGAATTCTTGTTTCAGTAAAATCTCGAGTTTGTAGCCTATACACCAACCGCAAAAAGAGATACTTCTTTCTCCTGTCATCGAATAACATGATGCAGCCTTTAGTGCCTAACGCATGTGAGTGCAAAAGTAGAGAAATAAAAAAAACAAATGAACTTCCTGTTTTGACTATAATTGTATTAAGTTTCATGAAAAGCCATTCAATGATAAGTCGACGCGTTGCCTTTCAAAATGATCAATTCTTGACAAGCAGAAGAGCATGTGATGCGTTTAAACCTAGCCAAGTGGCAACAAAATCCTTTTTATAAACCTCGGCTATCCTCAGATCCTAGTGCAATCTTGAAGAGGGACTCTATCCTCCTGGTAGAGCAGGGTGAAACATTACCTAGCACAACTGGGTCATTTCCTTTGGTAAAACAGTCTTTACATTAGCTTCAAACACTCAAAGACTGAACGGAAGGTAAACCCCCTGTAAAATAATCAGATTTTACTCACAAATACAGTTCTGCGCTTGTTGGCCGAAGGCAGAGAGAAGGGTACACATTTATGTTTTATTTTCAAGAAATGCAAACATATAAGGAATTAAACCCGATTGAAGAAAACCAAAGAAAAAAGACTGCCTCGATCTGGCCTTCATTAGTGATACATGTTATAACACACTTACATATATAGAGGAAGATATTCTTTTCTTGGAATAAATGTGGACAGGCCTAAGGCCTTAGAACGTAACAAAAAAATTAAAACAAACGAACCAAAAAGACTTTATATTTAGGAGTATTCTTACCTTTTTTGTTATCTTGTTAAAAATGAAAGAAAAAACATGTGTGCTAAACAGAAGTAAACATTTTAAACGTGCTATGAACGTTTTTCTATACAAACACCAAATGATTTTTGTGGGGGAAACCGTTGGTTAAAAGTGCTTCCTTCAGCCTGTGGGCCCTTCAGGTGTGTATGGCTGCTCTTTCTGTGTGAATTGAGTAATCTCAAGCAAATCTAAAACCTTTTGGTACGAAAACAGATTTGTATTTCAAAACTTTAAAAACAAAGTAAAATGGACAAGCTCGAGATACACACACTGAACTGAATACAAATGATGTCAAGTCACCAATCCCCTCATTCATGAATACAAATGAAATATTATGCAATACAATTAAAATGATGACGCCCACATACAAATAATTTAAAAAGCACTCTGCAGCAGAGAAAATAAATTAATACACTATAATCGGCGAAAACTGAAGCCCCACCGCTGGCAACAGCCACTAAGCCAATGCAGCCTTTGCGCTATGCTTGAGTCTTAGCACTTCTGCCATGATCAGATGCTTTTGTTCCATAACATTGTGTGCCATGGAGGTGGGGAACACAGCAGAAGTACTGAGGCCTAGCTACAGAGGCTGCCAGACAGCGGGATGTCAATTTTCACCATCTTATGTCCGATCACTCAAAATGTTAGTGGGGTGGGCATAGGAGGAAGAGGAAGTATTTGTTCCATATTGTTGAATTTAGGTGGATGTTCCCTTTATACAAATCTGACATTCTAGTCAATTGGAAATATAAGGACGTGGGAAGAACTCAAGCAAGGTGGTAAGTGGTTGGCTAAGTATACCACATGCTAGCTCTCTTTTCTCAAGGAGAAACATAATTAATCAAACCTGAATTATGGAAATTCAGCTATAATACATGGAACCTGCAGGCATATCAGCTCCTAGCTTTGATCTCCATTTATAATTTGGTTTCACAGAGATTAAGCCAAAGAAATCGAGCAGTGCGATAGCCAAATAGGCGGTCTTATTTTCACAGCATTGATTTCCTGTTACCGCAGAGGACAATTCATCTGCTAGATCTAATTGACATTACATCTTAATTGGAACAGCTGAGTTGTTGCAGCATGTAGCCTCTACTTTGGATGCTTTTGAATCTTTGATTAATGCTGCTGCATCCTGACCTCCTTTCTAGCAAGACATATCAGGGACTGATTCCCTATGTGCCATTGTGAGAGAAGTGACGGTGCCACAAGTTCTATGATCAATGCTGTAGGGCAATGGGGTGGTTGGGGTTGGAGGGGACAGCACAACAGTGTCAATTAAAAGTATATTTAAATATATACACAGGGTATATGCATCCCTGTAGAGTTTCGCCACTTCCACTCCCTCTAAGTGCTACCAATTTTCAGCTTGGCAATAAGGTCGTCGGCATGACAGGGTGTGCACAGGTCGATGGGCACTTGAAAAAATTGCACCCAATACCTTAAGCACATGAAAAAGCAACCGAAGCGTTGCAGGACAAGAGCCATCTTCACAGAATACAGCCTCCCCTTCAGTCTGAACATCAAATACCAGTAAACAGAGCAAAGCACAGATGGCGACAACGTCGATGTTGGGAACATGAGGATAGCATTCGATTAGCGAAACAGTATTTTTACACACAGACTGACACAAAGCAAAGCTACACGATATTTCTGCCTCCGTCATATCTTGACCTTCTGTTCACGTGTTATGAAGTAACCTTTGTGTGCCATAGTTGAGATTGCAAAGTTACCCTGTGGCATTCGCGTTTTCCGTCACCATACTGCTGAGAGCCATCTTGTTTTTCAGACATTGTCCAGTAGCCAACCGAACAAAGGTTTGCTGGACCCTCGTTCAGACTCCGAAGCCTTTTCCATCATTTCACAGTATTTCAGCAGTGCATGTAAGAGGTCGCCGACTTTCCATTCTTTTTCTCGCAGTCTTTTGGAAAGCTTGGAAGAAAGAAAAATAAGAAAGCATTGAACTATCATAAGAGTAACAGGTAGAATTGCAGAACTTGACAGTACTTAAATATATTATGCAATAGAATATTTATTAACACTGGCAGGATCACTGTTGATTAGCACCAGGGGGAGAACAGCTAGCCAATCAGGTGACCACGAACACACACATTGTCATCCTGGCCACCTGAGCCTCTCCCATGGGTGCCGAATGTTCTCCGGACAGTATCCCGGGCCAATTTCCTCCCAGGCTCCATGGAATCCTGCACATACTGCCCTGGCACAAATTCCATATCCATCCCGCTTTGGCACTTTGTCCAGAACACCCCATCCCAGTCATGGAAATAGTAAAGGAACTACACCGGCCATTTTGTTTTGTAATTTTTTGTCTTGGGCAAGTCCCAAAAAGCCAATTTCCCATTAAAAAAAAACTATAAGCAACCTGGATGTTGGCCCAGGGTCTAAAAGCAATAATGTCCCTAGCAAGGCTCGGGCAGACAGGCAGTTAATGTTCGTGTCCACCAGGAAGTTCACAAGACCAAACCCGGGGTGGAAGCATTTATTAGAGAGGGTGGAGAAAATCAAACCATAGGGCATACAAAGAATGGCCTTCAATCATGACCAATCCATACACACACACAACATGCATGAAATACTAGAAATAAAAGAAACAACGTGCCCGCACACACTAGTTCGGATCCTCCTTGGTTTCGAGGAGCTAATATGCTGCAGACAGTGCAGTTCTTCAAAACACAAAGAGAAATTTGCTTTACGGAGAATATTTATACACCAGCACGTGAAGGCCAGACTCTTAGAGGTGAGGGCCTTTCCGGTCTTTTCCCTGCTTTCTCTGAATGTGCAGTGGCGACTTGGTTTGTAAAGTAAAATCAATTCCCCCTTTGACACCTGGCCAATGGGTACTAGAGGTTCAGACAATGCCCAGTCACAAGGAATGACGCAAAGCATTCGGAACACAATCAAGGAACCCCAGTGGCTTTTTATTTTCTTTCCCCCAACAAAATGTGTCTGTCTGTAGCTCCTATTTTTCTTTTAATTCTGTTTCGTGTAGTGTGTCAAAGTTCATGGATCGATAGAACACCTGTGACTCCTGTAATGTTCAAACAAAGCAAGCTTTACACATCCTTGAGTAAGGTAGTAAAAACGTGACTATTTTCTGAGTAATCCGTGAGGATTTATGGGAAATGAAACAAGTGAGAATACCAAAGGAAAGGAAACTATAGTATGACTAGGGTCCTGCAGTCCACTGTTCTTCGTCAACATTGGATGTTTGCAGGTCCTGGAGCCCTTGTCTGTCAGTTTCTGATAGCCGTGGGCCCTCCTGTTCTCTCGGTTCTTGGTCCTTGTGAGTGGTGGCCCTCCTGGGAGATATGCTGCTTGGCTTTCGGAGGACCATTGGCTTCTTTCCAGGGTCTGCCATCTGACTGGAGGTCGTGCAGAACACTATTCAATTAAACATCTTGTGCGGTAAGATTAGTGTGATCTGAATAAACGGTATCTAGGGGGAGTGGCCAGATAGAGAAATAAGGATGTGCAGTTACCAATCACAGGGATATATTCCACCAAGGTGTTCAGAGTAATTTAAGGAAGTCATTCACAATCTACTAAGCAAATAAGGCAAGATTCTACCAGCAGTATTTAAGTTTTGGTTTTGTTTTCAACTTTCAGAACTTTGGCCAATGATATAGGAAGGAGACTGAGGAGGGTTGGGTTGCACATAGGATGACGGGTGTGGGGTATCCGGATTGTTCACAATGGCCTCATTGATTTTGGTTATGTTTTGAGTTACAACAAACATAGTGTCAATGTTGTTTGCTTGAGTCGTATGTTTTCTGAAGACCATCAATATGTTGGTGGATTGGTTGTATGCTGCATTAGCCCTGTTTTGTGTGGTACACCGTATTAGCACTCTCGGCTAACTCGTGGTATTTCACCAGTGCCTTACACTTATTTAAAATTGGCCTTAACTACTAAAGTTCCAAGCTAAGAGCTTGTTTTTTCCTGTTGGTTTACTCTGGGTTGTACTAGATGTTCAATGGCACTTTGGACAGGTGGCTCTTTTTCACGGATTTTGCTGATGCAACTTCTCTGGGAGATTTTGAATGTGGTACTGCACAAATAATACACTTTTGGCGCTCTCTCCTTCCCAACTAGTGGGATAGCCCTGCTACTGCAGGCCACAAAACTGCTCCAAAGGTTCTGCATAAAAAAGAGAAGAATTTGGAGGATAGAACCTGGGTATGCAAACCCTACATGTCATGCCTTGGTACTGTGTTAACCTGTATAAGAGGCCTCAGCAACCCAACTGCCCGTTGCCGTTATCCACCGTGTCAGGCCGGAACACTTCTCTTTGTGTCCTCTATTTTGAGTGTGGTCCTCTACTTTTTATGTACAATTTGTATGTTTTATTCTTGACAAAGAGGGGCTGAATTTGGCTTTTATTGTTATGTGGGACCTTGTCTTGCACGCTATCATTTGTTTAAAAAAAATAAATCTCTGGGACGCTACAGCATCCTGACATGATGGCTGCCTAGAGCCAAAGCTCTGTCGTTCAACCCATACTATCCTTTAAAGAAATACCTCATCGGGTGAACTGCACCTAGCAAAGGTACTTAAAGAAAGATCCTGCACTACCCAAGGACAAGAATATGTTGATGGGAGAGTCGCCCTCCTCCCAGACGACCTCTGAAGATCATCCGCAAGGTGTGTCCGTGGTGATGGGTGGACTTGCTGACTGCCCTGGCCAGGTGGCTAACATGCACCCCGAGTGGCCCTATTGTGTAAGTGGCAGTGCATGGCCGCAGACATAGTGAGAGTATCTGATGGGTGTGCAGCGAGAAGAGAGGTGGAGCCGGGGACCCTGATCTAGACAGCTGGTGAGTCGGGGACCTGCCACGCATTCAGCTGGGACTGGAGCAATGTGGGCCACCGCCCTCTTCTACACGCTTCAGCAGAAAACGGGGGATCCTGTCAGATGGCGTGCTTGCTGTTTCTTGAACGGGCAGCGCAGCTGTAAACTACAGTCATTGAGGGTCGCTTCGGTGTACTTCACGTTATTAACGGCTCACCCTTCTCTACTACAGGTGAGGCAGCTGGTTGCTTAGAGACTGCTCTTTTTCCTAAACCTAATGATAGATTAGCTAATATAGTAATAAACTCCTGAAGGTTTCGGTGTGTGTGCAGGCTAAGTTTGGAAGAGAAAGGTAAAGGGCTGAAAAGTGCCATGTCATGGCTGGTTCCGGAATACTGATAGATTGGGTTTCACCTAAAAGCACTCAGACTGGTGGCTGCCCACTGCATTGCGACTCTCACACCTTGCATCTGTGAAACCATTTGGTCTACATTGACCTTCAAGGGGCAGAGATGTGGTGAGATGCTAGCCAACAGATGCAAAACACAGGTCAAGATGAAGGCCTTTACCCACTGGGCTCCGATTAGCCCTGAATCCTCAGCCATGACCGGATCAGATGCGAGACAGGATGGTGGCTCAAGTCCAGATAAGCATAAATATTGCTGGAGATGAGGGGGACCTTTCAGGCCATGGATTACATTATATACGCTCTTCCCACAAAAGTAGAGGTGTCAGAGCACAATATCGAGCAGCTATGCTGTAGAGTTGCTGAGACTGAAAAGCAAATTGGGGATGGGTAAGATATGGTACACCAATTGGCATCCAAGGTGAGATTGATTATTAAGAAACAGAAGGCAGTCTTGTGACAAGAATGAGGACCTCGAGTTTTGATCGAGGCGTAATGAAATTCAAATCCTAGGGCACCCGGAGTATAACACCCTAGGGCCATTGGAGATTTTCCTGGAAAATGTCTCCTGGAAATCCTTGGCCAGCCAATCTTTTCAAGTAATTTTTCTCTTGGAGCGGGCGTGTCGATAAGTTGGTAGGCCCTGAGACCGGTGATCGCCAGAATTTTCAATTGCAGGAAATATACCTCATCTTCAAAGTTGCAACGGAGAAGGGCATGCTACAGTTTGAAAATGTAAATCTTATATTTTCAGACTCCAGCCCTAGAATTTAGACCATTAGGAAAACGTTTTTGTATGTAAAGAGGGGTCTGCAATACAAAAACATGCAATATCAGATGCTATTCCCATCTCGTCTCAAGGTGATCTACAGAGACGAATCATAATTCTTCACTTAAAGCAGAGGGTGCTTCCACCTTTAATAAGACTCAACTAGTTGATACTTAATTTATGGGTTGTCATTGTGCGGTTTAAGGGTTTGATGTGGACAGTCTAGACTGTAGGAAACATATTGACAGATAAAAGAGGTGCAGCTCTTAAAAATGATGGATAACTAGGGGTGATCGCAATTTGGTCCCACTCTAGTTCACCCCCAGAGCTTGTAACATTGGGATATTTGTGCTTTCATTTATGGGATGGGGCTTGACAACACTGGCAGTTGGGGGTGGGCCAGTGAGGGTGGCGGAGATGTGAGTTTTGTATTTTTTCTCAACCTAACTCTGATCCCTCGAAGTTGATGCAGTACTGTAGAATCATGTACATCAGGGGGGGATCACCATGTGTACAGACAGCGGGAAATGTATATCTTGGTCCTCAATTGCTTGTGAAGTGAGAACTGTATTCAGCAAACACTGATTTAACAGATCCCCTGGAATGTTCGGGGATTGAACAACATTATCTAGACCCAGAAAGTGTAATCTTATCCGAAAAGGCATCATGCCGATATTATGTTGGCGGAAATGCATCCCCCAGATGGGAGACACTCTAGGTTTGCTCGTATTTGGAAAGGTGGTATTTGGCCTGCACCATAATTTACCCAGTCAAGGGTAAAGGAGGGTTGTGAAGTTAGTGAAGGATACAGTGTGTTCCATGCACGTAGGACCATTGGAAATCCAGAGGGACGATTTCTTATAATAGCAGGTGAAATGATGGGCCCTATATGGGCAACGTAAGTGCTCTGGTCAACATTTATGCACTCAACCGAGATACATCACAATACTTCAACAAGCTATCTGACAGATTGCATGACTTTACGGATTCTAAAATCCTAATGGGCAATGACTAACAATATAGTCGACCTTGAATTATATAGGTTATCGACAAGCATTAGACTCCTGATGGGGCGGTGCCAAGGCTCTCTTAGCACTATGAGAAAAAATGACATGGTGGACGTCTGTAAAATGCTTGGAGGCGAAGAACAAGGAGTTCACCTTTTACACGTCTGTACACGATTGCTATTTGCATTTTGATATATGGCTGTTGGATCACACTCTGCTGGGCCAAGTTAATAAATGCAGCATCCTACTCTGAACACTATCCGAACACTCCACGCTAGTATTATCATATAAACGGTCCAATGACCAGAGTAATTTTAGGGGTTGGAGGTTCAAACCTGACTGACAAATATTGCATTTAGAGCCGACCTACGTAGGGAACTAGAGCAGTTCCTTACAAGCAATAAGGGCTCAGTAGATTCAGTTGTGAGATTCTAGGAAGTTTGTAAAGTGTATGCCCGGAGAGTATGTATATCCAAGGAAACGGGTATCCTGCAATCGATTAGGGGCTCACTTGACAATACCGAAAAATACTTGGAAGAGCTTGAGTACAGATATGAGCTCACATGGGATAAATCAGCTCTTGCTAAGATTAAAGAGAAACTAGACCTATATAATGAATATGCAGAACAGGAAATTAAATGTATCTATGGCAGGACAGCTGCTAACTGTTATCGTGAAGGGGTCTGCCCAGGGAAATTATTATCTTGGATAATCAGGAAAGAATCCATCTTCTACAGTTATTAGCGAAATAGAAACTGGCCAAATGCTTCATGATAGGGAGGATATCATGCAAGCATGTCAGACTTTCTATATCCAGCTCTATGATGCAGCAGATGGACAAGATTGAACATTTTCTAGATAGTGCGGAACCAGCCTGCATAGTAGATGGTCACTGCACTTTATTGAATGACATCACAGCATCAGAGGTTTAAGCCTCCAGGACAGGGAAGGCCCTCGGTATTGATGGACTATATAGTTCTACAAGGAGCATGATGATATACTAGCTTCCCTTATAGTAGAAGTTTCATAAACATGCCCTGCAATCTGGGGTACTCCCTCCTTTCCTGAAAGAAAGCTACCATACCTCTTTTGCATAAGTCAGGAAAGGATACAATGCAGGCCTCTTCTTTTAGGCCCCTTCCACTGCTTAATTTGGACAACAAAATCCTAGCCAAGTTGCTAGCCTGTAGACTCACACTTTTAATGGACCATCTAGTACTTCCGGATCAATCCGGATTTATTCCAGGAAGATCCACCCACCATAACATTAGATGCATGAATGCCTTACTTTCCCAGATAGAGCCGAATATTCAGGCTGCCATGTTGTTTCTGGACGCAGAGAAAGCCTTCCGTTCTTTCAGCTGGGTTTTCTTATTTGAGATTCTCAGTAGAGTAGGTGTTGGGGAGCCATTCCTGTTCTTACTCAGACTCCTATTTAGGGATCTCTGTACACGATTGCTGGTTAATAATGCTCTATCAATTTGCACTTCGTAGGGGTACCCGTCAGGGCTGTCCTCTGTTGCCCCTGGTATTTGCCTTGGCAATCAAGCCTCTGGGCTGCATTCTCAGATTGAACAGAATGATAGAGGATTGACACTTTTACACAGAACATCTTATATCACTATATGCAGATACTATTGTTATATATGTCAAAGATCCAGAAATTAACATTGCCTCAATTATGGACACAGTAAGTGAATATGGTAAATACTCCGGCCTGAAGATACATCGGGACAAATCAGATATATTCCTGCTCAATAATAGTACTAAGGAAGTGAATAATTTGGGGGTGAGGAGGGGAGGTTGGGATGGCGTGGCAGGACCGTAAGGTATCTTGGGATTCAAATAGCTAGGGACACTAACACTGTCTACACCGATAATTTCACAAAGGGCCTGGAGTTTACTGAGATCATAATCAGACACTGGCAGAACATTCCTCTCTCCATGATGACGAGGGTGTCTGATTAAAATGAAAAATCTCCCAGCTCCTTTTCTTCTTCCTAAATGTTTCCATAAAATTACTATTTGCATTCGTCATTCTTCAAAAAACTCAAAGCGACATTACTGAATTCGCTCTGGGCGTGCAAGCTGAGCAGGGTAGCCTGGGACATTTTAACCCTGCCACTGGAGATTGGTGGTCTATGTGATGAATCTTGCAGAGTCCTCACAAAAACCCTACCTAAAGTCAACTCCCTGGTGGCCAGGGGAAGGCAGTCGGTACACGATCGTGACCCTGGCAGTGGAATAAGCTGGGAGGAACACCTGGGAGGAGATGGGCCCCAGTGGAACAGGAGGACTTTGTTGGGAGGGACGCAGAATTTGTCTACCTCAGAGGATGAACTTTCAGTGAGGACAGAATATGTCATGGCTTGCTGTAGGAGGGATGTTTACTTTCCCAAAGCTAATTATCTCGATGGTGGTAAAAACTGCCATAATCCATCATCTTTTGAGAGTAAGAACCTTCCCCCACAAAGTCACCCACATTTATGGTAAAGAAAGTGCACATGATCAACAGGGGAATGTTAAATTTGAATATCAAAACACTAACATTTTAGATTCTGATCCTTTAAAAGATGTAATTAAGGATTGAAATGAAGTTGGTAAATTTGGAAATAACATTCAGAGAAAAAAAGATAATTTGAACATTGGCGACTTCAAGTCCTACAATGCCCAAAGTACTGGGACGAAGAAGAGGGATGCAGAGGCACTGGACTGCAGGTTGCAGTCTATTAGTGTTAATGACCCACACCTGAGTGGGACTAGGAAGTATAAAAGACCCCCACAGCTGCAGGCCAGACAGAGAAGTAGTGGGAGGTAGAGACACAGGAGACACTGCTGTTTGCCCAACGGATGCCGGTTGTGAGAGGGTCTCTACCTTCAAGGACCCTGTGTGCAAAGGTTATGCAGCGGGAAGCATTGTCCCGGAAAGCTTTCCCCCAGATGGCGGTGAATGCAGAAGTCGCACAGTGGGAAGCATTGATTTAAAAAGCTTTACCCATTGTGAGTTGGGCTCCGCCGGCAGGCGAGTACCGGAGGGTCCCTGGAGCAGGGAATGCTCCTTTCCCGACCGGCGTGGCCCGCATGAAGCAAAGAGAGGCAGTTTGCCATTTCGAGTGAAGCAGAGGAAGCAGAATACACGGCGGCAGCAGAGCGAGCAGAAGCGTATGTGCCACCAGGTGTATTCACTACCATTGTGTTACCCCGGAACGCTCTGTGATCGCCCACTGGCTGTATCTAATTGTTTTGAATACCAAACTGATGTAAAGCAATTGAAGCGGCAGAATAACAATAGCTTTGAATACAGAGCTGATACAAATAAACTTAAGTGGAAGAATTAGAAATTTGGAAACGGACAAGAAAAGGTTTCATTATATTTATAAGGGTCAAAATAACTGCCATAACCCCTAGAGGGCAATATTACCAGAAGTTAATAACAACTCATATTGCCAAAGTCAAGGGAAGGCAACATCCAAGCAAGCTTATAAGAGCCAACATTGCCAAAGCCAAGAGAGCGAAACAGAGTAGCAAGTTGATGGTAAACCATATTGCCAAAGTGAGGAAGAGGCAGTGGTTGAAAATGTCCCCAAACAAGCATTGCCTAAGCCAAAGAAGAGCAAGTGTGAGAAAAAGCCATTATCAAGCTTTGCTTAATATAAAATTGGGAAAACAAGAGTAGCAGCAGACCTGCCCTCCTGATAGAAAGTATTCAGGAGGAGAGGAGCATAACCTGCATTGCATGTGGAACAAACAGAAACAATGTGTTTCATATCCCTCTCGAAGAAGTATGTATTGCTGATGCTGTTGAAAGTCGAAGGACCTTACTAAGATGTTTGAAGTAAACTTTACAACAGAAGTACTTGTATTAGTGTTAGACGTTTCTTTGGTCCTGGCAGGTGAGTATATCAGGACAGGGATCTTGTAGTGGTAGACCTGGCAGGTGAGTGGACCAGGTAAAAGTCATTGAAGTTCTGTGGTGTCGTTACAAGTTTTGAAGAAGAAAGAGTGACAAGATCAGTTTTTGTGAACTGTTGTGGAAGCATCCTGACCAATCATTATGGTTGCTAAAGATGAACTGTGGAAGTGTTTTTGTTTCCTAAGAAGAGGTTTTGTTGTATTCTTTGCTACAAGTGGAGAGATAAAGATCAATTCTTTTGAAGTGTTGGAAAGTCCAAGCAAGAGACATTTGGAACAAGAAGAACCTTATCACTAGAACTTTATTGTAGAATGGAAGTCTCATAATTTTGAACTGCTGATACAAATTCCTGCTTTGATTCTGGGGAAGGGGATCTCCTAGCTCTAGATGGTATCAAGGAAGTTCCTGTGAACGTGTAATTTCCAATGTCCTGCCAGCCTCTGCGGCTACTGAGCAAGTTAATAAAATGTGAATTTGTTTCTAGTGAAAAGCATGCACTGAGACCTATTTACAGTGCCTCAGTCTGATTGTAAGATTGTATACGTACCTGTAACTCAACTTTATCGCCTATATGTTATTCGCTTCAACCACAATTATTTAGGGCATTCTCCAGCTTAGTGCATAGAACCGTGTGGCAATCAACAAAGCCCCCTTCCCTTTAGTGGCTAATCCAACAGCTGATGAGTTTGTGCCTTTTTACCACTCTGAACTTGCATTTTTACAACAGGGGTAGGCCTTCCGACTGGGGAAGTGGAGGGGGGAAGTGGGGAGAAATGAGAGGTGGTTGGCAGGGGTTGTTGAGAATGGTGCAGGGATCATTTGTTTCTGGGTGCCCCAGACTGCCCCTCTGGCCTGAGAGTTCGAGGGCCGGTGCTAAGAGGATGTGGGACGCTGTGGGTTCTCTGGGAGGGTGGGCGGGAAAGAGGGTTTGCAGATGGGATGCGTGTCAGCAGAGGTAGTTGGGAGGGGGCACGCAGTGGGCGACTCATGGTGTGCCAGAGAGCTCCTCTGATCAGCGAGTTGGAGGGTGTATGGTGAGTGTTGGTGGCAATCGGTCGGTGTGTGTGTGAGTGGATGGGTGGGGTTGGAGGTGAAAAGGTTTTGTGGGGTGTAATGTGGGTTCAGGAATGAGGGTGCGAGGGTGAAGGATATAGGGCGGGTGGGATGTATTTGGGAATGTCTGAGAGCTCCTTGTGTATGAGTAGGGTAGTGGTGAGAGGTGGTGTGTGCGTGTGAGGGATTCTGGGTGCTTGTGGTACTGGGTTCAAGAAAAAGGGTGTGATGGATGAAGTGTGTGACGAATGATGGTTCAAGGGTGAGTGGTGTAGGGCAAGTGTGGTGCATTGTAGGGTGCTTGAGAGCTGCTCTTGTATATGGGAGGGGCGGTGTGTGGTTAGTGGGTGTGTGTGCGTGAGTGAGTCTGGGCGAGTGATGTAGTGATGTACAGGAAGAGGGTGTGTGGAATAGAGTTCTCAGTTGTCCGTGTGTCCAGCTTGAGTGTGTGCTAATCACCATGGCCGTGTAAGGGTGTGACTGGAGGGTGTGTGGCTTTGGAGGCACTGGAAATGGCTGTGGTTGAGATAATACCATAGATGTGAAGGCTAGATTTGAGAGAGTCTGATCAGTGCGCGAAGACGCCCAGATCTGAGGCAACAGTGGCTAGTATAAGCAACTAAATTAGACGCAGCATCAATAATTATAACTGTTTTGAGTAGAGATACCTGGCTACTGGGAAAAGTGCCCAAATATGAGACAACAGCAGTAAGTATAAAGAGTCAAAGTTGAGACCGCAGCAACAACTTTAATTTGTTGGATTATGGTACCTGGCTATTAGGGTAGAAAGTCCAGATTTGAGATGAACAGCAGCAGGAGTGAACACAGCTACATTACACAGACAGCAGCTAGTGTACCAAATCGAGACTACAGCCGCAGGCACATAAACTGCCAAACTGGGACAGGTGGCTGTTGGAAGAGTGCGCTAAAAGTGGCTACAAAACGAGTGGGTATAGATATCTGGATTGTTAAGTAGGGTCTCAAGAGTGCTAGGTTTTTAATGGAGATAGGACTGGAGAGAGAAAGCTCTCAAAATGGGGGCGGTAAGGAACTCATGATGGCAACAGTAAAGACAGACGCAAGTGATCACAGTTTAAGGGTGTTTATTAAACTGTATGCAGGTTGGAAAAACGCCTTATTTAAACCTAAATCTAATACGGGAGCAAGCATCGAACATCAAATGAAAATAAGGCAGTCCTAGTGGCGTTGTGTCAAATAAAAAGGGACTATACTAAGAAACCTATTTCCAAACCTTACAACTAATACAAAAAGAGTGTGGATCATTTTCAAGAAAAGAAAGAAGTGTTTCACAAGTAATAAGTGAGGATGCAGTAGCTTGGGTCTTCCTTCCCCACGTTTTGTGCACGGGGTAAGGTAGGACCTTGGAGCACAGCACACGCTCGAGCTTCCCAAGCATGAGACGACAGTTCAGCTTCGGCTATCAGGTTCTTCAATGGCCAAGTCTCCTTCACCAAAAGTCTCTTGCCTACGAAGGCCTGATGTTTACGACAAACACAAAGTTTCTTTTTAACTCTCTGTAGGAGAAGGATGCACCCTTGTATCCCCCTCTTCTGGGCATTGAACCTTCACAAATCATATCTCAAAATAACAGTTCCTTCTCTCAATGGACTTTGGGTGATGTGGTGTCAGCCCTGGATCTCCATCGTTGAGGCACGGGACCCTTTAAAAACAGTTTCTATCAGTATCAAGGCCTTCAGTGATATTGCTTCCTGCTTCCGAGGGTCTGATAGCTTCCTAAATCTCAAAAGAAAAAGTTCTTTCAAAAGGGTTTCTTCTCCGTATTCGGGTGATAGGTCTCTACCCCTGGGTCCCCCCCTTCTGGGTGCAGACCCTTCACCAATCTCAGCCTCCCTCCACGGGGTTCACTATGGCTTTTTAGGGTAATGGTCTTCACCCCTGGGTCTCCCTCGTTCTCGACTGTTAGCCTCCCTTCACCAGGTTCACTATGGCTTTCAACAATCTTCCTGTATTGTTTTTGTACAATGTCTTTTTGCCAACTTCACATTTACTTTTGCTCTCAATGTTTACAACATTCGCTTTCCTTGCTTTCTCTACAGTTCTTAGGTCAAAGGCTTTCGACTGTCTGGGGATTTTGCTTGACCTCCTGTATGACCAATTTGACCTAACTTGTTGGCTCTCCTACGGCCTTCTGGTATCTGTAGTTTCACTCAGACGGAGATCGACCAGAGTTTCTCGAGTTAGCACCCACGTGGTGCCGGTTCCCTCTGCAGCTGGTCTCCCCTTTTACACTTGTTATAGTTCTTTGATCTTGGTTCAAGCTGCCACTTTGGGACATTCATTCATCACAGCCGGCTCTTATCAGTTCTCCCCTCGACTCACCGGCTGTGATGAACCGATTGGCTTTCCTCGTAACTGGAGTAAAGGTCGGTACCACGGTAGCAGGAGTTTCCCTTGCTCCCGCTCATCAGCGTCAACACGCTCCGTGTACCGTTGACATCTGTAGCAGCACACTTGGGCTATTGTTCCCGGTCTAACGATTACCACTGCAGAGGTTTTGCGTGTCCGAGTCTAAAAGGGCAAGGTCGTGTCTCTCCTTGTTGCCTCTCGATATTCGCAGCCTTCCTCCTCCTCTTGAACTGCCGAGCATGGATAGCTGTTTCGTTGTGCGGTCTGCCTTGCTTGTACTGTGCTCTCTTGCTCCACCTTTTATCCCTGTGGGGAAAGGAAAGGGCTGTCAGGTGTGTGCGATTCTGGTTAATTGCGCGACTTTGCCTTATGCTGTGGTTGGAACATATCAGGTAAACGGCTTTGGGGTTAGTCCGTTGGCATTCATAATGCATGAAAGTGCTCATGTCGGGAAAGGGGGGAAGTAGATTGTCAGATTGTTCTATGGGATAGAATGGGGAAACGATGCTATACGGAATTACAACCCTCGTATTACTGGGGTTTTTGGTGATCTTGGAAGGGTGCGTTTTGGAGGGATTTTTAAATGAGTAGAAGGGTTTGTGAGGCAAACAAAAATGACTGGAATTATTAGTATGAAGTGAACAGGGGGAATTGTGGGATTGGTAGGTAGTGTTTTGTCCGAGCAGATGGGGAGTGTGGGAAACAGTGACTAGAGGGGCGTGTAAAAGAATGACCGGGAGTATGTGGGTAAGACACAGGAACACAGGGGCTTTGGGAGAAATGGTTTCTGAATGTGACAGGGTTTGAGATCCTAGCGGACTGGTTATATACAGAGGGGTAGGTGGATTTGAGTAAGAGATTCAATGGGAGGAAGGGGGGGCAGATGTGGCACAGCCCACAAAGGTCTCAGGGATCTCACGTTGCTCGTCGTCTTCTTCAGTAACATACCGCGCCTCCCTTTGGGCATTCTCCTGAGCTCCTTTACTACCCAGGTGATCTTTCCCTGCTCGTCTGCCTTCAGGACTGGGACAAGAGAGGGCTAGTTCTTCCCTGGCCATCTGAATAAGGGATTCCTGGGATCTACTTGGGAGAATACCTTCAAGTTTCTCACAGGGCACAACAGTAAATGTTGCAACACCTAGATTTGGGTCACCTTACGGAGCAGGAGGTGGATAAAGAGACAGGGCCAGGATGTCTTGTGGGAGGGACTGGGTGTTTTGATGCAGCTGAAGCGGGCCCGAGGCGGCGGAAGTACAGGAGATTGAACACCCCTTTGCCAGTAAAGTGATTTGTATAGAAGTGTTGTAAGTGCAGCTTCTGGCCTTGTTTTAGAGGGAGATGGGTGGCGATTGGCGTTTTTGTTCTGTGGTACAGAAGGGTTGTGAGGAGGGGGGGGGTAGGGGTCATGGTCGCCCATTGCTTTTTGTTTCCTTTTGGCATGGGCTTTGCAAGATTGGGGGGGTGGGTGGGTTTGAGTGAATGGGGGCTAATATAGGGCTTGGTGTTTGAATGGTGTGGGGATATTGGAATGTAGTCTTTTGAGTGGCTGTGATATATTTGGGAATGGAATTGTGGGTTTCATTGCGATGCAGGAGGTAACTGGGCGGGGGGGCGTCTGAGGGTATTGAGGTTGAATGTAAAGGGCTTAAAATCACTGACCAAGCGATCATTGGTGGCTAGAGAGTTTAGGAGGTTGGAGATGGATGTTTTATTTGTTCAGGAGATGAGGCTGCTGCAGGGGGAGAAGAAGAGTATTCCTTGTGGTTTGATCAGGCATGTGCATAGGTTCTTAGAGGGAGTGAAGAAGGATGTAGCGGGGCTCCCTATACATAAGCGGTTGAGATTGGATGTGGTGGTTTGGAGAGGGGGAGAGGCTGGGGCACTGATGGTGTCTGGGGCTTTTGAGGGGGGTGTTTGTCATTTGCTATGGTCTACGCTCCTCATCAGGGACAACTGCGATTTTTGAAGCAAGGGCTTGGGGAGGTGAGGATGGAATGCACGTGGCGCTTGATCTTGGGGGGGCTCAATATGTGGGCAGACCTGGTGCTGGATAGATGGGCTGTGTGAGGGGGCCCTGTAGAGGGGGCATCCTCGTGGGGTTGGCGTGGCCTATGAGCTTTTTTGGAGTTGCACAAACAATGCGATATGTGGCGCTCATTCCATCCTCAGGACAGGGGATTCACTTCTTCTCCTTGCCATGTAATACTTAAACTCGCACTGATTATATTTGTTTGTTGGGAGAGTTGTTGGGCAGGGCTTTGGGTTGTGAGATAGTCCCGTTAGTTAGTTACTTGGACTGATCATGAGATGGTGAGTCTGGAAATCTCGGTGGTAGGGCTGCACAGGCGCAACACTTTATGGCGATGTAATGAGTTGCTCTGAAAGGATCATATTTTCAGGGTGTTAGTGGAGGGGGCCACCAGGGAGTTCTTTTTAATTAGTGATATGGTAACCAGCGATAATATTGCCAGAACAAATAAAGATGTATTAATCTGAGGTGAATATTCACTGGAATACTTTAATATCTAAAAATATTTTCATCAACAATGTAATCTTATATGTAATCATATATGTATAATGTCCAATGTAAACTATATATACAATTTCTAATATATAATGTTCTTATACACCACTGGAGGCCATTGCACAATTGTATTCAACTGTAGTTAATTTTCAGTCCATTGGAGGCTTTCACAGTAGTTTTGGTTTCTGATTACCCCGGGCCTGCATTTTTAATGATTCAGTTTTCTGGCAACGCTCCAGGAGAAGATGCTCTTGCATTCATCAAGACCTTGGAATTTTGGGGGGGGGGAGGGGGCTTGGTTTTTTCACCGTTTTGGATGACTTTTTTTTCCATTATTCTTTGGTTTTCATTAATATTTTTCAGGACACCGCGTTTGGATTGCTGGATTTCTCTCAGATATCCTTTTGGAACTTGGATTATTTTCTCACCATTTTGGATGTTTTTTTTTTGGATTTTTGAATCCTATTTCTGGACACTGTTTTTGGTCACTGGTGAACTTTTGGGAACTTGGATTTTTCACATTTTTGGGTGGTTTATGGGTTTGTTGCTTTGGTTTTTGGGATGCTTTCTCTGAATAGTGGGTTTGGATCGCTGGATTACTTTTGGGTACTTGGATGTCCAATTATACGGGATACTGGATTGATTTCTCAGGATATGGTGCTTGGATTGGTGGAATTCTTCTTGGAAAATGGAGAAAAAACCCATAATTTTTCTAAACAGTGCAACACCTGGACGGATAATAACAACAACGTGGTAAGTTTAATTAAAAAATCTCCTTATTCCTTAACAACCGTGGTTGCTGAACTTGGTAAGAACTTTTAACTGGCACTTTGTACTATTTAATGTTAAACACAATACTCTGCTATGTGAAATGGCATATTTACGCATATTAGTTTAAATACAGTTCCACTTGACGATTCCTCCTTCTTACAGAGCTTTAAATTATGGTATTATTAATTTCATTTCAATTTTGGATGCCTCTTGCAAACGGTCGTGTTATGTGCCGTGAAATACATTAGCATTGATTAACATGATTTATGCTACTCCCTTCATCTTAGCAGCAGTATTTTTTCAACGATGAAATTGTGTATCCCATTGTATACATAGGGACGCTCTGAAAATGAAACCTCTGTTATTTCACCACTGTTTTGTGATTTCCAGTATTTTAGGAACGATTAAATCCCATATAACCAATGGTATGGGGAGGTGGAATTTTGCACAGTTTGGGATGTGGCAAAGGCGACATGTAGGGGATTGTTGATTACGCAGGGTATGCAGAAAATGAAGGAGCAGATGCTTGTCGAAAAAACTGGCTAAGGAGGGAAATTGGTTCTTTGGAGGATAGAATTCGGAGATTGAAGACAGGAGCGGGACTATTGATAGAGGAGGTTCGGGGTAAACGGTAGGAGCTGAATTTGTTAGAAGTGGGTTAGGTGGTGTGGAAGTTGTAGTTTCTGGGACAGAAGTATTATGAAAAAGGGGGTTATGGCCGTTGGGCTATTGACGGCCCGCCTAAGAGGGCAGCGTATGGAGAGGTGGATTGTGGAGGTGGAGGGGGCAGAGGGCTGCATGGCATCAACCCCCCCAGGATTGTAGATATGTTTGCAGATTTGTAAGAGGAACTTTATGGGGAGAAGGGCGGGTGGACTTGGAGGGATTGGAATGTTATTTGAGCTTGGTCGCTCTCCCGGCTTTGTCACCTGAGGATGCAGCTAGATTGGAGGCTCCCATTATGGGGAGGAAGGCTGAGGCTATTCAGAGATTGCAGTTAGCAAAGTTAGCAAAGGCACCGGGAGAGGATGGTTACACGTCAGTTTTTTAAAGGTATTTTCGGTCCTGTTGGCTAGACATCTGGTGAAATTGTTTAACCAAATTTTGGCATCAGGACAGGCCCATGAGTCGTATGTGAGGGCCCTCCTATCGGTTATACCTAAGGAGGGGAGGGACGCCCATGTGTGTGACTCTTACAGACCTATGTCACTTCTCAACATGGAAGTTATTTACACGGGTCCTCACCTCCAGATTTGATGTCTAGATGCCTGTACTGGTCCACTCTGATCAAGTTGGGTTTATTAGGGGGAACCAGGGCGCCAATACGATGATAAAGACTACTTCCTCTGGAGTTGGCTTGCGGGAATGGAGGGGATACGACCTTGCTCTCTATAGATGCGGAAATGCATTAGATAGAGTTGAGTGGGCCTTTTTGGAGGCAGTGCTTTGTAAATCTGAGGTTTGAGTAGAACATTCTGAGGGGGGGTTAAAGCGATTTATTCGGGATCTACATCGTGTGTTGCAGCGAATGGAGGTTTTTTTCAAGGAAGTTTGGTCTAGTGAGAGGTAAAAGACAGGGATGCTCGTTTTCGCCTCTCCCGTTTGTGCTTTCATTGGAACCATTGATCAAGAAGTTTCGGGTTGACTCATGGGTGGAGGGGATCACAGTGGGGGAGAGGGATGTTAAGTTGGGATTACACAAAGATGACATTCTATTTCATCTCAGGAACCTGCTGACATGAGTTCCGGAGGTGGTAGAATTGATTGAGGTATATGGAAGGTATTTGTATTTCTATTTATTTTATTTGTAGTGCGCACCTTTCCCCGGGGCATCTGGGCGCATGTTTAGAAAGCCAGTTACAGGTTACAGACATAGGTGCATTTACAATTTACAAAAATGTACAACATAAAGATTTGCATACAGAAGAGTAGACCTAAATATACAGAATAAGACAAAGTACAACCATTTCGCAGATGATAGGTTTAGACAGCTGCATGGATTAAAGTGATGTGGCCAGGGCATCCTGTTCATGTAGCCACAGTTTAGTTTTATTTTTGAAGGAGTGGATGTATGGAACGTTTCTGAGAGCATTGGCAAGGGAGTTCTGGAGCTTAGCCGCAAGGACTGGGAAGCTCGAGAATCCGGCTGTCTGAAGCTTGAAGCTAGGAATAGTCAACCTGTGAGCTTGTGCAGATCTCAAAGGTCTGGTAGCTGTATGTTGTGTGAAGCGCTTGGGCAGGTAAGCAGGGGCTGCATTGTTCTGGGCCTTATGAGTTAGGACGAGTGCTTTGAGAGATATGTGATATGTGATGGGTAACCAGTGCAGGTTGCGTCTAGTGGAGGAGATGTGAGAACCCCTGGGAACATTGAGAGCTGCCCTATTGGCTTTGTTCTGGGTTACCTGGAGCTTATCAAGGTTTCTTTGACTGGTCCCTAAGTAGAGGGCGTTGCAATAGTCGATTTTGGACATGATGAGGGTTCTGGTGAGGATCAAACAATTGCTCGTTGTCAAGAAAGGACGGCACGCTGTAATAAGTTTACAGGTGTAGGATGACGCTGAAACTACTGCATAGGTTTGTCTGTTAAGGGAAAGAGTAGAGTCTAGGTAGATTCCAAGTGTTTTAGTGACTTTAATATAATCTCCATCGATAATAAAGGATTTGTACTTGGGGTCCAGTTTGGTGAGTTCGGAATGCGAGCCTAGGATGAGTAACTCCGTTTTTTCGTCATTAAGGCAGAGCCCATGATGAGCCATCCAGGCCTGGATGACAGTGTAGACCGTATTAAGTGCTTTGACATTGGTTACATAGTCACCCGTGATAGGAATGAGTATCTGGGTGTCATCCGCATAGTTAGTGTAGGAGACACCCAGATAGTCAAGTATATCAAAAAGCGGTTTAGTAAACACATTGTAAAGCGTGGGAGATACACACGATCCTTGTGGGACACCGCACAGTACGTGTGCTGGGTCAGCTGCAGCTAAGGCGGAGAAGACCCTCATGGTTCTGTTTGCCAGGAAGGAGCTAATCCAAGATGTAGCTGCGTCAGAGAAGTGAGCAGCAATCTTGAGGTGGTGGCAGAGGATTTGATGATCGACCAAATCAAAGGCTGCTGAAAGATCAAGAAGGAGCAGGAGTGCTCGTTTGCCCTCGTCTTTCAGGTCCTCGATTTGGGTTTTCAGATAAATCGAGGCTGTCTCCGTGCCATGTCTGGGACGGAAACCAGATGGTCTGAGCCCTAATAAGTTGTTGGTATCAAGGTATTCCTGGATTTGGAGGTAAGCCGCTCGATCCAGAATTTTGAGTAGGTAAGGCACCGTGGTGATGGGCCTGTAGTTGGAAGGATTACTGGGATCGAGATTCCGTTTTTTTATTAACGGGATGACCCAAGCATCCTTAAGGTTGTCTGGTATGGTGCCCGATTTGAAGGAAGCATTAATGAAAGAGGTAATGAAAGGGGCGAGGTCATGCGCAGCGTCCTTTATGACCGGAGCTGGGCAGGCCTCTCCTTGGCAATTGGAAGGCTTGAGCTTTATGATGATATTTTCAACTTCCTTGATGGTATGGGGTATGAAGCTGAAAGGTTTGAAGGAGTGCTTAGGTGAGGGGGTTTTATAAGACGGGGTAACCCGCTGAGTCAGAGAGGTGGCTTTTTTACGTATTAATTTTGTCTTGGAGTAAGGCAATTTTGTCTAGCAGAGCCTTTTGGATATTGGAACACCACTGAGTGTCGGGGGTGCACGTATCAAGCGGGGCAACTGGAGACTGTAGTTCCTTAAGGATCTTAAAGAGTTCTTTAGTGTTGGATTGTGCTTGTATAATCCTTTTGTAATACACTTCTTTTTTCGCCGCTAGGATGGTTTCTTTGTAGGTAAGGGAGGCTGTGGTAAGGTTATTTTTGTTGGCTAGGGAGGGTAAGCTTTTCCACCAGGCCTCAGCTTTTCTTTTTTCTTTACGCAGATCGCGTTAGTGAGGGGTGGCCCAGGAGTTAAGGTGGAGGCGAGGTTTTTGTTTGCGCAATTTGAGAGGGGCGATGGTATTGAGAGCTTTTAACATGACACGGTTGTAACTATCTACTAGGACTGTGGAGTCCGAGCAGATGAAGGACGCCCTGTTCAGTAGAGGGAGGATAAGTGGGAGTAGTTTCTCCGCCATAATATCCTTCTTGTTGCGTGTGTACGTGGGAGGGGCAATGTTGGGTTTATCCGTGGGTGGACTGGAGATAATGGAAAATAATATTTTATGGTGATCAGACCAAGCGCACGGTGACACAGAGGTTACGTTGAGCGCACAGTTCATGTCTGAGACCCAGTCAAGAGTGCGACCCTTGATACGGGTAGGCTCTCTGACATGAAGGGTGAGGCCAAAGTCAGCTAGAACACTTGCTAAATCGATGGCTTTGGCATCGTTCGTGTCCTGGTAGCCTAAATTGAGGTTGCCAAGTATAATGATTTGAGAGTTGGGCTTGGTGCTAGAAGCTAGGATGGATGAGATGTCCTCCATGAATGAAGAGTTGGGGCCAGGGGGCCTGGAGATGAGATGCATCGTGGCGGTGTGATTGGGTGAAATTGGCATTTTAATAGAGAGCAGTTCTGCTGATGTCAGCCGCGGGCTGTTGACAGCTCTGAGATTAAGTGAGCTCTTAAATATGAAGGCTAATCCTCCACCCTTAGTTTGATTAGTGTCCCTGTTGCACCTGATAATGGAGTAGTTGTCGGGTATGGCCAGGGTCAAGGCGAGGCCAGAGGCTGCATGCAGCCAGGTTTCTGTAATTGCAAGAAAGTCAAGGTTTTTTTCGTGACGATAAAATCAGAAATATCTAGGGCATGTGCAGGGACGGAACGTGCGTTGATGAGTGCGCCTTTGAGTTTGGAGGCAATGTTGGTATTGTGATCCAGAAGGGCCGGGTCAATTTTAGGAATGGAGGTGGCAATAACTATATTGTTACTGGAGTTGGTGGTTTTGTCAATCTTGGGAATGTTCAGGTAATAGGGCCAGTGATGATATCTGGCGGCTAATCTTTGGTTTCTAACTGAAGTAGTACACGGTTCGCTGGATAGGTTAGGTGAGGTCAAATTGGGCCGGTAAGGCAGTGAAGGACTTTTATCAGCAGTATGTGCCTGGTATAGGGAGGAGTGAGGACTCACAGCAGGAAATAGTGATCCTGTGTCAGACACAGTGTGGTGTCTGAGGAGTGTGGCTATATTGTTGAGTGTTGTAGGTTGGAGACGTGGTACGTGGAGCAGGCGCGAGCCGAGCCTGATGTTCCTGATAGGAGTAGGGCATGGTTGATTGGGGGTCGGTTTGGTAGCAAAGTGTCGTAGTCAAAGGGCCGGCGCGTTTAGATAGGGATTGGGACCTATCATGATGAATGATGGTGGTAGTATGTGTGATGATGTTATGTAGGTAGTAGGGAGGGACGGGACAAAATGCAGGGCGGTGATCCGGTTAGGGCCTGCAGGGTGAGCAGTAAGAAAGTGGCGATGAGTGGAGTAGGCAGGTATGCATGCTTTGAAATACTAGCAAATGGGAGTAAGTGGTGTGGTTGAGTACCAGGGGTGCAATGCATTTTAGAGGGGAGGTCTAGCAAGGATCATATGCAACAAGCATACAATGATAATCTCAAAAGGTGCAGTGATTGGGCTATGCAGGGTACAATATAGTTGGCTAGCAAGGATAAAATGCAACAGGCATACAATGGTAATCTCAAAAGGTGCAGTGATTGGGCTATGCGAGGTACAAAGTAGTTGGCTAACAAAGATCAAATGCAACAGGCATACAATGGTAATCTCAAAAGGCGCAGTGATTGGGCTAAGCGAGGTACAAAGTAGTTGGTTAACAAGCATCAAATGTAACAGGCATACAATGGTAATCTCAAAAGGTGCAGTGATTGGGATATGCAAAGTATGTTACAGTTGGCTGGGAAGGATCATATGCTACAAGCGTACAAGGGCAACCTACAAGGCACAGTGTTTAGGCAGTACCAGGTACAATACAGTATGATAGCAAGGATCATATGCAACAGGTAAACAATGGTAATCTAAAGAGGCGCAGTGATTGGGCTATGAAAAGGTACATTACAAATGGCTAACAGTGAACATAACAGGCACAGAGAGTCCGCCTGCGAGAGCACGTCGTAAGAGAGCTTTAAAGTAGAGCAAGGTAAACTGTTTAGTGCAGCACCTAGACAATGCTGCTTGTTGCAGTGTAGCAGAAGCAGATGAGCCGGTGCATTTTGCGAATAGGGTAGGCGCTAGCACAGTTCAGCATGGAGAGGTAGTAGCGTGCGTGTAACTAACTGGGCACCAGAGACACGGAAGAGAAATAGTGAGGTTTTGCATCCCAAAAGTGCGTTAATGTTTGTGGAGGGCGTAGCAAGCAGTTCACTAGCGGTACCTGTAAAGTGCTGCTGCGGCGGTGATGGTGCTGCAAAGAAGAAGGGCAGGGGTCGGGCTGACGGCTGGGAAGGCTGTGACAGGGTAGGACAGGAAGAGTTGCCTTTGTGCTGGCCTTTGTGCTGAAGGCCGGCTTATGCCTGCCGGTTGCTGACTGGCCCTAATCAGGGACCAGGTGGCCAATGGCAAGGCAGCTGCAGCCTGGGTGGGTCCAGGCAGAGGGAACAGTGGCTAGTAAAGCCGGGCGGCCATCTTTTTCAGAATTTAAGATCAATCAGTTGATGTTGATCTTGTTCCCGTTGTAGTGGGGGGGAACAACGGGAGGAGCAGGGTCTGGAGTGTCTGGGAATGGAGGTATGCGACAACGAGTTGCAGTATTTTGGAATTTTTAGAAGTGCAGCCTCGAGGCTCCATGAGGCCAATTACCCTCCTTTGTTGGAAAGGCTACACGGCAATATGTCGCAATGGGATAAGCTGGCTATTTCTTGGATGGGGCGTCTTAATACTATTAAGATGAACCTGCTTCACATATTGTTGTTTCTATTTCAGATGTTGCCAGTTATGGTTCCCGAGAGCAGGATGTTGCGTTATGTGTGGCAGGGAAAGAGAGCGAGGATGGCGTCCAAGGTGCTTGTACTGTATAAGGAGAGAGGAGCTGTGGGCCTCTCTGATTTTTATTTATATTATAGAGCAGTCCAGCTGTGGGTGCTAGTGCCACATTTGCACTAATAAATGGCTAGGCAGTGGGTGGGTCTAGACAATTACACTCTTACTCCTACCACGCCTGGGGAATGGTTGTGGGCCCTGAGGAAAAGGCCCCCGCATATGATTATAGACCATCCGATTTTTGGAGTGATATGGAGTATTTGGCGCAGGGGCAGTGGGTTGGAGGGGATTACTACATGGCCTCGACGCTAAGCCACTTGTGGGCATCGGGAATGTGGGAGCATATTCCGAGCTTAGGGAGGTTTCAGAGGTGGTTTGAGGCGGGCCTTGGGAGTGTGGGCAGCTGTGGAGGGAGGGGAAGTTTATCTCCCTGGGGGACTAGGTTTGTGACGATATTGTTGTTTTCGTACCTACAGTTGAAGGGGGTGATTATGGCCAGGCTTGGAGGGTGCACTAAAGAGGGAGATTACTCAGATGGAGAAGGTCCTAGATATTAGGATTGAGATGAAGGGGCCGATTTCCCTGTTGTATGCCACTTTGGTGGCAGCGGATAGGGGGTCCACTGAGGCGCTTCGGGAGAAGTGGGAGAGGGAGTTGGGTGTGGCGGTGGATGGAAGGTTTGTGGGGTAAGATTTATAGTAGAGCATTAAAGTTGTCCATTGCCTGCCAATATAAGCTCCATGGTATAAAATGATTGCACAGGTGGCTAAAAGAACTTTCTACAACAGAGAAATCGAGATGGCGGAGAACAGTTCTATGAAATTATTCAAAATATATAGAAATCTCGAGAAACCATTGCTGCAACCTCAGTCCTTTATGACATCTAGGGATGATTGCAATATGGTACAGCAGGCATTTGCTAATAAAATCACATCTGCTCGGGGCAGAATCTCCAATGTTCTCGATAATGCTACCTGCCGAACAACTCAAACCTTGAGATTTAAAGCAGACTCAAGACCTGCTTTTTTTAGTACGCATAGTAAATTCAACCTTCAGTCACAGCATTGTCCCTGAATCCATCAAACAAGTAGTGGTGACTCCTTTGCCAAAATAATGCTGCCTCAGCCCAAGAGATCCAAACAATGTGCGACCCACAAGAAACTCACTGTTTCTTCTGAAGATCATAGACAAAGTAGCAGCCTATCAGTTGCAACAACATCTAGATAATGTTGATTTTCCTCATCCGATGCAATCTGGATTTCATACCCATCATGGCACGGAAAGTGCTTTACTAGAGCTTCAGGTGCACATGCTCAGACTTTTGGAAGAGGGCGAATTCGGGTTATTAATACATTTGGATCTGTCGGCCACTTTTTATCTGTTTGATCAGAAGCATCTTCTGGACACTTTGTTCACTACAGGTGAGTGTTCTAGAGTAGCCACAAACTAGATCTGCTCCTTCCTGAACAATAGGAAATCCCATATGTTGGGGCAATGCCTACTCAGACGTAGAGCAAATACGCTACGTATTTCCGCAAGGAGCTTGTCTATCACCAGTAATGTTCAATTTATATATAAAGCCTCTTTGTGATGTTTTAACCACCGTGGGCATTTATTTTACCAACTTTGCTGACGACACTCAGGTTCTGATTGAACTAAGCGGGGATCATAAGGCTGATTCAGCTAGGTGAAATTCCATCTACAGCTTGATAAAGGTTTGTATGTCTAGTAATTGGATATGCCTGAATTCCACTATGACTGAACTTATGATCTTCGGTTCCACACAGGCAAGAACAAAATTAGGCCCTGAATACACACATATGAACATCAATGGTAGATGCATAGGCATCTCAGAAAAAGCCAAGACACTCAGTGTCTATTTGGAGGCTCCCCCCAAACTTTAAAGCTCATGTTGATGGGGTAGTCAGCAGCTCACATTACCACTTGAAAGTGCTGGGACATGCTAATCCTCTCCTGTCGAAGAAAAATCATCAAGTCTTGGTCCGAGCTATCATTATGACTCGGTTGGACTACTGCAAAGCCCTCCTACTGGGAGCAAGTATAAATAGACTTCAAATGCTCCAAAACGAGGCTGTTCGTATTATATAAGGTATCCCAAAAAAAGAACACATTTCTCAAGCAAGAAGAAAGCTCTGCATGCTGCCAGTTTCAGCAAGATTAAGATTCAAGCCCCTTTATCTGACCCATAGATAGATCTATGTAAACGCTCCTGCTCACCTTAAAAACTGAATGCCACCATAGACACCCTCTAGACATCTCCATTCTAGTACACAAGGGCAGTTGTCTGTGTCCAGATTGAAAAGAATCGAGGGGCCTTGGACGCTCATTTGCCATCCTTGCAGCTCAGGCATGGAACGCACTACCCACAGAATTACGTTGAGAAACACGTCATTTGGCGTTTCGGAGACAACTAAAGACTCTGCTATTTGAAAAATCCTATCGCTCTTATTACTTGATCAGATGCTCCCAAGCAACAAGTCTCAGGCTTTTTGTTGTGTCCCGCAACTGTGAATGACCATGGGCCCCATTACATGTCTGCCGGGCTAGAAACAAGGGTGCCAGTAAGCTCACCGGCACCCTTGTTTCCGGACCGGCAAACTACAAGTCTGCCTGCTGCAGCCACTGGGCTTAACAGGTCTGACCCGGCCGGGTGCAGTGGCCACAGTAGACAGACTTGTCACGGGAGCACCGACACCGTTTTTAACGGTGCCGGTGCTCCCGTGTCCCCACTCCCATAGAGTTCCGTAGGACTCTATGGGGATTAACAAATGCACCAGCGCCTGACTTCCCGGCAGCCAGACTTGTAATAGCCCAGCAGCACCGGGAAGTCAGGCGTCGGTAAATTATTGCAGGTCCGGCGGCAACCCGCCGGTAGCACCGCAGGGTTACCGCCGGACCTGTAATGAGGACCCATGTCTTTATGTTTTCAAGCTCTGATGCTCGCAAGCTTTTGGTGCATTATACGTAAATAAATGTCAAAAAATGATCCTGTGCGTCTTTCCAAGATGAACGTGGGCCGTTCTGTTGGCATGAATGTGGAGATAGGGTGGATTTTTGGCATATGTGGTGCGGGGGTGCTAAGGTACAGGTCTATTGGGTGGAGGAACTCCAGGAAATAGATGGGGTGTCGAAGGTACAGACACCTTTATGGGTATTGTTTAGTTTGGAGGATGTAGAGGGGGAGATTGCAGTCTGTCTCACTTGGTGCACTTCTTGTTGCTGGCTGTACGGGCATGTTTGACCATGCAGTGGAAGACCCTCTTGCTACTAGGGAAAGTGGAGTAGGTAAATAAGGCGAGGATGAATTTATGTGAAGGAACGGATCAGGGCGCCCTGCACGGGAAGAGTGCAGAAAAGGAGGTGGAATGGAGTGGTTTATGTAGCCGGTTCATGCCCTCATGAGGATTTTGTGGTGGGGAGACAAGGTGGGGTCGGTAGAAGGGGAGTCCCTGGAGGGGTGGGTGGCTCTTCCCTTTGGATGGGTGAGGAAAGTGGAGTGGTACGGCATTGTCAGGGGAGGGAGATAGTTTGGTTATCGGTATGTTTATGGGGGTATAGCATGCAATACCCCTTCCCTATCCACTTCCCTATCAACTGTTTCTAGTGGATAGGGAGGGGTTTCTCGGCTATACCAGGAGGGAGTGGGGGGAATGTGGGGTGGTGTGGTTTGTTTGGTCGTATTGACCAGTGGTGTATTTGCTGATGTTTTTGTTTCTTGTTCTGTGAACACGTTAATAAAAAATGAAGACAGAAAAATGTGATTGAAAGAGAGAAAACGAGAAATTCATAATTTCCTTAAAAAAGACAGCATGGATAAGAATAAGATCTAAAAAGATTAAAAAACAAGCATAAGGAAGAATACGATATACAAAGATAAAAGTGTACTTAAGTCAATATATTAAGATTCTAAACAGACTACAGATGGAGAAGTACATCAAGTATTGACACACACATGCCATCAAAAGAATACATCTTGAAACCTCACATTCCCTAAAAGAGTACTTATTCAAAAATTATCATTATAAGACAAAGGGCTGGCAAAGCCAACACTACATTGTGACCATCCAGGACTTTTCCCCAAGCTTTCTCAATGGGTAATGTTCTAAAATCATTTATAAGCAGCCAAAAAGTTTAGTCTGGGTGCTGCTTATACCTTTGCATTCTAAAACCAAATGACAGAGGGTCTCAACCAGCCCATGCTCAACACAGAAATGACACATTTTATCCGGCCTGGGAATATGATTTCTAGCCTCCATAATCTCAGTGCGGTAGAGATTCAACCGAACCTGCTTGAATTTTACTCTCCACTGCACACTTGGAAGTTTTTTCAAGACGTCCTGCAGAGAATGTAACCACTTGGTCTGTCGTGCCAATTGTGTTAATAACTTATACTTACCAAACTCGTCCATTGCGTTTATCCAATCATACTGATATAATGTGTTCTTTATTTTCAAGGGATTAAATGTAATCAACTCCTCTGACGTTCCTATTTCATCTAAAGAATTAAGACAGTCTTCAACCTACTTGTTGAACGTGGGGCGCGATTTACACCTTCTTAGTTCTAGAAATACCATATCGAAGGGGGCTTAGCACTGGCGATTTTAGCAAATAACATGAATTGTTTCCATCTTACTTTTACATTGAGTGAAGTAGGCACATGTTGAAATCTTAGCGCACAATTAGGAAGCCCCCATAAAAGTTGTAGATCTAATATCCAAAACCCACCTTCGAGGTGGCAGCACACCTATTTCAGATCTATCAATCTCGTCTCGGCTCCATATAAAATGATTGGCACTACCTTGCTTTTATAAAATTCGAACACCGGCAAGAGTGAAATAAATTCCCATATCTGCAATTTAATATTAATGCTTGACATACCAAAGTAGGTATTTTACTCTTCTGCAAGTTACCTGTCATTTATAGACACAAATAAAGGGCATTGCAAGTATATAAAGAATGGGAATCTCACTAGTTGTTCTTGCTTATAAAACATCTGAAGCTACTATATCATTTATTCCTGCCTGCTTTCATTGTAAGAATCTTTGTTTTAGCAACATTCACTGACAAGTCATTACTAGTTGTGTAGGTGGTATGCAGTGATTTTATCAATTCAATGAGCACTGTTTTAACAAATTGAAAACAACAAGAGAAAAAAGCCAAGCAGTTAATTGCAGCCGGTGAGTCGAGGGGAGAATCGATAAGAACCGGGCTGTGTTACTTGAGAATCACAAAGTGGTAAGTTTGAACTAAGTTCAATGAACTGTGAAAGAACTGTAAAAAGTGTTAAAGGGGAAACCAGCTGCAGAGGGAAACCGGCACTACGTGGGTGCTAGCTCCAAAGACCCTGGTTGATCCCCTTCTGAGCGAAACTACAAATACCAGAAGGCCAAAGGAGAGCCAACGTAATAGGTCAAAGTGGTCATACTGAGGGTCAGGCAAAATCCCTGTACAATTGAAAGACTTTGATCTACAAACTGTATGAGAGAAAGGGAAGTAAATCCTGCAGTGAGAGGAAACAAGGGAAGCAAATCCCAAGAGGGGCAAAGTCTAAAGTGCCAAGAAACAGTGTGTTGACAAAAGTGAACCCGGCCGAGGGATGTCCGTTGGAACTGTTTAAAAAGACTAATATTTGTGAAGAAGGAAAAGCCATAGAGAACCCAACCAAGGGAGGCTAAGATTCGAGAGGGGTCAGTGCCCGGTTGAGGGGGATCCAAGGGTGGAGAATCCTCACCCTAAGAGAAACCAAGAAACAAACATTAATTTGATGAAGAAACTTTTGCTTTATTATTTTGAAAACATCATGTTCTTGAAGGTAAGAGACATTCAAGTGAAACGAGACTTGGCCATTGGCGGCCCTGATAGCTGAAAGCTAAACTGTCATCTCGTACTGGGAAAGCTCGAGAGTGTGCTGTGCTCCACATTCCCACCTTACCCTGTGCTCAAAACATGGCGAAGGGAGACCCAGGCTATCGCATCCTGACATATTATTTGAGAACACGTCTTTCTTTTCTTGAGAACTATCCCACACCCCTTTTTGTATTAGTTGAAAGGTTTGGCCATAGGTTTCTTAGTATAGGCCCTTTTATTTTGACACAACGCAACTAAGACGGTCTTATTTTTAATTTCATGGTTGACGCTTGCTCCCATCTTAGATTTAGGTTTAAATTATGCATTTTTCCAACCTGCATACAGCATTCATAGTTCAATAAACACCCTTGAACTGTGATCACTTGTGTGTGTCTTACTTGTTGCCACCAAGAGTTCCTTACACGACCCACTCTCTTCGTTCATGGGTTATTGTTACTCCAGCCCCATCCTACCCTTTAACATTCCCTCATCGAAAGGGAAGGCAAAATCAGAAAGACCAAGCCCCTCTTTAACTCTTAGCACTCACCTTGTTTTACCTATGAAAAGAGGTCTAGACTTGGGGAAGGGAACCCTAAGAGGCCTAACAGGAACTGTGTTTTTTTGTTTGAAACCGCAAGGACCAAAACTGGGGGAAGGGAACCCCAAAAGACCCAGCGGCATTATGAACTTCATTGACTTACGGCAAGAAGCCGACATGGAAGACTCCAAGGGCAACCCTTTTTGAGTTGAACTATCTTGAACTGCCATATCTACATCTATTGGTAAGACTACCTGAAACCAGCTGTGGTTTACATTTCTTTTTGAATCACCATTTTTTCCGTTGAGAAGACCCCTATCACTTTTGGTTTAAGAGTGAAGGCAAGCATAGGTTTAGACACAGACACACTTTGGTTTTGGACTTAGGGACATCAACGGCTCTAGAAACATTAGTTGAGGGAACGATCCCCTTAGAGTTATGGCCAGATAGGCATTACACCAACCCTACCAAGTTTGTTAACACAGGTTTTAAACTGTTACTTTTGAGTCTGCATCTCTCTTGATACCATGCCTGTCTCACAAATCCCTCCTTCGTACATTTAAGCACCATTTTCTACATTCAAGTCAATGGGGAACAAAACAGTGATACAATCACAAAAGTGTCAAATCTACAGTAAATCCCTATCCAGCTTCCTGCAACATAAAATGCATACAGATATGTTATGCAGACATCAAAGAGCACATAATTACTGAAAGGAATGAATCCCAAGTGGCTAAAGCAGACTACATCAATCCTGCAAAAAGCTGACAAAATACCATATAGGTATGCAACCACCGTCAAATCTCTAATCTACTCTACAAAGGCCAAATCCTTAAAAAGAGAGTCACAAGACAACTATAAAAGCATGTGGACTAATAACATGCATTGCATGACTGTGAATCAGGATGCATACCCATGAGAGGAATGACAATTCCAGAATTGAACATCTGAGGGAACCTCCTCAACACCCTTCAGATAATGAAGTCATCCATGATGCATCAAGACGTTATCAGCAACACTAGACCAGAGCATCCGAAAGGAAATGGTGAGTGATGGCATGGCAATCTTGGGAATTGTGTTAGGGTAAATCAAATGTTATCCACAATCAGTATGTGGATAAGGATGAGATAATTCGGACCCACAGAAGCACAGGTCATGATGGCAGACCTTGGGGGATCTGCCAATATCGTCATTGCTCTCTCAAATGGCGAAATTGACCACCCCCACCCCAAATCTGAATACTAAATGGAACTGTAAGTACCAAGAAAACATCTATAAAAAGAGACAAATATCACTAGACTGTGAGAGGCAGGGTGGCATTTCAGAGAGTCTATCCTGGAAAAGTGGGAAGAGCAGAGGAGGGAGGGGGAAGGAGTGTTAGAAAATATTGTTCTAGAAACAACTTTTCTTCCATAGTCCATAGAGCTCCACAATCTTTTTGAATTTGTTTTGGTATCCTAACCTGACTTTTTACAGTGGAGCACAGGCTCTAGCTGCACTCCACTGGGCTTTCGCTCATTCTTATGGGGACACTGATATATCCTCTAGTCTGTTAGTACTGAGAAACTTTGTTTCTCTTAGTCTTTTGACTTTGTTGCCACCTGTTGGCAAAAAAATGTTCATTGCGCAAAGTACCTTACAGTACCGTGCAATGGGGCCTTTGTGTTTTATGGCCCTAGACACGCTCTAAGGAATTTTTGGTGATTGTGCAATATGCCTAGGAACAGACTGGTGGCAGCAGTAGCCTTTTCTTGTATTTGTATAACTTTTTACCAAGCCTTACCGCGTCTGGGTTCTGACTGTGGCTAGTATCTATCATGGCCATGCCACAAGGTCTTTTGTCTGTTCCTTTGGCCATTTTGTCCCTTTGCGTTCTCCCTGCCCTTGCAAGACTGGGATTTCCTTTTTTGGGCATGCAGTTGCCTGCGAAAGTTGTTTCATACGTGGGGCCCTGCACGTCACGTGTGTGGGCATCCAGGAAGTGGGCTGAGACAGTCTGGTCCCAATCTACACTACTGGTGCCAGGGTGTCTGGTGTGCATGAGAACATGACGACCCCAGTTGTCCCTGATTGGACCACTGCTGGTGTGCATGTGTTAGGGAGAATTCTCTATTAAGGCTAATTTCCCAAACCTAGTTTATCCCCAAGCAGCTTTGCTGGATTTTTGGGGTTTATTTTTTTCTCCTGCTAAGAGTGAGACTCTTTTTCTCCCACTCTTATGCATGATTTGAGAATGTCCTTTGACTAAGTAATGTGTTTTATGGGTTATGGGGTATTTTACTCCATAGGCTTCATGTGTTTTTGGTATGTGTGTTACACAGCACCCTCAGTGCAGTAACACAGGGGTGTCATAGTGACCCCCAAACATAGACTCCATACCCTGGGACTGACTACTGTCTCCCAGGGCCTGTAAAGTCACCATTGGCTTTACTAGTCTCAAATTGTGAACAGAACCAGTACAAACCATCATATTGTGGAAGTACTGGTAGGGGTAATTAGATTACGCCTGGGTTTGTTTTCCAAGGGGGCACTGTCCAGTCCCCCCTTGTCGAGTTTCTGGCTGGTGGCAGTGGATACCACGCGAAATATTCCATCGGAATATTTCCTACGGGATTTTCCCATTCATTTTAAACGCACCACTTTTTGGTGCAATGGTAAAGATACCGGCGGTTATTTATTTAATATTAATTCCCCGGTTGGGTCTTTTTGCCAGGACTCGGTTTTAAAATGGCATTTGTGTTCGCCTCTGAAACTCTAACCCAAGTCGAGCCCTTTGTTCCACTTTTTGGCGTGCTTCTCCACAGAAGCCCTATAAATGGTGCCACTCTGTCTGGGGTCAACAGGATGTGTGGGAGGGGGATTAGGCACCCTGGGCTGAGTTGCCTTGGCAACTCAAGTCGCACTCTTGTGTGATTGGCCCAGTGGTGAGCCGCCCGGCTCACCACTTAGCATGTTTGAGTGACAGCTAGGCTGTTGAATGGGGGTTCTTCTGCATAGAAGCAGGGCTTTGGGGCCTGGAACTTCAGAAGTCGCCACAGGACCTAAAGAATCCGAAGAGGGGAGAAGCTGAGCCATCTACAACGACACCACCGGTGGAGCCCTGCTGTACGAACTCACCACTTCCCTGACGACAGAGGAGATCTTCTTCCAGGAGAGTCTTATTCCCTTTGAGCTGGTGGGACCAACCAGTTCGCCTTTTTCGCCTTCCTGGACCGTCTCGTGGTCGAATCGCCCGTGCCAAGCCCCCCGGCGGCCGGATAGCCACGCTTCGCCACTACCGTGAATAAAAGGGTTGTACCTTTTAACCGGGAAACTCTGCGGCTGGTTTCTTCCCTGGCAGTGCAACAACCCCAGCTTTCCTCCACGTCGAGGTCTTCTCTTCCCCTGGATGAAGCCCCCACTTGCAACCGCTGGCAGGAACAACTGCCCCCGCTGGAGCTTTCTCACCATTTCAGGTACTGTGTCCCGCTCTGGTCTCCCTTGCGACAGATTGTCCAAGGTGTCCCGTAAATCCTTGACCCTCTATCCTGGGGTGACCTCGGACCTGCTAACTTACCTTTCTGAACTGATCCAACCACTTTTGATTTTTCTGCAAAGACTTTGAGTGCATTTCCACTGTGTGATCTTGGGCACATTCCGCCTTGCTCTCTCCAAGAGTGGGCCTGGCCTATGAACTTTTTGCTATACTAGATTCTGCCTTTCTTGACTTGCTGTGGTTCCTTAAAAGTGTTGGTACTGTGTTATTTTCCTATTCTGCCTTTTCTCTCCCTTTTTAAACAAATTATTGGAGTGCCATCTACGGTTACGCGCTCACCTCTGTTTTGCTAAATAAGTGGTGTCTTAACCTAGACTTGTCGAATAATTAACTAGGGAGGTGTATATACTTATGGTGACTGTGTTTGAACTTGCTTGACATTTTAGTGCCAGTGTATTTTTACAAGTGTGTTTTTAAATAATTATATACTTTTATACCCAAGCTCTGGTCAGTGTTTGCTTGTGCTACTGTATTTTTAGCCCCATTGTGTATACTCTATATACTGCCTAACTCTTCTTGAGAGACGTCTGACTGCTCAGCCACAGCTACCAGGTATATCTGGGTGGTACAGACTGCTACCAATTGGGTTTACTGCTTACTCCTGTGGTCTTAAACTTTTTGCAGTGGTCCCTAAGGGAACTGCACAGGTTTCTGCCTAACACCATGCATTTAGCAGATCTTGCAATTGGTGGGCTGAGTGCGAGCACTCATCGAACTGTGGATAAGAGAAGGGATCCTGCATTCATTCCAGCAGATCTGAAGAAGGAACCAAGTATCCTGAGGAGGGTAGCACAACAAAGGACGATCCTGAGATGCACTTGAAGAGGCCTGGCAACCAGATCCCGTAGCTGTTCCGGTGGAGCCCTTCTTTGTACTCGATCTCAGAAAACCTGTGAAGATGCTTCGAACCCTTGGAATGGTGAGACCAATCACTTTTAACGTCTCCTGGTAACCCTGCAAGTGTGCCTGTTCAGAACTGTCCCTGAGCCATCCGCTGGGCTGTCCAGCTCAAACGTAGGTTGCTGTGCACCAGCATCGCCGTTTTGAGTCTCGACCCGAGACTTTGGTGAATCCCAGCTTATTCAACAAAGCACCCTTCTGCCAAATTTCGTTGTCCCAGCACCTTTGTGCCACAAGATAGAAGGCTGCGCCATAACGCAAGAGTTGGGTTCCATTCTGCGCCACTGTGCGACAGTAACGGTAGCTAAAGGCAGCTTTCCTGTGTTTCTTCCAGTGCCCTGAGACCTGCTGCATCAGTGTTTTCTTCATTCCTCATCGGAATCAAAAGTAACAGATCCTGTCCCATACCGGGCCTGTTTCCGCACCTGCAGCCCCTGTGCATCTGGAAGCCAAGCGAAGGGCAGGAAATCGTGCCTCTGATGACAACCACTAGACCTGCCAAGTCTGGACCAAAATTGAGCTAAGGGTGGTGAGTAGTGAAGTCACTTACCGGTGGCCCTTTGTTCATCCAAACGCATTTATACATTGAAGGTTATTATGGACCTTCCTGTTGTAGTGTATGTTGCCTAAGGCCCTCCGAAAGTCGGGAACATCTTTGTTCATCATAGCAGATCCTGCCCTGACTCTTGGAACCCGTTTCACCCCTTCAGAATTCCTCCCCCAACTTTTTCCTGCTCTCTAAGAAGTGCTTGTGAACTTTACGCACGACTGTGCACTTTTACGTGTGCATTGAACATTGAGCACAAGGCTCCATTCATCTTATGGCTGGGCATATAAAGTTAGGGGGCCATCTCTGAAGACTGTATGCAGTCCATAGTGTGTTGCTTGTGTGCTGTTTTACTAGTACATTTCATTATTCATTGCGTTTTTGGGGCTATATTGACGATATTGACAGATCCCCCAAGGTCTGCCATCATGACCTCTGCTTCTGTGGGTCCGAATTATCTCATCCTTATCCACATACTGATTGTGGATAACATTTGATTTACTTGTGGGGTGTCATACCCTGGGACTGACTACTGTCTCCCAGGGCCTGTAAAGTCACCATTGGCTTTACTAGTCTCAAATTGTGAACAGAACCAGTACAAACCATCATATTGTGGAAGTACTGGTAGGGGTAATTAGATTACGCCTGGGTTTGTTTTTGTGGGAAGAGCAGAGGAGGGAGGGGGAAGGAGTGTTAGAAAATATTGTTCTAGAAACAACTTTTCTTCCATAGTCCATAGAGCTCCACAATCTTTTTGAATTTGTTTTGGTATCCTAACCTGACTTTTTACAGTGGAGCACAGGCTCTAGCTGCACTCCACTGGGCTTTCGCTCATTCTCATTTGAGGCAGCCAAGCCAAATAGGTCGCAGTTTGAAAGAGTTAAGGAATTTAGCAGGTGGCTAAATCTATGAGACCATTAAGCCTTGTAGAAGAGACCAGAACAAGGGGACCGCTGGTTAGAGCCAGAGTAAACTGAAGAGGAGTTGAAGGAAATTAGCCTGCTGAAGCATCTAGCCCAAATCGTTGTGATAGCTACAAAGCCAGCGGCACTAAACAAAATGTTGAAACCTTGTTACCCCGAGAAGAGCATTTGGTGAGCTCAAGCCCAGTAAGGCAACCCTTGATTGTTGAGCTATTCCTGCAGCCTGAGGGCAAGAGCATCAATCTAAAAGGTCTTGACCCCGTAAGAGGATTCCACATGGCTACAGAGTCCCAGAAGAAAGACCACATGCTGAATCCTTTGCCAAAGTCATGGAAAGATGTGTGCTGGACACTTAAAAACACTCTGGGGCTGAGTGCACTGAAGAACGTTTTGCAGGGTGCAGATACCCTGGAACTGTGTGGGTTTGAATAGGAACTGGACATAGTATTACTGATATGAGATCATGTTAGCGTAGCTCCTATCCCTTTGATTTATTTCTCCATCCAGACACTGTTACTAGAAAACTTCCTTGTTTAGGATGATTTCATATTGCCCTAAGACCTGTAGGAGTTTCTCACAGCATAGCCTGACCCGCAAACTCAGGTTAAGTGGAAACTGCAATCACATCAGGTAAACTGAGTCAGGGAGACAAGGCCTGTGTTACAGCATGGATCTTGGCAAAGGGGCAAACTAACGCTAAGGTACAGGGTGTCATGCATGCAAATACAGTGCATTGGGTACCAGCTGACAAGCAATCCTTGTTGTCTTTGGTTTAGAACGTCCTCCTTGACAATTAGGTAATTGCCTGGTTGTGATGCATCCCTATTCCTGCCAACCACACTTTTTGTTTAACCCTGAATAAAAGGAATTATACTTCATTTGGCGTGTGCAAGTGGTCTTTTCCCTCCATTTAACCTCTCTAACTTTATTGTGACGTGTAGATTGTGGCTTTCTCCACATTTCTGCAGCATTATGAACAAATTCACCTGCAGATGGTCTGCTTTTCAAATTCTTGAGTCAAATTTTGGAGCAGAGATTCCAAATGCAATACCTACAAGATTTTCAGATTTCAAGATCATTCAGACCATTATTTAGTGGAGGATCAAAAGAGACATAGGCTGTAAAAAGTTCTTCATCTTAAAAGCGTCAAAGTATGTGTCCAGGGAGGCCACCAGGGGACGCCGGCGAAATGGCCGCCTGAGCACTTCGCTCCGTCGGAACCCTCGAATAACAGCGGGGTACCAACACTTGCCCAGCCCGCAAGCAGCCTCAAAGAAGCCAGGATGAGAAAGTTGGCAGCACCGATTCCCAGAAAAAATCAGCAGTAAACGGTGCTAACATAGCAGAGGCCCATGCCCGCGGTGGATTTGCTCCAGCAAAGCCGTTGCCAAGATCAACCACGTGGGTCTGCGAGAGGCGGAGGACGGTGCGGAAACCACACAATAGCTATTGCGCCCAAGAGTTAATAAGATACATGGCACCCCCACCGCCCTGAAAAGACGGGAAGGCCCGAGCAAAGGAGACTGCATAGTGGCCGAGTCGCGGGAAGCTGCTCCAAGGTTGCCTGCAATGAAGCAGACTCGAGGTGGAGGAGTTCGGGATTGCGCCATTGTCGAACCCAGGGGTCTGGAGCGGAGACAGCGCAACACGTGGCCCGTGGTTCACAGATGGTGTCCCCCGCTGACATTCGCGGAAGAATAAGCGGCCCGAGAAGAACCTGCATGCTCCCCACCCCCTGCGAGATCACCACGCTGCTGCTGACTGTTGGATGGCAGGTAAGGAGAAGGGGGAGGCCGGCACTGAAAAGCAGCGAGTCCCCGCCACGGGCGCCACAGGGTCCGAGGCTACGTTACAGTATACATGTGCCTACTTCCTAAGAGGTGCTGCTGACCCACCACTACCTCTTCCCCCAAATTCTCCCCCCCATCTCAGTGCCATGCTTGGGTGAGGCCGGAACGACAGCGCGGTTGGGCCCCGGTGGGTCCATAGTGCACACCACACAGAAACCTGTGCAGCTGGGGGGGACCAGTACCCAAGGAATGAGGAAAAACCTCCACCACAGAATATAAACTGGGCCGGTGCGAGGTCCGGGAAATCACTCAACATTGGAAGCTAACGGCGAGAGTGTGGTAGGGACCCTTCCGCCACACAGCTGTAAGGGGCACAGGGTAAAAGAAAGAAAGCCCCCGGAAAGGCATTGCTGGCTAGAGCAGCAGCAGAAGCACGCCATGGAGCACCAGAGCACCCTTTCCTCCCTTCCTCCACGTGCGATATCTACCACCACGCCACAAGTAAACACCTGCACCTAGAGAAGCCAAAGCAGCCTCACACAACACTTGGTTAGGAAGGAATTTGCGCCAACAGCAAAAGTGAGGACCACAGCATAGAACCTCTGCCACAAGTGCACAGGCTAGACTGGATTCACTCACAGGCGATACAGGGTCAAAAAGGATAAAACAGGAACCCTTACTCCGGCATCACCACAGACAGGAATTAAAACACAGAACACTTTCCTCTGGAGCTGATCTATTGACAAGCCTTGAGTCAGGACCACGAGCAGGCCACCAGCAAATAGGGTTATTAGGCTCTTACAAGGCTAAGCCAAGAGAACGTTTCCCCTGGGCCAAATACCCTACGGATCTGCCACCCACCCCAACCCTGCTGAACCGCCCAGGTACCATTCCAGGACGCAGAGGACAGCAATAAGCAAGGAGGTGTGCAAGTGAGACGGCCGACCCCCTCCCCCCCCTTTTTTTTTAAGGACACAACGAAAGCAAGCAACACCAAGTGGAACATAAGCTCACAACAAAGCAAAAGGGGGGACGACAGCGCCCCTGCAACGTTACCAACAAAAACACAGCCACAACCCCCTGGAAGAATACAGAGAGGGCAAGGCATATGCAGAACGAGATCAAGCCCTCAACGGTCCAGAGACATAAGAATTTCGGCGAAACCATGCAACAATGGCCTCTTCCCAATCCCAAGAGATCCCCCTTATCCAGGGGGGCAGGGGGAGACCAGGAAGCCTCGACCAAAGCAATGTGCGCATACTACTCAATGAAATTAGTTCATTTAGGAACAGCATGACCACAACAGTCTCTGCTCTCCAAGAGAAAGTACACAGGATAGAATATAAAGTCGAAGCATTAGAGAGCACCAACAGTCAGCAGACATCATGGAACTCAAAACAGAAGGCTGATTCCAAGACCTAGAACAGAGAAACCAAGACCTGCAGGCAAAGATTGACGATTTGGAAAATACAGAGAGTAGAGCAAATATTAGGATACACAGCCTCAAGGAGACCCCCAACGAGACTCCAGCTACCTTGGAGAGAAGGATTAAAGCTTTGTTAACCACCCTCCTAGCCTCTCCCTTCACTGCGGAACTAGAATTTGAAAGGGTTCACCGAGCAGGAGGCCCACGATCGGTTCTGGCGAAATGCCATCACTGCAAACAGAAAATAGAAATCGTCAAACAGGCCAGAGAAAGAGAGTTCATCGACTTTGAGGACTCAAGGGTAAAAATGTACCAGGACCTTTCAGCTGAGACATTAGCCTGAAGAAGAGCCTGCAGACCACTATCATCATGGCTGAGAGAGCGCAACACAAGATACAGATGGCGCTTTCCCTTTGCGCTCATGTTCACCGACGAGGAGGAGGAATATTGAGTGACTTTGGGAGAAGAGGCCATCAACGTTCTAAGGGGACTGCAGGTTAAGGAAGCGAGGGCGAAGAGATGCCGTCCTCATCAGAAGCAGTCAGGAAACCTTCCTGTCCCGGATCACGGAGAGGCCATTCAAAAAGCAAGAGAAAATGTACCAGACTGAACATGCCCTAAGATAGAGAGGCAAGACGGTGAATATTAAGCTATCATTAGACCTTGAGAGGGCTATTGGTTTGAGCCAACATTGATAAAAGAAAGATTCAGCGATCGAACACACAAACCGGAAAAGAGGTACCCCCTGCTGCTGGGACAGGAGCCTCTTCCTCTTCCCCCCTTGGACCCTCCAGGACCCCACAGTGTTACGCAAGTCTGACTGGCAAATCGGACTGGGCATATGAATATGCTATCAGCACGCACTGACGCTAATCAAAAGTAACTAGAAGTATTAGCTGGACAGATGGTTCCCAGGGCACAACCGTTGTGTGGCCCTCTGTTAACACCTAGGGCGTCTCCAACTTTGGAAGAATACCTTGTTCTTCTACTTCTAGCACTGTTTCTTTTTACATCTATCAGCAGGGGGGGAGGGAGCAGGGCACAAGAGGGTCTACTCAGGGTACAGGAATAGAAGAGGTAAAGCCAGAAATCTTAAAGACCGATCCATTTAGTCCATACTTCAAACAGGAGTCGAATGCACGCAGTCGCCCAAAGCACTCGACCACGAGCCAAACGCAGACCCAAGACATGACAATCACCCACAATTAAGGAAAACACAACACATATGGCCTCAGCAAACGCACGCCAAGCAAAACCTGGATGAAAGCACTCGACCACGAGCCAAACGCAGACCCAAGACATGACAATCACAACACACATGGCCTCAGTAGACGCATGCTACGCAAAACCTGGATGGCAGGTGACATTGTTCGAATAGGGATGTTGAATGTCAAAGATGTTAACTCACCACAGAAAAGATCCATGCTGGTTAGGGCATTCCAGCAGACCAAGTTAGACATTCTCTTTGTACAGAAGACTAAATTTAGGCGCGATAGATAATGTACCTTAAGAGGTAGAAACCTCAGAGGTACCTTGTGGTCTCTGGGCCAGAAAAGAAAGGGTATGTGACTGTGACAGACAGACAGACAGACAGACAGACACACACACACACACCTCTTATAGAGCAAGGATCCATTAGGTCCAGAGCAGTAACCTTATGTTCCGCATATGCCCCAAATTCACAGCAGCTATTTTTTTGCAGAGCTCTCTTTCAGCGACTAGGCGGGGAAAGAACGGGCTCCCTAATTTGTGGAGGAGACTTTAACATCATCATGAATCCAGACCTAGATTGGAGATCCTACAAAGAAGCCTTTCAGGACCTTATTACAGACCACTTGTTGATTGACGCGTGACGAACACAACACCCTCTAGATAAAACGTACACTTTTTCTCCCCCACATCAAACTCACTCTTGCATAGAATACTTCTTCCTGGAAGGAGACGTAGAATATCAGATGAAAAACGCCACAACAGAAATTATAGGGTGGTCTGACCACTATATGGTCACCATAGACCTCGACCTTGGTCCAGATAGGCTTGTAGAGAAACGATGGACGTGCAACGAAACACTTTTTAGGGACAAACTCTTCAGGGAATCACTAGACTAGGAGGTACAGGAATTTTTTAAGAGAAACGACACAGGGGAGACTCCCCGTAACACAGTGTGGGAAGCGGGAAAGTCAACAATCAGAGCCTGCTAATTGCTCAGGGGGCCTCAGTTAAAAGATTGAAACTTCTTAGAGAAACACAAATTAAACAAGCAATAAAACACAAGGAAGCAGCCAGGGGAAAAGACGGAGAGGACGTTCCTGAACATAGAGCGGAAATCAGAAACCTCAGACAGTTATTAAAGGAAGTTTGACAGGAGAAGGCCCTAACCCACCTCAGATATGTCAAACAGAAGTACTTCGAGAAGGGGGACAAAGCACACACTGTGCTCGCAGCCAGACTCAGAAACAGAGCTGAGAGAGCGGTCCCCAAACTAAACTCCCCCTCCCGAACCGCCCTGGTTAACCCAACCAATATCACTGCCTGTTACGCCCAATACTACCAACAGCTATACTTCACTGACTGTAACCCCCTACAAGAGAGCACCAGGGAATTCTTGGCCAAAGTCACATTCCCCCAAATTCAACCCTCAGAACGAGACAAACTGAATGCCCCTATAAAGTCAGAAGAGGTAGACCACGCCATTTCTGACTTGAACGCGGGATCTGCACCAGGCACAGAAGGGTTTACACCAACATATTATAAAAGGCTGAGAGGAGCCCTCGCCACATTCGTAGCCCTTTTGTATAACAACATCATGGCCACAGGGAACGCCCCAAAGACGTTCACAGAAGCCAGGATCATTGTCTTACCAAAGGAGGGAAGAGACAAGCTGGACTGCGGCTCATATAGGCCAATCTCTTTGTTAAATGCAGACGCAAAAATATACATGAGCATCTTAGCTAACAGACTGAGCGAAGTCCTTCCCCATTTGGTCCACAATGACCAGGTAGGCTATGTTAAAGAAAGGCAGGGTGCGGACAATGTCTGCAAAACACTGAACCTGATGGCGTCGATTGAGGCACACGATGTAAACCCCACACTGATCTCGGTCAACGCCGAAAAGGCTTTCGATCGGGTGGAATGGCGCTTCATGACTGACACAAGTCCTGCAGAAGGTAGGCCTCGGTCCAGAATGGGTGCGGGGCGCACAAGTCCTGTATAACAACACATGCGCCAAGTTCATAGTTAATGGGGTAGCATCGCCCCAGTTCACCCTAACCAGAGGAACGAGACAGGGATGCCCTCTTTCGCTGTTGATCTTCATCTTAGTCATGGAGCTGCTAGCCCAAAGCAAGAGAAGCGATAACAGGATAAATGGCCTAGTGAGAGGCGTTAAAGAATACAAACTAGCCCTGCGGATGATGTCCTGGTCTACGTTACACATCCCGAACAATCCGTCCCCGCACTTCTAGACAGGATGGAGGAATATGGGGCGCACTCAGGGTTTCACATAAACCGTAATAAAACGGTTGCCCTCTCCCTTGTAGAAGTTACCCAACAGCAAGCCGCAAATCCAGCAAATTGGGGCTTCAAAATCGCACAAGACAGCATACGCTACCTAGGGATAACTTTAACTAGACAACTTCGAGATCTATATCAAGCCAATTACAAACCGCTCTGGACCAAGATTCAGCAAGACTTAGACAGCTGGGGGAAACTGAAACTCTCCTGGGCGGGGAGGTTAACCTCCATAAAAATGAATGTTCTACAGTGGCTTCTCTTCCTCTTTCAATCACTTCCTGTCACACTCCCGGACTCGTTCCTTGCCAAAGCTAAAAGTGCCCTTTTGGCCTTCCTCTGGGAAAGGAAGAAGCCTCGTATTGCTTAGAACACAAACATTCTCCTAAAGGAGAAAGGGGGCATGGCATACCCAGACCTCCATGAATACCATGAAGCGTCATAACTGCATATCCTAGTAGACCAAATCCGAGAGTCGAAGCCCAAACAATGGGTTCACCTAGAAAATAGTCTCTTCACCCCAGTGACGTTGGGAGAATGGCTGTGGGCTCCCCCCCCCCCCAATCCATTCCGTGTAAGGCACGTGAACACCCAGTTTTAGAGGCTCTGTGGCCCATATGGAACGCAAAGAATTACAACCTGGCCTTTCCCACTTAGCCGCATCTGGGACCCCATCAGGGACTCGATTATAGACCCAATTTGCTTTCAACCACAATACCAACAAGGCCTAATTAGAGCTGGACAAATGTGGAAAGACAGAGCTTTTCTAACCAAGGAAGAACTAGAAAACGCACAGCAAGGGTTAGCGATTAAGCCAATCCCATACTTAGAACTGAAAGGAGTCCTTACAGACTCTAAATGGAAAGGGCAGCTGCAACGCCCCCTCACCACCTTTGAAAACATATTAAACACCCACCAAGGAATGAAAGGTCTTGTAACAAAAATATATAGAGCCCTCTTGGATAGGTGCCACCTACCTTCACCATGCATAAAAACAAAATGGGATGAGGCCCTTGGATGGGAAGACAACCACGAGGGATGGGAAGCAATACATAGAGCGGTCTGGAAATCATCCATTGCAGTGCAATACAAAATGCACAATTGCAGAATCCTAACACAATGGCACTTAACCCCCCCAATGCTTGGCTAAAATGTACGCAGGCATCTCCCCTACTGCTGGAGGGGTTGCTCACAAATAAGTACTTACTGGCATCAGTGGTGGAGCTGCCCCCACATACAAACATATTGGAAAGAAATCCTGGGTTGGATCCACCAAATGGAGGGCATTCACAGGGAATTCACTCTTCTGCTATTTGGGGTCAAACAAGTGGAAGAGCAGTACCTAGTTCTCCCCCACATGCCCAGGAACCTGCTACTAGCAGCACGCGTATGAGTAACAATAAAATGGAAAGCGAGCAAGCTCCCAACCAAAACAGAATGGCTGTGTAAAGCAAAAGAGATCTATGAGATGGAGAGTCTCACAGCACTACTCATGGAATCTTACACACACATCGACACTCACTGTCCCCTTCCTAGAATTATTTAGAGGGGCAAACACTAAGCCCTGACAAGTCTTGCTACCCCCGAGAGCTATAATGGACCGGACACCGCCAGCTAGAGCTTCATGATACAGGGTGGTTGCAGTGCTTGTCCAACAATGCTCTGCCTCCACTAGCCCCACAGCTTACTTTGTCTTTATCCATCTCTCCATGTTATTGGGTCCGTCTTCCTCACATTCTACTCCAAAGGAAAAACACTGCAAGCCTCTAATTCCAGTGGAATCATCCAGCAACCTCTACTGTTTGGACTGGGGGGAGACGGAGGGAAGAAGGGGGGATACATGAGGGGGGAGAGGGAGGGTTCTATTGTTTTCAAAAATTGTTATGTTTTGAGAAAATGTTAAAACCTTACCATGTTGATCCCAGGCAGAATTGGTAATGCCAAAGAATACAGCAATGTATATGTTATACTCTTGATGATCACAATAAAAATATATTTTAAATAAAAGTATGTGTCCAGACTCATAACCAAATGCTGACGAGGTTGGGGCAGAACTGGGTATTTGCCCCTGAACACTTAAAACAGAATCTGAGTTGTCATGGTGGGCAGCGTTACTGGGATAAAGAGACTAAATCACCAGAACATTGTGACCGTGTTGAACAACCGTCTGATCGGATCGCAAATAAATATGCTCTCTTGTTGGCTTGCTGCTATTGGCTGAGGAATGACTGGCATATGAGGGCTTTTACAGTAAGAGTTGGACAGTGTAAAAAAGGCTGTTGTATATTATTCAATGCATACTTTAAGCAGAGGATTTATCAGCTGGGAGGAAGCTGTGAAGTAGGGGGAGGTTCCATTAAGAAATTTTGTGAAGTCACTTGCTGTAGAATGTAAGCCTCTGGAATTATATTGTTGGTGGATGATCAGAACGGCCAGGACTAGGCTGTGACACAGTGCCCTCTTATATTTCCCGTACTGGGTGAATTAACTGTTCACGACTTTCCTGCTATGCGTGCATCATCAATTTATAAGAAAGAACACTCATTGCCCTCAGGGTAAAGGTGGGAAGGTCAACAGAGCCGGGTAGCAGCACTTGCTAAATGCTGCTGGGTGGGCCCCCGACCTATGCCTCTAAGACATGGTGGGTTGGCAGTGACTTAGCACATGGAGCTAAGCCAAACCCTAACTCTTAAAGGTAAGTTCATAATCTGAAATGGGCCCCTGAAACTCCACAATCATGTCATGCAATTGGACGCAGAAAGTTAATTGTACGGGTTTAGCAAGACCCAAAACCACCACAACTAAGGCAAGTTGGCAAGTCACTCCTGACTCAGGGAGTGACAGCGTTGAACCTGCTGGGAACTTCGAAGTCCCTAGATCCTTATTGTGTCGATAACATGGTTATAGGCCCGCATTCGAGGAAAAACATTACCAGCAACAGACATACTGAAAAACCAACCCAAATGCCACAATCCAGTTGCCACATGCTGAGCAACCTGGGATTTGAAGTACTACATAAGTGGTCAGATGATGATGTTTGGAACCGTGGGGAACAGTGCAGCTCCTCTTTGTGAATATGCACAAAGAGAATCCAATATGGCAGCGGTATCAGCGGGACATGCTAGTCAGAGGCCCTAACATTCATTCTCTTAATGGTAAAGGCTTCAATTACCATATTTGGGTTTCAAGGTAAATCCTCCTCAGAAAGTCCCTAGCGGCAGGTAAAACATGGCCTGATTTGAATTTCTTGGAAAAACAAAGCAGAATTATTAATTTCAAAACCAAATATAGAAATTGGTTAAAAACACATAAATGTTACCTAAAAACTCTAATTGGTTAAGATTGTTCTGATGGTTGAAGTCCTTTGACGCACAAAGCTTTTGGTCATATTATAATGATTTTTGTAAAGCAATAACACCTATTGGATTAATCCGGTATCTAAAAACATCTGGTCCAATTATATACGAGGTCTTTATTCCACCACAGATCTATCCGACTTTGGCCCTACGTTAAAGTGTAGAGGTAAAGATTTGGGAAAAATAAAGGATGACAAGTTTAGCCTTGATATAGGAGAAGATAATCTTCTAAGAATCATTAAAAAAAATAAAGCCCTTGCTGACGGCATCCCTAATCCTAAAATCCTAAATGCCATCTGCACACACGTAATAAAAACAGGTTCTAACCCATATAGCTGGCGAAAGTCCGTACTTATCCCCATTTTTAAAAGCAGACACAGATTGCTCCCATCCAACTTCCACGTTTTGTCGATGATCGACTCGAGCCAAAAAATATTTGCAACCATACTACTGGGAGAATTAACAATCTGACTAGAAAGAAAGCAAATACTTAGCCTTTTGAAAAAGGCTTTTAGGATGTCTTATAAAACCCTTACCAGCATTTGCACACTGCAATATTTAACAGGTGAATACGAACACAAGAAGGGTATGAATCTATAATGTTGTTATGTGGACTTCTCAAAGTCCTACGACTTGGTTTCTCGACCAATCGTGTGGGAAAAACTGAAGAAACAAGGCAACAACAGCTCTACACGAATACATCTATAACCATCCGTTTAAATCTGGAAGGCACACACACAGCATACCAACACACAAACAGGGGGCTAAAGCAAGGCTGTGTGTTGGGCCCGGTTCTGTATAATATCTACACAGCTGACATAGAAAGTGAATTAAAGAGCACCTGTAACTTCCCACCAAAAATATATAATACCCACATAAGTTGTCTGTCTTACGCTGATGACCTAATATTATTTTCTTGTACCTCAATTGGTCTTCAGCGGACAATAACTGCGTTCAAAAACTATACAGATAAAAACTGTATTATAATAAATATTGCAAAAACGAAGACAATGTGGTTAAGTAAGGGTAGGCGTGAAAAAGAACAATTTCTATGGTACTTGGATGAAATGGAGCTACAGAGGCAAACAGAATTTGTCTACCTGGGCTTTCCGGTGAAAATCAAGGCAACACCAACCTATTATGAAGCTAGGATCATGGAAAACATATGGACGAAATGGCTTGTGCTAAATAATTATATATAGAGTCGAGGAGGCCAAAACATTGAAGGCTTCTTGAAAGTCTACTGTATGAGTATTATAACATTTATTCTCTACGTGCTCTATGCAATTCCAAGTACACATGTACACTGGCTAGCCAAGCTCGAAGGTAAACTGTTACGTACTCTCATCAATCTTCCTAAATCTGTCCTGGTAGAAGCACTAAGGATGGAGTATGGTTTGTGTTCCTTAAAGTCATTGTGGTTGGTTAGACACACCTTGTTGTATGCTATACTTTTGAAAACCGATTCCAACTCAAATGAGTTGTTAAAACTATTGGGTAAAACGTATGGCAAAGGACCGGATTAACGCTTTTATTGCGGATGTAAAAACAACTGCCAAATTACATTTCGTGACCTTGGGATATCTGGATAGATATCTTTGAAACCACGCTGAATTTTGAAAAAATAAAAAAAGCAAGACATAAATGTGGGACAGATCTCTGAGCATTGATATACTACATAACAAAAAAAGATATAAAGGATTTTCTTACCAAAGTATTACTTATTATAAGCCTTGTAGCTATCTGATCAAGATCTGTTCCATTGAATGGAAGAGGTTTATCATGTACCTGAGACTAAACCTTCTCCCAACAAAGGAATTTATAGAAACGTGGCGAAGTAAAGAATCTGCGGGGAAAGGTGACAATCTTTGCAGACTGTGTCATGGCGAGGTAGAAACCTCACGACATGTGTTGACAGCTTGCCCTTACTTGGTTACATCTCATACGAAAAGGTAAGCACATTTTGTTAGGAAAATTGAAAATATTCAGAACTAACAGTTCTGTTCAACATTATACGGTGCAAATCAATTATGGTTACAAACGCTGCCTTTTGTATATGGAAGGAAATGGTACAGAAATTGGGAATTTGATGGCTCTAAACGGCAATGGACTGTATATTTTGGTTTGTATATTATATATATTTTGGACTTGTATATTTTTTATATCCTGGATATTTTGTTTGATTTTTGATTGTATATTTGGATTTGTTGACATGGATTGTTATAGTTTTAGGTATGATTTCTTTTACTAATTAATGTTTTATTTTTTATATGTATTTTATAAATGTGCAACAAGTTTTGTAAATGAAACTAAAAAAAAGAGCACAATAAAAATAAAATAAAAAATAAAAACACTAGGGTTTTGGGTCTGGCTAGGGGGTTGGGCTGTCACATCAGAAATATTGATGTAGACCATCCCCAAAGAGTTAGGCTTGTTTTCCTTTCCCAGTTGGTCAGTGTGGGACAGGAGGGTGATGAGAGGTTAAGTACTCCTATGACTGAAACCTAGTGCAGGGTCCCAGTGAGGATGGTCTGGAGATCCCTGTATACCTCCTGCAGGTCCTTTATCCACTAGTATGTGGTGGCATGGAAAAAGGCCAGAGGGTGAGAAGTATGTGAGAAAGAGTTGGAGAGAATAGATGTGGTGGGAGAAAATGTGGAGAAGAGGAAGACTATCACCAGGCGTAGGGGGCTAGAGATAATATTGAATGAGGAGAGGAAGGTGGCCGGTATACAGAGGGTGGGGGGGTTGGAGGTAACAGCAAGGGAGGAGAAGAGGGGACTATTAGAGACAACATTGGGAGAGACTAGGCAAAGGTGGAAAGAAACATCAGAATTAGGTAAGTAGAGGAACCATATGGAGGTGGTTGAGATAGACCAAGAGGAGCTTCAGAGAGAAATAGGAAGAAGAATGGTGGAGGGATATAAGGAGGAGAATGGAGGGGACTTCAGGAGACAGGGCGGGGAGATAAGTAAGGAGGAGCAGTCATACAATCAGCCTGACAAGAGGAAGATGAGGCAGGGTGAAGGTACGAGCACACGACAGAGCATCAAGGAAGTGCAGAAGAAGTGTAGAAGAGTGGAGAGGAAAAGGACAAAAGAGGTCTCCCAGACAAAAGGCTGTTGAGACTGTTTGTGGAAGTGATAGTCAGGTAAGGATAATTCAGGAGTTCTGGGAAGGAGCTTGGAGATCGAATCTATGTTATTTTGACTCCACTTCGAACTATCCTAAATGAACCAACACTTAAGCTTTCTACTTCAGTGTCTGTGTGACCTTGATTCCGCTCAGCTTTCTAACAACTGACCCAAAAATGGGTCCAATGGATGTAGGGTAGGGATACTGACGTTGGCAGGACAGTCTCATGAAACATGTTCCGAACACATTGAACATTGACGACCAATGAGCTAAAGTAGATCAGGCCACCAAGAGGTACGATTTTGTGGAACCAAAACTATTGATTTGAGAGAAATGGACATAGGTTTTGGCTGGTAAAAAACAAGGGATTTGTTGTTGGTAATAAAGCAGGTACTGTTTGCGGGGGGAGGGATTCATATCCTTACACACTTGGTTTCAACTGTCTAGACTCTTGCCCTTTGCAGTTGGTGAAAGTGGATCTTGGTATGGTGACCTACGCTCCACCTACCTGCGTAGCCCTGTCCCTTCTGTTCCTTTTTTAACTCTTAGATAAAGGGCGTCTTTCACCCAGGCGTCCGAAGAGAACGACAGACTAAGAAAATCCTGTTTGGACCTTTTCAGACCCGAAGGAGCCAGGACCAGAACCCATGCTCCTTTAACATTACCTCAAATCTGTTTGACCCTTCTCTCGCAATGACCCATCCATACCATCACCACTCACAGCCCAACGACGCCGCTCACCAGCAACATCATGGGCACTGCTTCACAGCAACCTCACCTGCGTCTCCATAGACACAATCACCACTCCCATCATCCACCCACCATTACACGAAAAACGTATGCTCACCAATGTTCGCTCAGCAATGCAGCAGACGTAGTCGACCTCATCACCACACATGACTTGGATGCCATCTTAATTATTGAGACCTGGATGACATCCACCTCCACCCTTATCCTAGATATGTTCAACCCCAACGGTTAAAGAATTCTACAACAAGATCGGCGGAGGCCTGCACATCATTCACAAGATATCTTAGCCATGTACCCAACTGTAAGTCGACAAAGTTGGCTCTTTCAAAAACCTTTCCTGCCACGTTCCACTCTCTCCAACATGCTCAGTGCCTTTTACCTCATCTACAGACGTCACATGCCCAACATCTCCTTCATCAAAGACTTCACAGACTTGGTCACCACCATGTCTCTCACACATGCCAACAATATCTTCCTCTGTGACTTCAACATCCCAGGAAGCAAGTCCATGTAAGGGAGATCTGCACTGCCTACTCGACACTCTGAAAGCGCACAAAAGACCCAACACTCACAGGGAAGGTAATATCCTCGATCTCATCATCACCGCCCTGCCCACTCTTCATCACAGGTCTCCAATCCCGCTCGACTTGTCAGACCATCTGCCAATCTCCTTTGACATAAGTCACGTCACACCAGTCAAGCAAACCCACTGTAAACCCAAAGAACTAGCCACCAGATCATTCAAAAACTTTCCAATGGAGGCTCTTACAGAAGACCTCAAACTCCACCTCACATGGGCTTATCTACCTCTGATGAACCAGGACTGCAACTTGCTTCACCACTCTAACAACACACATCAACTGCCCTGTGAAACAAGGCACCCTCAAGCCTAAACCTTCCACATCTTGGTACTCCCAAGAACTCAACGTCTACAAACAAACTATCAGAAAACAACAAAAGGCATGGCAAAAATCCTGCAGCGCATCCAACCTCACCCTGCTGAAGGAACTCTGTGCTACAGACAGATGACGGATTACCACTGCCAAGGCTAACTGCTACCAAAACACCACAGCCAAGGCCAGCAATTAAAACAGAGCCCTCTTCAAAGCCATTAAGCTCTGCATCAACCCTCTACCTGAGCAAACCGTACTGGACTCCATCAAAAAAAGCACAACCATCACTTGCTTCTTCATCAACAAGATCAGCAACGTCAGCCAACACAGATACCAACACCACAACTGACAGCACACTACACATCGCATCTTGCAAAATAACTTCATGACACTCCCTATGGAAGACAGCAATGTCACCCTAGCATCCCTCCAACACTCCGTACTTGAGACCCTTCAGACTAAAGTTGTAATCCATCACCTGATAATCATCAACAGTTCACCAACTCAAGGCATCTTCCGCTCGCCCCTCAAGACTGGACAAATGTCCTAGTGCTTCTCAAGAAACCAACACTGAGGGCACAAGGCTTGAAGGAGGCCCTACCTTATAGGTTGGCAGAGAACACTATACAATACCTGGGACTGTGGATTACCAAAAACCTGGATACGCTTTTTGGCACTAACTTACCACCCCACTCCTGGAGAAAATCCAAAAGATGCTGGTGGAGTGGGGAATCCTATCGATATCATGGATGGGGAGGATTAATGTCCTTAAATGGTTATCCTACCGAAATTACTTTACCACTTTATGGCCCTCCCGGTGCGGGTACCCAACACCTATTTTTGGTCTCTTCAAAAATTTACAGGGGTATTGCTTTGGAATCACAAAAAAGCCAGGGTGACGCGGCAAGTCCTAAGACCCTCAAGGAGTAAAGGAGGGCTAGGGGAGCCCGATTTCAGAGTATATTACCTTGCATCACAGATCAGGGTGATTAGGGACTGGTTCAGGGATGACTGAGATAAGGTCTGGAGGTCCAAAACCAGGGAGATGATGGGAGCCCCATTGGAAGAGGTGCTCTGGAGACAAAAGGAAGACAAACCAGCAAATATGTACTGTAGCGCCATTGGGGCTCTAGTGGGTGAAGTCCTGTCACCTCTGTTTAGAAACCCCAAATTCACACCGGGCAGGAAGGGTGGAGACTTCGAGAAGTGGCAGGAGGGAGGGTGCTATAAGTTAAGGGATATGTCAGCGGCCAAGAGCTGAAAACCTTTCACCAGTGTAAGCAGGATTTTGGGCTAAGCGAGGGAGAGAGATTACATTTATTCCAACTGAAACACTGGCTGTTACATCCGGAGGTTAGAAGGGCTGCCACCAGGGATCTTAACCCCTTTGAACAATTTGTTACATCAGAATCCTGGGACTAGTGCCTTGTGGGGCACTGTACGGCATAATTAGGGAGGGGGAGAAGCCGGGGAAATGGAGATACATGGGATGATGGGAGACATCAGTGGGCCACCCAATTGAGCTAGAGCAATGGTCGGCACTCTGGGCGCACATCTCCAAGCCAACGAGGGCGATCCAAGTACAAGAAATATGGGTTACGATGATGTGCAATGGCATCTCACCCCAGAAAAACTGCAGCGGTTCAACCCAGCGGTATCTGAAACATGCTGGAGAGAATGAGGGGAGGTGGGGACATGGCACCATATCTGGTGGGGGAGGCTCCAAGCAGCGATGGAGGGCTGTCAGGGGATAGCCATGCTGGGACTGGGGGTGGGGGGCCTTTGAGGGGTTGCAGACAAAGTCACCAAAGAAGGCATATGTAATTTTGATGATGAAAGGTGCACTGGTAGTAGCCCAAACATGGAAAAAGAGGGACCACCCCCCCCCTACTGAGCACGAGTGGGTGGGAACATTTTTGAACATTGTCGCCCTGGAATGGGTTACCTATTCTATACAGGGTGATCATCAACGCTTTCTCCTGGAGTGGGATGTAGTTTCGAAATTTCAGCAGGACTCAAGGGGAGCATGGTGTCCTGGTCAGTCTATACGGGGACCAGGGCCTGAGAGAAGGAACAGAGAAATTAGCATTTGGATGCAGCCTCAAGAAGAGAAAAGGGAGGCATGGACTGCGGGAAGGGTGGGAGTCGGTTTAGATGGGGAGTCTATGGGAAGTGGGAGCATAAGGAGAGGGATGTCGGGATAGGGTCTGATGAAAGCGGGACGGTGGGGGCAGGGGACGCAAGGGGGTGTCAGGGAAGGTGGAAGGAGTTTATTAACAGTTTGTTTACTTGAAAATGCCAATAAAAACTTTAAAACATTTTAAAAAAGAAATCCCAGGTAAGATCCTTGAGAAAGCAGTAGCCATGCAACTCCTCCAATACATCAAAGTCAACAACCTCCTTCAGTCCTACAAATCTGGCTTCAGATCTAGATGCAGCACAGAAATGGCTACCATCAAGGTGATAGACAATGCCCTTAAAATCTGCAACGATGGCCATATTTTCCTCCTTGTTCTTCTTGACCTCTCAGCAGCATTTCTTACAGTAGACCATCAGACACTACCATCTACATCGCTGCATGGGGATCAGCGACATTGTCCTCAGCTGGTTCAAATCCTACCTTGTAATAGCCACTGGTTCGTCCAAATGCATTCCTCCAGATCACCAAATGTATCCATCACCTGACGAGTCCTGCAAGGATCCATTCCCCACCCTTGATCTTCAATATTAACATGGAATTGCTCAAACCCTTCTCTCTCCACACAGCAGCCACATCCACCAATCAGCAGATGACCTCAAGATATCCTCCATCGAAGGCATCCACAGGATCAAGGCCTTCCTCACATTGATCCAGTCAAGGATGTCCAGTGCTTACCTGAAATTAAATCCCTCCAAGACTGAATTCCTACTGCTGAACAACAGCACTGAATACCCCGACATCCAGACCGCAAGGTCTTCACACCCCAGCTGGCCACCTGTACCAAGTCCCTTGGGTTCAACATCGACAGACAATGCTCCTTCCAACAGTGCATAGCAAGGGAGACACAGGCGGCTTGGTACCAACTTTCTCTCCTGTGGAAAATCAAGCCCTTCATCCCAGAAAACAACTTCAGATCTGCTTTCCAAGCATTGGTCCTCCCCCACCTGGATGGTGCCAATGCCCTTTTGGAAGGCCTTCCAGCGACACCCCCGTATCCCTGGGATGTGTCCTACATGCGGCGGCACGACTCATCGAAAGGACTCTGCAAATTCGACCATATTGAACTGCACTGATGGGCATAAAGGTTGGGCAGATTTCTAAAGTACGACCAGGAATTGTTTTGTTTCTTAGTCACTTTTACCTATTTTTCTATCTTTCCCAAGTAGAACCTGCTGGGTGGCGCGGATACCAGTCTATCAGGAGGCTTGGAATGTGGGTCGTTCCTGCTGGTAAGGGCCTGAATTTGACCATTCGGTTTGGGTTGACAGCACCTCATAGCTCAGCTTCTCTGCCAATGTGCCTGATCCACATCTTTCTGCCCCTTCACTCCCCAAACTATGCTTACATCCTTCTGCCTGCTTCGAGCTTACCTCGCTGCTTTCCATCACCAAAGGCACCTACAAAAATAGAGACAACTACAGGAGATCCCTTCAACCTTTTTAGGGAAACCATCTATGTTGTATATTTTGTTTGCATGAAAAAGGACTTGCACTCCATGCACATGGAGATTTTCATGTTTTTAAAAAAAAATTCCCTTACCACAGGACATTATGCTAAGGAGCTAACAGCTATACCATCATTCCATGTTGGCTTTCCACCAGGGCAGTAATGTTACCTGGGACCTCATTAAAGGTCCTTGTTCACTAAGGACTGCTCTGGAATGCCTACATGGACAGATACTTTAGCCTTAGTTCCAGCATGGGGAGGGGATTGGATTCACAGCAATTAGATACCCGAAAAACCTGACTTAATGATACAGAGAGCACCAGCACATTTTTTCTATTTCTATTAATTTGTAATGCGCCTGTAACTCGCAAGTCTCGGGGCGCAGATACATGGACACCTGGGACAACACAAATAACAAGACAGAGCAAATGTCTAAGGAAGCATCTGGGAGATTTTATTTTTAAGATGGCAGTTAATTAAAGATGTGAGTCTTTACCTGCTTGCGGAAGCGTAGATAATTCGCTTCTCTTCTTATGTTGATAGGCAGGTTATTCCACAATCCTGCTGTAACAATCAGGAAGGATTTACCTAAGCCTAGATTGCATTTATACTTAGCTACTGCGATCTTGTTTTGAAATGCTGATCTTTGAGTGCGGGCAGGTACATATGTCTGTATTTTAGATTTCAGGTACCCTGGTGCCTTCACATGAATACACTGGTGTGCTATGGTGAGAGCCTTAAATTGAATTCTATGTTCACCTTTAAGCCAGTGCAGCTCTTTCCTGGGATTGCTAATGTGGTTGAATTTGGGAATGCGCTTAATAAGTCTGACCGCATTATTCTGTATGATCTGGTAAACTTGGAGGCATTTGTTGTTTGACCCTACCATCAGGGCATTACCATAATCCAATCAGGATAAAATAGTTACCCCAGCCACTGTGGCATAATTGTCCTCTGATAGGTATGGTCTGATGGCTTTAAGGAGTCTAAGGTAATAGCTACATTTTTTTTTATATATTGCGTCTGCGCATCGGCTCCTAATGATGCTTCCATCATCATGCCCATCTAATGGCCATGAATCCTGCTTCCAAAGGGTGCTAAGACTATTAGCACCCATGGGCGGAAGCGCCCTAACTGCAACAAAAAGTAAAAACACATAGGCCAGAGAAAGTGAGACGTGCAGCACTGCCAGCGAGAAATTTTACCACGCACAGTGGAGGGCTGGACGAGACCAGCCAAACTGGCATGCTGAGTGAAAGTGAGGTGTGTGCCAGCATTCTCTTTCACACCTTTTGTGCATTGTTCCCTGCTTATTAGCACAGCACTTTGGAGCAAGGTTACAAGAGGGATGTCTCACATATTGCCCCTCATACCGCTTCCACAACTGCTGCTGTTGATGCTTACCTCCCTGAGTGGCAGCCAGTCAACCCAGCAAATGTGCTCCGCAAGAGAGGTCCCCGGAAGTTTGCTGTCCATCCAAGAGAAGTGTACCTAGGTCCCACAAGCATAACACCACTGTTGAATAGTTGTGAGTTGATTTTCTTGTGCACAGGATCAGGGGCCAACTTATTTTGAACATTACTTTCCATCTAAGTCTTTGGTATTTCAGTAATTTATTTTGGCAAGATATAATCTTACTCCTGAAGACTTGTGTAAACAATGGCGGTTTAGGTAGAAGGATGGAGTTTGGCTTTTGGTGGCTATGGTAGCCCTGGATGCTAGGTCCGTTTGCGTTTGCATGTCATATGAACTACCAAATATGGTAGCCCCTTATAATGCATAAACCTACAATCTTGTCTCCATCAATAACTTGCTTTAGTATTGCATGCTGTTATCATATGCCCAGACATCAGTTGGAGGATCACCTGATCAAAACTCAAAACTCCCAACCCCATTAACCAGAAATCATTTGATGCCTCACAATGTTTCAGAGTTCCCACAATCTTTTCCAACTCCAACTTCTTAGACCCTTTTTCACATTTGAGAACTTCTCTCTAGGCAATACTGCTTTTTTCAGGGTTCTCTGTCCATGTTCCTCAATATTCCGAGGTTTTTACACCTAAATGGGTGTGTAGTTGTCCTCAATGTCATTTTTTCTTGGCATTGAGCTATTTTGAGGTTGATTTTTTCAGTAACATTCATTTCTTTCAGGTATTTGCTAAAACTAATGATTAAATTGTGGTTCAGCACATACAGCCCCTAATGTCTTTTTGCATCTATTTATCAGGCTCCCTTAACCTGCTTATGGCAGCTCCATCAACCAGTTTCTTTGAGGAGTACTCTGTCCCTCCCCCCGCCCTTCTGTTTTCAAGGTGTCTTTCCATCATAATCTGAAGGCTACCAGGTTGGGTCCTGCAAATAACAATCCTGTGCTTAGATGCTCTAAAGATGAATGTTTACAGAGAGACAACATATGGTCTAAAGATCTGAACTGTGCTCTTATAAATGTGTGTTGAATACCATAACATGCCAAGCCAATCTATGATTTCATCTTTGATGACAAACTTGATCAAAGTTTCGGAATTCTTGCTTAACGATCATTCAGGTGCCTCAATATTGCTAGCTCTTCCTCAATGTTGCTCTCTGCTTAAAACAAATAAACATGCTAATAACATTACCATATTGTACTGCGATCAGCAGCAGTTATAGGAGAACATTCTTAACCCAATCTTTACAAAAACAATATCGCATGAAGAAGGATGCACCACAACACACTGAATGGTACAAACCTAAAATCCCACAACATCTAAAACACTGGACAAGGTACCCCCAATAAAGTACCTGGCGATGGGAGGAAGGTTTGATTCGGAACTAATGTACATGGCTGATCGGAAACTATTCAAGACCCAAATAAGATAGCTCAGAGGAAATGGATGAAGGATTCAAATTGTTCTCACTGCCAGATCTTAAAACATTTGCACATTTTATAAACAGACCATCATTGAGGCAATAACATGCTTTTATGTCCCCAAAAAAGTTAGCTGATAGCTCTTGAAAGGAATTATTTAAAATTGTATGCAACTGTTCTCCGGCCTCAGTGGGTTGGTGCAATCAACTTCAATAATTTGTCCATGAAAAATAAAACCAATCTCTCATAACCGGGTTAAAATGGGAAACTGCAAATCTATAGGTGAGATATTGAGCAGCCTAACCCTTTCTCTGTAACAAGATTGAGAGCTTTGACCCAAAAAGCATACTATGATCCTCCACCTGATGTCGGGAGATATGCTAACAGCATGTTATTCTAGAGAAGGCCATGTTGGAGACTAACATGGCATATCATGCGTTATGAGGAATTTACTGCGATTGGTGCTTTTGAAAATATGGAAACAGACGTAACATCCATGGCTACTACAGCCATGAAAGCCCAACTCCATCCTTCTGCCTTATGGAGTGACCCTTATACTCAAACCATAGGTTCTCAAGAGTAGGAGCCACACAGGGTATCCCAGTGCCTGTATCTTATTGAGTTACCTGTACAATCGGACAATGTATACTCTTATTTACATTCTACAAGGACACAAGCCAAACAGAAAGATGGGTTTAAAGAAAAAGTACAAAAATTCCATACAAGGAGAATATTACATTACTTACAGCCAAGAAATCTTTCGGGATGGTGTCTTGGAAACCAAGTTCAGATACCTCAAACTCTGAGGCAACAGCCCACTGCAGTGCTATCCTGAGGTGTGGGTCTACTGTGGCGGATTCCATGTCTATGTTCTTTATAAGCAATACTTTAGCAGGGTGACCTTGAGGGAACAAAACCCAGTAAAAACCAGATCAAAATCGAATCCCGCAAAGTTTGTATTTTCACACTTTCTCATGTCATACAGGCTATTCCTTGCTGAATATATTACTTTGATAGATCATCACTCCATACATTATTGCTGCCCTTCAATATATTTCTCATTTGCTTACTTTGCTCTGTCAGGTGCTGCTCAATTTTTGCATTAACGAAAATCCTAAATTGTAACACAGTTGGTATGTTAAGGTATTGTTTATTTATAAAGCGCCTATACACAGGGAAGTGTTTCAAAGCGCTCAAGGAGGGTGAGAAACAAAGAGAAAAAACAACAGGCACAGGCAGAGTAAGTGTGTAAAATACATTTAACAATTTGAGATACAGCAAATAGGCCTGACGGCCATTCTGCAGTTTTACCAGTGCAATTGAGGGGCGAAGACAGGGGCAAACAGACAGACGTTCTTCAAGCACGGTGTGTACGGAACGTACAAGTGCACAGATGGTCACAGGGAGGTGGAGGTCCAAGTACACCCGGTCGGTGGAGACTGGGGTAAGTGCAAAGAGAGACACTCTCTAGGGTTATTTCCCAAGTACAGTGAGTGTGGGTGGGGTGTAGGGCCCTGAGGCAAGTGCAAAAGAGGTCTGTCAGGGGTGCCAGGGACCTGTGAGAGACTGAGGTACCCCAGGCAATCAGTCAGCAAGCTGTAAGGAGGAGGAGCAAGAGAGGGAAAGAGTAGAGAACTAGGTTAGCAGGGTAGAGGGAGAGAGAAGGAAGAGGAGAAGAGGAAGGTCTTGAGTAGTATCCAGAACTTAAGATCAGGCTCAAGATGGAGGGCGGCAGGGAGGCTATTCCAGAGGGAGACACTGCTTGGAGAACCGGCTCACTCTCAGAAGGTTGGAGGTAGATGAGCGAAGTCCTCGGGAGGGACAGTATTTAGGAAGGCAGCGTTGCAGGTAGGTAGGTCCCATGCCCCAGAAAGCCTTGTGAACAATGCAGAGGGTCTTGAACTTGATACTTGCAGCCACGGGAGCCAGTGAAGGGATGTTGGCACCGGAGAGATGCGGTCCCTGGGCTTGAGGCCAAGGATAAGTCTTGTAGTTCGGTTCTGGATGAGTTTCAGAGGGAGCAGGGCAGAAGAAGGGAGGTTGAGGAAGAGGCTGTTGCAGTAGTCCAGATTAGAGAGAACCAGGGATCTGGACACAGTGAACCTCTGGGGGAAAGTGAGAAAAGGTAGAGTACCTCTGAGGAGGTGTAGCTGATATGACTTTTTAGAGATGTCCAAAATGTGAGAGGAGAAGGGGGGGAGTGGAGTAAAAAATGACCCCAAGGTGTCTTGCCTCGCAGGTGGGCGCTGCCGCACGGAGGACGGCTAGAGTGAAAGTGGGAAAGCGGGAGCAGGTGTCCCAATGCAAACGATCTCCGTCTTACTGGCGTTGAGGCTGTTAGGCAGAAACCTGTGCAGTTCCCTCTGGGACCACTGCAAAAGATTTAGGACTACAGGTGTTTGGCAGTCAACCCACTTGGTAGCAGTCTGTACCACACAGATTCACTTGGTAGCTGTGGCTGAGCAGTCAGACTTCCCTCAAGAAGAGTTAGGCAGTATACAGAGTATTCACAATAGGTCAAGAGCACACAATAGAACAAGTAAACACTGACCAGGGCTTGGTGTAAAAGAGATATAATTTTTTATTTAAAACCACATCTAGAAAAACACACAGGCACTAATAGTAAGCAATTCAAAAACACGGTCACTAAAAGATATACACTCCCTTAAAAGAATATTAGACAAGTCTTAAGTAAAGCCCCACTTATTTTCAGACAGCGGTGAGCGCTTAACGTAGATGGCACTCTAATAGTTCGTTTTAAAAAGGGAGAGAAAAGCATTGAACAAGTTGAAACAGATCCCAACACTTTTATCAGAACATAACAAGAGAGGAAGGCAAAGTAAAACCGTGAAGCTAGAGTTCAAGAGACGGATCCACTTTCAGAGGATCCAAACGAAATGTGTCCAAGGTCACACAGTTGCAGTGCACAAAAGTCTTGTAAAGGTTCAAAAAGGAGTTGGACCAAAGAAAGGGTCCAGTTAGAGGGTCAAGGCGGCCAGCCCAGTCCAGAAGGTTAAGGGGTTATTATTACCTTGTAGCAATCTTTAGAAAGGGAGGCCTGGCGGACACGGTCCCTTAAAGTGGTGAGAACGCTCCAGCGGGGGCAGTTGTTCCTGGCAGCGGATGCAAGTTGGTGCTTCTTTCGGGAGAAGAGAGGATCTCGTCGGGGAAGAAGACAGGAGTCCGTTGCACTGCCAGGGAAGAAACCAGCCACAGAGTTTCTCAGGTACAAGGAGCGGTCCGGTGATTCGCGGTTCAGTGGTGAGTGGCTATCCGGCTGCCGGGGTGCTTGGCACGGGCAGTTCGACCACAAACTGGGCTGGGGTGCGAAGAAAGAAAGGTAAACTGGTTGTGCCCACCAGTCAGGGGAAGAAGTCTCTCCAGCCGGGAGATCTTCTCTGTCGTCGGGAAGTGGTGAGTCGGTTCTGCAGGGCTCCACTGGTGGTGTCGTCGTGATAGGTCGGCTCAGCTTCTCCCTCGTCGGATTCTCAGGTCCTGTGGCGACTTCTGAAGTTCCAGTCCCCAAAGCCCTGCTTTTATGCAGAACACCCCCATTCACTCAGCCTAGCTGTCACTCAAACATGCTAAGTGGTGAGCCGGCCGGCTCACCACTTGAGCCAATCACACAAGAGTGCGACTTGAGTTACCAAGGTAACTCAGTCCAGGGTGCCTAAACCCCCTCCCACACCCACTGTGGTACCCAGACAGAGTGGCACCACTTTTGGAGGCATCTGTGGAGAAGCCCGCCAAACAAGTGGAACAAAGGGCTCGACTTGGGTTGGAGTCACAGAAGAGAACAAAAACGCCATTTTAGAATCGAGTCTTGGCAAAAAATACCAACCGGAGAATTAATATTAATTAAATAAACCGGCAGTATGTTCGAGGCTATGAGAATTAAATAATTAAAGTTGGTAGCCTCGAACAATGGGAAAATCCCATAGGAAGATATTTGCGGTCGAATATAAAAAGTAGTTTCCACTGCCACCAGCCAAACCTCGATCAGGGGGGACGGAGACGTGCCCCCTCGACTAACAGACCCCGGGGCAATCGAATTGCCCCGACCAGTACATCCACAATATGATGGTTTGTACTGGTTTCTGTTAATAATTTGGGACTAGTAAAGCCAATGGTGACTTTACATGCCCTGGGAGACAGTAGTCAGTCCCAGGGTATGGAGTCTATACTGGGGGGTCACTATGACACCCCTGTGTTACTGCACGGAGGGTGCTGTGTAACACACATAGGAAAAACACATTACCAGTCAAAGGAATACCATGAATCATGTCCAAGAGAGGGAGAAAAAGAGTCTCACTCTTGGCAGGAGGAAAAAAACAAACTCCAGAAATCCAGCAAAGCTGCTGGGGGACTCACTAGGTTAGGAAATTCAGCCTAAAGAGAGAATTCTCCCTAACACTCACCCCCCCCCCCCGCCCCCAAACTAAGGGACAGGAGGATTTAATCCACTCCTGGATGAATCTCATACCTCTAGTCGATGACATACTTCCTAGAGAGACCATCAGCATTTTGGTGGTGACACCTTGACCTATGTTCTAGGGTAAATCAAAGGTTTTGGATTTTCCCCTTTCATTTGCATTAACCATCTCAAGGGTTGGTGGTCAGTCTGAATGACAAAAGTAGAACCATACAAGTATGGCCTAAACTTCTTCAGTGCCCACACAATAGCAAAGCATTCTCTTTCGATTGTTGCCCACCTTGTCTCAGGATCCTTTAGCTTACGGCTGATGAAGCAAATGGGGTGCTCCATATCTTTCCCATCCAGTTGACTGAGGACTGCACCTATTCCTACATTTGAAGCATCTGTTTGCACAATGAAAGTTTGGTGATAGTCAGGAGCTCTGAGTACTGGGGCTTGGCAAAGAGCCTTTTTCAGGGGCTTCAAAGGCCTGTTTGCATTCCTCATTCCATCTAACCTTTTTAGGGAATTTAGGAGAGGAGATGACATTCAGTGGAGAAGCTATGGACGGAACAAGTTACTTACCTGTAACTGTTGTTCTCCAGCATGGGTCTGGCATGGATTCACATGCTCATGAATATTCCCCATCGTCAGGCTGGGAATCCTCGGTAAAGAAAAAACAAGTATCGGTTTCGTTTCTGATCTGTCTTTCGTAGTAATAACCAATCACTGGTCTCTGCGTCATACTGACCACAGCCAATAACTGCCCTCTACCTAAGCACCGCCTCTGGCAGCCATCTTCAGATTTGGAAGCACTTGAAGTGGCAGTATGACCAAGTGAAGAGCCACAGAGGGGTAGGCGGGAGGGTTCGCATGTGAATCCATGCCAGACCCATGCTGGAGAACAACAGTTACAGGTAAGTAACTTGTTCCTTCTCCAGCATGGGGTCTGGCATGGATTCACATGCTCATGAATAAAGAATACATAGCAGTACACACATGCACAACCACGGGAGGTGGCAAAGGCTCAACATTAAGCATTACATCAAACTCAACATTAAGCATCTTACCTCCTCACCAGGCTCACCTCAGGCGAACAGGTTGCGCAGCACTGCTTGGCCGACCCTGGACTCCTCCCTGGAATCCCGGTCGACGCAGCAGAATTTCGTGAAGGTGTGCGTCGACCTCCACGTAGCAGCCCTGCATATGTCCAGCAGGGGCACACCAGATAGGAACGCCGTGGTAGCTGCGATCGCTCTGGTGGAATGGGCTCTCGGACGGCCAGGCAGCGGTCGGTTTGCCAACCGGTGACAGTACATGATACAGCCGGAGAGCCATCTGGAAATGGAAGCCTTCGAGAGAGCCTTCCCCTGATTGACAGGTCCAAAGTTCACAAAGAGTTGTGACGTCTTCCGAAAACACTTCGTGCGGTCTACGTAGAACTTCAGCGCTCTAGCCACATCCAGCGAGTGCAAAGTCCTCTCAGCTGGCGACGAAGGCGACGGGAAGAACACAGGCAACACCAAGGGTTCGTTGAGATGGAAGTCCGACGGTACCTTGGGCATGAAGGAGGGGTGCGTCCTGAGCACTACCCTTGTGTCGTGAAAAGTCAAGTACGGGGCCTTGCAGGAAAGGGCCTGGATCTCCCCCACTTGTCGTGCGGAGGTGATGGCCACAAGAAACGCTGTTTTCCACGACAGAAATTTCAACGGAGCCGAGTGCAGAGGCTCGAACGGAGGTCCCATGAGCTTGGTCAGCACCACGTTGAGCTCCCACGCCGGGGCCGGAGCCTTCACCGGCGGGATCTGAACAGTCCCTTCATGAACTCTTTCACCAGACGATGAGACCACAAGGACGTCCGCCCCGTGGTTCTGGTGTATCGGGAGATCGCAGCAAGATGAATCTTGATGGACGCGTGTGCCAGTCCAGCTTTGGCCAGCGTCAGCAGGTACGGCAGTACTTGGGGAGCCGTAATCCGTAGAGGGTTAATCTTCTGTGCGTGGCACCAGACAGAGAACCTCTTCCATTTGTGTCCGTAGCATTTAAGAGTCGAGGACGCCCTGGCCTTTGCAAGAACCTCTCTGCAGTCGGCCGGTATGTCGTATCCTCCGAACTCTAGCGCTGCAGGAGCCAGGCCTGCAAGTTCAGCGATTTGGGGTCGTGGTGGAGGATGGCGCCTCCTTCCCTGGAGAGTAGATCCGCGTCCACCGGCAGCTTGATTGGCGGGGACGCTGACAAGTCCAGAAGGTCCGGGAACCATATCTGCCTCGGCCACGCAGGTGCGATGAGGATCATCCTGCACCGTGACCTCTTGAGCTGGTTGACGAGCCGGATTAGCAGTGGCAAAGGAGGGAACGCGTAGAGGAACAGGCCCTCCCAGGGGAACGAGAAAGCATTGCCCATGCTCCTCGCCTGGGGAAACCTGCTGGCGAACCTCAGGCACTTGGAGTTCGTCGCCGTCGCGAACAGGTCGATCTGGGGTGTGCCCCACCGTCGGAAGAGGCGATCCACTAGATCCTGGCGTAGCTCCCACTCGTGGCACGAGCGCAGCTCCCTGCTGAGCGAGTCGGTGATGGTGTTTTTTATCCCTGCCAGATGAAACGGCACCAGAAACATCCTTTGGGCGACGGCCCAATGCCACAGGTCCTGCGCCTCCTTGGACAGTGCTGGGGACCTGGTTCCGCCCTGTTTCCTGATGTAAAACATGGTGGTGGTGTTGTCGGTGAAGATCCTCACCACCTTGCCCTTGAGGGACGGAAGGAAGGACCTGAGGGCCCAAAACACTGCACGGAGCTCCAGGACGTTGATATGTAGGGATTTCTCCGTCGGGAGCCAAAGGCCTCTTGCGTGCAGATTTTCGGTGTGCGCTCCCCACCCTTCCAGGGAGGCATCCGTGGTCACTGTCTCCTGGTGGGCTGGGGTCTGGAAGTCCATGCCTGCCGTCAGATGCGCGCGGGTGCCCCACCACCGGATCGCTCGTCGGAAACTCTCGTCGAGTGTGATCCTTTCCTCGAAGCTGCCCGTCGTTTGGATCCAGCGCGCGTCCAGGAACTCCTGCAACGGGCGCATCCGGAGCCTGCACATGGGAATGAGGTAGATGCAGGAAGACATCATTCCGAGGAGGGACTTGATGGACCTCACCTTGGCCGCGTCGGCCACCAACATCCACTGCACCTTGCCCAGGATGGTCCTGGTCCTCTCCTCCGACGGGGAGGCCAGAAGGGACACTGTGTTGAGCCTCGCTCCCAGAAACAGAGCGTCTTGCGCGGGTACCAGGTGGGATTTGGCGTAGTTCACGGAGAATCCCAAGTCCGTGAGAAGTTGGACGGTCCTTGCCGTGTGAACCACGGCGAGCTCCCTCGTCTTGGCTCGGATGAGCCAGTCGTCCAGGTAGGGGTAGACGTGGATCCCTTTGCGGCGCAGCTGCGCCGCCACCGGTGCGAGGCACTTGGTGAACACCCTGAGTGCCGACCGTAGTCCGAAGGGGAGGGCTTTGAACTGGTAATGACGCCCTTGGACCACAAACCTGAGGAATTTTCGGTGCCCCTTTAGGATGGGAATATGGAAGTAGGCATCCTCCAAATCCAACGACGACAGGAAGTCTCCTTCCTCCAGCTGACCCAGGACGTGCTGGAGGGTGACCATCCGGAACTTTTGCGCCTTGATGAACTTGTTCAGACGTCGCAGGTCCAGGATGGGGCGCCATCCCCCCGTCTTCTTCTTCACGAGGAAGTATCTCGAGTAAACTCCGGAGCCCCGAAGCCTCTTTGGGACGAGTTCGATGGCGCCCTTCCTGAGCATCGCCTTTACCTCCAGGAGAAGTTGAGGGACGTGAAGTTCTTTCCTGGCCACGGGGGGGACGCACGGACACCTTCTTCGAAACTCGAGCGCGTGGCCCCGGGCCAAGGCGTCCAGCACCCAACGGTCGGTGGAGATGGACTCCCACACGCTGACGAAGCTCGCCAGCCGGCCTCCCACCGGGGTGCTTCGGTGGGGGCCCGACCCCACAGCCGGTTCAATCCTGCTTCGACGAGGCTTTGCCGCCTTGACCTCCTTGGCGACGACGGCGGGGTCCGCCAGACTTGCCTCGTCCTCTGTAGGCCTCCTGAGACGACGAGCGGGCCGCTTGTCGGTAGGTGGCCGCTTTAATCGTCGTCGCTGCAGACGAGATGACTCTGCGTCCCATAGCGTCCAATTTCTTTCCCTCGCTGTCCGGTGGGGAAGTCGATGTGGAGGCCGCACCCCCCCCGCTTTTTTCCTCGCCGCCGCGGAGACGACGGAGTCCGGGGTAGGCTGCGCCCGGAGGCACAGGGGGGCCGTGTCCGGGACCCGGTACTTTTTCTCGTACCGGTCACTTCTAGCTGGCGTTGTGGAAGGGTTCTTGAGGAGGGTGAGGCCCTCATCCCAAATGTCGTCCAATAGAGGCACTGCGAGGACCGTCTTCCTCTTGGCCTCGCGCCGCTGATAAAGGAAACCTTCCTTCTTCTCCTCAGGGCAGAGTTGGAAAAGCTCGGGTGCCCTGGTGATCATGGAGTGGAACGATCCAATCTCGTCGGGCGGAGAAGCCCTCGTGGGAGGCGACGACGGTACATCCTCGTCGTATACCTCGTCGTCCGTACCCGTCGCTGCCGTGTCAGTCCCCGTATCATCCCCTCGGGTGGACGGGGAGGAGGGCTGGAAGGGGCGCGACGGCTGAAAAGGAGGCGGAGGGGGGATCCTTCTTTTCTTGGTAGGGGGAACACCAGAAGGTCCCGGTTCTGGGTCCCCCGACGGGAGAGGTTCCGTCGGCAACGGTAGTCTCATCCTTATCTCTGAGCATAAGGACTGTATAGCCAACAAAATGGCCGCCGAGTTGTCTCGCGGCGCTGGCAGAGGGGAATCCGGCGGGCGATCAGGGGCCCCGTCGGTACCCTCGACGATGTCGTCGTCACCTGCGTCGGGATCCATCCCGACGGGCCGGTCTTCTTCCACGCCGAGGCCGTGGCTTAAGACCTCGACCAGCTCCTCCTCCGAGGTTGAGGCCGAATCTACGACGACGCCCTGCCCCCCCTTTTTCTTCCCCACGGGGGATTTCATGGGGGTCCTATCGATGGGCACAAAAGAGGACTCCCTCCGAGGTGGCAGGGAGACTCTGAGCCCCGAGGTCGCCACCACTGGTGTAGCCTCCACAGGCTGAGCCAGGGCTGCCGCGACAGCTTCGATAGAGGGCTTGGCCGGATGGATTAAGGCCTTCACCACCTTAGGTGCGCTCACCGCCTTATCCTTGAGGGGGGGGACACTGCCTCACTCCCCCTCCGCCTTCGAGCTCGACCGGGGCCTCTCCAGGAGCCTCGCCGGGTGCTCGGCCTTCCTCTTACCCGACCCAGAGCGTTGGCTCGTGGTTGATGGTGCCGGGGAGGGTGCGCCCAGCCTGGCGCCCGTAGAGCCCGACCGTTCGGCGCTCCCGGTGCCAGCGGACTCGCGGTGCTTGGCCTTATGTTGGACCCCCGTCGCCGGGGCGTCCTCAAAGGTCTTAGAAGACCGCTCGGATTTCTTCCTCTTCTTCTCGCCGGACAGGCTCTTCCCTTCCAGCCAGTTGGCGAGACGTTGATGGCGGTCCTTCATGGTCCGCTCCGACATGTTGCCGCAAAACGCACAGTCCTTCTCCACGTGCGTCTTGTCCTCATGTAGGCAGTAAAGACAAAAAGAGTGTTCGTCCTCCTTGAAGACGTTCTGCAGCTGGCATCCAGGGCAGACCCTGAACAGCTTTCCGGGTGTCGAGCTTCCCTTCTCCTGGGCCATGACCGGGCCTGAGAAACTTCTGGAGTCCTCCAAAAGCGTAGCTCGACGAAATCTTCACCCTTGAGGGGCGCAGACGAATCCGACACGGGTCCCCGTTAATTGGATGGAGAGTCGGTGGAGCTTGAGGCTCTTTTGACCGAAAAAACAAGGTTTTTGAGAAAAAACGTGAAAAAAATAGTACTAACGCTCGAGAGCAATAGCACGAGGATCCCAACACATGAACGTGCGGTAAAAATCTGAAGATGGCTGCCAGAGGCGGTGCTTAGGTAGAGGGCAGTCATTGGCTGTGGTCAGTATGACGCAGAGACCAGTGATTGGTTATTACTACGAAAGACAGATCAGAAACGAAACTGATACTGGTTTTTTCTTTACCGAGGATTCCCAGCCTGACGACGGGGAATATTCATGAGCATGTGAATCCATGCCAGACCCCATGCTGGAGAACCATAGTTCTCAATGAAATTCCTGTAATACCCAGCGAGACCTAAGAAGGCTCTCACCTGGGTCTGAGTAGTAGGTGTTGTCCAATTTTGCACAGCTTCAATCTTACTGGGCAAAGGCCTTATTTCTCCACCTCCTACCCCATGTCCAAGGTAGACCACTTTACTCTGTCCAATCTGGCATTTACTTGCCTTTATGGTCAGATTGGCCTTACCAAGAGCCTGCAAAACATATCTCAGGTGGTCCACATGTTCCTCCCAGGAATTGCTGAACACTGCTATGTCATCCAAGCATGCCATGCAGAAGTCCTCCATCCCATTCAGAACCTGGTTTACCATTCTTTGAAACGTAGCAGGTGCATTTTTCAATCCAAAAGGCATAACCTTAAACTGGTATAAGCCAACTGGGGTAGAAAATGCAGTTTTCTCCTTGGCATGGTCTGTCAGGGCTATTTGCCAATAGCCTGACGTCAAGTCAAATGTGCTGAGGAACTTGGCTGCACCAAGTCTATCCACCAACTCATCTGTCCTTGGCAAAGGGTGGGCATCAGTCTTAGTGACTGCATTAAGAGCTCTGTAATCCACACAGAATCTAAGTTCTTTAGATCCTGCCTTTGGTACTAACACAACTGAGCTATACCATGGACTAGTAGAGGGCTCTATTACCCCGAGATCAAGCATCTTGTTGACCTCACCTTTGATGTGGGTTCTTACATTTTCTGACATTCGATATCCTCTGCTTTTGACTGGCAGACAGTCACCAGTGAGTATGTCATGCTGTCCCCAAGGGGTCAAGCCTGGCGAAAGTGAGAACAGGGAGGCAAACTGATTTAACATAGATTTGCACTCTTCCTGTTGCTCAGGTGTCAGATTTGAAGACAGATTTACTCCTTCAATTCTTTCGTCTAAAGGTAAGCCTCTGAGGAGATCAGGAAGAGCTTCACTCTCTTCTTCTTCCTCCGATGACGCTAGAAGCAAAGCTCCTACATCAGGTCTGGAGACATATGCTTTTAGTCGGTTGGTGTGGAAGACTGTCGGAGCCTCCTTGGGGTTGCCCAAGTCCACCAGATAGTTGACCTCTCCAAGTTTACCCACAACTTTGAAGGGTCCCATCCATTTGTCTTGCAAGCCCCTCTGCCTTGTTGGAATCATAACGAGAACTAGCTGGTCTTGAGTAAACTCAACCATGTTAGCCTTTTGGTCAAGCCAGTGCTTGACCAATGCCTGTCCAGCTTTCAAGTTATCAATTGCTTCTGCCATCATTTGTGACATTCTCCTTCGGAGACCTATCACATAGTCAGTCACTCTGACTGGCTTGGGGGAAGGAGCACTCTCCAACCCCTCCTTGATCAGGGCCAATGGACCTCTGACCGGATGACCATAGAGAAGTTCAAAGGGAGAATAACCTACTCCCTCCTGAGGGACTTCTCTATAAGCAAAGAGAAGGCATGGCAGTAGAAGGTCCCACTTTCTTTTAAGGGGGTCCTCTAAAGCACATATCTTGCTCTTCATGGTTCTGTTGAACCTTTCAAACAGCCCATTTGTCTGAGGGTGGTATGCGGTTGAGAACTTGTAAGTAACTCTGCAGGTTTTCCACATGACTTTCATGTAGTGGGACATAAAATTTGACCCCGTCAGAGATTACTTCCTTAGGAAACCCAACCCTGGTAAAAATACCAAGGAGGGCCTTAGCCACAGCCGGAGCTGTAACAGTCCTCATAGGAATTGCCTCAGGGTATCTAGTAGCATGGTCTACTACAACAAGTCTAAACCTGTTGCCTGACGAAGTTGGAGGATCAAGGGGATCAACAATGTCGATCCCTACTCTCTCAAATGGGACTCCCACAACTGGGAGAGGCACTAAAGGTGCCACATTCTTGGAGCCAACCTTACCAGAAGTCTGGCAGGTGTGGCAGCTCCTGCAATATTTATCTACTTCGGCCCCCATCTTTGGCCAATAGAAGTAGAGTGAGAGCCTTTCCTTAGTCTTCTTGAAACTCAAGTGACTAGCCAAAGGAATCTCATGGGCTAACTGCAAGAACTGTGGTCTGTTCTCTTGGGGTACTACAAGTCGTTTGTTGTCCCCAGGTGCAGACTCGGTTGGTTCACTGTAGAAGAGGCCATCTTCCCAGTGTAACCTATATTTCCCAGGATCTTGCCCTTCAGCCTGAGCATCTGCCTGGTGGCGAAGAACTTCCAGAGTTGGACATTCTCTCTGTCCCTTACTGAAGTCTGCCCTGTTGGGTCCACCTTTTGCCAGTAAAGACTGCAGCTCAGTATGGTCAACAGGATCCAGATCTCCAATGAGTTCCTGGCCTTCCACTAGCTCTTCTTCAGAGTCTAGCTCAACCACACAGGGTTGTACCTCCCTCTCAGCCTCAGCTGGAGAGGGAGTTACTGGTGTAACTTTGGACAATCTAGGGGAAGTCCTTGTTGGCTGCACTGGAGTGCTGGCCGTGAGGTTCTTTTTAGAAGTTTTAGGTTTCCCTTTTTCTTCCATTTTCTTAGAGACAGCAGCTGACATCTCCAGTGGAGCAGGAGTGATCTCTTTCTTCATCATCTCCTTGGGAGTACCTCTCATGGTTCTCTCCCTTGCAGGTCTGGTGAGCTCCTGTAACCTTTTACTAGGAGGTCTGGGGGTATGTGACACTACTCCAAGAGTTTTCAAGTCATTACCCAGCAGAACCCTTCCTGGCACCTCACTTTGTATGCTGACAGGTATCTTCACAGTCATGTCATTACACTGGATGGGAACTGGTAATTGGGGAAGCATCTGCACAGGCCCTCCAGCTAACTTGGTGAGGCGTTTGGGTGCCTTAGCAACATCCTCAGCCTGAAAAAACGATTTGTCCACCACAGTTATACTGGCTCCAGTGTCCCTAATGGCAGGAGTCTCCTGACCATTCACCTGGACACTGTCCTTATAATACTCTTTAGTATTATCTGGGGTAGAATTATAGACATCTAAGTTCTGTTGTTCCCACAGACCCAGAGACACTAAAGAAACACTAGTTGAGACTCCAATGGGTTCATCAGCCAGTAATAGAAAGTTTCCACTTGCCATTTGTACTTCCTCCTCTGGAGCGAAGGCTAAGGAGACAAGCTGGATCCCTGAAGGTTTACCCTTACATCTGGGATCTCCTTTCACATGGTCAGTAGAGTCACAAACAAAGCATTTACCAAATTCTTTCTGGAATGGTGGCTTGTTCTGACCTCCTTCTGGTTTGGCACCAGGAGGTACACTAGCCTGATCTGGCTTCCCTGGTGGCTTACCCTTTTGGTTCTGTTTGGGGCCCTCTTTGGAATTGGAATTATTAGAGTTCTCTTTGGAGTCTTTTTTGGCTGTTTTCCCTCATCCTTTTTCTGAGTAGCCCCAGAATCCTTGTGAGTGGCCCTGTTGGCAACCCACAAGTCAGCAGCCTTAGCTAACTTCCTGGAATCTAATTCCTTTGAATCAGCCAAGTGCTGACTGAGCTCAGGAGAGCAGGCATCATAAATTGACTCCAACATTACAAGATTCTTCATTCCTTCATAAGTGTTAACTCTGTAACCCTTAATCCATCCCTCTAAATCTTTCAAACTTTCACTCACCCAGGTAGCCCAAGGGGTACCATCATGCTTTTTGAGGGTCCTAAACCTCTTAAGGTACTGGGAAGGGGTCTTCCCAAATCTAGCTATCAAAGCTAGCTTCACACATTCATAATCCTTCTTATCCACCTCCCCCAACTCCATTACCACATCAGTTGCAACAGGGGTAAGCCTAGAGAACAACCAGGGAAGTAACTCATTCCCTGTGATGTCCTGGAGCCCATGATTATACTCAAACATTCTCAACCAATCTAACACATCCAATCTAGGTTCATACATACCCACTAATTCCATAGGCATCCAGGGTCTTTTGGGACTGGAACTCCTAGAATAACCAGAGGAGAGAGAAGCATTTTGCACAGACAACTTTTTCATTTCTAATTCATGATTAAGCTCTATTTCCCCGAGTCTTAACTCAGCTTGCTTCTGCTCAGCCTGGGCATTCATTCTTCTGAACTCTAGCTCTTGGTTTCTTTCAGATTGAGCTAAAAAACGTTTGTACTCTAATTCAAGCTTAATTTTTTCAAGTTCAAAATAAGCAGGGTTACATGTGGGACCTGGTATAGGCCCAGTAGGTACAGTAGGTAAGGCAGACAGAGGCTCGGAGTGGCTAACTTCATTAGGTTCACTTTCCTCTTCTGACTCATTCTCAAGACTTTGATTCAGATCAATACCATTACTGTTTTCTACATTTGCTGGGGGGGTAGATTCCTCTGTACCACCCAGACTTTGGTTTTCTAACAATCTTTCTATAAATTCCATTTTCTTGCCCTTCTCAGAGAGATTCTTATGTCTACACAATACTTTTAAGCAATCAGCAGTTTTGACAGACAATGATTCTAGGGTATAACTCTCCATAGCAAACATAGTTAGAAAATCAGCTTTTTAGTGCTAAGCTCTGTGGTTAGTTGTTCTAAAGTGTTCAACAAGCACTCTAAAGTGTATACTCAATACAAATCCCACCGCTGTACACCAGTGTTAGGCAGAAACCTGTGCAGTTCCCTTTGGGACCACTGCAAAAGATTTAGGACTACAGGTGTTTGGCAGTAAACCCACGTGGTAGCAGTCTGTACCACACAGATTCACTTGGTAGCTGTGGCTGAGCAGTCAGACTTCCCTCAAGAAGAGTTAGTGGGTATACAGAGTATTCACAATAGGTCAAGAGCACAGAATAGAACAAGTAAACACTAACCAGGGCTTGGTGTAAAAGAGATATAATTATTTATTTAAAACCACATCTAGAAAAACACACAGGCACTAATAGTAAGCAATTCAAAAACACGGTCACTAAAAGATATACACTCCCTTAAAAGAATATTAGACAAGTCTTAAGTAAAGCTCCACTTATTTTCAGACAGCGGTGAGCGCTTTATGTAGATGGCACTCTAATAGTTCGTTTTAAAAAGGGAGAGAAAAGCAGAGAACAAGTTGAAACAGACCCCAACACTTTTATCAGAACATAACAAGAGAGGAAGGCAAAGTAAAACCGTGAATTTAGAGTTCAAGAGGCCAGATCCACTTTCAGAGGATCCAAACAAAATGTGTCCAAGGTCACACGGTTGCAGTGCACAAAAGTCTTGTAAAGGTTCAAAAAGGAGTTGGACCAAAGAAAGGGACCAGTTGGAGGGTCAAGGCGGCCAGCCCAGTCCAGAAGGTTAAGGGGTTATTATTACCTTGTAGCAATCTTTAGAAAGGGAGGCCCGGCGGACACGGTACCTTAAAGTGGTGAGAACGCTCCAGCGGGGGCAGTTGTTCCTGGCAGTGGATGCAAGTTGGTGCTTCGTCCGGGGGAAGAGAGGATCTCGTGGGGGAGGAAGACAGGAGTCTGTTGCACTGCCAGGGAAGAAACCAGCCGCAGAGTTTCTCAGGTACAAGGAGCGGTCCGATGATTCGCGGTTCAGTGGTGAGTGGCTATCCGGCTGCCGAGGTGCTTGGCACGGGCAGTTAGACCACAAACCGGGCTGGGGTGCGAAGAAAGAAAGGTAAACTGGTTGTGCCCACCAGTCAGGGGAAGAAGCCTCTCCAGCCGGGAGATCTTCTCTGTCGCCGGGAAGTGGTGAGTCGGTTCTGCAGGGCTCCACCAGTGGTGTCGTCGTGGTAGGTCGGCTCAGCTTCTGCCTTGTCGGATTCTCAGGTCCTGTGGAGACTTCTGAAGTTCCAGTCCCCAAAGCCCTGCTTTTATGCAGAAAACCCCCATTCACTCAGCCTAGCTGTCACTCAAACATGCTAAGTGGTGAGCCGGCCGGCTCACCACTTGGGCCAATCACACAAGAGTGCGACTTGAGTTAGCAAGGTAACACAGTCCAGGGTGCCTAAACCCCCTCCCACACACCCTGTGGTACCCAGACAGAGTGGCACCACTTTTGGAGGCTTCTGTGGAGAAGCCCGCCAAAAAAGCGGAACAAAGGGCTAGACTTGGGTTGGAGTCACAGAAGAGAACACAAACGCCATTTTAGAATCGAGTCTTGGCAAAAAATAGCAACCGGAGAATTAATATTAATTAAATAAACCGGCGGTATGTTCGAGGCTATGAGAATTAAATAATTAAAGTTGGTAGCCTCGAACAATGGGAAAATCCCATAGGAAGATATTCGCGGTCGAATATAAAAATTAGTTTCCACTGCCACCAGCCAAAACTCGATCAGGGGGACGGAGAATTGCCCCGACCAGTACGTCCACAATATGATGGTTTGTACTGGTTTCTGTTAATAATTTGGGACTAGTAAAGCCAATGGTGACTTTACATGCCCTGGGAGACAGTAGTCAGTCCCAGGGTATGGAGTCTATGGTGGGGTGTCACTATGACACCCCTGTGTTACTGCACGGAGGGTGCTGTGTAACACACACAGGAAAAACACATGAGACCCTATGGAGTAAAGGAACCCATAGCCCATAAAACACATTACCAGTCAAAGGAATACCATGAATCATGTCCAAGAGTGGGAGAAAAAGAGTCTCACTCTTGGCAGGAGAAAAAAAACTCCAGAAATCCAGCAAAGCTGCTGGGGGACTCACTAGGTTAGGAAATTCAGCCTAAAGAGAGAATTCTCCCTAACAGAGGCACAGGTCGTTTGTAGCACACAATGACTGAATAGCGGACAGACAGTCAGATATAAGCGAAGAGGAGGAGGCGGCTGAGGGTAGCCTGAAAGATAGTTGCGTGTCATCCGCGTAACACTGCAAGTTAGAGGTGAGAGTGGCAATCACACATGCCAGGGCAGCCATGTAGACTTTGAAGAACCAGAAAGGAGGTTAACCACGCCAGAGCCTGACCTGTGATTCCCAGGGTGTCACAGAGACGTGCGATCAGGATGTTGTGGTTAACCCTGTCAAAGGCAGAGGAGTTCGTACAAGGCGTGGGGGGATATAAATGTGGCCATATATAGTCAAGGCTGTGCCTGGGATTTACTGAAGATACAGTGAACGGTTTTGGGAAGTATGATTGCAATGTGTTGAGTACATCCACAGCCTGAGCTTTTCCCAGTGAAGAAGCCTGCGAAACCTGACTGTGGCAACTGTAACTGGCTGACCACCAAATAATTTAAATAGATACAATACAGACGTCCTACCTTCTGGAGTGAAGCCAGAATATGTGCTTGTCTCCCTTGTCTAAGCAAAACACACTTATTTATTTATTTTAATTCTTGTTACATGCCACATGACCGTGGGCCTCAGCGCGCACAGAAAACAAAAACAAGACAGACAAAACAGTAAAAGACTGGAGCAGAGGAAGAGTGGAGAAGTCGTAGGATTACTCTATGTTAAAAAGGTGAGTCTTTTTAGCTCTTTTGAAAAGAGGGTAGTTTTGAACCTGGCGTATTGCAGGTGGAAGTACATTCCATAGGAGAGGACCCTGGAAATCGAGAGTGGTACCTTCAAATTTGGCGATTTTGAATCTGGGGAAAACAAGTACTGTAGCAGTAGAGGAGCAAAGGTTCCTGCCGGTTGTCTTGACTTTGATGCGTTGTGACAAATATGAGGGACTGCTTAGGGACACACACTTGTGTGTCATTGTTAACACTTTATGTGTTATTCTGTGTTTTACCGGAAGCAAACGTAGCTTCTTTCTGTAGGTGGAAATGTGAGTGTGGCGCGATTGATTAAAGATGGTGCGCACAGCATTATTCTGAGCCTCCTGCAAAGATTGTATGTTGGCAGCGGTGGTGCCGGACAGTAGGCTGTTAAAATGATCTAATCTAGAATGTATCAACGCAGTGGACAGAAGTGCACAGTTTTCAGTTGTTATAAGTGTAGTGTATTCGCTTATTAATCAGCCCACAGCTAGACCGAATGCTGGAGACCTGAGGCTTTATGGATATTTCGTCATCCAGAATGACGCCTAATGTTATTACTTTCCTTTGGGCCATGATGACATTGTCTGCGATAGTGAAGTTGGCATAGTCTGTGGCTAGCTTATTTCGGGTGTTCTTAGAGACTACTATCATAAGCTGTATTTTGTTGTTATTCAGGACCAAGGAGTTATGGGCCATCCAGTCCTGGATGGCTTTGTAGATGGTATTGATAGTTTCAACATAATTTGTATAGTGACCGCTCAGCTCAATGACAATCTGAGTGTCGTCCGCGTAGTTTGTATATTGGACACCCAATTCATTTAGGAGATCCAGTAGTGGTCATATATACAAATTGAAAAGCAGAGGTGACTGCGCTGAACAGGACCGCCTCCTATGTTTGCCAACCTCAATTAAGGAATGTGACCCCACCATTGGGAAAGAGGATCTGTGGGAAACAAGACATTCTCAGGTGATACAGAGAGGGACCTACAGTTGTACAAGATAGTGTTTTTTTCTTTGAAATACAAAACAAAAACGAGCAAAACAGGACTATAGAATCCCATTTTGAAAATGCCCTAAATTGGGGTGGGGGGGTTTCAGGCAGCCGGATGGGGATTAGGGGAGCAGTCAAGCACTGATTCCAGCCCTTCGAATCAGATTAAAAAACATGTTGCACAAGGCAGAAATGTTAATATTAGCGGGCCGGCGTGTGGGAAGTCATTTTCCAGCCTCACAGTAAATCTCGACTCTGCAGTTAGCGTGCGAGGGGAGTAGTTCCCTGATAAAGTGAGGACTCATGACACCTGTCATGAAGTGAAATCCTAAAATGGCGATGAACCACACCCGAGGCCAAAGGGACAGAAGCGATGTGCGGTCAGGAGAGTAGCCCCAAAGCAACTCAGAGAAAGCTGGCCTGTGTGGTAGGCGGGTACTGTAAGGAACTCACGGTGGCAACAGTAAAGACAGACACAAGAGTTCACAGTTCACAGGTGTTTATTAAACTGTTTATGCAGTTTGGAAAAATGTCTAATCTAAACCTATATCAAAGATGGGAGCAAGCTACGACCATCAAATGAAAATAAGGCAGTCGAAGTGGAGTCTTGTGGTAGCGAGTCAGGATGTGGTAGCCGAGGTCTCCCTTCCGAACGTTTTGAACACGGGACAAGGCGGGACTCATGAGCACAGCACACTCTCGAGCTTTCCCAGCACGAGACGACAGTTCCGTTTTCAGCAATGAGGACCTTCGATGATTAAGTCTCTTTTCTCTTAAAAAGTCTCTTGCCAGGGGCGTGGTTAGGCAGCACACCATGGGGTCGTGTCTGCCGTAAACTCCGTAACAGAGCGCCCAATCAAGTCACTTCTAGTGCCATTTGAACGGAAAATCTCCTTCAAGACATAGCCGGAGTGTGCCCTGACCCGGGTAAACTTCACGGGGGAGCAGATTCATCAGAGAGAGAGTTGATTCTTGAGAGCCCGCACAATTGCAGCACTCAGTCACCGACGGGACATACAAGATGGTGGATGGGCTGCCGGACCTTCAACGGCGATGAGGCTTGGGTCGGCGGTCTTACCAAACGACATGGCAATAAACGTAACGACATGGCAATAAACCTGTGAGGTCTTCGTCGCTCACAGCCTGAGCCGGGTGGGAGCCTGGAGGCAGAACATATGCTCCCGCAGCAAAGACACGTAAAGGCAGAGTGCACGGTGTGGAGACCCGCTCTGACTTCCATTGGTGTGCCAGAGCAGAGAGCACGCTGCGGAGACCCGCTCCGGTTTCCGTTGGTGTGGAGACCGGGCGCACTGGAGGTAAGGAGTGGGGGTGGGCGGAATCAATGGCCTGGGGACTATACCAGCGTCGCTTAAAAGGCCCCCCTCCCCACCTCCACCATCTATATGGGACCCGGGAGGACGTCCGTCATGGCCCCGAGATCGGCGGACCTGTGGGAGGTCCTCAGCGGATTTGTAAAGCAAGCGCAGGGGCTGTAGATAGTACACACCAAAAAATATGGCATGCAGCCCCTGCATGGGAAGAGATGATCTGCCTGCACTCACTCGCCAGAGCCGGAATATATGACCAGCACTGGACGCTGTGCTTGTACTGGCTGCTCGCAGGAGAGTCCTTGGGGATAGGGAAAATGCCGGAGCAGCAGTCATTAGCCCCAAGGAGTCATCGCTTGCGAAGTGGGAGCTGGAAACAGGGCTTGTCTACGAGCATCTCTCGCAGTGCTTCACGCCGGGGCGGGTGTCGTGCCCATGCTCGCTCGCGGAGGCCAGAGGAGGGGACCAGAGCTGTAGCACACACTCTGGAGTGACAGAGGAAACCCACTACCTGGTTGAGGGCGCCCTGGCTGCCCCGCCCATCTTCTAAAGGTGTACAAGGGAAATCAACGAGAGAAGTACTTGTCCTGGATAAAGATGAATGCTGAAAACTATTGATGTTTGGAATACATAAGGATGCAGGCATTCTCCTTATTTGTGCACCGCTTGACAATTCACCAAGGAGTTGTCTTGAGACACTGACTAGCGCCGTCACGCTGGTCTGCCTTTGTCACTAACAAGTTTGGTTGAGACATTACTTAGCACTGTCAGGCTGGACTGCCCTGTCGCTAACAATCTCTCTTCAACAATGCCCAAAACTGCGCAAAAGAGCAAAGAGAAAGAAATTACAGCCTTTCTGACACCCCCAACACCCTCAGACCAGAAGATTCAAACTACAAAAGTCGATGTTCATGTACCCCAGGAGGCAGTTCTGCTTCCTGAGTCTGCCCTTTCCAAACAGTACTTTGAAGATATGTTAAGAGCCCTCAAGCAGGACATCACGCAGGAAATAAAACTAGAGATAATATCCTCTAAGGACTCCCTAGTTCGATCTATTTGTGATCTGAACATGCACCTGATTGGCCTGGAGGCCAGAGTAAACGATCTGGAGAATACAACGTACGAGCAGGTGCATGATTGCGAGGAATTCAATAATAGAGTCCAGAACATAGAGGAACGGCTTGCAGAAATATGGGCAAAGCAAGCCGATTTGGAAAACCTCTCAAGAAGAAATAACATCCGTCTGGGTGGAGTCCCGTGACAAATCCTGGACCAAGACCTGCCAGAATACGTGAGAGCCCTCTTTAAATCTCTCTGAAACCTCGGAGACTCTGATGAGCTGATGTTGGACAGGACCCACCGGGTTTACTCTTCAATTCAGCAAAAACGGAACCTCCTGCCTGATGTCCTCTCTCGAGTACACTTCTTCCACCAACAAGAGGAAATCATGGCAGCGGCTAGACGGGCAGAGCCAGTGAAATTCTGAGGAACATCATTAACTCTATTACAGGCCCTATCACCGTACACCCTAGCAAATTGCTGGCGTCTCCAGAGGGTTACGCCTTGGCTTCAGGCGAAAAAAAAGGTCTGTTATCGATGGGGGTTCCTGTGTAAACTGATCTTTGAGTTTCACAACTGCCCCTACACCATCAGCTCAGAAGATGAGGCTAAAGATCTGATGCTGGAGCCCAATGATAACGACGCCACCACGAGAGCCGGGCAACGGGGTGATACATCTCAAAGCCCTACAGCAAAATATAGGAGAAGGAAACCTATGGGTTGGCCCGCTGTAAAAGGAACACCAGATACAGAGATGGAGCGTGCAGGCCCTACATGATATTGGGTGGATCTGCAAAGGCTCCGCAACTCCTAGAAATGAGACACAGGCAGATGATTTTTGCTGTCCCAGATGCAGGCTATGTGATTTCGAGCTAAGCATTATCAAAAGACTCCCGTCTGCTGATGAACTGCACCTATTTCCGCAATAATAACGTCAAAAAGCAGCGCCAGATGAACGCTGCCGATGGATTCACCAACTACTAAACAACCATTTTCTTGGACACTACTGATTAGAAATGGCGAGAACAAGAGCCGATTTGGTCGGGTGCCCAGAACGGATTGCGCCCATTACTGTTACCTTGGAGTTGATGTTGATTAACTTAGTGAAGGCTTTAACAAGTCTTCGTATGATTTTTCCTATCTCTTCTAGTTTGTATCACATTATTCTGAAATTTGTTTTTGGACCCTATTATAATGCCTGCTGGACTCCCTTCTCATGCTTTTTTTGCCACAATGCCAGCACCGAAAACCTCCTCGAACTTGCAAACAATGCAAAGACTGCCCTGGGGGTGTCATATCTTTTAAAGTGCACTATAGTAGTTTGCATGTTAATTATTTTGGGGAACACAACTGTGGGAACTTCGCGAGACTGGCTGGCTTCCTGATGGGAGAGTATCACTATATGGATCTGTGCAGAGACTTGAGCGACACCGGAATGGGTGCCTCTGACATTAATTGCCTTACCTTGAACATAAAAAGGCCTAAATTCCCCTCTAAAATGAAAGGCTCTGTTCCATAGAATGGCCACCCTTAATTCGTCGCTCCTGTTTATTCAGGAAACTCATCTTTTGCCCTCAGGCATATTTCGTCTGAACAATAAATTGTACCACACTAAATTCTGTGCTTCGTCAGGGTTGAAGAAGCGAGGGGTTGCCATTCTGGTGGCGCAAAGGGTACTCCTCTGAAAGTACAGAAAGAGCTGTGTGATGAAGATGGCAGATATATTCTACTAGTTGCAATGTTTCAGGGGACGAAGGTGACTCTGGTTTCGCTATATGCGCCTAATTCTCATCAAGACCTGTTCTTTACCTCCTTGTATGAGCATGCAGAAAGAGATCTTATTTTGGGGGGTGATTTTAACCCAGTGGTTAACCCTTTGGTGGATACATTTCTGCCTCTGTTAGGCAGAAACCTCTGCAGTTCCCTTAGTGACCACTGCAAAAGATTTAAGACTACAGGTGTTTGGCAGTAAACCCACTTGGTAGCAGTCTGTACCACACAGATTCACTTGGCAGCTGTGGCTGAGCAGTCAGACTTCCCTCAAGAAGAGTTAGGCAGTATGTAGAGTATACACAATAGGTACAGCGATACAGTAGTACAAGCAAACACTGACCAGAGCTTTGGTGTAAAAGTATATAATTATTTAAAGACACACTTGTAAATTACACTAGCAACAAAGAGTTAAGTAAATTCAGCGGACAGTCACTATTATATATATACAACCCTAATTACTTATTAGACAAGTCTTAATGAGAAACACCACTTATTTTTAGACAGAGGTGAGCGCTTAACATAAAATGGCACTCTAATAAATTATTAAAAAGGGAGGGAAAAAAGGCAGAGTTATGGAAGCACACAAAATTCAATACTTTTAAAAGAACCATAGTAAGGCAGGATAGGCAGAGTTCTACTGGAGAGCAAGGAAGTCAATTGCAAGGCCCACTCTTGGAGAGAGCAAGCAGAAGGGGTCCAGGTTCAGACAGTGGGGTTATGCCCAAAGAGTCTTGTAGATAGTTCGCACACAAAGAATGAAATTAAAGTCAGGAAAAGTTAGCTAGGTTGTCCCAGGCCAGCCCAGGTTAGAAAGTCGAGGCTTTACTGTCACCCCGAACGATCTGTCGCAAGGGAAACCAGGCGGGACACAGTACCTTAAGTGTGAAGGAAGCTCCAGCAGGGGCAGTTGTTCCTGGCAGCGGGTGCAAGTCAGTGTTTCGTCCAGAGGAAGAGGAGGTCTCGTCGTGGAGGAAAGATGAAGGTCGTTGCACTGCCAGGGAAGAAACCAGCCGCGGAGTTCTTCGGTTAAAATGTACTACCCTTATCTTCGCGGTAGTGGGAAACCGTGGTATTCCGGTTGCCGGGGTGCTTGGCACAGGCAAGGTGGCCACAAGATGCTCCAGGAAGGTGAAAAGAAGGCAAAACTGGTTATCCCCACCAGTCAAAGGAAGAAGACTCTCCGGACTGGAGATCTCCTCTGTCGTTGGGAAAAGTGGTGAGACGGTTCCGCAGGGCTCCACCGGTGGTGTCGTCGTTGCAGGTCGACTCAGCTTCTCCCTCTTCGGATTCTTAGGTCCTGTGGCGACTTCTGAAGTTCCAGTCCCCAAAGTCCTGCTTTTATGCAGCAAACCCCCATTCATTCAGCCTAGCTGTCAATCAAACATGGTAAGTGGTGAGCCGGCCGGCTCACCACTTGCGCCAATCACACAAGAGTGCGACTTGAGTTGCCAAGGCAACTCAGTCCAGGGTGCCTAAACCCCCTCTCGCACCCCCTGTGGTACCCAGACAGAGTGGCACCACTTTTGGAGGCTTCTGTGGAGAAGCCCGCCAAAAAGTGGAACAAAGGGCTCGACTTGGGTTGGAGTCACAGAAGAGAACACAAACGCCATTTTAGAATCGAGTTCTGGCAAACCAACCGGTGAATTAATATTAAATAAATAAACCGGCGGTATGTTCGAGGCTATAGGAATTAAATAATTAAAGTTGGTAGCCTTGAACAATGGGAAAATCCCATAGGGATATATTCGCGGTCAAATACAAAAAGTAGTATCCACTGCCACCAGCCAAATCTCGATCAAGGCGGACGGCGACGTGCCTCCTCGAACAACAGACCCCGGGGCAATCGAATTGCCCCAACCAGTACGTCCACAATAGGATGGTTTGTACTGGTTTCTGTTCATAATTTGGGACTAGCAAAGCCAATGGTGACTTTACATACCCTGGGAGACAGTAGTCAGTCCCAGGGTATGGAGTCTATGTTGGGGGGTCGCTACGACACCCCCTGGGTTACGGCACAGAGGGTGCGGTGTAACCCACATCAAAAACGCATGAGACCCTATGGAGTAAAAGACCCCATAGCCCATAAAACACATGGAAAGACAAAGGAACACCTCAGATCATGTCCAAGAGTGGGAGTAAAAGAGTCTCACTCTTAGCAGGAGAAAAAAATAAACCCCAAAAATCCAGCAAAGCTGCTGGGGGACTCACTAGGTTTAGGAAATTAGCCTTTACAGAGAATTCTCCCTACCAGCCTCCAACTGTTAATGATAAAAGAAATTTCTTAGCATTTGCTCATAGAGGCATGGCGATTTCTCCACCAAGATGAGCGGGATTACACTTATTTCTCTGCAGTACACAGTGGGTTTCCAGATTAGACATGTTTCTCCTTTCTGATACTCTCGTAGCCCAGACAATTGCTATAGAGATTCTCCCGAAAGCCCTGTTGGACCACACCCCAGTATTGCTCACATTAGCCCCCCTCAACGCCATTCCATTGGCTACAATAACCTGGCACTTAAACAAGCTTCTATTGGAGGACTCCCTTTTTCGTTCCCACTTCTCTGATGCCATAATTCACTATTTTACGGAGAATGATACTGGAGAAGTGAACTATGACACAGTGTGGGATGCTGGAAAGGCAGTAATCCGAGGCCATATTATAGATCAAACAGTAGCAGGGGGGAGAATCATGAAACACTTACAATCCCGGTTAGGGTCAGAACTTCAAAGAAAGGAGGACATACATAAAGAAAGGGGATCCCAGCGTTCGCTCCGAGATGTGCGTATATCCCGAAATTCCCTGGAGGCTCATCATATGAACCAGGCGGCATACGGCATAATGCATACTAAGCAATACTATTACACGAAGGGGAATAAGGCCAACCTGAAAAAACAAGCGGCGAGCAACCGCATAGAAACCCTAAAGGACGCAGTGGGAGGCTCGTCACCTCAGAAGAGGATAAGCTTCATGTAATTGAAAACTTCTTCAGCGAACCCTCATCCCCCCATCACACTGATCCCAGCATGGCCCATGAATTTATATGTAATGCACACTTACCGCAGATTGGCCAGGCGCTTCGGGACCCTTTAGATAAACCTATTACTTTATGGAAAACAGAATTAGCAATTCGATCCCTTCCTCTTAGAAAAGCCCCGGGACCTGATGGCCTCACAAACATATTCTATAAAACCTTTAGCGCCAAATTTACCCCGTATCTAACAAAGCTTTTTAACGTTATTTGGGCCACCGGATCTGTAGCCAGATCCATGTCCAAATCCACAACCACTCTGATGTTAAAACTGGGGAAAGACCCCACGGAATGCACGTTCTATCGCCCCATTGCATTACTTAACACAGATGTGAAACTCTTCGGTAAAATAATAGCTGGCCGACTAGGTGAAGTTCTTCCGACGTTAATAGAGAAGGACCAAACAGGTAACCGATCAACGCATGATAACATTCGTCATGCGATCAACCTTATTGCCCTAGTTCCCAAGATTCTGGGTAAGCTATTGCTATTATCATTAGACCCCCACAGGGCTTTCGATAGCATGTCCTGGGAATAATTGAAAGTGGTGTTAAAAGGATTTGGTTTTTGCCCTAAATTTTCGAAATTGATTCTTTAAAATCTCCAAATTCCCTAGACACAAGTTAATATTACCTCACGATGGACCCCTCGGATTGCCCTGGGAAAGGGCACTAGGCAAGGCTGCCCCTTGTCTCCTTTAGTATTCGCCCTGGTGCTGGAGCCTCTGTCCCAACAGATTCGGCTGCACCCCAAAATTCTTGGCTTCAAATACGCGGGACAATGCCATAAGATGGCCTTATACGCAGATGATGTGCTTTGTTTCTGAAATGATGCTCTCAGATCTATCCCGCCCCTTATGGAACTATTGTCCTGGTTCGCAACGGTATCAGGGTTTGAGGTGAACCCATCAAAATCAGTAGGCATGCCTTTAACAGAAACCCCCACCGGGGTTGCGTCCCTCCAGGCAATTTCCCTTTTTCCCTGGTCGACCACAGATATCCCCTACCTAGGAATAAAACTGACCCCAACTTACTTAGGTCTCTTTAAAGCTAACATTCTCGGCCTGTTGAAGGAAGCCAAAGATTGGCTCCTAGACTGGGACTCCCAGGTAATCTCATGGTTGGGTCGCACTAGCGCGGTCAAGATGACCCTCGTCCCGAAACTCTTATATGTCTTTCACTCTCTGCCAGTGCTAATCCTTGAAAGTGATCTCCTCGCTATGCAAAAGGCAATAGGCCAATTTGTTTGGATGAGGAAAAGACCCAGAATTCCTTGTAAACTCCTTATTGGGGGGAGAATGTTGGGTGGTCTAGGGCTCCCTTCGATACCTCGTTATTAGAGAGCAGCGCAGGTCGCTGCAATGCTGAATTGGGGGAACTCTTCGGAACCCCCTAAATGGCAAGAGATTGAGAAAGGAGCAGCCCCGTTCCCCCTGGCTTATCTCCTGTTTCCCCCCAGGGACGCTCAGAGACACCGAAACGAGATCTTACCCACCACGCTATCAACGCTCCAGAGCTGGGATAAAGCTTGCACACAAAGGGAGATCAAATCAGGCCTAGGTCCACTTTCCCACGTCAATCAGAATCCAGCATTTACGCTGGGCCTCCAAATAGGCTTTTTCCAGCTCTGGAGCCCAGATGAGCCTCTGATGCTAAGAGACTTATATGCAAATCAGGAACCCCTGAGGTTTGCAGAATGTTAAGAGAAATTCCATTTGCCTGAATCTGAACGCTTTAGGTACATACAGCTTTGACACTGGCTGACCAACAGGGACACCCGTCTGGCCGCCTCCAGGAACCAGACAGGAATAGAACTTAAAATCCTAGAGGGGCAGCAGTTCCATAAATTAGCTACCTGCTAGAGGCTCCTAGAAAATGTCTTTCTGGAGGAAAAGCTCCCTTATATGGTAGCTTGGGAAAGAGAGCTGGGCTTGGAAAACCCTAAGGAGCCATGGCAAAGGATATGGTGCAGAGCCCAGAAGAGTTCCCGATGCACTGTACTCAAAGAGGGAGCCCTTAAGCTTTTTTATCGCTGGTACTTATCCCGAAGTAGGCTCCATGCAATGAATCCTGACTATATGGACACATGCTGGCACGGCTGCGGGGAGCAAGGAGATTTAGCACACATGTGGTGGCATTGCCCAGCCATACAAACATTCTGGTTGGAAGTACGCTCAAAAATCAAGGAAATCACTGGAACCTTGCTCCCCATGGATCCACATGTCTTGCTATTGGGGGACGGCCCGGATGACGGTCCTTCCCGATGTCAGGACATAGAGCAGCCTTAACCTCAGATAATCACAGCAGTCCGAATTACACAGGCCCGTTTTTGGAAAGCTTTGGAGGGACTGCACATATCATATTGGTGGGTGAAGGTCTGGGAGCTATTGGGTCTGGAAAAGCTCATAGCTATGATTGAGGGGAAACTGTTGAAGTTTACACGGACATGGGGACCATTCCTAGATTTTGTGTCGGATAGAGAGCAAATGTTCTCCCACCGTCATTGCTATTGTTATACTGAACACGAGGCTCAAGGAAGTGGCTAATTTTTCTGATCAGGCCGTTTCCTTGATTGCTTCCTCTTTAGAACACAGACACAGTATTGTCTGTTCAGATATAGCGGAAGCAGACCCAATTCCGGTACTCTATGGAGTCCCACAAGGGGCTAATACCTCACCATGTATCTACAATCTTTTCATGGCTCCTTTCTTCTACGTGCTGGAGCAGGAGGGCGTAATCTTCTCAAACTACGCAGATGATACCCAATGTGTGGTTCCCTTAATGTTACGCTCACCTGGTATCCACGGGGACGCTACCCAGCCCTGGTTGGATGATTTGCACTCTCGAACCCTCTCCCGGTCCCTTGGTAAGGCCTCCGGTTAAAGATGGGTCTGCAATATAGGAGAGCTGGATTCAATACCAGATTGTCTTTATGTTTTCCCACCTCCTTTGGCCTCAACTCCTTCCTCCACCTCGGGCCTTCTCCTTACCTTAATATTGTAAAAGGTGGATTCTCCGTCCTGCTCCTCGTGGCAGGGGCGCATAGATGTGGGGGGCGAACAGCGACCAAGTTACTTCACTGGTGCAAGCCCCCTGTGGGAACCCAGGCCTGCTGCGACTAGGTTTGCTGCTTTACAGTCTTTATATGCAGTTCTTATGTTCCTCTTAGTTCGAATAATAATGTCTTGCTTCTTTCCTTTTAGGTATGGAAAGGTATTTTGGTGTTGTCATGCAGTTTGAAGATGAGCATGGGCCGGTTGGCGAAGTGCGGTGTGCGCAATGCTGTCCGGTGAGTAATGCGCGATGCACGGTGCTGTTTCGCCTTTTATATTGCTAACCTGTGTCTTTTCTCTCCTTGCAGGTTGCGATGTTCCTCACCGAGTGGCGTAATGTTCCAGCAATGATACTGACCAGGAGATGACTACCCAGGTAAGAATTGTGTGGCTTTCTTCATTCGGGAGGAAACGTGAGTAAAAGCTTACTGATGCTGCCTTTCTTTCTCCTCTTTTCAGGTTATGGTATTCCAGGATGCATGCAGTGCCGGATGATGGAGTTCGTACCTTCAGGTGAGTGGAACGGAAGTCAGCGATGGATTGAAGACAGGATACTGTTCCAGGTAAGTTTCGTAGTGTTCTTTCTCTCTCTGCAGGTCCTTGGTTTCAGGTAAGCTGGCATCAAAGAACTGGACACGGTGGGCATTAGGCTGCCCACAGCAGAATAACGCAAAGCATGTTCTGCTGTTTGGGTACGGTTCAAATAGTCTCGGGTAAAGTAGTCCAGGCAAAATAGTCCCAGGCCTGCCACACCCAAAGTAGTCCAGGTAAAGTAGTCCCAGGCCTGCCACACCCAAAAGACTAGACCGCATAGCTCAGTTCCTTGTAACTGAGCTATGTGTGTGCCTCCATGTTGGCCGAACCCCCCCCCCCCCAAGTTAAATAGTCCCAAGTAAATAGTCCAATTCTAATGTTGGTCTTCATGATGGTTATGAGCCTGGCGCCAAAGGCGCCAGGACTGACTCCAAGAGAGTCTTGGATGAGGTTTTAAGGCCTTTGACCTGGCCCTAACTGGAAGGCTGACTTGCCAGTGAGGGCCAGGGGCAAGGGTCATGACACTTAACTGGTTCCCATGACCAGGACAAGCTTGAAGTCTATAATAGAGTCTTCAGTCTGATTGAAAATTGGATGTTGAATAACTAGCTTGCTCTAAATAGGGGTAAGACAAGCTATTGATTGTCGGGTCCCTACATGCTCTGTAGGCTCTTAATCACTCCTATAGCTCTTTCAAGCAAGGGGACGACATCATAAACCCACTTCCTAAAACTAAAATATTGGGAGTTACCCTAGATCAGTCGCTTAATATGAAGGCACATGTGAATTCTGTTGTGTTCTCCTCAGTTTATTATGTTAAACTATTGTCACATCTGAGGCTACTCATATTACAGCAAAGTGCAGAAACCATTGTGAGAGCGATTATAGGGGCCAAGCTGGACTGTTACTGTAGCCTACTTCTAGGTACCGGCAAGCTGGTCTTACAGAAACTACAATCGGTTCAGAACTGGCCAGTGAGAGTTGTAGTGGGGCTTTCAAGGCAAAAACATGTATCGGAAGCCAGACGAGGACTTCATTGGCTTCCAGTGGAGTCTAGAATTAAATTCAGGAACCTGGTTATAACCTTTAAGTGTAGGATGCAAATGATGCCGCCGTACCATCAGTGTTACATTAACGATAAAGTAAATACAAGATCGTTAAGATCTGGATCACATAATTTTTTGGAGCAACTCAGACCAAGAACCTCTCAGGCTGAGAACGGGGCTTTTGCTTTTAAAGCGCATATTCTGTGGAACCAACTACCAGACTATGGGCCTCATCGCGAGTTGGGCAGTAACCCTTAAAATCGGCGGTAACGCTATCAGCGCCGATTTTAAGGGTCCGTCGGATCAAAAGTCCAAATACCACCGGCGCCATTACAGCCGGCGCAAGTACAGCCGGCTGTACAAGCGTCGGCTGTAAAAGCGCCAGTAACCATTCGCTCTAAAACATTTGTAATCACGAGTCCGGCGTAGGCGCAATTAGCGCCAGAAAAGGGGCGGATAATCCGCCGAAAATACCCCCAGCAAAAAGCTGGAGGTAAAAGAACACAGGAGACAGCAATAAGGGCCCAGGTGAAACCAATGCAATTCCGAGGCCAACAAAGGACCCACCCATGCACAACACACCCTCCCCAACACCATTACACCAGTAGGAGCAGGGAGGAGACAGCAATAAGGGCCCAGGTGAAACCAATTCAATTCAGAGGCCTACAAAGGACCCACCCATGCACATCACACCCTCCCCAACACATTTACACCAGTAGGAGCAGGGAGGAGACAGCAATAAGGGACCAGGTGAAACCAATGCAATTCAGAGGCCTACAAAGGACCCACCCATGCACAACACACCCTCCCCAACACCATGCTGCCATTTGGAGCCGGGAGCCTTGATGTGGACTTCTACCTGCTGCGCCTGGAGCTACAGAGGCCAGCCAACCAGGCCAGGGCTCTGGGAGCGCAGAGGGGGGTGGGGATAAGGAGAAGGAGGAGGAGAGCAGCACCAGTAAGGCAGCCAGCCATCACCAGGGTCAGGCCAACACCCTGGGCCCCGATTGATGGCCAGTTGGTGACTGAATATCGGCTGCACAGGGCAACCATCACCCAGTGACAGTTGCTGGACACAATCCAGGCTGACATTGGCAGCCGCATAGCCATCATCACAGCAGTACCTCCGCTAGTGAAGCTCGTTTCTGTGCTACAATTCCCTGGGACTGGCAGCTACCAACACACTGTTGCCATGATGAATGGAATGGCCCAGTCCACATTCAGGGCCATGCTGGGACAGGTGCTGGATGCACTGTTGAATCATGTGAATGAGCACATTGCATTGCCAGCCACACAGGCACAGGTGAACCAGCTGAAGGGTCAATTCCATGCTATTGCCCAAGTCCCGAATGTAATAGCAGCCCTGGACTGCACACATGTAGCACTCGTACCACTACAGGCACATGAGGCAGCCTACAGAAACCAGAAACAGTACCATTTCCTTAATGTGCAGATGACATGTGGGCCTGACCTCACCTTCAGCCACTGCTGTGCCCACTACCCAGGATCCACCCACGACTCCATGGTCCTGCACAACAGTACCCTGCCAGCATACATGGAAAGGCACCGTGGGCAAAACACATGGCTGCTGGGTGAGTAGAAATGTATACCATAATGCATGTTAATCCACAACTGATGGGGCTGGTCACACACAATGAAATCCATGAATCTCAATAGGCAGCACCATTACTGCAGCATTCCCATTCAAGCACCTTGCATGAGAAACCTTGGACATGTCCAACACAGCAGAACACACCCATTCATGATGTAAAAGACACGTGGCAGCACAGTGACATATGGAAGGCCTACCACCATAAAGCCTCCTGTGTGAGTAGCACTATGGCTCCCAACACCGACACAGTACAGACATCCCACCCTGCCCACCCGACAGTCATGCAAATGTAACACATAAGTCGCCACATCCACAAATGCACCACATATAAGGTCATACCTACTGGCATCCGCTCGTGCAGTAACGGCGGCATCGCCTTTTGGCATCTCAGCACCTGTGCCACTTCTAAGGCCACAAAAGACTTTGAGGACCTCCAGTGACGTAACTGGAACCCACGCACCCCTGCATAAGTCGCAGGATGGAGAGCCCAGCATTTATACGCCTAAGGTGAGAGCTCACCAGGACATTGGACTTTCGGAGAGTTGGCGATTAGTGAGGAGGAAGTCCAGCCAAACGGTCATTAACCCTTTTTTCTTCCGCCTGCAGAAACCTTACCCTGCAAGCCAGACGGTCAATAAGAGGAAGCCCAGTCCAGAGAGTCATCCGAGCTCTACGCTTCTCAATTGAAGAGACTATAACAGTTCAGCCGGGACCAGCGCCTCCGTGGGAATCAGGTGAGCGTTACACGTACCAAGTTGAGAGTACCTCATTGATTCAATTCTGCTCGTAGCACAGCACACTCCACAATGTCGTTGACCTAATGACAAGTTTGGAAAAATGACACTGATGACTGAGCTCTGTACACCCACTGAACTTACCTTGTCCCCATACCGGCTTTCTCTCCCCTGCAGATGATTCTGGATATCCCCAGTACACGTGGCTCATGACCCCTGTGCGTCAATCACACACGGCAGCGGAGCAGGCATACAACCTTGCCCATGCTCATACACAGATCTGCGTGGAGAGGGCATTTGGACTGCTGAAGGCACGCTTGCGGTGCCTCGACCGCATGGGAGGGGCATTGATGTTTGCACCAGAAAAAGTTGGCAAAATTGTACTGACATGTGCCATGCTGCACAGCATCTGCTGTCGCAGAAATGTGCCACTGCCCCCTGATGCTCATGTGCAGCCACCTGAGGATGGGAGTGAGGGTGATGACGTGCCTGAAGGTGATGCATGTGCACAGAGGGTTGGGCTGAGGGAGGGGAGGTTGGCCAGACAGGGATTGATTGATGTATTTTTCTAACACGGGTGATGGGTAAATTGAACAAATGTCACTTCAACATTAAATAGCACTTTTTCACAATCACTATTGTCCATGCTTTGTGATTTTTGAAACGTGATTTATTCTCAGTGCAACAAACCCCCCTCCCCCAGTGAACACCCAGCACACAATCCCCCCTCCCCCGCAGTGAACACCCAGCACACAATCCCCCCTCCTCCCAGTGAACACCCAGCACATAATCCCCCGTCGCGCAGTGAACTCCCCACAACAGTGCAGGTAGGTGCCTGTTTCTTTTGAGGGCACCCACAACGATGCCATGTACGACTAGGATGGTCGTGGGCGCTTTCCTTGTCCAGGCCCCACTGGTGTGTGTGACCTCAGGTGGCGCAAAGACCGGCGCCTAGGAGATGGCTCAAGGGATCCCTCCGTGGGTGTGGTTGAGGTTGAAGGGACTGACCCGGTTGATTGCATGTGCTGTCGGATGAGGTTGTTTCCCTCCCTTGTTTGCTCAGCAAGTGCTGACACTGCCTCGCACAACTCCTCACCCTTTGTCCAAGCTCTGTCAGGGCAGCGGTACATTGCTCTACAACTCTGCGTGTGCGCGCATTGTTACGCGCTATGTACATGCATCAATGGCGTATGGATGCACTGATAGCCTTGATGTACCAGCTGTGCACCTTGGCCATTGATTCTACTTTGGCTTGTTTAGCCTCAATCACGTCCAGCCGGCCCATCACTGCTGCCCCTGTGATGAAGGGCACCCCTGGTGTGGCAGATGCCGGCCTGCCACATGTGCGCTGTTGGGTTAGGGGGCTGCATGGGGACATGGCGCAGGCTTCGATTGGGCTGCCAGGCTCTGAGTGCCGGTCTTCAGGGCTGCCATATGATGGCGTGTCCTCGTCTGGCTGTGGTGTGCGGACACGACGCACATGCACATGTGGGCTTTGTACTTGCTGTGTGCCTGGCCCTGGGGTTCCCTATGGTGTGACCATCTCTTCTGCGTCACTGCTTCCAGGTGAATGCAGTCCTCCTGCATGATGGGCACGTGGAGGTGTCACTCCCACGTCGGGCTCCGATCCACAGGTCAGTCCCTCTGCATCGGGTCTGTGCCTGGTGGCTTGGGGTGAGCTGGCCGTGGACTCCCTGCGGGCATGTTGGTGCTGCTGCGGTCTGGTAGGGCTGCGTTGTGGGGTGGGGGGTGGCCTGCGTCGGCTCCCTTCCATGCGGCCTCTTTGTGGGGTGGTGGTGCTGGTGGAGGCTCGCTGCCGTGGGCGCAGTGAGGTGTGGCCTACTCCCCATCATCTTCATCCCGTTGGGTTTGCCGTGTGCCTGTGGGGAACATAGGGTGTGGTTTGAGTTCAAGGCTACCTACATTAGTGTAATGCAGTTCATGCTAACAAGTGGGATTGAAGACAGTATCAATCATGCATTCAACTTTCATTTTGTTCAGTCGCCATGTGGTGCTGGTGTGAGTGAGTATGGGGGTACACTGCATGGGAATGTTTGTGTGACAAGATTGCATGCGTGGTTGGGGTGCACTGCGCTCAGGATCTTGGGGGTGTATTCATGCACACTCAAACTCTACGTAGCTATCCCATGGCTATGGATGTCTATCCCCTGCCCCTAACATTGATGCACTGCACTTGTAGGGTCGTCTAGCCAGCACTACGTTTCAATGGATGTAGGGCTCGCTTATGGGTGTCTGCAGTTCCTCACACACATTTCTTCACATTCATTCACTCAGGGTCTGCATGTGTGGTACTTTCAGTTGCATGCATTCGGGGTAGGACTCACCTGCAGTTGGATCGATGCCAGTGCCTGCCTCCACTCCACCAATTCCCTCGATGGTGCCAATGTCAATCAGGGCACTCATCTTCTCCTCCCAAGGTGTGAGTTCAGGTGGGGATGGTGGTGGCCCTCCTCCAGTGCCCCTGCTTGAACTCCGGTGCTGTGAGAGGATGCCGCGGACTCGCACACGCAGGTCGTTGAGGCGCTTGCGGCAATCCTCCCCATCCAGGGGCACGCGCCCCACAGCAGTGACACGTTGGCTGATGTTGCGCCAAAACTGTGCTCTGCGCTGGCCACTGGTTTTGCGCTGCTGCAGCTCCACATAATGTGTCTCGGCCTCCTCCACCAGTACAGCCAGCTCCTGGTCGCTGAATTTGGGCTTTCTCACCCTGTCCAGGGCAGTCCTGCCACTAGTGCGCTCCTGTGACATGTTTTGGTGTTAGATGGGGTGGATGGCTTCTAGGGGCTGTGATATCCGATGGATTGTGATTTCCAAGAAGGCCGCCTCTTTGTTTCCCGTTCCGTTGGTGACACGTTTCCTGCGCGCTATTACCGCGATATGGCAGTAGCGCATGGTGCGCCGGATTTAAGGGTTCTACCCGTTGCGCGCTATTTGCGCTAATGCCATGTTCCGGTGCGCGTGCATGAAAACTCGTGATTTGGCGGATTATCCGCGGGGGGCTTGGCGTTAACGCTATTTACGTTCGACGGGAAAACTGCCGCATTACCACCAAACTCGTGATGAGGCCCAATCTGCGTAAACATGAACTCCTTGCAACATTTAAGAAAGACCTCAAAACCTTTCTTTTTACATGAGTTTAGCCTAAGCGCGTAGCACTATTGTATGCATTCTTTCTTCTGCCTTGATCTTCCTTTCAGTTATAATTCGGGCCCTAGAAAAAGCATGCTTTTTACAGGTTGTCACTGTTTGTTATATGTTTTGTTTTTCTGTTAGAGCCTTCATGCCTACGGGCCCATAGTGCGCTATATAAATACAATGTAATGCAATGTAATTGCTGAAACACCCTATAAAACCTTGATGTTGGCATTGTGAATATATATTTTTTTCTTCTTCTTTCTCTCCTTCTCTTCTTCTCCCCCTTCTCTTTCCCTCCTTCTAGTGGCTTCCCTGGTTGAATTTTCCCTCCTGTCATTTTTTATTTGTGACTGGTACTCACTGATTATATTGGTATATCTAATGAAATTGTGACAACTAAATGTAAAAAAGGAGAAAATTAATTTTGCAGTAATGTAGTTTTCTATGAAATGTTCTGCCACTTGTTGAACTATATGTTTCTGAAAGAATTCAATAAAATATTTTCTAAAAATAAAAAAAATAAAAAAGTCTCTTGCCTTGGAGGACCGGATGTATTCAAATTAACAAATAAAAAGTTCCTTTCCGAAGGCATACGGGTGATAAATTCTCACCCCTGGATCCCTCTCTGTCGGGCTCAGATCCCTCTCCAACAGCAGCTTCCCATGTCGGCTTTCCTTGCATTCTCGAGTCATAATGTCTTTTTAAACACTCCAATGAGGACCTTCCTCCGTCGGGTTCACTCTTGTTACCACAATGTTCATTGAGGTCTCATTCATTGCCCCTTTCTGTCGGTATCCCTCGTCGGGTTCACTCTTGCCAACACAATGTTCCTTCTCCTTTTCACTATGCGGGACAGTGTCCCTTAGCTTTCCAATTACGTGCCGGTCAAAGACTTTCGACTGTACAAAGGATTTTGCTAAACTTCTGTATGACCACTTTGACCCTTCCCTTGCAACTTTCCCAAAGCCCTCTGGTATCGGTAGTTTCAACAATGGGGAAATAAGCCAGTCTCTTGAGTGAGCACCCACGTGGTGCTGGACCCCTCGGCAGCGGATCTTCCCTGTAGGAGTTAGCAGTTCTTTGATTTTCTCTCAATTTGCCATTTTCAACTTTCGTTTCACACAGTTCGGTTTCTTATCAGTTTTCCCCTCGACTCACCCGCTGTGATGAACTGCTTGGCTTTTCTTACTTCTGGAGTCAAGGTTGGTACAACAGTAGCAGGCATCTCTCCCTATCCTTGTTATCACTGCAGGAATGCTCTGTGTGCCGTTGACATCTGCTGCAACACACGTTAGCTATTGTTTGCGGTTTTACGATTCCTTTCAAGGAGGCTTCGCGAGTCTGAGTCGGAAAGGGCAAGGTCGTCTCTCTCCCCGTCACCCCTTCGGATCTCACTGCCTTTCTCCTCCTTTTAAATTGCCATACGTGCATCACTGTCTCGTTGTTCATGCAGCCTTGCTTGTAATGTGCTCTTAGTGTCCACATTTTATCCCTGTGGGGAAAGGAAAGAGCCGTCAGGTGTGTGTGTGGTTCTGTTCAATTGCCTGACTTTGCCTGACCCTTGTGTTGGGACATGTCAGGTAAACGGCTCTGTTGTTCGTCCGTGGTTTTTCACGGTATGGAAAAGTGTTCGTGTTAGAAAAGGGGGCGATGGGTCAGAGTTGCTAAGTATCCCATGGGGTAGGATGGGGAAAAGGTGTTATTATGGAATTATAACCCTCGTACTAGGGAGCTTGGTAAACTCAGAGGGACAAGATTGGTAGGGTTTGTGAAACAAACGGGAATGACTGGGATTATTATTGTGAAATGAACAGAGGGGATTGTGGGAACGGTAGTGTTTTGTCAAAGTAGACTTGGTGTTCGGGAATGAACTATCAGAGGGACATAGAGAAGAATGATTGGGAGTATTCGGGTACGAAACAGGAAAAAGGGATTCTGGGAGAGGGGGTTTCCGAATGCAGTAGGGTTTGAGATCCTAGGGGATTTGTTATATACATAGGGGTCGTTGGATTTGGGCAAGAGAGATTCAATGGGAGGAAGGGAGGCAGATGTGGTACACCCTTAAAAAGCCTCAGGAACTCCATCCTGCTCACCTTCTTTTGCGTTATAATACTGCATCTCAGCTGGGGCATTTCCCCGAGCACAACCCCGGGCTCCCCTACCCAGGTGATCCTCCCTCGCTCGTCCACCCGCAGGGTTGGGAACTGAGAGTGCCAGCCCTTCCCTGGACACCTGAATAAGGGATTCTCGAGGTCTGTTTGGGGTAATACCCTCAGGTATCTCACAGTGCCTTGGCTGGACCTGTAGGCAGCATTTTGGACCCCAGCAATCGTGAATGGACCTGGGGCATGGTATGGCCCGCTTGCTCCAGGGGTATGAGACGGCCCCAAAGAACTCCAGCAATGCCTCATAGCAGAGTATTGACAGCCCCCAGTGGAGGAGAGGTGCAACTTGTAGATACCCACATTGACTTGAAGTAGTCTCTGCTCTGTTACCCAGAGGCTAAGGGATTTTACTGGACGTCAACTTCTGACCCGTGGGGGCAGAGGGCGTGTTCAATAGGGTGGAACAGGGCACTGGGTGTGGATATTTCCCCTTATGTGTAATACACAGGGGATCCCCATGCACTGTGAATATTTGTTGGGGGAAAATGTGAGCGGCCGCAGGGTGCCAAGTGAAGTAGCAGTGATATGCTGCCGGCCCCAAGAAGAAGGAGCTAGGACACAGTTCTGAGTGATCTTGCTCCTTAGCGTTGCAGCAGGGGAATATTGGGCAGAGGTTTGAAAAAGGAAGAGTATGCTTCTTCCGAGCCAGTGAGAGACTTGTTTGCGATACAATACCTATATATTCTCTAGAGGTCCTTGGGAACTTTCCCTTACCAGATTGAAAGGGCTTCCAGCGTTGCTGTAGGGTGCCCAGGGTGCGGGCGTTATCAGTATCAGCCTTTTTGGTTTGCAAGGTTTCATCCACTTTCTTTCCAAAAAGGTAAGCTGCATCAAACGGGATATCTATCACTTTAGATTGCACCTATGGTCTAAAGTTGGTCGCCTTTAACTATCCCTGGCGTCTTAGCACCACTCTGTTCCCCATCTGGTGAAAGCCAGAATCTGTGATGTCCAACACGACTATGATGACATGGTCTGAAGCGGCTTCCCCTTCACGCAACAGCGCCAAAGCTTCCTCCCTCTGATCATCAGGAAGAACATCCAAGATGCAACCCATTTTGTACCACATTTCGCAGTCATAAGGGAGAGGATCGCCAATGAGTTGGCACCCTTGATGGTGGAAGGGGCTGTGGAAATAACTGGCGGAAAGCATCAAGTTTTTTACCTTGCTTGTCAGGAGATACCATGCATGGGGAAGAAGGGTTTGTGGATCTCTTCCGAGCTGCCGCTGATACCACTGAGTCGGAGCAGTTTCGGGGGCATAGGCACTCAGAGGCCATGTCTGGAACCTTATACTTCTTTTCCCGGCTGTTCCTTTTTTTGGGGGAGCTGAGAAGGGAGTGTTCATTAACAGTAGCCCATCTTCCCAGATGTCTTCTAGCATGAGAATTGCAACCACTGACTTCCTAGAGGCTTCACGTCTCTGGAACAGGAAGCCTTCCTTTCTCTGTCCCTCTGGAACAATGTCAAACAGCTTAGCTGCACGTGTCATGAATGTGTGGAAGGAGCCTATCTAATCCGTGGGTGAGTCACGCGAAGGCAGGTCTGCTGGCTCACCATCGGCAGGGACTAGGTCCATCGGTAGTATGGGTGTCTGGGACCTGTCCGTGAGGTCATCATCAGACCCGGTGTCAGTGAGGGCAGCTACAGGTATGGCCAACTGAGGAAATAGCTGAGGTGGCCGAGGGGGAACTAACTGTTCTCTTGACTGCAATGCCAGAGGGCTTCCTTGCCTGGCTCCATGAGGGGCCAGGGAAGGAAGACGGTGCTGCAGTTCAGAGACTAGTGTCTAGGAGGTGGATAAGATATCAAGGGGAAGATCCCTGGTTGCAGGTGGTGTGACCAAGGGGGTTGTAGGTACTGTGGGGGGGAGGGGTTTAACTAGAGGAATTGGACAAGGTATTAGTAGAATAGGAACAGGCTCTTTGTCGCTCTCCTCGTGGTCAGAAAATAAAGCCTGCAGAGGCTCGTAATCTGAAATTGCCCCTCCTTCAAGTAAGGGAGCAGGTGGTGCTGCAGCAGCTGATACAGAGGGAACCAGGGTGAAGAGCGGCTTGGCATTTGTGGGCCGTGGCAGAAAAGACAGTGCTGGAGGAATGTCACTGTAGACACGAGCCGCTCTTGGAAAAGTGTCAATCACAGGATTGTGCGATTGTGAGATCCACGGTTTTGAAGGCGGTCTGGGCAGTAAAGAAATCTTCGCCAATGTAGCTTTACTGGCAGAGACTGTAGTCATCTGCGTTGATGGAGTCAGTGACGTGGGAGCCATTGATGAAGGGATTGCAGATTTTGATTATGTGGCCCATCGACGTCTGCAATCGGCAATGACTTGGTTGTCAACGAGGTTGCCGTTAATGATAACTTTGGCCTGTGGCTTGTAGTCAGAGTAAATGTGGAAGTCGACGAATGCCGTTTCTCTGAGAGTGTGGATTATGGAAGCTTAGCTGTAGCCGTCGATGTAGTAGTTTTTGGCGTAGACGATGCAGTTGTCGACGGGGTCGCTGACTAGGTGAATAAAGTGGTCGGTGTTACAAGCGTCGACAGAGTCATTGACAAAGTGGTTGACGGGGGATATTCAAGGTATGAGCCTTGTGCCCCTTTCTTACTTTCTTCCCTAGGGAAGGTTCCTCATGCAACCTCGACCTCTTGGAAGAGGAAGTATGTTCTACGGGCCTGCCACTCCTGGCAGAGACATGACTGTGGACCCAGGTTGAGTCAGAGGCCACAGCCCCCTCATCCAGCCATGTCACCAACCTGCAATGACGGTCCCTGCATGTCTTATTAAACTAAAAGGATTGGCAGATGGAGCCGTTCTCCATGTTGTGGTCTGGATGTAAACAGTATAAGCATTTCTCATGGTGGTCTTCCACGTACACATTTTTTAGATGACACTTAGCACAAACCTTAAAAAGGCTTTCCTTCCCAATGTTCGCCATCGTGATGGTTGAGGTAGGCCTCAGACGTAGAGACAAAGACCCTCCCACGGTATGGAAGATCCGTTGAAGGTCGGGATCTTTACCGGCAACAGGTCCCCATAGCCGGTGGAAAATGTTTTACAATAAATAGGAAAAAGAGTCAAGATTTCAAGAGTGAAAAACCAAGGACTACTAACACTTGAATGTCTGATAAAAATCTGAAGACGGTCACCAGGGGTGGAGCTAAGGAGGACTAATGTAATTGGCTGGGGCAGCATGACCCAGAGTAACAGCAACAGTCTATATAATTACCAGCAGTTTAAAGCTTTAAAGCAAAACTGCTTTAATATTACCAAGAATTCCCAGCCTGACGACAGGGAATATTCAGTAAGCATGCAAATTCCTGAAAGATCCAATGCCGGAAAATGTTAGATTAAGAGCATAACACCACATGCAAGAGGCGATGTGTTAAATGTATTAAATCCCTTAACAGGTTACCCAGCTATATCTCGCATTCTATTCTGATATTTGTCTTGGGCATAACGGATTACATGGGGTCTTCTATTTCACATAAGTGATAATTGGGTAATTCTGTACATACTCTTACACCTTAATCAAATTTCAAAGATGGGCCAGTATTTTGATCAAATCTTATTTATCATCTAGCCACTTTTTATAATATCTTGGCTATCTAAAGTGATCCATGTGATGAAGTCCAAGTGGGGCGAGAGGGACCCCAGGGCTTGGGAGAGTGCACTGGCTTTTTGATGTGAACTGTAGAGGTGGTATGTAGCAGATTCCACATGACCTCCCACTCAATCAATTTTTGCAAGAGCAGACAGCCCTCACAAAAGGAAGAGGTACAGTGTCATCCAGAGAAACCACGGCACGCAAACACAGATTGTGACAGCGGCCTGCAAGCTAGAAACAATGAAGAGTATAAATGGTGTGCATGGGCTCTGTGGTGGGTCAGAAGAAGGAGTCGGACACATAGTGGACATTCTGATGTTCTTTTATTTAAATAAAAAGGAAAACGGCCTCTCTCCCCCTATCGCTATAAGGAGGTTCCCTACTAACTAAATTAAACTAAAGGTGCTTATCTGCCGTCATAAAGACCAAACTCAAAATGTCCTCAGTCCAAACCTAAATCTACCTGGCCCTACCAATAACAGTCAGTATCAACTAAAAGTGGGCAAAAGAAGGTTTCTATTCCAGCTGTCTCCCCACTGGCCATTTGTCTTTAGGCTTTCTCTCAGAGTTTTGTTGTTCTACACCAATCTACAAATGTCCCTTTTAGAAAATCTGTTCCTTATGGGAAGTTCTTCTGATACTTTTCTCGTGTTTTATTCATGAGATCTTGTAGCTCCTGCACACTGTTCAAAGGTCTTGTCTTCCTGGCAATATGACAATTATTATTGCTCTCTTTGAGATACTCTCTTAGACGTGTCCCTTTTAGTTGATGCTGTTCCCTTGTTTTATCAGGTTTGAGAGTTCCCACCTCTTGGTGCCTTTACATTCAATTTTTCTGTCCTTGCTTGGTTCACTCTGTACTTGTACGCTCTTATCGCAATCATAATCCTTTCTCTTTATTACATCTAGCTCAGCAGTCCCCCACTTAGGCAATTCACCCCTGTACCTTTGTTTGTTGTGGGTTAGCTTGTGGGCTCAGTGCTTGTTCAGTTACGTTGGTGTGCTTTCTCACTTCTTCCTTTCATTCTTCACACGCGACCGATCTCTGCAGCTGAGTGCGTTTAGCGAACGATGGGGAATGGGGGTTGTCATCACTCCCTGTCATCCAGGTTTTGGCATTGTTAGATGGGCACCTGGCCTACGACGGTACTTCTGTGGTTACGCCATCACGTCAGACAGTTCCTCAAACTCGGTCCTGATAACTGCTTCACCATTGCCTGCTTCGCGGGGCTCTGGCGTCTGTGCTTGCTGTTTTCGGTTTCTCGCAGTTCTGCAGGTTTGCGTTTCAACTCTGCTCTGCCTCTCCTCTGCATTGTAATGTCAGGCTGTTTCCCCTACATACTGGTCTCTCGCCTCCCTTCTGGTCTACTCTTCCCACTTTCATACGAGTTTCTTCCTAAAGGGGATCCCCCTTTTCCTTCAGACAGCATGTTGTATTGAACATTGCCTATAGCCAAACCGTGTTTTTAATGGAAGGCAGTCCCATATACCCAGATAAAGTGTTCTGCACAGGGAGCCTCCTTTAGGAATGGGAGTCTATGACACATAAGGGGGAGTCACTCCCAGTGAGAGTCCACTTTCCCAGACCACTAGGGAGGGTCTTAGGGAGCAGGCTCACCTCTCATGCCTCAAAGGGGGTAGCTCCCCCTTGGGGAGAAGGGACGAGTAGACTGGATTCATCACAACTTGCTTACCCAAGGCTCACTGACTCAGGGCAGGCGGCTCGGCCACTAACGTCAGACAGCATCAGAATTAGACAGCCACCTTGTCGTGGCCTCCTGATTCCAAGATGGTGACCCAGCACTTTAGGTCCTACGGCCATTGAGCCGTGGGTTACTCATTGATACTTTGGAGTAGAAAAGCAGCACCAGGGGTGGGGCAAAAAGTCATGAACCATTTATCACGCCCAATTGATAAGCCAATGCATGTGTGCCCACTTAGAATATCATCATCTCCATTAGACTGTAGAGTAGAGAACAGGCTGATGCTTGGAGTTGAGGCATTCAGAGTGTGTGGAGCAGAGCAAAGGAGAGCAGAAAGCATGATGGGAGAGGAAATCAGAATGGAGGATGAAAGGAGAACCCAGAGCTAGGGAATGAAGGAGCAAACCACCAGATGGAAGCAAGAAGGAAAGAACAGGGAAAAGAAGGTGTATGGGAAAGGAGAAAACTGAGTTGGAAAGCAAGCAGGAGAAAGGAGAGGAATGGAGGAGTGAAAGTCATCAAGAGGAAGAGGGAAAGGGAAATGTGAACAGTAAGGTCCAGAGAAGCAATCCAGCATTGGCCAAGCTAAGAGTGCCAACAGAGGGGAAACCAAGCGGTGGAAGGCAGAGCCAGTGGGCCATAAGTTGGAGAGAATCAAAGGTACAAGGGCTGAGACAGGTAATCTATTGATTCCTCTTGCTGTGGCACCCAATAATGCCTTCCCGAGTGGTTGAGACTCCTAGATTCCATTCCCTCTATGTTTTTCCTCCTTTGTCCTCATTATGCCCATGAAGTCCACCTTTCCCTAAATGTTGCGTCTAATTACATGCTTGCGCGGTCTAAGGTTTTAAAGGCAGCCACTACTTTTTTGAGGTCATGCGGTGCAGCCATGGCATCACCATGGATCTGCATTCTGATTACCTTCACCTTTAATGTGGATCGTCTTTTAATGTCACAATTCTCCCAAGCGGCCTGATATAAAGCATGACCAGGTTCTTGAGCCACTTATCTGCCCAGCGGTCTGCCGCCAATGCGAGCTGGCTAGCAAGCCTCTCGCTCGTTCCATGCACAAAGTCATGGATACAGGTATTCTGACTACTATGAGAAACCGGAGGGTATTCTCACTCCTAGACCCCTTGGATCCTCTGCGCAGGTGGCCAAGGATAGGCCATCGCTATTGGATCCTGACCCTGGGGACGGAGAAGCCAGGGAGGATCACCTGGGTGGAGGGTCCTTGGGAACTGGAAGTGCGGTACCATTGGGCGAGACATGGTATCCCCCTTTTCCTAGAGCCAACCCAGACCTCCCCCAACCTTTATGGGCTATTGTAAGCCAGTTCTCCTTATTTCCCCACAATTGACTCATGACAGTACGGGACGAAGAAGAGGCAGCTAAGTGCAATGAAGACTATACTCTTTCACCACTATGGTACTGGGAAGAGGAAAATGCCTGCTAAGAGCTGTGAGGGTCAGGCAGGGCCCTTTAATTAGGGTCAGGCAGGGCTAATGAAGCATGCACACCTGCATCCTGTCAAGGGGCTGCAGGTGTATAAAAGGAGACCAGCCCAGCAAGAGAGAGAGCGACAGGGAAAACGGGGAGACCTACGTGAGGAGCAGCAGAACGAGAAGACCAGCAGGAGCTGTGGCGAACTCAGGGGAGCGGAGCGCGCCGAGACTAAGTGTCTTCAGACTGGCTTTAAAACTCATAACCCTGTGTCAAGAGTTTGCACAGCGGATGCAGTGCCGAGCTTGGTGATCCCCTAATCCTGAAGACTGGTGCTCGTTGACTCCGGACGTAAGAGCCATACTGGAGCGTTTTAGGGGCAGACTGGTGACACCTAACCATTGTGGTAGCAGTGGAAGCAGAGGAATCCTTCAGCAGCGCTGCATGTGCATCCAAGAGCTCAAGAGCCAGTGAGTTTCAGAGACATGGTAATCACTGAGCAGCTCTGCACGCAAGTGCGATACCTTAAAGCAACAGTATCAGCAAACGCATAGTCTGTGCCGTTAAACTGCAAAAGTGAGTTGATGCAAACTGACAAGCCATGAACTGTGATAATCCCATTGTTTAAAAGACTGAAAGAGGTACGCCTGGCGCAACTGAAGTCTTGGGGAAGGGAGCCCTGATATGGAAGGAGTTATACCTGTTGTCTCTGGAATAAGCCTCGAGACCATCTTTTCTTTGAACTGTGCTATTTGGAACTAGGGGGAGGGAACCCCCAGAATTGTGTGGAACTGTGTTACCTTGAGTGGGAGAGAGGTAATTCAGAGATATTTGTGGAACTTTCTTGACCTTGGGCAAGGGGAGCTGAAGAAGAAGCTGAGAGCACGAAACAGCTCAGAACTTTGTGTTGATCACGGGATCTGCGTGAAATGACCGAATGCAAAGGTCTGACTACCAAAAGTTAGACTTTTTTCATTTTTTTTCATTTTTCCACAAATATATATGTGGAGGGAGACCCCCCACAGCCCCACCACTTTACCCCTATACATTTCTATTAACTTTACCCCCCTTACATATATATCTGCAGAAAAATGGGGGTCAGACTTTTGCATTCAGTAATTTCGTACAATACCTTGATAAACCATGTATTTGATTATTGACATCCCTACACATTGTTTAACTTTAGTTGTGAGGGCAAGCATAGGTTTTGGACACAGATAGACTTAAGTTGAACTCTTTGACTCAGACGTTTCTTGGGAAATCCCACCTTAGAATAGGGCAAGTTAGGCCTTCTAAGATTCTGACATTTGAGTTAATAAATTACTTCATTTTGAATCTTCAATCTGTTGTCTGTGTCGTACTTCATGATGCCTTCACACTACTACATTCATCGAACCACTGGCTGCCTTCTGGGAAACCCTCACTGGCCCCCACATCAGTTCTGCTACCCTTACAATTGTCCCTTTACATACTAGGTTGTGATGGGGCGAGGGATTCTGGGGATGACGTACCCTATACCAACTGCAAGGGGTGCTTCACAGAGTGGCTGGATTAACTTGGTCCCCAGATTCTTCTGGTACCCCTTGTGAGAAACCTGAAGGTGTCTCACCCGCTAGTCCCTGTGAATCTGTCATCCAGGTGGCCAGGAAACGGCCATCGCTTTTGGATCCAGTTCCTGGGGGTGGACCAGTGCGGGAGGATCACCTGGATGAGGGGTGTTCGGGGAGTGGAAGTGGGACACCGGACGGCCAGAGGCAGTATCCCCTAACCTGTAACACCTTTTACCCATCCTACCAGGTAGGCTACTTAGGAACTCGGCCTCCACTGCCCCCTTTCTGAGACAAAATCTTTCTCAAGGACAGCTCACTGTGAGAGAAAATGGACTAACACCTAAGCGGTATACCTCACATGTCCCAGACAGGGTCAGGTAATTACTGATCATTACACACACCTGACTTCCATTACACTTCCCCACATGGATAAAAGGCGGAGCCGAAAGCACACTCAGAGCGAGGCAAAGAACACGAGGAAGCAGCAGTTGCAAGATGGCAGTTCAATACAAGGAGAAAGATGGCAAGACCAAGAGGGTTGCAAGGAGGGAAGTGCCCTTGGCCTTTTCAGATAAAGGGCCTCATCACGACTTTGGCGGTAAACCTTAAATCCAGCAGTAGCGCTATTACCGCCACATTTAAGGGTCCGTCCGATCACGAGTCCAAATACCGCCGGCGCCATTACAGCCTGGGCAAGTACAGCCGGCTGTACAAGCGTCAGCTGTAAAAGCGCCAGTAACCCTTTGCGCTAAAACATCAGCAATCATGAGTCTGCCGTAAGCGCAATTAGCGCCAGAAAAGCGGCAGATAATCCACCGAAAATACCTCCAGCAAAAAGCTGGAGGTAACAGAACACAGGCCACAGCAATAAGGGCCCAGCTGAAACCAATGCAAATCAGAGGCCCACAAAGGACTCGCCCATGCACAACACACCCTCCCCAACACCATTACACCAGCAGGAGCAGGGAGGAGACAGCAATAAGGGCCCAGCTGAAACCAATGCAAATCAGAGGCCTACAAAGGACCCACCCATGCACAACACACCCTCCCCAACACCATGCTGCCATTTGGAGCTGGGAGCCTTGATGTTGACTTCTACCTGCTGCGCCTGGAGCTACAGAGGCCAGCCAACCAGGCCAGGGCCCTGGGAGTGCAGGGGGCAGTGGGGATGAGGAGAAGGAGGAGGTGAGCAGCACCAGCAAGGCGGCCAGCCATCCCCAGGGTCAGGCCAACACCCTGGGCCCTGACTGATGGCCAGTTGGTGATGGAATATCGGGTGGACAGGGCAACCATCACCCAGTTGCTGGACACAATCCAGGGCGACATCGGCAGCCGCACAGCCACCAGCACAGCAGTACCTCCCCTAGTGAAGCTCGTGTCTGTGCTACAATTCCTTGGGACTGGCAGCTACCAACATACCATTGCCATGATGCATGGAATGGCCCAGTCCACATTCAGTGCCATGCTGGGACAGGTGCTCGATGCACTTTTGAATCATATGAACGAGCACATTGCATTGCCAGCCACACAGGTGCAACAGCTGAAGGGTCAATTCTATGCCATTGCCCAAGTCCCGAATGTAATATCAGCCCTGGACTGCACACATGTGGCTCGCGTACCACCCCAGGCACATGAGGCAGCCTAGAGAAACTGGAAACAGTACCATTCCCTCAATGTGCAGATGACATGTGGTCCCGACCTCACATTCAGCACTGCTGTGCCCGCTACCCAGGATCCACCCACGACTCCATGGTCCTGCGCAACAGTACCCTGCCGGCGTACATGGAAAGGCACCGAGGCCAAAACACATGGCTGCTGGGTGAGTACAAATGTATACCATAATGCATGTCAATCCACAACTGATGGTGCCTGTCACGTAATCCATGATTCCCAATAGGCAGCAGCATGACTGCTGCCCCTGTGACGAAGGTCACCCCTGGTGTGTCATGTGCTGGCCTGCGACTTGTGTGCTGTCGGGGGGGGGGGCTGCTTGGGGACATGGCGCCGGCTTGGATTGGGCTGCCAGGCTCTGAGTGCCAGTCTTCTGGGCTGCCATATGATGGCGTGTCCTCGTCCGGCTGTGGTGTGCGGACACGACGCACAGGCACATGTGGGCTTTGTGCATGTTGTGTGCCTGGCCTTGGGCTTCCCTGGGGTGTGACCATCCCTTCGGCGTCACTGCTTCCGGGAGAGTGCTGTCCTCCTGCATGATGGGCACGTGGAGGTGCTGCTCCCACATCGGGCTCCGATCCACAGCTCAGTCCCTCAGCATCGGGGCTGTGACTGGTGGCTTGGGGCGAGCTGGCGGTGGCCTCCCTGCGGGCATGTGGCTGCTGCTGCTGTCTGGTAGGGCTGCGTTTGGGTGAAGTGGGGGTTGGCCTGGGTCGTCTCCCTTCCGTGCGGCCTCTTTGTGGGGTGGTGGTGCTGGTGGAGGCGGCAGTCGTGGGCGCTGTGTTGGTGTGGCCTCCTCCCCATCATCTTCATCCCGTTGGGATCGACGTGTGCCTGTGGGGTACATAGGGTGTGGTTTGAGTTCAATGCTACATATATTTGTGTGATGCAGTTCATGCCAACAAGTGGGATTGAAGACAGTATCAATCACGCATTCAATTTGCATTCTGTTCTGTCTTCATGTGGTGCTTGTTGTGAGTGGGTATGGAGGTACACTGCATTGGAATGTCGGAGTGACAAGATTGCATGCGTGGTTGGGGTGCACTGCGCTCAGGGTTTTGGGGGTGTATTCATGCACACTCAAACTCTACATAGCTGTCCTATGGCTATGGATGTCTATCCCCTGCCCCTGTCATTCATGCGCTGCACGTGCAGAGTCGTCTAGGCAGCACTACGGTTCAATGGATGTAGGCATCACTTATGGGTGTATGCAGTTCCTCACACACATTCCTTCGCATTCATTCACTCAGGGTCTGCATGTGTGGTACTTTCAGCTGCATGCATTTGGGGGTGGGACTCACCTGCAGTTGGATCAATGCCAGTGCCTGCCTCCACTCCACCAATGCCCTCGATGGTCCCAACACCTATCAGGGCACTCATTTTCTCCTCCCAAGGTGTGAGTTCGGGTGGGGGTGGTGGTGGGTCTCCTCCAGTGCCCCTGCTTGCACTCCGGTGCTGTGACAGGATGCCGCGGACAAGCCACGCGCAGGTCGTTCAGGTGCTTGCGGCAATCCTTCCCATCCCGGGGCACGTGCCCCACAGCGGTGGCCCTTTTGGCTGATGGTGCGCCAAATTTGTGCTCTGCGCTGGCCACTTGTTTTGCACTGCTGCAGCTCCTCATGGTGTGTCTCAGCCTCCTCGACCAGTACAGCTAGCTCCTGGTCGCTGAATTTGGGCTTTCTCACCCTGTGCAGGGCAGTCTTGCCCCTAGTGCGCTCCTGAGACATGTTTTGGGGTTGGATGGCGTGGATGGCTTCCAGGGGCTGTGATATCTGACGGATTGTGATTTCCAAGATGGCCGCCGCTTTGTTTCCCGTTCTGGCGGTGGCACGTTTCCCCCGCGCTAAGAGCGTGCACTATTTGCGCGATATGGCGGTAGCGAACGGTGCGCCGGATTTAAAGGTTTGCGCTATTTGCGTTAACGCCATGGACCGGGGCGCGTGCACGATGACTCGTGATTTGGCGGATTGTCCGCCAGGGGCCTTGGCGTTAGCGCTATTCACGTCCGGCGGGAAAACCGCCAGATTACTGCCGAAGTCGTGATGAGGCCCAAAGATTGTTACTTTGGTAACCCTTTGAGAATACGAAACATAAGACACGGAATCAAAGTTGAAGAAACCTGCACTGTGTGTCGGAGGTACCGGGGCTCTCCCGCATTGATAGCCAAGGCAGGGAGGATCATTTGCTGCTGTGGTACTGTGATTGGCTTCTACAACAAAGCAGCACCAGTAAAGTCAGCACAGCCGGTGAGTTGGGGAGACTGATACCAGACCGGTCTGTGTTAAAGCCAAGGTTGCAAGCAGCAACATTGTATAGAGAAAACCGAAGAGAACTGTGTGTGAAGCGTATGTGACAAGTGACGCGAATATAATTAAATAGCAGATGAGTGACTGAACCTTTTAAGCCAAGACAGATACTGTATACAGATTGGTCCGGCGCCACATGGGTGCTCATTCGAAGGTCTCTATTAGGTATCCAACTCAAAGGTGGCTATTGTAAAAAGGAATTGTGAAATCGAAGTTGTCCTGCAACGGATCAAGCAAAACCCGGTGCACAATCGAAAGTCTTCGATAGTTGATGCTAACTGAAATTGGTCCGAACCCGGCTGAGGGAGACTAATTGTATTAAGAAGGGGATCTGAGCCTGGCTGAGGGGGATTCTGGGTGAACCGTGAGTCACCCGAGAAAGAATATCGTATGAACACTGTGAAAGAAGATCTGTGCCTGGAAGAGGGGGATCCAAAGTGACAATCGTTGTATGAAAGAGATCTGAGCCCAGCTGGGGGGGGTCCAGGGTGAATAATGAATGACCTGAATTGAGTACTTGTAAGAGGAAAATAACATTATTTGTTTTATAGTATCAGGCCCACTACATGAAGAGACTTTGATAGGCAAGAGACTTGGGCACAGAAGGCCCTGATGCTAATGATTGAACTGTATCTTTGTGCTAAAAAATCCAGAGATTGTGCTACGCTCGAGTGAACCGTCTTGTCCCATTCTGAAAACATGGGGAAGGGAGCCCAACGGCCTGAACATTCTGACATATTTTTGGGAACACTTCTTTCTTTTTCATAAACACTAACCCCACACTATTTGTATTTAGAGGTAAGGATTGGCAATAGGCTTTTTAGTATAGGCCCTTTTATTTTGACAAGACTGCGTCAATATTATTTGATGGCCGTAGCTTGCTCCGATCTGTAGATTTAGGATCAGATAGCCGTTTATCATACCCTTGTTGAAGTTCAATAAACACCCTTCAACTGTGGTCACTTGTGTCTGTCTTACTGTTGATACCATGCCTTCCTTACACCCTCAACCTGTCCTTCAGTCATGACTGTTAAAATAAGGAGGCAAACATCTATATATTTCTACCTTAAATGAAATGATGCGTTCATTTGAAAAAATAAAAACTTAACATGAAAAGGTTCTTTATTTGCATAAATGTCTTTTTTTTCACCCAGTAGGTTTTCTATTTTTAATTTATGTAATCGGCAACCATAGTAAATGACAACCAAAAAGAGTCAATATTAATTTTTCATCTATGCGACTGCATCATGTAGGATTTAAAAACCAGTCCGTTGTGTTCTCTTTAGACTTTAGTGTAGAATATGAGTGATCCTATTGTGCTTATTCCATAAGCCAGGTACACTGTGAAACTTTGTACTTTTGCTCCGCACGATGACTTGACACAAGACGAAAACATATCACAACTAATGGTATGTTTAGATTTTCAGTTGTTAAGCTGATTTAAAAGACTGCGTTGTGAAATTTGGAAATGCAAATGCCTACGAAGGCTCATATACAGGTACTGTGATTGGTATGATAAAGCTTTAAAAAGGTACGCTCTTGGCGAGAAACATGAATGCCCCCACAAAGGACAGCAAAGAGTTTTTGACTAATTTTGAACTGTACCTCTGGCAAGAAAATAAACAAAGCTTTCGAAACAAGTTTGAAAACATTGGCTTAAAAATATCAAAAGACAATGATCATTCACTGAAATCAAAGTTGTTGAGAGTAAAAAGAAAAACAGAACCCTAATATTTTTTTCAAAACTCTGAGTATGGAGCTGATTCTTTAATCACATACATTTTACTGCCATGGTTACAATAGCATAGCTAAGGTTACTGACATTTTACATGGAAAAAGAAAAAAATATTTTCCTCTAACTTTTTACCTCGTCCATAAAACCTATCTGCTGATTTCTGTAACCTCATGTCAAATTTCATAAAGTGTCATGAACATTTTCAGGAACACAATGAATGCTGAAAAAATATTTTTGAATTTCCATTTACCTAAAAAGAAAAACAGACTTTTGGGGTGCAAGTCTTGAAATTGCCCTCTACGACTTTCGAGAACTATGGCACACCTAGGCCATAATTGTAACTGGTGCATGCTGCAAACACTTCAAGTCAAATCAGTCAAACTCAAGATATTCAGTTTGTATCAATATATTCATACATGTGCACTAGCCTGGAGAAAGTAGTAAGAGCGCTGTTTAGGAAGTGTGCCCACACAAACAGATGCACTAGTTATGTTATGTTACTTTGCATTTATATAGCGCCTTATGTATCATTGGTATAATCTCATGGCGCTGGTAGGTTGAATGCCCTCGCGAACCGTAGGTCGGGTCAGTAAAGAGAGAGAGAGGGAGTCATAAGGTGCGTGTGAACACCGGCTATGTGTGTGCCATTCGTTTGATAGCTGCTTCTTAGCGGTAGGTGTGGTGGTTGGGAGATCATGAGTATGTGTTCGTTCTGTCAGGTGATTATCCAGACCGATTCTGGCTGAGTTAGGCCTGAGGAGAATGCCTAGGCTGGGGGGTGTGTAGCCAGTTGTGCTTAATTAGGATGATGGGGTGTACGAGGCAGGTGATGGTATGAGAACAGCTTTACCGAATGTGTCATAGTATCGCTGTGTTCTAGTTGAGTGGTGGAGTATAGAGGAGAGTAAGCGTGGAGATGTGATATGGTGGTTTACATTAGGTGCTTGTGATCGAGTGCGCTCCAATTGTTTCATTGACTCCAATCATTTCATGCACTCCAACCGTTGCATGCACTCCAACCGTTCCATCCACATAAACCATTTTTGTACAGTGTCCATTCCGTGCCCTCTATCTGTTCTGTGCATTCCATCAGTTGCGTGTATTCGCTCAGTTCTATAATTCATCCGTTCCAGCCACATACTTCTTTCGTTCCATCCACTTCACACGTTCCACCCACTTCCATCCACCCACATACCTCTACCGTTCCACTCACTTCACCCGTTCTATCCACATACTTCTTCTGATCCACCCACTTCACCCGTTTCCTCCACATACTTCTTCTGTTCCAGGTATTTCCACTGTTCAATCGGCTGCTTCTGCTCCGCGCCCTGCATCCGCTCCACACACTGCATCCACTCCACATCCTATGTCCACTCCATACCCTACATCCGTTTCACGCTCTCATCCGCTCTGCCCTCTCATCCTTTTCACGCTCTCATTCGCTCTGCGCTCTCATCCGCTCTACGCTCTTATCCGCTCTACGCTATCATCCGCTCTATGTTAGGCAGAAACCTGTGCAGTTCCCTTGGGGACCACTGCAAAAGATTTAGGACTACAGGTGTTGGCAGTAAACCCATTTGGTAGCAGTCTGTACCACCCAGATTTACCTCGTAGCTGTGGTTGAGCAGTCAGACTTCCCTCAGGAAGAGTTAGGCAGTATGTAAAGTATACACAATAGGCACTCAGACACAATAGCACAAGCAAACACTGAGCAGAGCTTTGGTATCAAGGTATATAATTATTTATTTAAAAACACACTTATTGAAACACTCCAGCACTATTATTGTAAATCACTCTAAACACAGTTACTATTATTATATATACATCCCTTATTCCTCATCAGACAAGTCTTAGTTAACACCACTTATTTCCAGACAGAGATGAGCGCTTAACTATAGATGCACACTCCAATAAGTTAACGAAAAAGGGAGGGAAAAAAGCAGAATGTAGGAAAATACACCACACTAATACTTAGGAACTCTTAAGCAAGGCAAGAAAGTCAAAAGTTACTTGTGAGCCAAAGTCCATAGGCCGGGCCCACTCTTGGAGAGAGCAGGGCACAAATGCACCCAAGATCACACAATGACAACAGGCTTAAAAAGACCTGCAGGGAGTTCAGAAAGGTTTTAGTTAGGCTCAGAAAAGTTTAGCCAGGGTGTCCCAGGTTAACCCAGGTTCGAAAGCCAGGGGCTAAATCTACCCCGTACAGTCGGTTGCAAGGGAAACCAGGCGGAACACGGTACCTTAAGTGGAAAGGATCCTCCAGCGGGGGCAGTTGTTCCTGGCAGTGGGTGCAAGTCGCGGCATCGTCCAGAGGAAGAGAAGATCTCGACGTGGAGGAAAGATGAAGGTCGTTGCACTGCCAGGGAAGAAACCAGCCACAGAGTTTTCCGGTTAAAGGTACTACCCTTTGATTTGCGGTAGTGGTAAAACGTGGTATCCCGGTTGCCGGGGTGCTTGGCACAGGCAAGGCGGCCACGAGATGCTCCAGGAAGCAAAAAGGAAGCAGACTGGTTATCCCCACCAGTCGAAGGAAGAAGACTCTCCGGGCTGGAGATCTCCTCTGTCATTGGGAAAAGTGGTGAGACGCTTCAGCAGGGCTCCACCGGTGGTGTCGTCGTAGCAGGTCGGCTCAGCTTCTCCCTCGTCGGATTCTTAGGTCCTGTGGCGACTTCTAAAGTTCCAGTCCCCAAAGCCCTGCTTTTAGGCAGAAAACCCCTATTCACTCAGCCTAGCTGTCACTCAAACATGCTAAGTGGTGAGCCGGCCGGCTCACTACTTGGGCCAATCAGGACGGAGTGCGACTTGAGTTGCCTAGGCAACTCAGTTCAGGGTGCCTAAATCTAACTCCACCCCTCCTAAGTACCCCAGACAGAGTGGCACCACTTTGGAGGGCTTCTGTGGAGAAGCCCGCCAAAAAGTAGAACAATGGGCTCACCTTGGGTTGGAGTCACAGAAGCGAACACAAACGCCATTTTAGAACCAAGTTCTGGCAAAAAATACCAACCGGAGAATTAATATTAAATAAATAAACCGGCGGTGTGTTCGAGGCTATAGGAATTAAATAATTAAAGTTGGTAGCCTCGAACAATGGGAAATCCCATAGAGATATATTCGCGGTCGAATATGAAAAGTAGTATCCACTGCCACCAGCCAAAACTCGATCAGGGGGGACGGAGACGTGCCCCCTCGACTAACAGACCCCGGGGCAATCGAATTGCCCCAGCCAGTACGTCCACAATATGATGGTTTGTACTGGTTCTGTTGAGAATTTGATTTGAGACTAGTAAAGTCAATGGTGACTTTACATGCCCTGGGAGACACTAGTCAGTCCCACGGTATGGAGTCTATATTGGGGGGTCACTATGACACCCCTGTGTTACTGCACTGAGGGTGCTGTGTAACACACATCACAAAAACACATGAAGCCCTATGGAGTAAAAGACCCCATAGCCCATTAAACACATCTAGAGTCAAAGAAACACACTCACACTCAAATCATGCCCAAGAGTGAGGGTAAAAGAGTCTCACTCTTGGCAGGAGAAAAAAATAAACCCCAAAAATCCAGCAAAGCTGCTGGGGGACTCACTAGGTTAGGAAATTCAGCCTAAACAGAGAATTCTCCCCAACACTCTACGCTAACATCCACTCAAAACTATCATCCGCTTCACGCTATCATCCGCTCTACCAACTTCATCCGTTCCACCGTTCCAGCCACATACTTCGCCCGTTCCAGCCACATACTTCATCCGTTCCAGCCACATACTTCACCCGTTCCAGCCACATACTTCACCCGTTCCAGCCACATACCTCATCCGTTCCAGTCACATACTTCACCCGTTCCAGCCACATACTTCACCCGTTCCAGCCACTTCACCCATTTCATCCGTTCCATCCACATACTTCTTTCGTTACACCCACTTCACCCGTTCCATCCACATACTTCTTCCGTTACACTTGTTTCACCCGTTCCATCCACATACTTCTTCCGATCCACCCACTTCACCTGTTTCCTCCACATACCACATACTTCTTCCGTTCCATGAACTTCCACTGTTCAATCAGCTGCTTCCGCTCCCCGCCCTGCATCTGCTCCACACCCTGCATCTGCTCCACACCCTACATCCGTTTCACGCTCTCATCCGCTCTACGCTTTCATCCGCACCACGCTATCATCCGCTTCACACTATCCTCCGCTCTACCAACTTCATCCTCTCCACCAACTCAATCCGCTCCATTCATTTAATCCATTCATCCCGCATTATCCGTTCAACCCACGTCATTCGTCTCACGCACTCAATCTGTCTCATGTACTCCGTTTGTCCCATGCACTACATCCATCTTGTGCACTTGAATCGTCTATTTCATTTGTTCCGTTTATTCCATGCACTCTTACATTCATGTCATTTATCCGTTCCATGCACTCTATCTATTCAGTGCACCCTGTGCACTCATCTGTATCATGTATTCATCCTTTCCATCCTCTCGACCACTTTATTCTTCTCGTCTACTTTGTTCCTCTCGTTCATTACATTTATTTCATCCATTTCATTAATTTCAACCACTTTACTGCTTTCATATGATTTATTCTTTTCATTCACTTCATTGCTTTCATCCATTTTACTCGTTCTATACCGCTTGTCTTTTTTAATTTACATTACCGGTTATTCGTTTTTGATTTCTCAATCGAATCGTGATGCTGGATTGTTATTTATGATTTAGCAGTTTGGGAAAATGTCATTGAATTGTTGTTATCCAGTTTGAGTTAAGAGTCGATTTTAGGGGAAGAGTCATGTTTTCAGTAATTTGCGGAAAAACATGAGGTCCTCGTGAGTCGGATGTGGGGTGGGAGTGCGTTCCACAGAGTGGGGGCCAGGGCTGAGAATGATGATCCACCTAACCTGACTGAGTTTGCTTTTGGTATGACTAGGAGGCCGGCGGAGCTTGATCTTAGAGTATGTGCAGGGTGATAGGGTTTAAGTTTGTCTTGAAGATATTGAGGTCCTGTTTTATGCATTTCTCGGTGAGAGATGCATAAGGTTTTGAAGGTCACCCTTCGGGCAACCGGAAGCCAGTGCAGAGTTTTGAGTGCTGGGGAGATGTGGTCTCTTGGGCCGAGTGCTAGTAGCAGCTTGGCTGCAGCGTTTTGTGCTCTTTGTAGTTTAGTCAGTTGGTATGCGTGGACTCCAAGGTACAGGGGGTTAGCATAGTCCAGTCTTGACATAACAATTGATTGGACCGCGGAGAGTCTATTGGGAAAGGAGAGGTATGGAAAAATGCGCCTAAGAGTTTTAAGGTGGTAGTGGCAGGACTTTGAGACGTTGTTGACTTGGCGCGAGAGGGTTAGGTCCGAGTCTAGGGTGCATCCAAGGTTTTTTACAGAATTAGAGGGTGTCGGCGAGTTGCGCATGGCAGATGGCCAGGGTAGCGGGTGTGGAAGAAGTTCAGTGTTGCCACATACCATGATTTCAGTTTTGGAGGGGTTTAGCAAGAGGTGGTTTGTGGTCATCCAGTGATCTATGTCGAGGAGGCAGGAAGAAGCGAGGTCGGGTTGGCAGCTGGGTTTTGAGTTTAGGAGTTTTAGAATTAGTTGAGTGTCATCAGTGTTGTTGTAGCACAGGATATTGTGCGAACAAATTATTTGTGGGACGGTGGCCATATAGAGGTAAAACAGGAGGGCTGATAGGCATGCTCCTTGTGGAACTCCAGTGTTGAGACTGGTTAGGCGTAGGAAGAGTAGGTGGAGAGTAGTGTTATTTGATTCCTATTATTGAGGAAGGATGCTATCCATCTGAGAGTGTTTCCACGGATTCCTAGGGAGTGGAGGCGGTGAAGGAGTATTGAGTGGTTGATTTTGTCGAAGGCAGCGGATAGGTCAAGAACGATTAATGCGGTGCATCCCGCAGAATCTGCAGTGTTTTTAAGGTCATACCAGAGTGAGGTTAGGGTGGTTTCGGTTCCGTGTCAGGCTCTGAAACCTGATTGAGCGGGGTCTAGGAGATTGTTGGCTTCGACAAAGCGATTTAGTTGGGAGTAGGCGGTTCGGTCAATGAGTTTGGCAAGGAACCTGGCGTTTGAGATGGGGAGGTAGTTTTTGGGCTCGAGAGGGTCGAGGGAAAGTTTTTTTATGAGAGGTTTGACATGAACCGTTTTGAATGCGTCGGGAAGAATTCCCGAGGAAAGGGAGTCGTTTATGATGGTTCTTGCGTGTTCTCCTGCGCAGGTAGATGCAAAAAGTTCTTTGAGGGTTGTGGCTGGGCAAGGGTGCAATGGGGAGCCGGATGGTGTGCGGGCACAAAGAAGTTTGAGAAATTGGTCGGTTGATATTGGACTGAAGGAGTCGAATGTTGGTTGGGTAGAGGTTGCAGGCAGTGGGATGGCCGGTATGGTCAGTGGATTGCCTAGAGGTTGTAAGAGAGCTAGTTTGTTGGTTACAGCGTTTCTTCTTTTGAGAGCAGTGGTATAAAAGTGGTGAGTCGCACAGCGATTGTGAGGGGGTCGGAAGGGTGGTGGTACATGTTGGTTTGGTGAATTCGGCGATGATTTTGTGAAGTTCTTTGCTGGGGTTTTTACAATTTAGGATTCGAGAGTTGTAATGGGCTTTTTTTGCTTTCCAGATTTCAGCCTTGTACTGACAAAGGTGCCGGGCCAAGGTGGATCTGCTCATCAGTGTTTTCTCTTTCCGCCATTTGCGTTCTAGGGATTTATATAGTTGTTTAGTGGTCTTCAGTTCAGGTGTGAACCATCTAGGAAAAGGGCCACGGCGAGCTGATGGTTTGCAAGAGGGTGTGAGCCGCATTAGTGAGGTGTTGAGCCATGAGTCAAAGGCGTCGGAGGTAGTTGTTCATTGAGAAGGCAGGTAGGGGGAGGAGACTGAAGGAGTGCGTTGGCTAGGTCAGGAAGGATTTTTAGTTTCTTCCAGCATTTGCGTAGATTCAGAGGTTCTGGTTCGGGTAAGGGGAGCGGATTGGGGGAGCGAATGGTGAAAGACAATAAAGTGATTGGACCAGATGATAGGGGTGGGGGGGTTTAGATGTATCAGGTTGTGGGAGCTGAAGATTGCATCAAGTGTGTGTCCTTTATAGTGAGTTGGGCCGTTTATGTGGGTTTGGAGGTTAAATGCGTCTAGGCCGTCAACCAGAGTGGGTCATGGGGTTGGTGGGAAAGTCAAGCCATATTTGAAGTCTCCTAGCAGGGTGAGGTTGGGATGGTTTAGTTGGGGGATGGCAATAGAGTCGCAGAGGTTGTTCGAGAATTGTCTATCGCAGCCGGGGCGTCTGTAGATGATTAGGAAGCTGTGGGAGAACGAAAGGGGGAGGGATAGTTTTACGAGGAGTGATTCGCAGGAAGGAATGGATGGTTGGTTGTCGATGATTGAGGCGTGGAAGTGAGACTTGAAGGCGATTGCTATTCCTCCTCTTCTAGAGGGACGGTTCAGTGGGATGAGGGAGTAGTCAGGGTGAAGGCTTCATTGGCGATAGGAGCGAAGTCGTCAGAGAACCAGGTTTCCGTGATGAAGACCAGGTCTGGTTTGTCAGAGGCGTGGAGGTCAAAGATGCTGTGTCCGTTTTTTGCTACAGATCGGGCATTAAAGAGGATGTAATTTACTTCAGTAGAGGAGGATGATGTGGGAGTGGCAGAGATGGGGAGTGGGAGGGGAGAGGGTGGAAACTGGAGAGAGAGGGGTGTGGTGGGCTGGTTGGTGGTCGATGGGAAGAGTAGGCGAGCAGAAGAGTTGGTGGGTTTGGGGGGTGAGGGGCTGGACAGGTGTGCTGGGATGATTGGGTTAGGCACGGGGGATTTGAAGGTGGGGTGTGGGGGGTTCAGAGTTTCAGTTGTGGATGGTGAGAATTCGAGGGAGAGGGGTTTCAGGAAGGGTGAGGCGGGGGGGAGGGTGGTGATGATCTTGGATGGGAGGATGAGGTGGTGGGTCGAGACAGGGGAGGCGATGAGTACTGAGAGATTGAGGGAGACTAGGTGCATTTATTTTCTTCAGTGTCTTTGTTGCGATTGGTGTGTGAGAGAGGGTAGGGGGTCAGAGGGGGAAAGGACGTGGCTACTGTTCTTTCTAGGGCGAGGCATGCAGTTTTTAGGGAGGGGAAGGTGTGGTCAGAGGGGGATGATGGTCGGGGTTGATGGGGAAAGCAGGGGGTGAATAGTTGCTGGGCGTGCCTGGGAGGCTAGTGAGGGGAGCGGGTATGATCATAGTAGGCTGATGGGTGGAGGGGTTGGCAGGAGCAGTGGTTTTAGGGTGGTTGGCTTGCCATCATGCCCCTCTGGGTTGGTGTTTGGAAAGGGGATGGGTAGAGGATGTGGTGGAGGGTGGGATGATCTGGGGAGTGGGGGACGGGAGGTAGGGCTGGCAGGAGGGGGTGGGGGCGCACAGGGATCGTTTCCGGCAGACCTTGGTGGCTTGGATGCGCTCATGGTTAGTAATTGTGATATAGATGGGTTGGAAGATTTTGTTCACACCATCCCACTTTAGCTATATCACCGATGTTAATTGTTCACACTTTATATGTTTCACAGTACCACAGCAGTACCTAGCAATAAAGATATGCTATTAGGCACAATTTCAGATGCAATTACCTCACAGATATGCTGTTAGGTGACCACAATTATTTGCACTTTCTAAGTTCAACTATACCACTGGGTGAGATTATTCACGTATTCTAAGTCTTAATGTTCTAAATGCAAACTAGACCGCAGATTTGAAATGTAGCTAAACCACAGAATATGCTATTAGACAGACTAGTTGCAACTATAGCACAGCTACGCTTTTAGGTAGACTTTCTTCTAGCAAACTAGTATACAGGTATGCTATTAGGCAGATTTTCGAATGTAACACCACCACAGATATGCTTTTAGGTGGACTTTTAAGTGCAACTAGACCACTGATATGCTATTAGGCACACTTTCTAAATGCAACTACTTCACAGATATGCTATTGGCGGACTTTCTAGATGCAGCTGGACAACAAATAAGCTGTTCAGCACCCTTTCTAAATGCGACTACACCACAAATATGTTAAATGCTAGATGACACTTTCTAAATGCAATTAGATGCAGCTAGACAACAAATATGCTGTTCAGCACCCTTTCTAAATACGACTACACCACAAATATGTTAAATGCTAGATGACACTTTCTAAATGCAATTACACCAAAAGCAAAATTAGACCACAGACGCTATTAGGGACCCTTTCTAGACGCTATTTCACCCTAGATATGCAGTTAGGGACCCTCTGTAGACGTTATTTCACCACAGATATGCTATTTGGCACTCTTTCTTAATGCAATTACACCAAAAGCAAAATTAGACCAAAGATATGCTATTAGGCACGTTTCAAGTGCAATTATACCACAGATATGCTATTTAGGAACACTTTCTCAATGCTATTTCATCCCAGATATGTTATTTGGCACACTTTCCAACTGTAATTACACCATCGACCATAGTCGACCACAATTAGACCACAGATATGCTAATAGGCAGACTTTCAAATGGAACTAGACCACAGATTCGCTATTCAGCACACTTTCTAAATATAACTACTCCACGGATGTGCTATTGGGTGGATTTCAAGTGAAACTAGACCACAGATGGAAGAATTTACAACAGTTTTGCTTCTATATGCCGTAGGTATGCTATTAGGAGGACTTTCTGAATGCGATTATGAGATAGACATGCTAATGGGCAGATTTTCTAAATGCAACTTTCTACATGCAAACTACACCGCAGATATGCTAATAGGAGGACTTTCTAAATGCAATTATGCCACAGATATGCTATTTGGGCAGACTTTCTAAATGCAAGTTTCTAAATGCAATTATGCCACAGATATGCTATTTGGGCAGACTTTCTAAATGCAAGTTTCTAAATGCAACTATGCCACAGATATGCTATTTGGGTAGACTTTCTAAATGCAATTATGCCACAGATATGCTATAGGGCAGACTTTCTAAATGCAATTATGCCACAGATATGCTATAGGGCAGACTTTCTAAATGCAATTAAGGACACAGATATGCTATAGGGCAGACATTCTAAATGCAATTTTCTAAATGCAATCATGACACAGATATGCTATAGGGCAGACTTTCTAAATGCCATTTTCTGAATGCAATTATGACACAGATATGCTTTAGGGCAGACTTTCTAAATGCAATTATGCCACAGATATGCTATAGGGCAGACTTTCTAAATGCGATTTTGGCACAGTTATGCTATAGGGCAGACTTTCTAAATGCAATTATGCCACAGATATGCTATTGGGAGGACTTTCTAAATGCAATTATGCCACAGATATGGTATTTGGGCAGACTTTCTAAATGCAACTTTCTAAATGCAATTATGCCACAGATATGCTATTTGGGCAGACTTTCTAAAACCAACTTTCTAAATGCAATTATTCCACAGATATGCTATGGGGGAGACTTTCTAAATGCAATTATGCCACAGATATGCTATAGGGCAGAGTTTCTAAATGCAATTATGACACAGATATACTATAGGGCAAACTTTCTAAATGAAATTATGACACATATGCTATAGGGGAAACTTTCTAAATGCAATTATGCCACAGATATGCTAGAGGGCAGACTTTCTAAATGCAATTATGACACAGATATGCTATAGGGCAGAATTTCTAAATGCAATTATACCACAGATATGATATATGTCAGTTTCTAAATGCAATTATGACACAGATATGCTATAGGGCAGAGTTTCTAAATGCAATTTTTCTAAATGCAATTATACCACAGATATGCTATATGACAGAGTTTCTAAATGCAATTATGACACAGATATGCTATAGGGCAGAGTTTCTAAATGCAATTAGGCCACAGGTATGCTTTAGGGCAGACTTTCTAAATGCAATTATGACACAGATATGCTAAGGGGGAGACTTTCTAAATGCAATTATGACACAGATATGCTATAGGGCAGAGTTTCTAAATGCAATTATGACACATATATACTATAGGGCAAACTTTCTAAATGCAAATATGACACATATATGCTATAGGGGAGACTTTCTAAATGCAATTATGCCACAGGTATGCTACAGGGCAGACTTTCTAAATGCAATTATGCCACAGGTATGCTATAGGGCAGACTTTCTAAATGCAATTATGACACAGATATGCTATAGGGCAGACTTTCTAAATGCAATTTTTCTAAATGTAATTATACCACAGATATGATATATGTCAGAGTTTCTAAATGCAATTATGACACAGGTATGCTGTAGGGCAGAGTTTCTAAATGCAATTATGACACAGATATGCTATAGGGCAGAGTTTCTAAATGCAATTTTTCTAAATGAAATTATACCACAGATATGCTATATGACAGAGTTTCTAAATGCAATTATGACACATATATGCTATAGGGCAGAGTTTCTAAATGCAATTATGACACAGATATGCATTAGGACAGAGTTTCTAAATGCAATTATGCCACAGATACGCTATAGGGCAGAGTTTCTAAATGCAATTATGACACAGATATGCTGTAGGGCAGAGCTTCTAAATGCAATTATGACAGAGATATGCTATAGGGCAGACTTTCTAAATGCAATTATGACACAGATATGCTATAGGGCAGACTTTCTAAATGCAATTATGACACAGATATGCTATAGGGCAGACTTTCTAAATTCAAACTACTCTGCAACAGATTAGCTTCCAGGGTTGAGTGGTAGGGTAGTATGACGTGAAGTAATTGCTTCAGTCCCCGCCCTTGCCACACTTACTTATTGTCAGTGTCAATGAATATCCCGCAATTACTGCTAAAGTCAATCCAACTACTATATTCTAACAGCATAAGACGGAATCTGGCAGGAGAAGCAAATGCACTCTGCCGTTGACAGAGGTGTCTGGTAAGAATGCATATTAGCTCCATAGTTATTCTGCATCTATTTCAATTATGTTATTGAGGAACTAAACAGGCCTGGTCTAGATCCTCCACGTCTGGGAAAAGATAGGGTGCCAGCACTGTTTTTTTTGCAGATGACGCTGTTTTATTGTTCACTACACCATCAGGCTTGAGAGCATCCCTGTCACGATTCATCAAGAAGTGTGATGATTTGGGGCTGGAGTTGAATGGCATTAAAACAAAATCTATGGTCTTCAGCCCAAAAATACAAAAAGGACTTGAACATCAGTGTGTGGGTGGGCAGGAGCAGGGGAGTTAATTTGGAATAAGTGACCTGATACTATTATTTAGGCTGTTGATTTTTGAGGTAATGCAGGGTGGACTGGCCGGCTATTCAGGACCAGTACGACCCTTGGGAAAACCAGTGCAACCCTGAGAAAACAGTACTTTAAACATGGGAGGGCTGGAGGGGAAGACTGAGACCACTACTTGAGATCTACAACTTTCAAGCTAAATCAACAGCATTATATGATGCTGAAATTTGGGGTTCGAGAATAAATATTATTGCTACCCCAAAGGGCACCGACTAGCGCAGTACGCATGGAGTGCAATGTTTGCTTAATCGAAGGGGAAGCTGCTGTAAAACCAGTTTTTTATTTGCTCAAGATCTGAGAGAATCCTGCCCTAGCCAAATATCGGGAAGCCTTGATGTACATAATAAGCCTGGAGTGGGTGGTGTAGCATCCCATGGCTTGTGCGTGTAAAGACTTGCTTTATGGCATTGGACTTGTCTTGCTATTGGACTACACCGGGTTCTATACCAAAGGACGGAGTGAAAAGGTTATTTGTAGGCCCTATGAATGGCAAAATGGAAAGATTGTGCAACTCCTTATCACATGGTATGGACTATTTGATTTCCAAGGAGGTGTTTGGTTATGAGAACTACCTCGATGTGATTAACCCACACTATGTACGTTCACTTTATATTGAATTTCAAGTAAGCTGTTTGATGGTATGAGCCCATAATGCCAATTGGAAATATTCGCCTGGTGCTACCTGTTTAACGTGTGATTCAGCAAGGGAAGATGTAGTTCATTTTATGTTTATCTGTAAGGGGTTGAAGTGTCTTAGAGTTGCACATTTGAAACCCCTATTTTTATCACACAAAATGTGTACATTGTCGGATGCCATGCATTTCAGCAAAACTTCTTCCGATATGAATGTAGTTTTCTTTGTTACAAAATACATACATTGGGCATGGCTAAGAAGACAAACCGCAGTAGTATTATAGATCTGGCGTCTTTATTGTGAAAATTAGTTTTATACTCTGGTTTTATGTGTATTCAATGATTTTAAAAGATGTGTCAAAAAGGGTCTCTGTTGTAGATTTTGAAATTCAGATGAATGTTTTGTGCCCAATGACTTTACAGTCAGATAAGGATTGACTGACAAACAATCAACAAGAAAGCATGCAGGGAATAAAACTACACTCTAACTAATCTAGCCACTGGGCAAGGTGAAAGGCCATTCCTCGGACATCTCCATCCCCCATCAAGCCACAGGCTGGGGCCGATGGGCAGCAGCTTGCTTATGGCCAGTGGCGCCTTTGTCCGAGGCATGCTCCGCCCCAACCCAAGGTGCCCTAAGTGGTCACTGGACATGCCCTGAAGTCATGTTCAGTTGGCACTTCGCACAGGGTAGGGCCATCAGCCATTACCCGGGCCCCTAGTCATCAACAGTGACCACTGACATGGGGCATGGCCAATGACCACTTTGCATGGGACATGGCTAAGGCCTCCAATTTGAAAGAGCCTCAAGCTTACCCAGGACATCCTCATTGTCCCACTATAGGGGAAAGACCAACGGGTTGAAGACAACTATTCTAGGTCAAGTCCATCTCTTCACTGGCAACTTGGCAGGTGTATAGTGCCATGTACAAATGTGAATAGATGTGTACATCCATAAACAAATGGGGAATGTAATCCTGATCCTCAATCCAGCCTTCATTAAGTATATACCCTTGGTGTGACCCCACCCTCCACATCCTTATCAGCCTTAAATGTATTCACATTACTCGGACATAAGCTCAAGTAACCATGGTATACTGCAACTTGTGGTTTATTAACAGAGATTGTATACAAAAATAAGCATCAACTTATTACTTGGGCTGTTCCTCTTTCAAGGTCTACATGTTTAGCTGATCTGTGTAGGTCAGTTACAAGTGGATCTGTGTTTCTTTCATATATTCTAATTCTTAGTCAGTTCATGTTTCTTTTAAAGTTACTTCTCAAAGGCCGTGCTCGGCTGCAGCGTCCCGCATTAACGAAGCACGGCCATAAACAGAGGTAGGCTTCCAGAACTCAGTGAATCTTCTTCCAACCAGCCTACTACTATACCATTCAGTTCCGTGCCTAACCCCTTATGAAAGCCGGTCTGCTATTTCTGTAGTTGACCGTTGATGGTAGCCCAGTTAACCACTTCCCTCAAACACAAGGCCAGCACTAATCTTGCTTTCACTATCTATTAGGGAGATGGGTCGGTAGTTGTCTGGTTTGACCCTGTCTTCTCCTCTTATAGACAGGCACGACTATTGCTCTCGACCAAGAGGCAGGAAATTCCTTTCCAGCCAGAGCAGCACTAAAAAGATGAATAGTATCAGGGGCCACATTTCAGGGTCTTGTTTTAGCACTGCATTTGATAGGCCATTTTGTCCAGCAGCTCTTGAGCCAGTGGATTTTCTTATCAACCCCTCTATAGATTCAATAGCAATAGTTAGGACCCACAGAGTTTCTACCACCGTGAATTCGACCTTGCGCGAGGGCTTTCTATACACCGGCTGGAACTGGGCTATGCATTCTCTTTCATGTATTTTATAGAGTGCCTAATAGTTAAGGTGAAGACCCTGGGCCTTTGCATTTACCAAAATTCTATGGGTAATAACTTTCAACCAGTTGCACGCATCACCATAAGATTTTCTAACATATATGTTTGGCCCAGGCCTCTGCAAGCTAGAAAATGTTGTGCAAATCCGTCTAAGGGTACAAAAGATGTAGAAAGTGGAACATAGGTATGTTTTTTACTTTTCGCATTGATTTTCGTATAGCAAAAATGCTATTTGTTTAGCATATGTACACAGTCTAAATTCCAGGACACATTATCAGCAGATTTGTTTTAAAAGCAGCAGGGAGCACAGGAATGTATTTCTTTGTTGGTTGGTGGTAGTGCTTCAAGTAGTTTTTTAAAATGATGTCGCGAGGGGGAGTGCCACTAGCACAAAAAACGTTCATTCATCTCCCATGAAACATTGGTTGTAAGGGCCTTAAAATGTTCAGAAATGAAAATCAGCAATTTTTTTGTTTTTATTTTTCACTATTGCAGATGATCGGAACCAACCAGACAAGGTATCCAATTTTGTGGAGCCCTGACCGGGCCACACCAAATGCAAGGTCCCGCAAAAATTTGACACTGGGACTTTATCATTATTTCAAGTTATGGAGGACAAGGATAAACAAACAGTCAGCCTCATGCTCAGGCAAAGCAGCCACGAGGACCTGCTGACTCACGGTTGCTTTGGCCAGGTCAGGGCTGGTCATTTACAACCTTTCCACAGAGCGGTTCAATATGTTTGCTGTGGCCGCTGAGGTTGTCTCTTCATCAGGGAGCTTTTTAACATTTCTGACAGTTTCCCAACAGTTTTTATATGTAAACCTACATGGGTTTGATTCGCCAAGCTTTTCAGTGGTGTTGGTATGACTTATGCAGAAAAATGGTCCGTTGACTGGCAAGTTTAAGCCTTGGAGGATCTTCCGCTTCCACAGTTACGTGAAGGATATTCTGCCTTGAATGTTTTAATGTAACATGCGTGAAGCAGGTATGTATGAGACTGTGGCATGGCATTTGGGTGTATGTCAGGGGTGACTGTGTAGATGTGCTTGACTGACACACACCCTTTGGTGTAATTCCTTTGTCATAAGTGACACCTATTAAATGTTTGCTTAAGTGTGATATTTTAAGTGTGAAATTTGAATTTTGAGGGTCAAAGGGAGTGGGATTGGAGGAGTAAGTGCAGAAGTGTGCGTGAAAAATATTTGTGTGAGAAAAAGGATTCAGAAGATATAAAAGTCAAACTTGGACTCCTCATTCACCTACGCAGGAGGAAGCTCCGCCGCTGAATGTTAAACTAGTGGTTTTGTGCTATAAGTGTGTTTTCTTAGTGAATCAGGCAGAAGTTAAACCAGAACTTGTATCTGGTGTAACTTCAGCCTGGAATCACAATGCATCTTAGTCAAAGTATAATGATTTTCTTCTGATATAAGTTATACCATACTGTGAACTGGCACAAATAACGTATCCCAAAAAAAGGTGTAGTTAGTGAATTAAGCCCATATACATTTTGTCATCCCCCTGTGGGATGTGAGAAGGTACAGCAGCAAATAGATGTTTTAGCACCGCTTGTCCCACCTGTAAATCTGCTTTAGAGCGAGTATCAATGCAATAATGCTGTGTGAAGGTATGAATGGAACTGCATGCAGCTGCTTTGCAAACAGCGTCTAGTGGGACAGTTGCGATGAACGCTCCTGTAGCTCCTGTACCTCTGGTAGAATGAGACTTGGTAGTGAAAGGAAAAACATATATTGGATAGGGAGTAGCATAGCTGTATGTATTTGAGTATCCATCTGGAGATGGCGTTTTTAGAGATATGATTGCCTTCTCTAACAGGTGCTATGGAAATAAAAAGCTGGTCTGTTTTCCTTAGGGGTTTAGTTTTGGTTACGTAGTACAAGACTGCCCTCCACACAGCTAGTGTATGGAGTCTTCTTTCAGCTGAATTCGATGGATTCTGAAAGAAGGTAGGAAGTTTGATAGATTGCTTAACATGGAACTTTGAAATGAATTAAGGTGCAAAACTAGGGTGTGTTCTTTTGTTCTTTTAAAAAAAAAAACTTGATTTAACATGCTTGACTTAACAACAAGGACAGACGAGTGGTACTGTAAGGCATATCGCTTAACGGTGTGACTGTGTAGGGCCAGACACAATTAACTTACACATTGTACCAAGCAGTGATAAGAAAATACATTTTGTGAAAAACCATCATATCTCAGGGGATGAAGGGGAGACAGCACTGCCAGCATTGTCAACGTTCAATGACTGTAGATACATGCGAAAGGGAGGCCAAATGTTAATAGGTCTCTGGAGAGCTAGTTGTAGAGTCGCCGATCGCTCTTCCATATCCAAGGCCCATGTGAAAGAGTGAAGCCATTGGTTTATTGTGGGGGCTATAGTGCGTAGCCATAGTAACAATATACATTGTATCGCCAGTAACATGCAAAGACCGGACAGTTTCCTGTAGTTCGGGCCAAGCTGAGGAAATTCATGAAACAAGCAAGTCATTGGTCATGGCACAACAACACAGTCGAACATCAATGATAGTGCCTCACATACCGCCCCTATTCCCCCCTCCCCTCTCAGAAGGTGACAATCCTTGGACAATCCCAGAGCATATGAATGTATCCTGCATCATCGATACTACATCTCATCGGTATTACATCTAGGGTGTGTTCTAAGGACAACCTTGTTCTTGTGGATTACGAAGAAAGGGTCTTGTACGGACATTGTGTGTAGCACACTGACTCGTTTTATGGAGGTGATGGCTATCAGAAATGCAGTTTTGTAGGTCAAGTGTTTTAGGCTGGCCTTGTGCATAGGCTCAAAGTGCAGACCCATGAGTTTGGAGAGCACGACATTAAGATCCCAACCTGGTGGGGGGTTAGAAATGGGAGGGTATAGCCTCTTTACCCCTTCCACAAATGCCTTAATGACAGGAACTTTCCACCAGGACACCTTGCTATGTGAAGTGGTGTAAGCGGACAGAGCGGCCAAGTGTAGCTTGATGGAGTTAAATACCAGGCCGGAGTCTAGTAGCTAAAGCATTTAATGCAGAATGTTGGCTGGAGAACATACAATTAGATTTATGGATTGTGACCTGCGCCATATCACAAACCTTTTCCACTTGTAGAAGTAGCATTGTCTGGTGTTGGGTTTCCATGCCTCTTTTAGGATATCCATACACTGTTGTGGAACTCTAGGACTTCAGGAGCCAGGCTGCCAAGTTCATAGATTGAGGCCGAGGATGGAAGGATGCCCCCTTGTGTTGTGATAGCATGTTGGAGGGGCACAGGAGGTTGATCGGATTGCACATCGCCAGTTTGAGCAGATGTGGAAACCAAGGTTGTCTCGTCCACATAGGAGCAACCAGGATTAGGGTAGCTTGTTCCTGGTGGATCTTTTGCACTATCCTGCTCAGGAGTGGTGTCGGAGGAAGAGTGTAAGCAAATTTCCCTGACCAGTTCATACACAGGGCGTTCCCCTTGGACCCTGGTTGGCGAAACCTGCACGCAAAGTCTGGGCATTGCACGTTTAGGCCTGTGGCTAACTTGTCTAATGGGGGGTGACCCCATTGGGAGAAGATTCCATCTAGAATTTCTCTGTTGAGTTGCCACTCGTGTTCGTCTGGTACAGGGTATCTGCTTAGAGTATCTGCCACAGCATTGAGTTCCCCTGGAACGTGTTGAGAGGTTAGGAACAAGTTCTGCTTGAGTGCCCACTTCCATATTTTTTGGAATAGCTTGGACAGACTTGGAGAGTATGGGCCTCCCTTCTTGTTTGTGTAGAACATGGCAGTGAAGCGGTCTGTGATGACTTGCACTGTTTGACCTGTAAGATGTTGCTGAAAATCTTGTAGAGCCTTGAGAACAGACAGAAGATCTAGAAGATTGATGATGTGTTTTTGGGCTGTGGTGAGTGTCCACTGGCCGTGGGTTGTGTGGTGGAGGAAGTGAGCTCCCCATCCGACAAGTGAGTCATCTGTAGTTAGGATCGCTTGTGTTGGTGGAATGCGAAAGGGTTTTCCTTTTAACAGGTTGTCCCTAGACCACCAGCAAAGAGCCTGTACCAGGGTTAGCGAAACAAACACTAAAACGTCCCACTGACCACTTGCCTGAGACCATTGTTTCGCTAACCACTCCTGCATTGGGCGCAGGCGAGCATGTGGAACCAAGTGTATGCATGAGGCCATCATCCTGAGCAAGCACATTGCTTTGCGTACAGTTATCGGACAACCGGCTTTGTAATGAGGTACTTGAAACAGCATGTTTTGCACCCTCTGGTTTGATGGGAAAGCAAGCTCTTCCTCTGTCTTTAAGATGGCTCCCTGAAATTGTTTTATTTGGCTGGGAACAAGACTTGACTTTTTCTCGTTGATGGAGGATCCCAATTGGAAAAGAAGGTTGATAGTTCTTTGGGTGTTGTCTTTGAAAACTTGAGGAGACTCCCCAGTTATCAGCCAGTCGTCTAGGTAAGGGTACACAGGGCTTGACTCTCTGCAGAGCTGTGCTGCCACTACTGCGAGCACCTTCGTGAACACTCTTGGGGTTTGACATAAGTGTTTGCTGGGTGCAGATCTAGTACTGGACGAAAGGAAATAGGTTGAATAAATACCCTTGTTTACCTGATTTGCTGGGACAATCTCTAGGACTTCTTTTTCCAGCACAGCTTTTACTTCCCACAGTAGTAATCAGCGCTCTTCTGGCGTCATCTTTCTGTGTCTTGGTGGGTGGTTGGGTGGTTTTTGCAAAAGTTCTATGCAATCTTGCGCCAAACGCGAAGCCGATCGCCAAGGTGATCGCTGTTTGCTGGTGGGACACGCTGCATCATTTATTCAGCACCTGGACACTGCTATGGGATTGGCTCCGCCCCCTTACCCAGGAACCTTTCAAATTCCACTGCCGCGCGCATCTGCACGTGTGTCGAACGCAAAGCCGATCGCCAAGGTGATTGCTGTTTGCTGGTGGGACACGCTGCATAATTTTTTCAGCACCTGGACACTGCTTTGGTACGGACTTCCTAATGCACCAAGGACTTCTTATATGCTTCTATGAAGTTGGGGTTTACTAGTACAAAGTTAACTTTATTATGTACACCTTTATAGTGTATTTAATTTGTATATTTCTTGTTGCAGGGATTGGCTCTGCCCCCTTACCCAGGAGCCTTTAAAATTCCACTGCTGCGCTCCTCTGCGTGCACTTTGAACTCAAAGCCAATCACCAATGTGATCGCTGTTTGCTGGTGGGACACGCTGCATCATTTATTCAGCACCTGGACCTGCTTTGGTATGGCCTTCCCAGCCAAAGCAACCCACAAACATAGGGGCTGGGCCTTCTGTGTGCCAGTGATACGCCACCAATGGGCGGCCAAATAGCACACTTTGAGGCCATGGAGGAAGAGCTCTAGAAGTGCTGAGGGCCCTACAGTCCATCAATGGCTGCTAGATAAAAAAAGTCAGATGGCCTCGATAAGAGCAGCCTCGAGAGCTTCTTTTCTTTTCTTTTCCCAGGAGAAGGAAAAGCGAATAGACCACACATATGCGAAATGTACATTGAAGCACGCAATTACACCTTCCATCCCACCGAGGGAAGGCTTCATCAGCAACAACTTCCTTCTGAAGAGACCCCAACAAGGTTGCCCAGTGATAAACCTAAAGAGTTAAACACATTTCTAGAGGCACTTGAAGAACAATGGGATTGTCTTTCCAGTGAAATTCTGGGCCCCAGATTCAACTTGATGTGCACTGGCTTACAAAGCTTTTTCTGTGGGAGCATGCCCAAACCTTATATTCCATCCATGGTTTGTTTGGTCATCTGCACTCTGTTCCTGAACTAACTTGAGATGTTTAACATAGCTCTTGTGAGGGTGTCACTGTTGTAAGGTATCAAACAGTAAGATAGGCACAAGTGATCACAGTTCAAGGGTGCTTATTGAACTTCAATTGGGTTTGAAAAACGCCTATCTAAACATAAATCGACAGATGGGAACAAGCTACAACCATCAAATAATAATAACGCAGTCCTAGACCAGTCTGTCAAAATGAAAGGGCCTACACTAATAAACATGTTGCCAAATTCCAATCCTTACTTCTAAATACAAATAGTGTGGGAAACAATGTTTTGCAAAAGAAAAGTGTCAAGAAATGATATGTCAGGATATTCAAGCCGTTGGCTTCCCTTCCCCACGTTTTGAGCATGGGACAAGGCGGCACACTCGAGTTTAGCACACTCTCTGCCTTCTCTAACACGAGGATGAAGTTCAAAACTTCAACATCAGGCCTTCTGTGCCAAAGTCTCTTTGCCATTCAAAGTCTCTTATTTCTGAGGGCCTGATGTAACATGACACACATTAAAGTTCCTTTCTTCTTTGGATTTCACATATACAACTTCTCAGGTGATTTACTGTTCACCCGGGTCCCCCTTCACCGGGCTCAGATCCACTTTGAGACATAATCTTCAATTGGTCTCCCTCCGCCGGGCTCGGACCAATTTCTCTACTTCATCAAAATTGAAGACTTCTGACTGTGCGCAGGATTTTGCTTGACCTGTCGTAGGACCACTTTGATTTACAATTTCTCGTTCTCTTCTTGATGTAACCTTTTTCTCACTTTCACTTTTGCCACACCTTAGCTGGATACCTTACAGAGACCTTCAATTGAGCACCCACGCGATACCGAACCACTCTGTCAAAGGTATTATATCTTGTTTTTACAGTTCAGTCACTCATCAGCAATTCAACTTTACTCTTCTTATCAAACGTGTTTCAACAATGTTTGTTCCAGCACTCGCCATACAATGCTGCTGCTTGCAACCTTGGCTTCAACACAGACCGTTCTTGTATTGGTCTCCACAACTCACGGGCTGTGTTGAGTTAACTGATGCTGCTTTGTTCTTGAAGCCAATGATGGTACCACAGCGGCTGGTGATTCTCCCCGCCTTGATTATTGACGCGGAAGGGTCCCGGGTAACTAAGACACACAATGCAGGATTCTTCAGCCTGGTTTCCTGGTCTTACACTTTCTATTCTCGAGGTTCCTGGAAAGTAACAGTTCCTTGTCGAAAAGGTCAAGGGAACGTGCAATCCCCTTTTGTTTTTCCCCCTTTCCTCTCTCCTTCAGCTGCCATCTCGAAACTGCTGTTTCCTTGTGTGCTTTGCCTCGCTCTGAGTGTGCTCTCATGCTCCGCCTTTTATCAGTATGGGGAAGCTTAATGGAAGTCAGGTGTGTGTGATGGTCAGTAATTGCCTGACCTCACCTGACCATTGTATTGGGACATGTCAGGAATACTGCTCGGATGTTAGTCGGTTTGCTCTCATAGCGGGCTGTCTGTGAGAAAATGTTTGTGTTGTAAAGGGGCATAGGGTAAAGTTGCTAAATATCCTATCCATCCGGTGTCCCACTCCCACAAGACCCCTCACCAAGGCGATTCTCCTGCACTGGTCCGCCCCCAGGAACTGTATCCAGAAGCGATGGCGTGTCCTGGCCGCCTGGATGACAGATCCCAGGGGGACTAGTGGGTGAGACACCTTCTGGTGTCTCACACTGTGTTGTTGAAGGAGTCTGGATTTATGATTTCCTTGATAATTGTGCACATATTTCTGTGGGTGTATCACCTTCTAATATTTTGTGTACAGGAGATTCTTTGCTTTGAAGATAAATGTTTTGAAACTCTACTTCATCTTCTTTGTTACAGTTAAACCTTCAGGTCTGTTCCATTTTCCTGTTGATGTACTTGACTATTTACAGTTCCAGCATGTACCATCTGGCTGCTTGGATGTTTTGGTGGAGGGTGCAAATGTTACGTGATTCAGTTACGTGTGTATTCCTCCGGATGTAGGGCAGACAAGTTTGACTTGGCGTTTTTCATTAGTGTGCCGAGTTCCTCAAGGGTCTTCACGGCCGATTGGTGTTTCTTCTTGTGCATTGGGAGGGCAGCACACTGGAGTGTACATCACAAAAGGGTTGGTGAGGTGCTCACTACATAGTAAACCCAGTGGTGATGGCGATGTTGTTTAGCCCTCCTTGCAGAACCCTTAGGATTTAACTCAATTTCTACCTATTGTTTTGGGAAATAGTCTTGATTTCGTTTTTGCTCCTCCAGAAATGCTCCTTTCCTCAACCCCAATCATTTTACATTGCTCTGACCATTATTTAATTCTAGTCCTAGTTAAGGTTCAATCAACGGCTTTCTCAGGGAAACCCAGTGAGGCAATGAGATACCAGTTGGAAATAAAAAAGAAAATGGGACCCAGTCTTCCTCAAAGGACACATTTACTGCCTAGCCACAGTCCTTCAGAATACATTGGAATTTGCTTCCTTCTTTATTACAAGCCTGCACCTGTACAACTCAACTTTTCACAGTCGACACAAATTCTATCATGTATTCTCAAGCACTAAAATCATAAAAGATTGTAGATTGTTGAATAAATGGTATAGTCATCCAAGGCCAGCTTGACCTTAAAAATACATAAAAGTGACAAGGGTGCCTGATTAAATATGCCAAATATACTTATTCCAACCAAATTCAGGATACGGACAGTCATTCTAAAGTTCTTTTTCAGGTTGTTCCCAACTACGCCAATCCATACTCTGCTCCTCCTGCTGTTCAATCTGTTGAGGTTTTGCGAAAGTGTAAATCAGTTTGTCAACAAAAGCGTGTTATTTAATGACATCAAATCTCACTAGGTGTCCTTAACTTTTCCTTTGGGTTCTTCTCAAATATGTCCCCTCTGGACTGCACTTGCCAACTGTCTTCGGCACATTTCCTTTTGGTGGTTACATCTTTCAAACCTGCATCTAAAGATTACAGGGACTCCAATGACCATGAATGCCAACCCGTGGTGTGTGGAGCTTTATGGAGGCGGTAAATGGGGGATTAGCCAGACCACCTCCAGATGCCCCAGCAAATCATGTAACATGGAATCCAAAGTACATACTGTGGTAAGGTTGAAAACATTGACAATATTGTTGCTGACTGGACAATGGTCTCTACACCAGCCTAGTAACCTGGATCTCCTGGGTGTCTTCTACTGATTGGATATGTTACCCTCTCTTGTTATAGTATGTTAGGATTTTTGATGATGAAGAAGCAAGAAGTACAGGGAGATGGGGGACTAAAAGGGGCGGATGGAGAGTTTTCTCATGCACACACTGGTTATTTCCTGGTGCGGTGTGTGGTCAGTCCAGAGAGGGGTGCAAAGCGAGATTCAGGAAACAGGGGTATGGATGAAGTAAAATTCGCTACTCTAAATGTCAAGGGGCTCAACACCCCAAACAAAAGGTTAACATATAATATGTTCCGAAAAGCCGACCTATCGATTCTCTTACTGCAGGAAACTCATTTCAGACAGAGCAAACAAAGCCTGCTGAATGGGAAAAAAATTGGCCACAGGTCCTCAGCTTCGCATAAGGAATATAAAAAAGAGGGGGTTGGGATTGTATTGGCGATAACCTTTCTGATAAAAGATGTGCAGGTCAAAAGGGATTTTTGGGGGAGATTTCTTGCAGTTAAGGGCCGTCCTGGGCGCACTGATTACACTGCCACGTTGCATGTGCCTAATATGGGCTAGATCGGATTCCTGCAGAAAGCGTTTAATGTGCTAGAGGACATGGGAAAGGATCCATCCTCCTAGGGAGGGGCGGGGGTGTTTAACACGATAGCGGACCCCACAGTGGATTGGTGGTCAGCAAAGCAAAGGGAGGTGAGGGTGAGGGTGATGTGAGACACCTAAGGGTGTTCTCCCAAGTAGACCCCAAGAATCCATTATTCAGCTGGCCTGGGAAGGGTTGACGCTCTCAGATCCCAACCTTGGGGGTGGAGGAGTGAAGGAGGATCACCTGGGTAGGAGAACCCAGGGTTACGCTCGGGGGAATAACCCAGGTGAGACGCGGTATCCGCTTCCTTGTGACAGCCCCATCCTGCACGGTAGGATATTTAGGAACACAACCCCTAGCCCCTTTCCGACAAAGACACTTTCTCACGGACAACTCCCTGTGAGTGACAACAGGACTACCCCCCCTTTCTTGACAGTAATTTTCCGGATTTTCCTAAACTTACAATTGAAAACTGCAATCCCCATAATTCCTCCCCTCTGTTCTTTTCTAAAGTCACTGAGACGAGAAGGAGAGAGATTTGGAGGATGAAGATTACCAACAGGGATCCACAGACACCGAAAACAGACTCTGCCCTTTCTACAGCAGACTGTCCTATTAATGAGGCCAGGGTAAATCAGGCCTCCCTCTTTACTTACTCGAACCTGACTCCACTTGTCTCTCCCAGGGAGCATTAAGAGTGGAGCAGGAAAACACAATTTTGACGAGTCGAGGATGCTGGAAGGTGCCAGGGAGAAGGAGAGAGACCTAGTGAGCTACAGAAGCCCTGGAAGACCTGGAGGAGGAGAAAACCGCCCAAACACTGACCCTGCTATTTGACAGGAAACTGTAGTGTATAGGACGGAGCTGTACTTCCAGAAGGCAAGACCTGGTGCAGCTGAGGTTGCCTGGCGGTACCTACAGTAGGACTCCTCCCATGGGGCCAGACAGGCAAACCCAGGTCCCTGAGGGGCAGGAGGTAAGACCCTGCCCTCATTGAGACATCACCCTTGTGGCTCCTACAGCTCACAAGACATGAAATGCCATGTTTGCGAGCTGTGAAGTGGGAGCAAAATTCTCACAAGTGCATTCTGGGAATGGGAGTCCAAAAACATACTTTTTAAGATTGTGAACTTTGTGAAAAGGGTTCGAGCCCGGCAGAGGGCGAACCCAGGGAACCATTGTGAGAGCAACTGGCACCACAGATAGAGTGCTCCGGATCAACGTGGGTGCTCATTCGAAGGTCTCTGGCTGGTGCCTCTCCTCCTGAACCAGGGGAAACAACAAATACCAAGAGGCCTCAGGGGAGGCCGGCATGAGGGTTAATAGTGGTCATACAAGGGTCAAACCAAACCCCTTGTACAGTCGATTGTCTTTGACACATTGGGGAGGCAAACGTGAACATGCCAATTGGGGTAATGCCTAACACACCCCAGGACATTGTGGTTAATGAAATGTGCTAAGCCTGACTGGGGGCTTTAGGGAAAGCCTGACTGGGGGCTGAGAACCAGACTTGGGTAAAGGGAAGAACATAAGGGGTCTAGAATGATTTTCTGTTGAACTGTGTACTATATCAAATGTGAACCTGACGGAGGAATGCCGAGAGAAAGCAAGGGGAAGGGAACCCCACTTTCTGATGAGATTATGACATAGTGTTACTATGGCAAATGTGAACCCGACTGAGGGATGCCTGTAAAGTAAGCTGAACAGTAATACTCCAGTGAACATTGTAACGACAAGATTGAACCCGACCGAGGGATGTCCCCAGAGAGTGGTTGGTCTGAGCCTGAATGAGGGAGGCTATCGTTGAGAGAAGGATTGGAGCCTGCTTAGGGGGATCCTAGTGTGAACAGTAATCACCCATCATGAAAACTAGCAGAAAGAACTTTTGTTTTATTATTTTTCTGGCATATCAGGCCCTCCGAGGCAAGAGACTTTGCATGAAAGACTTGGGCACAGAAGGACCTGATATCGAGGATAAGGAACTGTAAACTCGTACTGGAGAAGCCCAGGAGTGTGCTGTGCTCAAGAGTCCCGCCTTGTCCCATGCTAAAAACGTGGGGAAGGGAGGTCCCGGCCATAACATCCTGACTTATCATTTTGTGAACACTTCTTTCTTTTCTTGTGAACATTATCCTACACTCTTTTGTAGCATAGCGGTAAGGATTGGCAATAGGTTTTCTTAGTATAGACACTTTTATTTGACTAGACTCCACTGGGACTGTATTATTATTATTATTTGATGGTCTTCACTTGCACCCATCTTAGATTTAGGTTAAGATTACGTGTTTATCTCACCCATTTTACAGTTTAATAAACATCCTTGAACAGTGATCAATGTGTCTGTCTTGCTTTGATTCCACTCTTCTTACTGTAAGGAAGGCATGGTAAGGACAACAGGGACTTTGTGCTTTTGATTAAATAGCATTATTGGGTCGACGTATGGCGATCCACGTTCCCCCAGGAGGTAAGGTACACGTCTTTCTCCCCCCGCCCCACATCACACGTACACTAGAATAGACCTCCTATTAGTTCCTCAGGAACAGGCAGGCAATGACACCTTGCCCAAGGTAGAAGCCGTCACCTGGTCTGACCACAAGATGATCACTGCTATCTTGAGTGTGGTGATGGGGCAAAGGAGAATCCTGCTGGCGATGTAACAATGCTCTCCTTAGAGACACGCTCTTCCAAGAATTTCTAGCAAAAGCGATCAGTGCTCATTTCAAAACCAACGATACAGAGGCGGCACGGCACGCCTCAGCAGTGTGTGGGAGGCGGCCAACGCTGCAGTGAGGGGTTGCTCATCACAGAAGGGGCAAAGGGCAAGAGAAAAAGGAGCCTACTGGAGACGAACGTTAAGGCGGCTGAGAGCTCAGCTTACTAAGAGAGGCTGCGATAGGGAGTGATTGTTAGTCGAAATGAGATGGAAGAGTCAGGAATTATGCTCTATCCTGATATGAGAGGTGGTAAAGAAGATGAGATATACTAAGCAGAGATACCAAGTAAAGGGAGCGTGAGTGGGAACTCTACTGGCGAATAGGGTGTGAGGGCACCGAAGAGAAAGGAGAGAACAGAACAGATTAGAAGGGAGAAAGGGACCTTGGTGGGGGGTACAGGTTGATATTCCCAACTGCTTTGCAGACTATTATGAGGAGCTTTATTGGCAGGCCCCCACACCACACGGCCCTATCTAGCCAGGCTGCCCATCCCAGGATTGATAGCAAGGATCCATGTTGGAAGCCGAAATTACAGGGGAAGAGGTAGTCCAGGCCATACTGCAATTAAAAGCGGGTAAGGTGCTGGGGGAAGATGGGTACATCGCCGACTTTTATAAATAATTCCAAGAGGTCCTGGCAGCACCAAGGGCTAGGATGTTCAACACGATCAGCGGGTTAGAGGAGATGTCGCCCTCATTCCTAGAGGCTATAATTGCGGTCATACCCAAACCAGAGAGGGACAACACGCAATGCTCCGCATTTAGACCCATCTCATTAATTAATATGGACGATAAGATGTTTGCCAGGGTGCTGGTGTCCAGACTAGAGCTGCCCCTCCCGAGGTTGATTCAGCCTGACCAGACAGGATTCATTCTGAATAGACAGGGTTCGGACAATCTGCGTAAAACCCTCCATATATTAAACTCATCAAAGACGAAAAGGGGGCGAGGGGTGGTCCTATCTCTCGATGCCAAAAAGACTTTTGACAGAGTTAGCTGGGCCTTTTTGTGAGGGGTTCTTTCAGCCTAGGGAATGGGAACAAAACGGAGGGGTTGGATCTTGGCTCGCTGTACAGGTATGGCGAACTGTTGGGCTTTAAAATTGATTTTTAAAAGTTGGTAGCTTTCCTGGGGGGGTCAATTTCAGGCAGAGGATTGGGATTATATAGAGGGGCTCACATTTCGTGTGCAACTGGAGGGGTTCCGATACTTGGGGGGACGGGGTGGAGATTCCTCAAGACCTCAGTGATCTATTTAATGCAAACTACCCTCCCACCACCCCTGTGTTGGGCTAGTACGCAGTCAGATCTGCAGCGATGGGAAAGATTGATCCTCTCATGGATGGTACGACTGAACTGCATAAAGAAATGATACTTCCCAAATTCCTCTTCCTCTTTCAGATGCTCCAAACGCAGATCCCACCTGCCTTTTTTGATATGGTTGAACATGCACCATTGAAATTCCCATGGGCAGGGGCGAAACCTAGAATTGCTTACAAGGCACTCATATTGGAGCGAACAATGGGCATGGGAGCTTTCCAGATCTAACCTTGTAGTATAGGGCTGCCCAATTCCGAATCATGGTAGACCATTTAGATCCCAATTCCAAGAAGCAATGGGTGCACATTGACAATTTGATACTAACCCCGGTCACATTTGGGGAATGAATGATTGTACCCCAGAATCAAATCCCCAGCAGAGTGGTGAAGCCCTGCATATTGGCGGTATTGTGGTCTATCTGGCAGGAATGTGGCAACACACACTGGCTGTCGACATGGCCCTCACACCTGAGCTGTATATGGGCCCCTCCACTGAGAAATCTGATTGCTGAAGCATCGCAGCACCACCTCTAGTATGAGGCTGGTCTGAGCAGAGCAGGCCAGAATTTTGTTTCCATTGATTTGTGGGATTCCTGCATATTGGTAAGATCTTGGTCTTCCACTATTTACAACTTAAGGGCGCGCTTACAGATTCAAGATGGGTTACCAATTTAAGGAGAGACCTGACCTACTTTGAGAAGGTACTGCTGCAAAATGTGGGATCTGAGGGCCTAATCGCCGAAATGTACAAGAAACTTCTGTTAGTGTAACCAAAAGGCAATCTGCCTGGTAAGGAAAAATGGACAAAAGACATAGATAGAGAAAAAGATGACGAGTGTGGTCAAAAATGTGATGAAGGGTGACACACTCCACGGTCTTCCTGCAATACAGAATGCAAGCCTTCAAACTTATACACAGGTGGCAATACTCTTCCACTATCCTTGCTAAGATGTGCCCGGGGTCGACTCCTGCTGTTGGAAATGTCGCCGACCAGGCAGGGATTACTATCATATGTGGAGGGGTGATCTCACATACAAAAGTACTGGAAAGAGGTCCTCTCATGGATCAATGGGGGTTGATGAGATTAAAAGGAAGCTTTCGTTGTGGGTGATCCTCTTTGAAGTATGGAGGATGGGGGACACATGGTGCACATTCTATTAGTGATGGCCAGGGGTTGTAATGCACAGTTTTGGAAACGTAATAGGGTTCCCACAGAAAAGGAATGGGTCCAGGAGGAAAGGGCCATCTATGACATGGAGTACTTAACACATCTTCTACATGAATCTAGAACTAACATTGTGGGAGCATTTTTCCCCATCTTCACTAAATGTCGAAGGTAGCCCGCCTTGCGGATAGAACACAAACATGCTATAATTTGATATTTGACAGCATTGGGTAGGGGGGGGTTATGTTGTTTGTAATTGGTGCAAGTTACTGTTTGTCACCTGTTAAGATGTTTGTATTGATACTGAGAAAATGACAATAAAGTTTGATTTTCAAAGTACATGCTGTGCAGTGCCTCCAAACTAAACCTGATTAATTTAGTGATGCCAAGTGTATTTTGTCTTCACTCGTGCGGCCCAGGCTTCAATGGTTTATCATACATTAAATTTCCAAGAAGCAGAGAACTGTTTGCAATTTGCGGCATCGACCACAAGCTCTGCTCCCGCTCGTGAGGTCAGCACTTGTTGCTGTGTTTTCTTGTTATTGACTAATCAGCCCAATGAGGGGTGATGTAAAAGAGCAAGGTTCCATTATAATACAACAAATAAGCTAATACTATACCATACTGTATTTCACCAAACAGGAACTCCCTGCTCCCCGCTATGCTGCTCCGTCCTCTCCATGTGAAACATATCAGTGTTTGAGTCATGGAAGTTGTAGCTTTTTCCTTTTTTTTAAAGTCAAACTGAAATCTCCACCATCCTATCCCACAAACTTAAGAAATTTATATTGCAGGATAGAGATTATGCATTATGTTACATCCTAACAAAGTACATTTCAGGTTATGTAATAACTGATGATATACAACCATATTTTACCAACACCCAACCCTTCGACTATTTTCCTTAAGACATCCCCCATTTTTGTGTCAGTGACCACACAGAGGGCGGTTCCACCCGTGTTCAATTTACCACTCACTGCCCCAATCCTGCAGACATGGCAGCACTGTATAATGTGGGACGTACATACTTCGGCATAGGAATCCATCTCATCTACATACCTCTGCCGCCATGGCTGCACAAGCTGGCAGGGTCCAGGCATTGGTAGCTGAGAGCACGAGACTCACCCCCACCAAGTGATGATTTTCACTCCCAGCATTCCTACACGAGTACGCCTCCCACTGGGCTTGCTTGAACTGTTGTGCTCTAACTTCATGCCAGTATGCTCCAATGCTGGGAATGCAAACACTAGAGTCCTGGTCCGAGCACATCCTCACAAGCTATTCAAATAAGTACTATGCAATGAGGCCTGTGCGTCCAACCGACAAATGGAACATGCCCGGCACCTGCCAAGGTACTTTAAATGATACGCATTTAATTGCCTATGATATCCAATCCTCTGAAAAGATAAAGTATTAAAATGAGCCCATACAAGCAAAACCTGTAAAACCAGAAATTCTGGGTGGTGGGGAGGGGCGGACGGGGAGCCGGGGGCCGAGAGGAGGGGAAGGGTTGAGGAGGGAAGACCAGGAATACTTTTGAATATTCTCATATTTCTGCGGGTCAGTACTTTTACCAATGGAACATCCAGTTTCCATCATGTCTGGCGACAATAAAATGCAGTCACTTGGCCAGTAAAAATAGTTTTTAAAATTGCTGGTAAATCATGTAATCTGAGCAATTTTACTGTTAGACCACTTTCCTCACATCCGCGAACAGATTTCTCTGATCCATTACCCCATTGCTAAAATCCCTGAAGAACTTCAGCTTGGTCTCCCCCAGTTGCACTGCTTTCAGCTCCCTTGCTCTCTGCATCATCATATGTTTCACAGAGAAATATACAAATCGTACTATTATTTGGGGAGGCCTACCACCCACTTGTAGCCTGGGGGCAGAGATCCAGTGTACCATTTCCATCACCAGGGGCTTCGGATTCTGTAGGTACAGCACCTGAAGGAGCATCTTTTGACCATATTGTCTATGGGGTCACACTTCTCTCCCCACTCTGGAATGCCTGAAATCCGGAGAGTATTCATCAAGTCTTACCCCATTGGAAACCATGTACTCCAATTCTGTCTGGTGAGACCACTCAAAGAGAATTGGATCGGGGCTACTGTCACTCTAATGCTCCTACTATCCTCCTTGATTCCCTGGATGTCTTCAGGGATATCAGCCATTAGGGAAAAGAGCGTATCCTCCCTGGCTTCCAAACCAGACTCTCTGCTGCTTCTCTTAGATGGTTGGAAGATTCCATGTAGGGTCTGTAGTTCAACCATAGGCGTAGGGTCGAGTGTACAGCTAGGAACAAATGCCTAGCAGTTATGCTGCCATCTTTAGTGCAGACAGTTCCATAACATATTTGTAAACTTTTATTCACACACACATTTCTCAACATTAAGAATCCAAATGTGGAAAAGCATGTGAACTTTTGGATTTGGTGTATGATGGCACGCCTTGAGCAGAAATGACTTCAATTATGTATTTCTTGCAACAATTGATCAGTCTCTAGCATCTTGAGGGCTTTGGACACATTCCTTGTTAACTATGATTTCAATTTGATGGTATGTTGAAGATGTCCTTGCTTTGTCTGCTAGAGTTACTGCCAGCCACATAATTTTAATGAGATTTACGTACAAACTTTCACTAGCTGGTCTTAAAAGGGAACACTTTTTCTAAATCCATTGTTTTGTAGACCTGCTTGCATGTTTACAATAATTGTCTTACTGCATGACCCAGTTTCGGTTCTGCTAAAAGACCCCTGGCCTGAGAGTCTCCTATGGAATTCATATTTGTGTTAATGACCGCAAGCCGTCCAGGTTGTGAGCCATGAACCAGTTGAGACAAGGTTCTTTTGTTCCAGCACAGTGTTTGGTTTCTACCAAGCATAACATTTCTAATTGTAATTTTTGTCCAGAGAACACTGTCCCAGAATGCCTTTGTGTCATCTGGGCATTTATTGTGAACTTCAGACAAGCAGCATTTTTTCTTTAGCAATCAGATGGTTCATGCTTTCTATCCATCCATAAACACATCTTTTGTTAAGTGCTTTTCTTATAGTGGAGTCATGAACGATCATATTAGACAAGGTCATTGTGATCTACAGATCCATGCTTGTTAACCAGAGTTCTTTGTGACCTCCTACATGATTTGACAGTTTGCTCTGAGAGAGATTTTTGTAGCAAAAGTGTTCCTTGTTAAAGTGACTGTGGTCTTCAACTTTCTCTATTTGTAGAGTATCTGTCAAAGTGAACTAGTGGTCCCCCCAAATAGTTGTGTAGCCCTCTCCAGAAAGACTAGCATCCATAACTGCTTGTCTGCGGTCGCTGAGATTTCTTCTGATTATGCAATGACAGTTTTACAGACAACTGTATGGCGAAAACCAAACACACAAGGGCCCTGCTCTTTATACAGGCTAGCGCCTCCCAAACCCATCATAGATTCTAATAAAAGATGTTAACTGAGCTGATAAAACCAGGGGTTCACTTACCATTACACATAACCTGACATCTAATTACCCACTGTTAGTCTAGTTTGTACATTTTATATCAAAAGTCATTAACTGGTTATTGTTTTGATTCAAGAAGGTTATTACTGTCACACTATTTTCGATTTCATTCATTATGTAATTGTCACATAATGGCCCCCAGCATAAACGGGCCCAATCACGACCACCAAACCTATATGCTTATTTTAGAATATATATGTTTATTTCTGAAGAATATCCTTAATGCAGTAGTGTTACCATTATTTTAAAACATTGTTTTTGAGAGGGTTCTTTGGGGAAACTCACCTTAGCATTGAAGTGGCAGCCATTGAATACACATTGCAAGAGCAATGGAATTAGGAAATGTTTACCCCTCCTCTTCCCTTTTTGGAACTTGTTTTAACTCAACAGGTGCTATGTTCGTCAAAGTAATCTTATGAAATAGGCGCCGATTTGGAGATCGTATGCTTTATATTTTCACCAACAATCATGTATACTAAAGGGACTAAGGAGTTACGAAAAACATTTTACGAAAAAGAGCTCACAAATATTTGAAACTGCTCCCCCTCGGCCCACCACCATAAAGTCATGGGTAGGGAAAGGGGCAAAAAATCATTAGACAAAACGGACTTTTAAACTCACATAGCAATACCAAAATATAAAAACATGTATAACGTGTAAGCACATTTTTATGTTCAGAAAGCAATCATCGGGTACATAAAAAATCCACATTACCATCCACAGCTTCCTTCGGCTCTTCATCCTTTTCTTCTGCACCATCACTTTATTAAAACAAAAAAGAGCATGCACATTAAAACAGTACAGAAACCGATGCATAAGCCCTGGAGTCAATAATCAGCATTCAGAGCTGCAATAATGGGCAATGAGAGAAATGCGTCATACAAAAGCTCCATAATCAATGGTGAATAGAATGGGATGGAAAAAGCTTTGCTTCATACAACATTTTCAATTTAAATATTTAATGAAGTCACAAAAATGGTGGTGACTCTTTCAACTATACTCCTATCTAGCGAGCTGAAGGTAGCAACAGTGCACATTATAATTTTCTAGAGAAAGGGGTTGACGGAGATGGTGGAAAGGCACTACTGTGGGTGTAAGACTGCAGTATGAGACTTATTGGCTAAAAGTGTGCACCTTTGCATTGTGAGGCTCTGTAGACAGCTGCAGTGCACAGACGCGCTGGTAAAAAAAAACATTAACAAATGGCTCATGAGAACCAATCCAGACAAACAGAAATATCTTTCACAACAAAGGTGAACGATCAGAAGGGTTAAAGCTGCTACACTGCACTTGGTACTGTCTAATAGGCCACAAAAGAAGCTCCGTTTGGCAGAGCAGACCAGAGCCACTGTATTGAAGTAAAAATTTCACATGTAATCATACTATTTCAGCAGCTCATAACATAACTAGGATGACCTGCCCGAAATTAGAAAGTCTATCTTTATATTGCTTCTTGTGTTGTTTCTTCTGAGGTTCCGTGCCCTTATCAACAAGAAAATGTCTACATCCAGTGGTGATGCCAAAATGTGTGTCAGTGACAAACTGATGTTAAATTAAGAAGAAAAAAACAGATGTCGGACTGAGTATGTGTGTCCCTCCTTGCAGATAGCCCCAGAAGAAGGCATTGTCACACTTGATTGTTAAAGTCAATGAGTATTTTTGAAAGAAAGGGTGGGTTCCAGAGCATGGCAAATGTAGGCATCTGACCAGAGCATAAACAGCAGGGAACACCAAATTAATTGTCAAACAAAAAATCTGGACATACTGCACCGTGGGCAGGGGGCGGCAAAATTGCCCTTCACCTGAGGCAGAACAAATACATGCATCATCCTTGTTTGAAGCCAATCCACAGAAAACCTGGGACCCTAATTTGGCTTGGCAGTGAACCTTGGTTCCCCACCATATATGAGCATCGCCAAAATGAGTTGTTGTTGCTGGATGAACAAATCTCCAATGGGGCAAAAAGCTTGTCCAAAACAAACGGTATCCGTCATTGTATCAAAGATCGAATGAGGATGCTAAACAATAGCAATTTGGGTTTATTCATTAAGCATTGCAGGCCAGAATGTGTAGACATATCACCGGGAGTCTAGCAATGGCAAAATGAGCAAATTGCTTTAATAAGAGGACAGTTGAATGTCCTGGTGACATAGGTGTGCTGCCAATGTGACGCGTAAAAATTACCAACACATTTGGGGTGTCATACAACGACTGAAAGGGATCATTTTTTATAGGTAGCTGTGACCCTCCATTACAAAAGGGAGAAATAGCTGAGGCTCTGCCAAATAGGAACACGTACGTATGCATTAACAACCTGCCGGCTGTACAGTTAGTAACTTCAACAGTAAACCGAATAAAACCCTGAAGGTTATGATTGGGTCTTATGCTCCAACTAGCCATTTTTATACTATAAAATTGCCAGAATACGTACTTTAGCAGAGGAAACCATCTAGTTAGGCCTCAATGGCACCCGCAAATCAAGAAACGTTTTCACTTGTTTGCTTGAAGAGAGCGATTAGTTTGACGTCTTGAGATAGGTCAGTTCTGGTACACAGTACCAGTTCTGCTAACCTGGTTATATTCAACTTTAAGAAGAATCGATTCTGAGGGATTTGGCAGTAGCCTGATAATGAACTACATGGAGTTAGAACACTGTTGAAGTCCTCCAATAAAAACCGGCAATGGCTTGGTTTGATCAAAGGTTGCTTATATTTTTGAGGAACAGGTCTTCCTTCCGTTGGGATACTTAACGGACAGCATCTGGGCTCAACAGTTAATTTTCTGTTGAACAATTAAAGGTGCTCTTTTCACCAAATATGTTTCTCCCTCTAGTTAAGTTTAATTGAACCCTTATAGGTGTATTTAAGTCCAGAAAAAGCCAAACAAAACTCCCAAAATGAGAGCTAGAAAATGCAATACTTTCACAGATCGTACTATGTTTAAAGTGTGAATTTCTGTTTTGGAGCCTCAGGAGGCTTTTTAAAACTTCCTTATGGCCAGATTTCAATCCTCCACTAAGTGTGGATAGATGAGGACTATAACAATTACGAGCGGCTGAGCTTCCTTTTTTTTAAATCTTAGAACCTAAAATTTGAAATAATTTTGTTGTCATGGAAGACATTCACTGACAACATTTTAAGCCTGGCAGTATTTTAATTTACTTCCATTTGTTTTTTTAAACACACATGCCACTATGAGAAGTCCTTTGTTTGTACTTTGGTTAACAGGCTCTCACTGGCTGGAGAGACCCATTGTAGAGTGAGGTGAGAATCTAAGGAGGAGAGGAAAAGGCAGGATGCATATTATAAACAAACCGGTAAATTCAAAGCAGTTCTCAGTTATTCCTGGGTGGGGAGAAACGAGGAAATGAGATGGGACTGCATGGACACACATAGGAGGATGAGAGGCTGGCTCTACAGTGTCACCTGCTCTCACACTTGAATATTTCTGACTCACTAGCAGCTTCTAAGGCCCTTCTGGTTCCATTACTGGACTGAGAACATTTTACGAGCAAGCAAAGGAGCACAGTAGACTCCTGACGCTGTACAGTTTGCTTTTTTAAAGTAAGTTTGATTTTAATGTAAGTATTTTCTGGGTAAGCATATCAGAAAAACACGTATATTTATATATTTGTTTTGAATGGGCTTTGTACAACGGTCCTTGGAGAAATACACAAAAGAAAATGTGAGCTAGCACAACTGTTAGTTTAAAACAGCAGTGAGGCAAAAAATAAAAAGCTGTTCTATGCATGGTTTGAATAATTATTTGATATCAAGGCTAATAATAAAGTGTTATTTATATAGCTCTTTTTTTTATCCAAAGCGATTTACATAGGACCTTTTTATATACATTAATATTATTACCAATCGAAATTGGTACTCCCTTTATCGAACTAGGAACGATGAAAGACTGAATAGACCTGCATAAAACACAGATAACAGCCACAAGCACTTAACCCGTTGAGCCATCTTACCGGCCAATACTGTTGCAAATAAAATTTATTACAAAATGGTATTTTGAAGTCCAACCGTATTTAGATTTAGGAGATGGGCGGGTCTCTTTTCAGCGCAAACATTTAATATATGAATACTCTGTTGCAGTGGGTTTCGATGTGTAGCAGCATAGCCGCTGGGTTACTGTTACTCTATATACAAAAAGAATTAAAGAAGAAGCAAACAGATTTTCCATTAAGTAAGTTCATGCGGCAACGAACATCCATCTAAACATTTCAAAAGCAGCATTTCATGGAAAACCTTAACTTTGCTTTTGAAATGAAAATGTTATTTTGGCATATGAACGCTTTTTAATTTGAAATCCATCAAAGCCTGAACATCAATTTTTGCTAAGCCTTTTGAATTGATTTGCTTGCAGTCGTGGCGAAGATAGGAAAATTAGCCCTACGACAAACTCGTAGCTTGAACACGAGGAGGACAACGGAAGAGGAGTCTTAAAGCATGCACCATTAACTGGCCCTTTACTAACTTTTTACTATTTACTGTTTCCGCAGTTATAGGAAAAACAATAAGAACAATTTGCAACCTGCAAAGAACGAGGTGAACTACAAAACGCAGGAAGTCCTTTTTTTATTTTTATTTTTTTACAAACAAACGTGCACTTTTCTTCAAAATGTTGTTGTGATAGGTTAATTGGATGGAGATAGGGTTAAGAGAAATGGAACCAGAGTTGCTCATTCTCATTAATGAAAGCTCAGCTGTTTACAGTAAACATTCACTGCATCCCCATTGCAACCATTTCAAAACATTTCATCCAATCAAAAAGTCTGAATTAAAAAAAGTAATGTGTAAATGATTGGCTAGTTCAATTGCAAATTCTTTCTCGTTTCGAGAAATTGAAATTGAGTAGATTACACAAAGAGGAAATTTACAATGAACAATGGAGTAAATTCAATGAGTTTTATGACTGATGTTCTGTCAGATGTGTTTTTTTTTGGGCAGTGAATGGTGGGAGGGGAGGGTTGTTTGTGGTGTCTTTGATGTTGTATTTTTGTTAGTTAAGTTTAAAAGTGCTGTTTAGGATAATTGGTTAGTGGTGAATTGGCAATTAAGGTTTGTAGAGTTTTTTTCCCTCACTGTATTTGCCTTGATTTAGTTATCACATTTGATATTTTGTTATGCTCTATTTGTTCCATTTTTGATTGTTCTGAATTGTACTTATTTTTGAATAACCTAAATAAAGAGTTAAAAAAAAAAAGTCGGAATTAAAAAGAAAAAAGCACATTTCTGCTAACACTGCACCAGTGTACCTGTGTACCTCATGGTCCATTGAAGGTGAGATCGAAGAGGTAGAATGCAGTCTTCCTCTTGGCCACTGGGAACGGAGATGTGCTTTTGGATAATGAAGGGTAAGGGATACTGAAGTGGCGGAAGAAGGATGTGCTAGAAAATAAATCTTCTCTGCAAAACCCAGGTTCCTTACATCACGTTGAGTCTTAGTATCAGGGACCTGAGGAGGGAGTTGTTTGGTGGACCGGGGTGGGAGAATATGGAGACCATCTTGTGGTATGGTATGTATGGGTGACATATGGGCCGCTGAGAACATCTACCCACCTCCCTAGATTTAGCTTTGTTCAAACAGTATTAATTGTGGTGTCGCAATCAGGTAAAGGTAGGGCTAAGAGGGAGATTATTTAAGTTTGCGATTCAGGTCTTTGGTGGGAGGGTTGGATTGAGCGTGCGTAGCAAGAGATGAAATGGCTTAAAGAGGGCAGTGGTCATTAATTCAGGGCTTTTCTTAGCTCATGGGCAGTATATACCAACACTATGGTTGCAACATTAATCTCCCCAGAGCTAAAATGTAACAGTACTAGTGCCTCTGTATAAAAATTACTTTTTCTTACAGTATTGTGTGTGCATGTCATTTTGAAAATGTGGGTGGATGAGTGGGATGCCCCTACACAGTCCGGCTTCCTGACCCTAAATCACAAATACAATTGTTACATCTTTAAAATGCTTAATTGTTTAAAGATATTATACTGAAATCCTGTAGGAAGCAAGCTCTCTTTTTTCACAGAAGGCAATGGGAGGATTCTGGTACAGAAAGCACATCATGCACGAAAAAAAATCAAATGAACATTAAATAATAAACACATTTCAACAATGTAAAATGTATCCATTTATTTGAATAATCGAGGTCCAATCATTACCATGAGGTTGTATAGTGGAAAGCATTGGAGGGCATTGCTCTCTATGTAGCATCTCCTTTGGCTTAAGAGTGGACTTCATGCAATAATCAAGAGAAACCCAACAGCTTACAGTAAGTTCCCGGACTAAACCAACCTGTCTGACGGTGGAAAGGATACATTCTCCTCATACATATCCCCTTCTAAACCAAGGCTGCTCCAGCTACTGCTGTTACCATTACTGCCAGGGGAAGAAAAGAACAGAGCTGAACAAAAGCTCACAAAGCAGGGCAACCCTTATTGTGGTCCACAGATCGCACAAAATTCCAAACTGTGATGAAAAAAGAACAATGAGGGCAGAGGTACTACTGAAACACAGAACAGGGAACTAACATGTGTAAAAGTCTTCAGACATTATAAAAAAATAAACTAGTGTTCAGTTGCTTTTGTAATGTGCTTATTGTTGTAGAATTACCTTTATGGTGGCTCCAGTACTTTTAGAAAATGATTGCTAAATAGAAAAAGCAACTGCTCAACCCCGGCTTCAGGTCCTATCATGAGGAGGAAAACTTGAAAAACGCATGCATCTTTCCTTGATCATCCATCCCAAGAGTAATGGCATGCACAGTCACCCGTGTGGATAAACAGCAAATCTCAGCTTGGGAACTTCCTGTTGAAAGCATCTGATACTTCATTAGGACTAGTGTAATAAGCACTAAAGGCGTATGTGTTTGGAGTACCTTGAATGCTATTACAGCAAAAATACAGGACGCAATCCAATACATCAAAAAGCCCCATATATCTTTTTTTATTTTGTATTGATTGTATATGGTTAAAAAAAATTCAACCTTTACAATTTCATTATACAAAATACAATATCAATCAAAATTAAAACCTTAATGTCACAAAACATGAAATAAGTATATACAACTTGTATATAAACATCACTTACATAGCAAATATTTTATGGGTATTAAAAACAAATTCTTCATTAAAACCCATATACATAAAATTCAATGACCTTCAACATTTCATACATTTTAAAATGCTGTCAAAAATTAAGGAGAACATTCCATCAACCGTTTATTCTAAACATAGAGATGTTTTTAAACTTCTCAAAAAACCAGTCACTGCTACTCTCTCATAAGTGGGATATCCACTTCAACACCTTTGCCAAAATGCATTACAATCAGTAGACCCCTCCTGAAAAATCTTTTTTTAAACTGAGTACTAAGTGCTCTCAGCGCCTTATAGTGGATTACATGGAATAAAACAAACAAACAAACAAACAAACATGATGGTTCAGAATTTCCAGCTCAGGTTTCTCATGACAAATTCGACAGAAGGAATCCTCCTGGGCAATCATATTAGTTCTACGGAGAATTTCCCTAGTAGGGAACAAATTCCATCTAAACCTTAAAAATTCTTCCCTAAAATATTGATCGGGAAGATTCTCAAGTATGGTGCAATAACACCCAGCTGTTTGTGTTCAAACTTTAGATGGAATAACAATGAATAACCATGGAACTTTTTTTTATTGTTGGGAGGGGTCAGAAATGTGAGGCGGACAACTTTGTGAAGATTTTTCAAAAGATGCCATTTTATTAACTCAAAAGGTTGGATAAACACCTCATTATCCCTACCCTGATGAGGATTTCCCTGCCTAAAAAAACTAAAGGAAACACTCTAATTCTGTCCCTCATACTCACATACAACAACAACTCAACTAGTTACAATATGGTAGTTCAAAACCAACAAACAGAGCAGTTACGTTTGCATCATAATAGCGGTCTCTCCTTATACTCTTGTGTAAATTCCTCTTCCCCAGATTCAACCAGGATTCTGTTCAACAGTTCAAATAGAATAAGCAAATCCTGTCTCGTAACAAAGTTCCAAAGCAGTTCTTTTGATTCCAACTTGACAACAAAAGTTCCAATACTTGACAATTGTTACAACATGGTTTTTCCTCTTCCGACACAAAGCTCAAAACAATCTTCGTATAAACCAAGAACATTTCCTTAGTTCATCAGGATTAACAGAAATTGCGCCTCATCACAAGTTGAGCGTTATAACGGCGGTATATGCGCCGGGATACTGCCCAACCCTATTAGGGTTACTGCAACTAGGTCCGGCACAATTTGCGCCAGATCCAGAGTTGCAGTGGCACTGTTAATCCCCATTTATTCCGACTGCATATGACTCAATGGGGCATTTTAGTGCTATTACCGCCAGCAGTAATAGTACCAAAAATAGGCGGAAAGGTGAGGTTTTTATCACTGGTGCTCAGAAATTCAAAGTGCCCAAGCGAATAAGATCGCAACCTTACAAAGCAAAATCTCTAGCAAAAAATCCTCCCTCAATGTCACTCTTCACCCAAAAATCCCGGACAAACTCACGTTCACAGCTATCACCCGCTTCAAGTTCTCCAAAGTCAATACACTTGAAGTTGAAAAAATCATCTTATCCTTGAAACCATCCAACTGCCAAGGAGATATGTGCCCAGCACAGCTTCTCGAAGATGCTGCCCGCAAACTCTCCCCCTTCATTACGAAACTGATTAACGCCTTCCTCGCCACCGGCTCTATTCCTATCAATCTAAAACAATCTTGGGTACGACCACTACTAAAAAAAACTACACTTGACCCAGCCACACCCACTAACTACCGACCCATAACAACTGTCCCTTTCCTACTGAAAATTCTGGATAAGGTTGCCTATGTACAAATACAGAAGCACCTGGAAGACCACCACCTATTAGGATCCAGACAATCAGGGTTCCGCCCTCAACATGGGACTGAAACCGCACTCATTGACTTAAAGGCACAGCTCGACACACTCAGAGACAATGGACAAGCTGCCCTACTCCTACTCCTCGACCTATCTGCTGCTTTCAACCTGGTCGATCATTCTGTCCTATGCTCACACCTCCACTCATCAGCACACTTCTCTACTGAGGCTATCACCTGGATCACATCATTCCTCAATGGCAGAACTATGAGAGTCTTCTCTCTCACTGCTGCAGCAGACCCCATACCTATCACTTGTGGTGTACCACAGGGATCCTGTGTCTCCCCTACTCTGTATAATATATTTACCAAGCTCCTTTTCGATGATCTGGATCATCTCGGTATCACCTACACTAACTATGCAGATGATACCCAGATCCTCCTTCCGCTTTCTGGAGATTATGGAAAGGATTTGGCCTTGCTAAATAGGGTATACATCATCATCCAGGCATGGATGGCCACTCATGGACTATGCCTGAATGATGATAAAACAGAGCTTATCATCCTAGGCACCACCTACAGCCTAAAGAAACTGGGCCCGGCATACAATTCCTTCATGATTGATGGGAATAACATCACAGTCCGACAGGAGGTCAAAACATTGGGATTCTACCTGGATTCTAATTTCTACTTTAAAAAACAAGTGAGCTCCCTAGCATCTTCCACGGCATACACATGCAAATTAATCCTCACAGCCAAACCATTTCTTTCGGACAATAGCTGCCTTACACTTGCTAGAGCCCTCATATTGTCCCGCCTTGACTACTGCAACGCCCTCTACCTGGGATCATCCAAGGCCACTACCAGCAAGATACAAATCCTCCAGAACAACACTCTTAGAGCAGCTCTGGGCATCTCTAGAAGAGAACACATAACAGGATTCAGCCAACAGAACAACTGGCTCTCCACTAATGACAAAATCCTCTTAAAAATGGCATCTCTCACCCACAAAGCTCTCAATAATGCTGCCCCAACCTACCTGGTTAATAGATTTCCCAGATAATCCTCCTTACGACTCGTAAGAACGGCATATAAAGACTGCCTATCCATTCCCAACTACAAAAATGCCACCATAGGGGGAAACAGCTTGCCCGTAAAAGCAGCCAAGTTGTGGAACTCATTGCCTGCAAACCTCAGAATGGACCTGCCCTACCAAAACTTCTGCTCCAAGGTAGTTTCATGGCTGCAAACAGAGGCCCACTAGGACAATACATGCTGCAACACCAGCACACACTCTATCCACGTGTGCTTACCTGTCTACTTGTATATAATGCCCGTCTACCTCACTGCTTCTTTGTATATAACATTGGTTTACATTATTGCCCTACGTATATGTATTTTTATGATGACTGCAACTAAGCTTTGAAAATTCCTGTAAATGCTGCGCCCCGATACCTCTGGGTACCCTTGCACATTATAAATAATAAAAACAAACAAACAAAACCAGCAAAAAGCTGGAGGTAAACCTCCCACTTTCTGCCCAAACTCGGGATTGGGTGGAGTGGTAATGCGGCAGTAATAGCATTACCACCACATTTTTACCGCTTCACTCAACCCCTGATAAGGCCCATTGTCTTTGTCAGGATTATTCTGCAACAAACAGCTTGCTATGACATTGTTAGAAAATTCTGCAGCAGTTCACGCAAGACTTGTTTCAGCAATGTGAGTTGGTCAGGATGATTCTGTAACATTTCACAAAGACATCTCTGTGGTTCTACCACTTCTTCACAACTTTTCACCACCACATCACAGTACTTCATCAACTTCCACCTGGTCCACTGACCTGCCAGGCCTACAACGATAAAGTTCTCTGATCTGGTGTACTCTCCTGCCAGGCCAGAATATACTGCTAAATACAAGTACTTCTGTGGTAAAGGTTAGCTTCCAACACATTAGCAATGTCTCTTGCTTCACAACATCAAGTTTAAGAATGTCTTCAGGGAAAACAAGAAGAACAAGTTACTTATCTTACCTGCTAACGTTCTTTCGATGGGATGTTCCTCCAACGTATTCCACATCTTTAACAGTAATGGCCACAGCTGTGCTGATTCTGAAAACTTTTTCGGCGTAGGCGTCCTGCATCGATGACGTCAATACGTTGTCCCTCGAGGGCCTCCGTCGATGGTCGACGTCACCGGATGTTATATCTAGGACGCACGACACCCGTAGCCTCAATTGTAGTTTTTTCCCCAGAACGTGTGGCACCAATCTCCTGCCAGTAGGACTGCAGAAAGCCATGCGGAAACGTAAGCTGCAATCGCATAAGAAATTCTGTAGCGGGGCAGGCTGGGAGGGTACGATGTGGAATACGTCGGAGGAATATCCCATCGAAAGAACGTTACCAGGTAAGATAAGTAACTTGTTCTTCAGGGGGATTGTGTCCTCTGACGTATTACACATCTTTGACAGACTCCCAAAGCAGTACCGACGTACGGAGGTGGGAAAAGAATTTATACGTTCATCAATTTAGAATGCCCAATCAAATTGCTGAATATAGGACTGCCTTACCAAAGGCCAAATCTTGCCCATGGGTAGAGTCCAGGGAATAGTGTCTCACAAAGGTATGGACAGAAGCCCACGTGGCTGCTTCACAAATGCTGTGAATCGGGACGCCCCTCTGTAGAGCCGTGGAGGCAGCTACACCCGTATTAGAGTGAACCTGTAAGCCTACTGGAGAGTCTTACCCGCCAATCGGTAACATTCAGAGATCGTCAAAATTATCCATCTGGACAATGTCTGCTTTGAAACAGCCTGACCTAAATGCCTTCCAGCATAACCAACAAAGAGCTGGTAGTCCACTCTGACTCGGGACATCCGTGAGAGATAGAAATTCAAAGCTCTCCTAGGATACAACCTATGGAGCCTCTCCTCTTCCTTACCAGGATGCGGAGGAGGATAAAACGCCGGAAGAATCACCTTCTGGCTTAAATGAAATTCCGACACAACCTTCGGAAGAAAAGAAGGACGAACCCTAAGGACAACCCTATCCTTATGGAAACACAATGAAAGGTGGCTTGGCGTAAAGTGCTTGCAACTCACTCACTCTATGTGCGGAAGTAATCGCAACTAAAAATACAGTCTTAAAGGACAACAGTCTCAATGGGCAAGAATGTAAGGGCTCAAACGGAGCTCCCATTAGGAACTTTAAAACCAAATTCAAATCCCATCCCGGCACCTGGAAAGGCGACAGTGGAAACACATTAGTTAGCCCTTTCAGAAACTGTGAAATCAAAGGGATCTTAAAATAAGAACATTCCTCAGATGAGCGCTTAAATATTGACAGCGCCGCCAGGTAACCCTTAATGGTACCTATTTGCAGGCCCTTGTGGACTAAAGAAAGCAAAAAAGACAAAACCAAAGGAATGGAACATTGGAAAGGATCCACATTCTGTACCCTGCACCAGTCACAGAACTTCCTCCAATGGTCACGGTACAGGGATTTCGTTGCGGGCCTCCTGGCCGAAAGCAACACCTCCATCACGTCTTCGGGGAGGTCCCAATCCTTATAAATCAGCCTTTCAGATACCAAGCATGAAGACTGAGAGACTTGACCTCTGGTTGGAGAACTCAAGCCCCCTCCTTGAGAGCAGATCGTCTTGGTAGGGAAGACAACGGGGAGGGCAGATGGACATGTCTAGAAGGTCCAGGCACCACGCTCTCCTGGCCCATGCCGGAGCAATGAGGATCATCCGGGACCCGAACCTCCGTAACCTCTGCAACACTTACTGAATGACAGGGACTGGAGGGAACGCGTACAGCAGTGGGAAGGACCACTCCACCACAAACGTGTCCCCTAAGGCTCCTCTTGGAGAAAATTCCCGCAAGCAGAATCTTTTGCACCTCCGGTTGACACTAGTGGCGAAGAGATCCACTTGTGGGGTTCGCCAAAGGGCGAAGATCTCCAACAGAACTTCCTGAGCCAGCTCCCACTCGTGAGAGACCGTGCTCTACCTGCTCAGAGCGTCCGCCGCCGCAATTTGGTCTCCGGCCAGATGAACTGCCGAGATTGAAATTTCCTGCTGGATGACCCAGAACCAGAGCTGCATCGCCTCCCTGCACAATGGGAGTGACCCTGCTGCCCCCTTTTTGTTGAGGTAGTGCATGGCCACAGTATTGTCCATCATAATCAGGACATTCTTCCCCCACACAGACGGCCGAAAGCCTTCAGGGCTAGCCTGACAGCCCGCAGCTCTAACAGATTAATGTGGAGTCTGGACTCCAACTGAGACCAACGGCCGCTGGCCGTCAACTCGTTGGCATGAGCTCCCCACCCCGTGAGGGATGCGTCCATCACGATTGTCACCTCCGGCCATGGTTGCCAAAACAGAGCACCCTTCAACAGATTTCCTTCGACGACCCACCACAGAAGGTCCAGGGCGACCGAGGGCGGAATCTGAACGGGATCCGACATCCTGCTAGAGAACTGCGACCACTGCATTTTGAGAACCCACTGCAGAGATCTCATCCGCAGCCTGGCCTCTGGCACCAGGAAAAAGCAGGATGCCATGAGGCCGAGCAACCTCAAGAACTCAAACGCCGGGAGACTCTGGGCACGTTGAAATTTGTTCACCAACTGCAGAATGTGATAAGCCCTCACCTGGGTAGGCGAAAACAGCCCCAGGGATGTGTCGAGCACTGCTCCAATGTACTGAAGCCGCTGGGTAGGTGTCAAATGAGACTTATTTAAATTGAGGGAGAAGCCCAGCTTGTGAAGGGAGTGGCAGGTGACGTACAGATGATCCAGGACTTGCTCGGGAGAGCGCGCCCTGATCAACCAATCGTCCAGGTAGGGGTAGACGTGAATCCCCCCTTTCCTGAGATACGCTGCCACCACCACCATCAGCTTGGTGAAGACCCTCGGGGCGGAGGTCAATCCGAACGGCAGGACCCAAAACTGAAAATGCGAGTCGCCAACCGTGAACCTCAGGTACCTCCTGTGCTTGGGATGAATCAGCATCCTTGAGGTCGAGAGACACCAACCAATCCTGAAGTTGAAGGGCCTGGAGGACTTGAGAAAGAGTAACCATCTTGAACTTGTCCTTCCTGAGGAGCTTGTTCAAACCATGCAAGTCCATGATGGGTCTCAAGGCACCGTCCTTTTTCGGGATCAAAAAATATGGGGAATACCATCCCTTGTTCCTCTCCGCTACAGGCACCAGTTCTATGGTGCCTTTCTCCAGCAGGGACAGGATTTCCTGCGCAAGGAGTGGATCCGGACGCTTCAAAGAGAGCTTCCCCGGTGGATTGTTGTGAGGCCTCTGCCGGAAGGGAAGACAGTAGTCGTGGGCAATGATCTCCAGAACCCACACATCAGAAGTAATGGCCCGCCATTCTACAAGTTGCTGCCCAGTCTTCCCCCAACCGGCGAACCATGGGACATGGCCGCATGACTGAGCTGATGCAGCAGTGCCTGAGGGCAAACAGGCAACTGCCCAAGCGGCTTTGGCACCTCAAGTACCTTGCTTTCCACCTCTGGTACTCCTACGGTGGCCCCTTTGACTGGCGGCTCCTCTCGATCCACGAAACGAAAAGGCGGAGGTTGGCGTACTGCAGCGCTCAAAGACTTTGCTGCAGCTTTGGAGGTATGCAAACTCTCAAGGCTCTCGTCAGCCTTGCTGCCAAAAAGATGGACAACATCAAAGGGCATGTTGAGAGGCCGGGATTGCACATCAGGAGCACACCCAGACTTCTGCAACCACGCAAACCTGCGCATCACGGTGCTTGCCGCCATGGACTGGCTGACACAGTCAGCCATGTCCAGACCCGACTGAACGGATTCACACATGGCATCCTTGCCATCTTGGACGAGAGCTAGAAAACCATCCCGTTCCTCCCGTTCGGGAATATGTTCAGCTGCCAAAGATGCACAATTCCACAAAGTGTGAGTGAATCTTGCCTAGGCACAAACAGAGTTGGCTGCCTTTAAAGCCATACCCCGATAAGAAAATACCTTCTACGCCCAACCATCAAAGCGCTTGTCGTCCCTATCAGGAGGGATGGTAGGGTACCCAGCCTGCTTCGCTGAGGCCGTAGCCGCCTGCACCACCAAACTCTCCGGAGTGGGGTGCGTTGACAAGTAGCAGGGGTCACCACTGGCTGGACAGTATTTTTTCGGAAGTGACTTATTCACTGCCGGGAGACTCTCCGGAGCAGTCCAAACTGCCGCCACCCTTCTTTGCAAAGCCAAATGAAACGGCAACACCCGGTCAGTGGGTGGACCTTGGTCCAGTATATCTGTCATGTCATCCTGCAGAAAATCAACAGGTGGCACAGACCACCCCAAGTACTCAGTCACCTTCGACATGAGACGCCTATACGAGGATTCGGCATGTGTACCAGGCTCAGGCCTGCCATATTTAACCTCCGGAGAGGTGTCAAGACCACTGGCGTCATGTAAGGACTGACGTAGGTCTTCCATTTGACTGTGACCAGACAACAGGTCATCAGGGACCTATGGAGGCACAACCCCCTCCTCATCCAACCCTTCTTCCACCTCTGAAATGTAATCCAAAGGCTGGAATAAAAACATCCTGTGGGGATGACCAGAAAAGGGCTCAAAAATAGGCCTCACTGACTTACTGAGAGCCTTCCTCAGAGTTTCCACAGCCCTCCCAAGCACCTCCGGTAAATTCTCCTCAAAAGGCATCGAGGGCACCAATGAAATTGGCGTCGACGTCGACCGAGGCGGTGATGACTTCGACAACTGCTTCGAGGCTGGAGCCCCGAGAGTGTCCTTCTACGGCCTCGGCGCCAATGGCGTCAACGACTTCTTCGGAGCCGGAGCCTCGAGAGAGTCCCTCGACAGACACGGCGCCAATGGCATCAATGTCTTCTTAGAATGCCTCACAGGTTCCGACGGTCTCGAGGGCGTCGAGGATCCGGCCCTGGCACGGCGATCAACCTTGTCCGATCGGGACCTCAACAGCTCCCGATGATCGCGACGATTGCCCGTGCCCAAAGGCGTGCGAGCGGTGGCTCTAGCTCATTCCTTGCCGGCTTCTCTCGAAGGCACAGATGGAACGGTGCCCTGCGATTTGAAAATCGACATCATCTGCTGGCGGAATGCGAACCATTCGGCTGGCGATGAAGACTTGGTGGGACAAGTCACCCGCCGTCTGGCGGAGTCCTCCGTCGAGGACGGGGGGGGAGGTGACTGGTGATGGTGCTTCCGAGAAGAGGCAGAGGAATGACAGGACCTACTCCGAGACCGAGACCCCCTGGACTTTCGCCGAAGCAGAGAGTCACCCTCGTGTCGTCTGTCGAAAGCCCAGCAGATTTCAACTTACGGGTTTTAGATACCCTACCTACCGATAATGTCTTCTTCCGCTCCCGCAAGGCCTTCGATGTCGAGGACTGGCAGTCATTGCAGTCGTCAGTGGCGTGGCTTTCGCCGAGGCACCAGAGGCAGACGTTGTGCGGGTCTGTGATGGACATTTTGGAACCGCAGTCCCGACACTTTTTGAAGCCCGACTTCAGCGCAGAAGAAGACAAAACATTTTCTCAATTCAAAGTACAAGAACCGAGCGCGCTGAGATTCCGAAGCGAACACGTTCGCGGAAAAAACAGAACTGAGGCTACGGGCGTCGTGCATCCTAGATATAACATCCGTTGACATCGACCATCGACAGAGGCCCTCGAGGGACAGCATATCGACGTCATCGATGCAGGACCCCTACGCCGAAAAAGTTTTCCGAAGCAGCACAGCTGTAGTCATTACTGTCAAAGATGTGGAATACGTCGGAGGACACAATCCTCTCGAATCACACATTTTAACTTGTCTTTTTATAGTTCTCTTTTGGCTTTGGCAATAGTTGTTTGCATTGGTTTCTCAGGTTATTGTCCCCTCTTGGTGCTGGCTATCAATCTGACCCACATACATATAATCACACCCTTTTGTTGATAAAGTTACTATTCCACTTGCTTCTTTTCAAGTTAGCTTGGTTTACAAAATAATGATTTATCTGCATTATGTCATTTCGGTATTCAAAAACACGTTTCTTTTTTAAATTTCACTCGGCTTGTATTGTTTCTAATGTTAAGGCACCCAGACTTGGTAAGCGAGCGGTTACGGAGTGCTCCGGTTTCACAAACTCTTAGTGAACTCACCAGGTCTGGCGTGTGCATCCGTTTGCTCCGCTGCCTCAAGGTCCTGTGCTGCTTCTCGCGGTCCAGCAACCTGCTTCCTTTGGTCTCATGCAGCCCATGCTACTCTAACAAGGGGCCCTCTCTGCTCCAAAGGCTCTCCAATGCTCGCCTGCCGTTGGAGACCACCTTACTTTGGTGAAAGCCTTTAAAATGTATGTTTCCCGCTGAGCAACCTCTGCAATTCCGGTTTTCAGAGGGAAAGCTTCCAACTCTGACACTTCCCACTGCACGACCTCTGCAATTAAGGGTTCTAGAGGAAAAGACCATCTCAGGACCGGCAACTGCTCGACACTCGACAGTGGTCCCCACGTCTCCTTTCCCCTCCAGATTCTGCTTCTGCTGCCACGCGGAGAGTTCATAACTACTCCACCTCCTACTGCTGCTCTTCTCCTGCTCCTTTCTTATGGCCTGCACCTGAGGGGGTCTTTTAAGCTTCCCATTATCCCTCAGGTGTGGGTTATTTCCACTAATTTGCTGCCCTTTGCAGTCCCGTGCCTCTGCAGCCTTCTTCTTCGTCCCAGTACTTTGGGAATTGTGGGACAGTCCACAATATAAAAATCAGTTTTTCTAACAGCTTCGATTTTAAAATATGAAGGTTAGGGCCACGGGGGCAGTTACAAAAGGATTTTCCCATTCTTCCTGACTTGCTTCCCCCCCCATGTGATCCTCCCGCAGAACACCACCCTCACGGTCAGGATCAAGAAGCGTCTGCCTTTCCCTGGCCACATGAGAGGGGTCCAAGGCTGGGATTTCTGGGGGAATCATGCTTGATTCATCACACTATATAACACCAATCCACTGAATACAATGCATGTATAACGCCCCCTGCATGTTCACAATGGCCCAAACTATTTTTCATCTATCTCAACGGTATTCCCACTGTGAAATCAATGCCTTCCTACTGTGTGGGCAGCACTGTAGATTCTAATAACCAAAGGAAGGTATCCAATGTGTGTCCAATGTCAGTTAATTCCAATATCACCAGGGATCTAGAGAGTCTTCAAATAAATAGCAGACCCTCAGTGCTAATTTAAGTTCAAATCATTTAATACTAACCAATATGTAAAAATAATACACCTCAAAATGCTCATATACACAGTTCTAAAAAACATACACAAAACCTTACAAACACAGGTGTTCGCATATGAAATATGAAAAAAATGTAAAACATTGAAATTAATCTCACAACATAGCGTATATTGTTCTTGAATATCATGAATATGCTTATAGTACTAGCCCAACTTGTGCAAGTTTCTGTCCTTTCGGCTGTGCTGGCAGACATTCATCAGGGGCAATTAGCACAACATATGTGTAACATATATAACATATTCTTATATTCTTTCGTCCTGGTCTCTAGGAAGACTCCCCTTAGCCGGAGTCTTAAATCTACTTGTTGACTTCGGCCAAAAACTTCTGACCTCTTTCATATTGACGTTACAGTCCACCATCCTCCTGTATGCCCTCTTATGAAATTGTCATCGCCTGATCCCTGGATGGTATACTGGGTCAGAAAATGCTTTCTTGACTGATTTTGTGTCACTGATGAGATCTGAAGAGTTGATAGAAATTAGCCCGGTGGACATATATCTTTTATCTCAGTTATAGAGACAACAGGAACCAAGTTCCCAACGTGGAGTCCCCTTTGAATATAATCCAACTCTGGAAGAATTTTTTTTTCCCCCAATATCCAATAGTACACTCTCTCCTTCAGATTCAAGGTAACAACAATACCAATATCCACAATGAGCTTTTAATCTTTGTACAGGGAATTCTCTGCAGGGGAGAGTATATTCCTATATAGGGCAAGTAATCTCCATTTAACTCTTACATGTAGTGATTTCAACCCCAGTTCATAACATGTAGCGGCTAAAGGGACTGCGCTGCGTACTCTCAGAAATGTATGCCACATCAACGCTTCTAATTTGTCAAAGTAATACAGAACCCATGGGCAATGCAATTCAGCTACATCCTCCATATATTATTTTTGGAATCACTTTTCCCTCATAGACAATGCTGGTGTAATAGAGAAAATGCTGTATGTTAAATTCACCAAAGTCTCTGCTTTCTGTTTCATTATTAGACTAATTAGTCTTTTCCGTGGCTGATTGCAGGTGGGGAAGCCCACATAAATTAAGTTATCCACCTGCATCAAAGCACTTTTCTCTAAGTAACACTTAAATACAGAATTCTTCTTTCCCTTAGTCAACTGGATAATCTTGGTTTTCCCAGCATTAATGAACAAGTAATTTTCTTTGGCAAAATCCGAAAAAAGCTGATAAAAGATCTGCAAACCTATTGGCGTACAGTCAGATAAAAGAAAATTGTTGGCATAAGCCAACCAGACGATTTTCAAAGTGCATCATTTAGGAGGAACGAAGGAAGCTAAATTAACGAAATTACCTACATCATATACATAAAGGTTAAAAAGGCAGGGGCCCAAAATGCACCCCTGCCTCAATGCTGAACTGGCCACAATTGTCCGAGATACAGCCGCCTTTGACATTTAATTGCACTTGAATGGCCGAAAATTCATGTAAACCAATAATTAACCTTTAAAGACCATCAGGGATGCCTCATATAGCCAGTTTTAGCCATAAAATATGTCAGATCAACTCGATCAAAAGCAGCTGAAGGTCTATCGATGCTGCATAAATATTGGGATACTTTTTAATCCAGACTGTCTTGAAGACACCTAATAACAAGAGCATTTAGATTAGTACTATGGCCCTTCCTAAAACCCATCTGGAATGTACTACGTTTACCCAGTCCATAAGCCCTGGGTTCCAAATGGGATAAAAGGAGGGCTGCAAAGACCTTGATATCTGCATCCATGACAGTAAAAGGGTGGTGGTATCTCGGATCGTTCTTTGCACGCCTCTTAAAAATATGGATCACATATGATGTACGCCAGGATTCTTGGAATGTTCCAGTTGAGGCAATTTCTTTAAAAAGGATATCTAGGATGGTAGACCAGGTTCTAGGGTCCCCCTGAAACAGCTTGTTGGAAAGTTGGTTTGGACCCGTGGCGCTAGAGTTATTGATTTTAAGTTAGGCCTCACACACTCTCCTGATCAACACTTAACAACTTATCCAATTCGCCCCTTACATTCACCTCAGTTATGCCCGAATTCCTACTCCAAACCAAGCCCCAGATATCAGTGTTCACTAAACATTACCACAGTTTGCAACAAAGAGAAGTGGAGCCATTACAATTACTTGGACAAACCCTTACATTTTTCATCTACAGGGCTGCCATACGAGAATATAAAACGCATTCACATGACTGGTTTTAGCCGTTAGGAAACACTACTAATAAAATAATCATTTAGTTGGTAGTCTACGAGAACCTAGAATGGGCATAATAGCCATCACGAATATCTCATCACAGATTGTACAGGCTGATTTATCAGCATGTTTAACTGATAGGTGAAATGTCATTGTGGCATAGGTTTCTCAATTGCAAGAAATGCATGCATTAACATTTTTTTGCCAAACTGCTGTTTTGATGAACTGTATCCTTTATTTTGAGTATTGTCACCACAATAACTATCGCCAACAGGTAAAGAGTAAAATGCATAGATAATGTACTGCACATCTAAGGGGCTAATCACAATTACCAATGCACAAACAGAGGATTGTACGGGGTATGCACCAAAATACAAACAAAAACAACATCTGCCATAGTGGAATTATTAGACACTGTTTATAAATACAAATTTATGAAGGACTTGAAGGGAAGGAATTTCCTCAACCAGAAATTAATTCTAGAGTCCGACTTCCCACCATAAAATAAGCAAATCACTGACATTTGGAGGTATTCTTGGTGACACTTTTGGCAAACTGGGTATTTTTTCAGATGTTAACAACCCATCGTAGACAACTAGGTTGTACTCCAGTTTGTGTAGAACATGAAGTAACTCATTCTGTTAGTCTGCCTCAACATTTGCCGCTTGCAAATGATAGCTGAAAAATGATAGCTGAAAAAAGTGAAAAGCGGTGGAAAGCCCCAGCTCAGATTTCCATGAACAGACTGATAACATGAAAGAAGGTAAAACATGCTTTAGAACATTGACGTTGGGTAGTCCATTGTCCCTTGAGAGACCAGGAGGAATGATTCCAGTACTAGATGCAGTACTTTGAACAGTAGAAGACAAACGTTTGGTATCCCACCATCCACTTATCCCAGCATATTTACCAAGGGAATCCTGCAGCAGACTCCACCCCTGAACCCCAATGAGTCAGAGGTTATGCGGAAACTGATGGTTCGGACTAAAATGATCAACTATACAGAATATTGAAATCTCAAGCCCAAAAGGCAAAGGCAACAGAATACATGAAAATTAAAGGTGGAAGCAAAGCTGCGCGCAGCAGCACCCCCTTGCCGACATCAGTTGAGGCCTTGCGCATCCTCAAATCCTCTCATGCTCAGGATTGCCACTCTATATTTCATGGCAGGATTTAAGGAGTGAGTAGGCCAGGTTGTCCTGTAGAAGCTAGTGGTCTCTAAAACCTGCTCTCAGTATCTTGCTTCTTTTCAAAATATTTATTTAATATTTGTAAAGTGCATCTTTCACCCAAAGCCATCTTGATGCTAAAAGAGACCAAAGAAAATGTTTAAATTGGTTTAGCGAGTGCATTGGAACAGAAAGATTTTCAAAGCTGTCCTGAAGACTTGAGATGGAGAGAAGTGACATCTACTTTGTGTCCTCCACTTTGTATCTTAGTATATCCCAGTGCTTCTTGTGTTTTGCGTGGCAACATCATGGTGTATCTGCTGCCAGATGGCACATCAGCCTTGCATCATGGGTGGCCTTCTGGAACAGAGATATTGAGGTAGGCCCTCTACCCCTTGATGTCTTGCATGACCAGGTTAGCTTGCTATGCTGTGACAGTGTGGAATTCCACCTACTCTTTAGACCTATGACAGAGCACAACATTAGGATGCCTATCACTCTCATATTTGGTCTCCATTTACTTGTGGCTGTCATCTTATATTTGTTTGAAGACTCAGTCACCCTCAACAACTTGGTCAATCACTAAGTGCGTGCCTTTCTCCTGGTTTGCACATCTACCTAGTCATGTGATAATTTCTCTCCTCACTGCACCCAAAAAATACCCTTACACACACTCACTGCACACCTGCACTACATCCAGGCAATCATTGAAATTATTTAACCTTACACTCACCGTTTTAGGGAACAGTTTCCCACTATGGTGATAGAGAATTTAGGTAGCTCAATTGTTGTCATGAAATGTTTCCTGCAAGAGCTAATGGCATGAAAGAAAATGTTGGAAAACTGTCTGGAGCTTGATGATGCAAATAAGCTTCAGACAGTTAAGATTGAGGTGTGTGTCTTAAGGCTCCTTGCAACATGCAAGTGGCTTGCATCAGGCAATGAGGTCTCTTGATGAGCTTACTTCATGTAGGTGTGTTGCATTGATATTGATAAAGGCCAGCATGATGGCAGTTGGCCCTAAGAGTGATGAGGTGGCAGTGTGAGTGAGGCACTTCTGATGTTTATCCAGAAACCAATAAAGGTTGCTGGGAAGATTAGAGTTTAGAGAAACAGGAGAGTGATTTTAACAGCTGGGAGTACTGCAGGCAACAGAGGCAACTGGAGCGAAGACAGCATGCCAAAGCCTGTGGGAAGAGGGGGTTTGAGGAGACCATTGAGGATGAGCACCTCCCTTTGAAGAACGAACTGGCTGGCCTATCTGGCAGATTCTCTAGTTTGTTTTGAGTGTCTCCCGGTGCCAAGCTTCACAGACATTGGGTCCGTTGGGTGCTGAAATTTAGGGGCAAGCCGCAAGTCCCATCAAAAGACTGCACATGAGAACCAACCCTAAACTTCTAAGGGTCTAAGCATGCAGAGTGGACCATAAAAGATTACATTTTTGTTATAGCAGTGGGCAGTGCAGGTGCATCTACAGAATGAGCCCCAGTAGAGTGGTACTGTTTGGAATTATTGCAGTCCATACACAGTGCCTACAGTGAACTGGCACATCAGTTTCTGCTGCTCACCCTGCTTGCGCTGCAAAAGGGGGCAAGGAGGCAACAAAGTAACAAGACACACAAAGTGCTCGAGCTGGGGCTAAGTGTAACTGTAGAGGAACAAACCGTAAAACAATCAAGAAGTCGCAAGCAAAAAAATATATGGGGAGACTGGTGTCGGTTGAAAGCAACACACTTATGAGGACTTATTTGGGGTTTGTAAAACAGGAGATTGGGATGATGAGGCTCCCACCACCAAAGGAGATTTGAGAATGCTCTTGACGGAAATTAAACTGACTAGCTCCATTATAAAAATAGTTTTGAAATGAACGATATATGAAGTTAAGGAGGGAGTGCAGGACATTGATGAGAGGGCTGATGAAGAGTCAGCATGTGATCTCCAACAATGGCACAGTGATGGCTAACTACATTTGATCCATGGAAAGCAGATCCACATCCTTCGAGGTAAGCAGGAGCATTAGGAAAATTACTTAAGATGCGACAACCTTTGAGTCCGACAGACTTGAAGGTAGAAGAAAAAGACAATTTGGAACCTTATTTGCAGGATATTTTCAAGGTACATATGTAGGGGTCTCCTACAACACTTTTTGAAAAGAGGGACATTATTATCAAGAGAAAAGGGAGCTTTTATGTAAAGCCAGGAAACATCATTCTATTGAACGCATTACCACACTACCCAGGTTTTTTTCTGAATTTGGTTCAGACAATGATAAGGAGTAAAGAAATGTGCCCAACATTTCTTACAAATGTATAATTTCCTATGGTATAGAAAGGGCCACCCATTTATGCCCATCCTTAGTAGACTATCTTTCATAGTATTCAGGTGGTAGGGCAACACAATTCTAAATCAATTGAGGAAGAAAGGTAAGGGTACAAGCCAGGAAAGCGCAGGAGGTCCAGGCTCACCGTAGAACGAACTAAAATCCTTTAACAGATTAAACTGAATGGGAGCAGGTTTGAAGCGGAAAACACAGCAAGAGCAGGCTAGAAAAGATGACTGTCACTACTAATGGCGTTAGATTAATCAGAAAGCTGGGGCAGAGAACTAGCCACAGGGAATCAGTGACTTACTTTGATGAATGATATTGTTAATATAGTTAGAGAGAGAGAGAGAGACAGACAGACAGAGAGAGGGAGAGAGATAGAGAGAGAGAGAGAGAGAGACAGAGAGAGAGAGAGAGAGAGGATGGAGCTCGGAAAAGTGTCAGGAAGGCAAATTTGTTTGTTTATAGTTGGAATGTTATTTTGTGTAGCCTGTTGGCTAACTAGAATGTAGATAGCTGTATAAAAGCAAATAATACAGCAATAACATTTTACACGGTTGTAACATGGAGTGAGAAAGTCAAACTACCCTGTTACAAATAGGCTGCTACACACAACATCACACAACATGTGGGCTGACATCTGCTTATAGATGCTCATCACTGGAGGATCAACGTGGGCTGCAATGTAAACACTTGCCATGCCAATATTTATCTTTTTATCTTAATGACAAAAGCAATATGTAGTGGACCACATTTCGACCTGGTAGTGTTCAGTATTCCTAGGGATGAGGGACATCGGGAAGTCATGCAGCGCTTATAAGATAGCGAGAAGAGCATATTTCCTCCATGCATGCTATCAATGAAGAACCAGGGCAGTTCGTCAGCACTCCTTCGAGTGCACAATTTCACAAAGGGACCTTGCTATTGTAGTTCAGGTGGCAATGCAATCGAAGCTCCAAGCAAAGCTAGATCGGGAGGTCGGGTTTCCGTTTTTAGTAGAGGATTGAGAACAAAACCGTAAGTAAGTGGCACTGATAGTTTGGGCTTAACAGATCTCGAGATCTAACCAAGAGGGATTATGCCTGTTTTTTCCACATACACAGAAAAGCCTACTATAATCAGAAACATTTGTGGCAAAAGGGACACAAGGGAGGACAAGAAGAAAGTGGCATCTTCCAGAGTGACTAATAAAGAACACATTGTAAGGTGGTGAGGAGCAGAGAGTGTCGGAATAAACATTTGATTTGGCAGAATGCATTAAATTGTTGTCTGCACTCAGGAGGACTAGGATAAAAGGGTAGAGAAACACGGAGATTAAGGTAAAGGACATGGAGCAAAAACAAGGTACAGTGTACTGAAAAGTACATAGGCAAATATGATTGTGGAGGTGAGAGCTGGCGGCCACCATGACAGGGAGAATAGAATGTGCTGTGTTGCATACCAAGCCATGTTGGAATTATATTAGACAATTACATGGCAGATGGGTTACAAGAAAAAGGAGAATCTTAGTATTGTGCATGACTTTTATACAATAATTAATCCCGGAATTTGAAAGGGGTGGAGCACATGAGTTTGAATAAAGATAAAGTGAAGGGACTAGACTAACGAAAGAGGAATCATAAATGATAAAAACCTTATATGCTCCAATAAATCCCCATGTTCGGATAAGATTCAGATTTCTTTCTAGAGCAAACGTGCAGGGAAACAAATCTCTGCTTTTTAGGCCTTTTACACAGCCACCAGATATACGGCAGAGATATTGTTAATTTAAATCACTCTAATTGCCTGTTATTGCTTATAAATAATGACATCAAAATATTTGCTACGATTCTAGTGTGTCAAATGATAGATCTCCTGCCAAAACTGGTCCATCTAGATCAACAGGTTTTATAAGATAGAAACAGGAATTTGATGACTTCAGGAAATTTGTGAAAGGTATTCAATGGGGCAGATGTAATAAGACTCCTAGCGCAATAGTGGCCATGCATGCTGCTAGGAACGTTTTTCTTTTTGCTGCTTTCCCTCTGTGGTCATCTGTAGAACGCCCAACTTTTTCCTGTTGTTTTGAACCTTTCCCGACTGGTGTAGGCAAGTAAAGCCATTTTACGTCACTTGCCTTTTTAAGCTTATCTGTCTTGGGGGCATTGATCACTCCCCATGGCTATCAGTGCAGGAAAATTCTGTTCTTCATTGTAAAAATGCATATTTGTTTTAAACTGCACCCACCACCGCACAGCAGTGGTCTCCAAACTGAGGGGCTGGCTCTACTAAAATGGCCGGAATGAGGTCTCTGGGGGCAAGAGGCTCTTTAAAAAGAGATTATATGAATGCTTTAAATAGAAAATATAGGCAGTTATAACTTGTGGAGTGGCCCGGAAACTATTTATTTCCTCAAAGGGGTAAAGGGTTGGGGTGGGGGGTTGTGGTGGTTCACTCCAAAAGGTTTGAATACCACTGCATTACAGTGAGGTGAGGTAAGGATATGTTATGTCCCTATTACTTTGTTTTTGGTCGCTTTTCTTGGCCTGACCCTGACTTACGCATTTTAGCTCCTCACATTTTACTTCTACCTATATCTCAGCTCTTCCTCACTACTCCTCTTTTGCAACCCTACCTTCTGAGGAGGCTGCCTCAACCCTTTCTTTGTCTCTCTCTTCTTCTCTTGATTCACTGTAGCCCTCATCGCCATTCCTTTCTACTTTTTGACTTTCTCAACCATGGCTCTCTCCTCACCTATGTTCTATGCGTCGCTTTCTCTGTCGTCTGGAAAGACACTGGCTCAAGACCAAATCGATGGCGGTTTACTCTTCATACTTTACCTATCATGCTCTCTATGATAATTGTTTACTCTCTGTTAAACGGTTATATTTCTTTGATCTCCTACATGCAGAGTCCGCACACCCTAGGCGTCTTTTTCTAATTCTTTCTTGTCTTCTGTCTCCTCCCACCCCTGAATATTCAGCTAGCTCTATTCTTTCAGCCTCTGAATTCGCTCAATTATTTTCCTCAAAAGTAGCTTCCCTCCCACCTGCACGCTCAACTTCTTTCCCTCCTGCTTCCTCTACCTCTAGTTCCTGCTTTCAACCAATTTCCAATGCAGACACTTCTCTTCGACTGGCTAAAGCCCACCCCACTGCTCCCCCCAATGATCCAATTCCTTCTGCACTCATTCTCAAAGTCTATCCTTCTTTGGTGTCTTACTTCACTTCTTTCTTTAATATGTGTCTCTCGACCTCAACTTTTCCTTCATCCTTTAAGCATGCTTCCATCATCCCAATTTTAAAGAAAACCTACTGCTGACCCACAGCTCGTCTCAAATTTTCATCCCATCTCCTTGTTACCCTATCTCTCAAAATTACTCGAACGGCTGGTTTACTCTCAAGTTTTTACTTTTGTTTCTAATTCCTCTATTCTTTCACAATTCCAGTCAGGCTTTCACCTGCTTCACCCCACTGAAACTGCTCTTCTCTCGGTTTTGAATTCACTACTTACTGCACGCTATTCCAAACACTCATCCCTTCATATTCGTCTGGATCTTTCTGCTGTGTTCGATACCCTTGATCACTCCCTTCTATTGGCGTCCTGCTCTTCTTTCGGTTTCACGGGTTGTGTCGTTTCCTGGTTTCAAACATATCTGTCTCAAAGAACCTATTCTGTCTTGTGGGCCGGCAAATCTTCAGAATCTTTTCTGTTTGCCCATGGCATTCCGCAAGGGTCTATTGTGGGCCCTTTTTTGTTCGCCCTCTACACTTCCCCTCTTGCTGTGGTTATTTCCTCCTTTGGTCTTTCTCACCACTTACATGCTGATGATACACTACTTTTCTCTTTTTCTCTTCTTTTTCCTCTGACATTCACCACACGTTTTCTGCCTGTCTCTTAGAAATGAAATCTCAGATGTCTTCTCACTATCTCACACTTACTGCTGGGAAAACAGAAGTTCCCCCTTCTTGTCCTCCCTCCTTTATTTCTTTTCCCCGTCCCAGCTTCCAATCTCTACTACGGCTCATAATTTGGGGGTTGACTCTACCCTATCCTACTCTCACCACATTTCTCTAACACCATGCGCCTGCCGCTTCCTTCTGCATAACGTTAATAAAGCTCGACCATTTTACTTTTTCAACCTCGAAACTGTGGATCTCTTCCTTGATTTTTTCCCCGATTCTTCTACTGATATTCTGCTCTCTTTGGGCTCCCGATTTCCCATCTTTCCCTTCTAAAATCTATCTCCAACTCATCTGGTTGGCTTGTCTATCTGCTCTCTTTCTGAGATTCCATCTCACCCTCCCTTGCTACTCTTGTTTGGTTATCTTTTCACTCTCAAATCAAATTTAATTTCTCATGTCTCGTCTTCAAGTCCCTCTACGGACTTCCTCCCGACTATCTTTCTGGCTTGGTTTCCTTTTATACCCCTTCTCGTTCTCTTTGCTCCTCTTCTCAATTTCTTCTGGTGGCACCTCGCCCCCATGTACTCTATCTCGCTTTCATACTTTTGTTCTTTTAGCTCCTCTACACTGGAACGCCCTCCCCTGCTTTATCCATTCTATTTCTGCCTATCCTCTATTTCGTGAGTCGTTGAAGTCTCATTTTCTCCTACATGTTTCATTGTTTTTTATTGTTTGTCCTTATTCATTTTTATTGTACCTCTATCTGTCTCTCTGTACAGCATCTTGGTTTAAGGCGCTATATAAAATATAAATAAATACAAATAAATACAAACTACAAATACAAACTTTGTAGTTACTTGCATGATGTGTCCAAGATGAGCTGGTGGCACCAGAGAATTTCCTCCAATCTTTTTATATACTCACGCGCGCTTTTGCATTTGATCACTTAATGCCTTCAAATGGCTGTGGCACAGGATTTTTGCCTGCCCTTCTTCCTGTCCTCTTGGGCCAGATTTGCCATATAAGGTAAGTCCTTTCTCAGGCAAAGCCTCAGCTTTCCCAGGCAAATCAGTGAGATGAGTTTGTGGCCAGACATGAGGGACTGGACTGTCTGGTCCCAGTCAACATCATGGTAAAGTGGGTCTGTTCCTGGGCATATGTGGTGGCCGAAGGCTGCCAACCATTGAACAGCCCCTGCGAGTTTGAATGATGCAGATCCTTACCATTGGTGGGCAGGCGACTCCAGCTCGAATCCTGGATAAAAGGATGACTTTTGTAGACATTCAGCAGATCGTCATTGGAGCAAAGACTCCTACAAAGATGAGCATCTTACTAAAGACCTAGAACTCATTGAAGCCATCCAGCATTGTCTTCAACCGTCCCGGCAAAGCCCTGCTACTTTGCTGATCTCCAGTAGGCCTTCATCAGTGCTTCGTCCCCTGCACCGGTGGGAACAACCAATCTCAACCCCTGCTTGAGCATCCTGTACTTGGAAGCCTTTGGAGGAGTCCCAGAACTATCCTACATGCTGGCCAGCTTCCTTTTGGGTTATCTTACTGCATCAGTCACAATCCTGAGTTTGGACTTAGGGCTCTGCAGACCATCGACTTGTAAAACAAGAGGCAATTGCAGCTCTCCAGCACCGTCAGGGGCCTCACAGGACCAGCTTCCTTGTTTTAACCGCTAAGGTTGACTTCCCCCATTGTTCAAAATGGCCATCGCTGATCTTCGCCTGCAGTGTATCTGAGGTAGTCAACAACATGACACTATGGTGGTCCATTCTTCACCGTGCCAGGGTCATACAGCTGTCTACTGCCAGGAACCATCCCACCAGAGCTAACCAAGCTGGACCTAAATACTGACAATGAAAGGGACCTCTGAACCAGTGATCGATGGAGTTCTGGCCAAGGATCCTCCTCCCGGCTCCCCTTAAGGTGAGTGGACTGGGAGAAGAACTCCCAAGAATTGTACTATTGTTGTTCTTCAACTTTGAAACACAACTGCATGTTATCTTTGCCAACCCTTGTTCACATTTTTTAAAGGCTTGTAGAAAAGAGTTGTGCTGGGACTTGTGACTTTAAGGGCACTAGCCCGTCATCTTTTCTAGCAAGAGAAGGACTTTTAAGGTGAGTGCCTTATATTTATAAGGCTGCATATTATGTTTGCACATCTTTTTTTCTTCTTAGTTTTCTAATTTGATTATAACTTACCTTGCTCTTTCCTACTTACAGTGTTCCAAAACTGATCTGTGTTCAAAGGTAAAATGTTGCTACTCTGTAGCCAGAGCACCCTGAAGGTGAATGTGAATATAACTGTAGTGTATGTGTACCATAATACTTACCTGTGGTTTGTAATTTTATTTTATACATTCTGCCTACCTTATATTATGAAGAGTGCTCTGTGTATGCTTAACTAAATCCGTTACTACTCTCATCCTCCTACGTCCAAGCTTTACTGCTCAGTCGCTCTACCTTGATAGAGTTTGGCTAAACATTAGTGTCTTTCCCTATTCATCAGAATAGGGTGGACTATCACAATCTGCTATTGAGGCAGTCACGAAAGGTCCCACTGATGAAGAGGGGTTCACATTGTGCACACCATACCTGTGACTGGGGTGAGGCAAAATTGGTGCGATGTTGCATTTTTATGTGTATCCAGTGTAGGGTAATGTGAATGGGATGCGTTACTTCAAGTGTTAATTTGTGTTCAAGTTAATACATATTAGATTTGCACATGCATAGCAAGATGAATGCCAAAATCTCCAAATGAAATATAAACACAATCCAGCTAAGGTGTAATGCGAAGTGCCTAGAAGCTGGGCGACGAGGAGTTTCGGAATGCCAATGTGAGGAAGGGGACTTGTCACGAAGGACCCACGGTGAAGACAGTTATTAAACATGTATACATAAACAGGGAATTTATAAATCTACATGTAGTGAGCTTTCTTTATCAATTGATTAAACGTTGCAGGCAGGAGCTTGCGAGGTGAATTCTGAGCATGTGAGAACAACTGGTTTTGCACGGTTTCATAGGAGATGTAATGAGTAACTACGACCTTAGCAGATGGTCAGCTAACAAACCGGCCAGGGTTTTATGGTCTGGTGGTTTCGCAGAAGGAAGATGTAATATTTTTTAAGTACATGGGGGCTTGCAGAGGGATACGGCCATTTGCTTTTGACCAACAATAAACGTGGGATGAAATGATGCTCAAGGCCGGAGTGACTGATACTCATGGGCATTGATTGTTTTCTCAGGACATGCCATGCGTGCTGAAATGGTAGTCATATAGATTTGAATGCTCTGGAGACACCAGCAAATTCCGATGGGTGAGATGCTTATGGTCAGTTCAAAGGGAACCTGTTTATTCTCCTTCTCCTCGTGTCGTTTGAAGTATTTGTGCAAACCATGTACAATTACGTTTAGAGTTAGGAGGCCTCAGACCAGCTGGGACTTGCAATGAATTATGTTTGTATGCGAATGTGTAACTGTGTGATGATATCATGACCTGCCACGGACGAATCCTAGAAAAGGGGTGTGTTGTGCACATAAGCTGAAGATGGTAGTTAAGATTATCGTGGCTTGAAAGGGGGTATTATGTACATATGTGGTGGAAATGTCAGGTGGTGCAAACCTATAGGAGCGAGGTCCTGTCCTGGATAAAGGGGGTGGATGGCATTGAAAGGACCCTATCCCCATGGTTACCGTTTGGAATTGAAGTGGAGGGAGGGCCGAAAGTAACACATGATAATTGCTACAGGTCATGCTGGTCGCTGCTAGGTGTTGTTGGGCCCAGAATTGGAAGGCTGCCCGATGTCCGGGGGAAAAGGAATGGGTTACTAAACTCTGAGCAATATACGACATGGAGTTCCTGACCCATTTAATTGATGAATCTAAGACTAAAATTGAGGGGTCATGGCTTCCCTTCTTTGACAAATATGGGAGAGCTGTTTGAGGATTTTGGAACACTCGCGACAGAACACCGAACTAGACTATTGACCCCGGAGGAGCTCACTCCAAGGCTTGGAAAGGCTCAATGGGATGGAGTACTCATTGCCAGAGGGCAGGGCCCTACGTTTTGAGCGCGTACACGAGGGCTACCCTTTGTTTGGAATGTACTGAAACACACTGTGTTCGACTCTTGTTCTAACTATTGCTCCAGGATTCATGGTGGGGAAAAGTGACGGGGAGAGGAGGAGGAGAGGGGAAAGGTTGTGGTATCAGTTAAGTATAATCTTGTGGTTGTAATGTTGCTCTGTTACTGACATAACCTGAATCTTCAATAAAACTGAATTTTCAAAAAAAAGATTATCGTGGCCAATGAAAATGGAGCATTGGAGAAAGATTGGATATATTTTGCATAGGTCGTGTCCAATCATGTGTGGGGGTTGTGCATTGCGCTACATTTGAAATGTAACACCGGATAATACCTTTTCTGCAATTTACCTGAACTGACTTGGCAGCCTGCGCTGCACCACTTGCCCAATTGTAGCACTACGTACCTGATTTGACTTGGCAGCCTATGCTGCACCACTTGCCTAATTGTACCACTATTTACCTGATTTGACTTGGCAGCCTTGCGCTGCACCACTTGCCTTTGTAATGTGTTGCACTTATACCCCTATGTGATGTTCTGTAACTGTAATCTTAAGCAATGTGAGTAACATGTATGCTACAGCGCCTGGACGCCTACGGTTTTAGTGTGCTTTATAAATGTGAAAATAAATAAACAAATAAAATTGTCTTTAAAACATGTGCAAGGTCTTTCCTATGGGGACTGGACTGGAGCACTCTGCTCAGCAGAATTTAGTAAAAGCACATTCGTCTATCATCCGCATACCGGCTCCCGCCCTAAAACGTTCCAAGGATCCCAATCGTCAATCCCAGGCACAGAAATAGTTAAACCCAAGAGGGACACCTTTTAGAAGGGACAAGAGGGCGGGCAGCACATAGGAAAGGGTACTATGGATTAAGAATAGAATAGTCAATGTGTTATGTGCACAGTCTTTTATACCACGCTGATCACCACCATACAGCACTGAGACTTTCTCTGCTAAATAGGAGTATTGCGATCTCACCAGTGATACCCAGACCATAGTCTAGATAGAAAAGTAGCAAGGATAAACTTAACAATAGAGACAAAAATACTGAACTGATGAGATATACAGACACAGAGATTAAAACATGAAGTGGGGGGCTAGAGGAGGCTGTATATGTGTATATGTATTTGTATTGTGCAAATGTTTGAAAGATGGTCATAATGAAAGAAAAGGAAAAAGTTGCTCCTTGTGGAGACTAGTATTTTCCTTTGAGGGCAGGTTTCGAAACTTCAGAGAGAATTGTTTGGGAAATTAGTAAGGCATGGATGTGTGAAGGACCCAAGAGGTGCTCTGGCATTTCCTATTAACGTGTTGGGTAAAGCTTGTCAGGTAGCTTTGATAGGTGCCCCTGCGGTCTGAGATATGTAAACTGGGGTCTGCCTGGGCATTTGTCAGAGGTGATCTATCCAAGAAATGTTGTGAAAGGTGAATGTGGGGCACACAGGAAGAAAGCAGGGAGAGGAAAAGGATGTGATCACCATCACAGCCTCTTAATGAGGGTAAGATTGTTGAAGGAAGTGGCGGTCATGAAGCGAGAATCCAGATAGACTGAAAGACAGGACACCTGGTTTAGCAGGCCCAATGCAGCTTGTCCTTTAGACGGGATGAACCACTATGGTCTGTTCCCCTGCTTGTCATTATCCATGACATCACCAACCTCCCAGACTCTGTGCTCTAGGGAAAATCCACTTGCTCTCCACCCTCCAGAGTCCCCAGAAAATCTCCATGCCCAAAGTAGACATGTGTGCCTCACCTTAGGCTACAGGGAAATTCTAGTGAAATGTCTTGCTCACACTGGGATTTAATAAGCCCCCCACCCAACTATATGGTAAGTAACATTATCCTACTTCTGGTTCTGGTTCATATGTAAAAGAAAGGCACAAATGTATGTTTACAAAAGGTAAGGGAAGTAGCCCATCTGCAAGCGTCTATGCAGAAGTCATCTATGGAAACCTGCAGCTGAAAAGCCACCAACGCAACCAACATATAGATGTGTCACAAATTGGCGACCCCCTTGCTGACTATTCCACCACATGCAACCCTGCAACTTTCCCACCCCTCACCCATATGGACCTTGCAGATATTCTTGTGTCAGTAAAACCCACCTCTTACAAATACCCCTCCCTCCCTCCCTCCCTCCCTCCCTCCCTCCCTCCCTCCCTCCCTCCCTCCCTCCCTTCCTTCCTTCCTTCCTTCCTTCCTTCCTTCCTTCCTTCCTTCCTTCCTTCCTTCCTTCCTTCCTTCCTTCCTTCCTTCCTTCCTTCCTTCCTTCCTTCCTTCCTTCCTTCCTTCCTTCCTTCCTTCCTTCCTTCCTTCCTTCCTTCCTTCCTTCCTTCCTTCCTTCCTTCCTTCCTTCCTTCCTTCCTTCCTTCCTTCCTTCCTTCCTTCCTTCCTTCCTTCCTTCCTTCCTTCCTTCCTCCCTCCCTCCCTCCATTAGGAAATAGTTCTCAGGTTCTGTCCATAGCCCCTCCCCTACCAAAAAGTTAATGACTTGCTCAATTAGGGGATCTTCTCAAGCACCTGAAAACAGGTTTACTCTTCTCACTTCTCAAAAAACCAACAACGACCAGAGCCTGTTAACTACCTGGCCCTATATCTCTTGCCTTCATTTCATTGGTTAAATAATTGAGAAGGCTTGCAAACGAACTACATGATAGATAGCATAACCAACCTGGCCTGCTCTGTGACTACCAATCTAGATTCAGACCCAGATGCAGCACAGAAACTGCCACCATCCAAGTTATAGATGATGCTCTCCAAATCAAAGATCAAGGATCAAGGTGACTCCTGCTCTCTATCATGTTTGACTCAGTCGATCACTTCAGCTATAAGCCTATTTGCAGATAGAAAGGTGCAACAGGCAGAGTCCACAATTGGTTTCCCTCCTACCTCTCAGACAGATACCAAGAGTTAAGATGGACATCTTCATATCCAAATGTCACCCAGTAAACTGCAGGGTTACACAGGGATCAAAACTCTCTTCAGTCTCTATGTGGGTGCATTCGGGAAACTCCTCAACGACCCTCACGTGCCTCAGCTCCATCCACAAAAACTGAGTTGGTCCCATGTACCAAATTCCTCTGGGTCATTATTGGCAGCAAGCTCTCCCTGATGCAACATCTGTCTATCTATCTATCTATCTATCTATCTATCTATCTATCTATCTATCTATCTATCAAAGTCGTGTTTGTTTATGGGTTTGTATGTGGCGTTGATCTTGGGGGCGTAACTCCTCATGAACGGTGAGGTCTAGCGTCATTAACTTTACATGGGATATTCTTTATGTCATTGTTGAATTAATGCAACTATTTCTAGCTCGATATTTCAACCCGTTCCCGAGAATACATTTTTTTGTTTTTCAGCATTACGCTTTGTGGTGTCCCATGCACCATCTACAGGTCATTTGTAGGAAGTGCTCATCATTGTGCTAAACTAGTCTTATTTTTTTTTTAAAAATAATTCTTTAGACGAGAGTGAGTGTGTCTTTCTTTTCATTGATTTGTTGTGCAATAAACTCAATACATGTTAATTTCACTGATTAATTGAACACCAAATTTTTATTTACCTCTGATTTAAATTCTCACATGAATATCATATTTGTATGCTTACTCTGATTATTTGCATTTGCGTATATTGTGCGTGTTTAGCATCAAAAATGGCCACCAGTGCTAAAAACACTGCGCTACATTCCGCCGTAATTCTTTCAACTTCGGTAAAACACCCCAAATCCTGCAGTAAGATTCAGATTGGGCATTTTACCTGTCACTTCCTTTAATAAAAATTGGCGGTATCCAATACAAGTGTATGCCCCTTGTGTGGGATAGCTAATGAGAAAATCACACACTTCTTACTTTTATATTTGTAAGCAAACAAAACTTGTTTAATACTTGGAACCCACCAGAGAAGAAGTGGCACCCAAAACACCAATCGGTGCACTCTCCATAAAAATTGATACCAGAATACTCCTATCCTTGGAGAACAATCTGTACATACCAGAAACAGACTTGATCAATCAATTGGGAATAAATAAGTTTGTTGAGGGAAAGCAAACTTAAACCCAAATCCAAATCCAAATGTATCCCCATTATACAACAAGGGAATTGTATTGATGCCTTTCATAAGGCAGTCGCAAAAGATATAGAGAAGACAATGGACAAGAGTCACAATGCCCCCAGGAAACACATTAACAACCTAATTGCCAGAGAAAGCCAAGCCATCGAAAACCTTAAATCGGACAGTGAGATAATAAAGAGGCAGACAAGGGGGGAAATGTGGTTCTCAATAGATGTGACTACATTAAAATGGCAAACGAACACCTTGCAACACCAGGTTGCTACAAAGAAGTGAATAAAAGCGTTATATCCAACACTGTCCAATAACTTCAAAAACTGGTATACAAATGGCATACCAAACAATTGCTCAATGATGATGAGAAATCATTTCTAATAATAAACCAGGAATACAAACAATCTATTTTCTTCCAAAGATTCATAGGGAATACAGTGATCTTCCGTAAGTCAAACCAAAAATTAGTGGCATCGGCTGGGCCACTGAGAATCTATATAAATACATTGATAGTATCATCAGACCGGAAGTATATAAACTAAGCTCCTACACCAGGGACACAATGCATGTGTTAGAAAACATAGGCAAAATAGAATGGAAGGAACACTATATATTAGCTACCATGGATGCAAAGGGCCGATATATGTCTATAGACAACGTGTTGGCCCTCAAAACTATTGACTATACTTACCAAAATGTCTCAGCTCCACACTACCTTTTCATAGAAATGTTAAAGGACATTGTGGCATTTGTCTTGAATAATAATGTCTTTTTGTTCAATGATACACTATACCGACAAACTAAAGGCATAGCAATGGGCACTTGCTTTGCACCATCAATGGCCAACCTGTTTGTGGGTGAATTGGAGAGTAAACATGATTTGTACACCCAATATTGTCTGAGAAAGTTGTGAACTGGCAAATATATATGGATTACATTTTTATTGTATGGAATGAGAATGAGGGAGAACTGTACGAATTCTGTGATTACCTAAACATTAGCACCTTTGGCCTACAATTTACATTAGAAATTAGCAGCACAGAGGTAGCCTTGACTTGTACATCTATGTAGATAATGGAGCCCTACAGACTAGGGCGTACCACAAAAGGACAGAAGATAACGAGATCCTTATCGTGGGTTCCCAACCCAAAACAAATGCCCTTCACCCTGATTAAGCTTCTATCAACATAGACGGCACCATCATCCCTGTTCTCAAACACGTGAAAACCTTAGGAGTTTACTTAGATTCCAACCTATCTTTAATCAAACATATCAGTGCACTCTCGACCTCCACCTACTGCACGTCTAAACTCATCTCCCTCAGCCGCCAATTCTTGACACCTGCGAACTGTATCACATTGGCCAGAGCCCTGATACTGTCAAGATTTGATTATTGTAATGTATTATTCTTAGGCACTGCCATCACTAACCTTAAGAAAATACAGCTGATACAAAACAAAACTCTAAGGGCCGCCCTTGGAATAAGAAAATTCGAGCACATATCCAATACCAGAAGAGAACACCATTGGCTACCTATAAAAGCTAGAGTGATTTTTAAATCCCTATGCATCACGTTCAAATGTCTCCAGGATAATGTTACCATCTACCTCAAGCAGGATATTTCTAGAAAAACTACCACCAGATCTTTAAGATCGAACAATCAGTTACTCCTGTCTCTGCCTCGGTTTAAGAAGTCCAAAGCAGGAAGCGCTAGCTTCCAATACCTAGCTCCAAAACATTGGAATTCCCTCCCACTCCACATTAAAAACCAGGAATCACTTGCGGGTTTCAAAAATTTACATCATCATATGCCTTTGTAACAAGATATAGGTGGGCAGCAAAATACGTGAACTAAGAATAAGAATTAGGGAGCACCTTGGAAACGTGACAGCACCAGAATGTAAACCAGCCCTAGTAGAATACTGGCAGAAGGAGCACACCATAAACAGGAAGGAGGAAATCAAGTTCTTCGGGGCTAAGCACATCAAACTGGACTGAGGATTAAGAGATCAAGAAAACAATCTATGCCAACAGGAAGCGAAAATGATATGTAACCCAAAATCAATTAAAGAAGGTATTAATACTGATAATGAAATGCATTAATGTTTGTTAAATATATGATATGAATGCTTAGACGACAAGCCGAAATGTTCATTCTCTACTATACCCTAAAATTAACAGGACTGTAGAATTAACACATACCAGAACGTTCTGAGAATAAGAGACCTTGGATTACCTCTACTTCAAAATGACAACAGAGAGACCAAAAGACTGTAAGACCTGCATACCCAATCTAACCACTGACCAACACTGGACAACTCCCAAAAGAACTACTACTTGTAACCACTAACCCTTAAGATATGTAGGATGGTTGATTTAGTACAAATACCTATGGGAACTATGCAAGGTTGGCTGGATATGAATAATTTGGACAAAGGACAACACCAATCGAACAGCAAATCTTATTTGCATTGAAGTATCAGTCCTAAAGTATTACCCAACTAATAAACAAGCCACATTGGCAAAAGGGAATCACACTCTCTAAGGCTAATAAAACACTAATCTCAGTAAACCAATTTGGTATCAAGTAACTCGCAATCTTTTTACAAAACCTACTGATTAAGGCGACACTAAGATGAGATAATTAAGAAACTGGCAATAACCAGAATCAGACTCAAAGCTCCTTTATAAATGTTATGAAGTTCCTTGTAGTGTGTACATAGTTGCTACTTAGCTTCTCTGCAGATGACTCACAGAGTGTTCTATATATGGTTAATAGGCAATGTTCCAAGGAGAGGAAGAGAATGTTTCTACTAAGCTTGAATAAACTTTTATTCAACTGCTCATCTGGTGTCCCTCCTTCTTACAATAAACACTAGTTTTGAAGAATTATTAACTCCTACAAAATAGCAAGAGACACTGCTATTTCAACACAGAACCTCAAGGGGATGTTTTAAAACAATAATCGACCGTTGGATGTTTCATAGCACCCTACAAACTAAACCGAAATAAATGTACACAAATAATTCACTCATATGTGAAAGCTGTGTACGAATAACACTAGCTGTGTGACATCTGTAAAATTGACTAATCCATTTTCATGAGCACAGACCTTAAACCAAATAACATACAGGATTAACTCAGGCACAATATAATGCTTGAAATTGTAATTGGCATGCCAACTATGGCTATGAATAAACTTGGATGAATGGGTCCACTGGGAACTGAATAATCATTATAATCAGTAATAGCAGGCACACCCACGCACGATCGTGGTAAAAAATCGGCCAACAACGTGGATGATGTCATCACACAACGGCAGATGACTTTACCATGTCGGCTGCCATAAATAACTCACTTTCAGGATGGCCACGATCGAGCAACATGCAGAATGCCGCCCTCCCGAAAGAATCCAGCCCTTTCAAGGCCAATCCCATGTTTTACAAGGTAAGAGGTGATGAATAAGGCAACAAGGTTATTGATTGTATATAAGTCGCTATATATGGGGCTAACTGAAGTAACTCAGTCTGATCTTTACCAGACAGACTCAGTGAAGACATTTCCTGGAAATCTTTAAAAAGAAACCGTTCCGGAATGGTTGTGTTTCAAAATAAAAGTGTAGGAAGACGTGGTCGCTTGCTTTTTCAGTGCACTGCACTGAACGTTCCCTTAAACAGCAGGTGAACGTGTTTGGGGGGTTTGTATTGTGTGTGGGAGGAGGTGTGGTGAGGAGGTTTGTGGGGAGTGGGTGCAAGCCAGCAGGGAACATAGTTCCACTACTTCTTTTCGTACACTTTGACCACTGAGCAGAAGATAATAAGGAACTTTGTACTAATTTGAGGTAAGATGATATAATAGCACACAGGCTAATCAATAAATTGCAGCATTGAATCAAACTAGGGATACTGGGCTAATATGAAATCAGATTTTTCACAGACAAATCAAAGTAAGGAATACTTGGAACAAAATACCATGAATAATCAACCATTAATTTTTGCAAGACTGTGACGGACATTTGCACAAGGTAAACCAGTGAAACAACAAATCTTAAGATGCCATTTATATTTTAACAATTGTACTAATATGCAATAATGCAATGGGATCACCTTAGAATCACTGCTTATCAGCCTCACTAATTGCGACACACCTAGGGTTAAAACCCCTGAAGAACGAATTTAAACCAATCTGAACTCTATAGGTAAGACCTATTCTGGACAGAAGTAAGAAACTGACACTATTGACTTGACACATGATAGACTTAACCCTCTCTATAACGAACACTACTCTACGCTACCTCTCCTTTTCCCCCTTCTCATAACAGAGCTACTAAGCATGTCTACTTAGCTATCAGTTGCTCAGAATATAGTGTATTTGTATATGTGAACTATTTATGCTTGAACACAGACAACATTCAACTCTGCTTGAACTGTATATTGTGTGTAAACTATGTGCATGGTTGTACTCGTTGAATAGCACTCCTAATATTGTATACCCAATCACATCTGTGCCCTGAAAAAGCCCGGGTAAGGGCAAAAGAACTGCACATGCCTCCAAATGGAGTATGTTGCACTTTTTAATACTTAGGATACTACTTTGGTTCATAATCAATAGTAATGTACTTATAAATCATCATTCTAGAATGTCCTTTTGTGAACTAAACCAAAACTAAGTCTTCTGTTTACATTTACTGACTGGCTAGTGGCTACCCGAGAAAGCAAAAAACACAAAATACCAAAAGAGAGAAGTCGTCTTTTCTTTTTTTTTTTTTTTTACTAAAAGTTTAGGCGCACTGGATGATATTCACCCCTCTGATCCCGATGATATTTTTTGAATGACCTTTAAGATATGCTAGAATGGCGTATGTTACGCCAAGTACAGCCAGATTCAACAAAAAGGCCCAAAATGCCTGGCATCAACTAACACTGCCAAAGAAGATAGTGCTTCCTCCCAACCTGAGGATTTCTGAACTACTGCACAGGCCCTGGTAATCTCACACCTCGATGGAGTGAATGCTCCATCGAGGTGTCCTATCTAGACACCTGGCACTTTAACCCACCTCTGCATGCCGCATAAGAAGAACTAAGAAATGTGACCACATCTCCCCCATTCTAAGAGAATTTTACTGGGTACCTGTACCAGTCAGGACACTCTTCAAAACTTCCCACGTCATATAAGGTAACTACTGCCCTAACACCAGCCTACCTAGCGACAAACCACACAGGCTAAAAAGGCACACTCTTCTATAAACCAGATCATTGCAAGGCTCAAGACTAAACTGCAAAGAGAAAACCAGACCCCAGCCTACTGGAACACCATCACCGTTACAATCAGAACAGCTTTAACGGTCCTGCAGTTCAGGAAACAACTGAAGATCATGCTCTTCAGGAAATACCTAAGGGTCACTTAGGACCTGCTACTCCTAAGTATATACCACCCCTGTAGCATTTAATATCTGTGCTACTGCAACCTGTAATCTCCCCTTGCATCAACCTCTTAACTTCAAATGACGTACCATGCGCCACTGCTTCCAGAACAGGTTTGTGCTACACAAATCCAAAGACAATACATACATACAAATACGGGATGTAATAACTGTGTTTTGCAGCTGTGTTCAGCTGATCTGTGCCCAGATGTTTTAGGAAGGGAGTTTGCAAATTCTCCAATCACATGCCATACTCTAGCACTTCAAAATTCCAAGATGGCATTGGCATTTGCCTGCCTGAGATGAAGAGGTGTTTGGGAATGCTCCCTGTTGCATCTAGGGGCTTCTTTGTCCTTCCCGAAAGTAACTACAGAGAAATCCAGAGGACGATGGTTTGATGTGTGCCAAGGCTGCTTCCATGACTGGTTTCAGGTGGAGGAATGAGAAGCAAAACAGAGCTTCCCATCCCCCAATACTTGGTATTTGACCTCATGACATGTGTTAGTAGGGACAATGGCATGTGGGCTGTCCCAATCCGACTTTGCCAACAACTGGGCATCCAGCTGAAAGGGTATGCCATTCTTGAGAACTTTTCTTATCTAGAATGCTGCCCACACCTCTGCTTTCATGGTGGTCAGCACCTATAGGCACAACATTGTTAATGCTCATGCAGCAATCATATAACTCTTTTATGAACAATGACGGTAACTACTCTGTTTTACACTACAAATCTGATCAACCCAAGCCAACAATCATATTGAGGTATCAAAGATTTGAAACATCTAAAGGGATGCAGGTTGCAGTCCCCCTGGTGTAGAGGGAGGCATGGGGCTGCTGGAGCAATCAGAACCACCTCTCTTATTATGTCCCTGAAAAACGCCCTCTCATGGTGGGAGAGGACAATGTTTGAATTTTGCTACAAACAGTTTGTCCCTCTCAAGGGAAGAGCAGAAGTGCCTGGAGCAGGGATGAGGGCCAAAAGACGAGACAACATAGTGGGTGACCTAAGCAAGTCCAGGAAATGGTACAACAGTGACATCTGGGTGTGAATGTGCACAGCGTGATGTGGTGGGAAAAGATAGATCCACTGCATAGAGATAGAGGTACCCACCCTTGGTGAGATAGAACACATTGTAGTGCTTCTTCCTTAGATGCTGATTAAGGCAATGTTGTTGAGGTAGGGCTCTTACGTAATGCCGTTGGCTTTCCTCTATGCCAACCATATCTCGGTTGTGGGGGTTAGGGGACCTCCCCAACAATGCAGATGTGATTTGCAGACCGCGGGCATCCTCTTGAGGCCATTTTGCAGACCTAGTTAAAATGTGTTGAGTGGGCGGATGTATTAAGAGCCTCGATAGAGAGCAATCCCACTGCACTTATATTCTCTCACGGCTGGTCAGTGCACACCAGTGCCAAACCTATCTATTGAAAGGCTAGGAAGAGGCCCCTCAGGAGAAACTCTGGTGCTTACCTTGAGAGTTTCAAATGTTGGCATGAACTCTGAGGTGGAGGCCCTAAGGAGAATCTAGTCAACGGAACAACCTGACCTGACCTGACCCGTTGGTCACTAGTCCAAGAGTAGCCTGCACAAGCGTTACCCAATGGTTTTCCTGAGAAGGGTTAAGGGTCTTGGGTCCATAGGGTGTATGTTACGCTACGGCAGCAACAAAGGACATTACCAAAAAGATTGTTTCCACGGAGTATCTCGCAATCAGGGAATTCGCTCTGGCAGCGTTACAAGTTGCCTTGGAAACTGTTTGGGTCACATAGATCTCCTAGTCACCTGATCAGACGTGCCTCGCCTTCACGGAAGCCACGCCTCCATGTTCCTTAAAAGCGGTCAGCCGCGGGAGCTTCGTTGCTGCTAATTGATCGTTACGGCGTTCCTTTTCGTAGCCTTCCTACGGCTTGTTCCATTCGGATTACCCTCCGAGTTTCCTGCTTTGTATTTGATCTACCGTTACCAGACCTTGGCTTCTGGCTCCTGGATTTGTCCTTCGGTATATTTGTTTTGGATTTGAATCTCTCGCAGTCTCCTCACTGCCGAGCTCCTGTTGAGCTCCCCGCTCAGCCTGTTCTCCTGCCAGGTTTTCAGCACATCATTCCCCGCTGAGAACGATTTCCAGTCTTCAGTTTTCTTCTTACAGCAAGAGCCTTGTTTCCAGCGGAATTCAGTTGTTTAGTTCTATTAGTCCTATATCCAGTCTTGCCTACTAAATTAAGGATTTACTTCTACCTCACCTTCATATTTGGCTGTGTTACATCCTGTGAAGATGATGTGTCCTTTCCACTAGAGTGCAGTACAAACGCTTTCCAGTTTTGCACCAACCCGGTCCTAGTGCGTCCCTCGTGCCGTTCGGGTTATCCTACCTATACTAACCATCCTATTTGTTATTTTATCCTTTCGTTGTCATCCCTCATTTGGAACTCTGAACTTTCTTCTGAACTGATACGGGACTTCCTCTCAAGGCCTTCATTTCCACTACCTCAGGTACCAGTGATTCTATTGTGTTCAATAATTGTATACCCTTCACACCAGGTTGGCATTATACTCAAAACAGTTTTTGTATTTTTTGCAGCATTGCTTGGTGGTGCGCTCAATTCCGATCTTTTGCATTATAGACTACTCTGTCTTGTTTTACATAATAGAGTGGTACGTTGTGAAAAAGAGCCCCTCTGTAAGAGGATGCCTGATTCTTTTGAAATCAGGGGACCTGGGTTTTCTGAAGACTTCCACGGCTCGCCTCATATCTCGATCCAGGTTGAAATCCAGTACTCCTTCCGGTTCGGTGAGTACCAGTGTATCTGAGTCAGTTACTCGCATGCAGTAGAGCTATGAGAGCGCAGCACACTAGTGTGAGATGGAGAGAATGTGTCACCCTTATGGTGGTCCTGGGAAAAAAGAAAGAGGGCTTATCTTGAACAATGTCCTTGGATGTCTGAGGAACCGGCCAGTTAAAGACTTCTTCCCATTGATGGACTGACTGGTGATGTGAACAAGTGCAAGGGGAGAGAACTGCAGGGTGCGTAGAGGAGCAAGGCGTGGGCTGGACCCAAGGACCGAGGTGGTACGGATAGATCATAGTAAAAGCCCTGCGACAGAGTGGTTTTAACACCAGATAGCGCCATAAGGCTTCAGGCTTCCAAAAATGAAGAAAAATATTAAAAGAACACCACCTGGCCTTTTAGTGCTCCATCTAGTCTGCCCACTATCTCCTCTTCACAGCTGTGAGAGAGGTATTTCCACACCCCTCTTGTGAGGGCCGAAAAGAGACTTATCCTTAGTGGGAGGACAGGGTGTCCAGCAAGTTGTAGCAAAACTGTCTCAATGGGTAACATAGCAGAGCAAACATGCTTTATTATTAGGAGGGGATGGGCTGGTGTACAAGTACAATTAGTTCCATACACAACAAAAAACAAACCGAAAATACTGTAAACATATATAGTTAGTAAAAGCCCTGCGACAGGAGGGATTTAAACACCAGATAGGGCCATACGCACACACTTTTTAAAATTGTATTAAGGTTGAAAAGAAACTGTCAAATAAGCACTACCAACCATATACTAACAAATGAAAACACAGTAATCGGTTAGGTCCTTGATTCCACCTTACTCAATTAAATACAATATAGGAGACTAACCTAAAAGGCAAGTACTAAGCCTATATGGTTCCTAGAAAGGAGAGAAGAAAACCGTTAAAGCACTTTAGGAAACAAGCCCAGAAAGCCAACTGGCAACACAGAAGACTAGACACACTAAAGTTTCTCCGATAGAAATGAACACAATACATTCCATAGGCCTGTAGCAGTTATGGGGAAATCTAAGTTACATTCTACTTTTCCCTCACAGGTGCAGCAGAAAAGAAATCCAGCCGGGAGGAGAGCCCAAGGGACCCTAAAGAAGAGTCCCTAGCCAGGGTTTCAGAATCAGAAAGTCGGGAAGAGATAGTTACAGAGGAAGCACAAGGCACACTCCATACAATGATGATCGACGGTAGAAGAGGGTGGCTTCAAAACCACACTACTGCTAGCCCATGGGACCCGTGCAAATGGAAGCAACTATGCAATCATGACTCCAGGACCTTGAGACAGGTACTCACAGCATGGACTGCTCCAAATTCAGCCCAGGAACGGCAGGTGCATAGGTGTGTTTGGGTGTCCGTTTATCGCTAGCTAGCAGTGGTTGAAGGCTCTGTATTAGTGTCACTCAAATCCACAACCCAGCAAGGGCCCAGACAAGGAAGTCCAACGAAAGAAGCCACATGGAGAGACAATCCACCAGGCAAGGAACCCGGCAGCTTCGACAACCACAACAGCACAATGCATAACTCAGCAGGGTCACAGGTTCTCCCAGGGGAACAGGAAAGTACAGCCAGCAAGTAAACGGTGAGAAAATGGCGGAAACACCTGGGGCTTACGCAGGTGTCCCACACCAGAGCTGAAGCAGAGTAGCAACAAGCTACATGGAAAGTGATCTTACCATAGGTGCTTGGCCCACAAGGATGTTACAAGGAGACTACCAACTGCTGCTTACAAAAAGCGCAGCAAGGACAGCCATCTAGGACAGCAAAAGAAAAGAAAGGGCCTTGGACCGGATTTCACCAGCAGAAAGCAGCAGGATGCACGGGACTAAGCGGCCAGGACCTAGACATCATGGGTCCTCAGCAGCAGCAGGTCTTCACAGCAGTCTTCAGGTAAGGATCGGAAAAGGATCTGAGAAATTCAAAGGGCCTCCTACTGATGATAACACATGTATGTAGTGGGTGGCCTAAGCCAGCCCACCAATCACACTCTAGGTAGAACACAACGGTTTTGGAGGCCAGCCTATCAGGCAGGCTTTACAATCCACCATGCACACAAACACAATGGCACTCTCTCACTTAATGTAAAGTGGAATATCTGGAGGACTTTAAACCAGGCTCTACCAGTTTCAACCACAACTGAGGATGCCTTTATGGGCTCAAGACGAGCCAACTGTAGCAAAACTGCAATTTTGGTGATGCCTCCTCGTTCACACAGACAAAGGAATCGCTAAAAAACAAAATGACTGCGAGCAGGGCTTATAAAATACATTAGTACTGCCATAACTACCATAAAGTTGTACTGCGCTACTAATGCAGTAAAAGTGGCTACAACTCTGGTGTAGACAAAATTAAATCACAGCTGCCAGCAGCATTCTCCACAATACATTTTCATGGTGATATAATCACCATGGGAGAAAGATAGGTTGCTTAAAAGCGCCCTTGTCTTGGTACCCAAGTGGACTACTAACAGCAGCCTACCAGAAACAATTGTTGAAGGCACAGGGGGGAACTTCTACAAAGGTCCCTGTAGTTACAAAACTAAAGTTGAAAAACCATGGAAGTTAGCAAAATATTTAAGGGATTCACAAACGTAGGAAGTAGAACACAAAGGAAACTCTGCTCTAACAATCGCCCATTCTCCCTTACCCAATTTTTCAGTAGCCTCCGTATCTTCAGAAACCCTGGTTCTCCGATTGCCCCATACTCCCCCAGCTCTGGAAAAACAACTTGCCTATATGATCTGGACACCTACCACTCAAGCAATCATCGTTCACTCACTTATTCATAAAATCCTGAAACACTGAGACCGCTCCGCGGAACGAGGGCCATATTTCAAACATAATTTAACTAGCTCCTTGAACATGAGGTTAATAGTGGACCTAAGGCATTCTTTAGCAAAAAGAACCTGCTAGTTTAAAAAACAATCAAGGTCCCACCCAATGAGAACCACAGGATCGGTACTTTCCAACACAATGGTATACGCGCTTTGATCCTGCTTGTCCCCTTGGTAGATTTAGTCCTAGCCAGTAACCTCACCATTAATGCAGGCCTCCAAGGTCTTGGGCATAGTCAAATATTTATCCCAGTGGTCTATGACAGAGCACACCTGACCATTGGTTCACCGTGGACACTTTCTACTGTGTCACTCAGGGATTATTTTTGTCATCATCACTCTTTAAGATACATATGCACCTCATAACTAATTGAACCATCTTCTACTCAAAGGTTGATCAAAAATGTGCCACAAAGCTGTTCACTGAGCAAGAGCTCAATTTTTTTTTTTTTTTTTTTTTTTTTGATGCTGTAGTTTATTTGAAAACTTTTTCATCGTATAGTTAAGTTGGATCCTTTTTTTTAAAAAAATTGTTTGTCCAGTTCGAGTATAGAAGATAAAAAGAGGGCAATTGTGTAAGTGTACTTGTTGTTGTGGCCGCTGAGTAGAGCGGTCCATCTTTCTTGCGTACACATTTGTATCGATGAGAGTTGATAAAAGGCACCAAATTCTTTGCGTTGTGGCGCGAGTGCATTACATTCCATGACGAGGTGGAATATGGTTTCCTCGATTTTTTGGTCTTTGCAGAACCTGCAGTAGTTGTCTTCCTTTTTGATTTGTCTTCTTGTAGCTAGGTGTGCTTTTGTAGGGAGAATGTTTAGGCGGATTTTCAAAAATGTTGTTCGAATGGTTGGGTCTGGAAAGGTTTGCAGGTAGGCCGGTGGTTCATGGATTCTCCTGTTGTCTTTTGTACAGTGTAAGTTCTGTTTGTAGGTATTTTTTTGTTGAATGGTCTTTATCCAATCATTATGTAGCAGTTTTGTTTTTGCGTGTTGTGGACGAAGTGTAAGTAATTCTTCTGTGATATTTTCACTAACCATTTCTTTTCTCATTGTGGCTTTCCATTTTTGCAGTATTGTCGTGTTGAAGGTATTTTCTTTATGTCGCAGTATTTGAATTGCTGGGGTTTTCCCGTCTGTCAATATTTTGCGAAAGATGTCTAGTCTTTTCCACTGTACGACTGATTCAATTGATTGAGTTGCCAATTCATAACGTATTCTTGGCATTGGAAATGTTTGTGGGAGGCGAAGGACTTTGCGCCAGAAAGTCGCTTCATATTTTGTCCAGTTGACTCTCTGAGCGTTTAGCATTGCTTCGGTACCATAGGTGAGAATCGGGATGTATTTGTGTCTGTAGTAGGAGATAATTGGCTTGAAGGAGAATTTGCCGTATTTTCTGTGAAGGAGGCAGCCTTGTCTTGATAGCGTTTGGGATGTTTGTTCGATTTTGTCCAGCCACTGCTCTTCTGATTTAGACTGGTTTATTGTGATCCCAAGGTATTTAAACTCAGTAACATTTTCTAGTTCGACGTTGTCTATCATGAATGTACGTTGGTTTATTCTTTTTTTTTTTAGTGATTTGGTTAGGGTCATTATCTTTGTTTTTCCCGTATTGATCATTAATTCATTTTTTTTCATGTACTGGCTTAAGTCTGCCAGTGTTGTTTGTAACCCAGTCGGTGTTTTGTCTAGTATCACGATGTCATCGGCATATGCCATGACTGGGACTGGGATCGAGTTGATTTTGGGGGGATTAGTTTTGTCTGATTTTAGATGGTCTTCAATGTCAGCAGTGTAGAGGTTGTAGAGTGTCGCTGCAAGTGGACAGCCTTGTTTGAGTCCGTTTTCTGTTGGTATGGCGGGTGTTGTAGTTCCTTGTCTCGACAATCTGACTTTTATCGTGGTTTTTGAATATAGTAGAATGATCGGTTCTAGGATGTCGGTTGGGCAGTTCCATGTTCTAAGTTTCGACCATAATTTTTCTCGCGAGATTGAGTCGAAGGCCATTTTTAGGTCAATGAATGCTGCGTAGATTGCCGAGTTGGAGTTGATAGCTTCATGTTTGATTACTTGGAGTAATACCAGGTTGAGGTTTGTTCCAACATTGGCTGTAAATCCTGTTTGTCTGGTCGAGAATTTGTTGTTTTTTGTGGCCCACGCAGTGAGTTGGTTTAATAATATTGTTGCAAATAGTTTTCCTAGCGGATCGAGCAGGGCGATCGGACGGAAGTTTTGAGGGTCTTCTTTAGGGCCTTGTTTGTGGATTGGTACGATTACTGCTGTTCTCCAGGAGTTAGGTATTCTATGCAGTTTATTGATCAGGGTTGTAATATGGCATAGAAGGGTTGCCCAAGCGGTTGGATCTTCCTTGATCATGGCATTAGATAGTCCATCTGGGCCTGGTGCTCTAGAAGTGTTGAGTTTGTTAATCAGGCAGATGAAGTCTTCAAATTCTGCTTGTACTTTCCATGTTGAGTCTGCTGTAGTTTGTGTATTCTGATGAGCTGTTTCTCGTAGTGCGTAAATGGTAGTAAAATGCGTTATCCATTTTTCTTGGGTTACATTAGCTATGAGTTTATGCTGTTTTTGTTGATTGTCATTGAGTAGGTTCCAAAGTTCTTTGGTATTGTGGGATTTGTGGCTTTTCAGTATTTGTTCAGCATCCGCTTGTTGAATGAGACTTTTTTGCGATTTGATCCAGTTTCGATGATTGTTTTTCAGGGTTTTGATCTGGTGTGAAGTGTCGGGAGCTGGAGTTTTCTTTAGCTGTCGTATTATTCGGTTTAGGTCTTTTTTCCTTTCGGCAATTTCCTGGTTGTAGAAATGTCGGTGGTCTTTCTGCGGACGATTTTTTCTGGTTTGTTGGAATGGGATTAGTATCCATTCATAGTCGATTTTTATATCATTTGCCAGTCTTGCCTGATGGAATTGTTCCGGCAATGAGGTTGAGGAGGCTTGCGGGATTCTCAGTCTTGTAGTTGTTCCATTTAGTTCTAATGGAGGAGGTGGTAGTGCTGTCACTGTTTTTTCTGGTTTCGCTTCTGAGTGTGCGGTAAGTTGGTTGTGATCGCTCTTGTCCGTTGATATCGTCTGTGCGTTTGTAACTGAATGGTGAAGGTTTTCAGATAGGAATATATAATCGATGATTGCATGGGACGAACCTCTGCTCCATGTGGGTGTATAGGAATTCAAAGTGTTCCCTTGGCTTAGAAGGAGTAGGTTCCGCGTTGTGGTTTCTTTTATCCATCTCTTTGCATTTGGTGATAATTGTGAGTGCTTTAAGAGGCTACCGTTTTTATCGTATAACTTGATGTTCAGATCGCCACAGATTATTGTTTCTGATAACGGGTATTTAGCTAAGGCCTCGTCAATCGAAATGAAGACTCCATCTAGGAACGTGTTTGTAGATATTGCTAGCGGGTTCCAGTAGAGGTTTAGAATTAGGATTGTTGAGTTGTTTTTGTCTTCTCGCTTTTGCTGGTGTTTTGTGGATGTTATTATGGTCAGTTGCGTCCAAGGGTTTATATTCTCGGAGAGTATTACTCTGATGTATGGGTTTATCTTGATCAGGGTGAGTAAGCCTGAAGCAGGTCTTCCTTGTTTTTGTACGATAGCTGGGTTTAGGAATGTGATAAAGCCATCGCATGCCGGTGGGTCGCTGAGCCAGGTTTCTTGAAGGCATATGAAATGATATTGCTCTAATTCAGCGGTTGTGTCCGTGAATAGATGTAAATTGCCTCTGGTGTTCCACGAGCACAATGACCAATTGAATCTATGGTTCATTAATTGTTATGAGTTTGAGCTCATTGAGTATTCTGTAGATTCTGTATCTGAGAAGGTGTTTTCGTAGTCATAGATTCTTCTGATTGCATCGGCATATCTGTCTGGATGTTGGCTTCTTATAGAGTATTCTGTAGATGCAGTGTCTGATGAGGGAGTTTCAAAGCTAGTTCTGTTGGGTTTGTTAATTCTATCTGAGTCTGCTTCTTTTGAGGCACGATTTGAGTATCTATCGTCAGTTGTCTGTTTTTGATTCCTCTGTTCAATGTGTAGTTCTTCATACCTTGTGGTTGCTTTGTCTTTTGGTTTGCTTGGTATTCTTGAGGATGTTGATGCCCAGCATGAGAAGCCTAATTTGTGTAGTTGTTTTCTTGTTGATATGATGAGTTCTTGGTTATTTTGGTCTGGGAGCTCTATGACGATCTTATCCAGGTTCCGGTCGTCTTTGAAGGTTATCAGAGCAATATCTTTTGTTGTGAGTTTGTTCAGGCGAGGTATTACGCCAAAGAGGCGTAGTAGGTTTGTTCTATTTAGAATTACCGGTTCTTGGTTTTTATTTGCATTTTCAATATGGATTTCATATGTTTCATTTTGTCGTAGTGGATTGACGAATATTGGTCTGGTCTGTCTGTGTTGACTGTGATCTTGTGGTGGTGTTGTTATCGAGGTCGACGAGATTGAATCATACGGTTCATCTCTGGTTGTGAGTGTTGAGATGTTTTCCATCGAGATCATTGAGATTTCTTCTAGGGAGATTTCAGTAGAATTGTCTTGATTTTGGTTCGATTGTTGTTCAAGTATTGAGGCGTATTCGTCGATTATTATGTAGCTTGTCTGAATTAGTGGTTGTGAAGATTGTTGATTGTTTTCTAGTGGTTGTTCTTCATGGGTGGTGATGTCGAGCAAGTCCTCGTCAATCAGCGATTGTGGCAGGGTAGGTTGCGCTAGTTTGGGTTTTATCTGGGTTAGCTGAACTTGAATGCTTTGTGTGTTGACAGCTGTTTGTTTCTTCTTTGGTTGATGCGCGATTTGGGTATTCTGGGTTATATTTCTTAGAAATGCTCGCGAGCCCGTTTGTCGTTTTTTGTTATTTTTCTGTTGGGTTCCTTTTATTTCGTTCGTTGTTTTTTCTTTTTCGAAGATTTGAAAGTTTTCCTTTGGATTCTTTGTTATGTTGCTTGAGATAATGGTTTCTGTTTTTTTGTTAGTATTATTTTGAGGTGGTTCTTTCAGTGTTTGTTGGGCAAAATCTGTAATTGTTTCAGGTAGTGGTTGTATCTGAGTTGGGGGTTGTGATGGTTTTGAAAGCGGCGAGGTTTGTAGTCGTTGGTCGTTGGGTCTGGTTGCTTGTTGCTGATGGTGTTCTTTAAGCATCTGTAGTAATTCTCCTGTAAGTTTTGTTTTTTCTTGTCGGTCTCCTCTTGCGATCTCTGCTAATCTTTGTTGCCACCGGTATGTCTCGTCTGCTTCTATTGTCAGTCTTGATTCCACTGTCGAGACAAAGTGTTCGATGTGTATCTGTTTTGAATGGATTAGTGCTAAAAGGGTCGCTTGATCTTTTATTGAATCTTTCAGGTCTTCTTGTAGTTTCAAGAAGGGGATCATTGATTGGGAGAGTAATGCGATGAGCATATTTTGTAAGTCCAACATTGTTGTTGGGATTCTTGGGTGCATATCTTCTTCATCTTGTACATGATTGTCGTTTTTCTGTTGTGGGTCTTTTGGTTTTTGGTTCTTGATTATTGGGTCTGGGGTATAGTAGGATTCATCCGAGTCATAGTTGAATCGTGATGGGACAGTTTTACGTTCATCCAATTCTGGTTGTCGTTCCTTTTTCATCTGTTTGTTTTGGTTTCCATAGGGGATGCAAGGGGTTGAGGTTGATTGTATTTGATTTATTTCTGTTCGTTCTCCAAGTACTTCTTTTGTTTTTTCTGCAGTAGACATGATGAATTCTATTTCGGTGGTGTCCAGTGATAGTTTTGGTAGTTTATTTCTTGTTTTGGATGTTGTTGGTTCCACAGTGCTGGCGGATTTGGCGGAATTGTGAGTTTTAAGCCATGCAAGGCGGGCTAATCTTGCTTTTTCTTTTTGCTTCAGTTGGTCTGGTGTTGGGATTGCTGGTTTTGTGGTTAGGTCTTGTGTTCGTTCTGTTTGTTGGCTGGTTGCGGTTAGCTTGGAGGCGACAGGGTCAGCTGTGAGTTTTGGTTCTTGATTATTAGTTATTTCCTGAGGGTTGCTGTGTATTTCGTGTAGTTTCTCCGATTTCATGGATTGTTGATTCTGGATTTGTTTGTCTGATATTAAGTCCTGTTTTGTGGTCGTCTGCATCTGTTTGGTTGTAAGTTCGATGGGTTCTTCGTTGCTGGTTGCAAGGTTTGTCAAGGTGTCTTGTATCCCGTTGTTTAAGGGGTCTTGTTTTGCGAGCTGGTGGTTTGCGTTCGGATCAGTTGATGAGTTGGTCAGTTGTTGTTCTAATTCGAGTTGGGAAGGCAGTAATGATGGCGCGGACATAATAGGTTGTCCAGGTTTGGTAGTGTCTGAGCTGTTTAGTTCAGATGAGATTATTTGGTGATTTTCTACTGTACTGTGTGAGTCTACTGATAGTTGGAGTTCCACTGTGCCGACGGATTTAACGAAGTTGTTGGTTTTCAGCCATGCAGTTGGATTGGCAGTTTCTAGGGTTTGGGCTCTGGAGTCTTCTAAGTTCTGTTTATAGTCTGAACACTGTGTCAGGGACTTTGGAATTTCTTTGTACAGTGTCACTTTCTTGAAGGATTGTTCCAATGTTAGCTGTAGTTGGTCTCTCTCCGTGGTGTTATCGGTCGCGTTCTTAGTTGTTTGTCTTGTTTTTGGACGTTGAGTTGGGTTTTGTTTATTAGTGCGAGTTGTGGCCATTGTTTCCCGATTGTAGAATGCTAGGCTTAGGTTTTGCAAGATTTCTGTTTGGTTTGTCAGAGTGCTGGTCTCCTTTTTTTTTTTTCTTTTTTATCGGGTTCGCTTTTAGGATCCAAGGGACTAACCCTTTCGGTCTCCTGGTTAGCAGTGGCTGCGAAGATGTATCCTTGTTTCGGTTTTCTCTGGTGGATCAAATTGCGCTTTCAGGATCCAAGGGTCGAACCCTTTCGGTCTCCTGATCGGTTATTTCGCGCAGGTGAGTGTTTGATTCGTCCTTCTGTAGTGGCGCGAGTTGCGCTTTCAGGATCCAAGGGGCAAGCCCTTTCGGTCTCCTGGTCAGCAGGGGCTGCGTAGGTGTATCCTTGTTTCGGTTTTCTCTGGTGGATCAAATTGTGGTTTCAGAATCCAAGGGTCGAACCCTTTCGGTCTCCTGATCAGTTATTTTGCGCAGGTGAATGTTTGATTCGTCCTTTTGTAGTGGCGCGAGTTGCGCTTTCAGGATCCAAGGGGCAAGCCCTTTCGGTCTCCCGGTCAGCGAGGCTGCACTGGTGAATCTTCGTTTCGATTTATTGTAGAAAGTCAGGTACGCTTTCAGGATCTAAGGGCGGACCCCTTTCAGTTTCTTGATCAACGAATGGAACGAGGATGTATGGTTGTTTTGTTTCTCTGGAGCGGTTGGGGTTGGAGGATTAGGATCCAAGGGCGAAGCCCTTTCCGTCTCGTGATCGACGAGGGTAACTGGAGATGCCAGAAGTTAGAACGTTAAGTAGCAGGGGCGAGGCCGCAAAAGCGCGGGCGGTAGAGGATTCTATTCGGTGTGAGGTGGGGTGAAGACGCGTGTACAGTAGGCACAGGCAGGCTCCGGCGTCAAAGATGAATCGCTTGGTTACAGGCCAGCTGGTGCGAGCACACGAAGGGACAGCAGAGCAAGAGCTCAATATACGTGCATACACACACTCTTCAACTAGTTCTCAGAACTGATAGCAACGGCTTACGTTACATCCACTAATGTGCCAACTCTAAGGAAGCCATACAGACCTGAAAGCATGTATACTTGCTCAAAATAAATAAAGATAAGCCCAAAGTATTCATTCACACCCACTAAGGGCCATTCAAATCCATATTTCTGGCCTAGACATCCAACATTCCCCTGCTACTGAGTTTAAGATCCTCAGTTTTCACCGTGACACCAAACTCTCCTTGGCATCCTTATGAAACAGTTAGTCTGCTCTTATTGAAAATGGTACCCTTCCTGAACAAGGTGACAATTCTTTAATCTCTTGAAGACTGTTCCTCACCTACAGCCTCCATAGAATACAGCATTTTTTTAGCATATTTCATACTAAAATCCTGTAGATGTAGCCACATCACTCCATCACTGCCGTCCCTCCACTGGCTCCCTATTGCCAAAAGGATTCTATTGAAGTGCCAAAGCATTGGGAAACAGGCATACTGTAAGTGGTCCAAACCGGGCTGCCTCTATCTGCCAACTCGTGCATGCTCCCAGCCATCACCAAGCCAACCACCATTTCCTTGGTCCAAGCTCTGGATCGCTATTACTCAGACCCACAGGGAAAAAAAAGACCATTAATGCATATAAAAGAGCATGCAGTGTCACTATGAAGTGAAACTGCCTAAACCCATGGGGTTTCCCTGCTACCCCATATATTAGCACCAAGAAAGGACATTGGTGCTGAGAACTGCACTCTTTAAATCTTTGACATTAGTTTAATTTTCTAAAAGGAGGAATGGATGCAACATCTGTGTACGTTTTTTGTTTTGATGGGGGCTATTACTGTAATTTGTGGGGCAAATAATAGGCCTGAACCTGCTCATGCTTTTTGCAGTGCAGCAGGCCTGCAAACCACATTAGAAATGTAATAATGCACGGAAAGCACAACCAAATGTTGAGGAACATATGAAAGTATTGTAAAAAATGACCAGAGAGTTCAGGCGGTGATCAAACACTGAATGACAGGAAAATCAATGTCTGTACTTAACCTTTTCCTAACATCATCACAGACTACCATAGAAGGTCTGCACAGAAGCAACAATTCCTGCCATAGCTATGTAGTTAATATGTTAACAGAGTGCTTTTACAATGCTAGCTAGCAATCTATTAAGCCATTTTGCATAGGCACTGTTTTCATTACTTGGGTGAGCTGCCTCTATCAAGTACTAAACACTGCAAGCATGATATAAATGTGCAGCAGCCAAGGGGGGAAAAAGTCTGAGGGGTCAGAAATTTGAGGTGGACAATTTTGTGAAGGTTTCTCAACAAATGCATTTTATTAAATTAGAAGGTTGCAAGAAAGACAAGTTTGGAGGAGCTCTGCTGGTATCCATTAACCAGGTCAAGAGTATTTAAGCACCAGGCACAGTATCAGTATTCAGGACCTGGGAGTCAGCGAAGGACGATGACAGAATGCTGGCCTGGAATGGCAGAGTCCTCTGTCATTTCCCCAATCCTCATGATCTGTAAAGATTAAAGTCTTTTTGTCACCTGCAAGATAGACTCATGGCTTTTAATTCCCTAGAGGGGTGCATTTACTTTGATCTGAGGGTGATGAGGGGTAAGCCAAAATATTTAAGGGGCGCCCCTGTAAATTGGGGTTGCTTTCACCCCTACCCGGATGAGGATTTCCCTGCCTAAAATAAACTAAAGTAAACACTCTAATAAAGGATATCTGTCCCTCACACTTGTGCGTGGCAATGCATGGCAGTTCAAAACAAGAGTAATTAAACAACAGGCTCTTCTTATAACCTGGGTGAATTTCCCTTCAACATATTTTAAGCGGAACTCTGCTTTATAGTTCAATGAAAGAAAATAAGGAAATCTGGGTTTGAAACAAAGTTCCAACACAGTTCCTTGCAACTTCAATTGGTCAACAGAAAGTTCAAATTCTCTGATGGTTTCACAAAGAAAATAGAAGGCTCTTTCTTGTCCGATTTATCCTTTTTAGATAAAAAAAGAACTTTCCATTTTATCAATAGCAACAATAGTTGTCCTGGTCAGGATGATTTGCCACAACAGATGCATTTTAAAGAAACACAACTTCTTGGCAGCTTTATAGACAAGCACATACATGTCATTGGCAGTATCAGTTGTATTGTGTTTGACTTGATTTATTTGCTTTTGATTTGGGCAATACTTACGGGTATGAATTCTCAGCAATATCACTCCTTAGGGTTGCTGGGTTTTCTAGGAACTAACACGCTTAAAGTTACATTAATTTGGTTTTGTTATACAACACTTTTGCTGCTGCTTAATAGTTTGGTATTCAAATTTGCTTTTAGAACCACTTTCACTCATATGCGAGTGCTGCTCCCCTGCTGAATGCCTGCCCTGAACACGCAAGCGGGTTCAGAGTGCTCCGGGGTCACCACCAGCATGTGTACTCACCGGGTAAACATGCGCCTCCTGGCTCCTCGCCGCTCACATGACTTCTGCTTCTGCGGCTCCTTGCGACCCGGCAAACTGCGTCCTGTCATTCGCCTTTGCCCATGCCACCTACAATTGGAACTCCTTTTGCTCCTTAGGCCCTCTGATGTACGCCAGCCATCCGAGAAAGCCTAGAGGCCCTCAGGTGCATGGCAGCCACCTAAAATGGCCTCCGGGGAACGAAAGCTTCCCTCGCCTTCGCTTCCTGTTGCGCAGCCTCTGCACTTCAGAATTTGAAAAAGACAGACCCTCTCAGGACCAGCAGCTGATTTTTGCCGATACAGAGGTCCCTGCTCTCTTCCAGCAACTGTCTGGGCTGTCTGCACAAACTACGCTGCTTCTGCTTGTAACAGTTTTCTCTACTACTCTGCTTCTCCAAGGCCTGCACCCGAGGAGGCTTTTTAAGCTTCTCTGTCTCCCTCAGGTGTGGGTCATCTGAATTAATGATCTGACCACTGCTGCAACATTGTACCTTTTTAGCCCTTTGCCTCGTCCCAGTACTTAGGAAATTATGGGACTTTAAGTCCCTAATGACAAAGTCAGTTTTTCGAGTTTCATTTTTACTTTTAAGCCCCAGTCTATTCTTTATAATATTCTTAAAAGGAATATCATAAGGATTGGTTACCAGGTCTGATTGAAAAGGGGAAAGTAGTTCTTTTAGGTCATTATTATTCATAGATTTCCTTTCAGTATACCTTTAGGTGATAGGGAGGCTATGTGTGCAGAAACAGCTGCTGATTAGGAAGGTCCCCGGATGCCCATTTAAGGCATGCCTAATAACAAGGAACTTTATAATGATTACCATTAACCTAAACAGTGTTTATGCAAGTTGCATCTCTATGTTATTCAAGCAATAAGCCCCTTGCAGGAGGGGCATTAACACTGCAAGTAATGCCCCGGGGCCCATAGTTACAGGACTGAGCAAAGCGGCTTATTGCTATTAGTACCCCAGCCCATAGGACTGGGGTACTAAAAGCATTTTTTTTCTGTCCCAAAACTCTCTGGCGTTTCGGAACAGAAAAAAGAAAATGTTAATAATTGGCCACCAGGGAAGGGAAACGAAGTCTGTTTTACCTTTCCATGGCAGCCGTTGAAAAAAAAAAAAGTAAATAAATAAATGGGCGCCATTGAAATGGAAGAAGGGACTACACGTAGTGCCTTCTCTCTTTCCATGGTGGTCATTAAAAAAAGTAAACAAAAACAATTGCCACCATGGAACGGAGAGAAGCCTTCTTTCTTTCCAGTCGCAGATCGGAAGTGGCCACGCTAGCGTATGAAATGGGCTGAAAAGAAGGTGTGTGGGATTGGGGGGCAGGGAGGGAATTCTGTGGATGGGGGAGGCGGGAGTTCCGAGGATGACCTCTTACCTGGTTACCCGGCGGGGGAAGCTGGTGGCCTCCAGCCGTGAGGAGGCTCGGAGCAGCGGGATTAGTGTCTGTTAATGCCTGCGTTCTGCGCCTCTCCCACACTCCCCATGCCGGGTACTAATCATACTTATTGTTGTTAAATGCATTTGTATGTGTATGCAAATGTTTTATTGAGTATAAGCAAAATCAATTGAAAATTAATAACAATCTTGCTACTGATGTTTTTAACAACCTACGGACATCAGCACACTTAATCCGGTCACTATGCCAGACAGATTTATTTTTGCCTCCTTCTGGTTTTGTCGTTTCAATCTCACGTTCTCATTTGCTTTGCCTTTCACAGTTGGTGCTTTACAAGTGACTTCTGCCATATTGTTAAGTGTAAAGCGGAATGTATGCACTGGCATTGATTGACTGACTTGTTTGCTCAGCTGGGCACATCGATTTTGTGGCACAAAAATCTTGTGCCAAACGTGGCCCTGTCTTTGTCAATTTCTCCACGTTGATAGAACGCTGGGTGTTGCATCAAGGGTATATCACTCCCAAGCAACAGCTGTATTCCTTCCTGTTATTTAGCAATTTTAACCACAGACAGTCCTCCCATCAGTCAGCCTGCAGCTGCCTAATGGGACAGTTAGCAAAACAGAAGGGTGATGGCTGGAAGGCTTTGAATGAATCATAACCACGGGCAAAGCTCTGGGCAACCCTCCAGACCATCGTTTTTCAGCCTGCCAAGCCATTACAGAAGGGGAAAAACCATATGCAAATCATGCTTGGTGCTACCCCAAAAGGGGCAGTCCAGCCCGAACTGGTAGATCACATCCCTTCTGTACGAGACCACAACCATCCCCAGACATGTTTCAGCCTTGTTGGGCGTCATCAGTGAGAAGTAGCTTGGGTCTCTAGGCCCAGCAGACTCGGGACCCACGTCTGGGCATACCCGTCCCACTCGGGGTGACTTTAGCAAAACAGAAAGGTGATGGCTGTAAGGTTTTGAATGAATCATAACCACGGGCAAAGCTCTTGGCAACCCTCCAGACCATTGTTTTTCAGCCTGCCAAGCCATTACATTAATGGGACAGTTAAACATCACTGGATGAAAGGGATAGAAATCCATAGATTCTCTATGTTTGTGTGGCTTGAAAGGGGCACTGTGGCCCTAAAATTCCCTTTTTATCCTGTGGCTGAAAGTGGCGTAACAGCGTTTTGCTTTTTGCTATAAATGGATTGGAAGAGAAAAGAATACCCTGCAGATGTTTCCAATGTGTGAGGCTTTGAAGACATTTACGGTGAGACAAATGTCTGAATCTGGGAGAGCTTTATTCAATATACAAGGTCCCAAGAAGCTGACTGAATAGATCGCCAAGAGACAAAGCTGCCCATGCCAGATAGATCAGTAGGGTCGAGGGAGTGCTCTGCATGAGTTTCCAAGAGTGGAATGCATGTTGAGAGAGTTTCATCCAGAAAGATCAGGGGTTGCTTTTTTTTATTTGACTTTACTTTTTATTTTTCTCAATACCCTCTGCAGGTGAAACTGTCCTGGGTGGTGAAGCAATGATCCCTTCAACTGAATCAGAAATGCCCTACAACTCACTACTTCTGCAAACCATGTTTTCTTTTGTCATTTCTTTGACCAAAACAGACTCACTGCAATAGTTGAGACCAACGAGAGTAAATTAACTTTTTGGGTGTAGTCAGCGGAGTTAATAGCTGCTGAACCACTACATTCAAAGAGCAATGCCAAACAACTTGGTACAAGACAACTAAGTGCTGTACTGTAGTTCAGGAACGAAGGCCACAGTAGGTAATCGGAATAAGACAAACACGTGGCCCATTTTCTCTCCAAGAAAAACTTATGTTTTGGGTTATTTCACTCTCTTTTAGGCCTAAATTGAGGCTAGGCATATGGAGAAAATTCTCTCTGGATACTAGACCCTCCTCCAGATTAAAAAGCACTTTGACTATTTTTAACTGCATGTTCATTGTTCGCTTTCTGTACTCCTGCAACCCCTTTTGCTAGGCCATTAGGACAATCGCCTAGATTGTCAAGGAACTAGAGCATTTTTTGTTCAACAAAGAAATAACACATTTCCAAGGACAGGTCCGTGTGCAGGCCCTCAGGCACACCACATTTTGCTCAACCCCTGCAACCTCGACAAACCCTGCCCCCCCAGCTTACTTTAATACAGAAAATAAACCAAAAAGAGTTGGTATGACGTCTGGAGGAAGGTGGCTTTAGGACTATAATCGTGCTGGATTTCAAGAGGAAAGATTCAGATTCTGATTGTAGGTGTAAGTTAACTTGGTTCTGAATTGGATGCTCTACTGTTCCAATAGTGTTAATGCAATGTAGTCTTGGAGCAAATGTACTCTCAAAATTGCTATACTTAAATGATGAAATGGCCCACAACGCATCACAACACGCCTAATAAATTGCAAATCTTTTCACCTGGGCATTAGGAATGTTAGTTCCTCAGCAACTTTGATCATTTATATACCCCTGCTAGAGTAGCTTTAAGCCTACTTGCAAAATATCGTTTGTAGCATGCATGATTCTTCTCTGATATCCCCCAGCATAAGATTAATAATCTAGCCTGCCTCACTGTGGAACGGAATTAAAAAAGTATGCTACAGGATATGGACTGCTTCAATTCCTCTGCAAACAGACTGGCTCTACTACAGTTAGCTACTATACGTAGTAGAAGCAGGTGTTTAAGCATGGACTCTTTTTGTTCTACATTTACACATATTGCCCATTATTTGATTGCTTAACTTTCTAATCCTTCTTGAGAATTTGGCAATTTGCAGAACATGTCATGAAAAAACATGTCCACAGTTTAAGAAGCTTTTCATTTTCTGTGCCCTAACCATGTACAGGATCTCAACCCTTTGCTCTCCCATTTTCAATCCAGAAATATACATACATGAGGACAATTAAAAGCACTGACTGCTGTATGGCTGCACTGGTCCCACTGTATAAAACAAGCATTAGTCCGAGTCAAAGGGGGTGTTCTAGCTAAAATTTGAAAAAATGCAGGCACCAAATAAACGTTTTGTTCACAGTATCTGGAAAATATTCACAAACTCAATTCAGCAGGGTTCATCTACATGCACTTCTAGCGCCTGAACCAACAAAGCTGTAAACATAAATACCATCTCAAACATGTCCTAGACTGTATATATATATTTTTAAGTTTACAATAAATGCAGATACAAATTAAGAAAACGTGGGTGAAAGAATTGGAAAGTTAACAATTTGATGCAGCTTTTTAGTTTTCAAAACAAAAATATTCACTCTTTGGCAATTGTCAAACATTTAATTTAAAGCATTGTCAGATGTGTTATGCTGTGCTTTAATTGAGCCAAAGTACTTTAGAAACCTCAACGAGGGTGTTCTATTGGTAACTGCTAAGTCACTTTCATATCACAAAGGCATATACACCCACATATTTGGTGCTAAAAAGGTACTTAAGATGGAGTTGGATTAGCCATAATGTATGTACATTCTAAAAGAGGTAGACTTGAATCATGTTTAGTTAATTAAAATAATACTCAGTCAGTTTGAATCAGTCAAGCTCCTTTAGAGATGACTCGTGAGGAGATTTGAACAAAGCCTAGAAATGCTCAGTTGACCACATTTGTGTTTGAAAATGGTTCAAACCAATTAGAACCATAGGCACCTAATGGTTTATATCAAGTTGAGTTGATTTGAATCTGAGAAAGGCCTCATAATGAATAAATAGTGGCGCGAAGGCACTATTATTCATTATAACAAAGTTATAAAATCAAATCAAATAAGAAATGAAACCAAAATAAAAGTCAGTAAAATGAATTAGGCGAAATCAAAGACCAGAGGTATAAGCAGGGTTTCGTCAAGAGCTACTCTTTGATGAACTCAATCAGAGCCCTGCAAAGTGGGTCTGAGCCGTTCAATCATATAGAGCTTCAGTTTCAAATAATTTAAGCAGATTGAAACGGCAATGGTTTCCATTGGTTTGGCTTTGATTTTAAAGGGTTTTCCCATCTCAGGTACATACTATTCCTACACAAAGCCACATGAGCAAACAATTTAGCAACAAGTACAGTCACTTACCTGTCACTGAGATGAAGAAAACTACTGCTCTCATCCGGATGTTCATCTTCAAAACTAAGATTAGACCAGCTGCCAGTGCTGTCATCACCAACGCTTAAACTCAACTGCTGATTAGGAAGCGTCTCGGCTGACTGGAACCCATCCTTGCCCAATGAGCTAAGGAAAGACCAGAGGAATATTATAGCAATTTGAAAACCGTACAGTCAATAAAATAAGTGGATTGAAGGGTGGAGATGTGGCTAATGAAGTGGTTGCTTTGCAGGTGGCAAAGTCTTTTGACATATGAAAAAATGAAGACATCAAGTAGTGCATTATTTAAGTTCTGGTGCGTTCCAATTGATTCAGATGTATTGTGGAGAGACTGAGTTAGATTTGAGAAATGTAACTGAAATGTATTGGACTCAAAGGCAAAATCATGCATTAAGGCCGCAAAAGGCAAGGGCAGTAGAGCATAATTAGAGGAGATGTTCTGAAAATCACACAAAGGAGGAAACCCCACAGGAAATCATACGAGGTGAACTTATCGGCTCTAAATAGTGACATGAATAAGAGCATTGAACAGCAAAATACTACCAACAAGCCCACTTCCTTTCCTAGACTCGACACAAAGACCTTGTAAGGTCTCCAAACTTATCTTTGCTTGGTCGAAAAGATAGATCCACATATCACAGTTAAGCGTCCGCCATCTGCGAGTCTACCTATGCAGTTACTACATTATTGCTTAAAAATATTCTCTAATGTTACTCTAGAGTCTCGCCTGTCCGGTCTCACAACTCTACCAGCACTGTTCCAAGAAAATACACTCACCTCTTTCACTGCCTTTCTTGCATTAAGGAGTGTAAACATTTGCCACATATTCCTCAATTTTAAGTCAAGACACAGAGGCTGTGATTTTGCATTTAACTTCTTTACCGAGCAGCAAAAATATATTAAAAAGTAAACTTCAGAAAAAAAGAGAAAGAAAGCTCTCTGAACGTGATCAACATAGCCCCAGATGTTTAGGTACTTCATTAGCAGTCTACAAATATCCCATGCTGAATAACCAGTTCCTCTTCTTTGATGCTGCTACGCTTCCGTTAAGTGCTTGTGTAGAGTGCATACGACCACTTTACAACATGTATTCATTGTTTGGTGGTTCAATGGAAGGATGCGGCTGTGCAAGGTGACTCGCGGTTTGCTTTGTTGGTTGGGAACATTTGTTGGCCATGTTCCTCACCTTTGGGTGCAGTGCTGTCACGCGGCTTTCCTTTGTGTTGTCAGGCTCGGTGCTCAGACGGGAGTTTGCGGTTCATTGCACAACCTCCCCTCTAATATTTACAATCATATCACAATTATTTTAACTAAAGGGATGTGACGAATACACGACCTCCAAAAAGAAGCTATGAGCGAGGGCATGTGTTTTAGTACCTCCTAGTGCTGTAGTGCTGCGTATTCACGGGATGAGCTGTCCCATTTCTATTTTTACAATTGAATATCTCTATCACATGCTATTGATACTTTATTTCCTAGGTCACGTCACTACTGAGTATTTATTTTGTACTTAGCAAGAGCTATTAACAGGAAGTTATTGTGGCCACTCATGCTAGGTGCTAAATGTGACGGATCAGAACTCAGAGTCGGACACAAGGTTGTCATGTTTTTGTCAAAGATGTTTTATTAAAGGAAAAGGGTTGGGAAACTGCCTCTCTGACCCGATGCTAAAGAGGCGTTTCCCTACCTATAAACCAAAACTAAGGATCTGTCTGTGTCAGGATGTAAATAACTGAAAAACCTTCCTTGTGTCCAAAATGTCCTATCTCGAACCTCACACTAAAAAACAATAAAAATGTGTGAGGAATTATCTTCAACTTGAAACTGGCAAAAAATAAGAATATTTCCACCAAAAATGTTCTCCAAGGTGGAAGCCCTTGGCTCCAGAGGGTGGATTCCTTCGCCTGGATTCTTGAGTAGAGTGAAAACTGTTTCTTTTACTGGAAGTTCCTTCGTTTCCTGCTTTGTTCCACAATGTTCACTTTTAAACAGTAACTTCTGGGACTGTCCTTCTGTCTTTAATGCAACTTTCTCCTTGAATTCCCCCCAAAACCACCGTCTTTCTTTAAAGCAACTTTCTCTTTGATTAAAAAAATAAACCCCAATCTTTTCTTTGTTCAGTCAGCATGGTGTTCCATTAACACACCTGGGGCTTGCAAATTGCCTGGTGTACTCTCCTGCCAGGTTCCCTTATGCAATGCCTACTGCCTGGTGTACTCGCCTGCCAGGACTTCACTTTATGAATTTCGTTTGCCTGGTATACTCCACTGGTATAATCCCCTGCTAGGACTTTTATATCTATATGTCTCTCAGTTACCTGGCATCTTGCTTGCCAGGACTCCTCATGCGCTTTACAGTTCTCAGTATTAACAATACTGTGCGTAAGTAGGTTTGTTCTAAGGTTTGGTGAAGGTTTGCCCCACATTTACACTTCATGTATTCATAGTTCATTAGGGGTTGTATTTTGTGTTTTCTGCATTCAAACAATTCTTCAATGGTATTAGGTTCAAACTGCTGTTGGTGCGGTTGTCTGAATGTCCCGGGGTACCCTCTGGCTTTGGGTAGACTGTCACGGATCCCAGCGTCTCCACGGCACTTCTGTCACCGGTAGGCCCTCTGCATCTAATGTGGCACCTCCTCTGCTCTGCCACACTAGTACGTGATCTTCGCAACTCTGAGCTCGGGTACTGGGTCCGACGTCATCTCCTGCACTACTTCCTCGCCAGGTTTAAAAACAACTAGACTGCACCTTAGGTTTCTGGCTTTTAGTATTCCGTTCAAGCTTCTGCATCTCCTCATTTCAGTACTTGGGGAATGCTGGGAGTTGAGGTCCATATTAGTTAATGAAAAGGTCTTATGGTTTTTACAAATAGGTACTTTGGAAGAAAAGGATGTTGTGATGGCTTTGTGTGTGTGTATGTCATAGTTAGGCACTTGATCAAAAAGATATGACAAGGTTTCCTTACTTCTTCTACAACGCAGAACAAGAAATTGGCAGTATGCCATGAGGCTCTTTGGTATTAGAGGGCCTTCTTCATGGAAAAGGGTCCTGGGTATTAAAGGGTCTTTCTCATTTGAAAGGGGGAGATACCACTACTCGCCCAGTAAAGTCATGAAACCCCCCCTGGTAGCTGTCTCCTCCCATGTGATCCTCCCTCATAAAGCCAGCCCTGGGTCAGGATCAGATAGCAGCTGCCGTCCCCTGGCCGTATGAGAGTAGGTCACCGCCCGGAAGTCTGTCATACCCCATGGATTCATCACAAAGCATATATGCTTCTTGATTATTTTCTGATTATAAATTCTTGTGGAGGTGTTAAATTGCAGTCCTAAACAGGGCCCATTTGAGATTGTGAGATTCGAGGGGCGACCCTTCTAAGGAAAAGAAAGTTAAAATGTTAGTGAGATCTCCCAATTGTGAGGAGCAATTTTGCTGGGCTGAAATATCCAGACCTGAGGAATCCTTGGTCGATTCAGTACAAAGTTTATTGAGGCAGTTTAACTACGCAGGCCCTGAAAAGGGAAAAAGTTAATTTGTGCGCCTAAGCATAAAAGAAAACAATGCAAGAGTGGGTCAATTTCTGCTCACATAAGAAAAAACCTCTAATAAAAATGTGCATGAGAGTGACCTTCTCATCTTCCCCGGTGAGCGAGGCTGATAAAAAAATTAAATCGGATTCGGCTGACTTGGTTTTGGTCTCGTAGGGCCAAAACCGGCAAACATATGACTGTGCCCCTAATGGGTGAGAGACATGCTTCCCCAATTGGTGAAGCATCTGAGGCTACACTGGGGGTTACATTCCCAGGGGAATCCTTTGCTTGACCCTTCAGAGGTGACACATCACATGCTTGGTCTAGGAAATGTACTCTTTTGTCCCATGTAGATAAATATTTGGATATTAGAATGTGAAAATCTCTTATGATGGAGGAGGAAAATGAATTGAGATCGGAATATCCCAGACCTTCCACATTCCAAAAAGCAACTGTTACACACTTTGGACCCTTAGTTGGCCACCATGTACATGGGAGTTGGTTAAGGATCCTAAAAAGGGCTGGATAGAGCCCTAAAAGTATGTGAGGACAGTGTTTTAGGTCCTTTAACAAAAATGTCAGATTTGGTAGAAGAGGCCATGGAGAACAGGAATGGACGAAAAGAACAATTTGCTTCCTGGGACACAGTAAAACAGCTATTGCGACCGAACAAAGAAACATGTTTATTTGTAGCTCTAGACACTCAGGAAAGGAGCCATCATGCAGTTTTCCATGGAGAAACATCCTCTTAGTCAAGAAGAAGCTGGAGGGATTTAGACCGGTTATCAATCTCTGAGACTTCAAGGGCTTGCTTCAATACAACAATTGAAAATGGAAGGCATTCATCTATTGAGATACAAACTACTTCCAAGGGACTGGATGACCAGCTTGTACCTCAAAGAAGGCATATCTGACTATTCCTATTTTCAACCCGCATCAGAATCATCTACGGTTTCTTTGGAACAAGAAGTGGAGATTTTTACCTTCAATCTGTCGTCTGCCCTTTGCGTTTCTGCAAGGTGATGAAACTGGCGGGGACAGCCCCTAGAGTAAGGGGGATTTGTCTAATCATTTACCTAGACAATATTCTCTTGATGACATATCCCAGAACATGGCAGTCCATCACTGGTTTTTGCCCACAATTGGGAGACGTTTGAAGTTAAACCTTGCCAGATAATGGAGTTCATGGGTTTCAAATAGACACTCTTCATCTTTCGCTAACCAAAATCAAGACCATCAAGAAAGAAATCAAAACAGTAATGGCGGCCTGATTTATATCCCTACAATATTTTGCTCAGATTGTGGGACTAGTATCCGCATTCATCCAGGCAATTTTTATAGACCCACTACATTATCAAACCTATCAGAGGTTGAAGACGCTACACCTCAGGAAGCACCTCAGCTATGCAAACGAGATTCACCTTTACTCGGAAGCCAGAATAGAATTGCAATGAAGGATTAAACCACATGGAAGCATGGAATGGAAAAGCTAATTTAGCAATGAATCCAGATCTGATCATAAAATCAAAAGTCAGTTTTTTTAGGTTGTGGCGTGAGCTGTGGTCCTCTGACCACAGAGATGTATGGAGGACGGGAGGTGTACTCCGCAGGTGTATATACATTTATCAGCTTTACTAGCAGGTTTGTTTGCTCTCAAGAGTTTGGCCGAGGAAAGGTTCAACTGATGTATTCTCTTTCGTATGGACAATGTTTCAGAGGTGCAATACTTAAACAAAATTGGAGTTCCCATATCATGCACGCCGGCAGAATTAGCAAGGCTTCTTGACACTTATGCCTTCTCAGGGAGAATGTAATTGAGGCAGAATATCTGCCAGAGTCACGCAATAAAGGGGCAGCCTGGAATCCCAGACACACGGCAGAGTCCACCAACTGGAAACTATATCAGTTGATATTAGGGAAGAGTCTGCATCTTTTGGGGACCTCTGGAGGTAGACCTTTTTACATCTTGCCTCAATGCCCAACAACCATGGTTCTACAGTTGGAGACCAGATCGGGACGCTTCGGCTCTTGATGTTTTTCAAAAGAACTGGTTTTGAATGAGAGGTTATGTGTTTCCTTCAACCAGTCATCAAGATTGTGAGACTGATTCGGCAGGTGAGGAAACAGGAGCCATCTGTGGGTCTGGTCACCCTCTCAATGGCCATTTCAGGCTTGGTATCCAGCTCTACTGGGAATGTCAATAGACATGTCTTCACTAGTGTCCATGTTTCCCAATGTTCTGGCAGATCCAGAATGAAGATTACACAAGTCAGTGATCCAAAGATCCCTCCAGTTGGTAGTATGGAAGATTTCAGGGGTTGCTTTAATCTCCATGAACTTTTGGCTACAGCTTGTTCTGTCATGAGGGAATCTTGGCCCCCTGAATATTCCTAGGGGTTTATCAAACAGCTTGGGTTCGCTGGTGTGTGGGAGTAAGACTTAAATCATGCTTCTGCACCTCCAGCAGAGGTGATGCACGTTATCTTTTTTCAAACAAAACAAGGCCTTTCGAACCATTGATCTGTACAGATCGTTCATTGTGTCTGGCCATGTTCTGCTAAGAGTCCCTATATATAATCATCATTTAGTGTGTTGCTTCATGAATTCTGTGAAGGTCTTGAAATCCCCAGGTCCCAAATACACATACTTTTATTGTACAGCAACTTAATGAATTGTTGTTGTTAAAACATTCATCTGCCAAACTCACTATGCTACTGTGTCTTATCTCTTTCAGAAGAGTTTCAGATATTAGAGCCCTGGACATTACTAACAGAACCTTTTCCACTTTTGGTGTATGTTTCAGCCTACTAAATGTTGTTTCACTAGTATTAGCTATCCTGTATTTCCTCAACAAGAAAAATGATGTGTTCTAAAATGTTTGAAACAATATGAAAGAACCACAGCCGAATTCAGAACAACCAACCATTCTCAGCTACAGCTATTTCTGGCTCATTCATCCTGGAGTGCTATGGTTTCTAAATCCTTTCTACCCGGAAGTTCTCGGCAGGATACATTGAGATCACCTGATTGGTCTAGCCTTTCAACTATTTAAGGCTAGACCAATGTTTCTATTTTAAGCCAGTGCTGACACCGTAAATGCAAACAAGCAAAATCGCAACCTCTGTGTCTTGACCTAAAATATCGACTTCCGTAGCTAGCAGTGTAGAAACATCACAATTTTAATAAAAAAAACAGAGGCATAGATGTTCCCTTCTCAATATCTGTTCCTGATACTTCAGAGGCAACTGCTTTTGAAGTCCTCTGAAGAACTTTAATATATATTTAACTCTAATACATGCAACTCATGGTTCAGAAAAGAAGGTAAATGCAAAATCCACCCCATAGATGTCTTAATTAAAATTAAGATTTTTCTATGAAGCTAAGAAAATCAATATTCCTCCTTACAACTAGTGCATATAAGCTCAGAGTCTTAAGTCTCTCCATATAGGACTTTCAGCTAAAAAAATTCATTTAGAAGCCCTTCCTTATACCTTTATTTATTAATCTTGTGATTCTTCAAAAAAATAGTGGCAGTCATGAAAATGTGGCTTTAACAGAAAGAAACATATTTTATTATGTCTTTATGCATCTCTGATTAGATCTCATTTCCCTGAATGTCATACACCTTGAAGATAGGAAAAGATTGCTAAGTGTCCACATATATATGTATATTATTATCCGACTACTGTTCCCATAGTAATAAGATTTGGAATGTATGCACGACTCAAATACCAAAATATGCATGAATTGGGAGTGAGGGGAGGGCATGGGAGATAAGTGAAAGGTACTTATTAGTAGTTCTCCATCATGGACATCATCTTTATCCAAAAATGTTAGGATATTCCTGCAATGTAAGTGGGATCTCATAACACATTTAAAACAATTTGAAAAGTAAAGAAATAATAAAGATTATGTTGTCATGTTACAAAGAGGTAAACTTCCAATGCCAGCAACCCATGATGTGCCGCAGTCCTCTCAAATTCTCAGTTGCATTTGATGCTCCTTCATTAGGTATGACTCTCCAGAGAGTGGGAATGAGGGCCCACTCTGTTCTGAGTAATGACAAAGATACCCATGGTGTATACGTACCAATATGGCTAATCAACTTTTCCTTCTCAGTCACTGGTTCATCACCCTAATTCATATCCTTAAGGCCAAAATATCAAAAGGTACCCTCCCACATCAGAGTGATGGAAGGCAGAAGAGAGTATGCAAAGCTTTCTTTGTGTACAACCCTCTACGCAAATAAATTCCTTGGAGTGGCTAAGTTGCACGGTTTTCCGATTTGCATCCGAGTCAATACGGTAATGCCTGGTAAGGTAACAACTGACCTTAATGTTGCTGCCTTAGAGATATCAGCAATTGGAAAATTCTGAAATAAGGCCATAGTAGCCGATTTACCATTCATGGTGTGAATGATATGATATGGCATTTATAACGCGCCTGTACACAAGTGTTTCTAGGCCTGACAAAACAAGGAGGAGGGAAACAAGGGAGGACAAAATAACGATCTTACTAGGGTTGTGTCATTCAGATCGCGCAAGAGTGGGGAAGATGGAAGCGGATAAGTGGCAGGTGGAGGGGGAAGGGGGAAGTGCAGTTAACTCACAAGTGCAGCCAGCGGGCAGCTCATAAGTGCAGGGAGAAGGGACTGTAGGGTTGCAAATACAGACCCTTATGGGCTGGGGAGCCCGGAGGCAGTGCAAGGGCAAATGGACATGCAAGAGCCTGGGCCAGAGTTCAGAGAGGGACCAGGTGACCAGTGCGCGGAGCAGTAGGGTGCATCAGCAGGGGAGAGGAAGAGAAAAAGCGGAAGCGAAAAGGAAGGACTGTATCTGCCGGAACCGGAGATGGTTCTGCTCAAGTTTGGGAGGTTGTTCCGGAGGGAGGCCCCAGCTGAGGAGATAGATCTGCCCCCAACCCTGTGCTTGGAGAAGCGTCTGACCCTCGGAGATGTGGGGTGCTCTCTGTCCTGCCTTCGATGCAGGTGTTCGTCTTTTCTGTTTCCTTTTAGGTGCCGCAGTAACTCAGCATGGAAGCGAGCGGAAGAGATGAGCTGCGGTGAGGAACACCCTCTACCTATGCCTTTCCCATAGTACCATGCTGAGGAATTCTGCTATTGTATTTTACACTTCAGGTAAGTGACCCCTGTTAACGACCGATATTTCCTGAGGGCCCAGTGCCACGGGAGCTAGGCTTGTCTGGACAGTGGTTAAGACATTGTCACTCGTTTCTTGATGTGGTGCATTGTTGTCATGTGTATCTGTCTAGACGAGTACTGTTCACAAAGGAAAGATTTGAGAGCTGGATCTACTGTGTTGATCACAACATGTTGATGAGAAGCATAATGTCTGTTTGCAATCAAGCATCCTGGAATGTAGCCTAAAATAAGTGGGCACACCAAAATTCAACTGAAAAACTGCCATAACAGCCACCTCGGAGAGTTGGAGGTGGATGAGCGGAGAGCTCGAGAAGGAAGATGTTTTGGAAGAGAAAGTTGGAGGTAGAATGGTCCCAGGCCCCAGAAAGCCTTGTGGACAATGCAGAGGGTCTTGAAGTTGATCCTTGCAGCCACGGGGAGCCAGTGAAGAGATTTCAGAGCTGGAGAGATGTGATCCCTGTGCTCGAGGCCAAGGGAGGACCAGAGCTCTGGAGACAGTGAGCTTCTGTAACGCTCACCTGATATCCACGGGGACGCCACTCAGCCGGTCCGGACTTCCGACCACTTCGAACCCTTCCCTGGACTTGCTCAACCAAGCACTGGGCCTGAAACACAGTATTATCAGAGGTCAATTCCCTATTGGTCTTGCTTGTCTGGCCCCCCGTTTTCTTCCCTGGGTCCCAACCTTCCCCCGGACCTCTCCTCACTTTGTTTTTTGATGTGGGGTGCTCTCCGTCCTGCCTTCGATGCAGGGGTGCGTTGGGTGATGCGGGCTGGAGGGTGCCTAGTTGCTTCACTGCCACAGACCCAGCGGACGGGGCTTGCTGCGGCTTCAACCGGCCGATAATTGCAATGAGTCTTACAAAAGTTCTGATGGCTCTAGTCCCTTTAATACTATGTCTTTCTTTTCTTAGGTGAGGAAGGTCTTGAGGATGGTGATGCGCTGCTGAAGTAAGTAGGAATGCGGAGCCTGAGGCTTATTGGCTTCCTTAGCACTAACCAATGTTAGTCTTTTCCGTGTCCTTTTAGGTGCCGCAGTAACCCAGCATGGAAGCGAGCTGAGGAGATGAGCTGCGGTGAGAACGCGCCATGTGCGGCGCCTCTTAAATGTTTTGCACTAACCTGATGCGTCTTTTCCCCTTTTTCAGATCGGCGGGATGCTCCGGAGCAGAAATTGTCCGATCGACGGGAGTTCAGGTAAGGATTAAACTCTATTTGCACATTCGAGAGAGCTAAGTATTGCAGAATGCTTACTAACATCATTTCTTCTATTCTTCTCCCCTTTGGTAGGGCACGGCGTGCCGAGATGGAGATGACTCTGCCGTAGGAATCCGCAAGACTGGGAAGAGCTGGATAGAAGTTGGATGCTCTTCGAGGTGAGTATTGGCAACAAAGTTCTTATTCTTGCATGTGCGCTGGTTAGGCCGGGTGTGGTTTAAATAGTTTGTAGGTATCCCAGGTATCCCTGGGCTGAGCCACACCCGAAAGACTAGACCGCTCATCCAGTTCAAGGAACTGAATTACATGGGGGCATCCATTGCCCCATAATACATTGCAAGTCCAAAACTAAGTGGATCACAGGACTGTGTGCGAGCTTGGTGCAAAAGGCGGCAAGTCTGAGTCCAAGTAGGTGTCTGGGGAGATGGAGAGGCCCTTAGGGGCCGACTAGGTGGCCGTGACCTGGCTCCAGCCTGATATGCCGGGGGGCTGGGGGCAGGAATCGTGACAGCTTCTGGGGGAAAGTGAGAAAAGGAATAATACCTCAGAGGAGGTCCAGTTGATACTTTGACTTCTTAGAGACATCAGAGATGTGAGAAGAGAGGGTGGAGTGGAAAATGACACCAAGGCTCTTAGCCTCACAAGAAGGAGCAGGAAGAGGGCCCAGAGTGGGCGGCCAGAGAGAGATAGAGGAAAGGAGGGCGCGGGTATCCCAATGAGGAGGATCTCAGTCTTACTGGCATTAAAACAGAGATCATTGGTGGCACACCATTCCTGAGTTGCGGCCAGGCAGTCTGATATGACAGAAGAAGCAGAGGTGGCTGAGTGGAGCCTGAAAGAGAGCCGAGTGTCATCCGCATAACATTGAAAATTGGAGCAGAAAGTAGCGATGCGGAGGGCAAGAGGTGCCAGTTAGTGGTTGAAGAGCCAGGGAGAGAGGTTAGACACCTGGGGAACACCACAAGTGGAGAGAGAGATACAGAGGAGAGGAAAGACCCCAGTTGGACCTGAGACGGCTAGTCGGTGAGAAAGGAGGTCAACCAGGCCAGGGCCTGATCAGTAATACCAAGTTTGTCCCAGAGAAAGCAGAGGATAGATAAAGGGTAATGAGGACAGAAGAGAGATTAGAGTCAAGAGCGGAAAGCAAGTATTCACAGGTGTTCAGGAGAGCAGTTTCTGTGCTTCTGGTAGCTCTGAAGCCAGACTGGTGGTCATGGAAGCAACCAACAGATTCAGTATTTAAATTAAGCTGGGAGATGGCCAGCTTTTCCAAGAGTTTGCCCAGGAAAGGAGTGATGGAGATCGGGCGATAGTTAGCTGGAGAGGAATCACGGGTTTACCCAACAACACCCTATTAGCAATCTGGTAACCAATGTCAATGCAGGAAATAATCCATGTTGCTATGTTTCTATTACTAGGACAATTTCTCCAGGCATTGCATATGAAACATTTAATTAGTTAGATGATCTTAGATCTTTTCTCTAGCCTAGTACCTTAGCCACCCTAACATCCTAGATGGCAAGAAACTGTACGCAGCTAGGGATGGATTCAGGAAGACATGTATTGGTTGATGAATTAAAAAAAGTCAGACTAATTTTGGTAAAAAAAGATGGGTGAGTAAATACTTTATATTGATGGAAACCATATATGGCCGATTGTTGAAAAATGAACACAAATCACTTACCCTCCTAACAGAAGAAATTGCTTGAAGACTCAGAAGCTACCATGTAACAAACTTTAATTCAACTTTATGCCTGGTTTCAAATGAAAGACCCAATGTTTTTTTCTGGACTACATTCAACTACAAAGGAGTACGTGGAGAGTGTGCTTACACTGCCCTCCACAAAACACTTAACAATTGGTATAATAAAAAATATATCTGAGTAGCAGACTTTTTGTAGACCTCTACTGCTGATTATACTCTGGTACAGTAGTACAGGAGACCTGCTTTTTTGCCAGATGTAGAACATTTGGAAAAATAGGTTCTTGCCACTTTAAAAGATCATGATGTTTCTTTCTACACCATATACAGAATCCCTCCCATTTGTCTAGATACCACTTGAGTGAGGGTTTCCTTTTTGCCCCCACGTAGATCTCCATGCCATCATTTGGTAGCCTTAGATATCCATACTGTAAGTACTCAGGGCCCAAGCTGTGACAGTCAGTGACTGCAAGGTTGGGTTGGTAGATCTTGCCTTGTAACCTAGCCAGCAAGTCCGGCCTTCACGCCAACCTTCAATATTGATGCTCATAGGATAGGAGGACCCAATAACCATGCTTGCCTCTGCCAGGTTAGGGCTATTTTAATGTATCCTAGAGTGTGCATACATTTGAAAGAGGGAATTGGTGGCAAAGCACATGAAAAGCTTACTCCCAGGGGGATTCAAAAAGGTTTTCCCTAGAAATCCATGAACTTGGAACCTGGATGTGAACTCTTGGCTTTTTAAGGTTTCAGTTCTGACACATGTCATTAACACCTCGGTTTGCAAAGCGTTTACTGCCAAAACATACACCCTCTACCTATGCCTTTCCCATAGTACCATGCTGAGGAATTCTGCTATTGTATTTTACACTTCAGGGAAGTGACCCCTGTTAACGACCGATATTTCCTGAGGGCCCAGTGCCACGGGAGCTAGGCTTGTCTGGACAGTGGTTAAGACATTGTCACTCGTTTCTTGATGTGGTGCATTGTTGTCATGTGTATCTGTCTAGACGAGTACTGTTCACAAAGGAAAGATTTGAGAGCTGGATCTACTGTGTTGATCACAACATGTTGATGAGAAGCATAATGTCTGTTTGCAATCAAGCATCCTGGAATGTAGCCTAAAATAAGTGGGCACACCAAAAGTCAACTGAAAAACTGCCATAACAGCCACCTCCAGGTATGGTAGGTCCCTCGTCATAATCAGTGTCCTGGTTCAGCATTACAGGGATTCCAATCTCATCTCTGAAATGTATATCTTGTCTACCCAGTTCTCCAACAACTGCGACTAGTGATCTTCAAAGCATTTCAGGAAAGGCCTTGTGTAGTCTGGTGAGTGGGATCTATGTTATGGTGCCTAGAATCAACTGCGCCTTTCTCACCGCCTGAACATGATCCCTCTGGCACAGCTGAACCGTGGGTGCATTTTCTTTCCTGTGCTGCCATTAGCGGCGCAGGTATATTAAACTTATCAACTTTGCAGCTCGGGTGATTTACTGCGCTGTTAATCGCGGAGAAGGCGCTCACCATGTCTGGTTTGGGAGGAATTTTTGAAGTGGCTGGAAGGCAGCGGTGAAAGGGCGGTGGGGGACTTGGGAGGAACTTGGGAGGAACTTGGGAGGAATTTTGGGAAAGTGGCACAGCAGTGGAAACAAAAGGTGAGGGCAAGGCAACAGGGGAGGCCAAAGGAGGGCCCCCTCTTTAAAAGAGGGTGGTGCAGGGGCACTGGGAGGATATAGATTACAAGATGCCAAGCCATTAAGGCATTTAAAGATTAGACAGAGTTTTAAAATGTACTTTCTCTCTAACACAAAATCTACAAAATCCCACAAACCAGCTTCCTGTGAGTGTTTCAGATGCATATGAACTTAGTCATGTTCACCCCTTAACCAAAAACGGGCGAATAACCATGTAATTACCCAAAATATACATATTTTAATATTCATCAAAAAACATTACACTTTACAATATATTTCTATGAAATCAACATCATGATCAGAAGTCATTCTAAAAATCACATCTGTATGTATACATTTCACACGTATGGCAGAGAAGCTGACACTTCAAACCCTTTCTATGCCTAAATGGGGAGTATGTCTATATCTTTACCACCACAGTTGTTAATACTCTCGGGCAGCCTTTTTATAGGTACTCAATGCTATACTTGCCAGTGCAGCATGTTCAGATGATTTCGAACGGTACCACCAATTTTGGTGCAATTTATGTTCCTTTTTTAACTCGGAGAGTTGTGTGGTATACCACGCATTAGCTGACCTTTTTGGGGCAATAGTTCTTAAAGGGGCATATTTCTTACAGATATTGCTCTTTGTTTGGGTCCCTTGTTGAAAAAGGGCATCACAATCTTGCAGATGTATACACTTACTCCATGCCTTACTAAGTTCAATTCCTGGTATACTATACAGTTCCTTTTTCTTTCGGGCAAGTTGGGCCCCTACCGAGGCTGGATTAATAGTTTTACATTGCCTGGACTTAATAATGGTTCTTTCAAGATCTCAGAATTAAAGGACATCAAAGATGACATCACAAACATCATCAATGACATCACAAACATGCGAAAAGAATGTTGAGGCAAAGTCCCTACCTACAAGGGGTGCTTTGTATTATGTTGGGAGCAAGATGTCAGGGGTGATTGTGTAATGTTAAACATGTGATAACTAGCTAACAAATCATGACTTAATACACACTTGTGCTAGTACAAACAATACATATGAAGACCCAATGCATATAAATGAGAGGCACATACAGGGAAACTGAAGTAAGGAAGAAAGAAACAGCATCATGAGAAAGTTTTTCTTCCTGTAGACAAATTAATTGTGTGGCCCTCTATTACCCCATGCATGTGCATCATGAGCTGCGACCAGACCCTGAGGAAAGTACTTTAAGAAGACACAACAAGGGTAACGTTTAGATATACAACACCTTTTCAATTTTTATATTGTGATTGTCAGTGAATAAAACCACCAGGGCATCATTTTTCAATGCACAAAAATAAGTGAGGCAGACATGTGATGTCATGAGTGATGTCATCAATGATGTTTGTGATGTCATCTTTGATGTCCTGGGAGTTAGTCTTAGCAATGCGTGTAGATGGTGCGAGTTATGGTTGCTTAGCTTACCATAATGGGGGAATGAGCAGTGTTTTTTGGTTTCACTGTGAAGTACAACATTCCTTTAACAAAGTTTTTTACTGAATGTACACATATATATATATATATGTATAGCAGGGAAAGAAAACGAAGGGACTAAACATGTGATGTCGTCAGTGATGTCATCAGTGACATTTGAGATGACATCTTTCATGGTCTGGGTGTTAGTGGTAGCAGTGCACAGGGGCGGTGGCAGGCTTGGGAGCTTAGCTTACCATAACTGGCGAATTTCAGGGGTTTTTCGCTTTTACTTGTAACCATAACGTCCTTTTAACAACGTTTTTTTACTGAATTGCATAGGTTTTTATTAGTGCAACTTAACCATAACGTCCCTTTAACAAAGTTTTTTTTGTAGTGGATATATATACGAGATACATTACTCACCGTAATCGTATTTCTGATGCTTGTATCTGCCTAGATTCACATGCTGTGCATAGGCCGACATCTAGTGGAAGCTGCAGAGTATTACAGTTTGTTTTTCGAAACTCGAAAATGGGCGTCGACACAGGGCGTGCCAGTAATACTATCCCTAGTGTGACATCCACTGTACCCATGATCCCTTACGTGTGTAGGACCCTCAGACTGTATTTTTTCTCACAAGCGGTAGCATGAGGAGTAGCATGAATACAGATTATCCAAGCACATAGAAGGAAGATAAGACTACAAGCATCCATGCGTCTTCTCTCAGAGGGGAGGAAGGGAGGGTCGCATGTGAATCTAAGCAGATACAAGCATCAGAAATACGATTACGTTGAGTAATGTATCTCTTCTGAGGTTTGTGGAATCTGCTTAGATCACATGCTGTGCATAGATTAGCGAGCAGTATTAGAAGAAGGAGGCGGGATGTGAGAAGGGTCCTGAGCAAACAGAAGTATTAGAACTGCTTGTCTCACTTGGGTATCTGTCTTGGAATGAGTGTCAATGCAGTAGTGCTGAGTAAAAGTGTAAATAGAGCTCCAAGTAGCTGCTTTGCAAATGGTGTCAAGGGGTACATTTGCAATGAAATCTAGAGTGGCCCCAATGCCTCTTGTAGAGTGGGCTCTAGGCGTAAAAAATGCAAAGTTCTTTTAGAAAGGGAGTAACACAGTTGGATACAATTTACAATCCACTTAGAGATGTCACCTTTAGAGACGCGATCTCCCTCTTTGCCTGTAGCTACGGAGACAAACAGTTGATCTGTTTTTCTTAGCGGTCTGGTCTTGTTTACATAGTAGAGGACCGCTCTTCGCACATCTACAGTGTGTAGTTTCACCTCAGCAGAGCTTTTGGGTTCTTGGAAGAAAGCCGGGAGCTCAATGGACTGGTTCACGTGGAATTTTGAAATAAACTTAGGCGAGAACCTAAGGTGTGTACGTAGAACCAGTTTATCCTTATGAACAGTAAAGAAAGGATCCTGCACTGACAGAGCCTGAATTTCACTGATCCTTCTTATGGATGTAATGGCTACTAAGAAGGCAGTTTTATAGGTCAGGTGTTTCAGACTGGCGTTATGCATGGGTTCAAATGGTGGGCCCATGAGCTTAGCAAGCACCACATTAAGGTCCCAACCCGGTGGTGGGTTAGAGGTTGGATGGTGGAGTCTCTTTACCCCTTCCATGAAGGCCTTCACCATACTTTCCACCACGAAACCTTGCTGTGGGAAGTGGTTTAGGCAAATATCGCTGCCTGATGTACCCTGAGTGAGTTGAATACAAGGCATGCGCCCAGCAGGTGGAGCATGTAGGTGACAATATTGGAAGGAGTACAATCAACTGGGTTGAATTGCTTATTCTGGCACCAGACAACACATTTTTTCCATTTATCAAACTAACAGTACCTTGTGTTCGGTTTCCTAGATTCCTTTAGGATATCAATACATCTCTGTGGTAAATTGAGATGTCCAAACTCTATGACCTCAGGAAACATGCTGCCAGGTTCATTGAGTTGGGTTGTGGGTGTAATGTTTGTCCTTGGTGCTGGGACAGTAGGTTGTGCCAGCACGGGATCTGATGGGTTCGCACGGCTAGTCTGCGTAGGTGTGGGAACTATGTTTGCCTCGCCCACATGGGAGCAACTAGGATGAGCGTCGTCGATTCCCTGTGCATCTTGTTGACCACCTTCCTCATAAGGAGGATTGGTGGAAAAGCGTAGGCAAACATCCCTGACCAATCCATCCATAGGGCGTTCCCCATGGAGTGTGGCTGTGGGAACCTGGATGCGAATCCTGGACATTGTTTTTGCTTGTGGCGAATAGGTCTGTAGTGGGGAAACCCCACCGTGAGAAGATGTCTTCTACGACTTCTCTGTTTAGCGACCACTTGTGTTCTGCTAGAGAATTGAGATCCCCTGGAACATGTTGCGATGACAGGTAAATGTTCCGTCTGAGTGCCCATATCCACATTTTCTGGGCAAGCTTGGACAGATTTGGCAAACGAGTCCCTCCCTGCTTGTTTAGGTAGAACATTGCAGTTGGGTTGTCCATTAGGATCTGCACTGACAGGTTTAACAGGTGGGGCTCGAACGCTTGAAGCGCTCTGAATACTGCCAGAAGCTCTAGCACATTGATATGATTCTTGGCCACTGAGTGAGACCAGAGACCCTGTGGTGTAGTGAAGGAGGTGTGCTTCCCACCCTGATAGGGATGCATCTGTAGTGACTACAGCTTGAACCTCTGGATCGTAAAAGGCTTTCCCCCTTGACAGGTTCTCTCTTGTCCACCAGTGAAGACTTTGTACTAGTGTTGGCGAAACGACCACTAGATCGTCCCACTGACCACTTGCATGAGACCACTGTTTCGCCAACCATTCTTGCATGGGACGCATGCGGAGGCGCGCGTGGGGGACCAGGTAAACACATGACACCATCATGCCTAGCAAACACATCGCTTTGCGTACCGTTATCTGGTGACCGGACTGATATTGAGAAATCTGCAGTAGTATGTTCCGAATTCTTTTCTCTGATGGAAAGGCCAACCCCTCTTGAGTGTTTAGTACAGCTCCTAGAAACTGTTTGGAGGTCCTTGGCACCAGGCTTGATTGTTTATGGAGAAACCCAATTCGAAGAGGAGGTCGATCGGTCTTTGAATGTTTGAACTGCAAATTGCTGGGATCTCCCCCGTGATGAGCCAGTCGTCCAGGTAAGGGTACACTGAGATTGCCTCCCTGCGTAGGTGTGCCGCCACCACCATCAGAACCTTGGTGAATACCCTTGGAGCCGAGGCTATACCGAAGGGCAGCACCTTGAACTGGTAGTGCTGACTGTCCACCTTGAAGCGCAAGAATCTTCTGTGCGCTGGGAACATGGAAATATGAAAATAGGCATCTTTCATGTCCAGAGTTGCCATGTAATCCCCCTTTTTTAGGAGGGGGATTACCTCTTGGAGAGTAGTCAAGCGAAATTTTTGGGGCTTAACATACTTGTTTGCAGGGCATAAGTCTAAGACTGGGCGCATTATTAGATCTTTTTTTGGCACAAGGAAGTAAGTTGAATAAATACCCTTGTTTACCTGTTTGCCCGGGACGAGTTTGATCGCGTCCTTTTCTAGAAGATTGACGATCTCCTCGAGGAGGATCTTCTGGTGGACTAGGGAATGTACCTTTTGTCACAGAGGGTGGTTTCGGGGACGCTCGAGCAGTTCTATGCAGTATCCTGCAGACACTGTGGACAGCACCCATCTGTCTGATGTGATCCCTTCCCAATCTTGGATGAAGTTGGTAATGCGTCCCCCTACTGGAGATGCGTGGGAAGGGACCCTGATCTCGGCGTCACTGCTTTGCGGGAGACGTGCTGCCTCTGCTGGGGCTGACTCTACCCTTACCACAACCCCTTTTGTTACCCCTGTTGTAACTTTGGGTAGACTGCTGGTTGTTGCCCCATGGTGTGCCTTGCCCCTGAGAATAGTTGGAGCCTCTTTGAGAATTCTGGGCACGTGGGCGACGAAAATTGCCATTCCCTCGTTGATTAGGGGGTTTGTTGGTCAACTGTCCCAGGGACTTTAGAGTCTCATACTCATCCTTGGCATTTTTTAAAGCGTCCTCTACCTCCTTTCCAAACAGTAGATCAGGCTTCACCGGCTTGTCTATTAGGGGTGCTTGTGTCTCGGGTTTAAACCCTGACTGCCTTAACCAAGCATGCCTTTTAATAACAGTGCTTTCTGCTATTAGCCTGCCGGCGTTATCCGCGGCATCAAAGGTTGCCTTAAGGATGCAACCGGACACAGCCCTCCCCTCCGACGCAACCTGTGCCAACTAGCCCTTTAAAGGTTCCGGTGGGGAGTCGATGAGTGTAGCCACTTGTTCCCATGGGTGGCAGTTGTAACTAGCTAGCAGAGTGCTGGAGTTGGCAATCCTTGCCTGGTAGGCGCAAGTGGATGCTACTTTCCTTCCCAACCAGTAGATCTTTTTGCTCTCCTTGTCGGGGGGAGCCTCAGACGATGATAGGGGCGTTCCCACCCTCTTTCGGGTATTAGTGACTACCAGGGAGTCCGGTTTCAGTTGCCCCCTTATATACAGAGGGTCTGACTGGGCTGCCCTGAATAACTTTTTGATCCTGGGGTTCACTGCCCTGGTGAGGTTGGGATTTAGAAGGGAAGGATCAATCCTCCTTTGTATAGATTTGAGAATAGCGATGGCCTGGGCAATGGGTATCTTTTCTCCCACTAATACCTCGGCGAAGTCCCTTTCCTCCTGAGCTCACCGAGTATCTATGCAGAAGTGTTCTGCCGCATTGGCTAAAACCTCATTTAGTAGAAGTTGGTTGTCGACTGGAGAGTCGGTAACCGGAGGTCCCTTGTCTACTGGGGAGTCTACTCTGTAGACGTCTGGGTTATCTTCGTCCTCGTCTTGGTACTCGTCATCCCCATAGTAGTCCGCTCCAGTTTGGTCATCCAATGCTGCCAATTCTGGATCCTCATCCTGTAGAGTATCCACATTATACTGAGGGTATGGCTGCACGTAAAAAAGGGTCAGAAGACCGACCTTGTGTTGGTGCCTCAACTCAAGGTTTCTTACCAGGGGGTTGCGGGTCCCTAGACCCTGAGGGAGTAGCCCCGTCCGGGGTATACGAGAGGGAAGTGCTCTGGATTCTTGGCATAGAAGTCTGCTAGGGATGACATTCTGGACATAACTCTGTCTATGTCCTCACTGGACCATTGTTTTGAGCTGGGAATGACCCTCTCTTGGGGGTGTTTCCCTGCAATCTCCTGACTGGACCTATGGGCTTGTGCAGGGGTCTTAGAATGTTTAACAGAGGACGTGGAGCTGTCCTTAGGTATCTGTGGTGTAGAAGAAGGTTGAGAAGGCTTCTTCTGCCATTTTCCCCCCTCCCCGTGAGTGGAAGAGTGTTTCCCTGGGGTTTTCACCTTTTCCAAGCTTTTCCACATATGGCGTTGAGATTCGGGGTTAGTGTCCCTTTCCGTAGATTGAGGACGTTGGGACAAGGGCGTAGGCGTCGAGCGGTCTGCTGACCCTGACTCGTGGAGTGCGGCCTGGGGATGGAGGTCGGCTTTGTCTTCGGACGATCAAACCTCCATTACTTTAGTAAGTGAGGCACTCTTGGCAACAGTGGATGTTGCCTGGTGTCATGTGGCGATCTTGATCGAGAACGCCCAGAGGACACTGATTAAGTGGACCGTTCTCTGTGTGCCTCTTTCCGAGAACTCGACATGCGCGTTGAGTCTCGGTTGGACTTTGAGTGCTTAGTGGAAGTGGTGTGGGTAGCGCTCGTGTCGCTGGGTGTTTTCCCCATAGCTGCCCTGCCGGACAACCTTCCGAGGTCGGGGACTTGCTCCTGGCTCTCTTTCGACGCCACGTTGCCCTCGCCGACCGATAGTACGGCATTGCTGCCATCACTGAAGGCGCCCTCCGCTTCCATGGCCTCTCGTTGCCTGGCGTGGTAGGAAAAACGTTTGATCGAACGGTCCTTTAAAGTTTTAGCCTTGGACGGGCTACACGCTCTGCAATTCGCCTCGTGGTGGTCCCTCGGCAGGCAGAGGTTACAGGTGGCTTGTCTGTCAACCCAAGGGTACTTGCGGTTGCACTTGGGGCAATATTGGAAAGGGGTACCCTCCATACGCACCCTGTGGCAGCAGGCTAGTGTGTAGGAATATATATATGAAAATATATTTGAGTGAATAGTATGTACCACCCCCCCACTCTCCCTACTTGTACAGGGCCGAGGCCAGAGGCCTTCCGAGGCCCAAAGTTCGTCGTGTAGTTCGACGGCAGTTTTCTTCTCCGGTCCGATGTCGAGCTTCGGATTCCGATGACTCGACGTGGGTATTGGTGGGTATTGAAGAAAACGGGGAAATATTTATTATTTAGCAAATTATGGCTAAAGCCAGGGAACTCTGCGGGATGCTTCCGACAAGTATGGTGGAAAAAAACAATCTGAGGGTCCTACACACGTGAGGGATCATGGGTACAGTGGACGTCACACTAGGGATAGTATTACTGGCACGCCCTGTTTCGACGCCCATTTTCGAGTTTCGAAAAACAAACTGTAATACTCTGCAGCTTCCACTAGATGTTGGCCTATGCACAGCATGTGATCTAAGCAGATTCCACAAGCCTCGGAAATATATATTATATATCTGCATGGCATGTGCGTGTATTTTCATTGTTAATGTGTAAAATACTGCCACAGTAACATTTCTAGCAAGGGGAGAAAGAACAGCTGTTTTGTTTCAATCATTGGAATCAGATAAAAGAATAAAAACAGTACTGTATATGTGTTGACGTAACATATGTTAGAAACAGAACAACACATTTAGATTGAATGTTTATCAGTAAACTCGGTAGATCTCAAGCCTACTGTTATGGTGTTTTTCTAAGATTCCTGTGGTGTCGCTCCGTGGGGTTCCAGTTCTGGAATGCCACGGAGTGAGACTGTTATGCCGAATCGGAGGGGGTACTGCTACCCGGTGCTCCCGGTGTCTTCTGTTGAATAAACCTACCTGTTCTTCACACTCACGCTTCCTGGTGTCATTCTACAACAATTGGCTACGAGGAGCAGTGGTGAAGACCCCCGTAGAGCGGGCACTCCTGTGTGCCTCCCTTGTGTAGAGCAGTAATGGTGAGGAAGCAGCCACAGATGGGGAGCAGCCACAGAGAGGGAGCAGCCAATGAGAGGGAGCAGCAACAAAGAGGGAGCAGCCACAGAGAGGGAGCGGTCCTGCCCCAAACCCTTTCCAAATTGGTTCCTGCACGAGCTCGGCCTTGGAAGCAGTACCGAGCTTGAGTAGGATAGAGGATAGGACCTCCGAACTTCCCTCGACGCGGGAACCATATTGTTATTAATGATCTCCTAGGCAAAGAACGCCAGTAAAGAAACGAAGATTACCTTAAAGGTAACACAGTTCAATCCCTGGTGCAGTTAAAAGCATGACTATTCACACACAAGCACACTGCTCTCCATAAGAACAATCGCAACAGAAAAAGGCATTTAAAGCAGGAAAACATTGCAGAAAGACCGCATGAGAGACCACTGAAGCGTGCAGTGCAACTCATTAGAAAAGACACGCAACTAATTGTATCAAAGGCCACACCTCAACACCATGCAGAGTGTGTCTGCCCCTTGTGCATTCCTTGCCTCCCCTGGAGATCTTCCCATACCATGGGAACAGTGGGTGGACTCATTCCAAGTATACTTACGTTCCATAGGAGGAAGTAAGTTCAGTGATGATTTAAAGGAGGCACTGCCATTGGACTGCTTAGGTGCCGAGGCAATGAGGATATTTCACCCTTTTCCTGAAACTCTATCCTCTGAGCGGGCCGGAGACTCTGGTTCGTCCGGGGCAACCAGGAAATACGAAGGAGCACTGGCAGAGTTAGAAAAACATTTTGGAAATAAGACTAATATGGTGCTTTAAAGATTTTGCTTCTTTTCAAGGAAACAAAACCAAAGAGAATCTGTAGACAACTACATTGCTGCACTGAGGGGGCCTCATTGCATCCTGCAAGTTCACTGGTGTTGCCGATGAATATATCAGAGATCAACTTGTTCTACATACCGCAGATCCACAGATTCAACACAGATTGCGGCAAGCCAAAGACCCCACGTTGGAGCAGGCTATCGACGTAGCAAGAACAATTGAGCTAGGAAAGAAATGCATGAAGGCTGTGCAACATGAGTCTAGTTCTACAGAAGTGAAGAAGATTGAGGAGGTCGACAGCGACAGAGATAATGCGACTGTTGCACTAATGAGGAGAAATTCCATTCACACGACAAGGCGTAGGATGAATCCAGACAATAAGTTGAGGGGCACACAGGGTGCGGGTACACAACCCCAATCGGCATGTTACAGGATGCACTAGACATTACAATAATGAAAGAGAAGGCCCAGCCGTGAATGCAGAATGCTACACATGTGATGTCATTGGACATTATGGGAGAGTGTGCAGGAATCCCAAAACTAAAGGGAGACTCAGTATAAAGGGCCTGGAGGAAATTGGAGAACCCAGCAGTCTCCTTACCATGACGGGCCCACAGGAGGAAGGTCCTATAAGCATCCTATCACTAAAAGTATCCAGGGAAAAGGACCTTGAGAGAAAGTAGAAGTGGACAAGAGACCACTGAAGTGATGGTGGACACCGGATCACCCTATACTATGGTAGATGTTCTCACGTATCAAAATGAATTGGCTGGAACCTTGTGCAAGTTGAAACCCTCACATGTAAGAGCTACAGGCTATGGTCAGAGTCCCATTGAGATATTGGGTTTCAAGTGGGTCCCTCTCAAGTTTGGAAATAGGGACACATTTTGTAAGTTGCATGTTGCCCGGAAGGGATCATCCGTCATAGGTTGGGATGAGCAAGCTACTTTGCGAGTCAAGATGCACCCAGGGGAAGATAAACCAATCCTATGTGTCACAAGCCAAGAATTCTCTTCCAAAGAAGGTTTGGTGGAGCGGTTTGTCAAGGTGTTCAACAATGACACTGGGAAGCACAAGGGATTCAGACACCAAACTGTGTTAAAAACGGGGAGCAAAAGCAATTGTACATAAAGTGAGGAACATCCCCATTGGCACCAAGGCTGCACTACAGGAAGAACACCCAAAATTGTGCAAACAAGACATTATAGATCCAATAGAATTGTCGGAATGGCTGTGCCCCATTGTGATTGTCCAGAAAGGTGATGGTTCGATTCCTAGAGACCTTAACGCCATTAATTGGGTAGATAGACACCCCATTCCCAATATCACTGAGTTATTAACTACAATGAAACCAGCAACATTCTTTACAACATTAGACATGTCATCAACGTATCATCAGGTGGTTTTAGATGATGACTCCAAACACTTAACTTCCTTCGTCACACTGCTGGTAGCGTTTAGATATAAACGCATGCCTTTTGGTTTGCCATCAGCTGCAGCAGTTTTCCAGAGACAAATGCAACAACTGTTTGGTGGCCTGGAGGGAGTTTACTATTTCCAGGACTACATTTTATAGTGTCGCACCACACAGAGGAAGAGCATGATGCAAAGCTGATGGGGTGTTGCAAGTGATTAAGGACAAGGGGCTCACTTTGAAAATTGAAAAGTGTACAATCAAAGTGAAAGAGGTGACCTACCTTGGCCATGTGATCAACAGTGAAGGGATCAGACCAAGGAGGGACCAATAACACACATGCCTAATTGCATGAACAAGGATCAACTTAGGTACTTTCTGGAGATAGCGCAGTAGTACTCCAAATTTGTGTCAAATTTCTCAGACAAAACTAAACATATGAGAGAGCTTATGAAGAAATGTGCCCAATTTGAATGGACAGATTCCTTTCAGAGGGAATCGGAGGACATTCAAATGTATGTTAGTAAGGCACCGAATCTCGCAATGTTCAGTACCACTGCCACAAGGCCTTGAGTGTGAAATGGGCTTTAGAACATTTCAGAACTCTTATCTGGGATCTACCCGTGATAATTTAAAATGGATCACAAGCCCCTCATTCACATTACGAACTCTAAAAACCCTCTCTGGTGTCGCTGAGGATTCGCAGATGGATGCTGGAGATTTTGCAGTACAACGCCAGAGTAGTGTATACTCCTGGGAAGGGGAATGTGGTTGCTGACTGTTTCTGCAGGTTACCTTGGACAAGGAACACGGATGAGACAGTGTCAGAGGAGGCGGAAGAGAAGATTACTGCACACATTTTACCCAGAATCCCAAAAGAAGAATGAGTCAAAGAATCTGTGGGGGATCTCGAACAGTGCCTACTTAGGAGAGCTATTCGTGAAGGGTGGAAAACCGTAGAAAATTCTCTTCTGGAGTTTGACCAAGTTTGTGATGAGATAGCTGAGAATGCAGAAAGGGTGCAGAGGGGAGATCTAATAATTCCCCAAAATACTTGAGAAACAGAATTCCTGAATTGGCCGATGAGGGTAATTTAGGAAGGGATCTTACAAAGAGATGGCTAAGGGAATCCTACTGGTGGTCTGGGATGTTGAGAGAGTTTGACGATTTGGTGAAGATGTGTCAAGCCTGCACTGTAAGCGACACGTCTAAGAAAGTACATTTTGCGCCTCTTCTACCGGTGCAAGTTCCTGTGTCAGCATTGAAAAAATGAGCAATTACATAACTGGTCCAATTCAGCCCCGATATCATGCAAAAGTTTCTGAAAGACTGTGGAACAGTATATATATGCACATCGCTATACCATCTCATGGCCAATGGCCTTGTAGAATGCATGAATGGTTTTGTGAAGGGGGTGATCCAGTGTGTCAGTGGCAAATTCATTGCCCTGGAGGGATACCCTCAAAGAGTCATTGACGCCTACAGAATGACTCCACATTCTACGACGGAAATAGAAGACTTTGTTATAATGAGGGGCAGAATTCCATGATCCAGTTGGCAGTGGCAAATTCATTACGCTTTAGAGATACCATCAAAGAGTCATTGGACGCAGGAAATAAAACCCTTTGGTATGATGAGAGGCAGAATGCCTTGCAACCGTTTGAGCCCTTCCTGGTTATGATAAAGGAACGTCAACGATGAGATCCTTGAGAGAGTGAAGGAAAAACAGAGGAAATATAAAAGAATATTATGACTGAGTCAACCCACACAAAATGTTTTGTTCAAGGAAGGTGACTGGGTCAGGGTGCGGATACATCGGAAGGTATTGTAAGGACAGTATGAATTCAGAGAGCCACAGAGGATTGAGAGAGTGGGAAGGAAGTCTATGGTTCTTGATGATGGGAAAGTCTGGTCCTTTGAAGACGTTGTGCGAACTTCTGCTATCACACCTGAAGTGCCACCTGATGGGGGTGTGACACGATCCTTGAGGTGGGAGGAGCAGGCTGGTCCATCCGAGTGGTCCGCTAGTCCTTCCATGCTGCCTGACAGGAGAAGGAAAATCTTGCCCAACTTCAACAGTGCCTTTGTATATTACTGAATTGTATCCTTTCTTTACATTGAAAATCTCTCGTTTTTTAATGTTCCTACCTCTATCCCAATCCTCCTCCTTCCCCTTTGTCTACCCTCCTATGCTTTGTTGTGTTTTGTGATTTCCTCTCATTGCCGATGGGGGGAGATGTTATGGTGTTTCTCTAAACTTCCTGTGGTGTTGCTCCATGGAGTTTCAGAACCCACCAGCTCTGGAATGCCACAAAGTGAGACCTTTATGCTGAATCGGAGGGGGTACTACTACCCAGTGCTCCGGGGGTTTTCTGTTGAATAAACCTACCTGTTCTTCACACTCATGCTGCCTGGTGTCATTCCACAACACCTACATCAAAAACTAGGTCTCTCACTTGTTCAGAGAGAGATAATATGGAAACTGCAATTCTTTGCCAAATACGTATCGGGCTGTAATGCAACATTACAATAACAGTACTGAAGACTAAAAGTCAATGTTTAAACCATCACAAACAAAATGTAGCGGGTCAGAGATAAAGCATGTTTACAAAATCAGACGGTATCACAATTTACTTGGTAAAACGTGAATAGGCATTGACTTACCTTATGTTAAAGGTTTGCCCAATGTTGGTCATAGCTGAAGTCATTATCTCTGTAGTAAGGCTTTCAGCAAAGCTTACAGCATCTTGCCCAATTCCGCTATCAGCTGCAAGACTTGTGTTGCTAAGTTCTCGCTCTGCTTTCTCAATAGCTGCTGTAACAATTTTTTCAGCAAAGACTGCCCTCTGCTCTGGGTCAATATGAATTTTGGGTATCTCAATGTGAACAATTCTTTGTTTTTGACCACAGTTGTTGTGCTTGGGCTTTGCAAGATGTTTAATTTTAGAGGAAGGAGCTTGGCCCGGCAAATGACAAGCGCCACGAACAGAATAATGATGGTCCTTCACATTGCAGTACCTGCAGTCTGATGCAGATATAGAAGATTCTTTTTCTGAGTACTGGAACCCATCAACATTATTTTTGTTTTCTGTGACATGGCGACCAAGAGAACCCAGACTTAGTTCTAAAGTATCATCCACCACTTTCCTGGCATATTGTTCAATGGCTTGGATAAAACCTTCACTGTAACCATATTCGTTCAAGCTGCCAGTGCTGTGGTACAATTTGTGTTTCTCAGAGAAAGGCAGAAGAGTTTTAGAAAATGTGGATTTCAGGATATCACCAGCTACCTCGTCAATTGTAGATCTTTTATACAGACATGAATCAGTCAGAGATTTGGGCAAGCATACTGCAGACATCTTGAGCTTTCTCCTAACATCGCAAGTTATAGAATGAGCAAGGGATTCTGCAAAATGTAACAAATCTGTACACTCATTCCTGGGCATGTCATCGCTACTTTCCCAAGCTTTCACTCCACAACAATGATTCATACCATTTCTAGTTTGCCTCTCGGCGTCCACTGCATGTGAATAATCTTTGTTCAACAACATGTGTCCATCTTGTGCAGTGGTAACCGGAGTGCTCCACCCTACAAAAGTGCTCTTGCTGCATTTCCGTTTCATTTTCCATGCCGCCTGTTGTAGGCCTGATTTTATCGATCGATATGCCAGTCTGCTGGCATACTGGTCCAGGATTTCCTCACTGTTCGCTCCTTCCTTCTTCAGAACTTTTATAACGTGACCTGCATACTCATCCGTCACACTCTCACAGCTCGGATACTTGGAGGTCAGACCTGCAGAGACAGAACTTAAAGGTAAAGAAAGAAGTGAGCCGCTTACCTCTCTGGACCATGGGTCTGTCATGCTACAAATCCTTTCACTTGGTCTGCAATCACTGCTGTTTCTTCTGCGGCAAAGACCATCAACAGAGCAGTTCACCCTCTTCAGCCGCAGCAGCTTACGTTGCTTTTTGACAGCTGTTTTCTTAGCCTCATTGAGGACATCTGCTGCCATGTCAGTAGCATAATTCCACAAGGAGCTGAGTGTGTCTTCTGTGATGTTTTTCATGCATGTTGGGTAGCCCCATCTTTCATTAAGTACAGCTAATATGGACTGTTTATCAGTTTCCTGTGGCCCACTTTTATCATCCAAATAGAAAGATGCCATTTCAGTAGCCATTGAAACAATTTGGTTTGCTAAGTTATCTGCATACTCTGCAGTTTTCTCAGACTTCTCAAGAATCACTTCCGACTGCTCTTCCTCTTCACTACTTTCAACTTCTTCAGAAAGTGATGTCACAAGCTTCAGCATAAACTCTTCTTTTTGCTCAGGCTCATGCCCAGTAACTGGTGGGTTGCGAGGTGTAGAAGGAGGTGTGGCAGGCGAAAATTCTTTGGCCAACTCTGCCTTAAGCTTTTTAGTTACCTTGCGTAGGTTCCTTTCGGCTCTGACCTGAGACGCTACTAGAGGGGTAGGTGGAGGCGGATCTGGAAGTGTGCCAAAACCTGCATCCCGACTGCTTAATTTCCCCTCCATTTGTAATGTCTTTCCACTGCTGAACAGCAAAGATGAATCGCAATGTATTTCTGGACTGAAACTCGCTATTTCAAACATGGAGGAATCCATGGTCAGATTCTGCATTACACCATTCTGCAGTGGCTTGTGTACGCATTTAGTTGAAAAGAATTCTGGATTTATGTCACCTTCATTGCCACATTTCTTGATTGCAACATATGGTTCAAGTGACGAAAGGATATCTGCTACATGTCCTTTATGTTCATCAGGATAATAGTTCAGCACTGAATGCGTGTTGACACTCTGGCAAGAAGAAAACTCGGAAACAGGAACCTTTAGGGGCATCTGTTTAGACTGCATGTTGGTTGTTTCATAATTATGTTTGGAAGACTCGCATATCTGGACTCCAATGTCAACCTCTCCATCAGATGTTTGCACCTTTGACTCACTGGTTTGCATTGATGTAGAAGCATCTACTGACTGTTTTACAATATATGCTGCCAAGCGGTCAGCATACATTGCTGGAGACCGGTCGAAAGACAGATTTTGATAAGAAGCTGGTTTTACAACTATTTTTCTTGTGAGATAATCAGCATATTCATCCACAGTTTTTGTAACATTCGTTGATGATATCACATCAAATGCCTCATTGACAATCATATCCACCATATTGCCGGAGAAATCAGGGAGGCCTTTTGGTTTGATTGCGGTTTCAGAGAAGCTGCTCACATCCATATTCCTGTGCTTCAAATCAATAGGACTGGTATTAGTAGTACAACTGCGTGCTAGTGAGAGACAGCCATAACCAACTTCTTTTTTTTCTACTGTGACATCTGAATCTTCACCAAAATCAGTGCACATTTCGGGAGTTTCTTGTACTGAGCAAATATTCCCTTTTGTTTCGCCATCAAAAATGGTCGGTTGTTGGCAAAGTGCACTCCCAGCTAGCGGCACAGATATTGAACTGACAACACCTGAAGTAAAAAACAAAGCATGCTGTACTGTATATTCTTTTCCATGTTCAAGAGATGGATTAAATGATGTCAAAACGCAATCTGGAAAATTTGGAGAAACAGTGCAAGTCTGAGTGGACTGCAACATACTTTCCGCACTAACATACTTTATGTTGTCCAAGGAAACGCTGATTGCTGCTTGGGTTGTGAAGGTCACATCAACTTGGGAGAGTTCAATAAATGCTTCCTGAATAACAGATTCAGACAAATCTTTAGCATAAGATTTCACAACTTTGTTTTCATAATCAAAGGACCAATGATGGGCAGTGGTTGGGGTAGATGGTTGAGAAAACTGGCACACTTCCATAATTCCTTCAAAAACAAGCTCTTCTGCAAGATCTGCTGCAAACCTTGCAACAGTATTTGTAAACATCTGTTTCTTTACACACTGGAGCTCACATAGAGCACTTGAAACTGCCTCACTCACCATAAAGCTTGCCAGGCCACTGATGGCCCGTTCCTTCAATGAGAAGGCTTGTCGTAGTCCAATTTCATAGAAAGCCATTTGAAACACTGAAGAAGTCAACTTGGATGCCAAATGGCACAAGGCATTTGTGCATGATGAAACTCCTCTCTGCAAATCTTTAAAAGCACTCCCAAAACTTTTTTCAACCAGGTCAGTTGCAAATTTCTGTATGCTGCCTTTAAGCAGGAGTGGCCTGTGCTTCTTTTGAGAAGTACGGTCAGTCTCTTTACCAGCCGATTTACGTGCAACTTTCACAGCTTGTTCATGGTGCTCTTTTGATACAACCAAGCCTAGGCAGGGAACACTACTCCTACGTTTTGGGATTATTTTAGAATGGCATTTGAGGGCAGAGCCCAATATTTTGAAAGAAACATTGTCTGCAAAATCTTTGCCAGCAGGATACGGAATCTTTTGACCCACAGAATCCCCACAACCGCTCCTCCTGTAAAAACAGTCTGCTGTTGTACAGCTTCCCATAGGACTGAAAGCTGAGCTTATTGGGCTGAACAAAGCACCTGCATCATCTCCAGATGTTTGGACTGGCAGAGGGGAGTCTGGGGCGTCACAGTGGGAGGAAGCAAAGGGTGATTTTGGCTTACGTGGAGTTGGTTTCCTTATGTCTGCTGGCAGGATCGGGCGATCAAACTTAAATCTGTGAGGGTTCATGCCGGTTGAACAAGACTTGTCTTTTGCATGCTTCCTCTTTTGTGGCGAGTTGTCACGTACAGCTTCTTCCATGAGATTGTAGGTGTTTTCTGAACAGTGATCCGAATCATCAAACTGATCAAAGCTATCAAAAAACTCACTAACCTCCGAGTCTGAGTCTTCAATGTCATTGTTTGTAACTGGAATTTTTGGCAGTTCAAGTGTAGCTTTCAAGCTTTTTTGATATCCCTCCTCATCCAAGAAAATGATGGGACTCGGGCTTGAGCAGTCAGATTCTGACGATTCAGGAGGAGAAGGAGACACAATTGTTTTGTGCAACAAATGGGGTTCTTGTTTAGCAGCACTGCAGGGTCTGCAGAAACTCCTCTGCTTCCACACATCGGAGACAGAGGTAGTGACGGAATTTCGTAAAGGGCAAGTAGAAGATTGCTTAAGTGCAAAAATGTTCACTAAAGAAGAGCTTGATGACTTCCGCCGGCCACCGCTGACAATAATCTTTGATCCAGGGGTATTCAAACAATGAGCCGGAACAGTCTGAGAAGCAACATCACGCTGGGGCCTTGATGTGCCAAAGCCACGACCTGGAAAAGAGAAATTACTTAAAATCATTATCACAGCTAGAGACAATTTAAATCACAGAATGTGTTCAACTACTGTTACATGTTCAACTACTGTTACACAGCAAGATACAATCCATGCATAGCTCACTGAATAAATGCAGGATTAATGTATTCCTGCAACACGGCCCAGTGACTATTTCTTGATGTACTATTGTTTCTCTTTCAATAATTCAATAATAAAGTGATACTGCATATTATAATTGTAGTTTATTAGTGGCAGGCCATTTGCCTACTGTGAACTGGGCACGTGTTTGTTAAAACGATCAATCAATATAAACGCACAACATAATTCAAAGGGGCATGGACTCTGATGTTAGCAGAATCACAATACCATTCTAACTCAAGACTGTATATCATTAAAGGGGACTTACCGTCTATGATCCCCTTTAAGTACAATGCTTTTTATTAAATTTTTAAACATCACTACAGAAAGTTCCAAAATTCTTCTACAACACGCATATCAATAGGTGCCCCAATTCCTATATGGTTTACTGGCAAACTATTTCCTCCTTAGTCCTGAATTTGTAAACATGCTCCTTTCCATTTCTGCTGACTTGACAGCCACAATGCAAACAACAAAAAGATCAACAGCACTGATCTATACTGAAATGTGTATCATATGGTAACCAGGATCTGTTTACTTACCTTAAAAGACTCAAAAAGCATACAATGCTCCAAATATCAGCATTTAAAAATCAGAAACAATGTTTCCAGCCGCCACCCAGAGCAGTGCTCATCATATGCAAACTCCTACCCCATACATGGGGTGCCTGAATTTAGAATATTCTGCTTGCATCTCATCATCACTGGCTAAGGTTGGGTATGAGTCTGGGCTTCCATTGATGATCCAAGCATGGTTGGAAACTACCCATGTGTCTGTCCTGCGTCTCAAACAGTGCTACTAATGGCCTACATATCCAAAGTTCAGAGAATGTGCATTGGGGCAATTTTTGTCATTTTGGGCTAGACAGGAGAAGTGTCCTTGTTTCACAGCCACATGTTGGTGAACTCCCCTACTGCTCACCAATTTGGCCTGTTCAGTTCCGAATTCCTGCACATATTTTTCCCAAAGGAGACTGGAATTTTCCAATTACAAATGTCCCAAGTCCAGGGCTGTGGGAGCAATGGGCTAAATGCGGTGGTGGGTGGGGAGGGGGCAAAAAGGGAATACCCATGAAGGTTAAAATGAGAAATGGCACTGAAAATGGCCCAGTTTTGTGAACAAATGTTAAAAAGGTGTTCAGGCAGGTTCTTAGATTTTTCAGCCCTACCCTGAGCTGGATGAGTGGTGTGTAAACGCTGGCTCAAATGTTGTTCCAGATCTTGTGTGTCACGAGGTACCATCAGTAAGAAATAAAAAGAAATGTACTCACGTACAGCCAGGGAGTTATGGGAAATGCCTGCAAGAGGAATGACGAGAAATGCCCCGACCATTTGTTTTATTACTTTAACAAACGTAGCCCTCATTTATTCACATACTAAGTCTATGACTATTGTTATTACGCTTGTTTATTAACTGACATTGTCAACGGTCAGCCTGAGAAGCACAAAGGGTATATAATGATCCTCGCATGGGGACTGGGACAATGATTCAGCAAAGGTAGCAATTGATGTGGGTCCATTGAGAGACAGAGATCAAAGGAGAAAGAGAGAGAGAGAGGCACCATCTCTAGCAACTCACCTAGGACGCATGTGCAAGACGGTACGGAAAAGACCAGGCGATGTGAAGAGGCAGCTGAGGGCAACACCTGTTTGGGCCATATCAGAAGTGTGGTCTGGGAGGGCCACAGAAAAATTGAGTTTGTGGTGCCATGGCCATCACAAAGGAGGCCTTCCACTTGCTATTTTTTTGTAGTGGGCCAGCAGCCCCACAAAAAGGAGATGCAAAAGCTCTCCCTCTGTGTTTGTGTGGTGGGCATAGGTGTTATGTTAATCAGACCCTCTTGATGGAGGTGAGCTAAGCTACATTCTTGCTGTTGGTGCACTGCACTTACCATCACAGATGGTAGGGTAAATGTGGAGAAAGAACACAATGCAAATCTCTCAAAGATCTTGTGATGGTGCAAAATAAGATGTCCTTTTCCACCAGTATCTAGGTTAATGAACCATGTGCCTATCTTACACAGTCTAGTCAGATGAAATCTGTGCACTGTGATGAATCCTGTGGAGATCACTGAAAACCTCAGCCTAAAGTCTCCTCCCATGTGTCCTGGTGGCGGCAGCCGCTACCCGATCCTGATTCTGGGGGTGGTATTATGTGGGAGGATCACATGGGAGGAGATGACTGTTGGGGGGGATGTGATGACCCATCAGGAGAGACGCGGTTTTCTTCCATTTATTTTGAAGATTACCCACAATAACTAAATTCCTGATGGCATTTTGTCATTATACGAATCCTTCCAGTGGTAAAACCCCAAGCTGCTTCTTGCTAAACACCCTATGCAAGATAACATTTAAACTTCATATGTACATCATTCTCACTTAACATCTACTGTTAATGTTGGTTTTGATGTGAACAAAAACCTAAAGCAAAATAGCTTTGAAAGGTCCAAAACTCTGCTGTACTCCAAATCCCATAAAACCTCCAGTACTGGGACGAAGAATAGGAGAAAGGAGTTAATGTGGAGCAGAAGAAACATCAATGTGCAGACTAGTTGTTGTAATGCCCATCAGCTCTGCTGGATATTTAAAAAAGGTGTGCCTTTTCATAAGAGCAGGAAAGGAGGAGACGAGAGATGCAGAGCGGGCGCAGCAGGAAGCAGAACCGAAGGCAGACACACACAAATGAACTCTGTGGAGGAAAGCAGGCGCTTCCCACCAGGAAGGCGAGAGACCGGGAGAAGCGGAGCGGGTGCCACAGAAGAACCTTTGACAAGCCGGCAGCGGTGGAGAGGCTGTCGAGGACGTGGCCACAGTGAAAGGCAGAAGTTCCACTGGTGGATAACAGAGAAGCCGTCAGGAGTACTGTAAGAGGGTCTGCAAATTGGGGAATGCTTCCCCGAGCAATGTACATCGCTACAGCCATATGCTACAGGTCAGACACGTCAGCAAACACTGGTGAGTCTGTCCAAGAGCATTGGTAGCCCCAGGGTGTGCCAACAGGCTTACAAACAATTGGGAAATTGGTTTAAATATCAAACAAGTGACATAGAAATACTGAATTTACACAAGTCTCCATATAGGAGATGTTGATATGGAGAAAACTGGAGAAAATGTTATCATTAGAAAATTGACTATAATAAAGCAATTGAAAGGCAAGATCTGTATAAATCTTCTTATATGAAAATTCAATATAGGGAAGATTGGAAGAAGTATTGCCACAAGCCAATGAATGCTAACAGTGAAGATAATCAAAACGTGAGCAGGTCTCCATATAAGGGATGCCAATATGCGGGACATTGGAACAAGTGTACCTGGAGTCAATAGAGTATAAACAGTAAAGGAATACAACTGTGCTATACTTAAAGAGAAAGAGAACTGAAAGAGCGTTAGAAATCCTGGTGGAAGAAGTGCATCAGGCAGTGAGCCTGTGGGCGAAAGATTCCTGGCAGGAGAGTAACCAGGGGATCTATTCAGCCCAGGGGGGATTCCTTGGAGGGGATTCCACCAGGAAATCCATCTAGAGTTTGTGAAGAGAAAAGACATTGTGGAAGGGGTTCATGACAATAGAGAATGCTAGGAGACCTTCTTTAATAAAATGATGAGTAGAAGATACACTTTTTGCCATTCTTATAATAATCAGTGGGCTGCAGAGTGGTAGTGCAGACTGTGCAGACCGGAGTCTTTTCACAGTGGACACTGTTTACCCAGCTTTCTCAACCTTTCAAAAGGCCTCTCCAGCCACGGAGCGGCCGCGGAGTGGGCTGCAGAGTGGTAGTGCAGACTGTGCAGACCGGAGTCTTTTCACAGTGGACACTGTTTACCCAGCTTTCTCAACCTTTCAAAAGGCCTCTCCAGCCGCGGAGCGGCCGCGGAGTGGGCTGCAGAGTGGTAGTGCAGACTGTGCAGACCGGAGTCTTTTCACAGTGGACACTGTTTACCCAGCTTTCTCAACCTTTCAAAAGGCCTCTCCAGCCGCGGAGCGGCCGCGGAGTGGGCTGCAGAGTGGTAGTGCAGACTGTGCAGACCGGAGTCTTTTCACAGTGGACACTGTTTACCCAGCTTTCTCAACCTTTCAAAAGGCCTCTCCAGCCGCGGAGCGGCCGCGGAGTGGGCTGCAGAGTGGTAGTGCAGACTGTGCAGACCGGAGTCTTTTCACAGTGGACACTGTTTACCCAGCTTTCTCAACCTTTCAAAAGGCCTCTCCAGCCGCGGAGCGGCCGCGGAGTGGGCTGCAGAGTGGTAGTGCAGACTGTGCAGACCGGAGTCTTTTCACAGTGGACACTGTTTACCCAGCTTTCTCAACCTTTCAAAAGGCCTCTCCAGCCGCGGAGCGGCCGCGGAGTGGGCTGCAGAGTGGTAGTGCAGACTGTGCAGACCGTGTCACGACCGCGGCATCGGTCTCCGCCGCTGACTGCCTGCCAGCATGAGTAATTACAACGAGGAGGCGGACATCGTAGCCCCGAAGACATCTCCAGTCATGGAAAATCTGCTACAGCGACCGCAGGCCTCAGCCTCAGCCACAGACACAAGTCCGTGGTCCGGACTGCCTCCATTGAACAGCCCCAGACCGAGCACAGGTACGGCACCTCTTCCATTTCCTAATTCCGAAAATTGTTTTCTTATTTCCATTCCCACCCCCGTTAGTGTGTCTCCCAGTACCCGACCTGCGTTCGTGTCTGTGTCTTCAACCTCCCCTCCTTGTCTTTCCGTCACGTTTCCCCCTCCCCCCCCCCTTCCTCCCGTTCCCTCCCTTTCATTGCCATCGTCCCTACCCGTTCCCTTTACCTCCTCCCCTCCTACCCCCCGTACCTGTGTGTCGGCGGGTTTGGAGGCAGAATCCACTCGTCGCGTTCTCCGTCCATTGAAGGAAACGCCAGCGGGGAGACCGAGTTTGAAGAAGAGGGGCGAAAGGCAGGCAGCGCCGAAACGGGTGCCGAAAAGGACAATTACTTCATCTCAGCAGGATACGCTCGAGGAAAACAACGCAAAAAGTGCGAGGCTGTCGCACAATCAGAACAATAGCAACACACTCACCGATGCTGCTGTGACATCCGCTGTAACGGCATCGGCTCTAAGAGAGGATCCAAACCACCAGATGACAGATTTCCTCATCCAAGAAGAGGGCGTACACCAAACAAACGAACGGACACGCTTCGAGAGTACACACCTGCAGGTATTGGACATGGTGAAACAGGTTGATTGTGCTCACCAAAAAGAAAGCACCTCTGAACCTGAAATACCTAAGGAAAAGATCAATAAAAGAACGGGACAATTGCCCGTAATTACAGAAATACATAAACTGAAATGTAACTCACCCTCAAAGGTGGATAGCGAGGAATTAGTTTGTGCCGCCCAAATACATACGGCCAAAAACCTGGAAGTGCGGGAGAGTACCGTAGAGGATAACCTTTTAAAATTACATGACGTAAACAGCATGACCAAAGAGCCTAAATGGAGAAGCCAGCTTCAAAATCCAGCTGTACTGGATTCTACATCTTGCAAATTGAAAGAAGTGATTGAAGTCTTAACAGACTCAACCACTCCAAATGGGAACACTGAAATACCAGAGGTAACATGCCCACAAATGGTAATTTTGCCGAAAAAGAGAAAAGAAAAACAAGGATTTCATAACGACGACCAACTTAAACTACCTTTATTGACGTCAACGAAAATTCAGCGACACACTCATAACAAGGTCAGAAGGAGACAGACCTTAAAACCCAAGGTCCCCTTAAATAAGAAAATGGGCCCAATGAACGGACAAACTAAGCCTTGTACAGTGTCACTTCTAAATGACTTCTTTAAGAAAAAAATGGAAAGGCGATCTCATCTTCAGCGAGATCTCTCGGATAACGAAATGTTAGAAAGCCTTACTCATCTAGAGACAGAAACATCAAGGGTAAGAGTCACCTCTGAGGACTACTGGGTCTACTGGGAAATACTGTAACCAGGACTGTAATAACGGGTGCCTCACCTCTCAGATGGCACTACTTGAACAAAGCTACATCCCTAAATGCAAATGATGAACAGCAAGATGGGATAGGTGAAAAACCCAATCAAGAAAGACTGCTTGACAATATTGAAGGGGAAAACTCAAGCTTCGAAGGCAGGGGGCAGGATCAACTGCTAAGTACCAATCTGATGGAGACCTCACTTAATCAAAGCTGTCACGCCATGGAGCAAAAAAACACTGTGACGAATAGAGGTGGAAGTCTTGAACAGCACCCTGTCTCTACACAATCACCTAAGTCAAAAAGCTCCGCCCAGATTAACGTGATGAATTTAAACACCTCCACTAGGGAAACGTCTCCTGAGCCAACAGAAACATCTCTAACGATCAACACGCCCACCGTAATGGGCAGTTTAAGTAGAACTGCGCATTTTTCTCCCCAGTACCCGGTCCACCAGAAGCTGGACTTACCTTCCATAATGTCAACAGTAACAGTGGCACTGGCTCCGTTCTCTAAGCTATATGAGAGCATTAATGATACACTTCGAGACCAGGTGACCATGCTATCCATAATGCAGTCGAAATTGCAATATTTGGAAGGGTTCATTCTGGGATGCCAAGGATCGGAAGTCGGCGAAAGAACATATGGGAAAAGATATCCCGAACGTGAACCTCTTAACCACCTGACAGACGAATATCTGTTTGTCGAAGAAAGTGCAAACCGACAGCTGCAACATCCGAAGGGTAATGCAGCTACCCTGTTCATCACTCCAAACGAACCCGATAGAGCGTTAACCACACAAGACCCTGAAACCGAGACTTCAGTTACCAACTTGGCGAGCGAACCTCTGGACGCCATCATAGCCATATTGGAGGAAGAAGACGTCCGCTCTGCGCTTAATCAATTCATTGCTACAGAATCAGAGGTGGAACAAGCGCCCAATCCCTTCTCTTACATAAAAAGAGTAGAAAGTACAAAAAAATCCAATAAAGGCTTGGGAAAGAATACTAAGAAATTCACGTATGGAATATTTAACCAGCAAAAATCTATAGTGAGCCAAACTCCCTCAAGGAGCTCCAAGCCCCAAGTTCAGAACACACCTTCCATTGAGAGGGCGAAGAAAAAAGATGCTCCTCTTAAAACAAAAGAGATAAAAAATACACACCAGAAACATACGATGGAAAAGGGACCAGCTTGTCCAAAAGAAATTGTGCCCGTCCTTATGGTTGAGGACGAGTCGGATTGGAGTATTCAGACAGTCGATGAAACTGGATCTGAAAACCGCCCAAAAAAACAAGCGAAGAGAAAAGCAATTGAATCAATTTTTGAAATTTCAAACAGTGAACCACCAAAGAAAGTACAAATTGTTGACAATTTTGTTCCGTCGCCAAAGTCCTCGAGGAAAACTCAAAACTCACAAAAATTGGAGGTAGAGAGGAACGCAAAGTCGAGGATAAACATTATGGCTGAGAAAAGATCGGATCGAACACGCAGTGAAGGCCCAAATATTTGGAAAAGGAACAAACCCCGGAACGCATCTCCACCTTTTCGGAAACAGGAGGTTAGACCTGATCAGAGAAAGAGCTCCAAACCCTTAAGAGGAACAGAAAAAAAAATCTCAGACTCATACTCACGCTTCATTTCGGATGAGAACGAGAGGAGAAAAGAGGAGAGAAGACCTCCCATAGAAAGTGCGCAGAAAAACGCAGCAAAGCGTATTGTTAGCGATTTTACTCTCAGGTTGAAAAACATTAACCCAAGACAGGATGACCTGATCATGAATAGAACGAACATTATCAGAATCCTAAGCAAAATTACCAGTTTGAAAAACATTCAAAATAAAGATTTGTGGATAGTCGAACCAAGTACCTCAGGCAGAACAGACTATTCATATATACATCTTGACTCTGAAAGTATCAAACTGCGCCTACTGAAAGAAGCGAAAAACCTTCTGGAAGGGGGTTTCGAATTACTGGACATTGGGAACTCAAACACCCAAATAGAGAAAAAAGCTAAACCTTATGGAGAAGTAAATAATGGGAAGGAACTCTCTCAACCGAATAGGGAAAACCGTGTCCGCTATATCAGCCGGATGCCTCATGTCTGCCCTGAGCAGAAAACACAACCAATAAACAAACAGAGAATTCAGAGGTCTAATCGAGAGGAGAACGGAAAACCGGGGAGAAACTATGTAGCAGAAAACAACCAAGAACCGATCCAGGGGCGAGGTAAAGGACACCAAGATCGATCAGGAAATGACCTGACATTGAGGAGCTGTGGAACACCAAGGGAGTACAAAACCAGGGCGTGGGCTTGGCAAAAATCCGAGACCAACCGTAGGCAAAACCACTAGCAACGATGGTTGGAAAAGAAGAGCGGCCCCGAAACACCCAAGAAGAAGATCTCAGACAAGATTACCGATTTATCGCAACCACTAAGACTGGGATGCTGGAATACAAGGGGTTCTACGCACCTTACTAAAAGGACTGATGTCAACCTGGGCACCTTTGACGTCCTTTGTCTCCAAGAGACGTGGCTGACTGCCAAGCCTCAATTGGATGGTTACGAATTAATTTTCAAGAGTGCTAAGAAAGGAGTAACAGGGCGTCCATCTGCGGGACTCATAATCGCAATTAAAATTGGAACAGGACTTGAAGTTTATGAAATTTCGTCGCCACTGCACTGGATCCAAGCTGTAATCTTGACAAGAAAGCCTTTAGCCAATGAACATCAAGGGATCACTCTGCTCCTAATAAATGTTTATTGGAACCCGGTGACGACAACAAACGAAGACTCGACAACAAACGAAGACTTTATTAAAGAACTTCATAGCCTCTGGGAAGAAACCCAAATAAACTGGCCGGACCACAGTATAATCATCAACGGAGACTTCAACGCAACTTGCGATGGTATCGGTATGTCACCAAAGCAGACGAGTCAAAAGACCCCAGCACGGGAAAGAGGGATTCTCCTCGACAAGATAATGGCTGACAGAGATATGCACAATCTTCACTGGATTCGCTCCAAACTAAACTCGGAGATCCCGTCATGGCAAAGGGGTGACCAAAAGGGGACAATAGATCACATCTTTGTATCAAGAGAAATTTTGCCAAAGATCCATTCTTTCAAGGTGATTCGCACAGTGTTTAGCGACCATAACCTCTTAATCTTAGAAGGTTGGGTGTCACGACCTAAATTAACTAAGAGCTCTCTGCCACTTGAGCCCTCAGAGAGAGGTAAAAGAGTGAAGATCTCACAAAAGGGATTACAGCAACTTGAAGCGCAATACGTAAGACCTGGAACTAAAATTACGACACAAGGGCTAAGGGACGAGAACGTTCTGGACTACACTCCCTTGCTAACTAGATTCCAGATGGATCCAATTAAAACATCTAAACCACAGACGGGGCATCGACATTCCTATAATAAGGATCTGGTAACGAAAAGGCTGGAACATAGAAGGCTGAAGAAACACTATCAGAAGTTCCCTTCTATTGAGAATAAGGTACAATGGCTAAAGGCTGTGCAAGAATATAGAAGCTGGTTGCTTCACTACCGTTATAAACTTTATTCAAATGACTCAGAACAAATGTTGATAGCAGTTTGTGGAAACAAACCAAAAGAATTTTGGAACCTGATCAAGGGGACCCAAAGCAATGTCAACGACAACATCCAGAACAACGTGGGAGAATCACACTGGATCGAGCATTTTTCCAAATTATTTGCTCCAATCGTAGACGAGAATAACACCTACTCGCCTACTAGAAAAAGTCGCCCTAAGGATTCAACGTGGAATATCCCTGTCGACAAAGAATTAATTCTGAACAAGCTTACAAAATTGAACAACTCCAGGGCGCCGGGGCCTGACGGCATTAGCAACTTAGAACTTAAAAAATACCCAGAACTATGGGCAAGCTTTATGAGCAAGCTCTTTACAAATTGCAACCAGTCGAAAGACATCCCATCAACATGGAAAAAGGCGAACATTGTCCCGATCTTTAAGAGAGGCGCAACTGATGACCCGAACCATTATAGGCCGATTGCTCTTTTGGACGTCATGGGAAAAGTGTTTGCGTCCTTTGCATTGGATGATTTTCAACAATGGGTCCATTCCTCCAAATCTACGGATCCATTCCAGAACGGCTTTGTTAGGAACTCAGGGACAACCACAAACATCTTGCTTATGAGCGCCCTGAAAGCAAAAGCGCTACAAGGCGGTCTTCCGATCTATGTCGCCTTTATTGACCTGGTACAAGCATTCGACCAGGTCAATAGACAACGTCTTTGGTCGAAATTAGAGGCAAAAGGGTGCCCGGCCTCAATTTTAGACCCCATAAAGGCCTTGCATCAAGGAACCTCTATTCAAGTTCGGCTTAGTGCCGAAGGAATTCTATCCGAAAAGATCGTGACAGCTAGAGGAGTGAAACAGGGTTGCCCTTTGGCACCCTCTCTATATAATGCATACATCGCAGACTATGGGGAATCAAGTCTGGCAATCAGACATTTTCCACCAGCACTGGGCGGAGAGAAGATCAATCGTCTATTATACGCTGACGATATTATCCTGATGGATATGACGCCTATTGGTCTTCAGCGTCAGTTGGATAACCTGGTAGCATATATGTCAAAAAACAATCTCCGGTTAAATAAAGAAAAAACTAAAGTACTTGTTCTGGGGAAACCACCAAAAAAGCTCCAAAAATGTTCCTGGTATTGTGAGGGCAAGAAACTGGAAACAGTGCAGGCTTTCAAATACCTGGGAATTATAATTAGCAACGAGAAAAATGAAAAGACCATGCTAGATACACTTTGGACAAAGTTGAAAAACCTTACAGCCCAAGCTAAGGCAGTGGATAGAAGGCACGGACGCTTCTCGTTAACTCCCACTCTGAGGTTCTACAAGGCTAAGGTGGTACCTGCACTGATATATGGCATAGATGCTATGCCTTCGGTTTCGAACTCAATCTGGGTGAAATATGAAGGCTACTTCTGGCGAAGTGTCCTGGGTTTAGCGTCATCAACTCCCATGGCATTAATAAGGAGGGAACTCTGTATTTCATCACTCCTGGCAGTCAAGATGAGAGCATCGTTGATGCTATATCGCAAAGTTATTAACAAGCCGGAAGCACGAGTGCTAGACCTCATCCGCAAAGAATTGACAGAAGGAGATACCTGGATGCTTGCGGAGTGGGAACAAGCAAACCTAGCACTCCTGAAAGAATTAGACTTATCATTGGAAACTTTAATCCAAAACCCAAACAGAGTGGTGGCAAAACTGTTCGAAGCGGACTGGATCCACACACAAGAACTGGCAACCGACTACTCATTAATAGCCAGTCTGCCAAATGCTCCCATGAAGCTAAACGCAGTTCGAGGATACCTCCACAAATTCCCGGATAAGAGACTCAGTCGCCTATTTTTACGATTTAAACTGAACCAACTGAAAACCAATGAGATCTTGGCAATTCGTAAACAAGCGCAAACAAACTTATGTCGTTTCTGTAAATCAACTGAGCACGTAGAAACCTTAAAGCATCTAATAATGGATTGCACAGGTTTGGTGACAGAAAGATTCCGCTTTCTCATGGACCCATTGAAGTATTATGTAACATTAGACCGGGAAAATCTCTGGTCATTATTGAACAATGGGAACAACAAGAGATGCGTGATAGGCGTAAGTTTGTTTCTTAAATCATTGAACTTACAATGAGGGAAAATTGTAAGGATGGTTATGCCGCACTCAAACGGTGAACTACGTTTGGATTCTTCGATCCTATGTATGGATAGAGACTTGCTATCACTATCATTATCAAAAAAGAAACTTGGCGAAGGGAAAACATGATTTGGAACTGATACACAAAGCTAAACGGAGTCAAGGCCACTTTATAACCTGTAAATAGGAGTTTACTTATGGTTTTCCGTTTTGTAAAAATTGTAACACAATTAAATCAAAATAAAAAAAAAAATAAAAAAAATAATAATCACCACTACTTTGAAAATATACTCTTTGTCATTCTTAAGAAGGTGTTGTGCTAAAGAGACATTTCTGCTACTCTTGGGGAGCCATTGTTTGGATAAGACAGATTTCTCATCATCCCATAGAAAGTGTTAAAACATAATTTGTTCCGTTGCCAAGAGATACTTTGCCATCTTTAAAACACCATTGCTTGGAAAGACACTTTTCATCATCTTAAGGACGAGTTATGTGAAAGAGACATTTATATCACCCTTAAAGAACTATTGTTTGAACTGAACACTTTCAATATTGTACCTGGCACACATCAGGGGAAGGGAATCAAGGATTGTTTTTTTTGGATTTACATATTTGTTTGTTGCACACTCTTTACTGAATTTAAAGAAGAGACATTTACCTTGCACATTTTGTTGTTCATTTCTAGTGCGAGGGAGAGATATGTTTTGGACACAAGGACAGTTTGCCTACTTTTGACGACGAGACACAGACTGATCTTTAGTTTTGGTTTCATAGGTAGGGAAATTCTTTAGGATAGGGACAGAAAAGTCTTTATCCAAACCCTTTTATTTTTTATAAAATATCCAATGTTGAAAATATTACAGCTTTGAATCCGTCTCTCATTTCTGACCCCTTACAGCACATTGCAGCTAATGTGAGCTGCAGTATGCCATTTCCATCACAATAGCCCCTGCCAGAAACCTTCCTTATTTCACATGTTTTATAACTGTTTTGAATGTGCTATACTCACCGATGAACAGCTGGAGAGTGGTGTTTGTCTATATTGGCCAGGCACACTAGATGCTTGAGTTTTCTATTTCTGAGGAAGCCTATCATTTTGTGAAAAAATACTCCACATTTTGATGCTACTGTGGCCTAGATTTCCTGTATTCAGAAAGACAAATTGGTATTATATACTATGTTTATGAATATCGATTCATGTGCGACTTCTGAATCCTGCTTCTAGGCACTGTAAAAAAGGGTTATTACAACAAAATGAAACGGCACTTCATGAAACCTTAACAGACATTTCAACTATGGTATTGATGTAATCTGCTCAGAGCTGGTGCAAGAAATTGTGCGACCCTAGGCAAACTGTCAGATTGGCACCCCACACCCCAACTCCACTCCAGATCCTAACCGTTTTTCAACCAACCACCCTCATTTTGTTACTGATTGCCGCAGACCCATTACTTCCACCTAACACATTGCTCACGTCTTCTGCTGTGGATGAATCACATTGCACTTTCCTTACCCTCACACTGACTCAGAGTGCTAGGTTTCAGAAGTCAAATTAAAGCCTCTGTGTTTCATAAAAACAGGCTTATTAAACAAGTCAATAATACTATAGCAATAACAAATGTAATGCTGAGCATTTGGATCTCTAATCCTTTCTGTAAATTATATATAGGCAATACAGACAGTAGGACAACGATTTTGGTAATGCATACTAGACACCTGTAAGCACATAAGCAGCACTACCTGGTACAAAATACTAAGCGTGTCCCAATACTTACTTACTATGATATGTATAAATTCAACAATAATTTGCAATGTGTCTCTTATTATTTTTAAAACGCCTAAAAAACAGTGAATGGCTCTCCGAAACCATCCAAAAACCAAAAGAAACAAAGGAGCAGAAGAGGAGGGCCACCTTTTGACAGACCATGAAACGTGTCAGGGTCATCAAAGCCATCATGTATGATACATGATGGCTTTGGTGACCCATACATATAAAACACATTTCTAGGAATGCATGTTACTTCATACAAGATATGAGTTAAAACAAGTGAAAATACACTTTAGAAATTAACTTTCCAAGCTTTAATTTTCGCAAATGTGGAAACAAGGTTTTGAGATCAATGTGTTGAGCAATGTCATGCTCTATTGATAAGGTTGCTAGCCCAACAAGTCTTTCTTGCATCATAGAAGATTGAATATAACTTTTGATCAACTTTAGCTTTGAAAAGCTTCTTTCGCCACTGAAACATGCAGGGTTAAGAGAATCTGGAGAGCGATACATGTGATGGGCATACTCTCTGCCAAATTATTGTTGCATACACATTTCTGTACATCTTGTGGTGATGAACTATTTGGAACTCTTCTTGCAATGATTTGCAATTCTTAAGCTTGGAGGCCTAAAATGAAAATAAATTCCCAAAAGCACACACACCAGGATACGAAAAGCAAAGTTCTCATTGCTGTATATCAAACAAAAAATTGCAATACTAGACATTATAGATGTGGGAAGTGGAGAACGTGTAGCAATGTGCTCCTTGTTAAAGCACATTGACATTTGCACCCTGCAGTGCTATTCGCTTTGTGATTTTTCCTTGGTAAAACACACTGTGATATGTGTTCCCTTTTATCCGCATTGCACCTTACTAGCCCAGTCTCCCACCACAGCAGACATCACACCTCATCGCACCACCGAACACACTGCACCAAATGGTACAACCAGAACAGCCACAAAGCACAGGGCCGACATTAATGAGCTGATGCTGTTCACTGCACAAACTTTAGCTTGAAGCAAATACCTTAACCAGCAGACCACCCACCCACACAACTATAATGCTCAAAAATACCATAACAGACACAGACAGGATGCCTTTCCACTTTAGGGCACACAGCCAGGCCACATCCAAAAAGGCTGTACACCAAAAAAGATCAAGAAGCCTGCCCTGATCACTGAGTCCATCTAGTTCCAACAACACAGCAGCACAGTTTTGCACTGCTCCAGCTCCCTATTGTCCTACTACCCCAACCCATGTCACAGTGTGTTTTTATTCTCTACACATGCTTTAAGTTACATTTCCGAGTGGTAAAAATATGTTCATCGCTATTGCAATTGCTTTCCTTTTGTTTTTTAATTGCAGACTTGGCTTTGTGCTGACGCCATATAAATACAGAATAATTATTTTATGAAACAAATATAATGAAAGGCATTAGTGGTCGCCGAAACTGTCAGACAAACAATACAGCAAGTAGCAACCGTAGTCACATTGTATACAATATTCTGATGTATTGGCAAGAAATGTGGGCTACTCCGAGATTGGACCAAAATCCCTGAGATTCAAAGCCAAGTCCTGCAGTGTATTAGGCGATGTCAGAGGCAGACATGATTGAAGCAGTAATGTTGGCCCAAAATCTTTCCAGAGCACTTGTCAGGGCTTATGATTAATTCGCAGTTGTTCACCAAACCCTGTGTGATGGTAATTAGGCCACAGAAGGGAGCATCTGACAATGAGGGGAGGAGACCCTCACACTTTTGAACTGCTCAGAGGGAGTGCTTAAAAGTTGCAAATATCCCCTCTCAGAGAGACAGGTGAACTCCTGCGCCTTATTGTTGAGGCGTTGATGGGAACCTGGAATTGGCGGCATCCAGGTTTTGACAACACCCGCCCTACAAGAAATGGATTATGATGGCATCTGCCTTGGTTTGCACCTGATCCCATAGGAATCCATTAGCAAAAGCTGCCTGCACAGGAGACAAACAGGAACGTGAAAGAGTGAAAGCAAGTTCACCTCCTTTTGTCCTCTGCCTTGTGAACTATCTGAATTGTGTGCAGTGGGCCTCTCAGCAGATAGGTGCACTGCTAACTTTAGGGGTCCCCTGCAAGCAATTCACATTCTTGGCAAAATGATGACAGTCATTGGTTTCAGCCACAAACCCTTTGTTGCCATATCAACCTTTTTGGGACTATAAAATAAGCATGGCAATATGTGTAACAGTGGGGCTTCAACATCCCACTTAATCACTGAAGGAGTCATTGATCACAACTGTGATATATATGATGGCTTCAGAGGTGAAGCATTCTGATATTTGGTGCTTGTTGGGAGGGTGTACATCTCCCATGCGGCTATACCATAGTCAGGATTTGTATTGTGTGTCTTCGAATATTTGGGAATATTAATATGCATTAAATGAATAAGATAAACCTCAATAAATATTTAGTTAACTGTGTATAAAAGTGGGCTCATCCAAAATGTGACAACGTGAGAAGCAAGACTCAATTAGTTGTTAGATAGAGAGGCACAACAGACTGTAATGTTTATACTAACTTTTATGCTTTATTAACTGCTCAACCCTTTTCTTGGAATTACATTTACTCACAGGTTTTCCTTTTCCGTGGTTTTCTTTTTGTTTCATTGACATATCAATAGTTCTTCTCCCAGGCCCTGCCTTGTACAAATATTCAGTATTGATTTCTGCTCTTTGCACAAACTTCTAGGTTTAAAAACCAGTGAAAAAGTTGTTTCTTCATTGTACATAAATTGAATAAATGTATGAAAAGTGACACATCTGAAGATAAAGTATGACATTTTCTGTCTAAATATATACAGAATAGTCAAAAGTGCTCCCTGAAAAACTTAGGAGAGATACTTGTAAATGAACTTTGTTGATTGCTTGCATCGAGTTCTAAATCTAGTGATCTATCTCGCTAGAGTAATACTCCCTGGTTTGCCTGCCAGGACATCTTTGTTGTATTTCATCGAAAAGGTTTTCACATCAATGTTTTGACAAACAATCTTGCCACTGCGAAAAAACATCACACCACCAAATGTACGCAACCAGAAGGTGCAAATAATTTCCTAAACGGAACACTAACCCATCACAGATGCACCAACATAACTTTCCACACTCCTTAAGCACTGCTCTGACCGACACCACAGACAACCACACAATTACTTCAAGAACCTGTAATGCACATTAACCACTGCCCCAGGCAGGTCACACAACGCCTAAAGCATGTACACCTCACAGAGAGCCTTATCTTCACACATTAACATTGTATCAAAGCAATCTTGTCCTGCTCCCCCGCTACTAAATTGGTCGCCTCCCTACCTCTTGCAGACCCTGTGGCGCCTAGAAATCGTGAAAATGGACGAAGGAGTGCTATTCAGATTTAATAACATAGCATAACAGTGCATAGAAAAGAGTTTCACTCATTCTTCATTGGGGCACAATTCTGAATGGCATAAACCATCACATCATATCATTGACTGACAGCAGGGAGTACATTACTGCTGATTCTGCTGCAGGCCCGCCACAATGCCCCCTGCTCAATACAAATCTCTGGTGCACTGAATGGCTGATTAGACTATGTGCCTGCCAATTATAATGCTATAGTACTGTGCGAGGGCCAAAGCAACAGTAAGTCAAGTGTAGGTCACGCTATTTGTGGGCACCAACAGAGGAGTACGAGTATTTTGTCCGTAAAATAATTAAAACCACTCCATTGATGGGGAATCTTTCCTCTTATAATGTGAACTTAATCACTTATAATGACTTCAGTGTGCACAGTTATGTCCGATGAAGATTAAATTAATCGTCCAGGATCACACACTTTCAGTAAACAGTGAAGCAGTGATTTTAACCCACTCTGCTTTTTAAGCACTTGGCCACACACCTACCAAGATTTATTTGGTACAAATACTTTAGTTGTCAATTTATAGGTTCATATATATTACCAGAATGCAACATAATACAAGCCTGAAACAATTCCTTTTAACACCACTGTACTTTCACCACTTTCAGACACTCACTGAAAGAAGATGGGTAATAAACTAAGTAAGGTATGGAGAACGTGTCACAAACTTCCCTCTACTTGCTATGGACTTTTGTTGCATACGTTAATTTTAATAGCATGTCACCATCTTCATAAAGATAACCTTTTTATGGTGTGTCCCTCCACAGATTCCAAGTCCCACAATATCTTCCTCTGCAGATCCCAGCTCCTATATCTCCCCTCCCCATGACAATAGTTTCAGCTTATAGGTTGCACTTTCAGTTCCACCTAATAGCCAAAACGAATAATGAGACGATGGAGGGCTAACCAGGATGAACCTGGAGGCCCACCACCCTCAAGCACGCATTGTGAAGGATGTCCTCAGGTTGACCTACTCTGCCCTCACTCTGGAATATGTGCATTTATTGCACCTTTTCCAAGTATCAGGTCACCCTCATTCTGTGTCCTACAGCTTCAAGGATCCTTCTGTCAGAATTCAGGTTGCGACAACTGCAGGACACTGGAATACCAGGGTACTGTCAGAATCCTTTACAGGCAAAGTTGCCAGAGGTGGCCTGTAAAGGTGACACCAGCACAAAGCACAAGATCACACATTGCTCTGTTGTCATGGAGTCTGTCCTCCAAGGTAAAGGAGGAATAATGTGTCGATGTCTGTGCTCAGTAGAACCAAGTCAGCTCCATAACTCTGTTGTGTCAGATACAGTGAACCTGAGACCCACCATCTCATTTGTGTAACTTGCAGTGCCTCTGGTAGAAGCCAGAACTATCAAGAGACAGGCATAATACCCACACTGTGAATCACAGCTGTTGCCACAGCATCTCAGGGGTCAGCCACCCACAAGCCAAAATCACCCAAGGCAATTCTGAGGGAAACATTCCCACATGAGAGGCGTGACCACACTGAACAGCCTTGTCATAAAAGCGCTGATTCCCAAGCGCTACTGTGAGACCCAGAACCTTGTCCCTGGCTACGGGACGGCCAATGGGTTCATAGTGGCCTGGTAAACAGGTCAGGCAATGGGTGCCAAAATCAGACCAGCAAATCACGACCCTCCAGAGTGACATGTGAGGACAGAGGTCTTTCCTAGCAGAGGGTACCACATTACCACTCTTCCCACCACATACAAGGGCCAATACCCTCTACAGCATCCCTCTCACACATCCGGAAAGATAAAGGCAACAGGCAGACAGGGGCACACTATTTAATAAAAGATACAGGAAAGTTCAAAATATAACATACTTAAACACTCTAGCAACCAGCACCTAATCACAAAAGTGGCAGATTGGGAGCTGGCACCACGTTGATTATGGAAGGAGCCACTCTTGGCCAGTTTTTTCCCAGGCGTAGTGTGCCTACTATGAGGCACCAGCCTGCTGGTCTTTAATGGCCCACCATATTTTGCATAGCGACAGCATAAATGTATTAAAGGTATGTGTGATCAAGAGTCATCCCTGCTCCTGCCATTACACTGGGAAACTGACAGTGGAAAAATCAGGATTGCATTTGTAATTTAGTTGATGGAAATCACTGATAAAGCATCACGGTGAATACTGCAATTGTGTAGCACACATCTCAAGTCTAGGCAGGGACGGATGTGGACAGTGGTTCTGGATCAAGCGCTTGCAAGCAGTGGCAGATTGAGAGGACTGGAAAATTGAGTAACATTCTCCGTAGAAGACCCTCTGCACCAAGGTGCAAAAACTGTCAAGTCAGTTTAAATTGAGCTTATTTAGGCCACAGGGTTTGCTTATTGGTGTGCCAATACAGGAAGCATTGGCATTTTTAGTTTTTCCAAGTAGGTGATCCTAAGCACCACCTATACATTGAAACTATTGCATTAGAATACAACTAGGAGGATGATGGGATGTGTTGAGGGACACAAAATGTGGAGGTGTTGTTTGGTTATGTGTCCGTTATGGAGAATTCTCAGAAATGTGTTAATTCCTTCCACCTTAGAGACCCCCAGCAACTTTGCTGGATTTTGAGGACTTGATTTTTTAACCTGGAGAGAGAGAGACCCTTTTTCCCACTCTCTCGTGTATTTTAATGTGATTTTATACACTGTGTTTCTTTTGGTTATGGAGTCTAACCAACTCCATAGGCATCATATTTTCCAATTGTGTCCCAAAGCACCTTCAGTGCAGTGGCAGAGAGAAGTCTTTTAGAATTGCCAAGGTTTAAATACCTTCTCTGGGATCAACTACTGTTTCCTAGAGCAGTAAAGTGAAATTGACTTTACTTAGCATTGTACTTGCTAGACCCAGCACACCCCATCTTACAATAGAGTGCTGGAGGGGTTACTTAGTATCTCCTGTGTCTAAATTCTCATGTAACATTTTTTATGTTACCCTTTCCTCAATTGACTGGCTAGTGGCAGCAGATTAGTTTTGAACTACCTTGGTTTGCATTTACCGCGACCGTTCACGGCTCTGGTAAAGTAACCGCGGGAGCCATCTTTTTCAAAATGGCATACATCCATCTTTGCCAAAATGGTGCCTGGTCTTCTTTTTTCACCAGGTCTTTGTGGGAAGGTCCTTCTAGAGAGTTTCTCTGCACGCCAAACCAGGTTTGGTCTCTTTGTTCATTTCGCCTATGGTGGTGTTTCTGAGAGAAATCCGCCTCTGGCCCCCGAGTGTCTGGGCTATGCATGAAGTGAGGGAGGTGCCCGAAACTCCCTGTGCTTAGTCTCCAAGGAGACCCAAATGCACTCTGTGGTGATTGGCAGGCTGACTGTCAGGCAAGGACAGCCACCCTGCTGGGTGAGTGACAGCTAGGCTGGAATGAATGGGAGAGACTGAATAAAAGGGCAGTCTTTTGGTTTCGAAGGCAGAGTCGACCAATGGACGAAGGAACCGAAGAAGAGCTTGAAGAGGACGCCTGCTGCAACACCTGGACCGTTGGTTTGCCCGGTGAAGCCCTGCTGCAGTGACTACTTGCCAAGTTCGCATTGACAGAGAAGCCCCTGCAAGGAAGACTTCTCCCTTTGAGTTGGTGGGTCCAAACAATCAACTCCAAAGTAAGCCACCTGGACACCCATCTCGGAGCTGGTTAAATTTCCTCAGAGTTGCTGCAGGAAACCGTGTAGCCTGGAAGAGGGACACCAGATTGTGCGAGTTACTTTTAAGCTGGCCTAAAGCTTTTGGAAGATCCTCCAGACTCCCACGAAGCAGGACTGACCAAGCCTGAGCCCCCTCAGCAGAGTGTGGGACCGCAGAAGCAAGCACAGTTCACCTTGACAAAGACTTGTGCATACATATAGAGATGTACCCAAGAAACTGACAATTCAGAAAAAATGCATGAGTTTAAGTGGGGGAACAATATATGGAAAATGAAACACCACACAAATTGCTTATCCAAAAATGTGATATATATTATCAAGTGCCCATGCTCATTATTGTATGTGGGTAAAACTACCACAGAGGTGCGCCAAAGTATCTCAGAACACAGGTCGTGTATAAGAAACAAAGGGGCTGACAAACCGCTGGCGGAACATTATATAAAATTGAACCATAGTGATGTAGATCTTAGAGGGTTTGTGCTAGAACAAGTGGTGGCGAATAAAAGGAGGAGGAGACAGGGGTACCATATTACACCAAATCGAACAACGATGGATTTATAATCTAGATACGGTACACCATGGTCTCAATTTATCAGTAGAGTGGAACACCTTAGTAACAAGTTAATAGCACCAAGAGGTGTGCAAAACCAGAAAGGACCGCGGCAGTCCGGCCATATACCTGACAACGCATGACCATATCTCCTTGTGTTCCGCCTTTTTTGTGCAAAGGAAATATACACTACGATCTAAAGTATACATCATGATCGTGTTATGCACAGTGAATAAACATTTATCAGTAATAGTAGTGCCGGCTTTAAGCACGTGAGTGGAAACACAAAACAGTCCTGTTTCTATGTTGAAAGAACATAGTATGTGCTAGGCGCGCACGTAGAAGTCCTGTTTCTATGGCCATGATGTTTATAAAAAGGAGTCCTTCCTTACTGTCTGTGACTTGAATTGAGGAGGAGTAGGAAGTAAACAGTTTCGAGACACACCGTGGAGAGGTGCCGGCGCAAATACGAACGCTCAAGGTAAGCGTCCCGCTGCAGAGAGAAAAATAGATACATGTGAAATTTTCGAGTACCTTAGGCAGCTCGGGGATGTGGTACAAGACATCTCTGAATATAAGCCGCTCGAAAGAGGAGAGGATGGCGGTAATAAACGGGCCCAGCGCCCATACGCGTGAAATGTATGCATAGTATGGACACCACGAGGGTCACATTTAGTTGCTATATAGGAGTGAGAAAACGCTGAGATATGGATGCACACTATGGGCACAATTTGTTGGCATATGTGGTTGGAATACATGAATGGGAAAACGAGGGTATAAGAATAATATTTTCTCGTTTTCTCTAGACAAATGCCGATATTTGATGACAGGAAAATGATGTCCAGTTACAGTGCATGAAAAGCAGGACTGTTAAATAAGAGCACGCTCTGGAGGCCGATGAGACTGTAGTGAATTACTGAAAATAAAGGCCTAGTAATATTGCTAAGAAGGGACACAGGTGATTGATACAGTTTCTATGTTCCCAGTCAGCTAACCAAAGTAAAGAGGGAGACATACCTGGTGGAAGTCGGGAGAAAGTCGGGAAGTAGAAGCAAGTTATCTACACAGTGTGGATAAAACTACAGGTACTGAAGGATAGAGACTAGTGAGAGCGTGTGGTTACTAGAAGGTAACATGATATGAGTGAACATTGTGGCTAAGCCACGTACTGATACACTGTGTTGTATTATTTTATAGGCCCCAGGTGAAGAAATCACCAGTGTGGTTCTAGTGACGGATTCACTCCAATTTATGCCTTCAAGCATCTCCTATAATAGATGTGAGGTGAGTGAAGGTGAAAACAACGATGTTATAATGTTGTGGCATACAAATAAAATGGAAAAAATTATTTGGATGACAAGATGTATAGGTAGTTCTTAAAATAGTGTCTATATGTTTTTATTTAGGTGAAGGAACCCATATCAGTCTATTTGAGGCAAAGAGTCAACAAGTTCTTTGTAAAAACATCCTGAAGAAGGTCAAGAACGAGGGGGCGAACGTGTAAACCCCAAAAAGACCGAAACATATGTCGACAAGTACAAAACTGTTCTAAAGTAACACGAACAGAAAAACACTTGTATTAATATTGGGGTTGAAAAACTGATAGAAATGTGTGTGATATCGGTATATATTGCAAAGTACTGAAGAGAGAGCTTTTTTTGCCATTATAGACATGAGGGAAGAATGAGTGACAGACAGATATGCATGGATGAGTGTGTTTTTGGGTCAGAAGTAGATGAATTATGTTATTGATTAGTAGAAATGTTTTAAATATGTATTGTTTTAAACACGTATAGATTATTTTGTATTAAAGAAATAAAATATTGTTTTAGAAGTGAACAATAGTTTTTCCTTGTCATCCTGTTCGCTCTGGTTGTGTCTGTGGGCCATCCCAAAGGGGTCTTGTCTGATTCAGAAACTCAGAGTGTACATTATTGAAGTATATCTGTATGTTACTAATATATTTCTCCCTTCTAAAGAAGGATTTATAACTGACTAATAAATAAATTAGTAATTGTTTATGCAATAAACCTTGAGTGTAAGAGTTTATTTGAATACCCGTAACTGTAAATCTTTGTGTAACTCCACTACAGCTCACATTTCCCCTCTTGAGATAAGCCTGGCTGCTCAACACGCTACCAAAACTATGTAGTACAAGCTTATACCAAAGGTTGGATTGCCTATACCTGTACTCATAGTTGTTTGTAATGTTCCCAGAGGGTACTGCATTCACACTTTGCCTAACTGTGTCCACCTATTGACTGCCTATGGCCATGCTAATCCCCATAGCAATTCCACCCACTTTCCTCCTCTACCCGCTATAAGCACATTCTCCTGCAATCTGTTTGAGCTAGTTTGATCAAGAAGTAGCATTAACCTTTGGTTGAAATGCCTGTCAGAGTTATTTCAATGGAGTTTTCTGTGAATTAATAGCTTAATTGGATCTTTACATGCACTACTGGTGTAATAAAAATGTCTTAACCAAATGTGAATCATTTGCCAGGCACTACTGTTATATGCCCAGGTACGTGCATCATTTTACAGCAGTTGCCAATCATTTCCAGTTAGTACCATTACAGCAGTACCTGGCAAATACCTATCCCTACATTACACAAAAGTCAATACTTTTGGCATTGCCAATGCTTGTTCAGCGGTTGTAGTGGCTTTTTTGGAAAAGTGGACATTCGCCATTTGGCAAATGCACTACTCGCGAACTCATTCAGGAATTGCTACCCAAACACATCACCAGGTGATCGAGGACTTGTGACCACTGCCCACTCTGTAAATCACAACCAAATCACTGAGCCTTTCAGTCCCAACGCTGCATTTATGGATGGCTCGGGAGGCTCTCAGAAGTTATTTATGTCTTTTTAAGTTTAGTTCGATTTGTGATGCTCCATAGGCAAGTAGACACCACTTTAAGGCCACAAATGCAAACAATCTCAAATGACAGCCCTTGGAGAAGCTGCTGGGCATCTGCGGCTGTCCCCTAATACGGAATGAGGGGAGTGGAAAAGTGTGAGCTCTGACTTTAGCCACACCTTCAGTGATTTCTTCACCTGTGGGTGGTCTTGCCAGTTCCTGTGTTCTGTGTGTACTTACTCACTGTGGGCAACGCAGAGCAGGCACTTCTTAATTGCCGGAGACAAGCCTCCATGAACAGCCCACCAACAAATCTTGTGAATAGGCATTTATCCTTCAAAGTCAAAATGCCATACTCATCTGCATTCTCAGCGAGACTCTTACTTTCTCATATATGTCAAATGTGTGATGTTTACATTGATGGCCAGTCTAGCAACTCTGCCGCTGGTGCTTCGCCTATGGTCACAGATATGATGGATTGTGATCCCTGGTCTGCAGAGGATTTGGAATTAATCTGGTTACGGATCAGCGCTGGTGTTTCTACTGACAGTTTTAAGGCGCTTCATGGGCCCATGGGTCCCGGACTCTATGGGACGCTGGTCCGTTGCACACAAAAGGCCTAAAATCCGATCATATCAGTGAAGCCAACTCAGGTACAGGGTTTAAGAGGGGTATCAACAGCAACAGGGACAAGGGTATGACACAGAGGTGGGGGGGCAAGGGGCAGGTTGTGTCACCTGATTAATCTGCTCCTTCTGCCAAGCCACTAGCAGAAAACTCTTCTTGTTCAGAAGCTGCCTACACCGCTTTCTCCACGACATCCCTTTGAATATTGTGGAATGCCTGGTACTTACTTCTAATGACGCAGACGACAGAGCAGAGGGGCACGTGCGGTGCTCCGTTCGTAATGGGCAGGTGCCAGCAGGCGCTGCCACGCCCATGATGCCGGTGCCACTCATGACCTAGGCCGGAACCGACCCTAACCTTCACAGCGCTGCTTGGTCTCGGACTCTGCTGCTGCTGCCAGCGCCAGCCTGCAGACAGTGTACAGGGGACAGGACCAGTGCCATCAAAGGCAAGGCAAGGCAGCACATTAAACGTAGTGCGAGTTAAAGAAGCATTTTGCCGTTCTCTAACATTTTGCACATATAGGCATGCGCCTAACGTTGACTACTGCTAGCACCAGCCCTGAATCTGCTGAGTGTTAAGGTTTGACTTATAGTGGTATGAAGTGACTGCTTATACTTTGAGTTTCATTATTGAATTTCTAGTGGTACGCAGTGAATGTTTGTACCTTAATGTTGTTATACCCACTCTTTGTACACTTTACTTTTTGTTAAATTATCCTTAACTCTTGATTAAAAAGGGTTTTCATTTATTTATGTCAGTGTCTTGTTTTGTGGCGAGTACGGTGTATAGAATAAGTGAATGCGGTATGAGTGCTTGTCCTATGACTGTATTAATATATGAGTGTATTACAAGTGAGCCATATGCTTTACAGTTACTGCATGGACACAATTGTTTTTATATGTATGTACGAAATTTACATCTTCTACATGTACCTGTACCTGTACCTTTTATTTAGAAAGTATGCATATATTCTCTGCGTTTATCTTACTAGCGTGTGCTAAAAGATACATGTAGCGGTGAGTATAGCGTAAGAGAATGCTGAGTAACAGCACATGCCGTAAGTGTAGGTGTCGTAATAGCATGTGGGTTAAGATTGTGTGTCCTGTGTAGTGTAGAAATGTTTGTCGTGGGAGCGTGTGTTGTAAAAGAATTTGCCGTAGGAGTGTGTGCCATAACAGGGTGTATCGTAAGAGCGTGTGGAGGAAAATAGAGTGTGTTGTTGGAGCATGTGTTTTAGGAGCGTGTCTTATAGGAGCACGTGTCGTAGGACTGTGTCTCATAGGAGTCTTGATGTTAGTTTTCAAGACACGTATATTGAGTAATGTACTAAAAGTGAATATCAAACGCCTCTTTGTACAGTTGAAAGATGTACATTTTGCATGGAAGCAGTTCCCACTGCAACTATGCTTGAACATGGACACTGTTCAGATACTACCGCTGCTGAGCAGACACGAGTACCAGCAGTGCAGTGGAGGACAGAGTCATGGTAAGATTACACAGTTCGTAATATGCAATAAGCAGTGTAAATTTCTGCATATATACAAGGATTCTAATCTCATTTGGGATGACAGTCATATGTGCATTGATTCTCAGCATGTGTAATGTACACATTATAAATGTACATTTTGTATAGAAGCTGTTCCCGTGAATAGAAGCATACATGTACAAAATGTACATTTTATACACATACAGGTGTACATTGATTCTCAGCGTTTGTCTTAATAGCGTGTGTTAAGTGTGTGAGTGTGAGTGTGTGAGAGAGAGAGAGAGAGAGAGAGAGAGAGACACGTAAGAGCATGTTGCGTAATAGCACATGGCATAAGTCTGGGGGAGCTATTTCATGGGAGGACCACATGGGGGGAGGCGACCCTCAGCGGGATGAAACAAAACCAGGTGAAACATGATATCCGCCTTTTTCTTTTAAGCCCCGACTACTCCTCTGTAATTCCACAAGCCTCCATGGCATATTGTAAGGTTACTCTAGAAAATCCTATGGATACAAATTTACATTTTTACCCATATGATATGATGGTGCTGATAATCAGCTGAAGTTAGACCCGTTAGGTAACTCTAACCCATCTTTTGTCATAGGTAAGGAGAAAGGTGAGACTAGGAAGAACGCAGTTACATTCTGGCTGAATCAAAACACTGAGACGAAGAAGAGGGCTGGAGTGACGAAGATTACAAGAGTTGGCAAATTCAATGCCGCTCTCTAGTGGTTGGAAAATGGCACCCAGTACTGGGATAATTAAACGCTGCCAGTGTGAGCAGGGCCAGTTAACCCGGAGAAGTGCCCGAAGAAGATGGAAGTTGCAGCGGGAACTGGAAGCCAATACAGGCTTCGTTCCAATGTGAGGAACGAGAATGCTCTGTACCAGGGACTGGGGAAAGCCGCTCGAGAGCCGGCAGACAACGAGGCGAGTACACAAACAAATGCATGTGGCTTGAGAGAAAGCAGAAGTTGTCTCTGAGCCGAGAGGGGAGAAAGGATAGCTCAGGGGCAACACATTTGTCTTGGAAGAAAAACAATGCAGTCTGGAACCCACACCCAAGCTGTGTTATCTTGAAAGAAGAATTCTAAGGAAGACTCATGCCATTCTGATTTGAAGTTGCATTGAATGTGTAAAAGGCCTGAAGATGGGAATTATTTCCCCTAGAGTGAATTGCAACACAGGAGGAGGGAGTTATCCTCTTTAACTATACAGAACTTGGTCATTCTTTGAACTTTTGTTTGGAAGAGAGACTCCTGGGGAAGGGAGCCATTCCATCTGGAACTGTGTACATTATCCATTTGGAACGTTTTAGAATGTGAAGGCTAGGATAGGATTTCAGACACAGAGCGTGTTTGCTTTTGACATCCTGACACTTGGCAGACCCTTAGTTTTTGGTCGAAGTAGGGAAATACCTCCTAGATTAGGGACAGTGCGGAATTTTCCAACCCCTTTATCATTTCATTAAAAGTCTTTAACAACCACCATGAATCCACTGTGTTTGTGTCTCCTTCCTGGCTCCTCACAGTCCTAAGAGCACGTGTTGTAGAAGTGTGTCTCGTAGGAGCATGTGTCGTAACATTGTGTGTTTTACAAGCAAGAATCATAGGATGTCTGTGTCGGTCGTTGGGAGCATGTGTCTTAGGAGCGTGTGTCATAACAGTGTGTGTCTGAAGAGCATGGATGTGAGTTTTCAGGAGATGTACATTACACAATGTACAAACTGTGAAACCTCTGTGTACTGTTTGTATGGACATTTTGAAAAGAAGCTGTCCCAGAGCAAATATGCTCTGGGAACAATCTAAGTGGCTAATTTTGACATACTAGGGCAGAAACAAAATGTTTTTCTGTACAGGAACACCCCCCCCCCCCCAAGTTAAAAAGCTTTTCAAAATGTGATCATAGTACATTTTTCAAAAAATATGAAGCAATCCATAATTAATGCTGAACTTTTCCATGCATAGGCGGCTATCTGAAAATGTTACTGTGGAATGTTTTCAGAATTTTCCATGTAAGGTGTGGTAGGCCAGAACCAGGAGATGGACACGGAGGCATGATTTTAAAAATGTTTTATCCTCTTCTAATTCAAAATACCTAATCTTTCCCCCAAGTCTGTGATTCTAAGCCCTACTCTATATAAATGAAGGTCAAAAGGTGTGCTTGTTAGAGTGTCAAGATGGTCAAACTTAAAATTAAGTCTTCTGTCCAGAAATCCTATTCTAATTTACTTTCTCTACATAGCACTCAATGTCATGACCCATAGAACTTGCCCCTTCTGGACTTCCTGGTCCTTATCGCGCCGGGGCTTGTATTCTTTGTTACTCCCAACATGGCCGCAACAAGCGACTTGCCTCGCCCCAACTTCCATGTCGCACACGGCACGTTCTATAAATTGGCCACGCCCCCACGGCCCGCACGTCTCAACACTATCATTAGGTAGTGACTTGACGTGTGTGTGCTGTTCGGCGAATCCACTATCCTAGATCCTGGTTCCTTCTTCCTTCCTTCACACCTTCCCTCTAATCTGCTCCTGGAATCCCCATTCTCAGCGACCGCTACCTACTTTCCTGGACATCCTGGAACAGCGGCCTTCCCGGAACTCTGAACGCGCTCTGCAGCCGGACGAGACTCGAGCGAGTCTAAACAAGACCCGATCCGTCCACAAGAGGAATCCTCCCGCGGAACAGAGCAAGAAGCGATCCCAGGTGAGACGGGGGGAGATTTATGATACTCAAAAGAAAATTCCTAAAAACAACCAAGACATACTTTGGGCCGTGCCCCAAGGAAAAGGGATTGCTGCTTGTTTCTGCCCTCCTTCACAGTACAAGTCCATATAGTTAGTGTACAGCGAGAGTCCCATCCCAGGGCTCCAGCCAGATCTCTCTGGCTCCCCTTGAAACCTGTGTTTCTCACAGTTTTTCCCTCCCTTTGGGGAGACTTTTGTATTCCCTTTCCCACCTTTGGGGTTCTTTTAGTATCTTCATCTGCCACTCTGGGGTTCGTTCTTGCTCATTTCCCACTTTGGGTTCCTCGGTTCTTTTCCCATACCCGGGCTTCTCTCTAGCTCTTTTCCCAGTCTGGGCCTCTTCGTTCCTTCACCCCCTTCTTCTCAAGCACTCTCTTGTGCACCCTGTGCTCAAAATTCCTTCCACGACCCTTCTATTCTGGCAAACTATTGCCCGATCTCCATCACCCCTTTCCTGGGAAAACTCCTGGAGAAGTTGGCTATCACTCAACTCACCCTCCAGACTGAATCTGTTGGTTGTCTCCATGACTATCAGTCTGGCTTCAGAGCATCCAGAGGCACGGAAACTGCTCACCTGAACACCTGTGAAGACCTGATCTCAAATCTTGACTCTCCTTCTGTCCTCATTCTTCTCAACCTCTCTTTTGCCTTTGATACGGTAAACCACAACATCCTGATCTCCAGTCTCTGCGATATCCTGGGCATCACAGATCAGGCCTGCCGTGGCTCGCCTTCTTTCTCTCTGACCAGCCTTCCCAGGTGGAATTTGGGTCCTTTCCCTCCTCTATCACTCTCTCTACTTGTGGTGTCCCCCAGGAATCTAACCTATCCCCCTGGTTTTTTAATATCTACATGGCCCCCTTGGTCCACAGAATCTCTACCTTTACTTCTAACTTTCAGTGTTATGCGGATGACATGCAGCTGTCCTTCAGGCTACCCTCGGCCTCCTCCTACTCCTCCTCGCTCAACCCTGACTGTCTATCCGCAATTCAGTCTTGGTATGCTGCTAACAATCTCTGCCTGAATGCCAGTAAAACAGAGATCATCCTCATTGGGACCCCTGCTCCGGCTTTCCTACTTTCACACTGGCCGGCCTCCCTTGGTCCAGCGCCCTCACCTAGCAATGAGGCAAAAAATCTAGGGGTCATCTTCGATTCCACTCTCTCCTCTTCTCACATCTCAGACATCTCCAAAAGGTCCCACTACCAACTGGGCCTCCTGAGAGGTATTCTACCTTTTATCACTTTCCCCCAGAGGCTCACCACCTCGAGAGCCCTGGTCCTCTCTATGCTGGACTGCTGCAACAGCCTCTTTCTCAATCTTCCTACTTCTACTCTCTGTCCCCTACAACTCATCCAGAACAGAACCGCAAGACTTAAAGACGTATCCTTGGCCTCAAGCCCAGGGACTGCATCTTTCTGGTGCTGAAATCCCTATACTGGTTCCCCGTGGCTGCAAGGATCAAGTTCATGACCCTCTGCATAATCTGCAAGGCTTTCTGGGGCCGGTGTCCGCACAATCTTCAACGCTCTCTTCCTAAATACTCTCCATCTAGAGTCCTCCGCTCGTCCTCTTCCAACTCCCTGCGGGTGAGTGTCTTTTTTCACAAATAGAGATTTGGGGGCAGATGTTTATCCTCTGCAGGTGCCTCCCTCTGGAACAGCCTCTCTCCGCCTTGAGCCGGAGCACCTTAAATTCTGGAAACTCCTCAATACCTTCCTCTTCTCTTCCTCCTTCTCCTTCTCTCTCCCTTTCCAGTGCTAACCTCTGTTCTTTTCTCTCCACCCTCCTTCCTCCTTCGCCTCCCTACCACTGTTCAGTTTTAGCTAACTGGTTGCATGGTTCACCTCCAGAGCCTTACAGGTCCCAGGCTCCCCCCCACCAGTCTCTGCATTTGCCTCCGTGCCGCTGCACTTTGTTCAGCACTACTGCACTTTCAGCTTACGCTCCATGAGCGGGGTAACCACTCTCTGCACTTAACCAAGGGCCCTGCTGGACTGGATGTGTTTGTTCCCCCGCCCTCCCCACAACCAACCTCACCTTTCGTCTGTAGGCATGCATGACCTGAATGTACTAGGACTAGTTAAGTAGGTCTGTCCTATTCGTCCCCCCGCTCCTCCCTTTTTTTGTCCCCCTTCCTAACAGGGTCGCAACTGTAACATTTCCTGCACTTGTACTAGGAGAAATGCCATCAGGCCTAGAATGCTGGTGTTTTCTGTTAAAGCATTCGAAAACATCAAGGCCTAAGAATGTTTACTGTATTCCCTTGCTCCCTTCACGCCTTGAAGTGCTTTGAAGCAGTCCACCTGTGTATAAGCGCTGTATAAATAAACAATTATACAATAAACAATTACACAACATGGCTTCCTCCCCATGCGCCTTGAAACACTTGTGGAAGGGCGCGTTATAAATGCCATATCATATCATATCACACCAGGGCTTTGTTCGGTTTCTCTCCCTGCTCAGAGGCTTCTCTCTTTCTTCCCCATACCAGCGTTTCCTCCTCTGGCCTTTCTCTCTGCCTCCCGCTCCTCTGTAGTCACTGTGTACCTGTGTATGTCGGGTGATGCGCCATTGGATGGCGATGTAGGTTGACTGCCCCTTATCTTGCCACTGAATTGCTTAGGCAACTCAGCAACTCGACTCTTCGACCTTGGGCTTCTCTTCCTGGTCTCCGCTTGCTCTGTGCATGCGTTCGTGGACAGCTCCTCCTCCAGGCTCTGCCTCGGCCAACAGAGGTACTCCAATTTCGCTTGGGCTGCCACACCCCATGGCACTGGTTGCTCATCTGCTGGGCTTTTTGCAGTTTCCCAGCATGGTTCTTCCGAGTGTGATGCCACTTCTGGCTCCCGCCCACGATGCACTCTCCCAGTGCAGACCTAAAGGCACGACAACACATCTGGTGTTCTGTTCCTCTGAGTGTCCCTCTGAGCGTCTTTATGAGCGCCTCCCTGAGCACCTCTCCCAGTGTTCACTGCAATGCATTTAAACTCTGCAGGCTGCGCGGATACACCTTCCCGATTGGTTCTCCTCTTGACGTGCCTCCAGGAGCCTGGTTTTTCCTCTGTTCTGCTGTCTTCTATGAGGAGGATGGAATGAAGTTTGGGTCAGAAGCTGAGTCAGCCATTGTTAAGGGGTTCTCACACACCTTAGGTCCTGCATACCCCACAAAGGTGTTAGTCTCTAGGGGCGAGGGATGGTGACATATGGTCCTCTCTGGGTTTTTCCTATCCTTTAAGGTGGCGTCACCTCCAGAGGGATCCTGCTTACCCTGTTCCTTCAGGGGTGTTAAGCATAGCAGGCTCACCTCCCTAAAGGAGGAGACTTCCCCTTAGGAAGAGATGACTAACTTTTTGGATTTGTCACAAAGGGTTCAAGAGTTAAGAAAAGATATCTCCATAAACAATTAGTCTTAACCTTAAGTATGCATGCAATAATAGATATATATTAAAATTAGCCAACGTTGTACAGCATATATATATATATCTCACTACAAAAAAAACTTTGTTAAGGGGATGTTATGGTTAAGTTGCCCTACCAAAAACCTGTGCACTTCACTAAAAAAAAAACTTTTCAACCTCCCCATTATGGATCAAATTACAACCCAAAAACCCCTAAAATTCGCCAGTTATGGTAGGCTAAGCACCCATTCCTGCCATCACCACTGTGCACTGCTAACGCTACCACCCAGGACATGAAAGATGCCATCACAAATGTCATTGATGACATCACTGACGACATCACATGTTTAGCCTCTTTGTTTTCTTCAATGCCATATATATATATATATGTATGTTCAGTAAAAAAAACTTTGTTAAAAGGGACATTGTACTTCACAGTAAAACCGAAAAACACTTAACATTCCCTAATTATGGTACGCTAAACAACCATAACTCGCGCCACCTCCGTGCATTGGTAAGACTAACACCCAGGACATCAAAGATGACATCACAAATGTCATTGATGACATCACTGAAGTTGTTGTGCTGAATATACACTGTCATCATGTGATTTTGGGAGATATGTAGTATAATGTGATATATATGTAACATAGAACATACAGAACCCCCTCCCTATTGATATTAGAAAGGGATGGACTGAGCGCCTGTGTGCAGACGGGGGCGGACGAGGTCAACAGTACCCAAAAACATACTATTTTCTTACACAAAAAATGTTGAACTTAGAAAAAGGACACAAAGACATTATAAGTATTAATAAATAAAAATGGAAACCTAAACTTGTGAAATGAAACGACGCATTTAATAACCATGTAGAATGAAATGGATGGTACCATAAAAAAAAGGATGCCTCCATCGTAATTACTTCACAGAAACTCTGCAGCCTAGATCGACAGTGGACGCACGCAGTAGAACGAAGGGAAATAACATCAAAATAGTAAGGACAGCTCCTTTTTTTATATACGTGTGTACTTTTTTTGGTATGTGGTGCAGTAATAATAATGCCTTTCTGTTTTGACACAGAAATGACGAGTACTTTGGAGTGGTTGGAAGAGTACTTTCCGTATGGGGAAATGTCGGAAGATAGCGATAACAATGGTACACAGCACTCTGCGTAGCCAAAGTAATGGGCAGTATTTTATGGACATTTAATAGATATATATTTAATTTTTACAGATCAAGAAAGAAAAGAAGAAAGGCCAACAAACGACACAGAAGAAGACAGGCTGAAAAGGATTGAACTGAAAATGGAGACAGTGAATGAGAATTTTAAAAGTTTAAGAGAATTTGTGGAGGACTGTGTGAGAGGAAAAGTGCGTTATCACTGTCCCACCTGTACCTGCTCCCCCTCTTCATTCCCTAGTGAACCATCCCCAAACCTTCCAAGAAGAAAATAGACGTTTTGACGAAACATCCATCCCTTCTTGCCCTCACAAATCTTCCCCTCATAACCAGCCCGTGTTGAATCCTAATTCCCCTATATTTGTGTCAGTATCTGCTTTCCCCGGTATTTCTTTGGAATGAAGTGTGTGTGTGTGTGTTTGGAATGTTTTTGTAGAGTAGTTGTAGTTAAAGAGTTTGAGGAATATATATATATTTTTTTTAAAAGACCTAAAATGTTCGCGAACAGCACGCCAGTTCGACCTATCCGTAAGGAATGGAATGTGGATGTTGTAATGGCAGTACACCTACCCGTACTAATGTCAACTAAGATGGAATTGATGTGTGACCGCACCATCTGTGCAAGTTGTGCGTAAATAAACATAAAGGGGCGTCCTAAGGACATTATACCTCGCTGTACCGCTTACAAACGAGATAAAACATGTTCGTAGAACACGCCAGGTGTCTGGGATGTCTGCAGATGAGCAAAATGGGAGCGTGTTAAGGACAGTATACCTATCCGTATCCTCCGCAGCCAAGATGGTACCGTCCGTAGAACAGGCGTGGTGGCCGGCATGTTCGTAGTCACACAAAATGGGTTGTCCTAAGGACACTGGACCTGTCCGTACAGTGAGCATATCATGTACGCACATGCGCAGTACAACCATAAGTACAGCGAACATCCCGCCTGTCCCTAACGGTCTGTTTCACTTGTGTCGCACTTTGAATTAGTTTGAGAACCCGAACACTGTCCGTAGGACACTTGCGCGCATGCGTACGTTTGTTAGTCTGCATTTGCTGTCCAGTGGACACCCATTTCTGTGGCGGATGTGTTCAGGACGTCATCATGCGACCGCACCCATACTGAGCGTGTGGACTAATTTGTGCAGTTTGTGTGCTTCCGCAACAGTACAGAAGAACTTATATACACACAAGGCAAATTATTGTACAGTATAAAAGTATCATTTCACATATCCCAGACAATAGCTTACCTGTGGATATGGTGTGTAAAATTTTTGGAACTCTTTTCAGTGATGAAGATGGTCATGAGGCGCACCCCTCCACCCCTACAAATGGCCACACCCCCGAGCGCATCTTCATTGTGCTTCTGGCTATAGCCGATTGAGTTGTGCTGCCTTTACTGCTGTAGTGACCAATAGGAAACTAATTATTATGGCATCCATGGCTACTGTCGCTTCATTAGCCTCAGCAACACCCCCAAACCCTCCACCACCACCACCTCCCCAAGGCCCTGCAGAGGGATATACGGATGAGGATGTAGAGATCGAGGCAGAGGAGGAAGAATAGAATGAGGTGGAGGAACTGCGCACTACAAGCACTCGCCGGGAGTCGTGGGTGTGGCGGTTGTTTTCCGTTTGTGGGAACGTACCAAAAGCATGTGCGAACCGGGTCAGGTGCAACCAGTGCCAGTTGGTGCTGAGTCACGGGAGACCCGGTGTGTACAGCTTTGGTACTACAACCATGAAGCGCCACCTAACTTCGTTCCACAGTGCAGACGTTCACAAGGTGGTGCCATGTGAAGAACATAGAAGATTAAGTTCCTCCACGGCATCCTCCGTGTCCGATCCTCTTACCACAAGAGACACTCCTGTGAGAGAGCGCCTCCCTCCAGCTGCCTCACAAGCCAATCAAAATGCTATCGACCCTTATCTTTCAAAGGTGACAATAGTGTGTATGTAGTGTGACGCAGTACTCTGCAGGGGGGAGAGTTTTCGAAGTGCTTTTGAGGCTACAGTCACGGAGCACCAGAATAACTGCTTCCTACCCAACTAAAACTCACCCTATAGCTTTCTCTCTCCACCTGCCCCTTCTTATCCCTGTGGTTGGTGTCCCTTCCTTACCCCCTCCTTTGCCCTCCTCTCCTAGTGTGTCGTGTGCCCAAAAGCAGGAAAGTGGAAAACAATTAAAAAAAAAAAGAAAAGGCCTTTTTTCAGAGCCGCCTTTCTCAGTTTAACAGTAGAACTAGCAAGTGACCGTTGTAGGCCCCCGCGCATTTTTGAAAAAGTCCGCGGACAGTGGTAGGACACAAAAATGGAGGGTGCACGCGGAGTAAAACCAATGGACTTTACGCTGCGAGTAAGTGGTGGCTCTGAAAAGAGCCTTTGGTGGTGTTGTGTGTGCTTCAAAAACTGTACATTGGGAAAAACGTAATGGCAAATAGGTTAGTGCGATTCCAAAAAAGGGCGCAATGCATTTTGTACATTGTGAAGAAACATTTGGTTGCCAGCATATGTGAGATGGACGCCATCTCGGCGAAAAATGAAAGAGCTCCGAAACAAAATGTTTTCATTGTGGAATGAGGACATGCCAACATCACTTGGAAAAGCACAAACAGCCTTATTCACATTGCGTCTTGCTTTCTCCATTTGTGGACCAAATGCAGAAGAACGCAGCCATATTTGTCTTTGTGCAATACAGGAAAAAACTATGTGGCAATTGGGGAACGTGCCCATGACCTGCGCAAGTCCTTCCTTCATTGCAAATTGCAAAGAAATTCCAGAGACGTGGCCTAAACTGTTTCCTCCGCAATGAATGGTAAGTATATCAGGATGACGCTCTGTCAGTAAAGTAACACAGAGAGGTACCAAGTCCAGCCATCTCATTCCACGCACGCCATGCCAGTGCACTTCCGCATGAGGCAATCCAAGATCTGTAGATAGACGGCAACTTTCTGCATGCACCTTCAACCAATGTATCCATGAGTCTCCCAAAATCCAGATAATGTGTTTTCGAGCACACAGAAACATAGATGAGTGGTCTCCTGTCAGGGAGTGGACAGTCTCACTAAATCTCTCTGTTCAGAACACACCTACTGAACTGTATTGACCAATCCCTAGCTGCACTCATTCTCATTTTCATGTGTCTCCACCCCAGAATCCCTGTTGGTAATATGCGCTGCCTGCAAACTACCGCCATGTCCACGGACAAGTACAGGATCAGAGCATGACGACTGTACAGTTAAGTATTAATACCCTTTTCCCGTGAAGGTGGGCTCTGAAAAGAGCCGTTTTATTTTTTTATTTTTGGGCAGATGCCTTACAGACACCTGTTATTTTGTGGGTTTTTTAAAAATTTTTGTTCTTGCTGTCCTCCTACAACCATTACAGAACCTTCTCTAAAGCAAGCCGTACATTCCAAAAGAACATGGCATTTCCCAAAGAAGACAGTGCAACACCATCTGCTGCAAAATAATCCAGATTACTGGGATCAATGTTGTCGTGGCTGCAGAAAAACATACCAGCTCGTAACATGAATGCATGCATGCCGCAATTGATGTTACACCTCCCAATACTTTGATCTGGACATAAAACAGAACTGTTGACCCATTTTCCTCTAGGGAGTAAACTGGAAAAAATTACTTTCGCAGTTGGAAAGATGTTCATGAGTGCTTGAACCAACTCTCATAAATCTTCCAACAAAGTACATGAACTCAAGTAGCCCAAATGGCAAGCACCGTAGTGCACAAGTACCACATGAGGAGAGGTCATCGTACGCATTTGTCTGCAAACTTGCAGAATTGGCGCAACATCGCCATCAGCCTCAGCACTCCACACCACCTCCACTCCTCTCACATCGAAATGGTGTGCCACATGCCTACTCTCGGCATAGTGCTGTAAGCCATGGACAAAAATATCTCCAAGCACCAAAAGCCTGACCCTCTCCACCTCTGCCATCTTCATTATACGCACCGTCTTTCGACACAAAAAGAGCAATGTGAACATCTGATTGGCTGATGCCTACATTCCCTTTCCATGCTGGATTTGCTGTAGAAATCCGTATGTGACACGCCCTACCCACGGACAAGCGTTGTCTACGTGCGGCAAGTAACTCTTACCCAGTCCTTCTACCCTTTGCACATCAGTCGCAAATCCAGCCCCTCATTGGACACAACTAAGCAGTCACACAACCATCCACCAATCACATTGAACATCGCTAAATCTAACTCCGTCAGCAACATTGCGCACTTCAAATTTACTATCAATGACTCTGAATGGAAGTCGTATATCGTTGTAAACCACCTACCTCACAAACTACTGTGCAAGTGTCACGGATTTCTACGTACACCTCCATGCATGCGCACATGCATGAGTATAGAGTACAGGTATGCATATTTTAATCAGAGAAGATGTGCAACCCGTATGATTTTATTTAAACAAATTAATGGCGCTAAATCTGCATAGGCAATACATACCAATGCTTCCCCTTTTAAGTGCAAGATGTCTGATTTTTCATTGGCAAACCGCACTACTTCTTATTGTCTCCCGCATAACCTATACATACGTTACACTCATCCCTATTTAGCGCGAAACGCGAGTTTACATTACAAAATGTCTGAGTTGTGTACTGTGTACGGCCTACATTAATGCTACTTGCAATGCGATCGTATGGGAAAAATAAGCACCCCCGATTGCTGTGGTGACATCTCCCTCTGAGGGTCTCCCGATTTTTCGGCATCGTACTTATAATTTGAAAGTAGAACATTTTTTCACCATCTACTATAATGTCCTATCGCTTACAAACCTCTCTCCTATAGATAAAATAGCTTTAAAAAAACAAGGCATTTTCATAACCTTACAATTATTCTCATTTCTGAAGGACTTGCAAGTAACATACTGCAAAAAACATACAAAGGCAGCACATAGTGAAGTGAAATGCACACATGCACTGTGTTGCAATACGAAAGGAGAATACTCTGACAAATGATGCACAATTAATGTGTACAATATCATCACTGCTTTAAACACACAAAGTGACTACATTTTTTTTTCTCAATCGCAGTGAAGACTACTCTCCTGGGAAGCAACAGCATCTACACTGCAAACGACATATCCGAAGAAACCTGCTCTTTTCGCAAAAAATTAAGTACAGTACTACCTTTATATTCTAAGTATTCCTCAAAGAGGCTGCGTGGGTTATTTGTTTACTTTGGGCACCAAAGCAAACATTGATTTCTGCACCATTCTACTCACAAATCCCCATTTGTTAAACAAAGAATAACAGGCAGAATGGCTCACAAATCCCTGCATGTTTGGAACTCAAATAACATACAGAATCATTAGAATGTTAGTACTAGAAAAGAAATGGCTGTTTCAATTTTATGCCATTTCGTTTACTATTAATGCTTCTCGTCACCACTAGGCCACTTTGTACTGTCATCTGAAGCACATTGTAGTGCTATATAAACAGAAAAATAGCCTTCCCAAATCATTGTAAGAGTCCAATGCACATTCACACACCACGACAAACAGCTTCCCTATCAAACTCATGCACACAACACACATACATTGTACAACAGACCAAAGCATGCCTACCAAAAAGCAAGTCCGTAGAAAGGAACGCAGAATTAGAGCAAATAAAAATAAGTGTCCAATGTAAGCATCCATCTGTAGTAGAGTTTGTAGAGAACGTTGGAACAAATTAGCTAATACAGTCGTTTAGCAAAACAAAGGAAGCTTCAACTACCGAAACTTTACCTCTTCCATAAAAATGTGTCCCAAAACACAAAAATCTTGGCAAACAATCGGCTACCAGTACAGCTAGAAATGCTCCTAATAATCCTGATATAGTAACAAGAACCCACAGTAAAAAAAGTATTTTAGCAAAAATATTTCGCCACAGAGTCCTTCAAAATCTAAGAGGCCCGAAATCATCCTCAACCCTTAAAACCTACCATAGAAAATTAATCCTACAAGCGCTCGTGGACAGTGCAATCCTTCTCAAAAGGAAGTTGTTTATATTAGTGTTAAGTAGGATGAAAGCACTAACAAAACTAAGTACCAAACTACAAAAGAAACTCAGCAATAAACGGAATGTGAACACAAATAATTTCTTAAATGTTTGTGGAGGTGAATGGAGTCACATGACAACCACAGAACCATATTTTAATGAAGATGCATACAAACAGAATCAAACAAACACAATTGCCATCCATAGCAGTGGACGAGGGTATGAAAAAATCAATAGTACCATCATGAACAAGAAACATTGCTTACAAAAGTATCCCCTGAAAACTCAGAATTACCTCTCGATTCAACAGAACTACACTGCCCAGTATACAAATGGCCGTGCACATCAATGTGTGCCATTCCAAACAAATCTCAAATCTTTACGTCAGTTCCTCAATCAGTATGTAAAAGGTAAAGACAAAAGTAAAATGAAAGTGCTGCAAAATATGGATATTTGTCCAGTGCGCAAATACACAGGACTACAAGGACTGCATTTCTGGGCCTATTTGCAAAAGCACCTTCAATGATATCAAAAGGATATCAATACATCATTCAAATGTAATAAATTGAGTGTATAAAATATACTATGCAAAAAGTCCAGCTTCAGAATTAGGCAATTTAACTAACACTCTTCTGCATGGTACACCCAAATACTTACAAGAAGAAATTGACCGTATTCAGAGAAAGTATTTTGGAAGTGAAAGCCACTTACAAAATGCAATAGTTTTAGAACATAGTAGCAACAATTCTGCACATAGCAACCTTCTATTACACACATACAGAAAATGTAAAAGGGCATTGGCTGAAGTACCAAACCATGTGTGTGTGTGTGTGTGTTGCCGCAGAACGTTTTACAAAAGGAACACAAAAAACAGACATAGCATACAAGATAGAAGACAATGAAGATTCTAAATGGTTTGAATGAGCACTCTACCTTTTAGCTGAAAACAAATATGAACTAACTGAACGCCTATTATGTTGCAGTTACTGCACTACAAAATTAGACAATGACCAACAACCACACTCCTTCACATGCTATTACCAATAATTTGGAATTGTTCCCACTACCAAAAATCCTGCAACAACTCAATTTGTATGAGAGCATCATAATTCAAACAGTTCACCCATTTCAAGCAATTATACTCCTTCATCCAAAAACTGCAAAATTACCTCCCTCTTAATTGGTGAAAGGCATTCGTGGCAAAGTAGTTTATTTGCCATTAGATCTAACCGAAAATGTACACACTCTAGGAGTCCAACGTTCAATAGAGCATTCTTTAATAGTATTGGTAAATGGTGTACCAACAAAAGAGGAAAAATGTTGGCAACAACTCGTGGACTTACATAAAGTTAGACAACCCTTGCAATATCTAAAAGACAATAACGAGTACTACAAGGAAATAAATATTGAAGAAAGCTTAAGGGAAACCACTGAAATAATTCAAGAGCCATCAGAAACTGGACAATTCTAACTTCTAAATCCTGCTACAGTAGCCACTCTTTTGGACCAGTACACAATTCATCCATTGCATTCCAATGAAAGCATAGATGATGCAGTAAAATATTACCCAATGCGACAAACCAAAGGTTCACCAATGAGTATATGGGAAAAAAGTATAGAAGCACGTGCTTTTCCACTGCTATTTCCTACTGGCAAAAGTTGAAGATACAATGATATACCCACTCAAATTGGGGCATCAGAATACCGCTCATTACGAATGTATTCGCAAGATCCCAGATTTAGACAAAATGTGGAATACATATTCCACCTACTCTATGAAAGTGAATTAGCAATGCTATCTTACGGAGTTGCACACATTTTGAAATCTGGAACACACTTTCAAAATATGTCAGCTATGCAGTTAATACAAAAAGTACAGGAAAAAGATGAGGTTTTACAATCAAGTATAACAAATTTGTTTGCAAACATGCGTGGTACAAAGGAATACTGGTTCCGACGGCACGGAGACGTGCGTTGTATTATCAGAAACCTTGGACCACCGACTTGGTTTATTACACTGAGTTGTGGAGAATATACATGGGAAGATTTACATGAGTTCCTACGCATAGCAAACAGCAACAAAAACAACATAGATATATTAACACCTGGAGAACCTTGCTCTCTAGATCCAGTTAATGTGTCAAGATATTTCCATCATTGTTTCATTGCCATGCTACACTTTATTTGCAATAAAACTGTTCCTCCCCTTGGAGAAGTGCAACACTTCTTTTGGAGAAAAGAATATCAAGCGAGAGGAGCACCACATATTCACGTGCTGTTATGGATCAAAAGTGCACCTAAATTTGGTCACGACAGTGATAGCACTGTTTTGCAGTTTATCCAAAAATATGTCACTTGTGATATCCCTTCACAACAGACACATAGTGAGCTGCATGGGCAGATTTTACAATTTCAAAGACACAAATGTGGCAAATATTGTCGCCGCAAATACAAAAATAAAGGTAAATACTACACCAAATACCGCTTTGGTTTCCCTAGACCAGTTACAGAAACAGGTGAAGTAAACAACTTCATGTCTTCAGTTCGACATAGTGTTAAAGGTAAATCACCCAAGAACACGTATTACATAAAAAGAACAGAAGAATCAAAATAGATCAATGATTAAAATGCAATCATTGCCCTCTTATGGAATGCAAACATAGATGTGCAGTACATTGCAGACAATTCTACTGCTGTTGCACGATATGTTACAGCCTACTTAACAAAAGCAGAAAAAACAGAGCTTCAAGACCTCTGGGATGACCTAGCATCAGACAAAACACTATCACAGAAATTGTACAGCCTAGGCATAAAAATGCTCTCTCATAGAGAATGTGGCGCCTATGAAGCAGCAGATCGTTTAACAGGTACTGCTTTGTATGGAAAATCAGACAACATAGTATGGCTAAGTCTTGGTCCTGCTAAATCTAGAAAAAGAGTGCTGAAATCAGATGAGGACATAGAAACAATTGCCAGAAATTACCTCAAAAGCCAAGACATTCTAAAAAACAATTTACTAGACACATACTATCCGAACAGGAGTAGTACTTTGGAAAGCATGCGTCTATACCACATAGCTCAAAACTTTGCATACAAAAATAATATAAAACCCTATAAAAGCAAATATAGATATAGAGTGACCGATTGTGATGGGAGTTTAGTGAAATTTACCAAACAAAGCTTAATTAATCATGTAAAATTGTCATTAAATACTCCTCAACAGAAAGAACTATATTACATGTCTCTGTTACAACTTTTTAAACCATGGAGAAAAGAGGAAGACATACTAGATAACTATGACTGCTATGAAGATGCTTTCAACGCAAATGAAAGCGCTATGATCGATGTGAACTTTACGCAATACAAAACAATGTTACACAATGAGCAGCAACAGGTAGAAGAACTTCAGGCCCAACTAGATAAGGACTCTTCCGACAGTAGTCAACCTTCTGTAACAGGAAATCAAGAACCAATAGGACAACCACTAATAGCAAATGAGGCAGAAGTAGCTGTGGCAGAAGTAGAAAACACCATGTATCAGTATCAAGAAGATACAGAAGACTTAACTGTACAACAAGCAAAACTTAACAAAGATCAGCGCACTATTTTTGAAGACGTAACAAAACAAATTGTTCATGGTGTACAACAAGAAAATAAAGAATGTACCTGCCAAAATTACAAACCTATACTGTTGTACGTGAGTGGTGAAGCTGGATCAGAAAAAACATTCTTAATCAAAATCATCAGCAAGTTCCTTCAACAATTGACACACAACAAACTGTCAGCTGTTGTAACCACCCCCACAGGTTTAGCTGCCTACAACATAGGCTGTGTCACTTTACACTGATTACTACTGCTTCCAGTAGAGCATCGAAATAAATTAGACTATTACAAACTTTCTGCAGAAGCTGCAATGGAAGTATGCAGAGTATTGAAACAAATGAAAATGCTACTAATAGATGAAGTGAGCATGGTCTCCAACCTAATGTTGGCTTTGATTCACCTCAGATTGCAAGAAGTACTTAAAAGTAACAACGAAGAACTCTTTGCAGGGAAACACATTATCGTATTCAGAGATCTTCTACAATTGACACCAGTGAAAGGTGAACCTATTTTTAAAACCTTAGGCCACAAACTCTGCCGTAAAACTGTTGGCAGCATAGGAAATGTCAACCTTTGGCAAAACTTCCAATACAGAGAATTAACAGAGAACATGCAGCAATCTGCAGATCTCACTTATGCCAACATCTTAAAAAGTGTTAGAGTTGGTGTACTATCGGAAGAAGCACAAGCAGTATTGGAAAAAACGGCACATTCATGCACTTTATGGCGATAATGTATGTGCAACTGATGATATGGAACAATTAGCGTACAAAAATGTCAATTGTATGGCCTTAATGCCAACTCTTGCAAGCTGTTTCAAATTCAATGAAACAATGTTAAATAAAGAAATCCAACCAATAATGGAAATTAGCGCTACAGACAAACTAGACGTATATGGTATGACAGTACCCATGTGTGAGCAAGGCACAACAAGACAAAATAGTTTAGAAAATGCAATCTCCAACCCAGCTGGGGTCCTTAAATTGTAGAGTAATGCTTAAACGTAACCTTGACATTGAGCAAGGGCTAGTTAATGGAGCACTGGGTACAGTTGTTGGCTTTCAATCATACCCACCTGACAGCAATATTCAGTTTGTCAATATTCGCTTTGATAAACTTTCAGAAGTGAAAAGGATAGGGCGCTCTATTGCTCGATTCCTTCTCTTCAAAGACATGTATGTACATAGAGAGCAATTTTCTCTAACTCTTGCATATGCAGTTACCATTCATAAATTCCAAGGTCTTACCCTAGACAAAGCATTGATAGATATAGGAAACACAGTCTTTAAAGAAGGCATGAGCTACGTAGCATTATCACGCTTACGTACACTTGACAGTCTATTGCTAATGAACTTTGATGCAAGTAAAGTCAAAGCTGGTATTCTTTGCATTCTAGAATACAATAGACTGCGTTCACTGTACACCCCCATCTGAAACAATATCCTGTTCCAGATGAAGTAAAACGTGGTAAAAGAAAACTAAATCAAACAGAAATGCAACAGAACCCAATAGCAAATCCCTCAAAGAAAACAAAATAAGCTAAAGCTTCATCAATTACCACAAACAAAGAAGAACGTATTAGGGAATGTAAACCAGGTACGTCTTCAAAGAAGGAACAGAAACTCCAAGAAATGCACTCACATACAGAACTAGCTGGTCCATTCAAATTTGCAAATGAAACTGGGGTAAATTGCTATGCAAATGTAGCAATGAATATTCTATTTCAATTGCCACCAATTGTTAACAATATTTACTTGCACAGTACAGACCAATTGTGTTTGCAAATGTTAGTGCTTCATAGAAACGCAACAAACAATCCTGACAACAGGTACAGTGTTCATGGAATAAGGCAAGATGTGGACTACTGTGCTAGAATGGTGGAATTCACTATAAACTCACAAGAAGATCCACAAGAATTTTTAATGTACTTACTACTAGTATTGGAAAACAAAAGCATACCTGTAAATGAAATCTCCCAGATTTCATACATGTGGAAACATACATGCACTCTCTGTAGCAATGTGATACAGGAACAAATCCCAAATGAGCGATTTGTGTATGTTCCCATACCTAATTGTGAATCCATTCCATTTCAGCAACTTGTACAGAATGCAAACCATGGCAGATTATGTACTATTTGCAATTCAGACAATCGCTCCACCTTAAAGATACAATCACATAGTGCCTACATAATACTTATGCTTCTATGTTATAATGCAGATGGTACCAAAAACAACTGCAAGCTGACTGGATTCACACACGGTCAAGTGTCACTTGGAAAGAAAACCTTTACAACAATAGGTATAATCTACCATGCAGGAGCTACAACCAATGCAGGTCACTACACTGCATACATTAAAAAGAAAGTGGATGGTTCGAATGTAATGATAGCACCAATATTCTAAAGCAGAGATTGACAGCTAATCTTACAAATGCGTATTTCATCTTCTTAACGCCAAAATATAATAAATAATGTGTACTCCAAGATTACCAAAAAATTATGTGAAAGACTACAAACAGTTAGAATACGCCAACAGGTATCTAACTGCCCAAGAGGATATAACAACAACACAAATAAATGAATATCACAGATCTGTAAGAACAAATGCACAGTTAGAATACGCCTACAGGTATCTAACTGTTAAAAATCGGCAGCAAGGCAACAAACATAACATTCATCAGAAAGAAGAAGGAAACATTCAAAGGAAACAAGGAAGTAGTTAGTACCATAGCAAATAAAGGTTTTTTTTAAATCCGACAAGGACTTTTTTTCCCCAGACCCAAGGATTAGAAAAGCAAACACAGAAACTGAGCAGAATGCACAGTACACTGGTTTGTAAACTAAATATGAGGGTAAAAAAAAGTTAAACTGTCTATTATGCAATGTAGTAAGTTTTCATAAAATGCAAAGACTAACATACCTTTTTCTTTTATCACAGAAATTAAAAAAGGATACTTCCGCCAAGTACTAAAGGCATTTAAAACATATATGGATTCTGAACAAAGTAAGGAGTAAGTATATTGGCAGTCATTTTGTACACATGCAAACCTACACGTCTAATCTATGGTACTAATATGCTGCAGTGGCTGTAGGCATGGCCCTTGCATCTTGGTTGTGTAACCTACCATCAACGCCTTACGACCAAGGTACAAAGAGTATAGTTCCTACCCACAGCCATCGCTGCATATCAAAACCATGGTCCTTGTAAATTAACTACTTATAAGTTAACTTTTGGGACCATCGTATGCAGCCATGCAGCCAAGACGCTAGGACGTGCACACAACTACCGCATTACACCACACCCATATTCACTTATAACCACACTGCTTATGACTTCAGTCTTGGGTGCATGGCCTTTGGGCATGCAGGCAAGACTCTGGGTCCTGGGCAGAAACACCACAGCATATCGGAACCATTGTGCCTTGTAATTTCACTACGTACAAAGTTGGTTTGGGAGCATGGCCTTTGGCCATGCACCCATGACTGTAGCCCCTCCCCACAGCCGCCTAAGTGATGCCCTACCACACCATATCACACCCATTGTGCCTTGTAAGTACACTACATATAACTGTGCTGTTGAGTGCATGGCCTGCGTGCATGGCACTGCAGACCCTCCCCACAGCCACCTGAGTGATGTTCAATACTAGGGGTGTCTCTGTAGCTGTGAAATGCTGTAGTGGTTGTGGGCAGGGCCTAAAATCTTAGGTGTATGTCCATACATTTCAATATATGGATGTGAAGTGGCTTATAATTCCAGTGCATAGAAGTTTCTTCTTGGGTGCATGGCCTTCAGCCATGCAGCCTAGACTGTACACACTTCCCACAACCATCTGATCAATAATGAATACTAAAGGTGTACCCATTGCTGTGACATGGTGGCTGTGGCCAGGGCCTACAGTCTTGGAAGTCCGGACTACGGCCATGCACCCAAGACTGTAGGCCCTGGCCACAATCACTGCAGCATATTACACCCATGGTTGCTTAAAAATCAGTAGCACACCCACAGAAGGAAACATTGTAAATGTAGCATGTACTGCATTTGTACCCAAAACTCTGGGAGCTGGCCACACCTGCCAGAGACAATCGATTGTGTGGGTGTGAAGTATAAATGTGATAAACTGCAGTGGTTGTGGGCCGTGTGTACATGCTTGGGCGTATGGCATACACCCTGCAACCATGCACCCAAAAGTATACATCTTGGCCACAACCACCGCACTAGATAAAACCCATGTTGGCTTGCAAGTGAAGAGGTTATAACTTTGTTGTTGGGTGCATGGCCTGCAGGGTCTCCGCACAACCACCTCAGTGATGTGTGGTAGTTGGGGTTTTTCTATAGGTGTGGTATCCTTTAGTGCTTCTGGCCAGAGGCTGCACTCCTAGTTGTATGTCCATAGATATTACATAGTATAGGTGTGCAGTGGCTTGGACGTCCAGTGCTTATAACTTTGTTCTTGGGTGCGGCCATGCACCCAAGATTGCACACATTCCCCTCAACTAGGCAATCGATACACATTACTATGGGTGTATCCATAGGTGTGACATGCTGCAGTGGTTGTGGCCAGGGCCTACAGTCTTGGAAGTAAGGCCTTCGGCCGTCGGCCATGCATCAAAGACTCTAGGCCCAGGCCACAACCACCGTAGCATGTCACACCAATGGCGGCGTACTAATGAATACAATACCCATAGGAAAAAGTAATGCAATTACGGCATGTTGTCAATTTCAATGTTCGCTAACACCACGCATGTCCTTACAACAGTTACAAGTTCCCTGTGCACTGCACGGACTGAAATGCTACCCTTATTAGACCCCTCATTTTCTGTGTGGCCATAGAAAATACATCCTGAAGAGGTTATAACTTTGTTGTTGGGTGCATGGCCTTTGGCCATGCACCCAAGAGTGCAGGGTCTCCCCACAACCACCGCAGTGATGTGTGGTAGTTGGGGTTTTTCTATAGGTGTGGTATCCTTCAGTGCTTCTGGCCAGAGGTTGCACTCCTAGCTGTATGTCCATAGATATTACATGTGATGGGTGTGCACTGGCTTGGACTTCCAGTGCTTATAAGTTTGTTCTTGGGTGCATGGCCTTCGGCCATGCACCCAAGACTGTACACACTCCCCTCAACCAGGCAATCAATATGCAATACTACGGGTGTATCCATGGGTGTAACATGCTGTGGTGGTTGTGGCCAGGGCCTACAGTCTTGGAAGGCCTTCGGCCGACGGCCATGCATCCAAGACTCTAGGCCCTGGCCACAACCACCGTAGCATGTCACAGCCATGGCGGTGTACTAATGAATACAATATCGATAGGAAAAAGTACTGCAATTACGGCATGTTGTCAATTTCAATGTTCGCTAACACTACGCGTATCCTTACAACAGTTACAAGTTCCCTGTGCACTGCATGGACTGAAATACTACCGTTATTAGACCCCTCATTTTCTGTATGTACAAGGTGGCCATAGAAAATACATCATGAAGACAGACCGCCAGAACAAATGCATTTATCACCCATGTCTCACTGTCTGAACCTTTCCCAACTCTCTATGACACAGCAAAAGAGTTTTATAAATATAGCATGTTTCCGCTGGATGTTGCTCCACTGTCAGCGGATCCAAAATGTCAGGCGCATCCAAACAAACAATCTGACGCAGAAAACATCTCGCTGCAGCCAATCGGCAGAGACGTTGCGTGTCCGCGGTCATGACACCAGCCCCTTAGCCAATCGGTATCTTGTCCGTGGACCGGACAGGGAAGTGTGACCGCGAAGCGGACATAGATATCACTAATATTTTCAGACCTACTTTTTGGTCATTTTAATGAAAAGGACTGCACGGATGGTGCCAAATTTACAAAAGCAGGTTTTCTGGACCAAGCCCCTGTACCTGCCGTAAATTTGGTGAAAATCTGTCCAGCGGTTTGACCTGTAGCCGTGTGCAAAGTTTTCCCCCCATTCAGTCTATGGGAAAAACCGAAGTTTTGGGACCCCCCTATAACTTTGCCCCCCCCCCGGACCAAACCTCACCAAACTTTGGAAACAAATTCAGAGTGGCCCATATACTTTTTTTTGCAATGTTTGGTGAGGATTCGTCCAGGGGGAGCGAAGTTATAAGCCGCCCAAAATGTGCTCTTTCTATGGAAACAGCACCTTAACCATAACTACACGCTACACGGCCACTACTGTGGCCGTATAATTATATATATATATATATAATACATTACTCACTGTAATCGTATTTCTGATGCTTGTATCTGCTTAGATTCACATGCTGTGCATAGGCCGACATCTAGTGGAAGCTGCAGAGTATTACAGTTGTTGTTTTTGAAATTCGAAAGAGACGTCGACAGGACGTGCCAGAGATACTATCCCTAGTGTGACGTCCACTGTACCCATGGTCCTTCATGCGTCGAGGTCCTCAGATAGTTTTTTTCCACCTTTGTAGACGGACGCTATTTCGCGGAGTTCTCCTTTCGGCATACAGCCATTGATTTATACAAATTAGAGATAGTTTATCTTCCTATCCTTTATATTATACATCACTGACTATCGAGAACATCCGACAGTGGTGAAGATATGACCGTCGAAGACTCCCATCGACGGATCCGTCTGGCCTTGGAAGGCCGCTTCGGCCCATACAGTAGGGAGAAAGGGGGGACAGGACATGTGAGGATATTGATAGGGTCATGAGAAGGATGACCTGCATGGCAAACTTTTTTGAAAAGGACCCTAATTACTTCCAGAGTCTTCAGTTCACCCCACCCACAACAGCGCCCTCTAGTTCTCAGTCCCTGTATCGGCCACTGCTTCTCAACCCCCTTCAAGGAGGTCTCGCCCCAATACTCTAGCTATTCCATCGCAGCTAGATCCCCCAGTCACTGACCTGTATGACCCGGACACTGACACCTAGGACCTCTATGTAACCCAAGAGGCCGCAGAACCTTATTATGGTGATGATGATGAAGAGCCAGACATGTGTATCAAGGACTCTCCCATCAACCAGGATCCCTCTGGAGCGGATTCACCTATAGATAACCAGCCACTACTAAACGACATGCTCATCAAGGCAGCAGAGCACTTCCAGATAAAAAGGCAGGAAACTCAACATGACAAAGTCTTTGTTGATGACAACACAGGGTGCAGACATTAATTACGCGTCAGCGCCCATTGAGAAGAGAGATGCTCAGAGACACAGAATGGCAGGCATGTCGTTGCACCAGAGTTCGCTCTAGAGGAGTGTAACGTCGCCCGGCAGGTGAGAAACCAGAGCCTTGCGGTGTGACAGCAGAAGCAACAACAGAGTACCTCAGCGGCTTCAGGCAGAGCCTGGAAGAGGAACCCCCCACAAGCTCCTGCACAAGCCAATAGGCACCAGGAGGAGACACCCGCCACTGTGGAGACAAGTTGAAGAGTCTTGCAAGCGGCTCTATGGCGAGATGAGAGGCAATCAACCTATACAGCCTTCCCAGGTAGCACTGCTTGTCAGATACAGGTACAAGGTGGCTTCCGCGGAGCAGGAGGCGGGTGGCAAGGCCAAAGGGAGAAACACTGGTGTGGGGAAGAAACTGCAAAACCCCAGACTGGGGAGAGGAATCGAAGAAAGCCCTGATGTGGGAGAAACCAAGAAGCCAAAGATTGGAGAGAGACAACGAAAGAAGCCCCAGTGTGGGGAAAAAGCTAATGAGCCCCGTAGTGGCAGGAGAAACAGCAAGAAGCCCGAGAATGTGGAATCAAGACAAAGAAGCACAGTGTGAGCGAAAGAAACGAGGAGGCTTGAGTGTGAAATAAGCAAGAGCGAGCCCCAGAGGGCACTGAGGGCAAGAGAATGAAAGAGCCCTAAAGTGGGAAAGAGGGAAACACGAAAGTCTCCCCAAAGGGAGAAGGACTGAGACAAGTTTCAATGAGAACCAAAGAGACCAGGCTGGAACCCTGGGACAGCACCCAAGCCGTACACAAACTGTGTGTTTTGGACTGTGAACATAAGGAAGAGCCTTTGGAAAAGGGACACAAGGATGGGTGTCAGAAGTCAGCAGCTTCCCTTTCCCTTGGGTATGCCTAGGTTTTTTTTCTGTATTTTCTTTGAAGCAGTAGGGAGAGAAATTAGGTTACAATAGGATTTGTGGACAGAGGGCTTGATTTCTGTTTGACCAAAGCCAAATTAAAAGCCATCTTGACAGACTGGCTAGCACCCTTTGTTACCTTCATTTATAGAGTAGGATTGAGTATCACAGAATAAGGGAATAAATAGGTATTTTTGAATCAAAATGGGCAATAAACCTTTTGAAAATCATGCATGCTCATTGGTCTCCTGATTCTGGCCATCAAAGCTGCCCGCATGATACCTCCAGAGAGGCAGCCAGGAATCTGCAAGAACTCTGGTTATCTTCATTGCCCTAATCCACACATTCTATTGTCAGCAGTTCTTAGGAAGGGGTCTGCTGATACATAGTGCCCAATCCCACCCCAGGCCTGGTGGTGAGGGGGCCAGATATCAGGCAAAGTGTAACAAAAAAATTAAAAATAAAACTGGACCTCAAGAAACTATCTTGACCCCCAACGTCAGGCAGCATTCCTTCCACTAATAAATGCTGAGTCTCTAGGGATCCGTAGGGCAGACAAGTGTTCCAAGAAAAAAAGATATACCCATCACATTCCCCCTCAACCCACTGCAGCCCTTTCACAGCATTTGATGAAAGGACATGTCTATACATTTTTCGCTGTATTTTATAGGGGCGTGGCATGATGGAGAGTGTGGGAGTTGGTGGTTAAAGTGCGAGCATTAGAACAGGAGTATGAGGGGCAGCTGCCCCTCCCCTAAATAAATACTGTGAACAGAAATCAAGTGAAATGTCCTGGCCGATGGGATGTCAAAGATATGAGCCATCTATACATCAGAGTCAAGGAACAGAAGTATAATATTATTCTACTGCCCCTTCCCTGTGCTGTAAAGTAAGGTGTGGGAAGAAGGAAACACCAGCAGGCTGCAAACAGCTGTTGGTAGCCTGCGTAATGCTAGAAAAGAAAAAACATGCCTCAGTATATTTACAAAAAGACGTGGATAGTGATGTGGCAAAAGATTTAATGAGAGTAGATACACCTGCAAATTTCACCGCCTCCATGGTTTGATGATAAACAAATAAGCTTCAGGTGGGGACGCAAAGAGATATCTTGGTTTGGTTGGATTGCAGCAGTCAAAATGAACCTGAACCCCCCACCCCCACCTGACTGCTTTACCTGTGTTTGCCATTGTCAGTGAGGATCCCCGACTCGAATCCCCGCACACTTCAGAGGTAAGCTTTAAAATGTATCTGGGGAACAAGCATGCAAGGATATCCAGGAAGGCGGGTGGGTAGCCTGGGGGTTCCCCGATGTCTTCCACTATAACCTAGCCGCAAAGCTTTCTCATGTCTTTACTTGGGTGGGGTGAGGCCAGTTTACAACCAAAGTGGAAATTAATTGAGCAAGCCCAGTCGGCGAACAGCCTGACTCAGCTGCCTTATATGGAGAAGAGATATCTGGTGCAGGGGAGGGTATTCGCTCTGTTAGCAACACCTAAATGCACACTCTATTACATGTAAAGGCTCTCCGCAGGTGCAGTGTATCTATGGGGATAGGGCCCCTTACACCTGCATGGGACAATCCAGGTTTCCTGCCTGGCAATGACCGGGTGAACTTTGGGAAGTGGGTGGATTGTCGAACCTGTATCAGCTTTACAAAGATACCCGCCCAATAACGTTTGATGAATATAAACGCGTCTTTACTTTGCCGGAAACTGAACGGTTCTGCTGTGTGCAGTTGCAGCATTGGGCTTCCCACCCACTCACAAAGCAGGGGGCCAATCTCTGCCCTTGAGTTAACATTACAAGGGGGTTTGTAACAGGGAAAGATCTCGAAGCTATACAAGTTATTGTACACAGGGGACCTTTTTGTGCGCCTACCGTACATGGCTAAATGGGAAGTTGAACTAGGAGGGCCCATTGAGGATGAGGCGTGGCTGAGAGTATGGGGTAGGATGCTTAAATCTTCCAGATGTGTCACAGACAGGGAATGTTCCTATAGATCTAGTTACAGATGGTATCTCACTCCGGAAAGGTTGCACCACATTGTTAGAGATTATTCTGCTGCTTGTTGGTAGGGTTGTGATGCTGTGGGTTCTCTTTTTCATATTGTCTGGTCGTGTACATAGATGGGCCTCTTCTGGAAGGAAGTGCTCTCTAAAATAAAGGACATTACAGGGCTATCAATCCCTATGGACCCACGGGTGGTAGTCCTGGGTGATATGGGTACTGGACTGTTCCCTCTTACTGGCTCAATGACCACTCTATTTGGGCATGTTCTCCTGGCAGTGAAACTGAGCATTGCCGAAACTGGAAGTATGTTGATGATATGATATGATATGGCATTTATAACGCGCCTATACACAAGTGTTTCAAGGCGCGACGAGGCAAGGGAGGGGACCAAAGGGACGACGGACAACGATCCTACTAGGCCAGGTGTCATTCAGATCGCGCAAGTGTGTGGGAAGGGGGAAGGGACAGTGCAGTACATGGGAAAGATGATAACAATAAGTAAATAAATGGCCAGCATGTGGCAAGTGCATGGGTAAGTGCGGGCATCAGGTGTCAAGGGCTGGTAGGGGGACTGTAGGGATACAGAACAGTCCCCAAGTGCGGGGGATGCCAGGTGGGAAGTGCAGGTGTCTGACGCTGGTGGGGGAAGGACCCGCGCCCGAGATCGGAGAGTGTCCAGGTAGCCAGTGCAGTTCCAGTTACAGCAAGGAGGTCAGCAGAGGAGAGGAGGAGAAAAGGCAGAAGCAAAGAGAAAGTTTTTGAGGTGCTTCCGGAACCGCAGATGGTTCTCCTCAACTTTAAGGGAGGCAGGGAGGCTGTTCCAGAGGGAGGCACCAGCCGAAGAAAGAAATCTACCACCAACTTGTTGCTTGTAGAAGCGACTGACCCTGAGGGAGTTGGAGGTGGATGAGTGAAGAGTTCGAGAAGGAAGATATTTAGGTACAGAGAGTTGAAGGTATTGCAGCCCCAGGCCCCAGAAGGCCTTGTGAACGATGCAGAGGGTTTTGAACTTAATCCTCGCAGCCACTGGGAGCCAGTGCAGAGATTTCAGTCATGGAGAGATACGATCCCTGGGCTTGAGGCCAAGGACAAGTCTCGCAGTCCTGTTCTGGATAAGTTGCAGAGGGCGGAGAGTAGAAGCAGGCAGATTTAGAAAGAGGCTGTTACAATAGTCCAGCCTAGAGAACCAGAGCTCTGGAGACCGTGAGCTTCTGGGGGAAGGAGAGGAAACGAAGAATACCGCTGAGGAGGTGCAGCTGGTAGTGTGACTTCTTAGGGACGTCAGAGATGTGAGGAGAGAAGGAGAGTGCGGAGTTGAAGATGACCCAGAGGTTTTTAGCCTTGCAGGTGGGAGCAGGGAGAGGGCCAAGAGAGACTGGCCAGAGAGCTACAGGGATGGAAGGAGCGGGTGTGCTGATGAGGAGAATCTCAGTCTTACTGGCATTAAGGCAGAGTTCATTGGCGGCACACCACTCCTGGATAGCAGACAGACAGTCAGAGATGAGCGAAGGAGAGGAGGAGGCCGAGGGTAGCCTGAAAATGAGCTGGGTGCCATCTGCATAGCAATGAAAGTTGGGGCATAGAGCGGCAATGCAGTGGGCAAGGAGTTCCAGGTATTGGTTGAACAGCAAGGGAGAGAGGTTAGAACCCTGGGGGACACCAAAGGTAAAGAAAAAGATAGCGGAGAGGAAGGATCCAAGTTGGACCTGGCAGGGTCGGTCGGAGAGGAAAGAAGTCAGCCACGCCAGGACCAGACCAGTGATACCCAGGTTATCACGGAGACGGTTGAGCAGGATGGTATGGTTGACAGTGTCAAAGGCAGAAGAGAGATCAAGCAAGATGCGGACGCAGGGGGTGTTCGAGTCAAGGTTGGAGAGCAGGTCTTCACAGATGTTCAGGAGAGCAGTTTCTGTGCTTCTGGCAGCTCTGAAGCCAGACTGATGGTCATGAAGACAACCAACAGATTCAGTGTGATATGATATGGTATTTGTAACGCGCCTATACACAGGTGTTTCAAGGCGCGATGAGGCAGGGGGGGAACAAGGGGAGACAGACAACGATCCTACTAGGCCAGGTGTCATTCAGATCACGCAAGTGCAAGGGTAGAGGGGAAGGGAAAAGTGCAAGGGGGAAAGGGAGAGGGGAAAGTGCGGTACAGGGTTATTAGCATACAGGATAAATAACAAGGGCCAGCTGGTGGCAAGTGCGAGGTAAGTGCAGACAAGTGCTGGGAAGGGGGGCTGTAGGGATACAGGCACAGTCCCGCAGTGCAGGGGTTGCCTGGGAGGCAGTGCAGGGGAGAGTGGCTGGGCCAAGGATCGAGAACGGTGAGTGGCCCAGTTGCAGATTCAGTGCAGTTTCAGTAATTTTAGCAGGGGAGAGGGGGAGAGAAAGCGGAGGCAAAGAGGAAGGTTTTGAGGTGCTTCCGGAACCGGAGATGGTTCTCCTCAAGTTTCACAGAGACAGGAAGGCTGTTCCAGAGGGAGGCCCCTGCAGCGGAGAGAGATCTGCCCCCAACTCGTTTGGAGAAGCGGCTGACCCTGAGGGAGTTGGAGGCAGATGAGCGAAGAGCTCGAGAAGGAAGATATTTAGGAAGAGAGAGTTGAAGGTATTTTGTCCCAAGGTCCCAGACGGCCTTGTGGACAATGCAGAGGGTTTTGAACTTGGAGATTAAGCCTGGTGTTCTAAATATGGTGGGCAAAGATATGGGAAATTCTGGTTGCTGACAAAATTATGGCGTTGTGTGAACGTTGGTATGGCAAATATATCTCTATTTGGAGCCAATTTATTGATTTCGCAGAGAATTATCCTGCAATTGTTGCTAAGCCTCCTCTGTTGCAACACTTTTCATCATTGTAATGCTATTTGAGCTTTGGCGTGGTGAATGAGTTGATACTGTTTGTGGGGTGGGTGTGGGCGGTGGAAGTTGGGTCTTGTTTTGCCTTGTGCTATAATTGTACCACATAGTTTTTTGTCGTCAGGATTGTCTGAACTGTGCCTGTCATTTATATTCCTTTCTGTACCCACAGTACGTTAAATAAACATTTTTTTAAACAAAAAGAAATAATAAGCTTAACAGCTCACAAAATATTGTATGTTTTCATTTACGGTGCCTCAACCTCGAACTACACATCCATATCATGAAACATATCCCCTGCTCCCTGTCCTCTCTCACACTGAAAAAGGCTCCCCCCAGTCGCAGTGAACCACAGCTAGGGTCTATAATTCTTGGAGGTGCAATCAAGGCACCTTGCTAGGTCCTCTCACTGTGCGGTGGGATCTGACATAAGAGACAGACTAAGAGAGAGATAGCGCCACACGTCCAGAGAGAAAATTGACTGTAATACCAAACATCTATAGAATCAGCCTTTGCCTCGAAGCAGCCATGTCCATGCAGATTAAAATCACCAGGTACCTGCAGATTAAAATCCAGAAAAACGTGGCAAATCCCTTAAATTGCCAACCAATGAGCTGCCCAGGAGGGCGGCTGCATCCTCAGTGTGGCAAAGTAAGCTACTTGACACAGACATGGCATGCCTTTAGCAATTTACAATTTTTCATGCTTTTTTGTTCCAGTGGATTCAAGTAAAACAGGCCGTATAGCACAAATCTGAGGAACCAGATTCACGAGCTTGATTACCAGAATGTAACTTTACTCAATCTGGAGAGAGACTGCTACTGCTTCAACCTGTTACACAAAGGTGGGTTCCCTTCCATCTATTGAGAGGATAAAAAGATGGATTTCTCTGATCAGAACAAGTTACTTACCTGTGGTTCCGTTCTTTCGACTGGATGTTCCTCCCACGTAGTCCTCATCTTTGATATATCCAAGTCTGCTTGAAGCTTGCTTCGGATTTCTTTTTTCATAGGTGTAAAGACTGGAGGGGGGGGTCTGTACTTCTGCTCTCTATATGGCAGAGGAGAGGCACAGAGGACCCCAGCCAAGATTATCTATTATTGGTACGTGGTCGAGCAATCAAGGCCTAGCTTCTCAGGAGGTGATGCAGGCTGGTTCTTAAGTACGGTGTAGTCCCCAAGCCCCCACAAAGGAATGTCCACACACTGTATTAATTAAAACACAGTCTTTATATAATTAATATTCAAGGTTATGTACACTATCACAATAACTCCCTTTGTGCTCAGAAAATCAATAATGGTAAATATATAAAGTTCTGAGGTGGTATCACAAATATTTATCAGATCTCATTAAAGTGCATACTGTAAGAATGTCACACAGATCAAATACAGAGGAAACCAGCAGTAGAGAGAGGAAGGAAAGCAAGATGGTTGAACAATTGGCAGAATACCGGTCCTGCTATCTAGACACAGTTCTGTGTGGAGATCCCCCCCACCTGGGCAACCTGTAAAGCAAAGATGTATCACAAGCCCAGTTCATAAATTGTTCTATTGTTCTATGAGTCTAATTTTCCCTCTACAATTGTTCTACAGCCCCAATGTACCTGGAATTGTAGCGTTTGTCGGTGGGAAATCGACGGCCCTTCTTAAATGCCCTCCCTTTAAGGCAGGAGTCATGGGTCATCGAACGTCCGACGGAGAACAGTCTCCGCAGGTGGCGATGCAGACGAGAGTGTCCTTGGATCAAACAAAGTTCTTAGGCAAACGGGAGCACAGCGGCTCCAGTCGAGGACGACGGTAGTCGACAGTGGCGGACAACAGTCCGGGCACTTCTCTTTGGGATTCCGCAGCAGTCCTCGTCTACGGTCGGCAGCCTGTCGTAGGTCTGTCTACCAGGGAGCTTTGGCAAAGGTCAGCTGGTGCACGATGGTCCCTCGTAGCTCAGGAAGAGGACGCCTTACCAGGTCCTCTCTGGGTCAGTTCTTGGAGACACAGCAGCTTTCAGATTGTGAAGGAGAGCAACAGCGATTCTTCTCATCCAGCAGGGCTTCAAGGTCAAGCTTCAGTTACTCCAGTTACTCGTCGTAGTGGCTTCTGAACACGATTCCTAGCAGTGAGAGGTCCCCAGATATACTGTTGATCTCCCATTCATTCCGCTTGGTCACACTCAAGCATCCAATCACGACTAAGGGCATTCATGCAGGCAGGCAGCCAATCAGGCACACAATGCATTCAGGCCATTCACTTCTCTCCAGACACTCACAACAAGTTATGTGTATTGTGTATTGGGACAAGTACCCAGCCATTCAACACTCCACACTGCATTCATACTGGTTTCGGGCAGGGCTGTTTCAGTCATTGTGTCAAACACCAGAGACTAGACACCCACAACATAGAATGCATATTCGTCACACACTCCATTCACCCAGGTCCCACCCACAGGCGTACCCACAACATATGGTCGTTGAGAAGGCTCCAGCCAGTCTGGTCGGCACTTCCCCACACTACAATATATGGAACTTCCACCCAACAGCCAGTCAGGGGGAAGGGACAGAGGCAGGGCTTCCCGGGACTTCGGGAAAATCAAGGTAACAGGTGATGGAAGGCAAGAGGCCATGGGTGCAATTTTGTCTCCATCAGGAATCTACCGATTCCAATGACAGGGCCTGGGCATCCCAAAATGGAGGCCGCTCAGGGCACCAGTCATTTCAGCAAGGAGCTGCCACCAGCCCGTACCCTGCTCTGTGGGTCACACACAGGTGCCCAAAAACATACACTAGGGGCAGAGGGTTGTACCCCCACCCATGGGTGCCATAAGGGTATCCCCATGGGTCTGTTCACCAAACCAAAAGAGAGCTGCACCGCCGGGAGTCCCACATGAACTCCTGCGCGGAAAACACGACAGAACACACGATAAAAAGCAGTAAGGGACAAGGATAAGGAGTCCCTGTCCCTCCGATGCATTTCCAGCATCACAATAGGGTCGAGCGTCATCGATTCATGGCCCTCGCCAGTCCCCCGGTCTGTCCTTTGCCGTGACGGCGACTCTGGTATACGAAGCGTATGCGCTTCGTATACCAATGTCTCAGTTCTAGTTTTTTCCTCCTTTAATTTGCATGCTGTACCATAGGAGGAGACATTCTTGACGTTGCGAGAAAGGAGGATGAAAGACACAGAAATTCTAGGCAAGCAAGAGGGGAAGGATGGGAGGGCGATGAGGAATACGAGGGAGGAACATCCATTTGAAAGAACGTTACCACGGGTAAGTAACTTGTTCTTCGAATGGATTGTGTCCTCCCACATATTCATCATCTTTGATACACTCCCATAGCAGTTTGTGTGAAGAGGAGGGTGCTGAGAATTTCTATTTGTTAATGTAATGGAGGATGGCTTTGCCAAATTTGGCCTCCTATCCTAATAAAGAGTCTATTCAAAGTAGGAAGGGACGACCAGGTTGTTGCTCTGCAGATGTCCTGCACTGACACTCCTCTTTCTAGAGCCGATGAAGCATCCACCCCTCTAGTTGAATGCGCCCTCAAACCTTCGGGCACATTTTTGCCTGCCAGAGAGTATTATTCGGTTATACACATGACAATCCATCTGGAAATTGTTTGCTTTGTAACCGCTAAACCTAATCTTTGTTCTGAATATCCAAAGCAAAGTTGGTCATCCTGACAAACATTAGCTGTCTGTGAAATGTAGTAACTTAATACCTTTCTAGGGTCCAGACGATGGAGTCTATCCTCCTCTTTTGATGGGTGAGGAGGAGGATAAAAAGTTGGTAACACTATACATAGTGAAAGATGAAACTCCAACACTACTTTTTCGGAAGAAAAGATGTTCGAACTCTTAAAACAACAGTGTCCTTGAAAAGGGACATGAAAGGAGGCTTTGAAGACGGGGCTTGTAGCCCGCTTACCCTCTGGGCGGATCTGTAAACTACCAAAAAGGCTACCTTTATTGTAAGCATCCTTATTGGACATGAATGTAAGGGCTCGAAAGGAGCTCCCATAAGACATTTCAAAGCTAAGTTCAAGTCCCATGTTGGCACCATGAAGGAAGCAAGAAAGATAAACAGTGGGAAGTTTACATGTGAAAGTATCAAGTTTCTTTTTCCTGCGCCAGCTGTGAAACGTATTCCAACAGCAACGGTATAGGGATTTAAGTGCTGGTCTTCTAGCCGAAAGCAGCACCTCCATCACGTCTTCCAGAAGGTCCCAATCCTTATATCTCACCCTTTCAGACATCAGGCGTGAAGGTTGAGAGTCCTGATTTCTGGGTGAAGAATGCAACCTCCCTCCTGCGACAGTAGGTCCTCTTTTTGATGAAGAAGCATTAGAGGGCAGATGGCCATCTCTAGAAGGTCTCAGTACCACGTTCTCCTGGCCCAATCCGGAACAATCAGGAGCATAGTTTTCCCAAACTTCCTCAACCTCCTTATTACATGAGAAATGACAGGGACTGGAGGAAACATGTACAGCAGTGGAAACTACCAGTCCACTAGGAACGTGTCCCCTACCGCTCCTCTTGGGGAAAATTCCCTGGAACAGAACTGCTCGCACTTCCTGTTGACACTGATCGCTAACATATCCACTTGAGGGGTTCCCCAAAGGGTGTGGATCTCCAGAAGGATTTCCTGAGCTACTTTCCTGAGATCGTACTCTGCCTGTTCAGAGTGACTGTGACCGTGTTTTCTTCTCCAGCTAGATGAACTGCCAGAAGAGAGATTCCTTCTCCGAGTGCCCAAAAACAAAGCTGCATTGCCTCATTGCATAGGGGCAGTGACCCTACGCCCCCTCTTGTGTAGAGGTAGTACATGCCAACTGTGTTGTCCATCATTATCAGGACACTTCTCCACTGTATAGAGGGCAGGAAGGACATCAGAGCTAATCTGATTGCCCTCAGCTCCAAAAGGTTGATATGGAGTCTGGACTAAAGACTGAGACCAGTGTCCGCTTACTGAAAGATCCTTCATGTGCGCTTCCCATCCTGTGAAGGAGGCGTCTATCACAACTGTCATCTCCGGCCATGGTTGCCAAAAGAGTTCTCCTCTCATCACATTCTCTCGGCTGGTCCACCACAGGCGATCCTGAGCGACGTTTGTCGGGACCTGAAGAAGGTCAGTCATTCTGCCGGGGAATTGAGACCACTGAGATCTGAGAGCCCACTGAAGGGATCACATTTTCAGGCGGGCTTCGGCACCAGGAAAATGCAGGATGCCATGAGGCCGAGCAACCTTAGGAAGTCGAAGGCCAGGAGATGTTGAGCACCCTGAAATCTTTGGACTATCTGTGAGAGATGTTGAGCCCTCTACCTGGGTGGCAAAGCTTTTCCCAATGCTGAGTCCAGGACGGCTCCATAAAATGGAATCTACTGTGAAGGTGTCAAATGGGCCTTCCTGAAGTTCAAGGAGATGCCCAATTCGTGGAGGAAGTGGCAGGAGTGATTGAAATGTCTGTGAGACTGTTCCAGAGAACAAGACTAGATCAACCAATCGCCCAGGTAGGGGTAGATGTGAATCCCCTCGCTTCTTATACTTGCTGCCACCACTGCCAAAAGCTTGGTGAAGACCATCGGGGCTGAGGTGAGCCCGAATGGCAGAACCCGAAACTGATAAGGAGAACCATCAGCCGTGAACCTCAGGTACTTTCTGTGCTTCTGATGTATGGGCACATGAAAGTAAGCATTCTAAAGGTCCAATGACACCAACCAATCCTGCAGTCGAAGGGCTTGAAGGATCTGCGAAAGACTTTCCATCTTGAACTTGTCCTTCCTGAGGAACTTGTTCAAGCATCTCAAGTCTAAGATGGGTCGCACTGCTCCGTCCTCGTTGGGTATTAAGAAGTAGGAAGAGTACCAACCCTGGTTTCTCTCCGCTGCCGGTACCAGATCTATTGCACCTTTCTGCAACAGGATGAGCATCTCCTGTTGAAGGAGCGGATCTGGAAACAAGGTAGATTTGGATTTTGTGGGGAAATAGATTTTCTTTTTTTTAGAAATGGGAGGCAGTAACTGTTGGCTACCGTTCGGAGCACCGATGCATCCAAAGGTATGCTTCGCCAACTTGAGAGATGTTGCGACAGTCTGCCTCCTACCACAGATTGGTGGCTGAAAAAGTCATTTTGCTGCTCCAGTTGCAGCAGAGGGTAATTCTGTGGGTGTAGCACAGGGGGGAGGAGGGGGGGGTTCTACCCCTATGCCTCTGGCTCCATGAGGAGCCCTTTTCTGACCCCTTTGTGATAAGTGTCCTCTTCCTTTTAGAGATGGAAGAATAGAAACGAAAAGTGGGTCCTCTACACCCTTGTCCTGAGGGTTGGCCTGGTTGTCCGATTGCCGCCCCAAAAGATTTAGCTGCTGCTCTTGAAGCCTGCAGCTTCTCCAAACTGTTTGTCAGCCTTTTCACCGAACCGAGAAGTTCCATCAAATGGCATGTCAAGCAAACGTGTATGGACATCCGCCAAAATTCCTGACAATCTGAGCCATGCCATGCGTCTCAGAACAGTACTAACAGCCATAGACCTAGTCACGGAATCCACTGTAACCAGACTAGACTAAAGATTGCCTTATGGCATCCTTTCCATCTTGAATTAGGTTTAAAAACCCATCTCTTTCCTCTCCTTCTGGTGTATGGTCTGCGGCAAGGGCAGCCACACCCCTAAGGGCGTGTTTGCACTTTGCTAAGGCACTTGTAGCATTGGCCGATTTTAGGGCTCTGCTTCCTGCACTGAACATTCTTTTCCCCAATGAATAAACCTTCCTATCGTCCTGGTCTGCAGGAATTAAGGATAAGCGGACAACCTCAAAGAAATCGTTGCTGCCTGAACCACAAGACTTTCTTGTGTTGGGTGCCTGCTGAGGAAGGCAGGCTCTATAGAAGTTGTTCTGCACTTCTTTGTCAATAGCCTATTGACAGGAGGAATTGAATATAGCTTCAGACAATTTTCCATTACTCTCACCCTTAAAGCGGCGTGAAAAGGTAGTACAGCTTACTTTATTGGTCCACTATCTAAAATATTATTGAGGTCATAATTCTCCACAATTGCAGGGCGTTTTGACCCTCCTAGATATTAAGAAACTTTACTGATTACAGATCTACAGGATGGATCTGCATATCCAACTACCTCTGGGTTCCCAAACTCAGTTTCAGGAGATGTCTCCCAACTGCTGGTCTCTTTAAGTATCTCTAACAGATTTTACATTTTAAATTCTGGGGATATATGTTCCTCTGGGACATTGGGTGTACCAAACTCATACCCAAAGGGAACTTGGTATTCCTCCTCGAATATGGAGCCCATAGATTTAAATAAATCTGGTCGAGGTAAGGGTTTGAAAGACTTTGTCAAGTCAATAGATGGCTTTAAAGTCTTCAAAGGCATACGATTCCCCTATGGCGCAGAGGGCATTGAAGTCGATGGCTTTAAATGCTTCGCTGCTTTTAATTTGATTACATGCCTCGATGGCTCAGGCCCAGTATATGACGGTTTCGACAACTTTAATGAAAGCTTCGAGAACGGAGATGAAGGCCTGAGTCCTTATCCTCCGGGGAGGAAGTTGATGGCTATATCTTGTGTGTTGAAGAAGACTCCTTTCGACTTATGCAGAGGAGTCTCTCTTTCCGGGCTGTTCGGGGTGCGGGGAGGAGACACACAAGACTTCCTACTGGTCTTTTTAGACGCTGAGGGGTGGCTTCATTTTCCTGACTCTTTGAGAGAGACCATGACGAGTGTTGCAATCTCGATCGTCTTCAATGTTTTTGGCGCTTTTTTTCGTGGGATACATCCCTTGAGTCGGAGGACCATTTTCTCTTGGACAGGGATTTCGGGGAGGGCTTACCTGCCTGAAGCGTCAACTTCCTTTCCCGAAACACCTTGACTGTCATGGATTCACACAAACCACAGTCATCCACCTTGTAGCCTATCCCCAAAAACCACACACAGACACGTGCATGTCCGTTATGGACATTTTCGCTCCACAGTCTGTACACCGTTTAATTCCTGCTCTTCGGTTTTGAGGACATGTCAAGTAAATCTCGAATTTTGAAGTAAAACACAGAAATTTCACGGAGGCGATTGCTCAGAAGCATGCGGAAAAAACAGAACTGACGTAACGGTCACTGCGAGTGTTTCATATACCAGGGTCAACGTCACAGCGAGGAACGCAACGGAGGCCGTCGAGGGCCATGACTCGCCGCAGCACGACGTTCAACTTTATGCAAAAACAAAAAAGCAAGCTGCAAGCAGACTTTGATATATCAAAGATGAGGAATACATGGGAGGACACAATCCATTCAAAAAACATTTTTACCACTGTGTCTTTTCTTATTCAGATTCCTCTACTTACATGCTAGTGAGCCTACACCCTACCAATTGGCTGACAGCACCATTCCTCAACTTCCCTTGTTAGGGGGCAGATGTGGGACTAAAGTTAACTGCAAAGGTAATGGTCTTGTTCTACCTTCATGCTTTTGAGTGCTGCAGGGACATTCTCCACAACGATCAATACGAAGCCAGTTAGCAGCTACATGACAAAAGGCTCATTAGGCCTGCTTGAGGCAGGCAACTAAGTGTTTGCCTCCACGAAAGCATGGATTTGACAAACAATATTAAAGAGGATCCAGTTTTAGGTGCAAAGAAATACACTACAAATGTTCCAAGTTCTGTCTCTACCCAATACCTATTAACAACCATTCTTCAACTTACATTCTTAATGCTCCTAACTGCTTTCTGTCCTTTGAAAAATTACTTGCGAGAAGGGCTTGGGTCACCAAGCAGGCACCGTACCATGGAGAGGGTATTGGTCCCATGACAAATGGACACTATCAGAATAACACAAAGTGACGAACACTGGATCATCCAATCATGAGACTGTTCTCGAGTCGGGAAAACAGCGGAGCAGCGCTCCCCCCTGCACAGTAGAGGAACATGGCCATCTTGCAGAGATGCCTAGGGAACACGTAGCACATACGCCTGCCAGACACTGAAATCAGGGACACCAGCTGAAAGAGGGTCCTGACCATTCGCACCATGTCCACCCGCAAAGCACTAAAAACCAACAAACCATTTTGCCGGTCCAGAATCATGTGATTAGGGGTTGGGTGCAGGGGATGATGGTGGGTGCCTAGTCACAACAGCACTACTCACACAAAGTAAAGACCTTTAGAGGGAAATGGCCATACTCCATAATATGTCCCTTCTAGGGAGAAAAAGTAGGGAAAGGAAGGGGTTTGGTATGGCAACTTCACAAGAAGGGGAGGCCCTATCGACCACATAAAAGGGGCTAGGCCAGGCACGGAAGTCATTGAAGACAAGCTCATCTTTACTCCTCTTGTTTCCACACCAGAGTAGAGCTGCCAGCGAAAGAGGTCCTACTACCAGAAAAGACAGACTTGTAGAGGGATAGAACACATATTACCACTTGTTGACTATGAGGAGCCAGAGACTGCAGAGGCCTGACCCTACAAGGCCAAAGACTATTTAGGTACCTCAGCAATGTGCATCTCGGTCCTTTCAGAAGCCTTCCAAGTAATGATGTAGAACCATAGAAATGTGATGAGTTACAGATGTGCATACTCCAAGCTCCCATTTCATTTAAATGCAATTTCAGCAACTGCCACCAAATACAATTGTACTGAAAGGTTAAAAAGGAGCAATTATTGTTCTCTTATATAGAATGTGATTTCTAACTATGACTCTCACTTGATACAAGTCTGGGTGCACCAATGACATGCCGACTGATGTATAAACTATCAAAGCCCTGTAATGCTTCTATGAAGACCTGATCCCCCTAAACCAACACAGCACACAGCAACAAATTACACAATCAGGTACACAATGATAACTCACCCACAACTTCATTTGCAGCAGGAATCTCTTCTTCATCTAAATGTTCAAATGCAGTGACAAAATCATCTTCTATAGAAGACACTGATTGGTTGGTGTCGTCATCTTCTGGGTGTGAATTCTCAGGGTGCAACTTGTTCAGGGAGTGAAGATCTACTATGTATCTCACACTAGTGGTGTATTTGCTGAGTAGGTTGAATATAGAATCAATTTTGACCCTTGGGAATGTAGGTGATGTCCTCATCACACAAAGTATTCGAGAAAGGGGATTCTATAATGAAATGAAAACAATTGGTCACAACATTTGACTTGAAATAGGTTTAACAGATAGAGCTACAATTATTTGGCCCATATGGCCTGGTGGGGGGTTTTGGAATCTACATGAAGGCATAGTTGTAATAAACACATTGCATCACATGAAATATATACAGTTACAGAGTTATTGCATTAGGATTGGGTGCATCAAGCGCCGTTGGATGGTCTTCTTTCTGACTAGGAAAAAGTCCATAAACCCTAATTTCAATAGCCCATGCCCATTGTTGAAAATAAGAAACGTCCACATCCTGGTAATAAAGGCTGTGCTGATGAATTGTTCCAGCTAACATGTGGCATACAATGAGTAATGGCAAGAGGGAGGGACCATGTTGTACCAGAATAGTTTCCTGCTGGTGGAGAGACAATTCCCCATTTTAAACTTTTGGAAACAATTTCTTCATAAGAGGGTCAATCATATGTGCACTTTATACTAGTCTGCAAATCATTCGCAAAATGTGATCAATAGTGTCAAATCAAGCAGACAAACCAAATAATGGAGGATCAGCCTTATATCTAGCATCAGGGCATGCATTAGGAACTCTCCTTTAGCACATCAGCAGCAGTCGTACAGGTGGAGGCAGGTGGATTCCCAAAACCTCTAAGGTCAAAACCTCCTTGCTGCTTGACAATTCAAGGGCTGAGAGAGCGACTGCTGAAAATTCAAAGTCCAAAATTTCAGGTTTCGGTTGAGGTGGAAGCTGTTCAGCTGCAAACAAATAGTTTTAGATGGTTATGACTCTTTAAAGATACGCTGCACCATGCCTTAAATATGTGTCTGGTAGTAGAGGCCATTAAAAAAGAAAATTGTTGATTCCTATTCTCTTAATTGCTGCTCTCCCCATTCCTTCACAACCTAGTTGGATTTGCCAGCACCACCAGGCATGCTCAGAAACATTTCTGAAATATTTGCTGTCTCTAAGGCTTTGAGAAAGGAAGGGGCTGTACGTGTAATCTGCAGACCTATGCCCCTAAAAATAAAGTATCACAAACATCTCCCCTTGCTTCATAGCTTATTTCCTCTGCACCCTGTAGTGGCGATTTCACAAAGAGCCTTGGGATTCTGCCCTCCTACCCATTAGACTGCCACTACGATCTTGAACTCTGCACATGTACACTAATGCACAGTTCTGTGCACCTCTGCAACACATGTAGGGTGAGATTTGACAGCTGGGAGTAAGTTGCATCTTATTGCTGGCTCAGAGATTCTGAATCCAGCAGCTCCCAAGAAAACTCATCAGCCTTCCCAGCCCTACGAAGACTTAGAGCGGAGAGACTGGAGAGTGCGAGTGTGCCCCAATGACCTATGAGCTGCTGATGGTTATGCTGAACTGACCTGGGCTTTGCTTCCAACAAATCTGCGATTGCGCAACGCATTCCTGCAGAACTGCAAAGCAGCCATTACAGTAAATGACTTTGAGTACATTTTTGTAACAGTGAAAGAGAGAGAACGAGATACTGCACCAAACTGGACACCAAGATACAATGGAGAAACATCTCTCGCACTACCTGCTCAAATTGGCGTTTGTTACCACATCTTGTGACGATAGTGATTAGGGTGTGTGGGTTTTATTTCAAAATAGAACTTTTTATGGGACAAATTGTGATTTCAGCAGCTTCACATAGTGGATGGATTCAGAACGGGCTATACAGTTGTTTGCTCTTCGCCCCGTTTTTCCACGAAAGGTTTGGTTCTACCAATATTACTGTAGTGTAAATGTGTGTGTGATTATTCAAATAGGGTATAGGTGCTGGAGTGAGTGTGTGTGTGTGGGAGTCTGAGAAGTCTTGGGAGAAGAAGGTTCTTGAAAGATCCATAGAGGCATGGAGGAGAGAGGAGAGATGTGGCTGGTGGAGGCGCTCTGCACGCAACTTATTTGAAGTATTAATCCTCGATAAAAGTTCCTGAAAAAGCTGCACCTGGCTCTGGATCCTTATTCCACTGGTGACGAGTGAACCGGTCAGCGCCCCCACCCAGGTGTGACATCAGAGCATAGCATCTGCTACGCGCGTCTTTGAAGCAGCGAGATTTGTGGAACCTTGCTGATCATGTACCACCCTGTGTACCACCTTATCCCAAAGGTGGGTCAATTCCCTGTGTCGCTGGGGGTATCGGAAAGGGGGCGCTCTGAGAGCACTCGCTTCCAGCACGCATTAAAGAAAAGGACTGTGCGACATACAGACTTTTAGCACGTCGCATTGGAGCATTGCCAAGCAACACAAAGAACGCGCAAGTGACATCTGGCAGGTCGCTGTGAAGCGTTGCCAAGCAATGTGAAGAAGCGTTGGATGCGCTAAGTGTTCCCACGGAAAAATAGTATTTAAAAGGAAATAAGGAGTGCTGCTAGCAAATTGATGTGTCCGCAGAAAGAAAAAAGGGGGAAAGCAACAAGGAAGTGCCGATAAAGAATAGCACGTACATTCCAATACATTTTATTCACCATTGTTAACAAATTCACCTCTTTGTTCAGCAAGAGAAGTGATGTGTACAAAATGCAAGTTGTGGGGTCATTTTGCTAGCTGCTGTAAATATTTCCAATGAAATCCAGGATTCCTAAAAGAAATATAAAATTTGTAGAAGGATATTGTAATGATTAACAGGACCTCGTCACTTCTCCCCAGATGGAAGGCCTTCCCTGTGAGTTTAGGGAGGCGAGACCGCTACGCACCATTCCCCCTATTGGTGGCAGTATATGGGACCTCACAGGGTGAGACTTCCCTCTTGAGAACAAGGACTCGCATTCCGCCAAGGAGTTCCCTAAAACTTTCTATGAAAAATCCAAAATACCATCAGGACTTCCTGGGAACCATCCAACACAAGTCACTGTTTGTTATTGACCTTGAATTAGTGTGTTTGAAATAAAGCAAAACACATGGCTTATTCAAAAGCTAAGATGGCCGCCGGCCGTGTAGGTAAAACGCGTGATGTCATCGCGCAACGCAACGCATGACGTCATTGCGTTGCGTGGCGTGATGACGTCACGCGTAGCGGGCCCGCGAGTATAAATAAGAGGATTCAAATCACTCTCACAGTAGCACGGACTGAGAAGGATTGAAGGCAATCACACCGGGATAAATAAGGTGAGGAGAGCAGACAAAGGGATACTTTATGACACCAAAACTATAGGGATTATTTAAACTTAACCTAAGCTTAAAACTCTATTTATTTTACTTCTGATTTTCACAGAAATCCCATATATTTTTCATCTGGAAGATAAGAAAGGATAAATGTTGTGCTATAAATGAAAGAAATAACTTTAAAAAAAGGGATTTAAAAATTGAGAATATTACCGAATTCGAAAAAATTGGTGAGTATGCTAAATGAATATATTAATTGGTGGTTTGCCTCTACCACCCAAATTGTTGTACATAAACAGTGCATTTGGGTTTATATAGTGAAGCAAAAAAACGTTTTTCTTGTTTTATATTAGAAAACTCTCCTGATGAACCACGTGTGTTAAACGTGGAGAAACACATGTTGAGAGACAAAAAGGATATGGTTATTTGAAGAAGAAACTTTATGTTGGAAAGAAAATAATAAACAAAGATGTGCATAACCATCCAAAGATGTATTTTTGTATGATTTAAAAGTTCAGAAAAGGAATACCGGAAGCGCACTCCAAGGAAGTGTGCAGTTAAAAAGCACTGTTTGTTATTGTAACTTCACAGAAATAATTCAACTGAATAACCAAAATACTGAGAAGAAGAACGCGCAAAACATGAAGAGTAATCAGTGGTTGAAAGCCAACCATACTGGGACGAAGAAGATGGAGCGAGTAATGAGGAATACGCAAGGAGGAGATACAAAGCACTATAGGTCTACGCTGGGGAGGACCCACCACTCCAACATAAAAAGAAAAGGACTAACGTATGTTGTTGGTAGAACCCGGGACATTCGAACCTGGAGAGAGTGAGAAGCCAGGAGAAACCGGGAGGCCTCGGTCGAGAGGGCGCTTGCAACCAACGAGGGAGAGAGAGAGACACATAGAGCATGAAGGAAGCCGAACCGTGTCTTTGTGAGACAGCTCCAGGCAGTGGAGTGACCCAGAGGAGGTGGACTGTCTGGTCCTTGAACAACGCTAAGACCGTAGGAGAAAGGTCTCTGTGGAACCGCACAGAAAAGAAGGAAGAAAGGAATGCAGCAAGTGTTTGGCATGGCAGAACGAACCCGACCCCAGAGGAAGAACTGGTGATGCCAACCCAGCCAAGAGGAGGTAATGGGAATGGCAGGAGACCCGGGAGGGGAGAAGGGCAGGAAGAATATATGAAGTTATATGAAGATGTCAAAATGTCGGGCGCGATGCAGAACGAAAATGAGGCTGAGACGCCTCCACGTTACTAAGCAACGTGTATTTGTCTTTCTATTTAAATCCAAACTTCCGCCGGCAGCCATCCAAAGGCCTCTTAAGGCACCTGGATCTTGTTTGCCCCTCATCTGTGACCCCGCTCGTGGAGAGGGCAGGAGCCCCCACACTCACCAAGAAGGAGGACCCTAAAAAGCTGAATTGCGAGGAGCGCGCCACATCAGAGAGGGAACCTGCCTCCCTGCACCCACAGACACCAGCTGCTGCCAAATCATGCCCTGCCTGGGCACCCCATCGCCTCCCTGACATCCAAGGGCCATAAAATCAGCCTGTAAACTGCACGCACCGACATCCCACATATTCAAAATGTCAGGCGCGATGCGGAACGAAAACGAGGCTGAGACGCCTCCACGTTGCTAAGCAATGTGTATTTGTATTTCTATTTAAATACAAACTTCTAGCCGGCGGCCATCCAAAGGCCTCTTAAGGCCACTGGATCCTGTTTGCCCCTGTTTGCGCATGGTTGCACTTCCCGATCCCCCCAAACACCTCACTGTTCCCAATCTCAACAGGCCGCTGCCAAAAACAAAGAGCAAAGACTATCCGGTTACATTTCATCATGTTCAACAGCCAACAGGATATTGCTGTAAGTAATTGCCTACCATGCTTACTTAGCATTTATACATGGTACCCCCACCTCATATTGCGTCTAAACCACCATGCCCTCAATTATCTGGCTCCTATGACAACGCAGCAACCCACTGTCTCAATTGATTTATTTGAGCTGAACGGGCCTGCTGCTGCCCATGGCTCCCTGTGAAATCTCTGACTATTTTGCACTAGCCTGCTGCTGCCATTGTACCTCAGCAGCCAAGCAGTAACCTTATATACCCAAAGGCACCTGTAACCATGCAACCACCTGGACCACCATTATCGACATAGTCCACTTGCGCCTTGCGAATTGACTGTCATCTGGCCCACTTGTGCCTCATATATGATTTTTGCATTTAGCCCATTTATGCCTTATACCTGACTTTGGTATCTAGCCCATTTGGTACCTTATGCTTGATTTTTGCATTTAGCCCATTTGTGCTTTATACTTTATTTTTGCATTTAGCCCATTTGAGCCTTATACTTTTTGCATTTAGCCCATTTGTACCTTATACTTGATTTGCGCATCTAGCCCATTTGTGCCTTATACTTGATTTCTGCATTTAGCCCATTTGTGCCTTATACCTGACTTTGGTATCTAGCCCATTTGTACCTTATACTTGCTTTTTGCATCTAGCCCACTTGTGCATGTAAGCACATGCTTATAAGCCCTACAATTCTATACCAATACACCATGAGCATCTTAACACTCTGCCTTTGGTCCATCACTCACCTACTGCTCCTACCCTGCCCTACCTCAGGCACTATCTTCCACCTCACTACCAAGACTCTCCAACATAACCCCACCCACATAGCCTCCTTCCACTGCACCACCATGGAGCAAGTCAATCTCACCAATTGACCCAACACTGAACTTACTAACGAAACACTAAGCTTACCCTGTCGTCCACCTACCAGAAACTCCAGACTGAGAGCCAGACTCACGAGACTACATGAGCCACTGACTAGATCCCTACCTGTCACCAACAAAAGAACCATCACACAACACAGTACTAATCGTACAACTAGGTCACCGCCAACCTCCTCTATCAAAACCAATCAAACTAAAACCACCACCGCAGCCCTTCCACTCAAAGGCGGATTAATAAAGACCAGATCCCTAACAGCGTATGCTATCGACATCTGTGAACTCAAACTAGCTAATGAGTTAGACTTCCTCGCCATTACAGAGACCTGGTTGCACGAGGCAGCTGGACCCCTACTATCCCTAGCAATCCCAGAAGGAGACACCATCCTGAGACAAGATAGAAATAACATGCAAGGTGGTGGCGTTGCCATCATTGCCAAAATCAGCCTCAACATGAGAACTACCTCTATTCCAGACTTAAACTCCTGCGAGGTATGCTCTATCAAACTCCAACTTCATAACTCCCAGACCCTTACTATCCGCCTCATTTATAGGCCTCCCGGCACCATGGGTACTTTTGAAGAAGACATTAACTGTCTACTATCTACCAATCTCAAAACCTCCACTCAACTCTTGATTTTTGGAGACTTCAATCTAGGTTATATTGACCCCCCTCAGACAAACAGGCCACTAATGTGTCTAACATCCTCACTGAACTAGGATTTACCTAAAAAATTACGGAACCTACCCATAATAAAGGTAGAACCCTGGACTGGATGGCGGAATACAACTGCTCCGCTTCCATTACATCCATCTCCCCACAACTTTTGACAGACCACCACTTAATAACCTATGACTTATTAACCACTAGGCCAACTCCTACAGCCCACTTGGCACCCTCATGCCCTACTAGGAACAAAAATAATATCACCAAGGATGAAGTTATTCCTGCCATCCTAACCACCCTCAACCAACTAAATGAGCACTCCGCCCCAAAGATGCTTGTAGAAGAATATAACAAAATCATACAAATCACTCTTGACAACATCGCCCCTCTAAAATACAGACCAAGTAAACCCAAAGCCCACCTCAACAAATGGTTCACCCCCCGAGCTGAAAGATCTCTTTCAACTCAAACGAAGTTGCAAATCCACTTGGAGACTTACCCCAACAGATGATCATAAAAACAAACTTATAGAAATCGCCTCACAATACAAGAAGGAAATTATCTTGGCCAAACGTAACTCATATAACAAACAGATCTCCTCAGCCAACTCAAGTATCAGGGAACTTTTTGCTATCTTAAAAGAACTAGAGTCGCCTACTCCCATCCCAGATGTATGCATAAAAGATAAAGCCTGGTGCACAGAAATACAACAAGCTCTAGCCAACAAAGTTACCATGCTCCAAAATAAAATATCGGTCACGAAAGCAGCCCTTAATCAACCACCCATAACCAACACCAACCCCACCCCCCCATAGAACAAAACGTTACCACCCATTTTAGATTCACAAAAACACCCAACGAGAAGTGGAGAAAGTCATCCTCTCTCTCTCATCCTCTCTCTCAAGCCCTCCAACTGCCAAGGTGACTTGTGCCCCACACAACTTATAAAATATGCCGCAAGAGAACGCTCTCCCTTCATAACTAAACTTGTAAATGCCTCCTTCACATCAGGCACTGTGCCATCCAACTTGAAACAATCATGGGTACTGCCATTGCTAAAAAAACAATCCTTAGACCTCCTCATTCCTACCAACTACCGTCCCATCACGACAGTCCCCTTTCTATTAAAAATATTAGACAAGATTTCCTATACACAAACCCAACAATTCCTAGAATGTCACAAGCTCTTAGGTGTAAAACAGTCAGGATTCCGTCCACAACATGGAACCGAGACCGCTCTCCTTGATCTGAAAGCCCAAATTGATGAGCTAAGAGACAAAGGCCAATTAGCCCTTCTCCTACTTCTGGATCTCTCGGACGCATTCGACCTTGTAGACCACAAAGTCCTTTGCAACCACCTCTATTCCACGGCACACTTCTCCAAAGAAGCCATTACCTGGGTTGAATACTTTCTCAGAGAAAGGACCATGAGGGTGTTTTCCCCCACAGATGCAGCTGACCCAATCCCCGTCTCATGCGGCGTGCCCCAGTGTTCCTGTGTATCCCCAACATATTTACTAAGCCCCTCTTTGATGGTCTGGACCTTCTTGGTATCACCTACACTAACTATGCACATGATACCCAGATTCTCCCCCGCTTTCAGGTGATTATAGTGAGGATTTGGCCTTGGTAAATAGGGTGTATCTCATCATCCAGGCATGGATGGCCACTCATGGTCTATGCCTGAATGATGATAAAACAGAGTTAATCATTCTGGGCAACCACTCTAATCTAAAAAAACTAGGACAGAACTACTCTGCCTTTGAGATTGATGGGAACACTATTAAGGTAGCTAGGGAGGTGAAGACTCTTGGCTTCCACCTAGATGCTACCCTCTCCTTCAACAAACAGGTGAACTCATTGGCGTTGGCCACAGCTTACACATGTAAGTTTACCAGAGCAGGCAAACACTTTATCTATAATGACAATTGCATGATTCTAGCTAGAGCTCTTGCTCTATCTAGACTCGATTACTGCAACGCCCTATATATCGGGGCCAACAAACATATCATACACAGAATTCAAATTCTACAAAACAACGCCCTGAGAGCTGTCCTTGGTATCCCTAGACGAGCACACATCTCTAAGATAAGGCGTAATAACAACTGGTTGTCTACCCAAGATAAAATACTCCTGAAAGTAGCTTCTCTTACTCACAAAGCCCTCAACAACATGGCTCCTCCCTACCTCTCTGACAAATTTGTAGAAAGAAGATCCTCCAGACCCGCAAGAATCTCCAATGCCAACACACTTATCATTCCTAGATTTATACTCACCAAGGCTGGAGGTGCCAGCTTCACCGGGCAGCCCAGGTATGGAACTCACTACCCCACACTATACGCGAGGAGAAATCATACTCTAAATTCAGATACAATTACATTAACCATCTGAAACAACAGGTCTGCTAGCTAGCAATACTTATCCCCCACTACCCTGATGATATACCTCCTGCAAACTGTTTATTATCTTGTATATAATTCACTGTACTAGTGATACAAACTGTATATATTGTTAACTAATTATATGTGTAACTATGTAACCTATGTAAGCTTTGCATATCCTGTACTGCTGCGCCCTATTACCCTCCGGTCTGGTGCGCATTATAAATTAATAAAACAAACAAACAAACGAGTACCAATGGACTGCTCCTATTCCTCCCAGTGGTCGTGACTACCTCAAAGGAAGTGAAGAGTACAACCATGTAGTTGTGAATACAGTACAGTGGTTATAAAAAAAAAAGTTAAACCGGAGAACATAAAACAACTCAGGAAGTCCAACAAGGGTGAATATCACAAAGGTGGTAAAGGACATTGTGAAGCTCAACTCCGTCAATCTAAAAAGAGGTTGATAAATCAACCTAGTGTGGAAAATTATAAAAAGACGCTGCAAGAATCCCAAAGGAACAATTGCTGAGACCCTATCTTGTAAAACCGGAAAACAATATTTAAGAACAGAAAGTGGAAGCCCAGCAGGTTGAAGAATCCCCTAGAGGAACTAAAGGAACTGGTTCATATAATCTGAAGAAAGTATGTGAAGATAGACCAGTAAGATTTGAGAAGCCTGACCAGCAGAAGGGAGCCATTCTCCCGAGCCCCTCTATCTTTCTTTTGTCAATTGAATAGTGGTAGAGTCAGAATAGGGTAGCTTTTTGACATAGGACGGACTATTGGTTTGGACTACATTCCCGACAATGAGCACCATAGTTAAATTTGTGTTAGGTAGGCAAACCCCTTATTCTTAGGGATAGATAGGCCGTTTTCCTTTTATTTAAATAAAACCTTGTAATAATTATGTCTGCTTACCACAATATATATGTACGTAATCAGAAGACGAAGATAGTATGCATGTAGAAGTAGTTACAGTAAACATGATGGAATGTGAGGTGGATGATGATGATTGTGAAAGCCCCATGACAAGTGTTTTAGTAAATGGAAAGACATTATGGATAATGGTGGACTCTGGTGCTAAAGTGACATTGATAGAGAGAAACGTATTCTATTAGGAATTGGAAGGGAAAGTGGAAAATTCGACTCCCAAAGACATCAAAACAGGAAGTTATAATATGGACAGCATCAAGCTCTTAAGACATTTCATAGGAAATTTTGAATTCAAAAGGCAGAAAGACTTTCGGAGAGGTATTTGTAACGAATTTAAGGATAGGGAGAACAAAAACATTTACAGAGAGGGAGTTCGGTGGATGCACTCCATGCGCCAGTATTCTCAGAAATAATTGGAAGACAGAGGAATGGCACATCAAATTATTTAGAAAGAAGGAAGTGTTCCCGTAGCATCCAAAGCTCAACCAGTACCCTTGACTTTGAGAGAAAGTGTAAAAGCAGAGTTAAAAAATGGTAGGATGGAGGAATAATAGAGGGAGCAAGTGCTATACAGTGGGTGTTGTCCACTGTTATGGCAAATAAGTCGAATGGAAGCATCAGGTTGTGGGTAGACCTCAGGCAACTGAATAAGTGTGTGGTGGTAGAAAGGCATCCTCTAACGAAAATGGGGAGATGCTGAGCATGATTGCTAAGGGGAAATTATTTTCAAAATTATATTTTTCACCCACGTATTACCCGATTGCTCTGTAGCCAGAGTCACAGAAATGCATATGCTTCATAACCCATGAAGGAGTAATTCTGTTTTGCAGAATGCCGTTTTCACTTGTGTCAGCCTCATCAGTTTTTCAAAAGGCAATGCATAGATTATTTGGTGATATGCGGAATGCACTATGTTTTCAGGATGATATACTGGTTTATAGGGGAGTCTACTGAGGAGGAACACAATGACAATTTAAAATTGGTTTTACAGTACCAGAAAACAGGTTGTTGAGCACTTGGGGCATGAGGTGTTGCAAGGAGGTGTCCATCCAAAAGGGGAGTCAAATGCATTAAGAAAATGAAAACACCAGAAAGTAAGGCGGCACTGCGTTCCTTTCTGGGTATGGTACAATTCTATCAAATGTTTGTGAAAAATGTTGCAGGAAAAGTTGTGGAAATGGGAAAGTTGAGTAAAGAGGTGGAATTTGAATGGAATTGGCAGTGTGAGAGCGAATTCCACAAGATGGAGGATATAGACTTGGCAATTCCTTTAGCTCAATTTGACACACGGATGAAATCTATTATTACGGTTGATGCAAGTGATGTAGGACTAGGTGCAGTGCAGTCTCAAGTGTGAGGATGGAGAAGAACAGGTAATTCTATATGCATTGCGTGTACTAAAGGGCCCAGAAAAAAGATAATCAGTAATTGAAAAGGAAGCGTTAGCATGTCATTGGGCGGTGGAGAAGTTTAGAATGTTTGTATGGGGTTCTGACTTTGAAGGTGATATTTGAGTCAAAGGGGCTACATAAGGTATCTATAAGATTGACAGGATGGCCTGAAGCAGCTTGGACCCTCATTGTCTGCCCTAAGAAAGCTGTGCTGATCTGGAGCACTCCCGGGGCAGCTCCAACACCTCTCCTTCCCCCTGCCCGCTTCCTGGGGCGCCCCAGCCCGCACTTGCATCCCCCTTCTCTGCCCCATCCCACGGAGCGGGGAACAACACCACAACCCCATCCCTCACCGGAGATACCATAGTCTCCCTCTCTTCCTCATCCAGTACTAGGAGGTCACAACCTACTCAAACATCTACACTAATCGGACTCGAGCCGTGGCACTGGAGCCCCCACTCCAACGAATTGCAGGATCACAAAGCTCTGGCCCCAACCAAAGGCCTCCCGAACCGGACGCCAACGGGAAACCTCAACACCATCCACCCCCCCCCTCCAAACCATCAGTATGGCTAAACAATCAAAAGCTGGGAAGAACTAGGATATCGCCACCTTGTTCAGGTTGATAGATAAAGGACAGAAGCCCAACCCCTCCAAGCTTACCCCGCAGAAACCCCAAATAGAAGGAGAAGCCGTTGCCACTAAAGGGGACATATTGGCTTTCATGGCTGATATCAAATCTGAATTTAGATCCTGCATGACGGAACTCACCACTAAGCTACAACATAACGATCAAAGGGTGACTGAGATGGAGCAGAGACTGGGGGAGATCGATGTCCGCTCTCAGGACGATGCAACCACACTGGGGGAAATCCAACGCTCAATCAGTACCTTACAAGACAAACATGAAATCCTCGAATTTAAACAGAAAGATCTCGAAAATAGGGCCTGCCGCAATAACCTCTGGATCCGATGGATTCCGTCTTCCGTTCTGGACAAAAACCTGGCGGAATATGTTGGGGACTTTTTCCAATCTCTGCTCCCACAACTGGACAAAACCCAACTTCTGCTAGATCGCACCCAAAGGCTGCGCCCACGTCGGGGAGTGGACTTGGACCTCCCCCCAGATGTCATCACCAGGTTCTACTTCTTCACCACAAAGGAGGCCAACTCAGCAATCAGCCGTTCACGAAATGAACTCTCCTTCCAGGGCTCACCTCTCCAGACCTACCAAGACCTCTCACTCCTTACTCTCCAAAAGAGGAAATCACTCTGGCCTCTGACTCTCTTCCTCCAGGAGCACCAGGTCCGATACAGATGGCTATTTCCAACCTCCCTACAGTTCTCATACACTGGCACCCTATGGAGAATCAGCCACCTCGAAGATACTAACAAAATCATGCACTCATCCTCACTCAAAGAGACAGCCTCACCAAGCCCGGAGGCCACCAATGACTCTGAGGCTGCTTCCTCCCCAAAGCCCAGGCGGTCCTCATGGTCGAAGGTGCCGCAGAGCAATAGGAGGAAATGATAGGGTACGGGACCACACCCGACGGGTCTCCGCTTCACGCTCTCACCAACCGTCCAACTCTAGCTTAAGGGAAATCACTAACTCCAACCCAGTTTAAGAATATTTACAACCATTGCAGCGGGCCACACCCACAGCCCATGCCCATTTCCAAGGTACGGTCCACCTTTGAGTCCTTGGAATCCCATATTATTTCTACTAACTTGATTGGCCCGGTTGGCCAGGGGATTGGCCGAACCCACAATGTCGCCCCCCCGTCAGTTAAAGTTACGGCCTCCCTTTGGGGGCTACTGTTAAAACCTCAAGAGCAGGATGACATACTCTCAGCTCTCACTCGAGATGGCGGTTAATCCGTTCCCTTCCAACCTCTCACCCCCGGACGCTATAACAGGGAGGAACCCAGCCCAGGAACATCAAAACCTAAAATTTCTCTCCCTCAATGTCAATGGGCTGAACTCCCATGCCAAGCGGAAGTCTATCCTGCAAAAACTTCAAGACGAAGATGCAGCGGTGGCCCTGCTTCAGGAGACTCACCTAATACCGGCAGACTTTGGGCGACTCCGCTCCCGACTATACCCATTTCAGTTCTTTGCCTCAGGAAAGACTTAAACCCCCAGATCCTGGATTCTAAAACGATTTATAGCAATCAAATGCCTCTTGCTGGGAGACCTTTACACCTTTATTTCAGTATATGCCCCCAATTCTGGGCAAACAGTTTTTTACGACACGCTGGGCTCCTCCCTCTCACGCTTCATAGAAGGCCATGCTATAATTGGAGGTGACTTTAATGGAGTACCAGACCTACGAAAGATAAATCTCACCCCCCACCCCCAGAGATTTTACTCAGGCGCTCAGCCTCCTACGTCTATTTAGGTCCCTGGCGGTGGTGCACTCATGGCGGGTGCTTCACCCCTCCGAAAAAGACTACTCTTTCTATTCCTATGTTTACCGAACCGTCTCAAGGATTGACCTCCTACTGACATCCCCCCAGATGCTTGCCTACGCCAACAAAGTATCTATCGGCCCGAGGATCCTATCTGGTCATGCCACAGTAATCATGGAGATCCGGGCACACGTACCCAAGCCCAACTCTCCACGTAGATGGACTCTCTACGATCCAATCCTTAATAACATGTCGGTAAGAGACAGGACCGCAACAGCGATCAAGAATTTCTTCAGAGAAAACCCAGTCATAGACACCTCCCCAGCAAACAACTGGGACGCCCTGAAGGCAGTGATTAGGGGAGTCCTGATCGCACAAGGGGTGGCCTTCCACCGTAACAGGCGACAGACCCGGCTGGCCCTTGAGGAGGAACTTAAAGCAGCAGAGGACGCTCAAAAGGAAAAAGACGGGTACCCCAGGACACAGCGAGCTATCCGCACTGCCAGGAAAAAGCTAGAGGCCCACTAAGCCGAACACACCGCACAACTAATGGCCAAGGCCAAGCAATTCTATTATGCGAAGAATAAGGCGAACAAGCTGCTGGTAGCTAAACTGGTCAAAACAAAACGTGCCAACACCATCATCGGCCTGCGAGACCCACATTGAGTGATACAATATGCAGAACAGAAAAAACAACAGCTAGCATCTGACCACCTAGCCCAGGTAATGACAGCACCACCGCGGGACCAGTCTAAACAGAAGGAATACCCTCGGGGAGCGGCCCTGCCCCGACTGCCCAATTTGTCTAGAGACAGCCTGGAGGCGCCGATCACATGTGAGGAGGTTGAGGAAGCTATTAAATCCCGGGACCTGGGCCCAGACGGATTCTCCTCCAGGTTCTATAAAACATTCAAACCCCAGCTGGTCCCCCCTTTGGTGGCACTCTTCAACTCTTTTAGGGAGACGAAGTTGGTGACCCCCTCAATGCAGGAATCCACCACTGTCGTCCTACCCAAGCCAGGGAAGGACCCGAGGGACCCAGCCTCCTATAGGCCAATAGCCCTGCTGAATATAGACGCTAACCGATACTCCAAAATCCTCGCTAATAGCCTATCACGCATACTACCTGATATAATTCATCCCGATCAGGCAGGCTTTATCCTGAACAGAGCAGCAGGGAATAATGTACACAGAGCCCTCAACCTGGTAGACCTCGCCTGCCGAAACTCCCAAGGGTTGGTATTATTGGCCTTAGATGCCATCAAGGCATTTGACAGGGTGGACTGGTCGTTTATGAGCCTCACCCTGGAGGCCTTTGGGTTTGGGCTGTCGTTCCAGACTATGGTATTGGCCAACTATAAATCGCCAAAGACCTTACTGAGGATCAACGGCTCCCTTTCTGCCCCGATCCCCTTGACTTAAGGAACCAGACAGGGCTGCCCGCTTGTCACGATGCCCGCTCCCGGGGAGCCGGCTCAGGCCCTGCGTCCCCGAAAGCGGACATCAAGTCCCCGGGGAAGGTCCCAGCAACCCCTTATAGGGGCCCTTTGGACAGCGTCCTGGCGCCTATGGCGCCAGGCACATAGAAAACGTCAGTCCTGGCGCCATAGGCGCCAGGCTCATTATGAAAGTGTTTGGGTGCACTTACCTGATGCAGACCATGCTGCAGAACCCCGGCCTCCTTGAGGCCTGAAAGGAACTACTTTACCTGTGGGACTCATTTATCACCTGTGCGTGGTCGGGGAAGGATACATACCTGATTGGAGGAAGGACACATTCTAGGATCTTCTTCCAAGGCTATTTAAACCACACCCAATCAGCCACACGTGCTTCGCGTTGTTCTGCATCTAGCAGCTGGACGCTCACCGTGTCTGCTCCTGCATCTTGACTTCTGCCACACCTGCCAGCATCCTGAATGACCTGCAAAGGAAGGGAACAAGAGAACAGAAGAAGGAAAATGCCTCACCTGCTAAATCTGCATCCCAGAGACATTTCGCCAACAATCCTGAAAAGGAAGACTTTTATTTTTAAAAGCACATCGCATCGATCACTGCAGCGCCGCATTCTACTCACCTTTACAGGGCGCCTCCATGTTCAGCAGCGACCATCCGGATTCGCAGTCGCGCCCCCGCGCCTAGGGAGAAAAAGACAAGAACAAAGGTGAGAGAAAGAAGGGAAAAGGGAAGCTAAAACTCCATGTCAAGACTTACCTGTTGGGTCATTCCCTTTTCATTTCGGGTCCGCGCCGCATCCAGGCATTTTCGGACCCCGGCCCCTAAGGGGAAAAAGACAACAGCGTTAATGAGTGAATGAAAAGACATTACCAAAACACTCATTAAAGACCTACCTGATTTCCATAAGGATTTCACCGCTCACCTCGGATCGGTGCCTGTTCCCCGGCATTCCGTACCCCGGCCCCTATGGGGAAAAAGACATTAGCATTAGAACATTAATGCATGGACACAAGGGGAACCACTTATAGAAAAACTTACCTGGAAGCCAAGCAAGTTTGGTTCTCACCCATCCAAAAATCCAGTGACGTAACTGGATACCAACGCGCCCCTGCATCAGAAGCAGGATGGAGAGCTCGTCCTTCCAGACCCTAAGGTGAGACGCTACGGGGAAGCACAGAAGGGTTTTGAGGAGGGTGAGAGGGGTAAGTGGGAGGCCGATTGCATTACCCCGCAGACAGTTAACCCCCTATTCTCACCTACAGAAGGATACTTCTGCGAGTCAGACAAGCCAGATCTAAGGCCCGGTCCAGTCCGTCTTCCGAACCCTGCGCATCACCTTAGACGAGGTCACAGCAGCGCGAACCAGGCCAGCGCCCCCGTGGGAGTCAGGTGAGCGTTACACCGCTATCACCACTGCTCTTTGCACATATTATGGAACCCTTCGCCCAGAGGATCAGGCTGAATAACCATATCAAGGGGCCCCAGGTTGGTCCATCCCAGCACAAAATTGCCCTATACGCAGACGATTTGCTGGCTTCTCAGTTAACTTCACCAAGTCGGTGGCCTTGGGTGTCGGCCACTCCCCGGAAGAGCAGGAGGCGCTGGCCCGGATGTGTCCAATTCAGTGGAAGAGAAGGGCCATCCCTTACCTGGGAGTCCACATTCCAGCAAACCCGAAAGACACGTACCAGGCCAACTTTCCTCAGCTTTTTAAAGAACTAGAAGGGGATCTGAAGCGCTGGACGACCCAAGAAATCTCATTGATGGGACGCATACCAGCTTGCAAAATGAACTTACTCCCGAGATTCCTCTATGACTGTTCTTCCCTCCCAGTGGTTATCCCAGCACCTTTGCAAGCTACAGAGAAAAATGCTTAGGTTTATCTGGAGGGGCAAAAAAGCTAGGATCACCAAAAAAACATTGCTGGGCAGCGCAAGACTGGGCGGGCTGGGAGTTCCTGACCTACAATCCTACAGGGTCACAGCACAATTGGCACACATTCGTGCATGGCAGATAACCACAGACTGCCCCAGATGGGTGGTATTAGAGCAGTCACGGCTCCCGCTCCCTCTACGGTTTCTTCCGCATATTCCAGCTCCCCTCAGAGAACGATGGAAAGGACTTCTACTGGCGACTCAACATTCTCTGAATTCCTGGGAATGGGCCCTAAAAAAAAAGGGAGTCCTGAGAGGACCGAGTCCCCTATCACCAATCTTCCACAACCCAACCTTCTCACGCGGGACGAACCCCTGTAACTTCCAAAACTGGATAAAGGGAGGCCTCGAACCTTGGAACAGCTGTACGCGGGAAATCTTCCTCGCACATTTGAACAATGTAAGGAAATATTCTGACTTCAGGAAAGAGACAGAATTACATACACTCAGCTACGTCACTGGTGCTCCCATCCCCAAACCCTCTCCGGGTGGCCACCCGCCCCCTCGCCCCCTCGAACTAACACTAAAGGATATCCCAGCCCGTGGCAGAATTTCTACCATATACAGACGATTCCTGGGGGACTTCTTGGCCTCAAAAACCCAATGCATGGCCTAGTGGGAGGCTGACCTGGGACACCCGGTTGAAGACCAGACCTGGGTGGCTATCTGGACCCGAGCACATACCTCATCCACCTGTGTCACCAACAGGGAATGCGCATAGAAGATCCTGCTGCACTGGTACTACCCGCCCCTCAGGCTCCGCCATATGAACCCCCTGGTTGACTATGCTTGCTAGAGAGGGTGCGGCCAACCAGGCTCCTTTTTCCATATGTGGTGGACATGCCCAAAGATCCAACAATTCTGGAAGCTATGTTTAGCGACCATTGAGCAGATTACCCAGACCGCTCTCCCGCTGGAGCCCGAGCCCATACTGTTGCCAGTCCTCCCGAAACAGAGCGAAACTGTTGCCTCATTGCCTCCTAGCGGGGAAAATAGTCTTCGCCCGCTGCTGGAAAGCCCCTGACGGCCCCTTTACATCCCAATGGTGGGGGAAGCTATGGAACATATTGATTGCTGAGAAGGTAACAGCGGCAAGGGCTGGAGTCCTCCACCGCTTTCAGAATATTTGGGCCCAGTGCTGGAATATGACCAGAAGTTTCGCTCACTGACCTACATGCTCAACAGTACCCGGTGGGCCCTGAAAGACCAAGAGACTCCCTGAAGGAGGAGCATAGCAGGAGGAGCCACAAAATAGATGACCCAATGGAGAAGTCCCCGGACTGAGAATGAGGGGGAGCGGGTGAGGAGTTTGAGGGGATTGTTGAAAATGCTTTACATGTCTTGCTGACGCTGTATTGTTGTCACCCTGCCTTGGTTTAAAATAAACATATATTTTTTTAAAGATTGACAGGATGGGTAGCAAGGATGCAGTGTCATTTAGTGTGGAGGTAACTGCAGGGAAAGAATGATTTTGCTGATTTTCACGTTTGGAGGCAAGGGGGAAATCGGGGAGGAGGAGTGGTGCAAGCAGATATTCTTAACTCATGATGGAGTTATAGGTAAGGGAGAATGGATGGAACGGATAAAACAGGGTGTGGATATTGTCAGAGCGATGCAAGAGTTACAATCTGCATGGCGCCGTAAGGATAGGATGGCTGGAGATGTGAGGACTTATTGGAAAGTCTGAGATGAGTCGAGCATTGAAGATGAGATACTTCACCATTCTGGAAAAGTAGTCGAACCATTGGATCACAGGAATGATTGGTGGAGATGGCGCATGTAGGCCATGTCGGAATTTCCAAGGCAGAAGGGGTGTTGAAGGCAGATTATTGGTAGCCAGGTTCAGACAGGACATACAACGAAAGTTGGATGTGTGTTTCGAGTGTGAGAAGAGTGGTAAGAGGATTTGTGCATGTGCAAGGCCAATGATTTGTACTGAGGTTTCTCAGAATATATGGGAAGAGTTGGCGATCAATATTTTGGGTGCAGTTGATGTTGGTGATGGAGTGGAAAATGTGTTGTAGTTTTGATAGGTATGTTATCTCAGTGGGTGGAGATTAAGTTTATCCATGAGGAAAGAACGGGAACGATTGTGAAATTGTATTTGGAAGGGAAGGATATCCGGTGTCTCTTTTAACGGATAATGGTAAGCAGTTCTGTGGAAAAGTGATGAAAGAGTATTTCAGGATGAGTGAGGTGAAGCCAAGAGGACATCCTTGTACATCCTGAATATAATGGGGCAGAGGAAAGTGTTAATAGGAGTATAATGGAGGCTATAAGGATGGATGAAGGGTATGGGTGAGGGAGGAAGGAAAGATAAGAGGGCTGAAAATGTTAGCTCATGCTGTGACCGGTGAAGTACCGGTTGAAAACCAATGCAAAGTTTTAAAATGGACACCATTTAATTAGATTAAAAAATTAAAAAAAATAAACAGAACTGAATGAACCACTCAATGAAACTCTTAGGTGCTGGGGAGGTAAAACTATATAGAAACATAGGTAGGAACAGCAAATATAAAGCAAACGGTATCCAAAAAGTTAGAACAGTACAGATCTGTAATATATGTCATAATGAAATCCTTTCAACCTTGGCTGGTTCAATAGACGCCAGAGATTTTAAAGATGGTGTAAAAGCATGCCATTGCCATATTATTTCTAAATGAGTAACCTAGTGTTCTCATGATTATATTAACAGATTGATAAGATTGTCTCCTGATGAAGGGAACCTTGATTCCAGAATCGCATTGAGAATTTTTCATTTTGGAATAAATGTACATAATGAAAAAACATGTCAAGATTGAAGTTTGATATTCTTTGATACACTACCATGAATAAGTGGATTGAAAATGAAGTTAAATAAAATTGATTGATCCCAAGTTCCATAATTTACACTAAATGTCTGACTTTCATTGCAGTACAGAGGTGTGCAGGAGATGGGGGAATCCAAACGTTTTGGATACCATTTGCTGTATAGAAGTACCGTTTGAACTCATGAGAGGAAAGAAGGGAAGTTCTCGTGTTTGTCTGGCCTAGTTGGAGCGGGCTGAGGTGGATTTGGGAGAGGGGAGGAGAGTGTGTTTCTTGAGAGGGGAGGAGAGGGTGTGTATTACACAGAGAGAAGATGAAGGGGAGGAATTATGCAAGAAGGGGACTGAAAGAATTGGAGGTGAAGAAGGGTGATTTGGTAAGGGTAAAGAAGGGTCTTGTCAGAGAAGAAAAGGAGACGTGTTGTACAGCTATCCCATGCAACTGGAAAACATATGTGCAGGAGCAGAAGGGTTAATGGTGGCCAAGGGTGGAATTTTGGGAGAGTGGTGAAGGTACAAGGGCTGTGGGTGAAGTGAGGTTACATTACATAAAATAAAGAAGGGCAGCGTGGTGTAAATGTGTGTGTTTATTCAAACAGGGTATAGGCGAGTGTGTGTGAGTGTTCCAGAAATGTAGAGTGTTGGGAGAAGAAGGTTCTTGGAAGAACAGTTGATCGTGGAGGAGAGGGGAGAGATGTGGCTGTTGGGGGCACTCTCCACGCAACTTATTTGAAGTATTAATCCTCAATAAAAGTACCTGAAAAGTCTGCACCTGGCTCTGGATCCTTCTTACAATTACATAGATTTGCAACTAGAGTGAGCCATACCTCACCCTCACCTCTGACATTTCCTACCTACCGCACTTGCACCACATGACAATTAATGTTCTTTAATAAAAAATAAACCATGCAGCAAGTAAAACCAAACATGGCAGTCGAACACTGACTGCTGCAGGGATTTGGCTTGCGTCAAATAACATGTACGTAGCTAGGCGATCAGATGGCTGGTCAGCAGAACTGGCTTTTATTTAACAAACAACTTATTTTGGAAGTTGTAGTCTTCATTGCCTTCAAATGAGCCAATTGGTGTTAAGCACCAGACACCAATCACTAATGAAAATTAAGCCCAGTATTCTAGTGTTCTTCGGAAATGATGCCATGTGGCCGCCCATCATCAAGCCATGTGACCACCCTTGAAGATGACCCATGAGGCTCACTCCATTTCAATGCTATGTTCATCTTTGCAGCAGATTTAAAAATGGTTCTTATACAATAAATTGCTCCTCAGGCGACAGCAGTGCAAGACGGATATACAACATTAATATTAGATCCCACTGGAACCAAATTAGACAGAAGGCAAGGTGCCTAAAATGTAACCTGATATTTGAAAATTGCCAATTTTTCTAGTAAAACGGGAACCAATCCAACCAAACCTATGTGAGCCCTATATGTGAAGTCAACTCATCTCACCCAATCCAATATTTGTGAGCAGACCCCACTATACAAAATATCCTAAAGTGACAAGTAAGTTGCTGCAATTAGGTCTCATCAACAAAGACGAAAAGCAACATGGCAGGAATCTCATAGGACCCACCAGGCTACCTACACCAACTTCATACAATACACCTAAATCCAATCTCGCACACAAAATACACTGAACTAAAAATCCTATTTCCATTCTTCTTTACGTTAGATTCTTACTCATCACCCTATCAATTCATTTCTGCATACCCTCTGGAGAGTATTAAATCCTGCTGGTTCGCCACCTTCGTAGAGGCCCCCATATTCTATCCTCAAGGATAACCTGTGGCAGCCCGACACCTCAACACCACAACTTTCAGAATACACCACTGTGGAGCACACCAGCACATGGACTGAAATACAGAAACAAGCAGTGGGGGGCTCGCCAACTATGTACACCCAAGCTCCTAACACGGGACACGCTGTACCCAGCAGAAGAGACTGCAGAGCACCACAAAGCTGCCAAACAATGTAGAGAATTCCAAGACAGTGCAGAATGCCCCAGACACACATGAAAGCTTGCAGTTCCTGGTAAAACCTAATAGAGACATGTTCAGAAAGATTTTCTTTTTGCACCTTTCCCTCTATAGACATCTATGCAAACATTGCTGTTGTTTTGAACCAGACCTGACTTTTGGAGAAAAGTGAAGCCTTTTTGTTTCAATTACCTTGCTTAGCTCATCTGTTTTCAGTCCCTTTGGCTCTCAGTGCAGAGGGACTATGCCCCCATTATGAAATTCCTTGTTTGCTTTACACTGCATACATCACCTTACCATGAAGTGCGGTAGGAATATGATGTATCTCTTTCTCTTTTGTTTTTAGTACCTTTATGGTTGTTACTTGCATGATGCAACTAGGACAAGCTGCTGGCCGTGATATTTTTTCGACCGTGTTTTATTACATTCCTGAGTGCACTTTTGCATTTTACCGTATAATGCCTTTTGCACTACCAAACAATCTAAAATAGATTTTGTTTAATCCTTCGACATTTTAGACTTTGGACTTCTTCTAAACCTCCCAGCACCTGATTTGCCATACATATTGAACACTTTTCTGGAGAATGCCTTGGCATTCATAGGCAAAGTGGCAGTATATGTTTGTGGCCAGATGTTGGAGCTGGCTCTATCTAATCCCAGTCTATATCTTGGCCAAAGTGCGCTTGTTGCTGGGCAGATTGGTGGTCAGACGATTGGACAGCTTTTTCAGTCTGAATGGTGGAGAAACCCTTTTATTGGTGAGCTGGTGGGTGACTATAGCTCGAATTTGGGATAAAAGTAGGACTCCTACAGCCGTTCAGCAGATCGTTGTTGGAGCCAAGATCACTTTGAAGAGGGGCATCCTGCTGAAGACCCAGAACTCATGCAGCCAACCAGAATTGTCTAATTTGAGTGTTTTAGCGAAGCACTGCTCCTCTGCTGATCTCCAGAAGCCCTTCATCAATGTTCTACCCCTGGACCAGAGGAAACAATCAGCTGGCCCTGCCCCTGTGAGCCTTCGAAAGTGTCCCTGAATATACTGTGGACTGAGTAGCGCCCACCTGGGCTACCTTGCTGCATCTGTTGTTTTCCAGACTTCTGATTTGGAATACCACAGACCTTAGATTGGTGAAATAAGAGGCCTCCCCCCCATGCAGTTGCAACACTCACGCATGAACAAACTCCTCGCAGATCGTTTCCACCACCAGGGACGCCTTCCACAGTTTGATCATGATGGCCATCGGTGTCTCCTACTTGCACCGTGTCCGGATGGTCCTCCAAGGTCGTTGACAACATGGTTATCCCTTCTTTATCATGCCATGGTCATTCACCTGTCAAGTGCCAGGAACCATGTCGCCAAAGCTCGGAACCGTCGACTAGCTGGACCTAAAACCCAAAACTGAAAGTGGCCTCTGCAACAGTGACCCCTGGGCCTCCTCTAATGGAAGCAAGGCATGAAGTAATTGGGGCCAGAGGATTCAGGAACCTCAGAAGTGGCCCTTGACTAAATCAGATTACAGGGGGTGGTCACATACGTGTTCCTACCACACTATCTCAATAGGGTTTAATGGTCTGTGAGAAACATGAGGGCATCCTCACACAGACCTCCCTTGGATCCTCTTGTCAAGTGGCCAGGGAAAGGCCATCTAACCTCCTTCAAGGATATCCTAGACTGTCCCTTCACAATCCAGATATTAGTTTCACAATGTAAGAGCACAAGACAGTAGTCCAATCTTACTCAAAAGTGCATGATACCAGCTTGATGATACTGCATAATTCATTTGATAGGAATTATCTTTTTTTTTACCACAGCATTCTTCAGAACATAATGCCTTTGTGCCCAGGCATTGTATAAGTAGATTGCCACAGAGAAGACCAACAATTCTACTCTATTTCTTGTGTCTTCCTTCTCTGTCCCTCCGATTTCTCTCACTCCTATGTCTTGCCTCCACCTTTGTTGTTACTCATTCCACGGGAAAGGCATCACAGTGTGCACAGCACGCAGCGCAGACCGGATAAAAAGCTTGCTGTCCGCCCGTGCTAGGTGCGGCTTATTGAAGAAGATTATGGCACGGGCAGATGTGGCAAGCTGCAGCGCAGGAAGCTAGAGACAGGAGCCTTATGAGAGACCCGAGCCAGGTGGCGGTGATGGCGTTCTGCTTGGGGTGATTTCTCTGACTTACTCTACAGTGTCCAGGCTGCTTCACGGGGCTCCCGGATGTTCAGTTAAGTGTCTTAGTGCTTGTTAGGGAGAATTCTCTGTAAGGCTAATTTCCCAAACCTAGTGAGTCCCCCAGCAGCTTTGCTGGATTTTTGGGGTTTATTGTTTTCTCTCCTGCTAAGAGTGAGATTCTTTTGCTCCAACTCTTAGACATGATTTGAGGTGTTCCTTTCACTTTCCATGTGTTTTATGGGCTATGGGGTCTTTTACTCCATAGGGTCTCATGTGTTTTTTGTATGTGGGTTACACAGCACCCTCCGTGCCGTAACCCAGGGGTGACGTAGCGACCCCCCAACATAGACTCCATACCCTGGGACTGACTACTGTCTCCCAGGGCATGTAAAGTCACCATTGGCTTTGCTAGTCCCAAATTATGAACAGAAACCAGTACAAACCATCATATTGTGGACATACTGGTCGGGGCAATTCGATTGCCCCGGGGTCTGTTGTTCGAGGGGGCATGTCTCCGTCCCCCCTGATCGAGTTTTGGCTGGTGGCAGTGGATACTACTTTTTATATTCGACCGCAAATATATCTCTATGGGATTTTCCCATTGTTCGAGGCTACCAACTTTAATTATTTAATTCTTATAGCCTCGAACATACCGCCGCTTTATTTATTCTAAAATGGCGTTTGTGTTCTCTTCTGTGACTCCAACCAAAGTCGAGCCCTTTGTTCCACTTTTTGGCGGGCTTTTCAACAAAAGCCTCCAAAAGTGGTGCCACTCTGTCTGGGTACCACAGGGGGTGTGGGAGGGGGTTTAGGCACCCTGGACTGAGTTACCTTGGTAACTCAAGTCTCACTCTTGTGTGATTGGCCCAAGTGGTGAGCCGGCCGGCTCACCACTTAGCATGTTTGATTGACAGCTAGGCTGAGTGATTGGGGGTGTGCTGCATAAAAGCAGGGCTTTGGGGACTGGAACTTCAGACGTCGCCACTGGACCTAAAGAATCCGAGGAGGGAGAAGCTGAACCGACCTGCAACGACGACACCACCGGTGGAGCCCTGCTGAACCGTCTCACCACTTTTCCCTACGACAGATGAGATCTCCAGCTCGGAGAGTCTTCTTCCTTCGACTGGTGGGGATAACCAGTCTACCTTCTTTTTGCCCTCCTCTAGCATCTCGTGGCCGCCTTGCCTGTGCCAAGCACCCTGGCAACCGGGATACCACGTTTTCGCCACTACCGCGAACCGAAAGGATAGTACCTTTGTACCAGAGAACTCCGCGGCTGGTTTCTTCCCTGGCAGTGCAACGACCTTCATCTTTCCTCCACGATGAGATCTTCTCTTCCTCTGGACGACGCTGCGACTTGCACCCGCTGCCAGGAACAACTGCCCCCGCTGGAGGATCCTCTCCATTTAAGGTACCGTGTTCCGCCTGGCTTCCCTTGCAACCGATTGAACGGGGTGTATTAAATCCTCGTCTCTCGAACCTGGGTTAGCCTGGGACACCTTAGCTAACTTTTCTGAACTGAATTAAACCTTTTTTGAACTACCTCCACAAACTTCGAAGACTCTGTGTAACTGTCTGATCTTGGGCATCTTCCGCCTGGCTCCCTTGAAAGTGGGCTTGGCACCTAAACTTCCTTGCTCACTAGTAGACTGTGCCTTCCGAACTAGCTGTGGTTCTTTAAAAAGTGTTTTGTGTGTGTGCTTCCATAATTCTGCTTTTCCCTCCCTTTTTATTTAACTTGTTGGAGTGCCATCGAACGTTAAGCGCTCACCTCTGTCTGGAAATAAGTGGTGTTAACTAAGACTTGTCCAACAAGTAATCAGGGTGTACATATGATAATAGTGATTGTGTTTTGAACTTATCTTACCAATTTTGTGCTAGTGTGTTTTTAAGTGTGTGTTAAATAAATAATTATATACTTTTACACCCACGCTCTGGTCAGTGTTTGCTTGTGCTACTGTATTTCTGTACCTATTTTGTATGCTCCGTATACTGCCTAACTCTTCTTGAGGGAAGTCTGACTGCTCAGCCACAGCTACCAAGTGAATCTGTGTGGTACAGACTGCTACCAAGTGGGTTTACTGCCAAACACCTGTAGTCTTAAATCTTTTGCAGTGGTCCCTAAGGGAACTGCACAGGTTTCTGCCTAACAGTGCTACTTAAAAAAAAAATGATTTATTGAAGGATACAAGAGCAAAAACATTTTGGATCATTAACATATGCCATATCGACATTCACTCTTTACAGTCTATCTTACACTATATTTCAAGATTTCCCTACCTATTTCCCCCTCCCTCCCAACTCCCACCCACTAACCTTGCCTGCTTATCTCGTATACTGTAAACGCACTGTAAATCTAGCATTTAGAAGTACCCTGCTTCCACTTCAGGGTCAATTCTCCCCCATCTCTTCTACTTCATTAGTGTACAGCATTTGTAATAAGACATTCCATTCCTGGATACCCCCTGAGTCCTCCCCTTGGTCCCGCCACACCACCCTTCTCCAAGCCACTGATTCCACCTTCCCCCACCTTTGGAGATCTTTCCACCATTCCTCTATGTTCGGGCCCCTGGGCGATTTCCATGCCATAGCAATCCTTCGTTTGGCAAGGATGCAGGCCAGAACTTACTAACATGTTTTCGGCCTGGGTAACTAAAACCGGCCCAGTAGGCAAGCAGCCGGGGAAAGCGCTTCCAATTCCACCCCCCCCCTCTCTGTAGTCTATTCGCCACCTCCCTCCAGTATGACCTCGCCACTGGGCATGCCCAGAACATGTGCAGCATCCCTGCGTCTATCGCCTTGCAACTGGGGCAGCCCTGCGCCATTGCTCCCGGAAATTGCGAGATCCTCTGAGGTGTCATATATGCCCTGTGCGTCACTAGCAGTTGTATAAGCTGCAATCGCGCATTTCGTGACACTTTCTTGTGGTATCCCAATAACCCCCTCTGCCCCCCGTTGTGCTTCAGTGAAGGGTGCCCCTAAGTCCTCTTCCCATTTGCTCCTTACATCTAGAGGGGAGGCAGGCCCATTTGACAGTAGGAGCTTGTATATTCTCGATATGGCATGCCCTCCCTCTGCTACATCATATAGGACATCCACTATTGAATGTTTCTCCATTAACTCGCTGTATGCAGGCCACTGACATGTACGCGCTTTCTTGATAATGCTATATAGTAGGTATTGGCCAGTGTGGATACCCGTCTGTCTTGTCAGCTCTGTGAAGGGTATGTAAGCAGTATCTTGTAATAAGACCCCTAAGGTGGCCCCCCCAAAGACCTCCCAGTTCATGCCTACACTCATCCTTGCTTGAGTCAGGTGTGACACTACTGAGACCAAAGGAATCTGCGTCGGGATAGGGTCCTTTAGCCCCATCACTGCCATGGCCCAGTCCCACACCTTCACTCCCAAGGATACTAGGTGTGACCAACTTCCTCTACGAGGCTTCTTGAACCAGAGTAACTCTTTCAAATAATAACTCTGCCCAGTGGATTGCAACATCATTGTGTCCAGGTAGGGTCGTCTGCAAGCCAATCTACTACAAAATGTGGTTGCCCTGCTATATAGTACAGTTCAAAAAGTGGAACTCTGCTGCCCCCTTCTTCGTACGGCCTGTATAGAGTTGCTAGAGTTGCTAACGCTATCCTATCCCACTCATGCCGCCACAAAAAGCCCCTTCAGATACTCTCGAGGGTCTTAAATAAAGGTCTAGTTATGTAAAACGGGACGTTCACAAAAAAGTGTAGCAACCTGGGCAGTACCACCATCTTCAGCACAGCCGGTCTGCCCATCCTTGAGAGGGGTAATTTAGCCCAGAACTTCATAGAGCCCTTAACACCTTCTAAAGCATGTTGCTTGTTGCATTTGGGCTCCTCCTCAGGGTTGTGGTACACATTCACCCCTACATATCTGAACGTGCGCACTTTCCATTCCAGGGCAAGCACAGGTAGCTCATCCCGCTCCATCCCACGTAGTCCTGCTATCGGGAATAAAGCGGACTTATCCATGCTAATTGTGATCCCTGACAGTGTTGCAAAAAGCACCATAGCTTCTAGTATCAATTCCACATTATCCTGTAGGTTCTGGATGTATAAGAGTGTATCGTCAGCATATAGGGATACCAAATGTTTGGCACCATCAATCTCAAAACCTGCCTCCATGTATGCTGTTCTAAGGTACTGGGCAACTCGTTTCATGGCGAGAACATACAGCGCAGTGATCATGGACATCCTTGTCTCGTTCCCTTATCCAATTCCTATGCATCTGAAATGATCTTACTCGTCTTGACCCTTGCCATCCGCCTGATGTACACTAACTGAACCCACTTGATAAATGCTTGTCCAAAACCAAAGCTATGCAGTGTTGCGCCGATCCAGTCCCATTTCACTGAATCAAACGCTTTTACCGCGTCTAATGTGGCTTTGGCACATGGCGTCTCCTAAACTGCTGTCCTGTCCATTACATGATGTAATCTCCTCAACTTCCAGGCCATACTTCGGCCTTGAACGTAGCCTGTCTGGTCTGGTTACACTAGCTTGGGTATCACTGCTTTCATCCTAGTCGCCATTATGGACGTAAGAATCTCATTATCTTGGTTAAGCAGTGAGAGGGGCCTGTAAGAGCCACAATCTAACGGGGATTTGTGGGGCTTGAGGAGGGGCATGATAATGGATTCTCTAAGGCTAAGTGGAAGGGTCCCTACTTCGTAGGAATCATGCAATGTACTGAGCAAGTGAGGGCCAATTCGTTTGCATATTCTTTATAAAATTCACTAGGCAGTCCATCCGAGCCCAGTGTCTTTCCTGTTGACAACCCCCTAATTGTGCTTTTCATATCTTCTAAGATGATAGGCACCTCAAGACTGTCCTGTTCCTCCTGACTCGGTACCGGGAGCTCAATCTCATGGTACAATTGTTGGTATAATTCGCGAAACGTCTCATTAATTCCATTTTGGGTGTAGCATACTTCTCCCTGACTCGTGTGTATCGCGTGTATGGGGCACCGTTGTGCATCATTTTTATATAACCAAGCTAACAATCGGCCGGGCTTGTCTCCCTTCATGTGCTGTTTCTCTGTGTATTTAGCTAAACTATGATTGCCCAGTCTCTCCCAACTGTTCATACATTTCCTTTGTATTTCCCTCAATTTTACGTCCTTGTCTGGGTGCTGCTCACTAGTTTACACTAATTTCCTCAATTGTTCCTCCGCAGAGGACAATTCCTTATTTAAGGTTGCCTGGACGCTGCTGGATCTCACTATGGCGGCCCCTCTGATTACCACCTTCAACGCTTCCCAGAAGATTCTGGCACTGGGTACACTACTCAGATTATGCGAAACATATTCCTTAATGTTGTCTTTAATGCTGTCTCGAAAAAAGGGATCTTTTAACGATTGACTTCTAAGCCTCCACGTGGGTATCGGAGATCTGGGGGGTATGTATTGCCATTGCAAGCTAAGCGGTGCGTGATCCGATAATACTCCCTTTATACTCCGCCTGCGTGACGTGATGTGTTCATTTGCGCCCTACACAAAAAATTATCTATCCTAGTATATACTCTGTGTGGCGTTGAAAAGTGTGAATAGTGTCTGGATGACAAACTCTCCATGCATCTACTAAAGCAAAGGAATCAAGGAGAGGCTGTAATGCCCTTGCGGGCGGTGCTACTCTGGTATATCTAACATCTGATCCATCTAGCGTTGGGTTCAACGTACAATTAAAGTCTCCTCCCCGTATTACATATTACCATCCCGATACGAGCCCAATCAGGGATATAGGGTTTGGAAGAACTTGGCAGCACTATGGTTGGGGGCGTACATGTTTACCAAACATGCATCTACCTGTTCAAGGAAGCATTGTATGAGCACCATTCTGCCCTCATCGTCCGATTTAACATGAGTGACCTTGTAAGGTACGGAGGGCGCTATCCATATTAGGACTCTGCGGGCATAGGTGGAATATGTGGTACCAAATACTTGCCCTTTTTATCTACCTGCCAATAAAGCCTGTTTTTCAGCTGTAAGGTGCGTTTCATGGATCATAGCTATATCCACCTTAAATCTCTGGAGGTACACGTATACTCTATTCCTCTTCAAACGCCTAACATTCCAAGTAAGCACACTTACAGTACGTGCCATTTACATCTGTCTCTCTTTCTTTTCCCCTCCATTGGTGTACCAACCCTAAATGCGGTGCTGCCATTTTCTCTCAGAGTACATGCAGGCAAACCCTCACCCCAATGAACATCCCGAACTTCCCCAACCAAAAACAACTGCCCAGCTTTGTTACACTTGCTCAGGCGTGACCACCTCTCGCATCTGAGCCAAGGCGTCCTGCCTGGGGCTAGTGCACAGCGGATGGGCAAACAAACAATTGCCCTTGAAAAATGAAACTTGAGGTTGTGACCTACTCAGCCGCAAGTCTGGTCTCCTCTTCTTTGTTATGAAGCATTCACTGTTAGTAAAACCCGCCATATGTAAAGAAAACACAAATCAAAGCGGCTACGATCTGATCTTCCTGGAAATGTGTATCATGCATCAAGCCTTGCAGTCATGGTGTTTGTGTAAGAGCAGTCCTGTAGATGTGCACCTCTGATCAGTGCACACAGTTCAAAACGCGCTAGAAATGTTTGGCCTCGGGTCAGATAAGACTCTCTTTGTGTCTTTCCTGGTCATCGTCTTCACCTTTTTTCGCTGTGTCCTATCTTCACTCTGTCCATCCATGCTTGCGCGTCTTCCGGGTGGTCGAAGAACCAAGTCTTATTTTTGTATCTAATTTATAGTCGCGCTGGGGAGATCAGCATATATTTCAACCCGGTTGTACAGAGCCTAACCTTAGCGGTTGAAAATTGTGCTCTGCTCTTCTGCACCTGGAACGTGTCGTCAGGGTAGACTGCCAAGTCTGCCGAGGCTCTCTTAAGTTCACCACCTTGCCTTGAATTTGGCATTATCTTCTCTCTGTCTTTGTAATTCAGGTCTTTAGTGATAACCAATCTCGGGAGCGCTCTGGGAGGTGGGAGGGTGTCGCCTAGCTACCGCCCTATGCGCTCTCTCGATTGTAAAGGTTTGAGTGAGGGTACCGGGCCAAATTTCCTGGAGTAACATGTTTTCTATGTGTGTCGTCGGGTCAGTTCCTTCTTCCCCCTCTGGCAGCCCTACTTTGCAGATGTTATTTCTCTGGACCCGTCCTTCGGCTGACTTTCTGTTGCAATACATGTACATTGTGTTCCTGAGCGCACCTGAGTTATCATTAACTTGCGATTCAAGCGTAGTAGTGCGCTCTGCCAGACTTTGCACATCTTTCCGTATTAATAACCCCACATCCAATTGCAATGCTTCAATCTGTTCCCAATGAGGCCTTTAATTCTGCTATTGCTAGCATTACTTGTTTGTGCAACTCCATGGCACCCTCTTCTTTTGCCAGTGCCGATTCCGTGTTTCCGCCAGGTGTCTGCTGCTTAGATTTGGCAAAACCTTCTAAGGTAGATTGGCTTGCTTTGTTTTTGGCCAGTTTGGGGGGCATTCGGACAATCTGCCTACTTGCTCAAATTGATTGCTGGTGCTTCCTGTTCTAGTGGCGTTTCTGCAAAGTTCCCTGATTATATGTTGCCTGAATCTCCATTCCTATGTATTCTGGCACTGTTACTTAAAGTCGAGTCCCAACTCTCTCCTTTGGGTGGGCTTGTTGTGTGTGGTACTACGTTAGGCGACAGAAGCAGACCTCCAGGCTCAGCTGGCTTCTCTGTGCTCAGTGTTTTGTAAGCTTGAGCTGTTTTCTCTGCTTGTCTATCACTTGCACTTGTCTTTCGGGTTGTTACCGAGTGTGTGACTGACTGTATGACATGCGTCCTCTCTGTTGTACAGCTGGCTCCAGCAAGCTGCCTGTGTTGACGTTGTGGCTACTACGATCCCAGCACACCATGGATCTTTATTTGCAATACTTCCCTCGGCCCGGATTTACCCGTTCTCCCTTCACTTAACTGCCACTTACAGGCTATTGGGGCGCTTGTCCTGTTCGCTCCAGGTCAGATATAGTGGGGCGCAGTGTTGGTTTCACTGCCCAGACCGGGTTCATCCATTATCTCTCCTTGCAGTTTGGAGCCTACAGCCTCTTAATATTCACTTATCAAGTCACTTCAGGTTTAGGACTGAGGGGGTTTCCCACGTGGTTTTGCCATTCAGTCTTGGTTTAGGTGTTCTCTCCTCCTGTAGCTTGAGCCTCCGGTAGCTTGTCTTCCCCTTATCTAAGCAGCACAGTCTACTGTTAGCTCAGGTCTCCTTGTGGTTTCACCGCCCGGCCCCGGTTCGCTTGATCTTCCCCCCTCAAAGCGACTACTTTCTAGCAAACAACTGTCTCATTGACTGGGGCCTACTACCGCCTTGTAGCAGGGGCTGGTCTGCTATTGCCACCACCCGGCCCAGGTTCTCCCACACGCCTATCCAGCCTGCTCTTCCATCATTGCATGTGCAGAGTTCCAACGGGACAAAGCAGCATTTAATAAGCCCTTCCGGCTTTACTATGCCGGTACGGTGCCTTTGTTTGATAGTCTGCTTCACTCCCATTGACCTTGTTTGTTCCGGTTTGTGGCTCGCTGCTTACTCGCAGCTCTTGGGGGAACCAGACTCTACAGGAGGGGATGGGCAGCACTTGCCTTGTTGCCTCTGCTGTACCTCCTGGATTTGGGTGGTCCGCTGCCGTACCTCTCCTGACGCCGTCTCACCGCCGGGCATGCTTGGACATCAGCGTCCCTCCTCCTGTGTTCTCGATCCAGGTGCCTGCTGAAGGTCTCCGGTCTCGCTCTTGCAGTCCGTCTCCTAGCCTTAGTTCCTCCCATCTACCCGGGTCCTCTGGGCGCTCCAATCGATGCATCTGTCTTATTTGTTAAGCGGGTGCCATATTTGTTTTCGGATACCTCCGACAGCCTCAGCATATCACATCTCATATCTCGGCACCGGGCAAATATTGGCGCTCCACCTTTCAGTCGGGTGACCTGAGGTGTTCACACACATATTCTTTTTTTTATGGCTACTCGGCCAGCTTGAAACCTGATCTGTCGGGGTGCCGTCTCAGAGGCCGACCTACTCCATCGGCTGCAAGCCACACCCCCCGTCTTGGTGCTACTTTTGGTCATTGTTTGATTGCTTTAAGTAAAACCTGCACGTTTTCGTTGTTGGTTGAGTGTTCTGACAGCTGTGCTTCAGGCTTTTAAAGGGACGTGAACTTCTATGAACACTGTGAAAAGAAACAGGATTTTGCGCTCTGAGAAATATGAACTAGCGTATGCCATGTGAAGGAAGCACGGGTTGGGGCGTGCAAGGGATATGAACATTTGCAAAAGCTGCGTGAAGGAAACATGGTTTGCTTGGTAAACTTGTGAGATCGTAACACATTAGGTACACCAGCAAGGAGGACTACACTGTTGCTCGCTTCATGTATCTGTTGCTTGTCTCTCATGAATCATCTCGCCTATCAGGCCATAAGTTCAGTGCTTCATGTTGGGAAATGATTCCGACTTGCGTCTTCCATTTGTTCATCAAGTTCATGTTGTTACTCAGTCTATCATCATATGTCTCATGCTCAATGTTTGCTATGCTACCATCATGTGCTTAATGCCCAATGTTTGCTAAGCTATCGTCATATGCTTCATAGGCATGTTGTGTGTTAGAGTGCTTGTTCTATGGGGGCAGGCGTGGGAGTTATTACACTAGGGAGGAATAGGAGGTATCAAGCAGAGTAGGTGCACGTAAGTTCAGGTATTCTAGGATGTGTTACAATGTATCAAATGTATTAAAAGGTGTGTCTTTGTTCCTAAACTCCCCTACCTACCCAATCTGGTTGCCTTAACCCTCTTTCCGGTGTTCCTAATCTCCCCCTTCCCATCAACAACCTCTCCCAAATCCCCCCCCATTGGCTGCCACGTGGTCACCTGTACGTTCTACCATCAGGAACGGTGCCAACCATGGTGGGAGGGTCGAGTTAATTCAGCTTCTGTGGTTCGGGAGTGGGTGTCAGCACCCTTCCCTCACGTCTTGACACCTGCTCTCAAAAATATAGATTCCAAGAACTGGATCATTTTCTTTGCACTTATGGCCCTCATACAAACCTCAGGCCATTTTGACAGCAAATCCACAACTATTTAACTCCCTCACACTCATCGGGACAAGAATGTCAATCGCTAACACATCCCACACTGTAGCTGGTACAAGAGCCACTTTCATGGGAGGCGTACTCATCTGCAAGACTTTATCACTCTCTCTACAATCATCACAGTCTCTCAATTTTCTCTCAACACCCACCCCACATCCATTCCATGCCACCAATAAACTTCTCTTGCACTATCCAAGATGACCCTCATGTGCAATTTCCATGACTAACTCTCTCATGCCCTCCAGCACCACAACACGATACTCCCGACCAACAATTTGCCTTCAATCCCCAACTCATTCTTTACTCGGCAGTAGCCTTTGAATTCCTCACTTAATCCTTCCATAGGCCAGCCTTCAGAAAAACCCCATCACTGTCTTGTAAATCTCATCAGATTCACAACTATCGAACCAGCCTTTCTCCAGCATCATTTTTGAATTTACAGATACCCCCCTCCTTGACATTGCAAACAAGATCACGCTGATCACAATCTGACTATCTCAATTACATTCCTTGATTAAGCATCAGCCACAACATTGCACGACCACTTTTATGTATTCATCTCATAGTTCAATCCTTGCATCCCCGTGATTCATCGAACAATCCTTCTAGATATCCAGTCAAGACCTCTCCTGCGGAATATAGACACTAATGGTTTACGATCCATGACAATTGTAAAAAACCTACCCCGTACATAGTTTTTTAATTTCTCAACACCCCACACACAAGGCAAAGCCTCCCTCTACAAAGATTAATACATCTGATCTGCATCTCTGTGTGCATGGGACACAAAGGCCACTCTATGCATTCCTGTACCATCGGGTTGCATCAACACGCACCCTATCCCATTCGCACCGCCATCTGTTTATAAATATACTCGTAAATCGTCCCTGAATCACTTCAACACTGGTGCATCTACTAGACTCTGCCTTATGAGCTTACTGTCATTCCAACTGTCATTTCTTCCATATATCTACGTTCAACAAAGTATAGTCAGCCTTACTGTCCATCAACTCCAGAGTGTGGCTTGGCCGTCTTCGGATGAGCATCAACTGCGTTGACCACATGCACCTCCCTCTTCCCCTTTCTGGGGGGGAAAGATTTATTCCCCTCTGGGACGTTGTGACCTCTTTCAAACCGACCTAGTGTATTGTGAGACACGCATTGTATAAAGAGAGACACAGACTCAAGGATGTTCGTTGCAAAACCTTTATTTACTAAAGTTCCTGGGTTGGTGTAATGCCTAACTGGCCCTAACACTAAAGGGATGGTTCCTTTAACTGATATTTCTAAGGACTGTCGAAGTCTGGAAGTCCAAATAAAAAATCTGTTTGTGTCTAAACCTATGCTTGCTCTCACTCTGACAAAAATGTGTTAGGAAGTCTTTCAAAAAGCAAAAAAGTGGTGGTTCAACAAAAATAGGAAGAACCAGGATTGGTTTCAGGTGGTCTTCTCACCAGGTGGCGGTTGATCAGAGTTCAATCAAAAGGGACTGTTCATAGGATCTTCTCCATGTTTCAAACAATGTAAATGCCTCCGCGTTCCTTTCCCAAAGCTTCAGTCCTTCCAAGTTCAAAACATAACGAAGAAACAGTTATTTTTGTAAGTGTCTCAGGATTCCTTCCCCAAGCGTTAATTCCATCAGTAACACAAAATAATCAAGATTCCACTTTGATAGGCCTCTTCCAAGTTCAAACACAAATACAATTCTTGGGCCTCTCAGGATTCCCTTACCCAAGCATAGGCCTCTTCCCAGTTCAAACACAAGTTCAGCTCTTAGGACTCTCAGGGTTCCCTTCCCCAAGCTTAGGCCCCTCTTGAGTTTCAAAACACGAGTTAGGTGTGTCAGTATGTACCTTTCTTTCATTTACAGTTCCTTCAAAGGGGTAGCATCAGAGACTTTTGAAAATGCCAGGTTCTTTGCTCCTCCTAAGCACCAACACTCCAAGCTTTAACCCCCATCTTTTATTTCCTGCTCTTCCTTCTTTTGACCTTTTCCCTTCACAGGCTTTCTGCACCCATTCTTGTTCCCGTTTTCTTGATTTCTTTCTTGTGCCCACAGGCACTGTTCTTTCCTTCCCCTGCATCTTCCTCTCCTGCTTGTGCCCACTGGCACATTCTTTAACTTCCTCTGTGCCCAATTGCACCTTCTTTGTCCTTTTGGTGCCCCCTGGCACTTTCTCCAGCTTTCCCGTGAACACTTGCACACTTTCCACTCTGCCGGGTCACTTGCACCCTTTTCTCTCATTTCGGGTCGCTCGCTCCCTTTGTATTACAGTTCTTTCACGTCAAGCCACTTGCACTCTGTTTTTCTTGCGTTCTCTTACTTCCTCTTCATCCTGTCTCTCTTCTTTCAATCTGTATTGTTTTCCTAGTGTCCTTTCATGTCTTTCCTCTTTTCCGCTATGTGCTGCTTTAGGCATTCCTTTCGCTTGCTCCACTTCAGTCAGCCGCATGCTCCAGAGTCTCTCTATCCCTCCTACTCACCCGGGCAGCAGCGTGGTGACAAGCGGTCCCTTCTGGATGTGTGGGCCTAAGGTCTGGGTCTCACCACCTGCTCTTTAGACACTCCTGAGGCCGGCACAGATCCCAAGGGAACGAGCAATGTTCCGACCGCCAATAGCAGCCAGCAGGGTGCTTCCCTCTGGATCTCTGGAGACATGCCTCCCTAGTGTAACGCTCACCTGGTATCCATGGGGACGTCACTCAGCCTGTTCTGACCTCTTACGACCTCGAACCCCTCCCTGGAGTCTACTCGACTGGAGACTGGGCCTGAAACACAGGATTGGTAGAGTTTAACTCCCTATTGTCTCTGTGTGCTTGAACCCCTTCTTGCCCGGGGTCCAACCCTTCCCTTTGATCCACAGCTCACCTTGTTTTCTTGGAAAGTGTACTCTCCGTCCTGCATTCAGCGCAGGGGCGCCTTGATTGATGCGGGCTCATTGCTGCCTAGTTACTTCACTGGCAAGAGTCCGACAGGTAAGTATAATGAGTCTTTTGAACAGTTTGCTAACTTCGTTCCTTTCCTTCCATAGATGATGGCCGGCGTCCGGGGATGGCGACGTGCTGCTGAGATGAATAGCGCTGAAGGTGAGTGAGAGCGCGATGCGACCCTTTCGTATTTGTATTGAACGGTGTTCTTTTTCTGTGTCTTTTAGGTGCCGCGACGTTTTCAGAGTGGATGCCAGTTATGAAGAAGAAATGCGGTGAGTAAGCGCGGTATGCGGCGCCTCTAGATGTTTCCACGCTAACCTGGAGTGTCTTTTCCCTCTTGCAGACAGATGAGAGGTTCTGGAGACAGAGTTCCCTCAGAGCGGCTGAGATTCAGGTAAGCGTTTGAAGCTCGTACAGTCTTTAAAAATAAGCGAAGATTTGCTGAATGCTTACTAATGCCTTTTTTCTGTTCTTTTCACTTTTCCATAGGAAAAGGCGTGCGGAGTTGGTAATGACACGTCCAAAGATGCACGCAGAACAGAAGAAGCGATGAATGATGGGCAGAAGCGCCGCAAGGTAAGGCTGTTCCTAATGGTGTTCTTGATCTTGCAGGCGATGAGCGCAGAAGAAAGATGCAGGCCTACTGGAGACCGATCTGAACACGGTGAGTGTCACGCTGCAGGTGCAGAAAACACAAAGTATGTTTCTCAGCCTGGGCATGGCTTAAATAGTCTCTGGGTATCCCAGGTGTCTCTGGGCTCAACCACACCCAAAAGACTAGACTGCACATGCAGTTCTGGGAACAGAAATATGTGGGGGCATCCATCTTGTCCCCATCAATGCACTACAAGTCCAATCCCCAATGTTATCCTATGGGAGTGAGTGAGTCTGGTGCCACAAGCGCCAAGTCTGACTCCAAGTGGGTCTTTGGAGGGATAGAGAGGCCCTTGAGGGCCATGTAGGTGATTGTGGCCTAGCTCCAGCCTGACATCTTGGAGGGCTGGGGACATGAGGGGTAGGAATCATGACACCTAGCCACGCTGCAGCTCCTGACAAACGCTGGGCCAGCGTCTCGGCATGCCGTTCTCCTCTGGGCCGTTGATCCAGCTGATCTCTGCTCCTTGGCTTCTCTGGTCCAAACTCTGTCCCCAGGTCGCCCTTTCACCTGTGTAGAACCACAACTTTTATAGTTGGAAAAACAGTCAAGTGGAGTCAGGTGTGATGATAATTAGTAAATGCCTTACTCTGCCTGACAAAGTTCTTTCTACAGCCTGTTTCCGTTACACTCCCCATGTTATTCCTATGGGAAATCTTCACTACTCCCGGCTGACTCTTCCTCATCCCAGTATGTGTTGGAAATGGGGAGGGGGTGATAGAATAGGGAGAAATAGATATATCCTCCAAAACCCTTCTATCAGGGAATCGACAATGGGAATAGGGACATTCTTTAGCCTGGTTTTCCCTCAAGGGGATGGTCGCCCCCTTCCATATTTCTGATGGTTGATTATACAAGCCTGGGTTTTGAGGGTATGCCCTGTGGTTTAAATTGGTAGTGGATGAATGGATATTAACATCAGACTCCTGGCTTGGTTTTAGTTGGTTTCTCTTCCTTCCCCACCATGGGCAATTGACTCCCCCGCCCCTTCTACCTCCGGGTCATTAATGACGGGATTGGATTTAGGGAAAATGAGACCTGGATTAGGGTGACGTGAATCAACGTATCCCATGAAGGCGCCCGAGACTTCCTCCTCCTTCACTGTCGCCCCTTCAGAATGCTGTGTCTCGCCTGGAGCATTCCCATAAAGGCGACCCTCGATTCCCTATCCAGGCGATCCTCCCTTGCTGTCCACCCCCAGAGTTGGGATCCAAGAGTGATGGACCTCCACTGGCCACTTGAACAGAAGACTCTCAAGGTATTAAGGTTTCTCACAGTATCCAGACCAGTATCTGCAACATCTTGTAATGTGCTCCTTTCTACCACATTGTTGACACCCTAGGAGTATAGCAAAAAACACTCTTTGTCAGTGGCTAGGTGTTAAGCACTTCCACAGTGTAGCAACTCATCACGTTATACTTCAGCTCCTGTTTGAACTTTGGTTCCATCCTCCTCTTGGATAGAAGTTAATAAGTTCCTTTATGCCCTTCATCTTTTCCACCCTCTCAATCACATTCACCTTGTCAACTATTGAGTTACTCCAGTTTCATATTCTAGTTCCTTAAGGCACGTTTCTGTGTGCAATGCAATCTTTGCCACTTTGATGGCTCCCTCCAGGGTTATATTACCTTCCCTTCACAATGCCTCTTGCACCTTATGGTTGCTTCATTTAATCACCAACTGATCCCGTAGATACTCTTCCCTACAATGTTCAAACCCACACTTGATCACCAATATGCGTAAGGCAGTCACAAATTCCTCAATTGTTTCATTCTTCATATGTTCTCTTTTGGCAAAGTGGTACCTGGGCAGAATTTTATTTTCTTTGATGACAAAATGTTTGTCTAATTTCAACAAGCTTACTTCAAATTAATTTGTTTGTTGAGAAATGGCTCTTATCTTGTTAACTGGTATGCTTGGCGACACTTCTAGATTAACTATTTGTCTCAAATAATTGTTGTCTATCATTTTGTGTTGCTAATCTTTTATCCACACTCTTGTCATGTCTCAAATGAGTATAGCGTTGAAAAGCCAAAACCACTCAAAGAACTGAGATATAGAAAAATACTCGAAGAGACCATGCGCCAAGTTAAGTTTCATAGGTAGGTATCTTTAATGAAAGTCCACTTTCATTAAAGATACCTACCTATGAAACTTAACTTGGCGCATGGTCTCTTCGAGCATTTTTCTATATCTTACTAAAAATTAATTTAGCTCCCCGGTTCCACATCTGAACGTTCTGGCAGCCTTTCATATATTATTTGACCCTCATGACTCAAACAGTGGCACAATAGCGAATCCGGGGTCAGCTGCAAAATGATCGCCATAAATGCTGTGGATGTAATGTAGAAACCCTGCTCTCCAATCTGCCCACTTGGGTGTGGGGGGTGTGTGTGTGTGTGTGTGTGTGATATATATATATATATATATATATAGCAGGGGACCAGGTATGTTGGCCCAGTCCAGACTTTAGGCGCTTGAATTTATTTGTTAGACTCTGCACTCTACAACGCGAGTGCTTTCATCAGTTAATTTCTGCCCAAGCACGGCACATCTGTTGCCAGGCAACCACAACGCTGTCCGGAGGACGTGGCGCACTGTATGTGCGTCCTCTTTGCTTAGCACCCACCTGGAGGGTCTGTGCCTGCGGGCGTGCCTCGCCTCCTCTGGCACAGGTCAAATGGTGATTTAGCGTTATGAGCCTGATGTTCTTACAGTGGTGGTGTGAGCACAAGCCTCTTGTGGCTTTTGCTCATCCTGCAGTTCCAAAATCTTAGCAGGTGCAGCTGCTCACCTTGGGTTGGCAGTCACTGGTACTGAGATGAGGGTCCTAGGTTTCTCACCACCAGGGTACCTCTTAGTCTTTACCCCCACCTTAGGGGTTTCACAAATTTCACCCCACCTTGGGGTATTTTCAGATTGTTCCATCCTTGGAGCTTCATGGATTTTAGCCCACTTCTCAAGAATGCCCTCAGAAGCACGGTCAGATTCAGGCTCATCTGATTCTTGTGAGATGTCAGCAGGAGATGCAGCTGTGCAGTGTCTATCTGTCCTCTTCTTCTTCTTACAGAAATAACTCTCCTTGATGAAAAAGGGGTGACCCCTTCCAGAAGCCACAGTTTCAGCCTACTTATACCGGTAAGATACGAGTGGCAACATAGAGGGACGTCTTGTTATATGGGGAAAAAGCTCCAGCATAAAGAAAACCATAGGAGATGTCGCAGTCTGCCAGACAATGTAGAAAAAGTCTGTGAGATGAACTATTAATCCGAAAGGGAGGTTTAGACAGCAACAAGGTAGCTGGCAACTGCAGACAAGAGAAACAGGAGCAGGGTGAGCAGTGCCCAACAGGAGACATAGGAAAGGACAAACCCAGGCAAGATAGAGTAGCGAAGTGAGCAAAACTCAGAAGGGCGAAAAGCTATGCAGCAGGAGGCAGGAAAAGGCGCTCAAGGGAAATAAGATTGAGTTAGAAAGAAGGAAAACTAGCATCTGACCTGAAAGGGAAAATAACAGGTTGCAACGCATCAGAGCGCTGTGCCGTCTTCAGGAAAATACAGAGGGCCCTCATCTTGGAAATTACTAGACCGTCGCAAGACATTCCGATCTGTGCCTGATGGAATCAAAAGGTGGAGCCACTTCCAATGATGCCATAGGGTACTGTGCCGTACCATGACACCACCGGGGACTCTTGTGCTTTTGCGCACACCAACTTGGGGTTGTTTTAAGCTTACCCCACCATGGAGTTTCGTTACAGTCAGACCCGCCCTGGAATTTCTTTGATTTCACTCCGGTTTGGGGCTTCCTTTCGCTCATCCTGCCTTGGGGCTAGAGTGTGCTCATCCCACTTTGTGGTCTCATTACTCTCATCCCACCTTTTCTTTGGGTCTCACCGCCCTCCTCTTGATTCCTTGGAGCCACTGTGTACCTCCGGCTTCCAGGAGGTGCTCCTTGGGAGGGTCGGTGAGTTCATCCGATACAGCGCCACTTCTCCGGCTTCTCTGCAGTGCTCTGTGTTGTTATAGCTTGTTCTCTCCTCCCTCTGGCTTCCGGGGCAACTTCGCTGATAGCTTCCCTGTGTGCGGGTTACCCCCTTTTCGGGAGGTGTTCGTTCCTCCATACTCTCTCTGTCCTCAGAGGAGGTGGTGTCTGGGCTTCTCCAGTTCTGTGGGTCTCTCGTCTCTTCCTTTCGAGTTTTGATTGGATGTTTATTTCAAACTTCTCCAGGGTTCAGGATTATCCATTGGTTTCTCATTCCAGCCAACTCGGATAATGGGATCTGAAGATAAAGGTGAATAACTTATATCCCTATCTGGGGTTTTCCTGTACTCTAAAGGGGGCGAGGAGGGAGGTTAACCCTCAGCGGAATCCCGTTTGGTCTGACCCCTACGAGGTGTTAACCTTAGCGGGCTTATCTCCGTTGTGAGTGTTCTTTTCCAGAATCTGTTGTTTCTCTAGAGTGAAAAGAGAAAACTTTGCCAGCATTTGGGGTCACAAGCATGGGGTGATTCAACTTGGTACTATACATAAACAAACTGCTGCATGAGTAGGGGGAAGAGGAATTGGGGTCCCCAACTGCCACCCCCATACCCCTCAATCTGGAGCAAGACTGGCTCTGGATTCTGCCCTGGTAGGTCTACCGCCCCAGGTTTTGAAGGCTTCCCATCACCATTGTAGGTGGACATTTTGAGACTCTGTTCACAATTCAGAAAATGCCTCTGCTTTCAGTTATCTGCTTTTCTGTTAATAGGTTGAACTAAATTGGGTTTGATTGGACACAGCTGTCACATGCTTCAACGTGCTCCACACTGCTTGGGTTTGGGCTGTGTGGTGGGTTGGAAGAAGGAGTCAGGCACGTTAAGGACATTTTGACTGATGTTTAATCAAATGATAAGAATAAGGCCCATCTTTCCCTACTGCTAACGGGTATCCTTGCCTACTGAAATAAACTAAAGGTGCTCGTCGGCTGTCAGGAAGTCCCAAATGAATATGTCCACAGTCCAAACAAAATAACTGACCCTATCACTATGTTAACTAGCTTAAATGAGACCAAGCAAATGTCTCTCTTCTCCTTCTGGTTGCCTCTTAAAGAAATTTCCCTTCTTTATTATAAGGTTTTCTTAGCAAGGTCCCTTTGAATAGTCTCTTGAAACGTCCTTGATAAGTTCTTGTAATTCGTTCAAAACATACTTCGGTTTTGGCCCTTCGTTAGGGATAGGTTTTCGATAGTTCTCCTTGGTACACATTATTATACTCTGATCTAAACATGTATGTTTTCTGAGTCCTGTAACCCAGGCTTTCTTAGTTTGGGTATGCTTTGTTGGTTCCATGTGATGCCACCTGGAAAAAGTCACCAGGTAGGTGACTTTTTTCTGACCCCTAAAACACTTTCCTCAAAAATTCTAGGAGGGGTATAATTTTATATTATCAACTCCAATCCTAGAATATTTGGGGAAAGTATTTAATTTTACTGAGGATGCAATTTTGGGGAAATGTCCCCCCCCCCCTTCGGCGCCCATTTTCCAGGCGACTTTATCACTGCACACCGCTTTGTTTACATGTGACCTTTCCCTTCTGCTGGGGTTTCTCAATCTGATAGTCTCTCCTCCCCCTTATCTCGTTCATAGGATATTTTGACAATTTCACATTCATAATTACTGGAATTTATCCCTGGCTTTCACCACTCTTCACTGCTTAAGCCATGGGGCACATTCCCCTCTTCCCATAGTATTTGTGCCCAGTCTCTTCTTTTATTTTAGGTTTGTTATTCTCTTATCATATTTTCACACTTTCAGTTAAACGGTTTTATATTCAGCATCTCATTTGTCTCACTGGGACAAGTTCTTCTCGTATCCGAACTGTGCCCCGGCGGGCTCCTGCTTCTCCCGTTCTCCCAGTTACCTCTTACTATGCAGGGGAACATGGTAGGGCTCAGCACTCGCTCGGGTCCTCTCCTCCTGCTTCGGCTCTTGTGCTGTTCGGTGTCGCCGGCTTCCCATTCTCTGCCTTCTCTCTCATTGTTGACGTGTTCGAGTGCGGGCACCAGGGAACTTTGCACACTCCCCACTGGAATGGCTGCGACACAGTTTGCCGGGCCTACTGCCCACTATATCATCAACGGACATAGGATTCTCTTCTCTGGGCTTACAACGGCTTCTCTGTTCTTGCAAACGCTGAGGCTCTGGCGTTTCTCTCCAGCGTCCTCTACTTCCTTGAAAGTTGCAGGCTCCGCAGCTCTTCTTGGCTCCGCCTCTCCAAGCCTTAGGGATGTCAGGGGCTTCCTCTGCTTAGGACACTCTCTCCCTGCCTCACCTCTCCAAGTCGCGTTGCTATCAGGGGGCTTCCCCTACTTGCGATCCTCTCTGTCTCTCTTCACTCTACTCGTCGCAGTTAAATATACATCTCTCCTTAAAGAGACAGGCTCCGTTCCTTCTCCAAAATAGTTTGTTTCAGTATTGTCTTTAACCAAACACCCAAATGTCAGAGTATTCTTCATAGCAGGTAGTCCCATATAGCTGCTATGGTGGAGGGTCTAGGGAGTTCCTCACAAGAATGAGTGTCCTTGTCCCTTAAGGGGGAGTCCCTCCCAGTGAGCTCCCACTTACCCGGAACCCTAGGGAGGGTCTTGCGGAACAGGCTCACCTCCCTAGCCACAAAGAGGAGGCTCCCACCTGGGCAGAAGGGACGAATACCCTTGATTCATCACAGCTGAAAGAGCTCACGCTCACTCTCATCGTTAGCAGTTGTCTATCAACTGCCTTCACCAGGAGTTTCTGCTTTGTGCTTCTGGCACCAGTTTTTGGCCCTTTCCTTGGAACTCTGTTTTCCCCTTTGAATGATGCTTTTAGTGTCTGCTTTGTGCAGCATCTTCAACCCGGTTTGCTGTTATAGACTGCCAGTTTTAAACCTTTCCTTGAGATCCTGTTGTGCTTCTGAAATCCTGCCTGCTGTGGCTGCTTTGTAAGCACTCTGTCCCTTCCGGCATCAGTTACTTGTGCAACACTGTCTTGCATCGACTACTGCCCCTGTTGGTAACTGAGCATTCCCTCCTGCATTTTTACAAACAACCTGTTTGCCTTTGAGCTTTCTCCCTCACAGACTTCCTTCGTTATCTTCCTCTCTGTATTTCCAGTTTCTTTCTTTATTTCTAGACTTTGGACCCCAGTTGTGGGTGCACCTGCTTTAAGTGCACCGTGTTCTGGATTATTTGAAATATTCTCTGAGTTGGCAGCAACCAACCTTCTTGTTTTGGACTAGTGCTTTGAAATTCCTGATATTTCTAAAATGCTAGGATTCCGAGTTCCTGCGCATTTTACTTTGCTAATCCGCCATATATGCGTTCTGGTTCCTAGCTCAGGATTCTTCTCTCTACTGGTGTTACCATGCGCCTTATAAGTTGGTACTGGTGAAGCTCCTGTCTTTAGCCTCTGTTTTTAGTTCGTACAATTCTTATTGTTTTCTTTATCTGTACTGCACCTGGTTATTTCTATTCACTATGTTTCTTCCACCTTCATTTCAGATTGGTCCACTGTTGTCCCTCCGCTCTGTATCCATATCTCGAGATGGGACTCAGTTAAGATAAGGTAAGGGAAATACTTCTGTTGCCTAGTCTAGCCTGTTGGAGTTTTACCTGTCTCAACACATGGACTCCAGCTTTACCCTTATATTGAGTAAAACCGTCTCTTCAACATGCCCAAACAATGATGTTGATGTATGAGTGTTATGAGTAATCTGCTGGTATCAATATCACAGGCTTTCCTTAATCTCCCTGGAGATCCTATATAGTCCAGCCCACCCCTTACTCTGCTCAATCCTTGTTTCCCAATATATTTGCTTGTCTTTTCTATTTCTTGGTGTCACTTTTGCTTGGAGTCAGCTACTGCAGTTCCCGTGACTACCCATCTCTACACAGACCAACATATGCTAATTGAAAGTGTAAGTAACAACCTACAATATGCTAAGTGATAGCCCAACTCCCCCTAAAATCTTCCCTGTGTTCCTGGTTCTCCCCAGGCTAATATAAGGGGAATTAAGTAGGGAATGACCAATCACATCTCATAATACATGAGCACTGGGAAGATCTAATTTAAGTCAGCCTCAAAGTACTCCAGAGCCGGTCTGGAAAGGTTAATTCAGTGCCTTGGACCTGCAGGACGTAGACATGCCTGTTGTTCCTCCCTTGATATAAGGGGAGTACTGGAAGGTCTGCTGTCTTGAGGAAGGCAGTGAAAGCCTGGGGTGGCTGGAGGGAGAGGTGGAGTGCTGCTAAACCCTGGGTTAGGAAGGCTGACCCGAAGGAACAACAGCCCCTCTTAAGTCCAAACAGGGTTGTCTAAGCCCGAACGAGTCAGCAATAAAAATCCTGAAGAAGCCAAGTACTGAAGCGGCCCACAAGTGATTGTGAGAAGGTGAAAGGAAGCCTAAAGATGAAAATACTGTGAAGCCTGAATCCTAGGAGAGAGCTGGATAAGCCAGGTAAGGTGAAAGTCAAGATTCCGGAAGGGATAACAGACTGTGCCTGCAACCAGAGCCTTCCTACAGAAACGTTTCTGTTTTGTTGCAGTAGAATAGGAACAGACTTTGAAGAGTAGGTTTATAAACTGTTTGCTTTAGCCCAAAATCTTGAAACTGTATATTATTAGTTTAAGATAACCAGGAGGCTATAGACTTAAACAAATCAGTTTGAGACCATTATGTTGGCCCAATCCATTGGAGCTCTATTTATTAGAAGTTGGGCATCCCTTGTGGGGCAAGGACTTATTAGAAAATGTTTGAATCTCTATGCTATCACTAGGCAATACCAGGAGTACCAAGATGACCATTTATTTTAGCCCGTCCAGACGTTCTTATTCAACAATAGGTAATACCAAAGCAAATGATCACACTTGTCACCCTTTCCCTGGTGTATCAATCTGGTGCAGCTCAAAAGTATGAGTGAGCAATCTGTGACCAAACCTTTATGAACGTCCTACCCTGAGCAACATCATGTAAGCAGTAAAAATACCTACTGTGGTACTGTACTACAGATGCCGGCTGCTAAAATGCCCAGGCTTCTTCTGAGGCAAGCCCAAAAAACACTCTGGGTGAACTCTGGTTAGTCAATCTTGGACCATGCCTGGAAGAAAGGCGGGTTTACGGCTCATCCACCTCTTTTTTAATGACAAACAGCCAACTTTAGTTAACATCATTTTCAGGTTTAGAAATCTCCCCTACACTTGTTTCTTCAATGTGTTAACTATGTTCTACTTTAGACTGCCCCTCTTCATTTTCTTCTCCATATCGCCAATATATCGCAGTCTTACATACCCTACTGTGTGGTCTTCCTGATTCTTCTTTGGGCTCACTTGACTAGTGGTGGGTGATTGACAATGTGACCAATGACCCCTTTTTCTGTTCCAACTTAACTGGTTTTTCATACTCAAGTCGAGGATGGGTTGCTTGGCTTTCAAGAAACTTGTCATGTGCACAGCTGGTTTTTCTGGCTGGAAAAATTGGTATTAGCCTGCGCCTGCAGATTCAAACACAGTTACAGACACAAAGAGACTGGACATTAAAAAATGTCACCAAAGCAAACTGTTTAGTCATGCCTTTTTTAGCAGCATCTTCATGAGTGTGGAATTCCCTTTCTATTGCCCTTCATGTGTGTTCTTCGGTACTGGAATATCAGAACCGCTAAAAACTCACTTGTTTAAACCTGTTTTCCATAGCATATCTGCTGCCTTCAGGTAACTGAGTGCTATAAAATAACTCCTAAATAAAAATTGCCCATTGAGGCGCCTGTGAACAGTGTAAATGTGTACTGGCACCTGAAGGGGTTGAGGCTCCTGTGTACAGTGTAAAATTGTACTGGCACCTGAAGTGGAATGAGGTGTTATGCCTTTTAGGTACCTGAAGCGAGACCGACGTGTTAGGCTGTACTGGGATCTTGGGATCACCCACAGGGAAGCAGGTGATGAAATCGCCAACCGTCCAACTCCAAAAATCCATTGTCAGCATAACCTTTAGTTTGTCTGGGAAAATGCTCTTTAAAGTCAGAGCCTGTAATAAAAGGTGTATGCTCATGTTTTGTCTCAGTGTGGCAAAACCATAGATTCCCTAGTCCCAAGTTAGCTGGGCAACATTAAAAGCAATTCTTGAAGGTTCTACCCGAAAGGGAGTCCAGGATGCTGTAAGTGCAAATGATGTTCAAATAGAGGAATCAAAAGGAAAAAAAAACTGTAATGTCTGTCTCCAAAGATGACAAGGCAAAATGAAGATCAATCCTTGACAGCCAAATTACCACGTCTATTCTCTTACACAACCCATCCTAAATGCTGTCAAGAAATCTAGAAACCATGCAAGTAACCAACAATAGATTCCACAATTAGAGACCCACTTTTATCCCAGCACTCAGATAAGCTATGTGTGATAACCATTCTATTTGGATTGGTTAATTGCAATTATTGTATTTCTTGTGCAAGGAAGATGAGCACTTCAATCAGAAACTCTGGACATGCGGACAACATTAAATGAAGAAAAGCCTTTGTAGGGTCCTTTTCAATAAATCAATGCGATATGTAAGCACAATATCAATTAGGTGGCAGAGAGGGACTATGCTGGTGGAACATGGACTGGAGCCAATATTGAATGACAGAATTTTTTATACATAATTCACAATTATTATTATTTTTTTAAGTCTTTTTTTTAAACTAATTTATTTATTAGCATTTTGCATAACGCACAGATAAAGGCACTTTATTTCGTCACAAACAACAACAAAAAAAGGGGGAAAAATAAATCGGCTCTTAGTCCCCATAATTGCAGCCCCGACAACAGGTCCCAGCTCCCAACACAGAACAGCCCATATGGGCTCTGTAAAACAGGTTCGATTTCCTCCTACGGTTAACAGTAACTGTTGGGAGATCCCAGGTGACGCTGCAGACCCCGAATCAGTCACATCAGGCTGCTTAAGCAGGTAAAGCGTATATGCATCCCACATTTGTCTGTCCCCCCATCCATTGCCCTGCATGCTTCCCCACCTGGTCTCCATGTCATTACAATACAAAATGTCCGCGGACCATTGGGCAACCGTTGGGCAGTGTTTCCCGCCCCACCCCGTCGCCACCCTCCGCTTGGCCAGAATCAGGAGAAGCCCCACCAGTTTCCTTGTGTCTCTGGGTATCGACTTGGTGTAGCCCAGCAGGGCCTGTACCGGGTCCGGTGGGATCTCCCTGCCCACAATCCCTCCGATTACTCTGTAGACCTGTCCCCAAAATTGTTTAAGCTTTGCACAGTCCCACGCCACATGGAAAAACCCTGCCTCGTCCTGTCCATATCTAGCACAGTTCCCAGTATTCTGTGGATAGAAGCTCTTCAGCCGGGCAGGGGAGTAGTAATATTGGTGTAAAAACTTAAAGTGAACCAATTTGAAGCTCGCGCAAGTTGCCCCTGTTCTAATCATTTCACAACAATACCGCCTAACCGCCTCAGGGATGTCCCTTCCTAACATCTTACCCCATGCCTCCCGCAGCGACTCCCCTAACAGTGTTCTATTTTCCATGGCCATTGTATACAGATCAGAGGTCACGCGTCGCCCTGGGTACCCCATACTCATTTTGTCCAGTAGCCCCGCAACCCGGGGTTGTTCCGGAAAGGATGGGAAGATTTGCTGTATCGTCACCCGCAGTCTATAATATGTGAACACATCTACTGCTGATAGAGACCCCCGCTCCCGCAGTTGAGCAACCAGGAAAAATTTCCTGTCCGGAAAGAGGTCCCCAAATTTCGTCACACCTAACCTTTTCATGAGGGCCACAAATCTCGTTTCACTGGACAGGGGGACGTTCGGGATGTGCATAACCGGCAGCTCCGGCGAATAGAGCGTGTCCCCTTTCTTTTTATGCTCTAGTCGGATATTCTTAGCCAAGTGTGTCCGGCTCGGTGCAGTTAAGATACCAGACCGCAGCAGCGCTGGGGCCACGATCGACCTTTCCACCTCTATATGCCTCTGCTCAATACTCTTCCCATACCAGTATATGTTAAAGCCAGCCTGCGCCACTGTGCAGTATACCTCGAAATCCGGCAAAGCCAGACCACCCTCCCGCACCGGTGCAGAAAGCTTGTCCCACGAGGCCCTGGGATGCTTACCAGCCCAAATGAATCGTGTCACCAATGACCGCAGCCCCCGGAAATAGCTTTTGGGTACACTTATCGTAGCATTCAAGAATACATAAAGAAGCCTGGGGAAAATGTTCATTTTAATAGCCGAGATCCTGCCATAAAGATTCAAAGGAAGGGAATTCCATCTTGTCAGCGCCTTTTCAACTGTCTGCGATACTATCACGTAGTTGCTTTGATATACCACCTCTGCATCCCTGGCTATTGTGATTCCTAAATAGCGGGTTTGGGGCAGGTCCCACTGAAATCCCCAGCTATCCTGAAACTGACTAGCTGATTCTGTCAGCAGGAATATTATTGATTTGCTAGTGTTTATTCTGAGGCCTGACAACTCGCCATAGAGCTGAATATCTATCATGATTGGGTCAAGATTGATTTCAGGGTATCGTATAAACAGGACCATATCGTCCGCGTATAAAGATATCACCACGCAATGGTTGTATAACCGGATCCCGCAGTGTATGTGAACCTCCCTGACCTGTACGGCCCACAGCTCTGTGGCCAGCGCGAACAACAGGGGGGACAACGGGCACCCTCGACGAGTACCACGCTGTAGGGTTATCAGATCTGTAGTGCACCCGTTTATTCTCACCCTAGCCACCGGATCTTTGTACAGTAACCGTATCAGGGAGATGAGCAGTTCCCCCCAGGCCCAGGTGACGCAAAACTGAGAACAGAAACTGCCACTCGATGGAATCAAACGCCTTAGTGGCATCAAGTAAGGCATCAACCACGGGTTCCACCTGGGGCAACGCTGACATAAGCCTGAACATCCTCCTGAGCCCGAATGACATCGACAGGCCTGGAATAAATCCTGCTTGGTTCGCCCCCACCATTGTTGGCATTAATGGCACCAGCCTGGATGCCAGGATTTTAGCTAATATCTTATTATCAAGGTTGATAAGCGATATCGGGCGGTAAAATTAACAGTCATTGTCTGATTTCCCAGGCTTTAGCAGCACCACCACCACCGCCTCTCAGAGAGTCAGGGAGCCTCCCCTCGGCCACTGCCTGCTGATATACATGCAGTAAATAAGGAGCTATCCTGTCAATATAGCATTTATAAAATTCGGCCGTAAACCCCTCTGGGCCTGGGGCCTTCCCTCCCGGTAGTGAGTTGATTGCCCCAACCACCTCTTCCAGCAGTAAGGGCTTGTTCAGCCACTCTGCTGTTCCTCCAAGCACCAATACAACCCAACCTGGTCTAGATACGCCTCTATATCTGCCTGAGCCGCACATGTTTGAGAAGAATACAGGTTTTTGTAAAACTCATAGAATTCCTGAACAATTTTCGCGTCCTAAAATTGTTCCACCCCGTTCCCATCAGTAATCGCCACTACTCTGCCCTCCTGCCCGTGCATCCTAGTGACCCTGGCGAGTGATCGGCCCGGTGCCTGTGCCTCGCTGTATTGCCTGGGAGCTATCTTATCCCATAAGTATTTTATCTCCCGCTGAGCTAGGACGTGAAACTCCTGGAGTTTCTTCAATATTTCCATTTGTTGAATGTTAGTGGGGATGGGAGCAGTCTCCTGCAGGGAGCGAATGGCGGCCTCCTTTTCAGCTAGATCTTTCCGTATTTGTTTGTGTATCCTCGCTTCTTTCGCTATACACTCCCGCGTATTACGCATTTAAATTCCTCCCACAGAGTGCCCACTGAACTCACTGACCCCTCGTTATCTTCAAAATATGCGTCTATGGTGGAACCCAACTCTTCGTGAAAGATCGTGTCAGTTTACTCTGCACTTTTAAAGCGCCAGGGGGTTCTGGCCTGTTTCCTGCCTGGTAGGTTGATGGCTAACAATACAGGAGCATGATCCGTTAGTGTGCGAGCCAATATGTCCACGCCAGAGACTTGGCCCAATGAAGACCGGGACACTAAAAAGAAATCAAGTCTTGCCACCGAGGAATGTGGAGCTTAATGGTGTGTGTATTGGCGCAACCCAGGGTTTCTCATCCTGCAAACATGCTCTAAGCCCCACACTTGGAGTAGAACTTGGAGTTTGATAGAACTCCTCCTGCTTGAGCGTGGGTTCCCACCCATTCGCTCACTACTCAAATCAAGCACGGTATTAAAACCCCCCCCCATAGGATCTCACCCGCGGGGATGTCGCCCAATTGCCGTTTGATCCACTCTAGTGACTCAACCGTGTCTAAATTAGGACCATAGTAGCTAACCAGTGTGTACAACCTCCCCTGGATAATCACCTGTACCACCAGTGACCTCCTCTCCTTGTCCTTCAGGATCCTGGTCTGACAGAAACCCACTGTGCTATGAATTAGAATACAGACCCCCCTGGCATAAGAAGAATAGGAAGATGGCATCCCCAACTCCTACCGAATTTGGACTCTGTGGCTGCCATCAGGTGAGTCTCTGTCATGCCTGTGGCGCCAGGCTCATATGGAGAGTCAGTCCTGGCGCCATAGGCGCCAGGCTCATAGATTAAAACTTACCTGATGCAGACCATGCTGCAAACTTACCTGATGCTGACCATGCTGCAAGAGCTCCAAGCCAAAAGAGGCTTGGAAGGGACTACTTTACCTAGGGACTATTTTTTACTCGGGTGGGGCTGGGGAGGAATACTTACCTGGGACTACTTTGGAGGCTATTTAAACCACGGCCGAAGAGCAGCACACGCTTCGCGTTATTCTGCATCCAGCAGCGTAACGCTCACCGTGCCTGCAAGTCTGCATCCAGTCTTCTGCCACGCCCGCCTCGAGTTTGGAGCTCCTAGAAAAAGGGAGAAAGAAGGAGAAAAGGTTAGAACAAGAGCAATACCTTTGATCCTTACCTGAATTCCCGATCCATCGCGTCTTCGAGCTGGAAGAAAGAAGTTATTTTATGCGTGTCGCCTCGCCTGCTGCAGCGCCGCACTGAACTCGACGGCCTTCGCAGCATCTTCACATTCCACTGCATCCTCCTGCATGTTTCACCGCACTCCGGCACCTAAGGAGAAGACAAGAACAGCAAGGTGAGCCAAGGAAACACACAGAGGAATATTAGTCACCCCCCCATAGACTTACCTGATTTTACCACTGGGGGTACTATTCCTCTTCAAGGGTCGGCGCAGCTTCCACTGCATCTTCGCCGAACCCCCGCCCCTAAGGGGAAACAAAAGGACAGCAAGGTGAAACAAAGGGACTAACAAGGGGAACCCTCCTCACCACAATAGACGTACCTGATTTTACCGCCAGAGGCATTATTCCCCGAGACTTCATACTTTCTCTCAGCGCCTGAATAAGGGAGAAAGCAACAGGTTACATACTGACATTATTTTATCGAACTGTGTTGGATAATACAAATCATTACCAGTATATTACCGGTTGCCACGAGGAACTCTTCACTAGGGTCAAGCTGCAACCTGCAAGAAATTGGACAAGAGTGAAAGTCAGGCATTTGAACTCTTACGAACTACATACTTACGGCGTCTTGTCGGGAATCTCAGAGTCAATATTGTTCTGGAACGCACCAATTCCTCCGAGCCAGTGAAGCAACTGGTTAAGCTACGTGCCTGTGCGTTCAATGCAGGATGGAGAGCTCATCTTTTCAAACCATCAGGTGAGACTATAAGAGGGGACATCAAAGGTGATCAGTGGGGAGAACAACGGGGATGGGGGGATTTACGCTCAACTCCACGGGTGGTTAATTCCCTTTCTCCATTTGCAGAAGAATATTCCTACGGGCCAAGCAAACGAAGTTAGGTGGGCCAGTCCAGTCCGTCATCTCGGCCCTATGCGTCACATTGGTGGAGACCGCAGCTGTCCAGTTCAGATCGACGCCTCTGTGGGACTCAGGTGAGCGTAACAGAACGCAAAGCCTATCTACAAATTCCCACCTGGGCGTTAATTGGCCCAATTACTAGGGGATCTGAGGGCTGAAGTGCATTCCGCCCACCAAGAAACCAATGCTCTTAGGAGAGAACCGATTTTGTCAAAGGAGCAAACTGATGACCTTGCCATGCAACTATTGCAAAGCCAGGCTGGACAAGCACCCCTACCTGGTTCCGGGGGGAATCCAGCTCCTGTGTTATCAAGTAAACCTGTGCAAATAAACCTACCAGGAAATATTCCATTAGCTCCACCCGAACGCTTTGCCGGAGATCCCAAAAGGTTCGCCGTATTTATGAACCAATGCTGCTTGCACTTTTTATGCAGACCTGGAGCCTTCCCAAACGATCAAGCCAAGGTAGCCTTTGTATTGTCATATCTCAGCGGTAGTGCAGCTGATTGGTCAATTCCACTTGTTACTAAGGATGACCCAATTCTTCGGGATTTTCAGGGCTTTCAAACGAGCATGGAAAGACTATTTGCCCGGCACTCTCAAGGACAGGCCCTGGATAACGAACTTTTGTCCCTACGACAGGGTAACCAGGACCTTCTAGCCTACATCGTGACCTTCAATAGGTTGATAGTGGAAACTGGATGGCCTGAGGTAAAACGAATCACGTTATTTCATCGAGGGCTTCGAGGAGAACTTAAGGATGTTTGGCTCAAGTGGTGAAGCCACCTCAATACTGCGTTGAATATATAGACTTAGTGGTCCAGTTAGATCACAGACATCAGAACAGAAAGGCTGATCGAGCCAAGTTTGAGAATCGGGTGTTGGTCAAAACCCACGTTAACTCCCAAGGAGCAGATGCTTCAGAACCCATGCAAATTGGAGGGGTTAAAGGACCCTTAACCCAGAAGGAAAGAGAAATAAGACGGCAAATGCAATTGTGTCTATATTGTGGAACTTCTGGGCATTTTCTACGGGATTGCCCTGTAAAACCACCCAAGAAGGTGGTAGGAGCTGCTGATAAAAGCCATATGGAGTCAGACTCGGGAAACTACCACGCCCGACAAGCGTAGAGGTCCGCTTGCCGAGCTTGAAGAAGGATACTCAGACCTCGCATTTCATCATACCAATGGTTCTCGTAGATCCAGGGCAGCCAACGCGTATGCACGCAGTAAGGGCATGTATTGATAGCGGGGCCATAGGAAACTATGTGGACTACGAATTGGCTTCCAGGATGAATCTACCTCTCTGCCGAAAAACCACCTCAGATGTCATCACCACAGTCCATGGAACTGAAATTGCCTCTGGGCCTGTAACTCATTCCACCGCAGAGATGACACTATTGGGTCAGGATGGGCATCGAGAGACTATTGTGTTTGATCTAATCAAAGCCCCACAGTTCCAAATAATACTGGGGATACTTTGGTTGGAAACACACAATCCTTGTATCGATTGACGAGAGAAGAGAATAACCTTCCCGGATTGTGCACAAACCTGTTACCCAAAGAAAAATCTGAACACAGGCCTGGCCACAGTAAACACAGCAGTCATGCAACTACCTCCTGAATACCAAGAATTCCAGGATGTCTTCCAAACAGAAAAGGCAAACACCTTACCTCCTCACAGATCATACGATTGTCAAATCGATCTCATACCCGGTGCACTACCCCCTTGTAGCAGGATCCATGCCCTTACGGAACCAGAGAACCTTCAGCTACGACAATACTTAGACCAGTACCTTGCCAATGGCTTTATTCGCCCATCCAAGTCCCCTGCATCTTCAGCTTTGTTCTTCGTTCCCAAAAATGGAAGGTGACCTCAGAACGTGCATAGACTACCGCGCATTGAACCAGATAACTGTTAAGAACCGATACCCATTGCCTCTGATCCCTGAACTACTAGACCAAGTGAAGGACGCTTGCATATACACTAAATTAGATCTCCGGGGGGCAAACCATCTGGTACGTGTAAAAGAGGGCGACGAATGGAAGACTGCTTTCCGCACTAAGTATGGGTTATTCGAATACCAGGTGTTGCCTTTCGGTTTGTGCAATGCACCAGCAGCCTTCCAATACTTCATTGACGTTTGTGTTGTCGTATATATCAATGATATTCTAGTATACTCCTCTTCAGAATCTGACCATGTGAAGCACGTCCAAGCAATCCTTGAGAAATTGCGCCAGCACAAACTATATGCAAAGCTGGAAAAATTTGTTTTTCACGCCACAGAAGTTGAATTCCTTGGGTTTATCCTGACCCCAAAGGGAGTCCGAATGGACTCACGAAAGGTGGATGCAATCCTTAAGTGGCCATCATCAAGTTCAGTTAAAGGAGTACAAAGCATGCTCGGCTTTGCCAATTTCTACCGCAGATTCATCCCGGATATTTCACATGTTGTACATCCCATCACAGCACTCTTGCGAAAAAATAAACGCTTTATGTGGACTGAAGAAGCTGCAAATGCCTTTCAAGAGCTGAAAGCGAAATTCACATCTGCACCTGTATTAAAGCACCCGCGCCCTGAACTTCCATACATAGTGGAAATTGATGCATCCAGTCTAGCCATGGGAGCTGTCCCGTCTCAAAAGGAACCTGAAACTGGCCAGCTTCACCCAGTAGCATTTTGGTCCAGAAAGTTCTCGGCACCCGAGTTAAACTATGCGGTTACCGACAAGTTATTAGCCATTACATCCGCCTTCAAGGCTTGGCGGCACTATCTTCTCGGTGCCAGGCATACCATTACTGTGATCACCGAAACTTGCAGTATTTAAAGACAGCCAAGGCCCAATCGTCACGTCAACTCCGATGGGCATTGTTCTTTGCCGAGTTCGATTTCGTGATAACCTATCGACCAGGTTGTAAAAATGGTAAGGCAGACGCCTTATCCCGAATAGGGATGGGAGAGACAGAAGTGAACCCAGAACCAGTACCTATAATTTCCGAACAAAGGATTCTTGGCATGACTACTCTACAGACACTAGAGGACATTCAGGTAAAGATCCAGCAACTCTTTGATCCTATAGCCCTGCAGGACTGGGTAAAGAAAGGCCCGGACTACTCTGTCACCAATGATCTGCCTCATTACCAAGGGCGGCTATTTCTGCCACTCAAGGAACTACAAGAGCTAGTCATTTCCCGTTATCATGATACCCTAATGGAGGGGCACCCAGGTATTGCAAAAACCGAAGCTAAAATTAAAAGACAATTCTGGTGGCCCACCTGGCGAAAGGATATTAAATCATTTGTGATGTCTTGTGGCATTTTGCACCCAAAACAAAAGTCAAAAGAAAAAACCAGCTGGACTCTTACAACCTTTAGACATTCTGCCTACACCATGGCACACCTTATTGTTAGATTTTATTACTGATCTACCCCCATGCAATGGATTTAACACCATTCTAGTTATTGTGGATCTTTTTTCCAAGATGGCCCACTTTATTCCTTTAAAGGGATTACCTTCAGCTTCAATCCTGGCCAAGGAGTTCCTCGAAAACATTGTTTGCATACACGGATTTCTGGCCGTATTGGACTCTGACCGGGGCAGTCAATTCATTTCACATTTTTGGAAAAAATGCTGTCAATTGGCGCAAATCGATGTGAGGTTATCGACCAGTCACCACCCCTAGACCGATGGTCAAACGGAGAGGACCCACCAGACTCTCGAACAATACCTGCGTTGTATGTTACATCAGAAAGAGTAATTGGAAAGACATTCTTTGGATCGCCGAATATGCATACAATAATTCAGTACACTCTGGAACTGGACAAAGCCCCTTTTACACCTTATATGGGCACCATCCTCGAACCTCAGACCTTGACTCACCAAAACACTTAGAAATGCCTGCAGTGGACCATCTGCACGCTACGATTACACAAGCCTTTAAGGAAGCAACTACACATTTAAAAAAGGCGAAAGAAAAGGTGAAAGAAAAATACAAGAAAGATGCTGATCAGCATAGAAGTGATACTCCACAATACCAGATAGGGGACTAAGTATGGTTAGGCCACAAAACATACCTCTCGAGGGAAGACGGACCTTTAACCCCAGATATTTGGGACCTTACTCTATTAAGGCCATTATCAACCCGGTGGCTGTCAAGTTGGACTTACCTGCTAATATGCAAATTCACCCCGTCTTTCATGTGTCACTTTTGAAGCCAGTGCAACCAGGGACAAGACTAACCAAGCCACCAGACCCCATCTTTGTAGACGGAGAACCCGAATTTGAAGTTAAGAACATCCTGGACTCCAAGCTGATAAAGTCAAAACTTTTTTATTTAATCGACTGGAAAGGTTACGGACCACAGGAAAGGTCATGGGAACCTAGTGACCATGTTCATGCACCCCGATTGGTGAAAAATTTCCACCAAAATTTCCCAGACAAACCGAAACCACAGGGAAGAACGACTTTAGGAGGGGCCTTGGGGGGGGGGGGCAGTGCTGCCATGATGCCTAACCCGGGGACCCAGACCAAGCCTGCCGGAAGCAGGCATAATGTCATCCCAAGGAAGCCCAACAACCCCTGCTAGGGGTTATTTGGGTGCAGTCCTGGCGCCTATGGCACCAGGCTCATATGGAGAGTCAGTCCTGGCGCCATAGGGCCCAGGCTCATAGATTAAAACTTACCTGATGCAGACCATGCTGCAAGAGCTCCAAGCCAAAAGAGGCTTGGAAGGGACTACTTTACCTAGGGACTATTTTTTACTCGGGTGGGGCTGGGGAGGAATACTTACCTGGGACTACTTTGGAGGCTATTTAAACCACGCCCGAAGAGCAGCACACGCTTCGCGTTATTCTGCATCCAGCAGCGTAGCGCTCACCGTGCCTGCAAGTCTGCATCCAGTCTTCTGCCACGCCCGCCTCGAGTTTGGAGCTCCTAGAAAAAGGGAGAAAGAAGGAGAAAAGGTTAGAACAAGAGCAATAACTTTGATCCTTACCTGAATTCCCGATCCATCGCGTATTCGAGCTGGAAGAAAGAAGTTATTTTATGCGCGTCGCCTCGCCTGCTGCAGCGCCAACTCACCAGCCTTCGCAGCATCTTCACATTCCACTGCATCCTCCTGCATGTTCCCGCCGCACTCCGACACCTAAGGAGAAGACAAGAACAGCAAGGTGAGCCAAGGGAACACACAGAGGAATATTAGTTACCCCCCCCCCATAGACTTACCTGATTTTACCACTGGGGGTACTATTCCTCTTCACGGGTCGGCGCAGCTTCCACTGCATCTTCGCCGAACCCCGGCCCCTAAGGGGAAACAAAAGGACAGCAAGGTGAAACAAAGAGACTAACAAGGGGAACCCTCCTCACCACAATAGACTTACCTGATTTTACCGCCGGAGGCATTATTCCCCGAGACTTCATACTTTCTCTCAGAGCCTGAATAAGGGAGAAAGCAACAGGTTACATATTGACATTATTATATCGAACTGTGTTGGATAATACAAATCCTTACCAGAATATTACCGGTTGCCACGAGGAACTCTTCACTAGGGTCAAGCTGCAACCTGCAAGGAATCAGACAAGAGTGAAAGTCAGGCATTTGAACTCTTAGGAACTACATAATTACGGCGTCTTGCCGGGAATCTCGGAGTCAATATTGTTCTGGAACTCACCAATTCCTTCGAGCCAGTGAAGCAACTGGTTAATCTACGCACCCCTGCGCTCAATGCAGGATGGTGAGCTCATCTTTTCAAACCATCAGGTGAGACTATAAGAGGGGACATCAAAGGTGATCAGTGGGGAGAACAACGGGGGTGGGGGGATTTACGCTCAACTCCACGGGTGGTTAATTCCCTTTCTCCATTTGCAGAAGAATACTCCTACGGGCCAAGCAAACGAAGTTAGGTGGGCCAGTCCAGTCCGTCATCTCGGCCCTACGCGTCACATTGGTGGAGACCGCAGCTGTCCAGTTCAGATCGACGCCTCTGTGGGAGTCAGGTGAGCGTAACAGTCTCCTGAAGGAAAGCCACTCCCACCTGATGGCGTCTCATGTACTGCAGGACTGTCCGGCTCTTAGACGGGCTATTCAGCCCCCTAACATTCCACGTTAGAAGTGCGAGTCCTACCATGAGAAAGAAAGTTGGCCAGGACTCGCCGGGTGACGCAGAACTCTCGTGAATCTGTCATACTTATTTCACTCTGCGTAGCTTTCAGTCATCCCTCTGTAGACCAAAAGTCTGCTGCAGACATGCCTTTGTGTGACCCGGCTCCCCCCAGAACAACCACTCCCAACCCCCCGCCACCCCTACCAACAACCCCGCAACTTGTCGGTGATCAACCCACCCATGCTGTCCCTCCCCCCACCCTCCCCAACAGTAAACCCCCCCCCACTCCGCTGGATACCCCAACTGACCAGCATGCCAACCACCCACAGCATGTAAGTGTTTGCTTTCGCTCGAGGGGCGACTGTGAGCCCGACCCTCCAATTCACCACTGCGGATATGCCATTCCCTGGTGTGGTAAATAAACCCAACCATGAGTGTAGGCCGCGCTACCTGCAGACCTGGTGAGTCTAGACTGACTCATTCGTTGTTCTTCCGTGACCTTGGGGTTCCCGGCAACATATCGAGGAAGGAAGCAGCCTCCTCTGGGGTTTGGAAAAAGAGAGACCGCCCCTTATGCTCAATCCGCAACTTGGCTGGTAACAGCATGGCATATTTTCTATTCTTATCTCGAAGATGTTTTTTGATGTCCATGAATGTTCTCCTGCTGAAAAATCAGGGAAGAATTCTATTGCGTCGCCCTTATAGGATACCGTCCCAGCTCCCTGGCCTTCCGGAGTGCTGTGTCTCTGTCCCAGTAGTTCAACATGAGAGCAATCAGCGGCCGAGGTGGGGCTCCAGGAATAGGCTTTCTGCCACTCAGAATTCTATGTCCACGTTCCACGACGCATATTGGGGTGAAACCTTCGGGTCCCAAGGATTCTCGCAGAATTCCCTCAACCACAGCTTCCATATTCCTCTGGTTACCCGACTCCCACAGGCCGACTATCCTGATGTTATTTCGCCTCGAACTAGATTCCAGGTCTTCTTGCTTCTCCCTAGGTTCTCTCAGGGCTTTCTTTACACCGGACAGTTCCCCCGAGGCTGAGGCCGCCAAGTCATCGACCCCTGATATTCTCCCTTCCGCCTCATCCAGCCTCTCTCCATGTTTATCCAGGCGGACCTGCATGTGGTCCACTTTACACATGAGTGTGTCTAGCTTCACATCCAAGGACTGTATCCCCGTTTGCAATCATGTGAGCATGACCTTAATGTCCTGTAAAGCAGATGCGGGGTCCATACCCTGCCCCAGGGTACAAGTCTCTAAGGCACTTTCCATCAGCCCATTACATCTGGTCTGAGCGGGCACTTCAAAATGTAATTTCGACTGCTGCTTCCCGCCTTTGTTATTCTTTGACATGGTGAATAGGCAAGACGAGCACAGATCACCAGAACTTCGGGAGCGTAAACCTCCCCCACCGTTCGGCTGTTCGGGCTGCGGCCCGACCACTGCACCGCTACCACAGCCGTGCACTTTTTCCAGGAGAGCTCAGGGCATCCACTTCTGTCAAAGGACAGTCCAGATCACTGCCACCACATACACCGCTCCAGTCAGTCGCCAGCCCCGGGGGGGCTCGGTGTGTAGTAGCTCTGTAGTCTACCGCCAGACTGCTCCTTCCCCACGCCACGTTGCCAAGTGGCCTGCAGGCTACAGCCGCACTCGGCCGGATCTGGAGACGCCAGCCCTGATTGCTCCTGCTAATGCCCGGCCCACTCAGGCTCGAGTATCTGCAGTGCAACCGATGCTCTGAACTGGGAACCGCCGGATAGTAGACCAGATTAATTTGGGTGCTGGAGAGCTTCACGGGCCCGCAGCCATTTTGGTCGGGTTCTCTAGCGCCCCCCCATAATTCACAATTATTAATTATCCATTGTTAATTATTTGCATTGGTGTGTAACACAGAGGGATGGTGTACACCGGGGGTGTTGGATTGGGGGATTCCATTGTGGGTCTCCAATCTTTGGTTCAAGGTCGATTATTATTTGGTCTCACAAGGGTGGGGGAAAAGAAGGGGATAAGCATTGCCTGGAAATAGTGGGTACCCAAGGCAGAAATATGTTCACCTGGGAGGCACCTTTTGGGTCACTGATTCTGGGGTAATTATGAACTCAACTGCTGATTGTGCCTGGAATAGGTTTAGACAGCCGTCATCAATGAGAGGTTTGCCAGCAGGGGTCATTATTAACACTGCAGGGTTGAGAGCATGATATGCTACGTTGAGGAATGCAGGATGGTATTGGTTATGTGGGAAACTAGCATTCAAAATGTTGCCCTCCAATTAGATAGGTACATGAACAAAAAGAACATTACGCCCAGCTATCAGCATTCATGCTGCTGGTAGCCACCAGAAAATGTCAATGTATCTACTGGTAGAATGGGGTACCGGGTTCCATGCATTTTGCAAGAGCCCTTTTTCCTTGGTTGGGAGTGATAGAGCAAGAAAAAGGCTTTGGTCAACATTTCTGCAGGTCTTGAGGTATTTGCTAATTCAACAGCACACGCTCTGTTATCATTACAGGAAGAGATAGAATCAGTGTCTGCCCACACCTTTCAGAACCGTATGGCATTAGATGACCTGATGGCAGAGAAAGGAGGGGTATGTTACATCATCAATGCAATATTCTTCTTTTTGCTCAAGTCAGGAGAAATAATGAATGTATCCCATTTCAGGTATACAAGCAGCATTATTTCATGGTATTTCAGTAGAACATGGAGTGGATTTGGATTTTATCAAAGGGTGGTTTACCTCTATATTTGGCACTGGATGGGACCAATGGTTAATAAAGGGTGGGGTTTGTTTCAATCACACTATTTCTAGTAGTAATGCTTGCCAAAATGCCTTGCGTAACATGTATATTTCATATGTTGAAAAGGAAAGGCCCATCTCACACTCAATGCCTTTGATTGAGGAGGAATTACTTAGATTATTACAGATAGACAGAGTGTTTGTGAGATACAAAAAAAGGGTGGAATGATGAATCCTAGGCATCCTGTTCAAAACTGCCATATTATAACGTAGCTAAATGGTTAATTTTGCTTTTAGTGCATAAAAAAGTATTTGTATTTATTTTATTTGCAAGCAGGAAAGGCCTGCTTGCTGTCCATGTTTATTTTTGCGGCTCTTGTGAGATAATGGAGCCATTTAATGATTGTGATTGTCTGTACAAACGCGAAGAAGCAATGTTTTCAATAACATTTATTTTATTTTTATATTTATAAAGCGCCTGGAAGCCCGGAGTCATCGTGGCGCTGTTTCAAGAATGTGACTTAGTTAATGTTATCTAAAGAACATGGCCCCGACTGTACCGTGTCGGAACACACAAGAAATATTTACCTTACCAGGACAGCGTGAAGGTCGATGCAGTGCAGCGCAACATAACTGAAAACAAAATGTCGCCTCTGAATATAATAAAAATGAATGTTTAACGTTTGGCTATTACATTCTAGGTCTCCCACTCTCTTCCATGTATTTTTCTACCTATGCTATACGTATTCCTGATGTCATCTTGTGACGAGCCTCTTATGTTAACACCCAGTTGAATTCTGTCTACAACTATATTGTATTGGTTTGTAATAAACAAGAGACATTATACCGGACCAACACTTGTAGTGATGCATTTCTCTTCCATACCCTGCACGCAGCGGGACATCAGAGGAACTGGGCGCTGGGGTACCCACTTGAGACCTGGAAGCCTGAACTGTGGCTATGTTCTTGACATCCGCGAGTGGGGGAGTTGTGTGTTTCCAGTAGAAGGGAGCAAGGAGGTTGAAGGAGCAGCAAACTGTCTGATTAAGCATGTCTTGGCATCGAAGCCTGCAAGGTGTTGAGTAAAGAGAGACGGAGTTAGTCAGGTCGAAGGCAGCCAGTCAAATAATGGATTTATATACATGAAGGAGGAATATAAAATGGGAAAGGTGATACGTAAAGAGCAATCCCACGTGATGTGTGTGAGCCGAGGTAGAGAAGAAACCTGTGTGCTTGTAGAGAGTGTCAGTTGTAAAGTTGATCATTTTGTTGAAGGGGAGAAAAAAGGAGATCAAGGTCAAGGAGAAGGCTAAATCAAGAAGTCAAGGGCAAAAGAGGAAATTAGGGTTTTACAGTGGTAGCTAAGGTGGTGATTCATCTTTTTTCATAGGCAAAAGGATTATTTTAGCAGGTGTGACAACAGAGGTAATGAATTGCTGGAGCTTTACTTCGCTGTCCAAGAGGAACAGATGGTTCTGATAGTTCGGTAATGGCGTGTGGTAATAAAGGGGAAATATCGAAGGGAGGAGAAGAGGTTGGGTAATTGGAGATACAGCAAATAAGTATGAGTAGAGTTCAGCATTAGGCACTGGTCCAGGGGAGAAGGAACAAAGGACTTGAGACACAGAAAAGGGGGTGAAACAACATACTTTTCTTTGAAGGACAATTACTCAGCTAGGTAATAATAGGTTAGGGGGACAGTAGGCTAACACGGGTCAGCCTCACCAAAGAGCAAAACAATGGTCCAAGGTTTTCAGGGTCTTCTCCTTTTCCTCTGCTCGTAAGAGCTGTCTCTTTTGTTATCAACAGTGGCTTCAGTCAGCCCTGCTCACTGGGTTGTGGGCACAAGGGGTGGCAAAAATGCATATCAGTTCTAAAGAATGTTAACTAAAACACAAAAAGGAGAACTTCTCAGATAACTGTGCGAGGATGGAAGAGTAACAAAGTTAGTGCAAGGAGTCCCGTGAAAAGAGGGCCTAGTGTCGTTAGTCCCAAGTCCTGCCCCCCTCCTATTTCACAATTACGGGGCGTTCACATGCTCAAATCAATCCATCTCAGGTGGTTTGAAGTGCCCCAGCAAACATCTTTACTTGGTATTGGCATATGATCCTAATTATGAATATTTTCTGTGGGTTCAGTAGCCCTGAGTCATACTTCTATTGAGACATGGACTTGTAGCATTCCCCCTCTTTCCTTAGGGGTCCATGCACTTCCTCCCACTTTCCCTCCTTTTCCCTACTTCTCCTACTACAATGGCTGCTCTTCCCCAGACATCAAAGCAATTTCATCAGTGGAATGGTTCCAAATGAGGCTTAAACTCCACCTGCTAACGATAGAAAGGGTGCCCTCAGTCCCCCATCCAAAGTAACCATTACACCCAATTTGCGTGCTTTCAACACTCAGGACTACACCATGTACATTTTAATTGGGTAAAATACTGATCTTAAACTCTTAATGTTAAAGATATTTACATGTTTTCCTCCTTTCCATGTTCATGGTATATGGTCCCATTCTTACCCATTCATCATCCATTCTCCCTCATCCAATCTAACAATGCTCTTTTGTAAAGGTAGAATACCACAGGTATGTGCTCTCTGTTACGGTTTATTGTTTGAAATGATTCCAGAGTTTTGAAATAAATACAAATATGTTGCCTTTGGGAAGGATTTTCCTATCCATCTACTTAGGTCTTTTTTGGGCTTCAATGTCTATAGACCCTTGCCCAGTGGCCCCCGCTCCCGGCCTTAAGCCACCTACTCCCTCCAGTCAGATTCACAGGTCCAAAGATTTTCTATCTCTCGTGGTTTTGCAGCAACCTCCAGGATCTGGCAGAGCACCTTCAGTAGGCAATGCCTTCCTCTTGCCTCCACATTGAGCTCTCTCCTGTGGTTACCTATAAGGCTTGGCCAGCTGAAGCTTCTAGGCTCTCCATTGTGTGGCCTATATGGCTTGTTTACCAGTGGTTTCACAGCTCTCACCAGATGGACTCATTTGGCCAGCTCTTGTTTGTACTCTGGCTTCAGACAACCTCTTGGTCAAGGTCTCCAGCAGGCTATTTGCTTAATTCCCCCATGCAATTGGAAGCTTTCCCACATTGAGTCCTGTGTGATGAATACTGTGGAGTCCTCACAGAAACTGTACCTAAAGTCTCCTCCTAGGTGGCATGGGGAAGGCAGCTGCTACCTGATTCTAACCCTGGTGGTGGTATTAGCCGTGAGGATCACCTCGGAGGAGAAGGGCCCCATGCGAATAGGAGGACTCCATTGGGTGAGGCACAGTATTTATCTTCCTCAGAGGAAGAGATGTCAGTGATGCCAACATATATAATGGCTTGTTGTCAGAGTGAGGTTTTCTGTTCCAAAGCAATTCATTCTGGGGATTGCAAAAACTGTCCTAATCAATCGTCAGGCGTAAAGTCCCTGCTCCTAATGTTATCCACATTTATAATGGTGAGAACTCTTATAGTCAACGAGAGAGCGTTAAATGTGGACATCAGAACAATACCATCTTAGGTTCTGATAAAGCCAACTCACCTTTGATTCCAAACCAATCATTGACTCCTTTTAAAATTCCTCCTGAAAATGTAGTCAATAATGGAAGTGAAGTAGTACATTTAAAAATAATGTGCAGAAAGAAAAATATAATTTGCAAATTGGGGACTTCAAGTTCCACAATGCCCAAAGTACTGGGACTAGGAAGAGGGATTTGAAGACACTAGACCGGATAGAGGAACGCTCCTTTCCTGATTGGCGTGGGCTGCGGGAAGCAGAAAGAAGCATCTTACTGTACAACGGGAAGCAGAAGACACAGTGGCAGCGTAGCGAACTGACACGTATGCAGCACTCAGTGAGTTCACTAGTATTGCGTGACCCCGGAACGCTCCGTAATTGCACGCTGGCTACTATCAAGAAAATTGAATACCTAACTAGGTGTTAGAAAGTTTTCACGCCTGGCATGCACGTATACCATGGCAGGGACTTTGTAGTCATAGTCCTGCCCGGTGAGTGGTCCAGGAAGAAGTTATTGAAGTACTGTGTTGCGGTTAAAGACTGTGAAGAAGAAGAAGAAAAAGTGGCAAGGCCACTACAATATTTTGCGAATCATTGTGGAATCATCGTGACTATCAATGATCTGTGGAAGTGTTTTGTTCCCTAGGAAGAGGTTGTGTTGAACTCTTTGCTACAAGTGGAGAGATAAAGATTTGTCATTCCTTTTGAACTGTTGGAAAGTCCAAGTGAGAGACTTTTTGGAGCAAGAAGAACCTTGTAGTAAAACAGAGTTTTCCTATTTTGAACTGTTAATAGAAATTCCTGCTTTGAACCTGGGGAAGGGAACATTACCCAAGTTACAAGGCTTTATGTTGGACATAACTGTTATTTTGTTATATTTGAAATGCCATTTATTACCCTTATATGTGTGTTGTGGGTATAGGTGTGAGGGACAGATTCCTTTTGTTACAGTGTTTCCTTTAGTTTATTTTGATAGGCAGGGAAATCCTCTTCAGGGTAGGGATAGTGAGGCATTTATCAAACCTGTTTAAGTTAATAAAATGGTATCTTATGAAAAACATTTAGAAAGTTGTCTGCCTCACATTTCTGATCCCCTCACACCTACCTGGTCTAACAACCTCCTGTTTCTCAGCTATTTTACAGTGTGCCTTAATTGGCTTGACCACCTCTTGCATCATACTTCTTTTATGCCTTTCACTGATCTGCAATCAACTCCCAGGAATTCTGTCCTTAGCCCCTCAAGGTCTGGAGTGATGTGCCTCTTTTTATAGTCTGGCTTTAATGTAAATTGTATCAATGAGAGCATTACATGTTGGGTCCTTTCCCCGTTAGCGTGTATTACTGCACTTAATGCATGTCTAACGCTTCCACCTCCTCTGCATGTCTATGACTGGTGTTCTCATTCATACTCAGGTGTTTTGATTCTCCAATAATCTAATTCTGCATGTGACCTGACCCCTCTGGTTGGTGGGCTAAAATAGTTTGTTACAGTAAGTCACGTACACAGTAAAATGTGGTTGTAAGATCACCTTGGAGAAAAAGGTTTTAAATAATATTATTGCTTGGCCTAAACTAAGTATACTTTCAGACTGACTGGTAGATTGTAATTTTAAATGCATAATGTTATTGAAGGTTTAATTTTCAAAAACATTTTGTATTGCTCTGTCACTTTAATGAACTAAGATACAGTTTTGTACTCTGTCGCTTTAAGGGCCTCATTACGACCCTGGCGGAAGACCATGGTGCTATTAGCACCATGGTCCATGCCGGTAAGTTACCGACTCTGCCATGGAGAAAGGGGGAATTACCACCCCATTACAAGGTTGGCGGGGCGGTAATTCCCCCTTCCTCCTTGGCCCTTCCCCATTCCCATTTTTGCCCCATAGGGCTCAATGGGAATGGGGAAGGAGATAAGTATGGTGACGCAAATTGCGGCACCGTAATTAGCACCAAGGTCCCTTTGCGGGTCCCTACTTTAAAGGCTGGTCTACACCAGCCGTTAAGGTCGGGTCCCGCAAAGGGACCTCGTAATTAGGCGCTAATAGGTTAACGGCGCCGCAGCCTTTTACGGCGCCGTTAACCCATTAACGCCTGGGTCGTAATGAGGCCCTAAGTGTGGAAATATTTAAGGCCGCTGCGTCTGCCAGTCACCTGATGTCTTGCGAAAACCTGGAGTTTCCATGCGATCCGCAAAGGGTGAGCGTTGCCAGGTTTTAAAGTTCAAAGTTTTAAAAGGGGCCTTTCACCCCCACTTGTGGCCCGAGGGGTGTTTCTTTGCTTACTGCGAAACATTGAACGCTCAACTGCTTCTTTGCTTAGATCAATAGTCTGCTGAACACAATTCAATCGGGTACCGGCATGATGGTACCTGAGCGGCCCAATGCTTCATTGGCCATGGCTGCAAGTAAGGATGTTCCTGCACTGTCAGCATACTCGGGTGAGTGTGTATGCTTGATCTCTGTTATTTCCAGTGTTGCTAATGGTTTCTCTTCAGGCCCCAATTCATGTTCCATGCTGGGGCTCACGCGCTCAAGTTGAACTTGTTACTGTGATCTGCTCCGTGGGTGGATTCACAAATGGGAGTGGGATCTCTCCGAAAATTGCATGCTTGTGCTGTAATCAAAGCAAAGCTTTCATGGGGCCAATTTTCTCAGGGTTTATTGCCCTTAATATTGTTTTTCCCATGTGGAAGGATAACTGAAGGTACTTTCTAGTGGGAGATACTAGAGAGCTCTCCTCTCAGTGTGCGGCTGCAAAGTACCTGTTGGGGCTCACAAATGATTACCCACATATCCCGGGAAAAGAGCAGCTCCTCAGTGGGAGCAGGGCAGGTCGAGGTGGAAATTCCCATCTGTTGGGGGTATGGGGTTCCGGGGAAAGACTCCCCGGTCGGGGCGGCTGTAAGGCATTTTGCACCATTGTGACTGCCTCAAGCCCTAGCCATGCTTCCCCATTGCCCAGTCCTGGGGCTCAAAGCCCATATCCGTTGTACCTCAGCATGTGAATTCATCACAGAACCTAAGAGTTTGCCAGCTGTGGGTGGCTGAGAGTTATACAGGACGATCGTTCAGGAGTGAAGGAAGCAAAGGAGAAAAAGGTTTAGTCAGCAAAAAGGTTGACGGGGCAGCTAAACAGAGGGATGAGTTTGCTGCAGAGATGTGTAGAGTGTGAAGAGATATGGGCCAGGAACAGATAACCACTGGGATGAGTGGGTGAGGGTAGAGGTGTAAATGTTCTATGAGATGGAGAAGGACTGGCCCGATAGGCATGAAGCCATCTAATGAAGGGAAGAATCATGGATGCCAATGTTACAGAAGGTAAACAGTAGAGGGCGAAAGGAGCAGGGAAATTAATCAGCATGAGAACTGATGAGAGTTTAGAGTGACGAAGCTGGGGCACAATTGCGTGCCTTTTCTGTAGTGTGCCTGCTGCAGAACCTGGGGTGTAGGAAGCAACCACATAGTCCAATCGGTCTCCAGGTAGGATGGAATATGGCTGAATATTACACACGCAAGGACTTTGGAGTAGTGTGTAAGGTGAGAGACAGGCCAATAGTTAGCAGGTCATTTGGGATCAAGTGGAGGGCTTTCTGAGGAAGGGTAGAACATTAGCGATTTTGTACCAAGCAGGGAAGATCATAGATGCAAGAGAGGTTTGAAGCCGTGGAGAAGAGTAAACACAAGCAAGAGATACTAGGTATTTGTTTGTCTGTGTTTAGGTGGGGACCATGGAAAAATAACATGGGTTGGTGACCCATTAGACTGGAACCGGCTCTATTAAGGGTGGGGTTGGGGAGAAAAAAGGTTGGCATGAGGGACGGGAGAGTAATCAGAATAACTCTGATTTTGCATATTTTAGAGTGGAAGCAAAAGGCACAGTCTAAGAGGTATGCAGTAGAGGAGGTTAGCATGACCTACTAGTTAGAAGATAGTTTTTGGGGATGGAGCGCAGAGAGGTGAGGAGGTTAGTATCATAATAGGAGTTTGCCTAGTCCAGGACAGTCTAAATATATTATTTTTTAAACTATGAAACTGATTCATGAAATCATGTTCAAATACCATATTGCAAATGCATGAGCTGAAACTTGGTGTGCAAATGTTTCGGGATCTGCTATTCCTCATGTCCTGAGTTCATGAACAAGACACTATTTGAGTTTTCATAAACACACTCCCTGCGCAGTGTTCCTAAGCCTTACATTGTACACACATATAGTACAAAAAGGAGAAGGTTGTTATGGTATCACCTGATGTATGCAACCATCTGTTTGTTGCCAGGGTTTCTTTGCATCCTTCAGGAAAATCACTTCATTGTCGTTCAGTTTGTACAGGTGAAGCGACTTCAAAAGATCTGGGAGTTCCACAAACGTTGCAGCTAACTCCTGAAAGAAGGAAAGGGGAGAAACAACAAAAATAAAACAACAAACAAATATCACACGATGCAGAGAGGAACATTTAATACATAGATGCAAGCCTATCATGTAGCAAATCAAGCAGGAAGCTACATAGTCAAAGAGTCAGCACCTGACAGCTGTAGGCCTAAAAATGTAATTTGCCCACGGCTGCAAGACTGAACACCGGTGCAGAAGAACAAGTTACTTAACCCTGGTAAAGTTCTTTTGACTGGATGTTCCTCCCACTTATTCCTCATTTTATGATATTTTCGTTTTCAGCTTCAGCGGCTTCTGAAAAATATTTCTTCTCGGCAGAGGGCGCTGTGCATCGAGACAGTCGACCCGATGTCCCTCGAGGGCCTCCATCTTGGCTGACGTCATCGAGTACATATATCACCCGCAGCGCCCGCTGGCTTCAGTTCTGTTTTTTCGCCACCAATATGCAGAATTACTGCCAATGATAAGTGCCTTAAATGTATCACACCTTAAAAGAGAGTAAATTCCAAAGCTCGGAAATTCTACAGTTGGGTAGGTTGGGAGGGCGATGAGGAATACGTGGGAGGAACATCCAGTTGAAAGACCGTTACCAGAGTAAGTAACTTCGAATGGATTGTGTCCTCCCACGTATTCCTCCTCTTACGATAGACTCTCAAAGCAGTATTAAGTTCTTTTGGAGGAGGGAGGAGAAATTTGAGAGGTTCATGTTTGTCAAGAATGGTGCATAGAACTGCCTTCCCAAATCTTCCCTCATTGTTAGAGGTGTCTAAACAATGTTTTGTGAACGTGTGGATGGTGGACCAGGTAGCTCCCTCGCAGATGTCCTTTATCGGAACTCCCCTCTGAAGGGCAGAGGAAGTTGCCATGACCCTAGTGGAATGAGCCCTTAAGCCTTCTGGGGGATCTTTCCCAGCTAGCCTGTAGAACTCTGAAATAGCTAGTATGATCCATCTGGATAGAGTTTGTTTGGTAACTGACTGACCAAGTTGGTGTCCTGTATAGCCAATGAAAAGTTAGTTGTGCTGTCTCCACTTTGCCATTATTGAAACATAAACGCTTAGCGCTCTCCTTGGATCGAGTCTATGAAATCCTTCCTCTTCCTTGCCAGGATGAGGTGGAGGATAGAAGGCCGGAAGCACAATTTTCTGTTCTAAATGGTAATCCGATACAATTTTAGGTAGAACAGAAGATTTGAACAACTGCAATGCAAAGATTAAATTCACCCTTGAAGTCCACTTTCTTGATGTCAAAGTGACCCTGAAAAACAACCGACAGGAGACCACTATCTATAGGAAGCCTACTGATGTAAATAACAGCCTTTTCTACACAAGCCACCACCCGCAACACCTTAAAAACAATCTCCCATTGAGCCAATTGTTGAGAATCAGACGGATTGTGTCTGAAGAGGAATCCTATAGAAAAGCAGAGGAAGAACATATAAAACGCTTCAAAGACAGAGGCTTTCCAGAGGAGACCCTACTCCAAGCAGTAGCGAAAGTCAGAACAAAAATAAGGACAGAATTATTGCAACCAGGCTACAAGGCTCAGAAAGATCAATTTCCACTAATTTACTCGTCTCAATTTTCAAGACAAAGTTTGCAAATTAAAAGGATCGTCATGAAAAACTGGAAAATCACAAGATTGGACTCACAACTTCGCAGATTGTTCCACAACCAACCCCCGATGGCCTACAGTAGGGGCCGGAATTTGAGAGATGCACTAGTGAAAGCCGAAAAAGTAGAGAAAACTAAAAAATTCTTCCACGCAAAACCCAAACCCAAACCCAAAAAAGGAACATTCCCATGCTTAAACTGCTGTCATTGTAATAATGTTCAGAAGGGAAACCTCATCAGACATCCACACACGTGGCAAAAAATTGCACTTCGTGATTATGCAACATGCGACAGCAAATGGGCAATTTATGCCCTATCTGCCCATGTGGACAATACTATGTAGGGCAAACCACGAGGAGAGTCAAGGATAGAATCTCGGAACACAAATCAAACATCCGAACACAAAACACAAAATCTCCAGTATCCAGACATTTCTTGATAAAACAACGCACTATTTTGCAACTAAGATTTGTTGTTCTGGAACTGATAATCAGACCGGCGAGAGGAAGCAACCTGCAACAAATCCTAGCTCGCAGAGAAATGTTTTGGATCCACAAATTGGAATCCCTGGAACCAAGAGGCATGAATGAAGAATTCTCATTAAACAAGTTTTTATAAATACCACAGATGTCCACATAGCTAAAGTATGACCCTCTTATGATCAGATGACCAGGCGCAGTTTGCAATGAGATCACTTGTAAACCAATGGGTACGATGGCTACATTAAATAATGTTTACAATTAAACCTTTATTTTCCCAATTTGGACACACTTTGAAATACATAACATACCTCTAAGGAGATTCCTCTAGATTAGAAACATTCCTAACATTCTACTCTTCCTTTTTCTATTTTCCTACTGCTCGACTCTTTTTGCCTTATTTTGGCATTACCATTTTAACTTTTCTCCTAATATCACTCATGCGTGGTCAGATGGAATGCTATAAACATAGCACAATTGTTATATAAATAATATAATTGAAGTAACTAAAATTGTGACAAAATTGTGGAATGATGGCTACCACCATAAAAAATAACTAATAATTGATTAGCATCACAACCCTGCACCATCGAGCATCAAACTATGTGATTAGCTGAAAGCTGGCATCTCATATTTTGAATCATATTTTAAATCCAATTGTATGTGAAAGGTGCACTTTGTGAGCAAGAGTTTCATTCTTGCACATGGCTCGTAATACATGGGTATCTCTATATGCCTGCACCATACATACTTTTGCGAACAACACAGAAGAGTGTAATCAGCTCCACACTACATGTCCCATAAATCTCTGGAACGAGCGTACAGACGTTCCAAACAGACAATGTGTCGTTTATCACACAGCTGTTTCCTAGCAACCGCTTTTCTTTCTGACACGGCTGCGAGGTCGGATTAATTTGTCCCATAAACACGAACGCTAGACTTACTTCTTTCACCACGCGCAGATGGTCTAAACAGCCACTGAAAGGGGGTCCTCTCCACCACAATACGAGCGAAGATACAGTGTTTCAACTAACTAAGGTGAGCTAAGACCAGGGTGTAAAAAATCATTATGTAGGCAATTTCTAGCGAGAAGAAATCTACAGCAATTACTCAATATGCACAGCGCATTATCAGGGTAATTCATAGAATTCAGCGCACAAGTGGCGCATGCGGCTGGCCCACAGTGTCCGCGTGCAACCTTCTGCGCCAGCCGCGTGCGCTAAAATCCATTTCCGCGCACAGCGTATTCATGGATTTTAACATCCAAAACCAGCCGTGGCGCATCAACCCTGCAGCAGCGCCAGTTACGCCCTCAACCCCTCCCCGTGCGCCATGTACAGCGCACAAATCCCATACATGGCGCACAGGTTCAAAACCTCGAAAACGCCTGTAAAACTCCCCGCGCACCCCTCCGAATACACGTACCCCGCTGCGCGGGAAGTTTCACACGCGATTGGCCCTGTGCTAGCGGGGTACGTGTATTACTGGGGATCGCGCAAAGCTTCACACGCGATTGGTCCTGTGCGAGCGGGGTACGTGTATTACTGGGGTTCGCGGGAAGTGTCACACGCGCTTGGCCCTGTGCGAGCGGGGTACGTGTATTACTGGGGTTCGCGGGACGTTTCAAACGCGATTGGCCCTGTGCGAGCGGGGTACGTGTATTTCAGGGGTGCGCGTGAAGTTTCACACGCGATTGGCCCTGTGCGAGCGGGGTACGTGTATTTCGGGGTTTAGCGTGAAGTCTCACACGCAATAGGCCCTGTGCGAGTGGGGTACGTGTATTTCAGCGGTGCGCGGGGAGTCCTACACATGAATTGGCAGTGTGGGTCCTCCCAGGTCTTCCCTCTACACCCTCCACTGCCCCTGCAGGCAGCCCACACCACAGGGGACTACCCTGCACCCCTGGTCATGTCCCGCAGGCAGCCCATCCACCATGGGCATGCCCCCTAGCCAAGCCACATGTCACCTTGCAATATGATCACCAACTCATGTCTACCTGCACCCCCACCCCCAGCAGTGAGGGCCACCTGCCAGCAGGCCCCCACACATGTCCCCCTGCACCCCCAACCCCCAGCAGTGAGGGCCACCTGCCAGCAGGCCCCCACTCATTCCCCCCCCCCCCCCAACATGTCAACATGACCCACAATCATGGCCCTCATGGCCACCAAAATCCCACGGCACGCCACCCCTGCCCAAATAACCAACCAAGCATAACCCCACATTGAAATGCACATTACATGAAACAACCCAAATGGCATGGATGTACATCAACACATGTCCATCACACACACACACAATGGGTGCGAGTGAATGTGAAAACCCACATCGTGACATGCATGAAACCAATTAGAGAATACCACACATTGAAGTACGGGAACAAATGTATTGAACAAAAAATGTGGTGAAAGAAAATCAAATACCAAACAATGGACATAAGGAAAACAATGCAGAATGTCACATAATGAAAAAAAGGAAATCAGAATCCAAAATATATGAAATCAAAAATGTCTCCAAAGTCTCCTTCCAACAAAGCAAATCCAAACAGAAACGAAAAAAGTTAAATCCATTGCTCCATGGAAAAACCAAAAAAGAAAATGCCGATAAATCCACACTCCAACTATTTACAAGGATGAAATCCTGGGTCCATGAGCCCAACTGTCCAAATGAAACCTACAAAAATACACTAACTAATGAAGAACTATATACAAAAATGTGGGGTATTGTCCAAGCACCCCAAAAAAAAAAAGAAAACCAAAATGAAACCTAACACTAACTAACCAACTAACTATTTACAATGGCAGCGGGCTAGTCCGACGGCTCACTTTTGGATGTCTCGGGCCAGAGCATCATCGAACTCCCGCTCAATGTCCTGGGGAGGCGGTCCCCTTCCAAGGCCCCGAGGGTTCGCAGGGACGATGACATGTTGGCCTCCAACTCCCTGTGAATTGCCCCGAGGCACTCGGCCCGCCTCAGTGCCCTCCGCATGGAGTTCTCCGCCCTGACCATTGTGAGCCGTGCCTCTTCCGCCCGCTGCCGCTCCGCATCTATGGCGTGGCCCAACCGCTGCCACATGGAAGACACTTGCCATCCTGGGTTCTCCTGCCCTCTGGCCGATGCCTGCCCCTCCGATGTTGAAGGCCCCGAGCCATCATTGCTCCCACCATGTTGCTGCTGCTACTGTGCCTGTGCCTGCGCCTTGGCTCTTGCTGCCTGCACGTCCTCCTCTGGCTGGGGTGCAGTTGTCGTGGTGGCCACCCCTGCTGGACGTCTGACTCCCGACTGTGGCAGGGATGTGTCCTCCACCAGCCTGGCCGCTGTGTGAGAGGCAGCTCCACAGGGTACCCAGGTGCTACATGGGTGGGCAGATGGCATGGAGGACGACTGGCGCGTAGGGGGTTCAGGTGAGGAGGGGGGGTCGCAAGAAGGACCAGCACGCAGAGGAATCCAGCACTGGTGACCCGTCCCAGTAGGTCAACGCAGTCAAAGAGGCATCCGAGATGACGTGCAATGTCTTCACGAAAACACTGCAGGTCAACTTGCATGCCCCGTTGACGCAACGCTATCCCAGTCAGGACAGGCTCAACACGGTCCCGGATAGTCACGTCCGCAGGGAGAGGAAGGGCAGTTGTTGTGCGCCCATCCCCTCCCTGAAAACGGGTCTGGACGTAGGCATCCCTGCTGGGGCCGGATGATGCAGTCACAGGATCAGGGACAGGATTACACACAGGCACCTCTGTGGAGGCCTGTGCTGCCTCCTGTCCCTGCCCCTGCACTGCACCACTGGCACCAGTGGAATCCCCCACCTCCCCGTGTGTGTCCCTTCCACGGCCTCCTCCTCCTCCTCCAAACCCCCCACCAACCTGGATGACTCCATGCCATCTTCCTCTGTCGGACCCTGTGGGGTCTCAGCTGCCCCTTTTGCTGCCGAGGAGTCCATCTCCAACCTCCGCGTCTTGGACCTACCCTTGGCAGCTGCGGCCTGGGACGCGGCACCAGACTCCTCACTCCCCGAAGAGATGACAATCTGGGATGGGATCCGGGCCTTGCGTCTCCGGCTGGTGGTGCGATCTCTGCCGCTTTGCTCCACAGCACCCTCTCCGCCCTCTTCATCAGTTGAAGCTGCAGACAGGGAGAGATAGAACACAGGCATCAGGGCACTGTACAATGGACTGAAACACACATGACAGTTGTACATGAGTGGCAGTGTCAAACTTCAGACATCGCATCACACTCCCTAACACACATGTCATTTCTACTCACACACATGAGCAATTCCACAGCAATATTGCACCTGCCAGCACCATCCATACACATACAACAGCATCAGCATCCGAAGGTGAGCCTGACGCCACATTAAACACGGGGAGTACACAACACATGCACACACACCAACAAACTTACATGCATGTGTGCATGTCCACCAACTGTCAGAGTGATGAGATCGCCATCCATGTCACATCTGGCATTCAGCCTTCTACATGTCAGTGCCACATGCATCCATGTTGCATCACAGTTGCACACTTGTCAAATACACACACATGCACATGTACACAGTGCAGATACATGCAGCTGGAACCAACATCCATGTGTGACACCACAACCATGCCAATGTACATACACAGTAATTCAAACATGTGTGCTCCCACATCTGCATTTGGCCTGCATGCTTACCCACACATACACCATCCATGTGTCTCACACATGAGAGGACTTGCATGTGTCAGCCTCACGCCCCTGTACATACACATCCATACATGGCCCTACAAAAACAAATGTGCAACCTGCACACTACAGGCACACCATGACACACCAGCATCCAATCAGTATGCATGTACACTTACCGCTCGACTCCAGGCGGGTCTCCCTCTCAAGGACCTGGACGTGGAGTGCTGGGCATATGCGTTCCGGGACCCTGATTTGGTGGTCGGACAGGTGGCCCCGGTGCCCCTTGGCATCCGCTGCCTTCAGAAGCGCCGGGCCTTGTCGAGGGTCCTGCACCTGAAGTCCTCCCAGCGCGTCTTGACATGTTTGATGTCGCGGACTGCCACCCCCTCCTCGTTGATGGCAGTCACGATGTCCATCAAGATCCTGGTCCGTCCTTCATAGTCGGCGCAAGAACTTCCAAAGAGGGCATCATACTGCCCCAGGACTTGGTCCACCAGGACACCAACTTCCCTGGCACTGAAGCTGGTGACCCTCTGCCTCTCTGGCTGGGGGTTGCCAGTGGTGCCAGATGGTGGTGTGCCCGACATGGCAACCCCAGAGACAGGTATTGGGTGGGCAACTGGGTCCTGGGGCTGGGCTGTGGAGCGATGGTATCCCAGTCGGGAGTCTTCAGTTCCAGCAGGGGTCGTCACAACAACTGCACCCCTGCAGATGGATGATGTGCAGGCAGCAAATAGCAGGGCACGTGGGCAGCAGGCAGGGAGGCAGCAGCAGATGGCAGGTGGGAGCGTGCTCAGGGATCTGGGGGGCAGTAATTCGGCCTTCTGGGCAGGAGCGTGGTCGTCTGTGTGTTTTGGCATGGCCAGCTTGATACGGAGTGATTTGGCACGTGAAAATCTTGCAGGTCTGCGTGTAATTCGAGGAAAGGCACTTAGCGTGTAAGCGCGTCTGTGACGTGATGCGCGCGGACGTTTCCCTCGTGACGTGGGCATAGTGGCTCATGGCACGTGAAAAAACTGCACGTCTGCGTGTGAATGCGTGTAATCCAAGGAAAGGGCCTACGCGTATGTGACGTGACAAGCGCGGGCGTTTCCCTCAACACGGGTGCATGTTCATCGTACGTGTCCAAAAACTGCACGTCCGAGTGTCAGCTCGTGTAATTGGAGGAAAGGGCCTTAGGGCGTACACGCGTAAGTGATGTTGTACGTGTGGGCCGCTTTAAAGGGTACGTGTAGGACCCCATATCCTTGTACGTGCTTTTCGTGGAGAGCGAGTGGGTGAATTCTGTACTTCTTGTCGGTTCACGCGTGATTACTTCACAGCGTTTCAATTTCGTACTCCATGTTACCTCTGACAGCATTCATTTTTTTTGTTGGGCCCGTTTCCTCAAACAGCATTCACTTCTTTTGTCCTGTCTCCTCAGACAGCGTACAATTCTTCTTTTGACAGGGGTGTTGCCAACGCGCACACGCGTGTCTTTTTCACGTTCTTTTTCCAGACAGATGGTGAGTCGCACACGTATTTACCAACTGTGCTTGCCCTGTGTGTCGCGTACCCCTTCAGAGGTCATTGTAGGCTGCGTGTAACACGCGTACGCTTATTTTTGTGTTCCTGGGTGCCACAGCGTAGTGCCGGTTTATTTTTCCACGCACGTAGTCTACGAGGGGTTGCGTGCACGTTATTTTTTGTTTTCGGGGTGCCTGTGCGTTGCGTGACCCGTCATCTTCCCTCAGGGGTCACAGACAGCCTTGCTAGAGCACCAGGGTACAATTTCCATCTAGTACCCTAACCTTTAACCCCCAATTGCCCAGGACAATCGTTTACTGCTACTCCCATACACACCACAACATCAGCGCCATGGTTGGGAGGCGACCAAGTGGTAAGGGAGGCAAAGGTGGCGGACCTCCAAAAGGCAGGCGTGGTGGGCACGGTAGGGGACGTGGCCAGGATTTGCAGGGTGCCCCTAGACCCCCATGTCTGGAGGACCAATCAGGGACACCCATGCCCCCCCCATGGTTGTGGGAAACGTAGCTGACGCCATCCCAGCTCAGCCCTTGTTGGACCAGCTCAATGTGGCACCTGAACTGGCACAGGATGACTCCCAGGCTGACTTCCAGGTCAGCAAGTCTAAGCCACCTGTGGTGGTGCAATTTGGTGTCACCAGGCCATGTGGATCTGGGGCAGCAATGTCATCTGCTGCCCCAAGTAGGCAGGGTGGGGAGGCTGCAGGGGCAGCTGCAGCTCTATCCACCCCAGCTCTTAGTCTCCCAGCCGGGACAGTGTCGGTCCAGGTCCATCAAACCGACGTTGCCCCTGCCAACATCACACTTCAGCCAATGCCTGCACCAAGACCTATGGTCATTGTGCATTTGCACACTCCTAGTACCCAGTCCACCGGCGCTTCTGCCCCTACTGACCAGAGTGGCGTAAGCCACTCAGACTCCGCTCCACCTTTGAAAAAGAGGAGGAAGGGTGCTCTGGCACTACAGGCTGAGACCCCAGACACGGCTACACACTCCGGCACATCAAGGAAGTCTAGCTTTAATGACGCCGAACTTTATGCACTTGTGGCCTATGTGTCGGCACATATCCGCGAAATGGTGGTGACTGCAGGGTGCAAGACCACACCTGGTCAACGTAGGGCACACTGGCAGACCATCGCGGACCGCATAAGTGCCCTTGGATTTGTGAGGCGCACAGTTATGATTGCTACAAGCGGTGGAATGACCTGAAACGCAGAGCAAAGAACAAGCTGGCCTCTAATCATGCCGCTACTCTGGTGACTGGCCTTGGGTCTCCACCAGAGGACAACAAACTCACTGAACATGAGTCTGTTGCAGGGACCTTCGTCACAGAGGAACAGATCCAAGGCGTGGGAGACCTACCTGATTACGACGCTTTGTCCGGTGAGTGTCCATGCATGTGTGTGTAATCCATGTGTATGTTGTTAGGGTGACGGGTTCTGATTGAGTGCCAGGTGAGGGTGTGTAATCCTGAGTATTATGGGTCACCCATGTGCTTCCTCCAACACATTCACAAGCCTTTGATTTGGGTATGACAGTATCCCTTCTGCCCACAGTAGGCAATTAGCCCCACATTACTGCTTTTGCCTTTGAACTATCATCTTGCAACAACATTGTTCTGATTTTTTCTGTGTTCATTCAGGCTGATTGTTTAGATCATCCCATTTTTCATATGCTTTTTTAATCCCTAATGCCACATATGTGACATGCTTCTGTCAGTGTTTACACCCCACATTGTGCCACATTAGTTACCTGGTTATGTGAATGATTAGACCATTTAGGGCGAGTGAGTATTGGACTGCTGAAATTTATTTTTAGGGCCTGTTTGCATGTGGAACATGATTGGACCAACCATTGATGTGTACATCTGCCTACAATCACTGTATTATTGTACACTGGATGTGTTGCAGTGTGTGGCACATGCATATTTTGCAACACTATTCTGCATTAATCTTCTCATCATGTCCATGTGACATGGATGTGTGACAGTACTCATTCACTGACATATCGCTGTAATTGTCTAATTTACCATGGCTATGCTACATGACATCTGTGTGCTGGCATGTGTCATGTATGTGTATTGGACATGCCACTCACAGGCTGATGTGTGATGCCAGTGCTACACAACATGCTGTGAATGTGTTGCTTTTCCATCTTGGTGTCCTCATTGTCTGCCTTTTTGACTCCCCTTCAAACTCATTGACAGTGCATGCATGCCAGGGTTATAGTCATGTGGGACATGTGTAAACCATGTACAGGATCTCGGTCTTGTCAGGCCTACGTGTGTGCTTATGCCTGTTTCCATTTCTTGTATTTCATGTTTTTGCAGGTGACAACGCACTTGATGCTGGTGAGGTTCAGGAGATGGTGCAGACCCAGGAGGATTCTCAGCCACGACCAAGCACCAGTGGGGGACGTGGTGTGGTGGTGGGTAAAAACACTTTGGTACTGCAGATCATACTGTCGAGGGGTGTCTCTGGGTGCAGCTCCCCAGACCGCTATTCAGGTGCTGAGTCGGATGATGAGACTTATGTGCTGTCGCAGGTCAGTGCTTCTGGCAGGGATTCTGTTCTGTCCAACCCACCTGCACCAGGGGTAGAACCCTCTATGGGGATGTAAGTGTTGGTAGGTCCGCCTTTGGCGGTTACGGATGCAGGGTCACACTCCACAGCATCTGATCCTGTTCCTGGACCAGCAGATCAGAGGGGGAATGCAGTCCTGCAGCCTCAGGCAGTGCCAGCACAGCAAGGTGCAGATCGCCTTGCCCCGAACAGGTGTGGTGGCCGCCGACGCGGTGGCCGTGCGCCACCAGGCAATACTGTATGGGAAAACTCCATGTACGGTATGGCAACCCAACAGGCAGCATCAGTAGAAATGATGGCTCAGGCAATGGAGAGCGTGGCCACTTACATTATCCCCCCTGAAAGGCAGATGGAGCAACAACAGCAGGCAACAGACTCCATTTGCCAATCACACAGGGAAGACATTTTGGTGTCCAACAGGGACCGACGGGCGGCACTGGACACTCTGCACGAATCCATATCAATAGAGTCACAGGGCCACAGGGAAGCCCTTAGGGTAGAACTCCATAACCTCAGGCAGAGTCTGCTTGAACTTGAGGCTTCCCGAAATGTTAGGGCAGAACAGCAGCTGGAGCAGCTCACACGTTCGCTCTCAGCTGAGCTGCAGGCAACACGTGAGGAGATCCGGGCATCACGCGAGGCCATGCATGCAGAAGTGCAGGCAACCCGTGAGGTGCTGCATGGGGATCTCCGCACTTTAATCCTCCAGAATCAGACCTTCCAGACCCGCATGCTTGCTGCCATGGAGGACCATACCAGGGCTTTGCGTGGGCTGCCTCCCATAGTACCACCATCTCCTGATGTTGCAGCAGAGGGTGAAGAGAGCGACAGCAGTTCTCCCACAATGGCAAAGCCGTACAGACCATGACCCCATGGAGGTATTTTTTTTTTCCGCAACATCCACGCAGGTGGGTGTTGGTGTGCACCCTGTCTTTGAACCTCCTGAGTGGCCTCCCCTCCCGGTCCCCCACATGGCCATTTTTTTATTTTATTTTTAATTTGTTTACAGTGTGTTGCCTTGTGTGGCTCCCGTGGGCATCCACTGTATTCCGGCTGGGCACATGCAGGCTTGTCCCAAGTTTGGGTTAGATGCTTGGGTTCGTGACACACACACCCCCCCTGCTTCCCGTTTCCATGGGCTTGCAAAGGGTGTGACCAAGTGACAGTGACTTACACAGTGACATTGGGCTCCCATGAGCTGTGTGGGCTGTCTGTAGTCAATACTGTGTGGACATCCCTAGAGGGTATTGTTCTATTGTACACTGCATGGTGTATTGATAAGTGCTTGTACATCCATGTCTTCCTCCTAATTTGCAGGTTCCTTCCTCATGTCTTCACAAGGCCGTCTCCTTTGCAGATGGAGTTCATGTTGAATGCAGTACACTGATACATTTGCGTGTCAGCAACACTCTACAGTTGGAAGGTGTCGATGTGCTGGCTTATTCAGGTTGTAAGACTACCACTACTTTGACTTAGTACTGTCAAGTTTTTGCAATGTTTCATGGTGTGTTGCTGTATTGTGTTGGTGGTATTTGTTCATGTGTGCTGTCTGTTATTGATTACTGAGAGCATATTGTCTGTGGGCAGTTTCCATTTGGGACAGTGCACTTTGTGACACTTGTGTCAGGTCTTGTTTATTGCTTTGTTTGCTTTCACATTACATGACATGCCATGGTGTGTTGGGTGGCGGAGCTGGGGAGGGGTTGGGTGACATGGCGCTGTTTTCATGTTGTATTTTGCAAAGGGGTAATCAATTTAGCAGCATAGATGTATATCTTATAATGACACAGCATTGGTGGTGTTTCGGTAGGTAGGGATGCACACAATTTAACACTTCCAGGTGACCAATCTCAGGCTTGTATGGTTGTGAGAGTTGACTGTCCCTTATGTCATCATCATTGATTGTCAGCTGGTACGTGCCAGGGCTGTGTGCACTCCACAGGGGTGTGATTTTAGGTGAAGTAATTAGCCACCAGCTGCGTACGGGCTGCCTCACCACGTGCCCTTTCCCCTCCCATGCGCAGCGGCCGTGCATGTGGTTGGGGATGTGGGGGCACTACCATGTCCACCCGGAGGCCCCGGTGTGTTGCAACGTTGTGCAGGACACATGCTGCCACTATGATCCTGCACACTACTGGGGGAGCGTAAAGCAGCTGCCCACCAGAGCGGTCAAGGGAGCGAAAGCATGACTTGAGCACTCCGAATGTGCGCTCCACTATTCCTCGGGTTGCAATATGGGCTGTTTTGTATCTTACCTCGGGTGGTGTGGTGGGGTTCCGAATTGGCTTCATCATGTGGGTGCTCAGAGGGTAGGCACTGTCCCCTGGGGAGGTGGTGATGGGTATCATTAGTGGGATTGTGACATTACTCAGTATCTGACATGCATGCATGTGCAGTGGCATTTATGCTCACCAAGCAGCCATGTATCACCATGCCGCCCAGCTTCTAGGTCCTGGTTTAGGGTCGACATTCTGTAAATGGAACTGTCATGGGTGGACCCTGGATAGTTGGCATATACTGAGGTGATGATTCTCTTGGCATCACATACTACCTGCATGTTGATGGAATGCCAGTGCTTGTGGTTTCTATAGATGTGCTCCATAGCCCTGGGTAGGACGTAGAGCCACAAAGGTGCAATCAATGGCACCTAGCACTTTGGGGAATTGTGCCAACCCGTAGAAATCCTGGACGGTAGCCTGCCTTTCTGCAGGTGTTCTGGGCAGGAATATGTGCCTGCGGACTGATGGGCGTGCAGTCATGATGACCATCACCTGGAGTAGGCAGAGTGACTGCGTGGCCTGTGACACCCCCCCACTATTGCACTTGTCCGCTGAAATGATCCAGTGGCAGAGAAGTGCAGTACATTAAGCACCTTTTCCAGGGGGCTCAGTGCTTGGGAGCACAGGGTGGGTGATGTGAGGTCATCCTCCCACTCACTCACCAGGTCGAGTATTATGTGAGGTGGAAACCTGTACCTCCCATACACCTGGTCATCAGGCATCCCAAAAAGGCTGGTTCTGGGGGTAAAAATTCTGGGCCTGACTATCCTCCTCCTCCTCCTCCTGCGGTATCCCACGACCACTGCTGCAAGGAACAGCATATTCATCTTAGCGTCTGAGCTTGTTTGCTGTTTGCGTGCACTTTTATGCTGCGCGGGCCCACGTACGCCTGCTTCCTGCTGGCGTACGTGTTTCCGGATTAGCGCGTCTTTTTTGGCGCACACATTAGCCCTGTTCGATTCCATGAATACGTGTTGTAGGCGCGCGTGTGGGTGTTACGCACATTTGCCTCCTGTACTTCCCCCGTGACGCCCACATTTTCACGCGTTGTTCCCCATTCCGCGTGTTACGCCCCGTGTTACGCCTACTTTTGTTGTGTGCGCTGCGCTATGTGCGCTTTCGCTGTGCGCGTAGCGCACGCTGTTTGAAGACGTGTGCGCCAGCGTGCGCCACGCAGGATTTTGGCGCACATCCATGGATTTACACGCGCACGGTCTTCCATGAATCACTGTGCGTGGGTTTCGCTGCGATTTTCGCACTTGCGCTGCGATTCGCACGCTTGCGCAGACATTTTCAGCGCACATTAATTCCATGAATCGGCCTGTATTTATTTTTGCCAATCATTTAAACATGACTAGCACATTCTTAAAGGCAATTCCCTGTATTACAGGTCCGTGTCTGTATCCACAGACTACGCCACCATTTTGAAGTACTGCTTTACCTACCTCGGAAATTTCCCCCATTTCGCCACAGGTAACCTGCTTTAATATACTTCACATGTAAATGAGCATCAAATTCCCCCCGAAACTAAAATTACGTTATTTACATTAATTGCAGGATTCTGCATTTAACAACGTGGCAACCATCACTCCACAAAGCGAAGGAATGTGACCTGAGAGGCCAAATGTTAGCACTAAGATGCTCAAAGGACAATGATGTATAAAAGTATTTACAGTTCCTTCTCTGATCAAGAGATTTAGGATAAACTACTCCTGAAGAAGAGAGTTATTCTCTCGAAACGCGTTGAGCTCCCTGTCTAATGTTTCACATTTTGTGTTAATTTGAAATTGAATATGCTGATCAATGGTGATAATCTGCATCTTGTGTACATAAAGTTTTTAAAACCTTTTTTGTAAAATCTTTCTGAATTTCTAAATCTGTAATTGTGTGGAAATGGTATATTTCCAAACCTTTAATTCTGCACATTAATAGTGTGCACCCAATACTTTTCTACTTTCACACAAGCATAAAAGACCTGTATGAAACCAATACAACTATTATGCAAAAAAAGCACTGTTTGAATATGGTTTTCTTGAAATAAATTTGAACATTTCTTAAAAATCTATACAGAAATGTATACTAATATTTATGTAAATCTGTTCCTGTTTTTTCTTAAAAAAATCACTAATGTGCATCTAACCAACAGAACTAAACGAATCTTGATTGGTACTATTTACCAGTACAAACAGGTGTGCAGGGGACGGGAGGACTCATGATCTATGAGTTCACCATTTTCCTAGTCATCTTTCTTTGACTTGTGATACCATAGTCATTCTTTTCTCCCCGCACCCTTAACTTACATTTACTACTAGGGAGCCTTGTGCTCCAAACGTTAAAAAAACTACTGATTCTGAAGAAAATCTAAACATATGGTGTGCATGTACTCTTTTTTGTTGTTGTTTGTTTTCCTCAATAGTTTGACCTTAAGGACAACCTTATCCTTGTCAAATGTAGTAAACAGAGGTTTACAGAATAATGCCTGCAACTCACTCACGTTTATGACTGATGTTATCGCTACTAACAAAATAGTTTTGTAAGTTAGCAACCTTAAAGGGCAGGAATGGAGAGACTCAAAAGGAGCACATATCAAAAACTTTAAAACAAAATTAAGGTCCCAAGTTGTTGGAAAGGTGTAGGAGAAAACACATTTGTGTGTCCTTTAAGAAATTGAGTTATTAAGGATATTTTGAAGTAGGATGCCACTTCCGAGGTGCGCTTGAATATGGAAAGCGCTGCTAGATAACTCTTGAGTGTTCCAATCTGGAGCCCCAGATCTGCCAAATGTAGTAAAAACGTTAACACCATAGGTGTATCGCATTGAAAAGGGTGAACATCTTTCTCCATACACCAGCTGCAGGACTTGTTCCAATGGCAGCGGTATAAGGATTTTGTTGCTGGACTTCTGGCTGATAGCAAAATCTCCATTATGTCATCCGGGAGGTCCCAATACTTGTGTCTCAGCTTGTCAGAAACCATGCGTGAAGGCTGAGTGTCTTGACCTCTGGATGGAGTACCCAACCCTCCTCTCGCGAGAGAAGTTCCTCTCTTTGTGGAAGACGTATTGTAGGGCAGATGGACATGTCCAGAAGGTCTGGGTACCACATCCTCCTGGCCCAATCCGGAACAATTAGGATCATGGACTTCCCGAACTTTCTCAACCTCCTGATCACGTGAGGAATGATGGTGACTGGAGGAAACGCGTACAGGATTGGAAACTTCCAGTCCACTACGAACGCATTCCCTAGAGCTCCTCTAGGAGGAAATTCCCTGGAGCAAAACAGATCGCACTTCCGGTTGACACTGGTTGCAAACAGATCCACTTGAGGGGTTCCCCAAAGGGCAAAGATCTCTTGGAGGACTTCCTGAGCTAGTTCCCACTCGTGGAAGACTGTGCTCTGCCTGCTCAGAGCGTTCGCCGGCGTGTACTTCTCTCCGGCTAGGTGAACTGCTGATGGGGAGATTCCTTCTTTAATTGCCCAGAGCCAGAGCTGCATTGCCTCTCTGCACAGTGGTAGTGAGCCTATGCCTCCTCTCTTGTTGAGATAGTACATGGCCACTGTGTTTTCCATCATTATCAGGACATTCTTTCCCTGTGCAGAGGGCAGAAAGGCCTTCAACGCTAGTCTGATTGCCCTCAGCTCCAAAAGATTGATATGTAGTTTGTACTCCGATGGAGAGCAACGAGCGCTGATTGTCAGATCCTTGGCATGGGCTCCCCAGCACGTGAGGCGTCCGTCACTACCGTTATCTCCGGCCATGGTTCCCAAAAGGGTTCTCCCTTCAGAATGTTGTCCTCGCAGACCCCCCACAGAAGGTCCTGTGTAACTCTGTTCGGAACCTTAAGAAGGTCTGACATCCTGCCTGAGAATTAGGACCATTGAGTCCTGAGAGCTCATTGGAGGGATATCAGTCTCAGGCGAGCCTCTGGCACCATGAAAATGCAGGATCCCATGAGACTGAGCAACATCAAAAAGTCGAAGGCCGGAAGATGATGGGCACTCTGAAACTCTGCAAAATGTGTTGAGCCCTCACCTTGGGTTGCAAGGCTTTTCTCACAGATGCATCCAGGACCGCTCCAATGAACTGGAGTTTCTGAGATGGTATCATGTGGGACTTCTTGTAACTGAGAGAGAAGCCCAGTCTGTGGAGGGAGTGGAAAGTGATACTGAGATGTTCCTGGGTCTGTTCTGGTGAACGTGCCCTGATCAACCAATCGTCTGAGTAGTGTGAGACATGGATCCCATTTGCCTGAGACTCGCTGCCAACACCGCCATCAGCTTGGTGAAAACCCTCGGGCAGTGGTCAGCCCGAATGGCAGAACTCGAAACTGATCATGAAAACCGCCAACCGCGATCCTCAGGTACTTCCGGTGCTTGTGATGGATGGGAACATGAAAGTAAGCATCCTGAAGGCCCAATGATACCATCCAATACTGGAGCTGGAGAGCCTGTAGGATCTGAGAAAGTGTGACCATCTTGAACTTGTCCTTCCTGAGGAACTTCTTGGACTTGAGATACTTGAAGATGGGTCTCAGTCCTCCGTCCTTCTTGGGGATTAGGAAATAGGGAGGATACCATCCTTTGTTCCTCTCCATCACAGGTACTGGTTCTACAGCACCTTTCTCTAGCAGGGTTAACTTTTCCTGCAACAGGAATGTCCCTGGAACATTTAGCGAATGGCTTCCCGCTTGATGATCATGAGGTCTCTGTATGAAGGGGAGGCAGTAACCTCTGGCTACTGTTTCCAGTTCTCATGCATCCAGAGTAATACCTCACCATTCTTTCAGATGCTGTGACAGTCTGCCTCCCACCTGGGAGTCGTGAGTCAAGACCTCAGAGAGGTTTTGAGGTGGCTGAAGCAGCTGCTGATGCTAAAGACGCTGCTGCTTGGGCGGGCTTTGTACCTCTCCCTCGTCCACCACGAGGAAATCTTCTTTGTCCTCTTTGACCAGCCTGTCCCTTCGCTCTTCCAACTGAGGAGTAGTAGCGAAAGGACCTACCTCCTCCAAGATGATCCGCTGGGGTGAAAAGGCTGAACTGCCTGATGGTGGCACCTATGGACTTGGCTGCCGTCTTTGAGGTCTGCATCTTCTCAAGGCTTTCGTTAGCCTTATTACCAAATAAGTGCTAGCCGTCAAAAGGCATGTTGAGGAGTCCTGATTGTACTTCAGGTGCAAACCCCGACTTCCTCAACCATGCAAATCTGCCTATGACAGTGCTTGCCGCCATGGCCTTCTGATGCTATCAGCAATGTCCAGACCTGATTGCAGAGACTCACACATGGCCTTGTTGCCATCCCTTATCAGGTTAAAGAAGCCGTCTCTTTCCTCACCTTCAGGGATGTGATCAGCCGCCATTGCTATGCAGTCCCACAGGGTGAATGTGAATTTTGCAAGAGCACATGTAGAGTTAGCAGACTTTAAAGCCATGTTGCTAGCAGAAAAGACTTTATTTGCCCTTGAGTCAACGCATTTGTCATCCCTATCAGGGGGTATGGTTGGATACGCAGCTTGCTTAGAGGCGAATGTAGCTGCTTGCACTACTAGACTTTCCGGAGTCAGATGTATTGACAGGAAGCTTGGGTCGCTACTGGATGGTCTGTATTTTTTTGTGAGATTTTTATTTACTGCAGGGCTGGCGGGAACCCTTTGTTTTGTGAGATTTTTATTTACTGCAGGGCTTGCTGAAGCCCCTTTTTTGGAGTGCCACATAGAATGGTAGTATAGGGTCATATTGAGGACCTTTGTTTAATATGTCTGTAAGGTCTTCCTGCTCAGATGAAGGAGTTGGCCTACTCCATCCTAAGAACTCTACAACTCTGGACATGAGGCTTCTGTATTTTGTTTCCCAAAATATAGCTCTGGGGAGGTGCCTACCCCACTAGCTGACTGTAGGCTGTCATATAGCTACCTAACCCTGGTCTCTTCGGAATGGAAGCATTCAGGGACATTAGTATCTTTATGAATACCAGGGATATCCAATTGAAGACCACTTGGAGGGGTTTGATTTGAAGTTTCATAGCCCTCATATATTGGGGTTAAGGATCTGAAAAAAATCCTTTTTATGTACAGGTTTAAAAACCTTTTACTGACTTTGAGGCAAAGGCGTTGAATAATGCACAGTCAGAGCCAATGTTTTTTTCATCAACGTCAATGGAGTTGACGTCCGTGGCGTCACTGGTATTGATGCTTTGTCCTTGGACTTGTACTTCGAGGGACTCCAACCTCGACTCAAACAGTTTCTTTGCCGATTTCTTGCATCGTCGAGTACTCGAAGACTCGGAGAAGTCTTAGGCTTATGACCCGGGCTCGAGGGAATGCAGGGTTTTGCCTTGGCTTCATGCTGGTCATCGACTGTAGTATGGTCACTTTTCTTATGTTTCGAGGAGGACGGGGCCCGTTCCTCAAAGATTTTACATATGTTCTTTCTAAAGAGTTCCCACTCATCTTTGGAGGAGGATTTAGTCAGGCAGACTACGCTCCTTTCCTCTGTCCTCTGAGGAAGAAAAAGAAGAGGGTGATCTATGAGTGTATGCTCCTCGAGGGGGATTTTTTTAAAAAACTTTTTTATGAGGAGATGAATCTCTTGACTTGTGCGATGACCCACATTTTGAACTAGTGGACAGGGATTTGGGACAATCCTACCCACTGACAGTTTAGCTTTTTGCTCTTTTAAGGCCTTACCTGTCATTGACTGACAGGATCGACAGTCAGTGGTTTTGTGCTCGACGCCCAGGCATCAGATGTATATTTTATGCAGGTCGGTGATGGACATTTTGGCACCGCAATCTAGGAACTTTTGGAAGCCTGTCTTCGGAGTAGTAGGAGGCGAAGACAAGGCCATCTCGAAACGTTTTAGTGGGAAACTGAAGTGTGCCGTAATTCTCGATGCCATCGCATTCGCTGAAAAACTGAACTGAAGCCAACGGGCGCTGCGCATGGTATATGTACTCGGCGATGACGTAAGCCGAGATGGAGGCCCTCGAGGGCATCAGGTTGACCGTCTCGACACACATCGCCTTCTGCCGAGAAGAAAAAAGATTCCAAAGCAGCTGAAGCTGAAAACAAAGATATCATAAGATGAGGAATACGTTGGAGGACACAATCCATTCGAAGATCATTTTATCAAGTATTTTGTGGTTTGTCTTATGTTAAAAAAAATCCAACACAAACGCTTTTCTGCAACAGTTCCTAAAACATGGCTTGAAATTAATGGAGCTGTTTCACTCCTGCATAGGAGCGCCGGCTTTCAAGCTACGTTTGGCTCCTCAGGTCAACTGATGCTATACAAACAGACCTATGTGAAATTAACTGTGTGTGTGTTTGTGAATGTACATAAATGAGCATTAGGACACATCTACAAGGCATTTAAGCATTGTGGTCATATGTTAGGAACAAAAAGATATAGTTTGCATCTTACATGGGAGTTACATTCGTGGCCCACTATAGAGTAGCTCCTGGTTTCCCGCATGCAGCTCCTGCCACTGGTTGATGCCAGGAAGCAAGGAGCTGCTTTTAACACCGCCTAATCCAATATTTATTTCAATCCAAGACGATTTAGGGGTACAATCCCAGAGAAAAATCTAAAGAAGGCATACAGGACATGATCAGTGCTGCGCTTCACTGCACCTATCCAGTGGGGTTTGCAAAGAGCACTTGCAATTCATGGCGAGGGGGAAGCGATGCCCCTATAAAAAGTACTGCTCTGGTAATATTGCATGCTTCCCAAACAACAATATATGGGACTTGTAAACAACCCACCTTCAGGCCATTTACCTGAATATACGAAGCATTCATCTCTTCAGCCAAGCTTAGAAAAGTTATCTGAAAAATAATAATTGTAATTTTAAAGAAAAAGGTTAATAGATAGGCATGCTTGCAATATATGGCACAGTTCAACTTTAACTGTAATCTCATGTCGAGACTAGAAAGTCCGATTATTGTCACGTACCCGCTTTATTATATGCATCGATAGAAGAATAACAAACTATATCCAATAATCGACAAGCAGAATGTGCATACATGACAAAGGGGCAAACATGTCAATGCTGTTCCCTTGCAGGGCCCAGGATTTTGCTCACCATGTTTGCCGACTTGCAATAAAACTACACTCTGGGTGCACATGTGGATTACACTTTGCTATGTAAATCTTTTATGTTACAATATTTTAATACTGCTCACCTCACCGCCCCCAAGACCATGGTCTATGTGATGAAAAGCAAACGGGGGCACGGCGCACAGGACAGTGCAGAGAGGGAGCGTGACGTACAATAAAATAGACGCACATAGGTCACAGCAGGAGTGGAGCAAGCGTAAAGGTGATTAACAGTGATAGCTATGGTGTACGTATAGCTTTCAGGGTTTGAACCAGAAAAAAAGATAATGAAAAGGACCAAGACAGGTCCTTGTTTGATAACTCACTTTACAGTGGCGGTTCATGAAGGAATGTGTTCTTGGTATTATCTTCCAGTTATGGATGCGTGAAAGCCTCGAGATGTGTTCAAGAGTGCCCCCGAGTTGCATGGGCGTAACCCCAAATGTCCATATCAAATTCCCTCTTCAGGAGCACTTAAAAGGATCTGAGCCCCCTGGCAGAGGTGTAGGAGGCAAGAGTTTGCTCTGCAGATCAGATGCTTTGCTAAGCAGAGAGTGGGGGGTAGATCTCACTCCTTAAGTTCCAGAAGCTCCTCAAGCTTTTCTCTTCTTCTGCCCTCTCCTCCTCCCCTGCTTACACCCATGTCTGCCTCAGTGAGTGGCTGCCTGGTTCCCTCTGAGTTCTACAGGGCACCAGGCCCCCCACCGCTCAGTCCACCCCCCTCCTCGCACTTAGCATGTGGACCCCCCCCGTACCCCATGCATTCCCTGGCACTTGACCTCCTGGCCTCCCGTTAGCACTCGTCTAGCAGCTGTGCCCCCCCCTTCTCCACCCCTCGCTTTCACTTGGAATCTCTCCTCTTACCTAGCACATCCCTTCCAACCCTAGCACTTTGAATTTTGCACAGACCGGCACTCCCTCCCACCCCCTTGGACTTAGTGTTACTGCACTTGCACGATCCGAATGCCACAAGGCCTAGAAGGACCGTTATTGTTATCTTTCTCCCTTGTCACCCCCCGCACCTGTGTTTTGTCTTGTGGCGCCTTGAAACACCATTGTTGTATAGGCTCCTTACAAATATCCCAAAAATAAATAAATAGTTGGGGGACACAAAAAATATAACATAGCGGGTGACTGTCACTTGTATGCAAGTAAAATGGTCTGACCTTTAGCCTATAACGGGGAATTCTACTGAACATGCAGATCCATGATGCAGAGTTACACAAACGTTGGTGCAATGGTTGATTATCTGAAACACGCCGCCCCGCCCCGTCTCCGCCTCGCCCAATCTGGGCTTCCCATGCATGCTTTCTCAGTAGCCAGTAATAGAAGAGATATGTTAGAAAAGGTGGAGAACTGACATGTTTAAAGGTATCTATCCAGTGGGCGCTGGTATCGCCTGGAGGAAAGGTGGAGAACCCGTCAGCAATGAGATCTTTGCATGCTCATCCCACGCCGATTGAGGTATAGAGAGGGCCTTGATCTCTGGGGTCCTAGAAAATGTAACATCCTATGTCCTTTGGTTTGTAAGGGAAGCAAAGCATGAAACCTTTAAGCCCAGTCGTTCATTGTATGCGGTTGTGCCGACAAGTCCAGACATCAAACCATAATGGTTGTGTACTGACCTTACTCGAGTATGCAAGCGGCTCAGGATGGATGGAATTACCACCTGTGTTTTCAGTCTGCCTGACTACGAGTTCTTAAACCCTTAAGAGGGGGGATACCTCTGGCATATGCATGGCAGTATTACTGCCAGACAAAGGACAGCATTACCACTACTGGTAAGATCTTCATTCTCCAATGACCTCCTATGGGACTTTAAAACCAGGACTTCATTCTAGAATGGCCACCGAAGAAGCAGCAGCTTGGCTTGAGAGAGCAGCTCTTGCCCACCACCCTGCTGACCATTGGATTATTCTATTAGTGCAGCTGTGATGTCTGGCAAAAAAAAAAAGATTGAAACTCCTGAGAACCCTACCTCAAAGATACCTAAACAGATCAATGATGACCCTAGTGAGGAGACCCCTTACAGCTCTGACATCTTCAAACCTCAGAACCAAGTGGCAAATGGTGTTCTGGATGTTAAGGCTGCCCTTTCAGATCTGATTGGGAAAGTGAACAATCTGGCGACGCGTGTAACCGAGGTGGAAGGCAGAACCTCAGGTTTGGAAAGGGAGGCTTCTGGTAGTTATAGGGCATACCAGGAACTGAGAGATGACCTAAACAGGCTTCAACTACGGAATATGAACTTGGAAATCCTGGCAAGGAATAACACTCTACACCTTATTGGTGTTTCTGAGAAACCGGATTCTAGCCTAATTGATCCTGTACTCCATATACTGCAAGACTGTTAGCCTGATTGTGGCTTGCTAAGAAGTGACCTGGATGTGGTGTTGAGAGCGGGCAAACTAGAAACAGGTAAGCCAAGACAGATAATTGTATCCTTTCTTAAATCTGCAGTGAAGGAGAATATTTTACATAATGTCAGGCGCTTGGGAACATTATCCTGTGTCATGCATGCTGGACGCTACGCTCGTAGGACAGCTAGACCGTTCTACTCCAAATGGAGGCTATTCGATACGTTACCGGGAAAACGACGTTTGCACTTTTCACGTCGCTAACTTCACGTGACTTTTGCTTCGTCACGTGAACTACGGTATTACGTATTTAAGCAGCGTAGTAACTTCACTCGCTGCTTCTGATCGTCTCTATTGGCGTTGTGTAGCTGAACCTCTGATCTACATCCTGGCTGAATCCTACAGCTACTTTTGGGCCTTCGATAGCGTGTGTTCCGCCACACGCTGATTCCTGGAGCTATCCCTTCGCGTGATAATTCACACGCGTTCTCGGTCTCCAAGCGCGGCTGGCCAAGGCTGCGTGAATCCTGCCCGCGTGTAAAATCCACACGCGCTCTTTGTCTTCAAGTGCGGCTGGCCAAGGCTGCGTGAATCCTGCCCGCGTGTAAAATCCACATGCGCTCTTTGTCTTCAAGTGCGGCTGGCCAAGGCTGCGTGAATCCTGCCCGCGTGTAAAATCCACACGCGCTCTTTGTCTTCACACGCGGCTGGCCAAGGCTGCGTGAAACCTGCCCGCGTGTAAAATCCACACGCGCTCTTTGTCTTCACACGCGGCTGGCCAAGGCTGCGTGAAACCTGCCCGCGTGTAAAATCCACACGCGCTCTTTGTCTTCAAGTGCGGCTGGCCAAGGCTGCGTGAATCCTGCCCGCGTGTAAAATCCACACGCGCTCTTTGTCTTCACACGCGGCTGGCCAAGGCTGCGTGAATCCTGCCCGCGTGTAAAATCCACACGCGCTCTTCGTCTACACACGCGGCTGGCCAAGGCTGCGTGAATCCTGACCGCGTGTACAATCCACACGCGCACGTTGTCTTCACACGCGGCTGGCCCAGGCTGCGCGAATCCTGCCCGCGTGTAAATCCACACGCGCACGTTGTCTTCAAACGCTATTTTCTTCTAACTCCTGCATCTGTGGAATTAACAGAAGGATTGATCCCTGAAGTGGGAAGGAAGCCTTTCAAGGATTATTGGAAGTGACTTTGAACTGAACTTTGGACGCTATCCTGTGGTGAATTCAACCCGTATCTAGCGTGAGCCTCGTTCCGTTCGGGATAAGTCTCCCTTACTAATTTTCCCTTCCCTGTCGTTTGTTCTTCATTTCAAATCCATCAAGAAACTTCTGGATTATTCTACCCAGAGATACAGGTCAGTGTGATCATTCCTGTCATTATCTAATTCATCATACTCAGGTTGGAGCAGTTATTCATGATACTTTAACTTGTCCTAGGCTGGATTACTATACCTTACCCACGCCCTTTCCAGTGATCCATCGCTCTGTCTGTTTTATCAGCCAGAGGGTTGTATCATTTGGAAGGTCTTTGTTGACTTCACGACTATCAAATCGGGTGAACAGGGATCCGGAAGACCCTACCTCCTGTATCCTTTTGAGTATTGTATCCTTTTCAGTTGATACTTTGGTACATTCTGACATCCTGGCACGGTGACCCAATAACATTTTTCCCTAAAGAGGTGGCGACCAAAAGAATGGCTTTTGGGGAAGCAAAATGCTTGGCTAAGGAACATGGAATTAAGGTTTCTCTTCTGAATCCTGCAACTCTGAAACTGTATCTACCGGACGGTATAAAGATCACTGAGACCCCTGCCCAGGCTTGCGACTCGCTTAAAAGATGCCCTGCTACTTCGAAGAACTAGTGGAGTTTTGTTATGCAATTACGACCTGCATATATCAAAAAACTTTTCCTCCTTTGCATGATATCCCTCCACTAGGCGCGCAATTGCATGCAGATTGTTTCTCACTTGTTTCTGTGCTCCATTTTACTGTACAGGCCATTTTATCCTGGTTTCCGCTTTGTGACGTGAAAAATTCCGAAACCACCTTTGTATTCATTTTAGTTTCCTATTAGAGGAATGGACATAGAATGTAATGTTTGGCGTTACTGTGAAACGCAACGTTGGTCCGATTGATATAAGGGTTCGGAGGTCATAGAGATTTGGAAAAATAAGGCTGTGTGACTACCATGGATGCACAGGTTTATCAGAGGTACAATTTTATGTCCTCGGGCAGTGTGGAGGGACATGATGGACGGGGAGGGGTGCTTGGCGGGGCCTTGAGGTGTCTGTACAGGATCATGGGGATGAACTTGTGTCAGATGTATCCCTAACTACAGTGTGTTTTCGCTATTGTCTGCTTTCCGGAACCTTGTGTTTATGAGAATAGCTACACTGGGACACTGCAATTTTCAATGCGAATGCCTGCGTTGATTTGGCCTTGCGTGTAATGGGTTGGGTTGCCCATGGTTTGCAGGGGGGTTTTCTTGGACAACCGCAATGGGCTCAGGTAGGGGATCACTGTTTGCCTGGAGTATTGTTTTAAAATCACAGTATGTTTGGTGCCTTTAATACTTAACAAAAGCACGTTTAGAAACTCAGCTCCTCTTTTTGCACCTGGAAACAAATTGGACATTGTTCTGCCCGGGGCAACGGACCTCCTGGGCTGTACATAATCGAGTTGGCCATTAAAGTTTTATGGTTATTTAGTGTATCTGTGATACAATCTCGAGTGTTTGAGATTAGTACTTGTCTTTGTACGTGTGAAGCTAATTAACTTGGTGCATTACAGGAACAACAATGTTAGGTCCACAGACAATTATTGCATACAGTTTGGCAGATTAGGTGGTTAAGTCGTTATTGACGCTTCTATATGCAGAAGCTCTTAGAAAACTCACTCTGGTGTGAAGCGAAACAGAGCCTTAAAAACAGGTGCTTTTGTCTGGGCCTGAGGCCTCATGACTCTCTGCTGCCTTGTCTTGACCATGTGAAGTAATTAAGCCCTGGGATTGGGTAACGCAGCCTCTGTGTCTTATTTTTAACTGTATCTGCCCATGTGAAGAAATGCTGGATGCTCTCTATTCTTAGCTACTGGTCCTTGTGACTGAAATGGGACTATATTACTGAATTGTTAGTTTACATTTCCGGTGTGAATTTGCGGTGTAGATTATTTTCTGCATAGCCATGTATGAGTCTTAGGGCCGAGGTGGGGAACCGTGCAAATTATTGTAATATGGTACAATGTGATTTTATTCATTTATTTATTTGTATAGCGCTAAAGCCCGCGGGAATCAGAGCGTGTTCCAATAAGGCAGGACATGTTCGGACATAAAACGGGACAACGAAAATCACAAATATAAGTCAGTTCTGTGGGGTGCTAGGGTTAGTGGTCTGGTTGGGTACTTATTTGAATAGCAGGGTCTTTAGTTTCTTTCTGAATTGTATGTGATTCAATTCCAATCTCAGCGCCGTAGGTAGTTCATTCCATGTAAGAATGCTTCTGCCTGAAAAGGCCTTGCTGAGACCGTTCCGCTTTTTGGCTGGAATAGTTTGGAGGAGGCCTTTGTCAGATGATCTTAGGTTTCTGGTTGGTTCATGCCAATTGAATAGTTTTTTTAGATATGCTGGGGCTTTGCCATATAGGCATCGATGGACCATAGTTAGGGACTTGAATGTGATTCTCTCCTCAATAGCCAGCCAGTGCAGATCTCTTCTGTCGCTCGTAATGTGCTCCCTTCTTGGCTTGCCTGTGATAGCCCTGATGGCATTGTTTTCTATCACCTGACATTGCTTCAGGCATTTGCTGCTTGCCCCAAGGAGCGGGGAATAGCCATAGTCAAGTCTGGAGAGTATTGTAGCTCTGGTTATTGTGGCGCTATTCTTCTGGTTAAGTAGGGGACTGATTGATTTTTTTAAGTAGTTTTCGGTAATACTGGCAGTTTCTTTTCAAGTATGTTGTATGGGCCTCAGCACCTAGTGAAGCCTGCAAGTAAACTCCAATTGTCTTCACTTTTTCTGATATTGGTATTTGAGCGTTTTTGATACTGAGGGAGGAGTATGATGGGTTTAGTTTTTTTCTGGCATGTGCTGATCCAAAAACCATTAGTTCTGTTTTGGTACCATTAAGGCACATCCAGTTGTCCTTCATCCAGCCTTCAATGATGTTATAATGAGGATTAGGTTTTGGATACACAACTCCACTTTCTAATTGTGCCTCTCTATACAATAACCATATATTCAGATTTCATTTACATTCTGCAATTCCGAGACTGTATACTGGCGTGATTAGATCTCTTCTTGGTGGGGACTGTAGAACATGATCCAACGACCAGCGTTGAGTGTTGGAAGCAATTACAGTTGATATTTTGTTGAGATTTAAATGTCAGATGTATAATCATCAGGTGGGTGGTGGTATTTGTAATTATTTTTTAAAGTTTCTTTTTGGCAATATTGTGCTCTCAAACTGCTCTGTTTCTGATTGGTGGGTAATTTTTTTGTAACTACCAACTCGTTTTTCTGGTTACCCATGCCGCGTTTGGGCTTGGTGTTTCCCCTTCCTTTTTGTGTTCCTATAGTTTATACTATTTTTATATTAATAGTGCATTCGAGCTTGACATCCACCAATGAGCTCTAGATCTGTGAATCATTTGAAAATGGTTTCATGGAATGTGAATGGAATGAACAATGCTGCGAAACAAGCCAAAGTATTGTCTTGCTTAAGGTCTATGTCCTGTGATGTTGCATTTCTTCAGAGACCCACCTCACTGACGATGAGGCAAGTAAACTCATGCGGAGCTGCGTGGGTCAGACTTACTTTTCAACATTGTCATCTAACAATAGGGGTGTCTCAATACTACTTTTAAAAAACCTACAGTTAAAGGTCTTGTCCATCAAGACTGATAAGTAAGGGAGGATTGACTCCGTCACCGTTAAGATACAAGGCTCTGTGATATTACTATGTAGTATATATGCACCCTACACAGACGATCCCCATTTTTTCCATGAGCTTGCACAACTTATCCAAAACTGTAATGTTGATTCTATTATCCTAGCGGGAGACTTTAATATGGTATTAGATCTGTTACTTGACCGCTCCAACAGAGATAGTTTGAGAATACCAAAAAAGAGTAAGAGATCACTTGAAAGTGTGATAGATGAACTACACCTAGCAGATATCTGGCGTCTAGAGGATCCATCTGAAAGCGATTACAATTTTCACTATGCTTGTCATGATGTTTACTCATGTATTGATATCTTCTTGACCTCGGGCGTGTAACACCAAGCTGCTATAACTAGGAATCATCAGTGTTTCTGATCACGCCCCAATATAATTGTGCCTCTCTTTGCAATACACTTTAACTAAATCCTTCAGGTGGCGAATGAATATGACTGTGTTACAGAACAAGCGCATTAAAGGGGAGATTTTGCAGCAGGTTGAGGATTTTATTGCACTTAATAGATCAGATGATATTGGCGTGTCAACTGTGTGGGAGGCAATGAAGTCCTATATGCGAGGTGTTTTGATCGTACAACGTTCTTTCAACGCCAGATTTTTTAAAGCATTCGACTTCAACGTGCACTAATGTTCATCACATTTTTTAGGGGGGGGAAAGGGTTTGGGGGTTAGGGAATAGGTAAAATAGGTGGCAAAGGAAGGGCTTGCGGGAGAACCACTCCCTAAAAAAATGTTTTAAAATAAACTTGATAAACATTTCCACGTTGAAATGCCAGGCTTTGAAAATTCCACCGATGAAATGACATGGAACTGTTTTGATATCCAAAACAGGAAGTTACAGGAGAATGAAAAGAAAGAGAATTGAAGAGACTGGAGAAGCCAAAATACTGGAAAAACAATACGCAATGTGTCAAGACCAAGATGTGAGATCTAAACTGAGGAAAAAGAAATACAAACTAAACAAAATAAGATCTGACCAGATTGAATACGCCTTATTCAGATGTAAAATTAATTATTTTGAAAATGGAGAAATGGCTGGTAGGTTACTTGCACATAGACTGAAGGTTGCCGAAAGTGACCGAAGCATTACGGCGATAAAAGATACATCTGGCATCAGAGAAACATAAATTAAATATTTAAAGGGAACTATGAAGAATTCTTAATTTGCAGACAAAATACAATTAAAACCTTTCTAGACTGTGTGGAAGTTCCTTGCCTGACGAATGACCAAGCCATATCCTTGGAGAATACTATAACATTAGAGGACGTTCACCAGGCAGTCTCAATGCTTCAAGTAGGCAAAACACCTGGTTCTGATGGCCTACCAGTTGAATTCTATTGAATCCTACCTGATTGGGCCCTACAGCTACTCTGTGAAGTATATTCCTCATCATTTGAAACAGGATTCCTACCTGATACTATGCGGCATGCCTTGGTGTATGTTCTGACAAAGACAGACAAATCCCTGACCAGATGTGCGAATTACAGACCAATTAGTCTGATCAATACAGATTGTAAGCTTCTGGCAAAGATATTGGCCAAAAGATTAGAGCCTGCTGTGCCATCGCTAGTACATGATAACGAAGTGGGCTTCGTGACAGGAAGATCAGTGGCAGATAATATGAGGCGCTACTCTTGGCTATTGATAGTGGAAGCAAACAGATATGCCCTGCTGCAGTGGTCTCTCTTGCTGCAGAGAAAACCTTTGATCGAGTTGAATGGCCCTTCCTATTTGGATGTTTGGAGAGAATGGGATTCGGACAAAACTTTAGAAGGTGGGTAAGGCTTTTATACACAAACACCCAAACTAGTTTACTCACAAATGGCTTGATTTCTGATCAGTTTATGCTAAACACGGGTACTAGACACGGATGCCCTCTTTCCCCGCTACTGTTCATTCTGACAATGGAGCCCTTAGCAGTGATTCTGAGATCCAATGTTAATATACATGCAATTGAAGAAGGCGTATGTAAAAACATAATTTGGCTCTATACAAATGGTTTACTGGTGTTCCTACATGACCCAAGTTCTGGCATTCCACATTTAATGGATGATATCCAGCGCTTCTCTGAAATATCTGGTTCCATGGTGAATTGGACCAAATCTGAGATTCTCCTGATTAACAACACATGTATGAAGCACACATGTAGCCATTTTAAATTTACTTGGTTCCCTGGGAAAATGAAATACCTAGGAATATGGATTGGTCCGGAGCTGAAGAGACTGCCTCAAATGAACTTCGACCAAATAATTCCCAGACTTAAATGTGACTTGGATGGATGGGCACTCTTGAAACTATCGTTGTGGGGCAAAATTAACTGCATGAAAATTAACATGGCACCAAGAGTTAACTACATCCTCTCGATGCTCCCCATCATGATACCCAAAGACACAATCATACAAAAGTTCCTATGGGACGGCAAGCCTTTGAGGCTAGCTCTATGGAAAATGCAGCACCCACTGAAACAAGGGGATATGAATCTGCCGAACCTCTCCGACTATCATCTTGCGTTTACTGCTATACATCTTTGTCAGACCGTAGGATCAGAGTAAGATCTTCTGAATGACACTGTGGCGGTGAGTAATAGTGTCTCCCACATGGCACCTAAGGCCTTGCTGACGACGGTGAGTAGACCATCTCGAATCCAGAAACCACCGACACCCTTCATGCGAGAGTGTTGGCGCAGCATGTCGGGCTGAATAGGAAGCAACCCATTCCTGTTCCAGGACGCTTGTATTTGGCTAAATCCGGCTTTAACCTGCCAAGGGAAAGTACTTTTCTGGCCATCCTGGTTCTTGGGAGGAATCAGATATATCAAAGATTTAATTGATGATGGGAAATAGATCCCCTTTGCATGTCTACACTGTGACTTTGATTTAAATTAATTAGTGTAGTGAATGATCAATGTTGGAAGTGCAATAAGTTGAGGGGTAATTTGAGTTATTTACTCTGGACTTGCAAAAAAAAAAACAAGCGACTTCTGGGACGGGGTCCGTGAGAGGTTGGGCCTGGTCTTAAGCTGCACTATTGCAATGAATGCATCAATCTTAATTCTTGGAGATGTGTCTCCATTAGAGGACACCATTTTGTTAGAAAGTCTGGCTACTCCGGGGTTCTATGGTTGCAAAATAAATTTTCCTGAGGGCATGGAAATCTTCTGCTTCCTTCTGTATTGAAGAGTAGGTGGAAGAGTTGTTAACCCTATCAACATATGAGAGAGCTATTTATAAGCAGTTGGGAGACAGTAAAACATTTACAGACCTATGGGGATCTTTCCTAGATACTTATGGCTAATGTTCTAATTAAGTAACCTATGTTTAGTACTGTGCGCTTGTATTTGATAAACCACACCCTTTTTTTTTCTTTTTTTTCCCCTTTTCTTTACTCCCTCTATTTCTTTATATTAGTTGTCCATTTTGGTGTATACACATTGAGCCTATTGTTTCTTGATTGCTCATGTATACATCTATATTCACTATGTAGATTTTAAGGATGTATACGGTTTGGGCGTGGCACAATTGTTTGCAGCCGAATTGACCGTGGTCAATTCAGCCACAAAGCCAATTTTGCTGCGGGCAAATCTGCCCAAACTAAAAAAAACACCCACCCCCATAGATTCCACCCCCCCCTTAATTACCTTTTTGCCGCCCGCTCATCTTCTAACCTTGTGGCCTCGGGTCAGTGCCTCCTACGCGGGTCAGATCTGACGCTGCAGCGTCCGCTTTTCTTTTTTTTCTTCTCGTCCCCCGCCTCCAAACCTCTGGAAGCGGAGGACACCCTCGCTACCCCCAAAAGTCATCACTGCAACCAGGGCCGGCCTTTGGTGTCCCAGTGCGCCCGTGGTCAAAAGGGGGCAGGGCCAGGAAGAGCCACTTGTTTTTTTTAAACCTCCTCGTCCCATCGAAGAGGTAATAATTTGAATAGGGCGCATCAGAACCATGTTGTTATTAGATGAGCTCTGCCGCCGCAGGCTCATTTAATAATGAGGCGCCCGACACGCCTTCTGACACTATGCCAGCTCGGGGGAGCCCCTGAAGGACTACCCCGAGCTGGTGTGGTGGGGGCTAATGGCGTCCTGGGGGCGTGGCACCCCGGGCGGTCGCCCGGCTCACCCCCCCCGCCCCAAGGCCGGGCCTGACTGCAGCCCCCGCTCCTCATGTTATGTAGTGATTACCCAAACTGATTGTTTACAAACGATCGAATGGTTCTGTCAGAATTCAGACAGATTTGGGTAATACGGATTTTAATATTGTTATATATCATCTGCTGAATTTCATGTTACTTATTTCTGTGAAAATAAAAATCTTATGCCAAAAGCAGGACTAAGTAAAACTCACAGGTAGAAGTTCCACAGTTACCACCTGCGGTAATGGTAATTTCGTTTGGAAGTATTAGTACTACCAATTCCCCCAACGATGCCCTTAAATTGGTATTAAATCCCTTTCCAGTGTGGCCGTCTACTCCTACTCAAATGGTATCGTCCACAATTGCGTTTCTTTTGCTCAATAGAAATCCGGAATGGCTTTGTGCCTTCGTGATGATGCCAAAATATTATTCTAGAAAAAAATGCTATTTGGGAATATTTGATTCTGCTCAAGTCGGATACTAGTTAAGGGCAGTGGCATACTGAGCAGGGGAAGGGGGGCAGTCCCCCTAGCCCTCACAGTGGCTCTTTTAAGAGCCAAACGGGGACATTTGGCAGCGGGACTCATCTCCCATTTGGCACCCTCGTTAACAATGAGGGTGCTGAACGGGAAAGGTGTCACGCTGACAGGACAATGCCCCTAAAATTACAGGTCGGTCCCGCGATATGTAGACCCGTTCCAGCAGGACGGCAAAAGTACCGCTTTTGCTTTGGGCTGCCTGTGATGTCAGACCCACCCTACCGTTTCAGCCTTTGCAGGGCTCACACTTGTGTACATACGAGCTCTGGGCAGCAGTGCGGTTCTCCAAGGGACCTGGCACGTTGGTCTGTATTAACAGAACATTACAATGGGAGCCGTTAGGCACTGATGGAAGGGAGGGGGACAATTAGCAGGGACATTTGTCCCTTAAGAAAGTGAACGGGGGTGGTCAGAAGTAAGAAGGGGGATTTCTTAGGCTCACATTAATCTGCATTATACTATTGTGACTTTGCATGCAGGATGGAGAGAAAAAAACGAAAGCCATACTTTTATTGCTCAACATATTTCTATGACGATATATACAGTGCATAATTTACTATGAAAGGCTAGTTTATTATGGAATGTGGTTTGCTTCCAAGGCATTGCTATAAAGTATTATTTAAGCAAATGAAATGCAAAGCAAAACCTCAATAAATATCTATATGAACTAAACGTGGGAAAATGTATTCAGTCGCTTAAATTGTCCACATCATGGTTTTACCATTTAACCAAAGTGTGTGATCCTGAGCAAATCATTTAAATTGCACAGTATCTTATCTGCAGCTCTGTAAGAGATTCACTTCATAGCTGGATATGATATTGCATTGATAACGCGCGTGTACACAAGTGTTTCTATTCTCGAAAAGGAGGTGGAAACATAGGGAGGACAAAACAACGATTGTACTAGGCCCTGTGTCAAACAGATCGCGCAAGTGCAGGGAAGTGGAAAGGGAGAAGTGCCGAGGGAGGGATGTGTGGGGATGGAGAGAGAGGTGCAGGTAACTCAAAAGTGGAGCCAGCGTGTGGCTCAGTGCAGGTAGCTCAAGAAGTGCAGCCAACGGGTGGTTTATAATTGCAGAGAGAAGAGACTAGAGAAGGGACTGTAGGGTTGCAGATACAGACCACAAGTGCTAGGGGAGCCGTGAGGCAGTGCAAAGTGCAGATGGACATGCAGGAGTCTGGGCCCAAATTCAGAGGGTAGCCAGGTGACCAGTGTGTGGAGCAGTCAGGACAGCAGCAGGGGAGAGGAAGAGAGAAAGCGGGAGCAAAGAGGAAGGTCTTGAGTTGCTTCCGGAACCGGAGGTGGTTCTGCTCAAGTTTGAGAGAGGCAGGGAGGCTGTTCCAGACGGATGCCCCAGCCGAAGATCGAGATCTGCCCCCAAATCTCTGCTTGGAAAAGCGACGGACCCTCAGAGAGCTGGAAGTGGATGAGCAGAGAGCTTGAGAGGGGAGATGTTCAGGTAGAGATAGTTGGGGGTAGCACGGTCCCAGGCCCCAGAAATCAGTGTGGACGATGCCGAGGGTCTTGTCCTTGATATTTGCCGTCACTGTGAGCCAATGTAGAGATTTCAGAGCTGGAGATATACGAAACCTGGGCTTGAGGCCAAGGACAAGTCTTGCAGTCCTGTTCTGGATACGTTGAAGAGGTCGAAGAGTAGAGACAGGAAGATTTAGAAAGAGGCTGTTGCCGTAGTCCAGCCTAGAGAGGACCACAGCTCTGGACACAGTGAGCTTCTGGGGGAAAGTGAGCGAGTTTGCTTACATTAATATATCACGCTATTATTAGAAAAAGTCTAATGCCTATAGAGTTGATCCATATATAATAATAATGTAATTTAGGCATTTTGCACCACATAGTTATTTGCCACTTGGCTTACTTATGGCTTACGTATGGCAACTAACTCTAAAGTCACCTCCATGGTGCCTCCAAGTATCAAAGACTGATGATGCTCCTTGCAACGTCCTCTTCTGTAAAGTCACTTCTCTTGGTGCAGTCCATATGCAAATAAGAAGGTTTGCATGTATGTTGCCCCACAGATGGGTTTCCTGCATCTGTAATGGTTCTGCAGTTTTATTTTTGTTTTTTCATGTATACGTGTAAAAATGTCATCTGCCACTTATGTTACCAAAAAGGTTGAATGAGGAGGGTGCGAATGAAACTGTATGGAATCGCACGCACTGCATTGGGGGGGGGTGACAGACACATGGGAGCAAACCGTCAAGCATTAAGGCCAGCCAAAGTATACCAGCTACTATACGTAGAAACCTTGTGTCAATGGGAATTTGCCCTGGACGTTCCACATCTTCTCACAGAAAGCGATTTGTACAAAGGAACTTTCCTGCTTTGAGCGCTCAGGCATGTCCTAACGTGGTTCACAGGGACGTCATTTAGGGGATACCAGGGGTCACAACTGCGACCCGCTGAGGTCTCCCTTGCTTCCCCTGTGGTCTCCCTTGCAAGACCTAAAAATAAAATTTAAAAAAAACCTTTTTTTCTAAAATGGAAGCACTTGGGCTGTGGCCAGCACCATGCAGCTTTTTGTTTGTGGAGTAGCTGGCATTCTTGTCCAGGCCTCTTAAAAAACAGGGGGTTCCACAACAGTAACACTTTGAGCAGTGACCCTAAATGAGAAATAGGAATAACAAATAAATGGCCTTTCTGGAATTCTATTCAATAATTGCTAGACTCATTAAAGGTTTACTTCAGGCAGACTCCAGGGTCTGAGTCACTGATTTAGGGTCTCATTAGAAGTTGGGAGATAGCCCTTAAATTTGGTTGTAACGGTATTACCGCCGCATTTAAGGGATGGCCCTATCACGAGTTGGGCGCTTAATGGGCTGTTTTACCTCCAGCTTTTTCCTGGAGGTGAAAATCCCATTAAGGGCCTCATCACGAGTTGGGTGGTAGCCCTTAAATGTGGTGGTAACGGGGTTACCGCCATATTTAAGGGTCCGCCCAATCATGAGTATGGCGCGTTTACCCCTAGCTCAGAGCACGGTGTAAAAATGCCGATTTTCGGTGCAATTACTGGGCGGTAATACAATCCAATGGACCCAATGGGGAATAACGTTTACCGCCCAACTCGAGGTGGGTGGGCGGTAACACAAAGTTGGGTGATATCCCAGTCAGGATACCGCCCAACTTGTGATGAGGCTCTTGGCGCCCTTTTTCCAGCAGTATTACCGCTGACTGCATTAGCCTGCGGTATTAGCGCTGAAAATGCCCCATTGGATCCAATGGACCCAATGGGGAATGGGGATTTACTGTTCGCGCCCAACCTGTGATCTGGCAGTAATACCGCCGGACCGGTGGGCGCTAAAGCCATTACAGTTGCGCAATATTAATGCTGGGATACCGCCCCAACTCATGATGAGGTCCCATATATTTTGTTTTTCGCAAGTTGCAGTTATTGCATGTTTTTTCTGCCGCTGTCTCAGTTAAGAGCATCACACGACATTCTATCTCAGTGGCCTCTGTCACTTGACAGCATCCTTGTGCCTAAAATCTTGTGTACAGTGTAGACATTTTTGACAATAGCACATTAAGCGGCCCTTGATTTCATTGTGCCACAATTAATGCTTTGTTGTAATGTGTCTATTTTTTCCATCTCCCTGGCATGCTGTTCAGGATGTTTGTTTGCATGTATGAGGTAACGAGTGCCCAGAGTACTAGATGCCGTGTGCATTGCTTTCCCTAATTTGTCAACCTCTGAAGCCTGAAAAGTAGATCCACGCAGGCTTGATATGTGGCCATTTTTGCATCAGACCTGCAGATGAACTGGCCTGTTGTTAATTCTCAGTTATCAGTTTAATGGTATCCACTAGAGAGTGTAATTTGCTTTCTGACTTTGAGAACATTCAGACATGTAATTGCTCATTTTACTATAGCTGGTGAGATAGCTATAGCCGCTAAAATAGCTCAGTGGGTTGAGCGCTCACTGCTGGTATGTGTGTGTGATATGCAGGTTGCGAGTTTGAATCCCAGCAGGGCCAACACAGCCTTTCATCCTTCTGAAGTCGATTAATTAGTAACATCAAAGGTAGGGTGATATTGTATGTACAATTGTTCTTTATAAAGCACTTAAGCATAAGTGCTATATAACACATCATTATCATTTGGCTTTGGACTTCTGCTTGCATTCACAGTAATTTGGTAATATAGGCCTATATACACTGACATTAATGATACATATGATGATCCATTCTTGTATGAAATGTATATCACATTAGTGTTATTGTAACCATATTTTCAGTAGTGTACTTAGGAACAATGCTATGTGATTCTACTTCCTGTTTAGTCAAAGGTTGAAAGGTCATGTGCTGTCACTTCCAGGTGGGGGTCAAATGACACCACTTCCTGTGATGTCATCATAGGTCGTGTGATGTCACTTCCGCTACCCCTGGCATTTTGGTGAACTGTCGTCCTGGTGGTTCGCAGTCTCACTTTAGGTGATATTAACCTGATTTTTCAACCATGTTGACTAACAGAATCAGGACAAACTCGCATGGAAACAAAAGCATACGAAAATTACAAACGCAACAAACATTTGAGAACCAGACTGTAACTTACAATTATACAAATAAGTATTTTATTCCGATAAGGTTTTAATGTAAAGAGTGCTAAACAGGAGGATATAATCACATATTATTTCGTGTCTATATCTGGGACACCAAGGAAGCCTCTCCTGTGGTTTAGAACCAGCAGAGACACCTTCCGTATAAGCAATCCTGTACTACCACCTACTGGACAGATTGTGAAGGCAATAGCAAAACTCATAATCCTCGTTCTTTACAAGACTTCTGAAAATAGACGGATTCCTTGATTTAGCATGGCGTGTTTTACAAGCGGAATATTAATTAGCACATTAATTCTGCCGTCGTCGAACGCCTCCCGCAAGACAATGTAAGGCAACGCAGCGTTTGGCTCTTGGCACAACGAGCAAAGAAGTAGTAGATGGTCAGGCCTTGCACACAGTCTCCCCCCTACCCCCCCAATCCCTGGCTGTCTATATAATAACTTAACACCTTAATCGGTCTTGGAAGGCTGCTTTCTAACAAGGGTGATATTCTGTAGCCCAAATTTGTAATCAGATTTCAGGCAGATCGTATTCCAACAAAAACAAAAATGTAATAACGGGCGTACAATCCATACCATGTCGAATCCGAGATGAAAGAGTAACAGACTTCTAAAACAACACTTTGCGTGGCAGAAATGTACAGTTTATCACAAGCAACCTCTAGTAGCGTTCCAGGAAAACAAGCAGGGTTTTAAGTGGGACAGGGCTAGACGGGGCTAGCCAGGGCTCAGCCCTAGCAGTCTCCAAATATTGACACAGAGCCCCAGGGCTCCCCAAACCGACTTCCCGGGACAGATTTATTCCCTGCAGTAATTCAAATGTAAATGAGTGCCACTACTGCTCTTCAACAGTATATAGATGTCACTTTCAGCCACGTTTAGAAACAGAACCTAAATTAAAGAAATGTGCTTGTTTTCAAACAAAGAATTGAAATGATACCAGAATACATTGATTGACAGCACGTATTCAAGAATTGTCATTAGCATGATTTTAATTTGCAAGAATCATGGATTTCTTTCAAAAGAACTGTGGGATTGAACGGTCCGCTGACCTATTTTGAGTTGATGTTCTATTTTATATTTAAATATATTTATTTTGGTGAATATTTTCCACACACATTAATTATATTTTAAAACAGCTTTTAAAGTAAAATGTACTCCTTTTCATTGGACATATTAACGCTTGATTGGCGCTGTTGGATCACACCTTTAAGTGCCTATATAAATAGACCCTACCGCTTTTAAAGATTTATTATCTCCTTGGGACGTGAAGCTGCACAGGACCCTTTTTAGGACCCACCCCCAAATATTGCAACATGATCAGTTAGAGCCCCCACTCTCCCCGCCTTTAGCTTATCCCACTTAAAGCACTGAAAACAGATCAGAAACACATCACACTGTCAGTGGTAAGGGTAGTATAGCTTAGTGGCAACACCTTAGTCTTGGAAGCAAGACGACACAGAGCAACAGATGTTCGAATGAAGCGCATTATAAAAAAAACAATTATAATTTGTAGCCAAAATGGAGTGTGGACGAGTTTCTTCTTTTACCTAGTACATCAGTGCGTGGCTGCATTCACTGTAGCAGCTTATATGGATACATTTTCTAGGGAAATTCTCAAGTAAGCAAATACAGAGTTTAGCAATACAACAGATTGATGGAATACCAGACCGCTCTTCATAGGTCTGGGAACTGAACAGATTCAGGAAGACGTTCTGGGATAGGGTCAAAGCACAACCATGTGTGGCAGGTTCACAAATGTATAGGTGTGGCCCAGGCAGTCACAAAATCCCTAAACTAGCAGCGTGTCTGAAGTGACTTGTGCAGTTTAACCCCTGATAAGCCTCAAAGGAAGTGCGGTCATAACCTTTGACAAAATGACATCACATTACCTTTAAACCCTTCCATGACATCATATGAAGTGATATCAGTGAAGTTAAGAAATGACTAACTTGTGTGATTAGGCTACCTGTTTGTTGTCCAAATAAGGTTGTTGCCAGGGTGGGCTATGCAGCCCCCAAAAGCTTCCTCTCAGCCGGGGCTCTGCCAGGGCTCTCTCGGTGTCCCCAAGTATCCGGATCTATATTACTGTGCGGGCAAACATTGACTTATGTTAATCACGATAAAGTGCAAGCACCCGCCTCAGTATTAAATGCCCGTGCCGAGACTGACTTATGTAAATCACAATCAAGTGATTAAAGCTGCAGTGATGGAACATGCGCAGCAAAGCGTTGTACTGACAGCCGACACCCTACTCCTAAATGATAGACGCAGCGCTTGTTCTTCTTCTTGCTGATAGATTTTTATCCATCAGCGGTGATTTTTGGATACCGAGGCTTGAGCCTCATTACTCCATCTTCTCGGGTTGAGTGTGTAGTCGTGGGTTTGTATTTTTCTTGGTCTGTGTGGTCTTGTCACAGTAGGGCTGGTTTCACAGGGTCTTTCTTCGCAGTGATGGGCCGCGGGTAGCGGTCGAAGGGGTTTGCAGTGGTGGCAGTGAGTCTTCTGATTAGAGGGTTCGGGTCCTGATCCAGTTCTTGGCAGAAGTTCTTACTCAGCTTCGCTAGATGTTCATCCAACATCTCGATGTCCAGGTCTCTGTGAAGGTCTGCTATCCTTGTGAAGATTGGAGCTCCAGACTATATCCGCAGGGCCTTGTTCTGGACTATCTGAAGACTCTTCCGGTGTCGCTCATGGCAGGTCATCCATGCTGGGGAGGCATAAGTCAGGGTTGGTCTGATGATCACCTTGTAGATGTTGATCTTTGTCTGGACGGGCATGGACTTGCTCTTCAGGAGTGGGTACAGCGCTGCCATCTTTCCTGTTGCCTTCTGCTGAGTATTCTCGATGCGGCTTTCCCAGTTGAGTTTGCTGTCCAGGGTCACACCGAGGTAGTGGCTGCTGCTCTCCCATTTGATGGTCTCCCCGTTGAGGCTGATGTGTGGGTGCTCCTTGATCTTCTTTCTGGTGAACAGCGTTGCAGTTGTCTTGCTGGTGTTGAGTTCTATCCGCCAGTCGCTGTACCACTTTGCGATGGTATCCAATGAAGCTTGCAGGTTCTTCGCCACTTCCTTTTTGCTGAATGACTGGGAGATCTTGTCATATGTATATATATAGGACTCATTGCTTGCAGACATTTTAGTGTAAGGGTGTTATAAACTAAAGTAATAAATAGGTAGGCCAATGTACATTACATGCTCAGAAAGGTTCATGGCATTAATCATGGTCACAGAAATGTCATATAAAAAAAGGGTGCCAATTCTTGTGTTCCCAAAATGCACTCCGATTTTATGCAAAGTAGCTTACATTGGTTCTATTTGTACCCCCTCTCTTTCTTACGGGTGACTTCAGGGCCTGCAGAAGATGCACAGGGCTCAGTCAAAATGTTTGTGGACCTCCCACCTTCCCCTTTCTGAGACAGCTGCGTGTTAAATAGATTAAAATGCAATCTTGCAATGGGCGATTTCCCTGGGCTTTATCATGGACGGCGCAAAACACGAGCCCCACCTTGAACTTCATTATTACCCGAGAAAATTGTCTGCCCCCATCAAAGAGCTGAAAGCAGGTTATACAGGTCAGCGATAAGCCGACATCACCTTTTAAATGAGTCTATCTTTGGCCAGTAAAAACACATTGAAATTGACACAGTCTTTAGTTTGAAGACACTGGTGCCACCTTAGGCAGTACGTGCATACCCACAGTCCTTCATTGTGGCTTCATGCTGTGTCAAAATCCTAGTTAAAGCACTGTAGCCACAGGGGTTAATAGCAGCAGATTATCAAGAGACAAGCAGACAGCAGTCGGGGAGCTTAAACCCTAAATGACCACTTAAGAAGTCAGAATTTAGGTGATTTACTCACTGATTCAATTGCTTGTATACTGAATACTTGTATACAGAACGAGAAGCTCGTTCATCCACAGACAGCAATTTAATTATAAACGGAACGAGAGGGAACTTGTTTATAGTATGCAGACAAGACCACTTGAGACAATACCGTCTATATATGTTTGGAGGGGATCAGGATGTATTGCGTGGGACAGGCGGCCCTTGACCAAGCCACCTGCCCCTTCTTTAGGTCATGGACCAGATACTTTAGCCACGCCCCCTTTGCAGAGCCGCCCGATTTCATATCCCACTTAAAGCACTGGTTGTTGCCATAGTCTGAGCTTAGTTCCAACCTCCCAGTAGGCAAACCCCAATAAAAACACCCCGAAAATCCGTGTACGCAACAAGAGTGAGGCATTTCTCACATTCCCAGAGACTGGCCATGGGTCAATGCACGCACTGGAAGTGACGAATCCACGCACACCAGAGGAGCAAGCTCCAGCATGGATCCTGATCCAGAGCCAAACAGCATTCTTACAGGAGACACTGAAGTCACGCAGCGAACACTCACACTCCCCTGTTGACAGAGAGCCACTCACAGGAAACAGAGAAGGTGGTGTTCTGGGTCAACCCGCCCCCACGTCCACATCACCTGATTCCAACAGGGCGCACAGAGTATGTGTAACTTCGGGTCAGGTGTTTGGACCATAAGCTGCTTCTCATTAACAGGAAATGCACAACACCTGCAAGGGACCACCAACACATTTTCTTCCACATACTGTCGAATTAACTGAAGTGAAGTGTGGTGTAGGGGTTCTCTTCAAAAACTGCATATTGCCCATCACAGACTTAACTACAAGCATTAGCACTCTGTAAAACCTAAAATGGTCATGGAAATTAGTTTGACCTCACAACCTATCGATCTCCTATTAATTGCTGCTTGCTGACCAGCCGTTACTAGACAAAAGGGCTGTAGCGTCCAACTCGGTTAAAAACCCCAAGACCAATTCATTGTATTTGAGAGTATGCTACCTGGGTGTTAGCTTTGATGCATCACACTCATGACATCCCTGCACCAATAATACTTTTCCAAAACGCACAGAAAACAACCCACCTTGACTCTGTGCCCTGACCCAGCGACTCGAGCCGCAGCACATTAACTATTGGTGAGGCTTGGGCCCATTTAAACTGATTTGGCGCCTCGGTTGCAGAACACTGGTGAGGCAACGTCAGGCCATAAAGCACAGACGCACCCTCCGCTGGTTGTGAACGCCCGCAAAGTAGTTTCAGTCACTTGTGCTGCAGGAAAGGCATGAAGGGATTTCGCCCAGCACTACCGGCTTGCGACCCTTACGATAGGCATGCCAGCGACGCAGCGGTCTTGCTAGCAGGCAAGTCCAATTTAGGGGGGGTAGGGCACACATCTGAAAAATCCACTGAGAAACTTGCCACGTGAGATTCCAGGTACTTTACATATCCTGCGCATGCAACATGGACTCCGGGCCAGAGTGGCATGTTTGCCTATTGCCCACTCCCAAAGTGCAATATGGAATCGGGAAAAGGCAGTCTGATCGCGTCTCCCCACGTTCATTCATTAAATCAGAAATAGTGTGGTGGTGGCGGCCAAGTCAATCTGGACCATCTTTCCTTGGAGAATTGAGGGCAAGTAAAATGGGCTTGTATTATAAAAATGCTCAAGTGTGACCCTCTGTTTACCTGAAGCAATGTTTATGAACCTGCTGACGATTGCCTCACTTTCTTTATTTGGTGACTGTGCCAACATCCAGAACATGGAGGTAATGGTCCTATCCAGAGGATCTTCCACACGAGCCAGTGACAGAAGAATCTGAGCTGGACTCTGCCCCCAGCAGTCAGTCTATTGCAAAGGGAACTGCTGGGTTGCAGGAGGACTTCTTTCAAAGAGACCACCCTCTCTAAAGGAGAAAGAGTGTCTGGCAACGTTTCCTGGCAGCAACAATTATTTGGAGTATTTTAAACTAATTTATTCATCAGTAGTTTTGGATCAGTCGCATAGGGCTTTTTGTTCGCTTCAGAGCTCTATGCCACAGTTCGGGATGGACTAGAAAGATCACCGCTACAGTCTTGATGAAAGTGCAGGAAGCGTTTGGTTGCCACATGACAGCTTCTAGCTGTTTGCATTCTACATGGACTGTGGAAAACGCCAATTAATGTTCTATATGTGGGCAGAAAATATTTGGGCATCTGGGAGTGGCTGACAGTCAAGGTCATACTTCATAGTGTTAAAGGCAGAAGGCTCATGACAATCGAGAGATATTTAGTTCCTTGTGGAATCAAATCAGGTCCTCTTCAAGCCAGACAGAGAGAGAGGGCCAGATAGCTGAGACTTGTGCATGGACGGGTTTTCCACCAAACCTCTTATACCGTTTGCCCATAATTTCTTTGCAGATCAGGCATACAGCCATTTTTTTTCAGAAGCCCGTATAAGGACTTTAAGGTTGCAATTTTGCATTCCATGGAAGATTGATGTAGCATAACTCAGACTCTTTAGAGTTTGATGCTTTTTCCACAAAGCTCAGGCAGCATTGATTACATTGCTATGGGGAGTAGCTATTTTAAGGACCGAGGTAATCCAATGCTACATAGATAATAAAGGAAGGTTTCCTCCCATGAGGCGAAGGTGATGGAACACACTTTTCGAACTGTCCACTTGAAGGAAGAATGAGTGGCCGAGTCTAGGATATCCCCATGGCTTCATTCACACCTTCTGGATGGGTTGAGAATGGTTGCCGGTATAGCGTAGCAGGCGGAACTGAAAGGCTGCAGGGTGAATAGGCCAACTGGAAGACACACTACTTTGGGTGCATTAAGACAGAGCTGATTATTCATCTACTGCTAATTACAGGCCAGACAGATCACTGTTACTTGACAACTCAGAGAGTTTTGGCTAAAGATGGGTGTCAAAGGACCCAGTTTGGATTTGGGTTGGTTGACTAAGAATCCAAGCTCCTAGTGTATCGCGACGATACTGGAGAAAAGCTCAAATGAATGCTTCACCTGAATCAGTCACTGGTACAAAGGTAAGAAAGTCGAATCCCTTAAAGGTATAGAGTAGATGGACAGCCACTAGAGCGTGTAGGCTAAAAGTAAGGCATTTGTACTGGCAATGGTGTATACCAGCATTGTTCTCGGATAGAAATGTGGAAGTAAATGCACTGAAAAGTTCAAGAACACATCAAGTCTTTGACTTGAGTGACACAAAGGGACTGAGACTGGCCATCACCCTGCAAATATGTCCTGTGTGCAAGTGTTCGTAGAGGCCAAGCAAGTGCAGAGTAAATCCTAACATTCCAAATTGCTTCTGAATGATATATATCACTAGACCCTTTTCATTCCTTAGGACTAATTATCAGATCCCAAAAGGAGTAGCTTTAGAATCTCCTGGAGCAAATACGAATCAACCTTCTGCAATCGTGGAGCTGATGAAGAAGGAATTGGCAGTAAACAAAGAGAATAGCACTACTTTATCCTGCTCTGAAACTCTCCTTGATGGTGTTCAGATTGTATTTAAGTCCCGTCGCATGTGTTTGCCATAACCTGTTTTCTGCTAGTCAAAAGGTGCTGCAATGTAACCCATTGATCTTGCATTTAATAGTCAGACGTATCCCCTAAATGTCCTTGTAGTAATCATAAAGTGCCGAGTGCCTCTATCAAGTATAAAGTGCACTTTTTAGAGTACAAGCTCTCGGAAAAGGGTATAGTGGCAGAATATGACGGATAAATGAAGTAGTATCCATCCCAACGCTTTTGTGTATTTTTAACTTTTGTATTGATGGTTTTTAGTATTAATTTAATATGTATAGCAAATGAGATGGAATGAATTATGTTTAGTAAGAATGACATGGTAACAGCTATATGGACTGTTTTTATGAAATACATCTTTAGATTATGTATTAGGACTATTACAGTTTTTGGTGACAGCACAGGTTCTTAGTAGTGAACCAGCCACAAGGAAGTCCTACGTAGGCATTCATAACCTATTTATAGGTATGCAGAATATGTAAGTTATTTTTCAACAAAGAAAGTTATACTGTTTAAAAATTGGTAAGGCAGGCGCTCTGTTACCATACATTAGTCATGAGTTTCTTTGCTGTTTCGGGCGTGTCTTCATTTCTTCAGGTGTGGCAAGTTAATTGACTCTGAGGATTCTGGAACTTGTATTTTTGGCACTTGATTTTACTGGCAGGTGACTAAACAACTCCCTCCATAGCACAAATTTTCCCCTTGATGGGGGAAGGGGGAAAGCCATGGTTGTGGCTCTCCACTGTAAGGCATGATGGCCCTGCTGCTGCTGCCTTTGAGCCCGGGACTCCCGGAACAATGTTTAAAAATTGGTAACCTTTAGACTGTAGTTAAAAAAGCAATTGGCAACAGCTGAAAAGAAATTTAGCCTATCTGAAGAGAGTTGGAGACTCGAAAATACTTGGAGGAGCAGAACTACTGTGCATTTGAACTGGCAGTTGGGATTTAACCCTGATATATTTTTTGAACATTTGGGATTTAACACTGTTATTTTTTAACATTGCTGGGATCAAACCCTGTTATTACTAGTTTAGGATTAAAAAGACTGGGAACTAGAGTGCGCGCCTGACCTTTTCTTTTTTACTTAATGTTGCAGGAAGCCCGGGTCCTGGAGGCAGCAGCACCGGGGGTTGTCATGCCCTCACTTTGGAGAACCATAATCATGGTTTTTCCCCCCTCCCCCAATTTTGGGTATGGTGTGTGTGTTTGGAGGGGAGTTAGTTCCTGGTCTCCTGAGTAAAACATTGTGCCATCACTACAAAGACCAGAATTCCTTGAGACTGTAATTAAAAAAGCAATTCGCAACAGCTGAAAAGAAATTTAGCCTCCCTGAAGAGAGTTGGAGGCTCGAAAGTACTTGGAGGAGCAGAACTACTGTGCATTTGAACTGGCAGTTGGGATTTAACCCTGGTATATTTTTTGAACATTTGGGATTTAACCCTGTTATTTTTGAACATTGCTGGGATCAAACCCTGTTATTACTAGTTTAGGATTAAAAAGACTGGGAACTAGAGTGCGTGCCTGACCTTTTCTTTTTTAAAGAAAGATATACATACACTGATTTAGTGTGGTTTGTCAAGTCAATTCCACGCTTCAGCTGTCAGTAAGGGGCAATTCTGATACACAGGGACCTGGGATTTGTACACATCAAGACGAAGAGGGGTGTGGGGAGGATGGAGGCCAGCGATGGTGGTGCGCACGATGCACAGGGAACTAAGAACGATTCTAGCATTTTATGCCCCAAACACATCCAAAGAACCCTTCATGCAGCACATGCTGGACCTGGTAGGGAAGTAAGAGCAAGGCGAGCTTATGCTCCTGGGATATATGAACATGGCCATGTGGCCATGGATGGGTGGCAAGATAGATCGGCACAGGCGACATCACTCAGCGGGAGTGATATCAAACAAATTGCAGACACGACTCTATGGGATGGGCCTTGTAGACATTTGGTGCAGTAGGCACCCCACAGACAGGGCATATACTCACACTTCCCATGTCTTTTTATCTGCATCAAGAATTGATAATATTTTTCTGTCGGCAGGCCTGGCCAAAATGACCTGGTCGACAGACATCGAGCCAATGTCGCTGGCAGACCATAATGCGGTCATGGTGGGATTGGGGGCTGGGTGGAAGGGCTCCGGAAATCTCAGTGGAAAATGCCCCGAGGGTTTTTCAGGGACTCAGCCTGCCTGCAGGGGTTGAAAGACACAGTCAGAAGCTATCTCCAGATTAATTCTCAGCTATGCAGACAGTTTATTTTCCTTTGGAGCACAACCACTGAACTGGAATCTTTAAATATTGAGTACAGCAACCCCGCAGAGAAACATGTGCAACTAAGATGGTTTAGGAACTATGTCCTTCAAAGCAAACACAGGCGATTGTTCTTATGAATCCATCATTGAGGGCAAGGGTAGGCCTCCGGAGACAGCAACCAGATCTTCACAACCTATTCCAAAAATTCTTCCCAAGAGTTTAAACATCAAAAACTTCTCAAAACATTCGTAGTCATTGTCTTACAATATAGATACACATTTTGCATGTGCATTATTTTCATTTTGGTAGCGCTGCAGTGCTCCAAATATTGTATTTGCTTCATGGGAGAGGAAAGTCCCAAAAATGAAAAATGAAGAACAAAAATAAACTAGGAGAGCATGTCAAGAATACAAATATAGATTAAAAAACCATTCTTAGTTGTGCTGAAAAACGTGAATCTCTATTCTAGCAACAAAAGACGTGAAAAGCGAAAAGCACTATTAGGTGAGAACAAAAAGCTAGTGACGTTGCAAAGGATATAAAAGTAAGTAAGCGTTGGCAAGATTTGTCGGTAAAGGAAGCAAAAAAGAAACAAAGACCCCTGTAGGCCTGACACTTTTTATAGGCATGGGACAATCGGAGGACAGAAAGAAGAAAAGCTCATGGGCCTTTGTGAATGGGCGATTAAGCATGATGGGTTTTCAACGGTTTAGAGGTCTGGGCAATTGACCACTTTAGATATAACTAAACATGTTACCAAAGTGACCACCTGATGATGTTGATAGGTTCCACTGGCTCAATTCAGCAAGTTCAGAGATTAGTATGGCAAAACCTTTCTAGCACCCTTGTGAATAACAGGCCCTTAATTACTGCAGTTGAAATGTGAGAATGCTCCAAATTGTAGATTGCTCACCTCTATTTATGAAACCCTAGAGTCTAGATATAGGGAACCCTCGCAATAAGTTCCCATACATACTGAAACAAGAAACTGAACTGGGTGGTAAGCCACAACACAATATTGCAGCCTCCTCACGCTGAAACAGGTTTAGAAGAAACAAACGGTAACATATTAGAGGTTAATTCGACTGTGAGCAGGGCTTCCAAGAGATTCCCAGGCTTCGCTAGCCTTCTTTTGAAAAATTGTGAGATGAATGTCCCATAAATTGTGGTCATGTCTTCCGGAAATACAGCATTATAGAAATAAGAATAAGATATTGGAAATAATAGATGAAGTGACCAATGACCAGAGCCACAGACTTTCTGATGGTGGAGTTGAGAGACTTTGATGAGGGTGCGTACTGTGAGATAGGCATGGTACCAAGAGAGATGACACAGTAACAGATGTATAGTTCCAAACAAAATGTTAGTAATAATCAAGCTGGTCTAACGCCTAACCTGCCCTATGCTATTTTGGGATTTTCCCTACCTAAAGAAACTAAGCAAAGTCTGTGTTTGCAAGTCCAAATAAAAATCTGTCTGTGTTAAAACCTACTCTTGTCCTCACAACTATAACTTAACCTGGTGGGGGAATCTTCTCAGCAAAATACAAGTGTTCATAAGTAAAGGTTAAGCTACTTGCAGCTTGAGTTCTCCTTGAGTTCCATATTTCAAGTTCAAACCAGTTCCAATATAGTTTCACTTCAATAAAGTTTAGTCAAGTTCCAAAATGACCACCTTCAAATTCTAGTGCATCACAGTTCACACCAAACAAAGGTCCTGGACTTCTCTTCCCCAAGTTCAAATGTAGCACAGTTCACACAAAACTGAAATCTTGAGACTCCCTTCCTCAAGATAACATTCTCAGATTGTTTGTCTCTCAGGGTTCCCTTCCCCAAGACTTTATCTGAGCATTCACATTGTTTCATCTGTTCAAAGTTCACAAGAAAACACTGGGTTCACTTCGCCCACCTCCAGGTTTGCTTCACCAATTGTTTCGCACTTCTTTGCAGCTTGTTCACCATTCAGTGTTTCGTGGTCTAGGTGCAGTTATCAGACTGCAGAGTCCTTAATCACAGGTCACGGAACCAGTAACCCTATACTTTGTCTTTGGCTTGATTCTTGATGTTGGTAATGGGAGGTTGGCATCATGGAAGGAGACACAGGGCCTCATTACGACCCAGGCGGTAAGTTACCGCCTGGGTCGTACCCTTACCACCATGGTGTAAACTATGTTTACACCATGGTGGATGGCGGATTTACTGCCCCATTCCAAGGTGAGTGGGGCGGTAAATCCCCATTTCCCATTTACCCTTCCCCATTTCCATTTTTGCCCCATAGGGCATAATGGGAGTGGGGAAGGCGCTAATTACGCCACAGTAAATTACGGTGGCGTAATTAGCACCATGGTCCCTTAGCGCCATGGATTTTAACGCCTGCAAAAAGCAGGCGTTAAACTCACCATGGTGCAAAGGGACCTCGGAATCAGGCGTTAAGGGTCGGTGCCGTTTACGGCGCCGTTAACCCCTTAACGCCTGACTCGTAATGAGGCCCACAGACAACAGATTCAAAGTTGAACACTCTTATTTAAAAGAATGTCAGGATGGAGTAAGGCCTAACTTTCCCTACACTATGGTGGGATTTCCCTGCCTAAAAAAGCTAAAGAACTTCAGTGTTGGTAAGTTTAACATAAAAATCTGTCTGTGTCAAAATCCTATACTTGCCCTCACAACTAATACCCAACAATGTGTAGGGACATTAACCATAACTCAAATAGTGTGTCAAAATATGGTTCTGACCTACTCACAGCTCTGGCTTATTTATCAGCCATCTCTCCTACGTGTCAATGAGTTCACCACAAAGCTCAATCTCTCTTTCGGTTAGTATTAGATGAAATACAGTTTACAAAGGTTAAGGTGCCCTTCCCCAAGTTCAACACAGTTCCAGGGTAACACAGATCCAGGACACCAAAATGTAGGTTTCCCTTCCCCAAGCTCAATATTCATATGAAAAGAAAGTATCCTTGAGGCTTTTGTTTTTTAGATGAACTTGTATAACTCAGGGGCCCTTCCCCAAGTCTGATTTTATCACCATTGGCTTTCTGAATTTCACTACAGCAAGCTTCCTTGTTAACATAGAGAAGTTCCCTGGTCAAGGTGCAGTTTCAGACCACTCGGTCCACCCATTACAGGTCACACAACCAGGAATTTAGCATTCACTTTGTCATCAACCTGTGGTTCACAATTAGTGGCTCTCTGGTCTTGGCGCAGTTTTAGATCACATGGTCCACCCATTACAGGTCACACAACCAGGAGCTTTCAGGCTTCTTTCACAGTTCAAGGTCTGATTCACCAAACAGTTCCTTAAAGCATACCTTCACAACTTTATCACCTTTGTTTCTTAAAGCCTTTATACACCTGCGCTTTACTAATAGGCTGCAGGTATAAGTTAAGGGCTTGCCTGATCACATTAAACCAATTAAGGGGACATGTCTGACTGTTAGGCCTCTTCTTCATCCCAGTATTTGAACGGGATGTAATCTTCATGGCTCCTAGTTGTCTCAGTACGGTCATGCATTTTAAAGGGGGAGAGAAGTGAAACACATTGATTACAACCCAAAAAGGTTGGGGAAAGATCAGGTTGGCTATCCTGAGGATAAGGGGGAATACCATGCCTCATCTTTACCCTTCCTCTTCCTTTGTTTAACCTGTTTGGTATAATACTGATTACTGATTACAACCCTTCTCAGAGACCATGGGACTGGATGAACAACATCCTAGAACCATCTCTGGTATAGGGGTTCTTTTAGGAAAGGAAGTTATGGAATACTGTGTCTCGCCTATGGGCATCCCACTTCCAATCCCAGAGGACCCTCTATCCAGGTGATCCTCCCTCGCTTGTCTAACCCCAGGGGTAGGATTCAAAAGCGATGGCCTTTCCCTGGCCACCTGCATAGATGATCCAAAGGGAATAGAAGTGAAAATACCCCCAGGTTTCTCACAGTAACGTTCATATAGGAGACTTTCTGGTCTGGGTGCAGTTGTCAGACCCCACGGTCCACCAAACACAGGTTGCACAACCATAAATCTCCCCAAAGCTGATGTGCCCCTTTTTATAGGCTCTTCTGCCTTGGGTTTTCACTTTCCACACTTGAATTCCTTGTAACACTCTTTTGTACCAGTACTTGACTTGCCATATAATTATGACTCTTTCTCTCACGTTTGCAGTTATAACTGATATTCTTTATTCTTCTTCTATGCACTTGTAATGCTCAAAACAACTCTTAAGTTTCATCATGTCTTTAATTCTGTTCATATTGCGTTTTACTGACAGTGTGCCACTTGCTTGATATGTCCATTTGACTTAAAGTGTTCATTCACTATTCAGCACATTGTAGTTTAGTCAAATCTAGTTTGATGTAATATTTAGTTTAATGCAATCATTAAGGACTGTGCCAATACCCTCGCTCCATTCCTGACAGCATTCGTCAACACCTCCTTTGCCACTGGGAAGGTTCCCTCCTGCCTCAAGGAAGCGTGGGCTCACCCTCTCTTAAAAAAAAAACACTCTCGACCCGACATCACCAAACAACTACAGGCCCATTACCACAGTCCCATTTTTACTAAAGATACTCGACAAAGCAGCTTAGCTGCAGGTGCAACAATACATTGAGGAGAAAAATCTCCTAGGGCTGCGCCAATCGGGGTTCTGTCCTGGGCATGGGACAGAAACCTCCCTACTGGACCTAAAAAACCAGGTGGACGATGCCAGAGGCTTAGGTAAACCAACCTTTTTCCTACTTCTCGATCTCTCCGCAGCATTTGACCTAGTAGAACATAACATCTTATGCCACCCCCTTGCTACCACGGCCAAATTCTCCCCCAACGCTACTGCATGGATCACCTCCTTCTTACAAGGAAGGACCATGCAAGTATTCTCTGATTTAGCCTCTGCTTCTCCAAGCATTATGCTATGCGGGCTGCCCCAAGGCTCCTGCCTATCGCCCACTCTCTACAACATTTTCACACGTCCCCTCTTCCTCATCCTCGACGCCCTGGGCATCTCCTACGCCCAATTACGCTGACGATACTCAGATCCTGCTCACACTCACAGGCGACTATGACACAGACTCTAGAACCCTTAACACAATATAGAACACCATCCAGACTTGGATGGCAGCCAACGAACTGTGCTTAAACTCTGACAAGACTGAACTTCTCCTGGTAGGTTCCACCGACACACTCAAGAACCTTGAAGCTCAATTCAGCCACTTCACCATCGACTCCATCACAATCCCGGTATCGGAATCAGTGAAAACATTGGGAGTATACTTGGACTCTAACCTGTCTATGACTAGGCAAGTCAATGCGATTGCCTCTTCGGCAGCGTACCATGCCAAGCTCCTGAAAGCAGCAAGACCATTCCTCTCCAAAGAGAACTGCACCAACATAGCAAGAGCCATTACCGGCTCAAGGCTAGACTATTGCAATGTTCTCTTCTTGGGCACTTCGGCAAAAAATTTAGAGAAGCTGCAAGTCATCCAGAACAATTCACTACACACAGCTATGGGCATCCCCAAAAGGGAACATATCACCGCTGCCAGGCAACAAGCCCATTGGCTCCCTATAAAAGAATGTGTAATATTCAAAGCCCTGGAACTTACCCACAAGTGCATCCACCTCTCTGCACCTGCCTACTTGTCACAAAGGATTCACCCCTCCACCTCTGTAAGACCCACCAGAACGCCCTACTCTAACATGCTCACCATCCCCCACTACATGCGGAGGCATCACACATTGCATTCCGAAAGGCACTGAAAACTATGCTCTTCGCCTGAACAACCCTGTACTTACCTGTCTTCACACTTAAATATGTATGACCTGCAAATGTAGATTTAATCAGTGCCTAACTGTATAAATGTAAAATTCTTTAATTGTATAATAACTGTATAAATGTAAAATATTGTAATATGTATAATCAACCTGTACCATCCCCCGTAAATAAGTGCCCCTCAAGTGACAGGGCCTCGATGCCCAAAGGCTGTTTGTGCGCTATACAAATGTAAAAAACAAAACAAAAAAAAGAAATAGTCACTTTCTCTCAGTTCAGCATTCAATATATGCAACATTGACTTGTGCTCATTCAAATAGCATCTTTCTTTCAGTTCGGTATTCAATTTAATCAAATAACAGCTTTCTGTCAGCTCGATATTAAATATATGCAGCATTGACTTGTGCACACTCAAATAGCACCTTTCTTTCAGTTCAGTATTCAATATATACAGCATTAAATGATACTCGCTCAAATAACTTTGTTTCAGTTCGGAATTCAATAAATGCACATTTCACACACTTTCGTGGACGGAGCACTCTGGTCTCCTCACAGTCTTCTGACACTTATAGGCTCTTTGCAGCTCCTCCCGGCGGCTTTCCCGAACGGGAAACTAAACTTCCAGTTTGCTGGACACGATGCTCCACGCACACCGGCTTCTGTGTTCTGCTCCACCTCCGCTATACGGTAGTGCCTGCCGCCCTCCTTCCCCTATGAGGGTTCTCGGTCCTGCCCAGTCCCTCTGGCAGGTCTCCCGGGATCGTTGCCGGCATCTCGGCTTCCTGGTCCTCCAGCACAGCTGATTCTTTCCACTCTCTCCAGTCTGCTGCTTATATGCTTTTGGGCTCCACCTTTTATACTCTTTTAAAAGGCTGCAGGTTAAGTGAGTTAAATTCAATTGCCTGACCTTGCATAAGCCTGTTAGTGAGACATGCCTGATCTTCATTACTCAATGCCTCCAGTCCCCTCTTCTTCACCCCAGTACTAGAGCGGTGTTTGCAATAGGACGTGTGTACTACTCTTACGTGCCTCTTCCTCTTCTCAGTACTTGGTGGGAAACTACAGGAAAGAATGGGATAAGATTGACAATAACCCATGAAGACTGAGGGAGGGTCGGGTACGTCAAGTGTTAGTGAAGGGGGATACCATGCCTCCCCATCAGGTACCAATTCCTCGAACCTATTACCACCTGCGTCATTAACCTCCCCTATTACTAGTGTCAGATTGAAAGACAGCAGCACATGCCTTGGGAAGAATTCAGTTTGCCTATACGGTCCTAAAATGTACCTGGCATGGCAGCCTGGTGTACAGAATGGTGCCAGTTCGATTTTATCATACGGAGCAACATTAGCTCCCAGAGGCCCAGACTTGACAATGCCTTGGTTAGAGCAGTGCACTAAAAGATAGAACGCTTGTTCCATTTGCTAGTGGTAAATATGTACCAAGTGATGTCCCTCACGCAGACACGCAGTTGCCACACAGGTATTCTCTACAACTGGGCTCAAACTGTGCACTCGCCACTAGCTAGTGGTAATGACTCTTGGCAAGTAATAAACGGCGTGCTGTCAGGCTTGGACTAGGCCCATGGCAGACCAAAAATGCAAAATGCTCGTGTGGGCCACTTTATTGGCCAATGTGGGTCTGTTTGAGGAGTTAATACACTCTGTGGCTAATAGTTTTGACCAGTGTTGCTGAATAAATATTCTTTAAAATGCACAATTTGCATCGCATTTTATCAAAAAACTCCCCCTTGGGTACTACTCAAACAGTCTGTCACAAAAGGAATGAGTTGCCATTTGCAACTGTGGGACACTTTTTCATTGGTGCCCGTGACAACTGTATGGCCCAGTCCGACCCTGTGTTGTGCCCATGTAGAGCAATGGGGGCGGGTAAGGGAAAGGGGGGTGACTTTCAATGTCTGGCTAGTTGCCTGCAACGTGACATTTGTACCCCTGCTCCAGAAAACATGCTTATGCAGGGCTGCACATCTCAGAGAAAGCCATTTTGTTAAAACGTGGTCAGAGCTTGCAAGTCTCGCACCAGTTCTAAACGACCACTTCCTCAACATAAGGGTTCCTTTCTTTAGTGGAGTCCTTGAATCACACAGCTGTAGCGAGCGTCCTCTTTTTAGTATCGTCAAAACAATTTCGCTTCTACATTACCTCACTCAGATAAACACTTCATGACTCAAAGCCATACCAAGCCAAGAACAATTCCCATGAACCGGAGCAAGATGCACATTTTTAAAACAAATACCACGATGCAATACAAAAATACAGTTGTATCATTTTTCTCCACCACACGCTGCAAAGATTGTGCACTTAAAACTCCAATTTACCAGCCTCAATGTGGCATTTCGGATTTCAGATGTATAGATCCTGGAGCTCTTAACAAGCTGCAACAGCTTCATCCAGTAGGTATCGTGCATGAGGGAGAGCAATGACTGGGGCGTGCATTTGAATCCGCTCCACCCACCCCACATTACACCCGCTTTAAAATGTTTAATGTAGTTTAATGCACGACAGATTTAGGTATGTAAATAAATAGTGCTCAGCGATCAACATGCAGCCACTTAAGCACAATGGCATGCTACTGAACACGATGGGGGTTAGTGAAACAGACAAAGGGACACATTCTAATGACAAGGTTACTATGTAGCATTCATGTTCATAGTAAAACCTTAATGAGATGGTCTTGATCACTCTCCAGAAAATAGTCCCCTGCCGACACACTACACAGCTCCTTCCTGCTCTTCAACAACGTCTTGACAGAACGAAGAACACCTTCGCTGAAGCCCTAGAAGCAGACAAAAGTCACAATTTACCACTGCGTGTAATTTACCATTTATTCAACTTCTGATAAAGGTTTTACAACAGTATTTTTAAAGACAGCAAAACCCTGTTTGTGTTACTTCCTATTATGTCCAATTTTTATATTGTGCAACAAGCCATTTTTACATTACGCGCCATAGTCGACGCTAGTACCAAACTTCTGGCCTCTACTGACAAGCACCGTAGATGGAGGTTGGTGGTAGACAGAAAGAATCCATGACATATAGATTACTTTGATGCATGCACAGTTGTACGGGTTGCAGAAGCCCCAGCTGCAGAATCCGTACACCTGGAGATTGCAGGCTCATGTTCCAGGAAAAACTGATTCCACCACGCTGGAGTACCTAGATTGTGGACTAGTTCTCACTAAATAAATGTATATACAATAATCTTGCACATAATTGTGTTTATTTTGTTGCAACTTACTTCTTTCTTAAATGATATTCTCGGCTTCAGCTGGCCATGCTGGGTCTTGCATCCACCATCCATGATTCTGATGATCTGACTGTTCAGTGGAGGCTGTGAGTACAAAGAAGTCTAAAGTAAAAGAAAAATGAATACGTTACTGATCTGGTTTAGCTTCGGCCACCATTGTGCAGATAAGCATCACCACCAGATAATACTAAAACCCAAATATATGAAGGCAGGTGTCTACATTGGAATTCCTGGACCAGGGGCTGGAAGTAGCTCCAGAGTGTCAGGAGTTACTCATAACGACGCAAAGTGGTACCTTCTGAATTAGCTTTTAGGATGGCATACTTTTAATGAATGGCTTCTAAAAAATGTGTAGAACAAGAATATTAAATGAATACCACAAAAAGATTCAAATAAAGACTTTTGAAAAATGCTACTTTTTTTATAGTGATTGAATTCTTCGAGACCCCCTACAAGCAAGTTTCTGCTCCTGTCACACCACGGAAACTACTCTCATGAATATCTCCAACTTCATCGCCTCTGCTAAGCACTCCAACCTATCCTCCATCCTAATTTTCCTTGACCCGTCTTCTGCCTTTGACACATTCGATCACGCTGATCTCCTTAATACTCTCTTTCTTCTTGGGATTCACAATGGAGCCATGGCCTACCTTGAACCTCGCCAATTCTCCTTCTCCTGGAGCAAGGACATCTCTCAACTAACTCCTGTAACTGTTGGTGTTCCACAAGGCCCTGCGTTGGGTCTGCTCCTCTTTACTTTCTATGCCTCTGCTCTTGGGGCATCTCTTTGGGGTCTTGTATCAATTCTTTGCAGACAATCCCCAAATCATCTTCTCTTTTGCTGAACACTCCTCTGATCTATCACATTTTCAAACAGTCTCTCTGCCATTAAATATTGGATGGCTTTGCACTTGCTGATGTTAAACTAACAAAACAGAGCTCTTCTCCTCTGTCAAAAGCTCTCTCTCATCTCTTCCTCTGCCTAGCCACTCTCGCCTACTCTTCTTCAGCTAGAAACCTCAGCGTCATCTATGACCCTTCTCACACCTTCATCTCCGAAACTGGAACAGCAGTCTGCCCCAGCCTCCTAAATATTAGGCGATTCAGGCAACTCCTTCCTTTCAACACCGCCAAGCATCTCGTAACCACTCTCGTCCTCTCTAAACTGGACTTATGTGCCAGCATCCACTTTGGTCTCCCCAACTATACTTTCTGTCCCCTCAACAAGATCATTAACTTCGCTACTAGGACTCTCCTTGAACTCCATCACTTCTCACCTACTTCCTCGTACTGTCACCAGGCTGGCTGACTGATAAAGCAGAAGTGGGCCAGATAAAAATTTCTTCTCCTGATTCAAAAATCTATCCATGGTAAGGCACCTCTGTATCTATCCACCTCTATCCAACTCTACAAACCTTTTTATAATCTACGCTCTGCCTCCTCGACTAGCCTTGCGGCTCTTCGCCCTCCCTGTGCTTCCTCTCGCTTCTGCTCTTTCTCTCTTCTTGCTCCACTTGTATGGCATTTTCTTCCCCCCAGATATCCGAGAAACAGTCCACACTGATTTGTCCAAAAATAAACTAAAAGCCTACTTCCTTGCCTCACTTCCTCTGCCTCCAATCTAGCATTTCACCCATCATGGTAAAAACCCCTTGTGTTGAATCATATGGATCCCTCACTGAATTCCTGCCTGAAGTCTCCTCCCAGGTGGCCAGGGAAAGGCAGATGCTTCCTGATCCGGACTGTGGGGGTGGTGCTGTGCGGTCGGATTATCTGGGAGGAGAAAAGGCTCAGGGAGGTGAGACGAATCCAGGGGATGAGACACAGTATTTGCCTTTTTTTGAAGGAGACGTTGTTCAACTCCCGCAATATATAATGGCTTGTTGCCACCATAACCCTTTGGTTGCCCAGGTTAACCCTCTTAGTGTGGGTACAATTAGTCAGAAACCCTGTGTGAATAAAACAGATAGACAACCCATTCAAATTCAGGGATCTCAGGCAATTGAAAATTCGCCTAACTCCCAAAAGTGTAATGAAAGGAGGTTTGTAAATGTTAACAGCATTTCATCTAAAAATCTATATTCCTCTTCACCAACCAGTTTGATGACTGATTCACATAATATTCCCTTAGTAGAGGTTATTGGAAAGAGAGATCCAAATCCAAGTAGAAAACCAGTTAAGAAAACTAATTTTGTTATTCAGTACTTCAAGTCCCATAATTCCCTCAGTACTGGGACAAGGAAGAGGGATGCAGAGGAACAAAGCTGAAGTGATCAGTCATTAACCTAAATGACCCATATATGAGGTAGACTGAAGCTTAAATGGCCCCCTCAGGTGCAGGCATAAGAGAAGCCGAAGAAGCAATGTATGCTTTGCGAACCGTTGTAGTTGGAGGCAGGGCAGGAGGAGTGAGAGGACCCTAGGACCACTGCGGGTCCTGAGAGGGTCTGTTCCTCTCGTTATCCCCCTTAGAGAGGCTGCACAGCGGGAAGCGCGAAAGAAGAACGCTTCACCCCAGAGAGCGCAGTGTGCAGGGTTCCCGTAGCGGGAAGCAGGCATTGCAGAGAATGCTGAGAGGTCTCAGGTGGCTTGGTCATCCCAGGGACTCTCAGGAGTACAAGAGGTTACAAGTGCACTTGGCATCCGCGAGGGTGGACTAAAAGGACCCGTGCTCGAAAAAAGCCAAGTGAAAGCAGCTTACCCAATGGGTCCACCACTTTACTTAAGAGTAGCTTCAGAATGTTCAGATGCTGGTTGTGTGTCCCTAGCCAGCTGAGTCATTTGCGTATGAATGAAAGCGGTATTGCTGTTGAATACCAAACTAGCAGAAAACGAAAGTGGTGTTCAGTGAAACAAAGTAACTGTGATATTCATTTTGTGAATCTATGGAAGTCACAACAACCCGCTGGGGGAACTACCTTGCAAACCGAGGTGTGCAAGCAATTCCCAAGCCAAAAGAAAGTTAAACCTGGCAAGTTAAAGACAACAAATATTGCCAAAGGCCAGAGGGAAATGAGGATCCCAAGGGTTGCAAAAAGACATTGTTGTTTTGGGAAAATAATACCCGAGTTAAACTCACATTGCCATGGCCAAGGCAGAAGCAGGACAATACTTTATCCTGACCACTATTTTGTTATTGATGCAGACTAGAAAGAAAGGTGGCAAACAGGCTGCCCTTCTGGAACTAGCAATCCAGAGGGAGATGAGCATTGTCTGTAGAGCAGTTCTAATGTGGATCAATGTGAATATTGTATTCCCTGAAAGCTGCTAAAATGTTGATACCAAAGAAGAAGTTATTATTCTAATTTGGAAGTTACCATTGAAGCACCTTTCTGTTAGGGTGTTTTTTAAATTTATGTTTTACATTTTATTTATTTACATAGCGCCAGAGCCTGCAGACATCAGGGCGCTGGGAACACAAAGACTCAACAGTAAATCTGCAAGAAGGGACACAGGGAGCAGATTTAAAGAAGTTAAAGAAGTAGGCGGGCTGGCGAGTATACCCTAGGGCAAGACGTGATTGCCCAGAAGAAACCTGGTGAAAGAAAAAGCCAGGTAGTAGAAGCTGCAAGTGCTGAAGAGTGGTACTAATAGAAAACAACATTTTGAGTTGTGACATTTGGGGAAGAGTTATGAAAGCTGGCTGAAGAAAAGTTACAATTCTTCCTGCAGTTAAAATGATGGTAAACCATCCTGACCAAATTACTTGTTACTACAAATGTGAGACCGTTCTTATTCCAGGAGGAGTTTTCTCAATGCAATTTATTGAAGCAACAGAACTTTGTGAACGTGGGTGCAAGAACTTAAGAACTGTGTTGGAACTTTGTGCTAAACCGGATTTCCTTGTTTTTGTTTTGAACTGCGGAGGGAACATTTATTTGGATCTAGGGAAGGAAAGTAAGCCCAGACCGTGACACGAGACATTGATCACATGGTGAACTAGGTTATATGTTATATATTGTTGTTGAATTTAATTGCCTTATATTTCCTATTTACTTTGTTGTATAAGTGTAAGGGATCGATATCCCTTGGTTAGAGTGTTTCCTTTAGTTTATTTTAGGTAGTGAAATCCTCGTTAGGGTAGGGATAGTGAGGCGTTTACGCAACCTGTTTATTTAATAAAAGGGCTAAAGTTGAAAACTCTTTGCAAGGGTGTCTGCCTAACATACCTGACCACTCACACCAAGCACACTGTCAGTACCACCTACCTTCACGCAAAAATGTCCAATGTTAGTTGTCCTTAATCTATGCATGTCCACTTTTGCACTGCTTCCCGGCAAATCTGATTTGTTATCTATTGTACGTTCTTTTGTGATCAACAGAGCATTATTCCTCATTTATATAAATAACTATTGGTAGGGGGCATGGCTTGGCGCCATAACGGTCGGTCTGGCTCTCTAAGAGCTCTCGGCCGTGTCCACGCGCCTGCATCAATATGCCCCAGTGAAAGCTGACCCACGGCTAATCTACAAATTGCCCTCAGCCCCCCGGAGTGGCCCTGGCACACAATGGCCTAGCAGCCCACGGATCCGCCGGAGTCCCGAGATGCGCGCCGGTCTTGCTCTGAGCAAGAGCTGCAGAATTACCCCCGCATCCAAGATGGCGGGCGCAACTTCAAGGTAGATCCACCCAGCACTGCTCCTCATGGAGCCCACTGCCAGCGACCGCCAGCCTCCTGTATCCAACTCCTGCCATCCCTCCCGCTGGCTGAGCACTGCGGATCGGCAGCGACGGACCCTTAACCTGGTGTGCAGCCTTCCCCGCTCTAGTCCCACACCTGCTGCAGGCTCCTGCCGCACTCTGTTTGCCGGCTCCGCTCCTGCGGCCCCGAACCTGCGTGAGGCGCAAAGCACTGCTGCAGGCAGAAGCGGATGAGACGGCACGGCGGGGGCTCATCCCCCCCAACACAGCTGGCGAGCTCGCTGGGGGCATCTCTGAGGGCCCCACCACCAGCTAGAGGACGACCTTGCAGTACCCACCAGAGCGGTGCCACGGGGGGCGAGGGGACCGCCCCTCCCATCACCGGCCCGGAAGTCGGCCAGCTGGCGAGAAGCAGCCCAGTACCCGGAGGCTGAAGGCACTATACGCACCTGTGTCTCACCCTGACCTGAGGCCCGGGTCGGTGGAACGGAGGCACCCCTGGACTCTCGCTGCAGGGCCTGTGCCAGCACAGCTGGCGTAGCTCACCGGAGGCATCTTTGAGGGCCCCCCCACCAGCAAGAGGGAGACCAGGCGGGACCCGCTGGAGCAGCTGCTGCGTGGGGTGAGGGGACCGCCCCTTCCATCACCGGCTCAGAGGTTGGCCAACAGGCGTGACGCAGCCCAGAACCCGGAGGCCAAAGGTACTTCCCCCGGTGGCCCATCCGCACCTGTGTCTCACCCTGAACTGAGGCCCGGGTCGGTGAAGCTGAGGCACCCCTGGACTCTCGCTGCAGGGCCTGCGCTGGCGGGAGAACGCCCCTGGCCCTCACCCCCATAAACCAACCGAGCCATAGCCCGAGGTAGGGCAGCACTTGCTGCAGCTGCACAAGACACTCTGAGCCCTGCCTGACATCTCCCCTATGCCCTGCTCAATGAGACCCATGAGGCCTGCTCCCAGCTAGTCTGTAGTCCTGTGGGGAACCTTCCCCATGCACCAGCCTTCCTACCACTTCCCAACTGCCTCGCTGGGACCCCTACTACACACTTGCAGATCCGCAACCATAGGGCCTTACCTGGGGGCTCCGAGGGAGGCGCCTGAAAGCCCCACGCAGCTCCACAAGCGACCGCTACCGTCCCCACCCCACAAGCCCTTGGACTCTGCACCTTCCAGGCATTTGAAGCCCAGCAATCTTACACCACGCTAGGCCTTCGTCCCGCTCCACTGGGGCGGGGGATCAGGGGCCGTACGGTAACCCAATCCGGCGCCCATTACCTGGCGGATAGCTAGGAAGCCTCCCGACCTGGGGTTCCACCTAGCACCAATCAACCTGCAACCCAGAATGTCCAGGAACCCCAGACCCCCGAAACAAGCAGACATCACATCCCTATTCTCGGCGACCATGGCTGACAAATCCAAACACGGAGAGTGCTCCGAGGAACCCAGCCTGGGGGCACACGGGGAACCCAGCCCTGACCAAACGACGCATGGAGTCACAAAAGGGGACCTTCAAGACCTCCTTGTGGTAATCATCAAAGAATACCAAAAAGGGACTGAGTGTCAGGGGCAGACCCAAGAAAAGACAACAGTTGCAGATGAAACACACAGAAAAGGCCAAGACAGGTAAATGTGTGTGTGCTGTGCACCATGCTCCAGTTAAAAATACTGTAAAATCATTGAGAACCGTCAGGAGCGCTATATTGCCTTACAGGAGGCTGCTTTGTCCTCTCTGTAGGAAAACAGCACGACAAAACTACATTGCCCAGCATGCCTTGAGAAACCCACGGAGGAGTACGTGCGCAGAGGACCGCAGGCGAAAATTTCACGTGAGGGGCCCAGCACCACCAGATAAAGCATCCGGCCCCACGCCTACCAAAAGATAAGTCAGGGAGGCGCTGCAGAGGGAGCTGGGGAAGCGCAGGGGGCACCTTATACTCCGCCCATACCGATCGCCCATGCGCCTGGAGAAAGAGATAAGTAACTCCCGCTTGGAGGAGGAGCTGAGCTCGGCGTTGCAATACTTCTCAGAACAAGTGTAAAACGCGTTCCGTGTGTGTTCAGTAAACGAAAGGGGAATTACAGGAGCTGCAAGCCACGCGCGGCGAAGCTCGTGTTGGCATTATTGGGCAGCAGTTTTGTTTTGGAGGAAGTTTAGTGATACCAATCTGCAGACCATCACGTGCGGTATTACATGCTATTGAGAGTGTGTGTGTGTGTGTGAATGCACGAGTGCAGTGTGAAGAGAGTGACTGTATGAGGCCATAATACAGGCAATAACACTGTTCTTCCTTTGTAGCATGGACTTTGCTTGAACTACTAACAAGGCGCCGCATGAGACTGACAGCATCCGACTGGTGACGATAAGGACCACCTTACCGGACCTGGACAGCAACTAAAAGCTAAGACTGCATGTGTAGATGTTTCATGTCAGTGACTTGTTAGCTGACACCTTGTAATTGTGCCTAGCTCTACGTGAGTCTTAACATAGTTGGCAGAACTGTTCTTGGGCATAAAGTTGTAACACTGTGTGCTAATATTGAGACACCATGGAAGTTGCCTTGTGGGACAGAAGTCAAAGGTGTGCAGCAATCTAACCATCCCCAACCTCCCCAGTCCTGTCCATAACCTCTACCTAATCCTTTTTCCGGTTACCCTATTCCCCCCTTCCTAATCAATCAACGAGACCCTAACCCTCTTTCCCCTCTCTGGTCGCGAATGTCTGTGTAAGCACTGACTTGCAGGCATCAAGACCATAGTGGGGGTGGTTGGTTATTTCCACTCCTGCACCAGGAACCTGCATGACCCTTGACACCGAGGAACTGAAAAGCAAGATCTCATAAGCGGGTGGGGGAAAATCGAAACCAGAACCGAGAAAATTGAAACCACCCTGTTCAAACAGAACTTTGAAATCGGCGAGGGGGCGTATAGAATCTGGGCACTGGAGGCCAGGTGTGAGGCCCTGCAGCTCAAACAGGAGGATGCTGAGAACAGATTCAGGCGCAACAACATCCGCCTGCGAGGAATGCCCCCCACAGTCCCAGACGAGGATCTAGGGGCCTATGCTAACGACATCCTATGCTTTATCCTAACTCTTCCAGACGGGGCTTCCCTGGAACTCGACAGAGTGCACAGAACCAGGGCCAGGCAAAGCAGCGCCTCCCCTCCGGACATCTTGGTAAGGGTGCATTTCTATAAATTGAAAGAAGAGATCATGCGTGAATCCAGAAATTCCTCCCGCATACTCTTCTGGGACGCTGTTATCTCCCTATACCAGGACCTAGCTGCAGTCACCCTGACGAAGAGGAAAGCCTTGAAGCCACTAACGGAATGGCTCCATGAGAGGAAGGTCACATACCGCTGGGGATACCCCACTTCCCTTACCTTCTCATGGGAAGGAAAAACCCGACACATCCTCACTCCCAGAGAAGCGGCAAGCTTCATGAACCCCAAGGAGGAGCCGGCCGAGAGAGACAAGGCCGCCCAGAATCCGGTGGGGGAACAGCGGGAGCCCCTAAAATCCTGGACCCGCGTTGAGAGGCGATGCAGACCGCAGGGTCCTCCTGCCAAAAACAAGAACAGCAATGACTGAGCCAGAGGGTGCCCCCTCCAGGCCACAAACTTGGCTGCTCCAGGGTCCCCTACAGCTCGACTCCCACGCCAGGCAAAGGCCTCACGAGAGAACCACGACATCCACAAACACAGCAATAACACCGACCCCTCGGGGGTCCCTCCGTGGAATTTCCGGCATTCTCAGATGCCCCCGGGCCACCAGCAGCCCCCTGGCAGCCTGGCAGATCGATGCAGTCAGTACCACCCCGGGCTGCAATTTCCTTCAGTTTCACTGGTTACACAGGAGGCGCTGTTGCCTCTCGTTGACTTGGCGCGTTGGACCGGCCGCCTGCCCCGTTGGCTGAAGAAGTTCTTTCAGTTGGGGTAGGGGAGAGGATACGGGGAGGGGGGTCTCTTCGCAGAAGAGGGACAAACGGGACGGGGGAATCGATGCAAGGGGAGTTGTCGATGCACCATCTCATAAGGATCACATATGGGGACCCAGGATAAGATCTTAAATGTAACGACCTAAACGCCCCCAGGAAGAGAAAACTTGTCGAACACAGACTTGCCCGACACGGATCAGACGTCGTCTTCCTCCAAGAAACTCATCTCACAGAGCCAGACGAGAAGTGTATAAACTTACGAAGCTATCCGAGACACTTCTTTGCCTTAGTGAAGCAAAAGAAAAGGGAGGTCGCTATCCTGATTAGCAGCAACCTGCCTCTGACTCAAGTCTCTACCAAAAAGGACCCGGGGGCAGATACCTGCTGCTCAGGGGTCTCTGGTGGAAATGCCGATTACCTTTCTGGCCATCTACAGCCTCAACAAGGAGCAAGGCCCCTTTCTCCGCAGGCTGCTTCCAGTCATAGCCTCCTTCGCCAGGGAGCAACTGCTGATCGGGGGCAACTTCAACCTCCCACCGGACCCAAGCCTGGACAAAACTCTCCCATCGTCCAGAGCGGACTTTGTCTGCTGGCTATGGCGGAATTCTTGAGGGAAACAGAAACCATAGACATGTAGAGACCACTGAACCCAGGAGCGAGAGACTATACATTCCTCTCATACGTCCACAAAGGATACTCGAGAATTCACCTGGTGCTGGCTTCGAGTCCTCTGGCACCTGACATTATCAGGGAAAATTAGCATCACCAGAGGCACCAGGCAAGGATGCCCATTCTCCCCGCTCATATTCGCGCTCTCCATGGAGCCCTTAGCCAGCAGAATTCGGCACAACCCGGCGATCCAGGGCCTGGACTTCAAGGGAAAATCCTGTAAAACGGCCCTCTATGCAGACGATATATTGCTTACGCTCACCCAAGCGGAGGTTTCCATGCAGGCCCTGCGGCAGGAGCTGGAGGAGTTCAGAGAAGCCTTGGGGTTCACGATAAACATTGCAAAGTCTACAGCTATGGGCATTAACGTGCCAGAAAGCCTAAAAAAAACACCTGCAAGCCGCATTTCCGATCCCGTGGGCCACAACTCAGATAGTCTACTTGGGGGTGCAGATCCCAAGCAAGTCCAAGAACATCTACAAAGCAAACTTCCCGCAGCTGATCAGAGAACTCAAAGACGACCTGGGACGCTGGAGCAAGCAGGAAATCTCCTGGTTTGGCCACATCACGATGCTAAAAATTAACCTACTCCCAAGGCTACTATACCTCTGCCTGGCGCTCCCCACAACTTCCCATAAGAAAGCCCTGCTAAAACTGCAGAGAGAGAGATCCTGAAATATGTCTGGGAGGGCAAGAAACCGCGAATCCCGAGACGCATCATGCTTCGCGGCCCTCCATTGGGCGGACTAGGGGTCCCAGACATCGCAAGGTACTGCCTTGCGGCCCAGCTCTCGCACGCGTTCGCATGGAAGACGACCACCAACCGTGCCAGATGGCTGAAGTTAGAAGAGGACTGGAGCTCCACCCCGATCGACGCGCTACCCCATGTGAGAGACCGGAACCACCCCTGGAACGAGGGTCCACTACCGGCAACATGGAATACCGTGTCAAGTTGGAGGAAAGCAGACCGCCTCTGGAAATGCAGAAGCCCGATGGGCCCGCTCACCCCCATCTGGGGCAACCCGGACTTCTCCCCTGGGATGGCCCCGCAAAACTTTCATAGGTGGCTTGAGGGCGGCCTGAGAACCATGGCGGACTTCTTCGAGAGCGGTTATCTGCTGGAATTTGAGGCCTGTAAAACTAAATTCCAGATCCCCGAGACGGAGAGATTTCGATATGCCCAATTTAGACACTGGCTATCCAGCGGTGCGGCTAAGAACTTGGTGGCAGAGAGATAAGCGCCCTTGAGCGGACACTCACATCGGGCCCTCCCAAAGGGAAAATGTCAACCCTATACAAACTGTTGGACAAATCGGACCCGACCAAAAAGGAGCCCTATATGCTCAAATGGGAGGGGGACATCGACAGAGCCATCAAGACTGAGGAATGGATCTAGATCTGGGCCCGAGCAGACAAAAGCTCCAAATGCATGACAAACAGAGAGGGCGCTTACAAGGTGTGTTACAGATGGTACCGCACACCAGAGACCATGAACAAATTCGACTCAGCCATTCCCCCACAATGCTGGAGAGGTTGCCCCGACCGGGGTACACTGTTCCACCTGCTCTGGTCCTGCCCGAAGTCCTCTTCGTTCTGGAAATCGGTGCTTGAACAAACCAAAGGGATAACAGGCCTCACAATCCCCTGGGACCCAGGCATTGTTCTCTTAGGAGGCACAGGTGAGGGCCAATATCCACTCCCAGGCCACATAGCAGACCTGTGCATCCAGCTCCTGATGGCTGCACAAATCTCCCTCACCAGGCTCTGGAAAAACCCAGAGGGCCCTGCTATACAAATGTGGTGGTCGAAATGCTGGGAAACTGTGGCTGCCGGAAAAAATTGCAGCCATAAGATTCGGCAACTCTTCCAAGTTCGAACGGGTCTGGACCCCCTTCCTGGACTACGCACAGAAAATACCCGGGCTTGGCGAGGCAGCCCCCCACCCTCCACTGGATGGGGGACCAGGTCTGAAGAACAGATCTCAAGGCGGGCCAGCCGGTCGAACCCTCACAACCAGCAAGTAGAAATAAGCCTCCCCAGACCACCCCCAACCGCCCCGGCACACTGGATGGACTGGGCCTTGACGGATCCCTGATCCTGAATAAACGCTATGACTCCCCCCTGCAACCTAATACACCATGACTATCAGCTATCCCCCTGTTACGCCTCCGGCCCGGCTCCCCCCGGATCCCCTCGTCCCCATAAGACTCCCCCCTTTGTTGGGTGACTATGTTTCCCTTGTTTCCTATTCTGTCCCCTCTCCTGCTACCTTCCCCTTAATTGCATGTTTGTTGTATGTGTGTTGTAAAAGGCAACCTTGAAGATGTATTGCTTAACTTGCATGTTTAAAAACCAATAAAAACATAATTGGAAAAAAAAATAACTACTGGTAAATAAATAAAATACTGAGGTTTGCACATCTCAAAATAGCCACTGTGGAGTGCCTGAAAGATAATGGAACTTGGATGCTTCTTTTCAAACCGTAACACCTAACTCTGAGGGTTAGACATTAAACACAGATTGAAAACATCTGATATCTGGATTTCAAAGCAAACTAAAAGCTAGTTTCCTATTGACTGACAAGTGCCTGGGAAACATTAACCTACTAACTGAAACGACAAAACGTGGTAGGGTTAGATTTATTGGTGAAATGATGGCCTATGAAATGTAGATAAGCAGCACAATCGCATTAGCATCATTAAGAGTGCTCCTTATTAGGATTAAGTTTTAACTAATTGCAAAAACGTTTCTCATATAAATGTTCAATCATAGTTAAATAAAGAGAAAGAAATGTCCATCACAGTGTGACACTTTCTTGGATACCAGCAACAACAAAGCAGATATTGGGCAGCTTTATAATTTCAATTTATGTCAAAAGAAAGACATCTCTTGTGTATACGTGTCTATGATTAAAATCTATTAAGCAATACCTGCTTCATAAAAAGTCATGAATAGACCATGTGTTTCTTTCTCCAAGTCTGATCCAAATAGCTGACCCGTTCACCAAATGTGGCTGTTTCGGGAGTGATCACTTTCCTATTCTCCTTGCGTTACGTCTTCCTTTGTCCTCCTATGAACCATTACCCTCCTTGGCCTTTACTATGGTGGCAAGGAGAGGCCTCCTAATAAGTACCAAAGCATGTAGATATTTTATGGCAATGTGGGAACGGGAACTGAAAGTGATGAAAGAAGAGGGTGAAACTTTAACTGCAAAATTATAACATCAAGTTGAACATGTGTTTTAATACACTCCTTTCAAAGGGCCAAATAGTGGGATTTTCTATAAACATAAACAACTATGATAGCAGGATTCAGAAGGCAAAGGCCTCCAAGAGACATTTGCTTTAAAGAGTCATCTACACAGTCGTCTTACTTAGAGGCAAAGAGGAAAATCATACTCCAATACAAAAGTCCCTTAAATTGATCAGGAGGGAGACGCATATAAATAGAAATCAGGCTTTGGTTGGGAGCCTGATTGGAAATGATGTGTTTAACTTCCGGTCAATGATGGGAGATGCCATTAACAAGAAACATTGTATAGTGGGGGGGGGGGGGGTGAGGGGAGAGTGTCATATTGAGACACAGGTGTGGGAGCAATAAATGGCGGAAAAATATTCCCTCCCAGAAAAGGAAGAGAAATGTACACTTGAGGATTTAGGGGCTCAGATAGAAGTGACATGCTATTGGGACTATGACGACGTCTGCTGGGCAATTAAGAAAAGCAAAAGCCTTGCGAGCCCCAGGCCCGATAACATTCCACCTATACTTATCAAACAAAATCTTGATCTTTGAGCCCATCCACTTGGGGAACTCTTCAAACATATCTGTTACACTTACACGGTCCCAGTCACATGGAAACAATCTCACATTATGCCAATTTAGAAAGGAGATAAAACGAAACCATCGAACTTCAGGTCAATTGCCTTGCTAGATTCCTCCAGTAAAATGTTTGCAACTCTGCTATTGAAGGAACTAAAACTACAGATAAATACCCTAAAGTTACTATCCCCCTGCCAGGTAGGTTTTCGTGCTGAGATGGGTACCCCCTTAAACACCTTTGCCATGGCACATATGTGGGGTGCCGTAAAAAGAAAGCTTTGGGTACCGTATACATGGCCTCTATTGACATGTCAAATGCGTTTTACACGGTCAGTAGAGATCGGCTTTGGGGGGAAGCTTTGGGCGGCAGCTATTACATCTAACATAATTTGTCTGCTTGTTTTGCTGCATACAGATACAACAGTCAGAGTAAAACTCTACAGGGAGGGCTCAATGTCTGCCTGGGTACCCACGAATGTTGGTTTGAGGCAGGGTTGTGTGATGGCACCTACTCTTCATAAGCTTTGCACAGCAGGCATGACATGGCTTAGGTTGGGAAAGGTGGTATTGGATTGGATAGCATTTGCGGACGACATTGTTCTCTTTGATCTTACCCGAATTGGACTGCAAACAAAATTGGCACTATTCCACACATATGCGGTCGAAAATAATGTAAAAGTCAACCGATCTAAAGCAAGAGTTCTAGTTTTCTCTACCAAATGCCGTCCAAAAATCCTTTCCTGGAGAGTGGGTGATGACCCTCTTATGAGAGTAAACTCCTTCACTTATTTGTGGTATGCAGTTAGCAAGTCAACATCTAAGCAAACAGGGATACAACTAGCAAATTAAAATTATGGATCTCTCTTAGCGAAAATGAAAAGGATAAATGTCCAACTTTGTTTATTTTGCATGAAATCCCTAATCCAGTTCTACTTAATGCAAGCAGAACCAACCATTCTTTACGGGTTAGACATCATTCTAATAGATCTGAATGAAAAATTAGCATACAAAAGTATGTTATGGAAAAATAAGTTGGGCTTGGCAAATTCTGTTCCTAACGCTGTAGTGAGGCATGCCTTTGGGCTGGTTTCACTGGCCACCAGAGCTAAATGGAGGAAACGGTCGGACTATGCTAAGCTTCTTAACCCGCCTGACTAATCATTATGAAGGGTGGCGCGCAGAGCAAACACACACCTCAGGTAACATATGATCAAGCTTAAGGAGGAAATGATTGTTCTCTTGGATCTCATAGGGTCATCTAAACAAGAACTGGCTATCAACCCAGCCAGCACGAAAAAGAAGCTATTTCAGCAAGACTGTGCTAAAACCTACAAGGAACAAGCCACTTACAGTTTTTATAAGGAATAGGCAAAGCTGAACTATAAAAGGGAATGTACATCTAAATACTTGCTTATTTTCCCTTGCCCAAGAAAAATAAACATGTATTTGCATTTTCGTATAAATCAGCTCCCGACCCTGCAGAGAGTCGTTGGCTGGAAAATGAGGCAAGGAAAGAAGGACTGTAGGTTTTGTGGCAAAGAAAACCTAAGATAAACCACAAAACATCTGATAAAGGGGTGCACAGCTTTAAAGGAAAATAGAGCTAAACATCTGGGCATAACTATGGGCAATGAAGCACTTTGGGCAAGTTTGATGGGAGCCAACTTACAAAGTTTTATACTGGCACTATGTGGGCTTCTTGGTATCATCACAAAAAAAGCTCCAGTTATTAAACTTCGGGGATGTAACCGAAGGAAGCTAATTGAAGCTAGACCTTCCATTTCCCCCCAGTCTCCACCCGCTTTCTTCCCCTTTCTTACCAACATAAAGATTATAAATGTGTGGCCATCCTTGCATCATAATAAAAAGCCCCAGTGAGTAAATCCAAGGGACGTAAGAGAAGAAAGTTGTTTGAATTAGATCGTCTTTTCCACTTAGTCTTCCCCCTTTTTTCGATATATTTGGGTTTTGTTTTCTTTTTCTTATCTCTAGTTTTGTATTTATGCCATACTTTGTGATGAAATATATATTTTAAATGTTCTCATTTAAGAAGAAATGTAATATGAATCATGCATTGTTGTTATACAAATGTTATAATGTGAACGGTTTCCATTTGCTTGTTTGTGGATACCAAAACACAATAAAAATATTTAAAAAATAAATAAATACCTGCTTCATAATATTATTATTAACAGAGCTGAAACTGCAATGTTGCTCACACATCACTTGTGTTGCGGGAATGGCAACAAAGCTGATCTGGTACTGCCACAATGCCTGAAAACCAAAGAGGCATCAACAGATATATCAGATGATAAAGGCACAAAACACGGATAAAAAACCCAAATAAAACGAATTTAACTACTAAACCACCTCACAGGTGAAAACACTGGGCTGACCCACTGCATCAGAGGGAAGCCTGCTAGCAATCTGATCCCTTAAATTTCATAAAGATACAGGCTCTGATGGATTTTCCCCATTTGTTTATAAAAAAAATTCTCCCGTTTGTGCCAACTGTTGTGCTGACTTTGCAACTCCTTTTTTTATCTCTGGGCATGGACAGGGAGGGTGCAATCTTGCTTATCCCCCAACAGGTTAAATACCAAGAACTCTGCTGAACTAATAGCTTTCCTCCATTTGGACACCAAGAAGCATTGGCAAGCTGCCTTAAATTGCAGTTGTCAATGTTAGTCGAGGCTAATCAATCACGGTTTCTTCCAATGAGACAAGCACTACATAAAAACAGGAAGACTATTAATATAATGGACAAGATCACAATATTCAGAAGATATTGTGCCATTATTCAATTTTTAGGTGACGAAAAGGCTTTTTGACAGGATGAACCAGGGCTTTTTGGCAGGCACCCTGAAGGCGAAGTTTGTTTGTGGATATGTTCTGCATTAACTATGTAGCAAACACTTCCAGAATGTACACGCATGGCCAGCTTGTCCATCGTTTTCAATTCTTGAGAGGTATTCAAAGGGATTCAATTTTTCACCTCTACTTTGGCCCTTTCACTTGAGCCCCTCACTACTCTTGTCCGGAACAATGCAATTATCAAAGTGGTCACATTGCAAGCAGCGCAATTAAGATGGGGATATCTGTGCATGATGTCCTTGTAAAAATGTAAATCTACAAACAGTGCATGCCTCTCTCACAAGGGAGTTATACAATTTCCCTATTGCGTCTGGCTTTGAAGTTGCCCTCCAAAAGTTTGAAATCCTTAACCAGACAAAGCTCCCTCAATCAATAAGTGATTAGAGCAGTCGTTCCCTTATTAATGGGCCAAAAACACATCATGTGGTCCAACATACTGAATGTGTGCATGATTTCTATGGTGCCAACTCCCCCAAAGATTCGAATGAAAATGCAAAAGATGTGTTTGATCATTGGCAAATACATTATCTCTTGTTTAGGAAAGATTGCTGTAGTCAAAATGAACTCACCCTTCGACTACTGTACTTGTTCCAAGCTTTACCAATAGGTCTTACTGACACTGATATATTAAACCCACAACCATCATTCATTTAAATTCATGAACGTTATTCGTTCTCCTAAGAGCTACTCCAGAGACCAAAGACTGAGGGAGGAGTAACGTGTTTCCACATCACCTTTAACTGCATCTATGTCCTTTGCTCGACGGAAATGAGTTTGACAGCTGGTCAAAGTAATTTGTTTGACCCATAAACCCCCTTCCCCACATATACCAGTCCTAACATATTTGGGGAAAGTGCTGTATAGCGGGTCATGTCACCTAGGGTGACTAAGTGGACCATCCTTCAAACTCATTACCGTCCATCAAGGGACTGGATACCCCTTTAACTATCATCCTTCCCAACTAAACATAAAATAGATGAATAGTGTGTCAAAACTTTGGGTAAACAAGGTTGGGAACTAGATTACGTTCTGGCGGCAAATACATATGGGAGGTACTGTAGATGAAAAACCTCAGAAGCTCAATTCTTTATATCCGAATCCGGTTAAAGAAATGGTCCTGAAAATGTTTGATAACCATGGAATGACAACTGGGTCCGCCACCTTTCCTTCACCAGTCACGATGACCATTGGTAACCCAGAATTCTCTCATGTTATTGTAAAGGGAGATTTCTCAATAGGGCATCTGCACCCACCTAGCAGACCTCTTCAAAAACAACACCATAGGATTCTTTGAGAGTTGGAAAAAGGGTATTTGATGGAGTAATATGAAAGGATTCATTATTAGCAGCCCAGACACCAAGCGCCTTATCATATCAACAAGGTAAGGGAATCAGGAAGCTTACTTGGTTAAAAAGAAAAAGTGAATGGGGGCATCATGTCAATGTTGCAATCATTGCCCTGAAAAGCTTGGGAATACACTGCATCAACATTGAAAGTGAGAGCTACATAGACCTTTGCATGAAAAGGAGTAGAAAACTACCTGAAGGATGTTATGAACAAGGATTTGCCAGAACCAAAACAGGACCCCCGATGCTTGAGGCATGAGCAAGAGAATTTTGTAGGTGGGATTTAACCCTGGAACTACCGTGATACACTTCAACTAAAAACTAATTCCCGGAAATAAGGAAAGGGAGATTCGCACTACATTCAATAAGGCCCGGATTTGAAAAAGGCGCCAATGAAACGCCGAAACACGTGTCATCCATATGGGCAGAACATATATCAAATAAATTAAGAAAATATACTTGAAGAAACTTGACTATGTACTTTTATTCATTTACAACAGAAATTTGGCGCAAAGAGGTGTAGGCACAAACAAACTACTGCTTACTTTACAAACGGAGCTGAGGGACTCTATGTCTCCGTGTTGACCTACATCCTTGCGACACAAGAATAAAATAATAAAATAAGAAAACCATTGCCAACCTTAATAGCACTAACATACAGGTCGCGAGAGTACACCTTATGAGATCCCCACTCAAGAAGTTCCTCACTCAGTAGAGATGTTTTTAAAATAGTTTGTATGCATCATGTGCAAGGAATTATGCTATAAAAGCATCAAAGTATTGCACCAAACTTCCTCATGCCTCCATAACTTTAATAATGTCGAGTCTCCATACTGTTGAAGGGAGTGCGGACGGGACATGGAATGTTAGTCAATATATGGTGAACGTGTCCTGAAACTGGAAAATTTGGGTGGGTGGAGGGAAAGCGTTGGATTATTGGAAGTTGCCAGTGGAGGGACATCAAGAAGGTGCTATTGGGATTCCTGATGCTGGACCAATTCCACTCTGGTACCTCCATTAATGCCAGGCTGATTAGGGAGATCGTTTGCTGGACAATTTGGACGTTTCCTCCTCTTAGTGTCGATCTGAAGGCTGTACTCCACAAGCTAAGATGGCAAGAAACTGACCAGTGAAGGCAATGGCACTACTTGCTCACAATGGAATTACTTGCTCACAAAATCCATGGCCAGACTAATATGTTTCATAAGCCTCTCTCAATTTGTACACATTACATCAGATATAAGAAAAGACCTGAGAGCTCTGAACCTGTTCCACCACTGAAAGTGTTGTCAATAGTGTAACATGGTTCTAACATTCAACATACGCAGATACAACTCCAACACGCAGATGCAGGTATTGGACAGCCCAATGTCACCCTAAACCTCATAGATGCTATTAGGAACTGAAGACCATCTCCATGAATCTGTGGAATCCCATTTTTAGACAAACCTGAATGTATATAATTCATATGAGGGCATTTTGCTCAAATAGAATGGAATTATTTCATTTTGCACTTTTTTAAGTGAAGTGATTTTTCTCAATTGGCTTCCGTTTTAATTCCAATTGTTTTGTATTCAAAGAGGGAGCCCCTGATACTTCTTTTACCTCCCATTAGACACACCCTTTGCCTTCATCCTGTTCTACCACATGGTATTCATCCACGTCCCATGCTCGCCTTTCAATCTGTGATCCCTGCTTACCGAATGTATATTACAGCGAAAATGTAATTGGAGTAGGACTGCTCATCATTCTGTTATCTCCTAGAGCAGAGATAATTAACGGTCCTTTGGGCCGTCGCGCCGCATGGTAAACTGTGAAAGGCTCCATTAAGTATTCTGGCCTTTTGAAATAAAGCTTTTTGTTTTTAACTTTTTTTAACTCTTTTTTTGTTGTTTAAAAGGCTCATCCGTGCATGTTTCTTACGGTCGGAATTTATTGCATGCCCAAAAAGTTATGAAATTTAACAGCTCATTCGAGGTTTAACTATGATGCACCATTGCCAGTTGACAAATGCAGACAAGTGGGTTAATTTTTTTTAGATTGAGCAAATCTTTTAAGACAATTGTTACCCTAGTGTGCCCAGTAGCAGATTGCGTAGTCTGAAACTACTTGATAAAGTAGAACAAAACAACCAAGGCGGCAAAGACTGCTGCACAGAATACTGTGACAATCCCTGCCTCAGCAACCACAGTAAAATCTATCTGAACCCAACAGGAAACGCACACTTCGGAGAAAAAACAAAGTGAGACGTTGTCTGTAATGTCAAAAATGAAACAAAGCATACAATGAAAGAAGGTTTAAGTTACTTACCTGTAACTATTGTTCCTCAGCATGGGGTCTGGCATGCATTCACATGCTCATCAATATTTCTCGTCGTAAGGCTGGGAATCCTCGGTGAAAGAAAAAACAGTTTCACTTTCACTTTAAAACTGTATTTCTCCTCTAAACCAATCAATGTCCTCTGGGTCAGACTGCCCCCATCCAATGGCAGTCCTCTCCCTAAGCTCCACCCCTGGTGCCCATCTTCAGATTTGCTAAGCACGTAAACTGGCAATATGAACCAAGAAGAGCCACAGAGGGGAAGGAGGGAGGGTTTACATGTGAATCCATGCCAGACCCATGCTGGAGAACAATAGTTACAGGTAAGTAACTTAAACCATCTCCAGCATGGAGTCTGACATAGATTCACATGCTCATGAATAACGATTACACAGCAGTACATATACACAAACACAGGAGGTGGCAAGGCTCAACAGAAGCAATAAACACTCACCTCTGGCACAGACTCACCTCAAACAAACAGGTTGAGCAGCACTGATTGGCCGACTCGGGACTTCTCCCTGGAATCCCTGTTGATGCAGTAGAACCTCGTGAAGGTGTGCATGGACCTCAGATGCAGATGTCGAGCAGGGGCACACCAGAGAGAAACACTGTCGTAGCTGGCATGGCTCTGGTGGAGTGGGCTCTCGGCTGGCCTGGCAGCGGTCTGCTAGCCAGTCGATGACAGTGTATGATGCAGCTGGAGAGCCACCTGGAAATGGAAGCTTTCAACAAGGCCTTTCCCTGATTTACAGGTCCAAAGTTCACAAACAACAGAGAAGTCTTCTGAAAATCCTTTGTACATGCCACGCAGAATTTCAAGGCATGAGCAACATCCAGCGAATGCAAGGCCCTCTCCGCCGGCGACGACCGAGTCGTAAAGAAGACGGGTAACACCAAATGTTCGTTGAGGTGGAATTCCGATTTTACTTTTGGCATAAAGGTAGGGTGTGTACGCAGTAGCACCCTTGAAGCGTGGAAAGACAAGTAAGGGTGCTTGCAGGACAGGGCCTCAATCTCCCAGACCTGCCTGGCCATGGTGATAGCCACAAGGAAATCCGTCTTCCACAATACAAACTTGAGCAGAGCCTGATGCATAGGTTTGAAGGGTGCTCCCATGAGCTTAGTTAGCACAACATTGAGCTCCCAAACCGGGGCCGGAGCCTTCAGTGGCGGGAAAGTCCCTAAGAGTCCCTTGAGGAACTCCTTGACGAGCCTGTGAGACCACAGCAAAGGTCTGCCAGGAGACCTGGTGTACCTGGATATAGCAGCGAGATGCACCTTAACAGAGGCGTGAGGCAGTCCTGCTTTGGCCAAGGGAAGCAAGTATGGTAGAATTTGTGGGGCCGTGACACGCAGAGGGGTAATCTTCTGAGTCCGGCACCACACAGAGAAGCATTTCCATTTATGTCCATAGCACTTCAACGTTGACGATGCTCTGGCCCTGGCCAGGATGTCTTTATATTCTGCGGGTAAAGCATAACCTACAAATTCTAGGGCTGCAGGAGTCATGCCCTCAGGTTCAGAGACTCTGGGTCATGATGCAGAATGCCCCCCCTTGCGGGGACAGCGGCAGCTTGATGGACGGGGCCACTGACAGACGTAGTAAGTCCAGATACCAGATTTGCCTCAGCCATGGCGGGGAGATGAGTATCATCCGGCAGTGGCACGGAGTGTGTTGATCACACGAAAGAGGAGTGGAAACGGCGTGGGGGGACGCATACAGGAACCGTCTCTCCCTTGGGAACGAGAACACGTCCCCCAAGCTCCTCGGTTGAGGGAATCTGCTGGCAAACCTCTGACTCTTGGTGTTCTCCGCTGTCGCGAAGAGATCGATCTGGGGTTGCCCCCATTTGCTGAATATAAAATGCACATGGTCCTGGTGAAGTTCCAACTCGTGGCAAGAATGCAGTTCTCTGCTGAGCGAGTCCGCTATGGTGTTCTTGACTCACGCTAGATGAAACAGGACGAGGAACATGCCTTGATGAATGGCCCAGCGCCACCGGTGCTGGGTCTACTTGGAAAGTGCCGGTGAGAGGTTCCCCCTTGTTTATGGATGTAGAACATGGTGGTGGTGTTGTCAGTATACGGCCCGAAGTTCCATGACGTTGACATGGAGGTCCTTCTCCTCCGGTTGCCGCAGGCCTCTGGCGTGCAGCTGTCCAGTGTGGGCTCCCCATCCCTCTAGAGAGGCGTCCATGGTGACGGACTCCTGGTAAGGAGGAACCTAAAACGGAACTCCCTAGATGAGATGTGGCTGTACGCCCCACCACTGGATCGCACGACAGAACTCCATGTTGAGCGAGATCTTGTCTGGAAAGCTCCCCAACAGCTGCATCCCCCTCGCATCCAGGAACTCCTCAAGAGGTCTCATGTGAAGTCTGCACAGGCGAACAATTTTGATGCAGGAGGACATCATGCCCAGCAGTGATCCGATGGACTGAACCGTCGCCGTCTGCAACAATGTCAAGCGCTGTACTTTGTCCTGCATGGCTCGCACCCTCTACTCCGAGGGTGAAACCAAACACGTCACTGTGTTGAGTCGGGCACCTAAAAACAGCGCATCCTGAGATGGCGTCAAGCAAGACTTTGAATAGTTTATGGAGAACCCTAACTCTGTCAGCAGATCTTCGATGTCTTTGATGTGTGTTCTCCCGCCAGTGCACCTGAGCGGGAACGAACCAGCCAGTCATCCAGGTAGGGATATATGTGGATACCCTGTAGGTGCAGATGTGCCACCTCCGGGTCCAGGCACTCCGTAAACACCCTCGGGCTGATTTCAGGCCGAAAGGCAGAGCCTTGAACTGGTAATGCTGACCTTGAACTACTAACCGTAGGAACTTGCAGTGTTTCTTGTGAATGGGGATGTGGAAGCAGGCGTCCTCCAGATCCAACGATGTCAGAAAATCCCCTGGCCAAGCACGTGTTACAACAGGACCATCTGGAACTTTTGGGGCTTCACGTACTTGTTGAGACGACTAAGATCTAGGATCGGCCGCCACCCCACTGTTTTCTTTCGAACCAGACGGGTTCCATTGCCCATTCTTATAACATGGCCGCACCTCCAGCAGAAGCTGTGTTCCGTGTTCTTCATGTCGCTGAATCAGCAGGATACAAGGACACCTACATTGGAACTCCAAGGTGTGCCCCTGTCCGAGAGAATCCAGCACCTATCTGTCTGTCGTGATCTTTTCCCACATGCCGACAAACTTTGCCAAGCGGCCTCACACCGGGGTGCCTATGTGGTGGCCCCAGGCCACGGCCAGTTCAGGCCCGATTGGGGGGGGGTCACAGCTTTGCCCTGCGGACGGCGCTGCTACTGTCCTCCGTTGGCTTGAGATCGACCCCTGTACGCTTCTTGAGAGGAGGAGCGTGGAGGCTGTCGGTACAGCATATTATATCCCTTAGAGGATCTTGCTGGTTTACCTCTGGAAGAACTAAAGGATGACGGCCGTTGCTTCTGCAAAGTTCCCAAGGAGCGTGCCATCTCTGTGTAGGTCTTTATCGCTTGCAAATACTCGTCAACCGCCTTTCCAAAGAGGTTCTCCCCATCGAACGGCATATCCAGTACCTTAGTCTGAACGTCCAGGCGGAACTTAGTTGCCTTCAACCAACCTTGACGACGCAGGGACACCCCGTTCACCATCTGGCGGAAACCCAGGTCTGCGATGTCCACTGCTACTGTGCTGGCATGATCCGAGGCCACCTTGCCCCCCTGACAGAGCTCCAGGGGCTCGACCTTCTCGTCTTCGGGCAGGAAACCCAGAATAGGACCTAACTTGAACCATAGTTTCCGGTCGTATTGGGACAAGATGGCTAGGGCTTGAGCTGCCTGGATGGTAGAGGCTACTGTGTAAATTATTCTCTTCCCCATTGCATCAGCTTCTTCCCCTACTGGTCCGGAGGTACCATGGCAGCCGACGATGGGTTCGCCGAGTGCTTCCTGGCTGCTGCCAAGACCACCAAGTCGGGCGAGGGCTGAGACCTAAAGCACCTGGGAACTGAATCCGGGACCCTGTACTTCACCAGCCTGTCCCGCTTGGTCGGGCCACACTCGGGTTTCTCATTAGCACCAGGCCTTCCTCCCAGATGTCATCCAGGAAGGGAACAGACATGATTGTCTTTCTCCTTGACTCGCGCCGTTGGTATATGAAGCCTTCTTTCTTGGTCTCCTGAGGGGTTAACTGAAACGGCTCTGAGGCCCTTGATATAACGGAATGAAAAGATCCAACTTCGTCTGGTAGGGAGACCCTATAGGGCTCATCCGCGTGCAGAGTGGCCCTGTTGGCCGCAATATAGTGGTCGTCCTTGCCAGTGTCCGTGGCTGTGTCCGTGTCCATATTCTGGTCCAGGGCTCGGAGTGGGGTCTTTTCGTGACAAGGTGGTGGTGGAGTCGTCGGATGATGGCTACAACCAGAGCCCCCTTTGGCCTTTGTGAGAAACCTGAAGGTGTCTCACTGGCTAGTGCCCAGGGATCTATCATCCAGGTGGCCAGGATACAGCCATCGCTATTGGATACAGTTCCTGGAGGTGGACAAGTGCGGGAGGATCACCTGGATGGGGGGCCCTTGGGGAGTGGAAGTGGGACACAGGCGGGCGAGGCACGGTATCCCCTTCTTATAACACCTTTTTCCCATCCAACCATGTAGGATACTCAAAAACTCTACCCCATCCACCTTTTCCGACACAAACACCTTCTTAAATTGTAACAAACAGCAGACTACCAGAGACACTTACCTGACATGTCCCAACACCAGAGTCAGACAAAGTCAGGCAATTGACCCGAACCACACATACCTGATGGCCCTTTCCCTTCCCCACAGGGATAAAAGGTGGAGAACAAGAGCACAATACGAGCAAGGCAGACCGCACGAAGAGACAACTATCCAGGCACGGCAGTTCAAGAGAAGGAGAAAGGCGAGCAAATCGAAAGGGTCACAAGAAGATAAGTAACCTTGCCCTTTCCGTCCCAGACACGTGAAGCCTCTGTGGAAGGAAGCGTAAGACCACAAACAGCCAGCGATTGTTGCAGCAGATGTCAACGGTACACAAGAGCTTGCCTACACAGGGTAGAGAAAGACGCCTGCTTCTGTGGTACCATCCTTGACTCCCAATGCGAGGTAAACCAAGCAGTTCATCACAGCCGGTGAGTCGAGGGGAGAACTGATAAGAAACCAAACTGTGTTGAATGAAAGTCGCAAAGTAGCACATTGAGGAAAGTTCAAAGAACTGTAAACTGTTAAGGGAAAACGAGCTGAAGAGGGGTCGGGCACCACATAATATGATATGATAAGTTATTTATAACGCGCTTAATACCCAGAGGTTTCTAAGCGCTGACCCAGGAATCAAACCTGTGTTGCTCCGTGTCGTCTTGCTTCCAAGGCGAGCACGTTGCTCCTGAGCTATCCTCCCGAGACGTGGGTGCTTATTCAAGAGACTCTTTTTGATCCCACGATTGTTGAAACTATCCATGCCAGAATGCCCTAAAAGATCCGTAAGGAAAAGGTGAAAGTGGTCATAGAGGGGGCTAGCAAAATCCCTGTACAGTCGAAAGTCTTTAACTGACAAATCAATGAGAATGCAATGGAAGTGAGTCACGCATCATAAGAAAGTAAAAGGCAAACAATTGAGAAGGGTCTGAGCCCGGAAGAGGGGGATCCAGGGGTGAAAAGCCATCACCCCACCGACAGGTGAATACAACAGAGAAATCTTGTTGAATACGAGCCAGAATGAACCCGACGGATGGAGGCTGATATTCGAGAGGGGTCTGAGCCCGGAAGAGGGGCACCCAGGAGTGAAGAATCATCACTCAAGAACAATCGAAAAATAACTTTTGTTTATGATTTTTTAGAAAGGATCTTTTGTGGATCTGAGCCCGGAAGAGGGGGATCCAGGGATGAAATAGCATCACCCAACCTACCAGCAGTATTTTGGGACACATCAGGTGTCCCAAAAGACGTTTGTAGAAAAGAGACTTAACCACCAGAGGTCCTGATAGCTTAGAGCAGAACTGTATTCTTGTGCTGGGAAAGCTGGAGCGTGTGCTGTACTCAGGAGTCCCGCCTTATCCCGTGCTCAAAACGTGGGGAAGGGAGAGACCCGGCTAACACATCCTGACTTATCATTTATGAACACTTCTCTCTTTTTTGTGAACATTTTCCTACACTAATTTGTATGTAGTTGTAAGGATTGGGAATAGGTTTTTCTTAACATAGGCACTTTTATTTGACAAGACGCCACTAGGACTGCCTTAATATGATGGTTGTAGCATGCTTCCATCTTAGATTTAGGTTTAGATTTTTTCCAACCTGCATATACAGTTTAATAAACACCCTTGGACTGTGATCACTTGCGCCTGTCTTTACACCTTCATCTTTTGCGCGGGCGAGTTTAGCCTTAGGGGCTACTGCGCGTCCTGTGAAGGCTTAGATCCTGGAGGCATCCTCTGCTGGATTTCGGTGACCAGTGTGTGCAGGGTCGTTAGAATATGCAGCGACACGTCCATATGTCTAGGGGTGAACAGAGTTATCGAAGTCGGGTCTGGGCTGACGCGCTTCCTCTTACGTGCAGGTGACCCACTCGTGACCCGTGTAGCAATCATCCAGCAGGTCATTGTCCTAATCGGTCCTCGAGTAGATCTGCTCTGGTCTGTCAGGTACAGCGCCCTGATCGACATACCGGGGAAGCTCCACCGGAGGGACAGTCGCTATCTCTCACCTTCTCAGGAGCTGCTGGATCAGTGCAGTCGCTGTGTCCATCCCTGACCCCGTAGTGGCCGCCGCCTTTGTCACTGCTTCTGCAACTTTATCTCGCCTCTGGGCTAAGGACACCCGTGGAGTGATCACCATCTGCTTATCTGGCCCACTCTCCTTCAGCGCTATAGCAGCAGTCACCGTTGACTTCAATGATGATGAGCTTGTCACCGCTTTTGTCGACAGCACCGTAGTCAACTCCGTTGACCTGGCATGCTGCGAGGTCTTTGCTAGCTTCGACCAGTCCTCCTCGGACTTGTCCTTCGTCAACTTATCTGTGGCCACAAAGAGATTTGCCGGGTTTGGAGACTTTCTTTTTGAAGAGTTTCCTTTCGATGTTAGTCTCAGCGTAGAGGTCGCTGGTGATGGCGATCGCCTTCTGCCCGACTCGGGACCCGCATCAGCTATGCTAGCGGCGCAGTGCTGGACCTTCTCTTGGACCTCCTCTGAGTGGGGCGTCCTCAAAGGATCTCGACCTCCTCTCAGAGGGAGTTTGCTCCTCATACCGGGCGGTTGGTTCTAGAGGACTCTTGACTCTGCCCACGGCTAAGTCAGTGGCCTTGTTTGACTTGAGCCACGCCGACAGTCTGCTGTAGCAGTCTTTTTTGGTTTTCTTCGAGAAACCTCGGCCCACCTCGCATGCCTCCTCATCGTGGACCGGATGCAGGCAATACAAGCATTTAGGATGCCGATTTTCCACAAGACGTTCCTTAATCCACACTTTGCGCAGAGTTTGAAGAGGCTTTGACTTTCCTTCTTCTCCTCACTCATGGTTGAAAAAGCATGAAGTAGGTCCAAGGCCAGGCCTTCTCAAAACTTCAATGATGATCCGACGGTGGGTGAAGATCTTTGCCGGTAGCGAATCCCCGCAGCCAACTTCTGTCCTTCGTCAAAGATATTTAAACAAAAAGCGGTCAAAATTGTAACTATTTGGATAAAAATCCCCAAAAACATGAAAATAGCTCAGAGAGCAACTTGAGGAATCTCAACACTGAAGCGTGCAGTAAAGATCTGAAGATGGCCACCAGCGGTGGAGCTTAGGGAGAGGACTGTCTGGATGGGGACAGTATGACCCAGAGGACAGTGATTGGTCTAGAGGAGAAACACAGTTTTACAGTTAAGTGAAAGTTAAATGTTAAAAGGTATTTGTATCGCGTACTGCGCACCGCCACCAACGGAGTTGGTCCCCAGGCGCTCTGGCGGATCTGCAAACGAGAAGGTGGGATGGGTTAGTAGGTGAAGCGGGAGTAGGATAGTGAGAGGAGTGGTGTTCTGTTGGTGGCTTCAACTCGGTATACACCGGGTGCTGAGCTTTGGTGCGAGTATCGGATCGATGTCAGTCCTCGTGTGCTGTTGGTGAGGCTTATGTGTTGTTGCAGTGTTGTGAAGTGTGTGCAGGTTGTTGTGCGAGAGATGGTTGTGTGAGATTTTTGAGTGAGGTAAGTCTGCAGAAATGCTGAGTTTTTTTGTTAGTGGGTTGTATGAAGTTTAACATGCTAACATTCAGAACTCTGACCGAGTGTGGCGTTCGCCAATCCTCCCAATCTCATCAGGATGGATGAGGGGGTTATGCCTGGGAGGGTTTTGGTTTGTGTGAGGCGCTCACTGTGCTGTTCCAACTCAATCTGTAATTGTGTCTGCTGGGGGTTTGGAAATGGTACGGCCGGGAGGCACTGGATGAGTCATTTAGGGCTTGCGTCTCAGTCTGAGCATGTGATCAGTCTATGGTGACCTCCTTTTGTGGATATTTCCCATAATATGTTATGGTCTGTCGTGGGGTCCGTTCTTTGGGTTCTGTTTAAGTCCATTTTGGGAGTGACCAAGGTTGGTGTTATTTTCATCGTTGATTAACGGGGTGAGCATTTTAGTGCGTTGCTGTTGTAGTTACGCTGTGAAGAGCCATGATTTGAAGAATTTCCTGAATGATAGGTGGTTTGTTGTGTTTCGTGGTTTGTTGTGTTTCGTATATTCTTAGGTAGGTCATTCCATGGTTTTCGGTGCCTGGTGAGAGAAAGAGGATCCTCCGAGTTTTCTTCTGTTATAGGGTTTTGGTTCCAGGCGGATGTCGGTGCTTGATCTCAGTGTTCTTGTCGGTTGATGTATGCGTAGTTTATCGCTTAGGAATTCTGCGCCTTGTTTGTGTATTGCTCTGCGTTAGACCCCATGCTGGTGAACCACTGCTCTAAAGTAATTGCAAAGAAAAGCATAACCACAGGAAGCAAGGCTGATAAAGCAAATGCCAGAATGAAATAGCATAGAACTAGCAGTCTTCAACAAACGTGAAAAGAGGCAAATACAGATCTACGGGACACTACAGATTAATAAGATGATTACTATTCATTAGTACACAGTGAGAGGGGTGTGGTGGCCTCCCAGTCCATCGCACGGTAAAGCCTCCGCTCCAAGCCTCCTCGGAGTGGGAGGCCGCTCTCTTCCCACACGAGAATCGGGTAAGTGCGCCCGTGTGGCCCCAGCACCTCCTTGCCCCCACCCTCTAACCCACCATACCCCCTCCGTACTTATCTCGCGCTCTTCATTCCCTCACTGCTGCCAGGAACACCTGGTGTTCCCGGCGCATCTCTTTCCTGTAAATGGCTGCCATTGAAAGGGAGAAGGGACTACATGTAATTCCCTTCTCCTCCATCCATGTCAGTCATCTTGTTTTGTCGTATTTTTCAAGTTGGGAAACGGCAAGCACACGGTTTCTCAGCTGGAGAAAATAAACACTAATAATACCCTCGTACAATGTGCCGAGGGTGTAATAGCACTATACCCCTCACTGGGGGGCTTTACCAATCAGGTAATACCCTGTGGCTAACTTTAAACCCCTTGTTTCACTCGAGCTTCTAACTTATGAAGCGGGGGAATTAACTCACCGGAAATGTCCCCCCTGCTCAGGTTATATTGCTCAAATAGTCTCCAGAAATGTTGCTCAAGTGAGCACAATAATTGTTTCTGGTAAACTGCACTTCTACAGGGGTCTGATCCAATCTATTTTATTCATAAATGTACCTCTAGTGACAAAAGCTAAAAAACAAAACGGACGACCAGAAACAGCATGTCCAAATAAATGAACAAAGCAAGAAAAAACCTGTAATTAAAATAAACAACACTTTTAAAAAACAAATGAATAATATAGGTTATCTTTGTACAAGCATCTAGAAAAAAACAATGTATTTTGATGCAAGAGAATGGCATTTGAAATAATGAAAAAAAGCGTCTGGGAGTTTCTTGTGTATATTTATCCATCTTGTTTTGTGCGCTGTAGTGCTATTCAAGGTTTATGCATTAAAAGTGATTAAACAAAAACAATGTAAGTAGGTAAGTATTAGGGGAAAAACGTCTATAATGAAAAGCTGGTGATGGTGCCCGCATGTGACACTGCAAAGGAATTCTTACATTGGTTTCCCAAGAGGAGGCGACAGTAAAGCCACCACCTCAAGGGGTTGTTGTTGTTAAAGCGTGCCTAAAACACTTACTATGCGTACCTATGTGCATGGCAGTTACTAGGAGAAGTTAGAAAGTCACACCTCAAATGTGGATAGATTTGTTTCAGGGCTCAGATATAATAATTATGTTATTAGGAAATACCCTCAATGTTATGGTTCATTTAAAACATGCAAGTGGGGGGCAATGGCGAAGGTGGCAGAGGAGTAGGAAGGAGAGCGTAAAGCTCCTGCGACCCATGTCGTGCTCGGCCGTACCAGGTCCAATGACGTCATTGGCGAATCAAGGGGAACACGCAGAGGCTCTTAAGGAGCGATTTTCATTTGGAAACGGATTGTCCGTGAGGAAAGGGTTAAGCAGAAGACAGTCTGATAAATAGAGCAATGGAAGTGGCTTTCAGGACTCGATAATAAGAACTTTAGAAACACACTGGTGTGGGAGCGGGTCAAGGTGCACACTAAACAAGCAGAGTTGAGCACTATCTATCCAAAGGCAAAAGTATTTAAACCACCACTGAATGTTTTTACATGCTGACATTCTACCCAGAGATGTGTGGAGGACATACATGATTGCTGCAGGGAATCCTGGCATACATCAAACTCCTAACAGTGGGCTGTTGGAAACACTGTTTTCATGGTAAGTGCCAAATTAGTTATTTTACATTTCTTTATATTAATAGTCTATCCCATCAATTAATTTCATTGGTATGTATCTCGAGAAGCAATCGTTTCATTGCTCTTTGATTCAGCACTCGAAATTCTCAATATTTCAATTCTACACATGCCCACAATAAAAACGGACATAATGGTTACAAACTTTACCCAGTGCATTTCTAGCTTCCAATGTACACATGGGAGACATCAGCCCAACATGGTAACAACAGGGAGGGTTAGCGGAAAACAGTACCATTCAAGATCGCCGATTGGCCATTTATAAGCTTGGTCCAACCTCTGTAAACAAAAGCAGCCCCAAGTGCATTCAGACCAGAACCTACCCCAGCAATCACAATACACAGGTGCAGACCCTTACTGGAAGACACACCCAGCGGGAGGGGGTAACACAATACAAAAGCAACCTCTCCCAGTTACTCGTAAGTTGTTGGAGAAGGTTACTGCAGGCGGTGGGAAAGTGTTGGAATGTGATAAAAGGAGCAAAGGAAGTGCTGGAGGAAAGAGGGAGAGAAGGAAGTGGGAATAACAGCAGTGTAGGAGCTGGCGGTGGTACCAAACGAGCAAGTGGTTGCAATAACAGAGGAGGAAGGGGTGGCTGCAACACCCTGGAAACCTGAAACAACACTAGTAGATTAGATGTCATCCCACCCAGTGTGAGAGAATTCGGTTTTGTTTTCAGCTTTTGACCTATTTTCTGTCATTTGGGTGTCCAATAAAGGCACGTGAACGATAAATCCAGATTTTGTTTCCATTCTGCATGGCCACGTGACAATATAAAAACGGGGGCAAAAGCAGCCATAAAGAAAGTCATTCGCCACCTTAACTCTATACAAACACACAGCACAATATTTCGTACTCACTAACAGTCAAATATCACTACTCAATTGCACCCTGAACAAACCCTCGTCCCCCCTTTCCTTCTGTCCAACACCTTTTATTTTAAGTATTATGTTGCATAAAAATATAGGTCTCATATGACTAATGAGGTTAACACTTGTGCACAGATTAAACCTATTTTCTTCTAGTTTCATCAATTCAAAATTAGTGACTTTGTTCCTCGCTTTATTCATTATTTTGCTAATCTTTCTCTTTTTTATATATTGTGTCATTAAAATTACATTTATGCACAATATATATATATATATATCCTATGAGAACTCTCAGCAACTGCAGTACACACGAAACACACATTGGCTCATTTGATCAACATTTTCTACAAACTGTTCAATAAAAATCATCATCAGAACTTTGGGATTCCAGCGTGTTTTGTTCTTTTTGTTGTTACATCAAGCAACACAATCTCATTACAGGAATTTCTAACAAATAAAGATGTCAACAGCAGAGGACATTCGGTACAAATCCTTGGTTGTCTTATAAAAGTATGAAAATAGGCTCAGGCAGCCAAGTAGCATAAGCTGCAGCAGGTATCCTACTTTGGCAAAACTGCATGAACTACAATAGCAACATACCCAACAGAAGGGGAACCTTTATTAGATTAGGCTTGCTTTGCTTGTATGGTTTGTGTGGGACTGTTGATTTGTGTAAGACTGGTTGCTTTGCTAAAAGAATTGTTTTTCTCGAGATTATTGGCTCTAGTGCTCATCATGAAAAGCATGCTAAAACAATAGGCGGGAGTTATAACAACACTTAGTGGGCAGCCTGATTTAAATACAAACGGATCTACAAAAGAGTCAAAGTAAAGGTAAAAACGATCAGAAACATAAAAGGGCACAAGTCCCTATAAGCAAACTAACGAGCCTTGCAATTATGTAAGGTCTGAGACTTCATCATAAAAGTCGCAAGGTTCGATGTAAAACATCATAGTATCTTGAAGGTGGCGACAGCCTGATATAGAAAGCTCTACCGCATATGTCGCAAGAGTTTTGATGCAGGCAGTTTTGTGAGAAGCTTGAAGTGGGAGGGATTAGGTAGTGGAGCTGGGGTGGTTTGTGGGAACGTAAACACATTTGAACCTGTACTCGACATTTTAATGGTGACGAAGAAATGGTGATGACTATTGATCATTATAAAGAAGCAAGTTTAAAGTTGTGAGAAATGTGCAACAGAAAATGGCACTTTTGCAATATGATGTAAAAGAAGTGTTACCCAAAATCACCTTTATGAAGGTAGTAAAGTGGAGATTAAATGAGCCTGGGTAAGTGTAATGGCGAGAGTGTATGCAGCTTACTGCTCTAATTGGAGCAAAGGAAGTTGGTGTAAAGGTGATGACAGACGCAGGTGATAAATACACCTCATTTTCAAAGGCTTCATGGGAATTCCCCTTTAGAGGGGGGAACAGGACTTAACGCAACTTGATATAACCACTGGTGGGTACATTAGGGAGACTACAGAGACACTAAAGGTGTTTGAGGCAAAGTGAGAATAACCACAGAAGGCAGCCGAAGGAAAGATCTACATTACAATAAAGGATGATTCCCTTTTGGCTTTTTGAGGAGGCATGAGCAAATCCAAAGTTAAACTGGATCCCAGGCTGTGGCAACATACATACTAAGGTGAGGAGTCTAAGTGAAAAGCTTTCTCTGGCTGTCCAATGTTAAATTAGGGTGCATGCAAGAATACGTTGACCAAATCAAGACTAAGAAAAGTGCTTTTCTATTGGACATGGATTGATGGAACCGATAAAAAGGGGTGGGGTGAGTTTTTCCTTTACTGATGAGGTGCACAAAAGTGGCAAGATAGTGCTTTGTGTACACTTGAAAAACTTGAATAAAAATGCGGTGTAGGAAAAGACTCCAAATTCTAAGCCCATGAGGATAGTGGTTTTGCTCGTCAACCGTCCCATCTCTCAATAGATCAGCGTTACATCAAGTGAAAATTCCCAAATACTCAACACATACAGTAATAACATTGATTGACCCAGGAAAACATAGTCTAATTTGGTTTGTTATCTGGCTCGGGAGTCATCTAGAATGTTACATTCCGTCTTTTTCACAAAATGGAGTGGGTGCACTGCTCACAAAATGGCATAATATGCATGAACATGGGTCTAGATTGAAGGGCCATGTTGAATGTGTTGTAGAAAAGCAGCCTTGGTATCTTAAAGGAAAAGTGCAAGTTTAAGAGGGACAGCAGAGACTTTTTAGGTAAGGCATTATCAAGTTCTAGAATAATGACAAAAGAGAATCTAGAGAAGACCATTAATGGTGGGATTTGTCGACGTTACAAAGAACTGAGTCTTTTGGGTGTTCTTGAGCATTATCAAAATTGCGTCCTTCTGAAATGAGACTGCACTCACCACTAGCCATGGGCTAGTGATAACTGACTCTTGGCGAGTAAGTAATGGTATGCCGTCTGTATGTATAGAATTGAGGTGGCGAGTGACTTTCATGGCTGGCTAATAGCTTGCAACTTGAAATTAATGTATGCAATCTGAGACTAGATCTATGACTATGCTGATGAAGAGAGGAGTCGAGAACAGTGGATTCACCAGGATAGATGGAATTAAACACTGCTTCTGAGGGCTCTCTTTTTGTAATGACAACAGTGAGGTGAGATCATGTCGGAGTATTGAACCCGCTGGATATGGGAGCCCATCTATTAAAATGTATACTGTTAGTCTAAGCTAGGTTTCTGTGAGAAACAGGAGAACTATGCTGCATGCTTTACTTATAGATAATGTGGTGATGTTGGCAATTGTACCAGAGGCTGCTCTTTCCGACTTGGAATCTGTGCAGGCTTGGCAAAATATTGTGCTGTGGTGCAAGGGGGTGGAGTGACTGCAGGGATTTCTTGACCTCTGGTGGTAAGGAGTACTGCGATCCTGGCGGATCAGCCTTTATGAAGTGAATAAAAGTTCCAATCAAGAGTCATCATAAGAACAACAGCAGCTAATTATTAGTAGCATTTGCATCAATGATACTAAAGGAAACCTTTGCCAAAAGCACTGCATAAAAATGAAGACCAGCATCTATCTAATTGTTATACTCAATTTAGAAATCTTAGATTACAGGGGAACATGGTGCAAACTACCTGTCTTAGTTTTCTATTGGGTGATCTCATGCAGGCCATCTGCTGACTGATTTTTCTTCTGTTGTATTTCAATTGAGCCATTGGCCCAGGCGGAAAAAAATCAACATCCACTCTCCCATGCTTAATTTGCCCTTTCCATGAAATAGGTTTGTTTTTGCCAGAAGAAGGTGAGAATTCTAATGAAAGCAAAATATCCCAAAAATATGAGTCTGGGATAAAGAAATATATGGATGCTTGGGCTTTTTTCCTCCTAATATCTACAGAGGTGGGTGAGCTGGTGGGATGAGGAGGTGGAGTAAAAATGTTATGTTTTATATAGCACTGTAATCATTGCGGTTTGATCCAGTTTTGTGGTCCTCACTGTATTCATCTCGGAACTCCAAAGCACTGAGCCGATCCGGGCAGAATTCAAAGTTGTGGATGCAAGTCACAAAGACATGCAAGGTGAGTGCTTAATTTACAGAGCCATCTTGTAAGGTTTTTAATTCTCGAGAGAAGATCATCAAATTTAAAATCATCCTGAGTGTATAAGCGTATGGTGCATTTCAGATTATATAATTGTACACGTTTCCTAATAAGATTTTGACTGGGAGTGTTTTATTCCTTATTTTTTATAGCTGAAGTAAAATTTGTTTTTTAGGGGAGGGTAAAAAAAGTAATTCCCATCCCTAATGGAAGTAATTTGTAGGCAAGTAAAATACATTTTAACTCTTAAAATGCTATTTTTGTTTATAATGCACACTTCTTTGCACCTAGTAATTCAGGCAAACTAACAGGCATTTTAACCGAGTTTTCCCTTTTTTCTTTCTTGGGGTATTTGCCTCGTACTAGGAAGTTATAAAGTGCCTGGTTCACCGCTCGTCTTTAAGGCAGATTGGTTATTACTAGAATAAAATAGGTAAAGATGATTACTGCCATAAACAAGGCATGCTCGCTTCCACTGTCATATAAGGGAAGCGGGAAGTTCTGCTAATGTTCCCTTTTCTATTTCTTCCGATCATTCTTTATTCATTCAACAGTTTTAATGGACTGTGCATACATGCTAGGGCACTATTTTTAATTTCCGACATCTTTGACTAGCAGTTTCTTTGCCCTTGAATTTTGCCAGATTATCTTCCTTGGCAACTGCAATCCTGCTCATCGCCTGTGAGCAAGTCCAGCGTGTACAGTAGAAGTATGAGCTTCTGTACCCAGCATTATGAACTTGCCTCTACCCTGGCGAGGGCGCATATTGCGATTTATGAATTTAGTCTTCCCATTTCTAACCCTGTAGCTCACTTTGTGGGTTTTCACACTACATTAACCAAAAATAGAATTAAAGAGTGAATTAGCACCCAGTGAAATGGTGTCAGCCCAGGAGGCTAGGACGGCAGACTTGCGCTACTGGCATAAATTGACATTCCCATCCAGTCGTCTGCGCATCTCCCCTAGTGCGCCATTTCTAGTTTTGGCTATAGGTAAGCACCACCTATAAGCCGAAACTATTGCATTAGAGTACAAGAGAAATGGCATATGAGGAGAGACATAAAGCTTGCAGGTGGTGTTTGGTTATTTACCCACCCATCGACTGCCCACGGATTATTTACCCACCCATCGACTGCCCATGGCCATGCTAATCCCAATTGCCATTTCCACTCGCTTCGGCCCCCTCTGCCTAAAACATATCCTCCTGGGATCTCTTTCAGCTGGCTTTATCAAGCCTTAGCATAAAACGTTGTAATTGAAGTGCATGCCATTGTTTTTTCAAAGCAGTCTTTGAGAGTTATTGACTTAATTGGAGCTATTAGTAAGGGACTGGTGTAATAAAAATGTCAAACAGGTCTGCCTTCAGCCACTGATTTATAAGCACTATACGTGTCCATCACTGAAGTCTTGTTAAAAACAAGCATTGGTAAAGCTGTCATTTTTGGTTCGTGTAGACATTTAAGCATTTGCCAGGCACTGCTATTATATACCCAGGTACTCAAACCATTCTGCAGCTGCTACCATTGATAACCACTTAATACCACAGCAGTTGTGCCTGACAAATTCCATGCCTACACATTTGAGCGGCACAAAAGCCCAAACTGTTAGCACTGCCAATTGTTTTGACATGACACCACTCCTGCCTCCCTTCTACCTCCATTACGTATCCTCTCTCCCCAGTCCCCTATTTACCCGAGTCACGCCACTGTGAGCCTTTGCTGCCTGCTCCAGTCTGCCACAATGTCATCCATCAACAAAGAATAGGGAGTTATGTCCTTTTATGTGGCGTGGCTGCCATTTTTCTTTTTTAGGAATCATGTTAGCCCTACTCTCTCTCTATATATATAAATGAATTCAGCGCATTGGGGAACTCAGGACTGGCTTAACTCTGCACGTTCCCGTTGATCTCCCCTATAATACTATATCCCCCATCATTTTTCGATTGCATTGAGAATCCCTTCTCTCCTAATAAATATGTCCTCTTAGGCTTTGCAACTGGAACGTGCAGAGTTAAGCCGGTCCCGAGTTCCCCAATGTGTTGAATTTCAGGGCTTTTGTTGCAATACGTTTCTTACCTTAACTGATCATCAAGTAAAGTTTTTTCACTGAATTTCAAGGGTTCTCTTATTCCATAGATTTTTGTCGCACAACTGCTCCTGCCGACCACTAGCCATGGCCTTCGGCTGTGCCCACAGTCCATTTTAAAACACTACCAGACCATGGTCAGTGAGCACGGCCTCCAGTCGTGCCCACTGTATTTTTAAATCACAATCTGGTTACTAACCATCGCCTTCAGCCGTGCCCACTGTCAATTTTAAAACCCTAACAGACCATTAGCGATAAAATGTTAAAATTACTACAAACCTTTTTTTTAATAACTTTTTTGCCATACCCACCGGGTATAATTATAATTGGGGTTTCCTGGTTTTTTTTGTTTTTTTTTTACTTTTGGGGGTGTTTTTCCAGGGTTTTCAAAAACGGTCAGAATCTGTGTTTATCAGTGTTTTCCTGTGTAGCCCCTTCAAACAATCACAGATAACCTTTTTCCAGTGTAAACACACAAATATTTTATTGTTGCATTGCTTGCATAAGTAGGGTAACACATGTCAAGACCGGCTGCAAGAATAACATATGCCCAGGTTTGAGAGGTGAACCTCGAAATCCACCCTAATGAAAGACGTTCATACTACTAAAAAAACTGAATAGATGGTTTCAGACAGCAGGGTTGCTCTCTCCCTTCCAAACTGGATTTCAGAAGGCACGTAACACTTTGAAAAACATTAGCCTACTACAGTATTTTACTAAATCATGTAAGAGGTAGCTCCAAGGACAAATTATATTTATGCTTTGTGGATTTCAGCAAAGCATTCAACTCTGTACTAAGACCCAAACTCTGGTCAAAACTCAGAAGTTGGGGCATCGACCCTACCCTGTTATATTTCATCAAAGCATTACACACTGACACCACAGTGGTTGTTCCTGTTAATCAGGAGGGTGCAATCACTTCCGAGATCTATACCAACATCGGAGTTAAGCAAGGATGTGTACTCGCACCAACACTTTACAATTTATATGCATCTGATATGGAGACAGACATGAAGGCAGTACATAACTTCCCTCTGCATACTGGTACCATTACAGTCCCCTGGATGGGTTACGCTGATGACACTATAATCCTCAACCAAACTCCTATTGGACTTCAGCGGTCGTTGGACGCATTACCTGGCTACGCCCTGTGGTGAACAATCTTAAAATGAATACCAACAAAACAAAAATCTTAATTATTGGAGGAAAAGCTCAAAAATCCCTCTGTATCTGGACCATTGGCGATTCCCCCCTAGAAGAAGTTCAGAGCTATATCTATTTAGGATTTCCTATCTGTGCCTCCCCCTCTCAGATATTTTATTATAATTATATCCAGCAAAAGATTACTAAGAAAGGGTTTTCACTAAAACGTGTTATTTATAAGATGGGAGGTCATAATATTGAAGGACTTATATCTATCGCAAAAGTATAATCCCTTGCGCACTATAGGGATTATCCACCCTTTTGCCTTGAATATTTACTGGGATCGAAAAGCTGTAAGGCAAACTATTGCGATCAATTTTGGGAGTTCCCCTAATGGTCTTGGTTGAGGCACTTAGATGTGAGCTTGGAATTCCCTCACTCGGGTCACTTTGGCTGGTCCAGAGAAGTAACCTATATTTCACAATGATATTGTTCTTGCCACTGGTTAACATTCTGAATTGTTATCTTGCAGAACAATATGTTAATGAAGTAAATAATGAGTTTTTAAATCACTTAAGAGAGACAGCATTAACGCACATCTTGCAGCTAAATCTAAGTATTGAAGAGTTGATTTCAAACCCACACAGAGGGGCTGTAATAAGAAAGAAAACCTGCAATTTTGATACGAGTTCTAATGTGGACAAGCTGGTTAAACTCAACTTACATTATGATTACAGGAGGCAGGGCTTTAATCAACAATTTCCCTGTATGTACCTGACTAAGCTGTACACCATGATATAAGATGTATTACCTACTTACGTTTTAATGTTCTGCCTACCCTGTAGCATACAGGGAGGTGGACCAAGTTGCTGCGAAAAGGTGCACTCTGCCGACTATGCACTTTAGATATTGAATCTGCTCTTCACCTACTTACTCTATGTAGTAAATTGGGCAATGTATATCTCAAAAGCTATTCTAATTTGACAACACACGTGCAATATATCACAACTAACCAGTTTTCGAGCACCATTTATGGTGCTGAATCCATTGTAATAACGGCAGCTGCATTTCATGTCTAGCAGAAAGAATCCTCCCTTTCTCAACATTTCCTGCGGTCTATGGCTGATATGATTGTGATACTTTCTGATCCTTATGACAATATCTCAATGACTGATTGTATTTAATGTTTTCTAATCTTATTGTGCGATTGTATTTAATGTTTTCTAATCTGGCCATAGGCGCCAAGCTCATAGATTAAAACTTACCTGATGCAGACCATGCTGCAAACTTACCCGATGCAGACCATGCTGCAAGAGCTCCAAGCCAAAGGAGGCTTGGAAGGGACTACTTTACTTAGGGACTATTTTTTTACTCGGGCGGGGCTGGAGAGGAATACTTACCTGGGTCTACTTTGGAGGCCATTTAAACCACGCCCGAATAGCAGCACACGTTTCGCGTTATTCTGCATCCAGCAGCGTAACGCTCACCGTGCCTGCACGTCTGCATCCAGCCTTCTGCCACGCCCGCCTCGAGTTTGGAGCTCCTAGAAAAAGGGAGAAAGAAGGAGAAAAGGTTAGAACAAGAGCAATACCTTTGATCCTTACCTGAATTCCCGATCCCTAGCGCCTTCGAGCTGGAAGAAAGAAGCTATTTATGCATGTCGCCTCTCCTGCTGCAGCGCCGCGCTGAACTCACCCGCCTTCGCAGCATCTTCACATTCCACTGCATCCTCCTGCATGTTCCCGCCGCACCACGGCACCCAAGGAGAAGACAAGAACAGCAAGGTGAGCCAAGGGAATACACAGAGGAATATTAGTTAACCCCCCATAGACTTACCTGATTTTACCACCGGGGGTACTATTCCTCTTCACGGGTCGGCGCAGCTTCCACTGCATCTTCGCCAAACCCCAGCCCCTAAGGGGAAACAAAAGGACAGCAAGGTGAAACAAAGGGACTAACAAGGGGAACCCTCCTCACCACGTTAGACTTACCTGATTTTACCGCCGGAGGTATTATTCCCCGAGACTTCATATTTCTCTCAGCGCCTGAATAAGGGAGAAAGCAACAGGTTACATATTGACATAATTTTACCGAACTGTGTTGGAAAATACAAATCTTTACCAGAATACTACCGGTTGCCACGAGGAACTCTTCATTAGGGTCAAGCTGCAACCTGCAAGGAATCGGACAAGAGTGAAAGTCAGGCATTTGAACTCTTACGAACTTTATACTTACAGCATCTTGCCGGGAATCTCGGAGTCAATATTGTTCTGGAACTCACCAATTCCTTTGAGCCAGTGAAGCAACTGGTTATCAACACGCGCCTGCGCTCAATGCAGGATGTAGAGCTCATCTTTTCAAACCATCAGGTGAGACTATAAGAGGGGACAACAAAGGTGATCTGTGGGGAGAACAGCGGGGGTGGCGGGGATTTACGCTCAACTCCACGGGTGGTTAATTCCCTTTCTCCATTTGCAGAACAATATTCCTACGGGCCAAGCAAACAAAGCTAGGTGGGCCAGTCCAGTCCGTCATCTCGGCCCTACGCATCACATTGGTGGAGACCGCAGCTGTTCAGTTCCGATCGACGCCTCTGTGGGAGCCAGGTGAGCGTAACAGGGAACCCCTGATTTTTTAACTGTGTTGAACTTGGGGAAGCTGAGAGAAAGCCAGGAGCTCGAAGAAGCTCAGAACTTTATTGTGAACACTGTTTCTTTGGTTGCTGACATCCCTACACATTGTTTATCTCTAGTTGTGAGGGCAAGTATAGGCTTTGGACACAGACAGACGTTTGAGTTGAACTTTATGACACATTCTAAGTTTCTTTACGTAGGGAAATCCCACCTTATTGTTTGTTTGTTTGTTTATTTATTTGTTTGTTTGGTAATGCGCACCAAGCCCTCAGGTAGACGGGAGCAACAGAAACAAGAAGTCTTAAAACTTAGTTACCTTACAAAGGTAGTAATACATAGAACAGTGATTGCGATAGGACCAAGATACAAGGTACAAGATACATTAAGTGCAAAGCAATGGTCATGGTAAGTCAAGGGAGCATTATCACGAAGTATCGGTGTCTGCACACCTACGTATACACTGCGTGCACAGTTAACCAAGCTACCGAGTACTTTGGTGAAAACAAAGGGTCATGTAGAGGCTGGAGGGTAGAAATGTAATTCGTCAGTTAGGTGCCAATAGTGTGTAGCCAATTGAGCATTTTAGGTCTGAATTTAGGGTAGGGTTGTACTTTTCTGATGTCTGATGTTAACTGGTAATTTGTTCCAACATTGTGCAGCTTTAACAGGGAAGCTGGTTCCTCACACAGCAAGTTAGGCCTTACAGTATCCTGACATTCAAGAAATAAACCATTGATTTAAAAAAAGTGAATCTGTTGCCTATGCCTTACCTCATGATTCCTTCACACCTCGTGTCCACCACACTTGGTCCCTAGTCACCCGAAAAAAGATGGTGGCTGTTTAATTTATAAACACCAGGATGCTTCTCAATTTACCCGAGATATAGCTATTTATTTTGGAGAAAGGGGCACTCCCTTCTCCATCAAATATTTTAAAAAGTACTGGATGGAATAACCCCAAACCACAAAAGGATCGCGAGTCAATGATTCGTGCCCAAGTTGTTTTGGATCCAAAAATCGGTCCAGCAGTTTTGGCTGTGCGGTCCGTCAAAAATAGACCTTTTTTTGTCTATGGCAAAATGAATGGGGACTAGGGTGAAACTGCATTTTTTGTTTTCTTAATAACTTTTTCATTTTTCATAGAATCTTTCCGAGACGTCCCAGTCTGGGATAATACATCGAGTAGGGTATCGGAGTCTAGGTATGCGCTTTCCGAGCAGCCTTTTGAAAGGTAATGGCTTAATTGCAGCTATAAACCAGCTCCTGATGTAATACAACTGCTTTAACCAAGTATACATTCAGCCTCTTGCTTTACAAGCATTAGAAAGGTAGTTGCCATGCACTACCATAATATGCCCAGGTACTAGCACCATGTTCCAGTTGTTGCCACCTAATGGTCGGGTAGTAACATTACGGGAATGCCTTTGAAATGCGGATCCCAGGCCCACACAAAAGCCAGAAACTGTTGACTTTGCCAACTCTTGTTTTAATCGCATGTGCTGACATGCTGACAGTACCTACTAGACATGGTCATGGGTTTAGGCCATTCCTCTGGCCTCCTCCAAGACCCCAATGCGCCCACTGGGCACAGCCGCCAGTCATTACAAGGGGCCACTGACTGTATCGATGAGATATTTATTTTATGTATTAGGTACTTTTTTAATGAATTGATGTATTTATTATATATACTTTCTTACGGAAATATTTTTCCGAAATAAACACATTTGACTGATTCATGTTGTCACGAGTACACAATACAATTTTGATCTCCATCTTATTTTGGATGTACTCCTGACTCATTTCATACCCGAATGTAAAACTCTCCATTTCACCCCAACTGTATTTATAGGGAGTATACTCACCTTTTTTGTAATACAAGTTGACAGCTGAACCCTAAATTGCACACTGTGTATTCTTACTTAATACAATTGATTTCTACACAGAAATGAATGCCTATTTGACAACGGACACCCTCTAGAGCTATCTCTGAAGGAGAATTCATTAAAAGTAAGAACCCAAACCCCCAAAGTAGCATTCTACTTAAGAATAGGTGTTTTCTTTCTCAGACCTGAAACCTTTGATTTTTGCTCAGGCTGGGAACGCCTTGTCGTCTCCCTTTCCCATTTTATCTGCTGCTTACCCTCTATTCATAGCCACCGCTTGTGCTCCGAGACACTTCTTTCAACTGTACTTGCCTTATGCAGCCTACACAAACTCTTATTAGGGGAGAGTCTTGACATTTCCTTTCAGCACAAATAGCCACAAAACGACCTGAAACTCTTGGGCACATTTCAAGGACATTGCACATCCAGAACTAGTACTAATAAAGCTCCTCAACACATTTAAGATATTTGTGAACAATATAAAAGAGGACGTAGCCCTTAAGGTCCTCTCTTACTTTCTCTTGGTTTTAGCCTTGTATTTCCCAACAAACTGCTACATATCTCGTACATGCATCCCTGGTCACAACTGCATTCCATCTGTTGTCATGTTACCCAAATGTTTGTTTACCCTGGTTTGTCATATTTCGTTCCCCCATTCTCCTCAACTCAAGCTTTCCCTCTTCTCACTTTCCCTTTTTCTTTCATCGCCCAGACTACAGTTTGGTTTCACACTCTGGGAAGGGATAACAATTTTTCAATTTTAGCAATTTTGTCATTATCTTTAACATCATAGGAAGTTGGTGGAATCCAAAGTCCCAAAATGAACAATAGAGGATGTTTATATTGGGTTTAATGGAAGGATCATAGAACAATTGAGTTGAAAAAGGTTATCTGCGTGGAAGAGCACCATTTAGGACACTCCAACCAAGAAACAGAACATTAAATTAGCTAAAAACAGTTTCAAGGCATTGTGTTGCGGCAGGGTGGGACAATGTTTAGACTTGGCCATTGCGGGGCCCTTACTTGGAACCAGTAACTTATTTTCAGAGCTCTCGTGCTTCCATATCATGTGTTAGAAACGTCTCCAGTCAGTTTTATTGCTTTATATTCTAGGACCTTTACTTAGAATTGCATTTGCATTGAACAGGCAGAGCTACAAGTACAAAAATTACAAGAATAAACCCAGGACTGTATTAGATATTTGCATATTATAAAGTGTGACTGGGTTTTCTTGATCTAGTTAACTATGAATAAACAACACTGAAGTAACAGAAGAGCAAAAAAACTGAGCTGGAGATTTGAAGCATGCAGGAAACAAAAGCTGAGAAGGGATATTTGCTTGCCACTTGTCAGGGTAGATGCAGGGTTCAAAACCGCTGCAAGCTATCCATTTATTTTTATTTATTGTTTGGTTGTTAGGCGCTTATACAGCAAGTAAAATACAGTTTCAAAGCAGCCACAGGGCGAGGGGAGGGAACAAGGGAGTGAAATACAATACCAAACACAATATTTAATAAGAACAGCAGGGGAAACGGATGAAAGGACGAAACTACTATGCCTTGTTAGTATTCAGAAAGTGCAAGTGCAGCAAGGAAGAGGGTAGAGGGGGGGGGGAGTGCTGGGGAGTCCGAGATCATGGGTGAGCCACAGATAAAGTGCTAGCGTTGTTGACTGCTACACGTCCAGGACCCATGTTAGGAGTAAGTGCAAACCTCCAGGGCAGGGGGAATGCCAAGGGAAGTGCTGAGGGTAGTCAGCAGCTGGGCTGATTGGGTGTGGGAGGTCTGGGGTCCCAAGGATGCATAAGGGCCCCGGACACCAATCACAGCAACGGTGGGATTAGCAGAGGAAAGAGGAAGGAGAAGGTACAGAGGAAAGTCTTGAGGAGCTTCTGGAATTCAAGAAATTCCTGCTCAAGGCGCAGAGTCTGAGGGAGGCTGTTCCATAGGAGGGAGCCAGCTGAGGAAAGCGATCAACGACCTACCCTCTGTTTAGCAAAACACTTTACACACAAACAGTTGGTTCCAGAGGAACGTAGTGGTCTAGAAGGAGAGTATTTAGTCAGATAAAGTTGAAGATGGTGTGGTCCTCGGCCCGCACAGCCTTGTGGATGATGCAGAGGGATTTGAATTTAATCAGTGCAGCAACCGGGAGCTAGTGAAGACGTTTTAGGGCAGGAGAGATGCGCCTATTCTGGATTAGCTGTATGGGGGGGGGGGGTCGGAGTGTGGAAGAATGTAGATTCATGAGGAGGCTTTTGCAATAGTCAAGTCTAGAGAGAACCAGGGCTCGGGTAACATTGAGCCTCTGGGGGAAAGTGAGAAAGGGGAGAATTCCTCTGAGAAGAAAGAGCTGAAAGTAGGACTTCTTTGCAATGTCCAGAGTGTGAGGGAGGAAGGAGAGATGGGAGTCAAAGATAACTCCAAGATTTCTGGCTTCAGAAGAAGGAGCAGGGGGCGAGTTCAAGGGGAATGGCCCAAGTTAAAGGAAGCAGGTGGGAGCAGGCATTCCGATGGGAAGGATCTCAGTTTAACAGTCGGTGAGGCAGAGATAGTTGGAGGTGCGCCAGGACTGGATGGCAGGTAGGCAGTCAGGGATGATGGAGGGTGCAAGAGGATCAGCAGGAAGTTTGAAAAAGAGTTGTGTGTCATCGGAGTAACACTGGAAGTTGGAGGATAAGGAGGAGATGAAGCATGCAAGCAGAGCAAGGTAGATGTTAAAGAGCCAAGGGGAGAAGTTTGAGCCCTGGGGGACACCACAGGTGGAGAAGGAAGTAGGAGAGGAGAAGGTGCCCGGGATGATTTGGGAAGAGCGGTCAGTTAGGAAGGATGTCAGTCAGTCCAGTGCCCGTTCCGAGATACCAAGGGTATCGCAGAGCCTTTGTATTAGGATGGAATGGTTGACTGTATGAAAGGCTGAGGAGAGATCTAGAAGGATGAGGACAGCTGTGGAGTGGAGTCCAGAGATGCAAGCAGTTCTTCATGGGTGTTCAGAAGAGCAATTTCCGTGTCTCTGGATGCTTGGAATCCACATTGATGGTCTTGGAGACCACCAACAAGTTCAGTGAGTGAGTTGAGTTGGGGCAAGGCCAGCTTCTTCAGCAGCTTCCCTGGGTATAGGGTGATGGAAATTGGGCAGCGGTTGGCAGGGCAGGGAGGGTCTGCTGAAGGCTTTTCAGGAGTGGGCGCACAGGGGAGTGCTTAAGGGAGGAGGGGAAGATGCAGTGAGAAAAGAGTGATTGCAGAAATCGGTGAGCATATGGGCAAGAGAGCCAATGTTATCCTTGATGGTCCTGGATGAGCAAGGTGAAACCTGTTTAGAAGAGACCTTCATGGAGCGGCCAACTCTGGTAACTCGCAGGAGAAGGAGGAGGGTGAGGGGCCAAGGGAGGCATGAGGGTGTGGGGTGGGGTGGGTCATGAGTGTGTTGGGTAGCAAGGGTGTTCAGGATGTTCTGGGTTTTGGTGGCGAAGTGTGTGGCCAGTGCATTGCATAGGGCCTGGGAAGGAGAAGGGAAGGAGGAAACTGCAGAAGGGTTGGCTAGTTCCCTAAAGATCTTGAAGAGTTCAGCCATGTTGTTGCATGGAAAGGAAACAAGAGCCTGTATGTGGGCTCTTTTCTTGGCACGGATGGAAAGTCTGTATTGCTTTTGGAGCAGGCGGCAGGTCATTTTGTCAGAGGATGAGCCTGAGGTATGCCACTTCCGCTCCACCGCCTTGCACATTCGTTTCAGGGCCGCATGTTTGGAGTCGGACCAGGTGTTACACTTAGAGGCATGTTTCAGGCAGTTCCACATGACTGGGGCAAGAATGTTAAGAGTATTGGTGATAGCCAGGTGGAGGTTGCTGAAAGCAGAGTCAGAGGTAGAGTCAGCGGAAGTCGGGAGAGGGGGGGGTGAAGGTGGAAGCGAAGGCAGCAGCTTTCATCGTGCAGATGTTAGTGAATGAGGTTGGCGGGGTTTAGCGGGGGCGGTCAGAGGGCCAAATAGACCCGGGTGGGAAGAGCAGAGCGAATGGTCTGACCAGGAGAGAGGGGTGAGTAGAGGGTGGAGCGAGAGAGAGGTCAGAGTGTATGAGGGCTTCCAGAGTGTGTCCAGCTGAGTGGGTTGGCCCAGAAGCGAGGAGCGCCTGGTTAGCTTAACATGAACGTCTACCAGTAGCTGCTTGTGTCTCGCCATGACAACTGGTGCAATACAAACGTACCTACGTTACATTAACTTTGTTTTAGGGAATGTGTATAAAGAAACATTGGACACATATAGAAGACATTTGAAGTGTAAAAGCTCATACATAATTGATAACAAGTTAAAGTTTGCTTCTCACATGGAAGTTAGATAGCATGTCAAGAGGTTCATATCACTTGGTGAGTTTAGCAGATGTAGTGAAGATCTATATGTAACCTACAGGTCCTACGTTTCTCATTATAATAAATGTTGTCCCTGGGTCGAATATTTGTGGTAAAATCTATGTAACTTGTAGGTCGCATCAAAAAGGAGAGGAAAGAAAAGATTGCTGGATAGATCTACGTAACCTATACATCACTTGTCGCATCGGTTTTCCATCACGAGAAATGGACTGTGAAATACCTGGGGCATTTTCAAATGTCACTGCAGTGCCTGCTCATGTGAATTCCCTTCCCATACACAATAAGATGAGCCCACATTATCAGAAATGTAGAAACTAGCTCGCATTGGCTCAAAAATAAATACATTTATGTGTAATTAAATTCTGTTATCAGACTACGCTTTTCTTCATCGAAATTCTGAATCGTTCTTCACTAAAAATACAATTACTGACAATTCAAGCTTAAAGATTTAGTAATGGTTCATTTTCTTTATCTTGTTAGTTATATATATTATCGACTTTCAAAATGTTGAAAAGGCGGCCTGAAATGAAGGGGGATAAATACTGTCTCACTCTAAAGAAGTCCCCTTTGAACTAGCAGGGAATAAAGGACAGTGACCTTGAATAGAGAAGGTAATAACACCTGCATTTTCTTTGAAATGGAGACTGAGAAGAGCCAATACTGCTAAATAAGTGTTGAAAGTAATGAGCAAACCTCACCTGTGATATTTTATAGCTAACTGAAATGTGATAATACATCATTTATGCTTTGCATGTACTGACCTCACACAGCCAAAGTACATAAAAAACAATGATGTGGTTTTGAGTATCCTGAGAAATGTACAAATGCAATATGTTGCTCATGTGCGAGACAGGGCGGGTGCTATCAGTAGGCAAGGTTAGGCGCTTGCCTATATGTGCAAAATGTTAGAGAACGGCAAAATGCTGCTTTAACTCACACTACGTTTAATGTGCTGCCTTGCATTGCCTTAGATGGGACCAACCCTGTCCCCTGTACACTGTCTGCAGGCTGGTGCTGGTGGCAGCAGCAGAGTGAGAGACCAGGCGGCGCTGTGAAGGTTGGGGTCGTGTCAGGCCTGTCTCATGAGTGGCACTGGCCTCATGGGCTTGGCAGCGCCTGCTGGCACCTGCACATTACGAACGGAGCACTGCACGTGCCCCTCTGCTCTGTCTGTAATCTGCGTCGTTATAAGGAAGTACCAGGCATTCCAAAATATTCAAAGGGTTGTCGTGGAGAAAGCGGTGTAGGCAGCTGCTGAACAAGAAGAGTTTCCTGCTAGTGGCTTGGCAGAAGGAGCAGATTAATCAGGTGACAACCTGCCCCCCCCACCTCTGTGTCATACCCTTGTCCCTGTTGCTGTTGATACCACGCTTAACCCCTGTACCTGGGCTGGCTCAACTGATATGATCAGATTTTTTGTGTGCAGCGGACCAGCGTCCCATGGAGTCCGGGACCCATGGGCTCATGAAGCGCCTTAATACTGTCATTAGAAACACCAGCTATGGTCCTTAACCAGATAAATACCAAATCCTCTGCAGACCAGGGACCACGATCCATCATATCTGTGACCATAGGCGAAGCACCAACGGCAGCGTTGCTAGTCTGGCCATCAAAGTAAACATCACACATTTGACATACATGAGAAAGTAAGTGTCTCGCTGAGAATGTAGATGAGTATGGCATTTTGACTTTGAAGTATAAATGCCCATTCACAAAGTTTGTTGGTGGGCTGTTTGTTCATGGAGGCTTGTCTCCGGGGTAATTAAGAAGTACCCGCTCTGAGGGGGGGCGCTGTTGAGCAGCCGTCAAGATGGCTGCCTAGCTTGTTAGCTCCGTGTATTGCCGCTGCATATCCGACGACATCTGCGGTCTGCTTCTTCCTTACGCCTGGATTCCTGATCCCCTGTGCCCTCCACAACTAGGGCTACGTGCCACTGCAATCTGGGCTCGGATCGGGCCCCCGGAGCCGGAGTTCGGCGTGTGCGACGCCATCGGGGCTGCGGTGGCGCGCGGCCGGCCGCCGCGACATTCTCCTTTGCCTGGCTGTCTCGCTGCTGCTGCCCGCCCAATCGCCCGGGCCCTGTGGGGTGTCCGCCTCGCACTGCCTGCGACCCGCACCGTGAGCGCCGCGGGTCGGGCGGCGCCCCCGCTGGCCTGTGCTGTGGCCTGGGTTGGGGCCCCCACTGCTCTGCTCTGGCCTGCCCGCGCCATACCCGAGACCGCCTCGCTGGGCCGCGCACAGACCCTCCTGCAGATTTATCCCTTTCGCTGACAGGGCCCCAGGAGAGGCGCTGCTCCAACTGCTGTGCGCAGCATTCGACATTATCCTTGCGCCCAACCGCCATCTGCCACCCCCAGCTGGAGCCTTTTGCCGGCCTCCGTTTGCACGAGACTACGTGTGCCCCCTCCTAGTGGGCCTTGATCCACGCTCGGACATTGGACATAGAGCCTGCCTTCTCCCTGCGCTACACTGCCTGTCGACCACTCATATCTGTTCTGGTGCGGCCCTGGCTGGGCCCTGCAATTCCACTGAACATTGCCTCTACTGTCCCTCTTGCTGCGCCTACTCGGATGCCGACCCGGACACTGGCCCACCATCAGAGCGTCATAGCGGCTGCTCCGCACCATTCTGATGCCGCGGACCCTGCCGCTTCCACCCACGTTCCATATGTGCAATTGTGGCCTGGCGCACTGCCTCACTGATCCGTGCTTCCCCGACTGCGGAGCTTGCAGCGCGCCTCTTTGACACGCTCGCACTGGTCCCCACTCTGAGCACTCGACGCCCTAAAATCATCTGCTACGATGTCCAACAGATCCAGGAACACTAATAAAGCTGTGGCCATGGACAAATTCGCCAAGCCCGCCCCGAGGTCCGACTCGGCCCACACGTCGGACGACCAGGTGTCCGATGTGCTCCCTGCTGAGGCACCCACCCCGGACCTCACCTCAATCATGGAATCCATGGCCAGAAACTTTGCAGCTTTCCACGAAAAGCTCGATGACATCAATGCCAACGTGGCATCGCTCAGAGCCAAATTGGACCAGAAGAGGTCGAGAATCATGGAGGCGGAGAACAGAATTGGAACCAACGAAGACAACATAGCCACGCTCCAGGGCACCGTGTCTACCCTGGTTGCGGACATGAAGGCGGTCAAGGCCAAGTGTGATGACCTTGAATCTAGGTCGCGCAGAAATAATATACGCATCATTGGTGTCCCGGAGAATGCGCTGAAGGGCAGGCTGGAACCAGCGGTCGAAAATCTTTTGAAGGAACTACTGGGCGATCCGGACATGTCACCCTTCTTCACCATTGAAAGGGCGCACCGGGCGCTCTCGCCGCAGCCCAAGCCTGGAGATTTCCCGAGGCCCATCATTGCGAAAGTTTTGAGCTTCAAGGACCGCGACCTAATTCTCCGGCTCGCTCGGGAAAAGGGCAAGCTACGTATGGACTCGCAAGTGATCAGAATTTTTCCCGACTTTTCAACTGGTGTCCAGCAGGAGCGCCGCCAGTTCCTTGGAGTGAAGAAACTCCTCAGAGAAAGAAATGTTCCCTATGCCATACTTTTCCCGGCACGCTTGAAGTTCACGTTCAACAACAAGTTATATTTCTTCACTGTGCCGTCTGAAGCAGTAAAATTCATTGAGGCACATGTTCCCCTGCAACCTCCTGTCGATGACTCTATGAACAATGACTGAACTCCATGTTGATCTGTGTTATTTTCTCGCAATGACCACATTCTGTCTGTTTCATACCACTATTTGCTCGCATTCATGGCTGGTTGCGTTCTGTATCCCCGCGGGTACAACGCCCCCTTATGCAATTTTTGCCTTGTTCTCACTCCTGCCATGGACTAAATGCCTTTCACTCTGCTTACTTGATTGTATTCACTCTGGCTGCCTCTTGAACCTTTCTATGGTCACACCCGGTTGCCGGGCTGCTGAACCGCTATGTTCCTTCTATTGACCCCTTGATTGAGGAAAACAGAGACATTTACAATATGACCGCAAACACTGTTTGCTTTGTAACGGAACCAGCGTGCTACTACGCGGCAATAGCGCACCCCACTGCGATTGCACTGCTTTTGGTTATGCCCTTGTTGCGGGCCAGCCCCGGTTGGGCTTTTTGGCGGACTGGGCCATGTTGGGGTCGGCCCAGCTCTGCATTATCGAGGGTGAGTTCTGTTTACACTGCTAAGTTTGGGTTGGTGGTGAGGGTGGAGGGTGGGTATGGAACGTTACACAAAATAGGCAATCGAGGTCCCTCGGCAACACGAAGGTAAACTACGTGTGCACTCCCGTCTTTGACCTTGGGAAATCACACCATTGCTGGACCTGGGATGTTCACTGACATGTGTACTGTGAGTTCATATATCTGCTATTGAAATGTCTGCCGTCATAATGTCTTGGAATGTCCGCGGATTGAGCAATCACACCAAGGCTCGTAAGTTCATGGCCTTTGCAAGCAGGCATGGCCGCAAGGTACTACTCCTACAGGAGACACACTCCAACGCCCATATCCCGGGCACCATGGCCCCGTCATGGGGCCCCGCTAGATTCTTCACCCCTTATTCCTCCCAATCCAGGGGTGTCCTCACAATGGTACATAAATCGATCAAATTCATACTACATAAGAGCTACATAGACCCTGAGGGTCGCTACGTCATACTTCACTGCACCCTGGTGAACAAAGAATACTTACTTGTCAATACATATTGCCCCAATGTCGACTCTCCTGAGTTCTTTGATGTGGTGACCAATATACTATTGGGCTATGTAGGGATCCAGATTATATGGGGGGGGAGACATGAACCTCATTCTGGACACTGTCCTGGACAGAACTGGCACGGCTCCCCGCACCCTATCCAGTGCGGCACGTAGACTTTGGGGCCACATGCGGACACTTAACATATGCGACGTTTGGAGGGCATTACACCCCCAGGGCTGGGAGTACTCTTACTATTCGTCTGTACACGACAGTTCGTCCAGAATAGACCTGTTCTTCATGTCTAGTGAATCCATGGGCAGGGTGGAGGGGTCCCAGATCCTCCCCCGTACTCTATCGGACCACGCTCCAGTGACTCTCTCGGTGAAGCTAAGCATGCCCGTCCCAACATTTAGCACCTGGCGGTTCAAATCCGAGGCCCTCAGGGACATTGTGTTCAGAGCCGAAATTCTGGCTGACATCGAATCCTTCTTTGAGCGCAACTCTCTCCAGGGCACTTCGGCGGCGATCCAGTGGGATGCCTTTAAGGTGTACATTAGGGGAATGTCCATCTCACGGGAGGCAGGGTTATTGAAGACAATTCGCGTGGCCCACAGCCGCTCCGAAGCCAAATTGAAGCAACTGGAGCAACAATGCTCCACAGCGGCTGACCCCGCCATACTGTCACAAATTAGCGAGGAATTGCAAGCATTTAACTCACTCGCCACCCGTGAAATCCAGTACTTCAGCCGACCACTGGCCACCAGGAAATACGGTGAGGGGGATAGGCCGGGAAAGACACTGGCAGCGTTGGTGAGCGGGGAGTTCAGCCGAACTCAGATCACCTCCATCAAGGACCACCTCGACAATGCACAATTGGCGGATCAACAGATTTTGGAGGTATTCACCGAGTTTTATAGGTCCCTGTATTCCCAACCTGCCGAACACACTGAACAACACATACGAGAGTTGCTTGCCCAGATTCCCACTGCTGAAATATCCCCTGCCACCCGCGACCAGTTGGATTCCCCGATCATTCTTGATGAGATAGTGACGGCCATCTCAAATCTGCCCAAGGCCAAGGCGCCGGGGCCTGACGGCCTCACTGCCGAGTTCTATGGAGAGCACGTGACCATACTAGCCCCCAGACTACTCGAGGTATGGGACGAAGCACTCTGGGTCTCCATCCTTCCTCCTTCCATGCGTGAAGCTGTTATCACGGTACTGCTCAAGTCTGGCAAACCTGAAGACGAGTGCGGATCTTATCGACCCCTTTCCCTTATGAACCTCGACACCAAAATCTTTGCAAAGATCATAGCAAACCGTTTTCTGCCTATCATGCCACACTTAGTCCACGAGGATCAGGCAGGCTTTGTCCCCGGCAGGTCCACCTCCCATAACATCAGGAGACTGTTCAATGTTTTGTCCCGTATAGATCAGGATGCCCAGGCTGTGGCGGTAACCCTGGATGCCCAGAAGGCCTTTGACATGGTCTCGTGGAGCTACACGTGGTTGGTGCTGGAGACAATGGGCGTTGGCCCAAACATGATCGGGTTTAATAAACTGCTATACGCCTCCCCTGTAGCACGTGTAAGGGCCAATTCTCTGACATCTGACCCTTTCACGCTGTTTCGGGGTACCCGACAGGGTTGCCCCTTTTCCCCGATTCTTTTTGCACTCGCAATGGAGCCAATGGCGGACTATGTGCGTGCACGCCACGCCCGCAAGGGAATAAGGCTGAAAGATGACCCCGAAATAATTTCCTTATACGCGGATGACGTGCTATTGTACATCAGAGAGCCCACAACCCACTTGGATCCCATACTAAGGGATATCACGCGCATCGGCACGTACTCTGGTTTCACGATCAATTATTCAAAGTCTGAGATCTTCCCGCTTACCAAATCTACCCACCGACCCACCACTGAGTACCCCCTCCGCTGGTCCCCAAATGGCATCAGATGCCTAGGTGTGCAGATATCCTTAACTAAACCTACCCTACTGACCGACAATTATGGGACCGTAGCACAGTCGGCTGAGGCCAAAATGTTGAGGTGGCGCTCTCTCCCATTGTCCATGGCGGGTCGACTCTCTCTCATTAAAATGATTCTGCTTCCTAAATTCCTTTACACTTTCGGTAACGTTCCTATATGGCCTTGGAAGGGATACTTCACCAAATTACACACACTATGCGCGCAGTTCCTATGGCATTCCGGCGCAGTGCGCAAGAAGTGGACGGACATGGCGCTCCCATATAAGCAGGGGGGTCTCACGGCTCCAAACCTGGTTCTCTACTGGACCGCGGCCCAGGCTCAGCATGCCACCCACTGGTACCCCGGCTCCCCGACACGGCCACATGTCAAATTGGAGCGGCTTGCGGCTATCGACACCAACATGATGTCCCTCATATTCACATCTGACTCTCCTATTGACCCTGTCGGTACGACCATTGGGGCCTGGAGGCGTCTGCTGGATCCAGCCTCCGAGTCCTCCCCTTATTACAAATGGCTCCCGGTGTGGGATTTCCCCGGCCTAGAACCCACACGTGACATTGCGTTAGCGCAACACTGTGGGGCCCTGGGATATCAGGCACTGGCCGACTTTTACCCCGAAGGTAGATTTATAGATCCCCAAACATGGAAACAGGGCCACACCAGATCTACCTTAGAGACTCTCCAATACTATATACTACGGGCAGCGTTTCGCTCTACATGGCCCTCATTCCCGGATGAGCCTCCAGATAACCCGGCAATTGCTTACATTGCCAACTCCGGTGGCGCCTGCGGCGTCGTCTCCTCACTATACAAGATCCTGCAGGAGAATGCCTCTAACCCAGTTCTCCGAGCGCCGGACGATTGGGCGGGCGAACTGGGTCTGGAGATATCCGATGCTGCCTGGGGCAAAATGTGCCTACATACCAAAAAGGTCTCCCTAAACTTTCGCTTCCGCGCCATGCAGTACAAACTACTCAACAGGCTTTACTACACCCCACGTAGGACCACGAGGTTCATTCGCACCGCTGCTACCCTGTGCCCCCGGTGTGGTGCGGAGGAAGCTGACCATTTGCATATGTTTTGGGCCTGTAGGGAGCTGCTGGGGTTTTGGGATAGCATACTGAAAACGCTTTCCGCAATAACTGACACCGTGGTTGACCCTGACCCACTGGCGGTTTTGTTCGGGGCCTGGAAAACCGATGGCTCCAGACGTCTGGCCAAATTTCTGAATATGTTGCATGATCGCCAAAAAGTGTATACTCCAGAGTTGGAAATGCTCTTCTCCCCGGTCCTATCACAAGTGGCTCCGCTTACTCACCTGGGCACGGAATTGCGAGGAAGATTATTTAACTACACTCCCTGCCCAATCTCGCCCCAGGAATATTTGGAGCAAATTCAACACCTACCTTAACAACCTCAGCAAGGACACCCCCGTGTCCGGTATGTCCCCTGCCCCATTGGGCTCTGACCCCACTGATTGAAGCCCCTCTGTTGCTCCTCCTCAGGTATTGCCATGTTGTATATACTGTGATTGCTGTATCGTAATTGTTGTACTGCTCTACGATGTAACTGCTGTATAAGTTTGTTGCCTCTTGTGTGTGCCTTTGTACCTCTGCCGCCAAAAATACAAATTAAAAAAAAAAAAAAAAGAAGTACCCGCTCTGCATTGCCCACACTGAGTAAGTACACACAGAACATAGGAACTGGCAAGACCACCCGCAGGTGAAGAAATCAATAATGTCAGAGCTCACACTTTTCCACTCCCCTCATTCCGTATTAGGGGACAGCCGCAGCTGCCCAGCAGCTCCTCCAAGGGCTGTCATTTGAGATTGTTTGCATTTGTGGCCTTGAAGTCGTGTGTACTTGCCTATGGAGCACCACAAATCGAACTAAACTTAAAGACATAAATAACTTCCGCGAGCCTCCCGAGACTTCCATAAATGCAGCGTTGGGAACTGAAAGGCTAAGTGATTTGGTTGTGATTTACAGAGTGGGCAGTGATCACAAGTCCTCGATCACCTGGTGATGTGTTTGGTTAGCAATTCCTGAATGAGTTCATGAGTGGTGCAATGTCTTTTCCAAAAAGGCCACTACAACCGCTGAACAAGAATTGGCAATGCCAAATGTTTTGATTTTTGTGTAAAATAGGGATAGGTATTTGCCAGGTACTGCTGTAATGGTACTAACTGGAAACGATTGGCAACTGCTGTAAAATGTTGCGAGTACCTGGGCATATAACAATAGTGCCTGGCAAATTATTCACCCTTGGTTAAGACATTTTTATTACAGCAATAGTGCATGTAAAGATCCAATTAAGCCATTCATCACAGAAGACTCCATTGAAATAACTCGGACAGGCATTTCAACCAAAGGTTAATGCTACTTCTTGATAAACCTAGCTCAAAGAGATCCCAGGAGAATGTGCTTATAGCAGGTAGAAGAGGAAAGTGGGTGGCATGGCCATGGGGATTAGCATGGCCATGGGCAGTCAATAGGTGGACACACAACCAAACCACACCTACACATTGTGTGTCCCTTAACACATCCCATCACCCTCCTAGTTGTACTCTAATGCAATAGTTTCAGCGTATAGGTGGTGATTAGGATCACCTACTAGAAAAAACTAAAAATGCCAATGCCTTCTCCATTGGCACACCAATAAGCAAACCATGTGGCCTAAATAAGCTCAATTTAAACTGACTTGACAGAATTTCACTCAATTTTCCAGTTGTCTGATCTGCCAGTGCTTGCAGGCGCAAGATCCAGAACCAATGTCTGCATCCGTCCATGCCTAGACTTGAGGTGTGTGCTACACAATCGCAGTATTCACTGTGGTACTTTATCAGCGGTTTCCATCAACTACATTACAAATGCAATCCTGATTTTTCCACTGTCAGTTTCCCAGTGTAACGGCAGGAGCAGGGATGACTCTTGATCACACATACCTTTAATACATTTATTCTGTCGCTATGCAAAATACAGTGGGCCATTAAAGACCAGCAGGCTGGTGCCTCCGAGTAGCCGCATCACGCCTGGGAAAAGACTGCCCAAGGGTGGCTCCGTCCATAATCAACGTGGTGCCAGCTTCCAATCTGGCACTTTTGTGATGAGGTGCTTGTTGCAAGAGTGTTTAAGTGTGTTATATTTTGACCTTTCCTGTATCTTTTATTAAATAGTGTGCCCCCTTCTGCTTGTCGCCTTTGTGTTTCCGAGTGTCTCAGAGGGATGTTATAGAGGGTATTGGCCCTTGTATCTTGTGGGAAGAGTGGTAATGTGGTACCCTGTGCTGGGAAAGACCTCAGTCCTCACATGTCAATCTGGAGGGTCAGGATTTGCTGGTCTGATTTTGGCACCCATTGCCTGACCTGTTCACCAGGCCACTATGAACCCATTGGCCGTCCCGTAGCAAGGCACAAGGTTCTGGACCTCACTGTAGCGGTTGGGAATCCGGGGTATTATGACAAGGTGTTCAGTGTGGTCACGCCTCTCATGTGGGAATGATTCCCCCAGAATTGCCTTGGGTGATTTTGGCTTGTGGGTGGCTGACCCCTCAGATGCTGTGGCAACAGCTGTAATTCACAGTGTAGGTATTATGCCAGTCTCTTGATAGTTCTGACTTCTACCAGAGGCACTGCAAGCTACACAAATGAGATGGTGGGTCTCAGGTTCACTGTATCTGACACAAGAGAGTTATGGAGCTGACTTAGTTCTACGCAGCACAGACATCGACACATTATTCCTCCTTTACCTTGGAGGACAGACTCCATGACAACAGAGCAATGTGTGATCTTGTGCTTTGTGCTGGTGTCCCCTTTAGAGGCCACCTCTGGCAACTTTGCCTGTAAAGGATTCTGACAGTACCCTGGTATTCCAGTATCCTGCAGATGTCGAGACCTGAATTCTTACAAAAGGATCCTTGAAGCTGTAGGACACAGAATGAGGGTGACCTGATACTTGGAAAAGGTGTCATAACTGCACAGATTCCAGTGTGAGGGCAGAGTAGGTCAACCTGAGGACATCCTTCACAATGAGGGTGTCACGACCCTCGCCCAAAACCCCCTCTGGCAAACCCATTGGCCAGGTGGAGTCAGGACTCGGGCCTCTAGAGCCTGGCATCCTCTTCAAAAGCCCTCATGGGTCCAGTCCTGGCACCTATGGGGCCAGTCCTGGCACCTATGGCGCCAGGCTCATACACCATGAACAACAATGTGCTTGGGAACTACTTTATTGTATTGTCAGCCAACATGGAGGCATCCACATAGCTTGGTTCCTAAGAACCAAGCTATGCGGTCTACTGTTTTGGGTGTGGCAGGCCTGGAACTACTTTCCCAGGTACTACTTTACCTGGGCTATATAAACCACACCCTGACTGCAGAACATGCTTCGTGTTACTTTTCAGCTTGCAACGTGACGCTCACCGTGTCCAGCTATTCCCTCGAACCTTGGAGAAGCAGAACCTGCAAGGAGAACATCATTAGCAGCAGCATCTTACCTGCAGTCTTCATCTTTAAACACTCGCAGCTACTGAGAACAGCTTCCTCGAATCTGCACGCCTCCCGGACAGAAGGACCTGAAAGAGGAAGATAGAGGCAACATTAAAGAAATCTGTAGTGACATTTACAAATTACGAACTGCTCAAAAGGCTTACCTGGCTGGTCGCCTCTCGGCTGGCACCACTCCGGACATTCCACTCGCGCTTAAGAACACCGCGACCTACAAGGAAGGAAAACAGAGGTTAGCAAAGGCAAGACTTTGCAGCGCTGCGCATAGCACTTACGTACCGCATCATAGCGCTCTTAATGCGCCATCATTTACCAGCGGGGCTCAACCAAGTCAGTTTGCCGCTGAAGCTCTGCATACCTAAGGGAGAAAAAAAGAGAAATTTTAAACAAAGAAAGGCATGCATGATAGCAACAAAACTAAAGAACAGCAATAAAACCTACCTGAACAATATCAAACGGGCCGGCGTCAGTGAAGTAACTGGACCGCACTCGCCCATGAAAGACAACACGCCCCTGCAAAGAAGGCAGGATGGAGAGCATGCCTAATTCTACCACAAGGTGAGGAGAGGGCGCCAGAGGGACTGAAAGCATACGGGGGTGGAGGGAGGATACTTACCCCAGTCGGTCAGTCTTGAACACAGTCCTCCTGTATTTTCAGGCAGAACCTTCCCCGCAGACCACATCAGGGCAAAGCTGAAAAGCATACCAGCGAGTAACCCAGCTGTGGATACCAGGTGAGCGTAACAGAGGGCTTGAGGGTGGTGGGCCTCTAGGTTCATCCTGGTTAGCCCTCCATCGTCTCACTGTTCGTTTTGGCTATTAGGTGGAACTGAAATTGCAACTTATAAACTGAAACTATTGTCGTGGGGAGGGGAAATATAGGAGATGGGATATTGTGGGACTTGGAATCTGTGGAGGGACACACCATAAAAAGGTTATCTTGATGAAGATAGTGACAGGTTATTAAAATTAACGTATGCAACAAAAGTGCATAGGAAGCAGAGGGAAGTTTGTGACACAATCTCCATACCTTACTTAGTTTATTACACATCTTCTTTCAGTGAGTGTCTGAAATTGGTGAAAGTACAATGGTGTTAAAAGCAATTGTTTCAGGCCTGTATTATTTTGCATTCTGGGAATATATAGGACCCTACAAATTGACAACTTAAAATATTTGTACCAAATAGATCTTGGTAGGTGTGTGGCCAAATGTTAAAAAGCAGAGTAGGTTAAAATCACTGCCTCACTGTTTACCCAAAGTGTGTGATCCTGGACGACCAATTTAATCTCTATCTGACTTAACTGTGCACTGAAGTCATAAGTGATTATGTTCACACTATATGAGAAAAGATTCCCCATCAATGGAGTGGTTTTAATGATTTTAGGGACAAAATACTCTTGCTCCTCCGTTAGTGCCCACCAATAGCGTGACCTACACTTGACTTATTGTTGCTTTGGCCGTCTCACAGTACCATATCAATATAATTGGCAGGCACATAGATAGTTTAATCAGCCATTCAGTGCATCAGAGAATTGTATTCAACAGGGGGCATTGTGGGGGGCCTGCAGCAGAATCAGCAGTAATTTACTCCCCTGTTGTCAGTCAATGATATGATATGATATGATGGTTTATGCCATTCAGAACTGTGCCCCAATGAAGAATGAGTGAAACTCTTTTCTATGCCCTGTTATGCTATGCTATTAAATCTGAATAGCACGCCTTGGTCCATTTTCACTATTTCTAGGCGCCACAGGGTCTGCAAGAGGTAGGGAGGGGACCAATTTAGTAGTGGGGGAGCAGGACAAGATTGCTTTGATACAATGTAAATGTGTGAAGATAAGGCTCTCTGTGGGGTGTACATGCTTTAGGCATTGTGTGACCTGCCTGGGGCAGTGGTTAATGTGTACTACAGGTTCTTGGAGTAATTGTGTGGTTGTCTGTGGTGTCTGTCAGAGCAGTGCTTAAGGAGTGTGGAAAGTTAGGTTGGTGCATCTGTGATGGGTTAGTGTGCCGTTTAGGAAATTATCTGCACCTTCTGGTGGCGTACATTTGGTGGTGTGATGTTTTTTCTCAGTGGCAAGGTTGTTTGTCAAAACATTGATGTGACAACTTTTTGGATCCAATGCAACAAAGATGTCCTGACAGGCAAACCAGGAAGTATTACTCTAGCGAAATAGATCACTAGATTTAGAACTCGATGCAAACAGTCAACAAAGTTCATTTACAAGTATCTCTAAGTTTTTCAGGGAGCACTTTTGACTATTCTGGATATATTTAGACAGAAAACGTCATACTTTATCTTCAGATGTGTCACTTTTCATACATTTAATCAATTTTTATACAATGAAGAAACAACTTTTTCACTGGTTTTTAAACATAGATGTTTGTGCAAAGAGCAGAAATCGATACTGAATATTGGTGCAAGGCAAGGCCTGGGAGAAAAACTATTGATACATCAATGAAACAAAAAGAAAACCACAGAAACGGAAAACCTGTGAGTAAATATAATTCCAAGAAAAGGGTTGAGCAGTTGGGGGGGCGTGGCTAAGGAGCCATGTGAGAGGACGGGATTCTCCGTGGGCTCCCGCAGATCCGGTAAACATCCGAAAAAAAAAAGACAGTGCAAGCTGCAGCATTTTAACCTGGAAAAAGAGGAAGCTGCGTGTGAAGCCTCGGAGAATAAGGAGGCGTATTGTGCGAGTGATCCCGGCAGCGAGAGAGGAACGGTGTCCAAAGGAAGGTCGCGACACGAAGGCGACCGAACAAAGGAAGATGGCCGACGGCAGACAGTGAAAGGACAAAGAGACCTGCTGCGGGCGACGGAGAAGCAGAGGCAACCCTGGTCAAGGAGACGCCGCCCTGGAAGTCAAAGGACCCCCTGAAGCGTAAGAAATACGGGCGGTGCAGGTATGAGGAGCAGCACACCAGAAGTGTACTGATCATGAGAGCCAGATGAGGCTAGTAAACGGCCGCCTCTCCGAGACGTGAGGAAGGGCGTGGGACGGACTCTGCGGGACACATTGTAGCCCCGCTCTGACGCCAAAACAGGCCATCGCGCTGTGCAGTGCGATCATGCATGGGGCTGGACACAAAGTATCCGCCACAGTAACGAGCGAAAGAGCGGCCGCGGAGGGGGGCCCGGTAACAAAAGACAGTGCACACGGCAGCATTAGGCTGTGTGGTGATACAAAGTGCACAGGACTGGCCTCAAACAGGCACGAAAGACAGCTCTCCCCAGAGAAGGCAGATACAAGGAGAGGACAATTGGGGAAGATCACACGGGAGATAGATAACGAAGGAGCGCACCTGAGGGGTACAGCCACGGACAATGAGATAAGGCATAGGGGCAGCTAGCCACCAAGGGTGCCCCCCATAATAACACTACAGTTCCAGCCCTGGATACATACCTCTCAACCATTTGTTTTTTAGGCAAGCGAGAAGCCCATTGAAATGAACGGGTGTGCTGGAGGCTTGGCGGGGGAGTCTGCTGTTTGGAGCTTTTGAGGGTCTGTGGCCCCCCCCATGCTGTGGTAGGGCATTGGACATTGGAGCGGGGCATGTGCCCTTCTTCCTCTGGTTGCAGAGTTGAAGCAGTGGGTGGATCCACAACAAGTGACTGCTGCGTTATGTCTACCAAGCCGATACGACAAAAAGTGAAGCAACCTACGCTGGACAAATTTGCCAGGACGCCGACGGGCCCGGAAAGTGCTAGAAGTAAAGATAAACCCCCCGCAGGTGGCATGGCCGCCGCAGGCCCAAATAAAGAAGTTCTGGCTGCAATTGCAGACTTAAAAGCAGATTTAAAAGCGGTCTGGGAGGCCAAGCTCGAAATAGTGGTGGCAGATTTGAAGGCTGTGTTGGACCTTAAAGTTGGTGAAGTGCAGGAGGAGATGAACCTACTCCGACAGGATGTGAGGTCCCTGGCGGAGCGCACAGAGACCTTGGAGAAAGAAGGGAGCTCGAACACAGCGGATTGTGCTGCACACAAATCTGAACTGCATGCCCTTGTGCAAAGAGTGGGCAACCTGGAGAGCAGAGCAGAGGAAGCGGAGGGACGCGCCCGAAGGAACAACATCCGTCTTGTGGGCATACCGGAGGGAACAGAGGGCCACAACCCCACGGAGTTCATCGAAAACATGTTGTTGCAGGAGATCACAGGAGGAGCTCTGTCTCAGGGATTTGCTGTGGAATGAGCGCATAGGGCCCTGACGAGGAGGCCGGCGCCAGGCAATCCCCCCAGGCCAGTGATCGCCAAGATCCTTAATTATCGGGACCGGGAGAGGATTTTGGAACACTTTCGTAAAGGGGGAACAATCAAGCGAGGAGAGGCAAGCATAACAGCTTACCCGGACTACACCCTGATGGTGCAGCGAAGCCGAATGAACTTCGGGCTGTAAAGAGGAGACTGAGGGAGGCGGGCCAGAAATACATGTTACTTTATCCGGCGAAATTGAAGGTCTTTCATAAGAACAGAACTTTTTTTTTGGACACGCCGGAGGATGCCAAGGGATGGCTTGATACGCAAGGCTGCCCCCCAGGAGCCGGACGTCCAGGCGAAAGAAGGAGATGGTAGAGATAAGTAAAGAGTGCTGGGAGCACAGTGAGAATGTGCGGTGTAAGACTATGGGACTGGATTATAGTTATTGGAATTGTCTGTTTGTAGACGGGCCTGGAGTAGCATAGATAATGCACTGTTTGCACTGTGGCTATTGCTTTGTAGGGAGCCCTCCAGGGCTAGTCCTCATACCCCCAGTTAGTATTAATAGTTAAGTGGCTATTAGGGCGACTTCACCCTACTGAGCTCTGTGTGTATCAGACGGGGCTAAATGTGGGGTGCCTGAGATCCAGGGATGGAGCTGGGCAAAAGTTGGGGAGGGAGTTGTTGGGGAAGGGATAGGTTGGGGGAGCGTAGGGGGAAGGGGAGTTTGGGTGTATGCAGTTTTTGGGAGTTTGAGTTTTTACGCGAGCCTTCAGGGAATAGCCCTAGTATTGTATTTGTGTTGCGCAGACAGGCGGGGAGGGCCAAGAGGGAGGGAGTTGGATGCTGATGAGCCATGGGAGATCTTAAAATAGTGACATGGAACGTCAGGGGACTTAATAGCTATTTAAAAAGAAACAAAGTCATGATGTATTTGAAAAGACAAAAGATAGATATTGCATTGTTACAAGAGACGCACTTGACACGGGAAAAACTGGAGCTGGTGAAGAGGAAGTGGAGGGGTACAGTTGTGGGGTCTTCATATTTGGCCTACTCTAGGGGTGTGCTGGTCTGGGTGGCGCCGCATGTCCCGCTCCAGCTGCTACAGGAAACGGTGGAAACTGAGAGGCGTTTGGCCATGGTGAGAGGAGTGGTGGAGAATAAAGTGGTGTGCATTGTGAACACGTACGCCCCTAATCAAAACACGGCGGAGTACTTCCGGACTATGTGCACCAGCCTGAGCTTGTGCGCGGGTAGTGCGGTGATCTGGGGAGGGGATTTTAACTGTGTGCTGAACCCCGCAGTGGACAGGTCAGATGACAAGATGGCCAGGCCTGCCCAGCAGCTAAAGCATTGCAATCGTTGTTAGACGACTTTGGACTGGTGGATGTGTGGAGAACTAAACACCCTCAGGTTAGGCAGTATTCACATTACTCGGCACCGCAACAGTTACACACTAGACTTGATTATGTCTTTGCCACGTCCGATGTAATGATAGAGATCGCTCACATAGAATACAAGGCGAGGGTCCTGTCGGACCACTCGCCTCTGGTCGTGGGGTGGCAATACTGCACCCCTAGGGCACGGATACCGACGTGGCGCCTCCGGGCTGAGGCGCTCAAAGATCCGGATTTTCGGGAGGATATGAGAGATGAAATCATTAGTTATTTCGAGGTGAATACAGGCAGTGTGGACTTGGCAGGGACACTGTGGGAGGCCTTCAAAGTGGTGATACGGGGGTGGCCATCTCTAAATCCAAGGGCTTGCAGGATGGGGTCCTGGCTGATTTACAGAGAGCGGAAGGCGAATTAGAGAGGGAACTAAAAGGTGAACGCATAGACACCGAGCTGGTGCTTAAGCTACAGCAACGGTGCACGGAACTCTGGGAAAGGCTCTGCAATCTCAACTACAAAAAGTACGTTGAGAGACAACATGCAGGCGGAGATAAAACGGGCCGTCTTTTGGCGTGGCTATATAAAAGTGAAACCCCGAGGCCCCCGATTAGGACAATAACCAGAGAAGATGGAGAGGTGGCAGACACCCAAGAGGGAGTTAACAGAGAATTCGCAGATTACTATAGAGAATTATATGGAGACAGAGGGGGAGGCAGCAGGGAGGAAATGCTGGAAACTCTGCAAGACATTGGATTGCCTAAGATTAGCACAGAAGAAAGAGAGGAACTAGATGCTCCGATTACGTTGGAGGAACTGGAGGAGGTTGTTAGGCAGCTACCTACTAGTAAGACCCCGGGAGCAGATGGTCTACCTAGTGAATTTTATAAAGCATATGGGGCGGAAGTGCTCCCCCCGATGTTGGAAATGCTCAACGAGGCGTTTGAGGTGGGAGAGTTGCCGGAGTCGCTCAGAGAGGCGGTCATAATACCACTCCCCAAACCTAATAAACCGGGACATAGCTGTGGATCATACAGGCCGTTGTCAATGTTGAACCAGGACAGCAAGATATTAACGGCTGTCCTGGGGAATAGATTGCGGAAAGTAATAGGCAAACTGATACACCCAGACCAAACGAGCTCCGTTCTGGACAGGAATATTACTCACAACCATAGGCGACTCCATCGGGTGATCGAATGGGGCTTTGACGATGAAGGAGAGATGGCAATCGTGTCCTTGGACGCGGTAAAAGCTTTCGACTCGGTCAGGTGGGCGTGGCTGCTCGCGGCCTTGGGGGAGTATGAAATGGGACCGGGATACATTAGATGGGCGGAGATGCTGTATAGTGCGCCATTAGCCAGGGTGCGAACAGGGAAAGTGATATCTGAGAGATGGCAACTTAGCAGGGGCACTAGACAGGGGTGCCCCTGGTCCCCGATGCTATACATTCTAGCTCTGGAGCCTTTGGCACTATACCTGAGGCAGCAATACGATGAGATAGGTATCATGGTTGGGGGGGAAAGGCACCTGATATCCCTGTATGCGGATGACTTGTTATTATATTTGAGATACCCGGAAGAAAACCTTCAGTATATTCTGGAGGTGATGGAAGGGTATGCGAGGTTGTCCAGTATATCGGTGAATCCCCAAAAATCTAGCATTTTCCCGCTGGGCAGTTACAAAGGGATCCCTGTGAAAAGGTTACCGGTGTTGCAGGTGCCGTGGACTGTGGTATCTTTCCGCTACCTTGGGATAGAGGTGTGCCATACGGCGGAGGAGGAACACAGGCGTAATACTGAGATGGCCGTTGAGAAAATCCGTAAGTATATGAGGTTTTGGGAGAAGTTGCCCTTGGCGATGATGGGACGGGGTGCGATGCTTAAGATGGTGGTTCTGCCTAGGCTCTTGCATTTCTTTAGCAATATCCCGTATATGATTCCTAAGAGGTTTTTTGCCCAATTGAATGGGGTGTGTAGAGACTTTCTGTGGCATGGTGCCAGGAACAGAGTAGCGCTCTTGAAGTTGCAGTACTTTCTCGTAAAAGCGGGGGTCAAGCTACCTAATTTTGAGGCCTACTATATAGCAAGTCAATTACAGTTTGTGGCCAAATGGCTCTCTGACGAACCGACCAGCGAATTTAGATTGTTTGGGCATGACTGTGCCCCGTACTACCTGAAAGAAATTATCTGGTTGCCTGAGGCAGAGACTAAGGAATACCCGAAGATGATGAGGCTGGGGTGGAAAATGTGGCGACGAGCATGTATAATGATGGGGGATCCGCTGCTGTGTTCCCCGCAGGTACCTCTAGTTGCTTTGGCGGGTGGAGATGAGCAACTGAGGGGGATTATTAGAACCTATTGGGAGTCTGTGGGACTGGTAACGTTAGGTGATATATGGCAGGAGGGGTCCATCAGAGAGTTCGAAGGACTTGGAGAGGAGGTGAGATTACATGGGGGCCAATATGTTACGTATCACAGGCTGGTGCGGAAGATTTGGCTAACGTGGCCTGAGAAGGTGCTGGCGCAGGAGCCAGACGCCATTGTGGGGATGATATATGACACTACTGAGGGAGGGCATGAGATCTCCAGATTGTATGAAATGGTAATGACTAAGGTTGGGAAAGAATTGACACATTTGAGATTGGATTGGGAAACCTAAGTGGGAGCCCAAATGGATGATGGGATGTGGGAGCGGGCCCTGGGATACCATAAGAAAGTATCTAGGAATGCCAGACTGCAGCAAATATAGTTGTATGTGACGCATAGAGCGTACATGACACCGCTGAGGATATCTAAATTCCGGAATGCCGGGAGACAGGCGTGCCCTAAGTGCGATGAGGAGAATGTGGATATGACACATATGTTTTGGGCGTGCCCAGTGATTGAGGGTTTCTGGAGAGAAGTGGCCCAAAAGCTAGCAGAGAAAGGGGTCACGCTTGCCGTTGACACGGCTTGGGCTTGGCTGTTGGGAGGGTTTCCTAGGCCACGAAAGCTGAAGCATGTTGGGAAATTCAAAGACCTAGCGTACGTGCTTGCAAAGCGAAGGATAGCTATGGGCTGGAAGAAGTGTCATAAGCCACGGGTGAAGGTGTGGTGGAAAGACTTACAGAAGTGGGCGGAGGCTGAGACGGTGATGTGGCAGGAAACAAGTTGCATGGCTTGGGAGGAAGAAGCGGGTACCCTGATGGCATGGAAAACATTGATATCAGGCTTATTTGGGACAGTGTCAGACCCAGAGGAATCTGATGAAAATGACGCCCAGCTATGTGCGGCCGATACTGGATGTGAAGGACAAACAGGCTCGCGAAGGGGGGTGGGAACAGGGGGGCAGTGAACAAAGACCAATTGATGCTAATGTAATGATGGTGGATTGCACTGCGTGTTTTGTTTGAATTGTTGGTTGTATTGAAAAACTAATAAAATTTTAATAAAAAAAAAAAAGGGTTGAGCAGTTAATAAAGCATAAAAGTTACTATAAACATTACAGTTTGTTTTGCCTCTCTATCTAACAATTTATGAGTCTTGCTTCTCACGTTGTCACATTTTGGATGAGCCCACTTTTATACAGTTAACTATATATTTCTTGAGGTTTATCTTATTAATTTCATGCATATTAATATGCCCAAATATTCGAACACACAATCCACAGATCGACTATGCTATAGCCGCATAGCAGATGAACACCCTCCCAACAAGCACCAAATATCAGAATGCTTCACCTCTGAAGCCATCATATATATCACAGTTGTGATAAATGGCTCCTTCAGTGCTTAAGTGGGATGTTGAAGCCCCACTGTTACACATATTTTCATGCTTATTTTATAGTCAGCAAAAAGGTTGATGTGGCAAACAAAGGTTTGTGGCTAAAACCGATGACTAACCTCATTTTGCCAAGAATGTGAATTGCTTGCAGGGGATCCCCAAAGTTAGCAGTGCACCTATCTGCTGAGAGGCCCACTGCACACAATTCCGATAGTTCACAAGGCAGAGGACAAAAGGAGGTGAACTTGCTTTTACTCTTTCACGTTCCTGTTTGTCTCCTGTGCAGGCAGCTTTTCCTAATGGATTCCTATGGGATCAGGCGCAAACCAAGGCAGATTCCATAATAATCAATTTCTTGAAGGGCGGGTGTTGACAAAACATGGATGCCGCCAATTCCAGGGTCCCATCAAAGCCTCAACAATAAGGCGCAGGATTGCACCCGTTTCTCTGAGAGGGGATATTTGTAACGTTTAAGCACTCCCTCCTAGCTGTTCAAAAGTGTGAGGTCCCCTCCCCTCATTGTCAGATGCTCCCTTCTGTGGCCTAATTACCATCACACAGGGTTTGGTGAACAACTGCGAATTAATCATAAGCCCTGACAATTTCTCTGGAAAGTTTTTGGGCCAACATTACTGCTTCAATCATGTCTGCCTCTGACATTGCCTAATACACTGCAGGACTTGGCTTTGAATCTCAGGGATTTTGGTCCAATCTCGGAGTCTCATGACATTTCCTAGAGTAATCCACATTTAATCCGAATACAGCAGAATATTGTATACAGTGTGACTACGGTTGCTACTTGCTGTATTCTTTACCTGACAGTTTTGGCGATCACTATTGCCTTTCATTAGATTTGTTTAATAAAATAATTATTCTGTATTTATACGGCGTCGGCACAAAGCCAAGTCTGCAATTAAAAAACAAAAGGACAGCAATTGCAACAGCGATGAACATATTTTTACCACTCCGAAATGTAACTGAGTAAGTTTGCATGGTGGCTTCACTGCCTTTAAAGCATGTGTAGAGAGTAAAACACACACTGTGGCACCGTTGCGACATGACGAAATTGGATGGGGTAGTAGGAGTATAGGGAGCTGGAGCAGGTCCTTGGAATGGAGGTACTCTGACAGAGCTCTGTGGGGCAGAAGATGGAGGTAAATTGAAGGGGCTGTCGCTAAGGGAGAGTGACATAAACTAAGCCTCCTTCACCAATCAGGAACACCAGAAGGTAAGTAGTTTACATGTAGGTTTTATTCTCTTAGTAAGTAGAGAAAGCACTGGGACATCCATCTGGTCCAGTATCTTAGGTCTAACTGCCATCAGTAGAACGTTGCAATCAAACCTACACCAACATTCCACCCAGAGTCCCAGTGACATCCCCACACCAACATTCCACCTAGAATGTCAGTGACATCACCGCCCTTCACCACAACACTAATAGCCATAATCAATCCCACACAGATTATGACATATGTCCTTCTCTTCAACCAATACAACACACCTAGCAATAACCCATCCCACACAGATTATGACATATATGTCCCTCTCTAAACCAACCCAATACTAATAGCCATAATCGGGCCCAGAACAGGTCATGACATATGTCTCCCTCCCTTAGACTGACACATCACAACCCCATGACATCACCCACCATGAGGATGGATGAACAGCGCCAATAAATGTTCCGAACTAAATGGCTCATAACATCTCCGAACAGCTCCCAGCTGAGCCCTTGTACCACACCACACTTCTAACTCATAATCTGTAAATTTTGACAACACACAGTTGGAACCCAAAAATAAAACTTATGACCAAACATCATCTGGCTGCCCTTTAACCTAGAAACAGGCTCTGGCAGCCCCTTGAATGACCAGACAGCACCTAACTGCCCTTACCCAAAACATAGATATCATCTAAAAACCCCTTAGTACCGCCATAACAATACTAACTATTCCTAACCAGGCCCTATACAGCACCTAAATAAACCTTAAATCAACAACAGCACCTCGCTGCCCACCCGACAACCAACAGCACCTGACTGTCCCTAAAAACAACCAAACAGCACCACACTGCCTGATGGACAGCACCTCACTGCCCCCTCTACACCCAGGCAGCACCTCACTGCCCCTAAAACAACCCACAACACCTCACTATCCCCAAAACACCAGCAGCTCCTCACTGCCCCCGAAAATGACCAGACAGCACCTTACTGCCCCTAAAACAACCAGCAACCAGACAGCACCTCACTGTCCCCAGAAATGACCCAGACAGCACCTCACTGTCCCAAACACACCAACTGCACCCCACAGTCCCTTAAAACACCAGGCTGCACCTCAATAACCTAAAGCCAACACAACACCTCGCTACCCCACCTACCAGCATGTGGACAGCATCAAAAAAACACCTCACTGTCCCTACCAGCACTAGACAGCACCTGACTGCCCCTAAAACAACCAGACTGCATCTGACAGTCCCAACAACACCAGACAGCTCCCAACTGCCCCTACAACAACCGGACAGCACCTCACTGCCCCTAAAACAACCAAACAGCACCTGACTGTCCCTAACACACCAGAACACAACCAGACCGCACCTCACAATCCCAACAAACACCACCTTCAGTACCCTAAAACCACCAAAACACACCAGGAACCAACCAGACAGCACCACACTGTCCCTAAAAAAAAACAAAAACAAACAGCACCTAACTGCCTGATGGACAGCACCTCACTGCCCCCAAAAATGACCCAGACAGCACCTCACTATTACAAAAACCCCCGACAGCACCTAACAGTCCCTACAAACAACCAAACAGCACCTCACTACCCCCGACAACAACCAAACAGCACCTCACTGCCCACTAGACAGCACCTCACTGCCCCCAAAAATGACCCAGACAGCACCTCACTGTCCCAAACACACCAACTGCACCTCACAGTCCCTTAAAACACCAGACTGCACCTCAATAACCTAAAGCCAACACAACACCTCGCTACCCCACCTACCAGCATGTGGACAGCACCTCACTGCCCCTAAAACAACCAAACAGCACCTCACTGCCCCTAAAACACCAAACCGCGCCTAACTGCCTAATGGACAGCACCTCACTGCCCCCAACAATGACCCAGACAGCACCTCACTGCCCCAAAAACAACCAGACTGCACCGCCCAGTCCCGAACGACATCAGACAGCTCCCAACTGCCCCTACAAACGACCAGACAGCACCTCACTGCCCCTAAAACAACCAAACAGCACCTGACTGTCCCTAACACACCAGAACACAACCAGACCGCACCTCACGGTCCCAACAAACATCACCTCAGTGCCCTAAAACCCCCAAAACACACCAGGAACCAACCAGACAGCACCTCACTGCCCCCAAGGTGACCTAGGTAACACCTGACTGCCCGCTAAGTGGCACCTGACTGCCCACTAGACAGCACCTCACTGCCCCCCCTAAAATAGCCAGACAGCACGCCACTGCCGCACAAGAGCGACAACCCTCACTGCCCGCTAGACAGCACCACACTGCCCCCAAAATTGACACGGACAGCACCTCACTGCCCGCTAAACAGCACCCCACTGTCCCCAAAAACAACCAAACTCACTACCCCTACAAAGACCAGACAGCACCTCGCTGTCCTTGACAGCACCTAACTACCTTTTAAATACCCAGGCAGCCCCTCACTACCCCTTAAAAACCCTGAGTCGCACCTCACTACCACTTTAAATTCATTCCAGGCAGCACCTCCCTACCACAAAGATTTCCAGGCAGCACCTCACTGCCCCTAAACACCAGCATCATCCACACATAACCAAGGGATATGCCCCTACAAACAACAACCCAAAAGACGTAATGGCGCCAAAGTTCTTGTCCCGTAGTGGCACCAAAGTTCTTGCACCACCCCCAAAATGTCCATGAATTGCACACATAAAAGCAAATCCTGTGTACCCTAATCCCAGAATGTGCAAGAAGTGAAAGCACCTCGCTGCCCCTAAAGGTACTGGCATCATCCACATATAACCAAGGGTAATGCCCCTACAAACACGACAAACAAAAACAGCAGGACAACATGTAAAACCCACAGTAAGTAGTAACCAGATCAAGTCCATGGCGCTTAAAACCCTGCGCCAACCCCAACATGTCCCTGAAATGCAAAACTCTAAATGCAAATCCTTGGCGCTAAAGTCCCTGCGCCAATCCGAAAATATCATATAATGCAAGAAAATAATTGCAAAAGTTATTGACCTGGCGCCAAAAAAATCCCTGCACCCATCAGCATACCCATGAAGTGCAGGAAAAATAAAAGCAAAAATTGACATGGCGCAAAAATTTCTGTGCCAACCCCACACCCCCATGTCCACTTCCACCCACCTGGAAGAAAAACATTGTACACATTACAAACTTTGCCAACGAACTCTACCCACAAGTCCATAGATAAAAGCCCATGGAAAATGTCCTAAACAGCAGGCCACGACATAAACACAACAGCAGTACATTAGATAACAGGCCTTACACTGCTAACATCAACCCAGGACCCAAACCACACTGTACTAAACCCAGAGGCCACCACAAAAACACAAACAGCATAAGCATTAAAACCGGCCTCCCCAATCACATACCTCTACTCAGTGACTTGTCAGATCCTTCATCACGTCACTTGTCCCCCACTGATCCGGATCCAGCGCTCTCTTCCTTGCCATCCTTCTTGACAAATCACCTGCTAATGGCATGTTCCGACCCCCAACACACACTTTGTATACGCCCAGAATTTCGGTATCGGCCACCGCACTTGCCATCATCTCCAAGAGTAAACTTCTTGTCGCAGATGTATCCTCCGCGCTCTCCCAAGATGAAAAGATTTCCATCCTGCAGTCCAATACACACGACACACTGGCTCTGTTCCTGCCAACGGCCGCGCACAGCTGCTCCCCCTGGTGGACGCAGGGGCACACGACGCTCTCCCAAGCTGGAATGGTTTCCAGCTTGTAGTCCAATCCACAGAACACACTGGCTCTCTTCCTGCCAACGGCCGCGCACAGCAGCTCCCCCTGGTGGACGCAGGGGCACACTCCTAGGAAGAACCAATTGCCGTACCTGCCAACGGTCACGCACAAAAATCAAAATCCAGCCACGACCCTACTGCCTTACTGGCCCGGCGGAATACCAGCCCAAGGGGAAACTCCTCCCAGTCCGCTCTCCAGTCCTTAGGCTGTTAAGGAGTCACGGCAGCCCCCTCCAAACTTCCATCAAACTCTGGACCGACCCACCAAAGTACACAGTGGGTGCGCAGCTCCAGGCAATGGGCCACATCGGCCCCAGCAGCACCTGGACTCTGGACCTTCCAAGGACTGGGCAACCACAGCCTCCCCCGCCGGTACACACAACAGCGTCCCCAGCAGTTGTTCCTCCGCTCCTGGCACGGCTATACTGGGCCACCTACACTCTTCAAAGCCCCAGCCTGGACTTTGAAACCTGGGCCACAGCACCGCCCAGCCCGCCAGACACCTCCGCTTCAATTGGACCTCGACCTGAACCTCCACTGCACCACCCGGCCTGCAGCTTGTTCCACTTTGATGGATGTCTCTCAGGAAGGCAGCGCCTCTCCTCCGCTCCTGGCACGGCTATACTGGGCCACCTACACTCTTCAAAGCCCCAGCCTGGACTTTGAAACCTGGGCCACAGCACCGCCCAGCCCGCCAGACACCTCCGCTTCAATTGGACCTCGACCTGAACCTCCACTGCACCACCCGGCATGCAGCTTGTTCCAGTTTGATGGATGTCTCTCAGGAAGGCAGCGCTTCTCACCAGCTGCCCCTTCCCGGCAGCACCGGTCCCATCCTCGTCGCCAGTGACATAAACTAAGCCTCCTTCACCAATCAGGAACACCAGAAGGTAAGTAGTTTACATGTAGGTTTTATTCTCTTAGTAAGTAGAGAAAGCACTGGGACATCCATCTGGTCCAGTATCTTAGGTCTAACTGCCATCAGTAGAACGTTGCAATCAAACCTACACCAACATTCCACCCAGAGTCCCAGTGACATCCCCACACCAACATTCCACCTAGAATGTCAGTGACATCACCGCCCTTCAACACAACACTAATAGCCATAATCAATCCCACACAGATTATGACAGAGAGCATGTCTTCGTATAGGTTTCTTTCAGTATCGGTGATACACAAGGCTGTGCAGTGTGTGAATGTGTGGAGGGTTGGGGAAACACGTCGGTCCACTCTATCCCTTAAACGCCTTGTAGACTGACTTTACTGCGTTTAGCCAAATGATTGGAGGTTGGGGGCGGGGGGGGGGGTTGAAGTATGCACGTTTATACCGCATTCGGAATAGTAAAAAATACTGAATTCAATAATGCCGAACGTGGGAAGCGGGGTTTGCATCCAGTTCGGCATTATTGGGTGCAGGGGGCACTTACATAACATCAAACGTGGGGGACATATATATAAATATATTTTTTTTAAATAGGCGCCATTTGAAAAATACAAGCATTTCCTCCTCGCAGTCTTTAGTTTCGGTATTTTCATGTACTTTCTTTTTAACTTATATCCCTCTTTCCCTCCCCCGAGTTCAACTCCTATGTCTTTCAGCCTGTTCTGAACCCTAACTTACTTCCTCTGGTGTAGCCAGAATCTGGGACACCTTTTGGGGACAGTGGACAGAAAGGAGCAAGAGGCTAAATTCAGGGACTTTGACCAAAAAACGGGTTGTTCGTTAATCTAGATATAAAATATCCATAAAACCAAAATTGAAATGTGCCAAAAAGCAAGACTGTTTGGCACTAGGTTTCCAAGATGCAACTTCTGAGCGTCAATCCTTTTCACAACCTAATTGCGTTGTGGGCTAATGGGAAGCATTATGGAACTGCATTCTGGCCACAGTGAAAACATAAGCCCTTCTCTGGGCCCAATATGGTCAGAGGAGAGCACTTGTACGTAGTCACCGTCATGATCTAAGCGCTTCTGGGCGTCACTCTGTTGACCCATGGGTATAAAATCTCTTTGCCTGCTGCTCCTTGTCATAGTCCGTGCTTCCAAACCTGTTTGTTCAGAGAGAGGACCTGGTCATCTGCTTCGTATACCTCACGGTCTGCAATCTCCGGCTATTCAGATGTTTGGGCTTACAGTCCTATAAGCCCTAGCCAACGGGGGCGGATCATGGGAGTAGTTGTACTCCCGTTGTACCTGGTCTCTGTTCTGTATTTATAGAAAAGGCTAATAGTCTGAAAAGTCTGCTTAAAGACCGATTTGCACACCTAATAGATTTTTCTCAAGGTGCTTGTCTTAGGATGCAAGATTCTTCATGAAGTGGAACACGGTTGGGCAAGCTATTGCATATGTCTTGGATGATTTTGAAAAGCAAGTGTATAAAGGCTGGGCAGTCGATATTAAGTTTGTTCAGAAAGTTTCCATAACCTTGCAACATAGAGATGTCAGCATTATGTAGACAAGGCCTAGTAAGATCGTCGTTTTGTCCTTCTCCTGGTCTTGTCACGCCTAGAAACACTTGTGTACAGGCGTGTTATAAATAACAAAACAGATCATATAATATATACGAGAAAATAACAGGTTGAGCTATACTAGTATGCATAATTACATTGCTACCTCCTTAAGTGAACAAGTATTCAGCATATTCTAGCAAAAAGAACAGTTAATAGCGATTAATGATATGATATGGCATTTATAACACGCCGTGTTTCAAGGCGCGACGTGGCAAGGGAGGGGGAACAGAGGGAAGACAGAGACAGCAATCCTACTAGGCCAGGTGTCATTCAGACGGTGCAAGTGCATGGGAAGGGGGAAGAGGAAAAGTGCAGAGTGGGAGTGGAGGTGGGGACAGTGCAGTACAGGGGTTAATAGAATACATAAACAATAGGAGAAGTAGGCCAGCTGGTGGCAAGGGTAAGTGCAGACATCGGGTGTCAAGTGCTGGAGGGGAACTGTAGGGGTACATAAAAACAGTCCCCAAGTGCAGGGGTTGCCATGGAGGCAGTGCAGGTGTTGAACTAGCGGGGGAGGGGGGCCTGGGCCTGAAATCAGAGGGTGGCCAGATAACAGCACAGATTCAGCCAGGAATTAAGCAGGGGAGAGGAGGAGAGAAAGCAGAAGCAAAGAGGAAGGTTTTGAGGTGCTTCCGGAAACGGAGGTGGTTCTCCTCAAGTTTCTGGGATGCAGGGAGGCTGTTCCAGAGGGAGGCCCCAGCCGAAGAAAGAGATCTACCACCAACTCGTTGCTTGGAGAAGCGACTGACCCTGATGGAGTTGGAGGCGGATGAGCGAAGAGCTCGAGAAGGAAGATATTTAGGAAGAGAGAGTTGAAGGTATTGAGGCCCCAGGCCCTGGAAGGCCTTGTGGACAATGCAGAGGGTTTTGAACTTAATCCTTGCAGCCACTTGGAGCCAATGGAGAGATTTCAGAGCTGGAGGGATACAATCCCAGCGCTTCAGGCCGAGGACAATTCTCGCAGTCCTGTTCTGGATGAGTTGTAAAGGGCAGAGAGTAGGAGCAGGCAGGTTTAGAAAGAGGCTGTTGCAGTAGTCCAGCCTAGAGAGAACTAGAGCTCTGGAGACAGTGAGCTTCTGGGGGAAGGAGAGGAAAGGAAGAATACCTCTGAGGAGGTGCAGCTGGTAGTGTGACGTCTTAGAGACGGCAGAGATGTGAGGAGAGAAGGAGAGTGTGGAGTCGAAGATGACCCCGAGGTCAGGAGGAGGGCCAATAGAGGCCAGCCAGAGGGTGACAGGAAACGAGGGAAGGGAAGTGCCGATGAGGAGAATCTCAGTCTTACTGGCATTAAGGCAAAGACCATTGGTGGCACACCACTCCAGGATAGCAGACAGACAGTCAGAGATGAGAGACAGAGAAGAGGTGGCTGAAGGTAGCCTGAAAATGAGCTGAGTGTCATCCGCATAGCACTAAAAGTTGGGGCAGAGAGCGACAATGCGGTGGGCAAGAAGTGCCAGGTATTCGTTGAACAGCCAGGGAGAGAGGTTAGACCCCTGGGGGACACCACAGGTAGGGATAGAGATAGAGGAGAGGAAGGACCGAAGTTGGACCTGGGAGGGGCGATCAGAGAGGAAAGAAGTCAGCCCTGCCAGGGCCTGACCGGTGATACCCAGGTTTTCACAGAGATGGTTGAGCAGGATGGCATGGTTGACCGTGTCAAAGGCAGAAGAGAGATCAAATAAGATGAGGACACAGGGGGTGTTGGAATCAAGGTTTGAGAGCAGGTCTTCACGGATGTTCAGGAGAGCAGCTCTGAAGCCAGACTGGTGGTCATGAAGACAGCCAACAGATTCAGTGTGAATATTAAGCTGGGAGATGGCCAGATTTTCCAGGAGTTTGCCCAGGAAGGGAGTGATGGAGATTGGGCGATAGTTAGCTGGGTAGGACTGGTCGGCAGAGGGTTTATTAAGAAGAGGGTGCACAAGGGAGTGCTTCAGGGGGATGGAAAGACTCCAGCGGCGAAGGAGTGGTTGAAGAAGTCGGCCAGAGCAGGAGCCAGGGAGTCAATACGGTCCTTGGTGGTTTCGGAGGAACAGGGACGAACCTGTTTTGATGAGACTTTAATAGATCGGACTTGTCTAGAAACTTCATCTGGGGAGAACAGGGGAAAGGCAGAGATGGAGGGAGGAGAGGTGGCCGAAGAAGTGTCAGAGGAAGAGCAGGGTGTAAAGGGGGGAGGGGAAGAGGAAGAGAGAGAGAGGACAGGATGTCCTGTGTTTTAGAGATGAAATGAGAAGCCAGAGCCGTGTAGAGGGCCTGGGAAGGGATAGGAGAGGTAGAGACTGCAGCAGGATTGGCCAGTTCCTTGCAGATTTTAAAGAGTTCGACCGAGTTGTTAGATGCCGCAGAGACGCAGGCTTGGATGTGAGCTCTCTTCTTGGTGCAGTCAGAGAGCCGGTATTGCCTTTGGAGCAGGTGGCAGGCCAGATTGTCAGGGGGTGTACCAGAAGCACCCCATTTCCGCTCAGCCACCCTGCACTTGCGTTTGAGGGTGACGAGGTCTGAGTCATACCAGGAATTGCACTTGGCTTTGTGCTTCAAGCGGATCCATGACAGGGCCAAGAACATCGAGAGTATCAGAATAGCAGAGTGGAGCAAGCAAAGGGCTGTGTCAGGGTGTGAGTCAGCCAAAGGGGGAGGGGGTGTGAGAAAGTGGCGGCGATAGCCTCAACTGACACATGCCTCATGGGTTGGATAACCAAGAAGGTGGGTGGCAGTGCTGGAATTGACTTAGCCTGCGGGGAAGAGAGGGTGAGCTGGGAGGAAAGGAGAAAGTGATCACTCCAGGAAAGAGGAGTGGTGAGAGGAAGAGAAAGGGGAAGGTCAGACGAGATCAGAACATCCAGAGTGTGCCCTTCCGAGTGAGTCAGGCCAGAGGGGAGAATAGAGAGTGAGAGAGAGTCGCAGAGGTCGCGAAAGAGTCCAGAGGAAGGACAGGAAGCATCCAGGTGGATGTTAAAGTCTCCAAGATGGAGGGGTTGATTGGTCGAGACCAGGAGTGAAGAGGAAAGGTCGCCCATTCAGAGAGGAAGGAGGAGATCTGACCAGGTGGTTGATAGATAGTAGACACAGTAAGGGAATGGCTAGGAGAGAGAGAGAGCCTGCAGACGAGGCATTCGAAAGAGGAGTAGGCCTGCGTAGGAATGACAGAGGCAAGAATCCACTCTGGGAAGATCAGGGCTACACCCCCTCCAGGGCAGTTGGACCTGGGCGCAGAGAGAATCTTGTAGCCGTCAGGGAGGAGAGTGTCGAAGCTCATGACAGAGCTGGCCGTGAACCATGTCTCTGTGAGACCGAGGACATCGAGGTCAAGGTCCTCCAGGAGGTGGCAGATGTCAGAGGAGTGTTTGACTGCTGAGTGAGAGTTAAGAGTGGCAATGTGGAGACGGTTGTCGTCCTTGAAAGACTTCCGGGGAGGGGTGCAGATCAGAGGTACGCCTGCGGAGCTGTAGAAGAGGGAGGAGGAGAGGGCAAGGTAGCCAAGGAGGAGACAGCAGGGGAAGGCAAGGAAGCAAAGGAGGGAAGAGAGGGGACAGCAGGAGAAGGAAGGAAATTGATGAGGTGTGGGAAGCGTCTATCAAAGCGGAGAAGATTGGCCTGAGGGGCCTTGGACCAAGACGGTACCATTCAAGTAAACATTAATGATGACCTTAGAGGAGTGGAAGGAGGCCAGGAGGGCCTCCCACCGGTTGCCACCATGTTTGGGAGAAGAAGAGAAAGGAGAAAGCACAGAGACCATATGAAGAGTCCATAGGTCTGGTGAGGGAACGACAAAGAGGATGTCGGTGAAGGTTTGTCTAGAGGCAGCACTGGTATAGATGTCAGGTAAAGGGAGGCCCGGGTTGGAGACCAGTATGTCCTTTTAAACTTCTTCCTACCTGATTTAGTGAGGAGAGCAGGATAGTCAATAGAGAAGCAGTTGGAAAAGCTAGGGGAGACAGAGAGCACCATTGAGTAGGTAGGGAGAGGAGAGAAGAGAAGAGGGGGTGTGGTAGGGGAGAACACTAGGGAAGGGCACAGAGCGGGGTAGAAGCAGGCGAGAAGAGTGAGACACAAGACAGGTTGACAATTGGGCAGGACGACAGACACTCAGACAATTACTGGAGGAGTGCTTAGCTAAGGAGTCGATCACAGAATGGCAATAATGATCACACATCTTTAAAATTAATAGAAAGGGGACAAACTAAAAAGTTTGCTATGATTCCTTACGTTTGTAGGCACACCCAGATCTTGACAAAGAATTACTTTTCAAGTGCAGTGCAAATTGAAACAGGAAAATGTAGCCGAGCAAACTACATGTGTTGCTCTGTAATATCCGGACGTTGTAAGTCCAACATGCTGTGAGAAGTCAGGAATGAAACTCTGACACATGTTAGATATGGTTTTGTCTAAAGACTTTTATTAGAACGCAAAAAGGGTTGGTGGGCTAAAGGCTTTTCCATCCCTGCATTAGCAGCGTTTACTTTACCTACCCAAACTCAAAACTAATGACTGTTGGTGTTAGAATGTCCAAAACAAAACCGTCCTGTGCCCAAAGTTCTATACTGACCCTCGCACTCTAAACAAATGCATTCTAAGGTGAAAGGTATAATGTCTTTGGTCTTGAGTGTTTTGTAAATGTTCAAAAGGAAGAATGTATAACTCTAACAAAAAGTCTATCAAGGATAAGTATCCTTGCTACAGAGGGTTCTTCCCTCCCCCTGGATTCTTTGTCACATTCTCTGTTCACAAACAATAGCTCTGGATGTTTCTTTGGATCATTAACGCAACTGTTTTCCCCGTACAAGTTCTTAAGTATTTTGTCTTTGAAGCAGGGTTCTCTTCCCCCTTTATAATTCTCTCACCCTTGTGGGTAACAACTACAGCATACAAAAAAGGTGTTTCTATTTTTCAATCAAAACAGAAGGTCTCTGACGGTCAACGGTCTAGGTCCTAGAGGATGGTTTCCTTTCCTTTCCAGGCCTTCTCTCCTCTTTTGGTTTGTATAATATGCCTTTGAATAGTCCTGGTCTATGCTTCTCAGGATCTCCTTTTACTACTCTTCACCCACCATCACAGATAAATAACAAATTGTTTGGTCATGCATGCAGCCCATATATCTTAATAACAGTTCTTGACATTCGCTTGGGTCACCAACAAAAGTCATCTTTACACTGATTGTCTCTTTTATGCAGCCGAAATACCTGGTATACTCCCCTTCCAGTTTTTTTTTTCTAAGGGCCTCATCACGTGTTGGGCGGTAACATTAAATGCGGCGGTAATGGTGGTTTGGTTTATTCCATTGGTTCACCTTGGGAATCCCTCCAGGATCCCCTTATAGAGAGGGTGGGTCACAGACCGGGGTGCTGGGAGGAAAATCTTGCTAGGGCAGGGATATTAGGGAGAAAGGTTTGGGGCATATGTCAAGAATGTTCAAGTTTCTGTAGCATTGCTATTGTTCATTTAAAAAAATTAAAAAAAGCTTCCTGTTGGGGCCTGAAAAAATTATTTTTTTAACATTGCGATTCTTGTTCGACTCCAGCGTCTAAGCGCGGGACCAGCTATCGAACATGTGCTGCTCAGCATAGTGTTATCTCCAAAACTAGCGCGTTGCCTCGGAGCTGTCCTTTATGAGTCTGGGGTGGGAGGCCTACCAGGATGGAAGCCAGAGCCATTCCCATCCCAGAGGGGGGAAGGTGGCAGTTGGGAGGGGCCTTGTTCCTATCTGCTCCCCAAGTGCCTGTCTGTTTCTTGGCAGTATCAGTTTCCATTGCGCCATACCTCTTGACAAACATTCTAGTCCGTTCCGTTCTCTTGCTTCTAGACACATTAGAGGCAGCAGAAGTCTGAAGGACTGAAGGACTCCAGGCATCCAGTGGCCATGGCAAACAAGAAGAGAGAGAACTGGGGAATGAAGCAACACAGAGCTAGCTGAGCCCACAGGCCAGCAGCACATGGCTTATTAAAACCGAACATGCGGTACGCTAACAGCCGCGCTGTCCCTGACACAATTTGTACAATGCACACTTGGCGCTGAGTGGCTTTCACAGCAAATCAAGGACTATTATTTACCATCTTTTGATCTCATCCCAATGCGGCCTCCTAACATGAACTGGGACACTATGGAATGTGGGCCACGATTGATACAGTAAGGAGGCCCGCGGGAAAGAAAGGGACAGGTGCTTAGCCTCCTATATTTAACCTTTTTTTGTACCGCTCCAGAATTCAGGGCCAGAAGTCCAATGGGCGGAGGGGGGGAGGATAAGAAGAGGGACAGGAAGGAGGAAGCTGTATGTTTCTCTGCTGAGGTCCGAGGAGGAGAAGGTGGCAGACCATGAGATCAGCATCGGGAAAGATGGTGGAATGGAGTGTGGACTGTTTTGAAAGAAAAGGTGAGGTATTGGTTGGTGAGAGTAAATGGTACTTGTCATGGTTTGTGCTCAAAACCCCCTGGATCTGATGGGCCCACCCCAGTCACTGACTTCCATAAGGGCTTATTCAAGCCCCAAAAGAGGGTCCCAGAACCTTCAGAACCTCCAGGACTCAGTCCTGGCACCGTTGGCGCCAGGCTCATAAGATGGGTTAAACTGGATGGAACTACTTACTCAGTCTAGTGAGGCTGAGCCTTTCTGCTTACCCAGGGTGTGGCTGAGGGACTACTTTACCTGAAAGGCAGGGTGTGTTAAAGGGACTACTTTACCTGGAACTACTTGCAAGGCTATTTAAGCCACGCCCTGCAGGCAGAACACGCGTAACGCTCACCGTGTCTGTCCTGTTTTCGAACTGCTCCAGCCACGCCCATCCAGAAATCCATCCATCGGTACCTGAAAGAAGAAAGAAGAAAGAGAACCGTCAGTACAGCAGCAGAGGCCTTACCTGCAGCATTCCATCCATCGGTTGCTCCTTCAGCCGTTCCCCGGACCTCTGCACCTGCTGAAGGGAAGATATCCACTCAGGCATCTAATACTCACCCGAGGTCACCATTCTTCCGGAACACCCCGGAGCAGTTCTACCATTCTTCATTCCAGAGCCACGCCGCTTCTGCAAAGAAGGAAAAGAAACAGCAGGTTACTTGCGCACGGAAGGGAAAACAGTTATTCAGACATTCAGCTCCACACTCTTGCACTACTACTCACCTGAAGGAAATCTGCTCAGCATGTTAGGAAGAGTTGATCCTCCATTTAAAAATCCGCTGGAGAACGCGCCTGAAAGAAAAGACAAAACACAGATCAGAAAAGGACTTGGGGAATAAAGACTTCAAGCACCTATACCAAGCAACCATTGGCATAGAGACTTACCCGTTTGACCCAGCTCTCCAAGATTCGGCAACCGTTCAACAGATCAGTGAAGTAACTAGATCCAGGGAAAGACTGTGTTAATTGCGCCCCTGCTAGAGATTGCAGGACGGAGAGACGACCTTACAGAACTCTAAGGTGAGATCAAAGAGGAGTAAGGCGTCAGGTGATTGAGGAGGTGGGTCCAATCCAGCCCCACTCAGTAGCTAATATCTTATTCCGATCTTGCAGACAAACGCCTTGTGGGGGAATAACAAGGGAGAAGTCGCAGCAAGCATCATCATCTGGGCAGTACCACGCCAGTGAAGACATTCGTGCAGCCACGTGCTACTCCCCCGTGGAGACCAGGGGAGCGTGACAGTACTTTGTGGTTAAGGTGTGTGTCGGCTAAGTGTGTGAGAGTGTCGGGGTGTAGAGAGTGAGAGGCAAGTGTTTGAAAGAGTGAAAAGAATAAAAAGAGGGTGATTGAGTAGTAATGTGGGGGAGGGAGCAGTGTGGAGGATGGAGCAGTGGTGTGGAGAAGGGGTAGTAGTGCAGAGAGAGTGGGAGTAGAAGTGGTTAGGAGAGGGAGAGTCATAGGAAGGAGTAAAATTGGAGGGTGAAGGTAGGAGTTAAAAGAGCAAGAGTCATCAGAGGGTCAGACAGAGGAAGTATTGGGAGAGGAGAAGGGGAGGAGTTGTAAGGAGAGTAGTGAGATGAGTTAGCGACAGGGAAAGGGACACCTTGGGGCATGAGAGGAAGAAGCTAGAGTGGGTCTTCAGTGTCTAAGCTACAACCCTACAATCCTTTCAAAACTAACCTCATTGCTGGTGTAGGACCAGATTAGAAAGTCCCAGTGGGAGCTTTGTTAGATAAGGCAATTGCCTTTAGGTCCTCATTGATAGTAAGTTAGAATATACATAGTAGGGGTCAATAAGGTCCATATATTAACCTGGGACATAAGGACCCTTGGTTTAAAGAGGAAAAGACCACTAGGTGAGGGGTTGAGGTATGGCCCTAGCGCCCTGCATAATAATTCAATGTAAACCCTTGAACTTTCTGTGGGAGTTGACATGTTGTTTTTGCCATCTGTGACAAAGCACACTCCTATGTGCCTATGTCTGTAACATTTCCTTATGTGCATTTATTCGGATCTGTCAACTTTGGGAGAAAGTGGCTTCCAAACATGTGGAACTGGATAAAACGTATTGAGATCTAAGTGATCTTTATCAGAATTTTGGAGGGTGACAGGATTTTCTGTTAAAGCATCGAGGTGTTTGCCACCTGTTATTCCTGACCTAGCTTCTAATACAACCAGGATCCACAATTGCTGGGAGCCATTTAACTCCAGGATAGGGACTAGAAGGGCCTGGAAGTCCTGGTTAGCTTGGCACCAACAGCTACATTTGGCTTCCCAAGTCAACTGGTGCCACACAAATATACCTATCTGAATATTAACTCTGTGTCTATGTACAGTACATATTACCATTCATGTTTACATGTGTTCTAGAAGTTCACTAATGGACCTACTTATGCAAATTCCCAAAGTTCTAGTTACATTTCATTTGGAAGTTGGATATGTCAGGGGTCGGAAATGAGAGACAGACACAAAGTTTTAATGTTTTCAACATTAGAAATTTTATTAAAACCAAAAGGGTTTGGATAAAGGTCTTTCTATCCCTATCCAAATGAGTTTCCCTGCCTATGAAATCAAAACTAGGGAACAGTCTGTGTCTCATCATCCAACTTAAGCAAACTTGACCTTGTGTCCAAAACATATCTGATCCTTGCACTAAAAATGTACAACAAAATGTGCAAGGTAAATGTCTCTGCTTTAAACTTAGAAAAATAAGTGCAAAACCTAAGTATATGAATCCAACAGAACACTCCTTTTATCTAATGGATGGTTCCCTTCCCCGGATCTGTTTCAGGTACAATAAAGACAGTGTTCAGTTCAGACAATGGTTCCTTAGGAGTGGTAGAAAAGTCTTTTTCATATAACAATTCCACAAGATGAAAATGTTTCTTCCAAACAAATGATGTTTCAAGAATGGAAAACTATCTCTTAGCAATTGAGGAAATTATGTTTTTAGCACTTTCCTAGAGAAAATTAATACATTGTCCTCCCCAAACAATGACTCCCCAAGCATAGTGCAAATGTCTCTTTTACACAAAGAATGACAAAGAGTATCTTCTCAAAGCAATTTATGATTTTTGTAAGGATGGTGAAAAAGCGTCTCTCCCACTCAGCAATTTACTGATGATGATTTCCTGGTATACTCGCCTGCCAGGAATTTGTTTTACAATGTCTTTTCTTCTTTCACATACTTTGACTGGATTACCTGGGGTACTACCCTGCCAGGTATCCCCTCTCTTGGCTTGATAGATCCCTGGTGTAGTCTCATGTCAGGTACCTATCCCCCAAAGACTGACTGCCTGATGCAACACTTTCACCAGGTCTTCTTATACTGCTTTTCCTTCTGGGCTTGATAGATCCCTGGTGTACTCTCCTGCCATCTCCCCTAAAAGGTCATCTGGGTTCAGAGGATCCCCTGGTGTACTTTCCTGCCAGGTATCTATCCTTCCCCAAAAGCTCACTGTCTGATGCACTTCACCAAGTCTTTTTACAAACTTTCAATACCCTTTCTCTTTTGAGTGTAACACAGTTCTTACTCCATCACTGTTTTAAACTTCACTGGCTTCAGTTATTACTTGTTCCATCTTCCCCCACATTGGCATCCTCTATATGGAGGCTTGTCCAAGTTCTGCTTTCTAATTTTATTAGTGCTGTTCATTGGCTTGTGGCAATGCTTTTTCGAATGTTCCCCATATTGACCTTTCATATATGAAGAATTGTACAGATCTTGCCTTTCAATTACTCCACTAGTAATGTTAATTTGCTTTTCACAATACTTACTCCAACTTTCCCCATATTGCCATCCCTTATATGCAGACTTGTGCAAAAGGAGTCTTTCAGTGTTACTTGACGGGTATTCAAAACATCTTGGTGATGGTTGGTACGCCTGTCGTTAAGCCTCAGGCCTTCCAACACTCCAGGGCAGAGTCATCAGTGTTTCATGCCGTTCCCAACCCTTGGCGTACTGCTGCCATAATGTTCGAGCAGTGGGAAAGCCTTCCCGGCTCTGCAGACACTTCTCCGGTCTTCCTGCCGCCGTCACTCTCACTCGCCGATGGGATGAATACTCTGCAGCGTGACCGCGCTTCCGACCGCCTTCTCCTCGCTGCCGGCTCCTCGGTGGTCCCCTTTCTGCCTCTGTTATGCCACTGCCGGTCTCGCTCCACTCCGGTAGTAAGCACTTGCCTCCTTCAGCGAAGCTTACTCGGGGGTTCTCTGGTTCTTCTTCCCGCTGCGCCCGCTCTGCATCTCTCTCCTTCTGCGGTTCCCTTCTGCTTCAAAGGCACACCATTTTTACATGTTCCACACAGCTGACTGGTATCCCAACAACTAGTCTGCACATTCAGCTTGGTGTGCTTTCCGCTCTACATTAACTCCTTCCTCCTCTTCCTCATTCCAGTTCTATAGGTTTTCCGGGACTTGGAGACCATTGGAGAGTGACACTTTGTAAAGCTACAATGCTTTGGATTTGTATTCAAGTCAAGATGGTTAGACATAGACGATGTTATGTGACTATCATGTGTACAGGAAGGTTGAATGTTATCCCGTTTAAGGTGTCTGGCAAAAAGAGGTCTTTGAGTTTTAATATTAAACGGATTGATATGCTGACAATATTCCACCAAGAAAAGTGGGATTATAGGATCTTCTTCACATGGAAGAGGAGCATACCACTTCTCTCCTGATGGGGTCACCAATTCTTCCTGACAGCCATCTCCTCCCATGTGATCCTCCCTCATAATACCACGCCCAGGGTCAGGATCAGGCAGTGGCTGCCGTTCCCTGGCCACATGGGATGAGGTTTTAGGCTGGGGATCAGTGATGACTCCACAGGATTCATCACAGATAGCCCCTGGGTGACTGAGTAACTCCTGGTCAGAGAAAAATCCTGATGCCCAGGGGCTGCTTCCATATCCTGCTCTATGAATTCCAATTTCGACAGCTGTACCACTATAACTTAAAAGCATTGTGCTAGGCTGTCCACACATTTCCTAACGTCTTCCCACTAGGTCCCTCTACTACTCTGTTTACTCAGTGGGGTTGATGTCTTGAGTTTTGAGATTCATTACCAAACCGGGTCCCGTTTGTGTTTTTTGGGACTGTGTTAACAATGCCCCCCTTTATTTTTCAGTACCTCATATTTAATCCAATCCTGTCAGAGCATCTTCATGTTGCTAGTTAGTGAGAAACTGAAGCCTGAATGCTCATCCAGGCAACCAAATCATAAACCCATGTCCTTTCCAGAAGTTTGAGTAGCCATCATGTACACGCATGCTAGCTGTGCAATTGTGGACTACGATACAGAATAGAAATACCAATTATAACCTTGTTTTCCCTCCTGTATGTACCACGGCCAATATAAACATGTCAACATTTTTATCACCACCTTTCTTGTTTCATAATGACGGACATTACTTTTAATGGACTCCTTACTCCCACGGATTCCTCATCTTTGAGATCTATCTCCATGGCGTAGCTGCTCTTTGGAAACGTTTCCGTCACCAGGAGGCACAGCATGGCTGCACGTCTGCTCCGCCCAACACCACTATGCACCCCGCGCCCGACGTGACACGAGACCCAATATGAACAGGCGTTCCGCCACGTGACCTTAGTTCCTTTTTTTCACGCTATGAGGGAGGCATGGTATCACAAGTAGACACTGTCACAAGAGCTGCAAGTTTCAAAACCTTTATTGATGGTTTAAAAGGGGCTGGAAAACTCCTATGTTGCCCTATAACCAAGATGGGAGTATTCTTGACCATCAAACAAAAAGAAAATACAATACTAGTCAGTCCTTAGTCAAAATTAAATCGACTATACTAATAATCCTAATGCCTGCCCTCCTTCTAATACAATACATGTGTAAAGGGAATGTATAAGGCAAAAAGGAAAATCAGTGTTCAAAAGAAATGTCAGTATGGCTGAGGGAACTCCCTTCCCCACGTTTTGTAGCACGGGGTAAGGCAGGACACTTGGACCTTGCGACACACTCTGGGTTCGGACACAAAGATGCAGTTCGTTTCGTGGGCCCACTTGGCCTTCCACGAAAAGTCACCAGTTTATACGCTGGACCGCTCGGCTTTCTCTCACTCCAGCCCAGGTCACCTTTTAAGTTATGATACAGTTAACAAAAGTTAATTTCCATCTGGTTACTACAATTCAATACAGGTTTCCCTCCACAGGCTCAAACCTTTCAATCACAATTTGTGGCGGTTCCCTCCCGCAAGCTTCAATCACACCTTCATAGGCTTCCTACGTCGGGCTCAAGCCACCTTTCACTTTCCTTCCGCTGACGAAGATGTTTGAAACTGCAAGGCTTTTGCTCTTAACACAGCATGACCACTTTGACCTTCTTTCCTCAAGCGTCACTCTTTGTCTCCTGCACCAAGGCCTCTTGGTAAATGTATTTTCGAGCACAGTACTTATTTCAGTTTAAAGTCATCTCTCATATCCAGGTTTCCCTCTGCCGGGATCAAACCTAACAGTTAAAATCTTGCATCTCAGTTTCTTTCTCTTCCCGCCACTTCTACGGCATCAGACATTTCAAAGAGACTTTCGATTGGGCAATCTCATTTTGCTGGACCACTCCCTTACTTTGTATCTTTAATTTACAGTTCTTTACAATGCTTTACTTTCTCTCGTGTCTTTTCGGCACACGCGCAACCTTCATACATCGCATACAGTTGCCACCAAGTTTCTTTTAACACAGGCCGGACTTTCATTGCTTTCATCAATTTACCAGCTGTGTTAATTAATTTTAGTGTTTCGCGGATTTGATCCTGAAATCAAGGCTGATACCACTACTGCTGCTGCACCTCCCAAACTCTGCCGTTCACACGGGAGGATGGTTGGTATCCTTGAGACACAAAAGAGGCTTTTCTCTTCTGTCTAGCTGGACCTTGCAGAACCTTCAAGACCTTCGGAGGTAATAATCTCTTGCCGGGGTGTCGAAGGTTTCTCCGTAACTCGGTTCCATCCCTCGGCCTGTCGCTCTGCTCCGCCTGGCTTGCCGTCAACCTGGAAGACCTGCTCCTTCTCATGCACCGCCTTGCTCAGAGTGTGTCAGTGTTCCACCTTTTAACCATGTGGCGAGAGGCAATAGGTACCTGGTGGATGTAATTAAGACCAAGCACCTGACCCTGCCTGATCTTATTAGTGGCACATGTCCAATGTATTGCATGGGTGGTACTCCTTTCAGCCTCAGATGTTCTCTTCCTCGGCTCAATGTTTGTGTAGGAAAGGGGGTGGGGCAATCTGGGAAGTTGCAATATCCTATAAAATAGGATGGGACAGGAGTATTTGGAAAGTGTGGATATCATGTCTCTACATCAGGCGTCCTCCCTCACTCCCTGAGGATACTGTACCCAGGTGATCCTCCCGCACTTGTCCACCCCCAGAGTCTGGATATAAAGGCAATGGCTGTGCCCTGGCCCTCTGAGTAAGGGATTCCCGGGGTTTAGGCAGTGAAACACCCACTGGTTTTTCACAACACACGTTACTTGTTATTAAGAACACAGTTCTTTCAAATTCTATCGAATTTCTTTAAAATCCTTGATTCTCGTGTTCTTTACTCAACATCATGCCAAATCCAAGTCCTCAGCATTCAAGCCCGGTGCTGACTGCAGGCGCCAAATGTCAATTTTGGATCTGCACCGCATCGGTCTTCACAACACAAAAGACTGCGCAGCGTGCCAATCAATCCACCCAAATGCGCTAAGAGAATGTGAGGCAAAGCTATTCACCAATTCTTCATAAGGAGAGGGGCTACAAACTGACACAGAGGAACAGTCTAATTTCCAAAAGGACAAAAAAAGACACGCCTCAAGAGGTCAAGATCTGCATGCAGCTTTTCAAAACAGCACTCTTTTTCTTGTCTAAGAGTAGTCGTCACCGCTTCAGGGAAGCCCCGGAGGTGGATGCCCAACACGTACCCTTCCCAACTCAATCCTCTACCCCAGAAGAATGAGAGGCCTGCGATGCCAGTGGTCTTGACTCTGCCTCCTACTCCTTCGGCTTCAGCCAACCTGGAGGATCCCACCATGCTCCGACAAGCCGGCTGGGACGTGTTAGCAGACGAGACACGTTTCTGTCCAAAAGGTCACAGCATTCCATCTTAAGACATAAGCCCTCTGACCTTGACCCCCTCCTCTCATGGTGCAAGCGAATTTGCCCCACTCCCCAGAAGAGCACACATATCCCATTTGGAGGACACTTATGATGAAGTGGGGGACCATGTTCCCTTCAGACATCCTTTCCGTCCTTGTCCCCGGACAGGGAGAGCAAGAGGCCAGATGTATGGTCAAAGGAAGATTTTCAGGTCTACAAATCTGGGCTCCGGTGTGTAAACTCCTCCTGTGCTCTGGCTAAATTCCCCATCGGATAGTTGGTCATGGCGGAGGTGTCGGAACAGGTACCTGAAGGAGAGATGCATGACTGTTTCGAGGATCTGATCAGGGACGGCAAGGGGTCCTCTCGACAGATCCTGCAGTCTTGTCTGTATATGGTGGACTGTATGGCGAGAACGATGGATACCACGGTGGTTCTACACAGGTTCTCTTGGCTCAAAACGTCTGGCTTTGCCTCAGAAGTTCAGGAGAAACTTCTGGACATGCCGTTCGACGGGATGAACTCGTTTGGCGCCAAGGGCGATGAGTCCTTACAGAAATTGAAGGCTTACAAAGATACCGCTAAGTAATTGGGATGGCAATCCAGTGACAGCAGTTGGCAATACCCACTTGCAGGGTTTTTTGCCCCTTTGCTTCCTGTGTACAGAGAGGTAGAGGTCAGGGCCCCCCAAGAGAAACATGGGCAGCGTTGTCCCAACTGAGGTAGGGGCGCACCCAGGGGAGGTGCTTCCACTGCCACTGTGCCCTCTGCAGCCCCTGGCATGAAGCCTCTCTGAAGTGGACTTCCACCATCAGTCCCCCTGGTGAGGCAGATATCACAGTTTGGAGAGGAATGGAAAGATACCACTTCTGATCCACCAGGGATCCTTCCTCCCATTTGCTCTTCACTGACGAAGACCACCCCCAAGCCACTAATCCTTGTCTCCAGAACCTTTACTGCTAGAGGAGGTCCGTCAACTTCTGGCAGATGGGGCCATAAAACTGGTACCCTGCTCTGCACAAGTCTGGGTTTGCTACAGACCTATTTTCTGGTGCCAAAGAAGGATGGAGGTCTGAGACCCCTCCTGGATCTGCAGCTTCGGAACTTATACCTACACAAAGACAAATTGAAGATGCTCACTCTAGCCTAGACACTCTAGGCCCTGAATGACTGGCTATGGGATAGGGTCTACATTTCAGCCAATATCAGAATGTATTGACAGTTTTTAAAAATCCTTTAGTAATTCAACTAAAGTCATACACAAGAGACAGTATGCATATGAAAATAAACTCACATAAGTAAAATGGAATGACACTTTTTTCTTGCTACGCTTGACACTTTTTCTAGCGGCGCTTGATGCTGTAGCACTCTACACATCAATTGAACACACAACTGCATTAGAAGCAATTGAATAAGTCTGTAATAAAAAAACGGCATCTTATCACCTAGAAAAAGAGATGATGAAAGATGTATTGGAATTAATCCTACAGAATACCTTTTTTACATTTGACAAAGAAACATTCAACAACTAAAAGGGGTATCAATAGAGTCTAAATGCTTCCCGTCTGTTGCTAACTTGTTTATAGGATTTCTAAAAGAAACATATATTGACAAATTTGATCAAAAACATATGGACAAATGGTTCAGATACATCGACAATATTATATATGGGCTTAAACATTGTAGATAGGACAGGGGGTGACAAACTTCAAACAGTCTCTGATATGTATTAATCAATATGTATTGGAGATAAGATCATGCACCTAAATGGGTGCAATATTGATAAAGAAATGTAAAACAATATCTGGCACTACAAGGATTGTCACCTCAGCAAAAGAATAAGATTTGCGAGTTAATGTAAAACAATAGTGTACCCCCGCTTCTTATAGGACAAAATGAAACTGAGATGTGTTTTTGGAGGGCTAGAAGAAGGCTGAAGGGGCCACATAGTGGTTAAACATCATACTCCACAAATGGCAGTATGGAAATGGGAGAGAAAAGGAAGGGTTGGCTGCAAATGTATACGACAGGTAGAATGTATTATCATCATGAAATCACTTGTTCAATTCGAGGGACGACTGTGAAAGTACATGACAGGAAGTATGTATGTATGATGCCTCCCAGACTAAGAAAACTTGCACTTTTTATTTGTTTTTCTTTTAGGTAGTGGCGTGCGGAAAGGGTGGCCATAAACTAGAGAGCGTTGAGGAAATGTGACAGATGATTTTAGTACAGTTGTGAATATTATCATTTTAACTTTTGATCACAATTCAATCCAGTTGTGTATTAAGAATGTGAATGGGGCGTGGCTTGGCCGGAGAGTCATGTAGCTGCTCTCTGTTTCAGCTCCGGACTGCAGCAGCGTTTTGGTGTTTTTTCCACCAGTTGCAGAGTCTGATGGTGCCGTGGGGTGGGGGACCCTCAACGGCACTTTGGAGGGAGAGCTGTCCCCCAACGTAGTGGACTTCGCATGGACAGCATGAAAATGGCACTGCTTGGGATGCACGGCCGCTAGACGGGCCGAGGTCAGTGTGGCTCATTTACGTGGAGCTGAGCTGAGTGAAGGGAGAGGTGGTGGGGGCTGCTGAGGCCTAGAGGGACTTCCTTGCCACCCTGGAGCAGATCGGGGCATCGCTGGTCTGATGCCATAAGAGCACCGGTGATGGCGTGGAAGCCACGCTGCCGAGGCCAGGATGACGGCGCTCGCGGTAGGTGGCACCGGCACCCGACCTGCAGTCTACTTCCTTCTTGGTCCCCGGGGTACGGCCTGCATGGAGCAGCTGGGACATCATTTTCATTTCTTGGAGCCTCCCCCGCCTTGATGAAGCTGGCAATGTTTGCTTGTGGAGTACCCGACAGGTGCTGCTATCACTGACATCTACGTTTGAAACGCGACATCCACTGCATTTACAGGCGCTTCTTGCTGGGTTTCGACCACCCCCCTCCACCACCCAATGCTGTTGCTTGGCTATAATTCCTGCAGTTCCTCCCCTGGGAGACCGAGGGTTGTAGGGGGTGGCACAGGCTTGGAGTGCATGGAAGGAGCTGGCTGAGAGCGGCCATTGGTACCCCCGTTTGAGAGCCTTGAATTGCTGCGGTGGGTGAGTTGACTCCAGGTCCTGCAGGGTGCACAGGGCAGCTGCATGCATAATATTGACAAGCTCACGTTACCTGGCTGGCTGTAGTGGGGCCCCCATTGACTTTTCAAATTAACATGAAGCAAGGATTCATGCAGTGGCGGCTCTAAAGATGCGAGTGTCTAATAAGCTACCAGTGCTGTCTCGCTTACTGGCTGTTTTATAACTCTTCAGCAGATTCCATGTGGACCCTACTGCGTGTGCCAGGGGTCTTCTCTGGCATTGCCCTATATAATCACTCAGTACCTATTGTATACTACTGGTTCCCACCTCTGATTTGGTGACATTCTGTTGACTTGGGCCTCTGGAGAGCCCTTCCTTGCTGGGGTGCTCCCGGTGGGGTATATAGGCGTCTTCCACATTATCTCGACACAGAGTCGACTGAATTAACTGTTTAATATTATTTGGGGACTGAGGGCTGGTCTCCCCCCCTTCCCGGCTCTAACATGTCCTCTAGCAAGTCCAAGAAGCCTAAGTCCTCTGCCATCAAAGAATTCCTGACCACTCCGGGCCAACATAAGCAGGCCCAGCCAGTCTCTTCAAGGGTCTCCCAGGATTTGGCGGATGAGAATGAAGCTACAGCACTGGCTATGAAAGCAGACATTACTTCCCTCCTTCAGACTCTAAAGAGTGAGATTCTGACAGAGCTCAGACAAAACATCTTGGAATGTAAGGCGCATTTCACTCGTGCCATATCTGATGTTGGCAAGTGCAGAGAATCGATGGGGGCAGGCTGAAGGATATTGAAAGCTCTGTTATGGAACTCTCTAATTATCAATTGGGCATGGAGCAGCGTCTGATCTCCCTCAAGGAGCAGCAAACTTTTATGTTGACGAGGATTGAAGATGGAGAGAACATATCAAGACAGAATAATATGCGGCTGCAGGGGACACCGCAATCTGTCCCGAATGCCCAGCTGGCATCATATATACAGAATCTCTTCCGAGAGATTTTGGGCTTCTCATATAACGTGGATATGATCCTTGATCGTACTCACCGAGTCTTCTCCCCATATCAGAAGAGCAAGGGATACATTCTGGACGTCCTCACCAGAGTTAATTCTTTCCACGTGAAGGAAGACATTATTAAGAAAGCTAAAGATTACCCTGAATATCCCTTTATGGGCACACAGATCTGCATTTTCCAGGATCTGGCCCAATTCACTTTTCAGAAGAGGTGAGGGATGCACCCTGTCACCACTTGCATGGTCATAACATCACATACAGATGGGGATTTCCCTTCAAACTCCTCTTTGTCTACCAAAATGCTCCATCAAGTCTCCTCCCTGGAAGATGCCACAACACCGCTTGGAATTACCTTTTCTTCGGAGGATGGCCCCGACCACGTGGGTGGTTCAACAAACCGCCCTCGATGGACATGCAATCCTACAGGCCCTGACAGACAAAGGCAAAGACAGCAGAAATCCCTTGAGTGAGGGAGGAGAGCCCATCTTAGGGGCCTGGCTGTTTTCTTTTTGTTGACGCATCTAGCTGTAGATGGGACCATCATTATTGTTTAATTTGACTGCGTTGGTGGATTTGGGGGGGCCTGGCAATGCTTGCTATTTTGACATCTGGTGAACGATGCCCTCCCATTTGTAACTGATCTGACCTTTCCTTGCTGCCGGGTCCTCGCCCACCCCCACTCCCAACCCCTTGCTCCAGGAGCTACTTCCCGAATTACATAGGTTGTACTTTTCATTTTGATCTTGATTACCCTAGTTTCTCTGGTCCCTTCTGGGGCCACACTAGCCATGTTGGCTTTTTCTGTGGGTTTGCCATGGTTTTTCTCTTTTTCAGTCTCACTTGTTCAACAGTTCATGTTCTGTTCTTTTGGAAGAGAAGGTGTATGCATGCAACAATCAGGTTAGGGATTGTTCACTGTGGGGTACTGCTTGCTGTTAGAGTGGGGTTTTTCAAGGAGGTTCTTTCCTGTGGTCTCCCCTCAGAAGGGATGGTTGGGGTTCTGGTTTTTGGTGGAGGATCTGCTTTGGGGCGCAGTATGGGGGAGCTATGCTGCTTGATATGTTACTTAGGGTTAATTGCCTCAAATGTTCGCTTGCTACACATGACACAGTCTATTAAGATCGTTTCCCTGAATACACAGGGGCTTAACTCTCCTTTTAAGAGGAAAGTGTTCCATCATTGTCTTGCTCACTGTGATTCCGACGTGGTTCTCTTGCAGGGAACCCATCTGAAGCAATCTGATGAATGGAGTTTGGCCTCCCGTAGGTTTCCCTACCAATTCTTTACTACTGGAGCCACTAAACTGAGGGGTGTAGCAATACTGTTTAACGCAAAATCACTGTTTGTTAAGAGACAGATACTCGCAGATAAGGAGGGGCAATATGTGTGGTTGTCAGGGACTTTGAGCGGATCCCCCTTTACCTTCTTTTCTATCTATGGCCCCAAAGATGATCAATGCTCCTTCTTTAGCCTCCTTTTTCAAACCTTAGCCCAGTTCGCGGATAGTGAATTGCTTCTTGGGGGAGATTTCAGTGCTGTAATGGATCAGGTGAGGGATCGCACCTGACCAGCCTCTTCTGCAGGCATCCGTTCAACGGCTTCTCTCTCCCAGGGGGTTTGGAAGATTTCTGGCACCCTTAACACCCATGCAAGATGGATTATACATTTTACTCCCACATGCACGGTTGTCACCCGAGGATTGACATGTGTTTCTCTCCCCTCTCCACATTAGACACTGTCCTTGAAGCTACAATTGGGAATAAAGTTCATTCAGATCATGCTTTGCTTACACCTACGATTTCTGTAGGAACGGATCAGCTGCCCAGGCCCTCCCTTTGGCGTATCAATGATGTTCTGTTGTGAGACCCTCTAATTGAGGAGAAGGTGAGGGACCATATTATTCAGTATTTTCAGCTTAATGACAGAGGGGAGTTCTCACTGGGTTCAGTATGGGAAGCATGCAAAACTGTGATATGAGGTGAATTCATCAGTTTATCTGCTGCACATTGCAAGTTATTACATACACAGATTTCCACTCTTGAGGCATGGGTTCAGGCTTTGGAACAGGAACATAAGTGGACGGGCTCAAAGAGGACCTACGGTCAGCTGAGGAATGCTAGATTGGAGCTGGAGACGCTACTTATAGGGCAGGCGACTAAGTCTCTTTTGCGCACTGAACAATAGCAATGAAATTGCACCTTCTCCAAACTAGGAATTATATTAGGTGTCTACTAGGAATTATATTAGGTGTCTTAGGGCTCCCGGGGTGAACACTATTCTGATGAGGGAACCAAGCTGAACATTCTTACTGACGATTATACCTCCCATTTTCAGGCTGAGACTCTAGATACAGAGCAACAGCAGCAATATTTACACCAGTTGTTTCGCCCCGTGCTTGCAAAGGAAGATAAGCAGCAGCTTGAGCGCCCTTTTGAGGAGGAGGACGTTTTACACACTATCCAGGCTCTTCCTTTGGGCAAATCGCTGGGTCCCAATGGGTTCTCCATAGCTTTTTGCAAGAAATGTGCAGCCCAGTTGGTGCCACCGCTCACAGGGCTGTTTAACAATTTTTTAGTGACCGGCTCTGTGACCTCTCCTATGGCGGGTTCTCACCTCACTTGGTTGCTAAAGCCTGGAAAGGACCAGCAAGACTGTTCGGCGTATCATCCTATAGCTGTTCTGAACTACTACACACATTTATTCTAAGGTTTTAGCTTGCCGCCTTCCCCCTTTGCTTCCTGAGCTTGTAGGAACGGACCAATCAGGTTTTATCCTTGACCGCCAAGCTCAGGATAACATTCGGAGGGTCATTAATGCTGTGGATTGGTGTACTAAGAGGAACATTTCCGATGGCCTTCCTGCCGCTTGACGGGATTAAAGCTTTCGATAGCATTAGCTGGTCCTATTTAACCAAAGTTCTAAAAGCTTTTGGTTTTGGCCCTAATTTCATCAAACTTATCCTTGCAAATTTTGCTTGTCCAACTGCTTCAATTATAATGAACCATAAACTCCCAGTCCTGGCCCCACTTCTGGCACATGCCCGTTAGCCCCACTTCTTTTTGCTTTAGCCCTCAAACCCCTGGCCATAAGTGTAGGAAGTAACCCTTTCATTAATGGGATAGATACTGGTGGAACTACACGTAAATTAGCCCTTTACGCAGATGATGTTATTTTCAGGATGACGGACCCTGTGTCCACTCTTCCAGCGATTAATAAAGAGCTGGATGTTTTTCGAGAGGTCTCCGGGTACTCGATTAATAATGCTAAATAGGCTGCTCTCAATATCTTCGTGCCCTGGGCGGACCTCCACTCCCTACAATGGGCTTATCCGTTCCCTCTCATGATAACCTATTTCACCACAACTATACGGCTCTCTTCCGTAAACCCAAGACCTTAAGCGATGAAAGCGTACTGAGATATCCTGGTTTGGCAAATGCACTGCCATTAAAATTAATGTGCAAACCTCGATTACTTGACACTTTTGCGGCCCTCCCGGTATTGCTCCCTTCTCGCACTCTCAAAACCTTGCAATTTTAGCTCTGGGACTTTGTCTGGCAGGGGAAGCCTCTCTGAGCGTCTAGGAGAGTCCTTACTCTTCAAAAGCAACAGGGTGGCGTGGCAGTAGAGAGGAAGACTCTGTGGCATGAGCTACTGGGCCATCTGAGGTGTGTAACCAGGGTATAAATCCAGTGCCTAATATACACCAGTACCTATTGGCAGCCTAAATATTGATTATACTTGATTTCTCAGATGCTCAGTTAACTAAGCGCTGGATGGAGTTTCAGCAGACGTGGCTTGGTGTTCCTTTTGGCTTCCCTGCCCTGGCTCTCATCTAAGTGCTGGCCCCCTAGCACCCTCTTTCTATCCTCCACTCTGACCACACTAACCTACTGGGACAGGGCGAATCATAGATAAAAGCTCACCACCGACACTGGTTTTTCATAACTCTTTGTTCACCCCAGGTCTGGCCAGCAGAGATTTCCTTAGATGGCAGGAAGGTGGACTACAGGACCCCGGTCAACTATATGACGGTGGGACACCCCTTACCTTCGAGCAGTGTAAGACGACCTTTACTTTACTGGAATCTGAGAGATTCCATTATGCACAGCTTAGACACTGGGTGTCCCATCCTGAGACCAGGGGAGGTAGGGATCAAGGCCTCTTGAGAAATTGGTTTCTCTTAATCTTTCCTGTCATAAGGTAAGGTCTCCAATATATATAGCTTCTGGTCATGGACATGGGAGAGGCGGCAGAGATATACAAGAGAAGCTGAGAGAATGATTTGGGTTGCACGATTACTAACACATCATGGGAAACGATTTGGAGGAGGGCCTCTAGGGCATCCACATGTACCACTATAGTGGGAAATAATTATAAGATTCACTACCGCTGGTTTTTCATGCCTGTTCGTTTGCATACTTTGTACCCACTTGTCTACCCTCATTGCTGGATGGAGTGTGTGGAGGTCGGATCCATGGCTCATATCTGGTGGCATTGCTCCCTTATTAAGCCTTACTGGCCAGAGGTTATCACCTTAATACATCAAGTTGTGGGTATTCAGCTTCCCTTGGATACCCGTAGTGGTTCTGCTGGGGGATGTAAACAATTAAGAGTTCTTTACCATTTGGGCCCCCCATTCAGTATTATCCACCCACATGCTTTTACAGTAGCTAGGTTAACTATTGCCCAATATTGGAGAAAGCTGAAGGCTTCCTCCCTTAATAATAATTGGTTAATTATAATAAATTATTTTGGTTATTTATAACACGCTTAATACTCAGAGGTTTCTAAGCGCGTACCCGGGGATCAAACCTGCGTTGCTCTGTGTCGTCTTGCTTCCAAGACAAGCACATTGCCCCTGAGCTATCCTTCTGAGACAATGTGGTGGGCAACATTTGGTATATCTGGTATATATTTGGAAATGATGCTGCCATTCCGACTCATTAACTATGTATAGGCGCCTATGGGGCCTTTTTGTAACTAGTGTGATTTCAAATGATTATAGTCCACAAGTCCCCTGCCGAGGGAAATCATTTTCTTTATTGTAAATAAGAGACATTATTGGTGGAAAAGATGGATGCTATCTTGAGGCTATGTGCCCCCTCTTTATTGGCCCCTGGGCATACTTGCTTTGTTCAGCTGCAAATGATTTCGATGCTTTTCTCTTTGTGTTTGGATTTATTTCCCTCCCCTTTATTCGCCTCATTATTGTGCATGTACCTGCAATGATAATATGGATGTCGCTACTTCCCTGCTGTTCCTCTTCCTCATTGTTATTTGTTTGTTTGTTTGATTTGGCATATTGCCCATTTTTTTTTCTTATTTGATAAACTGAAAAATTCAATAAAAGTATGGTTGAAAAAAAAGTTAAATGACACAGAAATGAAGAGAAAGCATTTGCTCTTTACTAAGAATGTTTGTGAAATATTAAGAATTATGTTAATATAGTTGCGAATAATATTGTTTTAATTTCTGATCCCGACTTGACTCAAACGTGTACGAAGAAGGCACAATTAACTAGGAATGAAGAAATCTGTTGTACCTTATTAGGACTGGTTGCGATTGTATACAACAGTCGGACATTGTAAGAGTGCAAGCATTAAACGCATTTGCACTTTGGCCCCGAAACCGTGGAAAGGGTGTGTGCGAATTGGACAGGATTTTATTATAGCAATGAAGGATGCTGTCTATATACATGATTTATTTATATCTACACTTTAGGATTGTAATGATCATGTGTTTAATATATTGTGAATAACCCAGACTTTTTAAGGCCATTGCCAAAATAAAGTAATATTCAGATATGTAATAATTTAAAGACAAATTACATACCCATTAACTGGCATTAGTGTACACACTGTTTATAATGAGCAAACGCTACAGCTTTTTTACTTGCATCAATTACAATATTAATGTAATCAATTGGGTGCATAATCAAATTGGCCTTTCTGTGGTAGCATTACTGCTTACAATGGAGCTTGTTGAGCCCAACTTTCCTAGCCTCCCTGGAATGCAATTCTCTTTTGCAAGCTGGCAGTATGTTTAGGCTTCGAATATTGGAAGATAGCAACCGTGTATCTCTCTCTGGACATTGATTGACGCAATGTATGACCCACACAACAGCAGCTGTGGTGCCAGTGTACCTAAAATAGGGTGAATTCTCGCGTGGTCTCGTAATTGCCCTACAGGGAACACAAGCTACAGTCTGAATTCTGTCAAGGATGCGGTCTAGCATTCTGATTCGTGTGACTGAATTTTATGGAATTAAACGGATACTGAAGTGGGTGCATTTTTTTTGGTTCAGAGAATGAAAACAATAAAAATATGCTGACTAAAAGCCTTGTATGAAGACCCTACTTCCGACCACGTGCGCTTTAGTGTGCGCCAATTAATTATTTGCCTGCGGGATACTCTATCTTCTGCGTGTGAGCTATTGTACGAAATTGGGCAGCAGTATGTGGATCATTTTAAAAGCCAGGTAACTATGGATTTTGAAATTCAAAAGTTTATTCAAAGTTTCTTGTGCAAAGAATTTTTATTTTTTTCGGTGGTGCTTCTTTGTGCTTTCAGCAGAAACAAAAATTCAAACTACAACCACATATACCTTAAACCGGGCAATGCAGGGATGCTCTTTTGTTGCTAGGCCCCACATCTAGCATCCCAAATCTCTGGTCTAATTACACTAGCCCAGGCCCAAATCAAGTGGCGAAAGTTATGAACCTCGGTTTCCCATTAGACCAAAACCTGTCGTTCTCACAACATACCACAACTGTGATATACAGCTGTCACCTGAGCATCAAACCTTTTTTGGGGACTGCTCCAAGTGCTAGTCATCAACTATAAAGTCCAGGTAGGCCGGGCATTTGTCATGAGCAAACTGGACTATTGCAACAACTTACTACTTGGCCTACCCCAAAAAAGAACTCTCCCATTTGCGGGGCATCCAGAACAGGGCAACCCAGCTTAAACAAGATAATGCTTCGGGGTCCCTAAAAAGTCAACATTGGCTTCCTTTCCAATACTGAATCATGCTGAAAGTGCTCGGTCTTGTCAGGAAATCTGCATGGAACACAGACGCGAAGTACACATCTGCTGGAATCACCAAAAGCATCTCTCAGAGAATTGTGAGATCCAGCTCTGCCAAAAGCCCACTCACTGCACCCTATCGAAAAAAGAATTTTGGAAAATGATCAATGGCAGAGGCAGTCCAAGACCAGTGGAATGCTCTTAGTAACTTCCAGAAACTTGAACCTGACCACCTAAAATATAAGACTACTGAAAGCGACCTTATTTGAGAGGGGAAATGCAGGATAGATTGGCTGTTCTGTTGATGTGTGCAGAGTTAGTGTTTTGGTTCATCCCCAACTGGTTGCATTTTATTCCATCTATTATTTTTTTTTATTTGTTTTATTTCCCGTTTTTACCACCAAAAGGTAGATGGTGGATTGGGGTCAGGCAGTATTGGTTTGGGTTTGGATTGGGCGGGGAGAGGTGTGGGGGTTCAGTCTGTGGTAAAATATTTGGAGAAATAACATTCGACCAGTTTGATTAAAACACACAGACTCGTTTCCACACAGGGATCGCACCAGCCCCAGGAGGGACATACCTACTCCCATACTTCCTGAATAATCCGAGCACCATGCTATGCAATGAATGAATTGTGCTGTATTATGATTTGCTAACGATGATGTCGACTGTTTGTTCTGTTAAAAAAAAAATCTAATAAAATATCAATGTTGAAAATAAAAACCAATAGACCCTATTTGCAGACCAGCAGTACCCTGAGCTCCAGGGCAGGTCAGTTTCCTGGTGTTTTGTGACGGGAGCACATAGACATTGGCGTCTGAAGGGGAGGCTTGTGCGCCCATGGTGCTAGGATACATTGTCCCGAGGTGTGGTATTTCAGTTGGTTGTAGAGGTGCAGCGTTCTGATGTTTGTTGGGAGGGGTGTTCAATTGCCATGTGTGGATGCCTTAGTTGCTGTGCCTATTGTGTGTTGGAACAGAATGTGAGCGTGTTAGTGCAGGGATTAGTCCGAGAACTTGATGGGCAGACAAACTTCATGGAGACTCACACTTTGTACAGCACTTAAGGGCTATTTTTGTATCCCCTTAAAATATTAGTATAATAATCAAAGAATAGAATAAGCTTTGCTGTAGCCCATTTAACTCTTTGGATATGTTACTCCCGCCACGTTGCACTTTGAAGTATCCTGTACATGTGTGGTACATTATAAACCCCAATAAATAAATAGCATAAATGAACTCCAAAAATTAGTTTGCAGCATTCTGTCCGCAAAGAATTTGACTTTGAATCATATTGTTCTCTTCAATTGCTATACATTTCCTCAGAACTGCTTCTAGCCTTTTCACCAGCAATGTTGCTACCCTGAGCAGTGTGTTTAGTTACCAGATTCTATCCATGTTCTTTTAGTTAATTTTGTATTTAGTGTGTTTCAGTTGTTTCAACTTTCCACACAATAACACAATCGAGCAAACAAAATAAAAAGGAAAATATAATATAGAAGCAAGCAATAAAATCTTAGTACCATTCAACTAAAATCAACACTAAAACAACAAACACAGCGTACTAGCCAAGTCCTATGCCCCAAAAAAATCCTTTCTGAAATCATAAAATGTATACACTATTATCCTAACCCCCTTGATTCAGGGGGCGTATTACCTAAAATGTACAGGATTATTACTGCAGCAGTTTCCTGTTGCTTAACCCGACTTTCAGCAGCCATCACACCCATTGAATTTGGTCAGAACAACTTCAATCTTAGTAAGTAAATCCACTTAGCCCCCTATCCAAATCCTCTGGTAGGGGTGTACAGTAAACCTTACCTCTGCCACCTGCGACACCCTAATAATGGCCAATACTAAGAATAGGATGTGCCCAGATACACACTGCAGACACACTGCAGCTAGAAGGAAGTATTTCGAATCATACTCCTGTGATGAATCTGATGATGTCATCACTCCTTTCCCAGAGGTAGCTTTTTCCCATGTGGCCAGGGGACGGCAGCCGTTACCTGATCCGGACCCTGGGGGTGGGTATATGAGGGAGGATCACATGGGGGAGGCAACCCTCAGGGGAATGACACGACTTCATCGGATGAGACGCGGTATCTCCACCAGTCAAAGGATCCTAGACCCCCTTCCTACAACCTTAAGAACAATCCCTTCCCGAATGGGCGGATGGGTTGTACTTATCCTACCATTCCCCTAAAAAGTACTGATACAAGGTAGAATAGGAGTTCCCTAAATGATCAGCTGGCTATTAAATCAGCCAAGCAGGTTTTTCTTTTTTACACATAGTATTGAAGCTGCTCTTAATCAGTCGAAGGGTCTTTTCTCCGTCGTCAAATCCTTTTCAACTTCTGCTCCTTTTCTGCCTACTGCCTTGGAGTCTTAGCCACACTGTGATGCCCTAGCTGATTTCTTTCACTCTAAAATTGCAAGTATACGTGACAATACAAAGCTTTCCCATTCTGGCATTAGCCTGAGGGCTGACGATATCCATCAACCTGCAACCACTGGCTGCGCTACTTTCACAGCGTTTACAGATGAGGCCATCTATCATCCTAAGTCTACAGCTCCATCCAATCCTGTTCCCTTATTTGTCCTAAAGGATCTTTTGCCACCGATTATCTCTCTGGTGACTCAGGCTGCAAAGCTTTTCTGTAGTTTGGGTTCTATCTCTAGTGAATTTAAACAGGCCACTGTGGTTCCTTTCCTAAAGAAACCGTCCCTGGATGCTTCTATCCTTTCTCACTTTCATCCTATTTCTTTACTCCCTTTCTTCATGAAACCTCTGGAGGCTTTAATCTCCCCATTCATGTCCACCTTTCTGGAGTCTTCCTCAGTGCTTGATCCCTTTCAGTCTGGGTTTCGTCCCGGTAGGGGCATTGAGAGCGTCCTAGTTTTGGTAATGGATGACATGACCAGGCTTGTCGATGGGGGGAGGGGTGTAGTGGGGGCCCTGATTTGACGCGATCTATCGGCGCCCTTTGATACTGTCGACCACTCCATCCTCCTCTCTTGCCTGGCCTCCATTCATATCTCTGGCCCCGTCTTGGCCTGGTTTACCTCCTTCTTGACCGATAGAGGCCAGTCTGTATCTTTGCCTCCTTTTCTTTCTCTGTCTTATTCTCTCTCTTGTGGGGTCCCCCAGGGCTCCGCCTTGTCTCCGATGTTGGTTAACATCTATGTCCGCTCGCTGGTTGCTCACTGGTTGCTCTCATCTGTCCCCATGGCTTCAGGTGTTACTCATATGCGAACGACACGCAAATCCTGGTCCGATTAGATCTTGACCGGGATGAAGTGTGGTCTTGTCTATGTGACTGCCTGTCGGCCGTGAGACTGGATGAGCGGCAGTTGGCTCAAACTTAACAGGGACACAATGGAGGTCCTGGTGGTACGGACCTCCTTTGTATCGGAATCTTGTTCTCTTTCTTTCTGGCCTCCCTCGCTGGGTGTGTTTCAGACTCCAGCGATGACAGTGAAAAATCTAGGGGTCTATTTGTCTGCATCTTTGTCTATAGCTTCACAGTAAGTGTGGTATGCCAGTCTGGGCACTTCTTGCTGAGGGTTATCCGCAAGATTCAACCCTTTCTCCTGTCTTTGCTTCGCCCTCTAGTCGTGGCTTCTCTTGTCTCCAGTAGTCTCGTTTAAGAAAGACTGCAAGCCAAGTGTTTGAAAGACAGCAAAAGTGTCTTGGCAGGAGAGTATGGCAGGAAAAGTTAAATGTTTGAAGGAAAGTGCTAATTGGTGTGCCGCACGTTCAGACTGTTGTGAGATACCTGAGGGTATTATCACTCCTAGACCCCTTGAATCCTCTGCACAGTTTAGCAGGGAAAGGCCATCTCTATTGAATCCCGACCCTAGGGGGCGGAGGATCACCTGGGTGGAGGATCCTTGGGAACTGGCAGTGGGGTACTCTTGGGCGAGACATGCTATCCCCCTTTCACTAGTGACAACCAACCAACCCTTCACTAACCTTCATGGGCTATCGTAAGCAAGTGCCTCTCATTTCGCCACAATTGACACCTGTCAGTACTGGGACGAAGAAGAGGCAATTAAGAGCAATGAAGACTATGCTGTTTTACCACTCTAGTCTTGGGAAAGGAAGATGCCTGCTAAGAGTAGTGAAGGTCAGGCATTGTCTCGGGAGGATAGCTCAGCGGCAACGTGCTCGCCTTGGAAGCAAGACGACATGGAGCAACACAGGTTCGATCCCCGGGTCCGGGCTTAGAAACCTCTGTGTAATAACTAATGAGAGTCAGGCAGGGCTGAATAATCATCCACACCTGCAGCCTGTTGGGCTACAAGTGTATAAATGGATCCCAATCCAGTGGTAGTGGGAATCGACAGGAGAATGACCAGGAGGCTGGTGCATGCAGCAGAGGACCATTCAGCATGGTGTGGGAGTGGGGACTCCTAGCAGCAGACCAAGAAAGGTGAAGGGAGCCGTGCTGGACGGCTGCCCCATTCCTTTCTATTTAAAGTGCCTGTTCCCCTGTGGTGGAGGACCACCACAGGAGTGTCTGATGGACAGAAACTGGAGCCCCGACACTAGAGGAAGAAGGCTGTATGATCTGCACTGCAGCCCAAAAATCCTAAGCGACTAGTGAGTTTCTGGGGCTTGGGAAACTTGGTGCACATGTGTGAACTTAAGCATTTTATGAAATACGTTATATCAGAGTGGTTGTGCGCTGTAAGAAGCAGGTTTTCGAAGGTCTGCGGTCAGTAAACAGCTCAATTAAAGTGGAACAAATATCTATACTTGTTAAGTATACAGGCCAGGGGAATACTTTGTATCAGAGTGGTTCTCAGAAAACCTTTTCGAAAGTCTCTGAACACCGAACTATCCAATTACAGCAAAATTAGCAGTTATATTTGTCTACCATTAAACAAAACGGAATATCCTACATTGGAGTGGTCACGTGTGATAAGAAACACGTTTTCGAAGGTCTCTGCACATTGAATTATGCATTTAAAGTAAAACGAACAATTATTGAACACCATATGAAGGAAAAACAAACCCCAAGCAAGAAGTTTAATTATTGAACACCAAATTGAAGTAAGACTTTGCTGTTAAACAGAACTAAACCTTTGATACTAAACAGAATTAAACAGTTAACATTATAAAGAGGAAAGCAAGTTTAAACCTGTACAATTCCTTATATATTGTACTGCTAAAACAAAGTCTCGAAAGTCTCTGAACACTTGAACTATCTAATTAACAGCAAAACGAGCAGTTATATCTGTCTACAATTAAATAAAAGGGAATATCTTGCATCGGAGTGGTTGCATGTAATAACCACTGTAATAATGTTTTCAAAGGTCTCTGCACATTGAATTATGGGTTTAAAGTGAAACTAACAATTATTGAACTCCACAGGAAGGGAAAACAAACCCTAAGCAAGAGGTTTAATTATTGAAGACCACATTGAAGTAAGACTTTGCTGTTAAACAGAACTAAACCTTTGCTACTTATGTGAACTGTGCACTTGAAAACAATATTAACCAAACTGTAGAATTTAAAAGACATTCTGTGTTTCGTTTGGAATAGTGTAACTTGGAACTTGGGGAAGGGAACTATGAGTCCTGACTAGAAGTCTTTCATTTCGAGGTCATTTTGTGTGCTTTGGAACTTGGGGAAGGGAACCCTGAGTCCTAACTTGGGGAAGCGAACCCCGAGACCTGAAGACACTTTTTTACATTCTGATTCTAAATAAGGGGATTTTGAGACTTTACTTTGTTGAAATATCCTCTGTGAAAGCTGCATCTAGAAGTGTGCCCATTAGCCACACTGTGAAAGCTGCATTTAGAAGTGCTACCAATAGCATCCGTGAAAGTTGATTATAGAAGTGTATCCAATAGACACCCTGGAAAGTCTCAAGTAGAAGTTTGCCCAATAACCTCTCTGAAAAATTGAACTTAGAAATATAGCCCAGTAGACGCTCTGTGAAAATTTGCATTTAGAAGTGTACCCAATAGCCTCCGCAAGTGTTACACTTAGAAGTGTGCCTAGTAGCCTCGCTGATAAACTGAATTTAGAAACGTTCCCAATAGCCTCTGTATGGAAAATTATACTTAGAAGTTCGCCCGGTAGCCTCTCTGTGAAAGTGATTTTAGAAGTTTGCACATTGAAAGAGCATATAACCATTCTTACCACACCCCACGCTTACTCTCTCCTTTACATCACCACTCAACTAGAACACAGAGATACTATGACACCATTCGGTATAACTGTTCCCATACGAACATCCACCGCTTACTCCACATCATTCTATGTAAACACTGCTGGTCTCACACCCCCAGCCAGGCGTTCTCCTCAGGCCTAACGCAGCCACATCCGTTCCGGATAAATCCTGCCAGAACGAACACATTCTCCTGATCTCTCAACCACCACACCTACCAATAAGAATCAGCTATTACTTTGTGTACCGCACGAGCTGCACACATATCCGGTGCACACACGCACCTTTTGACTCTCCCTACTCTCTCTACTGATCTGAACTTCGGTTCCCAAGGGCGTTCAACCTACCAGCGCCTTCAGACCATACCAATGGTATATAAGGCGCTATATAAGTGCAAAATAACAATAACAATAACAATAACTGTTTCACACTTGGGGGGAGGGAGCTGCAAGAGAACTGCGAGCTGGAAGAAGCTCAGAATTTTTTGTTAAACAATGTATTCTTTTTTGGTTGCTGACATCCTTACAAATTGTATAGTTATAGTTGTGAGGGTAAGCATAGATTTTGGACACAGACATATTCCTAAATTGAACTCTTTGACTCAAGACTTTCCTCAGTTTTATCTAAGTAGGGAAATCCCACCTTAGCATAGGGCAAGTTAGGCCTTTTTCCATCCTGACATTTAAGTTAATAAACTTGGTTATTTTGAATTCAGAATCTGTTGTCTGTGGCCTTCTTCATGATGCCTTCACACTGTCCAACAGATCGAACAAAGGCCTAATATAATTGTTGAACAGAGTTGGTGATAAACCGGAGCCCTGGGGCACTACACATGTGGTAAGAATGAAACGTGCTTGGGCGCTGTCCACCGCTACGCTAGATGATCGTGGGCCCAAAAAAACTGGATGCACTGGACAACACTTGAAGAGCTTTGGGAAATTTCCCGTAACCTACTCACAAGAAGTGTGTGATTCACAAGGTGAAATGCTGCCGATAAATCTAGAAGCATCAGCAGCGCTTGATGACCCCTCTCGACGATAGTGGAAATGTCACACCTACCCTATCTTCCCACTTGGTGGACCATGTTATCAGCTCGAAAAAACATTTGCTGCTGTCCTTAAACACTTGTAGTGGGCGAGACATACCATCCGTGATTGTTCTTTTAAGAAAAAGATATAACTGAATTGTCAGAGGCAGTCATTATTTTGATGTACAGGTTGCCTCTTCTAATCTTAACAGTAACTGCCAAAAATGTCATCCCCAACTCGAGCCTCATTGCTTCAATGGGTGTAGCGTTTGTTAATCCTAAAGGTCTATGCCAAATTAAGCCCTCTAGCTTCTTTGGCCAGGTATTTAAATTACGATATGATGATTCTAATGCATAGAGCAGTCCGGCAAACAACATCTGAGCATACTGCTTAATCATGGACACTGTTGTCATTGCCTTCGTCCTCCTTTTTCTATTTGGTTTTTATATAGCGCCCCATCACCCATAGGCCTCAGAGCACTCACAACAAGAACAGAGACAACGTAGAACACAAGACTACAGAGAGAACGAGAAAGAGATTCTATTAGACTTCTCCTTCATCAAACAGAAATGTCTTAAGCAGTTTCTTAAAGATGGTAAGAGACATGCTGTTTTTTATGGTGAATGGCATAGCATTCCAGATCATCGGAGCCCAGTGAGTAAAGATTGTGCCACCAACTCTTTCCAAGGGTTTCCGTGGTTGTTGCAGGTTGTTTTTTCCATTAGATCGTAGAGTTCTTTGAGCCAGGACCTTAATTAGTCTCTTAGTGAGATAATAAGGAGCGATGCTTGTCTGACATTTAAAAGGTCATGACTGAGCATTTGAATTTCATTCACTGTTGAACTGGTAGCCAGTGAAGTTTTTTTCTGGCAACTGAAGTTTTCTCCCACCGGCTCAAGCCCCAGACCGCCCTAACTGCACCATTCTGAATGGTCTGCAATCACATGATGTTAGCCTTTCGAGGTACCCATGAAAAGACTATTGCAATAGTCCAGTTTGTAGTTAATTATAGCTCCTGCAATGAATGCAAGATTTTGTTGTGATAGATATGGTCGAATTTGCCATATGAGATTGATGTAAAAGGCGCATGTGGATTTAAGATAGGAGACCCGTCTCTTATACGAGAGATGCGAGTCCATAAAAATGCCCAACGTCTTAACATGCTTGGGTACTTGGATAAATCTATTGTTTATCTTAATTTTTTTGTATTGTTGATCTAGTTTCCCTATTTTTTTCAGGTGCACCAAGAATTAGGAGTTCCGTTTTGCCTCATTGAGGGCTAACAAGTTGTCTGCCACCCACTTTTGAATAGCATTGAACACTTTGTTTATTCTTTCCACGTCCTTTTCATAGGAACCTGACAAGTCAAAGACCAGCTGGGTATCATCAGCGTAATTTGTGAATTGGACACCCACGTTTTTAAGCATGTCGCATAGGAGTTTTGAGAAAATGTTAAAAAGCAGAGGTGACAGGCATGAACACTGCGGTACACCACAGTTCAGCAGTGTTTTTAGGGAGCTGAAATTACCCTTTACGACTGCGGCCATTCTTGGACCTAGGAAGGATTTAAACCAATTTATTGCTAGGGGGGAACATTGCCAGTAGATTTCAATCCCTCCGCCAAGAGATCATGATCTATAAGATCAAAAGCTGAGGAAAGGTCAAGTAGCATAAGTAAGGCAATGTTTCCTTTCTCAACAGTACTAGCAATGTTAGCCTGGAGATCCAGCAGCACGGTCTCTGTTCCATGTTTGGCCCTAAAGCCGGATTGCTCATTAGCCAAGATTTCGTTGGTATCTATGAACTTCTGCTATTGCAACTCGCCACTCTTGTCACTAAAATCATACCCCAAATATCTATACTTATCCCTTTTCAATAGTACCTTCCGAGGTAGAGATCAGCTTCAACCTTCAGTTTCCCAAATCTGATGAACTTCGTCTTGTTCATGTTAACCTTCAGCCTGTTGGCTTTAGCATATTCCTAAACAGCCTGAGCACTCTTGCTGATGCCTACGTGGGTAAAATCAAATATCACAATATCGTCCAAGTAGGCGAGCCACTCAATTACAGTGGGGCCCAGCATAGGCGGGAAGTTATTAGCAGTAGCACCTCCAAAATCTGACATAAAGAGATTGAAAAGCACAGTGGCCAGCACGCAGCCCTGTTTAACCCCCTTTCTGCATTTAGCAACTTCAAGGACTAGCTACGTGTCACACTAGATAGAATAGCGACAATTAACCATGCGTTTCTCTAGATTTGTGAACATTAGCCATGCATCACACCTAGACAGATTGAAAAGATTAGCCATGCATCACATTTAGATAGATTTGTGAGATTTAGCCACGTATCACATTCTCTTCGAATTGTGAAGATTAACCATGCGTCTCACTTAGATTTGTGAACATTAGCTATGCATCACACCTAGATTGAGAAGATTAGCCACGCATCACACCTAGATTGAGAAGATTAGCCACGCATCACATTTAGATTAGGATTGTGAAGATTAACCATGCGTCTCTTAGATTTGTGAACATTAGCTATGCATCACACCTAGATTGAGAAGATTAGCCACGCATCACATTTAGATATAATTGTGAAGATTAGCCACATAGAAGAATTTGGGAGTAGCCAATGTACTAACCGCCCCGCTCCTGCTCCCTTCAACACACAACCTAAGTACTATACAAGCTCACTGTTGGCGATAGCCAATTCATACACAAACACCCAACATAAGTAACACTCACATACAACAGACAACCCCAGACACTGGACCTTACCCATACGGATACAACAAGCCAGTGCAAACAACATAAAATACCAGCCAGTCTACATATAAAACGCACAAACACATCTCCAACATAACAAACATTCACACAGAAAACAACCCAGGCACTGGGCCTTAACCGTACGGATACCACAAGCCAGTGCACACAACCTTAAATATCAGCCAATCTACACAAAATATGCAGACACACCCCCAACATAACAAACATTCCAATAGAAAAAACTGAGGCATGGACCTTACCTGTATGAATACAACACGCCACTGCATACAATCAACCACCTGCAAGCCAACACACACAAGCACCAGTTTTTCCTGGTTCTGGACCTATCACATCACTCTGCCCTCACTACCGACCCCGTCCCCTTTCTTGCAGAGCCACATGAGCGCCTGGAGGCTGCCCCTTGGTGGTAGTGGTGCACGCTATAAATCAACATAACATAACTTGTCAAACTGGGCAGAGAACTCCCCCATGAATCAGGTTGAACAGATTGGAGTAGTCTACAGGGAAGCAACAGTTCCTCATCTATACCCAGCTTTGTTAGCTTGGCCCACAGCTTAGTGCAAACTATCGAATCGAAAGCTACGGAAAAATCAATGAAAGGAGCGTGCAGCGGAGGGCGCCCCCCACCCCAAGATTTAGCCTGTTTTATTAAAGTATTCAATATAAAAATATTGTAAATCGGCGCGAGCGCTTTCCTAAACCCTGTCTGAAAGTCTCAAAGACTGCGTGCATTGAACTCAGTTGTTTAGCCCCTGCAGTACATAAATCGAGAAGATTTTGCTCATAACATCTAATAAGGATAATAATCTGTAGTTACCAGAACGCACTGCTTTCACTTCTTAAAGACAGGGATTGGATGCACCATCCTCCAAGAGTCGGGGATTTTGCTCAACTTCACAACCTTCTTAAATATGGTATAGGCAATATCTGACCCAATGCACAGTACAAGGGGGAAACCCAATATTACTACCTGGGTAGTTGCTCTACCTTTTATGGGGGAAATAAGTCTACTGCACATTAGAGGTAGTTAGCTAGTATCAACAACTTACAGTCAACATTCATTAAATTTGTGCTTTAAAGAGTACATATTGCATAGTTTTTTAATAAATCAATTTCATAGGAATAAACACATTTAAAGTTTAAAAAAGCGGTGGGCCAATCCCAGTCACTTAACATAAAACCTTAGAACACTGTCTAAAAACAGACAATTTAGTCGGGACTTTTAAACTTAGAGACAATCTAGTAACGTCTGTCTGATTGACAGATATATGAATCAGTGACCAATGCAATATCTGCCCATCTCTCTGGGTTCACTTTCATTACCACGTTGGAAACAACATCAGGGCTAGGGTCTCTCGACTGCTTTAATCCTCTAATTATATCAATAATGATAAATCAAAATCAACATCAATGTACCCATGTGGCAACTTGTCCTGTGTGTCAGATTTACATTTCTCTGTTAAAAACTTGCACCAGGTATCCTAATCAATGCTGTTTATCAGTACGTCTGCTTCCACGCAATTTCAATTGTTAAACATTAGTCACCGTTTTTTAGAATTCCCAGTATTCAGACTATCATAAATTTCCTGCCAAGTCTTATTATAGCTAGACAACCTAGATCGTTTCAACCAGTTGTTATAGTCATTTTTGGCTCTCCTGGTGAATATTCCTTTTTCCATCGTGGTGTTAGACCTCTTACTAATCCTTCTCAGGCTCTAAGGTGTTGTTTTCCTTTCCTGGATTATTTTATCGTAAGGTCTATCATATCTCTCACTTTGTTTTATGAATTTGCAGCTTCCCATAGGAAAAAATCTGGCAGTTATCAACGCATCCGAAGCTCCAACCTCATTCGGAGTGTCCTTGTGAACATAATCACCCTCCACCAGATTAAAAAAACGATCAATCCCTTTTAAATTATGATCGGACCAGCCAATCCTATTTTTACCAATGTTAATCTGTACTTCCCCCACACGGTGGATAGGCCTGTCCCAAGCAGAACCATTTTCAACATTAATTGTCACGATGGCATGATCACTGTTCCCATTAAATCCTACGCCCATAAACGCTGGAGCATGAAAGATATTTTCACTAGCGTATAGGTAATCAATCGTGGAAAACATTGTGCCACACCACCAAGTCGATGCAGCTGGTCTATCACCATGCAAATGCCCATTTGCCATGTGGAGACTCCAAATCATTAAAGGATTCCACCCACCTGTGCGCTGACCCAGCATCGCACGAGTTTATAGTTAATACATTTACCATTTAGGTCTCCTCCCACGAGAATCCACTTAATTTCTTTGTTATTCTGGCATGCAAGTAGTGTATCGTAGATTTGCAGTCAAATGGTCTCTGTACAAGCAACACCAGGGGATCATAAATATTAATTACCAGGATATTCTTCCACTCATCTAGGGCGTTAACCACCGCCAATACATTCACGTTACCACACTACCAAACCACTTCATACGACTGATACTGATTGGTACACAGGACAAGCAGTCCCTCATAAGGGCATCCTAATTGCCTGTTCCTAGCTTTTATTGATCGCATATAAACCCCTCAAACACGGCCTCTCCCACCAACCAGGTTTCTTTCAGCATTACAATACAGGGCTAGCAAAAGATACTAGCCCACTAGCATTGGCAAGTAGTTTTTATGAAGGGGGCGAGTGCCATTTGCATGATACTCAACCTTGATGGCGAGTATGGGGATGTTAGAAACTTATTTTCCATTTAGTGCAAATACACTTTGTTTGCAGTAAATGGCAAATACAAGTTTCACTGTGCATGCTTGACAGCATTGCATCAAATATAAAGTGTGCTTATGGTGACATGAACCATTTTACGAAAAGCACTGGTAAATATGTTGCCACCAGCCACTTTGGGCCAGGTGCATTTCCCTTAGCTGAAGGATGTTAAATAAGGAACTTGCTCTGCAGGTCTAGTGGGATTTTTAAGAATTTGCAACGCCTGCGATATCAGCCATATTAAGGAGATTGACAGAGCCATGATCAGAGGCAAACAGATGCATGTGACCTCTCATGTTCCATGATTTTATAGTGATGAATCATCTAGGACTTCTTCAACATGGGGGGCAAAAAAGAGAGAAGCCAATCTCAGTGCGCTTTACAAACCGGGTCCATCTCACACATGCTATTGACTGACGCAGCTGTCGGGCGCACATGCCTCCCTTCCTTTGGGGTTATCACCAACAGGTTCAAGTCCCTCAATATAGGGGCTTTTACCCCAAGGGTCATTTTTATCGGTTGGTCTATATTGTAACCCCATTTTAATAAGGACATAGTGTTGTCTCTAACCAACGACACCACCTCCAAGGTGTAGCAGTGCAACCTCGTCATAGGTTGAAGTTGATGATCAACTTGCTCCACATACTCAAAATCAGAGCTCTTGAGGGCCCTTAATGCTGGGAAATGGCAGAAAAAGTTGTAGCATACTGCCGCGATTCACAGGGGGTTTCAGTTAAAAAATAAACTTGTGAGCTATTTGTTGGGCTAATGCTGAGAATTTCTCTCCGATTTTGCTTTTTTCAATCACTACTTCGAGTTTCCCAGCAATGACTGATTCACAATCTGAGATAATTTCATCAGCAGATTCTTCAACACCTGTAATATCCTCCTCTACACGGTTGCTCGCCACCACTGCATCCATAGGTCATTGCGCATCTGACTTTGCGTTCTTCTTCTTACACCTATCCGTACACAATAGCCAGTTAGCCAAGTTCCCAGTTTTAGTGTTTGCCCTCTTTAAGCGTCTGCTTGCCTTCTTGCAGGCTTTTTTAAATTTAATAGGGGCAGTCGCTAAAATGGCCTTGCTGTCATTTGTATTTTTGTCATTGGACCAAGGTTGCGAAAGTATGTTCGAAGTAGGCTTAGATTTGTTGGCTTTTTTTAGCCTACGGTGTTCTTTTCTTGTCGGAATAGAATCATATAGAGACTCGTACCACCTGACTCCCTACAAGACTCAACTTTAGTTAACTCTTGACTCTTAACACATCAGCCACTAATACGACCTCATCGCCAGCCTCAGAGTCTGGACCTTGGTTTGATTGAGCACAGCTAATCACACTGCTTAAATCCCTGGAGTTATTTGTCAGTTCCTTTTCAAGGGCTTCCAAGATGGACTAAACTGTGAATATGATTACATAACTCTAACAGGATTTTTAGCGGGAAGTTGATAACTTCATTGTGAGTAAAAATGTCACTGGGATAGGCATCCAGACGACTCATAATGGAGTTCGATAATCTCCCTGAGGGAGGGAGGAAATGGGTAGCCATCGAGGATGGGCCTTTAATTTGCATACTGGCCTCTTCCCCCTCCCCCTGCACCGCATGGTGATGAGACTCTGCTTGGAGAGAATAACACAAGATGAGTAAAGAGTTGTTGTCAATTGCGAGCAAGGTGCCATTGTTATTCGCTGTTTTATCATGACCAGGAGATGTTGAAACATTGTGTGCCCCTTCAGCCAGTCCTTTAAAGTAGCTTGTTATTTTGCCCTTAGTCAGATTATCCCCATCTCTCAGCTGCACTCCTTTCAATTGGTCTGGTAGGGACAAATGGCTAAAAGCTCTGTCTAATTTTTTTTTAAACTTTAGGTTCGTTAGCTTGGTGACAACATATAAACAAGTGCAGCACAATGATCTCGTCAGCAACAATACCGCAACCCACATTACACAAATAGTACTATGAAGTAGGAACAACTGCAGCAGGAGAGACCCAGATACAGACTTTTCATTATCAGTGAGATAGCGGCGAAGTCCGACCAGATGTCTTTGGGTGTACTTCGTGGGTACTTTGTGGATATATCAATGTTCCGCATAACTCTTCCATGTTGTTTACCCATGTAAGATCGCTCAACCAGTCCTGTATTGAGGGGGCACCAGGCTGTTTCCAGCTGAGCAAGATCTGTCTCTTAGCTAATAAGAAATCCCAGATTGAGAAACCTACGCTTCTCCTCAACCATTGGCTCCTTGATGCCCAACAGTATTGCCACCTCAGGGAATGGCTCTGAATGGTCTGTCACTTCCATCAAAATGACACACACCTCATGCTAGTAGGATAAAACATGTGTAACAAGTTTTCCTCCTCACTGGTGCACCTGGGCATCTGCCCGAGCAATCATTTCCAAACTGCCGGATCCTCGCTGGGGTGGATCGAATGCAATAGTTTCGAATGAAAAGGATCGGGGAAAAAAAACCCTGTTTTTTGGGGAAAAACGAAGGCAGAAAAAAAAATATACATTTCAAAAAAGGCATTCGATTTTTTTTTTTTCGGTCCTTTTGATTCAAAACTATTGTAGTTCGAAACAATGTATTCGACCCTTTGACTGGACACCCTGTTTAATACCATTAATTGAATCAATCGAAATTTATAGTTAAAGGAGATTCTTTTGGTCATCAACCTGCAAATTGCGGCCCACTGTTTGTCTGTAAATACCAAACACAGGTCTCGCTTCCATTTCCTTCTGACATCAGGACCCTTATGCACTACTGTACACACCAAGCAATCGCACTGACACCGGCTTTGTGTAACTTCCCACCGCAGTTTTGTGTATATACGATTCACCTGGGCTTATTTCAGGCTCACTTGGGTATTGCGGCCACTACAGCCTAAACACGGTTTTCATTCCCCAGTAATGTAGCCTCTCCACTGGGGACTCAACCAAATAACTTTTAAATTCTTCCCAGTCAATAAATTTGCCTTGCACTCCAGCTCCTTGAAAAGTAGTGATCCAGCTTTGGCGACAGCCCTATCTGACCCCATAAACAAGGCCCCCTGTCGTAAGGATGTTCCAGCCCCTGTAATCGCAGCAGTTTACCCCGTGCCAACTGTGTAACAGTTAATGGGTCTAGAGGTTCCTGGGATACAAATGTAGTGCCATACATCAAAGTTCGTAGCTCAGCTGTGCCCGCTGCTGCCTTCTCAAGCGCCAGATGTGGCAGGGGTTTATAAGGATCTTCCCAATAGGAGGAAAAGAGCCCTTGTGCCACTAAATAATAGTGTGCAAAATGAGGAGCTCCGAGGCCGCCTTCCTCCCACGGCCCGGTCATAGCCCTCCAACCCATGTGGACCCCTCAGTTGCCATGTGCATAATGATTGCAATTCTTGAAAGAGTGCCTTGCCTGGTGTGAGACAGGCATGGTATCAAGAGAGACACAGACTCAAAAGTAACAGTTTGAAAACCTTTATTATCAAACTTTCTGGGGTCGGTGTAATGCCTATCTGGCCCTAGCTCTATGTTTTTTTCTCCCTCAACTGATGTTTATAAGGGTTGTCGATGTCCCCAAGTCAAAAACATATGGTTTGTCTGTGTCCAAAGCTTTGCCTGCCCTCACTCTCAAACCAAATGTAATAGGGGGTCTTCTTAAAGGAATAATAGTGATTCAAAAGAAAATGTAAACAGTTAGTTTCAGGTAGTCCTACCAATAGGTGTCATTCTGCCAGTTCAAAATAGCTTAACTCAAAAGAGTTGCCATTGGAGCCTTCCTCGCACGGCTCATGCATCAAATCAATAATGTTCACAAGGTATCTGTGTCTCTTGGGGTTCCCTTCCCCAAGCTTTGATCCTTCCAGTCCCATTTAAAAAAACACAGTTCCTGTTAGGCCTCTCAGGGTTCCCTTCCCCAAGTGTAGGCCTCTCTTCACAAAGTTCAACAATATCTTCTGTAAGCCTCTTAGGGTACCCTTCCCCAAGTCTAGGCCCCTCTGGTTTCACACAAAGAAAAAGTTCCTTTTGTCAGGATGTACCTTTCACTGTACAGTTCTATCATGGGGGTAGTATCAGAGACTTTCGAGAACAACTGTTTTTTTGCTCCTCCCAGGCGCAACCCCTCTAACTACTAACCCCTCTCCTTATTCTCTGGTACCTCATCCTCTTCTGTGGCTCTTTCACTCTGTCCTTCCTTTACTTTGTTGTGCGCCCTGCACACCTTCTTTTCTTGTCAGGCACACCTGCACCTTCTTTCCACCTTTCAGTGCGTCTTGCACACTTATCTTTACTTTTCACTGTGCTCTCTTGCACCCTCTGTGTTTCCTGTGGATTACTTGCACCATTTTCTAATGTTCAGGGTTACTTTCACCCTCTCTTCATTGTCCATACTCCTTTTCACTGTCTCTTTCTGTTTTGGGTCAATTGCACCCCCCTCTTAGCTGCTTTGCGCCGCCAGCACACTTGCTCTGTCTTTCTTTACTTCTGCGCCTCTAGCGCACCTTTCACTTATATTCCACTTTCTTTCTATTGCTGCTTTCCAGCTTTTGCCTGCTTCGTTTTTCCTTTACCTTTGTTTGCTTTGCTTTCTTCCCACTTTCGCTTACCAGGCTCTGCTTTTCCCAGCGCTCCTGCTACAGCCACCAACACGCAACTGAGTTTCTCCCGGTTTCACAAAACTCAACAGTACTGCGTCGCCGGTGAGCAGGTCAAATCAGTTCAAACGGATTTGTGTCGAGGTCAGGGTCTCACCAGGCCAGTATACCGTGTCAAATGCCTTCTGCATATCTAACGATATGGCTACAGTTATGGCTGACCATATATAAATATGTTGATAAAGACTCAATCAATGTGAATATTGGTAAATACAGAGCACAAACTAATTCATATGCCACTTTCACAACAATGCATCTGTTGCTCCCTCAAACCTGGTTAAAGGGCACACTGTTCTTCATGGTCACAGTGGTAGTTGTTAATGCTAGAAGATGTCATTGAGCACAATTATGAAAGGGAGCATGTACTAGTAGCACATGGATATCATTATTGATCTACTCATAGCCAATCAGAATGTTTAGAGTGCAGTCAGTAACTACTGGTATTGACTGTATTCTGGACATTCTGCCTTCTGAAGCAGACATGGAAACAACAATGCAATTTCCAAGCAAGATTTTGTTTCAACAAGACTTTCCTCTTTGGGAGGACCTTTCTTTGCTGCAAAATACTATATAATGCATGAAAGAGATATTGGCAAATGCTTTCACTTTCTTATAGAGAAACTGTTCACATTTATGCGTATGCTAAACCTGTTCCAGTTCAACCAAGTTGCAATTAAAATGCTTAACTTAAGAAGATGACAATGTTATTTAAATACTACAAAATACATCCACATTTAATTTATTAACTCGGTTTGTCTCTTTACTCACTCTTAAGGCACCATTTTTTACTTATACATGTGTATCTACCACCAGCATTTGCCAATATCCTTATAGAAAGGGGTAGGAGGTAATTATCACTAAAGATAATGATGATGATCCTTCCCCAGTTTATGGCCTTGCCTTCGCCTCAGGCCATAACTCAGTGGCGTGTCATTAAGCTGTAATGATGCCCCCTCCAGAAGTCTATAAGGCTATATCATCGTGCATTTCCACCACCACCCATACTTGTTTGTTTGCTTGTTTGAGCAAGTTAAGTTACAAGAATAAAAATGGTTCCAAAGTGCACCTATTTTTAGTGAATAATCTTAATAGTCTGTCTACTCATGCATTTTAGTTTTGGCTGGAAGTTGGAAGACAATCGTGGCCAAAATATTCTATGTAATGTGGGCATAAGGATTACTGTGAAGATTCAAATGCGCTTTGTGGTGCTCTTTCCTTCCTTTAGATCGTTCATCCAATCAGGTGTTTGCATGACCCCTCGATGATGGTGTCGGACACACTCTGGACGAATACTCCTCGCATTCCATTCATAACATGATCTCTCATTGTCAACCAGACCTCACTCAACCAATGAGACGTTTGCTGCATCAGATCCTCAGACCCATCACAGTGCTCGTGGAAAAGAACCCCCATTTTTATTTAGCCCATACAGGATAGTGATTTGTGATATGTATAACGCGCCTGTACTGTATACAGGTGTTTTTTGAGGATGCACCTCCATCCTTCGCATGCATCCACTCAGTTCTGCCAGGAAGCTTCACCCATTGCACATGGATAAGCATGATAACGGGTCTCCTCCTATTTCAATATGCACGCAACTTTGTCAACCAGACACTCAATGCAAACCAGCTCTGAAAATGCACCCCTTCCCTGCCAAAGTCACATGTTGCCATTATTTATTATGGCGAGGTAAAGACCTAAGTGCTCTCTGACTCGTGCGCCCGGGGGATTTGGTACACAACGAGCATATATGGGGGTTCGATTTTTGGAACATGGGAGTTGAAGCTACATGAAGTCCACCAGGCTCTTCTGAGAGAATACTTAGTTGAACTGCCAACTCATCACATAGAAAGCAGTGTTGTATGTCAACTATAAGACGACGCCTGGTTCGTGAACGATGTGTGCAACACTGATCTGATGATGCGCACAAAAAGTCGAAATGTACCACTTAATGTGACAGGAGCGAATTTCAGCTGACCACACAACAATTCTACATTGAAGTTACAAATACAGAGACATTCAAAAGAATTGTTGAACTCAGATTGGATCTGAATTAACATTTTTATTAATCGATAAATATATTTGGAAAAGTGAAATGCAACCCCAGTGTCGTACAAACTGCAATCATAGTAAGTATTCTAATGAACAACTCTCCCCCGTTCCGAACCGGGTCATAAACTGCCAGATAAATAAAATAACATAACAGATGTGCATGATAAAACCATAGACTGGTAACCCGAAAACAAATTCGTATATTCACATACATCCGCCTCCTCCTGCTCCCTCCAGATCAGTGCCAATGTGCAGCCCCAACAAACAGTTAACCCCAGGTGGTTCCTCCCATTTGCATGAGCGCCACACTCATCCCATGACAGTAGTACCAGCCCATACAAGTTTATACGACCCATCATTTACGCCATCGTCTCTCCCCATCCTGCCCTATCAACCCAGGATAAACTGGGCAGGCTGGGGAAAACATTGATTATATGGAACGAGGTGGGTCTCTGGAAGGAGGGGAGGGGGCTGTGGTAGAACAAATGCTGAAGAGGTGCAAGCATTGATAGGCAGGTAATGTGCTTGAGGTGGGAGGTGGATGCTGGGAATGTAAGAGTTATGTGAGAGGTGGGTGCCGGGCAGGCAGGGAATGATGGGAGGCTGGTGAGGGGTACAGTGGCTGGAGAGAGGCAAGTGTCTTATGGAAGGTGGGGGTCCTAGGAGAAGACGGCGAGGACAGGGAGCTGGGCACTCACTGTGCAGGAGCGGCAGCCGGGTTGATGATCACATCGTGCAGCCCCAGGGACAGCACCCGACTGCAGCAGAGGCCTCGGGGGCGCAGGCCTGAAGTCAAAGCCGGTGGTAGTCTGCAAGCTAAAGCCCCGCCCACTCCGACGGCAGCAGTGACGAACGGACAAGCGAACTGCTCCTGCTCTCTCTCAGGCGGGTGTACACAATGGTCACGTGAGTGGCTCGTCCGCTCGTGCTGTTTCCTGGTGCCAAGGGGCTGTCTGTCTCAGTCAGCTGCAGGATTGCTTCCGGGTTGGATTTTGACGTGTCCACCGCCAGTCCAGGATGTTACAGTGAGGGCTCCCGGAAACCGGTGAGGATGGCGGAGCCTCCGGAGCCCGGGGAACGCGAGAGGCTAAGTCTGTGGGAACGCAGGCCGCAGCCCCACGCCCCCCTGACCGAGCGACAGAGCGATTCAGTGCTGGAGCTGCGGACGGCGGCTGAGAGTCTGCCAGTGCCTTCCGAGGTGAGAAGGGTGGTAATGTACCCATCGACCCCAAAGAAAAGGAGTTGTTCGTCCTCTTTCAAGGAGGAAAGGAACGAGAATTGGTCTCTATTCCCTTTGTAGAAAGAGGGCTCTGTACACACGAGTTGTTTAAGGAAATTAATCGTAGGCACACGTGTCATACCAAGATCTCTTCCTTTCGTATGCAGTTGTGCACTAAAGATCGCCCTTTAAATTAACACTTAAGATCTATGTTATGGCCCATTTATATAGTGTCTAATTGCCATTGCTCTGGCCCCGAATTGCCGTGCTGCACCATGGCAGCCCGTAGTCTGATAAGATTGCAGCGTTACAGTTCAGGCACCTAATTGCTTTCGCAAAGATGAGCAGTCACATAACATTACATTGTAGGTAAAACATAAGTACATTACATGCAATAATTGCTTTGGGCACAATGACTAGTACTCTAGCTTTACCGTTAATAATGATGTTCTATTGTGGGGGACTGCTGTTCTGTGTGATGGGACTATATTTTAGGCAGCAGTCATCTATCCTGGAGGATCTGATTGTCGTATAGCGCACAAATGCCATCAGTATGACTTCACAGCGATGCACCCTTATCATGTTAAAATGCTCTTTTTTTAATACCACGTCGGTCATCACCGTAGTGGACGTGGTCTACCTGCTTTGAAGCTTATCCAGAGAGTGACTTGCCAGGGGTGTCTAGACCTTGGTTTGCAGAAAAGAAAGGAGCACCAGAGGGCAGTAAAGGGGGAGACCGGCTAAACAGGCACGACAGATGTGTGCATAAAAGGCCAATGATGGGGTGGAGTTTGTGATGGCTTGCATGCTTACATCTTGGATTTACTTATGCAGCCTTCTCATCTTTTTTAAAATTTGCACTGGATTTTATGTGGGGGGTAGGTATATAGGGGAGGGGGTGCCCTCTAATTGTCCCCTGGTTGAATTCTGTCTTCTCAGTAGCTCTCATCTAAAGCTGGAATTTTTTGCTAGTACTATACTATATCTGGGAGATGCAGTTGCGTCACTAGAAATCAGTATTAGGGGCGCAAAAATAGAAAATGGTGGAGCAGGGTGGTGGCACACAAAATAAGGGTCAACAGGCCAAATTGGTTTAAGTATACCTATATTTTACCAATCTGGTTAAAACAGTGTCATTAAGCATGTTCAGAGTAGGTTTCATTTTGCATCAAGTTAATATAAATCCTAAAAAGTTAACCCATGTTCAACAGTTGCAAAAAATGCTCTTGCGGTCAGCAACAGACTGCATTCTTTTACTTCTAGCAGACATCTCTCCCAGCACAGCTTCAAATAATGTGTAGTTCGAGGTGGTATTTATCAGAAGAGATAACACTTCCAGCTCAGCTTTAAATAATAGCCAGTCAAAAATAGTCCGAGAGATATCCCTCATACCTCAGTTTTAAATGATGGCCTGTTTAACATATGAGATATCACATAAAGGCGCCAAGTACAGTGGTAAAGAGGCAACTTCTCCCTTAGTTCTCTAGAATGGTTGCTGGAATCTCACGTTGTCCCCGCAGAATTGTTCAGTTTTCAGTTTCTGGCTACACACCCCAGTGGCGGCTGGTGATTTTTTTAATTGGTTGGGTGTAAATATTTCCTCCAAATATGCCAGTGCGATGGAGCATAGCGAGGGAGCCTGAACCAATTAAGAGGTGTTGGGGGGGGCTTCCCACCCAGATGCTTTTTAAAAATAATCACTTAAAATGGTGTAACAGCTTGCAATTGTTTTTGTGCTGTAATGCATGAATAAATTCAATAGATGCAAGTCACCAACAGTGCAGAGGAGCATTTCGCCAACACATTTTCAGGTTTTGATCACAATATATGTCAGTTTCAAAACATTTCCACCTTGGCTGCACCCATACATTTCCATGCTGGCTGCACAAATATATGCCAGTATTCTCATTTAAGCACATATTCATGTTTGCTTTACTTATTATGCCAGTAATGATACTATAAGAAATCGTGTCCACACTTGTTCTGCCAATATGGCAGTATCCCCAGGCAAGAACATACTCCAGTTGGCGTTACCATGAAAAATGCTCTGCCCCTGTATGTCCAAACTGGCTGCATTAAAATGCCATTCTAGCTATATAATAAAAATGATCATGCTTGCTTTATCAGATACCCAATACAAAATGTAATGCCACAGTAAGAAATGGTTAGACTGGCTGCATCAAAATGCCAGCGTATCCATGCAATAACACTTACCATAGATGCCCAGTAAAAAATGCCATGTCTGCCCTCCGGGTCCCCCAGCATCACACAAACACAATATGTGATTATGTGTGCATGCCAGGTGCTAGGGTGCACAAGGAGTAGGCATGGTATTTTTTACAAGGCATCTATCATAGATGGCCAACAAAATACCATGCCTGCCCCCCTGGGCATCCCCTCCGCCTCGCACGGGGAGCTGGTTCGGGCTGATGCACAACCCACCCTCCTTCCAAAATAAGCTCCACGTCCCAGTACAAAAAACACGTGCACACAAATTCACACAACCTTCACACGCACACACATCATCATACACTCTCTAATTACACACAACACAAGAATAAACACATACATACACGTATTTAAATTAACATACCTTCTGCCCTGGTCCTGTTTTTCCCTCCCTGCGCTCCAGCTTCCGCATAGCATGAACAGGAAGCAGCAAGCAAAGATCGCTTGTTGACTCGTGCACATGTGTGCAAGTGCCGGAGCGCTGACGGCAAAGTGGCTCACATTGTTTGTTTGTGCGAGGAGGTACAATAGCACTTCCAACCGCAAATACAAACATACAGTTCCTCAGCTAGCATCCTAATAGGCCATGCAATATTGGGGAAGCAAAATGCCCCCGGTTTTGATTGGCTCATTGGATTGCAAGGCTGGGGAACAGAACATAGATGGACTATCGCATCTGTGTGCTGCTGCCGCCCTCCAACATGGGGTAGGCACCATGTATTTGCCCACTGATTTGACTTTGCATCTGTGTATGCCGCCCTGCAACGTGGGGTCCGGCTCAATGGATGTGATCTCCATGTGCCTCTCTTTTTGCACTTTGGGTATGATGTATTACGTTTGCAAGTTCCACAATGTTGTAATTCACCTTTACGCTTCCTTTTCTGTAACCCGAAGCACTGAAACTAATCTCTTAAGTTTAAGTGCCTAGATACCTCAGGATTTTGCGCGCTATATAAATAAACAAACTGTCAAACGGAAACCGTGTTTTCGTTTAAAAGTTCAAGCCACCCGAGGCGTGCTCCATCAGCTGTAAAAATCAGCTGAAGGAGTGCTCAGTGTTTACACTGGGCTGGCTCCTTGGCTCCTCCAGAATGGGCGAGGGTGCCCGTCGGTCAGCGCCCTCCGCCCATTATGGAGAAGCCACCCCTAGCACACAGTCAATGAATCTATGCACAAGGTCATTGTAACTGCAGATTAAATAATGTTGACTTTGAAGTCATGCAAATGAACTGAACTGTTGTTAATGCAGCAATTGTGAACACATTAAGGGATCCATAGACATGTCCTACAGTAGAACGCTATCGGGGTAGCTCAGCAAGTTGAGTGACTGCTAAAATGTTATATATTTAAAACTGGCTGTAAATCTTATGACTTTTTGCAATTTCTTTAAAAAAAACAACAAAAAAACAAGTGCTGTAAAATGTGTTAGGCCAGGGGATGGTAGTGTGCTTATATTCACGGTCAGGGAATTTCTTCCCCCATAGTGAAACCCAAAATCTTGCAACCATGAACCTACAGTTTAATTTCCTAATAACTGGTGTCAGCACAATAAAAGCATTTTTTGTGATTAAGCAGGTTGACATGCATACGATAGCTCTAGAAATATATCCTGTGATAGAATGCAAAGGAAGGGGCACAAAAATCACAGGGTATTTAGGGACGCCTATGGGGAGATGCCTATTGACTTTTCTACAGACAGACTTCCAAACAAGTAGTATAGCATAATTTTAAAATACAAAAACTTCTTACCTGCTAAGAATTGTTGGTTACTTGTTTGAATTGTTATTCTTGCTAGGTGCTCCTTACGAACCAGCTCAGTTTCTGCTGCTCCAATTCTAAAATGAGTACTTGCCGTAATATCGATATTTATTTTATGTTCAACTTTATGTCAAGAGTATATTTTCAATAGTACTATGTGGGCGTTCCTTTACTGTGTACTTCTAAGCTGTAGTTAGAGTAAGCTTTTCTCGCCCTACTTTGTTGTCTGTGAGTCCTAGTTGTTGTCCTGGAGGGCCTGGTGGCTTTGTCTACTCAGAATCCCACATGTTCTGTCAGACAGGGCAGGGTGATCGTACCTGTAAGGTTGCTGCATCAGTGTTCAGTAACTTTTAGCAAGATACCTGTCCACATCATAGTGAAAGAAGCACCTGCTGCTTATCACATCAATGTACTCTTTTGCTCACTAAATTACCTTAGTTACCGTCGATGAAATCAAGGGAACGCTTCTATGCTTTCGCCATATAACAATGTTTTGGACACTTTCTCCTTGCTGGATAGGTGCGACGTACAGTCTGCTTGGCTGTTCTTGTGCTCCAAAACATGTTTTACAGTGAACGTGTACTCTTGTATTTTAGCCCCTGTGTACTCTTGTATTTTAGCCCAAGCCTAGCCAGCCGTGCCATTAAGATCTTGATATCCCCATTACCAAGCATGTCCACAAGAGGTTTGTGATCAATTAGGAAACAGAAATTGTGTAGTATAAATATGTTCTGACTTATGAGACTACCCAGGCGCAGGCTAATATTTCTCTTTCAATCACAGAGTTGTTCCTTTGTGATGCAAAGTTTTGGAAGTAAAGGTGACTTTTCTCACTGCTTCTTTTCTGTGTCAAGGTTGATTCTATACAATGCAATGGCATAAACTGTGTACGTATGTCTTGGTGGAGGATGAGTTGTCTGAGACAGTGTGCCTTCGTAATGTGTAACTTCATTCCCAAAAATGCCAGCCATTATTCCTGCTCCCATCTGAAATGGAACCCATTGTGGAACAGCTGACGCACGAATTGTTTTCTCTGATATGTTGCAAATAAGCTACACATAATACTCGTGCTCAGTTCTTCTTTGCTATTTTGAACTGGAGCATAATTGGTGATTGGTTTGACGAAATCCAGCCTGGGCCAAATTACTTAAATAGAATAGTGTTTCTCAGCTACTGTACAGTGTCTGTCATACATTTGCATTTATCCTTAGGAAGGCCATGGAAGCATTTTGAAATGTGCGTAATACTGTCTGCATGGCTACATCGTGAGTAAGTTAATCTTCTATATAAATCATATGGCTCTGGAAGTTAGACAGATTTGTGGCTTCTTTCAATATTGGGTCCACCTTTCTCCAAAATACAGAACACCTGAGGCGAGGGTGAGGGGCATATAGTTAAATCAATAGGTTCCAACAGTAGTGATGATGGCAAGGAATGATTTAGATTATTTATCTAACTTACTCTGGTATGGTTTTGCATGTCGAGGTTGCTCTTCGTGAACCCTGTTGAGTGTTCAACATGAGCACTAGCTCAAGGAAGGGGGGTTAGCTGTCTGTAAACTGTTTCTCTCTTGAAATTGCAATGGTTCAGTCGAAGCTGCAGTTTTAGAGTTGACTTTCTTGATGAGGCTCACTGGTAATGGCCTTTCCATGGCTTTGTCAGGTTGTATCGTTCCTTTTGTTTCCAGATTGCGAAGCAATTCTTTGAGATTGTTTGTCCACTACAATTCCTTTGCATCGTATTTTGTGACGGTATTTTTCACGTATCACACTTACTTGAAGAATACCTCTTTTTGTCAGCCCAGAGTCTCACATGATTCAGTCTGCAGGCTTTTCAACTGTTCTCTGCTGCAAGAATATCACTTAATCTTGAGCTTCCTTTCTTTGTGCCATATCCTCATGACATGGCTTTTCTAAACAAAGTATCCCATCTGTGAAATCCTTCCTCCCCAGAACTCAATAGTGCACATTTTTTGTTTTTTTTTTATTTGTGATTTTGGTTGTACTTGCCCAACTTTACACAATAAAACAGAACAAATACAAATACATATTCATATGTAAAAGAGCATGCAGAATAAAAGAATTTAAAACCAAACTAATTTTAAAACCTATACATAAAGAGGAAGAAAAAAAATACAATACAACAAATATATCATTATTACTGTTACAATGCAAAAAAAAGAGACCATAACCTTAATATCGCAGCTTACTCAATCCAGCTGCTTTTAACACCTTAATGACAGCGATAGTCACAGGTGTTTCATCACCACTCGATATCCTTTGGAAAATTGTGCAGAATCTAATTATGCTTAGTTATGCCAAATCTGCGCAGCAATATAGATCTTACTTCATTAAGGCATGGCAGTCAAAGAGGATATGTTCTCCGTTCTGAGTCAGATTCGTTTTCAAACAAGAGCATCCTCTTCTAATTTCATCACTCCTAGATCGTATATTGCAGATGTCCCCCCTTGGGAGAAGATTAAGCCTGTATCGAAGGAACTGTCCAGCCCAATATCCATTAGGACATTTCTTCAGATGTCTAGGGATCGTTCCTTGAGGATGGTCTAAAGAAGACATACTATTATAAAGTCTTTATCCCCTCATTTCTGCCAGTGTTGATCCAGTCCCACCTACTCAAGATCTTTTTTTATCCTGTTGGGCTGTTAAATTGGCTCTTGAATTGACAGTTCAGCTACCGCCAATACCTCATCTGCTCTTTTTCTTAGATTAACCATAGCGGATGACGTTGTTCTCTGCAGTACTTCAGCGAAGTCCTCATAAAGTGAGTCCTTCAGCCAGACTAACAGATTCTGAGATCCATCAGACAGCCCAATGATGTCAATCGATGTTCAAACCTGAGCGCGGCTATTAGGACACATTCTGGTAGTCCCAAAGCCCTCTTCCAGACGCGTGATTCCACCCTATTATAGACCAGACTTCTAGAGGCTTGACTAATCTCTGTCATACAGGAGGCAGGGTACTACCTACATCCTATAATAGGATATAATTGTTGAGATGGTGAACCTGCAATACCAGGCTCTGATCTTTTTCATTTGAGTGCCTCCTTGTAGAGCTTTAGTCATTAAGTGTGCCATCCATCTGCCTACATTATTCTTAGAATACAGTTGAAAGCCGAGATACGTAAGAGTATGTGACGGCTCTATTTGTTGTTGGCCAATGCTCCATGTATAACCCATTTTTGATATATTATTATTTGCAAATCTGATAACATTGGATTTTTTTCCATTAATGCATGATTCATTTTGCACAGTGTATTCTCATATAGCATTCAACTGTTTTTGTAGTCCCACCTGAGTTCTGTCTAAGAGAACAACCTAATCCGCGTAAGTCAGATAGGGTACACGTTTTGTGGCAATACGGAGAGGTACAAACAAAAAAACAAAGAAAGTCACCCATGTTTGAAAGGTAAAGATTGAACAGGCAGGGAGCCAAAAGGCAGCCCTGACTGAGTCCGCTTTCTGCTAGAAAGGTCTCTGTCGGGGCACTCTGCCTGCTCAATCGCACCTGTAACGGAGTGTGATCGTGTAAGTGAACCAGAATTGACAAAAGTGATTCATGGATCTTCCAGCTCCTCAATTTAGTCCACAACAAGTTGCGGTTAACACTGCCAAAGGCCTGACTAAAATCAATAGTTGCCACATACAGTGGCAATGTTCCGGATGCTTCAGAGTCCTCCTTTAACAGGTTAACCACCAACTCATTCAACTCAGTTACAAGGCCCTTCTGAAAAACTGTCTGGTATCTTTTCAATCCCTCTACTCCTGTTGCCCAATCAACCAGGTCACCCTGAACAAGGGAAGCAAAGATTTTACTTTCGCTATCCAGAAGGGAGATTGGGCTGATCCTGGTAATTACCGCCCATCCCTTCTTGTATATTGGGACAATAACTACATGGTTCCATGTCGCTGGTGTTGTGCATGTAGACAGGATTTTGCTAAAAAGAATATATAGTATTGAGGACCACATTATAGGGTCAGCTTTTAAGATGGCATTGGACAGCTCATTTGGGTCGGTTGCCCTCTGCCCTAGAATTTGAGGATTTCTTTATAAGTCTCTCGATGAGCTCTACGGAAATAGATAAATATCCAAGCTAAGAAACAAGATGGATCGTAAAGGTTTCATATAAACTTTAGTAAAGTGAGCCACCCACTATCTTTCTGGGATGGGATGTCATGATGCCTGCTCCCGGGGAGCCGGTTCAAGCCCTACGTCCCCGAAAGCGGACATCCAGTCCCCAAGGAAGGACCCAGCAACCCCATATAGGGGCCCTTTGGACAGTGTCCTGGCGCCTATGGCGCCAGGCTCATTATGGAAGTGCTTGGGTGCACTTAACTGATGCAGACCATGCTGCAGGATCCCGGCCTCCTTGAGGCCTGAAAGGAACTACTTTACCTGTGGGACTAATTTACCATCCGGGCGTGGTCGGGGAAGGATACATACCTGATTGGAGGAAGGATACATACCTGGAACTTCTTCCAAGGCTATTTAAACCACACCCGATCAGCCACATGTGCTTCGCGTTGTTCTGCATCTAGCAGCTGGACGCTCACCGTGTCTGCTCCTGCATCCTGACTTCTGCCACGCCTGCCAGCATCCTGGATCACCTGCAAAGGAAGAGAAGAAAACAGAAGAAGGAAAAGTCCTTACCTGCTAAACCCGCATCCCGGAGACATCTCGCCCACAATCCTGAAAAGGAAGACTTTTATTTAAAAGCTCATCGCGTCGATCGCTGCAGCGCCGCATTCCACTCACCTTTACAGGGCGCCTCCATGTTCAGCAGCGATCATCCGGATTCGCAGTCACGCCCCAGCGCCTAGGGAGAAAAAGACCAGAACAAAAGGTGAGAGAGAGAAGGGAATAAGGAAAGCTAAATCTCCATGTTAAGACTTACCTGTTGATTAATTCCCTCTTCATTTCGGGTCCGCGCCGCATCCTGGCATTTCCGGACCCCGGCCCCTAAGGGGAAAAAGAGACATCAGCGTTAATGAGCGAATGAAAAAACATTACCAAAAAACGCTCATTAAAGACTTACCTGATTTCTACAAGGATTTCACCTCTCATCTCGGGTCGGTGCCTGTTCCCCGGCATTCCGTACCCCGGCCCCTATGGGGAAAAAGACACTAGCATTAGTACATTAATGCATGGACACAAGGGGAACCTCTTATCAAAAAACTTACCTGGAAGCCAAGCAAGTTTGGTTCTCACCAATCCGAAAATCCAGTGAAGTAACTGGATACCAACGCGCCCCTGCATCAGAAGCAGGATGGAGAGCTTGTCCTTCCAGACCCTAAGGTGAGACGCTACGAGGAATCACAAAAGGGTTTCGAGGAGGGTGAGAGGGGAAAGTGGGAGGCTGATTGCATTACCCCGCAGACAGTTAATCCCCTATTTTCGCCTACAGAAGGATACTTCTGCGAGCCAGACAAACCAGATTTGGGGGCCCGGTCCAGTCCGTCTTCCGAACCCTGCGCATCACCTTAGAAGAGGTCACAGCAGCGCGAACCAGGCCAGCGCCTCCGTGGGAGTCAGGTGAGCGTTACAGAACGCGAAGCCTTCCTACAAATTCCCACCCAGGCGCTATGGAAAGTTCTGAGACTGATCAGTTGGCCCAATTACTGGGGGAATTACGGGCCGAAGTACATGCCGCTCGTCAAGAGACTAATGCCCTCAGGAGGGAATTAATAATATCAAAGGAAAGAACTGATGACCTGGCCAGACAGCTTTTGCAAGGTCAAGCTGGGCAAACTCCTCTACCCGGTTCCGGAGGGAACCCTGCTCCTGTGGTTTCCAGTAACCCTATGCAGATTAATCCACCTGGAAACATGCCGCTGGCCCCACCTGAACGCTTTGCTGGGGACCCCAAACGATTCGCCGTATTCATGAATCAGTGTCGTTTGCACTTCCTATGCAGACCTGGGGCCTTCCCTAATGATCAGACCAAGGTAGCCTTTGTATTGTCATATCTCAGCGGCTGCGCTGCCGATTGGTCAGTTCCACTGGTTACTCAAGATGACCCGATTCTCCGTGATTTCAAAGGTTTCAAGCAAGCATGGAAAGGTTATTTGCTCGACACTCTCAGGGGCAGGCTCTGGATGACGAACTTCTATCCCTGCGACAGGGCAATCAGGACCTCCTATCCTATATTGCAACCTTTAATAGACTAATTGTGGAAACGGGATGGCCAGAGGATAAAAGAGTCACGTTGTTTTATCGAGGCCTACACGGAGAACTTAAAGATGTCTTGGCCCAAGTTGTAAATCCGCCCCAAGAATGCACAGAGTATATAGACTTAGTGGTCCAATTGGATCACAGACTTCAAAACAGAAAAGCAGATTGGTCCAGGTTTGAGACCCGGGTGTTGGTCAAGACCCATGCTAATCCCAAGGGAGTTGATGTCTCTGAGCCTATGCAAATTGGAGGGGTTAAAGGACCCTTAACTCAAAAGGAACGTGAAAGGAGGCGGCAGTTAAAATTATGTCTTTTTATTGTGGGAATTCTGGACACTTTCTACGACATTGCCCGGCAAAACCGCCCCGAAAGGCGGTAGGAGCCGCTGATAAAAACCATGAAGACTCTGTTTCGGGAAACGACTCTGCCCGACAAGTGTAGGGGTCCGCTTGCCGAGCTTGAAAACTAACTCTCAGACCTCGCATTTCATTGTGCCAATGGTTCTCGTAGATCCAGAACAGCCTAAGCGGTTGCATGCAATAAAGGCATACATCGATAGTGGGGCTATTGGAAACTATGTGGATCGTGAATTGGTCTCTAGGATTAACCTCCCTCTCCGTCCTAAAACCTGCAAAGATGTCATCACCACAGTCGATGGAACTGAAATTGCCTCTGGACCGGTAACACATTCCACTACTGAGGTGACTCTTATTGGTCCCGACGGCCATCGGGAGGGTGTTGTGTTTGATGTAATCAAGGCTCCACAGTTTCAGGTTATTCTTGGAATCCCTTTTAGAGACACATAATCCTCGAATTGATTGGCGAGCTAAGAGAATAACCTTACCGGATTGTACACAAACCTGCTACCCAGAAAACCTGAAGATTAATCTAGCATCTGTAACCTCTGCCTTCATGCAACTACCTCCGGAATACCAAGACTTTCAGGACGTCTTCCAAAAGGAACAGGCCAACACGTTACCTCCTCACAGATCGTACGATTGCCAAATCGATCTGGTGCCCGGTGCACAACCCCCTTGTAGCAGGATTTATGCCCTTACCGAACCTGAGAATCTGCATTTGAGACAATTTTTGGATCAATACCTAGCTAATGGTTTTATTCGCCCGTCAAAGTCCCCGGCATCCTCGGCTTTGTTCTTCGTGCCCAAAAAAGAAGGCGACCTTAGAACTTGTATCGATTACCGCGCATTGAACCAGATAACGGTTAAAAACCGTTATCCTGTGCCTCTGATCCCTGAACTCCTTGACCAGGTGAAGGACGCTTGCATATACACCAAGTTAGATCTCCGGGGGGCTTATCATCTGGTACGAGTTAAAGAAGGCGACGAATGGAAAACTGCCTTCCGTACTAAATACGGATTATTCGAGTACCAGGTGAAGCCTTTCGGATTGTGTAACACGCCGGCTGCCTTCCAATACTTCATGAATGATGTCCTTCGGGAACTCATCGATGTTAGTGTTGTCGTATATATCGATGACATTCTGGTGTACTCCTCTTCGGAATCTGATCACAGAAAACACGTCAGGGCAGTACTTGGAAAAACTGCGCCAACACAAACTTTTTGCTAAATTGGAGAAATGTGTTTTCCATACCACAGAAGTCGAGTTTCTAGGTTTCATCCTGACACCCAAAGGAGTCCGAATGGACTCAAGAAAAGTGGATGCCATCCTCAAATGGCCATCACCTAGCTCTGTAAAAGGGGTTCAAAGCATGCTCGGCTTTGCCAATTTCTATCACAGGTTTATCCCGGAATTTTCACGCGTGGTACAACCCATTACTGCACTCTTGAGGAAAAATAAACGTTTTGAATGGTCTGTAGAAGCTGAGCAGGCCTTTCAGGATTTAAAAGCTAAGTTTACCTCCGCACCTATATTGAAACACCCGCGTCCAGATCTCCCTTATGTCGTCGAGACTGACGCATCCAGCCTAGCCATGGGAACTGTCCTGTCCCAAAGAGATCCCGAAACCAACCAACTGCATCCCATAGCATTTTGGTCCAGAAAATTCTCGGCACCCGAGGTTAATTATGCAATCACAGACAAAGAACTGTTAGCCATTAAGTCCGCTTTTAAAGCCTGGCGGCATTATCTGCTTGGCGCTCGACATACCATCACAGTGATCACTGATCACCGGAATTTACAGTATTTGAAAACCGCCAAGGCTCAGTCATCACGGCAGCTCCGATGGGCTTTGTTTTTCGCTGAATTTGATTTCGTGATTACCTATCGACCTGGCTGCAAGAATGGCAAAGCAGACGCCTTATCCCGAATTGGAATTGGAATGGGAGAATCTGATACAAACTCAGAACCAGTACCAATAATTCCCGAACAGAGGATTCTAGGCATGACTTCGTTACAGACGCTTGAAGACATTCAAGCCAGAGTGAAACAACTCCTGGACCCTACAACCTTACAGGATTGTATACAAAAGGGATCAGACTTTACCATAGATAATGGTTTACCTTATTCCCAAGGACGCTTATTCCTGCCACATAAGGAATTACACGAACTAGTTATTTCCGGTTATCATGATGCATTAATAGAGGGACACCCCGGTATTGCCAAGACAGAGGAAAAGGTGAAACGACAATTTTGGTGGCCCTCTTGGCGAAAAGATGTTAAATCTTTTGTGATGTCCTGTGGTGTTTGCGCCCAAAATAAGTCAAAAGAAAAGACCAGCTGGTCTCCTTCAACCTCTAGACATACCGCCAGCACCCTGGCACACCCTATCAATGGATTTTATTACGGACCTGCCTCCTTGTTCGGGGTACAATACTATTCTGGTAATTGTGGATTTGTTTTCCAAAATGGCCCACTTTATTCCTTTGAAAGGTTTACCTTCAGCTTCTGTCCTAGCCAAAGAATTCCTCGAAAATATTGTTCGGCTACATAGATTCCCATCTACACTAATCTCTGACCGGGGAAGCCAATTCATTTCCCACTTCTGGCGCAAATGTCAAATGGCGCAGATCGACGTAAGATTATCGACCAATCACCACCCTCAGACCGATGGTCAGACCGAGAGGACAAATCAGACCCTTGAGCAATACTTACGGTGTATGTTACAGCAATCTGAAAGCAACTGGAAAGACATTCTTTGGATAGCCGAATACGCATATAATAATTCGGTACACTCTGGAACTGGCCACAGTCCTTTTTATACTTTGTTTGGGCATCACCCTCGAACCTCAAACCTTGACTCACCTCAGAACCTCGGAATGCCTGCAGTAGAACATCTGCATTCTACAATTACCCAAGCCTTCAAAGAGGCAACTACGCATTTACAACAAGCCAAGAGAAAATACAAGGAGAATGCTGATTTACATCGGAGTGAAGCACCTCCGTATCAGATTGGGGATCAAGTGTGGTTAGCTACCAGACATTTACCACTCAAAGGGCCTCGAACTTTTAACCCAAAATATCTGGGACCTTATTCTATTACGGCAATAATTAACCCAGTGGCTGTTAAACTTGATTTACCAGCTAGCATGCGAATTCACCCTGTTTTTCATGTGTCACTTCTGAAACCAGTGGTACCCGGAACCCGACTACTCAAACCTCCAGAACCTATTCTAATAGATGGGGAGCTCGAATTCGAAGTGAAGAACATTTTAGACTCAAAAATGTTTAGGTCAAAACTGTTCTACCTAATTGATTGGAAGGGGTACGGACCTCAGGAGAGGTTGTGGGAACCCAGCGACCATGTGCATTCACCTCGATTAGTCAGGAAATTCCACCGACTCTTCCCAGATAAACCAAAACCCCTGGAGGGAACAACCTTGGGAGGGGCCTTGGGGTGGGAGTGCTGTCATGATGCCTGCTCTCGGGGAGCCGGTTCAAGCCCTACATCCCCGAAAGCGGACATCCAGTCCCCAAGGAAGGACCCAGCAACCCCAAATAGGGGCCTTTTGGACAGTGTCCTGGCGCCTATGGCGCCAGGCTCATTATGGAAGTGCTTGGGTGCACTTACCTGATGCAGACCATGCTGCAGGATCCCGGCCTCCTTGAGGCCTGAAAGGAACTACTTTACCTGTGGGACTAATTTACCATCCGGGCGTGGTCGGGGAAGGATACATACCTGATTGGAGGAAGGATACATACATGAAACTTCTTCCAAGGCTATTTAAACCCCACCCGAACAGCCACACGTGCTTCGCGTTGTTCTGCATCTAGCAGCTGGACCCTCACCGTGTCTGCTCCTGCATCCTGACTTCTGCCACGCCTGCCAGCATCCTGGATCACCTGCAAAGGAAGAGAAGAAGAGAACAGAAGAAGGAAAAGTCCTTACCTGCTAAATCCGCATCCCGGAGACATCTCGCCGACAATCCTGAAAAGGAAGACTTTTATTTAAAAGCTCATCGCGTCGATCGCTGCAGCGCCGCATTCCACTCATCTTTACAGGGCGTCTCCATGTTCAGCAGCGATCATCCAGATTCGCAGTCACGCCCCAGCGCCTAGGGAGAAAAAGACCAGAACAAAAGGTGAGAGAGAGAAGGGAATAAGGAAAGCTAAATCTCCATGTTAAGACTTACCTGTTGATTCATTCCCTCTTCATTTCGGGTCCGCGCCGCATCCTGGCATTTCCGGACCCCGGCCCCTAAGGGGAAAAAGAGACATCAGCGTTAATGAGCGAATGAGAAGACATTACCAAAAAACGCTCATTAAAGACTTACCTGATTTCTACAAGGATTTCACCTCTCATCTCGGGTCGGTGCCTGTTCCCCGGCATTCCGTACCCCGGCCCCTATGGGGAAAAAGACACTAGCATTAGTACATTAATGCATGGACACAAGGGGAACCTCTTATCAAAAAACTTACCTGGAAGCCAAGCAAGTTTGGTTCTCACCAATCCGAAAATCCAGTGAAGTAACTGGATACCAACGCGCCCCTGCATCAGAAGCAGGATGGAGAGCTTGTCCTTCCAGACCCTAAGGTGAGACGCTACGAGGAATCACAGAAGGGTTTCGAGGAGGGTGAGAGGGGAAAGTGGGAGGCTGATTGCATTACCCCGCAGACAGTTAATCCCCTATTTTCGCCTACAGAAGGATACTTCTGCGAGCCAGACAAACCAGATTTGGGGGCCCGGTCCAGTCCGTCTTCCGAACCCTGCGCATCACCTTAGAAGAGGTCACAGCAGCGCGAACCAGGCCAGCGCCTCCGTGGGAGTCAGGTGAGCGTTACATGGGATTGCTCTGCATTGAACCCTGTGGTCTATTCATTGAGTTTATCTGCTCCCAAAGATTCCTGGAATCATGTTTGGTAATAATGGCTAACATTTTCAACCCTCATTTTAGCCCAACTCCTACATATATCCTTAATCCAATTTTTGAATTTCTGTTTCAGACTTCTCACTTTTTCCAAGTGAAGAGACCCATCACCAGTATGGACTGTCAGTGCTCTTATCTCCCTTTTCGATATTATTGTTTTTATTTTGAACCAGGGCATCGTAAGAATGAGCCGATTGATGCTCTACAGTTGTAGTCCTACCTCTGGTTACTTTAGTATCAAAGCCGTCCAAAAAATTGCTAACAATTGGCTTGGGTAATGATTGTCAGTTCTTGTTCTAATGTTGTTTTGTGTGTGAAGTCCAAAATCAACCCATTATATTTGTTAGTGTTACAAATAAACCTGGAGATTCTGTTTCCTCCCTGGTTTATCAACCAATTAGTAACTCCAGGGTGAATGACCTCCGAGACCTTGCCCTGTAACTCCATTCTTATTTGTGAATGATTACTAAGATCTGTCTCCAATACGCACATTTCTGTACACAAACCAAATAATTCTGAAGTCATGGCGAAATAGTCCAGCATAGCTGATTTGCTGCCTGATTTCCAGGTACAACTAGGACAATTACCCTGGGTTTCACTATTAACAATCTTCACATCCCAATTCTCAAAAGACTCCACCCATAGTTTACCATCGTCTTTTGCTTATGAAATATGACCCCCTCTTTCAATTCTATTTTCTTGATCTCCACCCATTAGTGCCGAGCTATCAGCATTTAGGCCCCCGGCTATCATAATATGCATCCCATCATTGTCACACAAAAAATTCGAGAAAATTTCACCCAGTTTTTCCAAAATAGCCAAATTATTACACTGACTGGGGTTACTTTAGATGTTAACTAACAAAACCGTTCTTTGTTGCAAAAAAACCTTTAAGATATCCCTAATCACCAGCAAACCATAGATAGAATCTGATGCTACCAGAGATTCAACCTGGATACTTATGAGCCAAAATAATGAGACCTCCTGAGTGTCAACCCCCCCTGCCACTTCAATGCTATTTGTTGGTGGGTCACAAAACCATCAACAATCAGTGGGGCTGCCAACCATCGGGTTGATTCATGGAATAAATGTGCGCTGAAAAGGGGAGCGCAAGCGGGAAAATCGCAGCGCAAACGTGAAAATCGCAGCGCACGCCAAAGTCGCACACATCGATGCATGGAATTCTGTGCGCGTGAAATCCTGGGATGTGCGCTAAAATCGTGGTTGGCCTACGCGGGCGCACACGTCATTAAACGGCGTGCGCTACGTGCACAGGAAAAGCGCACATATTGCAGCGCACACAACAAAAGTGGGCGTAACACGCAGAATCGGGAACAACACGCGAAAATGTGGGCGTTACGGGGGAAGTACAGGAGGTAAATGCTTGCAACGCCCACACGCGCGCCAAACAACACGTATTCATGGAATTGAATGGGGGAAAGGCGTGCGCCAAAAAACACGCTAATCCGGAAACACGTTCGCCAGCAGGAAGCGGGGTAAGCGGCCCCACGCAGCATAAAAGTGCACGCAAACAACAAACAAGCTCAGATGCTACGATGAATATACCGTTCCTCGCAGCAGTGGTCGTGGGACACCGCAGGAGGAGGAGGATAGCCAGGGCCCGCATTTTTTTACCCAGGAGCAGCCTTTTTGGGATGCCTTATGACCAGGTGTATGGGAGGTACAGGTTTCCACCACACATAATCCTAGAACTGGTCAGGGAGTGGGAGGATGACCTCACATCACCCGCCCTGTGCTCCCAAGCACTGAGCCCCTTGGACAAGGTGCTCAATGTACTGCACTTCTTGGCTACTGGGTCATTTCAGCAGACAAGTGCCATAGTGGGGGGTGTGTCACAGGCCACGCAGTCACGCTACCTACACCATGTGTTGGCCATCATGACTACACGCCCCTCAGTGCGCAGGCATATATACATGCACAGAACACCTGCAGAAAGGCTTGCCGTGGTCCAGGACTTTTACGGGGTGGCACACCTCCCCAAAGTGCTAGGTGCCCTTGATTGCACCCATGTGGCTCTACGTCCTCCCAGGGCCACTGAGCACATATATCGAAAACCGCAAGCACTGGCATTCCATCAACGTGCAGGTAGTATGTGATGCCAAGGGAATCATCACCTCAGTATATGCCAACTATCCAGGGTCCACCCATGACAGTTTCATTTTCAGAATGTCACCCTAAAACCGGGACCTGGACGCTGGGCGGCCTGGAGACACATGTCTAATTGGTGAGTATAAATGCCTCTGCACATGCATGCATATCAGAAACTGAGAAATGGGAAAACCCCACTAATGAGAACCATTATCACCTCCCCAGGGGACAGTGCCTACCCTCTGAGCACCTACATGATGACGCCAATTCGGAACCCCAGCACACCGCCCGAGGTAAGATACAACACAGCCCATATTGCAACCCGGGGCATAGTGGAGCGCGCATTTGGAGTGCTCAAGTCACGCTTTCGCTCCCTTGACCAGTCTGGTGGGCAGCTTCTATACGCGCCCCCGGTAGTGTGCAGGATCATAGTGGCAGCATGTGTCCTGCACAACGTTGCAACACGCCGGCGCGTGCCGGTGAACATGGTGGTGCCCCCACATCCCCAACCACATGCACGCCCGCTGCGCATGGGAGGTGAAAGGGCACGTGGTGACGCAGCCCGTACCCAGCTTGTGGCAAATTACTTCACCTAAAATCACACCCCTGCGGAGTGCACACAGCCCTGGCACATACCAGCTGACAATCAATGATGATGGCAAAAGGGACAGTCAACTGTCACAACCATACCAGCCTGAGATTGTTCACCTGGAAGTGTTACATTGTGTGCATCCCTACCTACTCAAAGACACCCAATGCTGTGTCACAAAAACACACACATTCATGCAGCAGGAAAGATTACCCCTTGCAAAATACCACATCAAAATAGTGCCATGTCACCCAACCCCTCCCCATCTCAGCTACCCAACCTACCATGGCATGGCATGCAATGTGAAAGCAACTAAATGAATGCACAACACATGACACAAAGTGCAATGTTCCTAATGTAGACAATCCACAGACAATATGCTCTCAGCAATCAATAAGAAACACCACACATGAACAAATACTTACCAGCAACACAAAACATCAGTACAGGAAGAAAGCGTGGCAATATAAGACAGGAAAAAATTAAAGTAGTGCAAGTCTCACAACCTGACCAAGGCAGCTCATGGACCCCTTCCAACTGCAGAGTGTCGCTGTCAGGCAAATGTGTCGGTGTACTGCATACAACATGAACTGCATCTGCAAAGGAGACAGCCTTCTGAAGACATGAGGAACCTACATGTATATAAGGAGAAAGACATGGATGCACAAGCACATATCAATACACCATGCATTGTAGAATCCAACAACAATCCCCACTAGGGATGTACACACAGTTTTGACTACAGACTGCCCACACAACTCATGGGAGCCCAATGCCTCTGTGTAAGTTACTGTCACTTGGTCACACCCTTTGCAAGCCCATGGAAAGGGGAAGCAGGGGGGGTGTGTGTGTCAGGAAACCAAGCATCTAACCCAAAGACAGGACAAGCCTGCATGTGCCCAGCTGGAATACACAGTCGATGCCCACGGGAGCCACAGAAAGCAACACACTGTAAAAATTAAAAAAAAAAAAAAGAGGGGGGGCGGAGGCCACCCAGGAGGCATGAGGTATAGGGTGCATCCCAACACCCACATGCGTGGATGTTGGTAAAAAAAAAAATGTCCATGGGCTCATGGCCTGCACGGCTACGCTACAGTGGGAGAACTGCCGTCGCTCTCTTCACCCTCTGCTGCTTCATCAGGAGGTGGCCGTGATATGGGAGGCAGCCCACGCAAAGCCCTGGTATGGTCCTCCTTGGCAGCAAGCATGCAGGTCTGGAAGGTTTGGTTCTGCAGCTGCAGAATGATGGTACGGAGATCCCCATGCAGCACCTCAGGGGTTGCCTGCATTTCAGCCCGCATGGCCTCGCGTGATGCCCGGATCTCCACACAGGTTACCTGGAGCTCAGCTGAGAGTGAACGTGTGAGCTGCTCCAGCTGCTGTTCTGACCTAAAATTCCGGAAAGCCTCAAGTTCACCCAGAGTATCTCTGAGGAACTTGTGTTCTAACCTCAGGGCTTCCCTGTGGGCCTGTGACACTACAGATATGGCTTCGCGCAGAGCCTCCAGTCCAGCCCGTCGGTCCCTGTTGGACGCCAACATGTCCTCCCTGTGTGAGTGGCAAATGGAGTCTGTTGTCTGCTGCTGGAGCTCCACCTGCCTGGAAGTGGCCACCCTATCCATTGCCTGAGCCATCATTTCACACGATGCTCCCTGTTGTGCTGCAATACTGTAGATGGAGTTCTCCCACACAGTATTGCCTGGTGGCGCACGGCCACCGCGTTGACGGGCACCACACTTGTTTGGGGCAAGGCAATCTGCACCTTGCTGTGCTGGCACTGCCTGAGGCTGCAGGACTGCATTCCTCCTTTGATATGCTGGCCCAGGAACACGTGCAAATATTGTGGAGTGTGACCCTGCATCCGTAACCGCCACAGGCAGACTTTCCAACACTGACATCCCCATAGAGGGTTCTACCCCTGGTGCAGGTGGGTTGGACAGAACAGCATCCCTGCCAGAAACACTCACCTGCGATGGCACATATGTCTCACTGTCGGATTCAGCACCTGATTCATAGAGGTCTACGGAGGTGTACCAAGAGACACCCGTGGACAGTATGGTCTGCAGGAGGATTGGGTTTTCACCCACCACCACCCCACGTCCTCCACTGGTGCCCGGTTGTGGCTGAGATCCCTCCTGGGTGTGCACCATCCCCTCCTCCTCAACAGCATCAAGTGCCTCATCACCTGCAAAAACATGACAGACAACAAATAGAAACAGGCATGAGCACCATTGCACACACATAGGAATAACGAGACAGAGGTCCAGTACATAAATTGCACATGTCCCACATGAATATAACTCTGGCTTGCATGCACTGTCAATGAGTTGGAAGGGGAGGCAAAAAGCACACACTGAGGACTCCAAGATGGAAATGCAACACATGTCCAGCATGCTGGATCGCACTGGCAGCACATATTAGCCTGTGAGTGGCATGTCCAATACACCTACATGACACATGCCATCACACAGATGTCACGTAGCATTGCCATGGTACATTTGACAACTACAGCTGTATGGTAGGGAATGAGTACTGTCACCCATCCATGTGAGATGGAGATGATGAGATGAAACATGTAAAATAGTGTGACAAAATATGCATGTGCCACACGCTGCAACACATCCAGTGTTCAATTACACAGTGATGGCAGGCAGATGGATATATCAATGGTTGGTCACTTCAACATGACAGAAAACAGTCATGTTCTACATTCAAACAGGGCCCAAAAATGATTGTGTGCAGGCCATTACTCAATCAGCCTGAATGGTTAAGTCATTCCCATAAAAAGGTAATAAATGTGGGCCATTGAGTGGTGTAATCTATGACAGAAGCATGTCACATATGTGGCAGTAGGGTAGAAAAATGCGTCGTAAAAATGGCAAGGATTGAAACAATCAGGCTCAATGAACAGGAAAACATTTTTAACAATGTTGTTGCAAGATGACAGTTGATGGGCAACTGCAGTAATCTGGTGCAAATTGGCTACTGTGGTCAGAATGGATACTGTCATACCCAAAACCACGGCCGGGGAATGGTTTGGAGGAACAACATGGGTGACCCATACCAGTCATGACTACACACCCTCACCTGGCACTGAATCAGAACACATCACCCAAGCAATATACACATGGATTACACACACATGTTTGGGCACTCACCGGACAATGCTTCAAGATCTGGTAGGTCTCCCACGCCGCGGATCTGTTCCTCTGTGACGAAGGTTCCAGCGACAGACTCATGTTTAGTGAGTTGGTCGTCCTCTGGTGGAGACCCACCGCCAGTCACCAGAGTAGAGGCATGATTGGAAGCCAGCTTGTTCTTTGCTCTGCGTTTCAGATCATACCACCGCTTGTAGCAATCATCCGCTGTGCGCCTCACAAATCCAAGGGCACTAATGTGGTCTGCGATGGTCTGCCAGTGGGCCCTACGTTGAACAGGCATAGTCTTGCACCCTGCAGTCACCACCATTTCGCGGCTATGTGCCAACACATAGGCCACAAGTGCATCTAGTTCGGCCTCATTGAAGCTAGGCTTCCTTGAAGTGCCGGAGTGTGTAGCCGTGTCTGGGGTCCCAGCCTGTAGTGCAAGAGCACCCTTCTTCTTGGAAGGTGGTTCGGATCCTGAGTGGCTTAAGCCGCCCTGGTTGGTAGGGGCAGAAGCGCAGGTGGACTGGGTACTGTAAGTTTGCGAAGGCACAATGACCAAAGGTCTCGGTGCAGGCATTGGCTGCAGGGTGATGTTGGCAGGACCAAGGTCGGTGTGATGGACTTGGACCGACACTGTCCCGGCTGGGAGACTCGGAGCTGGGGTGGATTGAGCTGCAGCTGCCCTTGCAGCCTCCTCACCCTGGCTACTCGGGGCAGCAGATGACATTGCTGCCCCAGATCCACATGGCCTGGTGACAGCAACTTTCACAGCCACACGTGGCTTAGACTTGGTGACCTGGAAGTCAGCCTGGGAGTCATCCTGTGCCGGTTCAGTTGACAATATGGGCGGGTTTAAGACGGGCTGAGCTGGGATGGTGTCAGCTAAAATTCCCATAACCATTGGGGGGGCATAGGTGGCCCAGATTGGTCCTCCAAACACTGGCCTCTTGGGGCACCCTGCACATCCTGGCCACGTCCCCTACCGCTCCCACCTTTTGGAGGTCGGCCACCTTTCCCTCCCTTACTGCTTGGTCGCCTCCCAACCATGGCACTGATGTTGTTGTGTGTATGGGAGTTGCAGTAAACAATTGTCCTGGGCAATTGGGGTGAGAGGGGTGCGGTACTAGATGGAATTCGTACCATAGTGCTCTAGCAAGGCTGTCTGTGACCCCTGGGGGAAGATGACGGGTCATGCAACGCACAGGCACCCCAAAAACAAAGTAAACGTGCACGCAACCCCTGGTAGACCACGTGCATGGAAAAATGAACCCGCACTACGCTGTGGCACCCAGAAACACAAAAATAAGCGTACGCATGTTACACGCAGCCTACAATGACCTCTGAAGGGGTACGCGACACACAGGGGCAACCACAGTTGGTAAATACGTGCGCGACTCAACCTCTGCCTGGAGAAAGAACGTGAAAAAGACGCGTGTGTGCGCGTTGGCAACACCCCCGCCAAAAGAAGAAATGAACGCAGTCTGAGGAAACGGGGAGTACGAACTGGAACCATTGTGAAGTAATCGCGTGCGAACCGACAAGAAGTACAAGAATCACCCGCTCGCTCTCCACAAAAAGCACGTACAAGAAAATGGTGTCCTACACGTACCTTTTAAGCCAGCCCACACGTGCAACGTCACTTAGGCGCCTACGCGCTAAGGGCCTTTCCTCCAATCACACGCAGTGACACCCAGACGTGCCGTTTTTTCACGTGTACAATAAACATGCACCTGTGTTGTTGGAAACGCCAGTGTGTGTAACGTCACAGGTGCGTTTACGCGCTATGGGCCTTTCCTCGAATTACACGCTAACGTGCTGTTTTTTCACGTGCCAAATCACTCCATATCAAGCTGGCCACGCAACAACACACGGAAGACCACGCTCCTACCCAGAAGGCCATATTACTGCCCCCCTGAGCCCCAAGCACGCTCCCACCTGCTGCTGCCTGCTGGCCACGTGCCCTGCTATTTGGTGCCTGCATGTCAACCATCTGCAGGGGTCCAGTTGCTGTGACCACCCCTGCTGGAACAGAAGACTCCTGACTGGAGTACCATCTTGCTCCACAGCCCAGCCCCAGGACCCAGTTGCCCACCCACACCTGCCTCAGGGGTTGCCATGTCGGACACAACACCATCTGGCACCACTGGCAACCCCCAGCCAGAGAGGCAGAGGGCTACCAGCTTCAGTGCTGCAGAAGTTGGTATCCTGGTGGAGCAAGTCCTGGGGCATTTTGATGCCCTCTTTGTAAGTTCACACGCCGTCAATAAAGGACGGAAGAGGATCTGGACGGACATCGTGGCTATCAACGTGGAAGAGGTGGCAGCCCGCGACTTGCAACACGTCTGGAAGCGCTGGGAGAACTTCAGGTCCAGGGCCCTCAGCAAGGCCCAGCGTCTCCTGAAGGCAAAGCATGCAAAGGGGCGCCGGGTCTGCCTTACCAACATGCAGATGAGGGTCCTGGAATGCATACACCCAGCGCTCCACCTCCAGGTCCTTGGGAGGCAGACCGGTCCGGAGTCGAGCGATAAGTGTGCATGCGTACTGATTGAATGCTCTGCATTGAGGTGTGGCAGGTGTGTGCAGGTTGCACATATGTCTTGGAAGGCCCATGTATGGATGTGTATGTACACAGACATGAGCCTGCCGCATGAGAGTCCAGTCATGTGTGAGGCACATCAACGGTGTATGTGTACAAAAGCATTATGGCCAAATGCATGTTGGGGTGCACACATGTTTACATATCTGTGTATGTATCATGGCATGGTTGGGGTGTGACACATGGATGCGGGTTCCACCTTCATGTACGTGCATGGTGTATATGTGTGTGTGTGTGTGTGAGGGTATTTAACATGTGTGCCACTGTGATACACCATGGATGCATGTGACACTGACATGTAGGAGGCTGATTGGCAGATGTGACATGGATGCCGAGGATTTCACTGCAACCGGTGGTGTAGATGTACAGATGTATGTACGTCTGCTGGCGTGTGTGCATGTGTTTGCCAATCCCGTGTTGCATGCGAAGTCAGGGTAACCTCCGGATGGTCATGGTGTTGTATGTGTATGGATGGTGCTGGCTGCTGCAACATTCCTGTTCATTTGCGCGTGTGTGTCGCTAGAAATGATATGTGTGTTGGGGAGTGTGATGCCATGTGTGAAGTTTGAGACTGCCACTCATCTGCAACTGTCATGTGTGTATCAGACCATTGTACAGTGCCCTGATGCCTGTGTTCTGTCTCTCCCTGTCTGCAGCGTCAACTGATGAAGAGGGCGGAGACGGTGCTGTGGAGCACACAGGCAGGGATCCCACCGCCAGCCGGAGAGGCAAAGCCCAGCTCCCCTCCCAGGTTGCCATCTCGCCGGGGAGTGTGGAGTCTGGTGCCGTCTCCGCGGCCGCAGCTGCTGGGGGTAGGTCCAAGAGGCAGAGGTCGGAGGTGGACTCCTCGGCAGCAGAAGGGGCAGCTGAGACCCCACAGGGGCCTACGGAGGAAGATGGCACAGAGTCATCCAGGTTGGTGGGGGGTTTGGTTGAGGAGGAGGCCGTGGAAGTCACACACACAGGGCCCGGAGGGGGGTGGGGATTCCACTGGTGCCAGTGGTGCAGTCCAGGGGCAGGGACAGGAGGCAGCACAGGCCACCGCGGAGGTGCCTGTGTGTAATCCTGTTCCCGATCCTGTGACTGCATCATCCGGCACCAGCAGGGATGCCTTTGTCTAGACCCGTTTTCAGGGAGGGGATAGCCGCACAACAACTGGCCTTCCTCTCCCTGCAGACATGGCAATCCGGGACCGGCTTGAGCCTGTCCTGGGTGGGGTGGCGTTGCGTGTTCGTGACATTCGGAATGACGTGCAGGGTTCTCGCGAGGACAGCGCACGTCATTTCGAATGTCTCGAAGACCGCGTCAACCTACTGGGCGGGGTCACCAGTGCTGGGTTCCTCCGTGTGCTGGAGCTTCTGCTGACCCCCTCCTCAACTGAACTCCATATGCGCCGGTCGTCCTCCGTGCCATCTTCCTGCCCAAGTGTCACCCGGACACCCTGTGGAGCTGACCCTGACCCAGCGGCCAGGCTGGTGGAGGACACATCCCTGCCACAGTCGGGTGTCGGAGGTCCAGCAGGGGTGACCACCCCAACAACTGGACCCCAGCAGGTGGATGACATGCAGGCAACAACGGGCAGGGCACATGCACGGCATCAGCAGGCTCAAGGTGGGAGCGATGATGTCTCGGGGCCAACAACCTCAGAGGGGCAGGCATCGGCCGGAGGGCAGGAGGATCCTGGATTGCAAGTGTCTTCCCTGTGGCAGCGGTTGGGCCAGGCCATAGATGCTGACCGGGGGCGGGCGGAAGAGGCACGGCTCACAATGGTCAGAGCGGAGAACTCCATGCGCAGGGCGCTGAGGCTGGCCGAGTGCCTCGAGGCAATTCGCAGGGAGTTAGAGTTGAACATGGCATCGTCCCTGCGAAACTTCGGGGACATGGAAGAGGCCCGCATACAGGACATATAGCAGGAGTTCGATGATGCCCTGGCCCGGGAAATCGGAAAGTGAGCCGTTGGACTAGCCTGCCCCCATTGTATATAGTTTGTAGTGTTAGGTTTCATTTTCATTTTCCTTTATTTTGGGGTGATTGGACTATGCCCCACACCTGCCCCCATTTGTATATAGTTCTTTTCTTAGGTCGTTTTTTTGATAGGTTTCATTTCTTTCGTTGGGCTCATGGACCCTGGATGAAATCGGTCTACATGGTTGAACAGTGGATTTATGAGAGAATTTGATTTTTACTCACCATGGAGCAATGGATTTTACAATTTACGTTTCCTTTGGATTTGATTTGGTGGACCGAGAGTTTGGACACATTTTCTTTTGGATCACTTTGGATTGGTTCTTCATATGTTTTTTTTTTTTTCTGTTTTGGACATACATTTCATGTTTGAAATATTTTTCATGCTTTCATTTCATTAATTTTGTTCATAATACATTTTGATTTCTTACTTCCATGTGTGGTATTCGCTCATTGGGTTACTGCATGTGAAAAAGTGGATGTACACAATCACTGTCACCCAGTGTGTTTGTGTGAGGGACATGTATTGATGTGCATAGTTGACGTTCGGTTTGTGTCATGAAATAGGCATTTCAGTGTGGGGTGGATTGAGGACTTGATTGCCTCTCAAGACTGGGGTGGCGTGCTGTGGGATTTTGGTGGACATGAAGCCCATGATTGTGCATCTTTATGACGTGTTGGGGTGGGGGGAGACATGAGTCGGGGCCTGCTGGCAGGTGCCCGTCAATGCTGGGTGGGTGGGGGTGCAGGGGGACATGAGTCGGGGCCTGCTGGCAGGTTCCCATCAATGCAGGGTGGGTGAGGGTGCAGGGGGACAGGAGTGGGGGCCTGCTGGCAGGTGCCCATCAATGCTGGGTGGGTGGGGGTGCAGGGGGACATGAGTCGGGGCCTGCTGGCAGGTTCCAATCAATGCAGGGTGGGTGAGGGTGCAGGGGGACATGAGTGGGGGCCTGCTGGCAGGTGCCCATCAATGCTGGGTGGGTGGAGGTGCAGGGGGACAGGAGTTGGTGATCACTAGTGCAAGGTGACATGTGGGCTGGCTGGGGGGCATGCCCATGGTGGATGGGCTGCCTGCGGGACATGGCCAGGGGTGCAGGGTAGTCCCCTGTGGTGTGGGCTGCCTTCAGGGGCTGGGGAGGGGGTAGAGGGCATACCTGGGAGGACCCACACTGCCAATTCACGTGTGAAACACCCCGCGCACCCCACTGTATTCAAGTACCCCGCTCTGCAAGCGAAATCGCGTGTGAAACTTCCCGCGCACCCCAGAAATACATGTACCTCGCTCGCACAAGGCCTATCGCGTGTGAGACTCCCCGCGCACCCCTCAGAATACACGTACCCCGCTCTGCAAGCGGATTCGCGTGTGAAACTCCCCGTGCACCCCAGAAATACACGTACCCTGCTCTGTAAGCAAAATCGCGTGTGATACTCCCAGCGTACCCCAGAAATACACGTACCCTGCTCCCCCAAGGCCTAACGCGTGTGAGACTCCCCACGCACCCCACTGGATACACGTACCCCGCTCTGCAAGCGAAATCGCGTGTGAAAACTTCCCGTGCCCCCCAAGAATACTCGTTCCCCGCTCGCACGATTGCACTGTTAGCTGGTCCAGGGTTAGTGCTGCCCTTTGCGCTGCATTGGGGAATTCAATGGTTTTTCCTTGCGCAAGGGGCGTTGTTGGGGGCGTAACTGGCGCTGCGGGATGTTCTCTGCGCCAGCGCTCAAAATGGCTTGGCAATTCCATGAATACGTGGTGTGCCAGAATGCTGTTTAGCGCACACGGCTGGCGCACGCTGGCGCACGCTCCCTCTCTGCGCTGCTCGCGTGCGCTGCTTCTGCGCTGAAATCTATGAATTACCCCGCATATCTCCTGCAGGAACAAGATGTGGTTTTCTTAAAAATCTCTTGTCTATCCACATCACCCAGAAAGCTATTAAACCGACAAGTATTACAACTCAAGATCTCAATAATAGATGACGTCTCAGTTTGGGCTAGAGTCCGGTCCCACGATCTCTCAATATCCTGAATGGTTTAACAAGGGCTTTGGGAATCATTATTAGCCTTGTTTGTTACAGGCTGCACAAACACAACCCTCCTCACATTCTCCCCATTGGTTTTACGAACAATGTTAACAGAGGGACGAGACCCCAAACTGAAGGCAACCAAACTAACTTCCTCTGTCACCACATAAATGTGCATAGCGCACAAAAAGCCCTCAGGCATCACGGTGCTTGTGGAAACCAGTTACATGTGGACAAGCGCAGGCAGGGTACATATTTAATAATACAACAATATATCGGGGAAATATTCAATAACATAACGTTACATATATTGGAGACAGTGCATGGGTTTGGCCATTGGCAGATTGGGTACATATTCAGAAGCAAAGCGTTAAATATATCGGGGGCATGTTCAGTAGCATACCATTACATATATCAGAGACAGTGCATGGGTTTTAGGGGGGTCTTGTAGCATTGTCCGGTTTATGCATACAGCCAGGTTTTGAGGGCTCTGCGAAAGGCCCAGTAGGATTCTTCCGCTCTTAGTGCATGCGGAAGAGAGTTCCATTGTTTTGCGGCAGTTACTGGAAAGCTGGAACCTCCAGCTCTAGCACGCTTGAATTTGGGTTTCACAAGTCTGAGTCAACTGATTCCACATGATGTTTCCTTAAATCATAACCAAGCACCGTCGGGGTATCTATTTAATTCAAAATCATTTGTATCGCAATGTTAGATTTGAACACTATCTAATCTTTCGTGATCTGGAAAGAAAACCCTTTCAATATCTCTGGACTCAAATAATCTTAATTGTGGAATTTTGTGGATTAATTTAATGACATTTGACCTATTCAATGTAACCGCATATGGGCTGTTTACTATCCTTTCTAGAAGGAATTTGAAAGGAAGAGCAGTCGTGGGACACACCTCCTCCCTTTGTTTTTTGGTTAATATGTCTGAGGTCAAGTTGGAGGCTTGGGTATTTGTTGTATAGTGACTCTAGCAGAATGTAGAATGGTAGGATGGAATGCCAACCATCCCCATGTCATGTAGAATGCTGAATAAAAATTGAATGTTTTTCCTTGGTTGGGAGATCAGTTGCATCCAAGGATTTGATGAAGGATGTGCTGGGGGTCTTAAGGATTGTACTTAAAAGAATAAAAGCGTTATTCTTTCATAACGCAACTGTGTGAGCAGCTTCTTTTCAGTGGCGACAAGGATTGACCCCGACCATCCATAAAAAGGTGCTGCTGTTTACTTGATTGGCATACATGCAGAGTTCCAGTGAATGCTGAGGGAGTGGTGGCTGTGGTTGTGCAGGAGGAGATTGGAACAGTCGTGGAACCACAGGAGCTGACCGTGAGAGACAGTGCTAGCAGCTCTGTACATTGAAAAGGCTAAGCAGAATCGGTGCATGCTGTTTTATCGACGAGCGGCCCGGGAAACTCTTGTGAGTACTGCTGAGTTTGACAGTAGGAGAGAGCCCCCGGGCCCGCAAGCTGCCAGTACATATTTAGATATTCATTTGTTAACTAACTTCGTCAGAAATCACCGGCCGCCTGCATCCCGAACAGGCCATGTTGACTTTCGCATTGAAAACGCGTCACCTAACGACAAGCGTAGGGATGCGCACCGATGTGATCAGCTGAGCGTGTACATCAGCTGGTCTTGTGTGAGTGTATGCGGCTGGAACAGTGAGAAAACGTTTTGGGGAGGTGGCTAAGCACTGCACAAGGGAGAGAACGAGAGGCAGTCCACGCCCACCTGCTCACACGTTACGCTCCAGCCATACCAGTGTTGTGGTGTTGCTAAGCAACGTAGCTTCCAAAGGAGTGGAACGAGCGACAGTCCACGCCAACCTGCTCACACGTTGCGCTCCAACAAGACCAGTGTTGTGCTGCTAAGCAACAACAGTGCGGCAGGGAGAATCAAACAGGAACAGAGTATCACCAAATCTCTAGAAGGAAATTGTGACACATGAAAAACATTGTACAGCTTCTAAGGGGAAACAGCACATGTGTCTAGGGCCCACGGGGAGGGCACATGTGCTGCTACGACGTGATTTTGGAATTTTGTGGAGATTGCTACCAAAAGGAGAAAACAACGTTTAAAAAAAAATGCAATATTTGGGGAATACGTTGGTGATCAGCAAGTGAATGCAGGTGGCTGTAGCCGGGGTGCCAGGCCCTCCGGTGTTTTTGGCAAGCCCTGGGTCTACAAAGATCAAGTGGGCAGCATGGAAGAAAGGATTTCTTCATTACATTAAGGCTGCCTGTGAGAACTCAATCTCGACTGAAAGAAAAATTTCTTTACTGATGCATTTGTTAGGGTTTGGGGGACAGAGAATATTTGAAACGCTACCCGATATTCCTGAGACAGATTTAGAGAATGGAGCAAATGAGTTTGAGGTGGCACTCTTAAAATTAGATCGCCAATTTGAAGTGAAGACTAGCACTGTGTTGGAAAGATTCAGTTTTGGGACAAGGCAACAAAGGGAGGGGGAATCAGTTGAAGAATACATAACTGCATTGGCTGTAAACTGTAAATTCAGAGATAAATTGGACGAACACATAAGAGATCAATTTATGACAACCTATCAGTTAAATTAACGCTCTCACCCAACAACTCAATTAATATTCATATACTTTACAGGCCTCCGGGGCTCCCCCCTCAGACTTCCAAGACCACCTCTCCCACCAACTTAGTAACAACATCAAAAAATCCTCCAAAATCCTATTATTAGGAGACCTAAACATAGGCTACAATGACCCTAAAGATGAATCTGCCGCAACTCTAGCTAAAGAACTATCAGATCTAGGCTTCTCCCAAGGAGTACAATCTCCCACCCACTCCAAAGGCCGTACCCTTGACTGGGTCATGGATCACAACTGTGCATCCAACATTACCTCAAACACCGCCTATCCTTGGACAGACCACACCTGCATTGAATTCGACATCCCCATGACCCCTAGCTCCAAAGTTCTCACCCAAGCGCCACCAGCCACAACAAGTTCAAAAAAACTCAATGCAGACAACCTCCGACCATACCTCAACAACCCATGTCTAGCTCCCCCATTCTCTCAAGATCCTAAAGTGTTAGCAGACATCTTTAATGACACACTTACCAATGCTATAAACTTAATAGCCCCTCTCGAAAGCAAGAAAGAAAAAAAATCCTTCCATCACAATTCGTGGTTCTCGGATGAACTCCAAGCTCTACGATCACAAAAGCGTCAGGCACAAAAAAACTGGCAAGCGGGCCCAATTGACTCAAACAAGATACTCTTCAATCATATAGCTCCCCAATACAAAAAAAGCTTTTCACAGCAAAAGCTAACTCTTTTAACGACAGGATCTCCAAGACCAATTCGCAAGTCAAAGATATTGACAATCTTTAACGAAATGGTCACACCTCCGGCTAGCACAGATGAGATAATCAAAGACAAAGCCTGGTGCGCAAGCATGCATTCTGCAATGCTCAACAAAATGAATCTCCTCCAAAAAAAAATGGAAACCACTGCAAAGCCCTCCCCAACCAAAAGAACAACTCTCTCACACAAGCTAAGCAGAGAGAGCCCCACCATGCCCAATTCGTCTTTAGAGACACTACCGAATCTGAGGTCCTTGATCTCATCAAACACCTCAAACCATCACTTTGCAAAGGAGACAAATGCCCCCCTAGAATTATCATGGAATGTGCCAAGGACTTAGCCCCACTGGTGACTGCTTTCATTAATGCTTCATTCAGAACAGGCTCTGTACCTGACAGTCTCAAAGAAGCGTGGGTACGCCCCCTTTTAAAAAAAAACGACTTTAGGCGCAGCCCAACAACTACAGGCCTATAACGACAGTCCCGTTCCTTCTAAAAATCCTGGATAAGGCAGCTCACAACCAGATCCAACTATACATAGAATCCAACTCCATACTGGGTAAAAGACAATCTGGTTTCTGTGTAGGGCATGGAACAGAATCCGCCCTACTGGACCTAATAAATCAAATCTCGCAGATCATTGACAAAAGTAAACCTGCCCTGCTCCTCCTTCTCAATCTCTCGGCAGCATTTGATCTGGTCGATCATAAAACCCTAACCACCCATCTCACCCAGGCAGCCCACTTTTACTCACAAGCAGTATCTTGAATTACTTACTTCCTGGAAGGCAGAGCCATGAAGGTGTTCTCCAACATAGCAAATGCAGACCCCACAACCATACACTGTGGAGTACGCCATGGCTCATGTACAGCCCCCACCCTCTACAACCTCTTCACTAAACCCCTTTTCTACCTACTTGACTCTATCGGTATAGCATATACTAATTATGCTGATGATACTCAGGTACTCCTACCACTATCTGGCTCCTACCACCAAGATGCCACTGCCTTACACGATATCTATGCCACTATCCAAGCATGGATGGCTGTCAATGGCTTGTGTCTCAATGGCGATGAGACTGAAACCCGTATCCTCGGGCAGAAAGCCACTATAGCTAAACTAAGTCCCCAATACGACAACTTTAACTTCGACAATTCTACCATCACGGTTTCTTCAGTCAAGACACTAGGTGTCCACATCGATGCAAACCTATCTATGAACAAACAAGTTTTGCCATAGCCTCTGTGTCGGCATATAACACTAAACTTATCAATGCCATTAAACCCTACCTATCCGCACCCAACTGCCTTGCAATAGCCAGAGCAACCATAGGCGCTAAACCCGATTATTGCAATGCTCTCCTGGCTGGCACATCTTCCAAAAACATACACAGACTACAAACTACACAAAACAATGCTCTATGAGCTGCTCTGAGCATTCCCGGGAGAGACCACATATCCCAAGCCAGACAAGCAGTGCGGTGGCTCCAGGTCAAAGACTGCATTACACTAAAAATCCTCACTATCACGCATAGATGCATCAACAGCACAGCTCCCTCATACCTAGCAGAAGATAGCACCACTTCAACACGCCCCACCAGGACTCGGTACACCAACCAGTTACACATCCCCGTATACGGAGAGCCAAAGCCAGAGGACTAGGCTTCTCATGCATTGCACCCAAACTATGGAACTCACTCCCTACCTTCCATCCATGCTTTCCGTAAAAATCTCAAGGCCACTCTCCAGAGCTAACTCCGTAAGCACACTCACGTCTACCTAATGTATATTGTATTATAAATGTAATATAAACACTATGTAATTATGTACATATCTCTCATATCTAACATTGCACATGACAAATGTACAAATATTTTATACAAATATGTTATACAAATATGCTCTCGCTCTGTAACTAATGCCATGTGATAACTATGCAACTAAGTATGTTCTATAGCAAGTGCCACAATGTCTTTGGGCTGCTGCGTGCTATACAAATACGTATAAAATAAAAATAAATAAATAAAATAAGTAAATCTACAGATGCAATGATAAGATTAGGGAAGAAATATGGTTGAGAGACGATCCAGATATTGATGATTTTAATAGCTTAGAAGGTTGAACACACAATGAAATGTGTTGCCAAGCTTGGTAGAAGAGAGACCAAAGTTGTACCAACTGAGATTTTAAGAGTGAGTGATGAAAATAAAGATAGTAGGAAAGTAAAGAAAAATAGTGGGAGTGCACATATGCAAAGTGGATTCGATAATAGGGATGGGAAGGTTGAAAGGATGAAAGCGTTTAAAGGTGAAGAGAGATTGTGTTTTAGATGTGGGAGTGCGGTACATTTTGCAGGTTCAACAGCATGTCCAGGGAGAAAGGTGATTTGCAACAAATGTAAATGGTGGGGACATTTTGCCATTTGTTGCAAGAATTACTCCATGCTTAGGGAAAAGAAGGTATTATATGTGTCGGATGAGGCACACCAGTCATCGGGGTAGGAAGAACGTGTTGAAATCATGACAATGAATATGGTGGCATGTGGTGAGGAAGATGTATGTGCCAGTCCCTATGCGGACATATGGGTGAATTGGAAGAAGGTAAAGATGATGGCGGATTCTGGTGCCAAGTTATCTTTAATGTTGCGTGAAATTTACGAAGACATTGTTGGTTGAGATGTCAAGAATTTGTGACCATCAGATAAGAGGCGTGGTGGATATATTTGGGGAATAGATGTTATAGGGAACTTCACGGCCACATTGAAATTTAAAGAGAGGGAAACCCAAGGGAAGTTGTAAGTTACCAAGAGTGGGGAGATGTTGCTTGGTTGGAGGGAACAGAAGGGTTTGCACATAAGGTTGGATCCCAATACAGTGGAACAGGTACTACACATTCTACAAGTGAATGACGAGTCCCAAATTGTCCAGGAAAACCCCAGTATTTTCAAAACAAATTGGATGTGTCAGGGGTATGCTTCATAAGATAATTCTGAAAGAAGGAAGTAAACCAGTTGTTGCCAAGTTACGTCTGGTGCCCATGATGCTGAAAGATAGGGTGAGAAATGAACTTCAGAAGTTGAAGGAAGCAGGAGTGATTGAGCGTGCGAAGAGTACTGAGTGGATATCTGCCATTGTGGTAGTTAAGAAGTCCAATGGAGCGTTGAGATTGTGCATCGATTTGAGGGCATTGAGCAGTTGTGTTGTTGCGGAAAGACATCCATTACCCAATATGTCTGAGATGCTGGCTGCTGTGGGAAAGGCTAAAGTTTTTTCCAAATTGGATAAGTCATCTGCATATCATCAAATTAGGTTGGATGATGATTCCAAAAAACTTACTGCATTTGTCACACATGAAGGCATATTTCAATATTGTAGGATGCCATTTGGGCTAGTATCGGCCTCTTCAGTATTCCAAAAAGTGATGGACAAGTTACTTAACAGGATTCCCGGAATTTGTTGTTTTCAGGATGACATACTTGTATGTGGGAGCGATTGGGAAAGCCATTATATAAATCTCAGGCGAGTGGTGAACGCTTTGGGTGAGAGAGGTGTGACTCTGAGGGCGGAAAAGTGCATGTTAGGTAAGGAGGTAATGACTATCTAGGAAATTTCGGGTGAAGGCTTAAAACCAAAGAGGGATATGGTAGATGGAATTTAAAAAAAGCCAAATCTCAGAGAAATAAAGCAGAGTTAAGGTCCTTTCTCAGTATGGTGGAGTTCTACCAAAAATGTGTTGGCGGGTTCGCCGTTAAAGTGAGGAAGATGAGAAGTTTGTTGAGGAAGGGTGTAGAGTTCAGGTGGAATGCGAGAAAGAGTTTCAGATGATAAAGAGAGCGATAGATATGGCCAAGCCCCTTGTGATGTTTGACACCAAGAGAAAAAGTGTGATATCTGTAGATGCCTTTGATTATGCTATTGGGGCGGTGTTGTCACAAGATAGGAGAGCAAGACGATGAGCTAATGGTCACTCATGCGTCGAGAATTTTGAGAGGATCTGAAAAATTTACTCAGTATTGCAAAAGGAGGCTCTGGCCTGTCATTGGGCGGTGGAGAAGTTTAAGAATTTTGTTTGGGGATCTGAATTTGTGATTGGGACCGATCATAAACCCTTGAAAGATATATTTGAGAGGAAAGGTCTGGAAATGGTGTTGAGGAGGGTTGCGTGCTGGGTTGCTAGAATGCAGGAACATACATTTTGTATGGAGGTGGTGTCCGGGAGAGAAAATGTTTTTGCAGACCTTGTTTCCAGACTGGTTGTCGGTGAGTAGGAGAACGATGAAAGTGATGATGAGGTCATCACCGATACTGTATTTGTAAATCATGAGGGTATAGTTGAGGACCTGGAAAACAGGTCTCGTAGGATCAACATTCGAGTCAAAATGCAGCCGGAGTCGGTCTCAGATAAATCGCTGAAGGTGGTGCTTCAGGGAATTTTCGCCGATATACTGGGCAAGGGTGACCCGGAAACGGTGGAGCTAGATCGAGTGCACAGAACCGGGCGACTAATCACTGGGCAGACGGCAAAACCAAGGGATGTATTAGCCGCCTTTGCCCGTTACGCCCAGAAGGAGGCAGTCCTCAGGGAAGCTAGGTTACGAGAGCCAATAATGTTCGAGGGTCAGAAGATTGCTCTCTTCCAGGACCTGGCAAGTAGTACCCTTACAAAGAGGCGTCTGATGGGCCCCGTGATAAAGGTCCTCAATGAGAGATCGATTCGCTACAGGTGGACATTCCCCTTTGGCCTGCTTTTTGATTGGGAGGGGTCCCAGAGACGAATTACATCCCCCCAGGAGGGGGCTGCATTGCTTCATATCGAGTTGGATGATTCTCCCCCGGGTGGGGGACCACCGAGCACGAGCGGTCGCAGTGGAACGCGACCCTGGAACTGGACGACGGTCCGGGGAAGGAGGAGGAGAGGCCCTAGGGGGGGAGCGTGGTCGAGGGAGGGAACTCCCGGTGATACTGGCGGTGCTCCCGCTGTGCAACCTTGACCCGAGATCTGATAAGAGGGGTGGTGGGCTTCAGTAAGGTGTCTTAGAGTATGGGTCACGGGGGGCGCAACCATGTTGGAAGCGGAAGGGCGGAGATGCCTGAGTTTGGGGGGAGGAGAGGGCGGGAAGGTCTTATCCTTCAGGGGAGAAGGGGGGTGGGCGGGGCAGTTTTTCAAGGGGTTTGGGGGGGCGGCAACAAGCAAATGATACCTTATGAGGAGGACATGACCTTCCCTGTTGCAAGCGATCTCTCACGGCTAAAGGCTCTCTTAAGTGGGTAACGCATAATGTTCGGGGGTTGAACACCCCCCTCAAAAGGAAAAAGTTGGAGCACTTCACACAAAAAGAACAACCGGATATTATGGGGCTCCAGGAAACACACTTACTTCATAGGGATCAGGGCAGGGTGAAACTGCGGGGTTTCGATCAAATATGGCATGCCTCGAGTCACTGCAAAGCAAGGGGGGTAGCCCTGGCAATTAGGAACACAGTAGACTTTAAACCCGAGGGAACTCTAAGGGACAAGGACGGGAGGTATATTATAGTTAAAGGGAGGTGTCAAGGGGTTCCTCTGACAATAGCAGTGGTGTACGCCCCCAACACAGGCCAGGACCCTTTTTTACGGCGGATAGTGGAGCTTTTGGAAGGGTTCTCTTGGGGCCATATTGTTCTTCTTGGGGACCTTAATATTGCCTGGGACAAGGGGAAGGATAGAACAGGTGGCAGCGGGGAGGGCGGAGGAGCGGTAATGTCCAAAGATTTGAAGGAAAGGGTCGGCAGGCTAGGGCTGCGTGACACTTGGAGGGAGGTTAGAGGTGATGAGGAGGGCCATACCTTTTTGTCGGGAGTCCATGGGTCGCAATCTAGAATTGATTACATTTGGGTCTCTGCCGCATTAGTAGGAGCAATCCGGGAAGTCAGCACGGGACCGTTAGGGATTGCGGACCATAAAATAGTTTCTGTAGTGATGGGGGTGGGCCAGAAAAGGAAAGGGATTTGGGGCTGGAAACTTCCGGCATACATCATGAGGGACCCGGTGCTCAGGGAGGATATTGAAGAGAAGATTAGGCTCTTCTTCGACACGAACAAGAAGGGGGACACTGGGGAAGATATGCGGTGGGATGCCTTCAAGGCCACCCTTAGGGGGGAACTTATAGCTATATCGGCCCATCGGGTGAAACAAATGCAGAAACTTGAATCACAGTTGGAAGCTGAAGTGGAGGTGGCTAGGAAGGCGGCAGGGGACACCCCCTCTCGCAGGGCAATGCGGGTATATAGGAAGGCGGTGGGGCAGTTGGAACTGTTGCGCACCAAGAAGGCGGAAGGGGCAATGCTGTCGGTGCGCCAACAATATTATGCAAAGGCCAATAAATCGGGCACTCTGTTGGCGCGATTATTGAGAGGCAAAAGGGCGAGGAACACGATTACGGCATTGAGGCTGCCAGGGGGGGAGCGGGTCTCGGATCAAGGGGAGGTCCAAGAAGCATTTGCTAAGTTCTACGAGTCGCTCTACGCTACCCAATATCCCCCGGGTGAGAAACAAGAGGACTTCCTCCGGAATGTCCACCTGAGGGAAATAAGTAGCGCGGTACGTGAAGCCCTGGATCGGGAAATTGAAGAAGACGAAGTGCGGGGAGTGATAGGGGCCCTTCCACCGAGTAAGGCCCCTGGGCCAGATGGTTACACAGCCGTTTTTTATAAAATGTTCAGTGTGCAACTAACCCCAATCCTCACTTCGCTGTTTAATTCATTTCGCCTCACGGGCCGCATTACACCTTCCATGGAGGAGGCAAAAGTCACCCTACTCTTGAAGCCCAATAAAAACCCGGAAGACCTAGCATCGTATCGCCCCATTGCATTGATCAATTTGGATGCTCAGATCTTCACTAAGATACTGGCCAATAGGCTAGATGCCATCCTCCCAGACCTGGTACACCCAGATCAAGCCGGGTTTGTCAAAGGCAGACAAACCGCGGACAACATTCGTCGGGTGGCTCATGTAATCGAGAAGGTTCATAAAACGTTCACCCCCGCGATCCTGGTGGCTTTGGACGCGGAGAAGGCTTTTGACCGCGTCGAGGGGCCCTTCCTTTTTCGAATAATGGGTAAAATGGGGTTTGGGGGGGATTTCTTGAGGATGGTCAAGGCAAATTATCAGACTCCCTCCATCAGGTTGATGGTGAATGGGAGTGCCTCAAGGGCAATTTCTCTACAGAGAGGGACAAAACAAGGTTGTCCCCTCTCTCCAATATTATTTGCTCTTTATCTAGAGCCACTCCTCCAAGCCATCCGGGAGGCAGGGAATATTCAGGGGATTCCATTTGGAGGGGATCAGCATAGAGTAGCAGCCTTTGCTGACGACATGCTGCTCATGCTTACCGACCCGCGGACTTCGCTGCCGGCCTGCGTGGCCCTTCTGGATGCTTTCGGGTCGTCCTCGGGTCTGAAGATTAATGCTAACAAATCCGAGATCTTGAATTTAACGCTTGACCCAGCGGAACGAGAAAATCTACGGGCGGCCTCTGACTTTCTGTGGAGCCCGGGAGGGATACGCTATTTAGGGGTGAGAATTACAGCCAACCTGTCTGGATGGTTTCGGGCAAATTTCCCCCCGCTTCTTAAAGCCGTTAAGAGGGATTTTCTAAAGTGGAGAGCATTGAGGGTCTCGTGGCTGGGGCGGATAGCCGCAGTTAAAATGGTCACACTCCCCAGGCTCCTGTACTTATTCCAAGCTGTCCCGTTGCCGATACCGGCGAGTTATTTCAAGGAGCTGGAAACCCTAACCAGGGAATTCATTTTTTCATTTGGGAAGGAAAGAGACCTAGGGTGGGAACTCGAATTTTGATGGCACCAAAGAGCGAGGGGGGCCTGGCAGTACCGAATTTTAGGCGGTATTATGAGGCAGCTCAGCTGCGAATTATTAGGGAATGGTTGAAGGGAGAGGGTGGTACGCAAGACAAATTGTGGGTGAGAATGGATAGGGCGGTAGCACATCGAAATCTGGCCGAAGTATTGTGGCTCCCGAAACGGCTTAGGCCGGCCCAGCTTTATGAAAGCACCATCACCAAACTCATGGCAGACACATGGGATAGGCTAGCAAAATCAGAGGGGATCACCACATTCCCATCTCCCTTCACTCCCATGTTTGGTAACGGGGACTTTTCCCCTGGGGTGGAGAAAGGTGCCTTTGTGAATTTGCAGGAAGGGGGCTGTCGGAAACTGTGCGATATGTTTTCTGGAGGAGAGGTGCTATCATTCAGTGACTGTAAGAAGCTTTTTGCGATACAAGAGAGGGAGAGACTGAGATATGCTCAGATCCGCCATTGGGTTCTCCATCCAGGGAACAGGGAAGCTGCAACAAGGGACCCGACTCCCTTTGAAAAACTTTTGCTTACGAATGACGGGGTGAAAGGTCTTATCTCTAACATATATAAGACACTGGCAGGCCCTAAGGAAGGGGCCCAATGGGCATATATGAGAGAATGGGAGGAGGCACTGGGACGCCAGATTAGCCGGGCGGACTGGGGGACACTGTGGAGGAAGATCCCCAAACTGGCTAGAGCGTCCCAATTACAGGAGACGTGGTATAAGATCATGTTTAGGTGGCACTATACCCCGACCCGGCTGAATAGATTTTTCCCTACTGTGTCGAACCTTTGCTGGAGGGGATGCGGGATGGTGGGCTCCGCGGAACACATTTGGTGGGACTGCCCCAAGCTGGAATCGTTCTGGGGGAAGGTGAGGGAGGCACAGGGGCTGGCATTTGGACTGAAGGCCGGGAGGACCCCAGCGCACTTTCTCTTGGGGGAGCGGGTGATCTCCGAGGCAGGTGAACCTAGAGGAAGAGAAAAAGCGATGGTCATCACGACTCTGGCAGCTATGCAGTTAATAGCCCAGAGATGGAAAGGCTTGGAAGTTCCTAGTATACAAGATTGGTTCCGAAAACTGTGGGAGATAGTGGCTTTGGAATGGGCAACCTATGCCATGGACAATAAGGCCCAAAGATTCGCAGCAGACTGGGGGGAACTACTGCAAGTTCTTAATGACGATTACAAGGTGATGTGGTGTCCGCAGCGGTTGAGGCTTTTGGATTTGCGATGACTGTGTTTTGCTGTTTTTTGTTCTTATCTCGTTTAAGAGGGAATGGAGGGTGTAAGGACTCAGCTTGTTGCCGGGGGGGGGGGGAGTGAAGGGGGGGGATGGTTTGTGTGTTATTTTGTAAAATTAATAAAAAGAGTTTACAAAAAAAAAAAAAAATCATGAGGGTATAATTACTAGGGAGGAGTGGATGAGAGCTTTGAGAGAAGATGAGACTTTCATTAGGATGATAAAATGTGTTTGCGTGTGGGGTGGCCTGAGAAGAGGTTGTTAAATGGGGAGGAGAGAGCTTTGTGGGAGGTGAGGGTTGAACTGAGAGTTGAAGGTGATCTCTTGTATAAATATGACAGGGCGGTTCTGCCTGGGATTTTAAGGAGACGGTTGGTGGAAGTGGCCCATGAGGGTCACATAGGTATATCGAAGGCCAGGGGAGTGTTAAGAAATGACTATTGGTGGCCAGGATTCGATAGAGATGTAGAGAGGATGATTGGAGGATGCATTGAATGTGAGACGTCAGGTAAGAATGCGATGGCGAAGGAACAACCCATGGTGAAAGTGGATGATCGGACAGAGTATGCAGTGAATTGAGATTGGATATTTTGGGGTTGGTGGAGATGGGACGTGGACAATTTATGTTGGTGTAGGTAGATTTGTTCTTAGTTTTCTGCAGGAAGTATTTGAGAGAGAAGGAGTGTCCGATTCAATTATGACGGATAATGGAAAAGAGTTTGTGGGTGGAAACTTCCAGGAATATTTGAGGTTAAGTAACCTAAGAAAACTGCTCTGTACCACCCACAAACAAACAGCATGGTTGAGAGTGTAAATAGATCCATAATGGATGCTGTGCGCATGGCCAAGACGTGTAAGAGCGACAGGAAAACTGCAGTAAGAGACAGGCTATATGCATTGCGTTTAGCTCCCCATGCCAGTACTGGTGTAAGTCCGTTTTTAGCTCATGAGAGTGAGAAGGCCAAATACCAGGGTGATACCTGTGTGGCTGGGAAGAGCTTGCGAATCAGATTGTGTAGTCAGTGATGTGAAATCCAGGATGAATACCAGGAAGGAAGAGTATGTTAAAAGAGTGAACAAGAAGTTTGGAAGGAGAGAAGTGAGGGTGAATGTAGAAGATTGGATAAGAATAAAGCAGGGAGTTGTGGGAAAGAAAGAAGAACCGTTGTATAGTGATCCCTTCCGAGTAAGACAAGTATTGAGAGGTGCGGTAAGAGTGGATGGCGGTCAAGGATGGAATTTGAGGAGAGTGGCTGTAGCAAGGTCGGCATGGACACAGGATGGCCGTGCAGTGTAGACCATCGATCATATGTGTGAAATATGCAACCGACTATTAATTCCACACTAACATGTAGTTTTTGTAATCAATTAAGGCTTGTACAGCAGTCTTATAACATGCCTGGAATATGTTATGTAATGTGTATAGTTCCAAACGTCAATAACTCTTGTCAGGAGAGTATGTATATAGTTTGACAATGTTTGTGGTTATGCTTAATTTGTCATTTGTGCGTTTATATAGTTATTTGAAAGCCACTGCCAACGGAAGGAGATGTGTTGTATAGTGACTCTAGCAGAATGTAGAATGGTAGGATGGAATGCCAACCAATGTACATGCAAAAGGGGGTCTTATAATATCAACCATTGGTGTCCTGTACGTGGGGTGGGTGTCGGCTGCCCAGTGGAGTGTCGGAGAAATCCCCCTGCTCTGGTAAGATATGAAAAATGATCAGGGCTCTGGGAACCCTTCTCCACCTAAGATGCAGCGCCAAAAATCAATAATACTCCACACACAGTAGTTGTGAAAAGTAAGAGTGTATTCGATGTTCCCTTTTTGAGACACGGTTTCGGCGACAACCTCGCCTTTTTCAATCAGGGCTAATAGATGTGACTATAAATGTTAGTCATATTTCAAATTGTAGTGGTGAGCAACATAAGTTCACAGGTTAACGTAACAAAATTATATCAGAGGTTGAGCAAACAGTCAAACAAAAGTGCAAATTAATTGTGACATACATTGTAGCACAGAGAAAGATGGAGGGGTAAAGGGAGGATTGTTATGGGTGAGCAAATAAGATGGCGGTGGGGAGAGAGAAAGAAATAATACATTAGTTGAAAACACATAGCAGTTCTGAGCTTGCTAAGCAACGCAGTATATGTCTTTGTCATAAAACAGTAATGTTTAATATCACCTCATCAATGAGGGTAAGTAAGGTCTTACCTAATAGATGTGAATGTTAGTCAGATTTACAACTTGTTGGTTGCCCTGTTCATGGGTTAAATCCCACCTGTGGAAAGGATGATTAATTTAGCTGATGGCGTCCGAGTTGAGTAATATATGTTTCTAGGTAACAGTGCCATGGTTTATCTATGCGAATGTGCATTAGAGGGTTGCATACCCTTCACTTAAACTAATTGGCCATAATATTTAGAGAGTAATGCGTACGTTTTGAACAGAGCGTTAAGGCAATATGTTTAAGAAGAAAACGGGTAACCCAAGGTACGTGATGTTAGGCATGCTAAATCACAAGCTGAACATCTGTCCTACATCCCGTGATTCACAATTATCTGTAACTCCCATTTCTATAATAGGTGTACATTACATTAATATATATGTGCTATAGATTCCATACAATGCGTCCATATGCATTTTATCCACTCAAATATCATAAGTATGTTGGCAAGATTTGGATAAAGTAGCGGCGCCACTTGCGCGACGCTGTTTACAGTGCGGCGTGCGCCGTGTGTATTAATCAGGCTATGATAAGTGTTCCAATGCTGTGAGGGTCTTAGGGCTTATCTCGCGAGGTGATTCTGTCCTCAAGTGTCGGCGTCGGCAACAAAATCTCGGACGCCGCGCTGGGGATTTGTGTTGTGAGGTGGTAACCATGGCAACCACAGTCCTTCTTTGCTGGCCATTACTGCCCATGTAAAGCAGAGCGCCATGTTTTGGGAACCACAATGTGGTGTTGCTGGTTCACATATCCTGGTTAACTATTGGCATAAATTAAGGAGTGCAGATGCCAGAGCATTCAATTCGGTAACAAACGTAAGCATCTGCATTTGGGAGTTGCGAAAAAAATGCAGAGGTGTAGTTGAGAGAGTATTAGAAATGTAAGAAGTCAAAAAGTGCAAAAATAGCAAAGGCACCATTTTCAGGAGTCTATTAAGATCTGGCCTTAAATAGGCATTGATAAAGAACATGAAAGGGTCATGGAGCAAGAACGCTCCAATGAATAAGTGTTTTACTGGAAGATACGAAATTGTATACCCTCCTGGAATGGTAGTATAGACAGGAGCCACTACTCAATCGCAAATTGTCATAAGGTTGGAATAATACCCAAAACAAATATAACAATAATTAAATGATAATAGCCCACAGTTAGTTATTGCATTATTCTTCTAGTACATCATGCATCATCATAAAGGCTCTGGTGTGTTCTCCTCACAGGAAGGCTCCCATCTCATTATCAGAGTTCAGACCCACCAGGATGGCTCTGAAGTGGCATATAGTTCATGCTTCTTGTTGCCTGAGTCGCAATTCCTGATTGCCTCCTCGTCTACCAGGGCATTTTTTTCTCAGTCCAATGAATTTTATATTACATTTGTCGTCCATTTGGTGGTGTGATTGCCAGTGTACCGCAAGAGGCAATGTAGAGTCTTGGCTGCCTATTGTGGAAAGATATTCTCGTATCCGTATCCCTAATTCACGAATGGTACTTCCAACGTAGATCTTACAACATATGCAGATAATTGCATACACAACAAATTTGGATTTACAATTGATGTTGTCTTGAATCGTTGTTTTTGTGCCAAAACTGTCTGTAAACTTTCAAACATCTCTTGCAAATACTACTGGCCCGTCATAAAATGTAAATGACTATGCGAGTGGGCGAAAAGACTTTGCGAACCACAGCAGAGTGTCTACAAAATGTAAAAGGTTAGCTGCATGAATGGACACAAATAGATATGTTAAAAAGGCTCTAGAAACAGTTTGCCAGCTGTCTCCTGCAGGTGGGAATATATAATGCAGTCATAATCATAAAGCAAAGCGAACTCTGGAGGCTAACTACAGTGTTTGGTATTGACTAGATCTGTAGCTGTACATATTTTTTATTTTTGTTATATTGGATGGAACAATTGATCACTACTTTGCGTAAGCATCTAGTTCACTTTGTTTAGTCATTATGTACGAGGAAAGAAAGAGACTTAGCAGAGTGGATTGCGTAGCAGGAGGAGAACTAAGCAAACTAGATGGAATATCGTAGTTTGTGGTAATTTCAGGGTAGCTGGTATAAAGCAACTGGGTGATAATATAGAATGTCAAGGAGTAAAAAGGCTCTGAAAACAGTTTGGCCAGCTCGCTCCTGCAGGTGCTAATATATAATGTAATCATAGAGCAAAGTGAGCTCTGGAGGATAACTACAGTGTGTGGTATTGCAGCAGATGTGTCGATGTACAGTCTGGGCGGTACTATTGATATTTTTTTTTGCGTAAACATCTGGTTAGCCTTGTGTATTCATTATTTAAGAGGAAAGAAAGTAAGAGACTAAGCAGAGTAGTAGGCGTAGCAGGCAGAGAACTGGTCGAACTAGGTGGAATATTCTAATTTGCTGCCATCTCACTTTCCGGGTAACTGCTATAAAACCGCTTGCAAGAGTTCTCCATCCAGTGCATTCGATCATGTACATTTTCAAAAGTGTTCACTCGTCAATATGATGCAATCATGCATTATGTAACAACCTACATTTTAGGAATGGAACTGCATGACTGTTTTTAAAAAAAAATATATATAAAGTCGACACATACTGGTCTTTGCCAGACAGCATATAAAACGCTTATAAAAGTAGCATCCCGATTATTTCTGGTTTGCAATTATATGAAACAGAAAAATAAATTCTTGCCTAGCACTCCCACACATGCCTTGGCACTTAAGAGTGGAGGAGATGATTACTGCTGCACTTTCTGACAGAATTGCATAGCAAATTGCTATGCGACACCGCTTATTTTATGCTTTGTTATATGCTGCAGAGACGCATGCTTGGATGTGAGCTCTCTTCTTGGTGAGGACAGAGAGTCAGTATTGCCTTTGGAGCAGGCGGCAGGCCATTTTGTCAGAGGATGTACAGGAAGCCAACCATTTCCTCTCAGCCACCCTACACTTGCGTTTAAGGGTGACGAGGTCTGAGTCGTACCAGGGGTTGCACTTGATTTTAGGCTTCATGAAAATCCTCATGGCAAGCAAGTATGTAGAGTGTATCCAAGATAGCAAAGTGGAGCCGGGAAACGGCTGTGTCAGGGTGTGAGTCAACCAGAGGTGCAAGAGGGGGTCGAATGACTGAGAAGGTGGGTGGCAGTGTGCGGGTAGGCTTGGAGGTAGGGGGAGAGGGAGGGGGTGAAAGGGGGACAGAGGCAGGGGGAGGAAGGCAGGGGCAGGAGGTTGGGGGGGGGGGGGGAGAACGAACACACACCAAGAGTGTGCCCTGCAAGGTGAATCAGCCCAGGGGGAAGAATAGAGCGAGAGAGAGAGAGAGAGAGAGAGTCGCAGAGGTCGCGAAAGAGTCTCGTGGCGGGACAGGAAGCATCCAGGTGGATGTTGAGGTCAAGGAGGAGGAGTTGAGTTGTCGAGGCCAAGAGGGAGGAGGAGACGCCAGACCACTTAGAGGAAGGAGGTGATCTGACCAGGTGGCCGGTAGATAGTATCCACTGTGAGGGAGTGGCCAGGGGAGAGAGAAAGCCTACAGACCAGGCATTCAAAGGAAAAGTAGGCCTGCATAGGAATGATAGAGGCAGGAACCCACTCAGGGAAGAAAAGGGCAACACCCCTGCCAAAGTGGTTGGATCTGGGCACAAAGACTATCTTGTAGCCATCAGGAAGGAGAGTGTCAAAGTTTGTGACAGAGCTGGCCATGAACCATGTCTCAGTGAGACCAAGGACATCAAGGTTGTGTTCTTCCAGGAGATGACAGATGTCAGCGGAGTGTTTGATAGCTGAGTGAAAGTTAAGAGTGGCGAGGTGGAGAAGGTTGCCATTCTTGAAGACTTCCGGAGAGGTGTACAAATCGGAGGTACTCCCTGCGGAGGTGTAGAAGGGACCAGAGCGAGGGCAGAGGAGGTCGGAGGAGAGGGCAGGGTAGCCGAGGCGGAAGGTGCCAGAGAAGTGGCAGAGGGTGGGGGCATGGATGCCGAATAAGGGAGAGAAGGGACGGCAGGAGAGGAAAGGAAATGGGTAAGGCGTGGGACGCGTCTGTCAAAGAGGAGGAGGTTGGCCTTGGACCAAGACGGTGCCATTGAGTTAAACATTTAAGATGATCTTAGAGGAGTGGAAGGAAGCATGGAGGGCCTCCCACCTGGTGCCACCATTACTTGGAGAGAAGGAGTAAGGAGAGAGCACAGAGACCATATGAAGAGGCCATAGGTCTGGCAAAGGAATGACAAAGAGGATGTCAGTGAGGGTCTGTCTGGAGTAAGCGCCTATCCATAATGGGGAGGCCTGTGTTGGAGACCAGGATATCCTATTTGAACTTCTTACTATCAGACTTGGTGAGAAGGGTAGGATAGTCAATAGAGAAACAGTTGGAAAAGATGGGAGAAACGGAGAGCACCATGGGTGAAGTAGAGGGGGTGGATGGGGAGTGAGAGCAGTGGATGGTAGGTGGAAACACAGGGGGTGTGTGCAAGCAAAAGAGAAGGAATTTGACTGGGAAAAGTACGGCAGGTAAAAGCACAGAGGTCACTGGGTGCAGCGGAATATACAATGACGCAAGGCAGATGGAAACAGTTGTCACTGGAGTGTACAAAGAGAAAAGTCAACAAAGTATACATTTTTTGGTTGTGCAGACTGTTTCTCACTGCCTTTATTCCACAAAAGTTACCGTTTGTAGGTCCTTAAGCATACTGAACTGAGGCTATGGCAAGGACAGTTTGATATTCAACGGCAAAACCTATTACAAGTCCACGTGAGAAACAAAACATACCGCAGGTGCTTAATTGATGAAAAGCTCAGCAACAGCTGCTCCAGGCTCCAGCTGCCCAGGCAAGTCCCCATCCGTTTGATTAAAATCCTATACTTTACTGTGGACCACCACTGCCAAACACTTTGCTGCATATTACGCGTCCATGCTTTGCATGGGCTCATGTGTTTGTAGTGTTTGCAGTGCTCCGGCTCCAATGCATTTAAACAACCTTCAGCTTCACTTCACAGGAGGCTTGCTGAAAAAAACACCTTGCTGGACAAGACAGGACAGCACAGCAGGAAAGCCTCACAGCCTCACCAAACACTTTGCCAGACACTTCAATAGTGCAATGTTTGTAATATAAGGGATTGTCCGGGCACCACCAAACACTCTCACTAGCCATTCCTGAAAACTATCAACTAATTAGAATGGACAGACCCAACAGCAGAGGAGGCGGTCTGACCATTATAGCAAAAACTAACCTCGCTTTAAGACTACTAGCTCAACCTCCCCTCAAATCATGCAAACTGCTCCTAGCCAAATTGCCTATCTTTAACTGCCACACCTTAACAACCTACCTAATAATATATAGGCCACCTGGACCCATTGGGTCTTTCGAGGAGGATTTATCTAGCCTCTTAGCCAACAATATGAAAGACCCCTCACAAATCCTATTACTGGGAGATTTTAACTTGGGATTTAACGACCCCAATGACAAACTAGCACAATCTATAGCCACTATGCTAACTGAACATGGTCTAACCCAAAATGTTCTCTATCTAACCACAACACGATAAAGGAAGGACCCTGGACTGGGTTGCTACCTTTTATCTGTGATACTACCATCACCAAAATTACCCCTCAACAATGGACAGACCTATCGACTTTGCATTAACTTTGAATAAACAAATTACCAAAGAGAAAATTAAGGCACCACCCCTACCCACTAGAGCCAAAAAAAATATCACTCCAGACAATCTCCTGCCATTGCTACTCCCGTCTATCAATGCTCTTCCCAATAACTTGGATCCTGAGCTCCTTGTAGAAAGCTACAATAATGCCATAAACAAAGCATTAGATACTATTGATCCGCTAAAGCTACAAAAAAGCAAACAAGCACACCTAAACGCCTGGTTCACCCCTCACTTAAGACTTAAGAATGCAAAAAAGGAAATTAGAATCTCAATGGCGACACACCCCATCTGAAGAAAATAAACTGAAACTTAAACACTTGGCTAATAATTACAAAAAAGAAATCCTACTCGCGAAAAAAAATCTCTAATGAAAGAATCTGCAATGCAAGCTCCAATACCAAGGGACTATTTGCCATACTAAGGGAGCTGGAATCCCCCGTACCCCCTCCTGACAACATAGCCAAAGACAAACAATGGTGCACCAGTATCCAAAATGCTCTAGCTAATAAAATAAAAACACTCCAAACCAAAATCTCCTTAAAAATAAAAGCCTCTCTAACTCCCAACGAGACACCACTCTTCTCTAGCCCCACGACAACTAACTCACCAGGCCCTGACCCATTTAAATTTGCCAAAATCTCTATTCAGGAAACTGAAAGGATTATTGCATCCCTCAAACTGTCCAACCGTAAGGGTGACAGCTGCCCTGCCCAACTAATTAATGATGTGGCAAGGGACCTAGCCCCCTTAATAACCAAACAGATTAATGCATCCTTCTCTACCAACACTATCCCAAGCAACCTAAAAGAGTCATGGGTTTTACCTCTCCTCAAGAAGCAAACCCTAGACTCCGCTGTTCCCACCAACTAGAGGCCTATTACCACGGTACCCTTCCTTCTCAAGATAATACATAGAGTAGCAAGCATACTTACAAATCCAGCGCTATCTTGAATCCAACCAGCTACTAGGTGTCCGCCAGTCTGGGTTTAGACCGCAACACGGCACAGAGACAGCCTTAATTGATCTCAAAGTACAGATCGTTGAGCTCAACCACAAGGGGTAACACCGCCATGCTACTCCTCCTTGACCTCTCGGCGGCCTTTGATCTGGTGGATCACACAGTCCTGTGCGAACACATGGCATCGGCTGCCCACTTTTCAATCGAGCCCATAACCTGGATCCAATCATTTTTGGACAACCGCACAATGAGAGTTTTCTCCACATTGGCATCAGCAGACCCTATCAAAATAGTTTGCGGTGTACCCCAAGGTTCTTGCGTCTCGCCAACCCTGTACAACATCTTTACCAAGCCCATATTTGACAAATTGGACAGACTGGGTGTCACCTACACAAATTATGCAGATGGCACTCAGATCCTCATTCCCCTTTCGGGCAATTTTGACTCTGATACGGCCTTGGTAAATAAAATATATCTCATCATTCAGGCATGGATGGCTACGCATGGCCTCTGCCTGAATGATGATAAAACTGAAATCCCGCTCCTCGGATCCGCTGCCAACTTAAAAAAACTTAGCTCCAATTACTCTGCATTCAACATTGATGGCAACCTAATTACAGTTGACAAGGTAGTGAAAACACTAGGTTTTTACCTTGACTCTGGCTTGACACTGAAGAAACAAATGAACTACTTAGCATCCTCTACTGCCTACACTTGTAAGCTCATCCTCTACTGCCTACACTTGTAAGCTCATTAGGGCATGTAGAACCTTCCTCACCCAAGCCAGCTGCATCATCCTTGCCAACGCCCTTATACTCTCCAAACTATTGCAATGCGTTGTACTTGGGAGCCAACAAATACATCATTGACAAAATTCAAACATTGCAAAATAACGCCCTTAGAACTGCCCTTAACTTACCCTTTAGAGAACACATCTCGAACATGAGAAGAGAACATAAGTGGCTAAAAATCAGTGACAGAAATTCACTTAAAACAACCTCACCTACCTTTTAAATGTCTCAACAATGCAGCCCCCCCCCCTACCTGGCAGCAAGAATAGTGAGAAAAACATTGACCTGCCCTACTAGAACTACCAATTCCTACTGCCTACAGATACCCAAATTCAGACTAAAGAAAACGGGCAGAAGCAGCTTCCCGGTTAAGGCAGCCCAGTACTGGAATGCTCTCCCACTTGACATTAGAACAGACCATTCCTACTATAGCTTCAGACGGAATATTCTCATATGGCTACATTCCAATGACCCCCCAAGTTTAACCTTGCTACAACCAACTCCTATAGACCTTACCCAATCTGACTGTATATATGTATATTCTTCAACAGATTTGCCGAGACAACTACCTGTAATGTTTCATATGTATCTTATGCCTCATTCTGTAACTAAGTTTTTAAGTATCCTTGTTTTTCTGCTCTCTGTTGCGCCCAGTTACCTTCGGGTTTGGCGCGCCATATAAATCAATAAACAAACAAACTCTAGATTTGAAGTTCATTGGTTTGGCACATACTTTCTCCTTGCATGCCATTTTCCTTGTACAATTTAGTGGGATCACGATTAGATTTGAGTCTGAATCTGCCATTAAACAGACTTTCCTCAACTTTTGTCAGGTAATGTGGCTTCTCGTGCTCTTATTGGCATTTGCCAACCCTGGCCTGTCCAATTCTTTACTGCATTTATACTCTGCAGCCCTTTCCTTCAGACCTGTAACCCTGCAACGTGGCACCTGCTGGCAGACTTTGGGAAAATGACCCAGTTGACAACATGCCATGAATTCTGCTTCTTGCAGGACAATTGTAGTACTTTTTAAATAATTGTAACGCCCCCACCATTCTCCAATTTCAAAAATCTCTCAACGTGTCTTTTTCAACATCTGACCAAGCACTAATTCCATTAGACGCACAGACCACAACTTGCAGTACTGCGCTACTGTTAAACGATGCTAGTCCACGCTGGCTACCCACGCCCTGTACAGCGGTCTGCTGCTTTCGAGCTAGGTCCGTTCTTTAAACAATAAAATAAATACTTTCCCATGTGCAGTTTATCAGGATTGTCTTTTGCCAGTCCTTTTTAGCTTCTGCCCTGTTCATCCTGTGAACTCTTATGTATTCTGCTCTTACATAGCGGTGCACAGCCATCATTTAGTATGTTGTCTGCTTACCAATTTATTCCTGTCCTGCGTGCTGTGGCTTCTTCAACTGTGTGGGCATTAGTTCGAACATTTTCTAATGTACAGTCCTTAGCAAGTATGAATTATTCTTGTATATTGGAATTGCTAGTGTGTACTACCAACATATTGTAGATCATGGTAGTTTTTCTATTAACATTTTTTATCCTCTAGTACAGAGATGAGTGATTACATCCTTCCTTCTTATTTAAGGATACAAAAACACATTGTAATCACAAATCGGGGGCATGTCTAAGTGTGCCATCAGCGAAGATGGCTGCTTGAGGGCTTCTGATGTAGTGGAGGCAAGAAACAAATGGCGGCTCTCTCCTGGCGAAGCGCCGCTGCCAAGAAGCATAGATCTGGGCAGCATGGATTCCTGAGCTACAGATGTGTGTTTCCGACCCTGAATGGTGACTGCAATCGGAGGATCAGCTGGGCTGCCAAGCGGCCCGCTCATCAGTAAAATGGCTCTTTTCGGCCTAGCCTTTCTGTAGAGGCATGCATTGCAGCATGGGGGCAGCGCTGATGAGGTTGGGAACTGCGCTGGGCTAACAGTATGCCACTGCGCCTAACGCGCTGCAGAGGGAGCAGCTAATTGCAGGTGGGGGAGTGTGCAGTGGTGTCAACGGAGCCAGGCATCAGTGATACCAAGGAGGAGCATCAGCTTGGTGACTGCGGTGAAGTCTGGGGCCTCACTGCTCTGCCTGATCCTCGGGGAGCCGTTGCGAAGTGCAGCGTTCCTCTGCTGGGCCTCTGGTGCTGCGGGAAGTGAGCGGCAGTGTTTGTCGAGTGGTGCCAGCTTTTCACTCTTCATTGGAATAAAACAAGTAATGGTGACTGGATGAGGCGCACATAACAGGAAATCCGTTGATCATACGGGAGCGACCCTCATAACGCTTCCTTACCCAGCCAAGCGGTGGATCAGGACAGCGCACTTGATCATGTCTGGAAATGGTCCCCATTGTGAATGGTAATGGCAGATGACTCCATTGACCTCCCACAAGGTGACGTTCACCAACCTTTGTGGCTGCATCTGCTGGTAGCTAGATTCTGCAAACCTCTGTGGCAATCAGTTCTGAACTCCCTATGAGGGAAGCTCTTTTCTGTACTGCCTCGTAGTGGGGATTTGCTCTTTTGATTCAGGTTGATACCAAAGATGCTGACTGCTTGACTGGTCTAGTGGAGTGGGTTACATATAACATACTCTGCACGTAATAGAGCAGCTCCTGCCTGAGCAGTACCCTGCAGGCTGGTTACACTCTGCTTCCCTAGCAACGTGCAGAGTAGTGGCAGCAGTAACCAGGCACGACATCCTATACTACAGCAGTGCTGGAAAAACCCTCAGCACTCGGAACACGTGGGTTGCAGTGGTCCAGAGTTGGAGTCTAGAGCTGGTAGGTGGACAGCTCAACCTGTGCCCCTCAGAAACTCTGAGCTATCTGGCAGCAGTGATCCTGCATTGGGGTGCCTTGCAACTAAATCACAGGTGGTTGTAGCTCTGGGAAGGTCCGACCTGCGCTGTGGTGATCTAACATATAACTACATTTCAGTCTGCTGTTCTATACAATCTGTGTCCTATTTCTCGCCGTTTTCCCCTGAAAAACATCCAAGGGATTCCTGGTGGCTGCAATTTATGCTAGGAGGTGTTCATTTGAAAGGTTGGTGACGGCCTGGAGAGTGGTGGGTTTACAGCCTCATTGATATTCCTGTGTGTGGCAGGTGGCACGCCATCCGTGGTGTGCTGGGAAGAGGAAAGCCAAGCTACTGGGAAAGGGTGAACCCAGTAGTGAGTGGTGCGTCTCCAATGGCTCTGCGCTCACGCTCCCTGGTCTCTTGTCGCTGTGATGGCTAAAACACCTAAGCCGGGGAAGCGGGGAGATCTTTCCATGATGCTGCAACCTAATGACAAAAATAAGAGCACTGAGGTGGTGACTGCCCAGTTCCGAGGGACTGACCCCCTTCCGACTATACTCGCGCACATGTCCACTAACTCAGATCTTCAGGAACTACTGGTTAAAATCTGTAAAGAAATCCATAAGAGTACGGAAGAACTCTTGCACAAGATGTTAGCGCTAGATAAGAGGGTCTCTGAGGCTGAACAGCGAGTTTCCTCCGTCAGCCACGTTTAAGTTTGATCATCAGAGGGGTTGGGAGTGGAAGTGTATTACTGGTTCCCGCCCTTTCTAGTCACTGAAATTGTAGAGTAGCTAGCTGGAAGATGAGAGGTCGCTGCACTCTCCTCCTAGAGGGCGGCTCAGCCGAGTTGTTGTTGGAATACAACATCATTTTACTCCAAGAAACCTGGCTGAGAGATTCTATTCATTTAGATGGTTACCATTTTTACTGTGTCAGTGCCAAGAAGGGCAACAAAGGATGCCCCTATGGAGGACTACTGGTGGGTGCTAAAAGACGAGTTGTATTCAGAACGTATGTTGCCTGATGAGTAAATAGTTCATGTTAATGTTAATGTTAATGTTAAAGGTCATTTGTACCGCGCACTATCACCACCGGAGTTGTCCCCTGGCGCTCTGGCGGCTCTGAAAGAGGGGGGGAGGGTGGGTTAGTGGGTGGAGGCTGGAAAAGTGCAAGATTGCAGTGATGTGCTGTTGGCAGCCTCAGCCCGGTGGTTCCGTCGGCTGGGCCTGGGGTGTATGCGGCCGGTAGTCGTCGTGTGCTGATGTGCGAGTCTATGTGTTTTTTTGTTTTGTTGTTGCAGTGTAGTGAAGTTCGTGCGGTTTGCTGCGCTAGAGGTTTGTGGTTGTGTTTGGTTTGGAGTGTGAGAGGTGTATGCAGAGAAGGAAATTGTTAATGGTATTCGTTAGTCATCTCTATCCTGGACTGAACCGGTTGGGCTCGTGTAATCTTACCCGACGGGATGCTTGTACACCCTGAGCCTCAGGAGGTACGTGCCCGTTTTTCCATTCGAGGCCGTTTGAGGATCTAGCTGTCCCCATGTATCTTACTTCCATCGCGATTACATTCTCTATCAGGAAGAAAAGAGCATTTTAATTATAAATGCATGCATTCCAGTCGCTGTGTCCCTGCTACCTCTGGTATGCTGTCTTATCGATCCACATCAGCTACTGCCCCGCTTAACTTCTACTTCTTGTTGACTTTGTCTGCGCTACCTCTAATAACCAGCTCCATCGGTAAACGCTGCCTTTGACATAATTGTGCAACATCATTGTGAGACACCCCTAACTAATATTGGCTCCTTGCCGCACTTGTTGCTGCGTGCCACTCTCACTCCTTAGTGTTCAACCGGCATCCCCCTCCTTGTAACTGAATGCGCCATTATTTTATTTCCTTACCATGTCACTGTATAGCGCTGCTTGCTGCCTATAAGTAGCCTAGTATTGACATGCATATACCTATTACTGCTGCATAATGTTGTATGCACTATCCCTGAACCACGTGTACGTAACCTATCAATTTAAACTGTTTTTAGTGGTTTTATGCGTGCAGTTCTAACGTAATTATTGCTGCCTCTTAAGTGCTATGACATACACATTCCACTGCCTCTAACATGATGCTACAAACTGTATTAAGTGGCTCACTACATACCTTGCTAATTATCTCTTAGTTCACATTGACATGTTGTGCAATTTGATTCTGCTGCCTGTGCCTTGCCTACATTACCCTAGTTGCTTTGAATGTGATTTCCTGGGCTGGTTAAGCCACATTTAGCAGACTTACTACCTGCTGCGCCGAAATTGCTTTAGCTACCTCTCACGTGCTTACCTAATTGATTCTGCTGCCCTTGTTCATGCTGGCATTTAATTTGTCACCTGGTGACAGTTGCACCCATATAATGGTATAACATTAACCAAACTGCCTATTACTGCTCTCTCTCTTGCGCCTATTGTCCTAATACGTGCCCCAGCATACTACTATATATGCACACTATTGCCTCTGGAACCTATCTAAACATTGCATACTGTTCTTCTATCCTGCTGAAATAACCAAACCTGGGCACTTTGCCACCCATTGAACTAGCCTAGCCCTATGCACACTGTTGCCATTTTGAACTAGCCTAGCCCTATGCACACTGTTGCCATTTTGAACTAGCCTAGACCTATGCTTTACACTTGCCGATAATAGACAAATACCTCCACCACTACCGATATGACATTTCCTATGTCCAATCCAACCACTTGCTCTTTAGTCATCCTTGCCACACTCACTGCCCTATCTACGATGGCAGCCCTCTACTATAGACTCCCGACAGCAAGGGAATTGAGTAACCAGACGCAAGCCCTGCCTTCAACCAAACAGACTCTAGACTCCACCACCCAGATCTACCCTAGCCAGATTGCACTACCAAATTGAGAAATTATAGACTAGGATCTAGACTGCCTAAGTTACCACCAGCCTACAACTCACACGGCCATTCCAAGCTGAAGCCAACACGAGCCTTCTGCAACACCTCTAAAACTGAACCTATCCTTTGACAGAAGCCCTGCACTAAGTCCTCTGAAACCTTAACCTTTATCAACAATGACCACACCAGTGATACCATTAAAAAAACGCATGACCTCAAGGGAGGCCTCATTAACGTTAGATCTCTGATAGCCCACGCATTTGAAATTGCTGTCATCATCATCTGCAACCAACTTGACTTCCTAGCAGTTACCGAAACATGGCTTCATAAAGCAGCCGGCCCGGCCCTAATGCTAGCTATACCTAGTAACTTCACCATCTTTAGAAAAGACAGAGAAACTTCCAAAGGAGGTGAAATAGTATTCATCTAAAGAGCCTATCTCACCATCAAAGAAATAGATCAAATGATCATGCCATCAGCGGAATTAATCTCATTAAAATTGGGAATCTCTGCTTCACGCACTATTACTGTGCACCTAATCTATAGACCTCCTGGCCCACTAGGAACTTTTGAAGAAGACATAACTGCCCTTCTGAATACCAACGCCAAACCTGGGACGCAAATGATCTTATTTAGCGACTTCAATTTAGGCCTCAATGACCCTAAATATACTAATGCCTCTATCCTAGCAAATAAGATTATGGAAGCCGGCCTTACCTTCAGGAACAACGGCCCTACTCACTACAAAGGCCGCACCTTGGACTGGGTGGCAGATATCAACTGCACCTCCTACATAACTGCCACTGAACCGTGCATATGGACTGATCATTACTTGATCTCGCTTACCATTTCGGACTTACCTCAAACCAAGACAACCAAACTATAAGCACCACAAGCCCTCACTGGCTGTAAAAAAAACATAACAGTTACGAATCTCCTTCCTTTGATTCAGCCTATCACCAATCATTCCGACCTGATCACCAACCCCAATGACCTGGTTGACCTGTATAATAGCACTATCAACTCAGCCATAGATGCCATTGCGCCTCTGAAACTGAGCAAAACTAAACCTCTTGCCCATTTTAACACGTGGTTTACCCCAAGCCTAAAAGCCCTGCGCAAAGAAAAAAGAGGAGCACAAGCCTGTTGGGGAAAAAAAAAATAATTCTCCCAAAAATAAAAATCTTCTCACTTCCCTCACGGATAGACATAAGAAGCAAATTATGCATTCAAAAAAAGAAACCTTCAATGACAGAATTAAAAAAGCACACTCAAACACTAGGGAACTTTTCTCTATTCTCAGAGAATTAGAATCCCCTATCGCACCTGTAGACTCATGCACCAAAGATAAAGCCTGGTGCACAAACATTCAAAATGCCTTATGTAATACAATTACCATGCTACAAGACTAAATATCTGCCCAAAAACCCTGCCTCAATAAGGTTGCACTCTCCACTCAAGAAGCCATCTTACAAGAACTCGCTATCAACCAAAGTAAACCATACAACCAATTCAACTTCATGTCTATTTCCATTGCAGAAGCTAAGAATATCATCACATAAAACCTTCTCAATGCCTTGGTGATACCTGCCCAGCCCCCATTATCAAAGAAGCTGCACAAGACCCATCTCCTTTCGTCACCTCCTTTATTAACTCATCCTTTAAATTCTGCTATGTGCCTACCAACCTTAAAGATGCCTGGATACTACCCCTTTAAAAAAAAAAACTAACCTAGACCCTAGTGTTCCAAACAATTATAGACCCATAACGACAGTTCTGTTTCTCCTTAAAATCTTGGAGAAAGCTGAGACGGCCCTCTTCGATCTCAGGAACCAACTAGATGAGCGTAAAGATAGAGGAGAAACCTCCATTCTTTTACTTCTAGATCTGGCAGCCGCTTTTGATTTGGTCGATCATAAAGTACTATGCGCCCATCTCAAATCGGCTGCCAACTTCTCCACAAAGGCCACTGCATGGATAAACTCCTTCTTGGACAATAGAACTGTCACGACCCTCGCCCAAAACGCCCTCTGGCAAACCCATTAGCCAGGTGGAGTCAGGACTCGGGCGTCTAGAGCCTGGCATCCTCTTCAAAAGCCCTCATGGGGCCAGTCCTGGCACCTATGGCGCCAGGCTCATACACCTTGAACAACAATGTGCTTGGGAACTACTTTATTGTATTGTCAGCCAACATGGAGGCATCCACATAGCTTGGTTCCTAAGAACCAAGCTATGCGGTCTAGTGTTTTGGGTGTGGCAGGCCTGGAACTACTTTCCCTGGTACTACTTTACCTGAGCTATATAAACCACACCCTGACTGCAGAACATGCTTCGTGTTACTTTGCAGCTTGCAACGTGACGCTCACCGTGTCCAGCTATTCCCTCGAACCTCGGAGAAGCAGAACCTGCAAGGAGACAAAAGGAACATCATTAGCAGCAGCATCTTACCTGCAGTCTTCATCTTTAAACACTCGCAGCTACTGAGAACAGCTTCCTCGAATCTGCACGCCTCCCGGACAGAACGACCTGAAATAGGAAGATGGAGGCAACATTAAAGAAAGCTGTAGGGACATTTACAAATTACGAACTGCTCAAAAGGCTTACCTGGCTGGTCGCCTCTCGGCTTGCACCACTCCGGACATTCCACTCGCGCTGAAGAACACCGCGACCTACAAGGAAGGAAAACACAGGTTAGCAAAGGCAAGACTTCGCAGCGCTGCGCATAGCGCTTACCGCATCATAGCGCTCTTAATGCACCATCATTTACCAGCGGGGCTCAACCAAGCCAGTTTGCCGCGCTGAAGCTCCGCATACCTAAGGGAGAAAAAAGAGACATTTTAAACAAAGGCATGCAGGATTGCAACAAAACTAAAGAACAGCAATAAGACCTACCTGAACAATATTAAACGGGCCGGCGTCAGTGAAGTAACTGGACCGCACTCGCCCATGAAAGACAACACCCCCCTGCAAAGAAGGCAGGACGGAGAGCACGCCTAATTCTACCACAAGGTGAGGAGAGGGCGCCAGAGGGACTGAAAGCATACGGGGGTGGAGGGAGGATACTTACCACAGTCGGTCAGTCTTGAACACAGTCCTCCTGTATTTTCAGGCAGAACCTTCCCCGCAGACCACATCAGGGCAAAGCTGAGAAGCATACCCGCGAGTACCCCAGCTGGGTGGCGTCCCTGTGGATACCAGGTGAGCGTAACAAGAACTATAAGAGTCTTTTCGCCCACTTCAGCTGCTGACCCAGTACCTGTCACTTGTGGTTTTCCTCAGGGGTCCTGTGTTTCCCCTACTTTGTACAATATTTTTACAAAGCCACTCTTTTTTTTTTCATAACATTTTATTGATCTTGCAGGATATAGTGTTACATGCAACAATGCAAAATATTACAATTTAAATATTTAATTAGTGCGTTTGTAGCCCAATGTGAGTCGGAGGATGGAGGAAATGGTGGACGGTTTCTGGATGTGGCGCTGGGTGGAAGAGTTCTGGGTACTTGTTTCCTCTGTTCCGGTATGTTCGGGGATTGGACGGTGATTAGTAGAGAGGGCTACATTGGAGCCATCTAGTAAGTGACAAAGCCACTCTTTTGGACAAACTGGGTGTCTCATATACTAATTATGCAGACAACACCCAGATCTTCTTCCCAATCCAGGGAGACTACGATAAAGAAACCAACCTCATAAACAAAATCTATCAAATCATACAAACATGGATGGCCACCCACAGTCTATGTCTGAACGATGAAAAAAACGAGCTTTTAATCATTGGGCCCACCAGCAAACTAAACAAACTCTCCCACATGTACAAATCCATCACCATCGATGGTATTAAAATCAATGTAGCCAAGGAAGTTAAAACCTCAGGCTTCTATTTAGACTCAGCTCTTAACCTTAACAGGTTCTCGGAATGGGTACTTACCGGGTCATTCCAACCTTCGAGGACTCGGTAAATCCCCATTCTGAGAACCATTCCCCATTCCTGTTTGAGACCCCATAGGGCTCAATGGAAATGGGGAAGTAGCTAATATTATTAGCTCTGAAGTCCCTTAGCAGGTCCCGTCCTTAACACCTGATCATACCAGGCGTTAGGGAAGGGACCCGTTAAGGGACCTCGGAATATGGAGGTAAGGGATTACCGGCACCTCCTACCTCGTAATGAGGCCCTATATATGTAACCGTAACCTTACCTGTGTTGCACATGTGTATACTAATGTAAACCTTCTACTCTGCATACTACTGTTACTCCTATATGTTGCTTTAAGTTGTAAATGTAACTGTAAATATAACCCAAGATGTAACTGTAACCTCAGCTGTAAATGTAACCTAAAATGTAACTGTAACCTAAGACTTCATAAGCGCCCAGATGCCTAACAGCCTGGTGCGCTGTACAAATATAAACAATACAATACAAAACAATTCTGCACCTAGTAAACTAGTTAGGGAGGAGACATTTGAAAACACTGACTGCATAACGGCATCTTGGGTGAAATCTAGTACAAACAATGTTGTTTTATTGGGGGGTGACCTCAGTGCATAGACAATCAATTCCTCACTACGAGAACCTGGCGGCAAGATCCGTTATGATCCGTACACATGGCAACAAAAGGGGCAAACAATGGGTGAGTTTCTTGGATGAATGGGACATGAAGCAATTAAACGGTCGATTGACTGGTGACAACCCTGGTAAGAGCACTTGGCATAGTGGATCCAAGAGTGCCTCAATAGATTATTATTTTGGCAGTAACGCGCTACTGGAAAGGGTCACTGTTTTACGAGTGATTCCTCCCACGTATAGTGACCACACCATCTTGGCTTTAAATCTAGATCTCAGTGCCAGAGAGGCAGGTGCGTATGCTGTGGGTGGAGCTGTGGTCAACAATGCGGGAAACGTGTATGTAAACCAACATTGAAAATATTGTTGTAGTACTTGCTCACTCCACAGCAGACGAGATTGAAGCTCGGTTTAAACACTTTGCTCAAACTGTGGGAGGTTTTAAAATTAAGCCATGTTTAACCTCTATGAAACTGCACACCAGCGCTTTTGACATCGAGATTCGCTATGCAAAACGAAAGTTACATAGGGACATTAGACATATTAACAACAGTGGTTGCTCCCTAGGTGAAATATTGACAAAGACTTGGAAAAGGCAAAATCACTATTGAAACTGGGTGAAGAGGTACAAAATGTCAATTACCAAAGAAGGTTGGCAAAGAATGTTGACAGCACTTAGCAATAGGATTGATGGTATGAACAAAATGGTGCCAATTTATTAGTTCTAAGATGTTTTTGCCGCCTTTTCCCTTGAACTTGGACTAGAGTAAGTGAATACTGGCCTTTTAAACATGCCTCACAAAGATGTGAGACTAGCAATATGTACGTTGAAACGTTCACATGCTCCACGACCAAACAGTCTAGCGAATGTTCTTTTTAAGAAAGAACCGGACAGGTGGGCCAGGATTGTACACGTTCTATTTATGAAGGTTTGGGGTGAATTCCCGAATGGCGGCAGTCGGTGTAAATTCTGGTATATAAAAAAGAATGATCAATGCCGGAAAATTATCGACTGCTGTCCATGCTCGATGCCTCTGGCAAATTATTCTCTACGTTTGTGTTGAAAGCACCGACAGCATAGGTTGATGAAAATAACATTTTACATCAGTTTCAGACAGGCTACCTGGATCCTCCACAGTTCACAACATTAGGTTACTTGACACACTGATGAGAGGAGCACATCGGAAGAAAGGAGCATCACTGTATATGACAGATGTTGATTTTAGCTCTGCCTTCAATCAAGTGAATCGTGCCATCTTGTGGGGAAACATGAGAAGCTGGGGCTGTCCTGGGTGGTTGCTACACATCCTTGTTTCTTTGCACGAGAATATTAGTGTGTGTGTGTGTGTGCCTGAACCGTGAGGGTCTTCTAACATTTTCGGTATTGGTGAACAGGGGAGTTAAACAAGGTTGCATCCTGGCTCCCCTGTTGTTCAACATATATTTGACGGATCTGCCTAGTTATCTGAGAGCTGTTGCTCACTGCCCACCCGCCCCCAAAATAGGTGACACGGCTATTGAAACAATGCTGTATGCCGATGATGTAGTTATCTTCGATCATACTTAAACTGGCATGAGGAATATGATCAATAAATTAAGCGCTTATGCTGATAAAAATAGTTTGAGCATTAATCTCAATAAAACCAAGATAATGCTAGTCACAAACAAAAAAGTAAACCGAACAACCATGCAATTGGTTTTAGGCATCCTCAATTAGACTACTAGTTATGTTTTTGGGCTTAAAGATGTGTCACAAGGTGGAATACAGCAGAATTAAAGAATCTAAGATACTGAGGGCTAAGAGGTTCGCTCACCTGGTGGGCAGGATTGGCAGATCATATGAAGGATATTCTTTAGAGGGAATACTGATCTTCTTTCGGCAGTCCTTTTCTACGCCCTCTCCATGAAAGACTATAAATGGTTGAACCCATTAGAGGGTTACCTTTTGGACGTCAGTTTTGGGATTACCCCCCTCCACACCCTTGGAGTACCTGCGGTTGGAGTTGGGGTTGTTCTCTCTGAAAGGAATGGCATTGAGAAGGCGGGGTGAACTGTTTATCAAGTCCAAAACTTCCCCAAAGTGCCCTCTATTATGTAGGTTGGGAGAAACTCCAATTCAGAAGCCTTTATAAAAGGGAGCAGTTGTGAACAGCTAAATGTTACACTGTTTGACGACTTGACTTGGACACCAAATTTCAATTCAAACAAAAGCTACCTAGATTTGAGGAGAGCGTTCAGTCAAAGATTAGACAGATGGGACTGGTGCAACAATTACACATATTTGACTAAGTTGATAAATTTGAAGTATGCATCCAATGTAGTGCACATATTTAAACGTCCTGAACGGTACTTGTTGCAATGTCCCGACCCTGCTGTGTGCAGTGATAATGCTGCTGCTCACTAACCAACTACCGCTAATGGCACTACGGGGCGCCCAGTTAAAGCTCAGTAATGATGAAAGATATTGCAGAATGTGCAAGCAATAAGATAAACTGGAAACAGCTAAGCATGTTTTACAGAATGCTCCAAAATTGTTCGTTTTTATGTTAACATCCTGGGAAAATGTGTCAATCACTGATTCCATCAAAACGGATGAATTTTAGAACTATTGTTTAAATACTGATTCCAATGCGGTTCAAATTGCTCTTTACCGATTGTGGAGTTTATAGTCAGAAATTTGAATACCTAAACTCTTATTAGCAAAAAAGCATACATGTGAGCTTGTCTTTAGAGGATGTAAACATTAATGCCTGATCAGCACTATTCAAAATGTTGTAATTAATTCATTAATTACAACATGTTACATTCTGCAGAATGTTTTATGTATTTTATGTAATTTTTTGTGAAAGGTTCTGTTTTGGAACTAGACACAATAAATTAATTAATTAATGCCACGTGCCACATCACTCAGGAAGGCAATTTTCTCCAAAATGCGGTGGCTCTCACTATTCCGTCGTATGCACGAGCAGTGCTCCCTTGATGGGCTGCTTCCATATTATCATATATGAGAATCCCCGAATAGCGGAAAGAGTCTGCAGCCCAACTAATGCCCACATCAGGAAGATCTTTAGTATCCTTCCCCCGTAGTCTGCCCAGTAGGAAAATGCATGATTTAGCTTTGCTAACCGTAATACCCGATAGTGCAGCAAAATTGTCTTGGACCTCCATAACCAGTGGCAAATTATGCACAGGTTCTTTGAAATAAATAAGCATAGCATCTGCATACAAAGCTATAAGATGCTTTACCCCATCCAACCTTATCCACACTGTCTCAGACTCCTTCCGCAGGAGCACAGCCAATGGTTCCAATGCCACGTTGAATAGCCTAGTCAAAAATGGGCGAACTCGCCTAGTTCCCACGCCCCTGACATATATTTAACCGTCCTGACTCGAGCCACGGGCTTAGTGTAAATCAATTGTATTCATCTACAAAATCCTGCACCTATACCAAACCCTTGCAGAGCCTCGTACATCCACTGCCAAAACACTGAATCGAAAGTCTTAATCGAATGAAACCACAGCTTAATATGCATCTTGATTCTGGTTCCTTTCAATCACATAGCGCAATCTTCTCAGGTTCAAAGTGGTACTTCTATCTGGCATGAACCCAGTCTGGTCTCGGTGTACTAGTGATCCAATTATCTGATGCAGTCCTGCAGCTAACGCGGGCGTCAACATTTTTACATCTTGATTTAACATTGACGACGGCGTACACAACTCGCAATCATGGTCTTGTTTCCCAGATTTAAGAATTGCCAAAATAACAGATTCACTCATACTTGTAGGTAGCTCCCCAACATCATATGCATCTTCAAAAACCTTTAAAAGCTTTGGCACCAACAACCCACCATGGGCTTTATAAAATTCTGATGGGAATCCATCTCTGCTGGGTGTCATTCCAATTTTCATGGAGGAGATTTCTGCCCCTCGTTCCACTTCTGATAATGGTGCATCCAACATCACAGCATGTTCAGGTGATTGTCTAGGTACCGCAATCTGGGACATTGTATATTAAATCTTTCTTATCCACCTTCCTCGTCCTCCTGTATAGGATTTAATCTCACTCTGGGATCTCCAAAGTTAGCCACGTTCATCTTTAACAGATGTGATCGTATGTCTGGGACTCTCCTTACGACAAAACCAAGTCAGCAGTCTACCCCTTCACCATGCATCGTCCTAGTGTATATATCAAAATCAAACTTCCATATTGTGACAGGGCCAGCATCGTAGCTCTACCAAGGAGGGGGCCACTCCAACCGCACACAGGCGCTTGAATGGAGGCAGGTCCCATCCTCGCCCCTCTTTACCCGCATTGATGGCAGCCTGCGTGCTGCAAAGGATTCAACACAGCCACCCAGAAGCTGCAGAGCAAGGATGCTGGAAACCTTGTGGCAGCAGTGTGCCTCCCTGCAAGGGGCACACCAGATGCCACAACACCGCCAAAGGAAGCAGGCGATGGGATGCGCATCACCAAAGCGGTGCCACGTGTACTGCTCTCTCCCGAAAAGTGCACGAAACAACCATAAATCATCAATGTAATTCTAGAGCAAGTACTTTGAACCAAAAAAACAGACAGACACAATAACTCACAACCACGCACACTTAGAAGATAAATCAGCTCTTTACGGCTATTTATTCAAAGCTTACAAGTACATAGAAATAACTCATAAAAATAGTAAAGTCATAGATCACAGAAGAAGTAAAGAAATCAAAAGGAAATACATCACCGTGAGCATAACAGAATTCCTCATCTCGTCCAGAAGCGGCTGGAAGATCCCGGGAACAGCCAGGCCGAGAGTACCACAGCTCACAGGAAGGCCAGACGTAAGCGTCCTTCTCTGGCTCAAGTCTCACCTGACCCCCTGCGGGTTTCCGCATATATACACACTCCACAAAGGGGAGTTAATTCTCGAACATTCTGGAAATTGCACTTGCGCAGTTGAGGAACAGCCGTCGGTTGCCAGCTGGGTCAATCGAGAGCTCCCCCCAAGGAACGCAGGGCCTCCCTGCTCTAAAAACACGCTTCACGGAGAACAGTAGCAAGCCATAACAACGTTAGCTTTCCCAGCAGAAATGGCCTTGACTGCATACCAGGTTTGGAAAAGCATGTTTGTCTCAGCACTGTGAATCTAACACTTCAGCAAAATGTGTGCAGCCTTTCACTGCGGTATGAAGTATATATCCAACATGGCTCCGAGCGCTCCCAGAATGCATTGCGCGCGCGCACCATTTTCAATCAAACATAAATCAAGCATAACAATTCCACCCTTTTGGATATTTATCTTCCGTAGCCAGGTGGCACAGGAACCGGTCTCTGAAACCTACGAAATGTTAAAACTAAATTGGGAATACATTGAATGCAACAACAACAAGCAATTATAATAGACAGTATAATAAAAAATGCAAGCAAAAATATAACGTAGTGTACCCCCAATATCCGGTATCCATGAAAATAACCAATCCCACCAATTTCTGTTACGATTTTGAGATACTTGAGAAATGAGATCCCTCAAACCTCATATATGACTTTCAATGGATCGTGAATGGTCACTTAAATTGAAACAACACATACCTTCAAAGGCATTACACCCTAAATTATGTTTCAGCAATAGGTAATCAACAGCAGCTCTGTTCTGTAAAGTTGCTTTTCTAATAACTTGACTATCAAGGAGTAATTCTTCTAAAGCCTGCGAAGTATGATTAAGACTTTTAACTACTAAACATGCTAATTTCATCAAAGATTTGTAACCTCCAGCAGCTAAACCCCAAAAGCCCACTAATGAAAGGGTTAATGCTAGAACCTCAGCTTCTGATAGCAAATGTACATGTGAATTACAGTCAGGAGATAGCCCTACAGATTCAAAGGTTGACCTTTTACCTCGAGTTATCGCTAAGTGTAAAGGAAACATCATTAGTCCTAATCGAGTCAAAGCACATGGACCTTCAGAAATGTTAGCTGGAATATAAGTATATGTAATGTTACCACATGAAAAGAGCCATCCTGTTGGAAGTTTCACATGATTCAAATGACTAGCAGTTATCACTGTATGATTGCAAGACGTAGTGTTATTTACTCTGGTACATTTGCGTGACATTCGTGAACATAGTCTCCTCTCCAACGTAGTATGATTGTACTGATTGGTCAACTCTATTTGTCTGCATTTACTAATTTCTTGTGCTTTGCACGTCATAATATAGCACACATCACCTTGGGTTATATTGTACGTAATCACCCGTGTCAAATTTCTCCATTTCTTGTCAGTCTCTTGGCAGGACCGACAATGTTCAAAAACTGAAAAAGATTGTCTAATGTCTGAGTCTTGAACTAAAGAATCATTATGTGTGACGCCGAAGATATGCTTTAAAACCGGAGCAGGCGTCGGCAGCGCTACTTAACATGTAGTCAATAAAGCTTCAGCATTGGGCACATCAGTGAGACAAAAGTGTGATATATTCAATATTTGCTGTGCCAGATATATCCACATATTCTCTTCTTGTGTAATCATAGGAGAGTGTTTCCTCTTTCCTACAAATGATTCCGGCACGGCTGGCATCAAAGTTGTTTTCACTTGCTCCTGATATGTTTGTCGCATTTCACGGATCCATGTCTTCGGTCTGGCGGGCTTTTCGGCACTGGCATAGGGCTGCTTGGGGACAACATTATTCATCACTATCAGTATCCTCTTGATCACTGGCACAGATGTGACATTTGTTGCTGGTAACAGAAGATCGTCTAATTCGCCCAAATGGAGTCCATTTAGTGCCACAGTTAAACCAACCAGACCCAGGATCTACAAAGCAAACCCAGAAAAGAGATATCAGTGTTGCACATCACACTCTCAGGTAACATTTGTCTGCGGGTACATATTGCCATTTCTTTCTACTAGGCTCCATAACTAAAACCACTTGATCTTTGCCTGATGCAATGACATCTGCTGGCACTGGTGGGCCACTTGGCTTTTCCATCCACACCTTTGTACCCGGTACCATACTGTCTGAAGAGCCAAAACCGCGATCCCCACGGGTAGTTAACACTGTAGTAGGCTCCCCTTTCTTAACCATGGACAATTTAATGGGAATGACTATCAATTGGGCCACTCGATCACCCTTGTGTATTGATAACAACTGATCCCCATTATTCATTAGGATGACTTTAATCTCGCCTTGGTAATCAGCATCAATTACCCCTCCCAACACTTGAACTCCCTTCAATGCTAGGCCAGATCTAGGGGCAATCCATCCCATATGCTCTGGGGGAATCTGTACTCCAATTCCTGTTTCAATGACAACTATTCCTCTTGGATCTAATCTGATTTCTTCATTAGAATGGAAGTCTACCCCTGCTGACTCTGGAGTTGCTCGATAGGGAGCTAAAGAACCTGGTGTAATTTCCCAGTATAACAATGTTTCTCTGACTGAATTGGGTTGAACCTGTAAATTAGGAGTCATTAATCGCATCAAAGGAGTTTCATGTTCATACACAGGCCTATTGTTTAACACTTGCACCGCATCAAACACACGATCACGCCAGCCTGCCAAACTGCCGTCTCCAGATTTGCGCAACTGTTCTTTCAGTAACCCATTCATTCGTTCAATTAGCCCTGCCGCAGCTGAATGGTAGGGGATGTGGTAAATCCACTCAATGCTCTTTTCCTGACAAAATTCTTGGATCAATTTGCCTTTGAAATGTGACCCATTATCACTTTGAATCCGCAAAGGTACTCCATAATCTAATATGATCTGATCTAACAACCTGATGGTGTTCAATTGGGTTGCACGTTTGCACGGCAAAACCATCAAATATCCCGAGTATGTATCTACAATAGTGCATGCATACTGACAACCTCTGCTGTTTGGCATAGGACCGATATAATCAATTTGCCAAATTTGACATGGTAATTTTCCTCTTCTCAATGTGCCTCTAACAATCTGAGGTATAGGTCTATGCAATTGGTGTTGGCACACGGGACACTGCAAAATGATTGTTTTCACTATTTCTAAAGGAAGACTGATGCCTCGAGCTTGTGCCCACCTGATAGTAGCCTTTTCTCCAAGGTGCCCACTTTTCTGATGGGCCCATTTGGCCAAACCCTCCATATCGTCTTCCCGAGCCTCTGCATCCATTGTCGCAATCTTGGTGTGTTCGTCTGCAACAGAATTAAACCAACGTTCTAATGAATCTGTGGCACAATGTGCGTCCACATGATATACAGTGACTTCACTTTGTAACAACATTTCTGCACTATCTTGCCACAGTTCCTTTCCCCACAACTCTTTTGAATGAATCTTCCATCCATTCTTTTGCCAAGTTGGCAACCACACTGCCAATCCATTCGCCATTGACCATGAATCTGTGTACACATGACACTGACCAGGGGTCTCTTGTTTCAATGCTTGGTAAACTGCGTAAAGTTCTGCAAACTGACTGCTCTTTCCTTTCCCTGTCGTCAACATCTTTTTTGTTTTGGGATTGTACGACACTGCTTTCCAGTACCGTTCAGTTCCCACATATCGAGCTGAACCAATCCGTGAACCAAGCATGCTCTGTTTGCTCCACGGTGAAATCACTGTAAGGGACTCCCATTCCACGGAAGACTCACGTTTTTCAGGCACCTCCGGTGGTATGTAATCTGAGGGCGGTATGTTGGCTACTTGCTCATGTAGTTTTGCCACTCCACCCTTTCCTGATTTGGCTCTGTCTTGAATATACCATTTCCACTTAATTATGCTGGCTTCTTGAGCATGTCCTATACGATGCGTTTTAGGAGAGCTCAGTACCCACTGCATGATTGGTATTTCAGGTCTCATTAATACATCATGACCCAACGTCATCTGCTTGGTATCAACAAGAGCCCAATATCATGCCAGCAATTGCTTCTCAAACGGAGTATATGAGTTACCAGCGTCGGGCAACTTACGACTCCAAAACCCTAATGGCACACGTTTCCTGTCTTGTTTCTGCCACACACTCCAGTAGGCATACTTACCTTGCACAGACACATATAATTCCACTTCGCCTTCCTTCAAGGGCCATTAATCAAGCACCTGCTGCACTGTGTCTTTCGCCATCTCAAAAGCTTTCTGCTGCTCTTCCCCCCACTGAAACTCATATTTCTTTTGTGTCACCTTGTAGAGGGGGGCCAATATCTGCCCTAAATGCGGAATGTGCTGTCTCCAAAACCCAAACAGTCCTATAAACTGCTGAGCTTGCTTTTTGCTCGTTGGAGTGGTGAATTCAAGTATTTTCTGTCGTGCTTTTGGCACCATTTCTCGATGCCAATGATGCCACTGAATCCCTAAGAATATCACTGTTTCAGCTGGACCTTGAATTTTACTCAGATTAATCTCCCACCCTTCCTTTTCCAATCCTTCTATAATGACATCTAGCTGACTTTGCACACTGTGCTCATCCTTGCCTTGTATCAAAATATCATCAATGTAATGAGAGATTTGTATGTCAGGTTTAGACGGTATCTTGTCTAAGTGCTCTGCCACCAGCCGGTGACAAATAGTCGGACTGTGCATTTACCCCATGGGTAGTCTCGTGAAAGTGTACTGACGTCCACCCCACGAAAATGCAAACTGTTCTTGACACTCGTCAGCAATTGGCACGGAGAAAAATGCATTAGCTAAATCGATCACTGCATACCAAGTCCCCTCAAACTGACATTTTCAATCAAAGTAATGGCATCTGGGACTGCGGGCACTAAGGGAGGAGTGTGTTTATTCAACTCCCTGTAATCCACCGTCATCCTCCACGACCCATCCCCCTTTTTAATGGGCCAGAGCGGATTGTTCCATGATGTGGTAATAGGGCGTAATACACCCGCCTCCACATACTCTTTGATGGGTGTCTGAAATGTCCTTGTGCCCCCCAGGAATGCGGTATTGTTTCATGGCTACCCGCTTAGTCGCCACTGGCACTTGCACTGGGGGCATCTTCAATTTACCTACAGTAATGGGTGTACAGATCAATGCACTCACCCAAACTGGTACGTTTTAACTGGTACGTTTTACCGCCAAGTCCCAAGGTTAGTCCTTCCAAAATGTCAAAGCCAATTATATATTCAGGTATCGGGACAATCAACACTTGGTATTTCTGCCTCTTTAAATTGTCTATTTTCATCTCCACCCGTGTTTGCACTGCGGGGGTCTCCTTTCCCCTAAACCTGTGATCGTAAACAGTTTGCCTTTAAATCGTGTCGGATTACCATGAATCAAAGAGACCTCCGCCCCGGTGTCTATCAATGCTCGCACCCCTTGTGTATTTCCTGGCCCCCAAAAAATCTTAACATCAACATGAGGCCGCCTATCCACTTTTATGGGGGCAGACGCTGCCGGAGCTTGGCCGAAGCCCTAGTCAAACTTCGAATGAGTGTGACTCGTCTCCGCCTCTAGCATCGCACTCGCCACCTTTCTCAAATCAGCATATGCTGGCTAGTACGGGGAAGGTGTCCCCATGGACCCTTCATCTTGTTCTTCCGCAGGGGGAGCAGAAGGTGTGAGGCATCCCCCTGTGGCGCGGTGACTACTTGTTTCTTAACCTGTTTGTAGCGCTCTTTGGCCGCTAGTCCTCGTTTTTTGTATAATTCATACATTACTCTGGTTTCAATGCCATCAATTTCTTCGTGTGGCCCACCATCTTTTAACAAAACCAAAAACATGTCTTTTCGGGACACTCAGGAGTCTCTACTATCTTGCTGCCTGCCTTCGGTTCTTCTCTCACTACGCCCCTCTCTCTCCTGTGGCTTGTTATCGCTCTTATCCCACTCTCCCAAATCTGCGAGTTGCCGAATGTCATCTGCTACCTCATCCATAGCCTTGCCCGTCATGCCTACGAGCAAAGTCATAATGACACTTTTGTATGTGGGTGGCGCATTTCTAATCACCATGTTTCGCGTTGAAACTGAGAGCGGTACGGCTCCCATGTGATCAGGAGCATCTATGTGAATTGCCTCTTTCATTGCATGCTCTGACTTTTTGAATTGCTTCTCTCAACGTATACCACTTCGTTTCTTCACTGGGCCAATCTGTGGTAATAGGGTATTTACGGTTACATGCTTGGGCTATCAGGTGCAACAGAGACGCCTGCGTATCTTGACCATTTGCGTCAGGGGGCGGTCCTGCTCTTAAGACCTCCTGTACATTGGTGTCAATAGACAGGGGTAAAAAATGCGGTGAATCAGTAGAATCTACCAACAACCCTGCAGCACCCCGTCTAGTAATCTCACCATCCATGTCAATAAATCTTCCCCTGATTTTTGCCTCAAACTGGTAATAATTTCCCCAACCTCCTGTTGTGTGTAATCTTCAAAAGTACTTAAATCCACCATACCACCACCAGGATTCTGCTGGTGTGGTCTGGCTCGCCGCCTTCTAACAGGCTTCGCCGCCACTGTTTTCTGTTTCACCTCTGGTTTGGGGTCAGACTCCTCTGCGGAACTACTTTCTAGACTGGTCGAATCAAAAATATCACCATCCCACTTGTCCGGATCCCAGTCTACGCCAGCGGTAGCGATTACGGTTGCCACCTTCCTTTTGTTGACCCCTCCCCGTCTTTTCCTATACTTATATCGAGCTACTCTGCCTGCTGCCCTCTCGGCCACTGCCTGATATGTGTCGGCCTTATCTTTAAACAATTTCATTTGAATTTGCTGCATTAACGCAGTCTGCCGTTCTGCAGCTAGCTCTCTCTCTAATCGCGAAACCTAATTTTTCATGTCCACTTTCATCTGATGTATTTTCCTATACGCATGCAAAAGAACCCAACCTCGCCTACCTAATGCCGCACATTCTTTACCACGTTCTACTGGAACTTGTTGCAAACCTTCAATTACATCAGTCAGATCGGCATCTCCCAATCCTTGATCCCAAGTTTCACTTAAACCGGCACCACATGCCCACGCTTGAGCCAACTTATCATACGGACTCTTCGTCCAACCTGGAATAACATCAGAACAGTCGCCGAGGGCGGTAACGTTCTTTTTCTTGAACAAACTACTCATTATCGCAAGCAAAGCAAAACCTCGTTGAACCTATATATTTTCTTCTCCACACTGCAATCACTCCCACAGGCACTCAAACAGTTACCAAAGAGACAAAAAAACTTCACTTTTCAAATAACTTCACTTACACGACAACCAAATCTATCTATGTTTCAACACACTCTTGGATGCACGGAACAACTCATCACGTACATCCTGTTTGTGACGCCAAAAATGTACTGCTCTCTCCCGAAAAGTGCACGAAACAACCATAAATCATCAATGCAATTATAGAGCAAGTACTTTGAACCAAAAAAACAGACAGACACAATAACTCACAACCACGCACTCTTGGAAGGAAATCGGCTCTTTACGGCTATTTATTCAAAGCGTACAAGTACATAGAAATAACTCATAAAAATAGTAAAGTCATAGATCACAGAAGAAGTAAAGAAATCAAAAGTAAATACATCACCGTGAGCGTAACAGAATTCCTCATCTCGTCCAGAAGCGGCTGGAAGACCCCGGGAACAGCCAGGCCGAGAGTACCACAGCTCACAGGAAGGCCAGACGTAAGCGTCCTTCTCTGGCTGAAGTCTCACCTGACCCCCTCCGGGTTTCCGCATATATACACACTCCACAAAAGGGAGTTAATTCTCGAACATTCTGGAAATTGCACTTGCGCAGTTGAGGAACAGCCGTCGGTTGCCAGCTGGGTCAATCGAGAGCTCCCCCCAAGGAACGCAGGGCCTCCCTGCTCTAAAAACACGCTTCACGGAGAACAGTAGCAAGCCATAACAACGTTAGCTTTCCCAGCAGAAATGGCCTTGACTGCATACCAGGTTTGGAAAAGCATGTTTGTCTCAGCACTGTGAATCTAACACTTCAGCAAAATGTGTGCAGCCTTTCACTGCGGTATGAAGTAAATATCCAACATGGCTCCGAGCGCTCCCAGAATGAATTGCGCACCCATGCCATTTTGAATCGGGCATAAATCGAGCATAACACCATGCTAACCACAACACCGGCCAGCAAAGGAGCGCGGCTCCAGCTGACGGTGCCAGCTGGAGCCCGCATGGGGACAAGTCCACTAGCCCACCAGGGAATATTTTTAAATGCAATATTTAGATGCCCATTGTACCACCAAGGTCTTTATTATTATCAAAAGGCCTATGGGAAGACCCAAGATCACCAGTGTCTCACAGGGACCTTACGTGGACTAGGCTCCATGGTGGAAAGCGGCAAGGATTACCAGCCCTTTTTTAGCCCTCCCTCTGTCACACCCCCTGAAGCGAGGTAAGTGATTGGATAGGGTAAGTATCCAGTCCTGGGAGGGGGTGGGGTAATTGTAATGGGTTATTTATAACACGCTTAATACCCAGAGTTCTCTAAGCACGGACCCGGGGATCAAACCTGTGTTGCTCCGTTTCGTCTTGCTTCCAAGACGAGCGCGTTGCTCATGAGCTATCCTCCCAGTACTTAAGGTGTGTGTGAGTGTGGGTTAGTTGGGTGAGGACAGGAGCCGTGGAGAACATCAAGCGACCAGTGGAGGCGAGAGCGATTGGAGTGTGGAGGCTGTTAAAGAGGGAGTCTGTGGAGTGTTAGTGTGAGGAAAGGAGAGTATGAGTATTAGTAGTGGTGGGCTGGATTAGTGGTGGTGGTAGTAACTGGAAGTCAGTAAAATAGGCTGTGGGAGTTGCAAGAGAAGTGGTAGTGAGTAGTAGATGGGTGTGCAGAACACCATATCCCTAGGGGTCTGACCAAGGGGCTAGCAAGAGAGGTGAGCAGGGAACCATATCTCTGGAGGTCTGGAGAGAGGAAGACCGTGATAAGGTGGGATTGGTAGTAGTGGAATATTTGGAGTAATAGAGGTAGAGTGGTGGGAGTGACAGTGAGAGTGGAATAGGATTAGCTATTGTCACAGAGGGGGTGGAAGTAACAGATGGTAACAGAGGTAGAAGGGGCAGTTCGAGTTACGAACAACATTAATACAGGAGTAAGAGAAGAAGTAAGATCGAAGGCTGGAGGTGGAAAGGCAGAGTGAGAGATTGGAGGGACAGTGACGTGGTGGGAGAACAGCCTGACAGAACAGTATAGAAAGGGGTAGGTCCAAAAGGGTGCGAAAGGAGTGAGCATGATGACTGGTGAAACAAGGCACCATTTCTTATCCCTGAAACTGCTGAACGGGAATAGGAAAGGGAAAGCTAGAAAATCCCTAGAGAGTCAGTTAGCCATCATATTAGAGATACCACTACGAGACCTAGAAAGAGAGTTTATGGGTAGGTGACTTCCCTGACAAGGACGCTTGGCAGAGGGAGAGAGAGAGAGCGAGAGAACCCCACGTCCTGAGAACCTATTGACCATAAAGTCGGACTGTATTGTAAGATAAACACCCCTGGGCTTTTCATCGGAGTCGGCATGGTTTTTTGGGGCGGGCCACTCTGTCAAAGTATCCTTTGCCACGTAGCTGTACATTGCTGGCTAAGGGTCACCAATTCTCGCTCAGTGGATGTACTCCGATGCACCCAACTTCCTATCTGTTTGATCCTGCAGCATTGATTTTCTAATACCTCTTGACTTGGCCATAATGTCCCCTCTTACTACCACTTTAAAGGTCTCTCAAAGGGTCGCCCAGTTGTCCACGCTCCCCTTGTTATGTTCGAAATATTCTGTATTCTGGGTCTCCCTTAAATCCTTCATCAGTCAAGGTTGCCCCCTGCATACGCCATGTCGGCACGTGGCAATGTCCCTCCCAGAGTCCACTTAGCTAACAGCAGTGAATGGTTTGATATCGATCTAGCCAGGTATTCCACCTCAGTGAACTCATGAACGCACTCAAGCCCAGAGATAATATAATCAATAGGAGTAGATACCTGATGCAAGCTAGAATATTGGGACTATCCCTGGGTATCCCTGTTAATAATTCTCCAAATATCTACCAAGCATAACTCAGTCAACATAGTGTTCAGGGTCCTGGCTGAAGTAGAGGGCACCAAATGCCTCGCATCAGAGCGGTTTAGTATAGAGTTGAAATCCCCCCCGCCCCCTAGATCCAAAACATATCTTGCACGTGTGTCAGTCTGCTGTATAGCGAGTGCAGAAAGGGTGTAGCCACATGATTTGGAGAATACGTGTTGACAATGCAAACCATTCTGTGCTCGATAAAGCTACGCACCATCACCAGTCTCTGTAAGGAACCCGAGGGCCTCCTCCCATCTACTCCCCTGGATCTTCCTCTCAGGTGGCCAAGGAAAGCCATTGTTTTTGGATCCTGACCCTGAGGGTGGATATGCAAGGGAGGATCATCTAGGTGGAAGGTCCTCTGGGAGTGGGAAAAGGATGCCTTCAGGTGAGACAGGGTAGCCCCCTTTCCCTTATGAGAATGAGTCCTCCCCTCCCCCTGCCTTCGTAGGACATTGTCAGTCTTTATCCCTTCCGCACACACCAATTGTCCCACAACCATATGCCTTTGAGAATGGGACGAAGAAGGGGCAACTAGGAGTGATGCACACTTCTAGTCAGTTTAACCACTTTGGTACCGAGACGGGGAGGAGCACTATGGAGGAAAGCCATTGCAAGGGTCAGGCATGTCCCAATAATAGGTGTAATTGTGGTCAGGCAAAGGACTTGAGCTGGGGAATACAGAAGACTCTGAATCACTGTGGGCCGAAGCTGCAAGGTTCACAGGTGGCGAGCGCAGCTCTCTGGAGCTCCCGACGCATATCCAGGAAGCAAGTGGAAGCTGGAGAACAGAAGGAAGACCCCTGTAGGAGCCGACAAGCCATGGTTAGTGTGAGGCAAGGAACACTTGTACCGTGGCGCTCCAGGAGCGGGAATTGGACATTTGCTATTAGCGATCGAACTGAAGCTGCTAAGAAGGGGGTTTCAAACCTGAATTAAAGAATATTGAACCACAAACAAATTGCTAAGTATTTTGTTAATACAACAACAGATATTGAATTCCGACCTAAAGAGAAGATCTGGAAATTATGTGAAAATACAGCACGAGTGGAAAGCGAATGATGTGCTGTTGTAAAAGGAGTAAAAACTGTTCAGAGGCCCAAATGAACAAAGTGAAAGCCTGTAATGAATACTCAGTCGTAGGTCACAAGTCTGATAAGGGACACCTGCAATGCCCTGGGTGTTGAGACCGATTTCTGAACTCTGATCTGGAGGTTCAGAAGGCCAGCCTAGTTTCTTGGAACAGTGTAACAGTGTAACCTTCTGGGCTAGCCAGACCAATCAAGGTAGCATTGGCAGTGGTCAAGACTAGGTCTCAGGAGCGGTGAGGGTGATCAAAAGCCCACAATGAGCACACACAGTAAACAACACTACAAATTTCTCCAAGTCAGGTGTATATATCAAAAATACATATACATTTATTAACAGCCTTTTATGTAAAACACACAATAGAATCAAAGCAATAGTAACCAAACTAACACAATCCTAACTAGCAAACATATATACAACAACAGGTGATCTAAAGGAATATTACACAGTAGAGATCCACAACCTGCAAAGAAAGGGTTCACACACGCAAATATTATTTAGGTAGTCCTTCACAGTTCAATCCCTAACTAATGAGTCAGTCCAGTCCCTAAAATGAATGGAGCCTTGAGCTCTAAAGTACTTTTGTTGCTGGTGCACGCAATCGTGCAGTAAAGCCAAAATGGGGTCTCTTGCAGGGGCTGTAGCGACTCAGGAAGGGGGTCGGGGTAAGGCAGTGAAGAATAAGTTCCCACTATTCAAGGAAGGTCTCCCCAAGAGGGCAGAACAGGATACAAGAACTGGGAATAGCTCGGTAGCACAGGCTACCTCGACAAAGAAAAGTGGCCCTCTGGGGACACTCGTGCGTACACATTTATGGATGCGCCAGGGGCCACCAGTAAGGGTTGCAAGTACTCACCGACCCTCGGCGCGCTCCGGACCAAATTGCGGCAGTCCACTTCGGTCGCAGGTTAAAATCCTGCAGTTGTGTGGCTCTGCGGCTGTCGGGGGCTGCGTTCCAGGGATGATTCTGTGACGGGACAGTGGTGATTTCTCTGCTCCTGATGAAGGGATCAGGCCAATTCCGCTGCACCGAGTCTGAGGGCACACGGGGGCACAGCAGTAAGGCACCCACGAAATTGGTCATTAGAGCTGGGCGACACGCTGACCGCGTATGCTTGGGTTCAGGCATACTCCTAATTCCAGACCTAGGAATGCTAGGTGTACAAAACTGGGCGGGAGAGTGTCTTATACCCAGAGTTTACAGTCTCCAAATGCTCAAGTGTCAACTCGAGATTGCAGCGGTTCCAGGGCAAAGGTCCTGTACAAGCTGGTCAGTTCACTAGGTGGTCCAGGAGCCCTTCTGAGCAGGCTTGTTTGCAGGTTAAGTTGGAGGTTCTGAGAATAGTTGGTCCCACTATTCCAATGGGTCAAAGCGCCTATGCAGACCTTCTAGGTTCGATTAGAAACAGGGGGTCCAACGGGACGACAGCGGACTCCGGGTGCCAAACCTTCCAGCGGGTCACCAGCGGTTCCTCGGCTCTGCTTCTTGGTTTCAGGATACTTGGTTCCTTTACTAAGTTCGGTGTGAAAGATCGACCTGGAATGGGTGTAAGATGCCTTCTCTTATCCAGAATCTCCTTTGCGCCAAAACGAAGAGGACCCAATGACAGATTTGCTCGCATACCGCCATCCCAGATGTGGACCAATCATGGTCCCAGTTGTTCCAAGCATACCAGACATCCTGGCACCAATGATGTATATTGGAACTAGACCATCCAGCCCACATGCCGGAGGCACACACACAAGGCATGCAGAAACCTGTGAAAGCTTCTGTTTGCGCGGGGGTCTGCATGACCAAATAAGGAATTTCCCAGGTCTGCTCGACTTGGGGAAGGCAAAGGGACAACATGGCCAAAGGACAGAACAAAGGACCTTGTGGCATGGCAATTCTAGGCACTGGCCACTGTCCTGGGCCAAACACGGTAAACGTGGTATGGACCATAGAAAAGGGTTAAAAATACATGCCAGTAGCTCTGTCCAAGGCACTTTTGTACATTCTCCAAACAATCTTTTGAGGGTGTCTATGTCCTTAGGAATGATAGAGACCCCAGCGCACTATTTGGATGGTACATTGTTCACTGATAAAATGTTGCTAAGAACTAGCAACAAAAAAAGACTAAGGTAAAGAAAGTCTCCCAGTACTGACTTAAGGGCATGTCGGTTTCCCCATAACAAAATGAGCCAAAGCCCAGCAGAGTACAGCAGAAGGCTGGGCTCCACTGGAAAGAGTTAGGCTAGGATGGTCAGAAATTAGCAGAAGGGTGGGGGGGGGAGACAACTGGAGGGAAAATTACACATAAAAGGAAATCTTTCCTAACCCTGGGTATCATAGAAGTTTGCACGCACCCATAGTGCTGCCCATCCCTCATTTCTGTTTGATCCTTAAAGTTGCATGATGGTGCCATTTCAAGGAGGCTCACTGCGTTATTGCCTGCAGATTCATTGGTATCCTGGATTCTTATGTGGATGACAATTTCTTTACCCGTAAAGCATTCACAGAGGTCTCTTCGCTGCTTCCTCTAAGGCTGTCATCTTATGTTCATATGGGTGGAGGGCTATCATATGGCCTTAACTCGGAGGGCATTCAGCATTCTGGCTTATTTTTTGTTGCATGTTTAATGCCATTCTTCACCTACTTGTTGTTTTGAATTCATTTTCTCCCTTAAATATGGGCACTCTCTGGGCTTGAAAGGAACTAAGGTGTCTGTGTCCTTCCTGCCTGTTTGGTGTCTCCCATTATGACAATAGCAACGTTTTTCCAACACCCAAATAGGCAGAAATTGTGTTTTGGACTGGGAGTTCCTGCTCTGAATGGGAATCCTTATCCCCAAGAAGGGTCGATCCTAGTGAGGTGCCATTGGCCCAGGTCCCTAAGGAGGGTCTTGCTTAGGGGACTCGCCTCCCTCGTGGTGGCTCCCCTCTGGGGGAGAAGGGACGAATTGGCCAGATCAGTCACAGCTTTATCATGGGTGCAGCATGATCTTGCATGTTACGTGTTTATACATGATATGGAGATTCATGTGAGTAATAGTCTGTCCTTGCTTTCTTTCCATTCCAGCATCACCAATGCAATACCATAGTAAATCCTTCATCCGTTTTGTAATGCAGATCTAACAATGGTGGGGTATGATGCAACCTGGATGCGCTTGTCCCGTAATTTTCAAAATAGTGGTCACTCAGCGCTGCAGTAACATAAGAGGGTCCCCAGGCCCACTAAATGAAACGGTAATAGATGATGTATGTTGCTGAGTAGCGATATGAACCCTAATAAATTGGCTGGCATGACTCTTAAGTCCATGAATAGTTTGAGTATTTATCATACACAAGTATTTCTTCATAACTTGATTTATTCTCAAGATTTACACAAAACACAGCCGACACGTTTTCCGACCTGGCGGTCGTCCTCGAGGCTGTTAATAACCGAAAAAAAGGTGAAATACATATGCATAGCACAAACAATATTTCACAAAAATGACATTTAACACACATTATGCAATAACAATATTTCGAAATCGCAATTAGTTCAAAACATAAAATATTACATTCCCATGTTCAAATTGGCATCGGGTGGGGTGAACAGAGAAGATAGGACAAAATTACATCGGTCAAAAATGAGCACACAATACTCTTATTGATAATTTAGTACATTTGATTACTCCTGCTAAATAATATTACGGGTGTAGTAACCCTGAATCCCTGAAATTACTAAATAATCGTGTGTGTACTGCCAGTTCCTACCAAGGTGTGGGTGAAAACAGACCCATGAGTGTGTAATGTGAGTCCCCGATCTATTCTACACGTGCTCCAAGAAGTAGCTGAATGCATGCTCAACGTTCTTATCTATAGTGCATCAGTGATCCTGAACACAAAAACCTTATTAAAACCACCCTAGTGATTGGTGTGGTGAACTGTCCCAAGCAACATACAGTGAACTGTAACCCACTGAACTCATCAAGTTTTTCAAAATTCTAAATTAGAAAACATTAAATATTGATTCTTGCATAACATTCTATAGTTTGATGCTCATAATCTGGAATATTGGTTAGCGGGTTGAGTATAGTCAATATGAACCCCCAGGATGTAACGTTCTATCTTTAAAAAAAACCTGTATATCTACAGTTACAGATGCTCTTCTTATACGGTATAGAATATAGGTTGGCTGAGTCCCAATTCGTAACTCTGAAAAAAGAAATTGATTTAAATATGCAGACCTCCGTAGTCTCGTTGCACACGTTACTGATAACACAAACACATCTTTACCTGTTCATTCTGTTGGAATAGCGAATTCTTACCTATATTATTGCTTACTTTTTCGAAAGTCCAGTCTAAAGTATAAAGAATAAGCATTGTGCTGTCCTAAAATATCACAATGTCTTCAAAACAAACATTGTGCAAGATGTGGCGCTCATAACATGACTGCTCCCATTCCCGAATAATGTGGGTATGTGTCGTGAATAACCTGTCATCTGAAGACATAGGGAAGTTGATAAGGGCAGCATCCTCACCTGTTCTTCCTTATAACAGCAAGCTGAATCCCGCGTTGTCTACTCTGGTGCACGGCCGGCGCCATACTGCACTGCTATTTATATTGTAAACAATGCGTGTGACATCACATGTGACGCCACACGCATGCGCAATATAGATATTTCATCATCAGTGACGCTTAAGGTATTAATGCTCATCCGTTCAAATGAGATAAGTGAAGAAGGTCGGAGAAGTAAGTGCGCTTAGCAGAATTGAGACAGGAGTCATAGAGGGCGTGATAGTCGAAGTATGCAGATTGGTTGGAGGGGGTGGGGTGTTTGAGCCAGGAGCGTTTGAGGCTCCTAAGAAGGCGGCGCATGGAGGAAAGATGAGCTGAAAGCCAAGGTTCAGCAGGACGGCGAGAAGGGCGAAACGAGGAGAGAGGATAAAGAAGATCTAGAGTAGAGGTGAGGGAGGAAGTTAAGGTGGAGGACGCTTCCGTGGCTGAAAGAGAGGAGAAGTGAGGGGGGGGGGGAGAGCAAGAAGTGAGAAAGAGAGAAGGGTTGAAATTACATAGGTCACGACGGAAGAAGGGGGTGGAAGAAGGAGGGGGAAGGGGGTTGAGGGAGCAGGAGAGTAAGGAGTGGTCAGAAAGGTAGTTGGGTAGAGAAGAAATAGGAGAAGCAGAGAAGGAAGAGCTAAAGATGAGGTCAATGGTAGAGCCAGACTGGTGAGTAGGAGGGGAAGGGAGAGGGGTAAGGAGGTAGGAATCAAGGATGGACAGGAGAGGAGAGGAGGGGGAGTTAGACGAGAGATTGAGATTGAAATCACCAAGTACGATTAAAGGGGAGGGGCTGGGGAGAGGAGGCTGAGAAGAAGGTCAATGTCCTCATAGAATGAGCCAACTGGGCTAGGAGGGCGGTATATGATGAGGAAATATATAGCGTGGGGAGAATTAAAGATTTTATGCCTGAATTCGAAGGAAGGAAGAGAAGGTAGAGAAGGAGGAGAGGGAGAGGAGGTAAAGTGAGGACGAACGAGAAGGCCTAGGCCGCTTCTACGGCCAGAGTGGCGAGGGACGTGCTTGAAAGAAGATGAAGAAGAGGTGAGGGATGTGGGAACAGAGGTGTTATGGGGGGGGGTGAATCCATGTTTCAGTGACGCAGAGAAATTGGAGGTTGAGGCGCAAGAATAGGTCAAGAACAGCAGTGGTTTTGTTGCAGATCGATCTGTTATTCCAGAGGGCAACTTCGAAGGTATTGGGAGCATTGTGGGTAGAGAAGGTTGCGGTGCCAGAGGGAGTGGTTTGGAGGTGGGACGGAGTGGGTATGGGGTGTGGAGGGGCGGTTGAGAGAGGAAATGGCCATGATGATAAGATAGAGAACTTTGAGGGGGGAGAGGGCAGGGGAAGAGGGGAGGCGGAGGCGGGACAGAAAGGGGGAGCAGCGCATAACAAGGAGCAGGAATTACAGCAGAGGGCGGGTAAGGTAGGTATGGAGTATCAGAATAACAACTGGTAAGAAGTGGGAAGGGTTGTAGAGTAAAGTGTAGTCCAGGATGCTCAGGAGAGTAAGAGGTCCAAGGGGCTGATGCCTACAACTGGAGAGGACGCTGCTGGGTGGGTGGATAAGTTACCCCTTCGGAGCAAGCAAGATGAAGGCAGTACTACTGGGAGGCAGTAGAGGCAGTCGAGACACACTAGAGTTTTTCGACTGCCAGGGCAGCAGTTTAAGAGGAGGAGAAAAGCAGCGAGATCCGAAGGGGCGACAAGAAGAGAAGCAACCTTGCCTTTTTCGACCCAGACCCACAAAGCCTCAGTGAAAGGAATCAGAAGACCACGAACAAAAGCCAGCATGTGTTGCAACAAATGTCAAGGGTACACGAAGCCCTCCTACACTGATAATCGGGGCCAGGAGAGATGCTTGCTACCGTGGATCCGTCCTTGACGCCAGAGACAAGAAAATCCAAGCGGTTCATCACAGCCGATGAGTTGAAGGGAGGACCGATAAGAAACCGAACTGTGTTGAATGAAAGTTGCGAATGGCAAATTAAGGAGAAAGCCAGCTGCAGAGGGCTCCGTCACCACGTGGGTGCTCACTCTATAGAGACTGGTTGATTCCCCTATTGATGCAACTACAGATACCAGCCGAAAGGAGAAGGTCAAAGTGGGTCATATAGGGGTCCAGCAAAATCCCCTGTACAGTCGAAAGTCTTTGACCGGCACATAATTGGAAAGCTACGGGAGGCGAAAGCTGCATAGTGAGAAAGGAGAAGGAACTGTGTGTTTTGTAAGAGTGAACCTGACCGAGGGATGCCGACAGAACGGTGTGAAGCATGATACCCCAATTAACATTGTGTTGACAAGAGTGAACCCGCCGAAGGAATGTCCACAGTGGATTGTTTAAAAAGACATTAAGACTTGTGAATAAAAGCCATAGTGAACCTGGGAGGCTGCTATTCGAGAGTAAAAGCCATAGTGAACCCGGCAGTGGGAGGCTGCAATTCGAGAGGGGTCTGAGCCCGGAAGAGGGGGGTACAGGGGTACCGACGGAAAAGAACTTTTTGTGTTATTATTTTGACCCTATCAGATCCTCGGAGGTAAGAGACATTTTGTAGAAAAGAGACTTAACCACCGAAGAACCTGATACTTGAGAACGAAACTGTAGACTCGTGCTGGGAAAGCTCGAGAGTGTGCTACGCTCAGGAGTCCCTCCTTGTTCCGTGCTCAAAAACGTGGTTATAACATCCTGGCTTATTATTTGTGAAATACTTCTTTCACTATCCCACACTCTTTTTGTATCTAGTTGTAAGGCTTGGCAATATTTTATTTTTAGTATAGGCCCTTTTCTTTGACCAGACACTACTAGGAGTGCCTTGTTATTATTTGATGTTCGTAGCTTGCTCGCCTCTTATATTTAGGTTTAGATTAGGCATTTTTTCAATTTACCTATACAGTTTAATAAACACACTTGAACCGTGATCACTTGTGTCTGTCTTTACAGTTGCCACCATGAGTTCCTTACAAAACAGATGTTCGGCTCCTGGAACTACATAATCAAGCTCAACCCGGTGTTCCGCCAAAGTCTGCATTTGTGGGGCCATCAACGACCCTTGCACAGGGTGCTTCCTTTCACACACACCGGCGCATCAGGCCACAGTGACAATCCATGCCTCCCTGGAAGGTTGGGGAGTGCATGCCTCTGGCAGCCGCAGGACAAGTTGCTTCACATCAATGTGTTGGAGCTCCGAGTGGTGTTCTGGGCCCTTAAGTCATTCAGACCCCAGCTGCAAAGGTGGTTTGCATCTTCAGAGACAACACAACCAGTATGTCCTACATCAGGAAGCAAGGTGGCACCAACACTGTCCCATTCTCTCCAAGGAATTGCAAAGGCTATGGAACTGGGCGATCTCGCACAATAATTTCCTCATTCCGTTTCATCTAGCCTTGTTCCACAAAACCATCACTGATACCCTCCGCACGGATCTGCGATCTTGCCACAAATGGGAACACCATCAAGACCTGGTGTTTTGTCTTTTTTCAACATGGGGCTGGCGGCAGATTATTTTGCCACAGCTACCGACTCAAAGTGCACGCAATTTGTCAGCGGGTATCCTCAAATGAGGAGTCTGGGGGACGCACTCTCCATTCCATGGGAGGGCCTGTTTGTCTACGTATTCCCTCCATCCCGCTCCTTGTACGAGTAATCAAGACACTCAGAGACATTGCAAGATGATCCTCATTACTCCAGCATTGCCATGCCAAATTTGGTACTCCGACCGTTTTCATCTGTCGGTAGCTCCTTGCTTCAGATTGTCTCCTCTTCCAGACCTGCTCTCCAGAGAAGGAGGATCTGTGCTGCAACACTACCCAGCATCCCCCAAATTGACGCCTTGGCTCCTGCAGCCATAGAGTTGGGACATTTTGAATTGCCTTTGAAATGCTGTGTAATCCCGGGGAAGGCTAGAGCTCCATCCACTCTATCACGTGTGACAAATCACTGGACGTTGTCACTTCTCCCATGGGGGTAGCCCTTTCCCATGAGTCGAGGGAGGTGCAGCCGCTACACGATAGTCCCCCTTTGGGTGGGATAATGAGGGAGGATCTCCTGGGTAGACAACCTCCCCCCTAGGGAGAAAGATGCCCATCTAGGGTACTGCCCTGTTGAGAATGACACACCCCAACATACTCTAACCTGTATGTTTTCTGCTAACCTCTTTTTAGACAGTAGACCTATGTGATGTTGTAGAGTAGACTACCTTAAGGTCCTGAAAAGTACTGAGACGAAGAAGAACAGCAGAAACGTAGGTAATCCAAGTACCAGGACGGTGGGACACAAGAACAATGAAGAGCAGTACCAAAAAGGAACTTCAGCGGTATAGACTTCCATGGCGGCGTGGTTGCTTTTGCGCAATAACTGTAGGAAGATGCCTTTCTGATATACACAGCCATCCAGGATGAGAGACAGTCAAGCCCGGGAAGCACGAAGGAGACTCAGATAAGGCTAGGACAGAGCTGAGAGCAGTTCTCTTCTAGAGTCAAGAGGAAAACAGGACTCCTTTCCCCGACAGCTTCCAGACGGTAACGCAGGACTGCCCGACGGTGACACGAATGCAAGAGGCGGCGCCCAGACCGTTGCTCCAAGGGTTGGGCAGGAGAACCGTGAGGTGAAGACTCGGAGACACTGAGTTGTGCGCAGCACACAGAGTAGGAGAGACTACCCCTGCACCCCCAGTACGATCCAGCCACGCATCCCGGGAACGAAGAAGGTAATGGGAGAGGCACGGGGACCTGTAGGGGCTGGAAGTTACAAGAGGCTAAACTCCTATATGAAAATAACAAGTAGCATTATCTTCCTCGTGTCATTCCTTGGCAAACGCGTCAGCCAAGGAGATGTAAAGAGAGGAGGAGAGAAACCATGGCCTGGGACCCAATCCAACAGTCATACGAGTCCTCTTCCTCGTGGCAGTATTTGGCAGGGAAGTGAACCAAGTGGGCCAAACCAAAGGAGAAGAGAACCAATTGTCAAGGACCCAAAACCAAAGAGTGATACAAGTCCTCTTCCTCGTGGCAGTACTTGGCAGGGAAGTGAACCAAGTGGTTCAAACCAAAGAAGAAGAGAAATAAGGGTTGGAGACCCTGCTGTCTAAGAGAGCAATATGGGGTTCAAATGGCCCTTGGAGGGGATTGGGGAGGACAGGGTCTCACTCTTCACGGATGACCTTTTGATTTATATGAGTGACCCGGTGAGTTTGTGCGTTGTGTGAGAAACCCGAGGGTGTTGTCACTTTTAGACCCCAGGGATCCTTTGTTCAGCTGGCATGGGGAGGGCCATTGCGTTCGGATCCTGACCCTGGGGGCGGACGAGCGAGGGGGGGGGGGGGATCACCTGGACAGGGGTTCCTTGGGGACTGCTGGTGGTAAGCCTCATCAGAGTCCCGTCCTACCCCAACCTTTTCCCTTAAGGAAAAGAAGACGGTACCATCAGGGGAAACCAAGACCATTCCAATACCCCAATGCGAATTTTACCTCTCCATCCGTGAAACCCATTTCTCAGCAAACTTACCTCCAAACTCCCTTTTATGAGAAAAATCTACCCTATTTTCTTTTCCCTTTTGATAGGACACTACAACTCCCATAATTCCATCCCTCTACTAGAACAACAAAAGCCTGAGACATCGAAGAGAGATTATGAAGCTTACAAAAAGGAAAACGCACTTAAGAAACAAAGGACAGACTATCACTCTGACAGTAGGCTGTCCCATTAATAGTGATAGGCAGAGTCAGGCAGACCCAACCCTGACTAAACACCTGCAGCCAATTACTAGTTCACGGGTGTATAAAAGAAGGCTGCTGAGGGAGAGACGGAAGTTGCTCTTGGGAAGCCAGGAGGGAGACTGCAAGGCTGAGTCTCGTAGAGGATTCCTACCTAAGTAACAAGCACTCAAAGAGCGAGCTGGCGATGCTGGACGGTACCTGCAAGCCATAGCAGAGAGAGCTGCTCAAAGTGGGATATGTCCTGGCCAGTGCCCATTCCTCTGGGGCATTGACAAATGGAGGAAGAAGTGCGTTTCTGAGAAAAGTAGTGCCCTTCCTCCCGGGTGAACGACAGAGTTGGGGAGGAAGGAAGGGCAGGTGGTGAGACCCTGACCTTTACCCAAGAAAACACCAGACCCTGCCTGTCGGCGCTGTGTCACCTGGGTGAGTCAGAGAGGAACCCAGTGGCATGTGTGTGGATGAAGCATAACGGAAATTAATGAACTGTGTCCAAGTGCATTATGGGACTGGTAGTTTTTTTCAGTAAAAGATTAAAACCCTGAAGTGAGTAGCATAGTGGACCCAGCTGAATTGAGGGTGCCTTTTCTAAAGATTCTGTGAACTGAGTAGGTCGAATTGATGATGTTGAGGTAAAAGACAAGTCCTCACAGTTTCGGAAATCTTCGACATAGAAACCAAAACAAGGAAGAAGGCTTGAGCCGGAATGAGGAGAGTCTACAGGGAACTGTGATTTGCGTGATGCGAACTGTAAAGCAGGCTTGAGCCAGGCTGAGGGGAGCTTCCTTGAACTTTTGAACTACGAACTTTGAGAAGGAGGTCCGAGCCCGACAGAGGGAGACTTACATTAACTAGTAATATCTAAGAGAAGCTGAAGACTTGGGGAAGGGAATCCCCAAGTAATTTGCAATTGTGGCTTAGATATTTCTTTTGAATTAATTAGACATAGACCTGGCTTTTGGGAAGGGAACCCGAACCCTGAATGGTCTAAAGACTTATCAGCGCAAACTATTTTGTTTTGGCAACCTTGTGAACATTATAACTCGGGTGAGAGAAGCCTGGGACACCTACAGTGAACTGTTGCGGTAATATATTCTTGGTTCGGAACTGAAGAGCTCAGAGGGGCTGATCTGCATAACCAGAGGGCCTACCCCTCGCAAAGACCAAGAGAACCATATCCTGAAAAGGAGATGGTGACTTGGGTGAGGAAAACCCAGGGGGGCCTTGTAGAATCTAGATAAAGAAGCCAAATAGGAGTTTTTCCAAACCCCTTCAAACTGTTCAATAAAACACCCTTGAGCTTGCTCTTTGTGTTGTGTTCACTTGATACCATGAGTTCCTCACAGATGTCCTGACCTGCGTACAAACAGAATATAAAAAATTTAGCGGGCTGAAGATTAACTGGCCGAAGTCAGTCCTTTTCCCAGTACAAGGGGTGAGGAGGCGATCCTGTGGGAATGCCAGTATGCGATCGCGACCTCAGGCTTTGAATACCTGGACATTCACCTAAGCCCGCGCCAATCTGACATCATCCGGCTTAATCTCTCTCCCGTGGCTGACAGGTTCGCCCTAGACATAACTCACTGGCAATCTCTCCCATTGACAATACTGGGCAAGGCGTCACTCTTTAAAATATTGACTCTTTGCAAGTTTCTACATGTGCTGCAGAACCTCCTACACTAATTCCCAGGCACGTTTTCATAGGTATCGAGGGATCCCTATGTGGGTTACTGTGGGGCGGGAAGCAACCCTATGTGGCCTTGAAGACATTGCAGAGGTCGGTGTGGGAGGGGGGAATTGGCCTACCCAAACTCGATATTATTGGGCTGCCCAACTTGGGGTAGTAAATGACTTGTTGAATGGGGATATGAGACTCTCGCCCATAGCGATTGAGAAGGGGTGGATGAAAGGGCGGCCACGTGGACAGATACTTTATGGGGGAGGGTAGAGGAAGGGTTCCCTTCCAGAAATGATACACCACACCTGCCGCATTTGGGAGGAGGTACACCTGGACATTGGATGGAGGGGGGGGGGGCAGGCTGACCCTGGACCAGCCCATCTGGCGTAACGCACATCTGCCAGAGTTGCTCAAAATTGGGCATTTCGGGAGCTGGGAAGCAAGAGTCTCCCTCTGGCAGATATGGTATGGGAGGGCCGACCGTGCTCGTTTGAATCACTACAGGAGAAATAAGGTCTGCTGGGCAAGGAAAAGCACAGATATATGCAATTGACACACGTTCTGGGGACTCAGTTCCCCTCTCTACAGGAAGTCCCGAAGTGGAGCGCATCTCATACAAGGTCACATCCACGCTGTATCAAGTGATATTGGCTTTTGGCACTAGGGAACTGACCTGCCTTAAGGAAAAATGGGAACGAGATGTGGGGATGCTGGAATGTGAAGAGTGGATGGAGGCGGTTATGTTTCCTTGGGAGGTGGGGGATAGAGGCCAGACTGCGGCTGATTCGATATAAGATCCTCCATTTGATGTATTGCTCTCGTAAAGCACTAGTCCGGTGGGGCGTCGTCAGGAAAGATGTATGTCTGACATGTGGCAGAGAGGGGGGAACCTTTAGGTTCCATGTCTTAAAATCACGGCAAAAATGGCTGTGAATACAATATATTGTGGCAAAAATGCTTTGGTTTTGCCACTACAATCATGCAAAGGATGCGGGGGGGACCCCGCACCCATTATACCATTTGGGTATAATGGGGTACACCTTTACCGGGTCAAGCCACGTAATTTTTGCCACGATTTACTTTTACCAGTGTCATTTTTGCCGCAATTCTATTACCGGATACCAACCTTTTATCACATAATGTGTGACTGTCCGCAGTACAAGTGTTCTGGGAAAATGTATTTGCAGATTGACAACAGCGATGCATGTTCAAGTGCCTTTAGTCCCCAAAATGGCATTGTTGGGGATCTGGGGTGAAGCCGGATTAACAAAATATCAGAAAATTCTTTTGCCAGTAATAAGGGGGTTGGCAAAGAGGGTTATTGCAACACTATGGGGATCTGCAGAGCACCCGAGACTGAATTAATGGGCTGCAGAGTCTACAAGGCAAGGGGCTGCCTCCAAAATTTCCTGGAGATATGGCACAGATCGTAGGGGGAGGATTAAGGGGAAATTGTGGCTCGTTTTGGTTTACATCCCGGTCCATTACAATGTTATTACCCATGGAGATCTTTGGTCATACCTGTATTATATAATTGGCTATTATGTTCTTTTGTGGAAATTGTCATATCAAGCATGGATATATGCATGTTTTGTCTTTGGTTTGCTTCTTCAAAACGAATAAAAGTTTATGATTAAAAAAAAGACTTTAGTCGCCATGGCAGATAAGTTGTTCTTCATGGCCGTTAATAAGCCCCCAAATGGTCTACCCAATGAAACTTGTTTTGCTTGCTTATAAAATACATTATAGCCATCCAATTGGGCTCCGTCTACCAATCATGTGTCTGTAACAGAATTATTTAAAAACTTGTGATGCATGGAAAAATTGCTGGGTATGCTACCACATTATTGTAACCTTTGCAGTTCTAGAATAGCAATCTTCAATCAATCTTGCTAGAGGTGGTTCGGCCCACACATTTTTGTAGACGATGCAGCTGGAAGCCAAAACCAGTAGTTCCACAAAGAATCTGGTTGGTCTTGCGGATTAAATCTCGTCCAAAGCCTCTGGCCCGATTGGCTTGAAGGGCATTCTATCTTCAAATCCGTTTTAATTGCAGTTTGTAGGGATCCAACTTTGCCATCCAGTTTAGGCTTATTAGGCTCTGTTTCTTTAAAATATGCAGATCGAAGCCTCTTGATAAGAAGGCCTCTTTCGTTTAGAATCACTTTTGTTTTTAGCTGTGAATTAAAATGTCGTATTACTGAGATGAGCTGATTAGTTATAAATTCAACGTGTTCAATGTCAGAGGACTGGACCAGCTGCAATGCTGGAATGGAGTGTACAATACTATGGAATTTTCAATGGCCGGACCTCTCAGTGATCAAATATGGTCTCCAAGCATATACGCTGTCTTGCATAGGCAGTGTTCAAATCATGGTATCTTGTTTCCACAGTGACTGGGGACATTGCCCTGAATGTTTTCATAACAGAGACTCTCTGCTCCTCCAATGTGGCCGGGAGTGTTCTTTTGTAGGACTGGTTGATGTTAAAGAGTCTCCTGGGATTGTTTCCAGATGCGCTGTTGATGTGATAATGTCTGGATTCCTCTAAAAATATTTAGGCCTTTTGGTTGCTGCCTAAGCATGTAAAATGTAATGTCCTTTCCTGTTGGTATTGGCGCATCAGCAACCAACCGCTGTTGTTTTGTTTCACAGCTGGAGCATAATCTGTTTAATTCGACCATAAGTCCTCAATAATGTTTGTGATTAGCCTTTGTTTTCCTACTTTTTTTTTTCTTTTTTTTTTACCCTTTATGATTATTTGCCTCATTATGCAAATTTGATTGATTTATTTGATCACTCTGAGGAATAGGGAATAGGGTTAGGAGTGGTACTTAGTCTCTACTTTCTGTAAACCGATTGTACTATATGTTTGCTTTCATGAAGATGTTCTATAATAGAGCTTTCAGAGTCCAGAGCATTATTAGAATACACAGAACTGTCAGTGTGAACAATGTTTTGATCGTATGCTTGATTCCGTGAAAGTCTAATTGGACTTCTTAATTTTCCCGATATTTCTTTTAACAATTCTGTGTGGTAGCCAACTTCTTCCTTTATATTGTCAGCCTTATTAAGGATTGTAAGACTAACGTAAGAGTAGAGGCTACATTCCATTTTTCTTTTTTAAGCCAAGTCCCTTGCTTGCAACATGTAGTCAATTGAGGTTGGTAATTTTAAGTCACTGCCTCTCTGATAGCGTGTAGTGTCGGGTACTGACGTCGGGCCCTTAACGGCATTAGATAGTTCCAGGCTTGTCGGATTTTGTGCATTTCTGTCAGAATTGGGGAAATACGTTTTCGAATAATACATTATTGCACATGCCTAAAAGCAAGCAGTCCAGGGGACTGTCGAATATAGTTGGTGTTTTTGTATGATGTTTGTACATTATCAGGGAGATGAGTAATGTTTTGTAAGTTGTCTGATGGCAGAACCAACTCCTCTGCCTGGGTCGTACCCATTTTTTGCTGAGCTCTGGAAGTTTTGCAAAATAAGTAATTTGTTTCTCATACCACATGCATAGCAGTGTTTTTGAAAGGAACTTAAATGCACATGGATTGATGTCTGAGAATCCGTATTGCAGCACTTGAAATCCCTGGGTCCCTGTGAGAAACCTGAGGGTATTCTCCCGAGTAGACCTCAAATCCCTTATTCAGGTGGCCAAGGGAGCTCTCAGATCCCAACCCTGGAGGTGGACGAGCGAGGGAGGATCATCTGGGTAGGGGAGCCTGGGGTTATGCTTTGGAGAATGCCCAACGGGAGAGGCATTCTTCTACCAGGGACAAAGTCCCTGAAGCTTTCTTTGGTCATTCTACATCTACCTCCCTACCATCCAAAGAATAACCCTTAATAACATCCAACCACCCTTATACCTCTGGTAAAGCAACTAGAAGCCGAAACCCTGTTACACTTAAAAACCACAACTATCAGAATCCTTGTTTTCCTGTTTTCCACCCAAATGCTCCCCATCCTTCTTCTGCACGCCCCTACGTTTTATTATTTTCTGAACTCAATGAGCATTAACAAAACACTATCGTACCCGCAGTCCCCCCGGGTTAATTTCATGATAATACTCCCAGTTATTCTTTTCCACATCCATTTGGCTATTATTTCCCGAACTCCCTATTTGCATTTCGCAAACCACCACTGTTCCCATAAACCCCCCTGTCTATTTTATAAACCCTACCAACCGTGAACCCACTCCCTTTCTGACATACTTGCTTACGTCATGAGAAACAATAGACTAATGCAAAAACCGTTTACCTGACATGTCCCAACTTAAGGGTCAGGCAATTGACAAAAATCACACACACCTGACGTCCCTTTCCTTTCCTCACAGGGATAAAAGGTGGAGCAAGACAGCACAAGACGAGCAAGGCAGACAGCCCAACGAGTTATCCAGACCCGGCAGTTCAAAAGGAGGAGGAAGGCAGCAAATATCGAGAGGCTGACAAGGAGAGACGCAACCTGGCCCTTTTCGACTCAGACCCGGGAAACCTCCGCAGAGGGAATCGTAAGGCTGTGGACAATAGCACAAGTGTCTTGCAGCAGATGTCACCAGTACACGGAGCATGCCTACGCTGATATGCCAGAGCGAGGGAAACTCCTGCTAAGGTGGTACCGGCCTTGACTCAAGATCCAAGGAAAGCCAAGCGGCTCATCACAGCCAGTGAGTCGAAGGGAGAATCCATAACAACCGGGCTGTGTTGAATGAAAGTCGCAAATTGGCATATGAAGAAGAGTTCAAGTGTTAAGGGAAGACCAGCTGCAAAGGGGACAGGCACCACGTGGGTGCTGACTCGAGAAACCCTGGTCGATCTCATGTTGATTGCGACTACAGATACCAGAAGGCCGTAGGAGAGCCGCCAAGATAGGTCAAAGTAGCCATACAGGAGGTCTAGCAAAATCCCTGTACAATCGAAAGTCTTTGACCGACAAACTATTAAGAAAGCAAAGGAAGTGAATCCTGCAATCATCAAAAGTAAGAGGAAATTGAGAAGTGGCAAGAGTGAACACGGTAGAGGGATGCTAATGAGAGGAGACGAAGTCTAAAGTCCCATGATGAACTGTCTATAACCATCGACGTGAGTGTACCCGGCAGAGGGAAGTCGACAACCAAAGGTCGGTGAGAGTGAATCCGGTAGAGGGAAACCAACAACCAAAAGTTGGCAAGAGTGAATCCGGAAGAGGGAAACCAGTAATGAGCGGCAAAGCCCGAAAACTTGTTTAAAAAGACATTAAGATTTGTGAAACAGGAAGTATTGCAAAACAAGAGGAAAGGAAGTGCCCCTTTGTCATTTGGAATCTGAGCCTGACTGAGGGCGATCCAGGGGTGGAAAACTATCTCCCTGAGTTCACCGAGAAGAGAACTGTCTTATGAATTGGTTGAATTCAGTTATTGAGCGGTCTCTACCCGGAAGAGGGGGAACCAGGGGTGAAGCCATCACCCAAGGTGAACTGTCGAATAGAACTTTTTGTTTGTTGGATACATCAGGCTTCGAAGGCAGCAGACTTTTTAATGAAAAGAGACTTTATCATTGAAGAACCTGATAGCTGGAACTGAACTGTCGTCTCGTGCTGAGAAATCGCGTGTGTGCTGTGCTCCAAGGTCCCACCTTGTCCCGTGCTGAAAACGTGAGGAAGGGAGACCCATGGCAATCGCATCCTAACTTATGATATAAGAACACTTCTTTCTTTATTGAAACCCTATCCCACACTCTTCCTGTAATTGGTTGTAAGGTTGTAAGGACTTGGTAATTGTTTTTTTCTTAGTATAGGCCCTTTTATTTGACATGACGCCACTAGGACTGCCTTATTTTTCATTTGATGGTCAACGCTTGCTCCCATCTTAGATTTAAGTTTAGGTTAGGATTTTTTCCACCCTGCATTAATTGTTCAATAAACACCCTTGAACTGTGATCACTTGTGTCTGTTTTTACTGTTGCCACCATGAGTTCCTTACAGTCCCCCAATTCTATTTCTGGCTGACCATTTGATGATAAAGAGGAGCGTTCTAATGGATGGAGTGCAGGCATTTGCTGGTGCTTAAAGAACTTGTGCGTCTAGATGTAATGTCAGCATTGGCGTTCTTTCTTCTCAAGTTATAAGCCATACTAAAGGACTGAGGACACTCTTACCTTGTAGACTTGATTGGTACACTTCTAGCACTGCAAGCCACTCCTCACACTCTCCACATGCACTCCATGCTAAGGTAGGCTTTTTCAGATTTCTTCCTGTGGAAATCTGGAAACTAACTCCAAAACAAAACTGTGCCAATGGCCGCTGGCAGTCCGCCGCAGACAACTGCACTCCTCACAATCGCCACACTCTATGGAATTTATTTGCAACTGTACTAACTGCACACCTTCCACCAGAAACCAACACTACTTGTTTTTCTACGCATAAAATGTGAATCCTAATACATTCATCTCCAAAAAGACTACAAAGGCTTTAGAATAATGTACGCCCACTCTACCTCCATTCTGTGGCGCACCGTAGAAAAAGAAAATCCAATAAGCATATAATGCAGGGATTTTGAGTTTCATGGTTTGGTTTCGTGTGATAGAAATCCCTACTGTCTCTTATCATTCATTTATTTTCTTTTTTATTCAGGATTCTTCCACCCATGTAAAAGGAGTTCTTGCACACCCACAATACTTTCCATTTTTACTTGCCAAGGCTGTTGTAAGTCCATGAACTGATATCTACATCTGATTAACAATATGTATTTAAACTCATAGATATACTTTATTTTTTTTTAATTAAAGAATATTTATTAAACCATAGTTACACATCATTAAACACTCTTCATGGAAATCACAACATTACAACTCTAATGTGTAACTGGTCCATGTACAATCAATCCTTGATATTAAAATGAAATCTCAGCCCAGTCCCAAAAACAAGGTTGCATCAAATACTTTCTTCTATACCCCTCCTTTTGGACCTATATGATGCTGTCAACCACTCCTCTTTCCTCATCACCCTCCAAGTTATTGGGTTTCCCAAATCTGATCTTGCCTGGACGGCCTACTACCAGAAAGGTTGATCGTTTAAAATCGCTTGGAACTCTCAAACCTCTGATCCTACTCCAGTCTTTGGATGTCTGCTATTCATCGCCTTCCTGCTGATGATGCTCAAATATTTTTCACCTTTCCCACCTTCACCCCAGCCATCTCGCAAGTGATTACGAACTGTCTCGCTGCAATTCATCACTGGATCGCTCTCTGCTGCCTTATGCTGAATTTCTCATAAACGAAAGTCCTCTTCTCTCTAATTCCAATGGCATCCCTCCCTGCCCCTCTCCTATATGCTCCTACCTCGCCCAAGGCGCACAATCTGGGGGTCCTCTTTGATGGTGACCTCAAATTGCAACAATTGATCATTGGCACTGCATCTGCTGCTACAAAAACTCTAATCTCCGCCCTTGTTGCCAGCAAATTTGACTACTGCTCAAACTAATCCTTCACCTACCACTCTACTCTTTCCTCCCTCCCTCTAGACATAGTCCTCAACTTTTCTACCCGTACTCTCTACAGCCTACCTACCGACAAAATGCTTTTTGGCTCTCCATGTACAACTGCTACTTTTCCAATCCTTTCTCTGAGTCCACAAAGCTATCCATTGTTTTGCTTCTCAGTCCCTGTCTGATTGTATTTCTTTACTCACCATTTCGTTCTCTCCGATCCTCCTCTGCACTCACCCTCCTTTCCCATACCCTACTTCTGCCTTCTCTCACTTTTGCTTTTTCTCCCTACTCGCCCCATTCCACTGGAACCCACTGCCCATCACAATCAAAGCCAGCTAAACGTGGATCTCTTCAAAGCCAGGCTTAAACTACACTTAGTTGCTAAAGAGGCAGCTCTCCTACACTCCCCATCCTCCCTACCTGACCCCACCGCTCCCTCCAGTGAGGCTTAATAATTAAAATATGTATATTTATATGGTGCTACTCATTAGTTGGAAGCACTTACCCCTTCGGTTAATGTTCACTTTGTAAGTCACCTGTTTTCATATTTATATCTTTGTTTGTTTTGTCCCCAGTATATACCCTACTTTTCTACACCCTTTTAAATTGCTCACAACTTGTTCTCATGTATGTGCTGTTGTACAGCCAGCCTATGTGGGAATTCCTCCTCCATCTTTAAGTGTGTTTTTGTAAGACATTGATATCGAAATTGACCTACCTGTTTTTCATATAAATTCAAATGCAGAAAAAACATCAAACACCAAAGTATAACTTTTTTTTAAAAATAACTTTATTTAAACAGTTACAGCATACAACATAATGCATTTGGGGGAACATATGGTATATTTCACAATTAGTCCTTAGGCGCGTGGCTCTCCGTGGAGGGGGTTGAGGGTGGGGGTGGCCGGTCTGTGAAAGTTCTTAAGAAGAGTCTTATTGTCCGTGGTTGATGTGTTTGGGCTGGGTAGGCCTGATCGTAGTCCAGGACCAGAGTCCAAATGTTGGTAAAGTGGTGGAGAGTCCCTTCTTTGATTGCTGTGACCTTTTCTGCTACCAGGATATCCCAAATCTTCCCCCACCAGAACTGTAGCAGCGGGCCCTCCTGTGCTTTCCATCTAAGGGGGAGTGAAATTTTGTCTGCTAGGAGAAGTTGGGTAATTAGCTTTGCTGTCGTACCAATTCTGGGGTATATCTCCAGGAGAGGGGTCCCCAGGAGAATGACTTCCGGGTCTAGTGGTAGGGTTATTTGGGTAATGGTCTCAATTGCGTTAATAACTGCTACCCAGAAGGCCCGTGCCACCTTACAGTCCCACCACATGTGAAAGTACGAGCCAGGGCCACCACATTTCCTCCAGCAGGTTGGGTTCTGCGAACTCTCGAAGTGGTGAAGGGTTAATGGGGGGTGGAGGGGAGTACCATCCTTATAACAGTTTTAGGGAACATGCTTTGCTAGTGATACACCTGAAGGCGGTTTTATTCCTGGTCCAGATGTCCAACCATGTTTGGTCTTCTATGGAGTGTCCTAAATCGGCTTCCCAAAGGGCCGTGTATTTGGGGCGGACCGCTAACATATCCTCTTGGAATAGCTTGTACCATCTCAAGGTGTCTCCGCCCAACTGTAATGTCGGTTCCAGGGCATTAAGCTCACGTGTGGCCCCTCATTTGGTAGTTAGATGTGAGATCCAGTGGCAAATTTGTATGTAAGGGAACCTGTCCGACTCAGTCAGGGGGAATGTGTCTGCATCTTTCGAAGGTAAGGGCTGTGCCATTTTCATAGAGTTGTGAGACCTTCTGGAGCCCTCCCCTTACCCAGTTCCTAAAGTTTGCCGGATGTAAGCCTGGGGAGAAGTCTGGGTTGTGAGAAATTGGGCATAGGGGGCATAGTCCCTGCATGGAACCTTTGCTTTTTATTGCCCAGTGCCAGGCTTTCAGGGTGGTTTTAGTGGAGGGTAGGAGTTTAGTCCAGCTCCTGCATGCTGTTTGAGTAGTGTGTGGCAGGACGCCGAGAGGTGTGAGGAGCCTGGATTGTTCGATGGCTACCCACTTCAAGGGGTTTACTGGAGAATACAAGGTGAGCATATTTGCGAATTGCGCTGCAACGCAGTAGTTACGAAGGTTAGGGATCCCCATTCCACGCCACCCGACGTCAGCCATCATCACCCTTTTTTGCGATGCGTGGCCTCTTGGCTTTCCAGGCAAATTGGGAAATTTGTTTTTGCAATTTAGTGAGGGATTTTAGAGGGAATTCCACTGGTAGGGCCACGCATAGGTACAGGAACCTGGGGAGCAGGTTCATTTTGCATACCGTTATTCTCCCCATGAGAGATCTTTTGGGTTGTCCATTAGATCGATTTCCAGGTCATTAAAGAAGCGCAGGAAGTTGGCTGCATAGAGATCTTGGGTTCGCTGCTGTGTGGACCCCTAAATATTTAATTGATTTGGTATTCCATTCTAGCGGGCAGGTCCTTTTGAAGGGAATCTATTTTCCCTGAAGTTGGTTCCACCCCGAGGGCCCACGACTTTACATAATTAACAGAGAACCCTGCCGCTTTCCCAAAGCTTTCTAATTGCTTTAGGGCTATTGGTAGGGACGTCTCACAATTAGTGAGAGAGAGCATTACATCATCTGCGTAGAGTGAAATTCTATAATGGTTGTCCTTCGCTGTCAACCCTGAGATGGCGGTATTATTATGATCCATTGGGCCAGGGGTTCCATATTGAGGGCAAAGATTAGCGGGGAGAGTGGGTAGCCCTGTCGCGTGCCACAGGAGAGGGATATGGGGGGGCGAGAATTTTTTATTCACCCTAAGGAATGTTTTTGGGGCACTCTAGTTCGCTAAAATCATCCTGCAAAATAGTGGGCCAAAATGGAAAGCTTCTAGGGCTAGCCGCATAAATGCCCAATCTACCTTCTCGAAGGCTTTGGTTGCATCTAGGGATAATAGAGCTAGTCCGTGCTGGTCTGATGCAAAGTATACCTTTTTGTCTAAATTCTTCAATACATTTATCAGTAGAATATTTAAAAAATACAATGTGCAGCTTGCAATCACTGTGTCACTTGAGTGCTGTGTGCTAAGCTAAATACTTGCATGTCTATGATCTGCCCTAAATTGTTCTGGGCCGAATCATGATATCACTAGCACACATAAATCTACCAGGAATACGTAATCTTCAGCCTCAATGCTTCCATGAACCCAGTTCGCAGTTCCTTGACCGCCGGCCGTATTTGTGGAATCGATTGCCAGCTGGTCTCAATTGTCCTTTTCTTTTGTAGAATATTTTAGGGGCAAACTGAGCTCTGATTCTTCAAGTGCAATTGCTGGCCCCTTTTGCAACCACAAACGTCTCTTCCAGTTCAAAATGAAGTCCAGAAACGCCCCAGAAACTGGTAAAGAGCAGCACACCAGCCACAGCTAACCAGAAGCCCGCTTTTCAGAATGTTCACTTTATAGATAAATTCTTCTCCATATGCTTGCTATATCCACCTAAATGATTCCCTCAATCATAAATGTCTGCACTTAACTAGCTCCGAGCGTCATTTCCCCAAAATGTCGTGTGATAGACTCATTCTCCGTAAGGACAGTAACTCTTGCTGCAATTGACAATCATTTACCACTAACGGCTCCTTTTGTGATTTCAACACATATCTGTTCCTTCCCGCAGTGATGTGCTGCATCTTTTGTTTCATTCGGTTTGCTGCTTCTCATTATAACTATGCTTTTCCGCAGCAACATGTTGCAAACGCTTTCGCTTTTGCTTGGTTCACATAGAAGCAATACTCCCTTAATTTTCAACTCACGCTTTAGGATATCAGACTTTTTCACTCCACGTTTTCATTTTCCATTTCTCATTTTCTTTCAACATATCCTTTTCAGCTAAACCATTCTCTAGGTTTGTATGTATAAAAATGTATTGAGCGCAAATCACGACCAGAAGGCATCTGGGTGCTAAAAGCCAAACAGTAAAGAAAAACCACACATGACGCCCACCTCCTCAGAACAACAGAGTCAAGGGCCTTCCGGAAACGGAAATGGTCCGCAATCCCCTGCAAATATGCTGGTAAAGAGTTCCATAGTATCGGGACCAAGATTGAAAAGGAACATCCCCCTGCTCGAGCTTTATAAAAAAGCAAAACTTGCAACACATTTGCAGAGTCTGAGCGAGAAGGCGCATAGCGGGTTATTTTCGACTGGAGAAAGGCAGGCCTGGTTAATAAAAAAAAAAAAAAAGCATGATGCGCATTGCACAATGCTTTAAGCTTTGTGTGGCTTCTTACCGGCAACTAATGGAGTCTAGCCAATAAAAGCAAGGCAGAAGACCGTCTGGGCACATTCAGTGCCAATCGTGCTTCAGAATTTTGCAATATCTGAAGCAATTGGATCATAAAATCTGGCTGCCCAAGGTAGATACCATTACAGTAGTCCAACGCCCCCATTATGAGGCTGTGACTACTGTAGCATGAAACTGCAGCAGGACCAAAGGAAGCACCATCCTAAGGAGTCTCAATTTAAAGAAGCACGGCTTGCAAATTGCTGCAATCTACCCTTCTCTAGAGCCAGAGGGGAGGAGTTTAACTCCTAGGCTCTTAACGAACGGGCTAGGCGCTGGCCAAGGTCCTAGAGATTCTGGCCAGAAATCAGTATGCCCAAGTGAACTGGCCTTTGGCTGACCGACGCCAAAACCCATTTAGGCTCAGAAAATTTTGGGCCATTGAACGGCCGATCTCCTCCAAGCCGGATTTCAGTTTTGATGGCAGTTCTAACACAGGGGAGTTCAGTCTGAAAATGAGTTGTGTATCGTCGGCGTAGGTATAAAAACATACATCAGACGAAGCAATAAGTTCGGCCAAGGGTCCAAATAAAGATTAAAAAGTAATGGCGATAAAGATGAACCCTGAGGGAACCCACACTGAATGGAAGTGGAGGGGGGCACAGGAGGCTGACAGTGAAATAGTTTGCGTACGGTTCGACACAAAAGCGGAAAACCATGCCAAGACTGGGCCCGTCAACCCTGCATGCTCCAGGCTCTGCAGCAGAATCTTATGGTCAACAGTATCTAACGCTGCAGAGAGGTCAAGGAGAATCAACACTCCGACCTCCCCACGGTCTTTGAGTAAAGCCATGTCATCGGGATCAATATCATAACTGATTATGTTGCCATAAGTGGCGTAAATCCCGATTGAAATGGATGAAGATTATTTTTTTTTTTCAAGAAAGTTCTGAGTTTTAGTAATGCAACACACTGATTGATGCATTGTTTCAGAAAATGTGTTCTTTAAAGCAAATAGTCCGGCCTCCATAGCAGAGCACTTGTTAATGTGTTAAAAGCAAAGATACATTTCCTTTTATTATTTTTATTTTTTAATTATCAGAGTGTCCATATTACTAAAGTGCTGCATGTTGATATAACACAACCCCCTTAGAAAATGCACTCTCATTATATGGTAATCCTTTCATCTTTTGCCTTTTTTTGTCCTCAAAAATATTTGTTTACATAACGCTTGACGTGTTGTTTGCAGTGACTTAGAAGTACAGTACTTGCATTTTTCTCCACAACATAATGGTGCATGCACCTTACCTTTCTATATCATACAGGCAGAAAAACGACCTGAGGGCATGAACTTAGTGGAGCATTGTAGGTATTCGCACATGTAGAATAGGGATAGTGTGATGGGAGTATCCTTGTTGGCGCCGGCCTATTCCTTTGCAGTGAACAACTTGTAATACTCCTGACTAACCGCCAGATGCAGACGGTGCATATCTTGTGATTCTAAATATTTATAAGCTCCATAAGGACTATTACTGAGTAACATGGGCTGGATACATACCATGGTCTTCATGCTATAGTCTTGCTTCCCAGATTTTACATAGATCCTTGCAGCAGGCTCAACAACCCGCAGATCTATACAGAGAGTGATGCCTTATGTGGTGTTGTGAGCAGATGGTTACAGCTGTTAAAAGTAAATGGAGACATTCAAAGCTGGTCACCTTTCCAATTTTTGTATTGTTTCAGCTACCTATTGAAGATTTGTGTAATCTGACATCCAGGTCGCTAACAGTCGCACTATCTGCAGCAGTGCCTGAATCTACAGAGGATATCCTTCTGAGAGGGTTCACCACACTAGGCATGCAGGATGAAAGAATTGAAACTGCACAGCAAGTAAGTAGCTGACATACGTCTGCAAGGCAATCTATTATTTGATTTGTACTTTTCACTGGTGGTGGTTCAACTATCTGCTTCCGTTTTTGCTTAATTTCTTTGTGCTGCATGGATCTATACTTCTACTGTACACACTCACTCACACTCACACACACACTCACACCCCCCCCCCTCCTTCCCCCTGAACAGTTACCTTACGGCACTTTGGTCAGGCCTGTCAGCCTCTGCATTCACTCGAATGGGGCAGGGCACAGCCTGGCAGCTCCTCGTGCTTCCATTTACGGTCTTCTGTGCTCAGGCATTAGATTGCAGGCATCAGATCTTTAACCATGCTCGACTGGTGGCAGGACATGGATCCAGTGGCTGAAGGTGTGGAAAGGAAATGGGGTCATGTAATATTACCTGATCAAGAGCCAGGTAGCTGGACACAATAGATGGGAAAACACACAAAATTGAGGTTGCTGGGGTATCCCCCAACGCAAAGAACACTAAAGTAGCCAAATTCTCCCACCCTCAAAAAGCAGCCTCAAAGTAGATTCTGCTGGTCGTAATAGACTAGTGGACATGCCCATGCTACAGTAAGGAGAAACCCAGATCATTTCACTTTTCCAAGGTTGAAATGTGAAAACAAGTGTCCCTGGCATAAAACAAGTCATATCGCTTCACAATTTGTTGTAATTCTTTAGGTTTGTTAATTACTTTGACACTTGTGTAGCATAGCTGGTGATTTCAGTTACCCTTTTCAAAGAAAACGCAGCTCATCCCACATTCTTCTTTTCCTCTCAAGGCTCTTACCACCCTCCTTCCTCTGTTCACAGCATGTTAAGGCCTAATGGAGAGTGAAGCAATAATTAACTCTCCCACTCTTAAAAGTCCCATGGTCTTGTATTGGGAGTGTTAACCAGGAAAGGTTTTCTTTGTCAAATAATTGTAAACCAGCAGCAATTGGCATGTTACTTTTACATGTTAAGCTAACTATATTTTGTTTTGCAAAGACTAGCTGGTGATAGCGTTTTTAAACACAGTCCATTCATAATAATGTAAATTGTTACAGTATGCATAATTACAGTATTTCTGCTATGCATTCATTACATTATTTCTGCTATTGTCTCCATGTGTTTCAGTAATGTTTAGGTTGGTGTATCTATTTCTCATAGTATGCAATCTATTTACTTGTGTGGGACAGGTGCATCATATTGACAAGCATAAGAGAACACTTTGGAAAATGCACGTTATAATACAGCCACATTCTCTTGATTGAAATGTTGTTCTGGGACCTGTTGGTTAAACATCTGTGCAGCTGGTGCTCAATCCAAGAGCGGATCCCAAACTCCTTGACATTATCTGTAGTTAATCTGCCGTTTTATCCACCTTCCCAGAAAGGGACAGATTTTCAAAAACGACAATTTTTCACTTTGTTCGCCCAGCTTTCTGTTTGCTGAAATGCCATCCATGCCACTTTGTTTCTTTCCTCTTGTACAATGAATACATAAAGCTAACTAGATGTTCTCCAGCATGGGGTCTGGCATGGATTCACATGCTCATGAATATTCCCCATCGTCAGGCTGGGAATCCTCGTTAAAGAAAAAATCAGTATCAGTTTAGTTTCTGATCTGTCTTTCTCAGTAGTAACCAATCACTGGTCTCTGGGTCATACTGCCCCCAGCCAATGACTGCCCTCTCCCTAAGCCCCACCTCTGGCAGCCATCCTCAGATTTTTACAGCACGCTCAAGTGTTGGGAGTCCTCGTGTTTAGCTCTCGAGCTTTTGCTGCGTTTTCACGCTTTTTCAAAGAGAAATTCTAATTTTTCAGTCAAATAGAGCCTCAAGCTCCAGTGTCTCTACATCTGATTAACAGGGATCCATGTCGGATTTTTCTACGCCCCTCAAGGGTGAGGATTTCGTCGCGTTGCGCTTCTTGGAGGAGTCCAGAAGTTTCTGCGGCCTACCCGAACATGGCCCAGGACAAAGGAAGCTCGACGCCCGGAAAGCTGTTCAGGGTTTGCCCTGGATGCCAGTTGCAGAATGTGTTCAAGGAGGAGGAGCACTCGAAATGTCTCTACTGCCTTCATGAGGACAAAACGCACATGGAGAAGGATTGTGCGTTTTGCAGGAACATGTCGGAACGGACCATCAGGGACCGACACCTTCGTCTCTCCAACTGGCTGGAAGGAAAGAGCCCATCAGGTGAGAAGAAGAAGAAGCAATCCGAGCGGTCTTCTAAGTCCTGTGAGGGCGCCCCAGCGACAGGGGTCCCAACAGAAGGCAAAGCACCGCGAGTCTGCGGGCACTGGGAGCGCCGAACGGTCGGGCTCCTCGGCTGCCAGACACGGCGTACCCTCTCCAGCGCCATCAACCACGAGCCAACGCTCTGGCTCGGGGAAGAGGAAGGTCTAGAACCCGGCGAAGCTTCTGGAGAGGCCCCGGTCGAGCTCGAAGGATCCGGCCAAGGGGGAGCGAGGGGGTGACCCTCCCCCGAGGTGAAGGCCCCAGGCCCACACAAGGTGGTAAAGGCCTTGATTCACCCGGCCAAGGCCTCTATCGAGGAAGTCGCGGCGGCCCTGGCGCAGCCTGTGGAGGCCACATCAGTGGAGGCGACCTTGGGGCCCAGAGTCTCCCTGCCTCCGCGGAGGGAAGCCTCTTTCAGACCCATCAAAAAAAGACCCCCGTGAAGACCCCGGCGGAAAAAGAGGGGGGGGCCGGTGGCCATTGTGGACACGGACACAGCATCCGTGGAGGAGCTGGTAGAAGTCTTAGGGGGCCTCGATGAGGGCGTTGTAGAGGCCCGTTCCCACGGGAGGGATCCCGACGAAGGTGACGACGAGAGGGACGGCGGCACCGGCGAGGGTCCTAGTCACCCGTCGCTTCCGGAGCCGCAGGATAACTCGGCGGCCATTTTGTTGGCGATACAATCCTTATGTTCGGAGATAAGGACGAGATTGCCCTTACCACCGACGGAGGATCCGGAACCAGGCTCGACGGAGGAGCCAGAGCCAGGCCCGGCTGGAAGCCCCCCGAACAAGAGAAGACGGATCCATCCAGCCCCGCCTTTTCAGCCCTCGCGGCCTGCTCAACCTTTGCCCACGTCCTTGGGAATGACACGGGAATGGACACGGCCACGATGGGTACCGACGACGACAGGAGTGATGATGGGACGGAGCTCCCATCGCCCAAAGCCCGGAGATCCCCGCCCGACGAGATCGGATCTTTCCATGCAATGATCGCCAGGGCATCCATGCTTTTTCAGCTCTGCCCCGAAGAGAAGAAGGAAGGTTTCCTTTACCAACGGCGCGAGGCCAAGAGGAAAACAGTCCTCGCCGTGCCTCTGCTGGATGACCTCTGGGACGAGGGCCTCACCCTTCTCAAGAACCCGTCTACCGGGTCCCCGAAGCGGCCCCTTTGTGCCTTAGGGCACAACCGACCCTCGACTCGGTCGTCTCAGCGGCGGCCAAGAAGAAAGCGGGCTCAACGTCAAGCTGCCGACGGACGCGGATCTCCTCTTCAGAGAAGGAGGCGCCATACTTCTCCACGACCCGGAGTCGCTGAACTTGCAGGCCTGGCTCCTGCAGCACTAGAGTTTGGAGGGTACGATATCCCGGCTGACTGCAGAGAGGTTCTTGCAAAGGCCAGGGCGTCCTCAACTCTCAAGTGCTACGGACATAAGTGGAAGAGGTTCTCTCTCTGGTACCGTGCATAGAAGATTGACCCTCTACGGATTACGGCCCCTCAAATGCTGCTGTACCTACTGTCGCTGGCCAGTCTGGCATGGATTCACATGCGAACCCTCCCTCCTATCCCTCTGCGGCTCTTCTCTTGGTCATACCGCCACTTTGCGTGCTTCCAAATCTGAGGATGGCTGCCAGAGGCGGGGCTTAGGGAGAGGGCAGTCATTGGCTGGGGGCAGTATGACCCAGAGACCAGTGATTGGTTACTACTGAGAAAGACAGATCAGAAACGAAACTGATACTGATTCTTTCTTTACCGAGGATTCCCGGCCTGACGATGGGGAATATTCATGAGCATGTGAATCCATGCCAGACCCATGCTGGAGAACAACAGTTACAGGTAAGTAACTTGTTCCTTATGCAAAGTAGCGATCAGTGGTTCCTTCCAGTCTGTACATCGGCAGATCTACTGCAAACCCTTTCACTATGCTTTGTCTCCAGATCTCTCTTGGCTCTTGGTTTATGCTTGTATCATATATAAGCCTGAGGAGGGGGTGTGGGGGGGGGAGAGGTGCTGGCCAAACAAGAGGCCAGCAACGTGGGTGGAATCCGCAAGTAACCACTCACATTCTATGCCGGCAAGTAACCACCACCCATGTTCCATGCTGGCCCTAAAAACTATCTCCCCTCCCCACACCCTTGCCGGCTATCATCTTGATGCTGGCTCCCCGGGCTGAGTCTCCACTGCACTCACTCTCCCCCTCCCCCACTCACCTGCGCACCACATGATCCACACCTCCAGGTCTTGGAGAAAGTTATATATATCCGGATATATTTATTTGTAGTTTATTTTTAAGGGAAGCGGGTGCACGTGGATCGTAAAAAGCCTGATTCCATTTTCAAACAAAGAAATGTATCAGCACCCTGACATGCTAATAGCAATATAATAATTTAGCATTTATATAGCGCTACGAACCCTCCGGTATCTGAGCGCTGCTTATTATTACCCACGATGTGTGGTGCCCATTTATCGACCTCGGAAGGATGAAAGGCTGAGTTTGGCCCTGCCGGGATTCGAACTTGCATCAGCAGGTTCTGCACAGATGTCAAAGGGAGCGCTCTACTCGCTCTATCGGACTGCTTTTGTGGCGGGACGGGCTGGTATGCCTACTTGACTCAGGCTGGATGTCTATTACGAGCACTCCTGCCCCTGAAAGCAGTATTTATCGAATATTGAAATCAGTTCATATCAATGACCGGAAAGGGTCACCTTGACCATCTGAAGTTGTCAGTTACCTTGTCTGCCGCAGCAACATACTTCATCCTTAGTCTCCAGCTTGAACTTACCTTCCTCTAGCTTTATGAGCTGTTTGATTCATTACATTTCTAAACTGCCCCTTATACAATAGATGACGGGGCAAGCATGAGCTACAGTTTACATTGTATAGTCATTCCTCTCACTAATGTCAGACTTCAGAAGTGCAAAGAATGCTGTATGGAAGTTATTCACACCCAAAACATAAAATGAGCAACAATACAGGCTGTATTGTTGTTCATTTTATATTTTGGGTGTGAATAGCTTCTGGTTACTTATACCCTTAAATCTCCCTTCCTGGAATTCCAAGATGGCCGCTAGCGTGTGAGAACGTACTGTTCGTCTCTCCTTGCAGAGGCTGACAAAGCAGGCTCTTGGGCTGTCGAATAGCAGTAACATGCCCTGGTGCAGACACTGATAATAACAGAGCACCAGCGAGTAGCGGAAACCGAAGCAGAGGACAGAGCCGGTCGACGGAGCAGGTAAAGCTTGCCCGCCCATCCGCGGCAACCTTTAAGCCGGTCAGAACTTCTGCCACCCGGCCCCTGTCCCAAAGCATGGATCGGCATCTGCATGCAGCCCTCAATCTGAGAAGAGCATACAGGGACCCGGGCAAGCCGGGTGCGGAGCTGTAGAATAACCAGGGGAGACAAGAAGGTTCCCTCACCCACAAAGGAGGTCTTGCACCCGTGAAGTGACACCTGACACCAGCGGCCACTACAGGGAAAACGTGCAGTGGCGGGAAGTCCAGGTCTGCCTGACTGAACCCATGAATCTGCCAACAACAATTGCAGTAGTGATTCACAGGGACTGGGAGGCTGAGGGGGGAGAGACCAACCAGGCCACAACACCCTGTGGGGCCTGGGGAGCCTGGATAACACAAACCCGGACAACATGGTAGAGGGAGAAAAGGAAAGACTCAGCACTCTGTGAGAGACACAGACGAAGGGGACCCGATCCAGAGGAATGAACTGGAGGCCCCATCGCTCAGCAGGGCAATAAGAAACAAGACACAGGAGAGCTGAAGGACAACTGCCAGCAACTCACACAGGCCAGTAATATACCACGTAATGGTCGTATGAGGAAACCCAAACAAACAATAAAGGAAGGCGGAGGCACACCAATTGCCAGGTATGAAGGGGAAGATTACAGAACGTTTTCAAGGAGGACGAGCATTCGCGATGTCTCTATTGCCTTCATGAGGACAAGACTCATATGGAGAAAGACTGTGCGTTCTGCAAGAACCTTTCGGAACTGACCAAACAAGACCGTCGTTCCCGCCTCGCCGCCTGGCTGGAAAAGGGCACAGCAGGTGAGAAGGCGAAGAAGAAGTCTGAGCGGGCTTCTAAGTCCTGTGAGGGCGTCCCAGCGACGGGGGCCCAACAGAAGGCCAAGCACTGCGAGTCCGCGGGCACCGGGAGCGCCGAAAGGTCGGGCCCTTCGGTTGCCAAGCAGGGCGCAACTTCCCCAGCACTTTCGACCACGAGCCAGCGCTCTGGTTCGGGGAAGAGGAAGTCGGAGAACCCGGGTAGGCCGCTGGAGCGGACCCGGTCGATCTCGAAGGGGGAGCGAGGCGCTGACCCTCCCCCCAAGGCAAAGGCCCAGGACGCACCTAAGGTGGTGAGGGCTTTGATCCACCCGGCAAAGGCCTCTACCGAAGTGGTCGCTGCGACCCTGGCGACGCCGGCTGAGACTACGCCTGTGGAAACACCCTCCGGGCCCACAGTATCCCTGCCACCGTGGAGGGATTCCTCTTTCCAGCCCATCTCTAAGACCCCCGTGAAGCCCCCGGCTGAAAAAGAGGGGGGGGCGGTGGCCATTACAGACTCAGAAGCAGCCTCTGAGGAGGAACTGGTGGAAACCGAGAAGGGCCTCAATGAAAGGTTCATAGGCCTCAACGAGAGGTTCATAGGCCTCAACGAGAGGTTCGAGAAGGTTCGATCCCTGGGGGTGGTCCCTGCTGATGTGATTGAATATAGCGACGACGACGAGCAGGGCCCAGTGGAGCGGCCATCCCGTCCGTCGCAGCCATTGCCCGAGCCTCAGGATAGCTCGGCGGCCATTTTGTTGGCAATCCTCATGCACCAAGATAAGGACGAGATTACCATGCACCCCGACGGAGGATCCAGAACCAGGCCCGTCGGGAAGCCCTCCGAACAAGCGGAGGAAAGTCCACCCCGCTCCGCCCTTCGTGCCTGCGAGACCGGTGGACCCCTCATCCCCCTCGCCGCACCCTAGAGAGGATAGGGCGACGGATACGGGGACGGACGATGACGGCGGCGATGACACAACGGACATCCCGTCTTCACCCCCCCCGTGGGCGTCTCCAGCCGATGAAATTGGCTCTTTCCATGCCATGATAACCAGGGCATCCGAGCTCTTCCAGCTCTGCCCTGAAGAACAGAAAAAGGAGGGGTTTCTGTACCAAACGACGAGAGGCCAAGAGGAAGACAGTCCTTCCGGTGCCTTTACTCGACGACATCTGGGACGAGGGGCTTGCTGTCCTCAAGAACCCTTCCACGACACCAGCCAGGAGGGACAGGTACGAGAAGAAGTACTGAGTCCCCGATGCCGCCCCCTTGTGCCTCAGGACCCAGCCCACGCCGGACTCTGTCGTCTCGGCAGCGGCTAAGAAGAAGGCAGCGGGTGCGCCGTCTTCAACTTCCACTTCCCCGCCGGACAGCGAGGGCAAGAAGTTGGACTCTATGGGATGACGAGTCATCTCGTCGGCAGCGACGACGATTAAGGCGGCCAATGCCTTAGCGATCGTGGCCCGCTACGACAGGGAGCTCTGGTTCAAGATAGCTCCCCTGCTAGACTTCCTGCCTGATGAGAAAAGGGCGGAAGCCCTAGAAATTCTGCAGGAAGGTGAGGCGGCGTCGGATCACGCCATAACGGTGGCAACGGACATTGCCGATACCGGATTTCGCCAACTGGGCAACGGAGTTTGCCTCCGATGACGAGGATGGCTCAATGCGACAGACTTTCGCCAGGACGTCCAGACCAGGGTGTTGGACATGCCGTTCGACGGCAACAACCTTTTTGGTAAAGCGGTGGACGAGTCCCTAGAGGCCATCAAGACCGACTCGGAGACGGCCCGGGCCCTGGGGGTGCTTCAACAGTGACAGCCCTTTGGAAGCTCCGGAGGCAGACAGGGTGCCTCCAAAGGATCCAGCGGTGGCTCTTCCACTTACCGCTAGGCGGCCCACTTCTCTTCCCAGGAGGCCTACAGAGGTCGCGGCAAGCAAGGGGGTTCCCGCCGCCGTCGGCAAGGAGGCCAAGGCGGCAAGGCTGCCTCCAAGCAAGACTGACCCGGTCGGGTTGTCGGGCCCCCACCGAAGCACCCAGGTGGGAGGCCGGCTGACGAAGTTCGTCAGCGTGTGGGAGTCCCCTCCACCGACCGCTGGGTGTTGGACACCCTGGCCAACGGGCACTCGCTGCAATTCCAAAGGAAGTGCCCTCGCATTCCTCCCGTGGCCAGGAAGGAGAATCGCGTCCCTCAACTACTGTTGGAGGTAAAGGCGATGCTCAAGAAAGGTGCCATCGAGCTCGTCCCCCAGAGGGCTCCGGGGCTCCGGAGTGTGCTCGAGGTACTTCCTCGTCAAGAAGAAGACAGGCGGTTGGCGCCCCATCCTGGATCTGCGTCGCTTAAACAAGTACATCAAGGCGCAGAAATTCAGGATGGTCACCCTCCAGCACGTGCTGGGACAGCTGGAGGAAGGCGACTTCCTATTGTCTTTGGACCTGGAGGATGCTTACTTCCACATCCCTATTCTAAAAAGGCACAGGAAGTTCCTCAGGTTCGTGGTTCAGGGACGACACTACCAGTTCAGGGCCCTACCGTTTGGATTAAAGTCGGCACCCAGGGTTTTCACCAAGTGCCTGGCACCAGTGGCGGTGCGGCTGCGTCTGAAGGGGATCCACGTTTACCCCTACCTGGACGACTGGCTAATCCGGGCAAGGACACTCGCCGTTGAACACACGGCGAGGACCGTCCGGTTGCTCACAGAGCTGGGGTTCGCCATCACCTACCCCAAATCCCACCTGGTTCCTTCGCAGATAGCACTGTTTCTGGGAGCGAAGCTCGATACAGTGGGGCAATTGGCCTCCCCCTCAGAGGAGAGGACCAAGACCATCCTGGGCAAGGTGCGGCGCCTGCTAGCCACGGACGTGGCCAGGGTGAGGTCCATCAAGTCCCTCCTCGGGATGATGTCCTCATGCATCTATTTTGTACCCCTTTGCAGACTTCGGATGCGTCCGCTACAGGAGTTCCTCGACGCCCGCTGGCTTCAGGCGAGGGGCTGTTTCGAGGACAGGATCCCTCTCGACGAGGAGTTCCGTCGGGCGATCTTATGGTGGGGCATTCGTGCTCACCTCACGACAGGCACGGAATTTCAAATCCCGGCGTTTCAGGAGACGGTGACGACGGACGCCTCTCTGGAGGGTTGGGGGGCCCACACCGGAGACCTCCACGCAAGAGGCCTTTGGCTTCCAGAGGAGAGGTCTCTCCACATCAACATTCTGGAGCTGCGAGCAGTGTTCTGGGCTCTCAAGTTGTTCCTTCCGTCCCTCAAGGGCAAAGTGGTGAGGATCTTCACCGACAACACCACCACGATGTTTTATATACGGAAGCAAGGAGGCACCAGATCCCCAGCCCTATCCAAGGAGGCCCAGGATCTGTGGCACTGGGCCGTCGCCCAGGGGATGTTTCTGGTTCCCTTCCACCTGGCAGGAATAAAAAACACCATTGCGGACTCACTCAGCAGGGAGCTGCGCTCGTGCCACGAGTGGGAACTGCGCCAGGACCAAGTGGATCGACTCTTCCAACGATGGGGCAAACCCCAGATCGACCTGTTTGTGAAGGCGACGAACTCCAAGTGCCAGAGGTTCGCCAGCAGGTTCCCACAGCCGAGGAGCATGGGCGATGCTTTCTCGTTCCCTTGGGATGGCCTGTTTCTCTACGCGTTCCCTCCGTTGCCGTTGCTGCTGCGCCTCATCAACCAGCTCAAGAAGTCCAGGTGCAGGATGATCCTAGTCGCACCGGCGTGGCCGAGGCAGATCTGGTTCCCGGACCTTCTGGACTTGTCAGCGTCCCCACCAGTCAAGCTGCCGGCGGACGTGGATCTTCTCTCCAGAGAAGGAGGCGCCATTCTCCATCACGCCCCACAGTCGCTGAACTTGCAGGCCTGGCTCCTGCAGCACTAGAGTTTGGAGGGTACGATATCCCGGCTGATTGCAGAGAGGTTCTTGCAAAGGCCAGAGCGTCCTCGACTCTCAAGTATTACGGTCATAAGTGGAAGAGGTTCTCTGTCTGGTGCCGTGCACAGAAGATTAACCCTCTGTGGATTATGGCCCCTCAAGTGCTGCCGTACCTACTGTCGCTGGCCAAAGCTGGACTGGCTCACGCCTCCACAAAAATACATCTGGCTGCCATCTCCCGATATACCAGGACTACGGGACGGGCGTCCTTGTGGTCTCATCGCCTGGTAAAGGAATTTATGAAGGGACTATTCCGATCATTCCCGCCGGTGAAGGCCCCTGCCCCGGTGTGGGAGCTTAATGTGGTGCTGACCAGGCTCATGGGAGCCCCATTCGAGCCTATGCATTCGGCGCCTTTGAAGTTCCTGTCATGGAAGACAGCGTTCCTCGTGGCCATCACCTCTGCACGATGAGTGGGAGAGATTCAGGCCCTATCTTGCAAACCTGCATACTTGACTTTTCATGACACGAGGGTGGTGCTGAGGACGCACCCCTCCTTCATGCCTAAGGTGCCGTCGGACTTCCACCTCAATGAGCCCTTGGTGCTACCAGTTTTCTTCCCGTCGCCTTCGACGCTGGCCGAGTGGACTTTGCACTCGCTGGATGTAGTTAGAGCGCTGAAGTTCTACGTGGACCGCACGAAGAGTTTTCGGAAGACGTCACAACTGTTTGTGAACTTTGGGTCTGTGAATCAAGGGAAGGCTCTGTCGAAGACTTCCTTTTCCAGATGGCTCTCCGGCTGCATCATGCATTGTCACCGGTTGGCAAACCGACCGCTGCCCGGCCGTCCGAGAGCCCATTCGACCAGAGCGATCGCTGCTACCACGGCGTTCCTGTCTGGTGTGCCCCTGCTGGACATCTGCAGGGCTGCTACGTGGAGGTCGACGCACACCTTCACAAGATTCTACTGCATCGATCGGGACTCCAGGGAGGAGTCCAGGGTTGGCCAAGCAGTGCTGCGCAACCTGTTCGCTTAAGGTGAGCCTGGTGAGGAGGTAAGAGATGCTTAATGTTGAGTTGATGAAATGCTTAATGTTGAGCCTGTTGCCACCTCCCGTGGTTGTGCATGTGTATACTGCTAAGTATTCTTTTATTCATGAGCATGTGAATCCATGCCAGACCCCATGCTGGAGAAGGAACAAGTTACTTACCTGTAACTGTTGTTCTCCAGCATGGGTCTGGCATGGATTCACATGCAAACCCTCCCGCCTACACACAGGGAGGCAGAATGGTTAAGCCATGGACGCAAGACATATTTCTATTAGATTAAAGGAGAATAAAACATCTGGAAGAGCCAAGTATTGGACAATTAAAAGTGCATAAAGTCTATACAAGATAGAGTGAGCAAGTCTCTAGAGGCCAAGCGGCGCAATGACACCTGGTATAATTAAATCAAATAGTAGTAAATAAGAGTTCGCAATGGCCAAATGTGTGGTCTCTTCACACGTGATTCAGATTTCGAAATCAAGGGCTAGTTATTAAGCTGTGGATGAAGATAGTGATGTGCTTACACTTCCTTGAATGTCCCAGAACAGAGAGCAGGTTACAAGGTCAACTACAGGTGGGGAAACCTTGTCTCATGGCCGGACTGATGAGAGATGATAGATTAATTGGGAAAGTGGGGAGTAATCTGACGTGACTCAAGTACCTTGGTTTAGTTTTATCTATGTGCTGCTAACGAGCCCCAAGGTTGGGTGAGACTGCCAACCAACCAGTGGGTCTAGGGGAAATCTGTTATACGATGTTGCATAGACCAGTCCGCTGTCATGTTGTCCTCTATAATCGGGATTATACGTATTTAGAGGTCGTTGGATGCGTGCCCTTCAGATAAGGTGCAGCCAATGGTGTACTAACCCCTATGTGTTCTGTAAGTGGATATGTTCCCCTAACCAATCCCTCCCGTCAATATGTTTTACAGTTTGCCATGTAGGATGACGTATATTGGGGTATAAGACCTCTGTGTAATCAGGTTTGTGTGTGTGTGAGCGAGCGTCAGTCTGATGTCTGCCAGTTTGCCCTGCTTTATTAAATTGAGAATAAAGTAGTACTTTGCCATATTCTTTGAGTGTGTCCCGTTATTTGGTCTGAGATCTTTATTGGTAATCTCATCTAGCACAAGAGATGCTTCAAGGTGGTAGAGCACCTTTTGGTAGTGGTGCGGATGGTTCTGGTCCAATCGACCTAGGCCAAGATCCAGACCTCCGGACGCTCGACTGCTCACGCCATTAACCAGAAGCCAGTGGAGCTTCCTGTGCTAAAACACATATTAGAAGATACGGTTGGTAGGTCCCCCTTTGGCAAAATTCCTGTCTGGTCCCCGCAGGTTCCTCCGTGGACATAAGGTGAACTGGTTGTTTGAAGGAGAGTCAATGCCGAGGGACTCGAGGTGAGCCACGGACGTAAGTAGAACATTGAAAGTGGCAAAAATAGTGAGAGGGACTGTGCTGTAAATAATATATATAATATAAAAAAAATAGTCATAGGTGCCCCTCTGCGAGAACAAACACGGCTAAATTACCTATTCTTTGGGAAGGTACCCACGCCCATATGCGCAGTCGAGCACCAAAATGCTATGGCAATTATCTTCTGACAAGAGTACCAACAGCAACCCCAGACACGTGTTTCATCCTTGTAGTGCCTCATCAGTGAGGTGGAGCTGTGCCTTTCTGAGCACAGTGGGCAGAGGGGTCCACATCTGGATAACCCTAGGAAACATAGGGTGACTAAACCTAAGTCCCTTAAACAATCAAAAAATAGCCATAGGTGCCCCTCAACAAGAATGAACATGGCTTAATGACCTGTTCTTTGGGAAGGTACCCCCTTGCTCACTGTACTCAGAGAGGCACAGCTCCACCTCACTGGGGGGGGGGGTCCGACTTGGCCGAACACGTGTCTGGGGTTGCTGTTGGTACTCTTGTTCAAAGGAGGAATGCCTAGCATTTGGGTGCTGGACTGCTCAAGTGGGCGGGACAAAGACTGATATGCCAATGGGTATTCCTCCTTTGTGAAAGGTACAGTGAGCTAAAACATGTGGCTGCGGACTCTGAGTGGGTACATTCCCACAGAAAAGGTTATCATGCTGTGTTCCTTCTTGCAGAGGGGCGCCCTGACCTCTTTTGAAAAAAAAAATATATATATATGATTTATTTCTGCGGCTTGTGGATCTGCTTAGATCACATGCTATGCATAGGCCACAGAGTATTACCTTATTTGTTTTCGAAAGTCGAAAAGGGACGTCGACAGGGCATGCCAGTAATACTATCCCTAGTGTGCCGTCCACTGTATCCATGATCCTTCACTTGCCAAGGTCTCTCATATTGTTTTATTCTGCAATCATAGTTGGGCGAATATCGCAGAGTTCCTTCTGGCTGATGCCATTACAGCGATTCCCCCCTCCCCCGTCTCAACAAACTTTGTCTGCAACCTACCTATGCCCCAACGGGCCTTGGCCCTGTACAGTGGGAGAGTGAGGGGAGGTCATAATCCATCTCATTTAGAGAATGCATATTCCCCTATACTTCCTTTTTATTTTGCCAGGCTGCCATCCTTCCACACTATGGAAAATACACCTTTTTAAAATTCTGTCCTTCCTGTAACAGGGAGTTTCCCTAAAAGGATTCACACAGAGTGTGTAAGCGCTGCCTTCCTAGGGACCACTCCGAGATACAGTGCAAGTCCTGCAAAGTGTTTTGGCCAAAAACAGAAAAACAAAACGCTGGGCACACCACGGCATGCAGGGAGCCTCCAGCGATGGCAGCGTCCTAAGTGACGCTGAGGGCAAACTGGACCCAATGGATTCCTGCGTGTGAGCCCATGGATCCAACAGGCAGGCCGGTGGTCCTGCTACGGAGACGACACCCGGCGGCTCAGGCGCTTCCACTGCACGCCACACTAAACACACCCCCCATGGCCAAAAGTCAACCAAGTTGTCGACCAATAAGCCACATGCGGTGTCAAAGTGAAGGTCAGAAAAATCCCTGTCCTCTGGGCCATCGGGTTCGCGATCACCATCCGACAGGCCCCCGAAACAGAAACAGACGCCAATGTCCATTTCCGACACTGCGAGCAAATCTGGAAAGCCCTTGGGTTCCGGCATACATGCGTCGAAAGACGCGTCGACTGCTCCCGCCAAAAATTATAAAATGAGCAAACTCATTAAAAAACACATCTTAGACAACCCCCTCAAGGCTCATATGTCAAAGAACTCTAAATCTTCGACGCCCCTTCTACCCTCAAAATCACAAGGTTCAAAGGATAGGGACTACTATCTCTGCTACTAAGTCAATGCACCATAAACTGCCCCCTGCTCCAGAGCATTTGCCTACACCTGCTCCCATAGTGTTACCATCCCCCCAATGGACCACAGAACAGTTTGGTAGGGTTATGAAAAGAATGTCTAGTTTTGTGGATTTTCTGGATCAACACACAACCTCCAGGAGCGCCCTCAAGGTGAAGCAGCTAGTAAGCAACCCAGCGCCAAAAAACCAGTCTAGACCCAACTCAACTTAGTACATCTACCTTTCAAACCGTATCTGATGACCTATACTATGACGACACTCCAAGGTTGCCATATACAATCTTCTTCTAAAAGCTGCAGAGCACTTTCAAATGGATACCCAGGGGGCTCAAACCGATAAAGACTTCATAGAGGACATCCTTGTGGATAAGAGATCTGCAGCACAGTTCATCCCACTGCACCAATCTGTCCAAAGCCGCATTCGGCCATCTCTGCTTACTTCCAGTCGTGCAAGGGAATTCAATCCACCCATTGAGAAAATGTTTAGGCCAGCCCCATCAGACCCATTGTACGTTAGGGGGCAGCTAAAGCCTGACTCTCTAGTAGTGACCATCACAAGGAAGAGAGCGGGCACACGTTTAGCCTCACCCCCCCCTAAGCCCCTCCTGACAAGGAAAGCAAAAAAAAGTACACTTTAGGAAGGAAAGTGGCTTCCTCACCCACCTACCAAGTGAGGATAGCCAACAGCACTACACTACTGTCCAGTTATAATTGCCACAAGTGGGACAATATCTCACAGCAAATAGACTCTGTCCCAGAACTCCAATAAACACAGTTCTTGCAACCAATTGCTCAAGGGAAGTAGCAAGCTGCATTCTTAAAAATAATGTTGACGCAGCAATCAATGCGGAATTGTGGCGGAAGGTACCCTCATCAAACGCCATGCATGTCTACTTTCAGTGGGGTTTCAAGTTGGAGACCCAAGCCACCCTTTAGACCATGCCTATTGAGCACAACGCATTATTCGGTAAAGCGGTTGAGGACGCACTAAAAAGCGCTAAGGAGGAATATGACACCTTCAAATCCTTGGGTCAACTCACAAAATGTGTTCAGAGAGGAGGTTCGAATACACGCCGGTTTAGAGGACAGAACTTCCAGCGGTCCTCCAACTACAACCAGAGACATAGTTCATCTTGTGATTCCTCACAGGGGCAGTCCTCCCAACAAAAATGTCAAAGGGGTGGCCCTTTGAAAGGTCTAGACGTAGAGGCAGATCCTCCTCCTCAAGAAGGGGAACCACCCCTCCTAAGCAATGATCACCCACTACAGGTGCCCTCCCATGCCTCCCCAGTAGGAGGTCGTACTTCTCATTTTACCCATGCATGGGAGGGGGATCACGTTGGCATGGGACTGTTGCATAGAGCTAATAAAAACACCAGCCAATTACCCTCCAAGACAAAGACAAACTTCGCAGGAAGAACAGCACATCCTGTTGGAAGAGGGCAAGGCACTGCTGCTAAAGGGCGCCATAGAAATCATCCCGGCAAACCAGGTAAACAAGGGTATCTATTCAATGTACTTCCTTCTACCAAAGAAAGACCAAACAATGCACCCTGTCCTAGACCGTGCCCTGGAAACACTGATGTCAAGCCACAAAAATGTCTGCATGACAAAGCTACAAGAAGTAATCCCACTGCTAAAATGGGGGGACTACATGGCAATCTTGGACATGAAAGATGCATACTTTTCATATTTCAATGTTCCCAGCGCACAGAAGATGCCTGTGCTTCAAAATAGTGAATCAACACTACCAATTCAAGGTGCTACCCTTCGTGATAGCCTCCACTCCAAGGGTATTCACCAAGGTACTAGCAGTAGTGGCGACGCACCTACGCAGATAATCAATCCCAGTGTACCCTTATCTGGACGACTGGCTGATTACAGGGGAATACCCTCAAAAATGCAACCAAAATACCCAAAGAACAAGCAATCTGCTGTTACAATTGGGATTCTCAATCAACGAGAAAAATTCAAGTCTCGTTCCAAGCAAAACCAACAGTTCTTAGGAGCTATTATAAAGACGGAAGAGGGCCTAGTGCAAAACATACTACTGCTAATACCTCAGTATATATCCGGTCGCCAAATAATGCGCTTGCTCAGGATGATGGCTTCATGCATTTACCTGGTTCTGCACGCACGGTTGCTCATGCGCCCAATGCAAGAGTGGTTAGCGAAACTGTGGTCTCAGGCAAGCGATCAGTAGGACGATCTAGTGGTTGTTTTGCTAACCCTAGTACAAGTGCTACGCTCGTGGACAAAGGAAAACCTGTTAACCCCCTAAGTGCCAAGGGCGAGGTATCTCGTCCTTGGGATTGCCTCCCTGTTGCCAAGGACGAGATACCTTGTCCTTGGCACTAAAGAGGTTAATGAAACTGAAAACGTTAAAAGGCATTGAATGGCGAAATACCAAAATCGCCAAAAAAGTCCTTGTCAGTGGGCGGGAAAACCCATGGCAGCTATAAAAGGTTAAAAGGAAAATATTTCACAACCCTACAGTGAAAGTGATTGTTACAACAGACGCATCAATCAGCGGGTGGGGAGCCCATTACCTTTATCACACAGTGCATGGTCTGCAGCCGCAGATCACAGCCCAAAATCACATACATTTGGAGCTGGTATCAGTGTTCAAAGCCCTACAAGCTTTTCAAGTGCATCTATCAGGTCAAACAGTACACGTCCTCACAGACGGCACCACTGCTATGCTTTATATAAACAAGCAGGGAGGCACACACACTCCAAGTCTGTCCAGGCTAGCCCAAAAATTGTGGAAGTGGGCACTGGAGCAGAAACTCAATTCTCTAGTAGACTCACTAAACAGATATCCCCTACCCGAAGAGCATGAGTTGCAGCTCTGCAGAAAAATGTGAGACTATCTTTTCCCTCTGGCACTATCCTCCATTAGACTTGTACGCCACAAGCCTAAACACAAAACGCCCAGACTTCACATCCATGTTTCCCCAACCCAGATCCAAGGGGAACGCACTGTGGATGAGCTGGTCAGGGAAATTTGCTTACGCTTTTCCCCCCAACACTGCTCCTGAGCAGGATAGTGAACAAAATGCAACAGGAACAAGTAACTCTAATCCTGGTTGTTCCAATGTGGGCGAGACAACCTTGGTTTCCGCATCTGCGCAAACTGGCGATGTGTGATCCAATCAAACTCCTGTGCCCCTACAACATGCTCACCCAACACGGGGGGGACAACATTACACCCACATCCTCAATCTATGAACTTGGCAGCTTGGCACCTGAAGTCAGAGTTTGGTCATTTAAAACTACCTCAAAGATATATGGAAATCCTCAAGGAGGCACGTAAACCAAACACCAGACACTGTTACTTTAACAAATGGAAAAGATTTGTAATATGTGCCAGTCAAAAGATGTAAACCCTATTGAATGTACACCACCACAAATTCTTCATTACATGCTCCACTTACTAGACTCCGGCCTAGTATTGAACTCTCAAAGTTCACCTAGTAGCTCTATCTGTGTACACCGCTTCTCAAAGCAAGGTGTCCTGATGGAAAGTCCCTGTCATTAAGGCATTCATGGAAGGAGTAAAAAGCCTACCCCCTCTCCCCCACCCTATTTCAAACCCACCTCCAGGTTGTTGGGATATAAATGTGGTACTTGCAAAGCTGTTAGGTCTTTCCTTTGAGCCTATGCACAAATCCAGCTTTAAACACCTAACATATAAAACGGTTTTCTGGTGGCTATCACCTCCATAAGAAGAGTCAGTGAACTCCAAGCTTTGTCAGTGCAAGACCTGTTCTTTGTTATCCACAAAGACAATTTGGTACTGAGAACACACCCAAGTTCCATGTCAACCAGTCCATTGATCTACCCGCTTACTTTCAAAACCCTTCAAACTCAGCTGAGAAAAGACTCCATACACTAGATGTAAGGGATCTTACATCTCCATAAAATGTCAGATCCACCTCCATAAGAAGAGTCGGTGTACTACAAGCATTGTCAGTGCAAGACCCGTTCTTTGTTATCCACAAATACAAGTTGGTACTGAGAACACACCTAAGCTCCATGTCAACCACTCCATTGAACCACCCGCTTTCTTTCAGATGTAAGGAGGGTGGTCCTTTACTATCTAAACAAAACAAAACTGCTAAGAAAAACAGACCAACTGTTTGTCTCCATAGCACTTGGCAGGGAAGGTGATCACGTTTCAAAAAACGCCATCTCCAGATGGATAGTGAAATGCATACAGCTCTGCTACTCTCTATGAAACAAAACTCTGCCTTTCACACCAAGAGCTCACTCTACCAGGGGTGCAGGAGCTGCTTTGGCCTTTGTTGCAAACATCCCGCTGGATGCCATTTGCAAAGCAGCTACATGGAATTCTATACATACTTTTACTCTGCATTACTGTATTGACACATTCAAAAGCAGATACACATTTGGGACAGGCAGTGTTAATACATCTATATGCCGCTGTACCTTCTCACAACCCACCACCTTCTCTAGACACTGCGCAGATCAAAATGCCTCAGAATGGATACATCACTCACTGTAATCATATTTCTGATACTTGTATCTGCTTAGATCCACATGCGCCCACCCTTCCTTCCCTGTGGAGTAGAAGGTGCATAGATCTTTTCTGGCTTCATCCACTCTTATATGCTTTATTACATCTGTACTCGCGCTACACTTCATGTTACCTCATGTCAGAAAAAAAACAATCTGAGGAACCCTGACACGTGAAGGACCATGGGTACAGTGGACGTCACACTAGTATTACTGGCACGCCCGGTCGACATCCCTTTTTGAGTTTTGAAAATCAATAATATAATACTCCGCGGCTACCATTTGATGTCGGCCTATGCATAGCATGTGAATCTAAGCAGATTTAAACATCAGAAATACGATCACGGTGAGTAATGTATCATTATATATATTTCTGAGGCTTGTGCTTAGATCGCATGCTGTGCATAGGCCGACATCTAGTGGAAGCTGCAGAGTATTACAGTTGTTGTTTAATCGAAATTCGAAAAGGGACGTCGGCAGGGCTTTCCATTAATAGTATCCCTGGTGTGATGTCCACTGTACCCATGGTCCTTTACGCGTCAAGGACCCTCAGATTGTTTTTTTCCGCCATTGTAGACGGACGCTATTTCTCAGAGTTCTCCTTTCGGCATCCCGCCATTGATTTATACAAATTAGAGAGAGTTTCTCTTTCTCTCCTTTATATTCTACATCACCGACTATCGAGAACATCCGACAACGGTGAAGATACGACCAGCGAAGACTCCCATCGACGGATCCGTCTGACCTTGGAAGGCCGCTTCGGGCTTCGGCCCACACAGTAGTGGGAGAGGGGGGAGGACATTTCAGAAAGTATTGACCCCTTTTCATACATTATTCTCGCCTAACTGCCATGTATTTCCATTATGGATAGAACCCCTTTCAGATTTTGCCCTAAGTGCAACAAAAAATCCCCCTGGGTCGACAAGCACCTGGTGTGCAACCTTTGTCTCCCTCAGGATCACGTCGAAGGGACCTGTTGAGCCTGTAAGATCTTTTAAACCCAAGATGTTAAAGGACCGTTTATCCAAGCTCTAGGCCCACCACGCCATGCAGGACAAGGCCACCATGGACGTGGAGGGGACTTTCAATGACGGCAGCAACGCCGCGTTTTCAGATGGGGATACTTTAGTTTCCCAAGCTAAGGCCCCCGACCCCATCAGATAGGCCGGCGGCCTTGTCACAGGGATGACACCCGGCAGCAGTGGCGCTCTCACGGCCCCTTCCCCTAAGCACACAACCCACGTCCGAGACTTGACACGTTCTTCGAACAAAGGCCCACGCACGACATGTAGGGAAAGGTCCGTAGAATCACTGTCCTCCTGGCACTCAAAGTCCCGATCGCCACATGACAGGCCCAGACTGTCGAAAGACGGAACCGACGTCGCGACTAAATCTATTCCCGAACGCATGTCAGTAGACGAGACTTCGGATCATTCCGTAGCCGAAGGTCGACGTTCTTCATCGAAAACGGTTAAAAAAAAATATACAGGCGGGGCTAGCCCATTTGGTTTAAAAACACACCCCAGAAGGCCTAATGAAGGGCAGGGAGTCCAAGAAGAAGTCTTCTAAGACCCCTCACAGGGAAAGGTCCCATAAAGATAGGTCCCCACACAAGGGTAAGGACTCACAGGAACAGGATTTCTTGTCTACAGTCCTAAAGAAGAAGGGCCAGCTTTTACCAAAAGTCCCATCACTCCTCATTGGACCCTATGTCTATTCCTAGCTCTGCCCAATGGACATGTGAGGATATTGATAGGGTCATGAGAAGGATGACCTTCATGGCAAACTTTTTTGAAAAAGACCCTAATTACTTTCAGAGTCTTCAGTCCTCCCCTCCGACAACAGCGCCCTCTAGTTCTGAGGTCCCTGTATCGGCCACTGCTTCTCAACCCCCTTTAAAGAGGTCTTGCCACGATACCCTAACTGTTCCATTGCAGCAAGAACTCCCCCCCAGTCATTGACCTGTATGACCCAGACACTGACACTGAGGACCTCTATGTAACACAAGAGGCCGCAGACCCTTAATATGGTAGTGATGACGAAGAGCCAGACATGTATAACCTAGACTCTCATCAACCAGCATCCTCCTGTGGCAGATTCACCTATAGATAATCAGCCACTACTAACCGACATGCTCATCAAAGCAGCTGAGGACTTCCAGATAAAAAAGCAGGAAACTCAACAAGACAAAGACTTTGTTGACGACATTTTGGGGGATAAAAAGGTGGTCACTCACTTAATTCCCCTCCTGCAGTCTATTCAGCGGAAAATACAACCCTTGCTGGAAACGCCTAACCAGATGCGGGCAGTTAATCCCAGCATCGAGAAGCTCTTCTGACCTGCTCCATCAGACCCTCTCTATATCAGGGGACAGCTCAAACCTGACTCTCTTGTAATTACAACAACAAGGAAGAGCGGGAACACCCCTAGCCTCTTCTGAGGCACCTCCGGACAAGGAGAGTAAAAAGCTGTACACAAAGTGGCCTCTTCAGCTGCCTTTCAGGCGAGCATAACTAATAACTCCACTGTTTTAGCGAGTTATAACTGCCATAAATGAGAAGAGGTTTCAGCTTTGTTGTCATCAGCCCCTGAACCCCTTAAAGGAATGGTTCGGTCAACATTTTTTATTGTCCCTACGGGTCGGCCATGTGTTTTTAAGCCTAAATCGCACGATTTTAGAAAAAGTTCCTATGGACCTTACCCGAGTTTTCGTCCATTAAACGCACGCGACAAATGGGCACCAGGGTGCTGCCATTTTGTGATAATCCTATCACTTGCCCCATCGCCCTTGCTGACCTGCTTTTGCAGCACTAAATCATATCCCCTGCCCCTGAGCGTGACATTATCAAAACATTCATATTCCCCGCCTCTCTCCGTGACGTTACTGTGCTGCGTAGGCAAATGCGCCCAGTCGTCTTCTATGCGACTTCACACAGAACCTGGAAACCAACACAGATCAACTCATAACACAGCGCGCCACAATTCGGAATATGAAACTGTACTTTAAAATCAAACAACAACACGGTACATTTGGTAAAGTACATTTATTTGACATTAAATGTTTATAGAATATTCATCAATTGGCATATTAAATCGGAATGTGTGTTTTTTTTTTTTTTTTTTTCTTTTCTCTCTATCCGCAAATGCTGTTCCATTTTATCGTGAGTCATGCGCTGTTCCTTTATGGTACACAGGGTGTTGGTTTTCGTTAAAAGAAGCACTTTGGTCGCACAGTGAACCGCAAGGCTGTTCTGTCAACTAGGCACTAGGCCAGCGTAAAGGTTGATATGTTGCTTCTGGCTGCTAGTACCGCGTAAGGGCATATGGGCCCTTGGCGATCGGCCCATAAGATCGTCAAAGTGGTGCAGTTGTTTACGAGAAGCTGCAGCTGGTGGTTGAAAAAACCATCTGCCATGGTCTGAAACTGGTGACAGTAGCAGTAGGGTAGGATATACCCGTTATGAAAACATAAAAATTATAAATAGTCTCGCCAGCCGATCTTCATTACTATTATTCATTTTATTTATTACGGCCGATCAGAAACTATTTGCTTGCAAGGATAGTGCAATGGAGAATGTTCGGCTCTAAAATCAGTTTGAAAACTAACGAAATAAATCGAGGTTAACACACAATGAGAAACGACTGTTTGTCTACATGCGTGTGGAATGTGGACCTGCATGCCCATGTGCCCGGTACAAAGACGATCCCACAAACGTTTTACTTGCTCTTCATTCATTCATCCATTCATTAATTCTTCATTCTCGTATAATAGCGTCTAAAGAGTTACTTACATTATATTTGCAATTTCCATTGTGTCTCTGCGTAATGCAGTCCGTAAATCCCACTGTGCTCGTGACATCGATTTTTCGTATACTGAACTAACATGAAACTCGGTCTAGTTTCAGAATTTTCTGCCTTATCGTCTCTTACGTTATTGCCCACCTCCTTCAAATGAAGTCCTTTCGGCATGGTCCCTGTCTCTCAAGGTAAAAAAACAATAGAACCTTATACTGCCAGTGCGAGTTGTGGGCCTCTTCAGGCCGCGAGCTGAAAATCAAAGCCACTGACCTTCACTCGAAATGAGCATACATTCTTACTTTGCAACATCCCGTAGTAAAGCCATCTGTGATAACTTGAATTTTCGAATCCATCTATGTACTAGGCCTCAATGTGCAAATGCGAACTGGCTTCTCTCCCATCTGCAATGGCTCGCTTGGTGCGTTCTAAGGCCCCCTATTTTGTCCTTGTTGTCCGTGAGCTTTGCAGCCCTACAGAACCATAACTATGGGGATATTGACTTTTTGGCGAAGGTCAGGGAAAGTATAAAGTACCCGAGGAGTTGAGTTGAAAAGTGAGATTTATTGTTTGTTTGTTTTATTATTTGCAATACGCAAGCCTCCCCTCGGTTAACAGTGCGCAGCATTTACATGAGATTGCGAAACTTAGTTACATCAACAAAAATATATACATACACATATTGACAAGGTCAGAGATATGAGGTGAATAGAGAGAGAAGTTAAAGATGACACCCAGGTTGTTCGCCACCCAGGATGGTGAAGGTAGGGGTTAGGGTTTGCATACTTTGTATGTACACTGTACAATAAGATTTTTTTACAAAAAGACCATCAGATTATGATTTAAACCGGGATTTGTACTTCTCAACGAGTTCTTCTTTGGGTGGACATGGCACAGTGGTAATGTTTGGTGGCAATGCATCAGTGCTCTGCACAGAAACGCTCAAAATTCCATATCTGTGCTTCTCGAGTACAGCAACAATAAGGCCTTTAACAAAGTCAAACTCCATTTCCTCATAGACTGGTTTGATCACCCATTGCTTACTTCTTTTTGCAAAGGATGTAGTGTAGCGAAGCATCCCTATATTACCTGTAGTTCTAGATTGTTCACGGCACACATTCTCGTTATGGGCCAAGACCGAAAGTAGAGTCCTATATTTCATTCCCTGCATGCTGAAATGCAAGCGCTTTGGCCTGTACTTTAGGCACATATTGTGGAACACTTCCAAACCTCCTGTGTGACAGAATTCTGTCAGCCCCCTCAAATCTCTTGATAGAGTTTTATCGAAAACAATCTTCTCACTGGCTTTGTGTGTGGGTGAAGATGGAACCAACCACTTCTTCTTCCGTGCCTCCTCTGGGGACAAAGGGCCATGTTCACATTGGTGGAAATGTAGGTTTTCTGTCCAGCGGTGAACGTTGGTACAGTGGTGCATCAGTGACCGCCATTTTTCAAGTAGGATTTCCACTGACCCTTCACAAGTTTTGGAGCTCCACCAAAGAGGGTTGCTGATAGACTGGGACCACTGTGAAATACTTTCCAAACCTTTTTTTTTCCAGGCAGCCGAGATTTTCTTATTGATTGATTTAGCAAGATGCCATACATCAAATTGATGTTTAATATGTGGGAACTGCTCTCTCATTGTCTTGGCAATTGAAACGTGTCTGTCTGTGGCTATGAGGTCGATGTGCATTCCCCTCGATTGTAGATATTCCACTGATTTTATAAATCCTAGTTTCTCCATGGCCACTGAGGATTTACATTGGGACACCTGCACGACCACCGAACTCACAATTTTCTTACTATTCATGTCCTGAAAGTGGTAGGTGCAGTACTTGGCAGAAAATCCAGGGCTGTCGCACTGTCCATCGCCGGCTAGCCTGAATCGTTTGCCTTCGAATGTACTTGCTAGAGACAATTGTTCAGTTTTCCAAGCATCACTAATGGCCGGAAATAGATAATCACGTTGGTATTTGTAGTACTGCGTTTTAGAAATGAAATGGAGTCCCACAAACTGAAAGAAAGACTCTAACTTTCTAAAACTGGAGCCACTAAAAAGTGATGCAGCTGCACACAGTAGATTGCCTGCTGGCAGTTTCCCCAGCATTGGTTGTGCAGACCATGAGAACGTATGATTTAATCTACAGGCGGCACGTATTGTGACGTTACTGCCTTGTTTTTGACGAGTCACATGAATCAATGGCTTCCGACATACTGTCCCTCTGACAGAATGCCCACATTTCAGCATACTTATAATATCCATCAAACAACTGTCGAATACTATGTATTTGCCCTCTTTCATTAGACTGTCATCCGGCATCACACTTGTTTCGGACTGCATCGTTGAGGACATATCAGCAGCATTGAAAGAAATATTGCCGATATCAGGTTCTGATGCGTCGGTGAATGCTGCTGCTGGTTCTTTCTCTGTCATTTCAACATCTGTTACTTCAACATTGATGGGAGAACACAACAATGTCGACAGCTGTTTTGGTGGCAATTTTTTGGCGGGTGTAGATTGAGTGAATTGATCTGCGACTACTTCAGAGCCATCTTCAATACATTCATTATCATCTTCTTGTGGTGTTGCAGTCTCACTGTAGCAATGGTCCATTACAACTTTACTGGATTCTCCAGACACATTCATTTCATGTTCTGGCCATTGGACATGAGCATCTCTAGTCTCAACACGTGGCGTCTGAATTAATAGTTCCTCCATAGTGTAAATGGTCTGGCAAGCAACATCTCTCATTCGCTTCACTGTCTGTGTATGTATAGTTCGTACACCCACGGGTAACTAGAGGACAGATTGGAAAAGGGATGTTCAGTTTAAACACAAGATAAAGTATAGTACAATTGACTGGAAAAAAACATAAAATAGTCCCCAGCACAAAAAAATGTCTAAAGTTATGAATTGATTATAACTTACCTTATTTTTGTTTCTTTTCTTTGCAACTTTTTTGACTCGACCTTCAACATCTGCACGCTGTAGCTCTGATTTGTTTCCGCATCTCTTCCCTTCCTGATGCGCTGCAACGACTATATTTTCTGTATCCGCATAGACAGCACGGATTGAGGCTCCATGGATTCCCTGAAACACAGTACTTTCATTACTATGTATCACAATATTGTTAGCATAAAACGCACGTGAGGACCAACACACAGGTACATCTCAATAGCTAAAAACGATTTAAACATTGTGTAGAACAATCAAACGACAAGTATTCGAGTTCTGATGACCTAGTTCGATGGAACTGTCAGTATCCATACCTCTGGCTCTGCATGGACTGCCATGAATGATTGTATTGGAGTGGAGAGGATGCATCAGCAACTCCCTGAAACACAGTACTTGAGTTAGTATGGTTTTCAATATTGTAAACATACACACACTTGGGGTCGACGGCACAGGTACATATAAAGAGATAACCACAAATTATGCTTTGTCTAAAAGAATCAAGGAATATTTAAATATGATCCGATTTAATCGATTTATTTCTCTGATTTCTTTACAACTGCATCATCTAAATGGGATGTTGTGATTGTAGTGGAAGCTCCATCGTCTCCCTGAAACACAGTACTTGTGTTAATAGGGAAGAAAGTCTAGCAAATGGAATCACGTTATATGATCACGCTCGATGGAGCTGTCAGTATCCATACCTCGTGCTGCTGAAGAATATCTAGGGATGTTGTAAATGTAGTGCGCTCTTCCGAAAGCTGTTGTGCCGATTCGTATCTGCATGGTCCCGTTTCCACTTACCCTGGAATTACTTGAATGTCAGGCTCCGCATCCAGTGCGGGGGTTGACGCTTCAACAACTGCCTGAATCATAGTATTTGCATTAGTAAGGATTACAATATTGAAAAACATAACACACACTTGGGGTCGACCGCACAGGTACATATCAATGGCTAACCACGAATGAAACGTGGTGTAGAACAAACGACAAGTGTTCCAGTCCTGATGATCACGGTCGATGGAGCTGTCAGTATCCATACCTCGTGCTGCTGAAGAACATCTAGGGCTTCAGCATCTCCCTGAAAGACAGTACTTGCATTAGTATGGATAACTGAAAACAAACACCAGGGGATGACAACCAAGGTTTATATCAATTGGAAAGCACTAACCAAACAATTGGTAAACTAATCACACGATACATAAAAACTATTATTTGACATGCATAAAAAAAGTCTGTAGTGGAATAGCCAAGTAAGATTACCTGATACGCGCTAGAAGTGGTTGATAACTGCGAGCATGTCACGGAAGTAGAATGTTCTTGCTTCAGATTCAAGGGATAGTCAAGCAGTTGCAAAGGTAAATTATTGTTTGATAATGAAATGCCAATATTTAAAATTGCCATGTAAGGAGACCGAATACTTGAGTAATGCATTTGAAAATGCGCAATATAGCACAGTTCCCTGTGCCCATATATAGATTTCGTTTGTGGGTTATGAAATCTAAAAATAATATATTGATATATGTCATTATTCAAAAAGCTATACACTCATATCAATGTCGAAAGTATTACAAATTGGAAACAACACCTAAAATATCAATGAATCCATTCGGCTACCTACACACTACCGCAAGGCCTAAAGCTAAAAACGGACACTTGACTCACCAGTGGCGGAATGTGGACGAATAGAGTGGGAATAGCGTTTGTGAGCAATTTTTGTGTCGTCCACCGTTTCTTCTTCTTTGTTACCCAAGATGTGGCGTACATGTTCGAGGGAAAGTGCCGGCTGCAGATGCGGTATCGATCACCCCTCTTGTCCTCAAAGACTTGTTGGACTCTACTTTCAAGCTCATGCAGCGGATATCCGCAATGTCTGACCCATTCTCTTATTCGATCAACAGTTTTCGGGAATACATGCATTGTAGTGCCTTCAGATTTAGCATGGGTCTTCGAAGGGCAACCGCTAATCGAACAGGCAGGCATTGTTGAAAATTCTGAAAAGTAAATATCAGCATTATTAAACAATCTTGATGAATAAAAATGTGATACACAAGTAAATGAACCATACAATGTTCAATGCAAAGTTTGTTTTACTCGCTGGAACTATACCAGTTCATCATGTGCGGCTTAGTGTTTGCATAAGTTGCAGAAATTTGTAAATGATGTGACTAAACTCTGAACATGTGACTCGTCCCTTGGATGTTCTGTCTTGCACGAGAAGAATACATGCTTACATTATAGACTGGACCACCGAAGGATGCAATTCAATGACAATTGACACAGATGAAAATAAATAGATCTATCGATAGCATAAAAATTGAAACTCAAGTCAATAGCAATGAGCCAAATGAACATACCACTATTGGGTACTCTAATTGCAAATAGATAGAAATTTAAAAATGACTGAAATATGACTAGGATACATGGCCTTACCTTGACCAACAAACAGTTGGATTCAGCAGGCCGAGCAGTATGTTGCAGGAGAACAGGTGACGAGTTTGCTCGAAGTGGTCACAGATGGCACGACGACGAGCAGATTAGCATAGATCTCAGTGCTTCTCAGGTAGAACGTTCAGGAGTTGACTTGCTAAGCACAAAGATGTTCTCATGAGACATATCAAGTGGTTTATAAAGCATTATAAACAGGGGTGTGTTTGTGAATGAATGCCGTGTGTATGTCGTGGTATTATGTGGTTTGCAGAGGCGCGGCCAGCGTCAGGGGAGGCCTACCTGGAGACACGGGGTCTGAGGAGGCCATGTGAGCGATTGCCCCTTTGGCGTGGGATACCTTTTTAAGTGTACATGGTGTTTGGGACCTTGGCCGTTATCGCCCCTGACAGCACACCATGGCAGCGCTCATCCACGGGTGCAAAATGCCTTTGATAGGGGAGGGGGGGGGTGGATGGATGGGCCGGTGGGCGTGCAGGCAAGTGTGTGGGAGCGAGGGGCCATCGGGGCTCTCTCATCCTTTATTTCTCAGTAGAAACTCGGACCAAGTGCCTCCAGTAGTGGGTTCGCCCCTTGCCCTTATGTGATGTTAACTTTGGTTGACATTCGCGTAGATGGGACCACTGAGCAGGACACGGGGCATCCATTTTTGTACCCCTGTTCGACTCCATCTTGATAACCAGGCCTCACTGCGATAGTACAGTGCGCAGAGCACATGGGCCCCACCCTCGTTCCCACTCTGACTGGAAAACTCCGGAGGTGTTTACAACAGCTAATAAATGTAACACATCAATCTTCCTCTGAGATCACTGTCCTGCATGTGAACCAGCCTGAACTAAGCACATAGCTCGTTCATCTCCACAAACGTGTCCTTGCCCACGCACCCTTGCCAGTGTAAACTTACTGCCATTCTGACCCTGTGTCCCTGCAAGGTATTCTCTTCATGTGCCAGACCACTGACCACGCCATGATGCCCACCTAGCAGATCCCCAACTAACATTAGACCCCTACCACATATATCATTGCCTATCAGTAACAAATGACACATACCAGAGATTCTTGTGAACACAGACCCACACTTCAACCAGTGTGTTAATTGATAGTATAGATATATGTGTGACTTTTATAGAGACATAACCTACTGAAAGACTTTGAACAAGTGTTATTTAGTGCATGCATTATTGAGAATATATTATGTTAGCTTAAATAGTGACCACCCCGCTTCACAGCGACCTGACCACCCATTCTGAGCACAGATGTCTGACGTCAATCCTTGAATGGAGACACTGCATTCATTCAAAAAATCAAAACAACCGTTGTTGAAATATATGTGGTGTTTTATTTTGTATCTTATTTTGATGGCACAAAAATACAAGACTTTACACGTTGTATAGGTCAGGTTGCAGCACATCGAGGGAAAATCCCCTGTACTGACTGCTGTCACTCGGGAAAGTTTCTCTTATGGCACGAACGGCACAGGCGGGTATTACTCTTCGAACGCGGTGTCCAAGCCTCCCGTGAAGCCACCATGTAAAGGAACGATAGGCCACCAGCCGGTACCACCTGTGAAAAAGAATGATGCAAACTGTTTTTAAATGAACAAGATAAGTTTATGAAACGTTTGTTGTCAATAACAATTCTTGTAACTAATGGCATTCTGGTTTGACAAATGCTATCTAGAGACTGCACACTATTGAACGACGTTCATGCGTTAACATGATATGTATATGTAATTTTGGATATAGTAGAAGACCATAAAATAGGAGTGGCATCACAAGCAGAGTATACTTACTCGTTACTCGGATTACGAGGACGAACAGTTGCGCGAAGTTCGTGCATAAGCACCATCATTATCCTCAACACGGACTTCCGAGATGTAGGCCACGCATCCCGAGTTTTCACAGCAGCAGCAGTTCTCCTCCTCGGTTGGCATTAGCTCGCACCAATTGCATGTGCACCAGGTGGAAACACCGTCCATGCGACTAGGCCAGTGTCTTCATCCGTTGATTCGTCCTGCCAACTGCCGTCCGAAGCCCCATCGTTTTTGCGTGTTTCCCTTTCCAGTAGTTCCTCCTCGTTATACTCGGGCTCGTACTTGTAGGGCATTATTGTAGCCATTGTGTGGTAAACAAACTAAAATAATTTATAGCGATGGTACAGGTGTTCACACGGGCTACAAGCGGCAAATGTAGCTGACCAGAGCACAGAAACGAGTCACAGAATACTCAAAGTAACACAGAGAGAGGAATGGAATCGAAAATCTGCTGCTGTGTGTTGTGAAACGGTCTGTTTATACTTATTGAGTAAAGAGGCTTCCTGCCGTTTCCATGGCGACACATCATTAGCTCAAGCGCAGCCATTGTTGACATGAGACGTGCTTTGGCGTTGTGAAATGGGCGGTACGCGTCTGCTGATGACAGGCTCATGGGCGGGGGATATGATTTAGTGCCGCAAAAGCAGGTCAGCCAGGGCGATGGGGCAAGTGATAGGATTATCACAAAATGGCAGCGCCCTGGTGCCTGTTTTCACGTGCGTTTAATGGCCGAAAGCTCGGGTAAGGTCCATAGGAAATTTTTCTAAAATCGTGCGATTTAGGCTTAAAAACACATGGCCGACCCGTAGGGACAATAAAACATTTTGACCGAACCATTCCTTTAAGACACAATTGGCCTTTGTGGTGGCAGAAGGCAGGGCAGTTTCAAGCAGCATGTTAAAGAGTAATCTGGACGCCGCTGACAATGCGGGAAGGATTATTGAGGGAACAATTATTAAGCGTCACGCTTGGCTACGCTAGTCCGGCTTCAAGCAAGAGACACAAGCCACACTTCTTAATATGCCCATTGAGCCCAACATACTCTTTGGAAAGGCCGTTGAAGACGCCTTGAAAATTGCTAAAGAGGAATACGATGCACTAAAGTCGTTGGGCCAGCTAACCAATAAACCCACTGGCCAGAGAGGCAATAGTAATTTTCGTCGCTCACATGGACAAAATTTGCAGAGGGTTTCAGGCTACAATCAGAATCGGGGAACATCCTGGGGTAACAATCGAGGCCAAGCCTCACAAGGTTACCAGAGGGGGCAGCAGAGATCCCGCGGCCGGGGGAGGGCCTCCTCATCTAGAGGTGGTACCACACCTCCAAAACAATGACTACCCGCTTCAGGGGACTCCCATGCCTCTTCAGTACGAGGGCCTATTTCAAACTTCACCCAAGCATCACCTCAGACAAATGGGTGCTATCCACCGCAGCGGGCGGTTATTGAGTGGAGCTCATCCATCGACCCCGGAACCATCCCATGTGCCACCAGAAGACTCACTCGAGGGAAGACCAGCGCATCCTCCTTGATGAAATCGCAAGGCTGCTCCAAAAGGACGCCATAGAAATCGTCCTGGCCAACCAGGTAAACAAGGGTATTTATTCAACCTACTTCCTTGTGCCAAAGAAAGATCTAACAATGCGCCCAGTATTAGACTTACGCCCTGCAAACAAATATGTCAAGCCACAAAAGAAGTAAAGCGGGGGATTACATGGCAACATTGGATATGAAAGATGCTTATTTTCATATGTCAATGTTCCCAGCGCACAGAAGATTATTGGGGTTCAAGGTAGCAAACCAGCACTAACAATTCAAAGTGCTACCCTTCGGAATAGCATCTGCACCAAGGGTATTCACAAAGGTACTGGCGGTGGTGGCAGCGCACATGTGCAGGGAGGCAATCCCAGTGTACCCTTACCTGGACGACTGGCTGATTACAGGGGAGACTCCCCAAGTTTGCACGCAAAACATTCAAAGAACTATCCACCTTCTTTCAATTGGGCTTCTCAATAAACAAGAAAAAATCAAGCCTAGTGCCGAGCAAAACCAAACAGTTGCTAGGAGCTGTGATAAACTCAGAAGAGGGGTTGGTCTTTCCATCAGAGGAAAGAGTCCAAAACATGTTACTGCAAATTCCTCATCATTCAGCCTTCCGCCAGATAAGCGTATGCAAAGCAATGCGTTTGCTAGGCATGATGGCATCTTGCATTTATCTGGTACCACACGCGCGCCTGCACAGGCGACCCATACAGGAGTGGTTGGCGAAACAGTGGTCTCAGGCAAGCGTTCAGTGGGACGATCTAGTGGTCATTTTGCCAACACTAGTACAAAACCTTTGCTGGTGGATAATGAAAAAATCTGTTGAAGGGAAAACCCTTCCACGATCCGGAAGTGCATGCGATTGTCACAACAGACGCCTCACTCGCTGGGTGGCGGGCTCATTACCTTCATCACACAGCACAAGGTCTGTGGACTCATGCTACGGCGCAGAACTACATCAATCTGCTGGAACTTCTGGCGGTGTTCAAGGCCCTTCAGGCATTTGAGATACACCTAGCAAACCAGTCAGTGCAAGTCCTCACCGACAGCACTAGAGTGATGTTTTACATCAACAAACGGGGGGGTGGGGAGGGGTTGCGTGCCTTCTCCAAATCTGTCCAAGCTAGCGCAACAAATTTGGAAATGGGCACTCCGACGGAAAATATTTTTATCGTCACAGCACGTTCCAGGGGAACTCAACTCTCTGGCAGACTCATTGAGCAGAGATCCCCTACCAGAGGAACACGGATGGCAACTAGACACAAGGGTCGTAGAGCAACTCTTCTCTCGTGTGGAGTTTCTCCACACTAGACGAGCAAAAACAGTCAATGCCCAGACTTCGCATCCACGTTCCCCAGGCAGGCTCCAAGGGGAACGCCCTATGGATGAACTGGTCACGGAAATTTGCTTACGCCCCCCCCCGACTCCTCTCATGAACAAAGTGGTGAACAAGATCCACAAGGAACAAGTGACACTCATCCTAGTTGCTCCTATGTGGGCAAGACAACCTTGGTATCCACATCTGCGCAAAGTGGCGATGTGCGATCCCATCAAGCTCCCGTGCCTGACCAATCTACTCACTCAGCACAGGGGATTAACAGTGCACCTTCAACCAGAGACGTTCAACTGTACAAGTGGTTTTACTCGACCCTTGGATGACCACTTTGACTCTTACGACAAGTTCTCCTATGGCCCTCTGGTATTTGTAGTTTTAACAAAAGGGGACCAAGCAGAGTCTTTCGATTGAGCGCCCACATGGCGCCGGACCACTCTGCAGCTGTTCTTTCCCCGTGGTTTTAACAGTTGTGCAACATACACTGTCTTTGTTCTTGAATTAATCTTATGTTGCAATGTGCAACCTTTGCTTAACATAGTTCGCTTTACTATGAGTTCTCCCTCCGACTCACCGGCTGTGATGAACCACGTGGTGTTTCTTGTCTCTGGAGTTAAGGATGAAACAACAGTAGCGAGCGTCTCTCCCTGCCTTGGTTATCAGTGTAGGAGGGCTCTGTGCATCGTTAACATCTGCTACATCACACGCTGGCTGTTATTTCCGGGTCTTATGATTCCTTTCACAGAGGTTTTGTGGGTCTGGGTCATAAAGGGCAAGGGCACTTCTCTCCTTGTTGTCCTTTCGGTTCTAGTCCCCTTTCTCCGCCTCTTGAACTGCCGTCCTGGAATAGCTGACTCGTTGTGCGGTCTGCCTTGCTCATAGTGTGCTCTCGTGCTCCACCTTTTTTCCTTGTGGGGAAGGGAAAGGGCCGTCAGGTGTGTGTGGTTATCAATTGCCTGACTCTGCATGACCCTTGTGTTGGGACATGTCAGTTAAACTGCTGTAGTGTTTTGATGTGTCAGGTAAACGGCCCTAGTGTTAGTCTGTTTTGCATAGTGTAAGAAAGTGCTTGTGTTGGAAAAGGGTGGCGGGGGCAGGGTTTTTGAATATCCTTTGTGTAGGATGGGGAATAGTTCTTATAAGGAAGGGGGTACTGCATCAGACCCGTCTGTGTCCCACTTCCACTCCACAAGGACCCCTCATCCAGGTGATCCTCCCCCCACTGGTCCACCCCAAGGAACTGGATCCAATAGCATGGCCGTGTCCTGGCCACCTGGATGACAGATCCCCGGGGACTAGTCAGTGAGACACCTTCAGGTTTCTGAAAGTACTCGCCAAGTGGCCTATTTGAATGATCAGTTAGGCAGAATTTGGTATAGTTTACGATAAACCCGGAGAATTTCCCAAAGTGTGTGACTTCATCCACTATTGGGTCTTGGTTTACACCGGGATCTCTGATCTACAATAGCACGTCATCAGCATAGAGGGAAATGATCTGCATGGGACCCGCAATATGGATGCCCCACCCTTTATGGCACTCCCTGATTAAATCCGCCCTGGGTTCGATTGCTATACTGCAAATAGGATAGATGGGGGCATCTCTGGCTCAATGCAAGCAGACCTGAGGTGACTGAGTCCACACAAACTTGAGCAGTCGGGCCAGTATACAGGAGCCAAATGAATGTAATCATTTGTTCCCCCATTCTGCTTTTCCCCAGGACCACAAACAAGTACTGCCACAACACTATGTTGAAGGCCTTTTTCGCATCAAGCGTTACAGCTAATGCTGAAACCTTTGGGGAGATTCGTGCCATGACATTAATGGAATGGTTTGCCCAAACATTTTTATTGCAAAAAAAGATGGCCAATAATAAAAAAAAAATCGATTGGCCGAGTCCCGGCACCAATGAAGGAAGCCAAAGCAAGCACAGCGGCAGGCATCCATTTCACAAAATGGATGCCCCCATGTGCTTCCCTTTGAGCTTCATTTTCTCAAAACTTTACATTGGCACTTTTTTTTTTAAAGTCCCTATCAATTTTTTTTTATTATTGCCCATCTTTTTTTGCAATAATTTTTTTGGGGCAAACCATTCCTTTAAACAGTCTTCGTATGTTCAAAGCTGTTGACCTAGCCGGGATAAATCCTGCCTGATCACGATGTAACAGGTGTGGCCTTAGGGGAGTATATGGTTAGCAATAACTTTGGCCTAGATGTTCATATCCACATTCATCAGTGATACCAGGCAGTATGACCCACACTCGTTATCAGGTTTATCCGGTTTTAGTAGTCCAAAAATGACTGTCTCAAAGATTCTGGGGGCAGTACTTTCTCCAATGATTTCTCCTAGACCTTCAGCAGGTAGGCAGCCAACGACACACCGATCTCCATATAAAAATGACGCAAGCCCATCGGGCCCCAGCGCTTTTATGACCTGCATAATTTCGTCCTCTGTGAATGGGGCATAAAATCTGGCACTGTCTGACAGTCTGGACAGTAGGATACCATCTAATATAGTATATATATATATATCTGCTTCCTCAGTGGGCGCCCGCACTATACAAGGCTGAGTAAAAATCACTAAATGCTTTATTGATCTTGTGATCGGTATACAGAGTCTCTGTAAGTGATTTCAATCCAGCACTCCAACTAAGTCAATGCCTAGTATGGGATGCCCAATGGAAACCCTTATTTATATATTTTTATGTCAAAAGTTATTTTAATTCTGGATGATGTACCCTTATATAACGCCCCTCTCTTTGAATTCCCCCGGTCTCACTGAACCAAGAAATAGGTTTGTTTTGCAAATTAAAAGATTTATTTGAAGAATTGAACAATATATATATCACACTTTTATGAATATGAACAATATCTGAATATCACATTTATGAATATGAACAATGATCAGCAATGGGTAATATGACAATATCAACAATCTATTTAATCAATTAGGAGTAGGAATAGGAAGAATAATGTAGCAGAGAATACTTTGTGTGGTCCAAGGAAATGCAATGATAGGAAAGAATGCAAGGAAACTTCATATGACTTCAATCAAAGACAATGGGATCACTCTTCCCCCTGTTACTCACTCCCCCCAATATGCAATATGAATAGATGGAATGAGGGCACACAGGTTTCAGGAATAACAATCAACAATTGCAGTTTCAATCTCGATTCCCCCCAGCAAGCTTAGAGAGAACAGTAATGATTTTAAAACAGGTCAATTGCTTTTAGATGTGGTTTGAATTGGATGGGAAAAATGCTAAAATGATTTTAATTCGCTAAATGAGATTCAAAACTAGTGAGAGTTGCTTTGGATTGGTTCAGGTCAACACTAGCAATGATTGTTGAATGGTTAGCAGATGGAAAACGAAATTCAGAAGTTGAAAGCAAGAAATAACTATTTTACATGGAGTGAAATTTAGCCAAATGCAAATTCGTGGCAACTTTTCCACGTGCGGGAAACACGATTACGGAAAAACTATAAGGTTCGTTTGAAAGCTGAGGGTGTTAGCTTCAAAATGTTTAAATTTCGTTCCTAGCACGTACGGTTCAAAAGTTCCAGAGGTTTTAGTAGAGGTTGATTTTTCTCAAAAGGAGTCAAGATTTCTAATGAAATTGCGCTTTGAATTACAAACAGGTTGGTTTACACTAATAATTATCACTGGATTAGATGGATGAGAAAGGATTCAGAATAGACAAAAGAGATTATACAATGCAGTCTGGATATGTTGGAATGGGTTATATGGATTACTTTAAACTAAGAGATGACTATGGACAGTTTTACGCTAAATACTCACAACTCTGGTTTAAAATGGACCCGTCAAAGATCTGGTCAATGGTTTGGCCTGGACTTCGCTCACCACTGGACAGGTCTCAGGCGCTTGGTTCTGCTCTCAGCACTCTGGTCTCTGCGCGGCCTCTTGGACTGGATCTGATGGGTTCTGGGTTACAGCTCTGCTGGACTGATCTGGATCTTGGGTTCTAGCAAAGGTTGTTGGCCAGAAGCAGCAAACCGCTTAGCCAGGCTGTTGAATGGGTTAGGCCCCGTGGAAGTTTAGGGGTTAAATCAGGTTGCTAGATTTTAAAGGCCTGCTGAAAAGGGTTCAGCTCTTTGGGTTAGGCCTCTTCTTCAGAGTTCTGGAGTCTGGTTCTAGAGATGGGTTCTTCCTGCAGAGTGCTTTGCTGGTGGATCAGTGATGAGTGAAAGTGTGTATGTCTGGGTCCTCAACAGTCCCTATTTATCCATTTTCCAAAGTGGGTGGGGAGACTGATTGTCTATGCCCAACCCTATAAGGATCTGATAGGTCAGATACTTCCCTGTCCCCTGATTTGAGAAAGGAACAGTGTGTCAGAGTGATGCTGCCATTTACAATCTAGAGAAGAACCTCCCCTTTACTTTTACCCAGCAAATCTATTTTTCCCAAAAAACATATTTCCCATATGCACAACTTGTTCATAATACATAATTACATGACAGATTGACTAAGGTACGTTCTGTCCAAATCTTATCTTCCTACGAGTTTTGGTTCATAAATGACAATTTTCCGTGCTTTTGGTTGGTTACACAGTTTCGGATCTGTACAATTTTTTTACACATGCATGCACATACCATCTGGGCATATTCCTGTAATTTCTCATGTTCCTAATATACAAAAGATGGCAACAGGAGATGAGGAAACTCTAAAAAGGAGGGCGAGAGGATGCCGGTTCACATTATCATTTTCATTTTATTTTGTGTAATACATGATACTTAGAAAACATTTAATTCATTTTACTACTCATGCATTCAAAAAACATTCATTCAAATTGTTTGCACATCTAAAAGTTATATAAATGTAATAAAGTGCCATAAAAAGGATTATTCATTTCATTGGTGCATTTCATTATAGACCTAAATTGTTAATCATAGTTCATTCCAGAAACAATATATATCATAGACCTAAATTGTTAATCATAGTTCATTCCAGAAAAAATATATATCGACTATTGGTGCTTTTACAGATAGTTCTTTTTTTCGAAAAAGCTCCCCAGATGATAAATAGTTTCGACTTGGCCGATTTGAGTGTCTTCATCAGGATTGGATGAACATTTAACAGATACTTCTAAAAACAAACAAACATACAATTGTAAAAATTATTTTTTAAAAAACAATATAAAATAGCATCCCTAAATCACCCCACTCTTAGTGTTTTCCTCTCACAAACAATACATTATAACATCTCAGATAGTAAAGCATCCCTATGGTTTTAATCCCTAGATAGGCATCTTTCTTATCCCGAGATTAGTTAAACATCATAAATTCGGTCTAACCTGTTATAACAGAACCTATTCATTGACTTAATCAATCTGGTTTCGTCTCTAGCGTCTAGGATTTATCAAAGGCTAAAGAGTATCCGAGAGAGCTAGAACGACAACGTTCCTGTGGTCTCCGTATTATGCACTTCTTAGTTAGTGCTAAACTTCCCCTTCCAGTCACACTCAAAGCCTCTATCATCAGCATCAGATCGCAATTTCCAAAAATAATAATAATGGGCAAGATCCTTCCTACCTGCAAACCCCATTTGGTTCGCCTAATGGCTTAAGTTCCAGCAGCCTCTGAACAGGGGCTAAGTGCTGAATATCCTAAAGACAACATAATAGAAAAATATCAATAACGAACGTGTCAGACAAAAAGAATAAAATAAAAATTACACAAATATTACTATGAGAAGAAGGCGTGTGTTAAATACCTTCTTTCTCAAAGAATATCTTCCACACTAGTCCTTTAAATAATGTCTATTAGCCGTGGGTACTGATTCTCTTCTTACGTTCACAAAGACGGCCGGCTCTCGTGAATTAGAGAGTGTTTGACAATGTTATAATTTCCCACAAGGGTTCATTCCCCCGGGGCCCATGCAACCATATCCCTCTCAGGAACTTCCTTTTCCTCTACCTCAGACAGGCCCCCCTCCTTTAGGAAACGTGTTCGAAACAAGAAGGCGAGCATACAGAAGATAAGTGCTCCTTCCGCGGTATACAATCTGTCCAACCGGAATTTGACTACTAAAGAAATTTCCATATTGGAAAAAGGATTTTCCTTTATTCCTATGAAGAATCCGAGCAAAATGGACATTGAAACAGAATTGAGGGCCTTTCTTAGGAAAATTAGACTAAAAGATTTTTTTAGTGGGCAATCCAAAGATTTGGGTGAAAATATGGCGAATACCCCATTTAAACCTCCATCTAGATTCACTCCGTCTCTCAACATGATCTCTAAAGAAACCGCCACTTTTGAAAAGGTAGTGCTCCGAGACTTTAGCGCCATTTATGACAACATAGAGAAAAAGAATGCAGGAACCAAATGTTATAATTTCTCTAAAGAGGACTGGGCAGGTCTCAAGAGTTTACGTTCTGATAGATCCGTGGTAATTAAAAAAGCGGATAAGGGAGGAGGAGTTGTAGTGTGGGACGCGACCAAGTACGACCTTGAGGTGATGAGACAATTAGATAACCGAGAGGTGTACGTTAAATTGCAGGGAGATCCCTCCCTCATTATATCGAGAGAAATTGAAAATCTAGGGAAGGATGCTCTAGAAAGGGAAATCATCACCCAAAAAGAATTCAATTTTCTTGTCCCCAAGAACACTAGGACTCCCCTTATCTACATGCTACCAAAAATTCATAAGAGTATGTCAGCCCCTCCAGGTAGACCTATTGTTTCTCTTAGTGGGTCTATTTTGGAACCAGTTGGGCAGTATTTAGACCACTTTTTGAAACCATTGGCTAGGAACACCCCTACGTATTTATCCGATTCTTGCGATGTTATTAGAATCGTAGAGGCTTTTCCTTTCAACAGCGACCACGACTTATTGATAACCTTAGACGTTGAGTCGCTCTATTCGAACATTCCCCAGGAGGATTCACTGGGTATTATCAAGAGGTTTCTCCAAACTAGGACCGATACCATCTCAGTCCCGAGCGAATTCCTGGTGGAATTATTGGAAATTGCGCTCACCAAAAATTTCTTCAGATTTAAGAACTCCTACTACATGCAAATTAAAGGAACGGCTATGGGTGCATCTTTTGCACCTAATTATGCCACCCTTTACATGTGGGATTTCGAAGAAACCAACATATTGACAGAGGGTAACCCTTTTAGATCAGCCCTAAAAATGTACAAGCGGTACATTGACGATATTTTCATCATTTGGGATAGCTCAAAAGGTGACCATAAGGCATTCTTCAATTGGATTAATAATTTAAACTCCAATTTAAAATTTACCATTGAGACCAGTAACAAGGAGATTCCGTTCCTTGACCTGCTGATCAAAGTTGATAAAAAAGCTTTGGTCGTAGATTTATATAGGAAAAACACAGACAGAAATACTATACTGCACCATAAGAGCTTTCATACTCAATCATTGAAATCTAATATCCCATACGGGCAGTTCTTGTGGGCGAGGAGAAATTGCACCAAAATTGAAGATTTTCTTAAACAATCCTCGATAATTGAAGACAGGCTGTCAGAAAGAGGGTATCCTAAACGATTGCTTAGACAATCAAAAAAACGCGCAAGATACCAACACAGGGACATTCTATTGAAAAAGGACTCTAAAGAGAGAAAGTTAAATGAGGACCAACTAGTTTGTGCCCTCACGTTTAATACCCAACATAACAAAATCAAGAAGATTATTTCCTCGCACTGGCACCTATTACAACTCAACATGCCTGATTTAGCAAAACCTATCTATGCTTTCAAGAAAGGAAAAAATATTAAGAACTGGGTATCTAAGGCAGACAGAATCTCGATCCAAGATAGTCAACCTACCATCACTGCCACGTGGGGTATGCCACCAATTAAGGGGCATTACCCATGCGGGAATTGTTCGAACTGTTCCAGTACTACAGCCACTACTACAGTGGAGATCCACAATAGAAACTGGGAACTGAGGCAGCATTCCACCTGCCTTAGTACCACCGTGATTTATGTTATTATATGTCCCTGCAAGAAAGCGTACATAGGGAAGACCTCTAGGGCGGTGAAACTAAGGATTGGCGAGCATAAATCTAAGATCAGAACGGGTCAGCGGAATGCTCCCTTAACGTGTCATTTTTTAGAACTTAACCACAAGCCAGAAGATATGAGATGGTGGGTAATGGAAAAGGTTCTAGGCACTGATGCAGCTAATATTGCTGCACGATTAGCACAAAGGGAGCAATGGTGGATATATCATACCAACAGTTTAAATATAGGACTCAACCAACAAGAGGAATGGAATTGATTTCCATTCCTTCGTTCTCTTGAACGGAGGAAGAAATATCGTTGGTTCCTTAGCCTATTTCATTGAGACGGCAGAGCGGGCCCATATCCTTATTGAGACTCTTAAAGTCCTTTTTCTAGCTCACACGTTAGGGCCTGAGTTCCAGTCCGCCGTTTGTGTTAGTTACTCCGTTAGTGACGGTAGAATGGGCCCTTATCCTTATAAGAGATTCTTAGAGCCCTTTTTCCAGTCCTTCGTTTTTGTTAGTAACTCAGTTTTCGATATAAAAGAGGGACTCTCGTGCTGTAATTAATGCGGACTCGATAAGCCCATATTCTTATTGAGACTCTTATAGTCCTTTTTCTAGCTTACGCGTTGGGGCCAGCGCTCCAGTCCTTCGTTTATGTTAGCGACTCCGCTTTCGAAATAAAAGAGGGACCCGCGTGCTGTATTAAATCCGGACCTCTGTGGGCAAAGGGCGGACGTAAATATTCGCGGCGCTAGATGATCTCAAGGTAAGTGAGCACTAGAGTGGCCTGCTCAGTTTGGGTAGTCACATAGCTATCCCTGAATTGGATCTGACCGGCTTTTTCTTGCATGGGTCCTTGTGTGTTTTTTAGATCACCGTTGGAAAAAACATGCGTTTAGGCGTGGGACCTGCGTACCGTGCTTATTGACGTCCAGGATAGAGCTGTAGGCTCTAGCAGAGTACCTCTGTGACTCTATAGGTAAGCGAGAGGTTCAGCAGGCTCTTGTTATTACCGTTGAACCTTAGATGTATGTAATTTTTTGTAATTTTTTGTAATTTTTGGGTAATTTTTGTATACTTTATTTTGTTCATCTTTATATTTCCATACGAAACAGCATAGAGGTGTCGCTAATATTGTCAAACACTCTCTAATTCACGAGAGCCGGCCGTCTTTGTGAACGTAAGAAGAGAATCAGTACCCACGGCTAATAGACATTATTTAAAGGACTAGTGTGGAAGATATTCTTTGAGAAAGAAGGTATTTAACACACGCCTTCTTCTCATAGTAATATTTGTGTAATTTTTATTTTATTCTTTTTGTCTGACACGTTCGTTATTGATATTTTTCTATTATGTTGTCTTTAGGATATTCAGCACTTAGCCCCTGTTCAGAGGCTGCTGGAACTTAAGCCATTAGGCGAACCAAATGGGGTTTGCAGGTAGGAAGGATCTTGCCCATTATTATTATTTTTGGAAATTGCGATCTGATGCTGATGATAGAGGCTTTGAGTGTGACTGGAAGGGGAAGTTTAGCACTAACTAAGAAGTGCATAATACGGAGACCACAGGAACGTTGTCGTTCTAGCTCTCTCGGATACTCTTTAGCCTTTGATAAATCCTAGACGCTAGAGACGAAACCAGATTGATTAAGTCAATGAATAGGTTCTGTTATAACAGGTTAGACCGAATTTATGATGTTTAACTAATCTCGGGATAAGAAAGATGCCTATCTAGGGATTAAAACCATAGGGATGCTTTACTATCTGAGATGTTATAATGTATTGTTTGTGAGAGGAAAACACTAAGAGAGGGGTGATTTAGGGATGCTATTTTATATATTATATATATATATTGTTTTTTAAAAAATAATTTTTACAATTGTATGTTTGTTTGTTTTTAGAAGTATCTGTTAAATGTTCATCCAATCCTGATGAAGACACTCAAATCGGCCAAGTCGAAACTATTTATCATCTGGGGAGCTTTTTCGAAAAAAAGAACTATCTGTAAAAGCACCAATAGTCGATATATATTTTTTCTGGAATGAACTATGATTAACAATTTAGGTCTATGATATATATTTTTTCTGGAATGAACTATGATTAACAATTTAGGTCTATAATGAAATGCACCAATGAAATGAATAATCCTTTTTATGGCACTTTATTACATTTATATAACTTTTAGATGTGCAAACAATTTGAATTAATGTTTTTTGAATGCATGAGTAGTAAAATGAATTAAATGTTTTCTAAGTATCATGTATTACACAAAATAAAATGAAAATGATAATGTGAACCGGCATCCTCTCGCCCTCCTTTTTAGAGTTTCCTCATCTCCTGTTGCCATCTTTTGTATATTAGTATATGTTCCTACCTCAAGGCACCAGTGATTGTTGAGGCTCCCACTTCTTTTGGGTTTTGTTTATTTCTCATGTTCCTAACATAATCACAATTGCTAGAACATGAACTTTTTCGTGGTTCAGTCTCTGTATGTCGCACAGATTCCAGATTAGTTTTAAACTGTGAGCAAATTTTTCATTTTAATAATCTCTAATTTTCATATTTTTGTCAGTTCGGTACAATATTTCTAATAAATAATAAAGTCTTTTCCTTAAACATATATTTAGTCCAGTTTCAAATCCACATTTTCAGTCTGGTCCGCCTCCAAAGCTTGGCTGCGTCAGAGAGTCACATGGCTTGTATTCCTGCCAGGGCAGTTGTTGTCAGTCACACCCGAATTAGCATTTTCATTCAGCTCAAGGGATTCCTTTGTCTACACTCAGAGCAACATGCCAGAGTACCCCTCCCATTTCCTTTCACACTTGTCTGTTAGATACTCAGCAGAGCACAGGAGAAAAGATTCCTTTGTTTAGGAAGAAGGTGTGGAATGTGTTTGAAGCTCAGTGTGGGAAACCTCTTGGAAGTTTAGCTAAATCAGGTTACCTTATAGTCCATTTTAACATTGTTCCTTGTGCAAAATTACGGTTACAAATTTAAAATAAGCAAACATATCTTCAATTCCAGTCTTTTTCAACATGAAAATCAATGTGTGGCACCCTATATCGCATTTGATGGAAGTCCCTTCCTTGGCATATTTAGCTTTTTAAGACACAAGTTTCTCCTGTCAGATTTAGGCGAGTAACGGTATTGCACCCATTTCTGACAGATTTCTTTCCAGCAACCATCTTCAAAAGTGGACTTTGTTCAGATAACATATACTTCTTGTGACATTATATTTATGTGGATTCTTGAAGTAGAATGTTGTTCCACACCCAACAGGAGGTTGGATCTTTTGGGTGGTTTGTGAGACATGATTTTTGCAAATTTGACAACCAAGAAAACGAATTTCCACACAGCTCTGTTTTTCTTTTGCAGTCATTTTGCTCTGTGGGTAGCCAAATGAGGGGTTTTGGCAGTGGTCTCTTGTGTTACCACTGACATAGGCAAAAGTGGACGGCAGCCTTTTTTTCAGATTTTTACTACACATTTCTGGGTGATTTTAGCGAGCAGAATACTTTCCAGTGGCCATTCTGATGTTCCTGATGCAAGCAAGCAATGCACATTAATGTTGCAGGGCCTGGACCAGTGGGTTGAAACATCCCACATCTCGCTCTGGTCTTCCAGTATGAAGGGCACCATCTGTTTAGCACAGTATATCATTTCCCTATTGCTCCTTAAAGTCTTCTGATATGGATTGTATTTCCTCTAGCGTAGTTTTGCATGGGTCAGAGACATATCTATTCTCAAGTTCCTGGAATTTACTTGTACTTTGTTGTACATTTCGCTTAACAGTCTTGAGTACTCCAGATTCCCTAAACATGGCCATCCCTCTTATGTAAACTTTAAAACTCTGCCGTAGCGTACTCTGTAAGATTGCTTCCTTGATTTTCTGATAGGTAGTGAGGATAAAGCACAATGTGGCTGCGCGGCAGAGAGGGAGGGCGAAATTGAAGAACTGTTTGCAAGATTCTATAAAAAAGTTTTAGATGAGTAAAGGAAACATGAATGGCAAACTCCTTTGTTTGATTCGGGACATACCATTATGATGGTTTTCACATTAGTGACTTTCTAGATATAAACCCGTTAGAACAATGAAAAAAATGAAAATTGCCTGTTCCAATGGGTTTCTAGGGGGATTAAAAGCAAGGCTGTCCGAGATTTTCAGAAAAGAACGGTACTAGTGTTGATGAATAGGCAGATTTGGTGATCAAACAACATGCACAATCTGATTTTTATTGTTTAAAGAGCAGACCAAGTTTGAAAGCCACAGAGCACTGAACAGGGTTTGGGTAGCCTTCGTTTTTGCTTTTTAACAGTAGCGCCTTTTTAACAGTACTATGAGTTGCAGCCTGTCTGTCTATCGGGATTAGTCCTTGGTCAGTTGTCGGAAAAGCCACATTTTGAATGATTTGCTGAATTGGAGAATTGTGGGGGCATTCCGAGCTGATACTAGGATCAAGTTCCAGAGGGTGGGTGCGTGACAAGACAAAGGTTTGCAGATCCTCTCTTTGCGGCGAGTTATGATTCAAGCCAGTTGGTCAGTTTACAGGCGAGGAGTGTGTACTACTAGATATGGGGGAGCTTAGCTGCTAGGTAAGCTGGTGTGCTTCTTGTAACTGCTTTGTTGATGATACATGCAGTCTTGAACAGTATCCTGGCCTGGAGAGGAAGCCAATGTGACGTGTGCAGGACAAAGGTGATTCAGTCAAATTTCTGCACACCAGTAATAAGATGTGCAGCAGTGTGGGGGATTCCTTTAAGGTGAGCCAATTGCGCAGCTGGGAGCACTGTTAGTAGTGCATTTCCCCATCAATGTGCAAGATCACAAGGACCTGCACTACGGTCTTGAAGTCCTGCGGCGGGCTGAAGGGTTTGACTTTTTTCAAAGGGGGAGATTTGGAGCCAAGCCGTTCGGCCCTTCTTGGCTATTTGTTTCTGGAAGGACAGGCTGCTCTAAATGGTGAAGCCTAAGTTTTTTTTTTTTAATCGGAGAGTTGCGGATCAAACCATTTTAGGCCCATATCATTGAGCCATTGTTGGACATGTTGTTTAGGGGGTTAGTGGGGGAGACGAGGACAATTTCGGTCTTGGATGGGTTATGTTTGAGGCAGTTGACATCCAGGACTAAAAGATGACTAGATAATCACTGAGACGACTGATTACTGAGCATCGGCCGCGTTTTGGTGGATGGCTATATCAGGATCTTTCAGGAGTTTGCTCAGAGGCTCCAGGTAAAGGTTAAAAAGGATCGGTGCGAGGATGGAACCTTGATGGACTCAGCAGGAGGCTGGGGGTCAGAACACAACGTGTTCATCTGGAAGGCCTGGTGTCTGCCGAGAGGTAGGAGGTAAACCAATTTGGGATAGTGCCAGAGAATCCCATCCTGTCGACAAGAAGGGAGATGAAGATGCAGTAGTTGACTGTGTCGAATGCAGCTGAGAGTATAAGGAGGCAGGAGTTGCCCTTCTCCATTATTTGGAGGGCATCATCCACCAGGTGGATACTGGCTGTCTTGATGCTACGCTTGGGGCGGAACCCCGACTGATAGTCGTTTATGAATTGTAGTTCTTGAATTCTGGCAAGTAGATGTGTAGAAACTACTTTTTCCACGATTTAGCCAATAAACGAGAGGTTCGTAATGGGCGGGTAGTTGGCCAGGTTTTGCATTTTTTTTCTTCTTCAATAGAGGTTGTATGAGACCAGCCTTGACGGTGTCCGGGAATGTACTTTCTGTGAGGGAGGCATTAATGATGCTGAGGTGTGCATGGAGTGCTGGGTCTAACAATTGCTTATTGAGGGAGGCCGGGAAGATATTGTCCTAGTAGGCATAGATTTGAGGAGGCAATGGTTTTTAGGAGGTCTGGGGGAGAGAAAGAAGGGAATTCAGTCCAGAGGGTGCAATGTGTGTTCTGAAGTGTGGGAGGAGCGGGGGTTAGGGGCTATTGCTGTGGAAAGTTCATTTGATGATCCGTCTATTTTTTCAATTAAAATGTTAATTCCATTACATTTTTCTTGAGTTGCTGGCACCTTGGGGGTCCGGTGATGGTTTGGTACAATGCTTTACTGCTTCAAAGAGGGCCTTGCTTCTGTTAGAGGTGGCCATGTTGGTGGTAGTGCAGTAAGCAGGTTGGGCCAAGGTAATTGGAATCCTAGGGTTGGCGCCAAGAGATTTGAGATTGGTAAGATCTCCTGGGTTGCAGTTTTTGCACCACTGTTTCTCTAGGGCTCTGATTTGAGCATTTTTTTAAGGCGAGCTCGGTGGTGTACCAAAGGGCAAAGGGTTTGATCTTAGAACGGCTGGTTTTTAGGGGGGCATGGGTGTCCATCAGTTCCTGTCCGTTGTGAGACTCAGGGACATTCAAATCTCTGAGAAAGACATTATTACTGTGTGCTAATTTGGCAGAGGAGAGTTAGTTGGAGATGTTGGCAATGAACGAGTCACTCCTGTGAGGTGGTCTACAGATAAGGCGGAAGGTGATTGATTCTTTGTGATATAAGGGAACTGGGAAGGAGAGTGATTCGAACAAGCTTGTTCTGGGCGAGGTAATGATGGAGCATGACAAATCGCTCCTGTGGATGATTTCCACTCTGCCACCTGCCCGGTCAGCATTGTTAGGGAGAAGTCCCCCAGCAGCTTTGCTGGATTTCTAGGGTTTCTTTTTTTCACCTGGTAAGAGTGTGAGCCTTTTTCCCACTCTTGCATGTGTTTTGCTGTGTGTGATTTTACCATTTGTGTGATCTTGGGCTCTGGAGCCTCACCTAGTCCATGAGCATCATTTTTATGTGTGTTATACAGCACCTTCCGTGCAGTGACACAGGGTTGTCTTTTAGACTTCCCACTGTCTCCCAGAAACATGTAAAGTTGCCATTAACTTTATGTAGTCTCTTTAAAACACAGGCCCAGTACAACCCATCTTACATGGAGTATTGGAAAGGGTTAATTCTTATCCCTTTTTGTCTGTTTCTCTAAGGAGCACTGTTTCGCTCCCTTTTATCAAGACTTGGCTGGTTGCAGTGGTAACTACCCTATTTTTCATATCCTGGTTATCTTATATAAACATGGTATTGTTTTAGTCTATTTTATTAGCCTCAAACATAAACCCGGAAATATATTTTATTTTGGCTCCAGCTGGGTTTATTCGCCATTTCGTTTTGTTAAAGATTTTCTAGTGTTTTACTCTGCGCGCCATACCAGGTCTGGTCCCTTTGTTCGCTGTCTTTTCGCAGGCTTCTGCATAGAAGCCCTCCTAAGGCACCTGAAAGTCTGGGTAGGCAGGATGTGAGTCAGGGGTCTTAGTTCCCTTGGTAACCCAAGTCGCACTCCTGTTTAATTGGCTGGGTGACTGTCCTTGCCAGGACAGCCACCCTGCTGTGTGATTGACAGCCAGGCTGTGTGAATGGGGGAAAACTGCATAAAAAGCAGGTGTCTGGGACTGGAAAGGCAGAGTCGCCACTGGAACGAAAGAACCAATGAGGAGATGATGGAAGAGGACCCCTACAACGACTGAACCGCCCGGTAAAGCCCTGCTACAGGTCTGAATCTTCAGAGTCCGACGACAGAGAAGATCCTCCAAGAACCTTCTTCCCTTGAGCTGGTGGGACCAACCAGTTCGCCCAAACTGCAAGCCAGGACCCCTCCTCTGGTCGAATTCGCTGTACAGAGCTACAGTGGGCCGGATAGCCAGGAAGGTCGGACCCTTTTTGGGTTTTAAGGAGCGCACCTTTTATTTGTTGTTTCACTCTGCTGCTGGTTTCTTCCCTGGGTTGTGCAGGACCCTCCAGTCTTCCTACTTCTTGTCAGTCCGACAGTCGCTTCAGGAACCGTGAGCCTGCAGGAACTACCAGGAACGTCCGCCTCAGCTACAGCTTCTTCTCCGTTTTAAGGTACTGTTCAAATCCGGTTGTTCGTTTTGTTCAACCTTGGTGAATGTGTTTGAAATCTTTCACCAATCCAATGGCTTGTCATTCTCTTCTCTTTGAACTAACTTTTTTGCCAACCAACCTCGTCCGGAATCCGTGGCACAAACTTTACCCTGAACCGTTTGATCTTGAGCAAAAGACTTTTGACCCATTGACTTTGGCCCTAAGCCTTTTCTACCTGATTCTATCACTGTAGTTCCTCTTGCTCAATTGCCCTGAGTACTTACCTGTTGGTGTGGTTCAATTTCTGTTAACTTTGCCTTTCCCTCCCTTTTAAATTGCTGGAGTGCTCCCACTTCATTTTGTGAGCTTAACTTGTCTGGAACTTATTGGGAGTGGTGTGGTGTATTAAGATTGTGATTTTTAAACTGCTTTATGATAGTGAAATGTTAACTAAAGAGTAAATAAATGTATATTCTTTTACTTGGAAACCTTGAGTCAGTGTTTGTTTGAATCATAGTAATTACTGTCCTTTCTGTAACTATTTGATACTGCTCACTTGCTCTTGAGATAAGTCTGGCTGCTCAGCCATCGCTACCACTTTACTGTGTAGTACAGGCTTGTACCAAAGGTGAATTTGTACTGTCACTTGTAGTCTTAATTGTGTGTGGTGTTCCCAAAGGGTACAGCATATAATTCTGCCCAACAAGCATGTTGGATGCAGTAGCCTGGGGTAGGAGGACGTTGAAAATATGTGGGGGGATGTGGGGTAAAACATTTGTTCGGTGATGAAGAGGGAGTCAAGGTTGTTGTATGAGATGAGGATCAGCGATCTCTATGACGTAAGCGACGACTGAACAAGCATTGAGCAGCATGTGGGGACGTGTGCGTGTGATTTGTTGGTTTTCGATGGGGAGCAAGAGGGTCACTTTGCGGGACTGCCTAGGGCGCTTGATCATTCAAACCCTAATGAGGGTGGGGATAGGCTGTGGAGTGAGGCGACACACAGTGATGTCTTTTGGCGAGTAGTAGTGGTTGGGACTACTTTGTAGGTGAAATGCAGGATAATGTGCCGGTTCAGTGGCTCTTTCAGGCCTGGACAGGCACAAATAGGTGAAGACCTTTTCTGAGGAAGCCGGCAATGAGGACCCCTAAGGATGACGGGTGAAATAGGTGGTGGGCAGAGCAGTTGAGTGGCAGGGTCTGGTCACGTGACCAGGGACCTCTTCAATGCTCTTTGCCTGGAACTGTGTGGGGAGACCCTAAGTAGCATCCTGGAGGGCACATAAATTGGTGGTGGGCAGAGCAGCTTAGTGGCAGGTCCTGGTCATGTGGTCAACAGCCTCCTCGATGCTGTCTGGCTGGATCAATGCAGGGTCATGTTGTGGAGAAGAATGACACACAATCTCCAGATTATTATTTTAATTGTAAATCATGTTATCATTCTTGGTATGCTTACATTTGACAAGTATCCACGCCCAAATGGTGATAATTGACAGAGATAGTCAAATTATTAAGCTGCTTAAATTGGTAAACAATTTCTGCAAATCTATAAAAATAAGGTAGATTTAATAGAAAGGCCACCTTCATTTGCTTTACATCAGTATAAATTGCTAGCGCACCTCTAATGTAAAAAAACTGCTTGTACATGGATATTGTTTTTGTACTTTGTCTAATATGTTTTAAAGGGATGTCCTAAATAATCTGGTAGCTAGAGATATTCCCTCCACCCACAGAATGAACACTGCAATATAGTTATGTGAATAGTGCTTTGCTGACATTTCATTTTTGCATACTTGTACAATAATTGACTTACTGAATTGATCCTTGGTTGAGGAATTGTCCTTTTTTTCAATTACTTATAATACTGTCATTTTCTACAAATAAAACATGCTGCTTCTGAGAGACAATAAGACAAGTGCAAATTGTATCATTTTAGTTCTTCTCCTGGTTTGCTGAACTTCAAACGCAGATGGACCAAGATGAAGGTTCAAAATTCAGGTATGGGTTTTTGGTCAATTGCCGCTATTTTCCAATATTAAAAATGTTTACATACCACAAACATAAGTGAGTATGGCATTTTAGGAGTTGCCACATTTTTTATTTAGATTCAGAAGGATGGTCTGTGGCGTTCTACAACTTTAACGCAGTTATGCTGATGGTTTCAATGTTTGTATTTTTATTTAGTAATGTAATCCATTATAACCCTGAGCTTCCTGCTAATTCTGTCCTGTTTTAACACAATGCGCACACTTTTCTACACTATCCAAAGCCAACTAAAAGTACTGAAGAAGTAAGTTTACTACTTATTTTGAAACGGTCTTCTGATTCATTGATCTGATTTTTCTGTTTTTTTTATTTACTGTTTTCATATTTTTTATATTAAAAACACTGTTTTGCTTTAACCACACATTCTAATACTTTTCAAGTCCTCTAAAAAGGCATACACACTATTATTTCTGTGTAGAGCAGAGAGTACTCCTTATTTAAATTGTGTTATGTGCCTATTATCAGCTTTTTATTGCTTTTCTTATCATAAATCTATACAAGAGCCACCTGTGGAGGTACAATGTAACTGGGAATGTGGATGAGAATGCTATGGAAAGTGGTATTCTTTCAGGAGGCTAGCCCTCAAACGAGTTGGGAAATGGAGGCCATCTTGGCTGCTGTGTAAAATGCAAAAATATAAAAACTGCGATGTATTCATTTGCATGTTTGAGTCTTGTTGAGCCAGCACAATTCGTTTAGAAAATGCTTTCAACGCCAAATTGTATTAAGCGTACACTGATAAGTTAACTACTCATTGCCACTGCCAAAAGAATTGACTTAGCATAATTGTTTTCCTTGCCTGGAGCTGCGTAGTTATCCTGAAGACACAGAATGTCTGGTTTAGGTGGTTTGTTCTGGTATGAAGTTAATTAAGACCATTCCTACCCATGACATCATGTTAATATTCCATTCGTCTGTACTCAAACTAATGGAGCACAGCAAGTATAAAATGAGATGGATCCGGTGTTACGACTTTAGAACTGTTCTGGGTTCTCTCTGTGTTTTTTCTTTGTTTTTCTTCTTCAGTGCTGTGAATAAATGATTTTGTGGATTAAGCTTACCCAAAATCGATCTCAGCATTTAATTATTCATTGAGAATTTGGTGCCGCGACGGGCTCAGAACCCTTGGCCAAGAGCCACCCCAGAAGGACTGTAAACATGCTCTTCAGTGACTTCCGAGTCCATCGTAACAGGTAAGACAAATTTGTTTTTATGGGAAGAGAGTTTGTGGGCAGGTCAGCCCTATTGTCATCTTGAGGATACGCTGCTTGTTTATTCAAGGGTTAGTTCAGAAATATTTAAAATGTGACTAGTCCATATTTGTTTTGTCTGTCTGTGTTAACTGCTATTGTGGTCAGGAAGAGCACTCTTAAAACCCATCTGGAAAGGAAAACCGCACACTGTTGCACCAAGCACTTGCATCCATACAATACACTGGGGTTTCGTAGTGTTTGGAGTCGGTTTCTTGTGTGAATGATTCTTGGTGAAAATATTTATTTTACTTATTGTGTAATAAGGGTGTTATACCTGGAGATAGGTTTTCTTTCAGGGCTGATGGAAGAGATTACTGCTTGGCAATCAAAAAGAGTTAATTTTATCCATCATCCCCACCCGAACTGGATTAATTAGTGCCTCTGTAGCTCTGATGCTACATTATATCATACTTGGTTGAATACTTTTTTCTTTGAGTTTACGTATCGCTGAAGTTCCTGTGTTGTCCTATTGGCGGTCACTAGTGACAGGCACACCAGTTTCGAGTCACCCCAATTCCAGTGCCTTCCTTGAAGGTAACAACACTGACAGAGACATTCATCTAGTCTCTTTTTCTTTTTGTATGCTTCCTTCTTATCCTTGTAATGGGATCTGACCATTGTTATCAGTTTTCCTACCCATGTGTGCGTAACCCATCTCCTTTCTTACCCTGTCTCTGAACTGCTATTTGAATATAGACTGTGACTGAATGCAATTGCTAGGTGCAGGGTAACTAAGTAGAAGTCAAGAGCTGTTTTTGAGTTAAAAAGGGGACTCAGCGCAATAGCACGAATCATTATGTGCAGTGGCAAAGACTTCCTCATAAGTCACCCTTTGTCTTAACACTGAGATTTAGAAAATGTCAGTTGAAGCAAGTGTCACTCCCTTCTAAATAGAGTCCTGCTTACTTTATGCACCTACATCATTCGCCCAAGACTTGTAGTTTTCTGGATCAATGGCACTATTGTTCACAAGATGACATCCAAGAGAAAGGTACTTTTGATTTAGATAGAATTATTTACCTAAGAGGCGCTCTAGAGTCCCGCAGGTCAAATGTCCAACAGAAATAGTGGAATGCAGTTTTCGTTTGGTATGCCAAAGCCACCAAAGGACATACAGCCCAAGACCTGAGCCCTAAAAAGACACCCAGGGAAACTACAAGAGCAGCTCAGAGAGTTTAAGGAATATGAAGCAAATTTGACAGTTCTCAAAATGTAAGGTTATAGTGGACTTTATCCTGCACTCCCAGGGATACACCCACCAAAAGCATATCCCAAAAGTATTCTCGACTCTTAAAACCCTGCCATGCTTAATAGACCACCTGATCAGGCACCAGATATACCTCAATCACCGGCATCTGCTCTGCCAGACTGGCAGATCGAAGCTCAGATTCATCCCCTAGTAAACTCCCAGCATACAGTGAATCCATCCCTATACAATCACTAGGACGTTCCATCTCACGATTACATCAGCCCTTGGAGCCATACCAAGATGGCAAATTTCCAACTTTTTTGGGACCCCTCCTTCTGCGTGTGCATCCTCAACATTTGATGGGTTTCCTAACCCACATACCAAGCTAATGATGAAGCATACCTTTTAACACAGCTGCCTGTGGCAGGCAATATATTAGTGACTCTGCACGTAAGGATGTCGAAGACGGAAGCTGGCGCAAAAGTGGCATGGTTTTGGTTATAAACATTTATTAGTGTTTATAAAAGGTCACTATCCCTATCGTCTAAGAGGGTTTTCCCTGCCTCAAAACTAATACTAAAGGGTCCGTTAGAATGTCTGTCAAATTAATCTCCACCATCCTATGTCACAACCTACTTCTATCCCTCACGCTACAACTAAAAGATAAACTAACAGAGTTTCTTCTTCAGGAGATTGGCTCCGTTCTCCTGCTCTTGTATATTGTCCACATTTATTTTCTCCCACAACAAAAATGCCATGGGGAATGGCCCCCTTACCCTGGCATGCGGGTTTCACCCAGTCTTTATACCATTTCACATCCAGTCGAATGGCTTCCTTCTCCTGGTGTCTCCAGCATGACTCCCAGCCCAGGACCAATAGAATGCCTCCCTTCTCCTAGTATTGCTTGGCAAAGTTCACAACAAGGGCACGGGGAATGACTCCTTCCCCTGGCGTCTTGATCACAACTCCTATTTCAGTCTAAGGAGAATTACATCCTTCTCCTTGTATTGGTTGACACAGCTCTTTCACACTGCTTTCAACCTGCAGTAGCCTTTGCCACTCTGGTTTGTCGATAGCAAAGTTCCAAATTTTGTTGGGGTCCCAGACCCTTCTGTGGTGATCAGTGGTTTTCTCTTTCCTGCTGTAACGAGGAAGATCTCCTCTTACGCTCTTTGTATCTGTTTTCGGGTCACAGAACCTTCTGTGGTGGTCAGTGGGTTTCTGTCTGCCACTGACACAAGGAAGATGATGCTCAAGCCACGACTGACTCTAGCTAGGCCCAATAGTTGGTCCACTCTCACTGGACCAAGGAAAAGCAGTTTGAGTGTCTCTCCCGCCTGTCCCTGCGTCACCTCCTGGTCTCTCGTACCTCCCTTACCTTCCCGACGGCTTCGGTACGTCACTGGGGCTTCCTGGGACCAGGACTGGCTCCATCGGCTCTTCAGGCTTCCCTCCTTATCAAAATCTGCAGCGCTGTAGCTCCCCGCACAGCTCAGGTTGCTTCCCTCTCTCGGACGTGGGCTCGGGTCTGCACCGACAGATCAAGCAGAGAGCTCCCACAGCTCCTTGCCGGCATTCTCTGCATCTCCGTCCCGCTGGTCCGCCAGTAGGATTTGAATCTCCTGTGCTGGAGAACTGCTGCTCCTGCTTCATCCCATGGCTGCTTTTGACTCTGCTGCCGGGCGTGTTCCATCTGATAGTACTTTGTTCCTTTTTATACATAGTATCCAGTTCCTCCCATGCTGATTTTCGTGTCTCCTGTGCTCCTCCTTGTCCCTAGTAGTTTAGGCTTTTTTTCCTATGTTACAGTAATACATGCGTTTGCTTTCAATGTAGTGGTTCTGAACATTAGGGAGGGCTAGGGAATGTCAGGGAGTAACCACATTCAACAGGCTGTAACCCAGGGGAGCGTCCTTGTCCCCAGAGGGGGAGGCACTCCCCATGAGGTCCTCCACCATTAAATCAACCCTAGGGCAACTAATTTATTTTTATAGAAAAAGTATCACGCACAAAAAAGCCAAAATTGGAACCTTGCGCTTGCTGGAAATATGATAGTCGGGAGGCAGCAGGCAACCCGTTAGGTGTGAGAGCCTTGCCCAGGCACTACACAGTAAAGTAGGACTAAAGTAGGTTTGCCAGTTTCACTGCGCCAACACAATAAATAAATCCAATACTGCTTAAGTTGCAGATTTATTGCAAAGTAAAGTGAACAGCCGGACACATGTTTCGAGCAGTTCTTGCTCTGTCTCTGAGGCTGATAAGAAACATTTAAATTACATTCAAAGTAAAAATAATGATAATGGATGCAATCCATGCATGTACACAAATTTGTACATATCAAAAAAATGTGTGTTAAAAATAATAAGAAAATGTATATAAAAAGAAAGGAGTGATATGGAGTAACACACGCATTCCATGTGTACGTTATCACATAGGTCAAAATTATAAGGTATAACAAATAAAAGGGGCAATCAGCGTGGTATTGTAATCCCAAATTAGAAAGGAATGATTTCCAATAAGTATTTAAGACACAACAATTAGCCAAATTAGGCATGTGATAGTTAGGCAGACATCAAGGTAGAAACTTTGTTCATCAGGGTACAGTTAAGCATTAATATATGATCGATCATTCATAGTATAGAAAAACATTTTTTTAAATACAAATACCATTGTTTTGATGTAATGGCGTTTGCGAAGCAATCAGCTCAACTTGAGAGGCACATATGACCCCTTGCATAAGGTGATGCAGACCTTTCAAAGGACCAACCCGACCATCAAGTTTTTGAAGTGCCAGGTTGGTCAGGATTCTGTGCTCTACCTTATGCATGAGATAGAAAGGAGAAAAATACCTCTTTCCAGTTAAGTACAGACTGTGCAAGCCTGTGAGCCACACCTACTCAAGTACAGTTTAAAGCCATTTTGAGACTCTGTTTTCTACCAGAGTTCAATGGCTGATTATGGGACCATCTCGGGCACCTGCGCCGTTACTCAACTCTCCTCTCCACGCCACTCCTCTCCTCCTCACCAAAGAAGTCTAAAATGGTAATTTGGTCAGAGAAGTGCCTGAAGGATTCCTTCTGTGAGGCTGCTTTGCTCAGTCCGCCTGATAACAACAAGTCATTCATAGAAAAGGTTGATGCTTCAGATTATTAAATTGGTGCAGTACTTTCACAACTTGATGAGAAGGTTAGGGTGCACCTAATTCTCAATCGGCCCCTAACCCAACAGTTGGGAGCTTAAATGGGTGACTTTGGAGAAGGATTGCTTTGCCAGTGTGGTCACTGAGGGGTCTACCATTTAAAATGTAAACAATCACAAATCATTAAAATCTATCATTCACATGAGGTATGACCCAAAGTTGCTCAGGTGGTCCATCAGATTTTTGACTCCGACATTTAGCATAGGCCAGGGGCTAACATAATTATGCTGATGGACTATGAAGTATGTGCCACTGGAACAGGAGGAACATCCTGGTGGACTTTGGCCTCCTGTTCGCAGTCTTGGGTGTGGGTCTTAGGGTAGAAATGCTTATAATTACTCTAGTGACCTTTATAGTTGCTCTGTTTTTGCTTTGTTCTTAATTGGCTTTTGTCCACATTTGGACTTTTTTATAGCTCATATATCTGCCTGAGTAGGGAAGCTCCCAGAGTACTCCATTGTGTACCTGGGTGAGTTCCCAAGCCCAAAGATGTGGGTTAGGGAGTGGGGTGATGGCAGCTGTTTAATTTACTTATGACTGCACCACTCAGTAGCCTTTTTAGGGTGTTGGTAGCCACAAATGCGTTAAAACAAGTCTACAATCCTTCAATTTTCTTGGTGGCTCTGTGTGTGTTTGTACCCGGAGGAGCACCCATTCTGGCTGGTACTGCTTAAGTAAGCTCCGGCCATATCTCACAAAGGCTTCCCCAAGTGAATGGCATCTAGTTTAGGGTAGATGAGGGTCTCCCATACCTTAATCCACATGATGGTGTGTTTGCCACCGAAAGTGGGAGTCTGATGTTCAGTCCTGGCTGGATGGTCACAAAAACCTTAACCGGGGTGCTCGTCTCTCAAGCCAGAGAACCTGTTTCTGGTGAATCCTCTCTTCATCCGGCAGGCAGGACCAGTGTGATCATTCTTTTCTGCAAACTCCTAGTGCTTCCTTGAATGTTTCTCCGGACCTGAGGTGGAAAACTGGAATCGGAGTGGCTTTCTTTCTACTGCTCTACTACTTGCCTCCCTTTGAGGCATCCTTATTTGGATGTCTGAAGCTGCCCTTTTTTGTGGCTTAATCATGCATCCTGTTCTGTAGCCCTTGTCTCCTCCAGAGCATGCTGTAGCCTGCTTTAAAGATCGCCATTCTGATTACTCACTGCTGCTGCTCGTATCTCTTCCAGTTCATGGGTCAGCTGATTGGGAGTCATCCAATATGGCTGACATTGCTTTCTCGAGTAATCATCTCCAAGGGCTCTACCTGCAGACTCTGCATCCAGGATCACAACCAAAACAAATTCAAAAAACGGATCTGACCCCTGTATCCACGGCTCATGGGCTTCTCAGTGACAACCCTTGACCTGGGTCGCTCTCCCTGAACCTCTGTTGCTGGTCATCTTCTCCAGCGATTGGCTCTGTGTGCTGCCTCTCTTAAAGGACATTCGACCAATCCTTTACCCCCAAAACCACAACATCCAATACAATGTAGCTTAGTTCCAAATGTTTTCTTTTTTATTCATTATTTGACTGTTTAAAAGCGGAGAACTAGCTCGAGATCAGTGCAGCGCTGTACAGAGTGTGGGTAGCTGGCATTTGGCAGGCATCTAATATGCAGCCTGTCTTAGCTAGAGCTGTGTTTGTTTGTTAAAGTTGGGCCTGGGACCCTTTTTGTGAGGTCCCAAGGGCTCACCAGACCTAAGGTTGCCTTCCATGCAAATCCTCTGAATTGCTAGTAACTTTTTATTATAACCATGGTCTGCCTACTGACTTTCTGCTATTAAATGCAGTGGATAAACATTTGTGAACTATCTAAAAGTGAATCAAATTACAGAATAGGTCTACTTACTGTTGAAATTGTGATTTAAACTTTACAGACGTTTATTGGTTTATTAGGGACATGGATCAGATTTTTAATCTTCACCTTTTGATTTGTAAAGGCCTTGTGTTTCTTTTAAAATAACTTTTCAGTACATTCTTAGTCTTATGTATTTTTTCAAACCTGCAGAAATGCTTTTTATGGATTGCATTGTTTGTTTATGAGAGGTACTTTACTGCTTGTATTGCACATCTCTGAATTGCAGTGCTTGCCTGCTGTAGTAAGTTACTTTTAAATCCGTTTGTATGACAAGTGTATTTTAGTAAATTTACTGTGTGGACATTCCTATGTGTGCGGCTGTGTGTGTAAGCTGTACTTAAGTCCTACCCTTCGTTCCTCATCAGATTGAAGGCTGGCTGCTCTCCATATTACCAGTATGAAACACAGGAATAACTTGGTGGAAACCCTGCACAACACTATTGAAAAATGTTCAAGGTCTTGGAGAAACTCTTTCAAACAAAGAGCCGGAAGCAGAATTTTCTGATGGAGAGATGCTGAGCTTTGCTTTGGGAGGCTTAGGAGGGAGCAGCAAAGAAATCTCTGGCACAGAATGTTCAATGATGTCCTCATCTCTCCAGCTACTCCAGTTGAAATTCCACTCCATGAGTAAATGAACCAAGTTCTGCCCAGATACACACTGGGTTGGGGTTGAACCCAGCTATCCAATCGCATTACTGCCCCAAAGAAAGTTTTGGTGGCCACCCAATCTAGTGAGGTCTGTCTAACTCTACTATTATGGACACAACACGCACACCTCGTAGACCCTAGGTTCACAGATGGCAGACATCCAAAATGACCATTCCTGTTGTGAAAACATTCCACAAAGGCCTAAAACAATGACTTGTTCACAGGACTGAAAATGGACGTGGTAGCTTTCATTTCAGGAAGCAAATTAATAACAAATAGGAAAAAGGCTACATCGCGATGTATCTAATATAAAAGTACCTTGCTTTCATCAGCCTGTTACTCTAACTCACTTTCTGGGTAAGTGGACTCGCACAAGGACAAAATGGGCCACATCTCAATATCCTTGCCCTGCTCACCACATGGGCTTCCCAAGACAGCACATATAAAATGAGTTGCTGTCTTCAGTGGGACTTGAAAACTTGATATCAGAAATTCGTACTGAAAAGAATTGGAATGTTTGGTTCAGTCGTTCATTTGGGACAATAAACCTCCAAGATTACAATTGTGGAAACTTCAGCTCCCATCGGAGAAGGGGGGCCTTGGCAGCCTGAATTTCCGTGCCTATCATTTAGCTTTTTCATGCCAATTTATTGCTATATTTCTTAAAGATCAGCCAGATGAATGGGTTATTGCTGAGTCAGGCCTGGCCGGTCCTCTTTTGCCAAAGGCGATATTGTCCACAACAAATGCTGCAAAGGATAGAAATCCCATCACTGAATTTCTAAGGATATGTTGGAAAAATGTGCATGTATATTTAGGTGCCGATGCCTTGAGATCTCCCAGGGCGTCTTTATGGATGAATGCTGCCATTAAGGAAAAAAGAAAGACATTGTTTTGGGTGAATTGGTTTATTGGTGGAGTATGTTGGATTGAGGATTTGTGGCAAAATGGGAACTGGATTTCAGGGATGGACTTTCGCAGAAGATGGGACATTGTTGGTTATACTGATCTTGAAAATAGGCGTCTGAAGAAATGTGTTGGGGAGGTTAATTCTGAGGTTGATTTTGATCTGAACCTACTAACAGTAGTACGAGTGCCAGGAAAAGGGGGGATTGCGAGTAGAGTATACAGACAAATTGTTTATAATTACAAGGAGAATGGAAGACTTCGGGAAGAATGGATCTCAAGGTTAAGTATTGATATTTCGGAGGAGCAATGTGTAAAGACCGGAGGGGGGGTCTGCACTTCCGCTCTCTGTATGGTAGAGGGGAGGCACAGAGACCCCTGCCAAGATTCTCTATTACGGTAGCAATGGAGAGCAATCAAGGCCTAGCTTCTCGGGAGGTGATGCAGGCTGGTTCTTAAGTACAGTGTAGTCCCCAAGCACCCACGAAGGAATGTCCACACACTGTATCGGTTAAAACGCAGTCTGTATATATTTATATAATTAATATTCAAAGTCATGTACACGATCACGATAACTCACTTTGTGCTCCGAAAATCAGCAATGGTAAATATGTACAGTTCTAAAGTGGTACCACTAACGTTACTCGATCTTATTCAAGTGCATACGGTCAGAATGACACACAGATCAAAATAAAGAGGAAACCAGCAGTAGAGAGAGGAAGGAAAGCAAGATGGTTGAGCAAAAGGCAGAATACTGGTAACTACCGTTAAACACAGTTCTATGTGGAGATCCCCCCTACCTGGGCAACCTGTAGAAGAAAGAAACAAGCCCAGTCCATATATTGTTCACCGTTGGACTTCCCAATAGTTCTGCAACCCCAAAGTACCTTGCTGTTGTAGCGTTCTGTGTCGGGGAAATCGACAACCCTTCTTGAGTGTCCTCCCTTTCAGGCAGGAGTCACGGGTCGTCGAACGTCCGACGGAGAACAGGTCGAGCTACGACGGTGAAGTGGCCTCGTCGTTCCTAGCAGTGCTCGTTGACGGGGAAGCGTAAACGTCCTGCCAGGAAGAGGCGTGCGGGGCACCTCGGTGTCGATAGTTCTGGACCGCAAAGAGTTGAAGAACTGTGGCCCAGCAAGGGCGCCGAGTCGTCGGCGTCTCTGTGGTCTTTGGGTGGCGGGAAACCCACCGGTGGATGCTCCTCGGCGCGTCGACAGTCAGGCCTTCTCCAGCAGGTTACACCGGCGACGATGCGGATGAGAGCGTCCTTGGATCAATGAAGTTCTTAGGCAACGGGAGCACGGCGGCTCCGGTCAGCGACGGCGGTCGGCGACAGTGGGGGACAACAGTCCGGGCGCTTCTCCTTGGAGTTCCGCAGCAATCCCCGTATCGGGTCGGCAGCCTGTCGAAGGTTTGTCTACCAGGGAACTTAAGCAAAGATCAGCTGTGCACGATGGTCCCTCGTAGCTCGGGAAGAGGCCGCCTTAACAGGTCCTCTCTGGGTCAGTTCTTGAAGCACAGCAGCTTTCAGATTGCGAAGGAGAGCAACAGCAATTCTTCTCGTCCAGCAGGGCTCAAGGTTAAGCTTCACTCCAGTTACTCGTCGTAGTGGACTTCAGCTTCTGAACACGATTCCTAGCAGTGAGAAGTCCCCAGATATACTGTTGATCTCCCATTCATTCCGCTGGGCCGAACTCAAGCATCCAATCACGACTACGGGCATGCATGCATGCAGGCAGGCAGCCAATCAGGCACACAAGGTATTCAGGCCATTCACTTCTCTCCAGACACTTGCAACAAGTTATGTGTATTGGGACAAGTACCGAGCCATTCAACACTCCAAGCTGCATTCATACCGGTTTCAGGCAGGGCTGTCTCAACCATTGTGTCAAACACCAGATACTAGACAGTCACAACATAGAATGTATATTTGTCACACACTCCATTCACCCAGGTCCCACCCACAGGCGTACCCACAACATACGGTCGTTGAGAAGGCTCCGGCCAGTCTTGTCGGCACTTCCCCCACACTACCATATACGGAACTTCCACCCAACAGCCAGTCAGGGGGAAGGGACAGAGGCAGGGCTTCCCGGGACTTCGGGAAGATCAGGGTAACAGGTGATGGAAGGCAAGAGGCCAGGGGGGCCATTTTGCCTCCATCAGGAATCTACCGATTCCAATGACAGGGCCTGGGCATCCCAAAATGGAGGACGCTCAGGGCACCAGTCATTTCAGCACAGAGCTGCCACCAGCCTGTACCGTGCTCTGTGGGGCACACACAGGTGCCCAAAAACATACACTAGGGGCACCGGGTTGTACCGCTACACATGGGTGCCATAAGGGTATCCCATGGGTCTGTTCACCAAACCAAAAGAGAGAGGGCTGCACTGCCAGGAGTCCCACACAAACTCCTGCGCGGAAAACACGACAGAACACACGATAAAAAGCAGTAAAGGACAAGGATACGGAGGCCCTGTCCCTCTGATTCATTTCCAGCATCACACAATGGCTGGATATGTGTGGACATGTTAAACTCTGTTTGTTAAGTTTATGTGAAAGATCTAGCCAGATTAAAGTTTTGAATAGGATTTTTTGGAGCCCAGAAAGATTGTTGAAGCGTGGGTTGTCTGATTCGGATGATTGCTGGAAATGTTTGAGTGAAGTGGGATCAATGGAACATATGCTCTGGCATTGCTCGTGTATTTGTGGGTTTTGGACTGATGTTTGCGCAATGTGTCTACGTGTTCTAGATAGTGTGATTGATTTGGATTTTAAAACCATGATCTTGGGCAGTAATGATTTACTGGATAACCTCTGTTTCCCAGAAAAAATTCTTGTTCAGAGGTGCTTTAGTTGGGGGGAAAAAAATGATTCTCCGTAACTGGAAAGCAAGAGTACCGCCACTTTCATCCAACTGGATTTCTGAGATGCATTCTCTTGCGAATGTGGAGGAGGTTATTTTGAGAATGGAGAAGAGATTGGGCGATTTCTAAAAAATTTGGAGAAGGTTTCTTGATGTATTTTAGTTTTCATTCTTTTAAAAGTTCATTTTCATGATTTTTATGGGGTCGGGTTTGGGTATTTGTAATTATTATGGTTTTTCTGTTTTTTATGTACTTTATTCATGACTTTATGCTTCTTTGATTTGGCTTTCATTGTGTTATTTTTAAGTTTTAAATTATTTTATTTTTTGAAACGTGGCACTGTTGACAAAAAGGCCAGAACACCAAAAAGCTAGCATAAGTCTAGGGGATTACCAACACTGGTGAAAAGGGATTATTGAGTTAACATTAGTCTTGGATATGGTTTGCCTGGGGTGCACAGTGATGTGCTACGACTATGATAGACTGACCCAGATCTAATCCCACTCCTGGGTTTCTTCAGTGCCACCTGGGGACCTTGTGAATATAGCTCAAAGTGCATTGGAATGTATGCCGATGCCCTCCGGGTCCAGGGTAACCAAAGGGGCTGCAGAATATATGGCATGCAGAAGTAATAGTCACTTTATAACTTTGTAATTGGTTGGATTGACAGTTGTGGGAATTGGCGAAATGACAATGTTCTGTTCTATGGCCTGGTTCTTCTTTCAGTCTGGGCAAGTTAATTGCGCTCTGAAGAGGGGAAAGTCCCTTTTAGCTGAATTGAATGATGATGCACAATGCGCTTTTAGGAAACCTGAACTGTTCCCACAGCTTGGATCGAATTTTCACTTCAATAAACCCAGTGGTGATAGCGTATAAATTATATACTCCTTAGCAAGGGGGCAGATGTGATAACAGAGCCAGGGAATTAAAACTGAGGGTGGGTTTTGGGAGGACGTTTTGCTGCTGTCCCCTAGTTTTCCACTCTGAGTATCTACGTTCTCTGGGCCTACAAACAGTGCGTCAAAAGATTTTACTAGACTCCACGTGCAAGGGGCTTATAATGGAGGATGTGTGACTGGGCTTTCCCACTGACACCACCTCAAAACTGGAAAGAGCTGGAATACTGTTGCTCCCCCCTATTGCCATCACATGCCCACTACTCACAATCAAATACTGTGGTATTCCTTGCATATGCATGACCTTGCAACACAACCACACCTATTGCATTTGGGCGGGCAATCTTGCAAACCCCATGCCACAGCAATGTAAACTGCCATTGTTCATTCAATCGTTTTTTCATGCACAGTTTTTTAAACTTTGTAATGCACTGTAACCTGCAGCTGTGTGGGATTTTCCCCTCTTCATTTTACAGGGTAATTCATGAAATTAATGTGCGTTGAAAAAGGGGGCGCAAGTGTGAAAATTGCAGCGCACACGTGCGAAAGCCGCGCAAGCTGCTGTTGTCGATTCATGGAAGGCGCTGCGCGTGGCTTACCTGAGATCTGCGCTGAATCCGCGTGTGGTGCACACGTCATTGCGACATCCCAAAGGCTGTGCGCGAGACGACCAGTGAAGGCGCACACAGGGCAGCGCACACACCTAAAAAGGGGGCGGAACACGTGGAATGGGGAACAACACATGAAATTGTGGGCGTTACGGGGGAAGTACCGCTGCTAAATCTTCGCAACGCCCACACGTGCGCTAACAACACGTATTCATGGAATCGAACAGGGGAAACCTGCACGCCACAAAAGACGCGCTAATCCGGAAACGCGTACGCCAGGCGGAACCTGGCGTAAGCGCCCCGCGCAGCATAAATGTGCGCGCAAACAACAAACAAGCTCATACCGCTACAATGAATATACCGTTCCTTGCAGCAGTGGTCGTGGGACACCGCAGGAGGAGGAGGAATAGCCAGGCCCCGCATTTTCTTACCCAGGACCAGCCTTTTTGGGATGCCTGATGACCAGGTCTATGGCAGGTACAGGTTTCCACCCCACATCATCCTAGACCTGGTCGCTGAGTGGGAGGATGACCTCGCATCACCCACCCTGTGCTCCCAAGCACTGATTCCCTTGGAAAAGGTGCTCATTGTACTGCACATCTTGGCCACTGGGTCATTTCAGCAGAAAGTGCCATAGTTGGGGGCGTCTCACAGACCACGCAGTCACGCTGCCTACACCAGGTGTTGGCGATCATGACTGAACACCCCTCAGTTTGCAGGCACATATACATGCCCAGAACATCTGCAGAAAGGCAGGCCATGGTCCAGGACTTTTACGGGGTGGCACACGTCCCCAAAGTGCTAGGTGCCATTGATTGCACCCATGTGGCTCTACGTCCTCCTAGGGCCACTGAGCACATCTATCGCAACTGCAAACACTGGCATTCCATCAACGTGCAGGTTGTATGTGATGCCAAGGGAATCATCACCTCTGTATATGCCAACTATCCGGAGTCCAGCCATGATAGTTTCATATTCAGAATGTCACCCCTAAACCGGGACCTGGAAGCTGGGAGGCATGGCAACACATGACTCATTGGTGAGTACAAATGCCTCTGCACATGCATGCATGTCACACACAGAGAAATGGCAAAACCCAACTAATGACAACCATTATCACCTCCCCAGGGGACAGTGCCTACCCTCTGAGCACCTACATGATGACGCCAATACGGAACCCCACCACACCACCCGAGGTAAGATACAACGCAGCCCATATTGCAACCCGGGGCATAGTGGAGCGCACATTCGGAGTGCTGAAGTCACGTTTCTGCTCCCTTAACCGCTCTGGCGGCCAGCTGCTATATGCGCCCCCAGTAGTGTGCAGGATTATAGCGGCAGCATGTGTCCTGCACAACGTTGCAACCCGGCAGGGCGTGGCGGTGGACATGGTGGTACCCCTCCATCCCTAACCACATGCACGCCCGCTGCGCATGGGAGGGGAAAGGGCACGTGGCGAGGCAGCCCGTACCCAGCTTGTGGCAAAATCTGTCACCTAAAATCCCACACCTGCAGAGTGCACACAGGCCTGGCACATACCAGCTGACAATTGATGATGACAAAGGGACAGTTAACTGTCACAACCATACCGCCTTGAGAGTGCTTCCCTGGAAGTGCTACATTGTGTGCATCCCTAGCTACTTAAACAGACCCAATGCTTTGTCAGTAAAAGGCACACATTCATGCTGCATGAAGGACTACCCCCTTGCAAAACGGCACACCCAAATACTGGTATGTCACCCAACCCCTCCCAAACCCCATCTCACCCGCCCGAGACACCATGGCATGGCATGCATTGTGAAAGCAACCAAATGAATGCACAACACATGACACAACTGTCACAAAGTGCACCGTCACAAATGGAAACAGGCCAAAGACAATTCCCTCTCACCTATGAAAAAGAAACAGCATACATGAACAAATACTTACCAGCATGATAAAACATGAATACAGGACCCAACAGTGGCAACGTCTGACAGTAATCGATCACAATAGAGCAAGTGTGACAACCTGACAAAGGCAGCACATCGACCCCTCCCATTTCCAGTGTGTTGCTGGTAGGTAAATGTGGCAGGGTACTGCATACAACATGAACTGCATCTGAAATGGAGACAGGCAAGGTAAGACATGAAGAAGCTACATGCCAATATGCATAATGAGCAATATAGAATACAATATACAAATCAAACATGCAGTGGAGAAATCATCAGTAATCCCCACTAGGGGTGTATACACAGTTTGGACTACAGACTGGCCACACAACTGATGGAAGCCCAATGCCTCTGTGTAAGTTACTGTCACACGGTGCCACCCTTGTGAGCCCCTGGAAAGGGGAAGCAGGAGTGGCAATTGTGTCTGGACCCCAAGCCACAAACACAGGACACGCCTGCATGGGCCCAGCTGGAACACACAGTGGATGCCTACGGGTGCCATACAAAGTAACACACTGTAACATGAATGCACAATAGACAAAAAAAGAGCAAAAACACCAATAAAAAAAATAAAAATTTAAAAATGGCCATGAGTCGACCGGGGGGAGGAGGTGCAGGGTGCACCCCAACACCCACGTGCATGGATGTTGAGAAAAAAAAAACCTCCATGGGCTCATGGCCTGCACAGCTAACCGATAGTGGGAGAACTGCCGTCACTGTCATCACCCTCTGGTGCTCCATGAGAAGGTGTGCGTGGTATGGGAGGCAGACCACGCAAAGCCCTGGCATGCTCCTCCATGGCAGCAAGCATGCGGGTTTGAAAGGTTGGGTTCTGCAGGATGTCCGGAGGTCCGCATGCAGCACCTCACGGGTTGCACAGAGTTCTGCCTGCAAGGCCTCACGTGATGCACGAATCTCCTTGCGGGTTGCCTGGAGCTCAGCTGAGATTGTGCACGTTAGCTGCTCCAGCTGCTTTTCTGACCATGTACTCTGGGACACCGCAAGTGCACCCAGAGTAGCTCTGAGGGAGCGTTATCTTCCCCGTGGGCCCGTGCCTCTGCAGATATGGCTGTGCGCAGAGCCTCCAGTTCAGCCCGTCGGTCCCTGTTGGTGGCCATCATGTCCTGCCTGTGTGAGCGACATGTGGACTGTGTTGCCTGCTGCTGGAGCTCCACCTGCCTTTCGGGGGGAGAATGGAAGTGGCCACCCTATCCCCGGCCTGAGCCATCATCTCACATGATGCCCCCTGTTGTGCTGCAATTGCATAGATGGAGTTCTCCCACACAGTATTGCCCGGTGGCGCACGGCCACCGCGTTGCGGACACGACACCTGTTGGCCCCAAGGTGATGTGCACCTTGCTGTGCTGGCACTGCCTGAGGCTGCAGGACTGCATTCCTCCTTTGATCTGCTGCCCCAGGAACAGGAGAAAATATATGGGGAGTGTGACCCTGCATCCGTAACCACCACAGGCGAACATTCCAATACTGAATTGGCCATTGAGGGCTCTACCCCCAGGTGCGTTGGACAGAACAGCATCCCTACCAAAAACACTCACCTGCGACGGGACATTTGTGTCGATGTCTGATTCAGCATCTGAGCCATAGAGATCATCGGAGGTGTACCCAGAGACACCCGTGGACAGGATGGTCTGTAGGACCAATGGATTTTTCGTGCGCCACCACCCCACATCCTCCAGTGGCGCTTGGTTGGGGCTTGGAGTACTCCTGCCCCTGCACCATCTCCTCCTCCTCCACAGCATCTAGTGCCTCATCACCTGCACAAAATGAAAAGAAAAGTCATGAAGACATGCATGAACAGCATAGCCGACACACAGGCAACACAATGTACACATCCAATACATTAATCAGACATGTCACACATGACACAAACTCAGCCATGCATGCAATGGCAATGTAATGGAAGGGGAACCTGAAAGCAGACACTGATGACTCTAAAATGGAAAAGCAACACATGTGCTGCATGGTGCATAGCACCTGCATCACACATTAGCCTGTGAGTGGCATGGACCATCCACAGACATGACACATGCCAGCACACAGATCGCATAGCCATACCAGAACTTTAAAGGACACCCAGATGGGAGTTAATCACTACTGTCCCCCATCCATGTCAAACGCATATCATCAAACAGAACATGCAAAAGAGTGGGACAAAACACACGTGTCACACGCTGCAACAACGCCAGTATGTTCAAATACAGTGAGGGGAGGCACATGGATACATCAATGGTAGGTCACTTGGACATGACACAAGTCAATTGTCATGTTGAACATTCAAACAGGGCTCAGAAGTGATCGGGTGCAGTGCATTTGTAGTGTAGGTGCACAGCAGTCAATCAGCCTGATTGATGAAATCATTTGTGTAAAATGTGCGTAAAAAGTGCACATTTGTGGGCCTTTGTGGGGGAAAATTCCTGTCTGAAGTATGGTGATTTTGGGGCAGAACGGCACACAAATCTGCGTTTTTCATGCAAATGATTCCATAAATTAGGCAGAATAAAGAGAAAAAACTGTAATAACAATGTCGTGGCATGATGGCAGTTTAAGGGCAAGTGCAGTCATCATGTGCAAAGTGTTTGCAGTGGTCAGTAGGGATACAGTGAATCCCAAACCCAAGGGCGAGGGATGGCTTGGAGGCACTACACAAATAGCAGTTATGACTACACAGCCTGACCTGGCACTCAATCACAACACATCACCCAAGCAACGTACACATGGTCTGGACACACACTCATGGGCACTCACCGGACATTGTCTCAAGATCTGGTAGGTCTCCTACGCCGCTCCGGTCTGTAGGGGCTGAAGCGCAGGTGGACTGGCCACTGGAAGCAGGCATGGGCACGATGACCAAAGGTCTCACTGCGGGCATTGGCTGCTGGGTCCTTTTGCAAGGACCAAGCGGCACAACTGCCTTGGTGTGAGGGTCCGGTACCCACACTGTCCCGGCTGGGTGACTCAGAGCCGGGGTGGAGTGAGCTGCAGCTTCCCCTGCAGCCTCCTCACTCTGGCTACTCTGGGCAGCAGATGACATTGCTGCCCTAAATCCACGTGGCCTGGTGACAGCAACTCTCACCGTCACACGTGGCGCCACACGTGGCTTGGACTTCGTGACATGGAAGTCGGCCTGTGAGTCATCCCGTGCCTGTTTGGTGACCAATCCGGGCCAGGCTAGCAGGGCCTGAGCTGGGATCAGCTGCATCTCCCTGGCCCACTGGTGGGGGGTATAGGTGTCCCTGAATGGTCCTGGACAATTTGCCCTCTTGGGCCACCCTGCCCACATTGCCCACCACTGCCACCTTGGCCACCCTGCTCATCCTGGCCATGTACCCTACCGCGCCGATCTCATGGAGGTCGGCCACCTTTGCCTCCCTTATTACTTGGTCGCCTCCCAACCATGGCACTGATGTACTTGTGCGAATGGGAGGTGCAGAAAACAATTGTCCTGGGCAATTGTGGTGAAGGGGGCAGGGTACTCGATGGAATAGGTACCCCTGTGCTCTTGCAAGGCTGTCTGCGACCCCTGGGGAAAAATTACGGGTCACGCAATGCTCAGGCACCCCAAAAACAAAAACAAACGTGCAGGCGACCCCTCGGTAGCCCACGTGCGTGGAATGAAGGACCCGCAGTACGCTGTGGCACCCAGAAACATAGAAAATACATAAGTGTGGTACACGCAGGCTACAATGACCTCTGAATGGGTACACGACACACGGGGGCAACCACAGTGGAAAAATACATGCACGACTCACTGTCTGCCTGGAAAATGAACGGAAAAAAGATACGCGTGTGCGCGTTGGCAACCCCCCTGCCAAAAGAAGAATTGAGCTCTGCCTCAGTAAACAAGGAGTACGTACGCACTGGAAGTAATCGCGTGTCAACCGACAAGAAGTGCAAGAATCACACGCTTGCTCTCCACAAAAAGAACGTGCAAGAAAATGGCGTCCTATGTGGACCTTTAACCCCTACACTTGCTACGTCACTTACGAGCTAAGGGCCTTTCCTTGATTTTCACGCAAACATGCTTATTTTCACGCGCGGATTCACTCTGCATCAAGCTGGCCACGCGACAACACATGGCAGGGCATGGTCAGGGTGGATGGGCTGCCTGCGGGGCATGACTAGGGGTGATGGGCTGGCTGCCGGGAATGCCCAGTGGTGTATGGTGGTCCCCCGTGGTGTGGGCTGCCTTCAGGGCATGGTCAGGGTGGATGGGCAGGCTGGGGGCATGACCAGGGGTGATGGGCTGGCTGCAGGGCATGGTCAGGGGTGTAGGGGGGGCCCCTGTGGTGTGTGCTGCCTGTGGGGCATGCCCAGGGGCGTAGGGTGGTTCCCTGTGGTGTGGGCTGCCTGCAGGGCATGGTCAGGGTGGATGAGCTGCCTGCGGAGCATGACCAGGGTTGTGGGGGGGCCTGTGGTGTGGGCTGCCTGTGGGGCATGGGTAGGCGGGAGGGCATACCCGGGAGGGCCCGCACTACCAATTCACATGTAAAGCTCCTTCGCGTACCCCGGAATACACGTACCCCGGAATACACGTACCCCGCTCCCACCAGCGACATCGCGTGTAAAGCTCACTCGCGTACCCCGGAATACATGAACCCCGCTTGCAACATTGCGTGTAAAGCTCACTCGCGTACCCTGGAATACACATACCCCGCTCGCGCCAGCGGCATCGCGTGTAAAGCTCACTTGCGTACCCCGGAATACACAAACCCCGCTCGCAACATTGCGTGTAAAGCTCACTCGCGTACCCTGGAATACACATACCCCGCTCACACCAGCGAAATCGCATGTAAAGCTCACTCGCGCACCCCCAGATTTGCGCACCAGTGTGGTGAGGAGCCACATTCACCCCCTGCAGGCAGCCCACACCACAGGCCCCCCCACTACACCCCTGACCATGCCCCGCAGGCAGCCCTTCCAGCCTGACCATGCCGTGCAGCCCGCCCACACCACAGGGGACCACCCTACACCCCTGGGCATGCCCCACAGGCAGCCCACACCACAGGGCCCCCCCTACACCCCTGACCATGCCCTACAGCCAGCCCATCACCCCTGACCATGCCCTGCAGGCAGCCCACACCACAGGGGACCACCCTACACCCCTGGGCATGCCCCGCAGGCAGCCCATCCACCCTGACCATGACCTGCGGGCAGCCCATCACCCCTGACCATGACCCGCAGGCTGCCCACACCACAGGGGGGACTTTTTCCACGCAATTTACGTGCCGCGAGCCGGTACGCGTATTGAAGGGGGTGCGCAAGTACATTTTCACGCATTTTGTCTGCCGCGAGCGGGGTACGCGTAGTTTTTCACACAATTAGTGTTTTTTTAACAATTATTTAATAATTATTTAATAATTAATTAAGCTGGTCCAGGGTTAGCACAGCCCTTTGCGCCGTATTGGGGATTTATATAGCTTTTCCTTGCGCAAGGGGTGTTCTTGGGGACGTAACTGGCGCTGCAGGATGTCCACTGCGCCACGGCTGGAAATGGCTTGGGAAATCCATTAATACGCGGTGCGCCAGAATGCCATTTGGCGCACACGGCTGGTGCACGCTCCCTCTCTGCGCTGCCCACGTGCGCCACTTCTGCGCTGAATTCTATGAATTACCCCCTTAGTTTTTAAGTGTCTCATCACAATTCTAAGAACTGTTCTTCAGCTGTTCTTCTGCTTGTCTGCTCCTCTGATGCACCAGAGCTCGGAATGATTAAGTCGGGGGCATTCCTAGTTCAAATTGACCTAATAGTTGGTCAGGTACTCTGAGGAGGTGATGAGGTGGTGAGGAAGGATTGAAGCTCAGGAGCAGTGTTGTACGTGTGTGTACATTTCATTTCTGGTCCTCAGGAGAGTTCAACAGGACAGTTGAAATCGCCATATTGGATTGTGGAGTTTGCTGCCTGAAGCAGTGCTTCACTTATGCGGACCAAATCACAGCTTGGACCCCTAGCATAGGTGGGTGGAGGTGCTTTAGTGAATTTGTTCAAACACACTTGTTCCAGAGTTCCCTGTGGTATACCTGTCTGGATACTACCACCCACCTCATGTGAGATTGACGTATAGTGCCAACATGGGTTTCCACATTACATCCCAGAAGACAAAGGAATTGTACATGCATTCGTCCAGATTTTAAACTATGGTACGTGAGGATTTTGTATATGGCTGATTAGCAGGTTGATCATTGGAATAGAATGTTTTAATGAATGCCTATGGATGTCACCACATCGCTTAAAGTGTCCTTACAAATGTGTGGAAACCTAGTTGACCTGCTGGATCACAATCAACCTAAGCAAGCACTTTAAAATGGAACAAATTGCTCCATAGAAGTAATAGACTGGCTAACATCTTTCCTCACGAATAGGAAATCTAAGGTACATTAGGGGAACAGCTTCTTTTGTGAAGAAAAATCAGCTGCGGTGTACCCCATGGGGCCAGCCTATCTCTGATACTTTTCAATTTATACATCAGGCATCTCGGTTTGATCCTTGAAAAAATTGGCGTATTTTTCACAAATTACGCCGATGATGCCCAGCTGATCATCGAGTTGAGTGGTGACTATGCCCAAGACAGCTCCAAGGTCAAGAAACTATATAAAATCATTGAAACTTGGATGACCAACAACTGGTTGTGTTTGAATGCAAAGAAAACAGAACTGATGATCTTTGGGACCAACCAAACCAGAGCCAAATTATGCCAACAATACGAGCCCCTGCCTATAAACAATGCCCAAATAAAAGTTGAAAATAATGTCAAAACATTAGGGATGTACTTATAGGCTTCTCTAAGCGCTGAGGCACATGTCATGCAATTAAATCAGAATTGATCTTACTATCGAAGACTACTATGCAGAATCCGGCTCTAACTTAATGAGGAAAACTGTGCAACAGTGGCATGAGCAACCATCTCGTCCAGGTTGGACTACGGACACGCTCTCCTGATGGGGGCCAAATCCAAATCATACGGTGAGAATCGTAAAAGGAAAAAGGAAATCGGAACACATCAGCGAGGACAGGAAAAACCTCCATTGGTTAACCATCCAGGACAGAATTAAATTCAAAGCACTCTCCCCAACTCGCTGCTGCGTCCATGGCACAGCCCCTGCATAACTCCAAAACTAAATTGATCACGTACGTACCAAGGCAGGCCCTCCGTTCCCAAGCACAGGGCCAGTTAGAAACCACCAGGTACAAGAAAATAAAATAGCCTATGCAAAGCCTTCAAACCATAGCGGCCACCACATGGAATAATCTTCTGCTGTCCATCAGGCTAGAGACCTTGTATAGTACCTTCAGAAAGAAGGTCAAGACACTTCTATTTCGATAAATGACACATGGACTAATCCCGGCCCACTATTTGACTGAAACATACATGTTAAGTGTTGTCCTGTGGCCTGTATGCTTTTCGTCTCTTGTGTTCATGTCTGGCGCCCTAATACCTGCGGGCTTTGGCACGGTACAAACAAACAAATAAAATAAATAAATATGTAAAAATAAATAGCAGCTCCTCCTAGTGCATGATTTGAATATGCGAAGTGGAAATCAGAACTGCTTTACAGAGGGCATGGCACCAAGAAATAGGATTATTTATAGGCCTGCTCCATATCAGAGATTTGGTTGTATTGATTTGCAAGCTTTTGTAGCTTGCATTGAATCATTAAAACTTAAGGCTGATTTATCTTTGGTTAGTGCTGTGGAGTAAAGAGATACATGCATAAATGGGGTTAAATCAGGTTGGAGTTGTTTTAGTACGATTTGTGTTTGAGTAATAAAGTGTCAATCAAATGTTTTCCTTGATAAAATCACTTATGTTAAATTTGAAATGGCACGTTAATTGTGCCAAATTCCTTAGTTTTGACTAACCTTTGTTTTTGCTTTCCTAGAGAGATGAGGGATTATTTATCTGGTTTTCAGGAGCAGTGTGACGCCATATTGAATGATGTGAACAGTGCTTTGCAACATTTGCAGTCTCTTCAGAAGCAGTATCTCTTTGTGTCCACCAAGACTGGTACCCTGCATGAAGCCTGTGAGCAACTTCTGAAAGAGCAGGTAATACTTTATTGAGCCCTTTTCTTAGGGGGAAAAAAATAATGTTTTTTTTGCCAGACTGAGGCAACAGATCTTCCATTCTGCTTTATATTGCTGAAGATTAAAAAACTGTTTCCATGTAACATTTCTGATATAAATGTTGTTCAAGAAAGGAAAAAGGTGCCTGAGGGAAGTGTCCTCTTTTATTATGTAGCCCCTGTTATAGAGAGTCTTGCATATTCTATTGTATTCATGACACTTATGGTTACTGCTGGATGTAACTTTTTGAATAGGGCATCTGGAGAGTGTTTTTCTATTTTTTTACTATGCACATTATTTTTATTATTATTATCAGGGTATTTATTGATGGCGGACTTAGTTTCGGGAAGCAACGGAGTGCTTTACAATCATAGGGGGAAGAACACAGAGAGGGAAGCTGAGAAAAAAGGAGTGGAACGAAGGGGAGCGGGTGGGCAATTGGCAGCATGTAGGGAAGACAGTGGGAAGCAGATCCCGTAGTCTCATATAGGGGTGGGGAGTGGATAGTTTGTGGACCTATTAAGGAGGAGCCATTCCTTGAAGAGGAAGTCTTGAGCTCTTTCCTGAACTGTAGAAGTGATTGGGCAAGTCTGATGTTGACGGGGAGGAGGTTCCAGAGCCTTGGAGCGTAGACACAGAAGGCCTTTTTTATGGTTCTTTCCTCTCCGCACTGTCTTTAATTCAGGTCTGCACGTTTCCTTACTTCTGGTGGATCTCAGGCCTCCTTAGATGGTGAATTTCTCAGTGAGGTAGCTTGGGGACTTCCAGATGATAGCCAGGTAGAGAATGCAACAGGATTTGAAGATGATACGGGCTTGTAGTCAGGATGACGGTCAGGGTGATGTAGTCGAATTTGCAGAGTCCTTTAATGAGTATTGCTGCAGCATGCAGGACACATTTAAAGGGTTACCAGGATAGTCTCCGGAAGGCCTTCCAAAAGGGCATTGCCACAATCAAGGTGGGAGAAGACCAGGGCTTGGACAGTGGCTCTAAAGGTATTTTCTGGGGTGAAGGTCTTGATTTTTTGCAGTAGGCAAAGTTGCTACTTGGCCCGTTGTGTCTTCCTTGCTATCTGCTGTTTGAACGAGAGGTAGCTGTTGATGTTGAACCCAAGGGACTTGGCACAGGGGGCCAGCTGGGGTGTGAATCTCGAGGTTCATAGCAGAGAGCCAGGTCTGGATGTCAGGGCGTTCAGTGTTGTTGGTCAGCAGGAGGAGTTCAGTCTTGGAGCGTTTGAGTTCAGGTAAGCACTGGACATCCAGGACTGGATCAATGTGCCCATTTCTATGAGGTGTTTCACTGCCTCAACAAAGCTGCTAATGGATCTGTCAGGATGTCTTCGTAACTTAAAAGGTCCACTGTCCTGCGTCAAAATATTGCTATCTCTGTCTCTTACACTTAAAACTAAACTAAAAGATTGCACCAATGTTCTTGGTCCAGGAGAATGGCTCCCTCCCCCTGCACTGGATGGTACAGTTCTGGTTGCAAGTTCTTCTGCAGGGGGAGGGAATGTCTCCCTTCCCCTGGCCTTTCTCACACTTCGTTCCACAGTGCACAACACCAGGGGGAATGACTCCCTACCGTGGCCTTTCTCCGCATACTCGGTATGGCAGACCGGATTCACTCTCCTGCCAGATACTGCCTTGAAGAAGATGACTTGTACTCTTCTCCCTTTGTAACGTCCCAGACTCAAGCTTTCCTCTGATATGTGTTCAGCAAACCCAATTCACTTTCCCTTCCGTGTAATGCCACGAAGAAGATGAATTATGTTGATCTTCTTTAGTAGGTGTGGGTCTCAGACTCGAGTTTCTCTATGCTTCTTTTCTGGCAGACTTGGCTCACTCCTTTGCCAAGTACTGTCACGAGGAAGATGACTGGTAATGATCTTCCCTTTTTGTTGAGGGTCTCAGACCCCGGCCCCTAAGCTTCCTTCTGGGTGATTATTAGTGTCCTTTGATATTTTACAGAGATTTTCTCTCTTGCCCCGTATTGGAAAACTACTCTTTGGTTCTCCTCCTGTTGTCTCTGCGACCCTTGTTGTTTGTCCCTGACAGGCAGCGTGTCTCCCTTCGACCGCACTGTCAGATTCCTGCACTCGCCCAGACCCCTGATGTGCCAGCTTCCAGCATAGTAGGACCATATGTGGACGTCTCTCCTTCTCTGTCCGCATCCTGGTTAACCGCCTTTTTTACCGAACCGCCGTCCCGGGCTCGGTTCCCCCAGGGAAGGGTTGACAATTGGATAAGTCCTTCCTTTGTCTTCATTCAGAATGGCCACTGACAACTAGAACGCTCATTCACCTTCTTCCAAGTGCTCTTTAGTGCTATGCACCTCCTCCTCGTCCCAGCACATCTCAAGGAAGTCTTTGTTAGGTCATCCTTACTCTTCCTCGTCTCGGTACATTTTGGGATTTCAGTCTTACAGACATACATAGAGGTGTGTGATATATACGTGTAGGTCATGGGGTAGGAGGATGCATAGGGTGTTGGGTGAGGGATGTCATACCACATTCTCCTTAGATGGTTGTCATTACCCCAGAGGGGGAGTCTCTCCCCATGAGACCCTCCTGCTGTTTACCACCCCGAGGGGGACTATTGGGTAGTGGCCTCCCCTCCCGGGCCTTATGGGAAGGGGTTCCCCATCATGGAGAAGTGACGACATCCAAGGATTCGTCACAGAGGGCCTCATTACGAGAATGGAGGTAATGAAAAAGGGAAAGTGGAATGGTAATAGCGACATTGTTAACAGGTCTGGGGCATTCCGACCAGACAACCCGCCAATACCGGCACCGTCCGTACCGTGCCCCCTCATACCAGCATGTGCGCGTACAAGCGCCCCTTCGGGGAACAAATACCGGCATGCCGGTAATAGGAGGACATCACAACCCACGCGGACATGCAAATACCGGCATCCCGAAGGCGGTAATCAGGGGCTGCACGATGCCGGCCGTACAGGCATCGCGGACCACCCGCAATCAGCAATCAAGCCAACTGCCACAGGTGCACACAATCACCACAGGTGGACTCAATGGAGTCTGGCCCAGGATAAAAGGAGTACACCCACACACCACACATCACACACCTTCCTACACCAAAATGCTACCACCAGCTGTTGCAATGATGGCACTGGAGGACATGCCTATACCGCTACAACTACAGCAACAACAGCAACTACAACAACAGCAGCAACAACAGGCAGCACAGTGGAGACGCAGGAGGTGAAGGAGGGTGAGACAGACCCAGCAATTACCACCAGTGCACCCAGTAGTCCCTCGTAGGCAGCCACCAATCCCTCGCATCAGACCCAGTCCATTCAATCTAACCCCTGAGCATATCCACACCCTGTACCGGTTGGACTGGGACACCATCTTCACCATAGTGGACATGATAGGCAACAACATTGCCAGCCTCATAGAAATACGCACTGCCATCCCCCTGCTACTAAAGGTGGTGTCTGTGCTCCACTTCCCAGCCACAAGCACCTACCAGCAAACAGTGGGCCAGCTGCATGGCATTTCACTACCACTATTTTCACGCATGCTGACCCAAGTGCTGGATGCCCTCCTGAAGCACGCTAGCACACACATATCCCTACTACGGACTGCCCAGGAGATGGCCGACACCAAAGTAGGCTTCCATGCACTGGCAGGCATGCCCATTTGTGTTGGTGCCCTGGACTGCACCCATGTCTAATTGGTCGTCCCCCATGCCGTAGAGGCGGTGTACCGCAATCGCAAGCAATACCACTCATCAATGTGCAGATGGTATGTGACTCCAGCAAGATCACACATTGCTGCGCCCGATTTCCCTGATCAACACATGATGCCATGGTGCTGCGGAACTCCACGCTACCCCGTCACATGGAGCGACATGCTGGACCACGTGCCTGGCTACATGGTGAGTTGCCTGACTGTCCCATGCCAGTGCATTGGGTTAGGGATGTGTTGCGATGCATACCCCACCTGGGTGGGAATCTGGGGGGAATGCATACCCCACCTGGGTGGGAATGGGGAGCGAGGGGAATGCATACCCCACCAGGGTGGGAATCGACAGTGAGTGGAGAATGCACGCAGAACTAATGACACCTGACCTGTTCTGAACCCCCCAACCCCAACAGGACACATCATTGCCACACATCTGACCATTAACGCATATCAATGACCACATGTAAGACACACAACCTGACCACCATGTGTATGTCAAGCAATGCATGACTAAACAGGAATGCAAATGTGCCAATGTGCCTAGTGTGACCATGCACAGAGTAGTATACACAGCATAAATGTGAGGTTAAACATTGTCGTAGAACCACAGTACATCCGCCTCTGCATGCATTATTTCACCCTGCATCATCTATTGAACGCCATCCAGACTACCACACCTCATAGCAGTATAGTATGCATCTAGATGACATTTGTGCCATGTCCACACCAAATAGCTGCAGCCATGACTGTGATTCCTGAAGGTGGCAGCTGAGAGTGACGCACACCAATTTGTATTTGCTTGCAGGTGATGGAGGATATCCCTTGAAGGCGTGGCTACTTACCCCTGTGCGGAACCCGCAGAACAGCCATGAAGAGGAGTACAATCGGGTACACTCCCGTACTCGTGTTGTGATTGAGCAGACCTTTGGGCTGTTGAAGGTGCGGTTCTGCTGCCTAAGCAGGTCTGGTGGAGCACTCCTTTATAGGCCTGAGAAGGTGGCAAAGATCACCATGGCCTGTGTCATGCTGCACAACATGTGCGTCCGGAGAAATGTACCACTGCCACCTGACATTGACATGCATGCACCGGGTGAGGATGATGGGGATCGAGACGGAGGTGAAGCAGCACCTCTGCCAGTACGTGATGCACAGGATGGCCGTGCAGTATGCCAATCACTGATTGATGAATACTTCTGACCCACAGGGACATTGATAAATATGTGTCAGTAACACATTGTACACCGGGTCCTTGTGGACATGCATACAGGGAATGTTGGGATTTGGGCACTGAACACCGTCCTGCATTAAATGGATACACACTAAATGAACAATGTCCAGGCATTATGTTTTTTCTCACAACGGGTGTATTGGTTCAAACAACAAAAATGTGACAACCCCCCCGCCCCCCAAACACCCAGTGAACTCCCAAACCCCCCCCAGGTAACTACAAACCCCCACAATAAACTCCAAAACCCCCCAGTGAACTCCCAAACCCACCCAATAAACTCCCCCAAATGCTCCCATTCACCCACAACCATGTGTCCCACTCCCATTGTCCGGCCACAATACTTGTGGGACTTTTTGCTGTCCGGGGGCAGCATTTCAGTGTGCCTTGCACTCCTTCTGGTCTGGCGCACAGGGCTCGTGGGAACTGAGGAAGCAGGTGTGATGGCTGATGAGGAGTCGGTGGCAGGTGCTGCAAGGCGTGGCCGCTGCATGTGGAGCAGGATTGATGTTAGCACCTGTGTTATTGCCCCCAGACAGTCCCTCATCAGCACTGCCGACGCATTCACTGCGGCTGTGTTAGCGGTAATAGCGGCAGTGGTCCCCGCTATGGCAGTAGCTATTTCCCGCCTGGTGTCCTCGCCATCTGCTATGTATTGCCGCAGGAACTCCAACATCGCCTCCTGACGGCCCTCCATCCTCGCCAGCCGTGACTCGAGGGTGTTGGTTGGAGCACGAGTGGTGGGGGGTGCTGTCACGGGGCCTGCTTCTTCAGTGCTGCCCTCGGGGAAGGGGCTCAGGTCCGAATCATGCAGGCAGGGATCAGCACTGCTGTAGGTGGGTGAGGGCGGAATTTGAGGTGGGGGGGTGGACACGGGGCTTGGGGTGGGTGTACATGTCACTTGTGTGACTCCTTCCTGGTCCATGCACTCCTCAAAGTCCTCTTCAGTGGTGGCCAGTGCTACTAGGGACTCCTCTTCCACTGGTGTGGGTGTGGGCTGCTGGGTCTCGAGTGTGTCAGGCACACTGGCTGTAGGTGTGGCCTGCTTGACTGCCCGGAGGTGGTGGTGGCGGTAGCCCTTTTCTGTGTTCGGGACGTGGATGCCCTCGCGGTGCTGTCTTGGCTGGCATCTTCTCCTTCGGTGCCTGGGGTGGTAGAAGAGATGCAGGGCATCAGTGATGGTGTTACATGCCAGAAGCATACTATGGTGCTGTTCATTATTCATTTAATCATGCATTCATGTCTTAAAGGTGTGTCGCACAGGGTATTCTGAGGGGGTATTTTTGCATTTAATGCATGGCAGTTGGCATGCCGTTGATTTGGGGTTTGTGTGATGTATTACATGGGCACGGTCCATGTGTGTTGGTTATGGGATTGGCACTCTGCATACATTTCTGTCTGGCAGGGTTTGGCCCGCCGTGTGGACTTGGATGTGTTCATGTGGGTGTTGGTACATGAATTGCCTTGCCTAGACTCTCTTCCACATCACTTGTCTACGTCATGGTTTCCCCTACAGGGTCACTCGCCTCCTTCTGGTGATGATGGCGCACCCGTCTCCATTTCCCCAAATCCCTTGATGGACTCTGGATTAATGAAGCTGCTTGCGGTCTCCTCCCAGGGGAGCATTTTTGCAGGAGAGTGGGAACCCCCACCTGTGGCCGTGGCCTCCCTCCTGTTGCTTGCCATGATGTTGCGGACCCTCATGCGGAGGTCATCCCACCTCTTCCTGCAGTCCTTGACACTACGTGGGGCGATTCCTACAGCCGACCCCTTGCGGGCTACCTCCTGCCAGATATCCTTCTTCTTCTGCTGCACCTCACGCTTCATGTTCTGGGATTTCATGAGATCTGCATGTGCAGCAAGGGTGTCCGCTAGCATATTAAATTCAGCGTCAGAAAAACGCTTTTTCCGCAGCCACGAGGTGGTCTTCCGGGTTCCCTTGGACATTATGGAAGTATTGGCACCGAGCTCTCCAGGAAACAACTGGTGGTTTGGGAGGATTGCAATGGATTGTGTTTTTAAAGATGGCCGCCGACCCATTTCCCGTTCCGACGCGATGACGTTATTTCCGGGTCCGGTTTTACGAGCCCGGTATTAGCATGTTGGTATTACCGGGTCGGTATTTAGGGGTTACTCCTAGGCGGTGGCAGTATCGGGGCAGGGGGGTTGGAGGGCCTTTTGCGGCATGCCGGTATGGCCATTACCGGCATGGGGGTTCGCGCGTACTCGCGCACTCGTAATCACCCGCTATTAGCGGCGTCATACGAGTACGGACCCGCTCGTTCCGCCATGCCGGTAATGATCCCATTTTTACTGCGCTACTCGTAATTGGGCCCCATATCTTGAGGTAGATCTGGTGTCATCTGCATATTGGTGAATGTAGTTGTTGCGTGGAGAGAGGAGGGTTCAGAGCGGTTTCATGTAAAGATTTAAGATCACAGGGACAGGATGGATCCTTATGGGACTCAACAGTTGATGGGTAAGAGTTGGTGATCTGGAACAATCCATTTGTACGAACTGTTGGCGGTTTGCAAGGTAGGATTTGAACCAGCTGAGGATGATGTCGCTGATCCCCATGGAGCGATTGTAGATTGTCGGTGAGTGTCTGGTGGTCTACTGTGTCAAATGCTGCTGAGCGGTCAAGGAGAACTAGGAGATAAGGATGGCCATCATCAAGGATCTTAAGGCCATCGTTGATCACCTTGATTGTAGCCGTTTCTGTGCTGCATCTCGGTCTAAAGCCAGATTGGTAGGACTGAAGGAGGGTATTGATGTGTTGGAGGAGTTGTGTGGCTACTGCTTTCTAAAGACTCTTACCTAGAAAGGGAATGGGTAATGGGGCGGTAGTTTTTGAGATTATCAGGGTACAGTTTTTGTTTCTTTATAGATTTTTTTAAATTTAGTTTCTTGACACTGATAACTTCACATAATAGTGGAATACCACCTGATCTGGCTCTTAGTTACATTGATTACAATTGAATGACAAATACATGGTTAGACTGAGCGTTGGGCAGAGAAAGTATGTGGTCTTGGTGTATGAAATTGGAGCGTTGAGTGGGTCTGAGGAGGAAGTGTTTGAGACACTGTTCTGTGGCTTTGTTTCTGGCCTGAGCCAGCGGACCCAGCTTGGATGCTCAGGGGTATAGTTTAGCATTCAGCGGTTTCACCCTTCCACGTGGTTTGTCTCTGTATAATGTTCTCAATATCATCTTTATTTTTGGGCCTTGCCAAAAGATCCATAATAATTAGTTTCAAATCCAAAAGTGCATACTGAATAGGAAAATCCTTACGCGATTAGCCAAAGGAGCTTCAGCCCCTCAACATTTTGCTCATAATGGGTTGTATCTTCAGGTAATTCTGAGGTATGCCAATTGGAGCAGAAGGATTTCAATGCTTCTTCAATGTCGGACTGGTGACTAGTCCTCGCACACTGGGTCACTTTCAGTGCTGCTGAGTGACGGGTTGTTTGTTTCTTCTTGATCAGGTGCGCAAGCAGTGTTCCAGCTTTGTGTCCTTGTTCATAGAAGGTCCAGCCTTCTTCCTTCTATGAAAAGAGGGCATTCACCATAAAAGGTTTGCTCAATTTGTATTTATTTGTATTGAAATCTTCAGGTTCTGCTTTTGTTTTGATTAATAGTTGCTTCCCAGTTGTACTTTCTGCCCACTTCCTCTTTCTTCTTTAGGGCCCACCTCTCAATGGCTGTCGACCAGAGAATTATTTTTGCTGCATCCCATAAAGATTGAGTGCTGACCTCCACTGTGCCCATGAATTTTGTGTAGTCCAACAGGGTTCGAGTGTATGTCTCCTCTTTGTACTTGAAAACATAGGTAGTGCACTATCAGACAGTTGGGAGCGAGAGGGAGATCTTGGCCGAACTGTGGTAGCCAGCTGCACTGACACAGGTACTTTGTGAGAACCATCCCTGCCTACATTTCACATTAAATGAAGTTCTGGCAATGTTGGTCACAGATGATAATGCTCTCTATACATGAGAAGGTCAGATTTCTTGAGGATTGGAATGTGTAGTGCAGCAGTCGCTAAAAGACTCCTATGCCCAGGACCCAGTTATGTTATAGGTGAGCCATCTTGCTGGTTTAGAGAGTAGCGTCTGCTTTTCAGATCTATCCGAAGTCCAGGTCACGTTGAGGACCTAATTACAGTGCCCACCCGCGATCAATCTGCGCCAGTGAGATGTTTGTACAGACCTGTGTACGCTTTGGAAGAAGGCAGCAATTGGGGCTATAAATGGGTAGGAAATCCTTTTGTGTGCTTTTGACAGAGCAACAACCATCCACAAGACCCTCAGAGCTGCTCTGTGCAGGGGATTGATATTGTGGCACTAGTGGTTGGAGGGTGCACATTTGGGCTTTGCAGAAAGGAGTTGAGCACATCTGCAATTTGAGTCCTGAAGGCCATTCTTCTACTGCTCCAAGAAGAGTCTGTGTCACCACTGTGCCTGCTTAGGACACTGATGTTCCTGATACCTTCTCCTTCTGACGGAGTGTTGCTCGCCAAACATGGCAATCATATAGAATGTCTGTCTTTTATTTAGAAATCTGCATACGTTTTAACTTGATCCTAGAGGCCACTGAACTCCTGGAGGGTGGGGGATTCCTCAGGTTGAAAACATTGACTCGCATGCTGAGTTGGAATATCATGCAGACAGCTCTGTGTAACGGGCAAGAAAATAATTCGGTAGCATAGAGCACACGATTTGGCTTAGATTTGCCTATGGTTTTTATTACACCTCAATGGAGAATGGTGATGCAAATAAAAGAAATGGACATAGCAATGTGGATTTAACTACATACTTCTTTTGTGTTCATTATGTGAGATTGCAATGAAAATGGATACCCACATTTAAGATGGAGAGCAAAAAGGGCTAGTGAGCCAAAAACGGATGGGTGGAGTTTGAGGATTTGGGTTGATGGCCAATAACGTGTACTAGTGGTTCAATTTGTTTAAATTCAGCTAGCGATTGTTTCTACCCATTATGTTTTTATGATAATTAAACAGTGATGAAGCTGGTGGAATTTGTTTGGTGCTCCTGTAAGATAAATGTGAAGATTGGTGTTGTTCAGCATATGAACAGTGTACCTTTTGAAAATGTGTATTAATATTGCTTATTTGATTAAAAACAAAGTGAAAATGTTTAATTCTAATTTTGACATGAATATTGTATGCCTACTTTATGTTTTTGCCTGCACTGTTAATCTTTACACTAACAAACAGGGATCAGGTCTCAATGATGAGAGCTTTGGCAATCATTTGTTGTATGTTTTTAAACCCAATTGCTTTAGCTATAAACACCTATTCTGCCAACCGAATGAAACAAATACTTGTTTTATAACTATTTACTAGCGCAATCAAATCCCATTTTAACTAAGACAGTGAATTTTCTGTTTAGCAGCCTAGTTAATTTGTTAGCATATATTCAATGGTGCTTTGATTCCTGATGTAATTTCTTGGGTGCACAGTGGCTCCATTCAGATAACGTGGGCATCATGTTTCTATTCCTGGTTACTTTCCTTTCAAATTGTTATCAGCTGCCTTAGTCCAGTTACTTTGATTGAAGGAAATGAACAATGCAATTATATTGGTGTGTTAAATGCAAGTATAACATTGTAAGTATGGTGTCTCTCTGATATAAAGTCATCACGCCACCTAAGCAACATTGTGTTACTTTTGTGGATTTTAATGAATAACAGTTTGAGCTTTGAGGATAATAACTAGCTTCTTAATTTTGTCTCTTCTTTTTAACAGTCCGAGCTTGTTGACTTAGCTGAAAGCATTCAACAGAAACTTTCATATTTCAATGAATTGGAAACTATTAACACTGTAAGTATCATATTATTTCCTTCTAATTGTTTGATCTTTGTGGGATACTTAAAATTAAGTAGTAGGTCACAGGTATTACACTTTCAACAAATGTGTAGGTCTATTTGCCTCATGGCGTGGTGTACTTTGTTCCTTGTTCCTTTGTGTTCTCAGTGGATGTGCTTTGCATGCAGTATGGGTAATGTGTAAAAATGACTGGTGCTTTCAACTATAGTCTCTGCTCTGTATGCACGCTAGGTCTCTGGTATTTGTTGGGAACCTTTCTTGTTCCACTTCATCTAGCTTTTATTGGGCTAAACACTTTAAATTAATGTTGGAGAGAGTTTATTTAAGAAAGGCTTCAGCTGTTTAATATTGGTAGAGGCTCCTCCATTTTTTTTTCTTCATTCACCTCTTCAGGCCTCACGCATTCGACAAGTGAGAAAATGTTTACCTGTGCTTTCTGTAAAATGGTGCGTCACAATAAGCACACTTCATATTTGGTGCAGTGCTGCCACCCAAAGGCCAGTCATGCACAGTGAAACATGTATTTGCCATTTACTGCAAACAATGTTTGTTTGCAGTAAATGTCAAATACGTTTCAAACATTCCCATACTCCCCAGTAAGGTTGAGTACTATGCAACTGGTAGTAGCCCTTGATAAAATCCCCTCGCCAATGCAAGTGGGCAAGTGGATTTTGCGAGCTCTCCTTATTAATGAAATAAAATACATCTTGGGGAAATTCTTCTTTTAAGATGTCTGTTGGCCGGTTTAGGTCGAATTGACCTAAAAAAAAAAGGTCGAAATGACCAAAAGTTCTAAAAATGCTACCACCAAAGGATCGAACACCAAAAGTTCGATCCTTTGGTGGTAGCATTAAAATAAAACAGGGGTTGCGGGGGTGTCCCCCGCATTGCCCCGCTCACTATACTTTATGGTATAGTGAGCGGGGACACCCCCGCAGCCGTCCGTGTAAAAGAAAAAAAAAAGAAACGGGGGCTGCGGGGGTGTCCCCCCACATTGCCCCGCTCACTATACTTTATGGTATCGTGAGCGGGGCTGCGGGGGACACCCCCGCAGCCGTCCGTTTAAAAAGAAGAAAAAAAAAGAAGAAAAGAAAAGGAGCCTGCAGCGCCGGTTGCCTTTCACAGAAGTGAAAGGGAACTGGCACTGCCGGAACCAGCGGGAAGATAAGGTAAGTGGGTTTGTTTTTGTTGGTGGTGTGGGTGGGGGGGTGTGTGTGAGAATGTGTTTTTTGCAAATTATCGGGGCTGAAATGTCCGAAAATAAAGTGTTCGAACTTTTGGTCATTCGAGCACTTTGTTTTCGGATATTTCAGCCGCGGTAATTTCGCATTCGGTTAAATCACTTGGATTCCTGTTGGCCACAAGGTTACCTTGATGTTTCATAGATTTCTGTACTCTTGTGCCTTGACTTGGAATAGACTCCAGTATGTGTGTTTTAATGAACTAGCTTTCCATCTTCTGAAAATCTAAATTCAATTTTTCAACCTACCTCACCTTTTGATATTGGATATTTAAGTGAAAGATTGCCATACTGGGTATGCATCAACATAAACTGGACTTTCAAGTGATGGATGTTCACGTTGATGGATGCTGTCGTGGATGATCTCTTTGCATAAATACCAAAACATAGTTTGTTATACTGTCCTGCACTGCCATACAGTGCCATTTTGATCCTCTTTTAGTTGCAATGCAAAGGCCCCCTTTAAACATGGATCACATATTTCAGCATTTGTCCAGGGAAGCTTCCTGTGTCATTTATCTTTTTCAGCAAAATGTGAGCTACCTTGCTAGGGTTAATCATTCAAAGTGAATAATTCGAGCAGACTTGTGGCTGGATTTGATTGCTTATGAGCAATGTTAAAAGATACCCAAGTATTTTTGCAGCAGACCCTTGTGCTTTGAGCATTAACAATAATTGTTGTATGCCATTACTTTTAACTAATAAAATCGGGATGTTACCGTACCATAAACTGCAGAATGATGGTCTGGATGTTGCACAGAGCAGTACCAGAGGTTAAGACTAATTCTTAACCTTCCAGCCATCACCTCTTTTATTTTGCTATACCCCCTCCACCCCCGCCCCCCCACCACCCTCACCCCCAAGTGGGACAGGTATGTCCAGACGCGCAAACAGGGCTCAAAATGTGCACTCGCTGCCAGCCATTGGCTAGTAATAATAGACTATTGACAAGTAAGAAATAGTGCACTGCAGGTTTGTCGAGAATTGGGGTGGCAAGTGACTTTTTATGCGTGTTTAGTAGCTTGCAACTTTACATTTATTACCCCGGTGCCCAACATGGACAGACATGCCTGGGGTTGCTTGTGGTCTCATGCACAAGGAATGTGACCAAGCAGTTTGGGCCGGACAGCCCCTTCTTAGGGTGGGACAAAGCCTGATTTGCATATGGCCTTACCCCTTTCTGTAATGGCTTGGCAGGCTGAATAATGATGGTCTTGGGGTTGCCCAGAGCAGTGCCAGAGGTTAAGAGGAATTCTAAACCTGTCAGCCATCACCTCTCTTGTTTTCATATACTGCAACACTGGCACCTGCTCTATTTTGTCAAAGACATTTTGAGTGACCGCTGATTCAATGATTTCAATATTGAAGTCTTTTTTTGCCAAAGCCTTTAAAGAATAAGACAATGATGGGCATTACCATATGATTACATCCAGTTTGTTCCTATCCATAAAACATTCAGTTGAGCTCTTTAGAAATTTAAACATGTCCCATGAAATTATATACTAAACATAAACATGTTTTCTAAATGTTAGAGCAACCCATATTTTACTTGAGCGGTAGAATGGTTAAATGGGAAGAAATGTTTCAGGTGTAAATATGTTTTCAGCCCTTAGGATTCACAGTGCTTAACCTGAAATTCTAGTTTCATAAAACAGTCAATTTCCCTCCAGCAAATGGGTTCCTCAAATAAAGTTAAGAAAATGAAGGCCTTGTTGATTTGTCTCTGTGGTTGGTTGAATAGTGGATATATACAAATAAATGAAGTGTACGACCTGCCATGACATTCTAGCCTACAGTAACGCATTATGGATCCATCTGGGATCTTTAACCAGGGTCACCAATAATCAAGACTGGGCAGCTTGCCAAAACACCATTATTTTACACAGCTCCTTGCAACTTAACGTGAATGTTATTCGATAGGTCTCACACTGAATACCATTTAAACCTAACTAAATACATACACTAGGATATATGCTAAGCTTTCGTATAGTCTATTGGTCAATGAGTGGTCTAATGAAGAGATTCAGCCTCCTTTTAGCGCAAGCTTCCTGCCCTGACTTTTGGACAATATGCCCTTAATTGTTATAGTGCATGATGGATCAGATGCCTGCACATAATCGGGAATAAAATGCTCTTGACATTGATCTTGCATATAAGCGTTTGCAAGGCCGGACAGGTCTCTATCCTTTATAGCCAGAGACCAGCTAACATTATTCTTTGCCTAGATTGTTTAGAATGAGCTAACTCACCTTCGAATGGAAGATGCACTGGGGTTAAGGTGTTAGGGAGAATTCTCTCTTTAGGCTGAATTTTTCCTAACCTAGTGAGTCCCCCAGCAGCTTTGCTGGATTTCTGGAGTTTTTTTTTTTTTCCTCCTGCCAAGAGTCTTTTCCTCCCACTCTTTGACATGATTAATGGTATTCCTTTGACTGGTAATGTGTTTTATGGGCTATGGGGTCCTTTACTCCATAGGGTCTGATGTGTTTTTTCCTATGTGTGTTACACAGCACCCTCCGTGCAGTAACACAGGGGTGTCGTAGTGACACCCCACCATAGACTCCATACCCTGGGACTGACTACTGTCTCCCAGGGCATGTAAAGTCACCATTGGCTTTACTAGTCCCAAATTATTAACAGAAACCAGTACAAACCATCATATTGTGGACGTACTGGTCGGGGCAATTCGATTGCCCCGGGGTCTGTTAGTCGAGGCTGCACGCCTCCGTCCCCCCTGATCGAGTTTTGGCTGGTGGCAGTGGAAACTACTTTTTATATTCGACCGCAAATATTTTCCTATGGGATTTTCCCATTGTTCGAGGCTACCAACTTTAATTATTTAATTCTCATAGCCTCAAACATACCGCCGGTTTATTTAATTAATATTAATTCTCCGGTTGGTATTTTTTGCCAAGACTCGATTCTAAAATGGCGTTTGTGTTCTCTTCTGTGACTCCAACCCAAGTCGAGCCCTTTGTTCCACTTTTTGGCGGGCTTCTCCACAGAAGCCTCCAAAAGTGGTGCCACTCTGTCTGGGTACCACAGGGGGTATGGGAGGGGGTTTAGGCACCCTGGACCGAGTTACCTTGGTAACTCAGGTCGCACTCTTGTGTGATTGGCCCAAGTGGTGAGCCGGCCGGATCACCACTTAGCATGTTTGAGTGACAGCTAGGCTGAGTGAATGGGGGTTTTCTGCATAAAAGCAGGGCTTTGGGGACTGGAACTTCAGAAGTCGCCACAGGACCTGAGAATCCGACGAGGGAGAAGCTGAGCCGACCTACCACGACGACACCACCGGTGAGCCCTGCAGAACCGACTCACCACTTCCCGACGACAGAGAAGATCTCCCCGGCTGGAGAGGCTTCTTCCCCTGACTGGTGGGCACAACCAGTTTTCCTTTCTTTCTTCGCACCCCAGCCCGGTTTGTGGTCGAACTGCCCGTGCCAAGCACTCCGGCAGCCGGATAGCCACTCACCACTGAACCGCGAATCACCGGACCGCTCCTTGTACCTGAGAAACTCTGCGGCTGGTTTCTTCCCTGGCAGTGCAACGGACTCCTGTCTTCCTCCACGACGAGATCCTCTCTTCCTCCGGACGAAGCACCGACTTGCACCCGCTGCCAGGAACAACTGCCCCCGCTGGAGCGTTCTCACCACTTTAAGGTACCGTGTCCGCCAGGCCTCCCTTTCTAAAGATTGCTACAAGGTAATAATAACTCCTTAACCTTCTGGACTGGTGTAACGCTCACCTGATTCCCGTAGAGGCGCCGGTCTTGACTGGGCGTATACCGTATCTTCAAAGGTGATGTGTAACACACGGCTGGCTCTTTGGGCTGGACCTCTGTGCACTGTATGTCTGACTCGAAGGGTAAGATGTCTGCAGATAGAAAATATGGGATTAATGAACTGGGTTATTGAATGTCTCTCTCTTCTTCCCTTTCTCTTCTCCTGTAGAACCCCAAAGGTTAACGCTCTCACCTTAGGTAAGTGAACGCCGTGCTCTCCATCTGCCTCGGGGCAGGGTGCTGTAACCAGTTTCTTCACTGGATAAGGGGAGCAGGCCTCTTGACTTCAGAGGACTGCTGTCCGTCGTTTACTGCACGAACGGTAAGTTTCGAGTAATTCTAATGTCTTTAAAAGTCTTTAGTAATGATGTCTCTTGTTTTGCAGGGTTCCGGCGATGGCGGATGACAGGCTGAAGTGAGTTGAAGATGGAGCCCGTGTGATGAATAGAAGCGCCTGGAAGCACGTAAGTAAGCGCTTCTTGCCTGCTTCACGATGCGCTCTAACTGTCTTTTTATTTTGCAGGTACAAGTTCGGAGCGGCTGCAGGGTGCCGGAATACCCACTGGGTTAGATGTGGAAAGGAGTAATGGCACGTGAGTATTAAAGTTCCCCAATGTCTTTAAACGCACCTTGTTTTGTCTTTCAGATGCGGAATGCAGCGCCGAATGCCTCCGGAGCGTGCGAAGAGTTGGTAAGCTTTTGTCTTTCAGATACCGGAATGCAGCGCGAGGCGTTGGTGACAGCCGATGGACCAGGTAAGTGAAGCGCTGTCACTGAAGACCGTAATGCTAACCTGTTCTTTCTTTTCTTTATAGGTGTTGCTGAAGACTGGATTCAGGATTGTAAGCCTTTTTCCTTAGGCCCAGGATCAGATGCAGAAGACACGATGAGCGTTCTGCTGCAGAGGATGCAGAATAACGCAAAGCAAGATTCATCCATCGGGTGTGGTTTAAATAGCCTCCTGTAGTGCTTAGGTGTCTCCTTCCACAGCCACGCCTAGGTAAGAAAAGAGTTCCTGCTTTCCAGAAGAGTTCCAGTGTTCTGAACCTAGGGAGTGGCTCCTGCCCCACCCAACAGGAAAAGTAGTTCCAAACAGAAGAGGATCAGAGGCTCAACTGGCAGGCAAGTAAGCAGCATGGTCTGCTGCAGGTAAGTCCACCCAAGCATTATGAGCCCGGCGCTTCCAGCGCTGGGACTGGGCATATTTATGAGCCTGGTGCCACTGGCGCCAGGACTGGGTCCAAAAGGTCCCAATTGGGACTGGTTGGCACTCGGAACCTGGGTTATGGATCTGCTTCCAAGGGAGTTGGGAAAACCCTGACCTTTTGGAAGCAGAGATCATGACAACTGGGCTGGCCGCCTTGACCCTCTAACTGGTCCCTTTCTGTGGTCCAACTCCTTTTTGAACTTTTACAAGACTTTTGTGCACTGCAACCGTGTGACCTTGGACACATTTCGTTTGGATCCTCCGAGTGGATCCGGCCTCTTGAACTCTAACTTCACAGTTTTACCTTGCCTTCTTCTCTTGTTTGTGTTCTTGAAAAAGTGTTGGGATCTGTTTCAATTGGTTCTCTGCTTTCCTCTCCCTTTTTAAAATGAACTATTAGAGGGCCATCTACGTTAAGCGCTCACCGCTGTCTGAAAATAACTGGGGCTTTACTTAAGACTTGTCTAATATTCTTTTAAGGGAGTGTATATCTTTTAGTGACCGTGTTTTTGAATTGCTTACTATTAGTGCCTGTGTGTTTTTCTAGATGTGGTTTTAAATAAATAATTATATCTCTTTTACACCAAGCCCTGGTCAGTGTTTACTTGTTCTATTGTGTGCTCTTGACCTATGGTGAATACTCTGTATACTGCCTAACTCTTCTTGAGGGAAGTCTGACTGCTCAGCCACAGCTACCAAGTGAATCTGTGTGGTACAGACTGCTACCAAGTGGATTTACTGCCAAACACCTGTAGTCCTAAATCTTTTGCAGTGGTCCCAGAGGGAACTGCACAGGTTTCTGCCTAACATAAGGCTACACCGAAAACAAGTTTTATCCTACTTTAAAAATTGGAAAACTGAAAATCACATTTTATTATTGCATACATAATCTGTGTATTTGTTTTGTTGCAAGAGACAATAACTAATCTCGGATGCACTAAACAAGTTGCTTATACCTTCAGAGACCTGTCAGTCTTAAAACATTATCATGTTGAAACAAAACAGTGCAATAGCTGTTTGGGCCGGGAGGAACAGCTCATGGGCAATGCACTTGTCTTGGAAGGCAAGTGGCCTGGTGCTGTCATCTGTTTCAAGTATCAACTAGACATCCTTTCAAGGAGAATTAGGTTTGAAGTTCTCCCTACAAAACCGAGAAGTACACCATTTTGTGACATGTATGTAATTGGATGGTAAATGTTAAAAAAAGTGGTAACTAAATGGAAGCTGAGTTGTATAGATACTTAACCTACAACATAGCCACCACAGAGCACTCCAGCCCAGTGTGCATCATGTTACTGGGTGAAAGCAGAATATTCAATGACGAGCCAGAACAAGTAGCTCAAAATCATTCTACTTGTGTAAATAACTATGCACCATCAGCAGTTGTAAATCATGTAAAATACAAACTGGGCATGTTGCATAGAAGCGTGACTTTCTTTACTCCTTTGCGTTTTCTTCACTTTGTGTGCGTGGGTACAAACTCAGAAGTACTACCTTAATGACAATGAAAATAACTTCAACAGAGTGAAAGGGAAATAACCCTTTGAATCAGTAGCAAAACTCATATGGACAGCACTCGAGCAGAACACATAGAAATTGTGGATTGCAAAAATAGTAAGGACTTGTTAAATAATTAATGCCACTCAACACACATTCACACCAGGAATATGACCCTTTGGTGACAGAAATCAGCCTTTGCTTCATTAATGCTAGTATTCGCTGTTTGACTAATCTGGACTATTGCCATCCATTGAATGTCCTGAGGGGTACATTTGATTTGAATAAAATTAATTACTGTAGGTGCTACCATAGTTTTGTTTCTAATACAGCTATGTGATTTCTGACTTGCTGTGTGGATTTACCAATCTGTTCCAATCAACAATGACCGAACATATATTATAGTAACATACTGGACTAACAATTCGTAAACTTTCTTTTCTGCCATGTTAGCTATAGGCCTATGTCAAGATCACCTCTTTGGGATTACATTCTCTACATTGTTCACAAGGGGCATGCTCCACCACTTGTGGCAACCTCTATAGTAGTGTTGTTCTGGTGGGTTGAACCGATGCTTTGGTTTTGTCTCTCATATCACTTCTGATGGTGATGTTTTTATTGGCACTTCCCTTTTTTCATATTTTTTTTAATTGATTTTACACTCATCAACAAGAGTTAACATTGATTCCCCTCTCCCACCTTTCCCCCGCCCCCTCCCCCAGAAAGTTGCTCTTCAATATCTCTGCGTTTCAAGGTAGCTCCATCCTCCCTTAATTGGACAAGTCCAGTATCCTTATTTTGTGCGGACATATAATCTCCTTGTAAGATTTCCAGGACCGTACCCCAGTCTTTTCAAAATTTCGGGTATTCCCATTGAAGATATTACGTCATGCGTTCCATAGCTATGTGTGACCAGACTCGTATCGAGTCAATTGCCAGTGGTGGCTGTTTCTGTTTCCATTTTTGGGCTATTTCCAGCCATGCCCCTATTAGTAGCCCCATAAAATTGCATTTCTGTGTTGTGGTCATGTTTTTATCTTTGGGGTCCCATAGCCCACATAGCCACACTTCTTCCCCCTGGTTTCCCATATCTGGGAACATCGCCTGTATTTGTGCCTTGACATCTGTCCAATATTGCTGTTGGGCTGGGAACTCCCACCATATGTCTCCAGTCCCCCTTCCCTCCGCATTCTCTCCAGCAGGTGTTGGGTGTGTCACGGTACATCGTGTGGAGTCTTTCTGGCGTGTAGTGCCACTGTGTGAGTATTTTCATCCCCATTTCTCTAGTCTGTACTGCTCTCGTAAGTTTGTGTATTGCCCCCCCCCCACAGGTATTCCCATCGTTCCTTTGGGATTGCGCTCCGTAGAGTCTTTTACCATCTTACTATGTATTGCCATTTCACTACTTCTATTGGGGCGTTTATGAATTCATAGGTGCACGAGACAAACTTTTTTTCTCTCGTGTGTGTCATGCTGTATGATTCGAATGGGGTTAGTTCCATTGTTGCCACTTTTTTGATTCGGGGGGTGTTCAACCAATGACATCGTTGCTCATATTTGAATCTGTCAGTGGCGTTGAGGTTTAGCATTATTTTGCATTCCACAAACGTTTTTATCTGTTGCGCCTGATACATGTCCCCGACCATTTTACATCCCGCCTCCTCCCATTTCTGGAATGCAGTTTTAGTCATTCCCGTTGGGCATTCTGGGTTTTTAAGTATTGGCATTAATGGTGCTGGGTCAATGGTCAGAGTTCCTCTCTGTGTTGCTTTGTCCCAAATACTTAATGATGCTTTCATAATTTCGCTAATGTGTACGTTGGGGTGTCTATGTTGTTTCCCCAACCAGAGAAGGTGTCGGGTAGGGGTTGTCGCTACCGCTCTATCTTGAGCCGCCCACATTTTTTGTGACTTATCTGTTATCCATTCTTTTAATACCCACAAATGGGCCGCTTCGTAGTACTTCTTGAAGTGCGGGAGGGCGCTGCCACCATCTTTCCTTGATGCTGTTAGGACCGCACTGGAGACTCTGGTTGTAGAATATATATATGGAAAAAAACCCAGTTTCGTCATAGATTTAAAGAAGGATGGCGGGACTCTGATCGGTATAGCTTGGAACAGATACAGGAGTCTAGGTAAGATGGTCATCTTAACCGCCGTTATCCTACCCCACCAAGATATTGATAGCGGGTTCCATCTCATTAAATCCTGTTTGATCTTATCTAACATTTGGGCGTAGTATTATAGTTCCTCTATCTTTCCCGTCAATGTAATCCCCAGGTATTTGACCCCGCCCTTCGCCACTTTCAGCTGTAAGGTGGAAGCTATTGATTGAATGTGATCTGTCCCCCGCCAGGATCAGGACTTCCGATTTTTGTCTGTTGATTCTTAACCCCGATAAGGAACTGTATCTCTCTATTTCCTGAATCGGGCTCTGGAGTGATTTTTCTGGGTTTCCTTGGGTCACCAGCATGCCGTCCGCATATGCAGCGATTTTTGTGTGTGCGCCCGCCATATATATGCCCTCTTTTTCGGGGTTGTCTCTTATTCGTGACATTAGTGACACCAGAAATATCGCATATAGAAGGGGGGGATAGCAGGCACCCTTGTTTTGTCCCTCTCTCAATCTGTACTTTCTTGGACAGCCCCCCATTCACTGCTATACGTATTGTTGGGGAGTTGTAGTTGGCCCGGATCATATCTATGTAGGATTCTCCCATGCCCATTTTCCGCAATATATGGAAGAGAAGTGTCCATTCAACGCGATCGAGCGCTTTTTCCGCATCTAGTGCCAATGCTATAGCTCGGGATTGTGTTTTTCCTATTTTTTCCACCAGGTGAAGCACTCTCCTTATGTTGTTGTGGGTTTGTCTGTTCGGTACAAACCCTGACTGTTCTTGGTGGATTCGTTTCGGGAGAACTTGCGCTAATCTATTTGCCAGGATTTTGGTGTATAACTTCGTGTCTATGTTAATTGGCGCTATCGGGCGGTCTGAGCTAGGAAGATGGGGATCCTTTCCCTGCTTGTGGACCACCACTTTTACCTCATTCATAGTTTGTGTAACATTGCCCTTTTTTTTTTAACGTATTAAATAATTCCGTCAGGATTGGGGCCAATATGTCCCTGTATGCTTTTATAAAATTGTGCCGTGTAGCTGTCCGGGCCTGGGGCTTTGTTCCTCGGGAGGTCCATTATTACTCTATATACCTCCTCCTCTGTGATGTCTTTATCCAGTTGTTGCTTTTCCTGTTCCAAAATTGTTGGGAGGGAGGCCCCTTCTAGATACGACTCTTGTTGCCCCTCATTGGGATGATCCGAGGAATATAGATTCTGATAGAATTGCTTAAATATTGCCCCAATATCGGACGTTTGTGTTTTCATTTGCCCTTTGTCATCTATTAGCGCCTTTACTGTGTGGTACTGCTTCTTCCCTTTAAGTTGCCTAGCTAAGAGTTAATCAGCTTTATTTGCCTTTACATAGTACCAGTGTTTCAATTGTAGCAGGTCTCTCTCTGCTCTCTCAGTGCGGAGGGATTCCAGCTGTCCTTGGACATGTCTGTGATTTTTGTAGTTTAGATGTTGGTTTTTGCATCATTTCCCTTTGGATCGCGCTTATGTTTTCCTCTAGTTCTTTTTCCCATAATCGTTTTCGTCTCTCCCTCTGAGTCTTGAGTGCCATCAGGTGCCCCCTTGTAACTGCATTAAGATATTCTAGCATATGTTCCCGAAGAGTGTTTCCCATTACTGGATCCTATATAATTTCCTCTGGGAGTCTCCACCTCCATAGCCCCGTGCGGTTTCCTGCCAGCGATAGGTCTACCCATAGTGGGACATGGTCAGAGAGCGAGATGTAGCCTATCTCCGCCTGCGTAACTTCCCCAGAAGACCTGTCGAGACCCACAAATAATCTATCCTTGACATAGTTCCATGGACGTGTGAGAAGTATGTGAAACCTTTTTGTCTGGCATTCAAGTGTCGGTATGTGTTTTACAGCGCTAAATTATTCATTTTTTGGCACAGGGTATTAGATATGGTTCCCTGGTTCCTCTGACGAGGACCAAATCTGTCTGCGCTGGGGTCCCAGGTGATGTTCAAGTCTCCTCCCAGGACTATCGCCCCCTCCGCAAAGTGCTCTAACTTGTCCAGTGTGTTTTTAAGGAATCCTTCTTGTCCTGTGTTGGGGGCATATAGCGCCGCCAGTGTCAGGGGGTAGCCCTCCACTTTCGTGTTCGCAAAAATATATCTTCCTTGTTTGTCTGCTTCTGTGTGGAGCATCTGTACATTTATAGTGTCTTTAATGGCTATCAGCACCCCTGCCCTCTTCTCTTGTGCATTTGCCTTTATTATTTGATTGTACCCTTTCAATCTGACCTTGCTTTTATCCTGTCCTTTAATGTGGGTCTCTTGGAGCATTATAATATCGTATTTCCCCTGCTGTAGAAAATGTTATACCTTCTTCCTTTTGACTGGGGAGTTTAGCCCTCGGACGTTGTATGTCAAGATTTTTATCCCCATCCTGTCTTGGGTGTTTGGATTTCTTTTCGGAGCTCTTGTTCCCATGATGTGTGTGAGTGGTCTTTTCTGGTGCCCCGACTCTGCCGCCCCCAACTTCGAGTCTACCCTTCCCCCTCCCCCCAAAACTGCCCTGAGGAGGGCGCTGGTTCCTATGATCGCTCAGGCGTACGGCCTTCTGCGCCATGCCCCCTATCATCTCAGGGATAACTTGTAGGGTGTCCTAAAACCCCTCTGTATTCCAACTTGCGTCCCAAGTGCTATCCCACCCACCCCCCGGCTCCCGAGTTTGTGTGGATGTTTGGTTCCTCTCTTGCCCTCGAGTGTTCGAAGTGGAGGGTCCTGCCGGAACAGGGTCTCTCCTCAGAGTGTTTGTGATGGTGGCCGCCTATTTCTTTGTCGTTGCCCGCTTCGCCTTTTTATCAATAGTTTTCCATTCCCATGCTGTTTTCTCAGGACCGCTCTCCCTCTGCTTCTTTCTTGGTGTTTGCCTTCTCGGTCTGGTATATCCATTATTTGCATTCCTTCTTCGCAAGTGTTATCCTCCGCTGTTTTCCTTCCCACGAGAACAACAGACCAAACGGGAAGGTCCATTTATACCTTATTTGTTTCGCTGTTACTTCTCATACCACTGGGCCCATTTCTCTACGCTTCTGCAACGTGGACTCCGCCAGGCCTTGATACAGTTTAATGTCCTCACCATTCATGCTGATATGGTCCATTGTTCTTGCCCTTCTCAAGATCTGTTCCTTTTGGGAATAGGAGGTGAGCGATACCAGGATGTCCCGTTTGCGGGCTCCCGGTTCTCCTGTTCTCTTTGGGCCCACTCGATGCACTCTCTCCATCGGCACATCCTCCTCTTCCTTCATATCCAGGATGTCCTTGAAAACTTGTTGAACTGCTTCTTTTAAGCCCTTCTCTTCCACCGTCTCTACCATTTTTTTTTAATCCTTATGTTCGACCTCCTGGAGTGGTTTTCTAGATCCTCGCATTGTATTTCGAGGTTGTGGGTCAAACTTACTAGATATTCCTGGGTTTCTGCGGATTGTTGTGTTTCCTCCTCTAGATTTTGCATTATTTTCTCCAGGGTGTCTGTTCTCTCGCCAAGGTTCAACACCTCTGTTCTTAATTCTTGCACCACAGTTTTGATCTCGCCTTTCATTGTCTCGAATTGAGTCTGCACTGTGGCCATGAATTGGGCTTGCAGCTCCCCAAACCACTCTTTCATGTCGTCCTTTGTCGCCATTTCTGCGGTTGAAGCTTCCGAGTGTGTTTTCGTGGTTTTCTCTTCCTGATTCCTTTTCCTCGCCTGTAATGCAGGGACCGCCCCCCAGAGTTGTGGCAAGTTCTGCTCTTGCCTTCCTTGGGAGGGTCTGTTGGTTGGCATGCGACTGTTTCCCCCTAGATCTGTACATAGATGCCGTTAGTCGGTTGTCTGCTGATGCTGTCGACGTGCTTGCCTTTTCCGGATGGGTCCGTCCTATCTGGGTGTCCGCCTTGGGCTCCAGTTACCATCTTGTTCTTCCTTGTTCTCTCGTTGGCTTCGTGGCTCTGTGAGTTTGGGGTTCACTGTGGTTATCTCCCCGCCTTTACCCCAATTTTTACAGGGGTCCCCAATATTGGGGTCGGTGTCGTTGTCCTGTATCGAAGAATTTGCAGGGATACCCCGTTGCCTGTTCTCTCCCCTTCTGCGCAGTGTCCACTGAGGGGGTCTTGTATAGAGTGTGGTTGTGGTGAGCCCTCGTGCTATGTTTTAGCCCTGGATGGTTCTGCAATCCGAGGGGTGTAGACGGAGGGAGTTTTCCCTGTGTGGCTCTGCCGGTGGACAGGGAGGTTGCTGTTGCTGCCGGGATTACTGTTGGATTGATCCCTCTCACTGGTGGTCTTCGTTCTCCTTTGGGTGGTATTCCGTTCCCACCGTGCCTTTGTTTTGTCCTTGCTTTCTAGCGCTCCGAGTGGGTTGGTGGGGGGTGACTCCGGTGGCCCCCCCCACTGTCTCTCTGCTCGCTTTACGTGGTGCGGGGAGTCTTTTCCCAGCACAGGGTTGTCTGCTTGTGGCCTTGGGTTCCCTCCCCTCTGCGTGTTAAAGATCCCCGTGGAGTCTGCTTTTTTTTCTTTCTTTTTTTTTTCGGCCTCCGCTGTGCCCCGTCCCCGCGTCGCTTACTGGTTGTTGATCTCAGACCTGATCTCTAAGTTCTTCCGGCATCCGGAGCTGTTGCTGTGCTCTCCTCCGAGGCTTACACTTCCTCCGTAGGCTGTGTTGCGGGCCTTGAAATGTTCCGTTTGTCGGAGGCGGGGATGGGGGGTGTCTCTTGCTTGTGAGCCGCTGCTCCGCCATCTCTGCGTGGCTTTCCTGGGTCCCTCTGCCTTTGGGCGTGGAGGCTCCTCTGCTTGTCCGATCCCGGTGTCTGGTCTGGCGTTCTTCCCTGGCTCCGACCGCCTTCTTGCTTCTACTATGCTCCAGCTCTCCTCAGTGGGCGTCTGCACCCCTTGGGCTCCGGCTCTTCGTTCTCAGAGTTGCCGACGCCTTCTCAATTTTCTCCCCGTCTGCGGCTCCAATTCCCTGTATTTGGCGACCTTCTGCTACTCTAGGGCTCCGATTGCTTCTCGCATGTTATGTAACGTGTAATCCGCTTTTTTGTGCTGCTTTATTGCTGCGGCCCAGGAGGGGGGAAACAAAGTCTTCCCCACTCTGCCGCCATCTTGGAATCTGGCACTCCTCTTAAAAGCAAATGGAGGCTGTTCCACCTCATTTCCGCCACTATAAAAACAGTAGGTTTTAGTGAGCACCTTCTTCATCTGATATGATAAATATGTGTAGGTGCTCACTAAAACCTACTGTTTTTCTTGTTGGGGGCTAGTGTTCTATTCCACCCATGAATTCCCCTATACATATCCGGTTCTGATTTAAAGTCTGACATTCTGGTACTGCTCTGTCCAGCCAAAGAAACTACCCTTAAAATTATCCTTTATTGACCTTGGCTCATCTGCTATAAAGTTTGCCATATTCAAATAATTGTTCTCACTATTATGTTGTACACTTGAACATTTGATAGTTCAGGAAAGAAAAATGTTGGATGCGATGGCTGAAAATATTTTGTATTGGGCAATCTGGCCCTCGAGACTATGAACACTTTGTGCCTTGGCCTGATATGGCCATAGTTTGTGGTTGGTGGTGTCCGAAGCAGCAGCCCATATTCCAGAAGGGGAATTAAGAGATGTTTATAATGACCTTTTTTGCAGGAGTCAAAGAATACACCTGTCCAGCTTTACAGGTTGCACACACTAATGCAGTGGAGGGAAGAGTAATCTTGCATTCTGAAACATGGCTTTCTACTGCTTCGTATGCATTAGTGCTTTAAGTGGTGTTCCAGATTCATGGTCTCCTTTTGTGACGTTCCCCCCCCCCCTCCAAACCATTAATTTTCCCACACTCTGCTGGTGATGGATTCCCTCCTCCTTTGAGTCTCTTGGTGAAAGCAGCCTTCAAGCCAGTACCGGCTGCAGAGAGGGGAAAAGGGTTGTACACTCATTACTTTCGGGTAGCAAAAAAAGTGGGGGCTCTGTGCCCCAGGCACCAGAACTGCATGATCGTTTTTTGTCACTAGACTGCCTGGAGACTTATTTACATGTGCCTATCCATCCAGAGGACAATAACTACCTAAGGTTTGTGATGGGAACTACCCTTTACCAATGTTGGGTCCTCAATTTCAGTCTAAGCTCAGGCCTAGGGGCTTCATCAAGCTGATGCAAGTTGTGGCAGTTCATCTCAAGAGAGAGTTCATGGCTCATGAGAGCTTATTGTCCAGTTTTGGTTTTATCCCATCTACAGTATGCATGCCATCTCTTACACAGCCTTGGCTTCTACCTGAAACTAAAGAAGTTGTAAGTGACACCTTCACAGTTTCTCCTGTTTATCGGAGCAGTCCTGGACACTAGGTCAGAAAGGGCCTTTCTACCCGAGAACAGGGTCAAGAATATTTTTCAGACTGCCAACAAATGTCAGGGACTTGAGGGCAGAGACTTGTATGAGTAATGCAAACACGTTATGTTCCCAATTGGGGCGTACACAGAATGGGGTAAGAGCTTCCCTCAGTGTCAGGGGAAACTGGCCTTCTGAGCTGGTTACGATTACATGGACCCACTGTCGCTGCTCATGGAAAGGAGCAACAGGAGTTGGATGTCTGTGTCTGGACCCCGAGGCAGGAACAAGGAACACTCCCAAGACTGAAGCTTATGCAGGTCCAGCAGAAACTGAACATTGACTGCCTCCTGAAACGATAAACGGCCCACTGTTACCAATTTGGTACAAGGTGCAATATTGGAACATCAGAAAGGAAAGGGGCAGAGATTGCCTGCTGGGATTCTCACCAGCCAAACTCTGTACGTAGGAATTGCACCAGCACAATTGAGGACAAACTCCAGGGAAAGAACAGGATTTCAAAGTGCGCAATGTTCAAGACCGAACTGAAAGAAAGATCATAAGCAAGAAGACCAGAATCTAAGCACAAGGGTACAGGAAACTAGAACTGTAGATTGGAAACTGACCGAATCCAGGAACAGTGGCCTGAACTATAGACCAGGAACAAGAAAACTCAGGACCAAACACTTGGGGCTAGGATAACGGGGGTTGCGCTGCAGAGTAACAAGGAATACAAGGAACTATAACTCTGTTCAGGAATAACAAGGCAACTCGGACTGGAATCTAGGAAGCTAAAGTCAGGATTTGCAGACTATGGACACAGAACAAGGAACTGCTGGCAGGTAACAAGATAATTGGTGGTAGAGAGCAAGGGGCTGCATACAGGGAACAGAGGACTGCAATCAGGGGAGCAGAGCTACAGGGCAGGAATCACAGGGGTGCAGGACAGAAAGCATGAGAGTGCAGGCAGAGTAATAGGGCTGCAGGGCAGGGAGCACAGGGCACTAGAAACAGGAGCAGGTTTTGGAAATGGCAGCAACAGGCCACAACAGAAATCAAAGGATCAAAGCAGGAGAGGCTGGCAGTGAACTCAATGCACAAGCCCTGTGCTCCTGCAGGTAGCTGCTTCAATACTGACCCACCCTGTGCTAGAGCAGGCTTGTTAGCAGCAACTGGAGTACCACACCCAAAGGTAATATGCCCTCCCACACCCCCTGGATCTGGGAAAGTGAAAGCAGCACTGATCACTAGGGCTTCTGGGGATTGTAGTGCTAAGACTTCTTCATATGAATAGCCAGGTAATGAAACATGCCAAAAGGTGCGTTATGGCCCAATATATTTAGTTTGTGAAAGAAAATGGGGAAATACTGAATTGTTGCAAAGGGAAAGTAAAGGCAAAAATAAGAATAGATATGGTCCAGGATTGATTATTGTGATGAATTTCGAGTCCCAATTAGTCCACAATTGGTGCCACTTGGTTTTACAGTGTCACAGTCTTGACATTAAGTTTCAAAACAGCCCTTCTCTGCCAACCTCAGCCTTTCTTTGTCTGTTGGGTCTCCAGGCATCTTGCATTTTACTTATGCCGGAGGCCAGATTCTTTCCATTGGCCACTGACGGTTCTCTTTTTTTGGCCAGCATGTCAGACCTATTGCAGATCTCAAAATATGTAGCACAGGAGCACCCTTGGTGGTACAGGATCTGCTTTGTCACAGGAATATCTTTGAAGGAGTGGAGTGCCCACATGAGCAGTGGGCTTTGGTCCTTGGCAGAGTCCAGGTTTCACATCAACATGTTGGAGCTGCATGCAAATAGGCTAGCACTGATGGCCTTAAGTCAATTTGTGGGAAAAGTGCTTATACTGATGAATTGCACAGTGGTCACTATGACAAATCTGGCCAATTCGTCCCTTCACCCCAGAGGAGAGACACTTCCTGTGAGGCTAGGGAAGTGAGCCCACTCCGCAAGACCCTCCCTAGGGCTCTGGGCAAGTGGGACCTTACTGGGAGTTACTCTCTGCTTGGGGACAAGGACTCCCAGACCGAAATACATTGCCTGCCTATATGGGACTTGTACAACCTACTTTTATTCCTGTTTTGAGTACTCCAACCCGTGGCAACCCTTCATTCCTGTTGGCTTCAGGCAATGCTAGATTTCATCTGAGCGCCAAAGGGCACATCTTCGTTGATCGTGATTATATGCTTAAACAGGAGTGGAGCTGTGAATGGAGGGAAGGAAGGTCCCACGTTGGGGGTTGTTGGATCCCGACGTATAGGTGAGCCCCCTGGAGAAGACGTCTGAAAGTGGAGGAGATCCGCTGGGCTGAGGAACCCGCTGGAGGGCGGAGAGAGGACAGCTCTGGCCGGACACCGGAAGGCTGGTGTTTTCTCCGACCGTGAAGTCCTTGTTGGGTATCGAAGTGGAAACGGAAAGAGAACCATTTCTACTGGTGGCGCAACCACTGGCAGGATGTGGTGGGCTCAGAGGCCAGCAACCAACGTTGACACCATCTCACTGGAAGGTAGGCCAAATCCCCAAGCTCTACACCCAAACGACGTTAGTTGCGGCAACAAGCCACAGCGGCGAGGGGAACGCTTCCACAAGAGGTTACAGTTCCATGTGCCCCAGTACGAAAGAAATCTAAATACTGCAAATCCAGGATGGGAGCGCTGAGAAACCAGAGTGGACAAGCGGCCCATGTGCCTCAGAACAAATGCTTCAAATCCAGGCTGGGAGAGCCATGAAGTTTACAGGAGCCTGAGAAACCTGAGTGGGCAAACGCTCTATGTGAACCAGAGTGAAAGATATACGAACATTGTGAGTCAAGGTTGGGAAGACCGAAGAGGTTGTGAGAGCATGACAAATCCTGAGTGGGCGAGCGCCCTGTCTGAATTAAGTGAATTGAGAAAACACCAGGATATCCCAACGCCAGAGGGCTTTGGGGAGTCCCAGAGGCATACAAACCATTATCACGAGAACTGTGGCAAAAGGGATCCTGGGGAGGTCTTAAAGAGGGAACCACAAGAAGAAACCTTTTATTTCGAATAACAGTCTACAAGACAACTGTGAACTTGTTTAATTTTGTTTGATAAAAACGAACTTGGAACTATCACGAGAGCATCTGAGTGATTGGGCCAGGCAGAAGCCAAAGTAGGTCATTGATAGCACCTCTTTATAGTTCAGTTTTCCTAAGTGGTAGTTGTTGGATAGGATTTTATGGGCCAAGGACTGTTTTCTTTGACAAGCACCATTTGTTTTTTAGTTTTAGGTAGGGAACTTCCCTCATGGAAATAGGACCAGTTAGGAGCTCTCTTCTACTTAAAGATCTTTGTAAATATGTCAGTCAGTGGTCCAAGTCCCTCTTCCGGTTCGCCACATGCACTAGCACATCAAACGAGATGGAGTAGTGTCACTGCCACTGTGCAGGGAAGCAATACAGCTTTGATTATGGGCTATCGAGAACTTCTCTATAAGCAGCCCACTTGCTCGGATGAACAATGTGGTGGCGGATGCCCTTGGCGATCAGTGCTCGTTTCCATGAGTGGGGGCTCTGCCAGGAGATCCTCGGAAGAGTACTGACCTCTAGGGACCCTTCAAGGTGACCTGTTTGCCTCTAGTGTCAATGGAATGTGTGAGCTGTTCTGCTCCAGGCACTTTCCACCAAGGGGAGAGAGTGGGTAGGGAGGGTAGGTTTGATAGTGGAACTTCGGTCTCCTTAATGCATTCTCACTTGTCTGCATCATCCATCTGGTTCTCAGGAGATTATGGAGGTACTAGACCAAGAGAAGTCTGATGGCCCTGGATTGGGCTTGAAAGAAGTGGTACTCTGATCTTGTTGACATTATTTGTCCTCTTTGGCTTCTTCCACTAAGGGGGCAACTCCGCTCTCAGTGGAGGGTGAGAGGCAGACAGTGGCTCCTCCACTGAATGCCAGCACACTCAACCTTCATGCCTGGCTACTGAGAGGCTGAAGAACAGGGAGTAGGACCTACCAGACAACAACTTGGACATTTTCCTTTTAGCAAGGACTGCTTGTATTCACACTTATAATTGCCTTGGGTGATTTGAAAAAGAGTTTGGGAAGGAAGAATAAAGGGTTGCAACACATAAGTTCTCCAGGGACGGAAATCCTTGGTTGCAGGAGGTGGCTTTCTTCCCCTGGATTGCTCTCCAATACAAATGATCCTTTGTCTAACAGTTCTTTGTGTCTTTCTTATCCCACAACAGTACTGTTATTTTCAAAGTTGATTAGTCTTGTAGTTCCACACACAGTTCTAGATTTCTTCTTATGATTTCTGGTAGACTTGCAAATGCCTGGTCTCCTACCAGGGCTTTTTGTATTCACACGTTGTTCCTCTTTTATTTCCACAGTTGTGCATACCCTTTTTGGTATAGTATATCTCCTTGATACATCATTCGATTTGGGTTCCCCACATATTTGTATTCCATACAATCATATCTTGTTAGTGGTCTTATTCGCAATATACTTTTTTCTCATTCAGTTGCTTTACTTTTTCCCCTTTTGTGTCTTTAATTATTACAGTTTGTATTTGGCATGATCGCCAAAATGCCCTGGGGTCCGCACTGTGCTTGGCTCTTGTTGGCATTCTCGACCCTGCTAGCGCTCAAGCGGCAAATGTGTACCGCCTGCTTTTCTTCAGTGTCTCCCGTGACTTTGCTTTAGCACGCCTGTCTCGATTCAGGTCCCGGTAGGTTAAACGCTGCTTTCTGTGGTTGCTGTATGCCCAAGAGTCTTCAACTGGCCTCTGGCATGCTCGCGGCGCAACCTGTCATCGCAGCGTTTCTCTTCTCCCTTGCTGGTGAGCCGCGCGGCTATGCCACACCAGTGCATGCTTCCAAGCTTCACAAGCCTCACGGATGGGTGAGACGTCTTCTTCCAAACAGCAGCTGCCTCCATTACTTGGCCTTCGGTCTTTAAATCTTCTGCAAACAGATGTATTTTGAAAATTAGAATGCTTGTTGAGCTTGTGGCCCCTTTAGTACTGTATTGCTCTTTCCCCTCTTTCTCGTCGCAGTATTTGGGAGATTGTGGGAAAAGGAAGGGATGAGGATGTATGGCAATTGGCCATGAGAGTATTGCGTATAAAGGGGTCATCTTTACGGGCAAATGGGGGATACCATGTCTCATCCAATGAAGCCATGACATCTCCCTGGAGGCTGTCTCCTCCCATGTGATCTTCCCTCATACAGCCGCCCCCAGGGTCAGGATCAGGTAGCTGCTGTCCTCTGGCCACACAGGAGGGTGTTACCGGCGGGATATCAGTGACGACTCCATTGGATTCATCATATGGCTCTAAGCAGAGAGTTCTATGTATCTGAGTGCTATACTATTGCTATGAAGGAGGTGTCTGAATTCACTCTATTAGGAGCCTAGCGGCCACATCTGCTTTACAGAGGGGTTGTTCCGGCTCTGGATGAATCCCAGGTGGCTACTTGGCCCTCGCTTTATACATTTGCAAAACATTCCTGTTTAGAATCAATACCCACTTTGGTAGGGCCAATTAATGCTCTTTGCATTCCTTCCTCCTCCATCTTGTCAATACTGCTTTGGTAGCCTATCATAGGGAGGATGCAATCAGAAGGACAAATTACTTCACTTCGTTAATGTTCTTTCTGATGAGTTATCCTCCCAAAGATCCACCATTGCTGTCTCATTCTGCCCCACATGTAGGGAGCCTGTACCATTTTCTGTTCTGCACATCCCTACAGCGCTGAATGGGGGTGGGGTAGGAAGATCTGAGGTCATGGGCACAGTGTCCTCTGAATGACTGTTAATAGCCTCAATTCCAAAGCTGAGGAGTTGGTGTGCCGAGGTGAATCTACATGGAGCCCCACTATGCCTCCTGCTGCGCAAAGTTTTTCCGACGGTGGCCAAGGCTTAAAATGAATATTCACGATGAGTAATCTCTGGGAGGAGAATCCATCGGTCTTTTCTCTTGAAATTTAGAAACCTTATTTTATCAACCTCTACAACTTGCGTGCAGGGTTTTCTGTAATACGACAATAATACAGTAATAAATAGTTCTCCTTTTCGGGTACCACTATGGCCCCTCCTTTATCCGCAGTGACAGGGTCCCATGGGTATAACTCTGTCAAGGGGGGGCCAAGGGCCTGTCTCAAACTAGAGTAGGCAGCCTACCATGACCATGCCAAGGTGAGGCGCACCATGGAGATGGTGTGGAGGAGTTCTACCAGGCTCCCCTGCATTGCTTGGGCAATGCCTGCACATTGGTCCATTCTCCTTTTACCCCATGCGTATTAGCATCTGCCCTTGGCTAGGTCTCTTTATTTGATCTTTCAGATCCTTTCCCATTTCCTTTGGTGGCCAGAACAATATGGTATCTTGGTGCAAAGGAATACAACTACGAGCATGCACTAGACACCTCAGATCCATTGGATGGACCGTAGATCTTGGCAAACACCACATCCAGAAGCAAATATTAAAAATAACAAGTACCACAATGCATCCGAGGATAAGGGCTGGTTATCCTAATGGAAACAGACGAGCCTTCCTCTTTTAAGAGCTGAATGGGAGCCCTAGCACCTCCTCCACAAACCCCAGCCTAGATCCAGGGGAACAATGGGATGGCAGATTAAGAATCGCCTAAAAGGAATTTACAAAAATGGAGAACCAGGAACACTCCCCAAACCCTTTTTAAACCTCAAGATACCGAATTGAGTAGAGACAGAGAGGACACATACTGCAAGAGACTGCATGGCAAGCAGGAGCAAGATGAAGGCTTGGGTGGGGCAAAATGCCATTATGAAGAATTCTAGAGCAATTCCCAATCATCAATCAGTTTGGAGTGAGAGGTGTTGGCTAGAGGAGGGCCAGTGACCAGAGAAGAGGGTGTAGTAGGTGGAGGAAGGCTTAGAGGAGACTTGTGGCTTGTTTGAAGAGAGTGAAGGTAAAGTGTTAGGTATGAGAGAGAGGTACAACTATGCCTGTGTGTATGTGAGAGGGGTTAAAGGGAGGAGGGAGCGAGAGCTATTAGATGAGGATAGTTAAGGGGAGTGGAGATTTAGGAAGGGGAGTAAAGAGGGAGATAGGGAAGTGAGAGTCTAGTGTGTGGAGGAGTGAGATCTACAGAGAAGCGAATAATCTCAGAAAGGAGCTAAACAATAGAGCCAGGAGAAGGGAGAGATGTCAATAGAACCAGGATACTGAGTGGAGAGACGCACACACGCACGCACAGACAGACAGACACACACAGACAGACACACACAGACAGACACACACAGACAGACACACACACACACAGACAGACCACACACAGACAGACACACACACAGACAGACACACACACACAGACACACACACAGACACACACACAGACAGACACACACAGACAGACACACACAGACAGACACACACAGACAGACACACACAGACACACACACACACAGACACACACAGACAGACACACAGACACACACAGACACACACAGACACACACAGACACACACACAGACACACACACAGACACACACACAGACACACACACACAGACAGACACAGACAGACACAGACAGACACAGACAGACACAGAGAGACAGACAGACAGACACAGACAGACAGACACAGACAGACAGACACAGACAGACAGACAGACAGACAGACACAGACAGACAGACAGACACACACAGACAGACAGACACAGCCAGACACACACAGACAGACAGACACAGACGGACACAGACAGACAGACACACACAGACACAGACAGACAGACACAGACAGACAGACACAGACAGACAGACACAGACAGACAGACACAGACAGACAGACACAGACAGACAGACACAGACAGACAGACACAGACAGACACAGACAGACACACAGACACAGAGACCAGAGAGACAGACAGACACAGAGACCAGAGACAGACACAGACACCAGAGACAGACACAGACACCAGAGACAGACACAGACACCAGAGACAGACACAGACACCAGAGACAGACACAAGACACAAGACACAAGACACAAGACACAAGACACCAGACACCAGACACCAGACACCAGACACCAGACACCAGACACCAGACACCAGACACCAGACACCAGACACCAGACACCAGACACCAGACACCAGACACCAGACACCAGACACCAGACACCAGACACCAGACACCAGACACCAGACACCAGACACCAGACACCAGACACCAGACACCAGACACCAGACACCAGACACCAGACACCAGACACCAGACACCAGACACCAGACACCAGACACCAGACACCAGACACCAGACACCAGACACCAGACACCAGACACCAGACACCAGACACCAGACACCAGACACCAGACACCAGACACCAGACACCAGACACCAGACACCAGACACCAGACACCAGACACCAGACACCAGACACCAGACACCAGACACCAGACACCAGACACCAGACACCAGACACCAGACACCAGACACCAGACACCAGACACCAGACACCAGACACCAGACACCAGACACCAGACACCAGACACCAGACACCAGACACCAGACACACCAGACACCAGACACACCAGACACACCAGACACACCAGACACACCAGACACACCAGACACACCAGACACACCAGACACACCAGACACACCAGACACACCAGACACACCAGACACACCAGACACACCAGACACACCAGACACACCAGACACACCAGACACACCAGACACACCAGACACACCAGACACACCAGACACACCAGACACACCAGACACACCAGACACACCAGACACACCAGACACACCAGACACACCAGACACACCAGACACACCAGACACACCAGACACACCAGACACACCAGACACACCAGACACACCAGACACACCAGACACACCAGACACACCAGACACACCAGACACACCAGACACACCAGACACACCAGACACACCAGACACACCAGACACACCAGACACACCAGACACACCAGACACACCAGACACACCAGACACACCAGACACACCAGACACACCAGACACACCAGACACACCAGACACACCAGACACACCAGACACACCAGACACACCAGACACACCAGACACACCAGACACACCAGACACACCAGACACACCAGACACACCAGACACACCAGACACACCAGACACACCAGACACACCAGACACACCAGACACACCAGACACACCAGACACACCAGACACACCAGACACACCAGACACACCAGACACACCAGACACACCAGACACACCAGACACACCAGACACACCAGACACACCAGACACACCAGACACACCAGACACACCAGACACACCAGACACACCAGACACACCAGACACACAGACAGACCAGAGACAGAGAGACCAGAGACAGAGAGACCAGAGACAGAGAGACCAGAGACAGAGAGACCAGAGACAGAGAGACCAGAGACAGAGAGACCAGAGACAGAGAGACCAGAGACACAGAGACCAGAGACACAGAGACCAGAGACACAGAGACCAGAGACAGAGAGACCAGAGACAGAGAGACCAGAGACAGAGAGACCAGAGACCACGAGACCAGAGACACAGAGACCAGAGAGACAGAGAGACCAGAGACAGAGAGACCAGAGACAGAGAGACCAGAGAGACACAGAGACACAGAGGGAGATGGAAAGACATTGACAGCGAGAGAGCCAGCCAGTGAGACCGAAAGGGGCTCGGGGGAAGCTACGAGAGCGACAGAGAGAGGGAAAGAGAGAAAAAAAGAGAAAAAAAGAGAAAACAAGCGTGATGATCGCACTCGTACACAAGTGTTTCACTAGGCAAGGGAGGGGAACCGGGGGAGAATACAAAACAACAACAATCTTATTAGGACCAGTGACATTGAGAACGCGCAAGTGTAGGGGAAAGGGAAAAGGTGCATGGAAGGGGGAGAGTGGAAAGTGCAGAGCAGAGGAGAGCAGATAAATAAATAAGAAATAAAAATAAATAGAAAATGGAGGCAATAAACAATGGTAGTGCGGCCAGCAAGTGTCAAGTGCTGTGTTTATGGCAGCAGACTGGGTAAGTCTGATAAGTGCAGAAAAGAAGAAAAGGGGGGGGCTGTATGGGTACAGATACAGTCCGCCAGTGCAAGGGGTGACAAGGTGGCAGTGCAGGAGGGCGGCAGGGTGAGCAGATACATGGGCCCAGGGGAAAGAGGGTGGCCAGGTGCACAGTGCCAAGAGAGCCGGTCAGCAGAGGAGAGGGGGAGAGAAGGCAGAAGCAAAGAGGAAGGTCTTGAGGTGCTTCTGGAACCGGAGATGGTTCTCCTCAAGTTTAAGAGTGGCAGGGAGGTTGTTCCAGAGGGAGGCCCCAGACGAAGATAGAGATCTATCCCCAGCTCGTTTCTTGGAGGGGTAGCTGAAGGTATTTTGGACCCAGGCCCCAGAAAGCCTTGTGGACAACGCAGAGGGTTTTGAATTTAATCCTTGCATCCACTGGGAGTCAATGGAGAGATTTCAGAGCTAGAGAGATACGATCCCAGGGCTTGAGGCCAAGGGCAAGTCTCGCAGTCCTGTTCTGGATAAGTTGCAGAGCGCGGAGAGTAGAGGCAGGTAGATTTAGAAAGAGGCTGTTACAATAGTCCAACCTAGAGAGAACCAGAGCTTGAGGGACAGTGGGCTTCTGAGGGAAGGAGAGGAAAGGCAAAGTACCTCTGAGGAGGTGCAGTAGGAAGTTTGACTTTTTAGCGACCTCAGAGATATGGGTGGAGAAGGAAAGTGTGGAGTTAAAGATGACCCTGGGGTTCTTAGCCTCGCAGGAATGGGTAGTAGGGGGGGGCCAAGGGAGGCAGGCCAGAGAGTGAGGGAAAAGGATGGAGATTTAAAACCTTGAAGATGCAGGCGAGTGGAGCTCCCCCAGGACCCTCCTGGGACCTGGTTAGCAGTATTTTCTTGTAAAAATTGGGCCCCCCTGCCCCGCGTGCCTGCTCGCTTTCCCAGTCCTTCCAGGCTTCCTCTTTCTTGCTCCCGCCTCCCGAGCCCAGTGATTGGCTAGAATTGACTCCATTGCTTAGGCCCAGCGGCCCACGCTGCACTCTGCATTCTTTTTAAAACCTTGGAGATGCAGGTGAGTGGAGCCCACCAGGACCCTCCTGGGACCTGGTTAGAAGCTTTTTCTTGTAAAAATTGTGCCCCCCGCCCCGCGTGCCTGCTCGCTTCCCCGGCCCTTCCAGGCTTCCTGCTTCTTGCTCCCACCTCCAGAGCCCCGTGATTGGCTAGAATTGACTCCATTTCTTAGGCCCAGGGGCCCACGCTGCAACGTGCATTCCTTTTAAAACCTTGGAGATGCAGGTTGCGGCTTTTTATCCCCTTTTCCAACATCTTATGCTGGCCCCCAGGCCCTTTGTAGCCCCTGTTTACTGCCCGCTCCCACCCTGCACCCTCTTTCTGATTCCCTTTCTTCCTGCCTCCCATGCTCTGATTGGTCGTCTGGTCCGTGTTACCCAAGCCTTTACTGACCTTCCCAGGGCAGCCCTCTGCCCGTTTAGCCCTTCGGCTAAGGGCGGCTCCTCCATTGGCGGCTCCAAGATATGTCTGCAGGTGTCAGCAGGGGAAGCCAGTAGTCAGCAGACGCCAACAAAAACTGTGAGTGTGGCATGGGTGGGGTGTAGAGCAATAACTCTATTCCAGAAAGCACCTGCCACTCTTTCCTTTCCATAGACTTACATAATGCATGCTTAGAAAGACTTGTGACCACTGCAAATGGACTGTAAATGTTGCCCTGTAATACATACCAACTTACTTACCAATGTCAGCTAGCGCAACACCTGGAGGGAACTGTGAAAATTAGCCTGCATCGCATTTAGATGGGATCAAGATCGTTTAGTCTGCACCACACTTACATAGAATTCTTAACCTTGGCCTGCGTCGCATCTAGACAAAAATTTGAATGTTATGCACGGCGGTCCCCCGTGCCCGACTCGGGCCATTCCACCTAATGGAGGGCTACCGCTAACAGGTACTATTAAGAACAGACCATACATTGGACATGCGACCTCTAAAGACAGGGCAACCGAAATGAAACACATGAACGATGCAGAAAATAGTTTATGTGCCACACTTAGAATTGAGAACATTCACCTGCGCCGTATCTAGATAGGATTGTTAATGTTAGCATGTGCCACACTTAGAATTGAGACCATTAGCCAGCGCTGTATCTAGATGGGATTGTGAATGTTCGCATGTGCCACACCTAGATGGAACTTGGATGTTAGCATGTGCCACACTTATAATTGAGAACATCAGCCTGCGCCGTATCTAGATAGGATTGTGAATGTTAGCATGTGCCACACCTAGATAGAACTTGGATGTTAGCATGTGCCACACTTAGAATTGAGAACATTAGCCCGCGCCGTATCTAGATAGGATTGTGAATGTTAGCATGTGCCACACTTAGAATTGAGAACATTAACCTATGCCGTATCTGGATAATTATTGTGAAGACTAGCGAGTGCCACACTCAGACGGAATTATGTAGATCAGCAAGTACTACACTTAGAGCTGTGAATGTAATATAACCCTCTAACCAATATAAGCTCAAACTACCTACATACTTATCTCACAAAAAACTCACACATCCATCTCTCGCACTACAAGCCGCACGCCCTTCACCACACCGCAACAACACATAAGCCGCACCCACAGCACACGCGGACTGACACTGAGCCAATATTCTCACCAAAGCTCAGCACCCTGTGTCTACCGAGTTGAAGCTGCCAACAGTACACCACTCCTCTCTCTATCCTACTCCCTCTCAACCTTACTAACCCATCCCACCTTCTCGTTTACAGATCCACCAGAGCGCATGGGGACCAATTCCGTTGGTGATGGTGCGCTATATAAGTACCTTTAACATAACATGGTGTGCCATGAGGAGGATTTCAGTCTTGCTGGCATTCAGGCAAAGATCATTGGCGGCACACCAATCTTGAATGGCAGTTATGCAGTCAGAGATGAGAGAGGGAGAGGAGGTGGCTGAGGGCAGATGGAAAATGTCATCAGCATAGCACTGGAAATTTGAGCAGAAAATGACAATGCAGTGGGCACGAGTTTCCAGGTATTGGTTGAAAAGCCAGGCTGAGAGATTGGACCCAAGGGGAACCTCACAGGTAGAGAGGAAGATAGATGATAGGAAGGACCCCAGTTGGACCTGGGAGGGTTGATCAAAGAGGAAAGAGGAAAGAGGTCGGCCAGGCCAGAGCCTGATCAGTGATACCCAGGATATCACAGAGACGGTTGAGGAAGATGGTGTGGTTGACCGTGTAGAAAGCAGAAGAGAGATCAAGATGGATGAGGACAGAGGGAATGAGTCCAGGTTGGAGAGCAGATCATCACAGATGTTCAGGAGAGCAGTTTCCGTGCTTCTGGCCGCTCTGAAGCCAGACTGGTGGTCATGGAGACAGCAAACAGAATCTGAATGAAGGTTAAGCTGAGAGATGGCCAGCTTTTCCAGGAGTTTGCACAGAAAGGGGGTAATGGAAATATTGGTGATAGTTAGCCGGGCTGGAACGATCAGCTGTGGGTTTCTTGAGAAGAGGATGCACAAGGGAGTGCTTCAGATGGGAGGCGAAGGATCCTGTGGCAAAGGAGTGGTTGCATTAATCGTCAAGAGCCAGAGCGAGGGTGTCATTGTGGTCCTTGATGGTTTTAGAGGAACAGGGATGAACCTGTTTTGACGAGGCTTTCATAGATCGGACTTGTCTAGCGACCTTGTCAGGGAGAAAATCGGAAAGGAAGAGAAGGACGGTGCGGGAGGGTTAAAGGGGGGTCTGCAAGTACAGACTGAGAGGGAATAGGAGGGGCAGGGGAGGAGAGGGTGGAGACGATGTCCTGGGCTTTTGAGATAGTGTGAGGCAAGGGCATTGCAGAGAGCCTGGGAGGCGAGAGGACGGTTGGCGAGTTCAGGCGAGTTGTTAGACGCTGCAGAGACACATGCTTGAATGTGGCTCTCTTCTTAGTGCGTCACTTAGGAAATCCCAGAGGGATTTGTAGAGAGACTGGTTCAGCCTCTAGACCGTCCCTAGGATAGGGACAGACTAGACAGCGGTACCCTGGCTATAGTGAATGTAGACTATGACACAAACTTTTTGGAGTAGGGCCGTGAGTGCCCCCTTCAAGGTTGAGGGATCCAATCCTGCACTGTTAGCCCCATTTGCCTCTTTTTATATAACCAGTTTTGTAATAAAAACTAAAAATATACTTGTTACGTGACTCATTGAGAGCATTTTCACGCTGCTTTGTGAACAATTAAAATAATTTTTATTTTTCAACTCCTTTTTGCCATCTTTCTTCTGTTACTTGTATTATTAAAATCCCTGTGTGTCCCTGCATCTTTTTCCAGATTGTTATAGCTGTCTGTTTTTAAACACCACAGATTCTGGCTTGGCAGTAGGAGGATGAAAAGTGGATGGACTCCAGAACTTGCAAATTCTTAAAAATCCCACTAGACCTGCAGGGCGAGTTCCTTAATTTACATACTAGACCTAAGAGAAATGCACTTTCCCCAAGGTGACTGGTGACAACATATATAGCAGTGCTTTTTGTAAAATGGTCCATGTCGCTATAAGCACACTTCATATTTGGTGCAATGCTGTCAAGCATGCACAGCGAAACTTGTATTTGCCATTTACTGCAAACAAAGTGTGTTTGCAGTAAATGAAAAAAAAACTTTTCTTACATCCCCCATACTCGCCAGCAAGGTCGAGTATCATGCAAATGGTTCTCGCCCTTCATAAAAACTACTTGCCAATGCTAATGGGCCAGTATATTTTGCAAAACCCTGGACTACTCTGGCCTACACATTCGTCTGACATGTTTTGGTTGGATTTCTCAAAAACCTGATGGAATCTTACTTTCCTCATGAATGTATCAAGTAAAATAAAAAATAATGGTGGATTTAAACGGCTTAAAAAAAAAAATCCTTCACCTGAAATGTGAAGGTAAAATTTGCAAGCACAGTGCCGCCTAGTGACCATCATTGAAAGTTCATCTCCATTTCAGAGCTAGATGGGCAATGTGTTGTGGATATGCACATTATTTCAAATGTCAAGCCCTTTGCTTTAGAAAAATGTATTTGTTTATATGGCAGTGATATTTTATAAATGGCATGTTGAACCCTAGACTGACAGCTCTCAAGGATTGTGACAACAGCATACATGTTGCACTGTTATTAGGAATTATCAGTGCAGTATAATCAAGCCTTGTGTTTGGGGCATGGGGCATGTTAAGAAAACAAAGCAAAGTTATGTGGGTTTGAAAGGCTTGCGAAAAAAACCTTTGCATGAAAATTTGTTAAGGATTTCAATCAGGCGACACACACCTTGGTCTCCTAGTATGCAGCGCACGACTGAAATGCTTATCTTTTTATATTAATTCAATATTGAGATGGTACACCACTCGTATCACATACCCTTTTCAAATACCGCGGGTCACAATGGACCATGGACCAGGCTGGTTGGTAAAATACAATATTTATTTATTTTAAAATTCAAAAGAAATCATACCCTTTTTACTATGGGGCAGCAATCACCAATGGGGTGATAATAACAATGAGAATGTGAGCAATGCACAGGGTTTAACCTTCTAGTGGAACATATACACAGCACAGCGGAATAGGAGCACTTTTTGATCTAAGAAAGATAGCACCCAAGTAAGAATTTCCTCCTGCAATGTTCCCTCAACCCCCAATTAATTGAATTCTGAAGGGATAGAAAGATACAGCAGGTAATCAGGAATAATAGGCAAGCATCGGAATCCAAATCTGACCTTCCCTCCCCAAATAAGAGAGAAAAACAGATTTCAAACCCCTTGCAATGTTATGACATGACACTCGGAAATGGACAAATAAATAATGTGTGTTTAAATACCTTGAAGCAAATATAATTCCTCACTAAAGCAACAGTGCAAAGACACTAACAATCACAAAGAATGGATTACCAAAAGCATACAGTTCGAAAATGAGTTGAAAGTTTAAAACAGATTGCAGCAGAATGACACGTTGGAAAATTTGCAATTTGCAATTCCCGCCTGAAATTACCCAAATGGTTTTTAATAAAAACGGGTGAAATACACTGATTTGGAGTGCGGTTTTATGGCTTGGGAATAGAGGTATGTCACAGGAATAATATGGAAGTGAAATTAAGTCTCAAGCTGGTAAGTTGGAGGATTTATACAAGATATAAAAAGGTGCGCTTTGAGTAAAATGGAGCTGTGAAATAGGAAAGGAAATCACTTGTCACACAAACAGTTTTACTTTACACTAGAGTGTTCAGGCTAGGCCACCAAAGAGGGACACAGTAAGCTCCAGGGTTGATTCGCGAGTTCAACCCTCTCACCCCAGCGCCCAACCTTGGCGGAAACCAGTCCGATCACTCAAAATAGGACTAATGGCTTAGGATTACACAAGACAAAATTACTAAAGAGATGGCGCTAGCACTAGAAATCAGGGGCAGGGTTGCAAGAATAAGTCTTGACAGTTTCAACAAGTTATCAGGATAAGGATAGGATGACTTGGAGAGTGGGATAAGGACAAAGACAAGATAGGATATGGGTTTAGATGGGGTGGCGATTATACTCACAGTCCACTTTTTAGTTTTTGATTTTGGACAGTCAACAGTTCTGGTCACTACACGGCAGAGCTCCTGGCAAACAGCTGGGCAGTTCTGGTCACCGGATGGCACTGGACTGGAATGGCAATTCTGGTCACTGGATACTGAAAGTGGATGGCAGGATGGCATGCAGTTAGTGGTATCGGGATGCTTCCCAACAACACCACGGCTTTCCCCTTTGGTTATTTGGGAATTTTAGTGGGATTTCAGAATTGTGGCCTTGCTGGGATAGGATCAGCAATGCCTGGGTTTTGCAGTGGGCCCTGGAGTAGGGTCAGCAATGCTTTGGCCTTGTAGTTGGGATCTGGAATCTGGATGGATGGAACAGGAACGCAGCACAGAAACGTCAGGAAGAGTGTGTCTAGAGTCTTGTCTGGGACTCTTATTTATAATGCATAGTGACATCATCAAAGTAAATGACCGGGGCAGGCTTAACTAAACATGCCTCTAACAACGAGATTGGACAAGGGTGATAGTCTCCGCCTCGCTCTCAGCTGGTTGGATTTCAGGAAAATGATGTCAGTTTATGATATGAGTTTTACAAATTCCAAAAACCTCCCACAGTTACTTTAACTAAAATCTGATTTTGCCACAAACATACATTTATACAATTGCAATCTCTTAGCAAATTATATACACAGGTTACATATTTTGTGCAGTACATGGTCCAACCCTCCAGTCCGCGAGACCTTGTTTCACACTTCTACCAGTTATTCACGCTTTTCAATGGGATTTATATTACTCAAAATTCCATAACTTTATACATGGGTGTGGATGATCATAAAGGATGTATCTACAAAAATTTGCATTTGCAACATGGATGCTTTTCTTGTAATCTGCCATATTTTGCCATTTCTATTCCCAAGGTGTCAGTGAATTCTACCAAGTCTTAAAAGAAAGCCCAAAAAATCACTTATACGCTGTGAAAATTCTAAATTTTTACAAAGTCTTGCTGCAGAGATAAGTCTTTAACGTTTATTTATGAAATAGTCTTTGGAAACTAATGGCAGTCTTTTGTCACTGGATCATTTTTTTCCCTTCCTTCAACTGCTGCCAACTGTCATTTCCTTCAAAGCAAGGTGGGGGTTTTGCAGCTTGATTGAGGGTGTTATGGCCCCTTCACACTTCATACTTCCTTGCCCTGGAAGTTCCATTATCAGTGGGTCAGCCTAGCCTAGATTCTTTTCAACCTAGCAATGATCATTTAGGTGTTAGTATCTGCTGAGAGTTTATGGTGTGGCTCCCTCCCTTAGGGGGAAGGTTTTAGCTCTGCCATCTGGAATAACTTGTTTTTGAGAGCTTGCAAATTCAGCCCATGTGTGTGTGTGTGGTGAAAAGCTAGCATTTCTTTCTTTAAATTCGGTTTGGCAGCTCGATCAGATTCCCACACTGTATTTGCAGCTATAGTCATTTTCTTGAATGCAGGAGTTTTATCTGAAGCACAGATACGTTGAAACTGACATGGCTCAGCTACTTAGAGTATCTGTGAACTGCTGAGCTTTGGATACTTTTGTAAAGAAATAAACGCGTGTTCCGTGCGAGTAAAAGTGAAGTTGCTTGTTGATTTCTCTCAGCGTTGATTTGACAAGGCCTGTCATTCAGGAATTATGGCTGGTTTTGCTGACGCAAAATGAAATATATTGGGCATGGCAGGGCCTTATTGATCACAGTAGTTTCAGAAAGGACAGATTGAATTAGCGTCAAAGCAGCATTTTTAAAGGGTGAAAAAGTTTCATTTTGAAGGGGAATTTTGTGTTTTCAGCAAAGCAGTGCTGCCTTTTCACTTTATTCCATGTATATGTTTCAGAACACACTGGCATGCTCCTTCAGTGTGTCCCCTTGTTCCATCCTGCCTGAAGTGCGCTTGGCAGGCAGTGCAGCCATCTTTTTGTTGCTGCAAAAACGCAGTTTTGAGGTCCTGGTGCGCACAGGAGCAGCACAACCATTTGCTGTTTTCTGTAGACAGGCAGCTTGGTGATGTGGTGAAATACTGTTAGTGGTCAATATATCCCACAATGTGAAAGTAGAATTAGCCATTTCAGCCGAGTCACACACAGCACAGCGATTCCCATTAGCCTTAATTGAAAGTTCAAGAAATATCAGTAAAGCTGGTGCTTCTTCGGAGTACACTTACATTAGACACATTACTGGTTAAAGCATTGATCATCAGTATTTTGTCCAAGTTGGAACTCAACTGCTCCTTTTGAGTAATGTGTTCCTTTTTGCCAAATTCTCTAGGTGTACTTGTAAACTTTAACAAAAGATCCTTGGCTGCAGCATCTGAAATTGCTATTTTCCCTTATCACAATGGGTAATTTCAGGAAACCTTTTATAGAGTGTTAAAATACCGGTGCCTCATGTACATTTTTATTGGTTTGACCCTGCGGTGGGGCTACCTAATGTAGATATGGAAAATTCTGCCTGGCCCCTACTGCCTTGAATACTGGTGTGTTTGTGTTGGAAAGGCTAGACCACATGGTTGGCACCCAACAGAGATTACACGGCAGACTTGGAGGAAACTGCCTGTTTCTATTCCTAAATGTACCCCTGATCCTCCTATTTGGAGGACTCCATCCCAGAGGTTTATTCTTAATAGTCTTACGAAGGAACGTTCCATATAATTGAAGTTGGTCACCTGGGCCTCCTTGTTTGGGACGGGGGTAAAGGTTTTTGACAGCAGACCAATACTTTTATTCTGGAAAAGACTGCTCAACACTTCATGTTGCTGTACAGTGGAATTCCCTCATCTGTGACTGCGCTGTGAATGTATTTCCGATGTGAGATGCAGACATGCAAGTTGCTGCAAATTGTGAGCTGCTAAAGGATTTCTTCCTCCCACAGAATCTATCCCTAGCCTAGCTGATCCTCAAACATTTCCCTCACCAGGGGCACATAGCACGGCTTTGCCCAACACCCCTACATGCCTCACACTGGACATGACGTCTGGGCCAGTATTATATGAAGGCGTTGCATCCATGACTTCAGTTTCTTTTTTCAGCGCACTCTGTTCTCTTCAAGAACACTGCTACTTCAAGAATGCCTACACCCGCGAAGGCCTTGGTTTCAAGCCCTGCGTGGTTTTCGGTTGACAAAAGTCAGTATCTAACCCCCGGAGGATCTGTCTATAAGATCTCTCGTTTGAGAACACAGAGCGTGGAGCAGAGGTCAGAAGACCGGTTGCTAACCCGAAAGGAGAAGCAGCACCACAAGAGGTCCTGTTCACTGAGCACTTCCTCTCAATACCGCTCTTTCTCTTCAAAGAAGAGGAGTGACCACTCCAGGGACTCCTCGGAAGCAGCTTTGCAGGTGCTGTTTCTCACCGAAAGAATAGGAGACCTTCAGTTTGAAGATGCTTAACAACTTCGCTGAAGCTCCACCACCAGTGGCTTCAACACAGATGGTGACACCTGGACCAACTGCACTTGGACCACCCGGCAGGGATGCAGCGATGATCTGCAACCACACACCTAAGGGCTTTGCCCTGGATCATATGGACGAGGACCCATACCTGCACCAACACCCTCTGCCCACTGTGCGCCGGCCCCATCTACCTCAGCGTCATCTGGACCGTTAGGCACCAGGGCTCCTCTGGTGTATGCCTTCTTCCCAATGGGGCATTTCTATCGAAGATGGGTGACATCATTCATGAGGAGGATGACCCCATACCTTTTGGGATGTAACCTCTGTGCCCTCAAGAGTTTAGGGACATCCCAGAGGAGGTCTGCATGCAGGGGGGAGAAATAATGGAACTGGAGTCTGACCTGCAGCGGGCCAGTGGTCTGGATAACTAGCTGTAGTTGGACATTTTACTGGCATTAAATCTGGGGAAACCTCAGGTCTTATTACAATGCCTGATAGCGAAGTTGGTGGATACCCTGGAGTTGTCTGCCCAGTCCTTGCCGAAGGTTCAATTTCAGCTTGCAGACCTCCTGGATAAAGGTCCCCATCAGGAAACATTACTGCCTTTTAACCTTGCAGTTTAGTCCCCGGTGCTGGAAGCTTGTGACAAACCTTTCTTCATCTCAGTGGTTGACAGGGACTTGACAAGGAAACATTGTCTGGCTCCTTCACACCCAACTTTTCATTCTATCCACATCTTCCCTGAAAGCTTGGTGGTTCAGTCAGTGACTGCCAATCTGAGAACATCGATATTTCCTTCTCTGCCTCTGTACAGAGACTGGATGCCTGGGGGAGGAAGGTTTTTTCACCTCTAGCAGCCTCGTCATTCGACCGATAAACACCTTCTTTGCCATGGCCTACTTTTATTTTGCCCTTTGTTCGGCAGTGTCTGGGGCAGCCAGACGCCTTGATAGGTGAGTGAGGGTTTTAAGACCCTGGATCAAGATGGCAGAGTGGCTTCTCACCAAATATTTCAATCAGGTTTGGACACAGGCGACTGTGTGGTGGATGTGATCCTCTGGATTTGCACAGGACATGCAGCCGAACCTCCTGGATATCCCTTTTCATGAGCATAACCTCTTTGGTGCTAAGGCTGATAACTTCATGCATTGGTTCCAGTCCTCTAAGGCCACTGCTAAATCCCTGGGTGTTTCCCCAGGGGCAGAGACATGGGGGTTCCCACAGGTGGAATGTCTGCCTCTGTCGTGCCCTCAGCCACACCAGCTGCAAAGTCCCGGTGAAGGGCACTTCTTTCGCAAGTCACCAGTGGTAGGGAGAATTTCCCAGTTCGGCTCAGAATGGTGTGTCACCACGTCTGAAGCTTGGGCCTTAAAGGTTGTTCTCCAGGGATATTCTCTCCCTTTCATTCAATGCCATACAGACCATTCTCCCTCCAGACTTCCTTTGCCACCTGACCCTCTCTTGTTGGAGGAGGCTCATCTTCTGGCAAAGCATGAAATCAAACTTCTAGCGTGATCACAATGAGACAGAGGAACGTATTCAGTTTACTTTTAGTTCCGAAGAAAGGCTGGGGCTTGCATCTCATTAGGCGCCTGAATTAATCACAAGGGCAAGAGAGGGGCCGTATCCTTGCTGACTCCAAATTGTTAGTACTGATTGCTTGGCACCCGAAAGGGTGCGAATGGGCCTCCTAAACATGCTGAAAGATTGCATTAAAGTTCTGGTAGAAGTGAGATCGACCTCCATGAGCGTTACATACCAGAATAAAAGGAAGTGCTTCTGCTTGTGGTATGGCTCTTCTGGTCTGTGACCCACCTCAAGGTATAAGCGCATTTATTTATTTATTTTTTTAACTTTGCTTATTTTAAATCAAGGCAGAATGATAAGTACAGACATTATATGCAGTGGTTATATCGGCAAGTTGACCCCCAGTCCTTTATCCCCCCTGTGTCCTCTCCCTCCACCCTCCCCCTGGTCCATCTGTCCCATAGGCTCTGTGAGCGGGCTCCTCCCTCCCCGGCAGTCCGGATTAAGCCTCAGCGACTATGTGTCTTCCTCCGGGCTCTCCTGGTTTTTTAAGATCCAGTGGGCCCTGGTGGGTTTGTAGGTCAGGGCGGGGAAGCGCTGGTCGAATTCCAGCACTGGAGCCCAGATGTTCTGGAAGCGATGTAGAGCTCCCACTTGTGCTGCCGTCACCTTCTCCGCTATCAGAGTGTCCCATAGTTTCCGGGGTTTTCCAGGTTCGGGCCACCACCGTTTTCCCTGCTAGTAGGCAGTGAGTTAGTAGTTTCGCTCTGGGTCCGGAGCGCGGGTAGATCCCGGGGATTGGAGCTCCCAGCAAGATCGGTTCTGGGTTCAAGGGAATCAATGTTTTCCGGTAATTTGTGAGATGGACTCTAGGCAAGCTTTCCAGAATGGTTGGATCTTCGGGCAGTGGAAGAAAGAGCCTGGGTGGCCGCATTCTCTCAAGCAAGAGTGGTCCACCTGGGGGTTCATATGGTGAAGTCTGAGGGGCGAATAGTACCACCGCAGCGTGATCTTATACGCACATTCCCTGTTGGTGATGCAGGTGGACGAGGTATGTGTTCTGGTCCATATGTCAACCCAGGTTTGGTCCTCTATCGGGTGACCCAGGTCCGCTTCCCATTGGGCCATGCATCGGGTTCTTGTGGTCAGAAAGTCGCTTAGAAAGCGTCTGTACAGGGTGGATACACTGCCGCGGGTTGGACGGTCTCCTAGGGTGAGTTCTAGGGCAGTGGGAGGGCGCGTTGCTGCTTGCAAGGTTTGGGAATGCGAGCACCAATGGCCAATATGTGAATCTATCCCGTTCCTGGAGTTGGAACTTCTCCTTGCATTGGGCGAATGTGAGAGGTCTCTCCCCCATATACAGCTGGCCTATGGTCTCCAGCCCACCTTTGATCCAATTACGAAAATTGCGAGGATTCGTACCCGGTGTGAACATTGGGTTATGAAAGACCGGGGAAAGTGGGCTCAGTCCTCTTGGCACTCCCTTTCGTTTTAGCGCCCAGTCCCAAGTGTTAAGGGTGCGTTTAGTTGATAGCAGGAGCTCTCCCCAATGGGTCCTGAGGGGGGGTGGGATGTGTGGTAGAAATCGCAGGGGTAGGGGTGCCCGTGATTGTTCCAGCTCCACCCATCTGGGGCGGTTTGTCGTATTTTGCCAGGCCTGGACCCGGGCCAGCTGGGCTGCCACTCTGTAGGCCTGTAGGTCTGGGACCCCCAGCCCTCCCAATTTGGGACTCCCCAACATAGTTCTGAGAGGGATTCTCACTTTCTTACCTCTCCAGATAAAGTTCAGCATTTTCCTCTGGATCCCTCGGAGAGTTGGCGTGGGGATTGCCACCGGTAATGAGGCGCATGTGTATAGGAATCTCGGGAGGAGGTTCATCTTGCATGCAGTGATGCGCCCGAGCAGAGAGATCTCTTGGGTCTCCCATCACTTCAAGTCGCCTTCCAGTTCCTTGAAGAGTCGGGGAAAGTTGGCTTTGTATGTCTCCCTTGGGTCAGCCGGGATGTAGACCCCCAAATAGGGGATGGCGCTCCTTTCCCATGTTATCGGGCACATCTTGGTCAACGGTTCTCGTTCTGCTGAGGTGAGGCCTATTCCCAAGGCGGATGATTTATCGAAATTTATGGTGAGGCCTGAGACTTCGCCATAGCTGGTGATTTCGCGTATCGCATGTTCAAGGGATGAGTGGGCCTCCGAAATCGTAAGCAAAATGTCATCCGCGTATAGGGCGAGTTTATGGTGTGTGGGGCCACTTTGAATGCCCTTGATTTGGTCATTCCGCCTAATTTTTTGTGCGAAGGGCTCCATGGTGAGTGCAAAGAGCAAGGCCGACAGTGGACAGCCTTGCCGGGTTCCGCATGATAAGGGGATTGGGGCCGAGTTGTGGCCGTTGATCCTCAGGCTTGTTTTAGGGCAATCATAGTTAGCTAGAACCATCGTTTGGAAAGCCGGTCCGAAGCCGAAGGCCCCTAGGGTGTGTCTCATAAACGTCCAATCTACCTTATCAAACGCTTTAGCTGCGTCGAGAGCCACCAAGACTAATTTTTGGGAGTTCCGGGAGGCGAGGTCCACCAGGTTCAGGGTTCTCCGGATATTATCACCTGCTGTCCGGTGCAGGATAAAACCAGCCGGGTCGGGGTGGATGATCTTCGGCAAGATGCGATTCAAACGGGTTGCCAGAATTTTTGAGTATATGTTCGCATCGATATTTAAGAGTGCGATTGGTCTGTAAGAAGTTATGCTTCTCGGGTCTTTTCCAGGTTTGGGTAGGAGGATGGTGGTTGATTCCTGCATCGATGGGGTCACCGCCCCCGTTTCCCTGAAGGAGTTGAATAAGGTAATTAGATGGGGGGTCAGTTGTGCTCTGAATAGCTTATAGAACCTGGTGGAGAAGCCATCCGGGCCTGGGGCCCGTGTTTTGAGTGATTTGATGGTCTCCTCAATTTCCTCCCCCGTGATGGGCTCCTCCAGTTCGTCTCTCGTTGCGTCGGAGAGCCGGGGCACTTCTGCCTGCTGCAGGTATTCCTTCTGTTGTGATAGGTTTCGTGGGGTTGCCTTCATGATTTGGGCCAAGTAATCTATTGCGAGGCGTTGCTTCTCGGGCTCTGAGTATAGTGTGACCCCGTTGGCGTCCCGCAGGCCCATGATCGCGTTGATGCGTCTCCGCTTGGCTAGTTTGGCCACCAGGAACTTGTTCGCCTTGTTGCCCTTCGCATAATATGACTGTTTGGCCTTCGCCATTAGTTGGGTGGTTTGTTCCGCGTAGTGGGCTTCCAGTTTTTTCCGTGCCGTACGGATGATCCGTTGTGTTTTGGGGGACCAGCCTTTCTCCTTGTGGAGTGCCTCGGCCTCTCTTAGTTCGTTCTCTAGGGCCGTCCGGGTCTGTCGTCTATCTCTATGGTAGGCCGCACCTTGGGCTATCAGGGAGCCCCTGATTACTGCCTTCATGGCATCCCAGTTGTTCGCCAATGAGGTGTCTGAGGCTGGGTTTTCCTTAAAAAAGTTACTTATTCCTGTTGCGATCTTGTCTCTGGTGGCCATGTCGTTGAGGATCGGGTCGTACAGCATCCATTTACGCGGGATGTTGGGGTTAGGGTTATGAACCCGGAGTTCCAGAAGCACTGGGGCATGGTCGGAGATCGCTCTTGTGCCGATGGTGACCTTTTTGACTGAGGGGAACGTATGCGGGGAGATCAGGAACAAATCGATCCTTGAGAAGGTGCGATGGACAAAAGAGTAAAAGGAGAAATCTTTTTCATCAGGGTGAAACACCCGCCATGAGTCTATTATCTCCAGAGTCCTGAAGAATCGAAGGAGGCTGAGTGCTTGGGCGAAGTCGCCTGGAGTCGGGGGGTGTGAACGGTCTTTGGTGGGGTCGGGAACCCCGTTGAAGTCCCCACCGACGATTGTTTGGCCCTCCACAAAGCTAGCGAGAGATGTGCCCAAGGCGTCATAGAAGTGTGACTGTCCAGTGTTGGGAGCGTATACTGAGATAAGAGTATACAGGTCTCCCATCAGGAGGCATTTAATCGCTGTAAATCGGCCTTCTGGGCATATTTTCGTTTCCAGGATCTGTGGGTTCAAGTCTTTCCTGAAGAGAATCGCCGTACCTCCTTTTTTACTCGTGCCAGAAGCGAAGAATTGGAGCGGGAATAGCCGGGATCGAAGGTGAGATACATCTGCTGGCAGCAGGTGGGTCTCTTGAAGCATAGCTATCGCTGCCTCTTCGTCGCGAAGTTTTAGTAGAATTGCCCTTCTCTTGTTGGGCGAGTTCAGGCCATTAACATTCAGGGAGAGGATCTGAAGCGACTGAAGGTCCTCTGAAGGCTCATTCTCTGTTCCTTGGGTTAGGGGGGAGTCCTGGGGTGGAGGTTCAACTGCCATGTCTGTTAGGGGAACTCTTGGTATCATTCTGCACTTGAGGTTTTAACGCGGAGTCCCAACGGGGGACCGCAATTTTAACAGGGAGGTAGACCGACATTGTCAGTACGGTCATACCCAAGGCCAACAGGGCCAACTGTCCCATCATGTATCGAGTACTGTGGGTTCCCAAGGAACAAGAGATGGAAAGTATCCTTGGGGTGGGTATGAACCATGGGTGTGGCCCGCCGCCACCGTGTTTAAAGTTGCAATTTAGGTGGCGGGTCCTGCTTCAAGCTTACTTGCTGACGGAGCCTGGGACCATGGAAGTGTCCCCGTTCATCTCTTTCTGTTATTCCGCTGGGTCGACGACCAAGGCGTGCGTTTGGGTTTTGGAGAGGGAGGCGGTCCAGAGTCTTCGGTCCCCTCTAGGATTGGCGTGGAAGGATCTCGGGGTGAGGTCGGGTGCAAGATTTTATCCGCGTCTTCCAAGTGGCTGATTCGGCATAGGGTGCCATTATATGTGAACTGGAGAGCTGTCGGAAACAGCCATCTGTAACGGATCTGTTGCTCCTGGAGGAACAATGTCAGAGGCCGAAGTGCTCTTCTTTCCTGGAGAGTGAGTGGTGAGAAGTCCTGGTAGATTTGAAGTGGAGTGCTCTGAAAAGTGATCTCTTCTCCTTGGCGACTGATCGCTGATATTGCCTCTTTCGTCGTAAAGAAGTGGACCCTGGTAATCACATCTGGAGGGGGGTCCGAATCTGTCCCGAGGCGCGGGCGGAGTCTGTGGGTCCTGTCCAGTAGGAGCTGTGATTTGTCCAGATCCGGGAGTAAAGCTTCAAAGAAGCTTCCCACATAGTCCGCTAGCTTATTGTCGGGGATAGAGGACGGGATGCCCCGAATGCAGAGGTTATTGCGACGAGCCCTGTTTTCGAGGTCTTCATGTTTGAATTCCAGGATCTCGCATTTGTGATGCAGGGAATCGATGGATTTTTGCATTTCCCCCAGTGTGGTAGCGTGATCCTGGGAATGGTCCTCGATCTCTCCGAACCTCTGTTCGAGTTCTGTGACCCTCTGATCCGTTTGGTTAACTTTAGCGGTGAGTTCCGAGAGGCAGGCGCGGAACTCAGATTTGATGTCCGCCATGAAGGCTATCAGGTCTCCTTTGGTGGCGAGAGCGACCCTGTCCTCTTGTGGCTTCTGTGGGGTCAGTTTAGGAGGATCCTGTTTCTTGGGTTTCTCTGGAGCCGTGAACATGGCGGAGATATCTGTGCCCTTGCTCGCCTTCGTCTGCCTCGACATGCTGCTCGTGTCAGGCGGTCTTAATTAAGAGAGTAGCAGCGAGGCCCAGGACGGCGGGAGACCGCAGTTGGAGAGCTTCGCCCCCTCGGCCCCCGCTATGGACTAGGTCTGGGTGAGTGGGCAGGGGCGCCCCAGGAAACGTTGGTATGGGGAGCGGGTCTCCGCCGGGTCTGATGCTAGATGGCCGTGGGGGTCCCGACTCGTTCTGCGTAGCGGGGGGAGGGGTGGAGGCCTGCTCTCTTGGTCCCTCCGGGTGTATGTAAGCCGTAGCCGCCGGGGCAGCAACCCGGGGTGTTCCGGGCCGCCTTGGTACGAATCGGATGATTCTGTTTTAAGTACCGCTCTCCCTCACCAGCCCCCCGGCGTCCCAGGGCCCCGCTACCGACGAGTGCGGCGTGTGCTGCTGGGTTCCGAATTGGCGGCCATCTTGGTTTCTTCGGTCGAAGACTGGGAAGAAGTTCAGCTGCTAAATTCTGGTAGAACGCCTCCTCGGTCGAAGGCTATATTTAGCCAGGTTGTGCCATGTCGGTTCCGGTCGCTTTAGATGGTATTGGCGACACGGAACCCTGCTTAGAACCGCCGGAATTCAACGGCGGGCATCCCACGGGCGGCCTCAGAGGAGCGACCACATCGATGGCGCTCCAAGCCACGCCCCCGGTATAAGCGCATTTTTTGTAATTTTTATTTTTAACATTGTTAGAAAAGATATTTATTTTTGCATCTTTCCTTTAATTGACATCAATTGGACACCAACCATTTTGCTATTTTTCAAACCCTAAACTGACTTTGGCGGTAAGTAATTATTTTTGCTTCACTTAACTTGTTTTTTTTTGGGGCACTGGTTAGCTTATAAGGTTACCAGTGCAGGCGGACTGTGTGCCCTTCATTGTTTTCCTGTTATTTACCACACACCACCTTACAGTGGGGTGTTGCAGGGATACTTTGTATTCCTTTTTCCTTTGTTTTCTGCAACATTCTTGTTCCCTTTGTTGATGTTCCTAGGACAGACTGGTCGTAATGAACGTGCAACATCTTTTTTGCCACATAATCCCATTTCAAGTACCATATACTGATAATTGGACGTGCTATTCGGTTTGGTCCTGTTCCTTGGCCATCTTGCATTTTGGCTGTCTTCCTGCCCTCTCACTCCAGGAAATGCCATACAAGGACATGAACCTGCTCGATTTTCTTGGGCTGGTGCTTGTGTATCTGGACTGATGAAAATGAAAGGTTTTCCTATCCCGGGATTGTCTAGTTCAGATCAACATTTCGGCCAGGGGATGTCTGTTCCTGGGCAGATGTGCGGGATGTGTGGCTGTCCATGATTAGACAGCCCTTAACTTTTTCAATGGTGCAGATCCTTGCCATGGGTTGGCTTGGGCAGCTCCCATCATACATTTTGAATAGGTGGAGCCCTGCAGCACTTCCTTAAGTTGACCATTGAAGACAAGAATCTGAATAAAAGTAGCCTGCACTGAAGACCCTGATGACCCTAAGGACAAACCGTATTACCCAAGCCACTTCCCAGTGAAGTCCTGCTGCTTCCATTGGTAGCAGCAACATTGCTACTCATCGGTGCTTTGACCCCTCGGCTGGTGGGGATCAGCCATTCTCTCAGCATGTCGCAGAAGCCTGCTGTTGGAGGACTTAAGAACTGTTCTGGGGCTACCAGTGTGTTGCCCATTAGTTGACAAGGCCTCTCTGCTACTTCGGTCATGCACCCTGAGCAGGAGCATGGCACTCGGCAGGTCGTTGACGTGCAGCCTAAGACAGTCTTTGCTGCATTTTCTGATCGCAAGAGTGAAGAGGGGATTTCCTAACATTTTCCCAACTTCAGACCCCCATGCCCTCTGCCTACATTGCCTTGGGCCAGACCACGGTTGGCAAGCTTGTACAGCGTGTGGCTCGCTGTCATCGAAAATCGCAGAAGAACAGACTAACCAGGTGGAGGTAGCTCTTCCAGAAGTCACCTGCAGAGGACCTCAAAAACTTCGTGAAACACTGAGCAAGGCCCCAGGTAGGGCCGCTATTTTCCATCGCACCCCACAAAGGAGACTCCTTCCGAAGGACTCTCCCACGCGGGAGGGACCGTTCAGGTCCTTGTACCAGCACATGCACCGAGGCTGCTGCAGCGACCGGCCTTCGGGTCAAGGGATCCTTGGATCCTCTCGGTGGCAGTGTTGAGGGACTGAAATGTTCTTGTACCGGATTGTCATTCGAGGGGCTCTGCCCTTGTACCAGCAATATGGCCGAGGGGCTATGCCCTGGTACCGGCAATACGTCTGAGGGGTTGCCTAAATGCAGCTCTACCAACCCCTGGGTCGAGGGTGTCGCACCTACCGGGCCTAGGCCCGAGGAGCAGGGTAGGCCTTGTGATCCACACACAAGAGTCTTGGAGGAGGCTGGGCCCAGCAAGCCGAGCAACATGTCGCAAGCATGTGGCAGGCAGCTCGACAAGATGGCCGCCGTGCCAGAGAGAGGCACCCGTCCAACGCCATTCCAGGAGTTTGTCGAAGAACAAGTGTCATGGTGGGACTGGCCTATCCTTATGCGCAGGGCAGCTTCCCACTGCATCCATACGGGCAGCGTATGCAGCTGCTCCAGCAGCTCCCGGCTACCCCATCAGTACCCCCTACCACTTCTCCGGCCATTGAAGAGGGGTTCTTCGAGAGGTTTCTCGGGCTCATTAAGTCACCTCGGATGGGGGTTTTCCTCAAGGATGCCATCAGGGAAGTCCTCCCTACGATGCTACCGGCACTACAAGCGTCTCTGCCGGCGCCCCCGGCGCAGCCGTTGCCTCAGGGCCCCCAGCCAATTACTCAGGCGGCTCCGTGCCAGCCTCCGCCTCCTCCTCAGCCTCCGGTCGCGGTCACTGTACCACAGCCTCCGGCTCCAGCTACTCCTCCACCTCCACAGGATCCTCCTGATCCACAGGATACGGATGAGGAGGAGGATCCGGACAGGCCATCCTCAGCCAGGGCCTTCCATGAATGCCTTGCAGGGCTGGCGGAGTACCTGGGCCTACCCCAACCTGAAGTAGAGCAGCTGGCAGAGGGGGTACTGGCTGAAGTCCTCGCACGACGCCCCTTTGCCAAAACGTAGATTCCACTGCAAACCGATGTAGTCTCCCTGGCCAAGAAGGATTTGCTAAGCCCCACTCGGTCCAGCCGGTCATTCGACGCCTTGACGCTAAGTACAGGCAGATGGAGGGGGATACACTCTTGCTATCGGCCCACCCTCAGCCACACTCCTCGGTGATCGCTGCAGCATCACTCTACTCCAAGCCGCAGTCGTCCTCAGCCTCCTCCTCTGCGACGCTGCTAGGCAAGGAGGAGAAGATCTTGGAGTCTTACGGGAAGAAGCTGTATTCCAACGCGTCCTCGCATCTTGGTCAGGCCAACGCCGATGCCATGCTGGCTGCTGCTAACCAAAGTTTTTTTTTTTTTTGAACAATTTTTATTATTTTAAACAAACACACCAAACATTACAACCTTTTAGGACGTTCATAATCAATATCAAAACATCACATTATACAGTGTTATTCTCCGTCCTCCCCCCTTCCTCCCCACAAACTCGAGCCGTCTCATCCGTGCCATCTACATGAGCATTTTCAGGAATCTCAGTGCTTGTCGACTCGTCTGAGTCTTCTGTTTCATGATTGACCTGGTGGGGGTTTGCCATTGAGGTCACCAGTTGCCTCCAGGCTATCAGGGGGCCCACTTCCTCCTCTCCCCCCCTAGTGACAGCTTCAAACCATACCGCAGTTTCTGCTTCTGCCCATCTCAAGAGGTCCGCCCACCATATCTCCACTCTAGGCCTATGGGCCGCTTTCCAACACATTGCAATTCTATCTTGGCCAAGATATAGGCCAGGTCCTTCATCTTGCTGATATGCTTTGAATTCCGTGGCCTGGGAAAACTCCCAAGCATGCATGCCCAAGCAGACCTAACGTCAAGCACCACTCTCCCACTGGCCATTCTCGTCTTTATTTCTTCCCAGAATCTCTGCACCTCAGGGCAAGCCCAGAGCATGTGCAGCAGCCCTGCCTCCTCCTCCCCCGTCCTGGGGCATTTCTGTATAGCTGAGCCTCCAAATCTGGCTATTCTTCCAGGGGTCAAATAAGCTCTGTGGGTGACATACAACTGGATCTGCTGGAGTCTCGCATTCCGGGACACCTTTTTGTGGTACCCTTGAACTCTGTCCCTCTATCATGGGTTCTCCTACCTCCTCCTCCCAGTCATGCCTCAGTTGGAGCAGCTCCTTCCCTGCCTTTGCACTCAGGATCTCATATATCCTAGATATTGCATGCCCACCCTCCGAGACATCATACATAATTTCCAGGGTGGCATCAGGTTCTTCCGCTAGCACCGTCTCAGGCCACCTCTCCCTCACCCGTTTCATGAGCCTGGTATAAGTGATGTATTGGCCTCTATGCACCCCTGTCTCCTCCTGCAGCCTCTGAAATTCCAATGCCTCCCCTTCCTGCCATATATCTTCAAGGGTAGCTAGGCCCACCGGTTCCCAGTATCTGCGGACCCCTTTAAACAGTTGGGAGTCTTCCCCGCATAGTACCACCAGCGGGACCTGCTGAGAAAGCGGATCTGGGTTGCCCACAGTTCTCCATGCTCTGCGCCAAACTTCGAAGCCCAACTCCAATAGTCTCCCCATCCCCGCCATTTTAGTTTTATGCAGCCACACTGGGCCTCATTACAACCCAGGCGTTAAGGGGTTAATGACGCCGTAAAAGGTGTCGGCGCCGTTAAAACGCCTGATTACGAGGTCCCTTTGGGGGTTGCACTTTAACGCCTGCTTTTAGCAGGCGTTAAAAAACCAACCCGCAAAGGAACCTAGGAGCTGATTACAGCGCCATAATTTACGGTGCCGTAATTAGCGCCTTCCCCATTCCCATTGAGAAATGGGAATGGGGAAGGGGCCATGGTGAATGGGGAATTACCGCCCCGCCAACCTTGGAATGGGGCGGTAATTCCGCCATTCACCATGGCGGACCCCGGCATGGACCATGGTGCTAATAGCACCATAGTTTAGCGCCGGGGTCGTAATGAGGCCCACTGTCTCTCTTAGAAAGTATGGAGCTGAATCACCTTGAAAAAGCCTAGCTTCTGCTGAGTCCTCTGCAGACAACCACCTAGCCACATACAACAGCTGTCCCGCCAAGTAATACAATTCAAAATTCGGCAGGTTTATGCCCCCCTTATCACATGTGTTCTGTAGTTTCCACAGGGCCACCCTATTCCTGGAGTTGCCCCATATGAAGCCCCTGCACATGCCATGAAGTCTCACAAAAAAGCGTCTGGGAATCAAGTACGGGACATTCACAAAGAAAATGCAAGAGTCTGGGCAAAACCACCATTTTAAGCAGAGCTGCTCTCCCCATCATGGCTAGGGGTAATCTAGACCAGAACGCCATGCTATTTTTAATTCCCTCAATTGCTTTCTCTGTATTGTGTTTGTGCTCTGTCTCTATCTTATGGTAAATGTTTACGCCCAGATACCTGAATGTCACGGTCTGCCAGGGTATCTGCAGGATGGGTGGCCTCTCCAATGGGGTACTCTTATACCTTCCCAAGAGGAACAAACTAGACTTCTCGGGGTTCACTGATATGCCCGAGAGGGTGGCATAACGATCCATCACCTCCAGCACATATTGCAGGTTCTCCTCCGGGTAGCGCAAATTGCCAGCGGCTCTAATGCCAGAATATATAACATGGGCGACCAGGGGCATCCCTGTCTGGTCCCCCTACTGAGTTGCCATTTATCTGAAATTATGGTTCCTGTTTTAACTCTCGCAATCGGGGAGCTATATAACATGTGGACCCATCTGATATATCCTGGTCCCATCCCGTATCCTTTCAGGGTCGCCTTCAACCATGGCCACCGCACTGAATCAAAGGCTTTAACCGCGTCCAACGACACGATAGCCAACTTGCCCGAGTCTCCCTCGGCTTGGTCAATGATATGGTGCAGCCTCCTATGGTTGTCTGTGACATTTCTACCGGGGACATAGCCTGTTTGGTCCGGGCGTATCAACTTGCCAATTACCCTCTTTAGTCTGTTGGCCAGCACTGCCGTGATTATTTTGCTATTCTGATTGAGCATAGACAAGGGCCTATAAGACCCACACTCTACGTCCGGCTTGCCTGGTTTCAGGAGCGGGATGATCACTGCCTCACGGAGGGACGCCGGCTGTTCCCCCTGCTCATAGGCTTCATTAAACATGGCTAACAGCAGCTGGAGTAGCTCCTGCTTATACGTTTTATAAAACTCACTGGGTAACCTATCCGACCCGGGCGCTTTACATGTGGGCAGGTGTTGGATCACCGCCTCCAGTTCGTCAGAGGTGATGGGGGCGTCTAAGGTGGGCAGCCCTATATCCTCTATTGTTATAGTATTTCTTGACTCATATCTTCTCCTGCGTCCTCATATAATCGTCTGTAATACTTGAGGAACTCCTCGTTTACCCCTTCCTGGGTATTACAGATTTGACCTTCCGCGTCCCTGACCTCTCTGATCACCGAGCGGGGGGTCTCATTTTTGTATAAACAGGCCAGTAATCTACCCGGCTTATCCCCCCCTGCATGTAGCCTCTCGGTGTATTTCTTATAATTTAGTCTGCATAATCTGTCCCAGAGTTCACTACAAGTCATCTGTAAGTCCTTTAAGTCATCTGTAAGTCCTTTATCTTGGCGCTGTCCTCCCGGGTGGTCCCCTCACTTTGTATCAGGCCCTCTAGCTCTCTTTCTGTTTCTTGCAGTTCCCGTTCAATACCCCCTTGGAGCCCTTTGGATTTTGCCGCTAACCAAAGGTTATGGCGGGAAATTGCGGCCTTCCTCCCGGTACTCCCTACGCAGAGCCAATCACTTTTTAAGGCGGGGCTGGCTGAGGCCAAGCTGGTGGCGCAGGACCTCATGGAATCCACTGTTGCCCATATTGACACCTCTGGCCGTGCCATCTGTATCGTCAAGGACATGAGAAGGACAGCCTGGCTCCGGGCAACGAAGTTTAAGCCTGATGTCCAGGAACGAATATTAGATCTACCGTTCGAGAGGGGGGGGCCCTCTTCCACTCCTCCACAGACGAAGAGCTGGACAAAAAGTAAATCAGCTCACAAACCGCCAAGTCTTAATCCATCTTGACAAAGACCACGCCCAAGTCGTACACCCAGCCACAGCAGCACTCCGACAGGGGGAGTAGGTACGGAGGATTTTTCCCGGCTTCCAGGAACAGAGATCCAAGCAGCCTGACCGCTCGCCGTCTCAGAACCGGCGAAAGCAACAAAAAGGGGGTTGGGGGAGGCTAAGGGCTTTTTCCAGTCCCCCTCCTCCGCCACAGCCTCCACGTGTCTCCAGTGGGGGGCAGGCTTGCGCTCCATGCACATTTTTCACGCCAGAATTTCGCGGACCCCTGGATCCTCTCCGTAGTATCCACTGGGTCCTGCCTACCCATCTCAGGCTCTCCTCCCTCCTCCCATCCACTACCTCAAGTTGGGACAGCAACTCTTCTGGCGGAGCTCTGGTCGCTTGTAGAGAGCCAAGCAGTGGAGGAAGTCCCAGCCTCCCAGCGAGGCTTGGGCTTTTACTCCAGGATTTTCACCATTCAGAAGAAGAACTGGGCAGGCCTGAGAGTTGTGTTGGACCTTTCCACCCTCAACCTCTCCTTACCCCTGCAAAAATTCAAGATGGTTATACCAGATTTTATAGCTGAGATATTGTGCAAGGGGAACTGGATGTGCTCCCTGGATCTGAAGGACGCGTATCTACACGTCCCGATTTGGCAGCCCCATCATTCTTTCCTTCGGTTCAGGATCATGGGCTACCATTTTCAGTACAAGGTCCTTCCTTTTGGCCTTGACTCGGCTCCCAGGGTCTTTACCAGGCTCATGAATACAGTGGCTGCCCTCCTCAGAGCGCAGTGCCTTTACATCTACCCATACTTCGATGACTGACTCGTCAACGCTACATCTCCAGAAGTGGTTCACCACTCCTCCCATGCACTTATGTAAACGCTTCACGATCTGGGCTTCTCGCTCATCTCAATAAGTTGCAGCTGCACCGCACGCTTACTGACATTCTTGGGCCTCATCTGGGACCCGTGCTTCGAGAAGGTATTTTCGTCGGAGGACAAGATCTCTGCCTTCAAGAGGGCCACCGCCCATTTCCTCAGCAGAGAGGTGACCTCGGCGTGGTGGTACCAGCATCTCCTGGGTCTCTTGGCGGTGGTCCTATTAGCTGTCCCACACACGAGACTCAGGATGAGGAGGATTCCGCTGCACTTTGCGGCCTCATGGAACCAGGAGCGGGGCTCTCAATCCGAGAGGATCAATGTTCCTCCATCTCTCCACCCGGACCTAACATGGTGGTCTAGGGACTGCAACCTACGGACGGGCAAGCCCTTTCGGCCGCCCACTCCGCAGGCCACCATCACCACAGACTCCTTGCTCTATGGCTGGGGAGCCACCCTGGATGATCTCTCGGTCCACGGCACCTGGACTCGACAGGAGCAGGAATACCACATCAATTTGTTAGAGCTGAACTCCGTAGCGCTCAGAGCATTCCTACCACTTCTCAAGGGCAAGGTTGTCCTCACCCAGACAGACAACTCGACCAGCATATACTTCGTCAACAAGCAGTGAGGCACAAGATCCCCTCCTCTGTGCAGACTGGCAATCAGCATGTGGGAGTGGGCCCTGGAAAACGATATCTACCTCACGGCAGTCCACCTCCTGGGGGAAGCCAACCTGGAGGCGGACAGACTCGGCAGGTTGGGAGCAGACAATTACAAGTGGCAGCTAAACAACCTCGTCATTCAGGAGATCTTCAAGTGGGGTCATCAACAGGTGGATCTCTTTGCCACCTGGCACAACAAGAAGTGCCCTCGGTTTGCCTCCTGGCAGGGACAGGGCCCCGGTTCCCTGGGCGACGCATTTCGGCTTTAATGGAACTGCATGAAGGCTTACGCCTTCCCGCCCACTCCGCTGATTCGCAGAGTGATTTGCAAGATCAAGGAGTCTCGCCAGCTCAACATCATTCTAATAGCTCCATGTTGGCCGGCCAGGCCATGGTTTTCGGAGCCGCTCAGCCTCTCGCAGTTGCCTCAGATTCACCTCCCGACGGGCCCAGCTCATCTTCTGGCACAGCAGAGGGGCAGGGACATCCACCCCGTGCCACAGAAACTAGCCCTCAAAGTGTGGTACATGAGCAGGTAACGTTGCAGCACTTCAGCCTCGCCCACGCTAATCTGGAAATCATACAGGGCGCAAGGATCAAGGCTACCAGGGCCCAGTATGAAAGTAAATGGACCAGATTCTGTCACTGGGCAGACTCCAAGGAAATCACCCCCCTGGCATGCACTTTGGACGACATGCTCTCCTTTTCGGCACACCTCGCCCACTCTGGTATGCAGGTGGACACCTGCTGTACATACCTCACAGCCATTGGGGCTTACAGGAATTCGGAGGAGGCGATCTCCTCCTCCAATCCTATTGTCAAGAAATATTTGATGGGGCTTGCAAGGCTGTATCCGCCTGTCAAGAGGCTGCACCCTGTGTGGGATCTCAACATAGTCTTGGGCGCCCTGGTGCACAAACCGTTCAAGCCAATGGCGTCCGCGGACATCAGGCTGGTCACCATCAAGACGGCCTTGCTGGTCGGCCTTACCTCGGCTGGCATAGTCCTCGAGATCCAGGCACTGATCGCCTCTGAACCATATACTACCTTTCACAGGGACAAAGTAGTCCTACCGACACACCAGCATTTCTGCCTAAGGTGCCGTCGGTTTTCCACTTGAACGAGGAAATAGTCCTTCCTACGTTTTTTGCCGATCCCAAGGACGAAGCGGAGAGTGCTGCACTGCCTGGATGTCAGGGGTGCCCTGAAATTTTACTTGGACAGGACCAAGGGCTTCTGCAAATCGAATGCCCTGTTTGCCACTTTCGGAGGCTCAAGACTAGGCTATCGGGCCTCCAAGGCCTCCATATCCCACTGGATGGTCGCGGCCATCAATGAAGCGTACGAGGGCCAGCACAAGCCGCTTCCGGCCAACATGCACGCCCACGCAGTCAGGGCCAAGGCAACGGCCATCGCATTCCAGCGCCATATCCCTTGGCAAGTCATAAGCAGGGTGGCCACTTGGGCCACTCCCTCGGCTTTCTGCAAGCATTACTGTTTGGGTGCCGCCTCTAAATCGGATGCGGCTTTCGGACAGGCGGTTCTCAGGAACCTATTTGCTTAAGGATGGTCTCCTCTCCACGCTTCGGCTACATTCAGTTGTAATCGCCCATGCAGTATGGATGAAAGGGGAAGGGACGTAAGAGTAATTATAAATTACTCACTGTAGTGACTAACATACTTTTAGTCCTTGGTCCCCTTTCCTCCATGCGTTCCATAAACCTCCCCCTAATAATACTGGTGTCATTGGGCAATGTTAAATCTATTGTCGATGCGTCAATGGGGACTGAGGTGTGGTGCCGGAGGGCGGCGTCAGGACAGCTCCCAGGGCCGCACTCTTGCGTGCCTCTTAATTTAAAGGGGTAGAATGTTTTTTCTGGTGAAAAATTTCTGTCTCCCGTCTGGAGGAAAGGGGTCTACGTTAGTCACTACGGTGAGTAACTTTTAATTTATTTCACTGTTGCACTACTTCTGTTGTGTCTTGAAAATCTCTTCACTCATTGGTACCCGCTGTGGCTGTTGTTCTGAGTTGTCTAGCTTGTCCAGCTATGCAAGTCTGCCAGAGCTGGCCCATAATAATAGATCGGAACCACTGCATAGCAGGTCCCAATCTCAACACCTTCAACCATTTTGCATGTGACCCCCTTGACCTCCATTGACTGGTCTTACTGCGGAGGTGAGTATCCCCAGCGACTGAGTACCAAATGTGTGGTCACTTGGAAAATGAAGGTCACATGTGTACTTGGCTGTTTCTATGCCCCTCTCCCGCCGTAGGGATTGTATGGGCACAAAGTTCACTCCCGAGACACACTCTCTACGGACTGTAGTCACTGCAGTTCTAGCGAAGTATCCCCAACAGGGTTGACCCTAGTGTGGTGGATTGAGAGTGCATTCCCAACAATATTTACCCTTGGGGCTTTTAAACATCAACTTTTACAAACTGTTGGCTTTGCGAAAGCTTGTGCAGGGCTACTTTTGAGACATCTAACCCATCGGCTCATGTAGGTACTTTGAACTTTGCTCTGTTGTGGCAGTAGGCCTACTTACCCAATAGGGATGGACTGCTAAGTGTTAGGAATCATTGTAATTGTGTATTCATAACATGCCTAATACCCAGAGGTTTCTAAGCGCGGACCGGGGGATCAAACCTTTGTTGCTCCAAGTCATCTTGCTTCCAAGGCGGGTGTTACCCCTGAGCTATCCTCCCAGCCCAATCTTGAAGATTCCTTACCAAAACCCTTCCTAAAGTCTCCTCCCAGGTGGCCAGGAAAGGGCAGACACTTCCTGATCCTAACCCTGGGGGTGGTGTACTGTGGAAGGATCATATGGGTGGTGACAAGACCCAGGGTAGTGAGATTCCATGGGATGAGGCATGGTAGTTTTCCTCTGAGAGGGATACTCTTAGCACCATGTCAGAGGAGTTTCTGACTTATTGTCACTTTAATATATCTCAACCTCCTAGTAAGACTGATATGGAAAACTCCAAGGTTGTCACCTTGCAACATATTATATCAAAATAACAGGTCTTTTGTATCCCTATAAATAAACTTCTTCCTCAGTGCCAAAGGTATACCAAAAGGAATGACTGAAATGTGGCCTATTCTATACCATCTGTCTCGAATAGGATTAAAACCCACAATCCCTCTTCTAAAAATATGAAGGGACCTAAAACTACCCTTCAAAGTGGAAAAGGAGGGGAAAAACCTAATTTCCTTAAAACAAACTACCTGCCCCAGAATCCCATAGAGACTGAGACGAAGAAGAGGGCTGAGGAGGCATGTAGAAGTAAAGGACAGGCAAGTAGGCCTAATTGCCTTTGCCAGGCTCAGGCAATTAACGTTAAGGGCCTGTGCCTGAAGTAGATTGTCGTACCTGAGAGGCCTAAAAGGCTGCAGCAGGAAGGAGCTGTAGGAAGGAGCTTGCGGGCTGGCCGTAGTAGCAGAAGGAGAAGAGCATGAGGCTGGCAGTTAATGAAGTGTGATCAATTAAGGGACGCCAGGATGAGAGAAGAGCAGATTTCACCTGCAGGTTCTGAGTTGGTCCTGTGTTCACAAACCCTGCTTAGCCGTGGCTGCACTGATAGAGACGTGCTGAAGTTGAAAGTCTTACGAGGTACGCCAAGTAGCTGTGACTGCAGAGCTGAGATTGTGCTGCAACTGAGTCCTGTGTGCAGAAGAGAGGCAAGGGACAGCAGAGTGAAGCAGAGTGCCCGTGGTCGAGGCCGGACCGCAGACACCCAGGCTGTAGAGGGGTGTGGGTCCCAATAGTCCCTGAAGCTGTAGTATTATGAAGAAAAGTTGGGAACTGCAAGCAGCCTGCAACCACAGTGTTTCTGGAGCCGGTGAGTGAAGCTCTGTTTTCCAATTCACTGAAAATCCCTTGCTGGTAACTGTAACCAGCTCAATTATAACTCGCGTGGAAGTGGGAGCGAGTAGAAGTAATGCGCGCATTTAATGCAAGTCCAAGTGCTCGCGTAAACGAAAAGCTTTCCATTTTCCATTGTTGAACTATATAACTTTACCGGAGTGGTCGCGTGTCTCCAATTAAGAGGGAGAAAGCTGTTCTAAATCACTCGGAAGGTTAAAACGGATTTTCACCACCAATTGTTACAAGAACTATTACATCAAAGAAAGGTTGTGTATGGATAATTGGGATTCCCAAACAGAGTCAAGGTATCACTCCGTATGAATGAAAGGGAACGCAAGTCCTTACAGTTGTTTGAAGTTAAAAATCACCATTAAGTGGTCACGTGTACCTAAATCTGTTTTTCTTGTGAAACCTGAACCTTGTGACATCCGAACAACTATTCTGTAATTGCAGAAGTTGCTGAAGTAAAGATGAGAGCAAGTAGTACCCAAGCCAGTAGGCAAATCCTTTCTACAGTGAAACCAGCCCTATTAAAATCTAACCACCTATATTCTGAAGTTGTTAAAATCGTTAAAGGTCCAGTATCCTCTGATACAAGGGTGACAAGGTTATCCAAAGCTGGAAGAGTGGCATTACAGCTTTGGAGTAGCTGCTGGAACCAAGGTGGTGTGCATAAAGCTGGGGAAGGGAGCTCAGTACTTGTAAGAAGATGAGTCAACAATCTGTAATGCTGAGACTGTTGATGCGAAGAGAGAAGCAGTCTGGAAGCAAATGCAGATTATATTGATAGCCGTAAAATAGACCGAAGAGGCAAAGAGGCTTCCCTTGTCTTATAACATAGGAAAGAGTGCCTTGTCTACCTCTGGAGGCCGAAGAGTCTTGTATTGTTTCCTAACGATCATAAAGTACCAAGTTGAAGCAAAGCTAACGGAACTGTGGTTGTCTATTATATTGTCAGAACGTGTTGTTTTTAAGGCGATTGAAACAGTAGCACACTGTGGAGCAAAAGAGCCTGCCTCCACAGTGACATTATGAGAAGGGGCTTGACGAGAGGAACGCAACACCCTAAGAAGAAGCATTGTGACAAGTTATACGAAAGACACTGCAGAGGTTACAAACATATGGACAGTTGTAGAAGTGGTACTTTTGTCTTTGAACTGTCATGTCCATCCTGGAAGGACGATATCCAAGATCACCATTGGTGCTGTTTTCTTTGCTGGAATTGGAAGGGGAACTTTTCAAAAGCTGGATAAAGAACCTTTACAAGTGGATTTTTGTTTGAGTGAACTTTTTCTTTTGGAACTCTCAAGAATTGGTTCAAGACTTTACTTTTCTTTGTGAACATTTGGAGAAATTGACTTTGGATATTCCTGGGAACGGGATCTACACAGGACAGGTGAACGCTGATCCAAGTCACTGGTTATTTGGTAATCATTTGTTTTAATGTTTTGTTGTTTAGTGTGAGAGCCAGTTTTGTGCATGCTAGGAGAATTTCCCTTAGAACCTAGACTAGGTAGGGAACAACCTGGTAGAGTAAGTTTAGTTAGGTTTTCTTTGCACTTTTTGTTATGGATAAAATGACTAACACTGAGAAAACCACAAACAGTTGTCTGCCTCACATTACTGACCCCACGTAAGGTTAAAGGCAGGTTACATTTTCACAAGTGTTATTTTCACTTCACTAGCTACAGTTTCATTGCTCAGCTTTATTGAATTGCTTCATCTGTGTTTTAGTGTAAGTAATCTCACTTTGGGATTGCTTTGTGTGTTTGTGTATATGTTTTTAAGTTGTACTTGCTTAGTGTTTTAAGGCCTAATTAGTAGATTTTGTAATTATGCGTGGAACTCTATTACTGGCCTATCTCTTTGTGTCATTAACTGTACTTGCACAACACTTTCACAACGCCCCTTAGTTCCTGAAGTCTGTGGTACTGCTTAGCTTACGCCCCTGATCGTTTCCGTAGACTAATGTCAAATACTGTGTTCACCGACAAAGTTGGCCTCTCAGAACCCTCTGACTGGGCTGGTTCTGAAAATCCATCTTAATACTTACCTTCTACATTTGTCTTCATTGTTGGACTTCATCCCTCTCGGAGTTCTTCACTCTTAGTGTAAACATAGTGGTGGTCAACCCAACCTGTACTTGCACGTGCCGGTTAAGTAGTTCTATGGCTATACACACTAATATCAACATGGAAGCGGACTAAAGTGCTCGCCAAACACAAAGCGTCCCTTCTGCCCATGCACAGGGCAGAACTGAAATGGTGATCTTTGAAAACTGCATTCCTCGTGACACGGTGGGTTAGTGACATCCAGATGTTGGTGAAATATCCAATAATAATAATTACACGTCCTTTTTGACTTCTGATGGTTTCCGAATTCCATCTAATCAAGACATTCTTTATCAACAATCTTCAAAGACTTTAAACCCGTCGAACCATCATTACAGTATTCGTAACGCAGATTTCTCTTGGCATATAGACAAGCAGGATCACACTGGATTTAGAGCAATTCTTTGTGACGTTTGGCAGCTCCAATTACGGTCGCACCCTTTACAAAAGGGACATAGCCAGTTGTGTTGCACCATGTAGAATGTTCTGTCACGAGACAGCCAATAGGACAATCCAAAGTTGATTTACTGCATACTCCTCAAACGGAAAATGCATCCATGGTGACATTCCATGCCAGCATGCCGATACACAGCATCTGTCAAGTGGCAAATAAGGACACTGAATGATACTTTTACATAGCAGTGCTTCAACATCTGTTATGCTAGAGATAAGACCTTGTTTATGCTCACTGTCCCATTTGCCACCTCTTTTTACTGCTGTTCAATCTATTCTAAGCATGTGAATCTATGAAAGAGCCAATACTGGTGAAGAAAAAAGATATCTGTAACCCCAATTCTCCAGCACTAGGTTCGTTCTTAGATTGACATGTGCCCACCTTCCCTTCGAGGAAGGTAGAGTATTTATGATGCACTAATACAGCTTTAACAAATCTGAAGATGGCCTTCAAATATGAGGTTATGCCAGCCATCCCAGGGTTTACTTCCTGGTCATTGCTGTGCTAAATGTGTATTGGGGATTGTCTGCCTGACCGCAGTGACGTATTCTAAACTTTTGAATCCCTGAAAGATGGCAAAGCTGGAGAACTATAGTTTCAGGTAAGGAACTTTTTTCTTTTCTACCCTTCCAAGCAAAGGCTCAGAAGCAGGCTGCTATTTACAGAGAGGGGTCAGAACTGTGAGGGATTTCATGAGCCGAGTAATGCCCACAATGCACTTTTTGCAGTTTACCATTGTGTGACCAGGACCTGGGAGCGTGGGCCTGGTGTGGGAAAGTCGAAGGGGGGAAAGGTGAGGGCAAATCACTTGCCCCCCTGAGTGTTGTCATTTATTTTTGTTGCTTTCTTAAACTATGTATTGTTGTTTTTGTTTACTCTTTTATTGATATTTAAATGAGTACATAATATTTTTAATGTTATTGTGGTTTTCCAACAACTTGCAGTAAAGATGCATTGTTTTGCTTTTGAAAGAATCCTATTTTTAATGTTCAAAACCACTATGTTTCTATTGAATTATTTGGGGTATTTGCATAGCACACACAATTTTATTTTTTATAACTGCTTCATTTTGCTCTTATGTGACATTTCTTCTTGTTTCTTCTTCCTAGAAACTAAATTCCCCCACATTGTCTGTGAATAGTGAAGGATTTATACCAATGCTGGCAAAGCTCGATGACTGTGTAATGTATATTTCCTCACATGTAAGTGATCACTAGCTAAGCATTTGTGATACTCTGAAACGTTTTTCAATTATCTTTCTTGGAAATCGTATTGATTTATATAGCAGCCCATGTGTCCTTTTGTCAACTTTCATATCATTTAGAGATAGCCTTACATATTTAGGCTTCAATATTATCTTATTTGACATCAAGACTTTGGCTTGAAACTCTGCCATTAAGGCTGGTTGCTTGCTTAGCCAGTAATATAATTTTTAATTCGCTGTGGATCAAAGAAATACTGGTTCTCTTCTTATTGATGAAAAGCTAATATTGAAATGATGTACTGTGGTGATCTGGAATGAGGGGTCTGACCAAGTAAAGGAATGTTAGTTGCTGCAAACCTTTATTAAACAGATCATGTAATCCTATCTAACCGTAAAACTCAAGGTGATCTCCCTAATTCAACCAAACTAAACCTAGGGCTGGTCAGGATGCCTGTTGTGTCCTAAAGAAAAGGCACAGTCCTAGTCAAAACTCCTATTCTATCCTTGTCACTAAAACACAAATCACTAAGCTATCGAAAATGTTTTAGTCCCGTCCCAGTAGAATTGACTCCCTTCTCTTAAAGTTCAGGTTTCCCAAAGTTTCAGAAATATCACAGGACTAGGAGAATGGCTCCCTTCTCCTAGTGTACATCCAGTTTTCAACCGGGTTTCCTGGAGTTACTTTAATTTTAGATTCTTCATTAATTCTCTAAGTTCACTCCACAGATTTTGTATTATCTCCAGTTGAACACTGTCCTTCAACTTTCCCCCTCTGGGACAAGGTTGAGTCTCCCCGAGCTCCCCTTAGCTCTTCAATGCTTTACCAATGTTCTTCAAAATTCCCCCACTGGGATGCTGATGAGGTTCTTCTTGACTGTCCAATACCACAGTATCATGGAACTGTCCAGGGTGTTGCCTCATGTAATTATCTATGTCTCTCTTGTTTTTCTTTCTCAGGTATTCCCAGCCCCGCTCTGACTTATTACTGTTCCTGTTATCTTCTCTTGGTGAACTCTTCACTGGTTTCGCAAGGGGTCGCACGGTCGTTCTTTCTCTTTGTTCTTCGGCCTGCTTGACTAAGCGGTCGGTTCTCATTAGCGGTTTGGGCGCAAATTTCAGACTAGACGGTCCACCTGTTACAGGTCGAGCAACCACCACAGTTCTTCGTTCTTCCCATGCAATCGCCTATGCGGCTCCGCAGTAGGCTCGTGTTGGCGGTCTCAGCATAGTTCTTGTCCTGCAAGGTCCACCCATGACCGGTCACGCCACCACCACACTGACTGTCAGCTTCAAGGTTGTCGAGTTCACACTGCTGCTTCGATACAGCCTTCGAAAACCCTGTTTCCAACTCGCTGGCTTTTTAGCAGCCTCTTAGCTCTCCTTCTGGATGTCGTCCTCTTTGCCCTTCTTTACTGCTAAGCTTCAGTAGCTTTGACAGCTCCAGAGCAACGTCAGTTTGACAACAGCTGGTTGAATACTCTTTATGCTTGACTGTAGCGTTCTCAGGGTCTTTTTTGCCCTAGTAGCTATTCTAGTGAGATTGTCTGACGCATTACAGTAGCACATAGTCTTGGACTTTATCATAGATAAGGAAGGGTTGAGTGTTATCACCCTGTAAGGGTTGGGAGATAAAGGGGTCATCCCCAGATTCACGTCCTTCTCCCCAGGAGGGGACTTCCTCCCCATAAAATCCTTCCGCATGTTACTGCCCCTAGGGGGACTATCGGTTAGCTGCCTCACCTTCTTAGCCTCATGGAAAATGGCTCCTCTTTGGGGAGAAGCAACGTCACCTGGAGGATCATCAGAGTAACTTTTTAAGGTTATCCATATTTCTGTGAGTTTTAAGGATATGTAATTCTACTTTATCATCATTTATGTTTACTTTGTGAAATGTATTGCAGGATGTACAAACTATGGCGCTTCAGAAAGTGGTGTTTTGAGACCCTATCCTAAAGGCCTACATGTAGTTTGCCATTTTGATCATAGGCGTGCTACCTGCCTGTGTGATTGCATTATTCTATTTTAAGATGTACTTTTTATCATAATCCAAAACTAGTCTATGTTTTAGAACTAATATATGTGAATGATTACTGCATTGCTTTCATTTTGTAAAAGGTATGTATGTGCAAATTTGAATAATTAGAAACCTGTGCTTTGTTAACAATAGTTGACGGTGACAGTAATTTTGGCACATCTCCAGGCATTTATCTGGCTTTGGCGGCATATGCCCAGGCAATTGCCCCATTTGCCGTCTATTGCAGCCATATGACCAGAGAGTACCATGACTTTTCATACATTGTTATAATATGCTGTGGTACGGACATATCTCAAGGATCAGTATCAGCACATCACCTTATTGGACAGTCTTTGGCACTGTATGTCCACCATGTTGGTGATGGGTGCTGCCTAAATGCGTTTTAACATAACCTATAAACAGGGTATGGTCATCGAAATCCTAAGTACTTGCACCATTTGTGGGTTTCGTTATCTAAAGCCTTATTACTCGTGTTGTTGCCAGGTTTTGCAGTGTGACAGGAAATCATAAACTGTACTTCTGGTGAGAGGCTATAAACATTTTACTTTTTCATGACTGGTTTACCAACTTTTTGCCTGCCTAAAGTCCTAGCAAGGCTTCACCGCAATGTGACTTTATGGTCCCAAAGACACACTGTTCCCTGCGGGAGTAGCCCGACATGGTTTGCTGTTTAGACTCCCCTGGTTAGTGGTTGGGATACTAATGGGTAACAGCCTGGAGTTGTTCTACAAGCAATCCTTGTGTTTAAAATTCAGTACTAAGTCAAACCGAAACCTTTGTGCCCTGTGAATGAATGAGACCGTGAAGTTGCTATATATGATCATGACTCTGCCTCTCAAGAAAAGGTGGTAGCTGCAGAGCCTGTACCAGATCGAGCTAGATACATGCATGGTTTATGAACTGGTGCAAAGAATTCAAATTTTGAGTGAAACTTTCGAAGGAGCCCAGGGAAATGTTGGGTGTCTGGACATTTCGTCGAAAGTCATTTCGTCGAAAGACATTTGGTCGACGTAATTTGGTCAAAAACCAAATGGTTGAATTTTTTATTTTATTTATATATATATTTTTTAGGTTGTAGCTTAGGGAAAAAAAGGTTTTTTTTAGAAAAAAAGGGGGTTTTGGGGGGTGGGGGGGACCCCCCAAAATTTTTTTTTAAAAAAGTGAAAATAAAAAAAATAAAAAAATTCGACCATTTGGTTTTCGACCAAATGGTTTCGACCAAATGTCCTGTCGACAAATTTTTTTCGACCAAATGTCTGGCAACCGAAATGTTAATGTGGCATGACCAGTGGCTGGATTGCTGCCACAAATTTGAAAGGATGCACCATTGTGATGGAAGCAGATTTCCAACCAGAGGTCTGCATCCTTGCGTTGTGAAAAGCAAACTAGACTAAAGCTAGAGTAGTTGGGGAAAACACTCTGCCAAATCTGTCCTGGAACCAATAAGCTGATGAACTGACGAGGACTCTGGAAGCTCTGCTGTCCTGCATCTTGACAAGACCTGTCTGCCTGCCGCTGTTGATTTCTGACTTTGCAAGGTTTTCATAGCCAGTGGTCAGGACCGTTTTTTTACCTGACTGCAACTGCATACCTACAGGCTTGATCCCTGTCTTTGACAGTGAACCTATGTTTAACATTGTGGGCTGTGGGTACTTTAGCATAAGCAATTGTCGCATCCAGAGACAATCAGAAGCCAGTCTATCTGTGTCTAGGTCAGCAACTTGACCCTGCCACACGTGGATAGGAACCCCTCTCAGCCTGGAGTGGGTTGAAGACATAGCCAATCCTGCCCAAGTGGGGGACGGTGGCATTTGAAAAGGACCCCGTCCCCATCTCCTCCTCAAGTGCCAATCTTTAATTGGGCAGTAACACTTTTGTCCCCCTTCATACATCATCAAACACATGCCCACCAAGTTTTTGTCCGTCTTAGACCATGCTTCATGCAACACAGGAGATCAGAGAAACCACCCATCGTGCCCTTAGGCCATCAGCGTTACATCGACGGACTGGCAGAGCAAGAGAGAGAACGTTCAAGACACGGCCTAGAGCCTATGCAGTCACCTGGCATGCTGTGAACCACTCCCCAGTGTGAGCACTGGCCGGAGTGGCGCAACTTCCCTACACCAGCAGGTACTGAAACCGGACAAACGACCACAGACGAGGACAATTCTCTCCTTGGGGGAAGCCACAACAAGGCCCCTGAACATGAACTTGGACACTGTACAATGCGGGCCACCATTGCTGCCTCACGGCGATCCCATGTGGGAGGGGAAAAAGGGACGGGGCTTATCTTGCTATTTGAATGTTTCTCTGTATGCGACAACCCCCCCCGGGCGAGGAAGACAAGGCCAGATTGGCTGGGACCAGACATACAACCAGAAGATGGGGAGGGGTGTAGAAGAATGCCCAGGAAACAGGAAATTGTGGGTTGGACAAGAGCATGGAAGCAAATTGTAGAGCAGGTAAGGTATTGGTTGGCGAGTGCAAGTGTTACTGTGTTGTGAGAGTGCATGTAAGACTAGTGAGTGGGTTTATTGGAGGTAGTGAATGTTAAGTGATTGGCAGAGTGAAAGGAGTGTGACTGGGGAGAAGGATGGGAGTAGTAGTAGTGTGGAGGAGGGGCCAGAAGCAGAGGTTGACATTGGTATTCATGGAGCAGGAGCTGGAAGTAGAGATTGTGTGACAGAAATTCTTTTTTTTAAAACTTTGTGTTTATTGAACTTATCGGATTAATTCCACTTGTATCGATTTCAACAAGCCCTGGGCTACCTCTCTATCTTTCAAAAGCAGGGCATTGCATGTCCACCTCCCCTTTCTTTGCTCTGTAATCCACTAGCCCATTTTTGCACAGAACAAATCGTGGTCCGACCAGGGTACCGGCTCTATGGTTCATTTCGACACTCTATCAGGAGAGTGTCTAGGAGGACATAGTCTATCCTAGAATAGGTATCATGGACCTTTGAGTGGAATGTGTATGGTGGGTCAGCTTTTCCCTCACAAGCCACACCCCCAGTTTATTTATTTGAGAAAAGTGACGAGCATCCCCTTGATGGGGTTGCCCTCTTCCTGTCTGTTGCTGGGTCCAGGACCATGTTATAGCCTCCCATGTGACCCCCACTGAGTAGCTGCCCCTCTACAAGGGTTTGGATTTTCCCTTTCACTTTTTCCCAGTAGTGGTCCTGTCCCTCGTTTGGGCAGTAGATTGAGACTAAGGATACCTTTTGGCCTTTTTTATCAGCCCCTTAACAAATATGTAGTGTACCTCTGGGTCTCTAAGGGTAGCGAATTCTGTAAAGCACAGCTTGTTAGCAATCGCCACTGCTACCCCTCTCTTTTTGGATTCAAACAAGGTCTGGTAGATTTTTTTCGATAGCCCTTGCTTTCATGGCTGGTACCCCTCTCCCCAAAGCCCCTCCAATGTGTCTCTTTAAGAAAATGACATCCAGCTTCAAGCGGTTACATTTGTGGTTCGTTAGAGATCTTTTAGATGAGGAGTTAAGACCTCTAACGTTCAGTGAGCCAATGGATATCTTGATGGTCAGGTCGGACATTCGGGATTCTGTTAATTATCTGATTTAATCGCTGACACTGTGGATCCTTGTGTGCCAAGCCACCTGTCTCCTGCCCTTGCTTTTCCCGGTACTTGGTAATCACCCTGTGTTGTGGTGTTTTTTAAGAATGCTGTTTACTCCGACCCCACCCCACATAAACCCCAAAACTTTAACTCCCTCCCCCCCACCCCCCTTTTGGTCGTGTCTGAGCCGCCGATGAGATATATGCCATCATTGGTCCAAACCATCAGTCTTCCCTTCTTCTCCAGGCATAATTATTCCATAATAGCGTTCCATTGAACCGCCCCCTTAATATTGGCACAATGTACTTTTCATTTTGTGCGTTTTTCTCCCCATCCGGAACCACGCTTGGGGTATCGCCGACTTCTCCCCCGGAATTGGACCTCCCGCACCTGGAGGATAAGCGTTTTGGGTATCGGATTTTAGCCCTATACCACCTTGAATTGTCTATTCTACCCCCGCATGACTGCAGCAAAGATCCCCATCCGGCCCTGCAGTTAAGTTCCTTGATATCCACTTCAGGTTTATGCTGGGGAAGGAGGATTCAACTTCTTGAACTTGCAATATTCCCCTAATGTGTCGTCTGTCGTTAAGTTTCTCAGACCATGGGTTTTTCCCCCCGTGTCTTCCCTACTTCCATGGACGCCTCGTTCTTAGATGACTCTCCCAGTAGCTTGCGGGACACTCTGCAAATGTCATCTTCCAGTATCAAATTGTATTTGTATCCATTATGTTCGAAGTTCAGGGAGAATGGAAATCCCCATCTATATTGGTTTCCTTTTGAATTGAGCCATTTCGTCAAGCGGGCACAGAGGTGACACCTGGACAGAGTAAAAGAGGACAGGTCCTGATATATGCTGACCCTGGATTCTCCCCATTCAATTCGGCCCATTGCCCTGGCCTTTTCTAAGATTTTTGTTTTCTCCGTGTAGTAATGGAACCTCGCCAGTGTGGAGCGTGGTCCTCTGATACCTCCTCCCGCTCTGTGGGCTCTATCAATGGCGGGCGCCATGGAGTTTCCATCGTTAAAGTTGTTTATTGACTCCATTAATTGCCTGGACAATGTCTTTGTGTTTCACCTTCTTTTTCAGCAAACCCAAAGAAGCAAAAATTATTTTGACGCTGCCTATTCTCAAAATAATACATTTTTTAGGGCACATTCTTCTTCACTTAGATCTGCATATCGAATTGGGTTTCCAGGACGTCTACCGATGACTGGTTGGCCTCTAGACCTTGTATTCTATCGTCCATATCGACCACCGTTTTATCAAGACCATCCAGCCTATGTGTGATGTCGGATCTAAAGCCTTTCATTTCCTCCAGGATCGCTGCCTTGTCTCTCCTCATTGATGTCACATCATCTGCAATGGTTGAGTTCACCGGGGACAGCTGGAGGACGGGTCAAATTAGAATTCATGGAGCAGGGCCACCCAGCTCATGAATGTGAGATTGTTTACTTCTGGGGCCCCAGCTCCAGGCCCCTTCTAGGATTGCTCCCATTTAGGTCCTCTGCTCCTTAGGTAAGATTGGTATGATGGGGGGGCACATCATCTCCCCCACACCAGGGGCTCTCGCTCTGCTGCAGAGACCGGTGCTGCCACGACATCGGGCTGCGGGGGGGAGGGAGAACAGGCTCCCCCCTGCGGCCGTTCCCCGCCCTCCTCGGGGAGCCAAGTTGAGCTGAGGTCTCAGGCTGAAGAGACTCAGTGCTTTTGAGGACACTCTGCACCTGTGTGTTTGCAGTACTTGTGTTACTGCCCTTTTAGGTCCCGCAGGGAGGTGGGTATACCCTGTAAGGTCTTCTCCGTTACCGTGTTTTCAAGGTTAGGGCTATGCCCACCTGAGGATTTGCTGCTCCGCTTTGCCTAGCTAGGAGGGCCCTTTTTTAATTCTTATTGGGGCCCCCCTCGCTGCCTCCCGCAGTAGGCTGGGCCTCGTGGTGTAAGGCGCTGGTGCTCCCCACTGGCAGTGGGTTCCGACGTGTGTAGATGGGGGGCGGGGCCCTCTCCACCACGATAGATGTCCGGCACACAGGCCGCTGGCTGCCTCACTTGACTCCCCCACCACTCTCCGCCCGTCTGGGTCTCTGATCACGCGCTGGGGATGTAGACTATCCGGGCCTCACCTCGGGCTCCCAGATACTTCATTGGGCAATGAGCTGGGGGTAGGTACTCCCATCAGCGGTATTTGTCCTGAGGTGAGCTCTCTCCCGCCACCTTCGCATTGTCTGGTGACTTGGGTGCGCGCTGCTTGGTAGTTAAGCTGCGTGTACTCCTCCAGGGGGGCTCCAAATCGACACGCTTCCCCCAATATGACGCCGTCTCTTCTCTGTGGCATCTCGCTGCGTATGTCTTGAGCCGTGCGCCGGCTCAGAGCTGCTGTATACGCCGCCTCTGCTTTTCGTGCAGCTTTTCTAAGCCGTTCTGGGGGCCTCACAGTCCGTTCCTTCGCCCCCACTGTGGGCTTGCTCTTGACTAGGTTGGGGAGGGGCACAGTGTTCTGGGGGCAAGTTGGGGGGGCTCTTCTCCCTTTTATGGTCTGCTGGAGGGGAGCGACGGAAATGTGCTAGCACATCACTGTGCCCCCTGGTGGCCGATCTGTGACAGGATTTTCATCTGGCCAGAAGTTGCTCACCGTGGCCCAGGAGCTATTAGTCATGCCCATGAATGGAGTGCCTAAAAGAAGGCGGAACTTGCTTTTATGGCCACACTGTGGCATGCACATTCCTTAAACCCTCCATTCTATGTTGCTATGTCTTGTACTGTCTTGTTGTTTGTGTCAGTTAAATCATGTGTCTCTTGTCATGTTGCTTTACATGTCTTCCCTTTTTATGTTCTTTCAAAATTGCTTTCCCTTTTGTTTCTTTGACTTTTCTGCCAGTTCTTTCTTCTTGCTGCTACCTCTCATTTAAGCTTTATCTAGGTTTGCTGCTACTTCATAACTCTGCCACTACACCTGTTAGCAGATGAATCTGTTCCTGCCACATTTATCTCTACTGCCACCTTTTTTCTGTGATACAACGCTGCTCACTCTTTCTCTCTTCTGCTAATGCACAATGAGTTGCTAATATGTAGTATGTAACACATCTAACTATAACTTTGTGTCCAGTACATAAGTCCATTCATGCTTTACCTGTCTTCTAGAGGTTTACTATTGAAACTTTTATGTACATTCCTAGAGACACGGTTAATGTCAGATAGGTAATTTGTATGGCACCAGTTGGCTTAGGGAGCTGAAAGTAGCTTCTGGTAGCTGTTGGTGTCAAGCTAAACAGTCTCTTCTAGGCCCAATCTAGGCACTAAATAGCGCCCAGCCATTTCGAATCCTGTAGTAGTGTGGAGGCGGGGGGTGAGGGGGTTCTAGTGTTGGGGGATAATTAACATCGAAGGGTGGAGGAAATTGGTAGGAGGAGTGAGAGAAATGGGCGGAACAGAGGAGGAAGACACAGTGAGTAGATTGAGCAAAGGTGGGCGAACAGAAAAGTATTGAGAGAAGAACATCAGTGTGTGAGAGGAGTGCATGGGAGTAATAAGAAGTGAGTTGGACAAAATGCATGAAAGGCTACTTGTGATGTCCCCAGGGATCTAATCTATCCCCCTGGTTTTCCAATGTCTACATGGCCCCTTTGGCCCACAAGATCTCTGCCTTAACCTTCAGTGTTATGCGAATGACGCACAGCACTCTTTCAGGCTACCTTCGGCCTCTTCCTCCTCCTCACTCGTTCCTGACTGTTTGTCTGCAATTCAGTCCTGGTGTGCTGCAAATGTTCTCTACCTTGATGCCAGTAAGCCAGAGATCGTCCTCATTGGGACCCCTTCTCCCGCTTTCCCACTCTCACTCTGGCCGGCCTCCCTTGGTCCTGTGCCCTCACCCACCAGTGAGGCAGAAATTCTGGGGTCATTTTAGACTCTACTCTCTCCTTCTCTGCTTACATCTCAAACATGTCCAAAAAGTCCCACTTCCAGCTGCACCTCCTCAGAGGTATTCTACCTTTTCACACCTTCCCCCAGAGGCTCACCTTCCCAGAGCCATGGTTCTCTCCGAACTGGACTACTGCAACAGTCTTTCTCAATCTTCCTACTACTACTCTCCGACCTCTTCAACTTATCCAGAATAGACAAGCGAGACTCATCCTTGGCCTCAAGCCTAGGGACCGCATCTCTCTGGCGCTGAAATGCACTCCACTGGCTCCCCATGGCTGCAAGGGTCAAGTTCAAGTCCCTCTGCATAGTCCACAAGGCTTTCTGGGGCCGGGGCCCCTACTATCTACAACACTCTTGTTAGGCAGAAACCTGTGCAGTTCCCTCTGGGACCACTGCAAAAGATTTAGGACTACAGGTGTTTGGCAGTAAACCCACTTGGTAGCAGTCCGTACCACACAGATTCACTTGGTAGCTGTGGCTGAGCAGTCAGACTTCCCTCAAGAAGAGTTAGGCAGTATACAGAGTATTCACAATAGGTCAAGAGAACGCAATAGAACAAGTAAACACTGACCAGGGCTTGGTGTAAAATAGACATAATTATTTATTTAAAACCACATCTAGAAAAACACACAGGCACTAATAGTAAGCAATTCAAAAACACGGTCACTAAAAGATATACACTCCCTTAAAAGAATATTAGACAAGTCTTAAGTAAAGCCCCACTTAGTTTCAGACAGCATGAGCGCTTAACGTAGATGGCACTCTAATAATTCATTTTAAAAAGGGAGAGGAACGCAGAGAATAAATTGAAACAGATCCCAACACTTCTTCACAAACACAAGAAGAGAGGAAGGCAAAGTAACACCGTGAATTCAGAGTCAGTAGGCCGGATCCGCTTTAAGAGGATCAAAACGAAATGTGTCCAAGGTCACACGGTTGCAGTGCACAAAAGTCTTGTAACGGTTCAAAAAGGAGTTGGACCAAAGAAAGGGACCAGTTAGAGGGTCAAGGCGGCCAGCCCAGTCCAGAAGGTTAAGGGGTTATTATTACCTTGTAGCAATCTTTAGAAAGGGAGGCCTGGCGGACACGGTACCTTAAAGTGGTGAGAACACTCCAGCGGGGGCAGTTGTTCCTGGCAGCGGATGCAAGTCGGTGCTTCATCCGGGGGAAGCGAGGATCTCGTCGGGGAGGAAGACAGGAGTCCGTTGCACTGCCAGGGAAGAAACCAGCCGCAGAGTTTCTCAGGTACAAGGAGCGGTCCGTTGATTCGCGGTTCAGTGGTAAGTGGCTATCCGGCTGCCGGGGTGCTTGGCACGGGCCGTTCGACCACAAACAGGTCTGGGGTGCGAAGAAAAGAAGGTAAACTGGTTGTGCCCACTAGTGAGGGGAAGAAGCCGCTCCAGCCGGGAGATCTTCTCTGTCGTCGGGAAGTGGTGAGTTGGTTCCGCAGGGCTCCACCGGTGGTGTCGTCGTGGTAGGTCGGCTCAGCTTCTCCCTCGTCGGATTCTCAGGTCCTGTGGCGACTTCTGAAGTTCCAGTCCCCAAAGCCCTGCTTTTATGCAGCATACCCCCATTCACTCAGCCTAGCTGTCAATCAAACATGCTATGCTAAGTGGTGAGCCGGCCGGCTCACCACTTGGGCCAATCACACAAGATTGCGACTTGAGTTACCAAGGTAACTCAGTCCAGGGTGCCTAAACCCCCTCCCACACCCCCTGTGGTACCCAGACAGAGTGGCACCACTTTTGGAGGCTTCTGTGGAGAAGCCCGCCAAAAGGTGGAACAAAGGGCTCGACTTGGGTTGGGGTCACAGAAGAGAACACAAACGCCATGTTAGAATCGAGTCCTGGCAAAAAATACCAACCGGCAAATTAATATTAATTAAATAAACCGGCGGTATGTTCGAGGCTGAGAATTAAATAATTAAAGTTGGTAGCCTCGAACAATGGGAAAATCCCATAGGGAAATATTCGCGGTCGAATATAAAAAGTAGTATCCACTGCCACCAGCCAAAACTCGATCAGGGGGACGGAGACGTGCCCCCTCGACTAACAGACCCCGGGGCAATCGAATTGCCCCGACCAGTACGTCCACAATATGATGGTTTGTACTGGTTTCTGTTAATAATTTGGGACTAGTAAAGCCAATGGTGACTTTACATGCCCTGGGAGACAGTAGTCAGTCCCAGGGTATGGAGTCTATGGTGGGGTGTCACTATGACGACACCCCTGTGTTACTGCACAGAGGGTGCAGTGTAACACACATAGTAAAAACACATGAGACCCTATGGAGTAAAGTACCCCATAGCCCTGAAAACACATTAACAGTCAAAGGAACACCATTAATCATGTCCAAGAGTGGGAGACAAAGAGTCTCACTCTTGGCAGGAGAAAAAAACAAACTCCAGAAATCCAGCAAAGCTGCTGGGGGACTCACTAGGTTAGGAAATTCATCCTAAAGAGAGAATTCTCCCTAACAACTCTCTTCCCAAATACTCTCCTTCTAGAGCCCTCCGCTCAGCCTCCTTCCAACTCTCTGCGGTTGAGCCTTTATTTTCCAAACAGTGATTTGGGGGTAGATCATTATCCTCTGCAGGTGACTCCCTCTGGAACAGCCTACCTGCCTCTCTGTCTTACCTCCTTAAATTCCGGAAACTCCTCAAGACTTTCTTCTTCTCTTCCGCGTCCTCTTTCTCTCTCCCTCTCCCCTGCTAACCTCCTTTCTCTTCTCTCCTGCTTCCTTCCTTCTTTCTCTTCCCCAACTTGCTCTGTTTGCTAACTGGACATCTGGTGCACCTCCAGAGCCTCACAGGTCCCAGGCTCCCCCGCCAGTCCTGCACTTGCCTCCGGGCCTCTGCACTCTGCTTGGCACTATTGTGCTCCATGAGAGAGGCAACCACTCTGCACTTAACCCAGACCCCTGCTGGACTGGGCACACTTGTCCCCCCCCTTCACACATTCTGTTGTACGCACTTGCACGACCTTGAATGTACTAGGTCTAGCAAGTATGTCTGTCCTGTCCTCCCTCTGTCTCCACTCCCTAGCTAGGTTGTGCCTGAAATACTCATGCATAGGCGCATTAGATGACCAACCACCAATCAATCTAAAATGTCACCAGGACTAGTACTGTAGTTTATTGTTCTGTATGACCCCCCCCCCCCTCTTTGTCACGCACTTACACTAGTAGATATGCCTCTGGCCTAGTATGCTAGTTAATGTTGTTAGATCATTAGGAATCTTCAAGGCCTAAGCATGACGACTGCATTCTGTTGTTCCGTTCCTGCCTTGAAACGCTTCACGTGCATATAAGTGCTTTACAAATAAACAATTACAAAAGGCGCACTCTATAATCCCTTGTAGTCAACTCACAACAAACCCCTTGTGCCGTCTCTGGGAGTTGCAAGTATTCTTTGAGCCATCTATGACACTCTGCCATTTGTTCCTATGAGAGTAACTCCTGGTTAAGCAGATATGTACCCTGAAATGCCCCATGAGTACTAACATCCAAACTTGGTACCCAAACTTGTTTTAGAAGAAAAGTATGATTCGGAACAAATTGCTACAACATATTTTCCTGAGATGTTGCGTAAATCCTCTAGTACAACTCTGGGAGTTTTCCTTTGCCTTACCTCATAAGGGAAATTTCTTTTGCTGATTTTCCTCCTTGCTAACTTGATGAAAAAATTCAAGCCATTAAACCGAACATAATCCTTATAGCGTACCCCTAACAGAAGTGGTACCTTGACAGAAACTTCGAAAGATGTGATGGACAGACCTTTTGTCGAGGTTGAAAAATAGATGCTAAGGCCACCACATGGTAAAATATTGTCTGGTTTTCTGAATTCCTGCAAATCTGCAAATGATCTGCAGTGAAATCTATGTATTTATGTATTCATTTATTTATTATTCTCTCTCAAGGCACTTATACAGAAAGTAAATTCTGTTTCAAAGCGCCCACAGGGCAACATGGAGGGGATATGAGAATGAAACACATTAAGGTACATTTGAAAAAAAAAATACAGTGGAGGGGAAATAAGGACGAACCTACTACACCTTGTGAGAATTCAGAACGTGCAAGTGCAGAAGGGAGGGGGCAGTTGGGATAGGTGCTGGGGTGCCTGTGCTCGTAGGTGAGCAACAGATGAAGTGCAAGGAAAGGTAAGTGTGGGCCTCCAGGGCGGAGGGTATGCCGAGGCAAGTGCTGAGGATACACAGAAGCTGGGGGCGATTTAGTGTGGGAGGTCAGGGCCCCGATGATGAATAAGGGTCCCGGACACCAATCAAAGCAACTGTGAGATTAGCAGAGGAGAGAAGGGCGGGGGGGGGAGAGGAGATGAAGAGGAAAGTCTTGAGGAGCTTCCGAAATTTAAGAAAATCCTGCTCAATACCCAGAGGGACGGGGAACACTATCTTGTTGCATATACTAGCTTAGTCCATTTAGTTCCCATTGTACATGGAGTTCCTCTTTGTTTTCATCACCCTATTCTGGATTAGCTGGAAGGGTCACAGAGTGGAAGAAGGTAGATTCAGGAGGAGCCTATTGCAATAGTCAAGCCTAGAGTGAACCAGGGCTCGAGCAACATTGCGCTTCTGGGGGAAGGTGAGAAAATGTAGAATTCCTTTGAGAAGGAAGAGCTGAAAGTGGGGCTTCTTGGCAATGTCCCGAGTGTGAGGAGAGAAAGGAGTCGAATATGACTCCAAGGTTGCTGGCGTCAGAAGAAGGAGCAGGAGGAGAGCCCATGGAGGCAGGCCAGAGTGAAGGAAAGAAGGCAGGAGCAGGGGTCCCCATGGGGAGGATCACAGTTTTACTGGCATTGAGGCAGAGATCATTGGAAGTGCACCAGCCCTAGAAGGCAGATAGACAGTCAGGGATGTGCTTTTAGTTCTATATCCGTTGTAGATATTTGCAACACCTAACTCAATTTCCCATTTGGTGGGTCTGCATGCTTTAACCCTTTTTAGGAATCCCGCATGAAAGCATGTATATTTTAAAACCAGGCACTGTCCATCAAAGCTTTATATGCTTCTAGGAGCAAGACATTTCTGAATAGAATTCTTATAAAAAGGGTACAACCATCTCTCTTGATAAGAAAATGTTGTATTACCATACTTATTGTATCTGACTCTGTTAAGTCTTAATTTTGCTTGCGCCAAATACAGCCTATATGGGAAATGCTACATAGATTGCTTTCTTTGTCTCTCTGGTAGTTAAAGGTTTCGAATTCCACTAGTCAGAAGGACAGCGAGGACTTGGGAGAAATCTAAGCGTGCATCTGAGCTTTAATTTTCTTACCTGAAAAGTGAAATTCATAGCGGCTACCCCTGGCTCTTTTTGTAAGTGGGATCCATGCCTGCTCGGCAGATTACTTGTGTGTCTGCGTCTATACAGCCAGGTTTCAAAATCAACCGTTATATTGTATAATTCTATTTTGGCGGTGAGACCGGTGTTAAGAGAGCTATAATGCAGTCAAGAGACTGGGGTTTTGAGTTGCAGGACTGTGACAATTCAGTTCGAAACAGGTTATTGCCAGATTGGTAGTCTACTCTATAGAATGCTGCTATAAAAGGTTGGTGTGCTATGCCAGCACATCCTTTGGCACGCTCTACAAAGGACAAAGCAGCTCATGCTGCCTTGCTCAGTAACATTCCTATCTCAGAGATCTCTCAAGCCATCAGTGCATGGTATGTTCAAATATGCAGACTTTGGCAGGTCTCATTTGGAAGATTGAGTTGTGTCTTTATATTTCCTCTACACCATTCTTCTGTTTTGATGGTGTTTAAGACTGGTGTAAAAGTGATAGCAATTTTATAATGCTACAATTCTGGCACAGGGCTCTGAGTAATTTTATTTTTACCTGACCTGCTCTGCCCAATTTTTCTCTGAGGAGTCCTCACCTAAGGCCTCCTCAGGGGAACAAAAAGAACAATGGTACCCACTGAGGAGACTGCAAGACACACTTCTTCCTATTGCGAATCTCTTTGGACAATCGGCTCCACAGCTTAGTCACTGCAGATTCTATTGTGGTACAGCTTGCTGCATCATGGGTGTGCTTACATGAAACACCAGTGTAAATCCAGTCCAATGACGAGACACTTATCCTACAAAGAGGGAGAGGGATAGAGATGTTTTCATATATGGCACTGGTAGTCAAACTGTGGGGCGTCCGGGGGGGCCTGAATCCCACAGCTTGAACACAAAAAATAAACCGCTGCTCAGCATGTAAATGCTCTCTTGCGGTGGGGCAAGTCCAGCCTTTCTCTACGAGGTCCCATTCACATGCAGTGTAAGTGGGCCTCTGTAATGAGAGGGTGGGGGCTATTTTCCTCCTCGGCACAGAAACAAGACATTTGGCGCCTGTCTGCTTTGCGTGCCCATGGTCAGAGCACATAACCTGGCAGAGTCAGAGAAACCATAGACAGTTGGGTCGGACAGGTTATGTACTCACAGCAGGTGCTGGTTTCTGTTTCCGGCTTGCCGGAAAAGAAGGGAAGGCAGAAGAGGAGAGTGACCTAAAGGGGGACGAGTGAGTGCATGGGATGAAGAGCAAAGGGAGGAATTGACAGGAGTAGCAAAATGGATGGCTGAAATAAATTAATGACAATAGAAATGGTTAGCATAGAAGGAGGCATGTAAAAAGAGGCGAGATGGAAAGCGGTAAAGAGAGAGAATAGTCAAAGTATCCAGAGCAAGCAAAATGGGAGGGGAGAGAGTGCGGCTGGGAGATCGTAAGAGGGGCTCCGGATAGAAGACAGAAAATGATTGGGTTTAGGCATAAGAGAAAGTTGGATGGAAAGTGCACAGTGGGATAAAAGGAGCCAGGAGACAGAATAAAACAACAAAAGTAGCAAGAGGAGGCAGAATGCAAAGGAACCATATAACCCAATAACATGGGGTGGAGAAATGAAGAGGCACTATGAGAGGAAAAGGAGACAGGCATGGAGGGAGAGAGGAGAGACCGAAGTGGAGAGAGGGACATAGTGAGAAAAGACAGAAAAGAAGGTGTAAAGGAGAGAATGGGTAGAGAGTACAAAATGAAGGTGAAAGAACAGTAGAGGAAGATCCTAAGACTGTGTAAGGAGAGACCAGACAGATTATGGAAGAAGGTTAAAAAAAGGCAACAGAATAGCTGTGAGAGAGTGAGGAGCAGAAAGGAAGAACATGAGGGTGAGTGAAAACTGGAGGGCTAGCATAGAGGGAGGACAGGAGAAGGAGAAGGAGGGAGGTAGAGAGAAGGCAGCCAACAATATATCAAAGCAACAAAAATGAATTTTCTTGTGAACAAGTCTGACTGCACCCCAGTATGGAACTATAATCCTTAGTGACTGGCCTTTTGCCATCAGGATTGCTCCTATGCTGCCCCATCCATAATAAAACAATCTGCCACGTGTCTAACCAGCTCTCCTGGCACATATGGAACCCTCTTAAATCGCACTCTTTGGAAGCAATTAATTCTTTTGGCACATCTTCACCTTGTCAACAAACTAAGGGGGTAATTCATAGAATTCAGCGCACAAGTGGCGCACGCGGCTAGGCGCACAGTGTGTGCGTGCGACAGTCTGCGCCAGGCGCGTGCGCCAAAATCCATTTCCGCGCACAGCGTATTCATGGATTTTAACATCCATTACCAGCCGTGGTGCAGAGTGGCGCAGCGACCCTGCAGCAGCGCCAGTTACACCCCCGAACCCTCCCCGTGCGCCCTTTACAGCGCACAAATCCTGTACATGGCGCACAGGCCCCCAACCACAAAAACGCCTGTAAAACTCCCCGCGCATCCCTCCGAATACACGTACCCCGCTGCGCGGGAAGTTTCACACGCGATTGGCCCTGTGCGAGCAGTGTACGTGAATTTCAGGGGTTGGGGGAGGGGGGGAAGTTTCATACGCGATTGGCCCTGTGCGAGCGGGGTACGTGTATTACGGGGTTTCTCTGGAAGTTTCACACGCGATTGGGCCTGTGCCAGCGGGGTACGTGTATTTCGGTGGTGCGCGGGAAGTTTCACACGCGATCGGCCCTGTGCGAGCGGGGTACGTGTATTACTGGGGTGCGCGCAAAGTTTCACACGCGATTGGCCTTGTGCGAGCGGGGTACGTGTATTACTGGGTTCGCGGGAAGTTTCACACGCGATTGGGCCTGTGCGAGCGGGATACGTGTGTTTCGGGCGTGCGCGGGAAGTTTCACACGCGATCGGCCCTGTGCGAGCAGGGTACGTGCATTACTGGGGTACGCGGGAAGTATCGCACGCGATTTCGCTGTCAGAGCGCGTATGTGTATCCAGTGGGGTGCGCGGGGAGTCCCACACGTGAATTGGCAGTGTGGGTCCTCCCAGGTGTGCCCTCTACCCCCTCCACGGCCCCTGCAGGCAACCCACACCACAGGGGACTACCCTGCACCCCTGGTCATGTCCCGCACACAGCCCATCCACCATGGGCATGCCCCCCAGCCAGCCCACGTGTCACCTTCCACTAGTGATCACCAACCCATGTCCCCAAGCACCCCCACCCCCCAGCAGTGAGCCTCAGGCCCCGACTCATGGCCCCCAGCACCCCACCCCCCAGCAGTGATGGGCACCTGCCAGCAGGCCCCGACTCATGTCCCCCAGCAGACCCACCCCCCAGCAGTGAGCCTCAGGCCCCGACTTATGTCCCCCAGCACCCCCACCCCCCAGCAGTGAGGGGCACCTGCCAGCAGGCCCCGACTTATGTCCCCCAGCAGTGATGGGCACCTGCCAGCAGGCCCCGACTCATGTCCCCCAGTACCCCCACTCCCCAGCAGTGAGCCTCAGGCCCTGACTCATGTCCCCCAGCACCCCCACCCCCCAGCAGTGAGCCTCAGGCCCTGACTCATGTCCCCCAGTACCCGCACCCCCCAGCAGTGAGCCTCAGGCCCAGACTTATGTCCCAACAAACATGTCCTAACAAAACAGACCCATGTCCCGAAAGCCAACCCTAATCCCCCTTGCCCCCCAATCCAAGCATGCAACCACCCACAGAACCCACTCCCAAATTACCCATGCCATGATAGATGAAATGAACCACCATGCACATGCAGGAATGCACAACGTAGCCACACAGTGGCAACACGTGACTGAGGAAATGTTCAATGAGACATGCACAAAACCAATTACAGAACACAACACCAATGCTGAAGTAATAAAAAATGTATTAAAAAACATAAAGAACTGACTTTGAGGAATAGTAAACTGAAAATCAATGCACAATGGCCGAAGTAGAAAATAATTATTGTAAATCCAAAGAAGTTAAAAAAAAAAAAAAAGAAAAATCACGTAGAATAAAAAAGTGGTCCATTGCCAATGTCCATAATAAAAACATAATCCAAATTTTAAAAAAACCATTGATCCATGGGAATATAGAAAAAGAAAGTATGTACAAGTCTGCAACTATATATAATGTAAGTCCAAATGGTCCATGATCCACAAACCAAAGGAAACCTACAAAAAAGTCCTAGGAAGAAAAAACTTTATACACACGAAGTGGAGCAATGTCCATTAACTCCAAATTAAAAGAAGAACAAGGGAAACCTAACACTATCTAACTATATACAAGGGCGGCGGGCAAGTCCTGCGGCTCACTCTGCGATGTCCCGGGCCAGGCCATCATCGAACTCCATGTCGATGTCCCGGAGGCGAGCCTCTGCCCTGGCCCTGAGGTCTCGCAGGGATGCACTCATGACCTGTTCCAACTCCCTGCGAGTTGCCTTGAGGCACTCTGCCCGCCTCAACGCCCGACGCATGGAAAACTCCGCCCTGACCATGGTGAGCCACGTCTCTTCCGCCCGCCGCCGCTCCGCATCTATGCGCTGGCCCAACCGCAACCACACGGAAGACGCACCCATTCCAGGGTTCTCCTGCCCTCTGGCCGATGCCTGCCCCTCTGATGTCGATGGCCCCGAGCCATCATTGCTCCCACCTAGAGCCTGTTGCTGCTGTCCATGTGCCCTGTCCGATGCCTGCACAACCTCCATCTGCTGGACTCCAGTTGTTGGGGTGTCCACCCCTGCTGGACCGCCGACTCCCAACTGTGGCAGGGATGGGATCTCCACCAAGCTGGCCAGGTCCACAGAGGGCCCTGGTGGAATCTGGGCTGGAAGACGGCAGGGAGAACTACTGGCGCCTAGTCTCCACAGAGGAGGAGAGGTCCGCCAGAGTGCGCGACACATGTAGGAACCCACCGACCAGGCCCCTCCCAACAGTGCCACGTCGCGACGCTGCTGTTCGTGATGGCGTGCGTGCTCTGCCCAGGAAGCACTCACGTCATCATGAATGTCACGTGTGTGCAACGCGACACCAACCAGGACGGAGCCCATGCGGTCGTGGGACCCCTCGTCCGCAGGTAGTGGAGAGGCAGATGATGTGGCACTCCCCCCTACCTGTGGACGGGCCTGGGACGGGGCATCCCTGCTGATGCATGGTGGTGCAGTCACAGGGCCAAGGACTGCAACATGCACAGGCCCCTCCGCGGTGACCTGTGCTGCCTTCTGACCTTGGCCCTGGGCTGCACCACTTGCACCAGTGGTACTACCCCCACCAGGCCCCATGTGCGGCTCAGTAGCGGGCTCCTCCTCAACCCGGATGTCTCCACACCGTCTTCCACCATTGCAAGCCCCTGTGGGGGCTCACCCGGCCCTTCCGCTACAGCCGTAGTGGCAGACGCAGCACCAGCCCTCTCGCTCCCAGATGTTGGCAATTACTGGGAGGGTGGCTGGGACTTGCGTCGCCGCCCGGTGGAGGCATCCCCGCCTCTTGGCTCCACAGCGCCGTGTCCGCCCTCTTTTTCACTTGATGCTGCGTAGAGGGAGACATAGAACACAAGCATCAGGGTACAGTACAATATTCCCCTAGACAGGAAGCAGTAACACACGAGTGGCACTGTCAAATGTCACTTCCATCCTGTCCCTCCACAACACATGGATGAATGCACGCGACACACATGCAGAAACAGTCCTGGCGCCTACAATCAACATCAGCATCCATGTACAAGGGCCTCTGTTAACCAAAATGTTGACTTCAAACTCACATGCATCATGGCTCACACTGGTCCCATGCACACACATCACCGGAGGGTCATGCATCATGGCTAGTACACCACAGACACAGTGGATAGACATAGTGGATACAACGGTGACCGCACTGGATGAGTGAATCTACACATCATCACGGACATGTGTCACAATATATGATATGATATTAATAACGCGCCTATACACAAGTGTTTCAAGGTGCGACGAGGCAAGGGGGGGAACAAAGGGAGGACAGATAACGATCTTACTAGGCCAGGTGTCAATCAGATCGCGCAAGTGCATGGGAAGGGGGGACAGGAAGAGTGCAAGGGGGGAAAGGGAGAGGGGGGAAGTGCAGTAATGGGAAGTGGAAAAAATAAGATACATAAAACACATTAAAAAAAAAACAGGCAAGTGCAGGAAGTGCGGACAAGTGCTGGAAAGGGGACTGAAGGGATACAGAAACAGTCCCCAAGTGCAGGGGTTGCCAGGGAGGCAGTGCAGGTGGGCCGTTTTACAGGGCCTGGGCCAGAGATCAGAGGGGTGGCCAGGTAACCAGTGCAATTTCAGTCAGGAGTTCAGCAAGGGAGGGGAGGAGAGAAAGCAGAAGCAAAGATGAAGGTTTTGAGGCGTTTCCGGAACCGGAGGTGGTTCTCGAGTTTCAAGGAGGCAGGAAGGCTGTTCCAGAGAGAGGCCCCTGCCGAAGAGAGTGATCTGCCACCAACTCGTGTGACCTGCCACCATGGCGTTTCAACGTCACACACACACACTTCTCGGACACACGCACACATGTGCACCATACATGTACATGACAGCAGCACCCATCCCTCAGCCCCCCTCCATGTCCAAGAACAGAGACTGGCATGCATTCATGTGTGCATTCCGCATACAGCTCCCCATGGTGCATGGGAACACATGCACCATCCATGTGGTTCACACATTACTGGTCTGACATGCATGACCATGATGTCCCTGCACACACACATCCATACATGGCTTATGTCACACATACAGGCAAGTATCAGACTACCAGCACAATGCAACATGCCCTGTCTCACACATCAATGCTTTCCCACTTACCGCTCAACTCCAGACGGGTCTGCCTCTGAAGGATCTGGGCATGGAGCGCTGGGGCTACGTGTTCCAGGATCCTCATCTGGATGTTACTCATGCTGCCCCGGCCCCCCTCCACAAGGCGCCGGGCCTTGTAGAGGGTCCTGGACCTCAGGTCCTCCCAGCTCTTCTTGACGTGCTTGATGTCGCGGGTTACCCCCTCCTCCGCATTGATGACAACCACTGCGTCCTCCCAGATCCTCAACCGTCCTTCCTTGTTGGCGCGTGATGTTCCGAAGAGGGCGTCATAATGCCCCAGGATATGCTCCACCAGGACACCAACTTCCTTCTCACTGAAGCTGGTGGCCCTCTGCCTCTCTGACTGGGGGTCGCCAGTGGTCTGAGATGGTGTTTGCCCCGACATGGCGACCCCCGAGGCAGGCGTGGGTGGGCAACTAGGTCCTGGGCTGGGCTGTGGAGCGATGTTATCCCAGTCGGGAGTTTTCTGTTCCAGCAGGGGTGGACACAGCAACTGGACCCCTGCAGATGGCTGACGTGCAGGCACCAAATAGCAGGGCACGTGGGCAGCAGGCAGGCAGCAGCAGATGGCTGGTGGGAGCGTGCCTGGGACTCTTGGGGGCAGGAAAATGGCCTTTTGGGCAGGAGCGTGGTCTTCCGTGTGTATTTGCGTGGCCAGCTTGATACGGAGTGATTTGGCACATGAAAAAATTGCACGCCAGCGTGCAATCCGAGGAAAGGCCCTTAGCGCGTAAGTGCGTCAGTGACGTTACGCACGCAGGCGTTGCCCACAACACGGGTGCATAGTGAATCAGCACGTGAGAAAACTGCACGTCACCGTGCTATTGGAGGAAAGGGCCTTAGCGCGTAAGTGACATTTCACGTGTGGGCTGGCTTAAAAGGTATGAGTATCACGCTATTTCCTTGTACGTGCTTTTTGTGGAGAGCGAGCGGGTGTATCTTGTACTTCTTGTTGGTTCACACACGATTACTTTACAATGTTTCCAGTTCGTACTCCCTGTTTCCTCAGACTGCGTTCTTTTCTTCTTTTGGCGGGGGTGTTGCCTACGTGCAAACGCGCGTCTTTTTCACGTTCTTTTTCAAGGCAGACGGTGAGTCGCGCACGTATTTCCCAACTGTGGTTGCCCCAGTGTGTCGCGTACCCCTTCAGTGGTCATTGTAGGCTGCGTGTAACACACGTATTGTGTTTCTGGGTGCCACAGCGTAGTGCGGGTTTATTTTTCCACGCACATGGTCTACCAGGGGTTGCGTGCACGTGTGCTTTTGTTTTTGGGGTGCCTGTGCGTTGCGCGACACGTCATCTTCCCCCAGGGGTCACATACAGCCTTGCTACAGCACAAATTCCATGTATTACCCTACCTCTTTCACCCCAATTGCCCAGGACAATTGTTTACTGCAACTCCCATACGCACAACATCAGTGCCATGGTTGGGAGGCGACCAAGCAGTAAGGGAGGCAAAGGTGGCCGACCTCCAAAAGGTGGGCGCAGTAGGGGACGTGGCCAGGATTTGCAGGGTACACCTAGACCCCCGTGTGTGGAGGACCAATCAGGGACACCCATGCCCCTCCCCCCATGGTTGTGGGAAACGTAGCTGACACCATCCCAGCTCAGCCCTTGTTGGATCGGCCCATTTTGGCACCTGAACCGGCACAGGATGACTCCCAGGCTAGCAAGTCTAAGCCACGTGTGGCGGTACAAGTTGCTATCACCAGGCCACGTGGATCTGGGGCAGCAATGTCATCTGCTGCCCCAAGTAGGCAGGGTGGGGAGGCTGTAGGGGCAGCTGCAGCACTATCCACCCCAGCTCTGAGTCTCCCAGCCGGGACAGTGTCGGTCCAGGTCCATCAAACCGACGTTGGCCCTGCCAACATCACCCTGCAGCCAATTCCTACACCAAGACCTATGGTCATTGTGCATTCGCCCACTTCATGTACCCAGTCCACCTGCGCTTCTGCCCCTACTGACCAGAGCGGCATAAGCCACTCAGGATCCCCACCACCTTTGAAAAAGAAGGGTGCTCTGGCACTACAGGCTGAAACCCCAGACACGGCTACACACTCCGGCACGTCAAGGAAGCCTAGCTTTAATGATGCTGAACTTGATGCACTTGTGGCCTATGTGTCGGCACATAGCCGCGAAATGGTGGTGACTGCAGGGTGCAAGACCACACCTGGTCAAAGTAGGGCACACTGGCAGACCATCGCGGACCACATTAGTGCCCTTGGATTTGTGAGGCGCACAGCTGATGATTGCTACAAGCGGTGGAATGAACTGAAACGCAGAGCAAAGAACAAGCTGGCCTCTAATCATGCCTCTACTCTGGTGACTGGCGGTGGGTCTCCACCAGAGGACAACCAACTCACTGAACATGAGCCTGTTGCTTGAACCTTCGTCACAGAGGAACAGATCCAAGGCGTGGGAGACCTACCAGATTACGACGCATTATCCGGTGAGTGCCCATGCATGTGTGTGTGATCCATGTTTTTGTTGTTTGGGTGATGGGTTCTGATTGAGTGCCAGGTGAGGGTGTGTGCTCCTGAGTGGTATGGGTCACCCATGTGCTTCCTCCAAAACCTTCACCGGCCTTGGATTTGGGTTTGACAGTATCCCTTCTGCCCACAGTAGCCAATTAGCGCCACATTACTGCAGTTGACCTTGAACTGTCATCTTGCAACAACATTGTTCTGAATTTTTCAGTGTTCATTCAGGCTGATTGTTTCAATTCTCCTGTTTTTGCAACGCATTTTTCAGCCCTAATGCCACATATCTGACATGCTTCTGTCATTGATTACACCCCACATTGGCCCACATTTGTTACCTTGTTATGTGAATGATTAGACCATTCAGGCTGATTGAGTATTGGCCTGCTCACATTAATTTTTGGGGCCTGTTTGAATGTGGAACATGATAGTTGTTTCCTGCTATGTTGAAGTGACCAACCATTGATGTGTACATCTGCCTGCAATCACTGTATTATTGTACACTGGATGTGTTGCAGTGTGTGGCACATGTGTATTTTGTCACACTATTTAGCATTTTTCATCTCATCATGTCCATCTCACATGGATGGGTGACAGTACTCATTCACTGACATATGGCTGTACTTGTCAAATGTACCATGGCTATGCTACATGCCATCTGTGTGCTGGCATGTGTCATGTATGTGTATTGGACATGCCACTCACAGGCTAATGTGCGATGCCAGTGCTACCCAGCATGCAGCAAATGTGTTGCTTTTCCATCTTGGTGTCCTCAGTGTCTGCTTTTTGCCTCCCCTTCCAACTCATTCACGGTGCATGCATGCCAGGGTTATAGTCATGTGGCACATGTGTAATTCATGTACTGGATCTCTGGCTTGTCAGGCCTATGTGTGTGCTATGGTGCTCATGCCTGTTTCCATGTGTTCTTCATGTTTTTGTAGGTGATGACGCACTTGATGCTGTTGATGTTGAGGAGATGGTGCAGACCCAGGAGGAATCTCAGGCACGATCGGGCACCAGTGGAGGACGTGGTGTGGTGGTGGGTGAAAACCCAATCTTACTGCAGACCATACTGTCCAGGGGTGTCTCTGGGTGCACCTCCCCAGACCTCTATTCAGGTGATGAATTGGATGATGAGACTTATGTGCTTTCGCAGGTGAGTGTTTCTGGCAGGGATTCTGTTCTGTCCAACCCACCTGCACCAGGGGTAGATCCCTCTATGGGGATGTCAGTGTTGGTAAGTCCGCCTTTGGCGGTTACGGATGCAGGGTCACACTCCAGAACATCTGATCCTGTTCCTGGGCCAGCAGATCAGAGGGGGATGCAGTCCTGCAACCTCAGGCAGTGCCAGCAAAGCAAGATGCAGATCGCCTTTCCCCGAACAGGTGTGGTGCCCGCCGACGCGGTGGCCATACGCCGCCAGGCAATACTGTATGGGAAAACTCCATGTACGGTATAGCAGCCCAACAGGGAGCATCGGTTGAAATGATGGCTCAGGCAATGGAGAGGGTGGCCACTTCCATTTTCCCCCTGTAACGCTCACCTGATTCTCGCAGAGGCGCCGGTCTTGACTGGGCGACTACCGTATCTTCAAAGGTGATGTGTAGCACCCGGTTGGCTCTTTGGGCTGGACCTCTGTGCACTGTATGCCTGACTTCAAGAGTAAGATGTCTTAGGTAAGTGAATGCCGAGCTCTCCATCTGCCTCGGGGCAGGGTGCTGTAATCAGTTTCTTCACTGGATCGGTAGCGCAGGCCTCTTGACTTCAGAGGACTGCTGTCCGTCGTTTACTGCACGAACTGTAAGTTTCGAGTAATTCTATTGTCTTTAAAGTCTTTAGCAATGATGTCTCTTATTTTGCAGGTTCCGGCGATGGCGGATGACGGGCTGAAGTGAGTTGAAGATGGACTCCGTATGATGAATAGAAGCGCCTGGAAGCACGTAAGTAAGCGCTTGTTTCCTGCTTCACGATGCGCTCTAACTGTCTTTTATTTTGCAGGTACGTGTTCGGAGCGGCTGCAGGGTGCCGGAATACCCACTGGGGTTGATGTGGAAAGGAGTAATGGCACGTGAGTATTAAAGTTCCCCAATGTCTTTAAACGCACCTTGTTTTGTCTTTCAGATGCCGGATGCAGCGCCGAAGGCCTCCGGAGAGTGCGAAGAGTCGGTAAGCTTTTGTCTTTCAGATGCCGGAATGCAGTGTGAAGACCTCCGGAGCGCACGAAGAGTAGGTAAGCTTTTGTCTTTCAGATGCCGGAATGCTAACCTGTTCTTTCTTGTCTTTATAGGTGTTGCTGAAGACTGGATTCAGGATGGTAAGCCTTTTTCCTTAGGCCCAGGATCCGATGCAGAAGACACGATGAGCGTTCTGCTGCAGAGGATGCAGAATAACGCAAAGCAAGATTCATCCACCGGGTGTGGTTTAAATAGCCTCCTGTAGTGCTTAGGTGTCTCCTTCCACGGCCACGCCTAGGTAAGAAAAGAGTTCCTGCTTTCCAGAAGAGTTCCAGTGTTCTGAATCTAGGGAGTGGCTCCTGCCCCACCCAACAGGAAAAGTAGTTCCAAACAGAAGAGGATCAGAGGCTCAGCTGGCAGGCAAGTAAGCAGCATGGTCTGCTGCAGGTAAGTCCACCCAAGCATTATGAGCCCGGCGCTTCCAGCGCTGGGACTGGACACATTTATGAGCCTGGTGCCACTGGCGCCAGGACTGGGTCCAAAAGGTCCCAATTGGGACTGGTTGGCCCTCGAAACCTGGGTTATGGATCTGCTTCCAAGGGAGTTGGGAAAACCCTGACCTTTTGGAAGCAGAGATCATGACACCCCCCTGAAAGGCAGATGGAGCAACAACAGCAGGCAACAGACTCCATTTGCCAATCACACAGGGAAGACATGTTGGCGTCCAACAGGGACGGACGGGCGGCACTGGAGACTCTGCGCGAAGCCATATCTATAGAGTCACAGGGCCACAGGGAACCCCTGGGGGTAGAACTCCATAATCTCAGGGAGACTCTGGGTGAACTTGAGGCTTCCCGAAATTTTAGGTCAGAACAGCAGCTGGAGCAACTCACACGTTCGCTCTCAGCTGAGCTGCAGGCAACTCAGGAGGAGATCCGGGCATCACGTGAGGCCATGCGTGCACAAATGCAGGCAACCCGTCAGGTGCTGCATGGCGATCTCCGTACTATCATCCTCCAGAACAAGACCTTCCACACCCGCATGCTTGCTGCCGTGCAGGACCATACCAGGGCTTTGCGTGGGCTGCCTCCCATAGCACCACCACCTCCTGATGCAGCAGCAGAGGGTGAAGAGAGCGACAGCAGCAGTTCTCCCACAGTAGCGTAGCGGATGTATTTTTTTTTCTCGCAACATCCACGCAGGTGGGTGTTGGTGTGCACCCTGTCCTCGAACCTCCTGGGTGGCCTCCACCCACCCCTGGCCCCCCATGGCAATTTTCTTTTTTTTTTACAGTGTGTTGCCTTGTGTGGCTCCCGTGGGCATCCACAGTGTATTCCGGCTGGGCAGATGCAGGCTTGTCCTGTGTTTGGGTTAGATGCATGGGTTCCTGACACACACACCCCTCCTGCTTCCCGTTTCCATGGGCTTGCAAAGCGTGTGACCAAGTGACAGTGACTTACACAGTGACATTGGGCTCCCATGATCTGTGTGGGCAGTCTGTAGTCATAACTGTGTGGACATCCCTAGTGGGGATTGTTTTTGTATTGAACACTGCATGGTGTATTGATATGTGCTTGTGCATCCATGTCTTCCTCCTTATTCACAGGTACCTTCTTCATGTCTTCACAAGGCCGTCTCCTTTGCAGATGCAGTTCATGTTGTATGCAGTACACTGACACATTTGCCTGACAACAACACTCTGCAGTTGGGAGGGGTTGATGTGCTGGCTTATTCAGGTTGTAAGACTTGCACTACTTTGAGTTTGTACTGTCATATTTTGGCAATGTTTCATGCTGTGTTGCTGTATTGTGTTGCTGGTAAGTATTTAGTCATGTGTGCTGTTTGTTATTGATTACTGGGAGCATTTTGTCTGTGGCCTGTTTCCATTTGGGACAGTGCACTTTGTGACACTTGTGTCATGTGTTGTGCATTCCTTTGTTTGCTTTCACATTGCATGACATGCCATGGTGTGTTGGGTGGCGGAGATAAGGAGGGGTTGGGTGACATGGCGCTATTTTCATGCTGTATTTTGCAAGGGGGTAGTCATTCATGCAGCATGAATGTGTGTCTTTTTGTGACACAGCATTGGTTGTGTTTCGGTAGGTAGGGATGCAGACAATGTAACACTTCCAGGTGACCAATCTCTGGCTGGTATGGTTGTGACAGTTGACTGTCCCTTATGTCATCATCATTGATTGTCAGCTGGAATGTGCCAGGGCTGTGTGACTCGGTGAAGTAATTTGCCACCAGCTGCGTACGGGCTGCCTCACCATGTGCCATTTCCCCTCACATGCGCAGCGGCCGTGCATGTGGTTGGGGATGTGGGGGCACCACCATGTCCACCGGCAGGCCCCGGCGTGTTGCAACATTGTGCAGGACACATGCTGCCACTATGATCCTGCACACTACTGGGGGCGCATATAGCAGCTGCCCACCAGAGCGGTCAAGGGAGCAAAAGCGTGACTTGAGCACTCAGAATGTGCGCTCCACTATGCCCCGGGTTGCAATATGGGCTGTGTTGTATCTTACCTCGGGTGGTGTGGTGGGGTTCTGAATTGGCGTCATCATGTAGGTGCTCAGAGGGTAGGCACTGTCCCCTGGGGAGGTGATGATGGGTATCATTAGTGGGGTTGTGACATTACTCAGTATCTGACATGCATGCATGTGCAGAGGCATTTATACTCACCAAGCAGCCATGTATCGCCATGCCTCCCAGCTTCTAGGTCCCGGTTTAGGGTTGACATTCTGAAAATAAAACTGTCATGGGTGGACCCTGGATAGTTGGCATATACTGAGGTGATGATTCCCTTGGCATCACATTCTACCTGCACTTTGATGGAATGCCAGTGCTTGCGGTTCCTATAGATGTGCTCAGTTGCCCTGGGAGGACGTAGAGCCACATGGGTGCAATCAATGGCACCTAGCACTTTGGGGGAAGTGTGCCACCCCGTAAAAATCCTGGACAGCAGCCTGCTTTTCTGCAGGTATATGTGCCTGCGGACTGATGGGCGTGCAGTCATGATGGCTAACACCTGGTGTAAGCAGCGTGACTGCGTGGCCTGTTACACCCCCCCCACTATGGCACTTGTCTGCTGAAATGAACCAGTGGCCAAGAAGTGCAGTACATTGAACACCTTGTCCAAGGGGCTCAGTGCTTGGGAGCACAGGGTGGGTGATGTGAGGTCATCCTCCCACTCACTCACCAGGTCGAGTATTATGTGAGGTGGAAACCTGTACCTCCCATACACCTGGTCATCAGGCATCCCAAAAAGGCTGGTCCTGGGTGTAAAAATTCTGGCCCTGACTATCCTCCTCCTCCTGTGGTGTCCCACGACCACTGCTGCAAGGAATGGTATATTCATCGTAGCGTCTGAGCTTGTTTGTTGTTTGCGTGCACTTTTATGCTGCGCGGGTCCGCATACGCCTGCTTCCTGCTGGCGTACGTGTTTCTGGATTAGCGCGTCTTTTTTGCCGCACGCGTTTGCCCTGTTCGATTCCATGAATACGTGTTGTAGACATTTGCCTCCTGTACTTCCCCCGTAACGCCCACATTTTCACGCGTTGTTCACTATTCCGCGTGTTACGCCCCGTCTTCCGCCTACTTTTGTTGTGTGCGCCGCGCTATGAGTGCTTTCGCTGTGCGCGTAGCGCACGCTGTTTGATGACGTGTGCGCCCGCATGCGCCACGCAGGTTTTTAGTGCACATCCCAGAATTTACACGAGCACGGACTTCCATGAATCGATGTGCGCGGCTTTCGCACGCTTGCACTGTGATTTTCGCACTTGCGCTGTGATTGACACGCTTTCGCACGCTTGCGCGGAGATTTTCGGTGCACATTAATTCCATGAATCGGCCTGTAAATGTGTTTTATCTACCTCAATGGTCTCACCCTCCAAAATATCTAATTTCACCATTTTCTGAGGCTCAACAGGTTGAGAGTAGGGGCTTGGGAGCCTGCCAGTCAACCACATCCCGTAACTACGGATATGTAGTATGTGCACCCGTGCACCAACTGTGTCGTCCACCACTTTTACCCCCATAATGCGTACATGGCAACATGCTCCATTCCATTTGGGAGATGCTAATCCAGTTCTTTCACTTTGTATTCTGGGATTTGTAGGCCTGGATTTACAATATAAACTGGAATTGTACAAGCATCTCCTGTATGAAATGAGATATGATGGCATGTATCTGTGCAAACTCCACCCTGCTTGACCACCCACCTTCATGCGGTAGCCTCCTCATTTGGATGGCAGGTGCAGATGTGCACTTTTTTGCCACGGGAGGGTTAAGGAAGCGGCCTTAAGCAGTTTGAAGACTACTGATATACGGTAATGAAATACATCAAACAGCTGCACCATACCCTACCTCCAACAGTTCTGCATCAGCAATGTCCACAACTGTCCTCCTTGCTTGAAAAATCAAAAAAAGGGATTGTCCTCCGACGTATTCCTTATCTTGATATATCATCTCCAGCTTGCTGGCCTCGGAATTTTTTTTTCAGTAGAGGGCGCTGCGTGTCGATGTCCCTCGAGCTGATGTCCCTCGACAGCCTCCGTATCGGCGCCGACGTCATCATGCGTATAAATAGACTCGCGCAGCGTCCGTTGCTCAGTTCCGTTTTTCCGCGCTTCGTGGGCCTCGGAATCGCGTTGCTCAGTTCGTTAGTCAGAGAATATATTCTTCATTATTCCTCGAGAATACCAACTCTTACTCAATGGCTTCCTCATCAGAACTGACGACTCCACGGTCCGGCTTCAAAAAATGTCGAGACTGTGGAAAGAAAATGTCGTTGACAGATCCTCACAGGATCTGTTTGTGGTGGCTGGGATCAGAGCACCAATGTTCGGAGTGCGAGGAATGCATGTCCATGACGGTGAAAGCCTTGAAGGAGCGTAAGGGGAAGCTTGAGAGAGGTAAGACAGTTAAAACTCCTTCGAAAGTTTCCTCGGCAGAGTCGAGACATTCGTCTCCTCGCAGACACAGGAAACATTCTTGTTCTAGGTCTCGAAGCAGTTCCCACCACTCTTTGAGATCCAAGCATGCAAGTAAGAGACATCGAAGATCCCCTTCCTCGTCTTCTTCTTCTGTTTCTCTGGAAAGAGTCACCTGCCCCACAAAACATAGCTCTCAGGCTGAGTGTGAGGAATTCCGTAAAAGGATGCTTAGCGTCTCTGAGAAAGCGGCCTCGACCCCCTCGAAGACAGCGGAAGGTGATACCCTGGGTGAAAGACCCGAAAAATCTAAACGCTGCAAGTCGTTGCACCCGGCGAAAGAAACTACTAGAGAGCGTCACGAACCCTCGAGCAAAGGCACTGTGCCATCGACGCCATCGTCGAAGGTCCCTTTGACGCATAAATCTGCGTCATCGATGCCATTATCGAAGGGCTCATCGATGCATAGGTCGATCGAATCGACGCCGTCTTTGACGCCGACATCGACGCCGAAAAAGAACAAACCCACGGCCGTCACTACCTCACAGCCAGTGGTCATACCCAGGGCCTCTGTCATGACTTCGAGTTCATCGACAACCTCGAGTAGGATCCCGATCCTCTTGAGTTCTTCGAGGCCTCTTCCAATCTTCTCGACGCCTTTTTCTGTGTTTTTGAAGCCTTTAACGTCTGCGTCGACGACGTCGACGTTTTCCCAACCAATTATGACAAATTTAGCCCCTTCTGCTCTGGAAATGGGATTTAAGCCATTTCCAAGGTCTGATCATTTCAGACCTTTATCTTCAATTTATGAGGAAGGGGAGGATTCGGATCAAGAAAGACCCTTTGGGTTGCAGAGATCTGCAACACCAGAACCAGAGGAATTTACCTCTGAGGAAAATAGGTTGAAGGACCTTCAAGAATCCTTACATGAGGCAAGTGGGTTAGATACTTCCCCAGAAATAGAATTTGCTAGACCAGACCCAGGGGAACATGCTGATACCCCTTACATAATTTTAATGGCAAGAATTATAGAATTCATGGGTTGGTCTACACCTTCACCTGCATTCCAAAAGGATGACCTTACAGACATTTTAGTTAAAGGCCCACAGGAAGATCCTGTGGTTCCATTTCACGCTGCATTACAAAGAAAGATATTGGCTAACTGGGAAACTCCTGAGGTTATCCCGGCGGTTAACAAAAAGTTATCAGCCAAATATAGGGTATCTACTACTGACCCTGAATTTTTGTCTAAACATCCAACTCCAGAGAGTATGGTTGTTCAAGCAGCAACTGCATCAGGCAGTAGATCGGCATACCCTACTGTTCCACAGGACAGGGATTACAAAAGATACGACTCTATGGCTAAGAATGTTTTTTCTGCATGTAGCATGGCGTTGAAATCTATTAACGCTACTTGTACGCTCGCAAGGTTCAGCCATACACTTTGGGAGTGTGCTTCATCAGCGGCTGACTGCCTCCCAGAGGGAGAAGAAAGGGAAGCATTTCTAAACATCATTAAGGATGGTAAAGACGCAATGTGCGAATCCCTTCAAACTGGCATTGATTCTGCTGACAGCATCAGTAGGGCCATGGTGGCAAGTACTACAATCCGCAGATTTGCGTAGTTGCGAAAGTCTAGGTTTGCTCCAGATGTACAAGCCAGAATTTTAAATATGCCCTTTGACGGCTCTTCTTTGTTTGGTAAGAAGGTGGATGACAGCCTAGAAAAGTTACAAACATCCAAAGCAGCAGCAAAATCTCTGGGAGCTGCAATCCGTCAAACGCCATATCGCCCCTCAGGAACCTCTTGGAGAGGTAAGTCCTTTCGCTTTTATTCCGCATTCGGAAAAGGCAGAGGACAGTCGGTTCAAAGAGGTCAAAAAAGATTCACCCGAGGTGGACGGGGTAAAAATACAAAAGCCGCAGCAGCAGGTGCCTCTTTACCCTCGGCACCTGCATCATCCGCCTCTAAATCACTCTGAGGACTCTCCTCACAAGACACCAGAACGGGGCAAGCTAACTCAACATCTTTCGGAATGGCAGGCTATTACGTCAGATGCTTGGGCATTGGAGACAGTTGTCCAAGGTTACTGCCTGCCTTTTCTACGCATTTCTCAGAGTCATCCACCGGGGAACAGCTCTCGGAAAGTTCCAGAATCGCTCCTCTTGCAGAAATTGTAGACCTGCTGGAGAAAGGTGCCATAGAACCAGTACCTGTAGCGGAGAGGAACAAGGGCTGGTACTCCCCCCTACTTCCTAATACCGAAGAAGGATGGAGGACTGAGACCTATCTTGGACTTACGAGAATTGAACAAGTTCCTCAGGAAGGACAAGTTCAAGATGGTAACTCTTTCTCAGATCCTTCAGGCCCTCCATCTCCAGGACTGGCTGGTATCTCTGGACCTTCAGGATGCTTATTTCCATGTGCCAATCCTTCTCAAACACAGGAAATACCTGAGGTTCGCAATTGGCGACTCTCATTATCAATTTCGAGTTCTGCCATTTGGGCCGACCTCCGCCCCGAGGGTTTTCACCAAGCTAATGTCGGAAGTGGCTGCAAGTCTAAGGGGGGGAAGGGATTCACGTCTACCCCTACCTGGACGATTGGCTGATCAGAGCTGTATCTCCGGAACAAGCTCAGATCCAGCTAGATTATGTCTGCCACTTCCTTCACAAACTTGGCTTCTCCCTCAATTTAAAGAAGTCACAGATGATACCATCACTCACAGAGACTCCAGTTCATTGGAGCGGTCCCGGACACTTCCCTGGGAAAAGCCTCGCCACCAGAGGTGAGGGCTCAAGATATTCTGCAGATGGTCACCAAGCTTCAAAATGCCCAACATCTCTGAGCCTTCGACTTTTTGAGGTTGCTAGGCCTCATGGCATCCTGCATCTTCCTTGTGCCAGAGGCTCGCCTGAGAATGAGATCTCTTCAGTGGGCATTAAGAACTCAGTGGTCGCAATTCTCAGGGAGAATGACAGATCTCCTTCAGGTTCCGGACAAGGTGGCTCGAGACCTTCAGTGGTGGGCCTGCCAGGAAAACATCTTGAAAGGAGAACTGTTTTGACAACCATGGCCGAAGATAACGGTAGTCACTCACGGGGTGGGGAGCCCATGCCAACGACTTGACCATCAACGGTCGTTGGTCTCCATCAGAGTCCAGACTACATATCAACCTGTTAGAGCTGAGAGCAATCAGACTAGCGCTGAAGGCTTTTCTGCCAGCTGTACAGGGGAAAAATATCCTGATAATGACGGACAACACAGTGGCCATGCACTACCTCAACAAAAGAGGAGGCGTAGGATCACTGCCTCTGTGCAGTGAGGCGATGCAGCTCTGGTTTTGGGCAGTCCAAGAAGGAATCTCTCTATCGGCAGTTCACTTAGCTGGAGAGAAAAACTTGACAGCGGACGCTCTGAGCAGGCAGAGTACAGTCTCCCACGAGTGGGAACTAGCTCAGGAAGTCCTTCAACAGATCTTCACCCTTTGGGGAACCCCTCAAGTGGATCTATTCGCCACCAGCATCAACATGAAGTGCGATCAGTTTTGTTCAAGGGAATTTCCCCCGAGAGGAGCTCTAGGGGACGCGTTCGTAGTGGACTGGGAGTTTACACTTCTGTACGCGTTTCCTCCAGTCCCTGTCATTCCTCAAATGATCAGGAGGTTGAGAAGGTTCCGGAAAGCCATGATCCTAATTGCCCCGGACTGGGCCAGCAGAACTTGGTACCCGGACCTTCTGGACATGTCCATCTGCCCTCCAATTCGTCTTCCACTCAAGGAGAATCTTCTCTCGCAGAAGGGAGGTCAGGTTCTCCATCCAGACATCAGAACCCTCAACCTTCACGTTTGGTATCTGAAAGGTTGAGTTACAAGGATTGGGACCTCCCAGATGACGTCATGGAGGTGTTGCTTTCTGCAAGAAGGCCAGCAACAAAGACTTTATACCGCTGCCGTTGGAACAAATTTTGCAGCTGGTGTAGAGAAAAGAATACCGACCCCTTTTCATGTGGTACACCAACTGTGTTATCTTCTCTACTCTATTTGGCAAATTCGGGCCTTCAGGTTGGCACTATCAAGGGCTATCTCGCAGTGCTATCGATCTTCAAGCGCGCTGCAGAGGAACCATTGTATTTCAAGTTACCCTTAGTAATACAATTTCTGAAGGGATTAACCAATGTCTATCCTCCAAGACCATTCCAAGTTCCCTTATGGGACTTAAATTTAGTCTTAAATTTCCTGATGGGTACTCCTTTTGAACCACTCCACCCTTGTTCACTAAGGTTTCTCACCCTTAAAACTGTCTTATTAGTGGCATTGACATCTGCTAGGGGGGTGAGCGAATTACAAGCTCTATCTTGTAAACACCCTCATACAATTTTTCATAAAGACAAAGTTGTCCTACAAGTGAAGCCTAATTTTCTCCCAAAGGTGGTTTCTGAATTCCACATCACTCGGAAGATTACCTTACCTTCATTTTATCCCCCTCCCCATCCGGGGAAAGAGGAAGAAAGGCTGCATAGGCTGGACCCAAGGCGGGCTTTGAGCTTTTACATCAGCAGACTTGCTAGGATTAGGCAAGCAGAGCAACTGTTCGTAGGTTACTCAGGGCACAAATTGGGATTACCGATAACAAAACAGACCATTTCCAGATGGATTATTTTAGCCATTCTGGAATGTTACAAACTGCAGGGAAAGAGCCTCCTCAAAATCTTAGGGCTCATTCAACCAGGGGTTTCGCAGCCTCTTCGGCCCTCCAAAGAGGGGTACCGATTTGAGACATATGTGCGGCTGCCACATGGTCGTCTGCACATACCTTCACAAGATTTTATAACCTGGATTCCTCCTCTAGCCAAGAGACTAGATTTGGCAAAGCTGTGTTGCACTCTGTTCACTCTTGAAGGGAAACACGGCAATTTTACTCCCACCTCCAGTTACACACCACTGCTATGGGAGTCTATCAAGATAAGGAATACGTCGGAGGACACAATCCCTTCGAAGAACAAGTTACTTCTTACGTGGTAACGTTCTTTCGATGGGATCTTCCTCCGACGTATTCCTTATGGCCCCTCCCATCCATCCCCTCAGTAAAACTTCCCTTGTGGTTACAGCTTACACTCCTTCTGGTTCACTAACCAATTCATGTAAAACAACTGTTAACGTCAAAACGGAACTGAGCAACGGATGCTGCACAAGTCTATTTATACTCATGAATACGTCGGCGCCGATACAGAGGCTGTCGAGGGACATCGGTTCGAGGGGCATCGATGCGCAGCGCCCTCTACTGGAAAAAAAAATTCTGAGGCTAGCAAGCTGGAGATGATATATCAAGATAAGAAATACGTCGGAGGAACATCCCATCGAAAGAACGTTACCAGGTAAGAAGTAACTTGTTCTTCTCCATCACTGGACCTTCGTAAGCAAGGGCCGGGGGAAAACCTGCTGGTTATAGTGTGTTCCAAAGTATCATCTGCCTCATTGGCCTCCGAAGAGTCGACGCAAGAACACATAGGGCCTCATTACGACCCAGGCGGTAAGGGGTTTACGGCGCCGTAAACAGCGCCGACCCTTACCGCCTGAGTACGAGGTCCCTTAGCGCCATGGAGGTTTTAACACCTGCTTTTAGCAGGTGTTAAAATCCATGGCGCTAAGGGACCATGGAGTTAATTACGCCACCGTAATTTACGGTGGCGTAATTAACGCCTTCCCCACTCCCATTATGCCCTATGGGGCAAAAATGGGAATGGGGATGGGTAAATGGGGATTGGGGACTTACCGCCCCGCCAAACTCGGAATGGGGCGGTAAGTCCGCCAACCACCATGGCGTAAACGTAGTTTACGCCATGGTGGTAAAGTCACGGCCCAGGCGGTAACTTACCGCCTGGGTCGTAATGAGGCCCATAATCTAAAAACAAGGCTTGGTGAAGGGGAGAGAAGTACTTTTTTAGTAGGGAAAGCTAAGATGTGATCTTTGCATTATGTCACTGCGATTGTTCAGCCAAGAAGCAAGCTGACACTGTTTACTGGCACTCTTGGAGGAAGTAGCGTTTATTCTGTGAGTGACTCGTCTAGTCCCCATAGGTGTTACCCATACCATTATTACATACCATGAGAGGGTCATTTCAAGATGTGCTACAAGTCAGAAAGTATCCCAGCGGGTGCTGTGACAGGATCGGGGTAATGGAGGAGGATGATGTGGACCCTCCTCAAGCTGGGGCAGAATGCTCACTAAGATAAAAGCCAGAACCAGCAAACGTTTTGACAATTGGTGGTAGATCAAAATCGAAAGGGTTTAAGTTTTGCTGGCGACTTAATAGTGCTCCACTGGAAAAGGTTGATGGGTATATTTATCTAGGCCCCCCTATTGATACATCTTCCGCTGGGGATTTTTACAGTGAATTTATTGGACCAAAAATCCTAAAGAAATGGTATTATCTAAAGAAATGTTTTGATAAAAAAAGGGGGCCCAATGTTGAGGGCTTCATTCTCATTTATTGGCAGAGCATCCTTCCTGGGATACTTTATGGCTTTGCAGTATTACCCGAAGTCAGGATGACGTGGGTCAGCAAGCTTGAAGGCAAGCTCCTGCGCTCTATTTTGGGAAGGCATCCTCAGTGCCAGTTGAGGCCCTTCGGTGTCCCCTCTATATATTCACTTTGGCTCGTTCAACGTTGCAGTCTTTTTTTTTTTTTTTAGTATCACAACCTTTGCAACAGACACACTAATGGGGCCTCCTGGCAACCCAATACACTCAGGACCCTCTAAATTCTTTTCTGTTTGCACTACACTCTAGTTCTTAGTCACTTTTCGAGATTGGGCATTGAGCTTGAGGATTTGTGTTAGTGCCCAATTTCCTAGTAGTTTTAAAGAACAAACTTAGAGATGATTCCGACATCATGTCAAACATAGACTATTTAGCGAAAAAGAAAATATACACTACATACAGCAGACTACGTAACTCTACCAGATCTTATCTAACTAAATATTCCTCCTCTCAAATGCATCGTTATATCACATACCTACGTTTTAACATATTACCCGTATGTGAGCACACAGGTAGATGGTCAAAACTACCACGAGAGGAAAGGACCTGCAGCTTTTGTAACTTGAGCATTGAAAACACACAACCCCTACTTACGAAATGTCCTATATTGATGTCACACTGTTTGAAGAACTACTCCGTTCATGACTCTAATGTACATTTTATTGAAACAGAACAGTACCGGAGTAGCTTCTTTGGGGCAGAGTCGATCTTATCTGCGGCGGCTTATGTCTGGAAAGAGGCCATTAATTTGAATTGCTCCCTCTAGGAACCCTATTGGTGTTCAAGATGATGTAACTTGCACGCATTTTATCTTTAGTTTAAGCACAACTTTTCTTTTCTTTCATTTACTGCTCCCTTTATAACAAAATATTAAGCTTAATATTGGTTGAATTTGCTATGAACATCAGTTCTAACCTGTTATTATTATGGTGCTATTTATTTCTTTGCTGAAATATGTTTGCAATTCGTCATGTGTGAACATGTTTGATCACATTTTAATTAATGTTGTATTTTATATATGTGGTTTTATATGTGCTAAAGGTTTGTATATTTATAACCAAAGCACAATAAAAAATCAAACAAAAAAACAAGTTATTTTAATCAAACCCTTGAACTTCCAGTGAGACTGCCAAACAGAGTGCCCCAAGATCGTGGTTGACCCTAACAAGTATGGTTAAGATATATGCATACTATTTTAGGAGATCTAAAGTATATCTTTATAATGAGTGCGTGGGTACATTGCTTTGATAAAAGTAATTGGCATGGATTTCTCAACAACCACTATCTCTTGCCTGTTTGCCTAGATTTACTTATTTTCTCTTGGTTCTCCCATTGGGCATCTTCATCATTCATGAGCAGTCGCCCTGCTTCATGCAAGAGAGATGCGACGTCCCTCTAAATTGGACCTGTTGGTGCCTTTCATTTTTCGTTTTGTTTTAGAATATTTGAAAAAATGATTATTTCTTTTGCCTTTGACTATGCATTTAAATGTTTCAGAACTCCAACAGAGTTATTGAAGTTATTCTATACGTTTTGAATCGTATGCATATATTGGTACCATTCACAGAGAACTAAGAGTAGGGTGACTTTTCCTCTGCAGGAGCCTATGACCATAAGATAATGTATGCGTTGTATGGTAGACTATTCCATTCATTTAAAGTTGAGTCACCTTTTTAACCCAATTTCTGAGTCCCCTTATTGCTTGATTTCTTTTTTAAATTATGCCTTGACTAATTTTCCCCAGTGAGTTCCATCCAGAACTTATTGGGAACATGACTCCTTTATGTATGTGGTCCCTTGGGGAACCCTTGCAGCTCTCAAAGGTGATGCCTGCTACCAAGGTGCCCCCTGGCCTCTGGGTCAGTAACCTAGCCCAGTTAGTAGTTCAGGTTGGTACCAGTTACTTTTAAAATAGTGGCTGCACGAGACACAGGAAGCCTTTTCTTCCAGTGAGCTCTTAAAATTGAGTCTCTAGTTTCTATTAATACAGTAGGCAAGTCATTGTTTTTTGTTGCCTTTTTATGATTGATTGGAGATCGAGAATGACCTCTGGTGTGGCATTCACACAGTGGATATGCTGGTCTGTGCCAAGGGTATAGCAATTTGGGATTCCTCTGGAATCCACTGTGAAAGTTGCTGTGTGTGCAACCAATACTGATTGGCTTGCTGTCAAAACTTTGAATGATGTACGACTGGCAATTGGAGGATTAGGTTTAGAGCTTAACCCTGGTTAAGCAATATAAACGGCCAATGTTCGCCACTACCTTGTAGAATGCTGTGAGTTAGATCCGGTGACACCAAGAGCAACAATTAGCTGGTGGAAGATGACAAAAGCTCTGCAGCATCTCACATTAAAGCTCAGGATAGCAGTCTTTGCATCTGACCCTAGTTTGATTAACGGACTACATTTCCCCACAAAAAAAAATAAAACGCAGAATGAGAAAGGAAATACCCCCACGGGCAGCTGGAGCATGCCACAGTGGTAAGAATAGAATACTGGGGCCCCCAAACAATACAAACCAAGCTGTCTTGCTTTAAGTCTGTGCAGGTGAAGAGACCCTGGTGCAGCGCATTTCATGAAAGGAATAAATAAGAGTGGAGTTACTTCCCTAACGACATCTACCCGCCAAATAGCAATCATGCAGTGCGTAATATATATGAGGGTAAATGAGACATATACAAGTTATTAAACTGCATATGTGCTAAAGCTCCCATACAAGTTAAGGATCACTACACACCCTCTTCTTTCTCCTCTTAATAATTATTAAATAGGCTCTGCATACCTCTTTCTCTGGACAGTAGGCTCACACATCACCTGAATGAGAGATGAGACATAGGGGGCATGGTATCGCAGTGTGGAACCCCTGTGTTAAAGGGGATGTCTCTTGATGGCTCCCTTCATGTTTTCCCTTCATCGTTCCATGCAAAGGGTGTGGCAGAGTGAAGCCGTCTTAGGTTTTTTTGCTTCCATTATCTCCCCTAGCACTGGTTGGGTAGGCACTTTGGAACAGAGCTGAATGCCAGCGTCAGCTGCTGGGCTATGGCTACAGCAGCACAGCTCCCTCTCCGCTCTAGAGTAGTGCTGAGGACTGAAGGGCAGTTTGGGTTTTTCTCCTGAGAGTAACAGCCTTCACTAACTTAGTCACTGGTTCAGGTAATGCATGCGGCTGAAGTACTGACAAGATTGCTGTGCAGAGTACTATTGCAGGTAAAGAGGCAGTGGCCGACAAAAGCATGATTCCACCTCCGAGGGAGGGGGCTAAAACCATAATGCAGTCTAGCACAAGGCCCCTGAGGCCCTTTCTGAGAGTAGCCTTTTCACCATCTACTCTCCCAAGATTACCTTTTAAACCCTGAGTAGAGGCTACTCTATAACCCGCCATGGAGGGGTGACCCTTCCCAAGTCCAGGTCTACCCCGTGAGGGAGCAATCCGAATGTGTTGATGAATGTCATGAAACATACCACTCTGGGATCCTGGGTATGGGTTTCGGGGGGTATGTACTAGGTAAGGCCTCTCCCTATATTGGTCCAGGATCGGAGTAACTCTTCCATGATGCTTAGATGACAAGCATATGCACACCTTCCAGGATAGAAAACAGGCCAGTCACTGTGGCTAAAATATATGCAGCGAAAACCTAAGACAGCACGTTCAGCAGATGTTAGCTTGGCGTTGCTGTGTGTGTGTGTGTGTGTTAAAAAATAAAGGTATGCTCCTGATACTGGTTTTCGACTTCGCATATGTTTTCCAGTGGTTTTGTATTGTCTGATCCCTTCATGTTCTGACTGTTGTTCTGCTGTTCTGTCACTCAGATTTGTTCCCTGGATCCTGCCTGCTGCCTGTTCCTTTGTCCTAAGAGAGTCTGTTTATTTCTCTCCCTCTTTCTGCTGGTCTCTCTCTGTCTCTCTGTCCCTCTCTTCCTACACGTCTCCCCTTCTGCCCCTGCCAGGAGGATTGGTTATGCAGGTCTGTGAGGGATGCGCTCGTGGACAATGGCACTTCGGACAATGACAAAGGGACAAGTCCAGCCCCTAAACATAATTCACAAAAGGAACCCTATTGTATTTTTTAATAGGCATTTTAACCGTACATCTCTGGTTTTTCATATAAACATGTAAACTTCAGTGTAACGACGCACTAACGTTATTCTGGTTTTACATTGTTATATTTGATTTTTCACATGTTTTAATAAAATACGTTTTACAAGACGTGGCGTTACTTTATAGTTTTACTTTGTACAACTTTTATATGAATATATTTTTGTAAATATGTTTTGTGGCTGTTACTTTGTATGCTTATTAAAAGTGTTTTCTGTACCTTTTGAACCACCCTTCATCTTCTAACGCATTGAATTGACTGCTCCTCCATGCTGCCTTTTGGAGATTCAGGAAAATCTAAAGTAAACTCAATGTGAAGAATGATAAATTGATCTATCCAGGCCTTACAAAAAAGTCCATAACAGTCCAATCTGGTCTGTTTTTCTTTTCTGGAACTTAACCATTAAACGTTCAAGTGTGAAAATATTTTGTTTAGAAGTTGGAGGAATGGCAAGCCTTTTGTATCTCTCTTTTTTCTGAATTATTTAAGAAATGTAAGCTGCTTCATAATATTTTGCATTTTTACATATGTTCAAATGTGAATTTGATAAATACATCGTATTGAGCCAATATTTCTCCTTGAAAGAAGGCAATCAAGGAATGGATGATGGTTGGTAAAACGGTATGAATTTCTAGAAGATACACATCTTGCTTTTTGAAGAAAAAAAGTCACTACTTGAAAAGTAATACTGTTTTGGGCCGAACCGGTCAAATAGAGGGTGTAAAGCCAAACACTTTGTACAGGGCTTCATGGATCGAAATAATTTGATAAGCAGGAGCTAAAAGTGGCTACTATGTAGCAGCCATACAGTAAGCAGGAGCTATTGCTGGGTAACAGTCAGCTAATACATAGCAATACCCACATCTTCCATGTGTGATGCACACTGCAAACGTTTGTCCATGATATGAGTCATTACACCTTTAAATGTTTTACAAAGATATCCTAAAGGATCTTTATGCATGCTCCCAGACACAGATAATGTCAAATAGGTTTGTGTTTATAGCACTGTTTGGCATCGGGTTTCGAAAGTAGCTCCTGGTAGCTGTTGGTGTCAAGCTAACCATGCTCTACTTAGCTAGAAGCATGAACTAAATAGCTCCCAGCTCCTGGCAATTTCGAACCCTGTGCTTATTCAGAGTTTGGCGATACCATACAAAGTTTCAGTAAATATGTTACTGCTACTTTACCACAGTTTTTCCACACTGCAAAGTTATGCATTCAGTTATTATTGGAGGTGATAATCTCCAGGAATTAACGTGTGTAGAATTACCACCCACAATCATTTCTTCAAATAGCCTATGGAGTCCAACGAATTCCATGAATGGGGCATAACACACTTGTAGGTAGCCGTGTCGGATTTCTGTAGGAATTACCGCGAAATGCAGACTGAGGTCCTATGTTTGATTGGGAATTACTATGGTGGCACTTTTTATTGTTTTTTGTTGCACGTTTGTGTTCTTGCGAAAGAAATATGGATTTTTAGAAGACTTGATGACTGTGCAAGACCAATATTAATGATGTTGAAGTCCAAGCACACTTTTGTCGGCTATGAGTGGTCAGCCAGTTAATTTGGCTAGCACTGCCCTGTAAGAGCCCATCCACTCTGTTTCCATTGCTTCTACAGCCCCACTCAATTAACATGGACATATCTGGTCATTCATCTGCCAGAGTAAATTCGAATTCACAAATGCATTGCACCTCCTAGATCTACTTAATTTGGTCCATGTCATTGCAATGTTTTGGTGTAACCTGCGAAGGTTGATAAATGTAGCAGCGTTTTCAGAGCCAATTGGTTTTCAATTTTTTCCAAAGATTCTTTTATCCCGTGGATGTTTCTTACTGTCTTTAATATTGTTTCTTTACAGCCAAACTTCAAGGATTACCCAGTGTATCTGACAAAGTTCAAGCAATGCCTTTCTAGAGCTATGCATCTCATGAAGACCTACACCGTGAACACTTTACATAACCTCACAAGTCAGTTGATAAAAAGGGTAAGTTATCTTAAAAAGATTTTGCCCTGCTTCATAGGAAATGGGACCTTCATCCTCCAATCACTGTTTGCTTTCCGTGGGATAGAGAGGCAGTAGGCCTCCTTGTCTCTTCTGGTATTTGCACCTTGAGTTGGAGATATTGAACATATTGAGCAGATGCCTCTGGCATCTCTGACCTGTAGACATTTCCTTGTGGCATCCTTTTAGGAAAGATTTAGGAATGTAAGATATACAAAAGCTTTCTTTACATTGGAAATATTCTAACATGAATTCTACACCATATTACTATTTCTGATTGAGCTATCCAATGTCAATGTTTTTTGGCTCACTGTCTTGACTGGATTTGCACCAATATCCTATTTAAGGGTGTACATACTTCTACAACTGGTCCCATTCCCTCTATACGTTTAGGAGTTATTGCAGAGCAGGGATGGGACCGGAGCCATATTGAGCACAAGCATGCTTCCCTTTTAACAATCTTGAGAGACGAGTTGGGCCACGTGTGTGTAGCGTGGCCATGCCCTATTCCCAACCTCGTGCACTCCTTCCCCCTCAGTCCCTTTCTCCACATCAGATGCTGGACGCATCCCTCTTCTTTTCTTTTACTGACCGCGTCCCCTCAGTCACTTTGATTTTTCTTTTTTCGCTCTTCTTCCCCTCGCTTCGTCCCGTTCATGCCTTGTAAAGCTGGAGTCTCTGTGTGCATTGGCTGTCGCAGGTTGCTCTCAGTGGTGGATTTTCACACACGTGGTGTTTGGGCCCACTTCACCACTGGGATGCCTGTGCACTCTGTGACACATGTTCGTACAAGTCCTTCAAGAGTCAACTGACGCGGTGGGAGGACATCTTTCGGTCATCTGCGCCGGGCCACCTGAGGAGCTTTGTCAGATAGAAGGGTGTGTGTACAACTCTTTTTACTTTGGCACCCAGTCCAGGCAACATGCTTCCCAGAGTTAGCCAAGGTGGCAGGGCTCATTTGGGCCTGTCGCGATGAGCTGCTGCAGTACAGGAGTGCTCCCCCAAAGTCTCTAAACGAGACTTGCACCAGTGTTTGTGACAAGGACCCATGAGGGTCTAATACCAGGCTTCGGCCAGAGGCGACTTCGATTTGCGACAAGGCTGGTAGCGGGGAACTTGTCCCTTAGCGTGTTTCATCTCACACAGGGCCACTTTTCCGAGGACAACCCGCTGTGCTCACCGGGCTGAGACCAACGGTCCTTAGAGGCCTGCGCAAGCTATAGGTTCTGCTCCTCAGTTTACCTCAGGGATCCCTGTAAACTAAACTACGACCATGCCTACACCTCACCCAAGGCAGGTAATGGCTCACCATACAGCAGCTGCAGGCAGATATTGCTCAGTGGAACATCCACTGAGCATGGAGACGCCTATTTCGTAGTAAATACTACTTCAGGTATTTAGGTTCTCAATAGGTAAAATTCATGGTATCTGTTGTACAATCAATCATTCCAAGAAACCAGAATAATGTGGATACTTTAGTTAAAGTTCAGTCACTTTGTATTTTATTCATAATGTTCAATCATTAGTTTAGCAGAGGCCCTTGCCGATGCATTTCGGATCATATCCTTCTTCACCATACCGCAGCTGTCACGGTCTCCAGGTCCGATTCTGCCCAATCACTGGAAGAAACCTCTCCAGCTATGCCGGAGCACACACCGGGAGACTCACACAGATTTCTCCCACCGCTGAAATCTTGGCCCCCTGCCTTTTTCTACACATGTGGAGTGGTCGCCCAGTGTGAGGGAATAGTCAATGCCTCCTCTCTCCATGCTTTTCGGCAATTGGACCCTGAGGGCCTCTCCAGGAACATAGTCATGAACCCGCAAATGATGACAGATGGTTTTTCTCAGGACCCATGAGGCAATGTTTTAAGTCTCATCACAGAAGTGCTTGTCCCTACTCCTTAACCAATGACACCACACAATCAACCCACTGTACGTTACAGTGACAGTGGAGTCGCAGCCACTGTCTCCAGTGGGGGAGACAGGCTCTCAAACCAATGTGCCCCTCTCCCTCGCTACAAAGAGTCACCCCCGCCTCTCCCTCTTCTACCTTCTGGTCCTCCGGATGATGATCCAGCAGATGACCAAGATGAACTTACAGAAGACGCACAGGAAGTATCCATGTCCATCAAGGCATTCCATGACCGGGTGCAAGGGCTTATGGAATACTTGAGAATTCGGTACCCCAAATCCCAGATTCAAACCAAGGAGTCCTTTCCTCAGTCCTCTTGAGAAAAGTGACAAGTTGTGCATACATCTCGAGCCTGAGGTAGTGGGGGAAGCCATACAAATCTGGCAAAACCAGCTTCTGTGCAACCGGTCACAAAAAGGGTGGTGGACATGAGATGCAGATCCCCTACTGGGAGAAAAGCTATGTGTGATGAGGTACCCTCCTGTTCACTCCAATATAGTGGTGGCTCGGGGCCTTTTTGGAAAAAGCCATGCATCCTCTTCTACTACTTCTTCTCAGAATCTACTGGGGTGCGAGGATAGTTTCATGGATAATGCAGTGAACATGATATACCAATATTCTGCCTTGAGCTTTGGACCGTCAAATGCAGAAGTGGTCATGGCAGCTGCGAACCGTAATTTCTGGAAAGAACTGGGTGACTACAACTCCCTCCTGCCCCCAGAATTTCAAGCAGGGCTCTGCTTGGGCTTGGCAGAGGCCTCATCTCATCTTTTGGACACAGCTGCTGGGGGTATGGCAGTAGGTGATATATTTATCTGGCAAGTTCTGCTTAAGGACACCACATTGCAGACAAATGTGCATGATTGAATCCCGGATCTTCTGTTTGATAGCGTGGAGTTGTTCAGCCCTGACACATATATGAGGATCTGAATAAAAAGAAAAATAGTGCCCAAATGGCAAAGTGTTTAGCCTCACTAACTAAACATCTCGCGAAACCCAATGGTGAAATTCAGTGATTATTGGAGGCGATCTCCAGGAATTAACATGGGAAGAATTACCACCCACAATAATTTCTTTAAGTAGCCTATGGAGTCCAACAAACTCCATGAATGGGGCACAACGCCACTGTTAACACACTTGTAGGTAGCCGTGTCGGATTTCCGTAGGAAATACAGCAAAACGCAGAATGATGTCATATGTTTATGATTGGGTGTTACCATGATGGCACTTTTTGTTTATTGTTGCATGTTTGTGCTCTTGCAAATCTCTGCGCGCTCTGTGCAAAAAACAAGTATGTCTGCACCCCAGGGATTCTTCATGATTACGCCTGCTCTTATCCAATCCTCTCTTCAGCTGGGCGACTGGCTGGTAGCTTTAGACCTGCAAGATGCATATCTTCACTTTCTCATTTGATCACCCTTCCGCCATTACCTCTAGTTCTTGATAGGCCACAACTGCTAACGGTACAAAGTCTTACCCTTTGGCCTCAGTTCTGCCCGAGGGCATTCACCAAACTTGTGGTGGCGGTGTTCCTGCTCCTAAAAGGTATTCATCTATATCCTTACTTGGACGAGTGGCTAATCAGAGCAGAGTCTCCAGTTCTAGCCTCATACCACCTGCAGTTCCTATTCTCATTCCAACGCAGAAGTTAGAGTTAATTGGCTTCTTATGGGATTCGGCATTAGGCAAAGTATTCTCCATAGAAACAAGGGTAAAGTATGTCCTGGAGACAGTAGGCCTGTTCCTATCTCACTCGACTGCATGGTGGTTTCTGCGTTTGTTGGACTTATTGGAAGTATGTGTTTTGCCAGCATCCATGGCTAAGTTGAGAATGTGTCACACCTAGCTACATCTGGCAACGAGTTGGACTCAGGGTGCAGACTCCCTAAACAGGGGTATTGGCTGCATCAGGATCTTTTGTGGGTGGAAGATCACAAGAACCTCCGGAGAGGCACACCTTTTCAGGATCTTCCTCACCAGTTCACCATCACAACAGACTCCTCCCTATCGGGCTGGGGAGCATCTTTGTGGGATCGCCAAGTCCACGACATATAAGACAAGGAGTATTCTCGGGAGTACGTAAACTTCCTGGAATTGAAAGCGACATTTCTGTTCTTACAGGCATTCTTACCAGTGATAAAGAACTCCAATGTGGTCATCCTAACAGACCATGTAGTAATGATGTTCTACGTGAACAAGCGGGGAGGTACCAGGTTGGTGAAATGATGAGCACGAACAATGCGCCTACGGGAGCGGGCACTGAGCAACAACATAGTGCTATAAGCTGTTCATCTAGAGGGAACGGACAATGTTCACGCAGGAGATATTTTGCCAGCTACGAATGGGAGTTGAGTGAGCAGACCCTCCGGGAGATCTTTACCTCCAGTGGTCTACCCCTGGTGGGTCTGTTCAAGACCGAGCTGAAAAGCAAATGCTGTCATGTCTTGTGGAAAGTCTGAGGGAAAGGGTCACTGGGAGATGCATTATCGATCTCATGGAACAACCTGTTCGCCTAGACATTTTCCCCTCTTTCTCTGATTCCTAGAATCTTGCAGGAAGTCAGAGTCTCCAATCACTGCAAAGTTCTACTACTAGCCCCCCATTGGCCACAGAGGCAGTGGTTCTCTGGCCTACTGCTTATGGAAAGTCTACCTCCTCTCCTTCTCTCCCTCATTCCGTAACTGCTTCGCCAGCAGGGGGGAAGGTTCTAAAGGTACTACATCATTGCCCACAATCTCTTGCATTAGCGCTCTGGCACCTGAAAAATTGATCTATGGCCAATGGATTTTATCAGACAATATACGGTAATGGAGACATCCCGGAATCCTTCTTCTCGAGCTCAGCACAAGGGTAAATGGCTTTCATTTTGCCATTGGATGTTGGGAAAGTTATAAGATCCCTACAGGCATCCATAGACGACGTCCTTTCGTTCTTGATATGTCTTGTGAATTTGGGGGCTCCAGTCTTAATCGTAAAGACGTTATCTGGCGGCTATCTTGGCATATCTCTCAAATTACGACATGCTAGTGTCCTTTGCCAACCCAGTAATCAAGCAACACTTTGGGGGACTTTTTAATCTGTTTCCCCCGACATGACCTATTGAAAAGTGGAATCTGAATATGGTCTTAACACATCATCTGTCATTTGTATAGCACCTTTTACCATTGGTATGGTCCCAACGTGCTGTATGTTGAACGACCAAAGTCCAGTTATGGGAAATTCGATAGAAGAGTTTAGAATGTGTGTGTGCATTTAGCCAAGTTGGTAGGGGTGGCCAAATCCCAGCTAGCTACCCATGTCGTGCTGGCATGTGGATGGGTGCTGAGAGGTAGCCTGGAGAGCGTGTGGGAGATTGAGAGTCATTTTGTGTGTAGCTAGACCGAATTTCTATCATGAAGGATAGCTACATTCTTATGGCAGAGGTGTTGTGCAATGTGTCTTGGAGTATTGCATGCTAGCAGATGCGTGAGGTGGGTTGGCCGTGCCTTCAGCTAGTTTCCATAAATATGGAGTGTGATACGTACCTGTGTGCCCTGGCTGGTTCCTCGGTAGTGTTGATGCAGCTGAATTTAGGATGGGGGTGATTTCTAAGCGTGGCAAGATTCTATACATTGGCTATACTCTAAAATTCATCTTGTATCAGTATATTGGTTATACTCTGGAATGCACCAAGGATCAGTACATTGGGGGTCATTACGACCCAGGCGGTAAGTACACCGACTTTACCACCATGGTGTAAACTACGTTTACACATTGGGGATGGCGGATTTACCGCCCCATTCCAAGGTGAGTGGGGCGGTAAATCCCCATTTCCCATTTACCCTTCCCCATTCCCATTTTTGCCCCATAGGGCATAATGGGAGTGGGGAAGGCACTAATTACGGCACCGTAAATTACGGTGCCGTAATTAGCACCAAGGCGGTTTACCGCCATGGATTTTAACGGCTGCTAAAAGCAGCCGTTCAAATTGGAATCAGGCGTTAAGGGTTAACGACGGCGTTAACCATTAACGCCTGGGTTGTAATGAGGCCCATTGGCTATCTTCATAAATTTGTCCAAATCCAATACATTGGCAACCCTCAGAAATGTGTCTAAGCACAATACATTTGCTAACCTCAAAAAATCATCTAAATGTAGTACATTGGCAACCCTCAACTGATAACATGGATTTATCAGCATGCTTATCACTCCACAAGCCTCGTAGGCTAAAATGGAAGTAGACTAACAAAATACTCAAGCGCCTAGAACAAATCCTGCTATAGACTCAACCTTGCAATTACTGGAGTTGCATTAATGCCTGGCAAGTGCCAAATGTACACCAGAGACTGGAAAGCAGATGTCTCTCAAAAGCGTTGTGCTTCATATGCCTTTCCGAATATGGAGGGAAAGTTGCCTAAAAGGGACATCTTTCCTAACAGCCACTCCTTCATTGTTTTGAAAATTCCTCATTAAAATCTTCTGTTTTGGCTGACGCCACTATTAAAAGGACAAGCACGGCTGAAAAGCCTGGTGGATCTATCTTTTCGATTCAAAAGTCTTTGCCTTCGGGCCAAAATCAACTCATCTAAATTCAATGGACGCAAATTTTTGGTCTCCACTGCTAATATGGCAATATATGTGGTGCTGCAGTCCCAAATGCGGCTCTATTATATTCTACGTGTGGAATTTAAATCCAACACCCAACTCTTGATGAACGTTTTTAAGTTTCTTCATTCTAGACAGTCTCCTTCACTGAAATGGATTTCAGGAAAGTGTTGCTAATGCATCTGCAACCTACACAGCAGGGGACTCCGTTCATTTTCCACAATTTTTCTGTCTAATCCAGAGTTGTCAGGTGAAGTACTACAGACAGACCCTGCACCCCCCCCCCGATTAACGTATTCAATGACTATTATGTGGTCATCAATGCTTTTGAATCACTAATTGTGATTGCTTCCCAATTCATGGATGAACCTTTTACCTATATCACTACCTAAGCGCAAGAAATTGAATCGGTGTCAACAAATTTAAAAAAAGGTGCTTAAAACACTTGCTCATAAAGAGACTCTATGGCATGTCTACGTTCTTGCAGTTCAGATCAGTCTTGTGTTATGATTTTACCAGGAGAGTCAATTGTATTGCTATCATCTTAATTGCTACCTGACTGTATACCAAGACTATTGTACTCTCTGCGGTGTAAAAATGTTACTGTTTAGCTAGATCAACTTATCGTTCTGCCTTATAATTACCTTGTGGAACTAGATTGATTTCCTACCTTAAACCCAGGAATTCCATTGACAGCTAGATTGATTTATCTTTTTTTTTTCCAATAAATTTGTATTCGCAGTTTTCCCATAGAAACATAAGCAAGTTATAAACCAACACACATTTCCTTAAACCTCCGCCCACTCCCATCCCTCCCCTCCCCGCCACCCCGTCCCCCCCAGATCCAAGAGGTTCACTGACAACTCAAAAGCAACAAATGACATAACGACATTAGCACCGGCCCACTTGAGTTCACAGGTCCGATTCTTCCTCAGGGCAAATTATGCCCAATAGTTCCATTGCACGGCGGGGGCCCGCCGTTAGGAATGACAAAAGGCTGTTCCAGTCCGAGTTAAAGCGCATGTGAGACCCCTTAATCGAGTGGGTGAGCCACTCCATTGCAACCAGTAACCACGGTTTCGTAACCCACTCATGTTCCTGTGGAGGGACCTTCGACTTCCATTTTCTAGCCAGATCCAAAGCTGCCGACATCATCATTATCACGTATATTTTGCGGTCAGCTCTGGTGGGCAGGGTTGTGAGGATAGCATTAAGGCCCAGTAAGTCCCGCCCTCTGCCGCCGGAGTATTGGAGCCCTACGACCTGGGCGTTTGCCCGCTGAACTAGAGACCAAAATTGATCAAGTTTCGGGCACTCCCACCAAATGTGGGCCCAGGAACCCACTGCACCGCACTCCCTCCAACAATTGACTGACATCGTGGGGTACATTTTATTGAACTTGAGCGGGGTGTGGTGCCATCACAGTAGGAGCTTTAGCCAAATCTCCCGGATTTGAATAGACCTTGCAAGTTTCGGGATATGGGACCACAGCCTAAGCCATTCCTGCTCTTCTATGTCAAACCCAAGATCCTGTGCCCATTTACTCATGTAAATCTTAGAGTGTACAGTTTCTTCCCGTTTTATGAGTTTGTAGATGGATGAGACCACCCCACCGTCACCCGTCTGTGTCTAGATATTTTTCAAAGTAGGTGAGGGAGCGAGAGCCCGCTTGCTTTACTGACGGATGGGAAATCCAGTGCCTAATCTGAAGGTACGAAAACCTCTGCATCGCCCCAACACCAAACTCCTTCTGACACTGCTCAAACTTGTTCACTTCGCCCCCCGCTATCATATCCTGCAGCCCCCAGAAAACCATGGATCAAAGGTCGGCTCGTACTTGGCCGCTGGAGTGAATTGCGGGTTTCCATGCAGGGGTGAGTACGGAGAGGGGAAGGAGGTGAACCGGGCCCTCACGATGGCTTGATCCCATGCATCCCCTGTTGTTGATGTTACTGCACTGCAATACATTCTAGTTGGCCTATCCTGCTTTGGCAACCACAGAACCCACTCCAAGTCTTTCCCTACAACTGTTCGGTCCATCGGCCTCCACACCTGTCATTCCTTTGCCAGTCTCTAATAACCCTAATATGAGCTGCTAGATAGTACACTCGGAAATCCGGTTCCCCTACACCCCCTCTATCTGGCAATGCTTTCATAATGGCAGCCGCCACCCTCGGGCGCTTTCGGTTCCATACAAACCTACTAGTTATTTTTTGCAGAGCTCTAAAGAAAGATGTAAGGACTCGTACCAGTAAGGCTGCAAAATGATACAAGAGCAATGGAAGGATTGCCATCTTTTAGGTGTTGATTCTACCGAGCCACGAAATCTCCAGGGGGCCCCAGTCCACCAGCTTCGATTTCACCTTCTGAAGGAGCGGCGGGTAATTTGCCACATATAATTGCTCTACAATCCTGGTCAACTGAATCCCCAGATACTTCAGTGAGGAGTCCACCCATCTATAGTTATAAGCTTTCCTGAGGTCTTGGATCGCGGATGATGACAAAGTAAGGGGAAGCACTGCAGACTTAAGGACATCGATTTTTAGGCCAGCTATTTGACCAAATCTGTTCAACTCTTTTCCCACCGCCTGCAGTGAAGTGATCGGGTAAGTCAAAGACAAAATCATATCATCCGCAAAAGCTGCGATCTTATGGAGTTCGCCCCCAAATGGGATTCCCGTGATATCTTCCGTCCTCACCTTCTCCAAAAACAGTTCCAGGTGGAGGGCATAGAGGAGCGGCGACATCGGGCAGCCCTGCTTGGCGCCTCTTCCCACCCGTATCGGGACGGAGACTTGACCATTTATTGCCAGTCGTATAACTGGGTTTTGATAATTTGCCCTTACTCGTGTAATAAACCCCGGGCCAAATCCCATTTGATCTAAAACCGCAAACAAGAAGCCCCACTCAACCCGACCAAAAGCCTTCTCGGCGTCAATCGCCAGAAGGAGTGCCGGGATACTCCTTTTCTGGGCCTTTTCAACCAGGTGCGCCAGTCGTCTGACATTATCTGAGGTTTGTCTGCCTTTTATAAACCCCGACTGGTCGCTATGAATTAGTTTGGGGAGGATGGATTCGAGGCGATTGTCTAGGACTTTAGCGTGGATTTTAGCATCCACGTTTATTAGAGCAATTGGACGGTAGGACGCACAGTCAGTCGGATCTTAGCCCTGCTTATGTATCAAGATTACTTTAGCCTCGTTCAAAGAGTTGGGGAGGTTTCCCGTAGACCCTATGTAATGAAATAATTTTGTGAGGATAGGAATCAAATTCTTTATGGGTCTTGTAAAATTCAGAGACATAGCCGTCAGGGCCTGGGGCTTTACCGGATGGAAGGTTGCTGATAACTCTCCTCACTTCGTCGGCAGTAATCTCGACTTCCAGTGCGTCCCTATCGTCTTGCGAGAGCCGACGAACGTCAACATCACGTAAATATGCTTCCTGATCTGTGGCTTTGGGGTAACTTGAACTATAAAGGGCAGCGTAATATTTGGTAAATTCGCCCTCGATTTCCGAGTTCGACGTGAGCAAGACTCCTCCCTTACCCTTCACTTTTAATATGGTCTTATCGCCTGCTTCCTTACGCAACCTTCTGGCCAGCAAATGGTCAGTTTTGTTACCTTTGACATAAAACCTTTGTCGCTGCCGGAGAAGGTTACGTTCGGCTGCTCTCGTTTGAATGAGGTTCAACTGGCCTCGTATTGCCCTGTATTCCTTTTTGGTGGCAGCCGACATTCTAGAGCCCATACGAGCCATAACCTCCTTAAGTCTTGCTTCCAGTCGTAGTTCCTCCAACCTTAGTTCCCTGTCCCTTCTGGCTTTAATAGCGATGATCCTCCCCCTAATAGTGGCCTTAAGGGCGTCCCACCATGTCTGAGGGGAAGTGTCCTCCCACTTATTGTGGATAGAGTATGCGCCTAGTTCCTCCTCTAACTCCCTAGAAAGGACCGGGTCCCTAAACAATGGGGCTGGATATCTCCATTTCCAAATGGCTGGAGGTCCCCTGGGAACCGCTATCACCAGGGTGAGTGGAGCGTGCTCTCCCAGTGTGATCGCCCCATCTCCAATGCAGTCACCCTTCCCAACAAAGGTTTCGAGACCCACACATAATCTATCCGCGAGTGCGACCTATACGCATGCGAATAGAAGGTGTACCCCTCCGCCTGCCCGTATAGTTCTCGCCAAGTATCCACCAGGGCCAAATCGCACATTTTCCAAACCAAATCTCCTGACGGACCTCCCTGACTCTCCCACGATGAGGAGCTCCTGTCTATGGAGGGGTCCGATGCTATGTTGAAGTCGCCCATTAAGAGAATGTCTCCCCCAGCAAAATTCCCTATGCGCGCAAGAGATTTTGTACCTGACCCGTCCCGTAGCGCAATTAAATCCCCCCCCCCCCTTCTTGGAAGCTTGTGTGGCCTGTATCAGTCGAGAGTAACCCCAGAATCTAATCCTGTGAGAGTCCTTTGTGTGCACATGGGTCTCTTGCAAAGCCACTACCTGGGGTTGTTCCCTCTGGAGAAACCTCTCCACCTTTCTCCTCTTGACCTAGGAGTTGAGGCCATTCATATTTAGGGACAGAAACTTTAAAACTTGAGAGCTAGCCATATGCCCATTTCACGTGGACCATATTAACCCTAATGGACCCCCTGAGCTGATCCTCGTTTGTTGTTCGCCACTCACACTCTTGCCAAGGGCACACATGCCAGTCGCCCTCCCCTGAACCTTGGATCTAACTCCCTTCCCAAACCCCCACTCCCCTCAACTCCCTCCATCTCCCCCGTCTAGGCGAGATCGACTGGCCCTCAGCCCCCCTCGTGAGTAGTCCATGAGAGCCGAACTCAGTATCAAACCCAGAGACTACCAACGCAGGAAAACCCATTCCCATTCCAAGACTCCCATCATCCCCCTTCCCCAAACCTGCAACTCTTTACAACCCTAGAAAACAACCCATCTACCCCTACTGAGTGCTTTCGGTAGCGCCCTCCCCGGACTCTAATCAAAAACTGAACACAAGCAAGAATTATCTTATGAAGCTGATGGGGGACTACACTGCCCCGATGAACGAACCAGGGCTCCGTCGGAGACTGGCCTTTTGGGAGCCGAGTTCGTAGCTCTCTTGCGTCCTCTCTTGCACTTGGTCGTCAATCATTCCTATGGATTGCGTGTAGCCTGTAGCACCTCCACCCCCGCCCGTGGGGGCGAGGGCTGCTCCTCTAGACCCAGCAAGGCCCTGGTCGCAAGAAGTGATCTTGTGGTGAGTGCCTTGCCAGATGAATGACAAGCCAAAGGGGTGGGCCCATCTGTATCAAATCTGCTTGGATCTAAGGAAGGACAGGACCGGACCCATCCGTCGCCTCTTAATTAGCGTGATCCTCGCCAGGTCCTGGTACAACGATATTCCCGGGCCGTTGTAAGTAATGCGATCGGCCCTTCACACCTTCTCCATCACCTTCTCCTTCATTGCATAGCTATGAAAGGCCACCAACACATCCCGCCATCTGGATCCCGGCTCCAGCCTATGTGGGCCCACGCTGTGGACTCTGTCGAACTCCATATCTGAGCCCGAGTTAGTTTTGAGCAGGTCAACAAATATTGCTTTCAGCACCGGGCTCAGGTCCTGATCCTGGATAGCCTCTGACAGCGATTTAACTCTAATGTTCGCTCGTCTTGACCTGTTCTCCAGATCTTCTGCTTGTAACTCCAGGTTTTGTGTAGCTACAGCCAGGGTCTCCAACAAGTTGTCCACTTTTCTTGCGTCCTCCGTCAGTTCTTGTATGGCCCGCTCATTAGTGTCCACTCTCTCCTCAAATTTGTTCACGTCTCTTTTAAGTTCCCTTAGACTTTCGGCCAGATCCTCACAGAGCTTGTCCATTTGCTGTTGCCCTGCTGTCGTGATCTTTTCCACCAATTCACCCATAAACTGTGAGAGCATCGCTTGAGTTATCAGCTTTTCTTGGTCCTCGTGGGACAGCCCGGAGGCTCTCTCAGGGGGGTCCTGGGCTGTCTCTTGAGCCTCGGCCGTCTCCACCTCCCTAGCCCAGAATTTCGTGAGAGGGCCTTCTGGAGCTTTCTTGGGTGTTTTCCCCTGGGGTGGGCAATCCTTTCCCCTAATTCTTGACTTGACTAATCCAAGTGACTGCACCCCCCCTATCTCCAAATATCGGGGAGGGGATTAAAGTCGCTGTGATACCTTACGGACCAAGGTGATGCCGAAGGGGGGCGGAGGATCCGGCTGTAGACTCAGCCAAATCGCACCCCGGAGCAACGGTGCCCGCTTCCGCCGGGGGGCCGGCCACCAACCGCGAACTCCAGTCTAATCCAACTCTTGGGTGTTATATCCCAACATTGTGGCGGGGGGACCCCCATTCTAATGCCCAAGCAATATCCGCAGATGCCCTCAGGGTTAGCTCACCCCGTCTGCCTTCCCCCGAATTATTGAAGCTTCGAACCCTGAAATTCCTTGAGTGCCCTGCAATATTCACTAAAGCAGAGGGGATTGTGGCACTGGAGAGTTATTTCCTTTGCGAGGTGGCCTCTTTTCTCCCTGTGCAATGGCAATCAATAAGACGATCCTTCATTCAGTCGGGAGGATTTCCAGCTGTGAGGTGCAATAATCTGTACCTGGAGGAGCGCCTCTGAGCCGGGCCTCCAGAGCCTTCACGGTCCTGCTGCACTGGCCTCCACTCTATGCCCCTCCCCGCAGGACCCGCTCCAGGCTATCGAGTCCCCTCCCGGGCCCCACTCCATACCTTCAGAAGTATTTCCGTGGGGCAGCCAGTGTCCGCATCAACCCGCCCCGAAGCCACGGGGGCGGGGAAGGCCGTGACAGACGGAACCCGCGTTAGGAGCCCCCCAGGCACCGGCAGGCTGGAGCAGGCCGCCCGGACGTTTTCACAGGCCGTAGGGGGGAGGGGCAGCAATGACTCCTCGGGGCGCTGACCGAAGCCCTCCAGGGCCGCCCCGTGGGTCGCGGGCAGCCCCACCAACACGAGCACCAGCAGGCAAAAGCAAAGCGGGCAGTTGATGTTCCGGATCTCAGGGGGGAGGAGCAGCCACTCCACAACGGCCGCCGGCCACTGTCCCCCGGGTCTGACCCGCGGACCGCGATCTCTCGGTCCGCCTCTCCTAGTAGGCACTGGCCCAGCTCCGGGCCGCAGTGGCGCCGCAGTGGCGCCGCAGTCCAGGCCCCACTCTCCTCACTTCCTCCAGTAACCGACTGCCACCGTTAATGTCGGCTCGGACTCCGAGGTCCCCCGCCGCCCAGAGCAAGTGCCGGGGAGGGCTGCTGAAGCATCGGGCGGGCTGGAAATTAAATGCAGGTCGGGAGCGCGGGACACGGCGTCCTACTCCCTAGGCGGCCATCTTGGAACCCTAGATTGATTTATCTTGAACAGTCTCAATGCATACCTAGACTAATTTCAATATTTCACTATCCAACTTCAAAGAGTACTCTAAGAATCTGCTCATAGCCACGTTTTCTAATCAAATACTAAGTTAAGTATTATCCACCCTGGGGGCGTGGCTTGGGCAGCCATGGAGTAGGACGTGCTTCCTGAGCAGCTCCGGAGGATCCGACATATGATCCGTGAAAACTACCTTCAAAAACGCGCTACTGGTTCCAGGATTGACTGTACATGCATGGGAACGTGTGTTCTGCTCACTGTATAAAGACCAAGTGAATTGTGTGTGGAATTCTGGAGGAATTGCTCTGCGAACGACGGCGGCTGCTCGGTCCATTGTCACACAAGATGGCCGACAACAAAGGAAACGAAACTGGGGCACCCGGAGCGGCAGAATAGAGACGGCAGCCGCGGGGAAAGAATGATGATGGCGAAGTGGAGACAGAGCGAAACCCCTGTGGCAGTAAGCCTTGTGTCGCAATGGCTTGCGTGCTGACCCGGAAGGCAAGAGCCCGGGGGCAGCGGGGGTGCGAACAGATAGGCCGCGCCATGACAGACATAGGAAGCACTCGCTCGGTATCGATGAGCAGTAAGCTGCGGCGAGAGGCGGCGGACGGTGCGACTGCTTGAAGAGAACAGCTGATAAGGGTGGAAAAGACGGTTGGGGAGGCACGCGGACGCTGAATCGTGATAGTGAGGCCCAACGGAGGCCGCAGAATGTCGGCGCAAGGGGCCGTGGGCAAGAACAAGAATAAACCATCCACAATGGATATTTTTGCCAAAACGCAACATTCTCCTGCGGCCATCGCGCCCAAAGGCTCGATGGTACCAGCGGAGGGCACCACAGTGGCTGATAACCATCAGATTTTAGAGGCCATCACGGAGCTGAAAGACTCTTGGGGGGGGGGGGGTCGCGATGTTGGACCTGCACACTTCCCTGGAGGCTAAAATAGACGCAGTGGGCATAGAAGTCTCCCTGCTGAGGCAAGATGTCAGCGGGCTGGCAGAACGAACAAGCAGCCTGGAAGGTGCAGTGAAAACTAACACGGACACTAGCGCTAACAACGCAAAGGAGATCCATGTACTCAAACAACAGGTGGCTAACTTGGAGTCTCGAGCAGAGGAAGAAGAAGGGAGAGCGAGGAGAAACAATATTCGCGTGGTGGGCTTGCCGGAGGGTGAGGAGGGACAGGACCCGACAGACTACGTCAAGAACCTACTCCTACAAGGAATTGGGGCTGGCAAACTCTCGCAGGGATTCGCAGTGGAGCGTGCACATAGAGCCCTTATGAGGAAGCCGAGACCAGGGGCCCCTCCCCGGGTGATATCGCCAAAATATTGAACTACAAAGACCCCGAGAAAATACTGGAGTACTTCCGAAAAGGTGGAACAATCGAAAGGGCCTCGAGCACCATCACGGCGTATCCGGACTACACTATGTTGGTCCAGAGGCAACGGTACAGCTATGTGGCAATCAAAAGGAGGCTGCGTGCGGCTGGGATAAAATATATGCTTCTGTAACCCGCGAAATTGAAGGTGGTGCACAAGAAAATTTTTTATTTTTTTGACACTCCGGAAGAAGCAACGACGTGGCTGGATCTGCAGGGCTGCCCGAAACAAGACACGGAAGAGACCCAAGAGGGACACGATAAGTGACTGTGACTGGGATACGGTATGCATACTGTTAAGGCGTCGAGTGAGCACCCCAGGGGTGCCTAGATGAAGATTAAGAACAATGGGTGCGGCTGTAGGAGGCTGATATTTTGATAAAATACCGCTGATTGTAAGAGACTTGAAGGACTGGAATATAGTAGCGTGTACATATATTCAAATTGTATAGCAATGTGTAGTCAATCCGATGTGTCATAGGAGCGGCAGGGCGAAAGCACCCTAACCCCCGAATTATAGTTGTAGTAGTAGTAGGTTGGCCACTAGGGCGGCCTCACCCTGCAGAGCTTCGAGTACAGGCGAGAGCCAGAAAGAGCTGGATGCGGGGGAGCCTGAGATCCAGGGATGGAGCTGGGCAACAGTTGGGGGGTGTGATGTTGGGGAAGGGGTGGGAGGGAGGGGGAACGGGAAGTTTGGTGTTTTTGGTTAAAGGGAATTTAGAATGGGATGCAAGCCTATACAGATTGGATTGGAACTCAAAGTCAGACTGCACCTGGGGGAGGGGGAACGGAACTGTTACAGGCCATGGGGGACCTTAAGATACTTACATGGAACGTGCGGGGGCTCAACAGCTACTTGAAAAGGAACAAAGTTATGTTGTACCTGCGCAGGCAGAAAATAGTTATTGTATTGCTGCAGGAAACCCACCTTACATGAGAGAGGATGGACACAATCGCCTGGAAGTGGAAAGGGGTGTTGGTGGGCTCATCGTACTCTGCTTATGCAAGAGGAGTGCTTATTTGGGTGGCGCCACATGTCCCTTTTCAGCGATTGCAAATGGTGGCTGAGACAGACGGGAGGATGGTTATGCTGAGGGGACTGGTGGAGAACAGGGAGATAAGCATTGTTAACACGTATGCCCCGAACCAGAACACAGCGGCGTACATTAGAACATTGAGTGCGAATTTGAGCGTATGCGTAAGAAGCGCGATGATCTGGGGAGACAGATCGGATGGGAAGTTGGATAGACCAGCCCCTGCAGCCAGGGCGTTAGACATTGCTGGATGACTTTGGGTTGGAGGATGCATGAAGAGTGAGGCACCCCCAGGAAAGGAAATATTCACATTATTCTGCCCCACAGCAGTTTTCAACAAGGTTGGATTATGTCTTCACATCACTTGAAATGATAGCAGAGATCGCACAAATAGAGTACAAGGCCAGGGTCCTTTCGGACCACTCGCCCCTGATTCTCGCATGGCAATACTGCCTCCTGAGAGCGAGGATCCTGACATGGCGCCTACGAGCAGAGGCATTGCGAGACCCCTTTTTTAGGGAGGACTTGAGGGAGGAGATTGTAAATTATTTTGAAACAAATACTGGGAGCGTGGATTCCGCAGGAACACTATGGGAGGCCTTCAAAGTTGTCATGAGGGGGGTAGCCATAGCGAAATCCAAGGGCCTACAAGGTGGGGTTTTGGCTGAACTGCAGGAGACGGAAGAAAAATTAGAAGAGGCCTTAAGGGGCGAAGATGATACAGCAGAGAAGCTAGAATTGACACTTGGGCTACAGCAAAAATGTGCAGAATATTGGGAGAGATTGTGTAACCTTAATTATAAAAAATATGTAGAGAGACAGCATGCGGGAGGTGATAAACCGGGGAGACTTTTGGCGTGGTTATATAAGAGTGAGACCCCCAGAGTCACAATCAGGACTATAGAGAGAGAAGACGGTAGCGTAGAGGACACCCAGGAGGGAGTTAATCAAGCGTTTGTGGATTATTATAAGGTATTATACGGATATGACGGGAAAAGTAGTCGCGCTATGATGAAAGAAACGCTTGAGGATATGGGGTTACCCAAGATAAGCGAGGAGGAGAGAGAGGAACTAGATACCCCGATCACCCTGGAAGAATTAGGGGAGGTGGTGAGGCAGCTGCATACTAGTAAAACCCCAGGGACAGATGGACTCCCAAGTGAGTTTTACATAGTATCCATGGAAGAGGTCCTCCCCCCACTGTTAGAGATGTTAAACGAAGCGTTCGAGACGGGACGCTTACCGAAGTCACTGAGAGAGGCTGTCATAATACCTCTCCCCAAACCTAATGAACCTGGGCACAGCTGTGGTTCCTATAGACCCTTGTCAATGCTGAATCAAGACGGCAAGATATTAACTGCTGTCTTCGCAAATAGACTGAAGAAGGTTATTGGCAAATTAATACACCCGGATCAAACGGGCTATGTCCCTTATAGAAACATTACCAATAATCATAGGCGACTCCAGAGAATCATTGAGTTTGGCAGAGAAAGAGATGAAGAAATGGCAATTGTGTCTTTGGATGCGATCAAGGCCTTTGACTCCATTAAATGGCCATGGCTGCTTGCAGCCCTGAAGCACTACGGGTTAGGGCCTGGATATGTAAGGTGGGCGAAAGTTTTATATAGCGAACCGCTGGCTAGAGTTAGGACAGGATCTGTGATATCGGAAAGGTGGCAGCTCAGCAGGGGTACTAGACATGGATGCCCGTGGTCTCCAATGCTCTACATACTGGCCCTGGAACCTCTAGCAATATACATGAGGCAGCAATATGACACCATAGGCATCGAGGTGAAAGGGGAGCGGCAACTGATCTCCCTATATACAGATGACATGCTGCTGTACTTGCGATTCCCAGAAGAAAATCTTCAGTACATCCTAGAAGTGCTGGAGAGAGACGCTGTGCTGTCCGGCATAGCAGTGAACCCCCAGAAGTCCAGCTTGTTCCCATTAGGGGGGTACATGGGGATTCCAGCGGAGCGGTTACCTGTATTGCAAGTGCCGTGGGCGGTTAGCACATTTCGGTACATGGGGATAGATATATACCACACCGTGGAGGAAGAGCATAGGTGCAATACAGAAGTAGCCACTAAAAAAATTGAGAAGTGCATGCAGTTTTGGGCGAAGCTGCCCTTGGCGATGATGGGGCGGGGAGCAATGCTAAAGATGGTGGTCCTGCCAAGGCTCCTACACTACTTCGGGAAAATACCGTACCTGATTCCTAAGAAGTTCTTCACCAAATTGAATATCATGTGTAGGGACTTTTTGTGGCATGGCACGCGAAATAGAGTGGCGTTATGGAAGCTACAGAACCTCCATGACAAAGGAGGGATAAAGCTGCCCAACTATGAGGCGTACTGTGTGGCAAGCCAGTTACAGTATGTTGCCAAATGGCTCTCTGACGAAGAGACCTCTGAATTTAGGCTGTTTGGGCGTGATTGTGCATCTTTTTATTTAAAAGAGATGATGTGGGTACCCAGGGCGGAAATGGTGGGGCGCCCTAAAATGATGCTACTGGGATGGAAGGTGTGGCGCAGGGCATGTCAAATGATGGAGGACCCGTCCCCATGCTCACCGCAGATACCACTGGTTGTATTGACGGGGGCAGACGCGCAGCTACAAATGATACTCTGGACCCACTGGGAACCGGCAGGGGTGGCAACAATGGGTGATATTTGGCGGGAGGGCTCTAGTATTACTTTTGAGGGGCTGTGGGAAGAAACTGGGTTACACGAGGGCCAGTATATTACGTATCATAGAGTGGTACAGAGGATTAAGAGAACATGGCCTGAAACTGTGTTGGAGGAAGAATCAGATACCACAATAGACGTGATATATGACATAGCTAAGGGGGGTCATGAGATTTCCAGATTGTATGAAATGCTGATGTCTAAAGTGGGGAAGGAGGTCACGCAGTTGAGACTTGACTGGGAAATGGAGGTTGGGGCCCCGATGGGAGACGGGATGTGGGAACGGGTGCAGGGGTATCATAAGAAGGTGTCTAGAAACGTGAGGCTGAAACAGATTCAGCTGTACATAAAGCACAGGGCATATATGAAGCCTTGGAGGATATCGAGGTTTGAAAATGCAGGGTGGCAAGCATGCCCCAAGTGTGATGAGGAGAACGCGGGCATGGTGCATATGTTCTGGTCATGCCCGATCATAGAGCGATTCTGGAGGGGAGTGAAAGAGAAACTGGAAGAAAAAGGGGTCAAGATGGTAGTGGATACATTGTGGGCCTGTCTGCTGGGGGGGGGGGCGTTCCCCAGACCACAGAAGCTCAGGCACGTAAGTAAGCTGAGGGATCTGGCTTATGTGCTTGCAAAAAGGAGGATTGCCATGTGATGGAAGTCATGCCATGTGCCAAAGGTAGAGGTGTGGTGGAGAGATTTGCAAAAATTGGCCGAAGTCGAAACCATGGCATGGCAAGAAGCGAGTAGCACGGGGGGGAGGAGGAGAATTAGTCCCTGATGGCCTGGAAATCACAGATAGCCGAACTGTTTGGGTCATTAGGTGACCCGGCGGAGCCTGTAGAAGAGGAGACCGAACCACAGGTTGCGGAAACTGAAGGTTTAATGCAGTAGACTCATAAAGGGGGGTGGGTTAAGGGAAGTAGTGGTTAGAAGTTAAGAAAGTGTAATGAAACTGTTGGAACATGCACTGTTTGTTCGGTTTGTATTGTTTGGTTGTTTGTATAACTCAATAAAACGTTAAAAAAATAAAAAGGTTTTATCCAGCCTAGGACTCTCACCTATTCACTGTCCTGCGGCTTTAGCTGGAGCCACTAATCCTGCAGCTCCTTGCCAAGGCATGCTGCAACATGCCAAGAGACTGCAAAGACAGTTGAATCAAAGCAGAAGGAAGGCGATTGTCGCCACCTTTGGAACTCATTCAGATCAATCAACAAGAAGCCCTGAAGGAAACGCACTCCCACACCACCAAAGGCCACTAACAACATTTTCAATTTACATATCTCCTAAAGTGCCCATCAAGACAACCTACTTTGAGAAGCCAACCAAACTCCACATAGAAGCAGTACACAAAGAAACTGGACATAAGTGTAACCCAGAAACCGCAGTCACAACCACTCCATCAACCAACTGTTTTGCCATAAGGCCACATCTCTTAGAGGACCAAACATATCTGTTTCCTGAAGCAGACCTGACTCTGTGGTGAGCAATCGCCAGTTATTCACAAAAACATGGTCTACAGAGACCAGGTATCGAGGCCTACCCTCGACAACATCCTGGATTGAGAATCAATCACTCTTATCTTTTCAATCTCTGAGAACTCATCATTAAGCTTCCTCCTCTTCTATATTTCACTGTCCTACAGCCAGACCTTTGCCAACAAACTTGCAGATGCGGTCACCAACCTATCTGTGGATCACCAATACCTCACATAACTCTGAGACTTCAACACTTGGCTCAAACAAGAAGACAATCCTACCACAATGTCCCCTCCTCCCCCAAGCAAAGCTTTCAGCATTACCTCCCGAACAAATGGTTAAGGGTGCCACCCACATCACTAGTCATACACTGGATGCCATTTTATATAATGGGAACATCGCCACGGTTTGCTCGCCAGTTCAACTTCCCTGGGGAGATCACCTAAACATTCAGTTCACAACTTTCACAAATGAAACTGCACTCACGGAACCATCCAAGGGACCCAACACCCTGATTAGACCCTGTAAAAAATACAACTAACTCCATCTGAATCCACAGATTACAACAGCAGATCAGCAACTCCACAGCTTGATCAGCTCTGGCTTGGACAGCATAGAGCTAAAAATTCAATTCAAAAGCTCACTGAAGAAGCCGCTTGCCAAATTAAAACATATATTAAAAGAATATCGAAAATTTGGGGAAAATGTGGAAAACAATTTACGGGCAGACAAGCTCGCCTAACACCAGCAGATACACACTTCTACTGGATTAAATTATCAAATCCAAGGAAGTGCATTACATATGTATACAATCAGTACAACATAGCCAAAAGGAAATGTTGGAGATCATCCAAGAATTAAAAAAAATCAGCAGCCTGCAACTCAACCCCAACACAGACTCAAATACTTTGCGAGTTTATAGCTGAGCGCTTCAGCAAACAAATCTTACAAATCAAAGAGCACCTGGATAGTAAAGGATCACCCAACCAATGTACCAACACCTTATGCACCAACCACCCCCACTCTAACATCATTCAACCTGTTCTAATTTCAGAGCCTATTTTCTACTATTGACTCATGCAACCCAGCTGGATCCCCAGAAGGAGCTTACCGCCCCCAAACTATCACAAAACAGCCAGAAAGTATGGCTGTCTGCTTATTCTTCCTCAATGGCTCGAACACTAAGCCAAGTGCCTAATGGCTTTAAGGCAAAGCTTTTTCAGGCCACTTCTAAAAATAAAAAAAACACACTTTACCCCCAACAGCCCGGCAACCTACCGCCCATTCTGAAACACTGCTTTCATCAGACAAATACTGAAGAAATTAATATATCACCAGCTGTGGGATTTCACAGAGACAAACTACGTAATTCATGAGGCCCTGTTTGGTTTTAGGCCAATAGGGAGTACAGAATAGAGACACTGCTACATCTGCAACATGCCAAACAAAAACACGGACGACAACTCCAAGCTCGTTCATCTTACTGGACATCTCGACAACCTTTTACACCATCAGTCAAGGATATTCGAAAACACTGAAATAAAAGGAGCTGCACAAATCTGGATCACTTATTTCCGGACTGGGAGAATGACCATCATCATTGGCTCCATAAGGAACTATTCTTTTGCCTCGTCACTTCAACATTTACGTGACTGACCGCATCAGTTTGGCTGGTCTCACCTGCTACAAATATGCAGATGATGCACAAATAATCTACAAACTCAAAAACAACCGCAGAGTCACTAGACCTAAAAACATGCTTGGCACAGGTGATGCATGGAGGGCAACAAAGAGACTAAAGCTCAACCCCATCAAAAGAGAATTCATGTTTAGCAGTGTGGCTGTATGAAACAATGTCATGGCCTGACAAGATGGGCCAATGTGTGGTACCATCCTCCATAGTCAAGATCCTCAGGATCTCCATGGACATCAGCCTTACACTTAAACCACAGGTGAGAGCCAATGTCAGAAGTTGTTTATTCCGGCCTCACATTCTACAACGCATCATACCGTATATGTCATATGTCAACAGGACAATGGCTGTGATATCATTTCTTCTAAGATTGGATTACTGAAATCTCTCTCTCTCTCTCTCTCTCTCTCTCTCTCTCTCTCTCTCTCTCTAGTCACCTTAGCCCAGGCATCCCCTATATGCTAACATGGTCACTAGAGATCTGTAATATGTACTGATTAGTAGTTGACTGGCTTGTTGATAGCCTAAAGGCAAACACCTTTTCTAATTGTCTCTCTCTAGGTGGATCAAATAGCACTGGTCTTTCCAATTGGAATAGATGCCTTTCAATTGGCCAGGATACACTTGTCCTTCCTGCTCACACTCTTGTATTCCCTTTCCTGAGCTTCTTTCCATCTCCTTTTTCTTGCTCCTACTCTCCTCCCACTGCTTTTTTTTATTTTTTATGTTTGTTTTATTCGTATTTATATAGCGCACAACAGCCCGAGGACATCGTGGCACTTGTTACAGTACAAAGCTTAGTTACTTAGTTACATGGTCATTAGCAATATATATATACAGGTTGCAATATAGTTACATAGTCATTAGCAGTATATATACAGGTTACAATATAGTTATATTACATTTGTGTTAATTACAATATACATGGCAGAAGTGGAGGAGGCAGTCCTCCACTTGCTAGTTGAGGAGAGTGGCCTTGAGGTTGTTGCGGAAGATAGAGATGGAAGTTTCAGCTCTAAGGGTGACAGGGAGTGAGTTCCAGAGTTTCGGTGCAATATAGGAGAAGCCTAGACCTCCCGCTGTGGCTCTCTTTATGCGTGGTATGTGTAGCTGGTTGGTGTACTGAGCACTGGTGGGGTGAGTGGATGTGGTCCTTGATATTGCTTCAGATAGGTATGCTGGAGCGGTTTTGTTGATGCACCTGTGAGTGATGGTGAGGATTTTCAGAGAAATACAATCTTTGACCTGGAGCCACCAGGCTTCACGTCTGGGTGGGATATATGGTCTCTTCTAGGGATGCTCATGGCGGCTCTGAGGGCATTGTTTTGTGTGGTTTGCAGTCTGTGAATGTTTTTGGCGGAGGTGCCAGCTAGAAGGGCGTTGCAATAATCGAGTTTGGCTCCTATAGTTGCTCTAGCTATGGCCAAGCGGTTGGGGGTGGATAAGTAGGGTTTAATGGCATTGATGAGTTTGATGCTGAACGCTGATGCAGAGGCTATGGCGCTGACTTGTTTGTTCATCGATGGATTTGCATCAATGTGAACACCTATAGTCTTGACAGAGGATGATACAGAGATGGTTGAGTTGTCTATGTTGAAGTTGTTGTATTGGGGGCTTAGTTTCGATAATGTGTTTGTCTGGCCCAGGATGAGAATTTCAGTCTTCTCCCCGTTAAGACAGAGGCCATTGATTGCCATCCAAGCTTGGATAGTGGCATAGATGTTGTGAAGGGCCGTGGCGTCTTGGTGATAGAGTCCAGATAGGGGTAAAAGTACTTGAGTGTCGTCTGCATAGTTTGTATATGCAACACCCATGGAGTCAAGTAGGTCGAAGAGGGTTTTTGTGAAGAGGTTATAGAGGGTGGGGGCTGTACAAGATCCTTGGGGACACCACAGTTTATAGTGGTAGGATCTGCGTTAGCTGTGTCGGAGTAGACCTTCATGGCTCTTCCTTCAAGGAAGGAAGTGATCCAGGATGCTGCTTGATTAGAGAAATGGGCTGCATGGGTGAGGTGGGTGGTGAGTGTTTGGTGATCTACCAGGTCAAAAGCAGCTGATAGATCGAGGAGGAGGAGCAAGACAGGTTTGCCTTTGTCCATGATCTGTGAGATTTGATTTTTTAGGTCTAATAAGGCGGATTCTGTTCCATGCCTGACAAGGAAGCCAGATTGTCTTTAGCCTAGTCTGGAGTTAGCTTCTATGCATGATTGGATCTGGATGTGAGCTGCTTTGTCCAGGATTTTTAGGAGGAACGGGACTGTCGTTATCGGTCTATAGTTGTTGGGTTGCGCTGGGTCAAGTGTGGCCTTTATTAGAAGTGGCCACACCCAGGCTTCCTTGAGATTGTTTGTAACAGTTCCTGTTTGGAAAGATGCATTAATGAAGGTAGTAATCAGGGGTGCTAGGTCATTGGCGCATTCCTTGATGATTTTGGAAGGGAAAATGTCTGCTTTGCAGAGGGATGGTTTGAGGTTTTTGATGAGATTAAGGACCACAGGTTCAGTGACGTTTCTGAAGGAGAATTGAGCGTGATTGAGATTACTGCGCTTGTCTTATGTAGGGCGGTTGGTTTTTTGGTTTGGGAGGGCTTTGCAGTGGTTTTGGATTTTGTTCTGGAGGAGTTTTATTTTGTTGAGCATGGCGGACTGAATACTGGCACACCAGGCTTTGTCTTTAGTTATCTCGTCAGCGGTAGCCAGAGGAGTGACTAATTCATTGAAGATTGCAAATAGTTCTTTAGCTTGGGAGTTGGCCTTTGAGATCCTATCATTGAAGGAGTTGGATTTTGCTGCGAAAATGGCTTTTTTATATTGGAGGGCTATTTGTTTGAAGCGGCTCTTATTTAGATCACTCGGATCTGTTTGCCAGTTTTTAAGCGACTGGCGCTTTTGAGCTCGGAGGGTTTGGAGTTCTTCTGAGAACCAAGAGGTGCAGTGAAATGATTTTTTTCCTTCTTGCTTTCAAGTGGGGCTATAGAGTTTATGGCATTGGTGAGAGTATCATTGAAGATAGCTGATAGTATATTTGGGTCCTGAGAGAAAGGTGGTGCTAGGCAGGGGCTTTTAAGGTGGGGACGCAAGTTGTCTGCATTGAGTTTTTTTAGAACTTCTTATTGTGGCAGGTGGTGCGTGGGTGAGAGTCTTAGGTTTAGGGTTGGTGGGGATGAGGAATTTGATGCATGTGTGGTCCGTCCAAGGAAGGGCGGTGTTTGAGGTAATCTTGGATGTACAGTTGTAATCCATGACCCAGTCAAGGGTGCAGCCTTTGGAGTGAGTGGGGGTGAGGACTCTTTGGGAGAAACCTAAGTCTGCGAGTTCTTTAGCTAGGGTTGCGGCGGATTTATCCTTAGGATCATTGCATCCTAAATTTAAGCCTCCTAATAGAAGGATTTTGGAGGACTTTTTAATGTTGTTGCTGAGTCGATGGGAGAGGTGCTCTTGGAAGTCAGCTGGGAGTCCGGGAGTTCTGTATAGGATGTGGATGTTGATTAGATTATTGGGGGAGAGCGTAAGCTTGGCTGATAGGATATCAGCATTACCACCCCATGTACTATGGTCTGCTAATCTGATGGATAGTGAGTCTTTGTGGATAAGGGCGACTCCCCCTCCAATCTTATCACATCTATCTTGCCTAAGGATGGTGTAGCCTGTGGGTAGGGCTAGTGCGATGGCTGGGCAGGAGGCATCATTGAGCCAGGATTCGGTGATGCAAATTAAGTCCAGATTAAATGTGGATAGTAGATCATTTATCTCGAGGGCATGTGCAGGTAGGGAGTGTACGTTCAGTAGTGCACATTTAAGAGGTGGGTGTTGTGTGCCTTTGATGTTTTTGTTTGTACTAGTATGAGGTGAAGTGTGCTTGTTGTGGTGTGCGGTAGTGAGGGGCTTAGTGCGAAGTAGTGTAGAGGCATGTTGCGGTGGTGGGGGGAGAGGGGCAATGCCTATGATCATCTTAGTATGGGGTAGTGGTGCAGTGCGGGTGCCTAATCTGGTGTTTCTAGTCGTGATGGGTGTGGGTGAGCAGAGTAAATGCCTAGGAAGTGATCGATTTCTGAGATTGCGGAGTCTGGTAGCAAGGCTAAGTGGCCGAGACTGTGATGTTGTAGTCTGGTGTTGCGGCATGTGAATTTAGTGCCGGGCGCTGGGTGAGGTGTGCTGGGAATATGTGCGGAGGCATAGAGGCCATTATAGTGAGGGCTATAAGGATGGCTGTTAGGCTGGTTGAGCGGAGTGTGGCAGGGAGAGTGCGGGAGAGTGAAACTATGCTATGATTGGGAGGTGCATTCTTGGGCTTGATGATCGTGGAGAGTGGCTGTGTGTGTGCAGCTGGTGTGTGCCGCTGGTATGTGACAAAAATGACAGGGGGATTGCGCGACTAGTGCTAGGTAGTTCAGAGGCAAGTCACAAGTGGGTCACAATTCAACAAAATACAATGCCTAAATTTGATTTTCTAAATGGGGCAGGCAGAGGCTAAATGGTGGCAGGGCATAATAGGTAGCAGTTCATCAAAATACAATGCCTAAATTCGATTTTGTAAGTGGGGCAGGCAGAGGCTAAATGGTGGCAGGGCATAATAGGTAGCAGTTGGCTGCACAGGAGGATACAGTACAAGCGGATAAGCAATACTGGTAAATGCGCTAAATAGTATAGTGAGATATTATAGATCAACAATAGACCAGGTGATGGCAAGCAATTGTCCCAAGTCAGTGAAAAGCAGAGGCACCCATGAGGTGTACTGCATGAAGGGATTAGGTGGAAAGGTTAGGTTCTGGGGAGGTGTGGGCAAGCTGCAGGGTCAGGGCAGGCTTACCAGAAAATGGGCAGAGTCCTTGGCCCAGGCCTCAGGTGCCTCCGGACCGGCTCCAGACAGGAAATTTTCCTTGTGATGAGGATCCTTTGGATGAGGGGGCTGGCGTTTGCCTGCCGGCGCCTGATTGGCCTTCTGTAGTTGCAGTTGGCCAATGGGGGCTCTCCTGGATGTCATGTGGTCGCCTTCTTGGCAAGGAGGTTGTTGGCGGCCATGTTGAAGCAGGAACACCTCATGTGTTCCAATGGAACACAATTGTCCTTCTCCCCCCTCTTCTGTCCCTCTAATGTTCTCTCTCTGTAACTTCTGCTCTATTTGCTACTGCCCCCTTCCACCATTCTCCACCACTCCCTCCTCCTACTACTCTTCACTATTCTCTCCTTCGACTACTCTCCACATCCTACTCTACCACGACTACACCCAAAATCTACTGTGCTCCCACTACACTCTCCGCACACCTCCCAGTCACCCTCCTCTTACTCTCCCAATCTTCCCATTCACCTTCACTCAAACTACTACACTCTCTCTTCCTCTCACTCACTGCATGCGCACTCACACCCAAGTACCACTTTCTCTCACCATCCAATACCTCACCTCGCACACGCTCTGTCTTCCTCCACACTTCACTGCACCATGCTTTCTCCTCCTGTTTATCGGTCCACCTTCTCCTCCCTTGACCTAACCCGAACAACCAACACTGCCCTGCTCCCCTTTACCCTGCCAATCGTCCCGACCCTCATCAGGCTCCGAGGGCCAATCACTAGCCTTTTCGTGCCCTATTATTGCTGTGTACAGTTGGGAGGTTTTTAAAGGCCTCTGAAGCCCCACCCCTTCACAAAAGCATGTCCGCCCAGGTTTTGCCATGGCAGCCCATGACAGGTTTGTAGACGTGTGATCTCCAGCTGCGGGTACACCAGAATTCTGAAATGGCAACCTGTGTGAGATACAGGGGTCTGCAGCAGGTTTGCAATTGCAACACTCCGCCACCTTCACTCTTCCAGCTCTCAGGTGCGTAGCACGGACCTTCCGGATCGCCAGTCTGCAGCACTGACCACTCTGCGGTCCTGCTGTTTACTGCCAGATCCGTCATGGTTGTGTTCCTCGCCCTTTCCTTCCCTGCCAGGTTTCTGAGTATTGCAGTCCTGCAGGAAAAAGAGAAACCCTCTGGCCAGCATTATGCATAAGAGGTACAGGGCAAGAAAAAGTGATACTTTGATCATTTAGCCAGGCACAGGTAAATGGGACAGAGACTGTAGCCCTCTCAATTCCGACACCCCACATCTAGGGCAGGACTGGCTCTGATGAGTACCATGGTAGGCCTCCTGCCCCAGGCTGAGAGTGGTCCCCATCCACTCTTTGCAGGGTCAGGACCCTGACCCTGTGACAGTCTCCCAGAATACCCAGCGCTGTGACTCTCCACTTGCACACAGTCAAGGAAAGTGTACATCTGAAAACAAATACATCACCCACCATACGTACCATGGAAAGGGTCCAGTTTCCTTCACAAGGACATTCCAACCCTACACAACATTGTGGACAAAAAGCCCAGTAACCCTACTCTAATATTAGTTCCCGACATCAGCAGAAAAAAGCAGGAAGGGTCCTCATTCTCCCTACTGGGTACAAAAGTCTGGAACTCCCTACCTAAGAAACTTCACATGGAAGAGTGCCACCGGATATTCACGAAACGGCTCAAGATGTCCCTTCTTGCAATTCAATTGGTTTAGATGGGCAAGGACCAAGGCTAACACACAGAACAGCTACTTGACCTTTGTGCCTCACCACGGACTGTATTCAGAGAACAATCACAAGTAGCCATACAACTGAACAACATAAACCTCCTTACTCTTCTCTCAGGTGAATAGGTGCAATAGCCACCAATCCAAAGCTGTTCTAGAATATTGGTCTGCTATACATCCTACCTAAAAATAATGACTTGCTTCCTTCTGTCTGAAAGCCTCTCTCTTTTCCTGACCACAACCTCTGCATTCAAGGAAGGACTTGACCCCTGCATCAGTTTTGACGGCCATCATTCCCTTTCCTCCTTCCCACGATTCTTCTTCTGTCATTAGCATCATCACTGCTAAAATCTCTGATATTACACAACTGTAATTCCCCATTAGGAATCCCACAAGGTCAAGCATACTGAACACAGATTCCAACCCTCTCTGGCTACCAGCAACACCCCACACTGCATCCCCCAAAGCACACTCAACCCTGGGCAACCAGACTAAGCATCCTTTTTACTTTTTACCTCATATACAGAGAATCCCTATGCCACACAGGACACGGCTGTTTTAAACTGTATTAATCTACACCACAGGTTTTGTGACAAATCTGGGGAATTTGTCCCTTAATCCCAGGGGGTAGTCACACCCTTTGAGGCTAGGTAAGTGAGCCTGTTAAGCAAGATTCCCCCCACCCCATAGGCGTCTGGGAAAGTGGGGCCCCACTGGGAGTGACCCCGGTATAAGGGATGACTCCCATTCCTATAAGGATCTCCCATGGAAAAGTACACTGGGAATAAAAAGGACTCCGCAGTATTCAAAACATACTAACATTGCGCCCATCTTCTTTGCTGAAGGTAACACTGAAATCTCCTCGAACTCAGCAGCTGATGGATATCAACACTGCCCCTTTAACTTTAACGTTTTATTGTGTTTCATCAGGCCCTCTGAAATAAGAGACTATGAATGGCAGAGGCTTTGGCACAGAAGGCCCTGATGTTGATGTTTTGAACTGCAACCTCATGCTAGAGAAGCCAGAGACTGTGTTAAGCTCGAGTGTGCCGCTTTGTCCCGTGCTGAAAACGTGGGGAAGGGAAGCCAACAGCTTGAATATCTCGACATCATTTCTTGAACACTTTTCTTTTGCATAAAATTGTTTCCCACACTATTTGTATTTAGAAGTAAGGATTGGCAAAAGGTTTATTAGTATAGGCCCTTTTATTTTGACAGACTCGACTAGGACTGCCTTATTATTATTTGATGGTCGTAGCTTGCGCCCATCATTAGATTTAGGATTAGATAGGCATTTTTCAAACCCAATTGAAGTTCAATAAACACAGTTGAACTGTGATCATTTGTCTGTCTTACTGTTTGATACCATGCCTTCCTTACAACGTGCACCAGTGACTCCTGCATCTGTTCAAGTGACTATAGGAGTGCTGCATCGGTGTGGTCTGCATTCAAATCACCGGAGCAGGTTGCACGAGCTCCTGGACCCGACCGGAAACTTTGTCTTGCACCCGTAGCTCCTGGGCTCCTTGGACAAGAATCAATGGTGGAAAAACAGACCTCTAACCACCCTCGAAGTCTGAGGAGAAACTGGAGCATGGCCAGGGGCAGAAAGCCTTCTGAAAGCTAGAATACGTCCTACTCTGACTTTTGGAACATTTCTCCTATCCACAAGACCCTCCTAACATTTTCCCAACTTCCAAAACTTCTGGAAACTTTGAACTTTTTGGGCACAAGGCCCCATACGACTTAAGGTTGGACTTTCTAAGTTAGGGTTGTATTCTTATGGACTGCGATTGCAAATAATATCATTGCCTTCCCTTTCCCTTTCAGTATTGTCAGGTGGGGGGGATTGTGATTTTATTGCACTGGCTACTAGTGCTGTATATATGCATTTTATTATTAGTGTTGAGTGATCGTATTACTTGTCTATAGTCATTTTTATAGTTTTTGCTTGGCCATACATAAATATAGTATTTTTATAACTGTAAGTCTAAGTGTAATCCTTCATTACTTGACTTGCCTTGTAGACACCTTGTAGATCCTTTACCAGGCTTGCTCTTCCCGAGACTTGGCTTTGACCACTCTCCATGCTACCTTGATTCGTTTGGCTACAGCTCCCAGAGTTTTCTGTGTTCGCTAACTAGGTTGACCCATCCGTCCACCAGACTAGAGTGTAGAAATCCAGTTTAACAGCTCTCAAGTCAGTGATCCCAGACAGAAGTCGATTGGACGATCTAGTGGTTATAACAAAAGATGTCAAAACGTCTATGAAATGGTGGACAACGGAAAACCTGTTAAAAGGCAGATCATTTAGACAACCGTCAGTCCAAATGACACAGACTACAGATGCCTCACTTTATTTGGGGGCTGGTGAACACATTGCCAGGAATTAGCAAACCATGGGCATGGTCACAAGAGGAAAGGAAGTACCACACAAACATACTGTAACTCCTAGCCATCAAGATGTCATTTCCATCTTTTCAAACAAGTTTAAACAGTGTATTTGTCAACACAGACCACACCACAGCAATGTCATACATAAACAAACGGGAACACACTCCATAGCTCTGTCCAAATTAGAAAAAGAGATATGTGGTTGGTGCATCAAGAGTCATTTCCATCCAAGAGCACATTACCGGGCAGGCTTGCTAGGCTAGTGGACAATCTAAGAAGGGGGTTACAACAAAATCACGAGTGGGAGTTTAACACAGAAACACAAACAAATCTTCAAACAATAGGGCCTCCTCACAAAACAACAGCACACACGATTCCCCACCTTCGCATCCAGGTACCCAGATGAAGGGTTACTAATTCATGCGCTATGATGAACTGGTTGGACATTTGCCTATGCTTTTACCCCAGCCCCGCTGCAATGCAAGGTAGTACACAAACATTTACACAAACCACTTGCCATGATTCTAATCGCACCAATGTGGGTGCGACAAACATGGCATCCATATATTCAAAAAATTGCCATACAGCCCCCAATCAAGTTGGTGCAAACAACTTGCTAATGCAACTACAAAGACAACAAATGTATTCTTGCCCTCATACTCTGAAATTAGCCGCTTGGCTCGTGAAGTCATAGTTTGGACACTTAGAAATCACAAGCAGATGCAAGAAGATTCTAACGGGCAAGAAAGCTCAACAGGAGACATTGCTTTTTCAATAAACGGAAGCGATTTGTCATTTTGGTATTAAACAAAGCAAATTGTCCCAATAAACTGCACAATATCATATCTAGTAATAGATCTATTAAATTTTGCTAGATTCAGGCTTGGTATATAACTATCAATGTACACTTCACAGCACTAGCGGCATATTCAACCTCCCAACTTTAAACATCCTGGTGGAAAAGTACCAGTGGCTCAGGGAGGGGGTGAATGCATACACCCACCGTTGGTCCACTGGGTACTAGGGTGCGACCGGAATGCAGTACATCAGACTCATGGCAGCACCCTTTTGAACCCATGCATCTGACATTTAAGGTGGCTTTCCGAATATCAATAACCTATTTGAAGAGTGAGCTCCAAGCATTATCGGTTACGGGCCATTCGTAACCATACACAAACGCCAAGTTTTTCTAAGAGCGCATCCACAGTTCTCAAATTCCAGAAGCAGCTCCAGTCAGTGTTTGCCCGTGTTCACCTGGGAAGCCTGCCACAGTCAACCAGTAGCAACGGATAAGGTATGGTCTGGGCGGGGAGTACAGCAATTACTGTACTCCAGTAAAACCCCACCACTCATTACCAAACTACCTTATACATACTTGCATCTAGCCTAGTGTGTAACTGGTTTTCATGGCACTGCTTAATTGTAGTTGGGTTTTCTTTATTATACTGTTGAATCCATGTAGCTTTAAATTCTAGGCACACTTTCCCCACTGCCCTAGGTACATTTCCTCCCCACTGCTGTGCGTTTGCCGTGCACATGTACTTTGAGCCAGGGTGCATTGCCCCACTGCTGTGTACTTTGAATCTAGGTGCATTTCTCCACTGCTCTTTCATTTCAATCTCTAAGACGGACAGCTAGATGTCTTGGGAATTCTGTGTATCGCACTTAGATGGATTTGGGGGGTAGGAAATATGTTGCACTTAGATGGATTTTGGGTGTGGGAAAGGTGTTGCTCTTAGATGGATTCGGGGTAGGAAATGTGTTAGATGTATTAGGATTGCCCCTTCTATGCTTAGAGATCAGTCAGTATAGCTTGCCACTGATCCAGGGCTTTAGACCTGGACCTAATAGTTTGATGTTACCCAGCGTACAATACCTTTGAGGACAGCCATGGGGGTTATAACTAGATATGCTTGTAGCCTAGCATTGCTTTTGGGGATACCCAGACACTGCCACTGGAATCAGTTGATTCCTGATAGGAAACAAGATGACCCCTGTGGCCTCTTGCTTTCTATTTCCTGTTACCTTGTTTTCCCAAAGTCCTGGGAAGCCCTGACTCTGTCCCTTCCCCCTGACTGGCTGTTGGGTGGAAGTTCCATATATGGTGTTGTTGTGAAGTCCAGGCCAGACTGGCTGGAGCCTTCCCAGTGACTGTATGTTGTGGGTACACCCGGTGGGTGGGACCTGGGTGAATGGAGTGTGTGACCAATATGCACTTCTTGTTGTCGATGTCTAGTTTCTAGTGTTTGACACAATGACTGAGACAGCCCTGCCCGAAACTGGTATGAATGCAGTGTGTAGTGTTGAATGGCTGGGTATACATGTTCCTTGTTGTGAGTGTCTGAGAGGGAGGATAATGTCCTGAATGCACTGTATGCCTGATTGGCTGACTGACTGCTAATTCCCTTCTGAATGATTGGTTGCCCGAGTGTGACCCAGCAGAAGGAATGGGAGATCAACTAGTATATCTGGGGGCCTCTCACTTCTAGAATTGGTTCAGAAGCTGAAGTTGAAACTGACACTTGATCTCAAAGCCGAGCCTGAAGAAAAAGGTTTACAGCTGTCTCCCTCCGCCGAAAGCCGTCGAGACTAGTCCAAGAGAGGACCTGTTTAGGTGCCCTCTTACCATGCTCCAAGGGACCATCGAGCACCGCTAACCTTTGCCAAAGCTCCCTGTAAGTCAGACCCTCGGCAGGCTGCCGACCGGAGACGGCCAAGGAGAATGAAGATAAGCACCGGACATTCTGTCCACTGTCGTCGATCAGGGTTCGCAGGTTTGCTATAACCGCTGGAAGCCCGTCGAAGCCGGGTTTCCCAGAAGAGGGGACCGTTTGACGCCGTGCCATCGACGACCGAAGTTGCACCCTCCATTGATTAAGACTTTTGATTCATGGACGCGCTTGTCTGCACCACTGCCGCCTTTTCCCACCAGAGAAGGCCAGGCCGTTGCCGCGCCGAGGAGCATCCGCCGGTGGGTTTCCTGCCACCCAAAGACCGTAGAGACGCTGGATGACTCGACGCCCTTGCTGGGCCATAGTTCTTCACAAACTCGTTGCGGTCCTGAACTATCGACATTGAGGTGCCCCGCACGCCTCTTCCTTGCAGGACGTCTTCGCTCCGTCGTCGACAAGCACTGCTGGGACCGAAGATGCCGCCTCAACACAGAGTTCACTTTCTTCGAGGGATCTTGACGATCCGTGGCTCCTGCTTTAAAGGGAGCCGCTCAAGAAGGATCAGTCGACGGCTCGTCGTCAAACTCTGCTATTCCAGGTACATTGGGGTGGTAGAAACATTATAGAAGGAAATAAGACTTATTGAACAATATATGGACTGGGCTTGTAGTGTATCTTTATTTTCTCCAGCATGGGGTCTGGCATGGATTCACATGCTCATGAATATTCCCCGTCGTCAGGCTGGGAATCCTCGGTAAAGAAAAAATCAGTATCAGTTTCGTTTCTGATCTGTCTTTCGTAGTAGTAACCAATCACTGATCTCTGCGTCATACTGACCACAGCCAATGACTGCCATCTCCCTAAGCCCCGCCTCTGGCAGCCATCTTCAGATTTTTACCGCACGTTCAAGTGTTGGGAGTCCTTGTGCTTAGCTCTCGAGCTTTTACTGCGTGTTTCGCGCTTTTTCAGGTGAATTTTCACATTTTTTCGGTTAATCGAGCCTCAAGCTCCACCGTTTCTACTCCCGTTAACGGGTACCCGTTGCGGGATTTTCCTCCGCCCCTCAAGGGTGAAGATTTCGTCGAATCAACCTCTTGGAGGATTCCAGAAGATTCGCGGCCTACTTCGAGATGGCCCAGGACGCGAGTTCGTCACCCGGACCCAAGCTGTTTCGCAGCTGCCCTGGATGCGGGCTGCAGAATGTGTTTAAGGAGGACGAACATTCGCGATGCCTCTACTGTCTTCATGGGGACAAGACTCATGTAGAGAAGGACTGCCAGTTCTGCAAGAACTTGTCGGAGCGGACCATGAGGGACCGTCGATCTCGTCTCGCCAGCTGGTTGGAGAAGGGCTCAACGGGTGAGAAGAAGAAGAAAGGGTCCGAGCGGGCTTCTAAGTCCTGTGCGGGCGCCCCGGCGACGGGGGCCCAACACCAGGACAAGCGCCGCGAGTCTGCTGGCTCCGGCAGCGCCGAAAGGTCGGGCTCTTCGGTCGCCAGGCAGGGCGCACCTTCCCCGGTACCGTCAACCACGAGCCAGCGCTCTGGTTCGGGGAAGAGGAAGTCCGAGACCCCGGGTAAGCTTCGGGAGAAGCCCCGTCCAATCTCGGGAGAGGGGGAGCGAGGCGTCGCCCCTCCCCCTAAGGAGAAGGCCCAGGACGCACCTAAGGTGGTGAAGGCCCCTACCCAGCAGGCAAAGGCCTCTATCGAGGCGATCGCGGCGACTCTGGCCAAGCCGGTTTCCCTGCCGCCAAGGAGGGAATCCTCTTTTCAGCCCATCGTCATGGCCCCCATGATGGAACAAGGGGGGGGCACGGTAGCCTCCTCGAGCTCGGAGTCAGCCTCGGAGGGGGAACTGACCGAGGTCGCGAGGAATCGCGAAGTACAATTCGAGAAGGTTCGGTCCCGCAAGGAAGATCTTCGGGAGATAACCGAGGAAGACGACGATGGCGAGGAAGAGCAGCCTTCCTTTCCGACGCAGCCGGAACCTAGGCCTCAGGATAGCTCGGCGGCCATTTTGTTTGCAATCCAGTCCTTATGCTCTGAGATAAGGACGAGATTACCACGGCCCAGGCCGGAGGACCCGCAACCTGGCCCGTCGGGAAGTCCTCAGAACAAACGACGGAGGACCCAACCCTCTCCTCCGCTCGCCCCGTAAGGCCTGCAGTTCCCTCCTCATCCTCCCACGAGTCGGGAGATGACGGTGCGGTGGGCTCGACGACGGGTTCTGAGGGCGACGGCGACGACGACGGAACAGGTCTCCCGTTGCACGGGCATCTCCGCCCGACGAGATTGGCTCATTCCACGCCATGATCGCCAGGGCGTCCGAATTGTTCCAGCTCTGCCCGGAGGAGCAGAAAAAGGAAGGTTTCCTCTATCAGCGCCGGGAGGCCAAGAGGAGGACTGTCATCGCGGTGCCTCTAATCGATGACATCTGGGAGGAGGGCCTGTCGGTACTCAAGAACCCCTCCACGGCACCAGCCAAACGGGACCGGTACCGGGTCCCCGAGACCGCTCCCCTGTGCCTCAGGGCCCAGCCAACGCCAGAGTCGGTCGTCTCGGCGGCGGCGAAGAAGAAAGCGGCGGGTTCAGGAGCCTCAACGTCGAATTCCCCTCCGGACGGCGAGGGAAAGAAGTTGGACGCCATGGGGCGACGGGTCATTTCGTCGGCGGCGACGACGATCAAAGCGGCCAACGCCCTGGCGATCGTAGGGAGCTCTGGTTTAAGCTGGGCCCCATATTGGACTTCCTACCGGACGACAAGAGGTCCGAGGCCCTGGAAATACTTCAAGAAGGCGAGGTGGCGTCGGACCATGCCATAACGGTGGCAACCGATATTGCCGATACCGGGTTCCGCCAGCTGGGCAACGGAGTTTGCCTACGATGACGGGGTTGGCTCCGGGCGACCGACTTCCGTCAGGACGTCCAGACCAGGGTGTTGGACATGCCGTTCGACAGCAGCAACTTGTTCGGGAAGGCGGTGGACGAATCCCTCCAAGCCATAAAGACGGACACGGAGACGGCCCGCGCCCTAGGAGCCCTTCAGCAACGGCAGCCCTTTCGGAGCGCCGGAGGCAGACAGGGGGCCTCCAAGGGATCCAGCGGTGGCTCGTCGTCCTACTGCCAGGCGGCACGCTCCTCGTCTCAGGAGGCCTACAGGGGTCGCGGCAAGCAGGGAGCGCCTCGCCGCCGTCGGCAAGGTGGCCAGGGCGGCAAGGCCACCACCTCCAAGCCGGACTGAACCGGCCGTGGCCTCGGGCCCCCACCGAAGCACCCCGGTGGGAGGCCGGCTGACGAAGTTCGTCGGCGTGTGGAAGTCCATCTCCACCGATCGTTGGGTGCTGGATACCCTGGCAAGAGGACACTCTATCGAATTCCTGAAGAAGTGCCCTCACATTCCACCTGTGGCCAGGAAGGAAAATCACGTCCCGCAACTGCTGTTGGAAGTACGGGCGATGCTCAGGAAAGGCGCCATCGAGCCCGTCCCGAAGAGGCTCCGGGGTGTACTCAAGGTACTTCCTCGTCAGGAAGAAGACGGGCGGCTGGCGCCCCATCCTGGACCTTTGTCGTTTGAACAAATACATCAGGTCACAAAAGTTCAGGATGGTCACCCTCCAGCACGTGCTGGGACAGCTGGAGGAAGGCGACTTTCTATTGTCGCTGGACCTGGAGGATGCATGCTTCCACGTTCCCATCCTCAGAAGTCACCGAAAGTTCCTCAGGTTCGTCGTCCAGGGACGCCACTACCAATTCAGAGCACTGCCGTTCGGATTGAAGTCGGCCCCCAGGGTCTTTACCAAGTGCCTAGCACCTGTGGCGGCGCGGCCGCGCCTGCAGGGGATTCATGTCTACCCCTACCTGGACGACTGGCTCATCCGCTCAAGGACGAGGGAACTCGCTGTCGAACACACTGCGAGGACCGTCCAGCTACTCACAGACCTGGGATTCGCCATAAATTACCCAAAGTCCCACCTGGTGACATCGCAGGTGGCCCTGTTTCTGGGGGCGAAGCTCGATACAGTGAGGCGCCTGGCGGCACCGTCGGAAGAACGGACGAAGACCATTCTGGGCAAAGTGCAGCGCCTGCTAGCCACGGACGTGGCCAGGGTGAGGTCCATCAAGTCCCTCCTGGGGATGATGTCCTCTTGCATCTACCTGGTGCGCCTATGCAGACTACGGATGCGCCCTCTTCAAGAATTTCTCGACGCCCGTTGGATGCAGGCGACGGGCACCTTCGAAGACAGGGTCCCCCTCAACGAGGTGTTCCGGCGGGCGATTCAGCGGTGGGGTGTTCGAGCGCACCTCACGGCGGGCAAGGACTTTCAGACGCCGGCGTACCAGGAGACAGTGACGATGGACGCTTCCCTGGAAGGTTGGGGCGCCCACACAGGAGATCTCCACGCAAGAGGCCTCTGGCTCCCGGAGGAGAAGCTCCTGCACATCAACATCCTGGAACTCCGAGCCGTGTTCTGGGCTCTCAAATCGTTCCTCCCGTCGCTCAAGGGCAAGGTGGTGCGGATCTTCACGGACAACACCACGACAATGTTTTACATACGGAAGCAGGGAGGTACCAGATCCCCAGCCCTATCCAAGGAGGCACAGGATCTGTGGCACTGGGCGGTCGCCCAGGGGATGTTCCTGGTTCCCTTCCACCTGGCAGGAGAAAGAAACACCATCGCCGACTCGCTCAGCAGGGAGCTGCACGCGTGTCACGAGTGGGAACTGCGCCAGGATCAGGTGGATCAACTCTTCCGACGATGGGGCAAACCCCAAATCGACCTGTTCGCAACAGCGACGAACTCGAAGTGCCAGAGGTTCGCCAGCAGGTTTCCCCAGCCGAGAAGCATGGGCGATGCGTTCTCGTTCCCCTGGGACGGCATATACCTGTATGCGTTCCTGCCGTTGCTGCTTCGACTCATCAACCAGCTCAAGAGGTCCCGGTGCAGGATGATCCTCGTCGCACCGGCGTGGCCGAGGCAGATCTGGTTCCCGGACCTTCTGGACTTGTCCCCGTCCGTCAAGCTGTCAGCGGACGCGGATCTTCTCTCCAGAGAAGGAGGCGCCATCTTCCACCACGACCCGGCGTCGCTGAACCTGCAGGCTTGGCTCCTGCAGCGCTAGAGTTTGGAGGGTACGATATACCGGCCGACTGCAGAGAGGTTCTTGCAAAGGCCAGGGCGTCCTCGACTCTCAAATGCTACGGTCACAAGTGAAAGAGGTTCTCTATCTGGTGCCGAGCACAGAAGATCAACCCCCTACGGATTACGGCCCCTCAGGTGCTGCCGTACCTGCTATCGCTGGCAAAGGCTGGGCTAGCCCATGCCTCCATTAAGATTCATCTGGCGGCGATCTCCAGATATACCAGAACCACAGGACGGACGTCCCTGTGGTCCCATCGACTGGTGAAAGAGTTTATGAAAGGACTGTTCCGGTCGTTCCCGCCGGTGAAGGCCCCGGCGTGGGAACTTAACGTGGTGCTGACTAGGCTCATGGGGCCCCCATTCGAGCCGATGCACTCCGCACCGATGAAGTTTGTGTCGTGGAAGACTGCATTCCTGGTGGCCATTACCTCTGCACGACAAGTGGGAGAGATCCAGGCCCTATCCTGCAAAGCACCATACTTGACTTTCCATGCCTCGAGGGTGGTGCTTAGGACGCACCCCTCCTTTATGCCCAAGGTGCCGTCGGACTTCCATCTTAACGAGCCCCTGGTGTTACCTGTTTTCTTCCCGTCTCCTTCGTCGCCGGCCTAGAGGACTTTGCACTCGCTGGATGTGGCTAGAGCGCTGAAGTTCTACGTGGACCGCACAAAACGTTTTCGGAGGACATCACAGCTGTTTGTGAACTTTGGACCTGTGAATCAAGGGAAGGCTCTCTCGAAGTCTTCTATTTCCAGATGGCTCTCCGGCTGCATCATGCACTGCCACCGGTTGGCTAACCGACCGCTGCCAGGCCGTCCGAGAGCCCATTCGACCAGAGCAATCGCTGCTACTACGGCGTTCCTATCTGGGGTGCCCCTGCTGGACATCTGCAGGGCTGCTACGTGGAGGTCGACGCACACCTTCACGAGATTCTACTGCGTCGATCGGGATTCCAGGGAGGAGTCCAGGGTCGGCCAAGCAGTGCTGCGCAACCTGTTCGCTTAAGGTGAGCCTGGTGAGGAGGTAAGAGATGCTTAATGTTGAGTTGTTGTATTGCTTAATGTTGAGCTTTTGCCACCTCCCGTGGTTGTGCATGTGTGTACTGCTATGTATTCTTATATTCATGAGCATGTGAATCCATGCCAGACCCCATGCTGGAGAAGGAACAAGTTACTTACCTGTAACTGTTGTTCTCCAGCATGGGTCTGGCATGGATTCACATGCGAACCCTCCCGCCTACCCCTCTGCGGCTCTTCACTTGGTCATACTGCCACTTCACGTGCTACCAAATCTGAAGATGGCTGCCAGAGGCGGGGTTTAGGGAGATGGCAGTCATTGGCTGTGGTCAGTATGATGCAGAGATCAGTGATTGGTTACTACTACGAAAGACAGATCAGAAACGAAACTGATACTGATTTTTTCTTTACCGAGGATTCCCAGCCTGACGACGGGGAATATTCATGAGCATGTGAATCCATGCCAGACCCATGCTGGTGAACAACAGTTACAGGTAAGTAACTTGTTCCTTACAGATTGCCCAGGTGGGGGGATCTCCACATAGAACTGTGTTGAAACGGTAGGAGCCAGTATTCTGCCAATTGTTCTCACCAACTGCTTTCCCTCTTATATCTATTGTTGGTTACCTTTATTAATTGATTTGTGTAACATTTGACCAGAGTATAGTTGATGCACTTTAATGAGATCTGATAATAATTGTGGTACCACTTAGAACTGTGTATATTTGCCATTGTAGATTTACTGAGCACAAAGTGAGTTATTGTGATTGTGTATGTAACCTTGAACCTTAATTATATGAAGACTGTGTTTTAAATAATACAGTGTGTGGCCATTCCTTTGTGGGGGTTTGGGGACTACAGTGTATTTAAGAACCAGCCTGCATCACCTCCTGAGAAGCTAGGCCTTGATTGCTCGACTATGTTACCAATAATAGAGAATCTTGGCTTGGGTCCTCTGTGCCTCTCCTCTGCCATATAGAGAGCAGGAGTACAGACACCGACTCCAGTCTTTACAAGCTCCATCTGAGCTCAAGGTATGTGTAAACGCACCACTTCGGTGGGCATCCGCCACAGGCACGGCTATCCATCCACGCATTCTAGAATGCAGCTACGACTATGTGAAATTCGGTCTAGCTGGTCATATAACGGTTTCGCACTAAAACACCAGAATTGCCGCAACATCTTTGCCATTAGAATACAGAGACAACCTATGGCAAAATTCGGCTTAGCTGGATACACATCGAGTCTCCTGCACTAGCGCTCTGTCGTGAACTCCCGCAGCACCCGCCCAAGTGCCTGACCTCTTGGGTTGCTTACTGGAGCCTAGCCAGCCTTCCTTGGACAAATGCACACGCGCATCTTAAGCCTCCTCTTAGAACTTTCCCATACCTGGACTTCTGTCGCCAAGGGCGTTCCAACCACAAAGCGCATTGAGGCCATACAAATGGGAAAATGGTGCTAAATAAATGACTACAAATCAATGCAATATAGACTGTACCAAGAAGACGAGAGTAGAGAAATAAGAGCAAGTGGAGTGATACCGCACACAGGTCAGTCTGACCCGCTGAGAGAAGGACAAACAGGGTTACGAGAGCCCAAGAAAGAATCACTAAAGTTAAGCAAAGCAAAAGACAAAAGGGATCCAGAGAGCGCTAGCAGGATAAATGACAGTGTGCAACAGACGAAAAGAAAGCAATCTGGAGTGTTCAATCAGTCTAGCTAAGACTTAAAATTCATGGAAGGAAGATGGAGGTGGTGGAAAGGGTGTAAGGGAATTATCCCTCCCCTCAAAGAATTTTAGACATTTACCATCTACCAAGACTTACAACTTGAACCGCATGAAGAGAGGTCTAAGAACTTTAATTCAGTTAACTATCCAGAACCTATACTTGGAAGGGTTCCAAATAACCTTGACCAGAAGAAGCCTGAGCTGGAAGGCAATGTTTCTGGCTGATTTTTATGTTCTTTTTCGAAAGTGGTAGGGCCAGATAGTAGGTTTTGATTGAGGACTTTGTTTGTTTCTGACAGAAGACCAGCACCCTTAGTTAGTTTATGGCAGGGAAATTCTCTTAGTAATAAGAACAGTTAGGCACCCCCCTCCCTTTTAGTTAAATAAACATCCTTGAACCATGTCCCTGAATGTCTCCTCCTTCTGGTCCACCACTGGATCCACATCTGACTCTCCTTCTATCCCACAAACACACCCAACACATGTTTTTGCAGAGCCACTTGCAGCGAGGCCAACGTTATTGGCCAATGGGTGGTCTACAAGACTACTTGACCTTATCCTCCCTAATAGGCATTTTTCAGAGCTTCATAAGTGGCACACTGTTTCTCCCCACATACGGGTGGCAAGAGTTGCACATTTGAGATTTTAAGAAGTTACTAATGGGAGCATTTTGGAAACTCAGGCCAACTACCTCTCACATTTAAAGCCATACAGCCCTTTTTCAAATGGGACTTGTCATTGCATCATTTTCCATTGTTATTGTTGTTTGGAAAAGTTTCAAAAAGGAAATTAAAGATAGAATATATTTTAAGCATTCCTGGATGTGATGGGTTCTGGCAACCAGGAATTATGTGTTTGTTTTATAATCTGGCCATAACTCATTGCTCGAGAAATAGGAAAGTGTTACTCACCATAGTGACTACTGTACTCTTCCTACACTTCCCCTTTAAGAATTTCGAGAGCTGAGGCAGGCCATTTGCATATGGTGCAACAACGCCCTATGTGGCGCAAACGTTTCACCTCACTCCCTGAACCACCACGAGGAGTGGGAAAAACCTATCCAACCATTTTTTCGGAGAATGGAACGCAGGTGTTTGGATGAAACGGGACCTTAGACTAGGAGTACAGTAGTCCCTACAATGAGTAACTTTTCCTTACTCCTACATCACAGCCATTTTCCTCCATACTTAAGAGTAGTTCCTTATACGCTACCTTAACCCTAGGAGGATAACATTCGCACTGTTGCAAAGATATCCCTTAGGACTTCTTGTGCGAACTGCGTGTCAGCCCTGGAACTGGAATACAACACAATGTATTGCAGATCAGGCATCCACGGACAGGGGAGACAGCGTCTGGATATTACATGAATGGTAGTTCGAAGCTCACATTTAGTGTTCCACTCAGTCTGCCTTTTTGGCCATGCCCCCCTCGATTGAATATTAACCTTGGAAATCCTGATGTTCATTAAGAATTACTAGAGGATCTTTGAGTGGTACATCATTTTACCCAAGTAGCTAATCTTATCCGTCTAAAAGTAGGTGATGGGGACAGTTTTGAAGGAATTCTACTGACATTTTCAACGGAACCCTCAAGATCATGCACTTCCATACCATCAACCCAACATTAATATAAGCAGATGTATTAGTCTCGCCTAAACTTCCTGTCATTTGCTCATTTGAGGTAGATGAACCTACCAGGTAAGGGAGAATGGTCATAGAAGAAGAGATCACATTACTCGCCTACCTCAGTGTTGACTTTCGACTTCTTATTTTGAGGCTTTTGGGATTTGATAGAAGTCTAAACTTCTAAAGCCTAAGCACCTAACAAATGACCAATAAATAAATAAAATAAACTTCTGATGTTGACACAATTGAGATCCCAGGTAGCAAACAGAAATCACTCTAGGTATGCGATAAGCGTTCCTGGTATCAGAATAAAGCAATTGTGATAAAGTTATCAGGCTGCTGAAAAGTTAATTAGTCCAGCAATGCACTGAAACTGTTAAGCAGTACGGTATATTAAAATAGCTATGCAGTGATATTATTAGCTTGCAGCATACGTTTGCATCACAATGAGGAATTGGGTACTGCTATATCTGGATAGTTGAAGCAGAAACAGTGTATGGTCCTTGTTTGTGACACTTATAAATAATTCAGTGCACTTTTCCCTGGACACTTAAATGCGGAACACAGCATAAGCAACATAATGTGCTCAGCCTCTGCTGTATTAAATGCAGAACACAGTATTAATGCAAAAAACTGTTTAAAAAACGGCATGGGTGAGCAGTTTACAGGTAGTGCTTGCCTCTGACTTAGGGCAAGCCTGCACTTTACAAGTTACAATCACGGATGTGCCGACTCGACCATGCATCATTCTGACGTCGATACATTGAGTATCATGAGATTTGATAAAGCACAGATTATTAAAGTGCTTAAAAGTTGAGGGAATCTATCTTGAAGTATTTATTTATTTTTAAACTTTATTTAACCTTGGCAGGTACAGCGCACAGCACCGAAAACAATATCATGATCATATTACATCATTGTACATGGGTAGTAGCAGATAGGCATGGCAGTAGGTCAACAGTTGGTCTGCATTTCAAATGAATTTTAACAACAGTGATCAAGTGGGTTATGGCTACAGTCTGTCCAACCTTTGTAGTTCTACTCCAGGGCTTGGATAGCTAGGTAGGATCGGAATTCCGCCTAAGTGTCTTTAGATCTGGATGTAGCGGGCAGTGTCTATATACAGTTTTGTGCCCATGTTAACTCCACTAGCCAGGTTTCAGTGGAGGGTGGCATCTGTCCGTCCACCTCATTAATATACATCGTTTAGCAATCATGCAACCCATGTTGACAAATGAGCAGAGACGTTTATTGGAAAATGCAGGCCACCCCCCAAATAGTGCCCCCAGCAGGGTGGGCACCAATGTAACATTGACAATGTCTGACGGAGTCTTTATAACTGAAACCCAGAAGTCCCTGAGGGAGGGGCATTCACAGAACATGTGTAGATCGTCAGCGTTTGGGTAATGGCACCGTGGGCATAGCAGTTCCCCCATGGTAGGCATTTTAATTGTTTCCCGTGGGTGTAGTAAAGCCTGTTCAGCAGTTTGTATTGCATAAGTCTAAACCTGGAGTTTAAGGAAACATTGCGAGTATGCAGACATATATTCCTCCACTGTACATTGGAGAGCTGACCCTAGATCCTCTGCCCATTTGTCGCTGATTGCGAGACCCGTACGGGATGCTTTGAGCAGAATCTTTTTATATAGATTGGAAAGGATACTTTGACAGACATTAGAATTGCCAATGTACATCAACTCTGCATTTTCTGGGGGTTCAGAGGGTAGTTGGGCCACCACGAGGTGACCGCTGCTCTTAGTCTGTAGTATTGTGTCAGTTCAGTGGCCATTTCTTTGTGTTCCTGACACCAGATTTGTGGGGAGATGAAGGACCCGTCTGGAAATAGATCTGCCAGCGCGTGATATCCCAGACTCTCCCAGTGTCTGCTCAGTCTTGTCCCATGTGGGGCCTAATCCAGGGAATTTCCATAGGAGAAGCCACTTGCAGTATGGGTGATGTGCCCCTGTCTGGAGGAAGATTGAGCGCCACGCAAGTATTGTTGTGTGCACAGGGTTGAATGGACAGTTGTCTGCATACCTCCCATCCAGTATGAGTGTCCTGAGATCTGATCCCCCGGTGTCCCCACGGCCAGCCCTCCCAGCTTTACATTGGGGGGGTTGAGGGGCAGCCCCTTAAAAGTGAGATGTGAATTGGGCTTGGGCCGCTAACCAATAGATTACGAGGTGAGAGGCTGCGAATCCCCCTTCTGCATAGGCCAGAGTCATGTCAACCCATTTCATGCGCACAGCCCCTGCGTGCCATAAAAACTGTGCAAGCATGCTGTGTATCCTGGCAAAGAATATCTTGCTTGGCCAGGGTGGAACATTGGTAAAAGTATACAGAAGATTGGGCAAAAGGATCAATTTGACTAGGGAGAGTCAACCCGCCAGTGATATAGGAAGTGGGGACCACCTTGTGACCTTATCTCTGACATACCCCACAATGGGTATGTATAAATGGGTAATCCCTATTTTTTGTTTACGGGGGGTCAAAACTGTAGGAAGGGATGCTCTGTGAAGGAAATTTATGAGAAACAGATCGACTACCCCTCTCTTTTAGTCCTGTATAGATCACGGGTGAAGATAAAGGTTAACCTGTACACTTTGTTAGTAAGGTTTTCGCCTTGTTGGGAAAAATTGCACAGAAATGCAACTGAATACAAAAATTCTATCTCTTTAATAATCGTAAAAATACCTTAAAAAACATTACAAACTTAATACATTTTCAATCAAACCATTTAGTCATCATTCATCTGTTCTAACAGGGGAATACTAGAACTTAAACAACTTTGTGCATAACAGTAAATCAAAATATGCATTCATGACATGGGAAAAAAACATTAGATTTTCCCTTAAGCAGTCGACATATGTTTCGGCCCGTTATAGTGTACCACCTCTGTCAACAGTGATCACAAAGATGAATATTGGGCCATCTTCAGGACAACGGTTACTTTTGGTAGATTATTCTTGTTCCCCATTGGGCACACAAGCACATCTATGGTCCATAGACTGAAGTTTGGACTATTGAGCTTGGTCAGACTCTCGGATGTGGCAAAGAATTACCATCCCTGGTCTTGGTTCAGGTTAGCAACTTCTGTAGCTTTGTCTTCGAAGTCGATCTTTATTTTTCTGAATTCCTCCTGGTACCATTCAGAGGCAGGACATGGACTATTATTCCTGTAATTGTGGTGCTGCCTTGATCTATGCCGTTTGTACGCCCAAGTGAAAGCTGGAAGTCTGCAAGACCGGCGAGAGCTCGTTCTGCAACTTACTCTGCAGAACGAGCTCTCGCCGGTCTTGCAGACTTCCAGCTTTCACTTGGGCGTACAAACGGCATAGATCAAGGCAGCACCACAATTACAGGAATAATAGTCCATGTCCTGCCTCTGAATGGTACCAGGAGGAATTCAGAAAAATAAAGATTGACTTCGAAGACAAAGCTACAGAAGTTGCTAACCTGAACCAAGACCAGGGATGGTAATTCTTTGCCACATCCGAGAGTCTGACCAAGCTCAATAGTCCAAACTTCAGTCTATGGACCATAGATGTGCTTGTGTGCCCAATGGGGAACAAGAATAATCTACCAAAAGTAACCGTTGTCCTGAAGATGGCCCAATATTCATCTTTTTGATCACTGTTGACAGAGGTGGTACACTAGAACGGGCCGAAACATATGTCGACTGCTTAAGGGAAAATCTAATGTTTTTTTCCCATGTTTTTTCCATAGAATGCATATTTTGATTTACTGTTATGCACAAAGTTTTTTAAGTTCTAGTATTCCCCTGTTAGAACAGATGAATGATGACTAAATGGTTTGATTGAAAATGTATTAAGTTTGTAATGTTTTTTAAGGTATTTTTACGATTATTAAAGAGATAGAATTTTTGTATTCAGTTGCATTTCTGTGCAATTTTTCCCAACAAGGCGAAAACCTTACTAACAAAGTGTACAGGTTAACCTTTATCTTCACCCGTGATCTATACAGGACTAAAAGAGAGGGGTAGTCGATCTGTTTCTCATAAATTTCCATACCCCACAATGGCCATATAGTTATCTAGTATGGGGGAGGCCCTCTCCCGGGAAATCTGTATACCTAGGTACCTGATGCCTTTTGCGAACCAACGTAGGAGAAACTCCCCCTGAGACTCCCTCATACATTCCATCAGGGGGAAAACCTCAGATTTAGCATAGTTTATTACGAACCCCGAATATTCACCAAAAAGTGAAATGTCTCGGATAATTGGATCTAAATTGACGAGTGGGTTTCATAAGTAAAGCAGAACATAGTCTGCTTAGAGTGAGATTATTTCTGGGGAGCCCAAAAGATGAATACCGCGATGGCAGTCGCGTACAAAGTCTGCCATAGGTTCGATGGCCAGTGCGAGCAGTATAGGAGAGAAGGGACACCCTTGACATGTGCCCCTTCCCAACATGAACTGGTCCGATAGACAGGAGTTGACCAGTAACCTTGCGAGGGGAGTTTAATAAATCGGACCATCTCTGGACCAAAACCCATTTTATCTAGAACCATGTACAGGTATTCCCAGGAGACCATGTCAAATGCCTTCTGGGCATCAAGTGCGACCGACACAGCCTCAGAGGTTGTGTCTATTCTTGCAAGCAGATTGAACAATCGCCTAATGTTGAGGGATGTAGATCTGCCAGGTACAAACCCTGCCTTATCTTCGTGGACTATATGGGGAACAAGTGTAAGGATACGGTTTGCAAGTGCTTTCACAACCTTTTTTGTGCCAACGTTCATAAGGGAGAGCGGGCGATGGGACCCACATTCATTACCAGGTTTCGCAGGTTTCAATAACACTGTGATGGTGGCCTCCCGCATAGATTCAGGGAGAACAAAGTTAATCAGCGACTCATCCCAGACCTCTATGAGGTTGGGAGCCAGCAGAGCACAATATTTGCAGTAGAACTCAGCTGTTAGTCCGTCGGGGCCAGGAGTCTTGCCATTGGGGAGGTCTCATATTACTAGAATTCGTTCTTCCGCTGTGAGGGGGGCACTCAAGCTTTCTGTCGCTTGGCGACTAAGTCTTGAAAACTTAACGCCCTCCAACCAGGCCATTCCGCCCGAAGGGTCAGGACGAGGATCTGCCCCATATAGTGAGCCTTAAAAATTGCGGAACACCTCAAGCATGTCCTGATCATTACATTTCGCATGCCCCAGGTTGTCTAGTATACTATCTACACGGTTTTCCCAAGTTCAGTTCTGACCACTCTAGCGAGCGTCTTAACAGGATGTTAACCCTCCCCATACTTGCTGGCTGCCACCGGATGTGTCAGGAACCGAACCTCACGTTCGGCATGCAACCTGAATAGTTCCAACTCGGAGCGGATAAGCGCCAGCGTCTTAGTCGGATGTTCGGGCATGTTCCCCCTCAAGAGCCTTAAAGTGGTTTTCACATTTTTGTAGGTCCCTCGTAATTATTTTGAGGATACCCGCCTCCCTGGAGATCGACATTCCCCTGTATGAACACTTTAAATGCCTGCCAATGGATGCCCTGAGATGTATCTCCCTCCCTATTGTTGAAAAAGAAGGATTCAATGTCAGATTTAAAGACTATGGGCCTCATCACGAGTTGGGCTGTAGCCCTTAAATGCGGTGGTAACGGTATTACAGCCGCATTTAAGGGCTCGCCTTATCATGAGTTGGGCGCTAAATGGGCTGTTTTACCTCCAGCCTTTCTCTGGCGGTGAAAATCCCCTGTTTTTGGCTGTATTACCGCCAGCTGTATTAGCTGGTGGTTATACAAGTAGCATACTGGAAACCAGAAAAGTATCAATACGCAATGACATGTCATGTGCTGGTGAATACTAGGTACAGTCTCGGGCCGTCTGGTGCCTAAGGCACCAGGCATCCCTTAGTTGGAGGTCATCCATATGTGTCAGTAACCGGTGGGCTACCCTGTAGAGGGGTCTGGGAGCGCAGCCCATTCTATCAAGCCTCAAATCCAGGACCAGGTTCATGTCACCCCTCCTCCCCCCCCCCAAATTCAGAACCCCTATATATGTGGAGATAATCCCACAGATTTCATCGAAGAAGTCCGCATTCAGACCATAGGTGTTTACAAGTAAAAGTAACCGTCTCTGCCAGTGAGCAGTGCACAATAAAGTAACGTCCCTTCATGTCTATACGAGTCTTCCAAGTGATGAGGCTTAACGATTTATGTATGAGTGTAAAACGCTGCAAGATTGCGTGGAATAGGGGTGTAGTATCTATTACCACCCCAGGCGGGTGCAACATTCCGACAAACATCTGCCTTTGCGTGGGTTTCCTGTAGTAAAAGGACATTGACCCTGTGCCAGTTTGCATGAGCCACAATCTTCCTTGCTTTCGAGTAGTTCCCCAGCCCCCTGATGTTCCAGCTCATTAATTTAATCATATTGCTGACCGGACAATATCACCCTGAGCCGCTTCCGTCTTGTCCCACCCAACTCCCCTCGGTTGTTTTGCATATCGGGTGCCTGCACCCCCCTGCCAAGGAATTTTCTAACTTTTCCACCAACTAACTTTGAACATACCTCCTCACCCATCCCCCTGCCCTTTATTCCTACGGCCACCCTCACTGCCCTTCCCCAACTCAGTGTAGTGTACCCCCTGACCTCCCCCCTTAAACACCCTAGAACCCCAGACAGCCCTCTAATGACAGCAGACAAACGTGCAAACCAGAACAAAGCCATCGCTTGGGGGACAGCTGCCGCTGTGGCAGCACATGAAACTTGTTACCATAACTATATAATACCTTACGTCGGGTAGGTTAGGACACTTCAAGCAAACCATATTACAGCAGTGTTTGTGATCTACTTTGTGCGAGAGTTGAGTCCGGTGGGCGATTCTTGGGCAGGTGCTCGCTGGGGACGTCCAAAGGGATTTAGGATACAATGACTTTTAGCGCTTCCTCTGGGACAGTAAAAAAAATAGTTTCCCCCGGAACTGGAATTGAAGGCGTGCTGGGAAAAGCATGGGGTATTAGATGTTTCGCTCGCGCAGTAGTTTCTCGATCCCATTGAAGTGGCATTGCTCCTGTTAAACAGCAACCGAGAAGTCTGGGAACATTTTAATGATTTGGGATCCCATTCGCAGTACTTTTTTTTTTTTTTTTTTTTTTTCCTGGCTAGTCTTAATATGTGGTCTATGTCCCGATAACTTAGGAGCTTGGCAATCATAGGTCCGTGGAAGTCTCCCGGTTTTGGGTGTGGGGCCAGGGCACGGTGGGCCTGTTCGTTGGCAAAGCAGGGCGAGATTTAAGGGTTGTTAAGGAGCTCCCTGAGCAGTTGTTCAACCGCAGATTCCATTGCACCAGTGAGTGCATCCTCATGTACTCCCACAATGCGGATGTTATTTCTTCGCATCCTGTATTCTAGGTCATCACATTTATTCATAATCTGCTTGACATCTTTGGTCGGTGAGGTGACTGCGGTCTGTAGGTTATGTACATTATCTTCAGTGGTCCCGATCCACTCTTCCGCTTCATTTATTACCAACTTCTTTCACCAACTGTGAGCGGATTGATGAAACGTTGGCTGTGATGTCATCAAGTATTTCGTGGACAGCGGCGAATCCTCTGGTCATCGCCTTCCTCATTTCTTTGAGGTCCGGGGCCACAGGCTCTGGCGATCGCTCACCTGCGGCCTGGGAGGGGGTCGCCGATTCCAACTCGCCCACGGAGTCGTCTTGGCAAATTTGTTCATGGCTCCCATTTTCTTCCCCGCTTCTGTGTGCTTAGTCATGACTGCTATAAAGATTGTGGTCTCGGAGCAGATGTGCCGGTGTATGGACATTTCGAGGACATGGTTGTCGGGGCACTCCGCATCTGTCTCCACAGGTTACAGGGCACTCCGTAGTATGAACTGGAGGAGGAGGCCCAGAGGGGCCAGCGAAGCGGATTAGCATGCTTTCTGGTAGTTTCAAAGGTGTATAGGACCAGAGGAATCGGTTCTTGTTGGCCAGTGGTGGTCCAGGGTAGTGTGAATACCCCCCCCCGTCAAGTGGCAAAATCCCTGCGTTTCAAAGGAATCTGAAGGTGTAGGTTAATGAATCTGCTGAGTGGCCCGTACAAGCCTGGTGGAGGGGAGAAAGTTTCTGCAGGCCTGAAGCTGAAGGGGGCCCTGTGAGTTCCACACCCCGGGTGCAGGAAGCACTACACTGCGCTGGAATTTGGCTGGGCCGGTTAGCGTGGTATTCAGAGCGGGGGCAGAGAGATGTCATCAGGTTAGCTGGCAGGGTCCAGGGGAGTGTGGGATTCACTCCGTTTTGTGGGTGTTCTGTGCCATCACATACGGTGGCCATGGTCGCGGGCTGCAAGCCCCAGGCAATTGGAAGTAGACAGTTTTACTGCTCTGGTCGCCCCTCCCGGCGCGATATCAGGCCGATGTGTTTTCGCCGTCCAGATAGTGAGGCCAGCACTGCTTCACTGTTGGCCTCTCCCAGCAGGCTGGAGAGTCAGAGTGCACGGCCTGACCTCCCGTAAACCCCTGTTGCAGTTACCTTCTAGTACACAGCTCTGGATGAAAGATCCTAGTCGGCAGGGGGGAGGTGGGACCAGGTGGTGAGGCACAATCAAGCACTCAGGCAGGCTGCATTTGCTGCGGGGTCGGTGGGCTCCTCCCCCAGCATCCTGCTATGATTTCTCATCCGCAGTAGGTATTTCAGCCCGAGGGTGGGCAGCCGCAGGCCAGGCGTGTTGTATACCCGGGATGCCCCCACTACCCAGTTCCCCAGGTCGACAGGCGGATCATAGTGGTTACAGGGATCGAATCTGCCAGGTCTCAGTGCGAGATAGGATCTCGAGCCGACAAAGGTTGAGGATTTTTGTGCCGCCAAACGGAGCTCTGTAGCTAAGCAGCCATCTTCTCCGGCTGCTCGACAGTGTCCCCCAAGTTTTATTTAAAAACGTGTGTGTGTGTGTGTGTGTGTGTGTGTGTGTGTGTTAGTTATGCACTGTGCATGTACAGAAATATGAATCAATTTCTCAGGTTTTGTTGTTATGATCCTTTTAGCATCCACTACTTCAGCCTAAATCCTTGGTGTGTGCCAAAGATTTGGACACATTTTTACTGATCATTTTCAAGCCAGATTTGGTGAACTTTCATGGACGAGGACAACTGTTTCAGATGTGTGAGCTACATTTGTACATATTGTTGGGAAGGAGCTAGTGCTTTTCTTCATTCCCAAGCACTTTAGAATTGGGCAAGACTTCTGTTAACTGTTTTCTAAGCACTACAAGAGTCAAGGGGGGAGGTGGGTCACTAAATGAAGATAGTATTTAAATATAAGGTGCAAATAACTATTTAGCTGAATGAATTTGTAATAAATGTTACATTGTAGTTAATTTAAAATCCCAAAGCACGGTGAATGCAGCTTGTGCTAAACATAGACTACAGGCATTGCCTGGTGTCGGCTAGCTTTGGCAGAGAGCACGAGGTGACTCAGCAGCTGTTCCCTGTCCATCAAAAGCCAATGGAGACTAAAAGGTTCAATGCACGACACACACAGTACTATGGAAACAAGGTTTTTGAGGAGAATTACTGTACCAGATAAAATGAGAATATTGAGTGAAGTGTTGAGAGTGTGGCGGGACGGTGTGTTTATATATAAATGTTTATAATATAGAAAATGATGCTTAACAAGAGCTACAATGTATTCCTGCAGAGGCGGCAGCATGTTAAGTAGTTTGAAACCTTGTCATGCAAGAAGGAAGGCTGCAGCGTCCCTTTTAAGGAAGAGCAGTTTTGGATGAGCCATGCCATCATCCAGTAACCAAGTTGAACAGCGTATAAGGCGCCTGCTTGCCATCAGTCTGCAGGAGCCAGCCACGGAAGACAGAATGCTGGTCGGGGGCAGAGTCCTCTGCCCCCCATCCTCATATTTGTGCAGATTAATGTTTGTTATCCTTGTAAGATAAAGACTTGTGGACTTAATTCCCTAGAGGGGTGCATTTACTCTGGTGTGAGCGTGATTAGGGGTATCCCAATATATTTAAGGGGTACCGCTGTAAATTGGGCTACCTTTCAGTGGTGACGACCCAACGTGCTCCTTAGTTTTTTACCCCCCTACTTTACGAAGCCCCAGGCCAGTCAGCCACGCCCATCTATAGTGATCAGACCCCCTGAATCTAAAAGCCCTTGTTTCCTGAGCGACTTTAGTAGAAGCCATTTTAAAAGAAATCCTTTCTGCTCACTGAAGCAGGGAGTGCCTCCAGACAGACAATCCAGCATGGGGACTTCGTAACCGAGGAAAAACTCAAGTGACCAACGCCCACGTGAATATAATCTTACAAGTGATAACATGGGAACATGTATGTATAATATGGTGATGTAAATGATAGCATGGTGATGTGAACAAAATAATTGGTGATGTGAATGATGTACGAGGTCAATGGAATGGATGAAATAGGATTTTTGGTGATGTATTATGGAATAGGACATTTGGTGATGTATTATGGAATAGGACCTTTAGTGATGTATTATGTAATAGGACGTTTGGTTATGTATTATGGAATAGGACTGGTGATGTGTTAAGGAGTAGATTGGATAGGAGGTGGGTTATGTATTGAAATTGTCACATATTTTTGTTTTTCTACTTTTTTTAATGGAAAAAGGGAACCTTAGCTTATAAGGACTGGGATGTTAGGGATTATCAGCCATGATAGGCTGAGAAGGTAGTCCACACATTATTCTTCTATGACGATAGAAGCAATGGGATACTCAGCATATTAAAAATTGCTGGGAAGGTGGTATTACAAAGGATATAAGGAAAAACAGTAGTGGCTCGGTATAAGGAATGGGCTTGGATTTTAGTCAATGTTTTATATTTTCTCTTTCTGTCTTTTGTAGTAAAAAAGGAAGGAAGGTGGATGAGTTGCGGTGTGTGTATATGTGTGAAATCAAAGTGGAAAAGTGTGAAATCAAAGTGGAGAAAGTATAAGGGGGTGGCGATAAATAGTGGGATGATCTGTATTTTTGTGTAAAAAGCTGAAGCATGCATAGCAATAGAGTTTAAGTGAAGCATTAAGGATGCGCACAACATTATGGAGGAAGAAACTCCAATAAAACACAAGCATAGGGTTCTGCCACTGTATTGTGACAGAATAAATAAATAAACAAGGGATAGTAGAAAAAAGGAAGGGGGGACGTCCTGCTCCTGGCCAGAGCAGGGCTCCCATAACAGAAACATGCTAGAAAAAATGTCCATGTTTGAAGCAGCAAAATATGAAGGGAACAAGTCCCAAAAAAGAAAAGTGATTCTAGATCTCAGACTATTAGTTGAGGATATGGAAGATCAGGAAGGTGTAAAAGAGATCCAATGTAAGGGGATATACCCCGTAACGCCTAAACCTGCAGTAGGGTATACAAACCCAGTCTATAAGCCTCCAGTGGTAGAGAGAGTGTCAACAGGATTATCAGGATTAGCAACTAGGGGGGGTGCAAGAGCTTTTGCACCTCGATGTAACCCATCCACAAGCCAAGCGCTGATATGCCCGTAGCATTGGTGTACCCAGAGCGTCCACAAGTAGACATAGCCTACAAGTTAAGAGCATTGCGGGAAAAGTTAGTCAGGTTACAAGAACCTGAAGAAGTATCACCAGAAATAAGGGTACCGGTGTAGAAAATAGGGGATTGGAAGTCCGGAGATTTTCTGGTTAAATTTACGCTTGGGGCAATAAGAAATGTTTGTGTTTGGACAAGAAGTAGAACAAGCAAAGGATAATGGAGGGGAACATCAAGGTGGTAGAAATAATGAAGAGGCATGGCAAGAAAGAGATCAAGGAGAGGAGGCAGTGAGAAACCGGTGCCTGCCTCAAGAGGCAGTGAGGAGGGACCGACCAAGAAATATATCCCATTTAATGGTGGTAGTACAAGATCAGAAGAAAAAAGGGGTAGAAGACCAAATGGATATGCAGATGCCTCTTATACATAAAGGAGTAGGGATAACGCAGTATGTGCCATGCCTCAAATGGACAAAAATAATTTGATTAAACCACTCTCCCAGCTTATATGCGGAGCTAGTAAATGTATCTATGAATTTGAAAAACAGCAGGGGTAGCCTTAGCACTAGGAGACTTTAAGAGCTTACTTGTCACCATAGTTGGGGGCCAGGCTAGGGACATATGGGCAAGGCGGGGTACTCGAGATAAGTCTTGCAGATGAGCATGATGTAGCAGCCTTTAATGAAGTAAGGACAAGGGTATGGGATGCCCTACGAAGGATGTAACCAGATACCCATGACTTACATTCTTTAATGCAGTGCACAATAGGTGATGATGAGGACCCAGTTACGGTTATTCTTAAGTTACAGGAAATGTGGAGAGTTGAGACAGTACCATTTTTCTATTTTATTGTAAAGAGGGGATTAACAAAAGAGGTCCAGAACGCACCAGATAAAATTGTGGGAATTGAAGCCAAAGGGTGGGCAGAGATACAAAGTACAATAGTCCACAATTGTACGAGAATCAAGGAGCGGGACAGGGAGACAGTCCAGAATTAGCAAACTGAGGAGGCAAAACTAGTGGAAAAGAAACTAAATAAGGTTGTCGTCCAAGCACCAATGATGGCACCGGCTCAGGGGGAAGAACAGGAGACACTCAACAAATTGGGAATGCCACAATTGCGGCACTATGGGGTGAAGGAAGTCGGGGACAATGGGGTTGGGGGCAGTACCCCAACCCACAGTGGCAGTATGAAGGAGCACCAAGGGGAAGAGGAGGATTTTGAGGAGCAAGAGCAGAAGGCTTTGGGGGATAGGGCGTCAGGGAGGAGGATTGGGAACATCACAGTGCTGGTATTTCAGGATATGGGGGCATTTCGCAAGGGAGTGCAGGACCAGGCCTGGGATGAGATTTAATTATGGGCCATCACCTCCAGGGCAGGGATTCCAAGGGCCTCAAGGAATGGGATAAAAGCAATTTGGGCGAGGGGATCAAAATCAGTTCCCTTATGGGACTGACGGGCAAGGGCAATGTAGGCAACAACTACAGCAGGGTGAGGGAATGCAGTTTAACAGGATGGCAGGGGGAACAGGTGCCCCATCCCAAGGAGTTGCAATGACAGGGCGGCCCTTTTTTATTCCCCGGGACAAATACATATTCTGATTAGGATAGCCCACAGAGAGCACTCACATGTCCATTTCTATTGATAACCGCACACCCTGAAGAGGAGCCCTTGTTGGAGGTGGAAATAGGAAACAGGCAATTTATATTTATGGTAGATTCAGGTGCAACTAAATCATGCATCATGGAGGAGAACTTTCCATTATCAGATGAAACTCTTTACATGCAGGGATTTTCTGGGGCTATTTCTAAGCTTCCATACACCGAGGAGCTGAATATAAAAGTGGGAGGGGAGGTAGTACGAGCCCCCTTTTTATTTTCAGAGTTCACCTGTGAAGTTAGGGATCTCTCAATAAACAAAAAAAAACGTAATCCTTCACAGATTAAGGGGTAGTGTGTTCCACTCCAGGGATGTGTGTAACTCGAGCTATGGTAATAATCAATGCAATAGCAAGGGAGTCTGTAGTACATGGGGTTCCTGTGGTCCCCAATATATTTATTTTTATGGTATTAAGGTGTTAGTAAATGCAGTGCCTCTAATTGCGACAAAATGTTGGCAAAGTACCTACAGATTTTATTTTCCAACCCATGGTGCCACCCGATATGGTTGCAGTGACAATATTGTCATTAGATTTATAAGGACTAGTAGTATCAGACAACAGAGTAGTACTGATTGGAACAGGCCAGGACGGGTGTGAGTGGTGCACAGTCCTATGTGTAGACCCGACAGTACAATTGAACAAAATGACTGGTGATGAGTAATTTGTGGACAGTGAGTAAAATGGGGAGATTATTTTGGGAATCTGCATCCCCTGTGATATCATGGTGCAGTATAGGGAGGTACAGTGCCCCCCAATGGCAGTTGTAACTCAGATGTTTTATTTTGTGAGGAGGACATGCAATATGTACCAGCACAATTATGGACTGTTAATCCACATGATGATGGGTTACTGAGAGATGTGACCTCTGTACAGATTACATTGAAGTCAGGTGCTTAGCACAATCATCCATTATGTGGATGATCGGTTGATATGTAGTGAAAATGAACATCAGTGCAGGAGGGACTCTGTTGCATTATTGCAATTGCTGGCTTAGGAAGGGTACAAGGCAGATAAGAAGAAGCTATAATACAGCCAACAGGAGGTACTATACTTGGGACAACTCATTTTTGCAATGGGGAAATAATATAACCATATGGGGCAGCTGCAGTACATGCCGCCCCTAGGCCCAGGACTGTGAAGGAAATGTAGCAGTTTTTTTGGGGCTTATGTAATTATTGTACGGCCTAGATCCTACACTACGCAGTTTACACAAGGCCACTGTTAAAGCCCCAGGGAAGGACAGAGGATTTAAAAGTACATTTAAATAGACTGACTAAATGACTAGACGATTTGAGGACTTAAGCTATTTGCACAGCCCCTGTTTTAGCAACTCTGGATTATATACAGGAGTTTTATTTATTTTCCCACTCTGATAAACGGCTCATGCATTTACGGAAGGAGACATATTATATGTTGGTGGGTCATAAATAATTGACCGGGGGACAGGACGGAAGCACACAGGGGCGGTAGTGGCGTGCGGTAAAATGGGGGAGAAATAGTGACCACCCCTGTAGAAAGCAAGACCATAGTTCCATACACAGCATTACCCATATTACAACAGGACCATTATAGTCTGGAGAACTTATGAGCCCCAGGTTTAAAGGTCCATATGAGGTGGTGTTCTGTACTCCTCTCGCCGTCCGTATGAAGGAGTTAGATATTGGGTGCATCTCTCGAATGTCCAAAGAGCACCTGAGACGAGGCAAAGTTTAGTAATGGCATGGCCAAAGAAGATAATTTTTTGAAGATCCTGCCAGGGTGGTGTGCAGTGTGATAATTCTTTTTTTTTTCTTTCCGTTTTTTATCTTTTTTCATTTTTTGAAGGTCCAGAACCCGGTCGGCCCTGGTGGGAAAAGGGTCTTTCTGCCTCCCTCCCCCTCTCCTTTTCCCTTTCCCTCTCTCTACCTTTCCCTTTCCCTCTCTCTCTCCCTTCTCTCCCTCTGCTCCCTCTCCTCCCTCTTGCTCTCTCTATTTCCCTCTCCCTCTCCCTCCCTATCCCTTTCCCTCCTTCTCCCTCTCCCTCTGCCTCTCCCTTTCTCTCCCTTTCTCTCCCTTTCTCTCCCTCTCTCTCCCTCTCTCTCCCTCTCTCTCCCTCTCTCTCCTTCTCTCTCCCTCTCTCTCCCTCTCTCTCTCCCTCACCCTCTCTCTCCCTCTCTCCCCCTCTCTCCCCCTCTCTCTCCCTCTCTCTCCCTCTCTCTCCCTCTCTCTCCCTCTCTCTCCCTCTCTCTCCCTCTCTCTCCCTCCCCCTCTCTCCCCCTCTCTCCCCCTCTCTCCCCCTCTCTCCCCCTCTCTCCCCCTCTCTTTCCCTCTTTGTTGACAACCTTTTTTCTCCTCTCCAGGAATAAGCAAAATGGCTGTGCGTCCTCTCTTGCTCTCTCCATTTCCCTCTCCCTCTCTCTCCCCCTCTCCCTTCCTTCTCACTCCCTCTCTCTCCCTCTCTGCCTCGCTCCCTCTTTTTCCCTCTCTTTCCCTCTCTTTGTTGATAACCTTTTTTCTCCTCTCCAGGAATAAGCAAAGATGGCTGTTCGACCTCTCTGTTATGTAGGGATAATAATAAAGATTTTATGTATTGTAGAAATGTAGTATTATAATTGTTTTGTGTGACACTGGTCGTGGTTGGTAGAGTGGATGAAGGTATGTCTTGTTATATGGGGTGGCCATATAAAGGGAGGGGGGGATTGGACAGTTGGGAAATAAATGCGACAAATGCATGTCTATAAAAAAAGAAATACATAATGGCTCACTTTTTGCCAGCCACCCCTACAAGTTTTCTTAGACAAACAAAATGGGAAGTATGAATGACGTATGATTTATATAAGGGGTTGGGCTTTGACACTATTTCTGACATCCAGCATTTAGAAACATTGAATAGCTGGTACTCTGATATGCGCATTGCAGGAAGGAAATCAATGAAAGCTGTTACGTGTGTCCACTTATCCCGCACACATCAGGGGCTCCTAAGGTTTTCGTTCCACATCCAGTCCCAATTACAAAGGCACAGTGCCGGTACATCTTGCACAATAGGGGATAAAAGGAACATTGCAGGCACACAGCTTGCAGTTGAGGAGCATTGATCTAGACCCAGCGTTATGCAATGGCAACACAATATACTGCCAGTGTCTACAAGGACCATATTTCTCCTTGGGAGGTTACACAAATGGCAGGGCACCACAGCGACGTGCCTGGCAGATGGGCTGTTCGAGTACAGTAGAGAAGTAATATGCCAAATCGAGACTATGTGTGCGCAAATATGGTCCCAATACATCACAAGGTTGACACGGATTGCAACAGTGAAGAAGCCAGTGCAAGTACATAGAGCCATATACTCAATGAAGGTACAGTTCCTGGTGGCGCAAACACACAGTGCAACCACACTCTTGTGATCCCTGATAAGACGAAAGGTACGGCAGCAGTGATGGATTACTACTGGGTTTGTGGCCGACAAGCCTCCCTGCACCTCCTACCATCTTGGAGGGGCAAGTGTTCACTGGCCACCTTGCACTCAGTGCTACTAGTAATCAAGGAATAACACCTCAAGGGAGAAGACATTCCTGTTGAGGTTCCAACTAGCCACTCTAGCACCTAAAGAAGCTTTCAGAACACACAGGAATTTGGTATGCTGCCAGAAAAAGGAAAATTTCAACGGCGGGGAAGAAAGAAGAGATCAAACTGTCTCAAAAGACTGTTCCGCACTGCTCAGAGGAATACCTGACGAGTATCTGCCTTTTAGCTCAGCAGAGCCTTTCTTTTTCATCTTTTTTTGGCTCCTGGGGTACAAGCAGCTGCTGCACTTTTATACCCCCGGAGGATGCTGAGAATGGGTCATTATCCAACATCATTGAGGTAGTGCACAATCTAGGTGTTCAGATGAAGAAAGAAGGTGAAGTTCAGGTGAAGTTCAGAACACAGTTTGGCTATCGCTTGCTTTTAAGTGGGTCCCGTCATGGCTTGAGGTGCCTGTGATCGTGTTCTTCTTAGTTCTCTTCTGCACATGCCAATTGGGTCTCCCATGGTGTATTCATATAGTCCCTAATAGTGCAAAGATTATGGTATCAATTGGGGGATCTAAAACACCTTTCCATACAATAAACAGCGAAACTCAAACTAATATTTCTGGGTTTGTAGATATGTCGGGTGGTGATGAGTTTGTTACTGTAGAGGTAACGAAATAGGGGAATGTTGGGAAGGAGCTAGTGCTTTTCTTCATTCCCAAGCTTCCCAAGCACTTTAGAAATAGGCAAGACTTCCGATAACTGCACTACAAGAGTCCGGGTGGAGGAGGGCCACTAAATGAAGATAGTTAGTATTTAAGTATAAGGTGCAAAGCTGAATGAATTTGTAATACATGTTAAATTGTAGTTAGTTTAAAATCTCAAAGCACGGTGAATGCAGCCTGTGCTAAAAATAGACTACAAGCATTGCCTAGTGTCATCTAACTCTGGCGGAGAGTACGAGGTAACTCAGCAGCTGTTCACTGTCCATCAAAAGCCATTGGAGACTAAAAGATTCAATGCACGACATACAGAGTACTATGGAAACAAGGTTTTTGAGGAGAATTACTGCACCAGATAAAATATGAGAATATTGAGTGAAGTGTATGTGAAGAGTATGAAGAGTGAAGAGTATGGCGGGAAGGTGTGTTTATATTTAAATGTTTGTAATATAGAAAATGATGCTAAACAGGAGCTACAATGTATTCCTCCAGAGGTAGCAGTATATTAAGTAGTTTGTAACCTTGCCATTCAAGAAGGAAGGCTGCAGCGTCCCTTTTAAAGAAGAACATTTTTCGATGAGCTATGCCAGTATCCAGTAACCAAGTTGAACAGTATATAAGGTGCCTGCTTGCCGTCAACCTGCAGGAGCCAGCCACAGCAGACAGAATGTTGGACGGGGGGGGGGTGGAGGGAGGCAGAGTCCTCTGCCCCCCCCAATTCTCATCTTTGTACAGATTAAAGTTTGTTATCCTTGCAAGATAAAGACTTGTGGACTTAATTCCCTAGAGGGGTGCATTTACTCTGGTGTGAGTGTGTTTAGGGTTACCCCAATGTATTTAAGTGGTACCTCTGTAAATTGGGCTACCTTTCAATATCTTATTTAATGCCAAACTAACTAACTTGTGCATCCTATGCTTGTTGGCTTTTTTCCATTGTAAGCAATAATAACTAGGAAATGATCCTTTGTGCAACTTTTCTAAATATTAAAATAGTTGATGGTAACATTATCAGAGCCACACAAATTAGTCTGTGTTTTTGTTTTAAACAGGATCCCCTTGCTGTACCAAATTCTGACAATGCCTTCACATTATTTTATGTCAAGTTCAGAGCTGCAGCTCCCAAAGTCAGTGTAAGTATATGAGCAAATACATTTTTCTATCTATTGTTTATTTCATCAACTAAAATCTTCCAAAAAATGATCTTATCAAGGAAACCAATCAGATGTATTGAAGACATTGAATGTTAAAAACGTAACACTGATTATTATGATATTTATTGAGTGAGGACCTAGCTTTTAGAAGCAACAGATCGCTTTACAGAGTTATACAACAATAGAGATGCATAAAGGAGTGCTTTTCAGAGGTATCAGAACAGATATACAGCAGGGGGTAGGATACAGATGCATGGATGAGAGAGGCTGACGGCATCTAGCGAGTCAGGTGGCACAGTGGTTACATGACGGCCTAGGCGTTGAGGGTTTAGAGACTCCTTGAAGAGGTGCATCTTGAGTTCTTTTCTGACTTGTAGGAGAATGGGCGCAAGTCCGATGACTGGGAGGAGGTTCCATAGTCTTGGGGCGCAGGCAGGGACGGTTTGTTTTCTGGTCCTTTCCTTTTTGCAGCAGCGGATTTCAAGTCTGCACGTGTCCTGGCTACTGGTGGTCTGCTGTCCACCGGAGATGCTGAGTTTCTCCACAAAGTAGCTGAGTGACTTGAGAGCGACTGCCTTATAAACGATGCAGCAAGACTTGAAGGTGATTTGTGCGTACAGTTGGTGCCAGTGAAGGTTGATGAGGGCCACGGTGATGTGGTCGTATCTGCGTAGGCCCTTGAAGAGATGTGCGGCCTCGTGTAGGACACTTCTCAAGGGCACAAGGTAGGACAACGGGAGGTCTTTCGAGGAGGGCATTGCCCCCAACCAGGTGGGATATGACCAGTGCTTGAATGGTGGATTTAAATCTGTCCAGATGGAGGGATATTGTTGGCATGTATGATGTTGGCCCGACTGACCTGATGGCTGGAGAGAGAGAAAAGGTAGCTGGTCCGGCTGACCTCTTCTAGTGGAGCAACACTTTTGAAATGTCTAAGACCTATCTGTTATAGGGATCATGACGATACGATCAGTAAATTGCTTTTCTAGATTATGCATGTTAAATGTCAGACAGATTTTAATAGATCAGTTACAAATTGCAGTATAGGCTTAAAATGAATAGGTAAACTTGTCAGTAACCTGCCAATGTGTACATAGCATGTTTTAACAGTATTAACTACATTACTATTGTACTTTGTGTCTGTTATACTGTCTGTTTAGTTAAATCAACTAGAGCTCTGGGATTGTTGGTTTAAGAGACTCTACACATCAGTATTTTATTTTACTGGGTGAGGGAATACCTCTTACAAAAATATATATGTTAAGTTTGTAAACATGTTCACTGTTGCACAAACCAACGGCATTTCATGTTTGTGTAAAGATATCTACAATTTTCTTTGATTGAGAGCTACATTGTTTGTAAAATAAGGATAGGTAGCATTGTTTATCTACACAACTGGGTCCTCTTACTGTAATGTTTTGGCAATTTAGGCAGGTGCGAGTGCAGAAAGGTCAAGTAATTCACGTGACACAAGATGCATGTGTTTCAAGATGTATGTTTTATCCTGTCTTAAGTCAGGAAATGGATTTGACAAAGTACCTATAAGAGCATTGAGAAGATCTAAAACAAAAGATGAGGATACCGGTTCAGGGATGGGACAACAAAAAGTGGGACAGTCTCTGTGTATCCAACACCTCCAGTCTGCTTTCCCCAAAATCATAAAGTTCATAACCTTGTTTTAAAAAGTCCTTGTTCTTCTATGGCAGGGGTCTACAACCTTTGGCACTCCAGAATGTTTGGATCATGGCTCACAGAACCCCTCACCATTGACGCTGCTAACTAGGGCTGATGGGAGTTGTAGGGCAAAACATCTGGCGAGCAAAAGGTAAAGCCCCTGCTCTAAGGAGACACTATTCTACAAATCAATGTCCAAAGAAGTGGCCAAGAGAAAGATCCAAAACATATTCTTAGCAGGTTCCACGCTTCCTGGCTAACCCTAAGCTAAAATATAAAGTGTTCCAAGACTTGGCCAACCAAACAGTTCAGAAATCCTGTTCCTAAAGTCCAGTCCTCGTCTAAAGACAGCACAAGAAAAGGTTTCCTTGGGCGGGCTCTTCCAAGTGTTACTCACAAACTGAATCCTCCTTCGGTCTTGCTGCTTTTACACTGCTCCATTTAGAGGTTTCACTCTCTTCCAGGCTTCTGGGCTTTCAGGCTTCAACCTCTTCTAATCCAGCTTGTACTGAGCATTCCTTCAGGTTTTCCCAGTACACTGTTGGATCTCTCTCGAATGTATGGTTCTCCACAAAAGAATGTAGGTCTCTTCCAGACCTGGTGATTTATCACTCATGAGAACTCTTTCCGACCTCTAGTTTTGCAGTATTCAGTATAGATGTCTCTCCTCGACCTCTAGATTGAAAGTGCAGACCTCTCATGGACCGCTGGATTCTCAGCATTTGCTTTTAGAACTGTCCGGACCTCTGATTTCTCAACTTTCTGTTTCAGGCCGTTCACAGACCTCTGGTTTCTCAGCATTCAGCCTACAAGCCTTTCTTAGACTTACTTCAGGAAGGTTTCACGTCCTTTTCAGAGCCATGGTAAAAAATTATATTCTCCAGCAAAGTTGCTACCTATTTGGGTGGGGTATGAAGGAGTCTACAAAGTAGACTCCCTTTTGCGAGTTGGGGTTGTGAATGTCTCAGATGGGTAGTAACGTGCTTTGGTGGTGCCAAGCCTGCAGGATCCCATTCCATCCACCCTCTGAAAGGCCCTTTAGGTAGATGCCGGACCAGCAGCGTTCCTTCCTGCTCACCCTTCTCACAGAGAGAATGGGGGAGTACAATCAATTCACCTCAGCGGACAGTAACAGAACTTTATTTGGTGGTTGATTGGTTATTAAGGAGAAATTAAAACAAACATTTTCATGCAGTGGTGGACAGAATATGCATTGGTGGACACAAGTCTTCCTTGCTCGATGGATATAACTGGGACATATGTGTTCAAATCATTAGTTGAGCTTGGGGTAGCTATTCTGTGCTGCTAAATGTTATCTTGTTTGAATTGGAAGATAGATGCATGAACTTTATCCATGTTTTCCTCTTTGTTTTTTTGCAATAGACACTTATTGAGCAGATAGAACAGAGATGTGAGAAGATACCAGAGTGAGTCCAGTTTTATTACAAATTCATTGTTACATGTTCAAAATATCACAGTTTTGATCTTTTAAAAGATTTTTCTGAAATTATTTTTGCCCTCTATATTCCTCCTTACAGCTGTTTATTTTTCTGACGTGTGAACATTCATGTAGCTACATTGTTTCTTTTAAAAGTTGTAGTATTCCAAGAAAGTACGAAAAGCAAAATGACTGTTATAAAAAGTGTCCACACTTCTTTTCTTTTGTCCTGCACCATACCATCCTGTCTTACATTCACAATTGCCAAAGGGGTACAGGTTATATGCAGATTGAATATTCATTTGGTGTCTAGAGTATTGTAAAAATAAAGTTTAAGTAGAGTCATTTGTTTCTTTCCACAGTAATGTAATTTCCAGTCGTATGCATGCATTTCTTGAACATCGCAAATTGCTGGCAATACTGACAAAAGCCCCCGATTGATGCCAAATTGGGCTGGATATGGAGAGATCATATGTCTGCTTTGTGTTTTTACCCATATGAAACAATTTTCTCATTTACCTAGTCAACATATTGGTGGCACACTTTGTAGGGAGAACTTTGTATAATATCACTTCATTAATGCAGTGTGATTCAAACGAGACAAGTAGCTGTAATTTTATTTATGTCATGGTGATGTTGTTCTTCACGCCATATATCTCCAAAAGCACACACAATCCCGATCTCCAACAGAAAGGTCTCCTTAGCTGTGACTCTATGCTTGAGGGCCTTGAGGAGGTGTTGAAAGTAGCCTGTTCTAGAAAACCAAATCTGGAATACATGAAATGTTAGAACATGAGCAAATCATTCAGTTAACCAGTGATTACATTGCAGGAAAAAATGAAGAGACAATAAATGAAGGGGTAAAAATATCGAATTACAAAAATAAAGAGGGTAAAAAACAACAGGATAAAAAAAATGTAGGCAATGATATATTATAGCAGGCAGTGTTCCAGATAAGAGATTGAAATGGGAGTAATTTATTTTTAAAAGTTGAGTGTAAAAGGGCATTTGCAAGGCAAAAGTAGGTAGAAAGTAATATGGGTTAGTGAAAAGACATTTAACCACCACAAAACCAGGATTCAAATTTTTCAAAGGTCCACTAGATGGCAGTCACAGACCATAGAAACAGACTACATGTAAATATTAGGCTCGATGTAAAAGGTAGATCATTATTTTGTTTAAAATTATTAAAAGGGGAGTTTGGTCAAAAATGTTATTGGTTCAATTGATCAGGCATGTATTTTAGAGCATACATTGATCGTTCTTTAAAAAATGTCCAATGCAACTTACCCACATTTTTATCACTTTAACAAATGTGAAAACAATGGGTCGAGTACCACCATCTTCTGCTAATCTTATAAGTTGATCCATTGCCCTAAGTACAAGTGCCCTCTCGGCACTAATTCAGATCACCTGCCCCTCAAGCTGACATCACTAGACGCTCACCATGAGCTCCATCTATTTAAATGACGTTAGTGGTGTGAGGAACCAGAAGGTGTCTCACCCACTAGTCCCGCAGATCTCACTCTCAGGTGGCCATGGCACGGCCATTGCCTTTGGATCCAGACCCAGGGTTGGACCAGTGCGGGAGGATCACCTGGGTGAGGGTTCTTCGGGCAGTCGGGGTGGGACACCAGATGGTCAGGTGAGGTCTGGCAATTACTCACACCAGACATCCATTACACTTCCCCACACAGATAAAAGGCAGAGCATGAGAGCACACTCTGAGCAAGGCAAAGGACACAAAGGAACAGCAGTTTCGAGTCAGCAGCTGAACGAGGGGAGAAAGACGGTCAGCCCAGAAGGATTCATAATGAGGGAAATACTCTTGACCTTTTCGGCAAGACACTGTTACTTTGAAGAAACCTTCAAGACAGAAAGCATAAGGCCATGAAACCAGCTGAAAGAATCCTGCATTGTGTGTTGAAGATACCAATGTCCCTCCTGCATAACTGAACAAGGTGGGGAGGAGCAGCAGCCGTCGTGGTATCGTACTTGGCTCCAAGAACAAAGAAGCACCAGAGAGATCAACACAGCCAGTGAGTTGGGGAGACTGATGCAAGACCGGTCTCTGTTGAAGTCAAGGTTGCAAGCGGCAACATTGTATAACGAGCGCTGGACCGAAAATTGTTAAATGCGTGTGATGAAAGACACGAGTAAACCTAACTGCTGATGAATGTTTGAACTTGAAAAGGCAAGATACAATACCTTCTACATTTGGTAGAAAGAGTATCTGAGCCCGAATGAGGGAGACCACACGTGTGAACATTGTGATAAAAGGGGGTCTCAGCCTGAAGAGGGAGACCCATGATGAAAATTGAAAGCGAGAACATGTAAAAATCCTAATAGGAATGGAACTTTTGTATTTAGAAGTAAGGATTGGCAATAGGTTTTATTAGTATAAGCCCTTTTATTTTGACAGACTCCACTAGGACTGCCTTATTATTATTTGATGGTCATAGCTTGCGCCCATCTTTGGATTTAGGTTTAGATAGGTGTTCAACCAGCCCTTTTGAAGTTCAGTAAACACCCTTGAACTGTGATCACTTGTGTCTGTCTTCACTGTTTGATACCATGCCTTCAGTGTGGGCAGCATAGCCAAACGGACCCTGTCATCGTCAATGTCATAACGTTATCTAACGCAGAACCAGGAACATAAAGACGCATATCCACAGACGCAACACTTTTGTTTCTTTTCACAAAAATGAGAAACACAGTTTATTTTAAAGAAAACCGCAATAGTCGGGAGCGTAACATGTCCTTTTAATTTTGACATAACGCTGAAAAGAGGTAATAAAGACCACAAAAACATGGGTTACTTTTCCCAATAAAGGTTAGACCTAGCGAATATTGCATGGTTCTACCGTGATCTTAGAATGCTGATTCCATTCATTGATCGATTAATCCCAGTCTTTGCATTCTTCACAGAAAGTTATTATCTTCCATCGCCGAATTCGGATCGAGGAACATGGTGTTCCATTACAAAGAAGCAATGGGTGCTTTCAATTTGAAATGCAACACTTTCACATCCGCACGTTTTCAGAACCTATAGGGTGCCATGTTGCGCCTTATCACTGCAACCTCAAAAGGACAGATTGGTCTCTAGCGATCATCCAAGATAATAGTTATCACAGATGCGTTGTTGATGATTATTGTCCAATTGTGGTTGAAGAAGCCATCAACCGGTAAACTGTGTACCCATGACAGGTGCACATTGGGATGCTATAACTATGTAATATCGAAAATGTAAAAAAAAATTCAGTACCCAATTTATAATTGTATATAACAGAACATATTTGTTAACTATCAATTTAAGTTCCAATTAACATGTAAAATGTCTATTATTTGCGTCAAATTGAACATTCATCCGTCACAAGGTAAATCATATAGCTTAGAGCACACTTGCCATCCTCACTTGCATAAATATTATTTAAAACTTTGCTTGCATTGTGTCTGAGACGGATGACCAACCTCTTCGAAAGACACATCTCAGTAATAGAATCTTGACATTCCTACTTAAGCTTTCGATATAGTGAATCTTAGCACTTCTTTTTGGATATTCAAAACATTTTGGCCTTCAAATTGTTAGTGCTGGTGATTCAAGGATGCATAACAATGCGACCCTTCATCCAGCGTTCACAGCGTGTCGGAGAGAGTTTCGTTTTGCGAACACATGCCACAAAATTTAACAATATTAATGACAAGCCTTGCAGTGAAAAGCAACTAAATTTCAAGTATCCCACGTAAGAAAATATTTACTTCCATTGGAACGGGTATCAATGTGTCTGGTCCCACAACATTTACGTATTCTTTCAAAGATGACCCTAGTCGAGGTGCAGACAGGCTCAGATTTCCCTATACTTAATTAGTGCCTACAAAAAGCAAAATTAATAGTGTGGGGCAATTTTTGGGCCCAAAATGCGCCACTTCTTTTCTGAAATAAACAATCGAATACAAAAGCAGTGGGTTGATATATAGAAACGGACCCGGAAATAAAGGTTGAGAAGGGGCTATTTCGCACCAGGCTGGGTGGACTGTTGCATCCAGGGTAACGCATGCAATGAGCAACAATACAAAGGAATGTATTTTTACAAACGCTAAAATTCCAGCATGCCCACAAGCGCATGTTCATAGTGCACATTGGCAAGACCTATTCCTTCACTCGTTATTTCAATGTTGGCTAACACTGTGGCGCAAGAACCATTTGGACTGTTGCTATCTGCAGCCATGTATCATGATTCCTACTTCCCAGCTAGGTTAGACTTAATTTATAGGTTATTTGTAAAGCGCCTATGCTAAAAATGGTGTTTCAGGGCGCCTCAAGCAAAAAAAGGGTGGTAGGCAGGAAGAAAAAAAAACAATAACGGTCCTACTAGGTCTTGTGTAATTTGGATCTTGCAAGAGCAGTAACAAGAAGTACAGGGGGGGGGAGTGGGAAGGGGGAGGTGTAGGTCGGGCAGAAGGGAAAATGGTAGGGTGGGAGGGAGGTATACAAGTGCGGGGGAGGAGGAGGGGGGGAAGAAGAGGGCCAAAGGGGCTATGCAAGTGCTAAGGGAGGTCGGGTTGGCAAGTGCCAAGGGAAGCAGGGAGTGAGGACCACATTCGAAGTGCGAGGACGGGGTTGGACCAGGCTTGGTAGGGATTCTCACCCCCCCAGGCTTGTCAGGGGAAAGGGGCCCAGAAAGGCAAGTCCAGGTTGTGAGAGGGTGTGGGGCAGGAAGACTGGCTGCTGGGGTATACTGGGCAAGGAGGGCCTGGTGCCCTGTGGAGTTCAGAAGGGACCAGGCAGCCAGTCAGTGCGACAGGTGAGGGTATAAGCAGCAGGGGGTGGGGGAAGAGAATTTTCCGGAACTTAAGGAAATCAGGCAAAAGCCATTACAGAGGGATGCTCCTGCCGAGGAAAGAAATCTACCACACACTGTCTGCTTGGAATAGCGTCTGATCTGCAGAGAATTGCTGCTAGATGACAGAAGGTCTCCAAGAGGGAGATATTTAGGGAAAGAGTCAGATATAGTGGGGTCCCTGTCCTCAGAAAGCCTTGTGAATGATGCAGAAGATCTTGAACCGGCTTTGTTAAACATTGTGAAGAGAGCCACACATCATTTGAATCTTGAAGTCAACCTTTCAACAAGTTCAAGTTTGTGAGGGCAAACCTATTTTGCGATGTTCGGTGGCATGCACTGGGCCCTGGAAACAAAATCTGGAGCTATTGTAGGTGTTTGCATGGCCAGCACATTCAATGCCAGATCTTTCACAAATTCAAAATCCATCTGCTGGAAGATTGGCTTTGACCACCCACTGTTTGCTTCTTTTGTTAAACTCATTGTTGTGACGAGGCATCCTGAACTTTCCTACAGTTTTTGCATGTTCCCTTCCAAGGTTCTCGTTGTGTGCAAGTACAGCCAGTCTTGTTCTGGCATCCATACCGTTTATGCTAAAATGCAACCTTCTAGGCCTGTACTTTAGGCACATATTATGGAACACCTCCAAATCTCCAGTGTGGCAGAACTCTGAGAGTCCCCTCATGTCCTTTAAAAGCGTTTTGTCATACACAATCTTGTCAAGTGCTGTGTGAGGAGGGGAACAAGGAAACAACCACATTTTCTTGCATTCCTGCTCCTTGCTCCGTGTTCCATTTGCCCAGTCGTGGAAATGCTCGTTTTCTGTCCGAGAGTGTATGTTGGAACAATGGTGCATCAATGAAAGCCATTTTTCAAGCAGAATATATACAGATCGTTCACAAGTTTTGGAGCTCCAGCAAAGATGGTTGCTGATAGACTGTGATCAATTTAAAAGAAATTCTGTAGTTGTTTTCCAGCCGCTGTATTTTATTTCAAAATTAATTTTGCGACGTGCCATACATCATATTGATGCTTTGTATGGGTATTGCACTTGCATGACCATGGCTACTGAAACATGCCTGTCAGTGGCTATCATGTCTATTTGCATTCCTCTGGATTGCAGAAGTTGAATGGATTTAATGAAACCATATTTTTCCATGGCAACAGCCGAGGTACATTCAGATACTTGCACAGCGACTGAACTGACAATTTCTTTGGTTCTCATGTCTTGGAAGTGGTAAGTGTAATACTTAGCAGAAAAACCTGGACTGTCACACGGTCCATCATCAGCAATCCAGAGCCTTATGCCAGCGAAAGCATTGTCCATTGACAACTGTTCGAGTGTCAATGCCCGGCTAATAGCGGGAAACAAGAAATCCTTCCGATATTTGTAGTACTGTGTTTTTTAAAGGAACTTGAGTCCCACAAAGATAGAAAAACTTGACATTGTACTGTCCATTGATCCGCTAAACCACAAAGCAGAGGAACAAAGTACATTTCCATCAGGCACTTTCCCAAGTATAGGTTGAGCAGACCATGAAAATGAGTTATGGTGGTGTACACCGCTACCCTTGATTTTCAGGTTGGTGCCTTTGCCTACACAAGTAAACTTAACCAATGGCTCCCCACAAATCCTCCGACGCAATTTATGATCACATTTAATCATTTTCATAATCTCTATAAGGCAGCAGCCCAACACAGTGTATTCTGGTTCCTTTAATAGCCAAGCGTCCAGAAGTACAGTGATTTGTGATTCCACAGTGGTGGATAAGTCCTCAACAATCAGAAGAGTGAAGTCCACATCACGAGCACAATCATCAATCAGTAACGAAGATGCTTTGGTTATTTGTGTGTGATAGTTCCAATTTGCGCACATGTATTGGGGAAACAGGTGACATTTTCTGTTTCTTACATAGCATTTATTAGAGGGTGTGGATTGTGTGAGCGGTCCTGCAAGCAATTCTGAAACCTCTTCTGTATTGTCTGTTTCTTCTGGGTGACATTGTGTGCTGTAACAATGATCCAGCGTTACTTTCCATGGGCCAGTGCTGATATTCAATTCAAATTCCGGCCACTGGACATTTGCATCACGACACTAAATCTTGCGAGCACCATACTCAGTCTCAAAATCTAGCTGCTGCCAAGTGACAATGGTTTGGCAAGCGACATCATTAGTTTAGTTGTCTGAATCTGTAGGCTGTTCTCCTTCCTAGGGCCTAGGCCTCTAATCGAAGAAAATAAAAACATGCTTAATTTATAGCACAAAAACAGAATATATTAATTCTCCAGCCCGGCGTCTGGCATGGATTCACATGCTCATGAATATTACCTGTCGTCAGGTCGGGAATCCTCAGTAAAAGGAAAAACAGTTTCACTTTCATTTACAAACTTTCTCCTTTAAACAATCACTGAGCTCTGGGTCATACTGCGCCCAGCCAATGACTGCCCTCTCCCTAAGGCCCTCCTCTGGAAGCCATCTTCAGATTGTTACCGCACGTTCAAGTGTTGGGAGTCCTTGTGTTTTTCTCCGAGACATATCGCTGGACATCCATTCAACTCTCCACACACTGGTGTCAGAGATTCAGAAGAGGATGCCGATGGCACCCCCGGCACTGGCCCCGGTGGCACTGGGCCCGCCGGTGGCATAGAAGAGAAAACACCCCCCCTATGCCACCTCATCAACCGCCGCACATGCCCCCCCCTCCCCCCTAGGAATACGGGGACGAACACAGCGAACAGGGACGACCATGATGGCAGCGTTTCTCCACCGTCCAGGGCTTCTCCCGCGGATGAAGTGGAGTAGTTCCACACCATGGTCGCCCGTGCGTCGGAGCTCTTCGAGCTGACACCAGAAGAGACCAAGAAGGAAGGTTTCCTTTACCAACAAAGTGGGGCCAAGAGGAAGACCATTCTGGTGGTGCCTATCCTGGACGACGTTTGGGATGAGGGCCTCATACGCTGATGAGAAACCCAGCCTCAGCCCCAATGAATAGGGACATTCTGTAAAAAGAAGTACCATGCATCCAAGTGCCTACGGTCGCAGCCCTCCCGGGACTCCGTGGTCTCGGCGGCTGTGACGAAGTCTTCTAATCCCTCATCTTCAGCCTCTGTTCCCCCAGACAGCGAGGGGAAGAACTTTGACTCCATGGGTAGGAAAGTGATCTACTCAGCGGCGATGACAGTCAAGGCAGCAAATGCACTTGCAATCCTGGCAGATACCACAGGGAGTTGTGGTATAAAATGGCCCTGCTGCTGGAATTTCTCCCCGACGACAAACGGGTGAAGGCGCTTGAGATTCTCCAGGAGGGCGAAGTGGCATCGGACCATGCCATCACTGTGGACCTGGACATCGCGGTCACGGGGTTCCGACAGATGGGGAACAGTCTCTGCCTCAGTCGTCGTGGCTGGTTGAAGGCTTCCAACTTCTGGCAAGAGGTCCAGACGACAGTACTGGGCAAGCCCTTCGACGGGGACAACCTCTTTGGGAAAGCCGTCGACAAATCGTTGCAGGCCATTAAGACAGATACAGAGAGGACCCATGCCCTGGGCATTTTTCAGCAGCATCGTCCATCCTTTCGTGCCTCCAGCGGAAAATCTGGCAGGCCAGCAGAGGGTCCTCTTCGTACCGTCAACTCTCCCAGTTTAATAGGCCCACGGGCGGTTCCAAGGCTTTCGGCAGATGTGGCCAATGTCGTCGCTCCCAAGGCGGCATGCAGGCCCCGAAGCAAGATTGAACCGGCCAGGATGTTGGGCCCCCGCCCATGTACCCTGGTGGGAGGCTGGCTGGCGGACTTAGTCAGCGAGTTCGAAAAGATCTCCACTGACTGATGTATCCCAGACGGTCTCGCCCACGGACACTCGAGTTCCAGCAGAAGTGTCCGCGTATACCACCGATGGCCCGGCAGGAGCAACACATCCCTCAGCTCCTGCAGGACGTATGGGCCATGCTAAGAAAGGCGGCGATAGAGTTGGTTCCAAAGCGACTCTGGAGTCTACTTCAGATACTTATTGGTAAAGAAGTCGACCGGGGGCTGGAGGCCCATTCTAGACCTGCAGCATCTCAACAAACACCGGAAGTCCCAAAAATTCAGGATGGTCCAGTTGCAGCATGTGGTCGGCCAACTGGACGAAGGAGACTTCTTGACGCTGCTGGATCTGGAGGACGCGTACTTCCACATCCCCATTCACGTGAAGCATTGAAAGTTCCTGAGCTTCGTAGTTCAAGGAAGGCACTACCAGTTCAAGGCCCTTCCCTTCGGACTTAAGTCTGCACCCAGGGTGTTCATGAAGTGCGTGGCACCAGTGGCGGCCCATCTGCGCCTACAAGGGATACATGTTTAACCGTACCTCGACGACTGGCTCATCCGGGCCAAGTCAAGGGATGCAGCTGTCTTATACACGGGCAGGACCGTCCGGCTTCTGACGGATCTGGGATTCTCTGTGAAGTGTCCATTGCAGAAAGTGCTGTTCCTGGGGGCCAGGCACAACATGGTCTGCTGCCTAGCGGCCCCCTTGGGGGTAAGGATAGCAACCGTGCTGGGCAAGGTGCAACGGCTGTTGGAACTGAAGACCGCCACGGTGTAGACCATCAAGTTGCTGCTCGGCATGATGTTGTCATGCATTTACCTGATAAGACTATGCAGGTTGCGGATGCGAACCCTTCAGGAATTCCTGGACACTTGGTGGATCCAGGTGTCCGGAAGCTTCGCAGACAAGATTGTTTTCGATGAGGAGTTCCGTCGAGCGATAAAGTGGTGGGGTGTGCGCTCCAACGTCACCAGGGGTATGGACTTCCAGAGCCCCCTCTCCCAGGTTACGATCACCATGGATGCTTCCCTGGAGGGCTGGGGAAGCCCAAACCAGATTTCTCTACACCAGGGGCCTCTGGCTGCTGGAGGAGAGGGATCTCCACATCAATGTCCTTGAGCTGCGGGCAATGTTCTGGGCCCTCAAGTCGTTCCTTCCGTCCTTCAAGGGCAAGGTGGTGAGGGTCTTCCTGGACAATACCACCACAGTGTTCGACATCCGGAAGCAGGGGGGTAACCAGATACCCAGCACTCTCCAGAGAGGCGCAGGACTTATGGCACTGGGCCGTCACCCAGGACATGTTCCTCATTCCTTTCCACCTGGCGGGAGTCAAGAACACCGTTGCTGACTCCCTCAGCAGGGAGCTGCGCTCTTCCACGAGTATGAGCTTCGACAGGATCACGTGAACAGCCTCTTCCTCAAATGGGGCAGACCCCAGATCGATCTGTTTTGCTATGGCGACGAATTCCAAATACCTGAGATTCGTAAGCAGGTTCCACCAGCTGAGGAGCATGGGGGGGGTGCATTTTCCTTCCCGTGGGAACGCCTCTTCCTGTACGCTTTCCCTCAGTTGCCTCTCCTGCTGTCATCAATCAACTTAAATGGTGCCGATGCAGGATGATCCTCGTCGCCCCGGCGTGGCTTCTCAGCCTGTCAACGTCACCTCCGGTCAAGCTGCCAATGGTTGCGGATCTGTTCACCAGAGAAGGAAGCGCAATCCTTCATCACGATCGCTGAACCTGAAGGCTTGGCTCCTGCAGCCTTAGATTTTGGAGGGTTGGAGGATTTTGGAGGGTACGAGTTACTACCAGACTGCAGAGTGGTCCTTGCCAAAGCATCATCAACTCTTAAGTGCTACAGGCACAAGTGGAAGCGTTTCACTATGTGGTGCCGGTCGCAGAAGATCAACCCTCTGAGGGTCACGGCCCCACAGATTCTTCTGTACTTGTTGTCCTTGGCCAAGGCGGGGCTGGGGCACGCTTCTATCAAGGTGCATCTGGCGGCTATCTCCCACTACACCAGGTCTCCGGGACGCTCTTCTCTGTGGTCCCACTGTCTCGTCAAGGAGTTCCTCAAAGAACTGTTTCAATCGTTCCCACCGGTGAAGGCTCCGGCCCCGGCGTGGGAACTCAACGTGGTACTGACAAGGCTCATGGGACCCCCTTCGAGCCTATGCGCCAGGCCCTTCTCAAGTTCCTCTCGTGGAAAACGGCTTTCTTCGTGCCCATCACCTCTGCCAGGAGGGTGGGTGAGATCCAGACCCTATCCTGCAAACAGCCTTATCTGACTTTTCACGACACAAGGTGGTGCTGCATAATCACCCCTCCTTCATCCCAAAGGTTCCATCGGAATTCCAGCTCAACAAACCTTTGTTGTTGCCTGTGTTCTTTCCGAAACCTTTGTCGCCGGCTGAAAGGACTTTGTACTCGCTGGATGTAGCTTGTGCTCTGAAGTTCTATGTGGCACGCACAAAGAGTTTCCGGAAGACGTCTCAACTGTTCGTGAACTTTGGTCCTGTGAACCATGGTGTGAGGAGGTCAAAGAGGCAATAGAGATAAAAGACAGCCCCATTCTAACTTTCAGACCCAGCACCCAAAATGTTACATCAGCAGGACAGAACAAAACTACATGTCCCATAAACCACCACGGGAAATGGAGACCAGGTGGGGGAAAAGAGAAAATGAACAAAGGGAAGCGGTATAGCTACAGCCAGGTCATGCGGTAAAGTGACAGATGCCCACATAGCAGTACAGGTTGGGAGGAACAAACAGTGCATGGAGCCGGGTGGAGGAGTGAAGGCAAACTGGCTGCAGGTGTGGGAAGTGGGCAGGAAAGGCGGGTGGAAGATGAGAGGAGGGGAGGAGCAAAGTATGAGTTAAAAGAAGCCCCGAGAAACTCATCAGCTGTCTCTCATTACAGCAGCAGCCCTGGCCGGAGAACACAGAGGAGTGGGAGGAATCCCCAGGTGATGTACATTGGGCGTACTAGGAGGCTGAAGGCTCGGCACCGCGGAGATCCTTATCAAGAGGCAGAGCCTCCGCCAGGGAGGCTCGAAGAGCGGCAGCGCCGGGGCACTACTGAAGCAGATTCACTGACAAGGAAAGTCTGGCTGTAAACCATTTTCAAAGGACAGTGTTTCCGTGGGTTTACCCTCTGTTTGTTTTTCCTTTTTTTTCAAAACCCAAGTTGGACAGCTGGCGAAGGAATGGAAAGCTAGTGTCCGGGGAAAGGAATTTATGTGACCTGATTAATTTTCTCTCAAAGAGGAGGCAAGCTGAAGAGGACATTCATGCGAACTCTGAATTGCTCCATTTTTTTTTTTGTTTTCTGAGCAAGCCTGCTGAATGACGTGTAAGCATGTTTTGTTGTTTATAACGAGAGGCTGTGTGAAAATTTAACTCGGCAATAAATCATACCTTGTGAACTCTGCATTCTGACTACAGTCTACTACTTTACACATGGGAAGACCTTGTCCAAGGCTTCCATCTCCAGGTGGCTCTCCAGCTGTATCACACACTGTCATTGGTTGGCAAACCAACCGCTGGCCGGCCGTCCGAGAGCCCATTCCACCAGAGCGATCGCTGCAACGACCGTGTTCCCGTCTGGTGTGCCCCTGCTGGACACCTGCAGGGCTACTATTTGGAGGTCCAACCACACCTTAACAAGATTCTACTGTGTCAACAGGGATTCCAGGGAGGAGTCCATGGTCGGCCAAGTAGTGCTACGCAACCTGTTCTCTTGAAGGTGAGCCAGTTCCGGAGGTAAGAGTAATTGCTTCGGTTGAGCCTTGCCACCTCCCGTGGTTGTGTAATGTTGTACTGCTATGTTTTCTTTATTCATGAGCATGTGAATCCATGCCAGACCCCATGCTGGAGAAGGAACAAGTTACTTGTAACTATTGTTCCCCAGCATGTGTCTGGCATGGATTCACATGCAAACCCTCCTTACAGCCCTTCTGCAGCTCTTCTTGGTCAGACTGCCACTTTACCTGCTTACCAGATCTGAAGATGGCTGCCAGAGGGAGAGGGCAGTCATTGGTTGGGGGCAGTATGACCCAGAGCTCAGTGATTGGTTTAAAGGAGAAAGACAGTTTGTAAGTGAAAGTGAAACAGTTTTTTCTTTTACCGAGGATTCCCGGCCTGACGACGGGGAATATTCATGAGCATGTGAATCCATGCCAGACCCATGCTGGAGAACAGTAGTAACTTGTTCCTTACAACACGAAAATGTGATATCAATGCAATAACTGATAAACCACTTATTTATTTTTTTTTTTAATTCTATTGTGTACTCTTGTTTTCCTTGAAACAGTCCAATTGGATTTGATGACCACCAGACCAAGCTGAAAAACAGCATTTTGAAATAGTATAAACCTTGAAATTTGCTCTTCAACTTAAGGAATCCTATATACTTATATACATTCCAAAACTTGACAGCGAAAAAAAGCTTTCACAGTGCGCAGCACTCTCGTGATCGATTCTCTTGATGGATGCCATTAAAAGTAAATGCCAGGAGTCCAAGGCTTTGGTTTAAAAGTTACAAACTTTATTGTGAAAGTATTCATTTTGAAATCTTGGTCATCCCAACAAAGTCAATGTCAGCAGAGTGTCTGCAACTGACGCGTTTCGCCATTAACTCGTGGCTTGTTCACAGCAGCTCCACCTGTGATTAATCAACTTTTAAAAACATTCAACCTGTGCCTTAACATAAAACATCAAAGACAGACTCACACCCTGCTACGTTGTTGTAGCCATTTTACATTGGGCACTTGAAATGGGAATGCTTTCATAAATTCACATGTCCCTGACAAATAACAAAACATGCATGCTTTTAACTCATGCAGTTTAAACTCCATCCATCACAATGTTTATAGCAGTATATTATTCGAGCCCCAATGTTAAAATTTACTCTGCTGTATCCATCGGATTCATAATCATAGAACGTGCTGGCTTCATTATGTGCGATACAAAAAAGTTGTTGTTGAGGTTTAATGTTTCAAAACAATTATATTGCGTCATAACCTCCTGCCTGCTTTTCAACAGTCAGGACATAGTGTCTTCATTGATGGTTGTATTTGCAAAGTAAAATGTACCCGATATAGATACTCTTATAGGTGTCTTCATTTTTTCATCCATAAATATTTTAAAGGCTTATTATTCTTTAATTTAAAGTGCAAAGTGCTTCTAACACGTATTACAACCTTTGTTCACATCTACCTATAAATGGTCCAATACATGAGGAGCTGCTATCGCTACTCCCACCATATCGGCCTTTTACACAAAATGTATTTCGAGGACAGCCTAGCTTGGAAAAATTGTACAAAAATTTTACAAGTACAATCAAATATACTGAGCATCTTATCCAGCATGTGAAGTGACAACAGCTTACTTTGAAGGAATGCACAGTGCATTACTAACCATCTGTATTATGATATATTTGCTAGGCTGTTTTACTTTTTTTTTTTTTTTTTTAATCTGTTTTATTATTTTCATTGTGTCATCAACGTGAACATACACAAAAAACAAAGTGCAATCACACCCATCCCACCCTCCCCCCTCCCTATCCCAACTTGTCCGGGCCCAAACGTGTTACACCACCAGTTCATCCACGTGATTGTTGTGGGTCATCTGTGTCATCGCCAGAGGAGCTTCCCATGTTGGGGCTGAACAGCGTAACCGTTAGCTCCACCCATTGTAGTAGGTCGTCTGAGGTGTCCTGCCTTTGTTGGCACTGCGCCATCTCCCAGACCGCTGTCTCTGCGTTCGTCCATTTGCGGAGGTCTTGCCACCAAGTCAACAAGCAGGGGGCCCGCGGGCGCTTCCAATTCATTGCAATGCGTCTCTTCGCCAGTATATACATTAGGTCTTTTAGTTTATTGAGTGGTCTGTTCTTCTTGCTTCTGGGGTATATGCCGAGGATGCATGCTTTTGGCGTATGAACTTCTAGGGTGATGTTCGCCTCGGCCACCTTGGCTTTGACCTGGGCCCAGAAAGACTGAATGGCGGGGCATCCCCAAAACATATGTATCATCGCCGCGTGGGCTTCGTTGCATTTGGGGCACCCAGTGGTCACAGCTCCACTAAATCTGGAGATGACGTCTGGTGTGAGATACGCTCTATTCGTAATGTAGAATTGGATGAGTTGGAACCTGGCGTTCCTGGATACTTTCCTGTGGTATCCCATTATGGCCCCCCATTCATTGTCTTCGAATTGTGATCCTAGTTCTTGTTCCCACGCCGCCTTACACTGGAGGTTTCGTTGGGTGACGCTGTCTAGCAGTGTGTCATATATTCTTGAGGTCTCATGGCCACCCTCGGCCGCCCCGAGCAGGTCCTCAATGTGTTCGTGACCAGTATTTAACGGATCCGTTGGTGGCCAGCGGGTCACCAGTTTCCTAATCACTGCATTGTGGAGTAAGAACTGTCCCGTGTGGATACCAGAGACTTTTTGTAACTCCGCGAAGGTTAAGATTCCCTGATCATCCGCCAGGTCGCCCAGGGTAGCTACGCCGCAAGGTTCCCAAGTGTCTCTTATTATCCTATGGCTTCCCGGTCTGTTGGCCATGATGGCGGCTATAGGGATCTGAGGAGAGTAGGGGTCAGGGATCAGTGCAGCCTTGCAGGCCCTCCGCCAGATTTGGACGCCCAAGAGAATCAGGTATGAGTGAGGTTGTTTAGACTTGGGTTCAGACCATAGCAGGTCCCTGAGGAGCAATTGCGGGACTTGCGGCTGTAGCAAGCGAGTGTCCGTAGTGGCCTCGTCGGCCATCCATTGTATCACGTGCTTCAATTGTCCGGCCAGGTAATACAGTTCGAAGTTGGGCACTCTGAGGCCCCCCTTGTCATACGGTCTCTGCATCGTTTCGAGGGCGACCCTACGCCTGCCATCCTGCCACAAGAATGTTCTGCACAGTCTGTGTAGTTCGTTGAAAAATTGTCGTGGTATGTTGTGTGGTACGTTGGTGAAGAAATACAGCAGTCTGGGAAGCGCCACCATTTTCAGCAGGCCCACCCTGCCCGCTACCGATAGCGGCAGCCTGCTCCAGAACTCCATTGACCTTGCCAGGCCTTCCTTTGCCCTCACTGTGTTCAGTACGTGCTCAGTCTTGGGGTCTCTGTGCACTCTGATGCCCAGGTATTTGAAGGAGGAGGGTTCCCAGTTTAGGGCAAGATCGGGGAGCTGACCGGCCATTTTCCCGCTCAAGGCGGCGAGGGGGAATAGGCATGATTTGTCCCGGTTGATCTGGATCCCCGTGTATCTGTGAAATCTATCTAAGGTTTCCAGTATGTAGGGCAGTATGTGTGTGGGGTTTGTTAGATAGAGGAGCATATCGTCGGCGTACATGGAAATCACATGGTTCACCCCATCTACTAGTATGCCTCCATCCCCGTATTCCTGTCTCACATATGCTGCCACGGGTTCTATAGCTATAATATACAGCATGGGTGATAGGGGGCATCCCTGCCTAGTTCCTCGAGAAAGCTCCCATTTGTGTGAGAAGGTGCTGTTGGTGCGTACTCTGGCCTCTGGATTGGTGTAAAGGAGTGTGACCCATTTTATGTAGCTGAGCCCTATTCCCATCTTAGACATGGTGGCCAGGAGCCATCTCCAGCGCACTGAGTCAAATGCTTTAGAGGCGTCAAGGGATGCTACTGCACATTGTGTCCGTCTGCCTTCAGTGCTGTGGATAACATGGTGCAGTCTGCGTAGGTTTTCCGTAATGGTTCTACCGGGCACATATGCTGTCTGGTCTTGGTGGATCAGGGACGGGATGACTCTGCGTAACCTCATGGCCAGGATTGCTGCGAGAATCTTGCTATCTGTGTTCAGTAGGGATAGCGGCCTGTACGAGCCGCACTCTGCGCCATCTTTATCAGGTTTCAAGAGGGGTATGATGGTTGCCTCTCTCATGGTGCTGGGTAGTCGGCCTGTGTCGTATGCCTCGTTGAAGACTTGGGCAAGTAGTGGGGCTAGTTCGGCTTCGTAGGCCTTATAGAACTCGCCCGGGAGCCCATCCGGACCTGGGGTTTTCCCTGCGGGGAGCGTTCTAATGATCACTGCGACCTCGTCGGGGGTTATTGGCCCTTCCAGGGATTCAGCCGCGTGTTCCTCGAGGTGTGGTAAATCAATGATGTCCAATACATCCCCTATTTCAGTGTCTGTTGGCTGTGAGGGGTCGGTGTAGAGGGCCTGATAGTACTTCGTGAATATATGGTTTATGGTTGCTTGTGAGTACGTGTCTACGCCTTCATCATCGCGCATGTGGCAGATAGGTATTCTAGGGGTTTCCCGCTTGCAGAGCCACGCTAGTAGCTTGCCCGGTTTGTCACCGAGGGCGTGGTTTCTTTCGATGTATTTCGTGTAGCTGAGTTTCCCGAGGGCCTCCCAATGTTGTAGACAGGCCTTCTTTAGTTCGATTATGCTATGTACGTGGGCTGGGTCTGAGGAGGCCAAAGATTCTAGTTGCTGCAGCTCGTTTTCAGCAATAGCCAACTTAGCTGTGATAGACTTTTGGGCCCCCCCTATAGTGGCTATCGCCTCCCCCCTAATCACTACTTTGTAAGCTTCCCATGCCGTGCTGACATGTTGGACACTGTCCTTATTTGTCAGCCAATAGTTCGCCGTGCATTGCCTAATCTGTTCTTGGAAAGCCTTGTCTAACAGTGCTTCGCCTCTGAGTCTCCATGTGGGTATGGGGGGTCGCGGTGCCGTTAATGTCCAGGAGGTTACTATGGGGGAGTGATCAGACAGCACTCTAGCGAGGTATTGCGTGTCTACAAATGTGTCTAAGTGTTCCTCGCTCACCAGTAGGCTGTCGATTCTAGTGTAGACCGCGTGAGGGGGTGAGTAAAAGGAGTAGCCTCTTTCTTCCGGGTGCTGAGTCCTCCAGAGGTCTAGCAGGGCGTATTGATGTAAGAGGGCTTTCAGTATTTTAGCGGGAGGGGAGGGGCGGGTATGTTTGTTATCCGATCTGTCCATACGCGGGTCAAGGGTGCAGTTATGATCGCCACCCCATATGAGCGTGCCGTCTCTGTCCGGGCTAAGCCGGGTGTATAAGGAGCGGAAGAAGACCGTCGCATCATGGTTGGGGGCATAGGTGTTTACTAGGCAGAATTCTCTGCCGTCTATGGTGCCTCTGAGCAAGGCCATCCTACCTTCGTTATCGATGTGGGTGCATGCGAGGTTGACGGGAATGGTGGGGGCAATCCATATCAGGACTCCCCGTGCATAGTTAGAGTACGTGGTGCCTATCAGGGTTCCTCTCCATCTCTTAGCCAGTGCCGCAAGTTTCTGTGCATTCAGGTGGGTTTCCTGCAATAGGGCGATTCCTATCTTGTGGCGTTTGAGGAAGGTGTGGACCCTGTGTTGTTTGATGTAGCTGTTCAGGCCCCTAACGTTCCATGACATGACTTTAACAACGTTAGTCATGGGTGTAGCGTGAGTGTGAGGACGTGGGTGGGCTGCCCTGTGGTGTCGCCCCCCGGCCTATCAGTGTATGGTTCAGTGGCCTGCTCTGGCGGTGGCACTTAACAATACTAGTTTGAAGTGGTGATGTGTGGTGGTCAAGGTGGTTCCGGACTTTCCCATTAACTAACTGGGACGGGATGCTAACGGGCAATTTCCCGACCCTGCAAACAGTGAACTTGGCGTTAGCCAATAACAGAACTAGTCTAACGGGGTTCCCCCCATCCTGACATCCCCGTTTCTGCTCCATTAGACCTACGGTCCTCTGGTGCCCTACGGGCGGGTTAGATACCCAAAGAGATTCGGGGGTGCGGGCCAATCCCCTTGGTAGTGTCCGATACCAAGCGGTGCCATTCGGTCAGCTCCAAGACACTCGATGGTGCCACAATCTGCAAGGTGAGATTACTTCGCATACGTCCCGATAAAGTGGTTTCATTAGGCTTCCTTGGGGGTGCCGTTTTCTCTTGTTTTCCGTTGCCTTCCTTCTATGTCAGGGATCTGCTCCCTGTCCATCCATTCATTTATATCTGTCGGTGATTCGAAGAGGTGCGTTCGATTGTTATGGATGATCTTAAGTCTGGCCGGGTATAGTAGCATGTATCGCAAGCCCGCATTTTTCAATCTGGCCTTGATGTGGGCGAATTGGGCTCTGCTCCTTTGGACTTGGAGGGTATAGTCCGGGTAGATTGCGATTTTGGCGGAGCCAGACTCAATGTGGCCCCCATTCCGTGAGTGGGCCAGGATAGTCTCTCTGTCTTTGTAATTGAGGACTTTAGCTATTATCGGCCTTGGCGGGTTCCCCGGTGGTGGGCGCTTAGTGAGGGATCTGTGCGCCCTCTCGATGGTGAACCCCTGAGACAATTTGCCGGCACCGACCTCTTGCAGCAGCAGATTTTCGACAAAGTTCGTGGGGTCGTTCCCTTCCGTCCCCTCCGGCAATCCGATAATTCTTATGTTATTGCGGCGTGCCCGTCCTTCCGCCTCGTCCGCCCTGTCTTCGAGGTTCTTGACTTTCTGGGCTAGGGCATCTACCTCTCTTAAGAGGCGAGTTTTGGCGTCAGTATTTTCTTTAACCTGGGACTCCAATGCCTCCGTTCTGCCCGCAATGGAGCGCACATCTTGTCTGAGTAGGTTTAAGTCGATGGCCATGGCATCTATCTTGCCCTCCATGGTTTTTTGGAGCGCCGTAATGGCTTCCAGTAGTTGCGAGTTCGTGGGTTCAGAGGGTCCTACCTCCGAGGTCGTCGAGGCGGCATCTGGTTTGAGGGCGCCAGTGGCTGCGAACGCCTCCATGGTTGTCTGCTTGTGCTTGTTCCTGGGGCCTTTTGCGGACATCTCTTGTGCGGGCGGGCTTGGAATGGGGGGCGCCGGCGGGTTGGGGTGCTGGGGGGCGAGGATTATGATCTCGGCAAACCCTTGCTTCCGGAGCGCCCCGGCCTCCAATAGGGCCGGTGGTAGAGTGCAACCTCTCTCAGGGATGATGCAGCAGGTTCGGTCGACGAGCCGAATGTCCCCCCAGCCCTGTTCCCACTCCGTACCTCGTAGCGCTGTTACCGGGTCTGAGCCCTTCGTTGTGCGCCTCTACCGCAGGGGAGGCGCACGGGGCAGATGCAGTCTCCGGCCGTCGGTCGACTGGGCCAATTCCCCCTGGTAGCCGGAGTCCGAGGCGAGCCTCCTTTTCCGCTCTGTGTTGGGCGCGATCCGGCGCTCGTCTCTTCCGCGGTCAGCAAGCGGTCGCCATTTTGAGCCGTGCGCTTTCCTCCTACACCACGGCGTTTCTCCTCGGTGAGGCCACGCACCGGCCCCAAAACACCGTCGGAAGGTCAGCCGACTGTACCGAAGCGATCTTCGGGTCGCAGGTGTAGTTTCATTTAAGGTGGATGCAGGTTGTGGGCAAAATGATGAGCGCATCAACGGAGCTGCTACGAAGCGCGGCTTTCTCACATGGCGGTCGGCCACGCCCCCCTCTAGGCTGTTTTACTTATCTACCATATTATATCTGTGCAGAGTGGACCCATAATTGATCCCACAATACGCACTGATAAGGATCAAAATTCACTCCAACAAATTCATTATACCTCTGATCTGGCTATTACCTCAATATACACAAATGCCTTCCCATCCAACTCATGTTTGCGCATAATATGGCGACAGCACTGTTCTTTCATATAATCACTTTCATAGTTATATCACCTCAAACCAGGACTGCAGAGTTTGGCTCGAGAACAGGGTGGTGATCCGCATAATCAAAACCAAGTGAAAAAGAAAAACAAGTGAACAAGAAACCAAGGTGGATCCTGTTATCTAGTACTAACCAAAACCCTATTAACTCAAAATTGATACAAGTGATAAAGTGAGGATATGTATGTCTAAATCTATAAGGTAATACACACATCCTGTAAATGACTTAATAGTGCTTTAAAAACCCAACCAAAATACATATATAACAAAATGTCACTATGTAAGCCATTAAAACATATTACATTTTACATCACAGTTAAAATGGATAACTGATATTTTACAATATCTTATGTATACCTCTTGTCCATGTTTCTCTTCGATTTCAACCGCTTCAGTAATACACTATTGTGCAAAACTAATTGTAAGAACATTGTTTAAATTGTTAAACAATTTAATGTTAAAATCCTTGATCTCACAAAGTACATCTTGAGAAAGCTGATTTAATGATTCTCCAGCATGGGGTCTGGCATGGATTCACATGCTCATGAATATTCCCCGTCGTCAGGCTGGGAATCCTCGGTAAAGAAAAAACCAGTATCAGTTTCGTTTCTGATCTGTCTTTCGTAGTAATAACCAATCACTGATCTCTGCGTCATACTGACCACAGCCAATGACTGCCCTCTACCTAAGCCCCGCCTCTGGCAGCCATCTTCAGATTTTTACCGCACGTTCATGTGTTGGGATCCTCGTGCTATTGCTCTCGAGCGTTAGTGCTATTTTTTCCACGTTTTTTCTCAAAAACTTCGTTTTTTCGGTCAAAAGAGCCTCAAGCTCCACCAACTCTCTATCCGATCAACGGGGATCCGTGTCGGATTCGTCTGCGCCCCTCAAGGGTGAAGATTTCGTCGAGCTACGCTTTTGGAGGACTCCAGAAGTTTCTCAGGCCCGGTCATGGCCCAGGAGAAGGGAAGCTCGACGCCCGGAAAGCTGTTCAGGGTCTGCCCTGGATGCCAGCTGCAGAATGTCTTCAAGGAGGACGAACACTCCTTTTGTCTCTACTGCCTACATGAGGACAAAACGCACGTGGAGAAGGACTGTGCGTTTTGCGGCAACATGTCGGAGCGGACCATGAAGGACCGCCATCAACGTCTCGCCAACTGGCTGGAAGGGAAGAGCCCGTCCGGCGAGAAGAAGAAGAAGAAATCCGAGCGGTCTTCTAAGACCTTTGAGGACGCCCCGGCGACGGGGGTCCAACATAAGGCCAAGCACCGCGAGTCCGCTGGCACCGGGAGCGCCGAACGGTCGGGCTCTACGGGCGCCAGGCAGGGCGCACCCTCCCCGGCACCATCAACCACGAGCCAACGCTCTGGGTCGGGTAAGAGGAAGGCCGAGCACCCGGCGAAGCTCCTGGAGAGGCCCCGGTCGAGCTCGAAGGCGGAGGGGGAGCGAGGCGGTGTCCCCCCCCCTCAAGGATAAGGCGGTGAGCGCACCTAAGGTGGTGAAGGCCTTAATCCATCCGGCCAAGCCCTCTATCGAAACTGTCGCGGCGGCCCTGGCTCAGCCTGTGCAGGCTACACCAGTGGTGGCGACCTCGGGGCTCAGAGTCTCCCTGCCACCTCGGAGGGAGTCCTCTTTTGTGCCCATCGATAGGACCCCCGTGAAATCCCCCGAGGGGAAGAGAAAGGGGGGGCAGAGCGTCGTCGTAGATTTGGCATCAACCTCGGAGGAGGAGCTGGTCGAGGTCTTAAGCCACGGCCTCGGCGTGGAAAAAGACCGGCCCGTCGGGATGGATCCCGACGCAGGTGACGACATCGTCGAGGGTACCGACGGGGCCCCTGATCGCTCGCCGGATTCCCCTCTGCCAGCGCCGCAAGACAACTCAGCGGCCATTTTGTTGGCTATACAGTCCTTATGCTCAGAGATAAGGACGATACTACCGTTGCCGACGGAGGAACCTCTCCCGTCGGGGGACCCAGAACCGGGACCTTCTGGTGTTCCCCCTACTAAGAAAAGAAGGATCCACCCTCCACCTCCTTTTCAGCCCTCCTCCCCGTCCACCCGAGGGGATGATACGGGGACTGACACGGCAGCGACGGGTACGGACGACGAGGTATACGACGAGGATGTACCGTCGTCGCCTCCCACCAGGGCTTCTCCCCCCGACGAGATTGGATCGTTCCACTCCATGATCACCAGGGCATCCGAGCTTTTCCAACTCTGCCCTGAGGAGAAGAAGAAGGAAGGTTTCCTTTATCAGCGGCGCGAGGCCAAGAGGAAGACGGTCCTCGCAGTGCCTCTATTGGACGACATTTGGGATGAGGGCCTCACCCTCCTCAAGAACCCTTCCACGACGCCAGCTAGAAGAGACCGGTACGAGAAGAAGTACCGGGTCCCGGACACGGCCCCCCTGTGCCTCCGAGCGCAGCCTACCCCGGACTCCGTCGTCTCCGCGGCGGCCAGGAAGAAAGCAGGGGGGGCGCGGCCTCCACATGGCCAGGAAGAAAGCAGGGGGGGGCGCGGCCTCCACATCGACTTCCCCACCGGACGGTGAGGGAAAGAAATTGGACGCTATGGGACGCAGAGTCATCTCGTCTGCAGCGACGACGATTAAAGCGGCCAACGCCTTGGCTATCGTGGCCCGCTACGACAGGGAGCTCTGGTACAAACTGGCTCCCCTGCTGGACTTCCTGCCGGACGACAAGAGGACAGAGGCCCTGGAGATCCTGCAGGAAGGTGAGGTGGCTTCGGACCACGCCATTACCGTTGCGACGGACATCGCCGACACTGGGTTCCGCCAGTTGGGCAACGGCGTTTGCCTTAGGCGGCGTGGATGGCTCAAGGCTACGGACTTCCGTCAAGACGTTCAGACCAGAGTCCTGGACATGCCCTTCGATGGGAACAACCTGTTTGGGAAAACAGTGGACGATTCCCTTCAGGCCATTAAAGCGGACACTGAGACGGCCCGGGCCCTTGGAGTTCTGCAGCAACGACGGACGCCCTTTCGGAGCAGCAGAGGCAAGGGCGCCTCCAAAGGTTCCGGCGGCGGTTTCTCCACCTACCGTCAAGCGGCCCGCTCGTCGTCTCAGGAGGCCTACAGAGGACGAGGCAAGTCTGGCGGACCCCGCCGTCGTCGCCAAGGAGGTCAAGGCAGCAAAGCCTCGTTGAAGCAAGATTGAACCGGCCGTGGGGTCGGGCCCCCACCGAAGCACCCCGGTGGGAGGCCGGCTGGCGAGCTTCTTCAGCGTGTGGGAGTCCATCTCCACCGACAGTTGGGTGCTGGACGCCTTGGCCCGGGGCCACGCGCTCGAGTTCCAAAGAAGGTGTCCGCGCGTCCCCCCCGTGGCCAGGAAAGAACTTCACGTCCCTCAACTTCTCCTGGAGGTAAAGGCGATGCTCAGGAAGGGCGCCATCGAACTCGTCCCAAAGAGGCTTCGGGGCTCCGGAGTTTACTCGAGATACTTCCTCGTGAAGAAGAAGACGGGGGGATGGCGCCCCATCCTGGACCTGCGACGTCTGAACAAGTTCATCAAGGCGCAGAAGTTCCGGATGGTCACCCTCCAGCACGTCCTGGGTCAGCTGGAGGAAGGAGACTTCCTGTCGCCGTTGAATTTGGAGGATGCCTACTTCCATATTCCCATCCTAAGGGGGCACCGAAAATTCCTCAGGTTTGTGGTCCAAGGGCGTCATTACCAGTTCAAAGCCCTCCCCTTCGGACTACGGTCGGCACCCAGGGTATTCACCAAGTGCCTCGCACCGGTGGCGGCGCAACTGCGCCGCGAGGGGATCCACGTCTACCCCTACCTGGACGACTGGCTCATCCGAGCCAAGACGAGGGAGCTCGCCGTGGTTCACATGGCAAGGACCGTCCAACTTCTCACGGACCTGGGATTCTCTGTGAACTACGCCAAATCCCACCTGGTACCCGCGCAAGACGCTGTTTCTGGGAGCGAGGCTCAACACAGTGTCCCTTCTGGCCTCCCCGTCGGAGGAGAGGACCAGGACCATTCTGGGCAAGGTGCAGCGGATGTTGGTGGCAGACGCGGCCAAGGTGAGATCCATCAAGTCCCTCCTCGGAATGATGTCTTCCTGCATCTACCTCATTCCCATGTGCAGGCTCCGGATGCGCCCGTTGCAGGAGTTCCTGGACGCGCGCTGGATCCAAACGACGGGCAGCTTCGAGGAAAGGATCACTCTCGACGAGAGTTTCCGACGAGCGATCCGGTGGTGGGGCACCCGCGCGCATCTGACGGCGGGCATGGACTTCCAGACCCCAGCCCACCAGGAGACAGTGACCACGGATGCCTCCCTGGAAGGGTGGGGAGTGCACACCGAAAATCTGCACGCAAGAGGCCTTTGGCTCCCGACGGAGAAATCCCTACATATCAACGTCCTGGAGCCCCGTGCAGTGTTTTGGGCCCTCAGGTCCTTCCTTCCGTCCCTCAAGGGCAAGGTGGTGAGGATCTTCACCGACAACACCACCACCATGTTTTACATCAGGAAACAGGGCGTAACCAGGTCCCCAGCACTGTCCAAGGAGGCGCAGGACCTGTGGCATTGGGCCGTCGCCCAAAGGATATTTCTGGTGCCGTTTCATCTGGCAGGGATAAAAAACACCATCGCCGACTCACTCAGCAGGGAGCTGCGCTCGTGCCACGAGTGGGAACTACGGCAGGATCTAGTGGATCGCCTCTTCCGACGGTGGGGCACACCCCAGATCGACCTGTTCGCGACGGCGACGAACTCCAAGTGCCGGAGGTTCGCCAGCAGGTTTCCCCAGGCGAGGAGCATGGGCGATGCTTTCTCGTTCCCCTGGGAGGGCCTGTTCCTCTACGCGTTCCCTCCTTTGCCACTGCTAATCCGGATCGTCAACCAGCTCAAGAGGTCACGGTGCAGGATGATCCTCGTCGCACCTGCGTGGCCGAGGCAGATATGATTCCCGGACCTTCTGGACTTGTCAGCGTCCCCGCCAATCAAGCTGCCGGTGGACGCGGATCTACTCTCCAGAGAAGGATGCGCCATCCTCCACCACGACCGGAAATCGCTGAACTTGCAGGCCTGGCTCCTGCAGCGCTAGAGTTTGGAGGATACGACATACCGGCCGACTGCAGAGAGGTTCTTGCAAAGGCCAGGGCGTCCTCGACTCTTAAATGCTACGGACACAAATGGAAGAGGTTCTCTGTCTGGTGCCACGCACAGAAGATTAACCCTCTACGGATTACGGCCCCCCAAGTACTGCCGTACCTGCTGACGCTGGCCAAAGCTGGACTGGCACACGCGTCCATCAAGATTCATCTTGCTGCGATCTCCCGATACACCAGAACCACGGGGCGGACGTCCTTGTGGTCTCATCGTCTGGTGAAAGAGTTCATGAAGGGACTGTTCAGATCGTTCCCGCCGGTGAAGGCTCCGGCCCCGGCGTGGGAGCTCAACGTGGTGCTGACCAAGCTCATGGGACCTCCGTTCGAGCCTCTGCACTCAGCTCCGTTGAAATTTCTGTCGTGGAAAACAGCGTTTCTTGTGGCCATCACCTCCGCACGACGAGTGGGAGAGATCCAGGCCCTTTCCTGCAAGGCCCCGTACTTGACTTTTCACGACACGAGGGTAGTGCTCAGGACGCACCCCTCCTTCATGCCCAAGGTACCGTCGGACTTCCATCTCAACGAACCCTTGGTGTTGCCTGTGTTCTTCCCGTCGCCTTCGTCGCCGGCTTTGAGGACTTTGCACTCGCTGGATGTGGCTAGAGCGCTGAAGTTCTACGTGGACCGCACAAAGTGTTTTCGGAAGACGTCACAACTCTTTGTGAATTTTGGACCTGTCAATCAGGGGAAGGCTCTCTCGAAGGCTTCCATTTCCAGATGGCTCTCCGGCTGTATCATGTACTGTCACCGGTTGGCAAACCGACCGCTGCCTGGCCGTCCGAGAGCCCATTCCACCAGAGCGATCGCAGCTACCACGGCGTTCCTATCTGGTGTGCCCCTGCTGGACATATGCAGGGCTGCTACGTGGAGGTCGATGCACACCTTCACGAAATTCTACTGCGTCGACCGGGATTCCAGGGAGGAGTCCAGGGTCGGCCAAGCAGTGCTGCGCAACCTGTTCGCCTGAGGTGAGCCTGGTGAGGAGGTAAGATGCTTAATGTTGAGTTTGATGTAATGCTTAATGTTGAGCCTTTGCCACCTCCCGTGGTTGTGCATGTGTGTACTGCTATGTATTCTTTATTCATGAGCATGTGAATCCATGCCAGACCCCATGCTGGAGTAGGAACAAGTTACTTACCTGTAACTGTTGTTCTCCAGCATGGGTCTGGCATGGATTCACATGCGAACCCTCCCGCCTACCCCTCTGCGGCTCTTCACTTGGTCATACTGCCACTTCACGTGCTTCCAAATCTGAAGATGGCTGCCAGAGGCGGGGCTTAGGTAGAGGGCAGTCATTGGCTGTGGTCAGTATGACGCAGAGATCAGTGATTGGTTATTACTACGAAAGACAGATCAGAAACGAAACTGATACTGGTTTTTTCTTTACCGAGGATTCCCAGCCTGACGACGGGGAATATTCATGAGCATGTGAATCCATGCCAGACCCATGCTGGAGAACAACAGTTACAGGTAAGTAACTTGTTCCTTGTCAACTGTTCAATATTAGTTAAACTATGTAAAAAGGAAGGTTAATTTTCTCATTAAAATGTTTAAATTAGTAATGCCATAAAGTCGAACACTGGTTATATGTAACATTTTAAAAAGACATCATTGAAAACTGTACCTGATAACCTTCAGAGATTTCGCAGGGAATTGATTCAATTTTTCGCTAAGCAGCTAAAAGTTTATAAACAAAGGCATACACCATTCATATAGTGAAAGGGTCTGTATTATACAATGAGAACATTTTATGAAGATTCACTTTCATTGTTGCATGTGTTTCTGCGATAAATACATCAATGTTGTTGATCTAATGGCTTGCAATTTGCTGACAGTATTGCAAATTATCAAATGAAGATTCTCTTTCATTGTTGCATGTGTTTCTGCGATAAATACATCAATGTTGTTGATCTAATGGCTTGCAATTTGCTGACAGTATTGCAAATTATCAAAAAGATAAGTTATCTTACATGCAAAAAAAGATATTGTTTGAAAATAAAATTGTTTTTTTAACAACAATGCAATGTACAGACTCATAACCTTTCACATGACAATACTTGACTGATTATGTCTGTTCATTCCCTTACCCACCCCCAACTCCCCCACCCCGCCCCCATCCCAGCCTATTCCACTCCCATCAACAATTAATTACACTTGCGACAGACTGTACTAATTTTGACAAGTAATTCCTAGTCAGCCGGTTGCCTCTGTGCTTGTCCTTCGCCATTGATTCCTTTGTGCACGGAGGCTGTCAATTCCTGAAACATATGTTTCCAGGATTCTAGATTTGTATTTTGTTCACTCTGGCCCCGTCGGGCCACCTCTTGCCACACTGGTTTCTGCCAGCGACCCTTTCTGGAAGTCGTTCCACCACTGGCACACCTCTGGGCCTTTGTGTGCTTTCCAACCCATAGCTATCCGTCGTTTCGCCAGTATACATGCTAAATCTTTCAGCTTGCTAAAATGTCTTGTTTGCTTAGGTTTGGCAATGTTACCAAGCAGACATGAAGTGGGAGAACTAACGTCTAGTATTATACCTGTTTTGACCAGGGCCTGGACTATCTCTTCCCAGTATTGTCTGATTTTCGTACAAGCCCAAAACATGTGCACTAGGTCGGCATCCATCAGTCTACATTTCGGGCAATATTGTTCCCTTGCCTTACCGATTTTCGTTATTTTCTTTGGAGTTAGATATGCTCTACGAGTTACATTCAATTGGATCAGCTGAAGCTTAGCCTTTCTGGACACTTTCTTTTGATAGGCCATCGCTTTGCCCCAGCCTTCTTCTGTCAATTGCTCCTGCAAATCTGCTTCCCAATTCCGCCTGGTCTGCACCATCATGTCCCCCGGTCTTGGGCCATTAATGCCTAGTATATTCTCGATATATATTCAAATAGGTACAAACATTTTTTTTTCCTATTCCAATATACACATCCTACTCCACTAATAGGAATGTCGATATATATCATAAAATAAAGAGTAAGATGATGGATTTTATCTACTCACACCCCTCCCCCTCAAATAGGACCCTCTGATAGATTTTCCGGCACTACAAGTCTTGACAACATAGACTGTGTGCGACACTTTAATTTTCAAAAGACATTTTTATTTATTCAAAATTCTTCAAGTAAAACATAAAACACTACCCTCACCTAACACAGTGCAATTGCAAACACTAAAACCATAGTATCTAAAACTTAGGCCTCAAATTATAGATATACACAAGACACAAACGATATCGCATAACAAAATACAAAAAAACTTCAATGTGTCATTAAAAAACATATGATCCCAACATGTTTCTGTTCTTCAATGCCCCTTTCGGGCGAACATTCTTCAGGGGATAATTTAAAACATCCACTATTCTCCTCAACACCGTGTTGAATGGGTGGTTTCAGGCAAACAAAGTCTTCAATTGGTGAATCTCCAATGCACGTCTGTAGAATCTACTGGTGAGACGACCGATGTGTTGTCATGGCTTTTTGCTTTACGGTTTGTTAGCAACTCGGTTCGTGTAGGAAGCACGTACAATTTGAAGATTGGTACTGTGAATTGCCATAGAATTTTGTGGATCTGGTCCTTGCTACACTGTCAGGGATATTCGTCCTGTGTTCCCCGCAGTGGGCATCTCTACTTGTGTGGAGGTGTTGCGATATCTCGGTGGACTATGACGCCCTGTGAAGTTTTGGGTTTCTCATTTGCGAGAGATTAACATACTGGTCAATTACAGACGTGAAACCACCCATGCGTCTTGCCACCTGATTCTGTGAGTGTACTTTCACTCTATGTTCCACCGTGTTGGGTGTCTTTACAGGTCTACTTCTGTGCGCAGGCCTTTTCCTACAACGCAGCTTCACTACGTTGTTTATGGACCTCTAGACAGCCTGCTTTTGTCCATGCCAGGCTTCCAACCTTGTGCACTGCTTCGTATTATTCTCATATGCATCAACGTTTGTAGCTTCTGTGCAGTCCCTCGCACTATGGCTGTGTTTATATGGTTTTGGATAGCACTTTTCCAGTGCACCGTGCCTTTCGGCGATTAGTTCAGTGTATATGCTCACTGCTTATAGACCTCCGTGGCTTGGGCTGATTACTACACCCGCCCACTCCGACAGCCAGTCGGCATGTGGATTTCTTGGGGGACTGGTATATCTGCGGATGCTGCTTTACTTTCATGTCCTATGTTGTCTAAACGGCACCCAAATTACTGCTTCTTCGTCCCAATGCGGCTTGCACTCAGGGGGGGCCAGTTATCAGCCCCCGGCCCGCTGTTGTATCTGCGGCCACTCCAGTATCTTGACTACTGCCTTGAGTATGCTTCTGCGCCACCTGCTGTCTGTCGCATTAACCCGTCCCTTACCTCATCCCAGCCGTTCGTGGTGCAGTGTGTAGCTCCCATTATACCAGTGTCCTGCAAGACGTATCCGGACCGTTACATACCCGACCCAGGATCTCGTCGGGCCGCTGTGGTCGTAGGCGGCTGCTCCACCTTTTCGAAATGTTCCAGTGCTGCAGCCGAAACAGGCTTTTGTTACACTGCGTCCGCCATCTTACTTCCTCCGACACTCGCTAGTTCACTAACTCCTTTCAGCAGCTCGTTCTCTCCTATCTATGCAGCTGCCCCTTATTGCTTGCACGACACTGTGCCTGCTTCCTATATGTCCATGGTGCTGTAATCACACTCAATTACACATCCTGTGGTTTACACTACAGGTGCAGATCATTTGTCGTCAGGCATAGTAATGTAACCGCTTGTTTTGTCTCATTCACCCCCTGCCTCTTATTGTTCATTGCACTTGCACTATCTGAAATGTCGCCAGACTGATAGTTATTTTTCATATTCTGATTTGTTTCAAGGACTTGCACAAATGTAACTGTATTCTCCCATGTTCCCTCCCTCCTTGAAGCGCTTTGAAACACATTGTATATAGGCGCTATACAAATAAACAATCAATTCAATTGAATTGAATTCAACGGTCTGTAATTCCATCAATGCGATCTACGTAAAGATAGACATGGTAATTTAAATAAAATTACCTATTTTGAAAGGACACAAAGTGAGTGTGTGTTTGGAAAGGCTCCCATTGCACTGAACTAAAGTAGGGATACACAAAGTAATCTAAAGTTCAAAATGTACAAACCACAGCGTGTCAAAAAAGAAATCTTGTGTGATAAAATATCAATCGAAATAGTCCCCAAAAGCAGAGAACCGTTCGTTATGTTACCTGTTCACAGACTATTTCAATATATTGAGTGGTCATTTTTAAGACATATACAGGAACATTTTGAAAATGGTAAAATGCATTTAAAAATGCACTGTCCACTACTCACCTGGGTCAGAGTGTGCTGAAATTTATTTGGAACTGCATTGTGAAGTAATATGCGAAGGGATCTGGGGCCCGTGCTTTTTAGTGTACTGTGATAGTTCGTACATATCATCTGAGAAGTGCTTGCTGTAGACACGGAATCGGTTGGCCCTCATGTTATCCAAGACATCCTTGGCTCTGCTTTCAATTTCGGACACTGGAATTCCACAGCTTAAGAGCCATTTTTTTATTAAATTTAAATCCTTTGGAAATAAACGCAGGACTGTACTCTGACTTTTAGCATGGCTCTTATTGGTGCAACCCAAAACGATACAAGAAGGCATTGTTGGATTGTCCCTGTGATCTGTTAAAGAAATATAAATAAATATTACTATTAAAGTATCAGTGAGTAGATAAAACATCATATTGCTTTCATAATAAATAAAATGTACTTTATAAAAAATGGCACCTAAATCAAACATTCATTGAAAACATGCACTACGAAACATGCACTACGAAAGATTACATTTGGAAACAATACTTTGTAATGTTATATGCTAATTACACAGATAAAAATGCATAGGACGGTTTGTGTAGAACTTTTGACTAAAGTAAAATGTGAATAGGATGTACATTAAGTTTAAAGCAATAGAAAGTGGCCTAGCAGAGAACGTTGACCGTAAAGAAAACAATAGTTAAAGTTGATTAACCGTTGCTTGGAAGAACAAATGAGCCGACTCAGCAAGCAAGGTGAAATGTGGAGAGCTGGCGATACCCGTTGCCGATCTCACAGATGTTTTCGTGTTCACCCCCACATTTTTTTTATAAAGGAGTACAGAAATGGTTGTGTATATGAATGTCTGACGTGCTCGTTCACACCCACGAAACCTCTGACAATGTTTCACACCCTCAATCTCGACAGTGCAGCCCCCTTGCGAGCGCACGCCCACAGGTGCGAACAGTCATTGATGGAGGGGGATGGATGTGGATGAGACGAGCAAAATATGCGCGGAAGACGGTGAAAGGACACAGGCATATGTTGCTTGCAGGGACATGATCTTCAAAGGGGAGTCTGGAGACACAGTGTCTGGGGTGGCCATGTTGATAAGGGTGCCCTTGCAAAAGAACCCTTTGTGGTGTACATGGTATTCAGCACCTTGAGCTTCCCATCCTTTGAGCGCATGCACACAGGTGCAAACTGTCATTGATAGCGGAGGGGTGTGGATGTGGATGAGGCGAGTGCAATAGGCACGGAAGACAGTCAAAGGACACAGACATATGTTGATTGCCGGGACAGGGTCTTCCAAGGGGAGTCTGGAGACACCAGGTCTGGGGTGGTCATGTGGATAAGGGTGCCCTTGCGAAAGAACCCTTTGTGGTGTAGATGGTATTCGGCACCTTGAGCGTTCCCATCCTCCCGGCCCCCTTGCGAGTGCATGTCCACAGGTGCAAACTGTCATTGATAGCGGAGGGGATGGATATGGATGGGGGGAGTGCGATAGGCCAGTAAAATTGTTAAAGCGCTATAAATGCCATATCATATATCAAAGCACACTAGTGTTTTTACGATACTCTTAGATGTTTGGACGTGTTGTGGACTTACATAAAATGTCTAACAACTGTTCAGATTTACTATTGTTTAATTTAGTTTGGTAATGTGGATGGCAATGCCTCTACAAATTATACTGTCGAGGTCGAGGGACTGTCTGTATAAATCCACGGTATTGTACGTGGTCACTGGGGAATTCATCATGAATGACTCGAACCACACAGGCAGGTATTACTCGTCAAACTCGAAGTCCCAGTCTTCCTTGAATCCACCATGTAAAGACACCATATGCCGCAAGTCTGTACCACACGTGTAAGAGATACAGAAATAGTTTACTTGAATGAACCCATTACTTGGATTTTCTTTTTCCACAACCTTTTAAAATGTAAGGCATTGTTATGCTTTAAAAAGTACCTTTTCGTGCAAAGTACTGACAGTATTTGTGATTTCAAGTAGCGATCAATTAGAAATGTGAATGCACATTCCAGCAAAAATAGTTTGGGAGGTACCTCTAAGTGAAAGAAACGTAATTGTTTGGACGATAAATCTAAAGATGAACACTTTCGTTTAAGATTAGAATTAGTAATTTATTAGATTTACCGAAAAGTTATTTTGTCATCAACCCTTCGAAGTTATATTGATGTAGAGGAGCAACATATAATGTTAGCCGTCTCGTCGTCAAACACAAAACATATTTAGAATTAATTTACTTGTTACTTGCATTACGAGGGCAAACTGTATCTCAAAGTTCATGCATGAGGACCATCATCATTCGCATCACAGATCTTGTAAGGCATGCGGCCCTGAAGTTATGCAGCTCGGTAACGCATAGCTGTGTTGACTCTTCTTCAGCAATGTAGGCCAGGCACCCAGAGTTTTCTCTGAGACAGCAGTTCTACACCAGAGTTGGCATACACTCGCAACAATGGCAGGTTCACCAGGTGGAAACGTGTTCCATGCGACTGGGTTCAGGCTTCAGTGATTGGTCCCCATGACTGTCATCTGATTCCACATTGTCTCCAAAGTTTTCTCTTTCAAGGATGTCCACTTCTGAATATTTGGGCTCTTATAGGTACGGCTGAATTATTGCCATAGTTCCTGAATAGTGAAGAAGCTCAGAATCAACAGTGAGGTAAGTACAAAAAAAGATTGTTCGTATAGAGTAAAAAAAGAAAGAGGTTTCCCATTAGCATTGAATGTTAAAGAAAGACAAGCGAAGAAACAGACCTGTTACAAAATCACATTGTGAAAAGACAAGATTAGGAAGCTCAAACTTTAAAAGTTTGCAAGGACATTTGTCCATAATATAAGAAATAAAAAGCGACTACTGAGTTAATTGATATTGGGCAGTATAAGTACCGGTTCGGTGTGTCGCACTTGGCAGATAGCTAAACGCCGCAGAAACAAGTCGGGGAAACTAGAAATTAAATACACTGACACTAAGGAAAAAGAAACTCTGTTGTGTGATCAGAAAGGGTTTGTTTACACTTGTCGAGGAATGAGGCGTCTTGCTATTTCCATGGAGACACGTCAATAGATTGCGCAGAGAGGACGTTGACATGAGATGTGCATTGGCGTTGTGAAAAGGGCCGTGAGCATCTACTGATTGTTATAGTTCTATATCTTTTATATGGCGCTACTCACCCAAGGGCCTCACTGCGCATCAAGTTAGAGGAAACAGGTGAGGAAATAGGTCAAGACCAGGGAATCCATAAGTTTATCCATCAGCAGCAAAAAGATGAGTTTTAAGAGTTTTTTTAAACAACGATAGTTCATCACAGGTGCGAAGATGGGCAGGAAGGAAATTCCAGAGGCGAGGAGCAATGGAATCAAAGCAGGTTCCACCATAGCACTGAAGCTTAAATCATGGAGATTAGTTTCAGAGTGTGATTAGACCGAAGTGAGCGGGCAAGGAGAACACGCCTAATCCGATTCCTAAGGTAAATGGGCGCTTTCTCATGGTGACATTTATGTGTAAGCCGTAGAAGCTTGTATGATACATGGTGTGTTACAGGGAGCCAATGTAACGCCATTCGTGCCTCAGTCCCTCAGTCACATGTCTTCTAGAGAGACCACTAACTGCATGCACTGCGTTATTCTGGGCGAACTGTAGCATATTCAAATTAGATTTAAAATGTCCTCCAAAAGACAGTTCCCTTAGTCAAGTTTGGAATTGGCAAGGGCAACTGCAAGAGAGGCGGCATTAGCGTCAGAAAGAAAGGGTTTGATCTGCCGAATGAGATGGGTTATATAGGCACATGATCATTTCACCTGAGTGTGTTTCTTCATGGAATGTGTGGAGTCAAGATAGATACCTAGCTTCTTGACTCAAGGACTAGTCTTGATAAGAGATCCTGCAATATCAAATTCCGAGTATTTAGAATCAAGTTTCAACAGCCGTTGAGCAGAGGCAACCAGCATAAGAGCCAGGGGTTGTTTAACATCCAATTTTCTATCGGGCCATAGATATAATTAAGACACAGATCTTTTTCGTAGTTGCTAGTAAGTTTATTGATGATCTGAGTGTCATCAGCGTAATTGGCATAATTTACACCAAGACTGTCCAGAAGTTTGAAAATGGACAAATACACAGATGAAAAAGTGTCGGCGCGAAACAAGCTCCCTGTGGAACCACACAAGTAAGGAGTTCTGGGGAAGACTTAAAGCCATCCGAGGCAACCCAAGCAGATCTAGGGCCCAGCAAGGAGGACAGACATTGCAGAGCACTGTTAGAGTAGTTGGCAATACGCCCCATCCTCTCAAGCAGCAGGGAGTGGTCCACAAGGTCGAACGCTGCCAATAGGTCAGGAGCATAAGAAGGCCAACCTGACAGGAATCAGTTATTTGACATAGGTTGGCCTTAAGGTTAATCAGAGCAGTCTCAGTACCGTGAAGAGCACGAAAACCAGACTGAAGAGGACCAAGCAATTTATTGAATTCAATGTGTGCTTTGAGAATAGGCAACCCTATCAAGAATCTTTATGAGGAAAGTAGTGTTGGTTGGGCAGTAACAAGAGACAGAGGATCAATCCAAGGAGGCTTTTTTGATCACTGGAGATAGCCACAACTGTAGAGGTAGTGAGAGAGGTGTTTTAACTAAAGGAATCATACAAGCAAATGATTCTTTAATTTTAGAAGGTGGACAGATATCATCGGGACACAAAGATAGTTTTAAGTCAGAGATAATCTTGAGTTCTTTTTCACTGATCGATTCAAAATTAAAGGAAGGAGTGCAAAAAGAGAGTGCAATGAAAGTGACACCATTAGAAGGGGTAGAATTGTTGGAGCAAGGGAGGGAGGATCGCATGGAGTCAATCTTACTGCATTGGGAGTTCAATTTATCTCTAAAGCCTAGTTGGATTTCAGTGCACCATTGGTTACTTTTACAACAAGATAGGAGGCCATTTTAATAATGTCGCCAAGAAGCATGAGGAGTAGTTCCTCAAAGAGAGGCATAGATATGGGAGGCCGATAGATATTTACCAGACAAATGGTTGTATTGGCGTCCATGGCAATTTTTATAATGGTGAGTTCACAATCATCAATAAGAATGGCGTTGTATTCGTGAGCAGCAAACAAATATTTAATAATAATGGCAGTACCCTCGCCCCTACCATGGTTCCAGTCAGTATGGAACATTTGAAAGGCATGTGGGGTAGCAGACTCAGCTGCATGACTGGAGGCGTTAGAAAGTAATGTCTCTGAGATACATAAATATCCAGAGATAGGGTGCAACTCATGTCCGCGACCTCATCTCCATGTTTAACCAACAAGAGCATGTTCAGTAAGCCCCCACTTATATGCGAGCTTGAACAGTGCATTGCTGTAGAGGTCACAGCAAGGCAGGAAGCAGGCTAGCAGGAGACAAGGAGAGCAATGAGATGACCAGAAGCAGGCATAAAGGAGCAAAAGACAACTGAGGCAGCAAAAGGTAGTCTTACCAACTGTGGCAAGCACAGCGTACTGAAGCGGACCAGTTACGAACCGGCACAGACCAGCCTCCCTCATGCGACGGCACTCACGCGCCTGGTTGCGGCTAAAGAGAGAGCACAAACTACAATTTGTATGGGAACTACCCCTTTAAGGTTTGTATGCATTTGGATGTAATGTCCGTGTTAAAATCACATGTAACCATCATTTGTTTAAGGCAGTTTTTAACTGTGGGTAAGATAAGATGTTTACAAGCCCCTGGTGATGAAATACTGATTTGTAGTGAAAGGAATGCTAGGTAAACAGAGTGTTCGGTGCAGACGTTTAAAGACTGCTGGGAAACTTCTGAGCAGTAACATTTGGATAATAAAATTCTAGGCATAACCAGAACTCCAGATGAGATATTGAAGTTGGGTGTATTTTAATCACAATTTTTTCAAGTTAGGAATTAAATGTTTTTTTGAAGGTGGAAAATTGGTAATTAATATTTCCAATGAGGATATTTTTTAGCGTACAGTTCCTCTGAATACCAGGCACTGATTTTTGTAGATTCCTTTCTATGTTACTGCTCTGCAGATACCATTGACACGAACTGTGGGGGTGGAAGAGTGAGATAGGCTCTTTTCTGTCGGTTGTTCCCAAATATATATTTTATTTCTCCATGTCCTTTTTTATTTTTGAGAATGTTTGCCTGTTTTTAAGGAGTAACAGTGGCTGATAGATCGCTTCTCTTTAAAGCAGATTATAATGCTGCAAGAAGATTAGTCTCCACTCTCTAGGAAACACACTGAAATATGGTTACATTCATAATAAAGTAATGTGAGCCATTTTCTGGGTAGATGAAAGGCTACATTAGCAAATAAACTATGATGAACCCAACTCCGGAATTGTTTCTACATAGAGCCATGTAGCAGCTGGAGGATGCTGCAAGTGAGAAGGTATTGGAGAAAGACTTTTGTTTTTGCTGCTTACCCATCTTTTTCAGCAGAACCGCTGCTTTGTGACCAAGACCTGATTCTTGGGGGTCAGGTCATATTAACCTGCTTCCCTTCCCTAACTAATTTAGTCTTGGGCGCACTTGTGAGTCCTGAAGGCTACCGGTGCAGGGGAGAATGTCTGTCTGTTAAGTCTAGGTCTATGATGTAGCACTACTGCTTCCCTTACGCATAGTAGGGTAGGAGAACATGGTTTCCCCTTTCTTTGATTTATATGGGCATGTGTCCCATTCTTAGTGATGCCCAGAAAGACTGGTGAATGTGGCACCATTATTATAGAATTTTCTGGATGCACTCCTATGCACATTTTATATTTTAGCACATGACAGCCTTTTGTTCCCTGCAATGCTTCAACATTCTGGCTATGTGGTTTAAGCCCTGTCATTTTGTCATCCTTCGTCACAGGGAGGGTTGGAAATGGCCATATATGGTCACTCTTCACAAGCCCTCTCCTTGTTTGCATGTAAAACCTGTTTTGCTGGCTGAGGGACAGTCTCAATACACATCCCCAACCTGTGTGAGGTCATTGCTGTACCTGAGCTGGCTTTCAATGATTGGATAGATGCCCAGAGTTTGAATGTTCCAGGTCCCCTGATTGGGAGGGGATCTGTAGCTATTCTGTTAATTAACCACTAGAGCAAAGAGTCAGACACACAAGCGGATACAGATGAACTTTGGAACACAGTTGCTGGGACAACCATTGCCCACGCCATCCACTTCAAGGCACAACTCTGCGCTTTCATTTACATGGGAGACCTTCCACTGGGCATTACTCCCTTGAAGAAGTGGGCTTAAGCAGTTCTGAGTCCTGCATCACTTAGAGCATCCTCCTGGAGCTCACAGTAGTCACAGTCCTGTAGCTAGCAATCTCCTGCTGTTGTATGAATCTTTAAAAAAGAAAAAATTATTAAGAGATTTGGTTTACTTAACCTTAAACATTTAATACAAAATGTTAATCGTCTGAATAAAATGTATTCATGTATCGTGTAAAGTATTAAAACGAAAAATTGAACTTGCATAGCCTGATGCTGTACACCTTGCAAATCACTCTTGTTGCTGGAACTGTACATCGTATTCCTCTCTGCGGAAGTAGAGGAACCTTGCTATTGTGCCTGAAGACCTTGAGTGGGGTTACTTCATCTGCTTTTCTCATCTGCACCATCCTTGTGGTCCTTCACAGCTGTAGGATCAGAAGCAGATGTCCTTCATCTTAAGCCTGAGCCCAACCTGGTTGTAGAGAGGCAGATGTACACATAATCTATAGAGCCCACCCCCTCATCTCCGTCATACTGGAAGAAGAGCAAGAGAACACTGTGCATGACACCTGGTATCATTCTAATACCACATCAAAGGTATGAAAGATGTTATACACTCAGACAACTATATCGATGGTACCCTCGAACTGAGGCAGTAGACGTAGATCTGCCAACACCGCTGGGCATAGAAGAGCTATAAGTAGAGTCGGACAGAGGAGAAATGACATCATGAAGATGGAAGATACATAGATGCACCAAATCTGATGAACGGATGTCGAAAGAAGGAAGATGTAACTGAAGCAACAAAGTAAACATATATGCAAATAAAAGAAAACCATATACACGTAGAAGATAAGTGAGAAGAGATGCAGTAGATGTATATTCGCAGAAACGCAAGGTAGACAAGCCAATGTAGAAGCTATGTAAAGTAGGAAATATAACGCGAGTAAAGGAGCCATGTTGAGAAAATGGATGTTGGCATTGTATAATAGTAAGCGAGAAGCCTCAAGGAGAGAGACCAAGGCTGCAGAGCTGACAGGCGCTGGAATACAGCTCTGTGCAAGAACAAAGGGTATTTGCTTGGCTCAGGATCAAGGATGCACAGCCGAAAGCAACTGCAAGGAACAAAAGGAGTCGAAGAAGGTCAGCCATGTACCTGTGAGACATATTTCTCCCAGATTAATAAAGGAGTTAATCATTACGAGTGCCAAGTATTGAACAATCAAAGATGCCAAAAGTGCATGCAGGACGGAGTAACCAAGTCTTCAGAGGCCAAGAGGGGTAATAGCACCCAATATATAATGGAAAGGTCAGAATGGACAAAGTCATGGTCTCTTTACACGTGGTGTAGGACTAGAAGGCGAGGCCTATTCATAAAGCTACAGACGAAGATAGCAATGTACCTTCACTCCTTTAAAGTTTAGAGGAAGAGAATGGCCAACAATGTAACTCCCAATTGGATGCCTTATCGATCATTGTATATGTGGTAAACCGTTTTTTCCTGTTGTAATCTGGTTTAATGCTTCTGTGTTTATTTAATGAATAGGTTTGGGCAATCTATTGCTTGACAATGCCTTATATATGTTATGTTATTACTGTACTTTACACCAAGCTCCTATTCTCCCTAGCCGTAATCCTTACTGCTCACTTACTCTACCAAGTGAGAGTTTTGTTAGACCTTTGTGGTAAACCCCTGCATGTCTACAAAGATTGGCTTCCCAGAACCTTAAACTGAGTACTAGCTAAAGTAATTTGTATCCCAACTTGAAAAACATGGGGAGTAAAACGATCACTCTTTAAAACCTTATCTGGGGCCCTGGTTATGGATTCATTTTCGCAGATCCAGGTTTGGTTTTCAAAGCCCAGAGTCTGATGCTCCCCAATGGAGTTTACGAATCGCCAGATCATGGACTGCCAAAGCACTGAATAGAGGCAGCCTTTTAACTATTGCATATTTTTAATTCAAATAAAATTGCAATGAAACAAGTTTATTGTGATTATATTCCCTTAAAATCCCTATTGGACACAGATCTCTGCTCCATAATATTTACTGCGCGACACAAAGATGCCTGTAGAAGTAAGTAAAGGATTGGGAAAAAATTTACTCACATGCGCCAACCTTATTCATAAAATTACCGAAGGTGAGTCATACAATTTCTGACAAAACAAATTCCAGTTTTATTTTTTAGAAAAAGACTATCCAGCTCATTAGTGATGATATTTTTGAAGTTTTTCTTTTATTCTCACAGTATGCTTAAAGATGAACAAACGAAGATGGTTTTCTGTCTGGTGTTAACTTCACACCTTCTAGTTTCCACAACATTTACCATGCACAGATCCTTAGTACAAGTTAGTATTTGGTGTTGGCTCCACACCTTATAATTTCTTCCACATCAAATAATATGCGCTGATCCTTGATAATTAGGATTCTATGTCTTAATATTTTTCTCTTTATTTTTATATCTCTCTCGACACATGTTTCCCCATTGAGATTTATCAATGGTTCATCAGGAGAGGAAATTCTTTCTAAACAGAAAAAACAAAAATTATATTTTCTGAAAAGAATTTTTAAATAAGTTTTCACAAATCAAACTGTTATAAAATACCTATTAAACCTGAACCAATAAAACATTTAGCTTGACTCACCCAATTTGTGATGCTGAATTTTTTTGGGGGATATTTATATGCATCCAAATAGTTTTGGTTATATCAGATAGATGATCAGATAGTTTGTATATCCAAGTTCTTCTTGATAAATATTTGAAAGGATAACCTTCTGCTCCAATTGTAGGTTAAATTGGTCAAAAAGGCTAAATGGGAGAGAAAAGTGAAGAGGTGGTATAGTTTTGAGATGCTTGGAGTAAAAGAATAATTATAGATTTGAGTTATTCTGTGCCTACATTATTCTAGCACTAAAAAGCTTTATTGCTTACCTTATTTTTTCTCCTTCCTTGCCGTGATAAGCAGTGTAAGGGATACCCTGGACGAGTAAGTAATGCTGTTTGAGATTCGTGCACTTTTTATAGTGTTTTTGTGCCGCGATGACAGCATCACATCACGCCCACGTGGTCTAACGTGACGCGATGACGTCATCGCGCACGTTACTCGTTCCGGTGGCCATTTTGAATCAGGAAAAACTTAACTAGGCACAGATCCGGCTTGTGTTAATCGAATTATCTGTGCTGGACCATTTTACATGCTGTTTCTAAAATTAAACTAATAGTTTTGGTTTGCTTTTACTAATGTAGTGTGTTAAGTCTGCAAATTAAGAAAATAGTTTTAAATAAGTGAATTAAATATTTAGTTTAGTTAACTTAACCTGTCAACATCATGTAGTTAGGAGTTCGTTTTTATTGAAAATGTCAATAATGGATGAGTATTTGTTTCATAGCATCAATGTTTGATGTAGTTAAATTAGATAGTGTTTGGTTAGTTTAGCTGTCCTATAAAGGGATCTCTATTTTTAATTAGGTGGATATGCAGCCGTTTATGTAAATAGATAATCCTCAAAATATAATTGCTCTTTTCAAACAATATAAGAATGGGCTTCAACTATTTTTAAGTATAGCCTTTTGAGCTCCCTAGTTTTACTGTTCAAAAAATCATTGGTTACCTGCCAACAAAAAATATATATAAAAATAAGATTAGTAATAACGGAAAAGAAAAGAAAATGTGGTCTTTCATATATAAAAAACAAAGGAGAAATTCCTATGACCAATTATACATTTCTGTGTCACAATTTAGACCTGTTACGCATGTGTCCATAATACAAATCCATTTACATTCATGTTTGCATAACAGTTCCTCCTTGTTTCCTCCTCGAGGGGGTAGACTCACTTTCTCCAAGCCAAAAACTTTGAGGTTAGAGATGTCAAAAGTTGGATGATTTGTGATTATATGAAACGAAATGGGGATCTTAAGTCTTTATTACGGATGGCTCTCATGTGTTCTAGTATTTGTTTTGTTTTGTTTTATTCGTTTTTATATAGCGCACAACAGCCCGAGGACATCATGGCACTTGTTACAGTACAAAGCTTAGTTACTTAGCTACATGGACATTAGCAATATATATACAGGTTGCAATATAGTCACATAGTCATTAGCAGTATATATACAGGTTACAATATAGTTATATTACATTTGTGTTATATTACAATATACATGGCAGAAGTGGAGGAGGCAATCCTCCACTTGCTAGTTGAGGAGAGTGGCGTTGAGATTGTTTCGGAAGACAGAGATGGAAGTTTCAGCTCTAAGGGTGACAGGGAGTGAGTTCCAGAGTTTCGGTGCAATATAGGAGAAGCCTAGACCTCCCGCTGTGGCTCTCTTTATGCGTGGTATGTGTAGCTGGTTGGTCTACTGAGCTCTGGTGGGGCGAGTGGATGTGGTCCTTGATATTGCTTCAGATAGGTATGCTGGAGCGGTTTTGTTGGTGCACCTGTGAGTGATGGTGAGGATTTTCAGAGTAATACGGTCTTTGACCTGGAGCCACCGTGCTTCACATCTGGCGTGGGATATATGGTCTCTTCTAGGGATGCTCATGGCGCTCTGAGGGCATTGTTTTGGGTGGTTTGCAGTCTGTGAATGTTTTTGGTGGAGGTGCCAGCTAGAAGGGTGTTGCAATAATCGAGTTTGGCTCCTATAGTTGCTCCAGCTATGGCCAAGCGGTTGGGGGTGGATAAGTAGGGTTTAATGGCATTGATGAGTTTGGTGCTGAACGCTGATGCAGAGGCTATGGCGCTGACTTGTTTGTTCATCGATAGATTTGCATCAATGTGAACACCTAGAGTCTTGACAGAGGATGATACGGAGATGGTTGAGTTGTCTATGTTGAAGTTGGCTTACTGGGGGCTTAGTTTCGATAATGTGTTTGTCTGGCCCAGGATGAGAATTTCAGTCTTCTCCCCGTTAAGACAGAGGCCATTGATTGCCATCCAAGCTTGGATAGTGGCATAGATGTTGTGTAGGGCCGTGGCGTCTTGGTGATAGTCCAGATAGGTGTAAAAGTACTTGAGTGTCATCTGCATAGTTTGTATATGCAACACCCATGGAGTCAAGTAGGTCGAAGAGGGTTTTTGTGAAGAGGTTATAGAGGGTGGGGGCTGTACAAGATCCTTGGGGGACACCGCAGTTTATAGTGGTAGGATCTGCGTTAGCTGTGTCGGAGTAGACCTTCATGGCTCTTCCTTCAAGGAAGGAAGTGATCCAGAATGCTGCTTGATTAGAGAAATGGGCTGCATGGGTGAGGTGGGTGGTGAGTGTTTGGTGATCTACCAGGTCAAAAGCAGCTGATAGATCGAGGAGGAGGAGCAAGGCAGGTTTGCCTTTGTCCGTGATCTGCGAGATTTGATTTTTTAGGTCTAATAAGGCGGATTCTGTTCCATGCCCGACACGGAAGCCAGATTGTTTTTTGCCTAGTATGGAGTTAGCTTCTATGTATGATTGGATCTGGATATGAGCTGCTTTGTCCAGGATTTTTAGGCGGAACGGGACTGTCGTTATCGGTCTGTAGTTGTTGGGTTGCGCTGGGTCAAGTGTGGCCTTTTTTAGAAGTGGCCGCACTCAGGCTTCCGTGAGATTCTTTGGGACAGTTCCTGTTTGGAAAGATGCGTTAATGAAGGCAGTAATCAGGGGTGCTAGGTCATTGGCGCAGTCCTTGATGATTTTGCGAGGGCAAATGTCTGCTTTGCAGAGGGATGGTTTGAGGTTTTTGATGAGATTAAGGACCTCAGGTTCAGTGACGTTTCTGAAGGTGAATTGAGTGTGATTGAGATTACTACGCTTGTCTTGTGTAGGGCGGGTGGTTTTTTGGTTTGGGAGGGCTTTGCAGTGGTTTTGGATTTTGTTCTGGAGGAGTTTTATTTTTTTAACCATGGCAGACTGAATGCTGGCACACCAGGCTTTTTCTTTAGTTATCTCGTCAGCGCTAGCCAGAGGAGTGACTAATTCATTAAAGATTGCAAATAGTTCTTTAGCTTGGGAGTTGGCCTTTGAGATTCTATCATTGAAGGAGTTGGATTTTGCTGCTAAATGGCTTTTTTATATATGAGGGCTATTTGTTTGATGAGGCTTTTATTTAGATCACTCGGATCCATTTGCCAGTTTTTAAGCGACTGGCGCTTTTGAGCTCGGAGGGTTTGGAGTTCTTCCAAGAACCAAGAGTTGCAGTGAAATGATTTTTTTTTTTCCTTCTTGCTTTCAAATGGGGCTATAGAGTTTATGGCATTGGTGAGAGTATCATTGAAGATAGCTGATAGTATATTTGGGTCCTGAGAGTATATTTGGGTCCTGAGAGAAAGGTGGTGGTAGGCAGGGGCTTTTAAGGTGGGGACGCAAGTTGTCTGCATTGAGTTTTTTTTAGAACTTCTCATTGTGGCAGGTGGTGCGTGGGTGAGATTCTTAGCTTTACGGTTGGTGGGGATGAGGAATTTGATGCATGTGTGGTCCGTCCAATGAAGGGCGGTGTTTGAGGTAATGTTGGATGCACAGTTGTGATCCATGACCCAGTCAAGGGTGCGGCCTTTGGAGTTAGTAGGATTGAGGACTCTTTGGGAGAAACCTAAGTCTGCGAGTTCTTTAGCTAGGGTTGCAGCGGATTTAGCCTTAGGATCATTGTATCCTAAATTTAAGCCTCCTAATAGAAGGATTTTGGAGGACTTTTTAATGTTGTTGCTGAGTCGATGGGAGAGGTGCTCTTGGAAGTCAGCTGGGAGTCCGGGAGGTCTGTATAGGATGTGGGGGAGATCGTAAGCTTGGCTGATAGGATATCAGCATTACCACCCCATGTACTATGGTCTGCTAATCTGATGGATAGTGAGTCTTTGTGGATAAGGGATAAGATATTCTTAATTTTAGTTTCCTTATAGTGCTCCCAATATACAGTTTTCCACAAATACATTAAATCCCATAAATCACATAAATTGAATTACAGTTAATCATCTGATTGATGTATTTAATTTTTCCATTTGGGAGTAGGATGTCCTTTTTGCCTTGTTGCATAAATGAACATAGTTTACAGTGTCCACATATGTAGGTTCCTTTATTTGCAGTCTGAAAGAATATCTTTCTTTCCTTTGGTATTGGACTGAGAAAGCTTGGACTAATCAAGTTTTTAATGGTTGTTGCTCTTTGAAAGACGATGTTCGGATGATTATCCAGATGTTTTTGTAGGCTTGAGTCTGTGAGGAGAATATTCCAATGATTTGTTAATATTTGTTTGATTTTTCTGGCTTCCGTGCTGTATGTAGTAATGAACAGAGGTTTAGGATTTGCTTTTTCAGGTTTTGGTTTGTCTCTCAATAGAGAGTCCCTTGGAACAAGTTCTGCCTTGTTTATAGCCTTTTTGATGATCTTTGATCCATAACCTCTCTGTTTGAATTTCTGATGAGTTTGTTGGAGATTGTCTTGAAAGGTGAGAAAGGTACTACAGTTCCTTTTGATTCTGAGGATCTCCCCATATGGAATGCTGTGAGTAGTATGTTTGGGATGAGATGTAGCTAAAAGGAGACTATTTCCAGCTGAGGGTTTACTGAATAGTTTTGTTTGGATTTGCGCATTTTCCACAAAAGGTTCCAAGTCCAAAAATTCAATATTGGTGGCACTGGCTGATTTTGTGATTTGCAGACTTTACACACTACATTAGTAAAAGCAAACCAAATCTATTAGTTTAAATTGTAGAAACAGCAAGTAAAATGGTACAGCACAGATAATCCGATTAACACGAGCTAGATCTGTGCCTAGTTAAGTTTTTCCTGATTCAAAATGGCAACCGGAACGAGTAACGTGTGTGATGACGTCATCGCGTCACGTTAGACCACATGGACGCGACGTGATGACGTCATCGCGGCATGAAAACACTATAAAAAGTGCGCGACTCAAACAGCATTACTCGCTCGTCCAGGGTATCCATTACACTGTTTATCACGGCAAGGAAAGACCATTGATTTCAAAAGGAGAAAAAATAAGGTAGGCAATAAAGCTTTTTAGTGCTAGAATAATGTAGGAACAGAATAACTCCAACCTATAATTCTTTTACTCCAAGCATCTCAAAACTATACCACCTCTTCACTTTTCTCTCCCATTTAGCCTTTTTGACCAATTTAACCTACAATTGGAGCAGAAGGTTATCCTTTCAAATATTTATCAAGAAGATCTTGGATATACTGTCTGATATAACCAAAACTATACTATTTGGATGCATATAAATATCCCCCAAAAAAATTCAGCATCACAAATTGGGTGAGTCAAGCTAAATGTTTTATTGGTTCAGGTTTAATAGGTATTTAATAACAGTTTAATTTCTGAAAACCTATTTAAAAATTCTTTTCAGAAAATATAATTTTTGTTTTTCCTGTTTAGAAAGAATTTCCTCTCCTGATGAACCATTGATCAATCTCAATGGGGAAACACGTGTCGAGAGAGATATAAAAATAAAGAGAAACATATTATGACATAGAATCCTAATTATCAAGGATCAGCGCATATTATTTGATGTGGAAGAAATTATAAGGCGTGGAGCCAACACCAAATACTAACTTGTACTAAGGATCTGTGCATGGTAAATGTTGTGGAAACTAGAAGGTGTTAAGTTAACACCAGATAGAAAACCATCTTTGTTTGTTCATCTTTAAGCATATTGTGAGAATAAAAGAAAAACTTTAAAAATATCATCACTATTGAAATGGATAGTCTTTTTCTAAAAAATACAAACTGGAATTTGTTTTGTCAGAAATTGTATGACTCACCTTTGGTAATTTTATGAATAATGTTGGCGCATGTGAGTAAACTTTTTCCCAATCCTTTACTTACTTGTAGTGTACCTGTGTAGCAGCCACACAGTCTTGGGGAAATACTCATGCTGACAACCCAACACATTTATTTTATAATGCTTAATACTAGTTATTTTTACAATATAAAATAGCAGTCGCCAAGGGAGTGCCTCTTTATTTTGGCCACAACCTTTTTATTTTTTCCAAAGATTCCTGTAGGTTTGACCCAGTCAGCGCAACGGTCGGTGTAGATGGCTTAAAATAGGCAGACCTTACGACTCAGAGGCCCCCCTATGGAAATTCCCAGGGATAGACCCCACATACGATGATTCAAGTTTTTTTGTATATCTTCCTAATTTTGCGATCAAGGTGCGGGATATGTTCCCAAATGGGACATTTTGTTACACTAGAAGACTTTGCAACCACAGTGGGGGGCGGACAACTGGCAACAATGCAATACCATTGTATGAAGGCAGCATTTAAGGTTAAATGGCCACAATTCCCGGATGAGCCGGCCTCACACGAATGCTTTCAATCCCTCCATATACAGCCCGGTACTGGTGTTTCTAAACTATATAACATGATACAAACACATATGCAGTCATCAAATAAGATTAAATCCTCCTGGGAATTAGATATGGGCATGGTCATCGACGAGGGTCAATGGAAAAGATATTGTTTAATGTCAAAAACGGTCTCCTTAAATGCTGGTCTTTGTTTAATACAGTTTAAAATATTGAATTAACTATACTATACACCGGCTAGGCTGGACAAATTTGCAGGTACTGTATCTGGAGGCTGTCAGAAATGTGGAAACCCCATAGCTAATTTGTTTCATATGTATTGGGCCTGCCCACTGATTAACAGATTCTGGAGGGAGGTTGCAGAAATACTAGAGGCAATCACCCAGATTCCGGCCGACCTCACACCCCAAAAATACTTGTTCGGGGATATAGGGAAAATGGCAGAGGTGACCAGAAGGTTATTAAATGTTACATGTGCTGTTGCCAAGAAATGTATCATTCAAAATTGGAAGAGCCCATCGGCACCACGTATAGATCATTTTCTACGTGAACTCACTTATGTTAACAAGTGCGAATAACAGTATGTGATGATGTTACCCAGAACTAATAGGCCAAAAGACATTTGGACCCAGTTTAGAGTATATCTATGCAATGTGCTATCGGATGATGATGACCCCACGAATGCCATGATTTAATATTGTTGGAGTGGAGAGACATGATGTGTATAATGTATACTCATTTGTATTGTATAATGGTTATTACCGATTCTATGTTGTAGCTGGGACGTGATGCACAATCAATAAATAAAGTAAAAAAAAAAATCCCTATTGGACACATGAAAGAAAGACATATTAATCACTATCTGAATTCTTTGGGGTTACCTACCGGATTGGACTAAAAGATTATAATGACATTTGGTGGTAATTCTCATGGACCCATTTGCTATCTTTCTTGTGTATTGGCACATTCTCAAGGAATGAGCAATAGTAACTATTTTAGCTGCAGCATTTAGACCATGCGCATTTAGTTGAACCCCACAATAAGTTGTTATGCGATTTACAAATCTGTCTCTCTGACAGCTGCCCATTATATTTTCTATTGGTTATCGTTCTGTCTCTGTGGGCTCTTCTTACTGAAACAATGCCTGGTTATTAGCTACTGCATAAAAAGGCCTTCCAATTGACTGCATTTATCTCTGCTTCAGTCTGGTGTTTAATCTTGAATATCCTACTTCACTAGTGACCGGGATGTTCTACCATGTTTGAAGTGAGATGCACTGTAAAGTGTGACAAGGGCCTACACTGTGAACAGTGGACTTGCCACCTTGTCACATGTGCTACCAAACCTAGAGACTGATTTAAGGGTATGCTTTAAGTGTTTATTTACAGTTGTGCATTTGAATATATACTGTCGGGATACTTGTCAAATCAAATACTAAGGGAGTAGGATAATAAGGTGACTCAAAGTAAAAGGTTGAATAATGGTTCCACAAGTCCATTCCTTATATGAGGCTTTGGTCCAAGTGGTTTCCTAACTTACACATCCAAAAGAACAGAGATTCCTCTACTTGTGCCAAAGTGGTTTGTGTTATGATGTGCTTGTCTGTGTCTGCTGAGGCTGGTCAAGTGCTTAGTGATGTCATGCCAGTGTCAAGTGGAATGTTGATGTATGAGTGTGAGAATGCTGTGTTGAGTGTTCTGTAACACTATCAGCTGGTCCCTCCCTCCCTGGGTGATGGGTGCCGGTGATCCATGTCTTATACCGGATGTCTTAGTCTCATGTAACCGGAAGTAAACCTATCAAGAAACATCCTAAAGCTGCCTGGACTCTGCTTTATAACATTGGCGACGAGGATGGGATGCAGCACTCCCAATGACAAACGGGCTGCTGATCCTATCAATAGTGATACATTGAACCTCCTCCCTTATCGGCCCTGGGTGATGGGTTTGCTTACTTGGGGGCGGTGTTGTCTTTTTCATCTCCTGGTCCTGATGTCTTCTGCACCCCCCGCAACAGTCCTCTTCAGTCAGTCTTCTCCTTCTCCTTGAACCATGGGAACATTTCTATTAGAGATCCTCTAATATGAACCTCTAAGGTGATTTGCGTTATTATGGAGGGTGACCTGGATTTGTCGGTGAAGTTTGGAATCGCATAGCTGTGAGAGTATCTTGTGAAGTTTGTATGGTGGATGGTGGTGTGACTTGCCTGTATGTAAAGTGCTTGTTGTTTGTGTAGGTGTTTCGGTAAGGAGGGAGATGTGTTATGATGTGCTTGTCTGTGTCTGTGGAGGCTGGTCATGTGCTTGGTGATGTCATGCCAGTGTCAAGTGGAATGTTGATGTATGAGTGTGAGAATGCTGTGTTGAGTGTTCTGTAACAGTATCAGTTGGTCCCTCCCTCCCTGTGTGATGGGTGCCGGTGATCCATGTTTTATACCTGATGTCTTAGTCTCATGTAACCGGAAGTAAACCTATCAAGAAACATCCTAAAGCTGTCTGGACTCTGCTTTATAACAGTTTCCTCATTCCAATGTCCAGAAAAATTCAAAACTGTGATAACCAATGTCCTAAAGCTCAACAAAGGTTCTGCCAGTGTTCAAGCAAATGTATTTTACACAAGTCGCTCAAGGAGGTAGTCTTAACTCCTTTTGTACCCAAAAGGAGTGTGGTCTTCTCCTCTGAGTATCTCATTGTCCTATGAATAGTCCTTTGCTTTGGTTCCAGAGCTCTCAGCCAGAGAAGGGCTTTGATTGGTCAACTAGACCTTTGTCTTCCAGTTCTCTCTCCCTGTATTCGTTCAGCATCTCATTTGCTGGGTGCTCTCAATGGCACTGGTGGTGCTTAATGTGGAAGTGGGACCCTGAAACCGACCACCCTCTTCTTCTTGTGTTGCTTCCCAGACCTGCCATTCTTTCCTTACTCCCTTCCTAGTCTCTCCTTCCCGTTCCCCTGCTGTAATATTGCCATATCAAACCACCTTGCACTGTTACTCTCCCCATGACCAACTTAGTATTAAATCTCCCTATTCCTGTTTGTGGCCATCACCTGTTTATGTATGGTGTGGCACTGGTCTCCTCACAGGGTTCTCTGCTTCCTCCTCACTCTGCCCACAACAGTTCAGTTCTCACTTTCCAAATCCTTGACTTTCTGAGTGTTCCTAACCAGTTCCTCCTGGACCTTTTAGTTCTTTTTCTAGTCAATTTCTCTCTTTATACCACCAAACCGCTCCCTCTGACTGGTATCTCTCTCAAGAACTCTTTCTTTTCCATTGCCTCCTTTGACTCTGTGTGTCTGTTGCCTCTCCAGTACTGTCCCTGCCTGGTGCAAGATTGCTCACTTGATTTTGTCCACTTGCTTCCCATCTCATGCCCCTCATTTCTTTCCTTGAATGATTTTCTTTACTAAACCCAATCCTACTATAATATCCCATGCTTCCCCAGTTTTACCTCTCACCATGGCTTCTTCATTGTACTTTTTAACTGTACTTTCAAGTGGACCCTCTCCAGTCCAGGTTTTCCAGGATCTGCTGCTTTCCACCTCTCAGCTCTCCCTATGTCTGCTGGTTAGCTGCCAAGTCTTCTGACTTTGTGTCGCCCAGGATCTACATGCCTCCAGGTTATTCCAGAATTGGCCATTAACAACCAACTTCTTCACTTGGGGTTTGCCAGTAGCTTCTTCCTCCAGAAATGACAAACACTGACTGGGTTGGTTGCCTTTTAAATGGTTGTGGCTCCTCCCTTGGGTTGGTCTTCAGGAGAACAGCCTGCACCAGTGGCATGGAGGTTGTGCTGTTACCTGATTGGACCATGTGCTCCTTGTCAGGTGGTCTCTGATGGGGCTGGCCTAAAGCAATACATGGCCTACTAGCCATTTTGGATTTTTATCATAGCTGGTATTGGTAGTTAGTTTTCATCCCCCTCCCACTACCCTGAGGCTGCCTGCTTCGGTCTGTGTGCTTTTTTCAGCCCACCATACGTTGTTTATCCTTGTATAGAAACTCTAGTAATCTTGTGGATGTGATTGTTACTTCGGATTCCCTTGCCGAGTGTTTCAAATTCTAAAATAATATTTTATCTTGCTGGAGTGTGAGCACAATGCTCTATCCATTATTTTTAGGTCCTCGCTTGATATTAGACTAGCCCCCTCTCCTCCACTTAAATCTTATGAGCATCTTACAGTCAAATTACAAACTTCCCCCAATAGCACTATTACGCTGCATTTAATCTACAGACCCCCGGGCCCACCTGGCTCATTTGAAGAAGACATCACCTCACTAGTTGCCGAAAGCTCTAAACCATCAGCACAAATGATTATACTTGGAGACTTTAATCTTGGGTTTAATGACCCTCTCGACACACCAGCCATTGCCCTGGCCACGGCATTAGGGGAGCAGGGCCTAAAACAATTCTGTTCCAAACCCACACACTCGAAGGGTAGAATCCTTGACTGGATAACCGCCCTCAACTGCAACATTACCGTGAAAGATCCCACACAGCTCATTTGGACCGATCACTACCTCCTCCCATTTGACATTAATACCAGTAATCTAGTGCACAAAAAACCCATTATTGCACCTGCCTGCTCAACTAGGAAAAAGAGTAACATCACAGCGGAAGCACTAATACCTTTGGTGATCCCGACTCTAAACGCACTTCCAGCTACAACCGACCTGAACCAATTGGTCAAAGTCTACAACGACTCCATGACCAAAGCCATTGACATCATTGCCCCACTGAAAATGCGCAAAGAGAAACCTATAGCGCACCTGAATACATGGTACACCCCGGAGCTCAAAACTCTCTGTCAACAAAAAAGTAAACTTGAAGCACTATGGAAATCAGTGCCTTCAGTAAACAATAAAACTAATCTCGCTAATATCTCCACCCTCTACAAAAAGGAGATTACACGCGCTAAGAAAGAATCTCTCAACACTAGGATCTCCCAGGCAAGCTCTAGCACAAAAGAGCTCTTTAACATCCTAAAAGAACTAGAAAACCCCACTCCTCCCACAGACTCTTGCACCAAGGATAAATCCTGGTGCACAGGGATCCAGAATGCTCTTGCTAACAAAATTTCAGGGCTCCAAACCAAAATTGACAACAAACGACAACAACTCACTCCTGGTTCTACCCCCAGTTCTACCCCTCTTCCCCCCACCGCCACCAGCTCAGGCTTTACCTTCAAAAAGGTATCCATACCGGAGGTACAGAAAATTATTGCATCTCTGAAACCCTCGAATTGTAAGGGGGATAGCTGCCCCGCACAAATCATAAAAGATGCAGCCAGGGATCTCTCCCCCTTCATTACTAATTAATAAACCTGTCTTTCTCCAACAACCTGGTCCCCAGTAATCTGAAACAATCCTGGGTCCTACCACTACTAAAAAAAAACACTCTCGACCCGGACATACCCACTAACTATAGACCCATTACCACCGTCCCATTCTTAGTAACGATTCTTGATAGAGTGGCCTATCTACAAATCCAGGATTACCTTGAGACTAACCATTTACTAGGAACTCGCCAATCTGGCTTTCGACCACAACATGGGACAGAAACGGCCCTTGTTGACCTCAAGTGCCAGATAGACGAACTCAAAGATAAAGGTAAGGCTGCCATTCTCCTTCTCCTCGACCTTTCCGCTGCCTTTGACCTGGTTGACCACAAAATCCTGTGCAACCACCTGTCATCGGCAGCACACTTCTCCCATTCTGCGGTCACATGGATTCAATCCTTCCTGGATAATAGGACCATGCGGGTCTTCTCACCCCTAGCAGCGGCTGACCCTATTCCCATTACTTGCGGTGTCCCACAAGGTTCCTGTGTTTCACCTACTTTGTATAATATATTTACAAAGCCCTTATTCGACAAACTGGACAATCTGGGTGTCACCTACACGAACTACGCAGATGACACCCAGATACTCCTCACCCTATCCGGTAATTACAACGAGGACACCAAATGGATCAATGAAGTCTTTTCCATCATTCAGGCATGGATGGCCATACATGGCCTCTGCCTGAATGATGATAAGACCGAACTGCTTCTTGTCGGCTCACCTAATACCATCCGGAAACCCTGCCCCAGCTACACCAGCTTTACCATTGACGACAACACCTTACCCATTGCCAAGAGTGTAAAAACCCTCGGTTTCTATTTAGACACAAATACCAACCTAGCCAAACAAATTAATATGACTGCCTCAGCCACTGCCTACACTGGTAAATTAATCAGGGCCTGCAGGCCATTGATCTCCCCCAACAACTGCCTCACCTTAGCCAGAGCACTCATTCAATCTAAATTGGACTATTGTAACAGCCTCTATGTAGGCGCCAACAAAACAGTAATCAACAAACTGCAAGTCTTACAAAACAACGCACTCCGTGCCGCCCTAAATATTCCCAGAAGAGAACATATCTCCGCTACAAGAATCGCTTGCAATTGGCTCTCCATCCAACAAAAACTCGACCTAAAAACCTTATGCCTTACATACAAAGCTCTTAACCATCTAGCCCCACCCTATCTCACTAACAAATTTACATTAAGACAGAACACTAGAACCACTAGATCCTCTAACACACTACAACTGACGGTGCCCAAATACTCCCTCAAAAGAGCTGGTGGATCCAGCTTCCCAACTCTGGCCTCACAACTTTGGAACACTGTTCCACTGGATATCAAATCCACACCTACCTTCCATCCCTTCAGAACTAAGGTCATCACTTGGTTACTCAACAAATAACCAACCATGTATGTATGCATTCCTAATGTACAAATGTTTCTTATTATGCACTAACTGTCTTTCTGTTTACTCTGCCTCATTACTACTGTACTATTGTTCCCTACTGATGCCTGTAACTTGATGCTCTAAGCGCACATATACCCCTGGGTCAAGAGCGCTATACAAATAAATAAACAAACAAACAAACAAACATTGCTTCTGTTTGTTTCCTTTCTCGCTGCAGCGGTAGAACTTGAAACGATGTATTCTGCGGGTTAGTGCAGACTTTCATATTTGTTTTCCCCGGTTGAACTGCTCGGGGCACAGACTTAACACATCTGTTTACTGGGTTGCTGTAATAATTTCCCTTTGTTGGTTTAAATGGAACCTGACTCTTTGCAATGCCAAGAGACAGTCGGCATACAGGTAGTTTAAATCCCTCTTACACCTGCAAGCCTCAATTTAAACAGAGTTTCTGGCCCCTGGGGCTCCCCAATGGGACAGGCATTCCCCTTCTGAAGGGTTCACTCATAACAAAGGATCATCCATGATTTGATAGCCCACCTGTTAAAAAAGAGACCTCCTACAAGGGCTACACATTCAGTGCCACATGGAGTATTTGTGAGATACAAATATAGGGAGATGGGTATGAGTAATGTTTGGTGGTAATGAAAGATGTCCAGTTAAAAAAAGAGCACATTGTATTGATTTCCATGACCACAAATGGCCCTGTACGGCATAGATCAGCTGCAGTAATGGTAGGCACCAATTAATTTAGAAGTGAAGATGGGTCTTGTATCCACAATCCAATAAATACACATCGTCATTTCAATCCAAAATTCTGAAAATCGATATGCATCATGTACAGAAGTGTTTGTGTATTTGCTTCTTCACTGATCCATTTCTTTTTGAATTAATCCATTATCCAGAACTCCCTGAAGGAAGAGTAGTAAAAGCGCAGTGTTTTATGAAGATGGCAGAGTTCTCCTTGCAAGAAGAGAAAATGGTCTAGTTGGGCTTCTAGGAACATTTGTTTATGTACCTTGATTAGAGTTTGAAGCCAATTGCTGCAAAATGTACCTTTACTATTACCAGTATAGTCCCGGTATCCGTTCTTGGAATCTGGCAAGTGGGTACATTAGGTTAAAGCAACATTTTACTCAATACTACAGTAGCCCCAAGAAGATATTTTGTTCTTTTGGTGTGCCTCCTTCAACATCTATGGTGTATAAAATCCTAAGGTGGTGCCTGTTAGGGAGATTTATCATTTTTGTGCTTCATCCCATCTCCGAGTGAGACCCCCAGCACTTTTTACTGGACTTCTGGACCTTTTTCTTTCAATCCTGAATGAGTGGAGCCTTTTTCCACTCATTCATTCTTGAGGGCTCTGTCTTTTGAAACTCTACTCTTTGTATTCACCTGTACTATTGAGTCTGTCTACTCCATAGCTCTTAAAAGCATCTGCGTTTTTCTACTGCAGCACACAGCTCCTTATGGGCAGTGTTGCTAGAGAACCTTTGGGTCCTCCTTTTAGATTATTTTTCTATATCCTTAAGTAACTACAGTTCTTGAGGATAGAGAGATACATAGTATCTCTCCCAAAACACTATAGTCTGAGTGATTGACGCACACCACCTTCAGTGAAGTGCCCAAGGGATACCTAGTATCCCCCTTCTCTCTGCTCCTGTGACTTTTTAGTCAAATAGACAATCGTTATGGCTGGTAGCAGTGGACGTGTGCTACCAACTATTGTGCATTTCTTATAACGCAGCCTATGTCCATAGCCTCGGTAGTACACAATAGGGGCACCCAAGTACCAACTTGGGGCCTCCCTTCTTTTTTTGCCATTAATAGCGTGGTTGTTCTTTGTTTGCCCTTCTACCATTCTGGGAGGGGGAGGTCTGTGTGTGTGTTTTGCCAGTGTGTCTGGGCAGGCAGGATGTTGGGAGGAGTCTTTCACACCCCTGTCTTTTGTCAGAGTGCCTGAATAGGTTCAGCTCTCACAGGGAGTCTGGCTGTCCTGATTGGACAGCCAAATGCCCCTTTCTATAAAATGCTGAGAGAGATTGCAGAGGAGTGTGTGCTGGAACTGTATAAAAGGTGAGGCTTCTGGAGTGTAAAGCAAGTCGACCACAGGAAGCAGAAGTAACTGAAGAAGATGACCAAAGACGCCTGCAGACCCTTAGCAAGACCGTGTCGCGACCACTGCTGTCCTGACCCCATTTTCTAAGCGACCGAGGAGCTCCGAAGAGGACTCCTCTTTCCCAGTGGCTGGTGGGAACAACCAGGCCGAAGAGGAACTTTGAAACAAGCCATCTCCCGAGGTCCTAGGAGCTGCCAAAGCTGCGGAACACCAATATTTGGAGATCTGCTGTCCATTTCGAGTGCATCGTCGTGGAAAGGCCAAATCCGTCCAAATCTTTGCTGAACCTGTAAGGACACTCCACAGATCCGATCCAGCTCCCCCAGACCCCCTCACCAGAGTTTTGGAAGCGAAGAAGATGGGCAATCCGTGTCCTTTGTTGGTGCTGCTGAAAAGGTGCCAAAACCGCAGAGTGAACCAAGAAGTTGCTGAAAGTCGTGCTACAGGCCCTCCCTCAAGACTGCTGCTGAGACACAACGTCCATTGTCCTGCCTTTCGTCACCAGACCAAGCAATCCGGAGGTCGGTTCTAGAGCTGCCACATCACGGAGAAGCCAACATAAACGCTTTCTTCAAACCAAAGGTACTGTGGGGGAAATGGTATTGCTTACCTGATTCTAAGAAGTCGCTCCAGAGCGTTGGAGTGCACTTAGAGGTGTCCAGGGCAACCCCCTCTTACCTCTGACTCAAGCTGCTGCTTGTGTCCCCTCCTCGAGTCCGTTTTAGGTCTCCCTTGTTAGTTGATAACTTGCTGCTTCAATAACTTTAGACACTATAAGAAATCTGCAAGATCTCTTCATACTTCACTGTTTGTCAAGACTTCAAGCCCTCTCCGAACTGCCTCTAGCTAGGGTTGGGTTTTTGGACTTAAAAGGCTTGCCAAACGAAGAAACCGTCTCCAGAACCTTGAATTAAGCTCATGTTGCACTAACCACTTATTTTCCTCCCTTTCAGTGACTTTTCTCTATGTGTTTGCAGAGAAAATGCATTACCGTATGATCTGTTGAAAACCACATGAGTGCGCAGTTACCGATAATACAATAACCTTGTCTTTTCCCCTTCTAACGTTGCTACAAATGTAGCCGTGAACAAACACAAAAGTGAAAGTGCCCTTTGAAGTGTATTATCTAGTATTCCTAAGTGTTCCTCCGTAGACGTCTGAAGTATTTAAAGTGATTCTGTTGTAAATATAATAAATATATTTTGAATGGATTGTGTCCTTCCACGTATTACTTATCTTTGATAAATCCACTTACAGCTTGCTGGCCTCAGGAAAAAAATGTCTGTAGAGGGCGCTGCGCATAGACGTCCCTCGAGTCGGTGTCCCTCAAAGGCCTCCGTATCGGCGCAGACATCACCACAGATATAAATAGTCCTGCGCAGCGTCCGTTGCTCAGTACGTTTTTCCGCGCTTCGTAATCCTCAGAGACGCGACCCTCGGTTCCTCAGTGAATCTTTCCAAAACTTTGATTTTCTTGAAGAAAACTTTAAATCTGCGATGGCATCTTCGTCTGCTTCGACGCCATGATCCGGTTTCAAATAAATGCTGGTATTGTGGAAAATAGATGTCGTTGACCGATCCTCACAGAGTCTGCCTGTGGTGCCTGGGCACAGAGCACCCGTGCTCAGAGTGTGATTAATGTATGTCCATGACGGCGAAAGCCTTGAGGGAGCATAGGGGGAATCTGGAAAAAGGTAAGACCGTTAAACCTTCTACCCCTTCGAAATTGTCCTCGGTCAAGACAATCGTGTCCTCGTCATCGGAGTAAACATTCACGCTCAAGATCTCAAAGTGGTTCTCATCCAGATCGAGACATACCAAGAAGAGGCGCTATAGATCACCTTCCTCTTTGTCTTCCAATTCACCAGAAAGGGTCACCTGCCCCACGAAACACAGCTCTCTGACTAAGTGAGAAGAATTTCGCAAAAAAATGCTTAAGGTCTTCAAGAACGCGGCCTTATCCCCCTCGGAGATGCCTAGAGGTGATACCCCGGATGAAAGACCTGAAGAAGAGAAATGCTGTGAGTCGTCGACCTCTGCAAATAAAAATCCTCGAGAGCGTCACAAACCCTCGTGTAGAGACAAGAGCCCCACGCACAAGACTCTACATCGACAGCGCTTTCGACACACAAAACTACGCCATCAACGCCGTTGTTTGCCCCGACGGAGGGGAAGTCATCGAAACCTCATGCCCCGACCGCATCATCCGTGCCCGAAGGTTTGAGGGATCCTTCGAAGGCTTCCAAAAGGACTTCGACTCCATCGACGACATCGAGCAGAATTCCGATTCTCTCGACGACATTGAGGCCATACTCGAGTATGTCAACGCCGTTTGTGAGTTTGTCGAGACCTATGACGTCTACATCGATGACTGCAACCCTGTCTCAAGTAGTGTTGACCAATTTGGCTCCCTCATCCCTTGAAATGGGCTTTACACCTTACCCACGCTCTGACTACTTCAGAGCTTTGTCCTCTATTTATGAGGAAGAGGAAGACTCTGATAATGAAAGGTCTTTTGGCTTACAATCTACTAGAATTCCTATTCCAGAGGAGCTAATATCAGAGGAAGTCAGATTGAAAGATCTTCGGGAGTCTTTACAGGATGCCATTGGCATAGACACCTCCCCAGAGGCAGACTTCGGCAAACCAGAACCTATAGATTTCTCATGGCTAGAATTATGGAGTTTATGGGGTGGTCGGCACCTGCATCCTCTTTTCACCAAGATGACTTAACAGACATCTTACATAAGGGACCTCAAGAAGACCCTATAGTTCCTTTTCATGCAGCATTACAGAGAAAGATAACTGCAAATTGGGAAACACCAGAGGTTACCCCTGCAGTAAACAAAAAGCTCTCTGCGAAATACAGAACATCGGCCTCAGATCCTCTGTACCTAACTAAGCGTCCAACCCCAGAGAGCTTGGTAGTACAGGCTGCGACTTCATCAGGCAGGCAATCGGCGTGCCCCACAATACCACAAGATAGGGACGACAAGAAATTTGACGCCATGGCCAAAAAGATCTTCTCGGCATGCAGCATGGCACTTAAGTCAGTTAACGCCACTTGCACGCTAGCGAGATTCAGCCACTCCGTTTCGGAGTGTGCTTCATCAGTGGCCGACCGTCTCCCAGAAGGGGAGGTACAAGATGCATTCTTGAATATCATCAAGGACGGGAAGGATGCAATGTGCGAGTCCCTCCAAACATGTCTTGACTCTGCTGACAGCATCCGCAGAGCATTGGCGGCCAGTACCACAATCCGCAGATTTGCGTGGGAGCGGAAGTCTGGTTTTGCTCCTGATGTACAAGCCAGACTTCTAAATATGCCCGTTGACGGCACCTCTCTATTTGGCTGATGAAAGTTTGGAGAAATTGCAAACCTCCAAAGCAGCAGCCAAATCCCTTGTGGCTGCGATTCGTCAAACTCCAAACCGCCCCACAGGTATGTCTTGGAGGGGAAAGCCCTTTTGTTTTTACTCCGCATTCGGAAAAGGCAGAGGGCAGCCAGCTCAAAGGGGCCAGAGACGATTTACCTGTGGTGGACGGGTCAAAGGTACCAAGTCTGCATCAGCAGGTGCTGCCTTACCCTCAGCATCTGCGTCAGCCGCTCCAAAACTCCTCTGAGGTGTCTCCACACAAAACACCAGTAGGAGGCAGGTTAACTCAAAATCTGACAGAATGGCATGCTATTACGTCAGATGCTTGGGCTTTGGAGACAATTGGCCAAGGGTAATGCCTGCCTTTCCCACACACACCTCAGTCATCCACCGGGGAGAAACTCTTTGACGTTTTCAGACCCGCTCCTTATGCAGGAGATTTTAGACCTGCTAGAGAAAGGTGCCATAGAACCAATACCTGTAGCGGAGAGGAACAAGGGTTGGTACTCCCCATACTTCCTAATACCAAAAAAGGACTGAGGATTGAGACCCTTCTTGGATTTACGAGAATTGAACAAATTCCTCAGGAAGGACAAGTTCAAGATGGTAACCCTTTCTCAGATCCTTCAGGCCCTCCAGTTTCAGGATTTGTTGGTATCTCTGGACCTTCAGGATGCTTACTTTCATGTGCCTATCCATCTCAAGCACAGAAAGTACCTGAGGTGCGCCATTGGCAGCTCTCGCTATCAATTTTGGGTTCTGCCATTTGGGCTGACCTACGCCCTGAGGGTCTTCACCAAGTTAATGGCGGTCGTGGCAGCAAGTTTAAGGAGGGGAGGAATTTATTCTACCCCTACCTGGATGACTGGTGATCAGAGCAGTGTCCCCGGAACAAGCTCAGATCCATCTAGATTATATTCGCCACTTCCTCCACAAGCTGGGCTTCTCCCTCAACTTAAAGAAGTCACATATGATACCATCACAGAGACTCCAGTTCATTGGAGCAGTCCTGGACACATCCCTGGAAAAAGACTCGCCACCAGAGGTGAGGGCTGAAGATATTCTACAGATGGTGACCAGATTTCAAAATGCCCAGCGTCTACCAGCCTTCGATTATTTTTTTTCATTTTTATTTTTTTGAGATTGCTCAGCCTTATGGCATCCTGAATTTTTCTAGTGCCAGAGGCTCGCCTGAGAATGAGATCTCTCCAGTGGGTGCTAAGGACCCAGTGGTCGCAATTCTCAGGAAGGATGTCAGATCTCCTACAAATCCCAAACAGAGTAGCACGAGACCTCCAGTGGTGGGCCTGTCGGGAGAACATCTTGAAAGGAGAACCGTTTTGGCAACCGTGGCCGGAGATAACAGTAGTCACGGACGTCTCACGCACAGGGTGGGGAGCCCATACCAACGACTTAACGATCAGCTGTCCAGACTACACATCAACCTATTGGAGCTGAGAGCAATCAGGCTAGCACTGAATGCTTTTCTGCCATCAGTACAGGGAAAAAATGTTCTGATAATGACGGACAACACAGTGGCCCTGCACTACCTCAACAAAAGAGGAGGCGTAAGGTCACTGCCACTGTGCAGAGAGGCAATGCAGCTCTGGTTCTGGGCAATTCAAGAAGGAATCTCTCTATCAGCAGTTCACCTAGCCGGAGAGAAGAACACGGTGGCGGACGCTCTGAACAGGCAGACCACAGTCTCACACGAGGGGGAACTAGCTCAGGAAGTCCTTCAAGAGATCTTCACCCTTTGGGGAACCACTCAGGTAGATCTGTTCACACGAGTGTCAACAAGAAATGCGAACTATACTGCTCAAGGGAATTTCCCCCGAGAGGAGCTCTAGGAGATGCGTTTGTGGTGGACTAGGAGTTTCCACTTCTGTACGCGTTTCCTCCAGTCCCCGTCATGTCATGATCTCTGCTTCCAAAAGGTCAGGGTTTTCCCAACTCCCTTGGAAGCAGATCCATAACCCAGGTTCCGAGTGCCAACCAATCCCAATTGGGACCTTTTGGACCCAGTCCTGGCGCCAGTGGCACCAGGCTCATAAATATGCCCAGTCCCAGCGCTATAAGCGCCGGGCTCATAATGCTTGGGTGGACTTACCTGCAGCAGACCATGCTGCTTACTTGCCTACCAGTTGAGCCTCTGATCCTCTTCTGTTTGGAACTACTTTTCCTGTTGGGTGGGGCAGGAGCCACTCCCTAGGTTCAGAACACTGGAACTCTTCTGGAAAGCAGGAACTCTTTTCTTACCTAGGCGTGGCTGTGGAAGGAGACACCTAAGCACTACAGGAGGCTATTTAAACCACACCCAATGGATGAATCTTGCTTTGCGTTATTCTGCATCCTCTGCAGCAGAACGCTCATCATGTCTTCTGCATCTGATCCTGGGCCTAAGGAAAAAGGCTTACCATCCTGAATCCAGTCTTCAGCAACACCTATAAAGACAAGAAAGAACAGGTTAGCATTACGGTCTTCAGTGACAGCGCTTCACTTACCTGGTCCATCGGCTGTCACCAACGCCTCGCGCTGCATTCCGGCATCTGAAAGACAAAGGCTTACCTACTCTTCGTGCGCTCCGGAGGTCTTCGCACTGCATTCCGGCATCTGAAAGACAAAAGCTTACCAACTCTTCGCACGCTCCGGAGGCCTTCGGCGCTGCATCTCGCATCTGAAAGACAAAACAAGGTGCGTTTAAAGACATTGGGGAACTTTAATACTCACGTGCCATTACTCCTTTCCACATCTAACCCAGTGGGTATTCCGGCACCCTGCAGCCGCTCCGAACTTGTACCTGCAAAATAAAAAGACAGTTAGAGCGCATCGTGAAGCAGGCAACAAGCGCTTACTTACGTGCTTCCAGGCGCTTCTATTCATCACACGGGCTCCATCTTCAACTCACTTCAGCCCGTCATCCGCCATCGCCGGAACCCTGCAAAACAAGAGACATCATTACTAAAGACTTTTAAAGACATTAGAATTACTCGAAACTTACCGTTCGTGTAGTAAACGACGGACAGCAGTCCTCTGAAGTCAAGAGGCCTGCTCCCCTTATCCAGTGAAGAAACTGGTTACAGCACCCTGCCCCGAAGCAGATGGAGAGCACGGCGTTCACTTACCTAAGACACCTTACCCTTCGAGTCAGACATACAGTGCACAGAGGTCCAGCCCAAAGAGCCAGCCGTGTGTTACACATCACCTTTGAAGATACGGTATACGCCCAGTCAAGACCGGCGCCTCTACGGGAATCAGGTGAGCGTTACAGAACGCAAAGCCTACCGCAAAACTCCCGTCCAGGCGCTATGGAAACCTCGGATACCGACCAGCTAGCCCAGTTACTTGGGGAACTAAGGGCAGAAGTGCATGCAGCCCGTCAGGAAACGAACGCTCTAAGAAGGGAACTGATTATTTCCAAGGAGCGAACAGATGATCTCGCTAGACAATTGCTACAGTCACAAGCCGGACAGACCCCGTTACCCGCATCTGGGGGAAATCTTCCTTCTACATCCTCTATGAATCCAGTGCAGATCAACCTACCTGGGAATGTACCTCTGGCTCCGCCCGAACGATTTTCTGGTGACCCAAAGAGGTTTGCAGTATTTATCAATCAGTGCCGGTTGCATTTCTTATGCCGGCCAGCAGCCTTTCCAACTGATCAAGCTAAAGTAGCTTTCGTGCTTTCGTACCTTAGTGGCAATGCGGCAGACTGGTCGATCCCTCTAGTAAATCAAGATGATCCGGTCCTCCATTATTTTCAAGCTTTTCAGCTCAGTATGGAAAAACTGTTCGCAAGACATTCACAGGGGCAGGCCTTGGACAATGAGCTTCTTTCGTTGCGACAAGGTAATCAAGACCTTTTGGCTTATATTGCGTCTTTCAACAGACTGATAGTGGAAACTCAATGGCCTGAGGACAAAAGGATTGCGCTGTTTTATAGAGGTCTACGTGGAGAGCTCAAAGATGTGTTAGCCCAAGTAGTGAATCCCCCACAAGATTGTTCGGACTATATAGACTTAGTCGTTCAAATAGATCACAGACTGCAGAACAGGAAGGCCGATCGTTCCAAGTTTGATGCTCGAGTATTTTCCAAACCGCCAACTCCTTCCAAAGGAGTAGACTCCGGGGAACCCATGCAAATAGGGGGCCTGAAAGGTCCTCTAACACAAAAGGAGCGGGAAAGGAGAAAACAGTTGCAATTATGCCTCTATTGCGGAAACTCAGGACACTTCCTTCGAGACTGTCCGGTGAAACCTGCCAAGAAGGCATTAGGAGCAGCAGTTACCAAAGTTACAAACTCTGAGCAGGGAAACGACCTCGCCCGACAAGAATAGAGGTCCTCTTGCCGAGCGTGAAAACCAGTTCCGTGACCTCGCATTTCGTGATACCTATGGTCCTCATTAGCCCTGATAATCCGGATCGATTACATGCAATTGAAGCTTACGTCGACAGCGGTGCCATCGGCAATTATGTGGATCATGAAATGGTTTTGAGGATGAATCTAACTCTTTGTCCCAAGGCTGTAAAGGACGTCATTACTACGGTGGATGGGACGGAGATAGCCTCCGGACCAGTAACGCATACCACTCAAGAAGTGACGCTAGTAAGTCAAGATGGACACCATGAGAAGATCGTGTTTGATGTGATCTAGGCCCCTCAGTTTCAAATTATTCTAGGAATACCTTGGTTAGAGAAACACAATCCTCTGATCAATTGGCGAGCAAGAACGGTCCAGTTTCCAGAATGTGTCTCTACTTGTCACCCTCCACCTGGTGTTGCACTGGCAGCAATTTCTTCAGAGACTCCCCAGTTACCTCCCGAATACCTAGAATACCAAGATGTTTTCCGGAAGGATCAGGCTAACTCTCTACCTCCTCATAGGTCTTATGACTGCCAGATAGACCTGATACCTGGATCTACTCCTCCTTGTAGTAGAATTTATGCCCTCACCGAGCCTGAGAACCTTCACCTTCGACAATACCTGGATCAATACCTGGCAAATGGGTTTATTCGTCCTTCCAAGTCCCCTGCTTCTTCAGCTTTGTTCTTCGTTCCAAAAAAGGAAGGAGACCTTAGAACTTGTATAGATTATCGCTCCCTGAACCAGATCACCGTCAAGAATAGATATCCGTTAACTTTGATCCCTGAACTCCTGGACCAAGTCAGAAAAGCATGCATATATACAAAGCTGGATCTTAGAGGAGCCTACCACTTGGTACGAATAAAAGAGGGCGATGAATGGAAGACGGCCTTTCGCACCAAATATGGGCTATTTGAATATCAGGTCATGCCCTTCGGACTTTGCAATGCCACGGCCGCCTTTCAATATTTTATGAACGATGTCCTCAGAGAGCTCATAGATGTGTGTGTTGTTGTTTACATTGACGACATCCTCGTTTATTCTTCATCGGAATCTGAACATCGGAAACACGTGAAAATGGTCCTCGAAAGATTGCGTCAACACAAACTTTTCGCTAAGTTGGAAAAATGTGTTTTCAACGTGACTGAAGTTGAATTCTTGGGATTCATATTATCACCTAGCGGAGTGCGTATGGATTCAAAGAAGGTCGATTTAGTTCTCAAATGGCCATCACCATCCTCCGTAAAAGGTGTGCAAAGCATGTTAGGCTTCGCTAACTTTTACCGCAGGTTTATCCCCGAATTTTCTCGAATAGTCCAGCCCATCACTGCCTTGTTAAAGAAAAACAAACGTTTTGAATGGTCTACCGAGGCAGAACAAGCTTTCCAGGATTTGAAGACTAAATTTATCTCTGCACCAATCTTAAAACACCCTCGCCCCGAACTCCCCTACATCGTGGAAACTGATGCTTCAAGCCTTGCCATGGGGCAGTTCTATCACAAAAGGACCCGGTAACCAATCAGTTGCATCCCGTGGCATTTTGGTCCCGCAAATTCTCGCCTCCTGAAATCAATTACACGATTACTGACAAGGAACTTCTGGCTATCAAGTCTGCCTTTAAGGCTTGGCGGCATTATCTGCTGGGGGCCCGACACACCGTTACTGTGATTACGGATCACCGAAACCTGCAATATTTGAAAACCGCAAAAGCCCAAACCTCTAGACAACTCCGTTGGGCATTATTCTTTGCCGAGTTTGACTTCATAATTACCTATCGACCTGGTACAAAAAACGGTAAAGCTTATGCCCTTTCTCGGATGGGAGTGGAAGAACACTTGATCAACCCTAAACCTGTACCAATCATTCCCGAACAAAGAATTCTGGGTGTAATCGCCACACAATCCATAGAGGAAGTTAAGGATAAAGCCAGGCAACTTGTAACTCCAGCAGACATACAGAATTGGCATCTGCAGGGAAAGGACTTTGCAGTAAAGGACAACTTATTGTATTTCCAAGAACGATTATACCTGCCCAGCACAGATTTACAGAAAAAAGTAATCTCTTGTTATCACGATTCTTTAATGGAAGGTGTTAGGGAGAATTCTCTGTTTAGGCTGAATTTCCCTCCCTAGTGAGTCCCCCAGCAGCTTTGCTGGATTTCTGGGGTTTATTTTTTTCTCCTGCCAAGAGTGAGACTCTTTTTACCCTCACTCTTGGACATGTTGAACTGTGTTATCTTGGACAAACCTTGTGTTGAATGGGCTATGGGGTCTTTTACTCCATAGGGCCTCATGTATTTTTGTGATGTGGGTTACACAGCACCCTCTGTGCCGTGACCCAGGGGTGTCCTAGGGACTCCCCAACATAGACTCCATACCCTGGGACTGACTACTGTCTCCCAGGGCATGTAAAGTCACCAAAGACTTGCTAGTCTTGAATCCTGAACAGAACCAGTACAAACCATCATATTGTGGACGTACTGGCTGGGGCAATTCGATTGCCCCAGGGTCTGTTAGTCGAGGGGGCACGTCTCCGTCCCCCCTGATCGAGTTTTGGCTGGTGGCAGTGGAAACTACGTTTTATATTCGACCGCGAATATTTTCCTATGGGATTTCCCATTGTTTTAGGCTAACACATTTAATTATTTATTTACGGTAGCCTTAAACATACCACCGGTTTATATATTTATTTTTATAACTCCGGTTGGGACTTTTTGCCAAAACTTGATTCTAAAATGGCGTTGGTGTTCGCCTCTGTAACTCTGACCCAAAGTGGAGCCCTTTGTTCCACTTTTGGCGGGCTTCTCCACAGAAGCCCTCCAAAGTGGTGCCACTCTGTCTGGGGTACTTAGGAGGGGTGGAGGGGGATTTAGGCACCCTGGACTGAGTTACCTTGGTAACTCAAGTCGCACTCCGTCCTGATTGGCCCAAGTGGTGAGCCGCCCGGCTTTGGGGACTGGAACTTCAGAAGTCGCCACAGGACCAAGAATCCGACGAGGGAAGAGCTGAGCCGACCTGCTTCGACGACACCACCCGGTGGAGCCCTGCTGAACCGTCTCACCACTTTTCCCGACGACCGAGGAGAACTCCTAACAGAGTGGCTCCTTCCCTTGACTGGTGGGGACAACCAGTTTTCGCCTTCTTTTCGCTTCTCGAGGTATCTCGTGGCCGCCTTGCCAGTGCCAAGCACCCCGGCAACCGGAACCCCACCACTTTTACCCCAAACCACGAAAGTCGGTACAACCCTTCAACCGGAGGACTCCGCGGCTGGTTTCTTCCCGGGCAGTGCAACGACCCTCTTCTTCTGCTCTTCAGCGAGAACTTCTTCTCCCCTGACCGACGTCGAGCCCTGCTGCCACTGCCTGGAACAACTGCCACCGCTGGAGGATCCTTTCCGCTTAAGGTACCGTGTTCCGCCTGGCTTCCCTTGCTACCGACTGTACGGGGTAGATTTAGCCCCCGGCTTTCGAACCTGGGAGTGCCTGGGACACCCTGGCTAAACTTTCTAAGCCACTCTACACTCTTTCTAACTCTTTGCAAGACTTTGAATCCCTAATAACAGTGTGATCTTGGGCACATTTTCGCTCCGGCTACTCTAAGAGTGGGCCCTGCCTAGTGACTTTTGCTCACCTGTGCTTCTTTGAGCCTATTGCAAGTGTTCTGGATCTTAGAGTGGTGTGTTTAACCCATTTCTGTTTCTTTTTACCCCTTTCCTTAACCTACTAGAATGTCATCTAACGTTAAGCGCTCACCTCTGTTTTAATTATGTGGTGTTAACTTAGAGTTGTCTAGATAGGAGTAAGGGTTGAAACTGCTTTCATCATAACTGTGTTTGAAGTGTTTTTACTATACTTTGCTAGAGTGTTTTCAACTTATGTGTGTTTTATAAATAAATAACTATATACTATTGAAACCAAGCTCTGGTCAGTGTTTGCTTGTGCTATTGTGTCTGAGGACATATTGTGTATACTTTGCATACTGCCTAACTCTTCTTGAGGGAAGTCTGACTGCTCAGCCACAGCTACCAGGTAAATCTGGGTGGTACAGACTGCTACCAAGTGGGTTTACTGCTATACCTGTAGTCTTAAATCTTTTGCAGTGTTCCCCAAGGGAACTGCACAGGTTTCTGCCTAACAGAAGGACATCCCGGTATGGCCAAGACCTCAGAAAAGATCATGCGCTACTTCTGGTGGCCGTCTTGGAAAAAAGATATCAGAGACTTTATAATGTCCTGTGGAGTATGCGCCCAAAACAAGAGTCAAAAGGAAAGACCAGCAGGCCTCTTACGCCCTATTGACATCCCACCTCGCCCTTGGCATACGCTTTCTATGGACTTCATCACCGATCTACCTCCATGCTCCGGATACAATACGATTCTAGTAATCGTGGACTTATTCTCCAAGATGGCGCATTTCATTCCGCTCAAAGGCTTGCCAACAGCAGCAACTCTGGCCCGAGAATTTCTCGAAAACATCGTCCGACTGCACGGTTTTCCTTCGGTTCTAATATCGGATCGAGGTAGTCAATTTATTTCTCATTTTTGGCGAAGTTGCTGTCGGTCGGCTCAAATTGATGTGAGACTATCGACCAGTCACCACCCTCAGACCGACGGACAAACCGAAAGGACCAATCAAACTCTGGAACAGTATTTACGCTGCATGCTGCAACAAACTGAAAAAACTTGGAAAGACATCCTTTGGATAGCCGAATATGCCTACAATAACTCTGTCCATTCGGGAACTGGGAAAACCCTGTTTCTTCTTTTATACGGCAGTCAACCTCGGAGTTGGATCCCCTCCAAGATCTTGAAACACCAGCAGTATACTACCTGCATTCTACAATCACCCAAGCCTTTAAGGAAGCTGTTTCTCACCTTCAAAGAGCTAAAGAACAATACAAGAAAGGAGCAGATCAACATCGGAAGGAAGCCCCTCAATATCAAGTAGGGGATCAAGTCTGGTTATCCACCAAATATCTACCTCTAAAAGGGCCACGCACATTCAACCCGAGATACCTTGGTCCCTATTCCATCACTACCATAGTAAACCCAGTAGCGGTCAAGTTGGACTTGCCCCCGCACATGAAGATACATCCGGTCTTCCACGTCTCTCTATTAAAACCCGTGCAACCTCAAACCCGACTAACTAAATCTCCAAAACCTATCCTAGTTGATGGAGAACTCGAGTTTGAAGTCAAAAGCATTCTGGACTCCAAGATCTCCAAATCTAAACTATTTTACCTAATTGACTGGAAAGGCTACGGCCCCCAAGAGAGATCCTGGGAACCTGCTGAATATGTCCATGCTCCTCGCCTAATCAAAAGATTTCACCGAACATTTCCTGACAAGCCAAAACCCCCGGAGAAGCCCAGTTTGGGAGGGGCCTTGAGGGGGGTACTGTCATGATCTCTGCTTCCAAAAGGTCAGGGTTTTCCCAACTCCCTTGGAAGCAGATCCATAACCCAGGTTCCGAGTGCCAACCAGTCCCAATTGGGACCTTTTGGACCCAGTCCTGGCGCCAGTGGCACCAGGCTCATAAATATGCCCAGTCCCAGCGCTGGAAGCGCCGGGCTCATAATGCTTGGGTGGACTTACCTGCAGCAGACCATGCTGCTTACTTGCCTACCAGTTGAGCCTCTGATCCTCTTCTGTTTGGAACTACTTTTCCTGTTGGGTGGGGCAGGAGCCACTCCCTAGGTTCAGAACACTGGAACTCTTCTGGAAAGCAGGAACTCTTTTCTCACCTAGGCGTGGCTGTGGAAGGAGACACCTAAGCACTACAGGAGGCTATTTAAACCACACCCGATGGATGAATCTTGCTTTGCGTTATTCTGCATCCTCTGCAGCAGAACGCTCATCGTGTCTTCTGCATCTGATCCTGGGCCTAAGGAAAAAGGCTTACCATCCTGAATCCAGTCTTCAGCAACACCTATAAAGACAAGAAAGAACAGGTTAGCATTACGGTCTTCAGTGACAGCGCTTCACTTACCTGGTCCATCGGCTGTCACCAACGCCTCGCGCTGCATTCCGGCATCTGAAAGACAAAGGCTTACCTACTCTTCGTGCGCTCCGGAGGTCTTCGCACTGCATTCCGGCATCTGAAAGACAAAAGCTTACCAACTCTTTGCACGCTCCGGAGGCCTTCGGCGCTGCATCTCGCATCTGAAAGACAAAACAAGGTGCGTTTAAAGACATTGGGGAACTTTAATACTCACGTGCCATTACTCCTTTCCACATCTAACCCAGTGGGTATTCCGGCACCCTGCAGCCGCTCCGAACTTGTACCTGCAAAATAAAATGACAGTTAGAGCGCATCGTGAAGCAGGCAACAAGCGCTTACTTACGTGCTTCCAGGCGCTTCTATTCATCACACGGGCTCCATCTTCAACTCACTTCAGCCCGTCATCCGCCATCGCCGGAACCCTGCAAAACAAGAGACATCATTACTAAAGACTTTTAAAGACATTAGAATTACTCGAAACTTACCGTTCGTGTAGTAAACGACGGACAGCAGTCCTCTGAAGTCAAGAGGCCTGCTCCCCTTATCCAGTGAAGAAACTGGTTACAGCACCCTGCCCCGAAGCAGATGGAGAGCACGGCGTTCACTTACCTAAGACACCTTACCCTTCGAGTCAGACATACAGTGCACAGAGGTCCAGCCCAAAGAGCCAGCCGTGTGTTACACATCACCTTTGAAGATACGGTATACGCCCAGTCAAGACCGGCGCCTCTATGGGAATCAGGTGAGCGTTACAGTCATTCCTCACGTAATAAGGAGGCTCAAAAGATTCAGGAAACCAATGATTCTAATTGCACCTGAAGGGGCCAGGAGAACGTGTTACCCGGATCTTCTAGACCTGTCCATCTGTCCTCTGATTTGTCTTCCACAAAGAGAGGATCTTCTCTCGCAAGAGGAAAGTCAGGTTCTCCATCCGGATATCGGGACTCTCAACCTTCACGCTTGGTTTCTGAAAGGTTGAGGTACAAAGATTGGGACCTCCCGGATGACGTAATGGAGGTGTTGCTTTCGGCAACTAAATCTTTATACCGCTGCCATTGGAACTAATTCTGCAGCTAGTGTAGAGATAAGGATATTGACCCTTTTTCATGTAGTACACTGACAGTGTTATCTTTCCTGCTATACTTGGCAAATTCAGGACTTCAAGTTGGCACAATCAGGGGTTACCTCGCTGCGCTATAAATCTTTAAACGCACCGCTGAGGAACCTTCATATTTCAAATTGCCTCTAGTCATTCAGTTATGGAAAGGGTTGACTAATGTCTTCCCCCAACTCCTTTTCAGGTTCCCCTGTGGGATTTAAATCAAGTCTTAAAATGTCTAATGGGAACTCCTTGTTAACCTCTTCATTCCTGCCCATTAAGGTTTCTCACTCTAAAAACAGTTTTCCTTGTGGCTTTAACTTCTGCCAGAAGAATGAGCGAACTACAAGCTTTATCTTGCAAACCGCCACATACTATTTTTCACAAAGATAAAGTAGTTCAAGTGAAGCCGAATTTCCTCCCAAAGGTTGTCTCAGAATTCCATATCACACAAAAAATAACCGTGCCTTCATTTTACTCTCCTTCTCACCCAAAGAAAGAGGAAGAGAGATTGCACAGACTGGATCCAAAGCGTACCTTGAGTTTTTACATCAACAGACTCGCAAAGATTAGGCAAGCAGACCAGTTTTTTGTGGGGTATTCAGGACATAAACTAGATTTGCCCATCACGAAACAGACCATCTCAAGATGGATAATTCTAACTATCATAGAGTGCTATAAATTGGCAGGAAAAGACCCTCCTCAACACCTCAGGGCTCATTCAACCAGTGTTATTGCAGCCTCTTCAGCTCTCCAAAGAGGAGTTCCAATAAAAGACATCTGTGTGGAAAAAACTTTAGGAAAACTCCACTACCAGTGCCGTTTGTGAAGAACAGGTCTGTGGTGTCATCGTAAACATGTCACACCTGTTCCTCTGAAGATAAATTGCTACAAAATTCTCTTGAGCTTTCTGTGCTTTACCCAGATCTTAAGCCTGTGCTTGGAACTTTAGCGTTCAGTCATTTGCTACTTTGGGTAAAAATATGCAGTAATCCTGATGCAGACATTTACATGACTTGTCTTTCAGACCCTTTTACAAGAGTGGAGCTTTGATGCTATCCTGGTTACAGTATGCTAGAAAACCTCTGGATAACCTGCCTTGCTTATAGCACCCCCCCGCCCATTTATGCTCTTTAGGGAGTAACCAACTGGTTAAAGGAGAAAGATTCTGACAAGTTGGATGCTATGGTATTGAAACACCCGATTACGACCTACCGCTTTTACAGGGAAGAGTGCTGCATCTTATTTTGGCTTATTTCCCCAGCAATTAACTCTACATACATAATTCTTAGGCTGTCAACTGCATTTGTGATGATATATTAGAAACAGGAAATCTAGAAGTCTTTCGTGGTTATTCCTGTTCCATTTATGCCAACGGTGAAGGAAATGTTGCACAATCTTAGGTTTGTGCAATTTAAGACATGGGATGACGGTCCAGTATTCTATGGATGAATGTCTTTGGCACGCCACTGGCAAGAAATATGGCTAAATGTCTTGTTTCTTGATGATGGACACCTGAGAATCAGAGTAATATTTTTCTGTATCTGGAAGCATGAGTCACTTTCTTTGATTACAGAAATGAATGTGTAAAATTGAAAAAGATTTTGTTACGAAATGCACTGTTGGACTAGGTAGCAACTTCTGGAATATATTTAAGCTCATTAAGGGCATCTGGCCATTTAAAGACTAATCTTTTATACAATTCTATAAGAAATTAAGCATGAGATGCATGTTTCCCTTTGTTAGAATAGATGGACACTAACACTCTCTGGAAGATTACATGTTCTAAAATATTTGCTCTAACTTGTATGTGTGGATTTGGAATATTGTCTATTTGCATGTGGTTTATTCATTTTATATACTGGTTTTAACTCAAAAGATGTTCTATACAACGCATGTATTTAATAGTAGGTATTGTGAAAGCATGTGATTGTTTTGTAGAATGCATTTATTTTGATAGCTTGGGATTCAGTAGATTGTCGTGATCCACTGCCTTGTTCCCACCACTCTGTCAAAGACAGTACTGTAAATATTTTAAACCAACGTGTGTCACCAATCAGTCTGATAATTTTGCTTTTGTTTTCTTGTGTGTCCTTTCTCTTAAAAATTGTATGAGATCCACCCTACTTAATTTGTCTTCCCTTGCCCTTCAACTTAAAATAACATTGTGCTAATTTTCTAGCATGATTAAATGTTGTGTGTATTTTCCAGGTATCAACAGCTTCTAAATGAAATACATCATTGTTATCTAGATCAGCGGGATCTCCTATTAAGTCCAAGTATAACTTCTACAATTGCTGATATGACCTCCCAGAACAACAGGGATCATTGTGCCCTGGTAAGTAAATTTACTTGAAAGATGCTATGTTGTAATTTTCATATTTTGAGTGCTCCAGAACTCTCTTCGCGCATTTGCATATTTTCAAACTGTGGTTGTGGAAAGAAATAGGTTTCTGGAATTACATGTTTCCCATGTACATTTAAGGAAATCATATATGTGTAAACCTTTGACTTGTATACAATTACAGATCAGGTTCTCAGTATCATGGTGTACATCGTCCAGTTCACCCTGCTGCCACCTTAAGCTGACACGCATGAGGATGTACAGAGAAGTTACACAACTGACAAAGAGGGTCCCACTTTTCTTGGTGATACATCTATCTAGTTAAGCTTCTGCTGGTGTTTAAGATCTTTCAACCAAACTGTTCTGTGAATTGGATGCAAGGACCTGTAGACTTAGCCCTCCCCTATGTTTGTTTCACTGGAACCACCCAGCTAATCTTCATGTTCATCCTCTGTTTCTGCGACAGTGGTGAGCGTCTGATGTGTTCCACACTTTCTCAAAATGTATCTAGTGAAGCATTAAGAGTTGGAATGGCTTCTACAGCACTCTGCACCAGTCATCAAGAAGAGCTGCTGCCTGTCTGCCATACTTTTTGCACATGGCCAGACACTGTGAACTAGCTTGTGGTGCTGTGTGAGGAGTTTTATCCTGAAATACCCTTAATTGGCCACTTTTCATAGACACAAAAACTCAAGAATATAGGTGCTGTTAAATTCTTTATTGGAAACATAGTTATAACATTGGAGTACTTCAATGATTTACAGCACTGTAGAACCACCAGCTGGTGACTGCAACAATGCAGCAAGCTATCAACCACCTCACACATGCATTTTCCCTTTTAACCTCTCAGATGGCATCTTTTCTGATATTCACCCTACAAGCACCGTTCACACATTTTGCAAGTCAAATATAAAATTCCAGCCCATTCCCTCATCTCCTACACTTCTCGACTATATTATAATTAGTTTGTCGAACAAGTATATATTAATGATGTGTTCTCTGGGATGGGTGTAAGCTGCTGTTTCATCAACAAGACTGAAATGTTAATCAATGCAATGCAGTCTCCAAATCAGCTATCTGGTACCCATTAAACTGGCACTGTGACTGGTCTGACAGGGATTCTTTTGCCATGCTCTCAACTTAACCATGAGACATATGCGTCACACTCAACCATGGCAGATGCACAGATATGATCCTGCCACCTAGGTTGATGCAGAGTGCCTGCATTATCCTCACAGGTCTTACTTGCGACAGCTATAGGCGGGCTGACGGTTAGGAATAGGTTGTGGATAGGTAGGGGAAGTTAGGATAACTGGAACAAGGTTTTGCTTAGTAATGGTGGAGGGGTAGAGCGATCTTGGCTAGCACGAAATTGCTGGTGTAACAGGGTTTCATGCGTCAATGCTCACACACTCTGCTGCATTCACACGTGTTGACTTGCAAACAACTGTTGGCTATGCTTTTAATAACACATGGTACTTCACAAAGCTGTAGGTTAATTCCAATATCGCTCATAGCAGGTTGTTTTGTTACATTTCTGCACATAACAGGTTAATAATTATATGAATTTATCATGATCCTAATAGCATATTGTATATTCTTGATTAACTATACAGGGCACCAACTATTCCTGAAAGAGAAATATATGCTTTTCATCTGCTAGCATCTCTTATGTTCAAAGTAACTTTGGCATTCAGTATTGGCTGCAAACAGGGTGACTCTAGTGCCCTAAGTGCTCAAAAAAGGGTAACTCTGGCATTCGTTTGTGGGTCCTCTTATTTTCACAGCGAAGGACGACCCAATCTCCAACTCGCCTCCAGGTTTAAATGAATGGAGCTCCATGTTTTCTTTTTTTTAAATGTATTTTATTCGGTTACAAACATGGGATTAGGTGTAAAATATTTTTAAAAGAAGACAACTTCATTGTACTAGAACAGGATTAAGTCATGTATGCAGGATAAATCCCCCCCATCTCCCATAGGGATTCTACGCCCTTCTGCCCAGAATGTGTCAGCCCCTAGTTCTTGTAAACTGAGAAGAGTCCTGGCCGATAACTTCAGGTGACCTCCCTCAGGGTTAGTCTTGGTAGTCAGGGTTTGAAGGTTAATTCTGGGTACGAACGGTCATAGTCCAGTGGGACCCATATCTTTGTGAATCTGCAGAGAAACTCTCTTTCGCTGCTGTGACCTTTTCTGCCACTAGGATGTCCCATATTTTGACCCACCATAGTGCCAGTAGAGAGGGCCTTCTAGAGTTTTCCAGGTGTGAGCAATTGTGATCTGTGCTGCCAGAAGTAATTGAGCGAGTTTGGCGGTTGCCCCCATTTTCGGGTAAACCTTTGGAATTGGGGCGCCCAGGAGGATCACCTCTGTTTTTTTCGGGAGTTTAACGAATGTGATGGCTTCATTTGCAGAGAGGACTTTATCCCAGAAGGCCTGGACGATGGGAAATTCCCACCACATATGCAGAAAGGTGCCCTACGTTCCACATTTTCGTCAGCAACTCAGGTGTAATGCGTTCTGGATGCGGTGGAGGCACTCTGGATGTTAATACCATCAGAGAAGTCGTTTTGAGGGTGCATTCTCTGTTTGTCGATTATGAGTAGCTTCTTGTCCAAATGTCCACCCATGTGTTATCCTCGATTGAATGTCCCAAGTCCGCTTCCCACTGTGTCATGTATGCGGGGCGATGGGATAACATGTCATCTTGCAGCAATCAGTACAGTTTGGAAGTGTTCCCTCTGGTTGGATCTCCCTGCAGGGTAAATTCAATGGGGTAAGGTCTCGTGTTGCTCTTTGTCTCACTAGAGGGTGAGTGTACTGGTGGCAGAGTTGGATGTAGAAGAATCTGTCTGTCTCGGCCAGTTTAAAGGTTACAATGCTCTCAAAAGTGTGCCGTTGCCCATTGTCAAACAATTGCGTTAGGGTTTGGAGTCTGCCCCTCACCCAGTTCTTGAAGCTTGTGGGATGGGTACCAGGGGTGAAGGTTGGTTTGTGAAAGACGGGGGTATTTGGGCCCAGGCCATTTGGGATGGCTTTAAATTTCAGTGCCCTGTCACACATTTTTAATGTGCATAGTGTGGAGGAGAGGATACCCGGCCAGAGCTTTTGTGCTGAGGGGACGAATGGGAGGAATCTGAGGGGTAATGGTACCCTAGATTGTTCAAGGTCTATCCACTGGAGCTCCGTGTTTCATGTAGAAAATCAGACTGTGATGTTGGGGCCACTGTGATGTTTCTGACTGCTCTGTGGGAGGTGCTGTATCTCAGCTGGATATCCCGGGGGTAGATGATTCCACAGGAGCACCAAACCGCAACAGCTCATGATCACTTACCACAGACAGTGAGCACAAACTGGACTCTGTATAAATGAGAGACGCAAGATGGCCTAGGAGAACATGCTCTGGGACATTTAATACTGAGGTCTAAATCGGAACATTGCTGTTTTCTGGACGTTTCGTTATGGTTGCAGTCACAAATGTACCACCTGAGCTCTTTTGGGGCCCAGACAGCCCCTAAAACCCACTGCTGTTGGGCCACTGTGGTTGTTCGAAGTCAAGCTGGCCTATCCTGACACAATGTCAAGAATCTTTTTTGTATTAACATTGACTTAATCACCAGTTTAACCATGGAGAACACCAATAGACCTTCAATCGAAACTTAGAGCTAACCATCTGCCACACTACCTCGGATGACAAAATGACTCCTGCTAGATAGAACGTACCAATATAAACATGTTTGCAGGAACATACTTTTAGCTCTGAAGTGTAATGATACAATTCTGAAGTTGACAAATATGCAAGTAGCAGTAGCACATGTATAATGTAATTTTCGCACAGATATGTTGACCCGCTTTCCAATTTGATACCTTTTTATTGGACTAAATATTCTTTGATGGTAGATCCATTAGTTTTCGAATCCCAGAGACTTCATCAGATGGTCGTGATAAATGAGCAGAGAAGAAAATGACACATAGTTGCACATATCTTTTACATAAAAATAAAAAAAGCCTGCCATGCTAGGACACAATACACATTATATGCAAACCGTTAGGTCAATAACATGGCCTTGCTTAAAATGTAATTTCTCTGTACTGGTGATGAGAATTGCTTCCCAATTTTTGAGTATGTGCATGTTTCTTTCCAATTGAATGGCCCTGTAGACAAAGGGGCCGCCACGCAAGACTGAATTACTTGCATACTACTTTCTGCCACCAATGGAATTTAAAAATGTGTACTTGATTCTACTGGATTGCGCTCTGTGTACCAATATCCTTTTTAAAACCAGAATTCACTCTAATGAAACACAAAGCTTTCTATTTTATTGTGCATTAATATTAAGAAACGACATAATCTACTCATTCCAATCATTGTTTAAAAAAAAAAGAAAGTTTTCCAACAGCTTTTTGAAGGTACATTCACAAATAATAGTGGCTACCGTTATAACACCTTTGCTGTTTAACTGCTATACAAAATATACTCTAATCACTGATATGAACTCTGACAAAAAATGTATTAGGAGAGCGCTACAAAGAATGTCACTGTCTAAAAGGAGAGTCACACAACGGATATTATGAAACCGATGTCTGTATTACAGTAATTACCTATATATTCACAACGGTTAAATTACTAATGATGTATTTTCTTTTCCCCTTCCTATTGTTTGCATTCATTTTCTTATGCTAAAGCTTTTTTATTCATGCCAAGATAATTGTAATAGGAACTTATTGCATAATCAATGTACTGTTTGAGATATAGAGTACATAACACGCACACAGAAGTGCAATCTCTAGAAGTGAATTGGATTACATTACTAAAGAATATCTGTTCCTTCTATGATTTATGTTTAATATATATGCACTAAAGCTAGATCAAGACTACTTACTCTCCTAAAAAAGCCAGCGACCACCAAAATCGAAATTGTTGAGGCTAGAGCCACTTATAAAAAGTCTATCATTAAAAGGAAAATAGAGAATGAGATTCCTGGTTTGATCTGGTAACGCAGCCAACCAAAATGGTAACAAGAACTTTTGGAAATTAGTTACACAGGGCCCGCAACATACATTTATAGAGTCAGTTTTGTAATCTATAGTCCTTGCCCACGTGAAAGGAGTTCAAATACCGACTCTGAACATCTAGTCACTTTCTGAAATGACACTGATTTTTATCAGCAGGGAACAGTTGTATGGTACATATCTTGTCTTTACAATTAAGGAGGTTACAGTGCCAAGTGAAATACAAAAGCACAATCCTTGCCTAGGGCCGGGTAGTGTATCTCCAGACTAATTTCGTGCCCAGGTGGAATAATGGGCCGCATTACTTACAGTCAGCTTTAATGAAGTAATCAATACAGAAAAGATCACCATTTCATGGCGGTCAGCAATAATTCAGCCAATTAACTAAAAAATGCACTAGAGAGAATCCTGCCTCTTATAGACCAATTTCCTTGATAGACTCACTCTTTGAAATATTCGCCCGTGTGGACTTAGCGAGAATGGAAGAATGGGTTGAAACCCACCAAATGTTTTCACCTATTCAATTGGGGTTCAGACTAGGAGTGAGCACCGGCGAGTAGACCCTAAATCTGTATCTGATTGTGGCCATTTCACTTTACATAAGAAAATAGCCGGTTAGGGAATCTGCGACCAGGGAGTTGACCCCCTTGGAGAAATTCATTGCTTCTAATACAGGAGACAGTCACTTGGTGGGGTTGCTATATGTGCTAATGAAAAATGGGGAGGAGGTGGGAGCTAGACGCTTCATGGCCAACTGGGAAAGGGAAGGGGAACAACCCATTGAGGAAGCCCAATGAAGGGGTTTATGGGCCAGCATCCCCAAACTAGCTAAATCATTACAAATATTGGAAACCTGGTTGATACCGATGTACCAATGGCACATGACCCCGGTTAGGATGCATCCTTTTCCCGCTCTAGCTCTTCACGGTGCTGAAGGGTATGTGGGGGCAGGGGAGCTGGAGGCACATGTGGTGACAATGCCCAAAGGTCACATGGTTTTGTGAAATGATACAGTGTGCTGTAGTGGTTATATTAGGGGTATCCATTGGGGCTAACATCAGCCTGTTTATCCTGTGGTTGGGGGGAGAGCTGGAGAATCTGCCTACAAAGGCCCAACACAAAGTATATGTGACTCTGGTCTTGACATGGGCCCTGTTGATAGCTCACAACCTAGCACGATAACGCAAGCCGCGAAGACAAGGGCTTTAAGTGGGTCATCAGCGAGAAAGGGGACAGGCTGAGAGCTCATTGCAATAAGTGGACTTCCAGGCCTACCAGCCTCAGCAGAGCAAGAGAACGATTGGTGCAGGACCGCGGAGGGCAGGGGGAAATTGGGGGGGTGGGGGGGGCATGGTTCTAATTACAAGTTGTCATAAAACGGTTTGTTTGACTTAAATGCCAATAAAAATGTAAATGGAAAAAAAGGGCCGGTTTACTTGCCTTTATGAACCAGAGTACTGCCTTCGATAAAGTAAACCGATCAAGTTGTGGCAAGTACTCTGGTCCCTGAAGTGCCCAGAAGGGATCTTAAGGTTTCTTATTAACCTCCACGAAAATATAATAGCACATGTTAGGATTGGAAAGCAGGACCACTGCACTCACTGATTTCCGGTTGAAGCTGTGGTGTGCCAGGGATGCGTCCTGGCCCCCTGCTTTTCAGCCTCCATATAAATGGTTTTTATGAAGCCTAGGTTGCAGTTGGTGTGGATGTCCCAAAATCGGGGAATAAAAAGCTACCCCTACTTGCCTATGCATGGTTCTTATTGCACTGCTAAAGTTGATCTCGGCCTGTACATCTTTCATGAATGGACTGGATTTGAAAGTTAGCGCCCTCTTATCCGCAGTCATGGTCTGCCACAGAGGTAGACGGTCACCAAGGTTTTGAACCATGTTCAGCAATGAATCAGTGATTCCGGTGGTGAATGAATTTGACTACCTGGGCATTCGCTTTTCATCGTCACTTTCATCCTCATCACATGCGTTGTAACACACGAATAGGTTTAAACAGGCATTGGGGGAGTATTTCGCTTCATGTCTTAAGCGAAACAGCTAGATTTAATACTTAAAGCCTACCAATGTAAGTCAGTGTCAAGATATGGTATGACACTCTATGGTGCCATGTGAACACTAATGAAATACAGACCATCAAGAATGGCTTCTTTAAAAAATCCTAGGGCTTCGCCCGTGCAGCACCCAACTATAGTGTACATATGGAATTAGGCTGTATGCATATTAATGATGCGTTGTACATGGTACTAGTGCTTCACTGGTTGCGATTAGTAAGGAATTGTAAGGCACAACTTACCATGGATATCCTTAATATGATGATAGTAAAGAATAAATCAGCAAGCGTACCTTGGTTAAAAGATATAAAAATCAAAGCTTTATGAAATGAATGCACTTTCATATTTTTATGCACCAGCCAATTTAAGCCAATTGATGGCTGGTATTAGCTGATGACCAGGACAGGCAAGAGCGTTTAGAACTCTCAAAGCCACGCTATCATTATGACACCTAATGTACAGAAATAATTATTATGGGCATCTAATCAAAACTAGAGAACTCTTGTAACAAAGGCCCAGTTCAATTGTTTACCACACAGGGTTGTCATTTTGAAATGGTCAGGGAACAATAGTACTGAACAGTCATGTCTGCTGTGCCAAGCAGCAGTAGAGGACTTGGCCCACTTCCTGTTCTTCTGCTCGGTATATAAAAATATCAGGAAGTCTACTTTGAAACCTATATTAAGAGAAACTGACGTAACACAATATCGGCCTGCTCTAATATATTTGATCTGGGCAGGTTCTCCTAAAGTGGCCTGTGCACTTTTAATCTATTAAAAATGTGCATGGTATAAAAATAAAACTCTCCCAGCCCTTTAATAAGCTCATAAACCGTTGTCATTGTTGTTATTTAAGTGGTATTGTACTTTTTGGTCTATTTTATCCATAGTCACATGATTGGTTTTAACTATAATCGTGGTATTGTGTTTATTGTTTGTATTGCATTCCATGTCATGTGTTTTTGTTGTGTGGACTTTATGGAAAGTCTGATTCTTTCCAAAATAAACGGAGAGTAGTTTTTGTGAAATGTATAATAGTCACTAATACGAACATTACTTAAACTGAGTAGCCCCGAGGAAGAGTCAAGACTCGAAACGTGTTGGCAAACTTTCCTTTTGTTTTTTGAAAATACGGATTCAAATTGAACCATAAAATATATAGTTTCTTGATATTTATGCACAGTAAAATCGAAACCGTTGAAATTAAATGGAGTGATTCATAGTTTTGGAAATGATATCTGTACAAGAAGCACAATCCGGTATAATCAAGTAAAGAGTTTTTGTTGGTCACTGACACAATGCTTATTTTATTTAGGGGGGGAAGTGGCCCCTTTTACTTGGACTAGAACTACAAACTGCTGTCATTTACTAACATATACCGAGCGCTCACAAGCGTATCGAATTCCCCATAAACTAATTTTGTTTGATTTACATTTAGTTCGTTCTAATTCAACCTTTCCTTCCTTCATTTTTAAAAATCTTTCTTCCCCTTTTTGACGGCTGATTTCTGCACCCTTTTGCCTGTTAATCTTTTCTTTACTTTTCTCTTTCCTTCTTTCAATTGCAAAGCAACACAAACCCCACCATGTTCAACTTTTTTTTTCCATTTGTCGCCAACCCTACAATTATTTAGAAGATGATCGGAGGGTAGGGGCGGGGGAGGAGGAGTGTGTGCGTGTGTGTGCTTGTGTGTTTGTGTGTGTGTGCGCTCGTGTGTTCTGATGCAATAATTGTGTAAGTGCTCAATAGCACAGGTGAATGAGTGGGGACAACAGATAACCCTGACCGGTGTCTCTTGGGAGATATCAGCGTTTGTAATGACGCTAGCTGTTTGACATGTATATAACAAGTTAACCTAGTGTATAAAGGCAGTGCCCAATCAAACCTTTGATGAGGCCTTCCATATGAAGCATCATTCAGTCACATCAAAAGCTTTTCTGGCATCCAGAAGGGCCAAGCCTACATTTTTGGTGGCGTTTAAGTTGGCTATAATGGTAAACGATCTATACAGGTTCAGCGGGGTACTTCTTTCTGGTGTGCATTGTCCGCATTTATCAATTGCAGTATGTGCTGAAGTAGGCAGCTTGCCAGTATTAGTATGTTATAATAAATAGGAAGCATCAGCAGTGCCCGATATCAATCGGTTAACCCGGAATGTTACCTTCCTTCAGCAACAAAGTTATTTTCACAGACATCAAGGACTCTGGCAAATGCCCCTCCTCGTATGCCACCTGATGCACCCTCAAAAGGTGGGGGAGGGGGGTGTACAACAGTTTCAATAATACTCGTTATAGAAATAGGCAGCTGTTTATGATATTTTTTATTTCCTCTAAGGTGCTAGTGAGTCCACGTTTCTCCAAGAATGGGGAGAAGTTTAGGAAGCTCCATTTGTCGAAGATCTATGTCGAATTGAGCATCAGAGCAATCGGAAGTGGAAGTATACAATCTCTGGTAGCACTTTATTAATATACATATGATTTGTGATTCCCGCCACAGTTCGAGACTTGATTACTGGAATAGCTAGAGAGCTTCTTTCTCAATTTGCCAACCAGACCACCGTTCGGCTTGACCTATCGGCTTCTCCTAATTTCCTAGCCATTACATATTGAAGTATTTGATCTTAGTTGGTTGCTTTAGAAAATTGCTCAATCTTTTCATAACTTGTCCTTGAGCACAGGTGATGTAAAGACTGGAGGGGGGTATCTGTACTTCTGCCATCTATATGGTAGGGTAAAGGCACTATGGTAGGGTAAAGGCACAGAACACCCCGGCAACACTCTCAATTTGGTAGCAGTGGATAAACAGCCGGTTTTAACCTTTCAGGAGGTGATGCAGGCAGATTCTTAATTTCAGTGCTTCCCCAAAGCCCCCACAAAGGAATGTCCACACACTATGTTAGGTTATAACACAGCTTCTTTAAAGGGTTCACGAATATATACACCTATAAATAAATAAATAATAACTCTTTGTACTTGGGATACCTATTCAAAGAATGGCAAATATAAATATATACTCAATGTGGTACCACACATTACTTAAATCCAGTAATAGATGCACTAACTGGAGACAGTTTTAAATAGGCAGGTGGATTCTTAAATGAGGTGTAACAGCATAATAGGGATGCAAGGCAGGTTAGTGGTGAACAGTGGCAGAATACTTTCTTTTGGCTAGATAGATAATTGTGAGTGAGTATCCCCCACCTGGGCAACTTGTAATGGACAGGTTAGAGGGCAACTTATTCGGTCTTTTACAGCCCAGTCCAATAATTTTCAATAACCTTGTGCTTTCTTTAAAAGGTTCTACCATCCCAACGTAACTGAGAGGCCACAGGTGAACCTGATGCAAGACAACTCTGGCACCCCAGATGACTCCCGAGGCTAGAAGATGCTCTTCCTTGTGACAGTACCTTTGGTGCCTTGGCAGGCGAAGTGGCAGAGTTTCTCGGTTTCACTCGATGATTTCCTCCGAGGAGGGACCCGCTTGGAAGAAGGAGCCACTGGGATGCTGAGTCCACGAGAAAAACTGAACCAAAGTCTTTCTGAAGTGCAGCAGTTTTACTCTTCACAGTGCTCTTTTGGTCGGTGATTTCTCTGACTGTAGAAGTCCTGGGAAGATGAAACTTGCTGTGGGCTCCTCCTTAAAGGCTTGACAGATGAGAGTAAGACCCCTGCGGCGCTTCAATGATTTCTTGCGTCGACAGGTGCATAGGTCACTTTTGGTGTCTGGTTTTGGAATATCGCGGTTTTCTGACCTTCGGTTCTTTGGTGCTGCAGCCGCAACACAGACCTCTCTACGGCTTCTGACAACCTGGACCCGACCACCTCTAGTGGATCTCGGACCCTCACCAAGTCTGGACCCTCTGGAAATCTTTGTTAGCTTTCTGGTGGCCGGAAACCCACTGATGGACCTTCCTCTGTACTCAGCGACTTGGGACTCTCTTCGGTGGGAGAAAGCGGTTGGCCATGGTGAGGATGCCCCTTGAAATGTTCTTAGGCAGTTGGGAACTTTCGCAGCTTCGATGTCCAGCAGCACAATGCCAGGGTAACCCCTCTTCTGGGCGGTAGGCTGCAACAGCTTCCAGCAGTCACGAAACGCACCTCCTGGCCCAGGGTGACACCAATGGACTTCTTCGACTCAAGATGTCGGGCACTCCTTCAGGACTCACGAAGATCGCTTCTCCGGACGGCAGGCACTCAGGACTGGATTCAAGGGCACTTCGGATGAAGAACAGCAGGTTGCTCAGTGGGAGGTCTCCTTCGCAGGTCCTCTCTGGATCAGTCCTTGGGAGACACAACCACTTTGGATTACAGTGAAGAAATACAGCAGCAGACGTCTCTCCAGCTGGGCTTCAAGGAACAGCTTCTTCTTGCTTCAGCTTCTGAACAACTTCTTTTTCAAGATGAGCTTCTGAACAGATTGGTAAGTAAGAGGTCCCCAGATATACGTATCTGTTCCCCATTCACTCAAGCTGAGCCAGGCTCAGACAGCCAATCATGCAGAAGGGCATTCATGCAGGCAGGCAGCCAATCCGGCTCACAGACATTCAGGCCATTCTCTCCACCCAGATACCCATAACTAAGAATGTGGATTAGGGTTAGTACCCATCCTTTCAGCACACTATACAGCATTAATGTCAGTTGCAGTCAGGGCTGTCTCATTCATTGTGTCACCCACAACAGATAATGTGAGTGACTCCCAACTCCATTCATAGAGGTCCCACCCCTAGTATGTACCCACTACACACAGCCCCTGGGAAGGCTTCAGTAAGTTTGACAGGCGGCAGCCTCAGAGTCATATATGATCTTTCCACCCAACAGCCAGTCAGGGGGAAAGGGAACAACAGAGACATATATGGTGTTTTCAATCAACAGCCATTTAGGAGGAAGGGACAGAGACCGGGCTTCTCAGGACTTTGGCAACCAAGGTAAAAGCCAATAGAAACCAAGAGGCCACAGTGGCCATCTTGCCTTCTTGTAGGAATCCATTGATTCCTTTGGCAGGGCCTGGGTATCCCAAAAAAGGGCGTACACTCAGAGCCACCGCCAAGTCAGCATGTTGGTGCCACCAGCCCATACCTTGCTCTGTGGCCAATACACAGGTGCCCGAAAACACACATAAGGGGTACACAGGTGTACCCCGACCCATGGGTGCCATGAGGGTATCCCATGAGTGGTGTTCACCAAAAGATGAATGAAGAGCTGCATTGCCAGAGGTCCAGGTTGGACCTCAGTGGCAGAAAACATAAGAAAAACACACACAGAGATTTGGCAGGACAAGGACTAGTAGGCCATGTCCCTCCATAAGGCATTTCCAGCCTCACAGGCGACATGTTTGAATTCCTGTCTATTTTGTAGTCCCTTTACCTATTTCTCAAGATTGTTGAATCTGTGGCATATATCTAAGATTCCCTGTGTGGAGGAAAAATAAGTAACAAGGCATACTTCTTTATGTACCCCCTATCATGATATCACTGTGCACCATTATATTCTGTTTGCCACACACCATGTTTAAATCACTGTCTCTAGCTTGTATGAGGAGAGATGGTAAACTGGATTGCGCATGTTACAGTTGGAGTAGCACTTTGTCTTATATGATGAATCCTGCAGAGTAATGATGCCAAGCCTAAAGTCTACTCCTATGTGGGCAGGTGAAGGCAGCCGCTACCTGATCCGGACCCTGGGTGGGGTATTCAGAGGGTGGATCACATGGGAGGAGATGAATGTCAAGGGAGAGTGGTGAGGCCACAAGGAGGGAAGCAGTATTCTTCTCTTTATTGTGAAGAAGATCCTTTAATTCCAGAGTATTTGATAGCTTGCTGCCAACATTCAAAGCCTTGTGTGGCGAGACGCTCGCCAGAAGCAGGTTGGTGGTGTTTGGGACTTGAGACGAGGATCTCTGGAAGAAGAGAGAAAGCAGACGGTGCACAGCGGGGCTGGGTAAGGAGACATGGTCCTGAAGAGCTGTACGGGTCTTGGCAGCGAAATAGAAGAGCCGGCACAGAGACCCAATGAGACTCTCCCTAGAAGAGGAAGCTGGCCCGTCTCAAACACTCTTCAGCAGCCGTACATTGTTCATATGAATATGCTCAAAAGTACTTTTGAAACCAAAATAGTAGAGTTGGAAGGAAAAGGCAAACATGGTACAATTCTCCTGACATAAGATGTCAGTTGGGAGAAACCTGGAACCAGCATTGCCAAGACTGAAAGAGGTTGACAGGCAGAGCTTGAGCAAGCCCTCAGGCATGGGGTGTCAGTTTGGGGTAAATTGACAGTTAAAAAGAGTGTGCTAATGGAGAAGCACAATTGTGTATCACATAAAGAGAAATTGAGTGTTGCAAAGAAGCCTGATAAAGGGTATCTGATAGTGACATCTTTTTTTGGAAAGATACCTGGCAGGCGAGTGTACCAGGTGATCTAAGTGAACCAAAAGGGGAATATTCCTGGCAGGAGAGTGCACTAGGATATCAGGAGTTTGCAATTGAGGAGTTTCCTGGCAGGAAAGCATACCAGGATACTCACTTTGAATTGGGTTGTTGAAAAGAAACTTGGTCATATTAATCTCTTGTTTTCTTTGAACATGTTGTCAACCAGAAACTTTGAAAAGACTGACCTTTTGCAATGCTCGAATCATTGTTGTGAAAAAGACTTTTGTTTTGCCATCCTGAAAAGTAGTAAAGACTTTCCTTTGCCTCATTCCAACAAGCATTATGGAACAGACATTTTGTTTTGCCATTCTGAGAGACTAGGATAGATTTCCTCTTTTTCTAATTTAGCTTGTGGAAGAAACAAGGGTTTTGTCATCTTGAAAAGAGTATTAGGTAAAAGACATTTGTAAGCCTTTTACGTGACTGGTTTTGCCATAAAACATTGTGAATAATTTGTCTGAAATAATCCATGGGAAGGAATTCACCCCTTGTTTTGGTAGAAGTTATGTTTGAGTTATTGCACTTTTCTGTTTATTTGAAATTTGAAACATTTACCTTGCACATTTTGTTTGTATGTATTAGTGTGAGGATCAGATTGAGCTTGGACACAAGGTCATCTTGCTTTAGTTTTTATAGGAAGGGATATTCATGTTAGGATAGGGAAGCTAGGCCTTTATCTAAACCCTTTCCTATGAATGAAAATGACTAATTTTGCGAAGAATACCTTGGTGTGTCCGCTTCTCATTTCTGACCCCTTACACTATCCTGAAAGAATACTCGCCTCTACCTATTCTCGCTTCTGACGTATATCGCGTTTGGCACAGGCAAGCGTGTTCTATGCTCTCACTTTCCTGCTGAAAGGTGGCTTTAGCTGGCAGAAGTAATCATATTACATCGGACTCTCGCAGAGTGGGTGCAAAGCTTTAGGGAGTATATTCACCTTGGTAAAATGCTTTTTCTATGCTGCCCTCGCTGATGACACTAACAAGCATGGCACAGTGCACCTGGCATCAAAGGCCTGTATAACAAGGTTTTGTCTCTGTCAGCAATAATGTTTCATGGTGTGACCTTGCCCAGCTGGAACCACCCCCCCTGCCATTGAAACTCATGCATTCATGTGGGTATAAGAGAACGTCCTGAAGGAGGGAGGGAGCTTCACTTATGCCAAAGTCCCAGGGTGCCATTGGTTATGTGTCTGCTATTGCTTTACTAATAAAGTGTTCATCAGTACACCAGACTCGTGAGTGGTTATTTTTGCCACAACACCTGTTTCGTTTTGGATATGCATGTACCAATAATAGGAATATTAAATGCTTCCCACAGTGCTCTCATCATTGCAACCGTTCTCTTGTTTTTATCAAAGTATTCTTCCATGGATTTTGTGACATCATTTTTAAAAACCGGGTCTGATGAGGCTTGCGGTTTGAATCGAATACTTACGGGCGGAAGACCCAGCCAGAACCTGAATGGTAATCTTTACTGGGTTGTCGTCTAGTAGTGGTCTATGGGTTCTATGAAAACTGATTCTTGGGTTACAAATATGTAATCGATTCCGGGCTGTGAATCACGTGCTCCATACTACTGTGTGTTCTCTTTAGTCGATGGGTAGAGTAGTTGCCATATATCTACAAGATTGTGGTATGAGGTTAAGCTGCTGATAGTGCAAAGTTTGTCATGGGCCCACTTGTACCTAACAAGCTGTCCAATGTTGTGTCATACAAACTTTTACAATCTCCAACAAATACCGTCGTCCTATCTAAATCGCGAGGCGGTAGTTTAGTGACCTTTTCAAAGAATTCTGACTGTCTGCGTTTGTTGCCTGGACATTCAATATCTGCACTTTGTTGTAGTGAAAGGTACATGGGGCAAGGCCGCATCTGCCCTTTGGGTCTGCAATTGTGTGTTGGAGTAAGTTGAAAAGTGTCTCATTGTTCCCCATCTGTTAGCAATTTGATCTGTTTTATGAGTTCAGTGATGAGTCTTTTGGAGACATAATTCATGGACCCAGTGTCTTGATGAATATAATAAGACCTTACGTGTTTTCTGACAGTTGTTGAGACCCCAGACATCTTGGTGCCTGGCATGATGATTTAAGATTAACTGAATCTGCCCATCTGCACAGTGCCACTGTCGTAGGCGAAGCACAACAGCCTGTAAGCCTCTTTCTAGACTTATTGAACATGTTGCTGCAGGTCCTACACCGCCATCAACACGGACCACCCCAACCCATTAGAGTAATACCCGATAAATGGTGTGATTAACTCCACCTTAACCTTTCACCTTCTCTGGTTGGTCACTTCAGAACTGTGGGGGAACTTTTCCTTAGCCTTGCTTGCTCAGCCAATGGAGATTACATACTATTAGACTGTGCAGATGCACTTTGTAACACGTACAAAGATGGAAAGTGGCATAGTAAAGACACAATAGAGCCGCTAAGCACACGCCAGACAGACTACAGTATTGTGGAACTTCTAAGCATTGTACACTGATTTGTAGGTGCCATAAGTGTTAAGAAATTACATGATCTCTTCGCAGCAGTTCAATTCCATGACCGGGGGAGGAGGGTATGGGGGCTCGCCACGGCAGGACTCTGCAAATTGGGCAGCTTGCTCAAAGTCTGAGTAGAAGCACGTTTTCCCACCATGTATTATCCATAATTCTGATGGGTAGACCATTGAGTAGAAGATTGTTAGGAAAGATTTCCATTTATGTGTAATTTTCCCTCCAGTTGTGAAACGCCCCCCCCCCAACTTTTTGCTTTTGTCTGACCATCTTAGCCTGACTTTTACCAGTGGAGCCCAGCCTTCTGCTGTGCTCCTGGGCTTTTGCTCCTCTTGTTAAGGGGAAGCTAACATGCCCTTCAGACTGTCAGTACTGGGAGACTTTGTTTCCCTTAGTCTTTCACTTTGTTGCCATTTATTGGCAACATTTTATCAGTGCAAAGTGTACCTTCCAGTAGAGTGCGCTAGGGTCTCATTTTCATTTTTAACGCCCTGAAGACCCTCCAAGGATTTTTGGTGAATGTACAAGTGTGCCCAGGACAGAGCTGGTGGCAGCAGTTACTCTTAAAGCATTTTTGACTCTTTTCAATGGTCCAAACCGCATTTGGGTATTTTGGATAAGAGAAGGCACTCTAGACCTATTCCAGGTCGATCTTCTGAGTTCACACCGAATTTAGTAAAGGAGCCAAATATCCTGAACCGAAGAAGCTGGGGACCCGCTGGAAGGTTTGGCACCCTGACCCCGCTGTGGTGCCATCAGAGCCCCTGTTTCTCATCGATCAGAGAAGGCCTGCAAGGGCGCGTCGCCCTGTTGGAGTAGTGGGACTAACTACTCTCGGCAACTCCTGCTTAACCTGCAAACAAGCCTCTTCGGAAGTGTGTCTGGACCGCCCAGTGAACTGACCAGCTCGTACGGGACCTTTGCCTTTGAACCGCTGCCGTCTCGAGTTTCAACTTGAGACTTTGGGAACAGTAAGCTCACCGAGTTTCATACACCTAGCATTCCTAAGTCTGGAATTAGGAGAGTCCGCCTGAACCTGAGCCTATCAGGTACCTCTGTCGCTCCGCTGTGGTGACGAGCTTCGTGGGTGCCTTGCTGCTGTGCCCTCCTGTGCCCTAAGACGACCTGCAGTGGAACTGGCCTGATCCCTTCCCCAGAAGCGGAGAAAAGACCACTGTCACACCACAAAGCCGGTCAGATAGCACAGCGAGTAGAGCGCTTGCTTTGACATCTGTGCAGAGCCTGCTTATGCAGGTTCGAATCCCGGCAGGGCCAAACTCAGCCTTTCATCCTTCCCAGGTTGATAAATGAGCACCACACACCATGCGAAATAAGCAGCACTCAGATACCTGAGGGTTCGTAGCGCTATATAAATGCACAAACAAACAAACAAACACACAAACAAACTGAAGTCCTGGAACGCAGCCCCTGAAAGCCGGAGAGACGCTCAACTGCGGGACTCAAACCTGCGAACGAACTGGACGTGACTGGTGAAGTTTGGTCCGGACTGCATCGAGGGTCAGTGAATACTTGCAACACTTAACCGTGGCCCCTGGCGCATCCTTAGACTTTTACGCATGAGTGTCCCGCAAGGACCACTTTCCTTTGTTAGGGTAGCCTGCGCTACCTTCCTATTCCCGATTCCTGGAAATCGCTCTGCCCTCTTGTGGAGACCCTCCTTGAATAGTGGAACTTTATTCTTCATCACCTCAGCCACCTTCCTGAGTCACTACAGCCCAAGACCAGTTTTTGCACTTAATCACGCGATCGTGTGCTGCCGTGCTGAACATACTTTTGAGCACAAGGCTCCACACTTCGTAGGGATTGGACTGCCTCTTAGAGTTTGGGTTGCTGAAGAACTGACTAAAGTATATTTGCACTGTCCAACCACCTTCTGTTTAAGGTTGCAGCTCTTTACTTGTTTAAAATGACTTTCGGCCAATAGTTACTGTATATATGTTGCCGACTATAGTGTTGTATGAGTATTGTTAATATTGCTGTGGTTTCATCTTGTTTGACTTAAAAGGCCTATAATGTATATGTATTTTTGATATATACACCTGACTGAGAGTAATTTCTGGTGTCGCTAACTGTGTGTGCTCATTGTGGACTTTCGATCACCCACACCCCTCCTGAGACCTAGTCTTGACCTCCGCCAATGCTACCTTGATTGGTCTGGCTTGTTCAGAAGGTTTCCCTGTTCCAAGAAACTAGGCTGGCATTCTGAACCTTTGCCCATAATGTCAGAGTTCAGAAATCCATCTCAACAGGGATGTTGTTAACCTGCAGTATTTTGTTCGTAGCTTCAATTGTGCTTTCATCATATCACCTACGTGGCGGTATCAATGTGCCCTGCCCTATGTATGTTTGTCATCTGACATGCCTGTTGCGCCAGTCGTGAACCACAGGAGTCATTCAGGGCAAGATCTTTTGCCCCCTTAGTTTTAAAGGAGCTTGGGACCTAGTCAATCGTTCTCTCTGCCGATTTCAAGGGAGGTTCACTTCATAGTGCACATGTTGGCAACATCTTATGGGCAGTGTGGCACACGTTCAAATGAGACGTTGCAGGTCCCGTGGCCCCTTTCTCCAACTCTAAAGATTGCAGATTTTAGGTGCTGCCTACCACGTGACCTTGAATTGAATGAAACTTGTCAGAACATTCTCTTTATCTTTGAAACTTGATTAGTTTTCCACTGTAACTGCCTCTGAATTTCACAGCTCACGATTTGTGAATTTTACTCTGGTGAGATCTCACAGGAAGGTCAATAATCTGTCTAGTAACCTTGGTCTCCTAAATCATCTGATTATGCATTTCATTTTAGAGATGATTCTTTATGATGACCTGCTTTGAGCATGAACCATGAGTAGTGTAAATGTATGTGTGTCTGTGGGCACACATTTGCTGGTGAGCAGGGTTGGGGTAGTTACAGGGATATAGTGGCTTTGCATTTCTACAGTGAATTCTTTTAGAAAGTGCACTTTGTTTCTGAGGTGTGATATTCTACAATGTATGCGATGTACAGTCCAAACAAGATATATTGGGGGTAGGAATGTGGAACGTTTGGCTGTGTTCCAGAGTACCTATTTTGTTTAATTGATTTTTGGCATTTGTTTCACAGGTTCGAAGTGGCTGTGCTTTTATGGTCCATGTGTGCCAGGATGAACACCAGCTTTATAATGAATTTTTCACCAAATCGACACCCAAATTAGAGTAGGTGATTAAAAGTCAGTGTAATACATATTGGCTGATTAAAAAGTCACTTGCTAAAAGAATGTTTTTCTAAGATGCGTATGTCATGTTGCTCTGTGGGCAATTGTTGCAAATCTAGCGTGTTTATTACTGATATTTATGCATTTTCTTTATTTCCTCACTGAATTGGCGTTTCTTTCACTTGGTTGTGTATGTTGAGAGAGAAAACTGCTTGTGTGTGAGCACTTCATGTTTCAATTGCTAGTAGTACCTTTGCTGGCCGAATGCTAAAGCAGCTTTAGGATTGCTACCAGTTTAACCTTGTCGCATCACATTTAGTTTGACTATCTTGCTCTTTCTAACTGATTACACCCTACCACAGATTCCTCATCTAGATAAGTATCCTTCAGTGCAAACTATTTTTTTACATTTTCAGATGGTGGTTTAGTGCAGCTCTGTGCCCAACATCCTCGGAAATCTGATTCCTCAATCACAGAAATTACGTTGCCTTCCTTTCACAGAAGCCCTCAAGAACACATGTCTTCCTCTCTTGTCTCCCGTGGGCTTTTCCCACCCTAGCACAGACATCCTCAAATCCCAAGGTGGTCAATAGAGATCGGCAACCCCTACTCTGTATGGTCTGGCTGGCTACTCATGAGGGCCTCAAGGCAATCGCCTTCACTATCTAGCTTCCTCTGGGAATTTGTAGATGGATCCTAACCAGGGTACCATAACAACTAAAAGATCCTAAGAAGTGCAGAGCCTTTTTAGGACTCACAGGATGTTACAGGAACTTCATTGAGAACTATAGGACCATAGCTTCTCCTCTGAATACTATGTCTTCTCCGAACTACCCCAAGAGGGTGAAGTAGAATGAAGACTGTGAAAAAGCATTTCAGTGGCTGAAAGATGCTCTCTGTAAAGTTCCAGTGGTGAGAGCTCCAGATAGCACTCTGGCATTCTTAGTCAAGAATGATGCATCCAATACAGGGATTGGAACAGTCTTGAGTCAATTTGAAAGCAAAGGCAGGGAGCGCACCCCATCTACCTTATTAGTAGAAAACTAAAACATAAGGAAACCAGGTGGGCTACAATTGAACGTGAAAGTAGATACAAATAGGTATGGACTAAACTTCTTTAAGGCCCATACATGGAAAACATCCAAGTTCAACTTAGCTGTACCTTTTCATGCCCTTGTACTATCTGCTCTTATGTTCTCTCCTTTCTTTGTCTTCCTTCTACTCTCTCCCCTTCTTTTTCTCCCACCCTCCTCCTCCTGTCCCTCTCTACATCCCTCTGTCCCTCCAATGTCCTTTGGTCTCCTGCTGTTCTCCCCTCTCCATGCTACTACTCTCCCTTCTCCACAACACTACTTTCCCTCTCCACGCTACAACCCGATCTCCCTCTACACTGTACTCCACCCCCCACTTCTCCCAAAGTCCCCCTTCTTTCACTCTTGCCCTAGTACACTCACTCTTACATACACCCCCTACTCTTACTCTTAACCTCTTTCACTCTCTTTACTAACCATTCACACTCTAACACCCATGTACTGCTTTCTCACACCAACCAATACCTCACCTTGAACATGCTCTTTACAAGCCTCCACCACTTTCTACTGCACCTTCCTTCCGCCTCTTGGTCTCTCGGTCTGCTGCTTCGTCCTTTGACCTCACACAAACACCCTACATTGTCTGGTTTCCTGTGTCCCATTTTTACTACTCCTCCCATTGGTCTTGGAGCCTACCTGGCTCCCCACGCCAATGGCTAGGCTGCTTTCCCCCTGAGTTCGTGTCATAACCAGCATGAGGCTTTAAAATTCCTATGATGCTTCTACCCCTCCTCAAGCACGGATCCTGAGAAGCTCAGCAATGGTGGCCCACAGCAAATATAGTCTTTGTCAAAGATCTTGTGTGTGTGTGGTCCACCAGCATGGGTCGGACATACTTCTGCCATGGTAGTCCTTGAGAAATACCATAATTCCTGAAGTCTTTGTCTGCGTGTCGCTCCTGGGTGCCGGTTGGCAGTATGTACCGCTCCAGGGGCCTTCTTTTCACCATCAGCTCTTGCTACTAGGTAGCTCATTCCCTCGTCCGCCTCTAGGACTTCTGGAATCCTAAAAAAGGAAAAAGAATGCTGGCACGGCAGGTATGGGGTTATAAAATATGGTTCTTGACATTTGTAGCCAGTGTGATGAATCAGAAATGTGGCCTGGGACCCTTCTCATGTGGCAAGGGAAGGGCAGACGCTTCCTGATCCAGACCCCGGGGGTGGTTTTCTCCAGGAGGATCACATTGGGGGAGGAGGGGGAAGAGGCCAGAAAGATTGCGAAATCCCCCTGTTTAGCTTTCCCCATAACCCCACACTTTTAATGGCTGTTTGTACAGCAGAAGAAGTCAGAAAGTCTAACTGTGTTGGGGAGGACTACAAGTTCCATAATCCCATAAGTACTGGGATGTGGAAGAGGGCCGAAGAGTCGTGCTGTAGTGGTAGTCCAGCAATTAAGTCTGATAGCCCACACCTGAGGGAAGCTGAGAGACTTTAGCGGCCCACTAAGGAGCAGGCAATTCGAAGGAGTTGGAACTGTGGCTGGAGTGTATGCAGTCGTAGTATAAGCAGAAGAAAGAAGGCACAGCGTTGGCAATCCAGGCAGAAGTGGAAGAAACAAAGGGACGCCGGGACTCTGATGCAGCAGATTTCACCTTCTTGTTCCGTGAGAGTCTTGTTCCCCCCCACATTCTGATGTGCAGAGGCTGCGCAGCGGAAGGCGTGCAGTAAGGCTTTCGTGAAGCTGTGGGTTTCTGGAGCGAGAGGGGCTCCTTAATTGAGTGGCCAGACCGGATACCCCTTCAACGAGGAAAGGTGTAGGTCCTAAGTGAAGCCAGAAGTTGGATGAGTGGTGCAGCACGTGGAGAAAGGAACACAAAAGCCAGTGAGAGAAGCCTGGCTTTCTCATTCCTTGCGCAAGCACTGCTGGCAACAGTATCCAGCTTAATAATCACTTACGTATGTTAGTGGTCAGCAATGCGGGACAGACAACCGTTTGATGATTGTTCAAAACATGCCATTTTATTAAAGTATAAATAATATAAATTCCCTCACTATGCCTACTCTGATGAGGATTTCCCTGCCTAACAAAACTAAAGGGAAACACTCTAACACAGGATGTCTGGCCCTCACATCTAACATCAAATACACAAAGAAAATATATGGCAAGTCAAATAACATCAACAGTTATATTCATAGTTTCTTGATAACCTTTGAGTAACCTCAGTAAACTCGTTTTGTTAACCAAAGTTCCAACAACAACAACCCTCTTCTTCCTGGTGAAATGAAGACTTTCCACTTCCTCAAAATAGCATCAATGTTATTCCCAGCCACAATGCTCTGCCTCCACTTCCAATTGTCCAAGAAGACATTGTACCGTTCAATAGGAATGCAACTTTTATGAATTTTAGTGAAACATAAGTCTACGGTAACAGTTATTATATCTTCATTCACAAGGTTAGGGTTCACAATAAGCGTTTGTCAGGATGACATTGCAATGCTGTTGCTTCTACTTCAACAACTTCACTTCTACTAGAGTTTACCATGAGGACATTCTCCTTTGCCTCATAGTGTTCCACTTCATTCGCGATAACGAAATCTTACATCTTCTGACAACCAAATATACCACCAAAGCTTCAGTACTTTGTGATTCTAAACTGATGCTGACTAGATCCACTTTAAGGTACTGCAGCACCTTCAAATAGGCAAGGCACTCTTCCTCTGAATATTTCTCTTAAAAAAAGGGGCAGCCTCTTTGCCTCTCTTGTCTATCTTTAACACCAGCAACCTAAGTTTGCCTTTATGACCCACTTATGTTTACAGTCTTTGGCAACATAGTTTATGTCAACTTCAAGTAATCGGTATAAGCAGCAATATTTCCCTTCCCAAACATTGCCTTCACCACTTTGCCAGCTGTTAGCCAAATTATTACCCAGAAGTCTTTTGTGCCACTCTCTTAGCTTCAGGTAATGCTTGCACACTTGTAACTTAGTCAAGGTTTAACTTTTATTAGGCTCACAATAATTGTTAGACCATTTTCTGGCTTTATGAAAGGCTGCTTTCAACTTCAATAAGCGTACAAACCTGCAATTATCAGTGGATAAGTGCAACCCCTCCATTCATAAAATATTTCGCATCTAAGAAGCGCTATCAAAACATCCTTTCCAGAAAACAAACCCTACTCGAGGGCATAAACTATAGGCAATTCACGGTGTATATGTTGAAAGTTCATTTATTACATTTATTATTCAATTTTCCTTAAAAACACATTCATTTATAAGAGAAAAACCACATATAACACATTGACATTTCATGTATTTAAAAGTCAATTTTGACAATATATATCTCACATCTAGAAAAAACACATCATACCAAGACCTGTGATCACATCTCACCCATTCTTACTCACATCCACTTTCATTCACATTCATACTGACCACCATACATACTGTGCAAAAACCGCAATGCTAATAACTCTGTTCTAAAGATAGAACACCCATCTATTAGGGCAAAGATTTTGTTGTATTTTACAAAGGCATGTTAAACATTAAATATTTCTTTCACAAAAATCATCAAGGCAGATGTTCAAAAACCTATTTGTGAACTTATGTTAATAGCCATTTTTTGAAGAACTCAAGACAGCCCAAATAGGAAATAATGGGCACTATGGTGTTGTCCACTCGAGTTTCGGGCACCACAATAGACAAGAAATTTCTCTATCTGGTGCGCCTCATCAGGACAAATATTTTTTACATACAAAAAACCAATTCATGTTAGCATAAATTCTGCTTGGTATGTAGTGAGTGTCATCCAGATGTTCCAAATACAACTTCTTTCCGTTAAAAAGAGATTCACACTTCTATGAGTCAATCTGTGTTTCTGTGGAGTTTGTTTCAGCCAAAGAAGGAAACACAGGCTGCATGAGAGCAGTGAAAAAGGGGAAAACAAAATACACAAGACAGTGTTTAGTTAAAATTGCTCTCAAACCAGTTTCTCATATTCTCAACATTTATTTTAATGGCTAAACATGCTGCATGTCTAACACCACAAGACACCCCAAATCGTCTTTACCTTGCCCCTCCATCATTCTGGGCATGGTCAATGCTAGGTAGTAAGAACCTTGATTTTAACCAGAGAAAAATAATTTCCTCCTTTTGTTCGGAAAGGTGATGTGGCTAACTAAGCATGCTAAACCATCCCTCCCACCCTACAGGGCAACAACACACACATAGGTTGTGTGCTCACCTAGTCTCCCAAGTGCGCCCAAAAATCCCTGTTGTCTCAATTCCCATTGATTAGACTAAAAAAATGTGCTTTGTTCCAAACCTCCTCTTACCCAAAATTTGAAGGACGGCTGGGAAGGGTCATACTTCAATAAGGGCATACTCTTGGCTTGGGCAATGCTTGCACTCTCTCCCTGCAGATACAATGTTTAAACACTTGACTTCTTTCATAAACAATCGTTGCTCTTGTGAATAAAGAGGTGAAGCTGCGGCGTGGCTAAAGACAAAATGAAGAAATACAAGGTAGAGAGGACATTCAGCTACACCATACTCGTGAAATTCATATCACAACATATAAAGAGCCATGCAGTAGGACATGTCTCTGGGAGGTTCCTACGGATCCGGCATTCTCTGGAGTACAAATCGTAGCTGCAAAGGGCATTTGAGCACATAAACTGAAGCCTGTGCAAGTAAAGGGGCCGTGCAATCAGTCGTCCAAGCAGAGGGTGCAAAGATGGAAGATTGAAGGACTTTGAGCTGCGGAGAGTTGGCGGCCCAGTAAAGAAAGAGAATCAAAATGGCAGATGCGGCTTACCAAAGGACAAGTCAGATGATATGATTGCAGCAAGGCGACAAGGCAGCGAGGCACAGGATGTCGCGGTATCCTGTGTGGAGTGTTGCAGGCAAGTCGGAGGCTTCAGTGAACTAGACCTGGCCGAGGCGGAATGAAAGCCCCCAAAGCAAGGGGCATGCTCTGTGAGGGATGAACTTCTCATTTCATCTGTGGGGAGAGAGCCTAGTGGTTGTCCCGCCCCCTCCCGCCCGCCCCCTCCCCCGGGCGGGAGGCACCAGTGAAGCTATAATGTGTTGTAACAACGAGGGGCCAAGAGATACAGGCCGGCCGGGGACGTAGTGGGATTGAGGCGGCCGCAATGGAAAGTTAGAAGGAACACTTGGAAGCGAAAAAGATACTCTGGCGAACGGCTCCCATTGTGATCTGACCCTGCAGCAACAAGTGAGTTCAATAACATACGTCAATTGCATTGCGGTTTTGCATGGCTCTGGCCCGTAGTAACGAGCACGGCCCAAGAACGTGTGATGCATACAACAAATGGTGCTCATGGTGGTCCGCCCTGAGAAGTCTACAGAACGAGTGAATGAAGTAGTGATTGATGCATAGCGCACAACAAAGACTGCGGAACGTTTCTAATGTGGTCCGCCCCATGATTGCGAGCACAGCCCATGGAGAGAGCGAGTCTGTGGTGAACAGTGCTCATGGTGCCCTGCCCTGCATAATCTACAGTGCAATTTCAAGTGATTACATGGGAGGGATAGTGCACAACAGAGACTGCTCAACGGGCTCCACTGTGGTCCTCCCCATGACAATGTGCTCGGCCCGTGGAGCGAGTGTGACATTTTAGTGACGGTGTCCATGGTGGTCCGCCCAGTGAGGTCTGCTGGACAAAGGAACACAGGGGTGCGTGTGCCACAGCGTGCAATGCTACCTGGGCGCATTTGCAGGACATGAGCACCGCGGCCTGCCTGCAATCACGAACTTAGCCACAAGAGTATTACACGCCACCCTGATGGAGCAAACATTGTGAAGTGTGCAGCTTGTACTGCAGTCCGACTGTGTCAAAATGCAAAGGCTAGAACTGTGTGTGGTTCCCACTGCGGCCCGGCCCAAGGGGATAAGGGCCGCCACTGGTGGCAGGGAAACAAAACACGCCAGAATGCACAAACGTGGTCTGGCCCAGGAGGAGGAGCTGGACCGGACTGGTGCAGCACGAAGAGTGGCGCTCCCACTGTGGTCCGGCCGACTCTGTGGGGAGCTTATAGCGGCCTGGCAGGGCTGAATAAGGTGTACAAAACTGACGTGTGCGGCTCCCATGGCGATCCAGTCTGAGTGCTGCCAGTGGAACTAGAGGACTGCTGAAAGAGTGCTTGCCGCGGTCTGCCCTGCAAGCCGCCTGCAGTGAAAACAGCCACATGGGAGGACAATTGCTAGGAATCTATCATGGCCGGACTCGTGAGGGAGCGAGGCCTAGTCATAAGACAGTGCAGATAACTGTGGTTTCCCCTATGGTCCAGACCGAACTACGGGTGATTGCAGCGGCGCCGACACGCAGTGTATACAGGGATCTCCATCGTGGAACAGCAGAGGAGCACAAAAGGAGACAGACATTACGAGCTGACTATACAGGGACCGCAGACAAGGAACCAGAGACAGCAAAGGCAGTAAACCACAGGACGCTGCAAAGCAAACAAAGGGAAGCAAACATCAAGGCCAGACCACACAAAACAGTTGCATGAGGTGGGCCAGTATGAAAGCTTATAACTGACAAGAGTGAGCCGCCAGAGGTTACAATGGCAGCAGCGAGATAGGTGCATTATACTTTGGAACACCACCTCTATTGTGCAATAAGATACTGACGCACCCTAATAGCGTCATTACAGAGCAAGAACTTCCCTTCGCAGCTATACGTAGCTGGTCGGTGGCAAGTGCAGGCGGCATAACTGCAAGCAATGCCTGAGGACTAAGGGCGCATCGCCACGCAGTGGCTAAGTGACAAGATGCTACTTCAGCACCAATACAGCATACCAAGCAGCAGCGTGATCTCAATCTCCGGGGAAATAAAGGCCCACTTGCGGTGAAGCGGCCTAGGCGTGGAGAAGGACTAAGTTAACAAAGGGACATTGTATAGTACATATCCTCGCTGCAGTAGAGCAACCATGGCATCAAAGCCCCAGAAGAGTAATGCTAAGCAGCTGACTTTGGATACCTTCGCTAAGCCCACCACGGCGGCGCAGCATACTAGTACAAGGACGCCTCAAGAGGAGTTGTCACTAGAGAAGGCAGATGAACAAATCCTTGCAGCCATAGCATCCTTGAAGGAATCTCTCAAGGCTAAAATCGATTCCATCAGTATAGACGTAAACTTGTTAAGACAAGATGTCCGGTCACTGGCTGAACACACATGAACACTTGAGAAGGCAGTTACGGAAAATTCAGGTGGCTTTAATCAGACCATCCACCTTATGGCGATTTTGCGATTTGCAAAAAAATCGCAAAATTTGCCATTTCCCGCAATTGCCGCTATAAATCATTAAATGAGCGCGAAAAAGACACGTTAGCTTAGTGTGTCTTTTTTCGCACTCATTTAATGATTTAGAGCGAACACAGCTGACTGCTGATTGCAGCAGCTTGAGGGTTAACACCCAGGATTGCAGGCCCAGGATTGGGGGAGGGTCACGCAGGCCTGGGAGCTGCACAGCATTTGGCTGTGACCCCAGGCACCTCCAAGGCTCTTTGAGTGCCCGCCCTGCCGAGCTGACAGAGTTGGTGAAGCGTAGCCAGGTAAGCACTGGCCTGTCCGCTCATCTGCCCCCAACTCAGAGCACCCAAAGAGGCCACTGGACTGTTTTCATTACTGGCGCTCGACAGGAAAGTAAATTACTTTCCTGTCGAGTGCCGGAAAAGAAAGCATAAACTTAATGCTTTCTGCCGCTCGTCTACAATTGGTATCATGCAGCCCAGCCTCAACCAATTGAAGACTCTCGTAGCTGTATTAATTTCAAATTGCTTTACAATTATTGTAAAGCAATTTGAAATCAAGGCTGGGCTGCATGATACAAACGCTCGTAGCTGTATTTGTTTCAAATTGCTTTACAATTATTGTAAAGCAGTTTGAAACGAATACAGCTACGAGAGTCTTCAATTGGTATCATGCAGCCCAGCCTTCATTCAAGGCTGGGCTGCATGATACAAACGCTCGTAGCTGTATTCGTTTCAAATTGCTTTACAATGATTGTAAAGCAGTTTGAAACGAATACAGCTACGAGAGTCTTCAATTGGTATCATGGGCTGCATGATACCAATTGTAAAGCAATTTGAAAACGAATACAGCTATGAGCGTTTGTATCATGCAGCCCAGCCTTGAATCAAGGCTGGGCTGCATGATTCCAATTGAAGACTCTCGTAGCTGTATTCATTTCAAATTGCTTTACAATAATTGTAAAGCAATTTGAAACGAATACAGCTACGAGCGTTTGTATCATGCAGCCCAGCCTTCAATCAAGGCTGGGCTGTATGACACCAATTACGCACAAAATTGGGTGTTTAAATTTATGAAAGGCAAATGCCATTCGTCCTGTGCAATTTTGGTGGTTATGCAAAGCCAATTTAATGATATATGCTTATTTCACCTTGATATGCTAGTTTCTGATGACATCACATGCCATTGCATTTGTTGATGAGTCCCCCCACTTTAATTTGTAGGACTTGACCCCTGGTAGTGTTGTGATGTCATTTCTGTTTGTGGGTGTGTTAAGTCACCATGTGTGGGTGGCATAACCAAGGAATGATGACCACCCAAGAGAGTTCATTGTTTGGCTAGGTATTATGGGCTTGCAGTTACTGCCACTGCATTGCCCCTGTGTCTTGGGCCTCACAGATTCCTTCCGTGGAGAAGTGTAGAGTTGTTCCCCCTCTCTCCTGGGGTCATAGGACAAGCGAAAAGCAAACCTATGGGCTTCAACCAGGGTTACACTTTTGAATTCAAGCCTATCTGTTTATTTGCTTTCCACTTGTCTGCTGGAAGTAGTGGCGCAGCACCATTTCATGGAGCTGATCAGGCAATATCCCCCCTCCCCCACCACAATCCAAAATGTTAGGCTGTGGTGACTCGACCTGGCTGTCCTACAGAGCGTGGCCAGACAGAACACAACATTTTGTTCCTCACTAACAAAAGCCTTGCAATTACTTGGTTTTAGGCTAAAAAAGATGTTAAATGATATATTTTTCAACATTAGAAAATGCCGCAAAAAACGCAGTTGTGTGCCGCAATTTTTTTCTTTTTTGTGCCGCAAAATTTTGCATTTTATGCCGCAATTTTCTGGAGGGTCTGTTTAATGATGCCTCCATAAGAAGTCAGGGTCTTGCAGCAACAAGTGTGTAATCTGGAGGACAGAGCTGAGGACGCTGAAGGCAGAGCGAGGCGCAATAATGGCCACATTATTGAACTCCTGGAAGGTGCGTTTCCCTTTAGTTTTGATAGGCAGGGAAATCCTCATCAGAGTAGGGACAGTGAGCCGTTTGATCATTTATAATTTAATAAAATGGCATATTTGAACAATTATCCAAAAGTTGTCTCCCTCACATTGCTGGGCCCTCACACCAGGCACAAGTAGAACGGACAGAGACTGGGACCGTCCCAGCTCCTAGACCCCGCCTCTGGGACAGGATAGGGGTTATGGTTTGAATCTAAGTTCAGAGGTCTGGATTGGTTCTGGCTAGTTTCTGTTCCATTCTCCATTGTGACCTATTGGTGCCAGGAGAAGATTGTGCTAGCACCTCCTAATCCTCGATGATGGATGACCTCTTTCAGGCAACCCATGCTTCAGCCTATAAAGCAGAGTTTGAGGAGTCTTGGAGTGGGCCACAAAATGGGTTAAGTGTGACTCAGGAAGAGACAAAGGCCTCCATACCCACATCCAACTTAGATCAACAGCAGGAGCAGTGCAACGAATCAGGACGACCTCTGTAGGAGTCATCATGAGGACTTGACAGCACATAACACCATCTCTGATACTGCACATCAGTAGTGCCCTCTCAAGATGAGCAAAACTTGGTTTCCAGAGATTCAGGGCTTTCCAGCGAAAAGCACTGATGACTGGGACTGTTCCTTTTAGGGAGGGAGTCATTCAGCAGGCTTCTACTGGTTGATGAGAGGCATTGCTTTGCTTCAAGGACAGCAGGAGGAAAGCAGGCAGCAGCAAAGCTTCCAGATGGAGTCCATAGTACTCCTCAAGATCTTCATGGCTTCCTTGTAGGTCCAATGATCGACTAAAGCATGGCTCTAAATCCCTATCATATACGCACTACTGCAGGGCTGGTAAGGTACCCCAGTCCTTCTGTCATAAGGCATGCAGCATTCAAAATGTTGGCAGGCATGCAATCCTTAGTGGCCAGCCAAACTTCATTTGTCACATTATTCAAGCAGGAATGCGATTAGGTTGTCTAGGAGCCCCCTATTAAGCCGAAAGTGGTTTCAATTCATTCAGTCTGCCTTTTATGTGCTCTGGAAAGACAAAAACCATTCATGGTCATTCTTGGCAACACACATGTGGACGACAACCAACAAAGCCAGTGGCTTAGTACACAGAGTTTAAAAATGAAGTGGCCAATTAGGCTTCCAAAACAAAAAGGGACACCAGGGCTGCACGACTTGGCCCACCCTGGTAAGTCAATATAAGTAGCTGATTTTAAGGGCCCTGTCCAATTTTCAGTTTATGACCAAACGAAATACAGGATTAAGCAATTTAGAGCAAAAAAGATAAAATTGACCCTTTATTCATACAAACACTTATGTTCAGTTTATTCTTACAAAAACATAGAAACAATGTCAATTTAAAAAGATTTGTTGAACTGCGTTATATGCACTCCAAAGTAACTAGTGGTTGATAAAACAGTATATAATTCATTTTCATTACTCTCAATATAAAAAAAGCACATACTGCTATCAATATAATACAACAGCAGAAAAACAATGGCTATGTCTATAATGGTTGTCTTGTAGCTCATAGTTATTATTGACAACGTATATCTCACCGGTGACTAATAATTAGACAGCCTTTTTAAATATGGCTGTATATATGACCCAACATGTTTCGTTCCTTTGAATCTATTTTTGGAACACAAGGAACTTCTTCAGGGGAGTTAACTTTCGCTGTTCACTTCGGTCCCAACCCTGCTGGGTTGGGTGAGCTATGGATCTCTGCCGCCAATGACCTCTGCCTTAATGCCAGTAAGACTGAGATTCTACTCATCGGTACACCCACTCCCTCCTTCCCTGCAGCTCTCTGGCCTGCCTCCCTTGGCCCCCTCCCTGCTCCTACCTGCAATGCAAAAAACCTTGGGGTCATCTTCGACTCCACACTCTCCTTCTCTCCTCATATTTCTGACGTCGCTAAGAAGTCACACTACCAGCTGCACCTCCTCAGAGGTATTCTTCCCTTCCTCTCCTTCTCCCCAGAAGCTCACTGTCTCCCGAGCCCTGGTTCTCTCGAAGCTGGATTACTGTAACAGCCTCTATCTTAATCTGCCTGCCTCCACTCTCCGCCCTCTGCAACTCATCCAGAACAGAACTGCAAGACTTGTCCTTGGCCTCAAGCCCAGGGACCGTATCTCTCCAGGACTGAAATCTCTACACTGGCTCCAAGTGGCTGCGAGGATAAAGTTCAAAACTCTCTGCATTGTCCACAAGGCCTTCTGGGGCCTGGGTCCTAAATACCTTCAACTCTCTCTTCCCAGATATCTTCCTTCCCGAGCCCTTCGCTCATCCGCCTCCAACTCCCTCAGAGTCAGCCGCTTCTCGAAGCAACGAGCTGGGGGTAGATCTCTCTCCGCGGCAGGGGCCTCCCTCTGGAACAGCCTTCCGGCCTCCCTGAAACTTGAGGAGAACCATCTCCGGTTCCGGAAGCACCTCAAAACCTTCCTCTTTGCTTCTGCTTTCTCTCTCTCTCTCCCCTGCTAAACAGCTAATATTCTTCACTGAAACTGCACTGATTCTGCAACTGGACCACTCTTAACGGCCTCGGTCCTGGGCCCAGCCACTCTCCACTTGCACTGATGCCCTGGAACCCCTCTGCACTGCGGGACTGTCTCTGTATCCCTACAGCCTCCCCCCCTTTTTCCAGCACTTGTTCTGCACTTACCTTGCACTTGCCACCAGCTGGCCCTATTTATTTATTACTTTACGCCACCTACCTTGTACTGCACTTCCCCCCCTCCCCTTCCCCTTACACTTTTCCCCCTCCCCCACCCCTGCACTTGCGCGATCTGAATGACACCTGGCCTAGTAGGATCGTTGTCTGTCTCCCCTTGTTCCTCCCCTCCCTGCCTCGCCGCGCCTTGAAACACCTGTGTATAGGCGCGTTACAAATGCCATATCATATCATATATCATATCTGTCTGTGAAGTTAAGTTCTTGTTCAATTTTTAATTTGCATTCTCCTATGTTATAGATACTTGGTAATTCCGTGAAAATACAGTTGCTTCCTGTGTCATAAACAAAACCGCTTTGATTAAATGCTATTCTTTATAAAAAACAAAATTATTTGTATACCTTAAATTAATAAAGAGGTCTTTTTTTTACACTGACCTCTTTGATTTTTGTGAATGAGGTTATCTGGAGACGACCAATTTCTCTAATGAACCTTTCCTATGGAAACCGATACATCAATTGGTTAATATCGGCCCAATATTAGGTGTATGTTGGTTGTGTTGTATTACACTCTCAACCTTTAGTCAGTGTACTTAATTCTGTAAGCCTTAAGTGGTTTTGATGGCTTCTAGTTCCTGAAGTGGTGGTCATTCTTAAATGTTGTGTGTCATGTACTGTCAAACTTCCATAATTATTACTCTGAAATGACATAAATATATTCTGTCTCGCTGGCTCATAACAAATTATTTCATTGCTACAGATTCAAATATTGACTCTATTCATATCAGCACTTAACTTCATGCGAGAAACATCTGATTCACAAATGTCAGTTTGTTTTAAGGTTATGCTGGCCTCATATTGATAATTTAAGTTTGAGTTTCCTATTTCAAAAGTTGTGAATATATGAATATGCACACATGTCTATTGGTGCCTCTCGCTTAATAAGGATCATTACCCCATGTCTCTGTTCATATTTTACTTATTTATAGGTTCAAACGAGCTGCAATCAGGAGACTCGCACTGCTCGCGGTTACCGTTACCGCTATGTGAGCTGCTTGCGAGTTCCCAAACTCGACTAGTGCTCAAACTCCTATCACGTGGTCAGATCTGTGTGTGTATTAATGCTATACAAATGCAACACTTGCGGGCTGAAAATTTTAAATGACAAATAGATGACATCATGAAAATAATAGCAAACAAATTATCTAGAACAATGTTGATATTTTTGGGTGTTTTTAAACTTATTAATGTATTCTAGAATGATAAATGATCTGTGCTAACATCACTCTAGATCTTAAAAGGGGGGGGAGAGAAACGTATGACCCTCGACTAGATATTAAAGTAGCTAGTGAATCTGTAAAGAGACAGATTTTGCAACTGCACAGACAAAGGAGGCTTACTGCGTTGGAAAAAAAGGATGGTGCACTATAGTGTTGCCATAAAAAATAAATTAAACCGTCAGTCTCTGCCCCAAAGACACTGCCTGGTTCAGGGAATTAACCCAGAGAAAAGGGTTCCATGTGTTAATAACCCCGCAAAAATATTGCCATATTTTTGCGGCGATATTGACCCATGGAACCTGCGGGGGACACCTCTGCAACCCCCGGTCTCATTTGCCCCATAAATGATCCTCACTAATAAACATCCCTATGGCCTTACACCACGACCATATATATGGCGATAGTATTGGTGGGGATAATATTACCTGATACAGAGAAAAGAATATCGGCGTACAACGGTAGAGACTACCAGGCCTTTCCAGAAAAATAAGAATTGCATTGGTTAGTGAGGTTTACAAAGAACCTCACTTAAAGAAAATTGAAGACCTAAAAGTCCAGCAAAAATACTGGGGGTGTCACAAAGGAGGCTAAAAAGGAAAATCTTCTCCAACTGTACTGCAATGTAACTGCATCTTTCAGGAGACATATTGAAGAAGTTGTCATCTCCAATGGTTGGAAAACACAAATGCATTCAATTGAAAGGTCTCCAAATTAGGCTTGAAAATGTCCTGATACTGATACTGCTTTGCAAATCTCATTTGACATTAGGCGTAATAGGAGTGCAGTTGTATCATTCCTGGTCTCTATAGCTTCTGTGAGTGTGCTACAGAAATGTGTATGTGGGAGCAATGAAGGTGGCCATTGTGTGCATAAATGTACTTTCAGGTGAAGAGGGTAGTTGTGCATCAACTTATGTTTGTCTGCATGCATGTTGAAGATGCTGTGGGTATGCTTATAAGATTGAGTGTACCATCTCGGTATGAGCGCAAGATGCTCTAGGTGTGCACATATTTAATATAAATTGTCTGTTCGCATGAGATACTTACACCTGCCAGCACAGTTGCCTTGCCCAACAATGTGGATATTCCTAATGTTGTACCCAAGGATATGCCCATATCTGCTAGCACGGTTCACACTAGTCTAGCTCAGAACCCTTCTCTCAGCTGCGCCCTTATTCATGCCCGCTCCCTGCATGCTCCTGCCCTTGACATACATGACTTGATCACCATGCACAACCTGGACCTCCTCATGATTACTGAAACCTGGCTCCATGAAGCCCCAGGCCCGACCCTCTCCCTGGCACTTCCCCCTGGCTACACTATATTCAGGCAAGTCCGCCCATACTCTAAGGGTGGGGGTGTTGCCCTCATACCAAAGGAAACCATACCAATCAGAAAGATTAATAAGACTATTGAAAACAACAGCGACTACCTTCTCCTTAAACTTAACCTGTCCCCTAATTGCACAATCTTCCTCCACCTTGTCTACCGACCACCAGGCCCCTCAGGCGACTTCCAAGAAGCCCTGACACACATCCTTTCAGACAACCTAACGAAATTGACTAAGGCCATCCTCTTAGGTGACCTCAACCTTGGCCTCAACTACCCCAATCACACATCTGCCAAATCATTGGACAACACACTGGGAACGCTAAGATTCAAACACACCATCACTGCCCCCGCCCACATTGAAGGCTGTACCCTAGACTGGCTAGCCCATCACAACTGCCAACTCCCCCTTCCCATGGACTGACCATCACTTCATTCTATTTGACATTACCACTCCCAAGAAAATGCACCAGTTGGCGCCACCTCTCCTCCCGCCATCACCAGGAGCTTGCGTCAGCTTGCCTCTGTCAGGCTCTGACCCCACTTACTCGGACCAGCCTTCAGGCTCCCTTTCTCCAAAAACCCTGAGATACTCACCCACTCGTACAACACTGCTATTTAATTATCCATAATGCCATTGCCCCTCTCACTTCTCGCGTAGCTAAACCCACCAGACACTCCACACCTGGTTCAACTACTAGAAATCCGCTCCAAAAAACGTACTGCTCTATCACTCTGACAAACTAACCATCAGGACTCCGCCAAAAGAGTTCCAAAGGCTTGCCAAAGAATACAAAAAAGCTATCATCTGAGCCAAAGCTACCTCGTTCAACACTAGGATTGCTAACGCCAAATCAGATAATAAAGAGATCTTCTCTATCTTCAGGGAATTAGGGACACCTACCCTACCCCATCAGTCCATCACCAAAGATGAGGCTTAGTGCGATGGTATCCAATCGGCCATGCTCAACAAATTAGTCACCCTGCACAGCAAAATTAAAACCACCCAACAAACTCTGACCCACTCTACACCCCTTGAACCCTTCCATAATGCCAGCACCCCAACCACTCTTTTGTCCTTCGAAGAGGTCAATGAGCAAGATATCATTACCATCAAACCCTCAAAATGTAAAGGGGACATCTGCCTGGCCTGCCATCATCAAAGAATGTGCCAGCACACTCGCACCCTTCCTTAAGGCATTCATCAATGCATCATTCACGACCGGGTTGGTCCCAACATGCCTCAAAGCAGTATTCGCCCCCTCCTGAAGAAACCCTCACTGGACCCCACCTCGCCCGGCAACTTCAGGCCTATAACCCCTGTCCTTTCCTGCTAAAAATACTGGACAAAGATGCCTACATGCAAGTCCAACAGTTCATCGAAGCCAACAGCCTCCTTGGACTCAGTCAGTCCGGCTTTCACCCTGGGCATGGAACTGAAACGGCCCTACTTGATTTTAAAACCCACGATGTTTGAGACTCTGGTAAACCTGCCTTACTTATACTCCTAGACCTATCTGCAGCATTTGACCTTGTGGACCACAACGTCCTCTGCCACCATTTGACATCTACAGCCCACTTCTCACACAACACGACTTCCTGGATCACCTCATTCCTGCAAGGCAGGGCCATGCAAGTCTTCTATGACCAAGCCCCTGCCTCCCACGACATCATCCAATGCAGAGTCCCACAAGGCTCTTGCATCTCCCACACCCTATAAAACATCTTCACCAGACCACTCTTTCTCATCCTGAATTCACTAGGCGTCGCCTACACCAACTACACGGACGATATACAAGTCCTCCTCCCACCAACTGGTGACTATGAGTCCGACACCAAATCCCTCAACGCTGCCTACTCAACCATCCAAGCCTGGATGGTTAAGAACGGGCTGTGTTTGAACAGTGACAAGGCGGAACTTCTCTATATTGGTTCCACTGAAACCCTAAAGAAACTAGACAACCAATTGCTCTAATTCACGGTCAACAACATTAAAATCACAGTCTCTCAAACAGTAAAAACCCTAGGAGTTTACCTAGACTCCAATATTTCAATGTCCAGGCCAGTGAATGCCATTGCGTTGGCCGCAGCATACCGCACCAAGCTGCTTAATGCAGCCAGACCCTTCCTGTCTAAGGATAACTGCCTCACCATAGCCAGAGCTATAACTGGTTCCCGACTCGACTACTGCAATGCCCTAGATGCGGGCACGTCAGTAAAAAGCATGGAGAAGCTCCAAACTATCCAAAACCGTGAGCTCCGTGCAGCATTTGCATTCCTAGAAGGGACCATATATCTGCTGCCAGGAAACGGGCCCACTGGCTACCCATCAAAGAGCGTGTCCTCTAAAACCCTGGCTCTAACCCACACATGCATCAATCACACAGCCCCCCTATACCTTACTAAAAGAATACACGGAGCTACATCCTCCAGACCTACCAGAACACCACATGCCAACTTGCTCACAGTACCAAAAATCAAACGAGCCAGAGCAGGGGGCACTAGCTTCCCATTCATCACAGCCCTGAATGCGCTCCCTCCGCACCTAAGAGCAGAAAATTCCCACCTAGCCTTCCGCAAAGCCATCAAAACACTCCTATTCACCTGATCCCGTTCATTCTCCTGAAGCTATATGTATGCACTGTTTTTACAATGTCTGCTACAGGCCTTTCACCTTGATGTATATGATGCATGCCTCCTGTAACTAAGTAATCTCCTTGTAACAGCGCCTCAATGCCCCGTGCTATTTTCATGCTATATACATTTTAAAAATAAATAAAAATTCAAGAGATGGCATGTGCACATAAGAGGCACTGGGTGTGTGCAGCCAGGTGATTGGGTGTTAGTGCTCAAGAGACAGAGTATCTTCATGCTTGTATGTGAGTGATTGTATACTGGCGAGAGACTGGGCCTGTATGTTGGAGCAAAACACTTGGTGTGCGCTAACAAGATTGGTTTTCGGTGTGGTAAGAAACCATGCGGAAATATAAATGCAAATATAGTGCATGCACAATTGCAGATTAAATACTGGCTGTGCCTAAATGATGCAGACAGTGTGTTTATGCATGTCAAATGTGGCGAGTGTACCTTTGTCGGACAGTAGTCCAGAAAGGATTGCATGTGTCTCTGTGATTGTATGCCTATACTAGACATTGCCTGCATGCACACCAGTGCCATCATTCGTTAGGCAAACCATCTGCCCATCATGCTGTGTTAAATATAGATTTGCCCTTTGTAAGAAGTTCACGCTTCCCAAAATGCCTCATTTTCACCACAACAACATTCACTCTCTGCATTCAGAAACTTTCATCAGTAATATTTTCAAGTTTAGTATTTGTTTTAAGTAATGCATTTTCCTATTTTTTGCAGTGAACTTCTGGAAAAGCTCTGTTTGTCGCTGTATGATGTACTGAGGCCATTAATTATCCATGTTATTCACTTAGAAACTTTGTCTGAACTCTGTGGTATTCTTAAAACAGAGATGCTTGAGGACCATGTGCAGAACAATGGTAAGTTATAAGGATATTTTATTGCTAGTTTTGAACATAGTGCATTTATTTCAAAGTTAAAGAGAATGTCAACCAAAACTCCCTCTTTATCCAGAAAAGAGTCCCTGTACCTTATTCATGAATGAATGGGAATCGTCTGCTATTAAATGACTTCAGGAAAGCGTTTGCTTGAACATTTTGTTTTGAGTACATCCATCCATTCCATTTTTCTCCTCATTCGTTCCCTGCTCCCTTTCTTTTATTCCCCAAACTTTGTTTTCTTAATTAATATCACAATTCAGAGCAAGCTTCTGGACTTAAATAAACTAATCAACCAACCAACAATTTCACCAACGGTAACAATAACAGTACTAAAGTGTCACCAGTTCCAATGTGGGTAACTGTCACAGTATTATCGTAATCGCGGAAGTGCGGAAGAATCTGCGGCTTGTGGGTACAATGTTCCTGAGATCCCAAGTATTGGATTATAGGAAAGCCAGGCCACATAAAATGTTTGATATGAGTCAGTGAGAATATCTGTTATTTTCTCCAAAGCCATACGCGTCCACACTCTGACCCACCACTGTGTAACAATCGGACCTTCAGGTAGCTTCCTTCCTTGAAGTAGCTAATGTTAGTCTTGCAGCCACCAGGAACTATGTAATCACCCATGCTAGCTGGCCTCTCAGTGGATATCCTGCATCGTCAGTAGAGTCCCCCAGAACAATTACTCTTGGGTCCCATGGGAAAGCAGCCCCAGTTAGTTCTCTTATATGCGAGAGGATCTCCTTCCAATACAATTGAGATCGAGGACAAGACCACCATAAATGTCCTAACGTTCCTCTCTCCCCACACCCCCTCCAACACCGATCTTACATCTCAGGGTTGATTTCTTGCCATCGACTCTGAAACGTATACCACCTGCATAACATTTCATACCCACATTCCTTCATCCCTGTACATCGGGATGCATTGTGGGTGTTCTCCCATATGAGACCAGGATTCAGGTTGGATGTCACTGTTCAGTTCAGCCTTCCGCTTCAACATATAAGTTAGCTTATCTGACTCCTCAGCTGGATCAAATAATCGGTAGCAAGTGGCTGTACGTTTTGAGTTAAGACCCTCTGACGGCGTAAGTTCAATCCCTTTAGGTTCCCTCGTCCCCTTACACCTAACGTCCTTATTTGTTATCTAATGGCTGAGCTGGCTCTTTTGAAACCTTTCCCCCCTAATTAACAGCAAATGTAACGTTGCACACTTCGAACAACAGTGGATCCAATCCCACGTACATATATCCCAGTGTCAGTTTCCCAGAGGTCTCCCATTCTGGAAAGGGACGGCCCGTCATTCCAGGACTGAATTCTGGTATTTCTAGCGCCAGGGCCTGTGGGCCCAGTCTCACCGGTATTCCGAGCATCTGACTTCCCATGTCCCAGTACCCAAGGAATGCCTTAGAGGTATTTAAAAGCTTGCCTCCTTCCTCCCGAACTCTGAGTAAGGAACGGGATATTGTCCAGCTAGATGTGACCTCCTGTTCCAAATGTACCCGCTTCTTCCCAACTCCCCCCTCCAGTCACATAATGAGCCAACCTGAGTCGCTATGAGGTATCTCTTAAGCAATGAGATCCTCAGTCCTCCTTGCAAAGGTGATCACATCATTACCTTCCTAACACTTGGGGTCTCACCCCCCTCCCCCAAAAATAGATTTGAGAATGTTCCCCTGGAGCTGGGAGATAGGCTTTGCTGGGACCTTGACCGGCAGGGCGTGGACCTTGTATAACAGTTTAGGGATGAGTGACACCTTGACCGCGGCCACCCTTCCCAGCCAAGAAATGTGTTGATGCTCCCATCTTCCAAGGTCCGCCTCGCTTTCCCTCAATAAGCTTGGGAAGTTTACCGTGTATAGCGTGTAAGCTCTAGGTGTTAAGTAGATTCCCAGGTATTTTATCTTGTCCGACACCCAACTAAGACGAAGGGAAGGGAGAATGCCTTGTAGTGCCTCGTCTGGTTCCCCGATACTCATTCCCACTGATTTCCCGTAGTTGATATGCCCCAAAACTGTTCAATCCCCTCCAGAGCTAGAGGGACGGACCGCGCCGAATCGCTTGGCTATAAGATGACGTCGTCTGCATATAGCCCGATCGTATGCTGATTATCCCCCACAGAAATTCCAGAGATGCAACAGTCTTCTCTTACTAAGTGGGCTAGGGGCTTCATAGCTAAAGCAAAAAGTAATGGGCACAAGGGACAGCCTTGCCTCTGGTGTCCTTTCTGATGTTAATCAGGCCTATGTGGATCTTATTCTCCTTTACCCATGTAAATGGAGCCACAAAGTTGGCAAACACCCACTTACAGAAATGCGGACCAAAGCCATATGCAGCTAAAACCTCCTGCAAGTAGGGCCACACCAGGCTCTCAAAAGCCTTATTCACATTTAGGGACAGCACTACTGCTTTCTGCCCAGTGTGAGACCCCACATCTATCCGCTCAATGCCCGCCGGACGTTAACAAATGCAGTTCTACCCCTTATAAAGCCTGTCTGATCTTCATTAACTAATATTGGTAAAATCCCAGCGAGCCTGTTTGTCAGAACTTTTGTAAATATCTTCGCATCACAATTGAGTAGTGCTATAGGCCTGTAGGGATTGCATTCTACCGGGTCTTTCCCTGGTTTCAGAATAAGCGATGTCCTAGATTCTTCCATTGTCCTGAGACCCGTCCACTCACTCCAAGGAATTAAACAGCTTCACCAACGAGAGGACTCATTTGGCTCGAAAAGGATTTATAGAAGGTATTAGGGAAACCGTCCGTGCCCAGGGTTTTATTACACAGGAGATTTCTAATAACTGCATCTACTTCCAGGGCCGAAATCGGCCTTTATAGCATAAGCCTATCTGCTCCTGATATTTTAGGGAGCCGAAGTGGATCAAAGGAATATTGGCCCATCCCAGAGATAGAACCATCTCCCCCCAGAAAGTCAGTGAAATTTGATTCTATTAATTGTGCTTTGCCTAGTTCATCCCAACAAAGAGATACCTCTCTGTTCTGCAGCGCTCCGATTCTATTCCTCATTTGCCCAAGTTTCAATTTGGCCATCAGGGTTTTGTTCCGTCTTATCCCCTCTAGTATAATAATATTGCTGGGCATGCAAGAGGGATTGCACATCTGCACCCGTCTGATGTGCCTCTATCTTAGGCCATGTTACCTTGAGTACCCCAAGTGATCTTACTGTGTTCCTCTACTTGTGCTTCCTTTCCCTGGCCCTAAGCTCGGCCTTCAGCTTCTCTCACATGCAGGCCTTAGCACGGGTCACGGCTGCAGTTTTCCCAATCAATTGCCCCCAAAACACTGCTTTCCCCATGTCCCAAATCCAACCTAGGTCCAGTTCCCTGCTATCATTCTCCCTAAAATATTTTTCAATTACCTTGCTCATTTCCCGCCTTGGTGTCGGATCTCGCAAGACTGCATTGTTTAGCTGGCAACGGGTTTGCTCCAGGGGTGGCGCTATAAGTTCCTGTAGAGTGAGTGTTACTGGGGCATGGTCTGTATGCTGCATGGTCAGGGTTGGACTGGCACTATCGGTCGTTTGGCCCGTGGCCGAACGACTGTGAGGACCTGGTGGGCCGGTTTTAGACCAAGCCACCCTTGGGCCGTTTTTGTTTTAGGTGAAATATATGGTTTGTAACTTGATGTGATGGCAGCAGCAGGCTGCAACACTCAGCAAAGCAAGGTAACACACACACACACGTTGTTACCTTGCTTTGATGATTTTGATCATTCATGCAGGCATCGTAGAAGGAGAGGGGCCGCCATGCAGTGCTCACTGGCCTGCCTCAGTATGGCCTCCCTCAGGCCTGGCATTCGGTGACGGTGTGGCTGGCCTGAGGCCAGTCATGCCACGCTCCTTTGCGAGTGCGAATTCTAACACCACTCCCTGTCCAGCCTGCCTGGGCTGGGCCTGACTCTGCAGTTGCGCAAACGCAAACGACACAACAGTACACTCCATTTGCAAGTTGGCAAGTTGCTTTCAACTTTGCAGGTGAAAGCAACTTTGTCTGAGTGCCCTGGGGCTGGGGGCCCGGGGAACGACAGCGAGCCAATGAAATGCAGGACTCTGGAGAGGTCAGGTCAATCAATTCCAACATCTTTTCTCTTCAGTCAGGATATTGGCTGGGCCTGGGCATTTTGGGCGGACACACGGAGGCAGCAGCAGTCTGCAGACTACAGTAGTAGCTCGCCCGACCTGCCACCGCCACCTAAGTTCTTGGGCACCTCGTGGCTCAGGCCGCCCTCAGCACAGCCAGCACAGGAGGAGAGTAGCCGTCATCGGCATTGTGCCCAAGGCACTTTAATTCCAGGACCCCCAGCATTGCAGTGCACATAGACCTGCGTGCATTGGGGAGCTCAGCACCCAACATCCGGCGCCAGGACACAGCATGGCATCCACCGGGGACTTTGATCCTGTGCACTCCAGCATGCCCACCACCAAGATTGAGATCAGTGTCATGCAGGTACCATAACCCCCCCCCCCCCCAACACCCACCAGCAGCAGCCCGGCGCGAGCGGGTGCTGGAAAGTGGTTATGGCTCAACATGTGGCAGGGAGGCTGGGCTGTGAAGCTGGGGCCGGGTGCCTGATATATCCGAGAGAGGCAGTGAGCCTGTAGTGCATAGCCTGCGTTTCTGTGGATTGGGGCACAGAGTAGTACGGGTGGGGGGTTTGGGGGTGCTGTGTATCACCCTGAAGCAAACATCAGAATTAGCAGTGAGAACAGCAACATAAGTGCATGCAAGCATCATGCATAAAGGAACATGGAGCACAATGGTCACCACTAGCGAGAATGAGACATCTTATATCTCCGTGTTTAATTTGGCAGTTCTTATGCCAGTAAAGAACCCTCTTCTGTTTTGGGGAGTGGAGGGCCCACAGGAGCGCTGGGGTATCTAGCTGACCTCAAGGGGTGTATAAGGGTCTGGGGTGTGAGTAGTACTAGTACTGGGGTATTGAAGGGGCAGGGTGGGGTGCAGGGTATGCAGGAGGCAGTACCTGTGGAAATCTGCGCAATACGAGCATGTCTGGGAACTGCAGAGACATGGCGGGGTTCAGATATGGCGGTGTCCTGTGGCATAAGTGCGCCCATACGTGGCATACAGTTTGGGGTCCCTGCGAGAGACCCTCGCACTACACACTGTCTTCTTGGGGAGGGGTGGGTTGCACTGTGGCGAGGAGGGCCTGCTCTAAACGAGACCCTGCCCTTTGTGCCCCCACCCTCATGGCATCTTTAGAGCGTGGGCGGTTGTTTATTTGGGGGGGGGGAATTAAGTCGCTGATATGATGGCAGACTTTGACTCCTAAAGGCCCTCTAGACCCCCCCCCCACTCCAAAACTCTGATTGAAAGTGAATTAAAGCCCCTCTGTTCTCAAGCTCCTGGTCACAGCATAGGCTTCCCAGCGCAAGGGGAGGGGTGATCACAGAACAAGAATGCAACGTGCACGGGGGGCGCCACCCTCCAGTATGCATCACTCATGCCATCCTCCAGTATGTATCACTCATGTTCTCCTGTAGCCGTGTCCGCCCGCCCGGGGACCCTTCCCACGTGCTCACCCTCGCCCAAGTACCCCCGCCGCCTCCCCTGGGGAGCCTTCCTATGGGTGCCCCCTCCCGCACTTCATGCTCTATGCGATCATCTCTTATGACCTTTCACATGGGTACAGAGTAGGTACTCCACCACTTTTACAGCGCTATGACACTGGCGGCCTCTGGTACGAGGCACTAGCCAAATTGCCAAATTATTCTTACCTCTGTGCAACCTCCCCGTATGAAAAGACCCCCCATGTGCACTCTTTCTAATAAGGACTCTCATGTGCACTCTTTCTGCTAGACCCTCCCCTGTGGAGTCTCCACGGCATCGTGACCATTTTCTCCGAATGCTGCCGAGGGCCCCTGCCTGGTACCCTTCACCAGCGAACTCCTCCGCTTCTTCTTCCCATGTGTATCGTCTCTCACATGTACCTCGCCCCCCCACTCCCCCTGTCTTCTCCCTGTTCTCGTCTCTCTGCATCGGTGCTTTTCTCTCGCCCTGTGCTCCATCCTTCTCTCCCCCTCTCTACTGTCTCTCTCGGCCACCATTCGCCCCTCTCTTCTTTTCCTCTTTCTCTCGCCCTTTCCTTCCTTTTTTACTTCTATCCCCACCCCTCACCTTTCGCTCCCTTTCTCGTACTATGTACTTTCTTCCCTCTCTTTCTCCTTTTCTTTGTTTGGCTCCCTTTCTGCCCCTCACTCTGTTTCTCTAAACCACTGCACGTGCCTCATTCCGTGCCCCCACAGATGCAGGCCACTCGCTCCATTCCTCGCCTGACTAAGTTATCACATTGTGTCCCCAAGAAACAAGTGCCGAACTCCGGACAAAGGCTGCTGGAAGCTCCGGAGCTTGCACGTGGCATGTTGGCGAGGGCCCTGTGAGGCATTAATGATCAGAGCTAGTGAGTGCGCAGCACATTTGGGCAGTGCAAACTCACCACATGATGCATTGTGTGGCTGTGTGTGGGTGTGGCAGCAGTGGGTGGAATGATGAATCCCGGCGACATGCCTGGTTTTCGTTCCTCCTCTGGTAGTTGGCGTGTCCCCCTATTTTTCTGTGCCTGTCCTATGGGTCCCCAGCCGTGGCAACCAGTGCTGGCTGGGCCAGTGATTAATTGCTGCTGAAATGCCCCGATTGTGTTCTTTTGGGGGCCCTCCTGTCTAGGTGCGGGAGACATGCAGGGGTGGAGCTGAGGGGGTACAGGTGCACTTAACTACACGTTATGTACACATGGTCTGCCAGGAAAGAGGGCATTTTCACAGCAAAGGAATTCTGCATATACACATAATGCTGACCAGTTTTGGATGTGTCTCTAATCTGTTGACTTGAAAAGATGTTGTTTAAAATCTACATGTGCCTACACATTGTATTCACTGAATGGATAATTATGTGAAAGGAAGACTTCTGTGGCGTGAAAACTATAGGGGAGTTTACAGAGATGTCTGTTTGAGGAATGGAATAATTGAGCAGTCTGGCTTTACGTCTCATATCATATCGCACTATGGGTCTTGTAGTCCTGCCTTTGTAATGCAGGTTTCACAGTGGGAAATGGGGTCAGAGGATTAAGTGGCCAGGTGACTCCATAAAATGCCATATCACCGGTTCTGTGCTTTTATGCAATCCGGTAAAGCATTGGAACTGTAATACTACCTCACTCTCTTCGACAGCCAATGTAATGAGGAGCATTGGGAATGTTTTAATGCATTGTCCAATACCTGTAGCACACATAACTCGTGCTCTGTCCTGAACAGCCTCTAGAATGGTGAGCACTGGCTCATACCTGCCCAGACCTATAGCCGACACAGCTTGTACTAATGTTGCATGAACTGTTGGCATTATGGGACCCTAAGATATGTTTGGGGGGGGGACAGACGGGTGTTGAGGGATGTGAGGGAACCAGACGAGGGTGTTTTCAGATATATACAATTGTAACTGTGATTGTTGGATTTCGGGAAATAATTTTTTTTCTGCAATCCTGCTTTGTTAAAACTAATATAAATGTAATTTACACAAAAAAAAGGTCTTGTGGCATTCTCTGGGCTCAGATCTTTGGTACAGGAATCTGTCAATTGTTCTGGCACTGGGAGTTTCTTTTGCATATAACATTTTCCGCTGGTGTATGGGTACAGACACAGGTTCAGAATTTGCTTGCCCATCAATGTTATCCCATCGATTTGAATTCACTGGGCCTTCTAATTAAATTTGATTTATAAAAGATATACAAGACGCAAAGCCAGCCCCCTCAGTTCCCACTTGGCTTCCGCTAAGTCTGCTGATCCAGAGTCAGTTGGTCCAAAGTTACAAAGCAATAGCAAAAGAAATAGCAGAGTAGCTGCTTGTGTTGACTCTCACCTTGATCCATTAAGGCCCTGGAAGTCCCCACTTCAGCTCGCTCTCCCAGCTCATGCGCCCATCAGAGACTTCTCCCACTCTACTGGAGCCAGCAAATGGCCTGTTGGGGGTTGGTCCTTCCCCCAATCGCGATGCCCGTAAGCCCCCCAGCTAGTACAGACTCACACACACACGTCCGTACTGCTCGGGTTTCCCGGTCGCACTGACGCGGCCGGGAACGCCCCTTTTTGTCCAACCTGGGAACACAGATAATGATGGCAGAGTGTCCCCCTCCGCAGACTGTCTCATGCACAGACACAGCAGCTGGATGTGATGATGAAGAGGATGAAGAGAATGGAAAATCCACAGCTGCAGCAGTCTACCCTGATGATGAAGAGGATGAAGAAGAACAACTCCCCAGCATGATGATGAAAAGGATGATGAAGAACGAAATCCCCAGCTGCAGCAGCACCTTGTGGGCATAGATGTTCAAAAAATTGAGCCAAGGAGAATTTCGGCCAAGCAGGCACAGCCAGTGTAGCCCTTCTCCTTGCTTTCACTCGCCGTAGGAGGCCCAAGGATAAAAAAAAATCGAAAAATGGGCATGGGTATGCAGGTATAACTGCCTGCTAGCAGTGTGTCCAAAAATTTGGCCTGGATGCCACTCACTGCCCAAACCGGAGCTCTGTGAAGTTCCACGGCCGAAATTCAAAATGGCCGCCAGCCGCGTGGTCGAAGCACGGCCTACGGCATGAAACGAAATTCAATCAAGATTCCGCTTCGGGAAAAAAAATCGATCTTTCAATCACCGCCAGGCCCAGGCATCATCCCCACCTCGTCGCCACTGTTGGGGGTTGGTCCTTCCCCCAATCGCGATGCACGTAAGCCCCCCAGCTAGTACAGACTTACACACACATGTCCGTACTGCTCAGGCTTCCCGGTCGCACTGAAGCGGCTGGGAACGCTCCTTTTATTTATACTGCACGCGGCGGAGTGCAACGTCACGCCGCCGCGTGCGCGTCCCTTCAAGGGGCAGCGCCACATGGCCCATCTAGGAAAGCAAACACTGAGCGGTGGGGAAAGGGGCAGAAGAAAACTTGAGGACCTAGTGCTGGTATTACAGAGTGGAGTGTTCAGGGGTTGACTCCTCGCTACAGCAATCTGAGGAAGCAATGTTGGCACCCTTCCCCCTACACACACAGAGGCAGGCGTGCACGGTTCGACGGCTCAGCTGTACTGTATCAACTGCATCAGCTGTGTCACGCCGCAGGGAAACAAACTTCGAACTTGAAACTTGAGTATTTTATCAGCGCAGCTCGCTGCTCGCACATGCTGGAGAATGGAAAGTGCAGTTTTGAAGGCAGTTTTAGCAGCAGTGTCACTCGCACTGCACAGTGAAAACCTGCAGGGGCTGCGACAGGCTATGACAGGACTTGTAATAGAACAACAGAACAGCAAAACGGCGCGCTCTCGGCCCGAGACTTTGCCTTAAATTACCCTCCCGGTTACAACCTTATACAGGCCAGCGATCTAGCAAACTAACATAAAATGAATAGGTGTTTGTGACCCGACACGCTGCACCTTTGATACAAACACAGTCAAATGTGCCAATTAACATGTCTCCCTTTGTCGTGACCTGTATCAAATGTCCATGGTGACAGCATAAATCACTGAAAGATGCCTCGCGAGAAATGGTGGGAGAAGCAATTAACAAAGGTGAATAGGGGGAACAGAAAGTACAGTCCAATAGGTTGAGAGCAGATGCTCAAATGAAATAACTTTGGATAGAGGGCTAGTGTTTGTTACTCGTGGTCCGGAAAGACTGATGGAGGACATGTAAACATGCTGGATCAGTGGGTCACTGTTTGCTTGCGTTGTTTGTTTTCTCAGTGACCAAGGGAAGATTTAAGCAAGGGATTAAGGATATCTTCATCTATCACAATTCTTGTTATTGGTCCTCTCGGTATGCAGGAAGACTGGACATATAAAGAGAGCAAGCCCTGGAGTTTAGGCTTCTTCTGGCACAGTGGCAAGTTAATGTGCAGGTATGTGGATGGCATCTCCACATATATAATGTGTAACTGGGTGTGCAGCTTTGAAAATTCATCACTAGAAAAATGCAAATATAAGTTTCTTAGGTACTGATTCCATGTCTTTTTTTTCCTCACTTAAACCTGTTCCCCTACCTAGCATGGGGACACACAAATGGAAACGTTTTCTTGAGTGTGCTGGATATTATTTGACAATCCAAGTGTATGTTGAATTTCGAATATCCCTAGCACACTGTTAAAGCAGGTATGTTTTACAAAGCATTACAGGTTAGAACCAAATAAAATGTTTTATGGCAGGAAACCAAGAGGAATATTATAATGACTTGAAGATCAACCAAGGTAAGAACCACATTTCTTGCAATTACCATAATATACATGCATTTAATTCCATTTTTACTAACATTTTATCCAGGTGAGATGCTTTCTGAATTGATGGAACGATATCCTTAACATCAATTACTTGCAAAGGTATATGATTTAATGCCAAAATCTAAGAAGCCTCAGATTGTCCATAGGCACGTGTACGATCCGGAAGTTTGAAGCTGTAAAAGAGACCTACGTAGATCCCTGAAGAGATTACATCCGACATACCTAGTTCAGCGTAGATATGTAAAAAACTGCTGTAAGAACTGGCAAAGGCAACATGGACAAAATGACTTCTGAATGATGCACAGAAAATGCTTTATACGTTGGCCAATAAAAACACTAAAGACTTTGGGTCTCTAATGCATTTTAATGAGAAATTCCAAACAAATGCCTAAATAAATATGATTTCTGAGGAAAAATGGATGGGACATTTTCAGAAAATGTACTCCAACACGATGAATGACCCGGCCGTGCATTTATGTGATTCATAGGTTTGGCGATTGGAGATGGATACGGAAGAACTATGCACTATGCTATCGAGCAGTCGAAATTCAAGGGCCCCTGGCCCAGATGGTCTATCCACCATGATTTTGAAGGAAAATGCACCCTTGTGGGCAAAATACCTTGCTAGTCATCTTCGAATCAGCACTGCAGAGCTGTCTCACAAAAAATTCCAAAATCATGGTTAACTTCTATCATGGGGCCTGTTCATAAAAAGGGACTGAGGAGGATAGCTCAGTGGCAACGTGCTAGTCTTGGAAACAAGACGACACGAAGCAACGCAGATTCGATCCCCAGGTCCGCGCTTAGACACCTCTGGGTATTAAGTGCGTTATAAATACGCAACTAAGAGACATATTCCTGTAACAGCGCCTCGATGCCCCCGGGCTTTGTGAGCGCTTTAAATGAAAATGCAAATAAATAAAAAGAAATTAAAAAAATTGATCTGGCAAATTCTAGGCCATTCGTGATTTTAGATATCCCTTCAAAAAGGTCTGCTTCATTACTCCTTCAAGAGTTGTTGAAATGGGCTAAGACGATGAAGAGACTGGATGTTTTCCAGACTGCATTTTGTAGGGGTATTGGTACAAATGCAAATGGTTTATATATATATTTTTTTTTATTAAAATGGTTTGTTTGATTTAACAAACATTTCATTTATATTTACATCAATTTTTACACAGATTTAGAAAAATATATTTGTTTTGTTCATCTAGGCTTCTCTTCTTTCATAATCTTATTCCAAAATTTCATCACCGTGAATATTAGACGTTGATTTTTTCTTTCAAGAAGTTCTGTCCATCTTTCCTCAGGTGTTAACTGTTTGCCAGAAATTTTGAAAAAGTCTCTAAACAGTTCTCTTTTTGGTTTCAGGGCTGAGCAAACCATAATCCAATGAAATAGAGTTTCCACACTATCTTGATTTTTGCAGAATCAACAGACCGAGGATCTGATGTTTGTTTTGTCAATCAAAGATAGATAATCTCGAGTGGGCAGTATATTAAATCGAAAACGTAGAAATAGATCACGAATGTGGCAGCACGGAAACTGACAAGTATGGTGGTAATTCATTCAGTGCTCTTACTTCAGTTTCAGCATGCAGATGTCGTTTATACTTTTTCTGTTCTTCTACAGTTCTTATCCAATCATTCATTTGGATTTTCCGTTTTGCATATTGTGGTCTATGGACCAACATCTCTTCCGTGATCTCTTCTCTTTTCATTTTCAATTTGATCTCAGTGGACCATTTCAAGAGAGCTGATGCCTGAAATGTTTCTTTCTTTTGCTTTAAAATTTCTAGCGCTGGTATTTTTTCCTCTGAAATAATTTTTCTTAGCAGATCCATTTGTTTCCACAGTACTATGGATTGTACTGATTGTAAAGCTAATTCAAACCGTATTCTCTGGACAGGAAATGCTTTAGGCAATGCCAGGGTTTTCCTCCAAAATATTGCTTCGTAGTAGGGCCATCTCATTAGTTGTTAGTTGATGAGCGACTCACTGGCATATGTCAAGATTGGAATTACTTTTTGTTTATAGAGCAATATTGTGGCTTTTGCTGAGTATGTCCCATATTTTAGGTGAAAGAAACGTCCTTGTTTTGCTAGAGATCTCGCTTTCTCCTCAATATGTTGTTTCCATTCAATTTCATTCGCTGACGGATTGATTAGAGCACCTAGATATTTTATTGTCCTAGTTGACATAACCACTTTATTTTCTAGTTGAATCTTCATATCCTCTTGAGACTTATTTTTTTTCGTAATAAGTTTCATTGTTCTCGTTTTATCGATGTTAATTTGTAGATTATTCTCTGTCATATAGACGTGGGCTTTGTTCACTGTTTGTTGAAGGCCTTTCACAGTTTTGTTTAGGATTATAATGTCGTTAGCATAAATTAATGTTTGAATGGCTTCACTGTTGAGTTTTGGCAGATTGGCCATGTTATTTTGAATTTTGTCACCAAAGTCATAGGTAAAGAGATTGTAGAGGCACACGGCCAAGGGACACCCTTGTTTTAGCCCGTTACCAGTAGGAATGGATTCAGTCACTCTTCCGTCCTTCGTAAGTCGGACTCGTATCGCGGTGTTAGAGTATAACTGTTTTATTGGATTTAGAATGCTTAAAGGACATCCCCAAGATCTTAGGTTAATCCAAAGTAATTGTCTGTTGACTGAGTCGAACGTAGTCCTTAGATCTATAAAGATTGCATATACTTGGTATGATTTGGCTATTGCTTCATGTTTTATCATATTCAGCAACAAAAGGTTGACATTTGTCCCAATTCTATTTACAAAGCCCGTTTGTCTTTTAGCTTTTTTGTCATGATCCGTTGCCCATGCATTCAATTTCTTTTGTAAGTAGCCAGCAAATAATTTCCCAAGGGGTCTAATAAGGCAATCGGCCTGTAATTTGCTGGATTTTCTTGATCACCTGCCTTATAGATCGGAATCAGAACAGCTGTTGTCCACGTCTGAGGAATCTCTTTCAGTCTTTGTATTAAACTCAAGAGGAAAACAAAGAATGTATCCCACTCTTCTGGCGCTGCTTTTAGATTACTATTTGCTAAGCCATCGGGGCCTGGAGCTTGCGAAGAGTTAAGAGACTTGATAGTACTAATAATCGCTTCTGTGTCCCAATTTAGATCCCATGGTTCATCATCTTTTTCTCTCTCATTAGTATCTGGTTGTACAGTCTTTTGGTATAAGGTTGAAAAGTGATTCACCCAACACTTTGCTTCCACTTCTTGAATCATATACTGTGATGTGGCAGTTCCATTCAGTAAGGACCATAGCTGCTGCGTGTTTTTTTGATTCAGCGCTTTTAAAATTGCTTCTGCGTCATTCTGCTTTATAGAGGCTTTAATTGATTTTATGGTTTTGGAATACTTGTGTTTTTCTTTTTTTAATTCAGATTCAAAATTTATTTCCCTCTTTTTTTTCTCAATTTTCTCAAACATTTATGATGTTGTTTTTTTAACGCTTGAATTTCCATGTTGAAGTAATGGGAATGGATTTGTTTCTGTCTCTGGTTTGCTCCGACTTGTAGATATTTTTCTAAGATCCATCCATAATTCAATTTCTGTTTGTCTTGGATTGGTTCATCTTCAAAAGTTGCGACTATTTCAGGTATTTGGTGTTGTTTTATTCGGAGTCTATTCAGCCTTCAGGTAAATTTATTTGTTGGTCATTTGTCGGATGGATTGTCCATTCGATCTGTATCAAATGGTGATCGCTGTCCGGCTGAATCGAGTTGACGTTATTACTTTTCGAATCCCTTCGGATATATAAATATAGTCGATGGTTGAATTGGACTTTTCTCTTGACCACGTCGGTAGAGGTTTACCTTTACTATTTGCCGGTTGTTCACTCAGAGAGATGTTTTCGCAAATGTACTTCTTTAGTCCATTTTTTAGCTCTAGTTGTCATCTCGCTAGGGGCTAAATTGTCACCTTCTTTATGAAGAGATGGAAATTGAAGTCTCCTGCTATAATAAATTCAATTCCATTGTTGGAGAGGGCCAGGTTGTCAATTTTTTCACAAATTGAATCTATGAATCTTGTCTCTGACATTGCGTTTGGATTCCAATATATATTAAAGATGGCTATCAGCTCACCAGCTTTTGTTGCATTCGCTTCGGTATTGTCTTCTGTTGACATTCTAATAATTAAATGTTGTGCCCACGGGTGTACGTTTTTGCTTGCAATTATTCTCCATGCCGTCAGTAGTTTTATTAATATCAGCATTCCAGATGCTGGTCGTCCCTGTTGTGAGGGTATTGCTGGGTTCATTAAGATACTATACCCATCACATACTACCTCTTCTCTCAGCTAAGTTTCTTGGAGACAAATGATATCCAGCTCATCCAGTATTAAAGAGTGTTTTTCAAGTAGATGTTTATATCCTCTCGTATTCCACGAGCCTAAAGTTGTTTTACTTTTTTGAAAAACAGTAGCATTTCGTTGTCATAGGTAGGTTTTCCTTCCACTTTGGTCCACCATCCAGTTTATTTTCTGCTGTGGGGATTCACGATAATCACGCCATAGAATTTGGGTGTTTCTTTGGACTTGTACTTGTGACTTTGTTCGTGAATCATTTGCATTTAATGCAGATCTTCTTTCCTTGCTGTATTCTATTTCCTTGTTAAAAGGATGTTGCTTAAAGAATGCCAGATTGTTTGCTTTTTTATCAGCCATCATTCTTGAAACAAAGATTTCTTCTATTTCAAAACCCAATGTTGAGAGCTGGTGTTTGGTTGCTAGAACACTTTGCATTGTTTCTTGTTTGTAGAAGTCAATATGTGCTTCTTCCATATTACGTTTATTGGGAAATAGTACTACTTCCAGCCAGTTGAGGGATCGCTTTGAATAAGCGTAAGATGTTAAATCTGTTTATTATTAGCGACTCTTCTGTATTTGATGTAGTCAGAAACACTGCTATTCTATGGGCACAGGAAGCTTTCAGCGGGTTTTTAAAAATTGGTCTGACTAGCAAGGGACTAGGTTGGACCGTAGAATTTTTGTTGCCAGTTTCATCAGTTTGCATATCTGCTGCTAACCAAGATTCATTGTTGGATACTGATGAATATTCAAACGAGAAATTAATTGAATCAACTTCTTCATCGTGTTCGCTTTGTGATTGTTCAGTCACCAAATCTTGGTATTCGTCAATGATGATCAAGGGGGCATCTTGTGAGTTTAATGTGATTGAATTACACTCACTTACCTCAGCGGGAGTTGATAAATCTATCATTGGTATAGAATTTCCCGACTCGGAGGGCGTTTCTTGGTTCATTACCTCCAACAGTGCATCCAAAGGTTCCTTCACTGATTGTTTGTCCACAATAGCAACAGTTTTTTGTGTATTTGGCATTTTTATTTTTTGAGTTCTCTGTTGCGTATTTAGTTTTTTTTGATTCCTTAGTTGGTCATTGTTGTTTTTTGCCCCTTCCGATAACGATTTCTGAATTGACTGCATTTTCCTGAGGAATGCACGAGAACCGTTTTGTGGATTGTTTGCGAGTTTTCTGTTTTTCGGTTTGCTTGTTGATTCTTGACCCACTATCCCACGTTTTGAAAGATCAAAGATATCAAACGGCGTGCAAGAAGGTGGTTCAGCATTAACCTGTGATGTTGGTGTTGTCAAAATGCTTGGTACGGCCACAAATGACTGAATTTCATATTGTGTGCTTTGATCTGATTTCATCGCGACTGTCTTATTTAAGATCTCTGTTTGATTTGTTATGTATTGTTTTTGATCTGTCGTTTGTAGCTGTTTTTTTGCTTTGTCATCAATCAGTTTATTGGTAATTGATGAGACAGTTTCCAAGATATTCTGTTTATCTACCCAATCCACTCTTGCTAGTTCCGCTAATCGCATTTGCCACATCCTAGATGTTTCAGCTTCATGTTTTAGACGTTCCTGTATGGTGTTTATGAAGGTTTCTAGGTAGATTTGTTTAGTCATTATCATTGCTAGCAAAGTTGCTTGATCTTTAGTGGAATCCACCACGTATTCTTGAATCTTTAGAAAAGGGATCATTGCAGTAGATAATACTGCCACTAATGTGTTTTGTAAGTCAAGCATTGTCGTGTGCAGTCTTTGTTGGGTTTCCACAGAATCATTATGCTCTTCTGTTGTTATGGTTGAGGAAAATGAATCAATTTTTTCTGTTTTAAATTTGGGTTGCAGCCCATTCAAAGGAATAGTACTTTCTTTCATCAGAGAGGATAATCTTGTTTGTACCATTGGTTTTGATGTCTCAATATTTCTTAGTGGTTTCGGCGTAAAGCCTCCACTGAATACTTCATTCCTTTTTTCTTGGGAATTCATCATGGCATCTATCTCCGTAATGTCAAGAGATAGGCGAGCAATTCTGAGTGCTAGGGGTTTGTTATGATCATTGTTACATGAGACATTTGGTAAATGTGTTGACTGCCAGTGTAGTTTTGCTGCTTTCGCTCGTTCTTATAAGGTTGGCGTATAGCAACTGTCAACTCCTATTGTTTTTAGAAGTATTTTGGCTGTCGCTTGATCTGGGATCAGAGTCTCGTGTTCAGTAGGGTCAGTATCTATTGCAGTGCCTTCTTCGGGTTTCTTATTAATAATAGGGATTCTGCTCATTTGGGCTGTAGATTCCTCTAACTTCCTTTGCAGCCTAGTTCTAGGTTTAGACGGTTCCATGGATATTATTATAGTAGGAGCCAGAAAACGAGTTTTTGCTGAATCTGGTTTACAGAAATCACCTTGAAGTTGAGAAATCAAGCACTTACCACCGACCGCCACAATCAGCCGCAAACAGCACGCCCTTAACTCCACGCGGGCTTCACGCCGCAAGGGTCGCGCTGTTCTGCTTTTGAGGTAGTGTTCAGGGGGAGTGGCCTCAAGTTGTCACGTGACAAGAGTCATGTGATGATGCAGGAACTCTGTGTCAGAACCCGCTTGCTTCAACTGCTATCAGCTCCAGCTGATAGACTTACGCGAGTTGGAGCGGGAGCAGTCTTTCAGCCAGGTAAGGAGGATCAATCAAAAAAGTAATTGTCAGCAGCACAGCAGTAAACAGCGCGCCCTGAACTCCATGCGGGCTTCACGTTTATAATTGATGTTTAACAAGGAAGCCATGGAGAAGTCTAAACCAATTTACATCGTATTTATAGACTTCTCCATGGTCTTCGATAGCATAGATAGGGCAAAGTTGTGGCACAATTTACAGATATGGGGTGTCCTGCCCTATTGCTGAATATGATAATTATCTTGCATACTAACACTTCTGTTTGCTTAAGATTAAGCAGACTGGGTCTGCTTTCATCACCTATTAAGAGTAACGGTGACTTAAAGCAAGGATGCGTTTTAGCCAACCTTTTATACAGGTCATTTATTTCAGACATGACTTCGGCCATTGCTCGGATTCATTGCTTCCCACCCTTGTTAACAGACAGCTCAGTAAATTATTTACTGTATGTGGATGACATGGTTCTCCATATTGGGTTCTGGCATGGATGCACATGCTCATGAATATTCCCTGTCGTCAGTAAAAGAAAAAACAGTTTCACCTTCATTTACAAACTGTATTTCTCCTCGAATCCAATCACTGTCCTCGGGGTCATATTACCCCATCCAACGACAGTCCTCTCCCTGAGCCCCTCCTCTGGCAGCCATCTTCAGATTTTTACTGCACGCTTCAATGTTGAGTCCTCGAGTTTGCTCTCCACGCTATTTGTACGTTTTTTTGTGTTTTTGGTGGAAACATTTCTATTTTTGTTTAAAAAAAAAAAAAAAAACAGTGTGCTTTTTTCTCCATCTGCCGACAGTGGGTACCTGTTGTCTGTGTAGCTCTGCGTCCCTCAAGGGCGAAGATCGTCGAAGATTCAAGAAGGTCTCTGGGCCTACTTTGTGCCCTCTGACCATGACGGAGGTGGAGGAGGAGGAGGAGGGAAAGTCCCTCTTCAGGCCCTGCACCAAATGCGGACTACAGAATGTGTTTGTGGAGGACAAACACCTACAATGCCTTTACAGCCTTCACCCGCACCACTAGGAGGTAGAGTGCTAGATTTGCCTCAGATTTTCAAAGAAAACATCGAGGGACAAGCACAGTAGGCTGGTGGCATGGCTTAATGCCAAGGCCTCTGACCCATGCTCCATGCAAGGTCATGCCTCAGGAACGGTCTTCTAAGTCCTTTGAGGCGCCTCATCCATGGGGGCCCAAGACAAGGCCCCCAGGAGCCACAAGTCTGAGTCCACTGGGTTTGCCGCAGAAGCGTGTCCCAAAGGGGATAGGACGCGATCAAAATCACCTTTCCGCCTCCATTGCCAGTCTACCATCGAGCTCCTCTTCAAATAGGAAGTCATCTACTCTGGCTAAACTACGTGAGAAATCTGAGAAGCTGCAGACGGAGGAGCAAAAGGCTGAACAACCCAAGCAGGTCCAACCGGCACAGGCGAAGGCCTCGTCGGTGACTCCGTCAACGACTGCCACGACAGCCAAGGGCACTGATCCTGCGAGGGTAGCTCCCATGGTTCAGAATGTGTCCCTACCCCCAAGGCGCGACACCGCCGCTGTGACTTTGGCAAAGTCTGGAGGCACACCAGAAGGTGTGAAACCATCTCAGGCCCTGATTCAAGACCCTCAAGGGAGGAAAGGGGGAGCGAGGAGGTCCCGATACAGGCAGTCACCCAAGCCATGGAGGTCTCGTCCACGGACGACGAGGATCAGGAGTCCTTGCACACATCCACAAGGACGTTGAAGAGGACGGCAATGGTGCAGGACCTATTTTTCCTGGTCCCCCTGCTCAGCCGAGGGACATTTCCTTGGATATTCTGTTGACTCTACACACCTTGGTGTCAGAGATCCAGGTGAGGATGCCTTCAGCTCCAGTACATGTGGTCCCCCCAGGTCCCCAATCACTCTCCGGCGAAGAAAAGGAAGCATCATACGACACCCCCATTTCAACCTCCACCACCATGTCGAGTCCCTTCTCCCCCAGCAGACGCGGGTACAGGGATGGATATGGCCACGATGATGGAAGAGGACGAGGATATCGTTGCAGCGGATGGTGAATCCCCACATTTGGATGCTCCACTTAGGGTGTCCCCACCGGATCAGGTTGGATCGTTCCACTCCATGATATCCAGAGCCTCTGAGCTATTCCAGCTGGTGCCCGTGGAAACCAAAAAAGAGGGCTTCTTGTACCAGAGGCGCGAGGCCAAGAGGAAGACTATCATGGCGGTGCCCCTTTTGGCCCTCATAAAGAACCCTTGCACGGCTCCAGCCAAACTGGATTGGCTGGAGAAGAAATATAGGGTGCCGGACCCCGCACCCAAGGTCGCAGCCATCACCGCATTCAGTGGTATTGGCGGCCGCGAGGTTGGCCTACCCGTCCTCGTCATCTTCAGTCCATCCGGACAGCAAGGGGAAGAGGATGGACGCTATGGGAAAGAAGGTGATTTACGCTGCGGCGTTCCCTATCAAGGTTGCCCTCGGGCCTTGTGCGCTATACAAATAAATAAAATACAAAATACAAATACAAAGTGGCCAACGCACTGGCGATCCTGGCAAGGTATGACAGGGAGTTGTGGTACAAGCTGGGGCCTGTTCTAGAGTTCCTCCCCGACGATAAGAAGATGGACTCAATAGCTCTCTTCCAGGAAGGGGAAGTGACGTCTGATCACGCCATCACAGTGGCATTGGACGTCGCCGACACAGGGTTCCGGCAAATGGGGAACAGTATCTGCCTTCATCGCCAAGGCTGGATGAAGACCCTACATTTACGTTGAAGTCCAGGCGAAGGTGCTGGACATGCGCTTCAACGCAGAGAACTGGTTTGGGAAGGTAGTCGATTAGTCTCTCCAGGCTATCAAAACGATACAGAGATGGCCCATTCCCTTGGCACTCTCCAGAAGCACTGCTCTTCTTCTCGCTCCTCTAGTGGAAAATCGAGCAGGTCTTCAAAAGGTTTCTCCACATCGTACCGTCAACCTTCCAGATCCACAATTCAGGAAGCCTACAGAGGCCATTCCCAGGCCTACAGTAACGGAGGACAGTGTCGCCGTCGCCCTTAGGCAGAACACCGGTGCCGAAGCAAGCCTGAATCGACCGGGACATCTGGCCCCCACCTGAGTTCCCCAGTGGGAGTCTATTCCAAATACTTTCTGGTCAGAAAGAAGACGTGGGGCTGGAGGCCCATCCTAGACCTACGATGTCTCAACAAATATCTAAAGTCCCAAAAGTTCATGATGGTCACGTTGCAACACGTGCTCGGCCAACTGGAAAGAGGAGACGTCTTAACGTTGTTGGACCTGAAGGACTCCTATTCCCACGTCCCCATTCACACAAAACATCCTACACTTGGTAGTGCAGGGACAGCACTACCAGTTCAAGGCTCTACCTTTCGGCTTGAAGTCGGCCCCCAGGGTGTTCACGAAGTGCCTGGCTCTTGTGGCTGCCCATCTGCGTCTGGAGGGCATACACGTATACCCGTACTTGGGCGACTGGTTGATTTGTGCCCGCTCGAGGGAGCTGGCCGACGAACACTCTGAGAGGACCGTCCGGTTAGTGACATATCTGGGATTCTCCGTCAACTTTCCAAAGCTCTGCTTAACGCCATTGCAGAATGCTCTGTTCCTAGGCACAAGACTCAATACAGTGTTGTGCCGGCATCGCCCTCAGAGGAGAGGATAGCAGCCATTCAAGGGAAGGTGCAACTGCTGTCGTTGATGAAGACGGCCACGGTATGGGCCATCAAGCTGTTACTCAGCATGATGTTGTCCGGCGTATAACGGTCTCCAGGTTGTAACCTGTTAAGAATTTCAATCAGGCGACACACACCTTGGTCTCAGCCTAGTATGTAGCGCACAACTGAGATGCCTTTCTCCTTATTTTATGCGAATTCAATTTGAGATGGTACACAACTCGTATCACACCCCCTTTTTCAAATACCCCAGGTCACAATGGACTAGGAACCGGGCCGGTTGGTGAAGTTACAATATTTATTTATTTTTAAAATCAAATGAAATCATACAGTTTTTAAATGGGGCAGCAATCACCAATGGGGAGATAATTACAATGAAATGTAAGAAATGCACTTAATTAACCTTCCCCTAGAACATGTACAAAGCACAAGTGAATAGGAGCACTTTTAGAATTAGGATTGATAGCACCCAAGTTAGGATTTCCCCCTGCAATGTTCCCTCGACCCACAATTAATAAAATTCTGAGTGGATAGAAAGAAGCAGCAAGTAGTCGGGAATAAGAGGCAGTAAACAGAATCCAGATCCAACCTAAAATAACACATGAATTTTGCGAATAATTAATTAACATGGGGTTAAATTATACTATACATATATTTTATCACAATAGCATGTATGTTATATTACTGGCAACCACAATGCAATGGATCAATAAGAAGCATACAATTCGAAAATGAGTGGAAAGTTTAAAACATGCTGCTGCCATATTACACGTTGAAAAACTTGCAATTTACCTAATCGCCGTTTAAAATGCCATAAACGATTTCTATGAAAAACGGGTGAAATACTCTGATTTGCAATGTGGTTTTTGGGCTGGGGAATAGATATATATCACAAGGACAATATAGAGGTGAAAATAGGCCTCTAGGTGGTGAATTGAGAGAGATTTGGAAGGTAGAGTGAGGTTTGTTTTTAGGAAAATAGAGCCGTTAAAAGTGAGAAAATCGGTTTTGAAAGAAAGGCAAATTTTACTTAAACAAATTATCTAGACTATATTGTTAAAGAACGCAGTAAGCTCCAAGGTTGATTCGAGAGGTGAACCTTGGTCACCCCGGCGCTCAACCTTAACTGGAAATTAGTTTGATTATTCAAAATATAGCTAAAGGCTTATAATTTACACAAGACAAAATTAATAAAAGAGATGGCGCTAACACTTTAGAAAGTCAAGGACAGTACACGGATAATTCTAACAGTTTCAATAAGTTATCAGGGTATAAATCTGACTGCTTAGAAAGTTGGATAAAGACAAAGGCACAAGGCAAGATAAGCTATGTGTTTCTGTGGGGTGGGGATTATACTCTCCACATTTGAGTTTTTTGGATTTTTGGACAGTCAACAGGGTCTGGTCACCACACGGCGGGCGCGCCTTACAGCAAACAGCTGGGCAGTTCTGCTCACCGAATACTAAGTGCCTGATTCATGAATTATTTGTGTGGAAAACACAGATTTGCGCGCCTTTCTGCCTGAAAATCCCCATACTTCAAACAGGGATTTTCAAGCAGAAAGGTGCGCAGATCTGGGTTTTTCACGCAAATAATTCCATTAATCAGGCTGTAAAGGTCAGCTGGATGGCAGGATTGCAGCAGGCATGCAGTTAGAGGGCCGCAAGCCGGTCTGATTTCAGGATGCAAAAGGTACCACCGCTTTCTCCTTTTTGTTAATGGGATATTTGTGTTTTTTAAATTTTATCAATGGCCTTGCTGGAGTAGGAATCATCTATGCTTGGGTTTTGCAGTGGGCTCTGGAGTAGGATCAGCGGTGCTTTGGCCTTGTAGGTAAAATCTGGAATCAGCAAGATGAATGGAGAGCAGGAACGCAGCGCAGGAATTTAGGAGCAGGTCTTTGTAAAGTTCTGCTAGGGGCTCTTATTTATAATGAATGCATAGTTACATCATAGACAATATGGTGGGGCAGGCTTAACTAAGCATGCCTCTAAACAACTGGATTGGACAATCAATGTTGGTTGCCTCCTCTAGGATGTGACTTAGTTTAGGAGTTGTACTTTACGATGAACAAAGCCTTCCCACTGTCATTTTTCCCAAAAATCAGTCATAACAGAATGTACACATTTGTACAGTTGTGGCACTGTAACAAATCACATGGGCAGATTATATATTTTATGTAGAGCATAGCAGTCCAATCCTCACGGTTGTAAGACCTTGTTTCGCCCTTCTACCAGTTTTTTGCACTTTACAGTGAGAATTATGTTACTTAAAATTCTATAACTTTATACATGAGTGTGGATTATCATTAGGCATGTAAGTATTAAAATTCGCAATGGGATCATGGATACTTTCCTTATAATACCCAATTCTCTGCCATTTCTATTCCCAAGGGGTCAGTGAATGCTACAATGTCTTAAATTATAAACCACAAAATCGCATTTAAACAGTGACATTTTCACATTTGTGCAAAGTCCTGCTACAGAGATAAAAGTCTCAAAGTTTATTTATAAATAGTCTTTGGAAACAGATGGGCTGTATTGTTCCCCATATTTGGGCATAGCTTCCCCAGCTACCCCCTCAGTCCAAGGTTGTCACAGAGATTTCCTTTGAAGCTTCTGGTGGAAAGCACAAGGAGGTGTGAATTTTCACTTCGCACTTTAGTGTCCTAGAATTCTATTGTACGAGGCTGGAGCACAGACAACAGTCTGTCCAACCTAGCAATTATCACTTGGGTGTCCTGGAAGTTTATGGTGGTTCCCTTTTGTTTCTGGTATTCTCTCATCAGAAACCTGTTTCTGGGCTGACACCCCCCCCCCCCATGCAACCACTGCAGTTTAATTTAATTTGACTTATTTTTGGTTCTGAATTGGAAGAACCATACATGTATCTTCACAGCACAATCCCCTTTCAAATTGCTAGGCAAGGAGAAGTTTTTGTTCAACATTGTACTTTTTAAAAACCGGCCTTTTTTTTTTCTTTAGTTTGCAAAACCCATTTTGACACATGTGGAGCAAATGTTGATGGGATTTATCTTTCAAATTCTTATTTTTTTTTTTTCGTCTGCTTTGCCAATATTGTTTTGCAGCTATAGTTAGTTTCTGGTAGGCTGCAGTTTTGCTTGAACCACAGATGCACTGAGACTGACATAGCCCAGAGTTGGAGTTTCTTTGAATTACTGATCCTTGACACTTTGTAACTCAAAAAGTGAAGTTTTTCCGTGCGGCGGAAAATGAAGTTTCTTTGGGCCTTTTTCAGATTTGGCTTGACGGAGCCTGTCATTCAGTGGTCATGCTTGGTTTTGCCGAAGCACAATGTGAATGTGGATAAGCATGGCAGGGTCTTATTAATAAAATATTGTACTAAGGAATTGGAGGAAAAAGAGCATCAGAGCGGCATCATTTTGAAATGTGAATAATTCCCTTTTTCCATGGAACTTTGGGCTGGCAGCAAAGCAGCGCTGCTTTTTCACTCTATTTCAACTCTGCATCTACACGCCAGAGGCCTGTGGCTTCCAGAGGAGAAGGATCTCCATATCAACATACTGGAGCTACGGTCCGAGTTCTGGTCCCTCAAGTCGTTTCTTCCGTCTCTGAAGGGCAAGGTGGTGAGGATCTTCACAGACAACACCCCCACCATGTTTTACATCAGGAAACAAGGGGGCACTCGATCCCCAGCGCTCTCCAAGAAAGCGCAGGACTTGTGGCCGTGGGCTGTCGGACATGGGATTTTCCTCACCGCTCTTCACCTAGCAGGAGTCAAAAACACCATTGCAGACTCCCTCAGCAGGGAACTGCGCTCCTGCCACGAGTGGGAACTTCAGCAGGACCAGGTGGACCACCTCTTAGTCAAGTGGTGCAGGCCCCAGATCGATCTTTTTGTGACAGCGGCAAACTCCAAATGCCAGAAGTTTGCCAGCAGATTCCACCAACCGAGGAGCCTGGGGAATGCGTTCTCCTTCCGTCGGAAGGGCTGTTTCTGTATGCGTGTCCTCTGTTCCCTCTCCTGCTACGAGTCATCAACACACTCCGTGTCAATGCAGGATGATACTCATCGCCCCGGTGTGTCCTAGGCAGATTTGGTACCTGGACCAGCCTCCGGTCAAGCTGCCAGTGGTTCCGAATCTTCTCGCCAGAGAAGGAGGCACAATCCTGCATCACAACCCAGGATCACTGACCCCAAGGGCTTGGCGCCTGCAGCAGGATAGTTTGGAGGGTATGAGTTGCCAGCAGACGGCACACAGGTCCTCACCAAAGCCAGGGCGTCGTCGAAGTGCTACGGTCACAAGTGGAAGCGTTTCGCTACCTGGTGTCGGTCACAGAAGATTACCCCTTAGAGGGTCACAGCCCCACAGATCCTGCCGTACTTGCTACCCTTGTCCAAGGGTGGACTGGCACACGCCTCCATCCAAATACATCTGTTGGCTATCTTCCTCTACACCAGGAAGATCTTCACTTTGATCCCACCGACTCATCAAGGAGTTTCCAAGGACTTTTGAGATTTTTCCCGCTGGTGAAGGCTCCTGCACCTGTGTGGGAACTCAACGTGGTTCTGACAAGGCTCTTCAGGGCCCCCTCAAGTTTCTCTAGTGGAAAACAGCTTTCTTTGTGGCCATCACCTCTGCCAGAAGGGTAGGTGAGATCCATGCCCTTTCCTGCAAGCAACCGTACCTGACTTTCCACAAATTGAGTGTGGTGCTGGGTACGCCCTCCTCCTTCATGCCAAAGGTTCCATCGGAAACCCATCGCAACAAGCCTTTGGTGTTACCTGTTTTTTTCCTGAAACCTTTGTCGCCGCCGGAAAGGGCCTTGTGCTCGCCGGACGTTGCTCGTACCCTGAAGTTCTTCGTGATGCGCACAAAGAGTTTTTGGAAGTCTTCACAGCTCTTCGTGAACTTTGTTCCTGTGAACCATGGGAAGAGGTGTCACGACCCCCACCCAGAAGACCCCCTGGCAAGCCCATGGGCCAGGAAGGGTCTCCACTAAAACCAGGCATCCTTGGCCTAGGCCTTCTTGGGGACAGTCCTGGCGCCTTTGGCGCCAGGCTCATACTTGATAAAGGACTTGTATTAGGAACTACTTTATTTCAGTGTCAATCAACATGGAGGCATCCACATAGCTTGACTCCTTGGTACCAAGCTATGCAGTATAGTATTTTTGGGTTTGGTACCATAGGAACTATTTTACCTGGACTACTTTCTTGAAGCTATTTAAACCACACCCGACTGGGATAACACGCTTCGCGTTACTTTGCAATTCTGTGACGTGACGCTTACCGTGTTCAGCTGCACCCGCGAACCTCGGAAGAACAGCATCTGTTAAGGAGAAAAAGGACATTGTTAGCAGCAGCAGCGTACCTGTAATTTCATCGTTAGCTGTCCACGGCTCTTGAGATCAGCATCCTGGAACCAGCGCTCCTCCCGGACTGACGGATCTGCAAAAAGGAAGAAACAAGGCATTAGACATTTTTACAATTTAATGAACGGTGCCGAAAAGCTTACCTGACAAGCCGCTCCTCGACCAGCATCGCCTCAGGAATTCCATGCACCGGGTGAGCACCGCGACCTGTGGGAGGACAAGACAACAGGTTAGCAAGAGGCAAGGCATCATAGCGCTGCGCTTAGCGTCTACTCACCGCATCAAGGCGCTCTAAAAACCCCATTACTTACCGGCGAGACCCACTTCAGTCTACGCCACATATTGGACTTCCGCGCACCTAAGGAAGAGAAAAGACATTAGTTAAACCAAAAAGGCAAGCAAGGACAATAATATAGCACAGCAATAAGACCCACCTGAAAAACTCAAAGCAGGCCGGCATCAGTGAAGTAACTCGATCGCAAACGCCCACCAAGCACAACGCGCCCCTGCCAAGAAGGCAGGACGGAGAACACACCTGCATTAAAAACAAGGTGAGGAGAGGTCCAGTGAGACCGCGGGTATACCGGGTGGTGGGGGGGGGCTGTTTACCCCAGTTGCCCAGTCTTGAACATTGCCCACCTGTATTCCAGGCAGAACCCTCCCGCTGGTCACACCTGGGAACCACAGAGAAGGATACCTTAGTCCCAACTGCTGGGTGGCGTCCCCGTGGAACCAGGTGAGCGTAACAGAGGCCTGTCCGAGGCTTCCATTTCAAGATGGGTCTCCAGCTGCATCACGCACTGTCATCGGTTGGCTAACCGACCGCTGCCTAGCTGTCCGAGAGCACACTCCACCGGAGCGATCGCTGCAACAACAGCGTTACTGGCTAGTGTGTCCCTGCTCGACATCTGCAGGACTGCTACGTAGAGGTCCACGCACACCTTCACGAAATTCTACTGCGTTGACAGGGATTCCAGGGAGGAGTCCAGAGTCGGCCAACCAGTGCTACGCAACCCGTTTGCTTGAGGGGAGTCTGTTCTAGGGGTAAGTGTGCTTGCTTTTGATGAGCCTTTCCACCTCGCGTGGTTGGGATCTGTTGTACTGCTATGTATTCGTTATTCATGAGCATGTGAATCCATGCCAGTCTCCATGCTGGAGAAGGTTTAAGTTACTTACCTGTAACTATTGTTCTGCAGAATGGGTCTGGCATGGATTCCCATGTGAGCCCTCCCTCCGTTCCCTCTGCAGCTCTTCTTGGTCACTCTGCCACTTTATGTGCTTACCAAATCTGAAAATGGCTGCCTGAGGAGGGGTTTAGGGAGAGGACGGTCATTGGATGGGGGCAGTATGACCCAGAGGACAGTGATTGGTTACAGTTTGTAAGTGAAAAATAAACTGTTTCTTCTTTTACCAAGGAATCCAGCCTGACGACCGGGAATATTCATGATCATGTGAATCTGTACCAGACCCATGCTGGAGAACAATAATTACAGGTATGTAACTTAAACCGTTTTATTGGATAGATGGACTGGAAGCTTACACCGAAGCTAATAGCCTGACTATAAACGTGAATAAAACAAAAGTTTTTTATAGTGGTTTTAAATGCTCCCTGGGAAAGAAGGAACTAGAACGAATGTAAAGTTTTATTTGTGTTGGTTTTTATTTCATTGAGGGAAATTTGAAGGATATTTTTAATCATGGTTTCAAATGAAAAGAGTGTTCCGTTTAAAAGGCATCTTCGTGCGTAAAGTTGTACAACTTCCACCTGGTGTTCTTGCTCCTGTAGTAAGGTACGAGCTGAGACAGCTGTCAATTGATGCAGTAGTGATGTGGTTGAACTTGATTATGTTGTACAAGATTGCCTCAGCAGAAGAATCAACCATCTGGTGGCTGTGAAAGCAGGTAATGTCAAGAAATCCAGAGCACTCAGTGAAGGCATCATGAAGCAAGGCACAGACAACAGACCTTCGATTCAAACAAAAAGATTTTATTAACTCACATGTCGGGATGGTAGAAGGCCTAACTTGCCCTATCCTAAAATGAGATTTCCCTACCTAAACGAAACTAAGGAAATTCTGAGCCAAAGTTCAAATTAAAAGTCTGTTGTGTCCAAAACCTATCCTTACCCTCACAACTAAAGCTAAACAATGTGTAGGGATGTCAATAATAAAATAAATGGTGATCAACACAAAGGTCTTAGCTTCTTCCAGCTCCTAGCTTCCCTTTCAGCTCCCCTTCCCCAAGTTAATGAAAGTTTGACAAAACCTCATGGTTCCCTTCCCCAAGTTCAGGACAGTTCCACAAAACCTTGGGGTTCCCTTCCCCAAGTTCAAGACCATCAACGTGCACTTATTCTCAATCTTTCAATATCAAGATTAGTTCCAGATAAACTTAATACTGCTTTGGTTTTCTTAACAGTTCATCAGGTTGCTTTCCCTTGGTTTGCTTGAGCAACCTCCCTAGCTTTTCACAGTTGGGGCTACCTGGTCTAGGTGCAGTTGTCGGACTACACGGTCCACCTGCTACAGGTCGTGCAAGCAGGCGCCTTAGGCTCTCCTGCCCACACATGTTCTTCTGTGTTTGTATCTGTATCTGGATTCTCACTTGACCTTTTTATCTTCTCACAGTTGGGGCTCCCTGGTCTAGGCGCTGTTTTCTGACCGCACGGCCCACCCATTACAGGTCGTGCAACCAGGAATTCTAAGTTCTCCTTGTTAGCCCCTTGGGTTTGCGACAGAATGCCACAACTCCTTTGCCAGTCCTTGGCCTTGTCAGACTGTGTTTTTGCATATATTTCACTTAATGGCGATTTTGTTTCTTCACCACTTTGTTCTTGTGTTCACTATCAATTTCCCTTCTCTGCTTTCTTTCGTTATTATATTTGGCTTTCAAATGGGCAGTATCTGTTGTTCATGCACAATTGTCATAGGCTCATAGCTTTGGCCAAAAGTTTTCATTTAGTTCGGTATTCAATCTGCACAATCTTTCAACCTGTCGCTTGCAGGTTAAATGACTTTTAATATTTTCTCCAGTTCAGTTTCTCATGTGCATGCCTTTCATTCATTCAGCTTCCATTTTGGGTTTCACTTACAGCCCCAGGAGCGCATCGGCTCGAGTGGCTTCCCTCTGCACTCACCGGTCCTCCGCGACTCCATCGGGCAGCTCTGCACCTTGCTTCCACTTTAGCCTGTACGTCTTGTTTAGTTTGCGATCCAGCTCGCACTTTAGTTTCGCTCTGCATACGACCTGCAGCCCCATTTCCCTGCTGTGGATGCTGTCGGTCTCTTCCTTCGTTCGTGAGCCTTGCTCGCATTTCAGATTCGGTATCCACACGGCCAGCAGCTCTACCTTTCTTCTGCGGACGCTGATGGTCACTTGCTCTCCTCTCACTATCCTTGCCGCTCCGGCGGCGTGCCTTGGACCATTGAGGCCTCCCCATTTGTGGTTTCTCACGCAGCTTGTTGACGCCTGGGCTCCACACTCCACTGAGGTCTCCTAATGCCGGCTTCCTGTTTCTCCTGCTGGTCCCATCTTGGCAGCCTCCTCACAAACAGGTTTTGCTGCTGGTTTGGTCTCCCACACTGCTAGGCTCCTCCCTTCTTATACACCTGCAACCACTTGACAGGTTGCAGTTGTGAATTCAAAATTGTAATTGCCTCGTTGCTATTAGAGGAGCTCTTGCGACGTGCCTGACCCTTCCAACACTCTGCAGGCTTCTTCCTTGTCTCAGTACTAGAGTGGTGAAATGTGTTGCTAGTGTTTACTACTCCTAGTCACCTCTTCCTCGTCCCAGTGATAGAGTGGTTTGAATGAGGGAAATTGAGGGGAGTTTTTTTTACAATGGCCAATAAAGGCCAGGAAAGTGTTAGGTTGGTTCTCATAAGGGAAAGTGGGGATACCATGTCTCGCCTGTGAGTACCCTCTTCCTAATCTCAAAGGACCCTCCACCCAGGTGATCCTCCCATGCTTCTACACTCCCGGGGTCAAGATCTAGTAGTGATGTTCCTTCATTGGCTACCTGAAAGGAGGAAGTTGTGGAGAAGGAGGTGAGCACGGGAAAACTCTTGAGCAAGTTTGGTATTTCCCATTAAAAGCAACAACAAAAATCTTTGGGAACCAGGCTGGATCAATACCATATAAGAGGTGCGCAAATATAGATTATATGCTGGTTTTGTTAGACGCGCAACCTCTTGGCACCCTTCCACACTATGTGTATCAATTTCCATGTCCGTATTGGCGCCCCCAATATCTGCGCCTACGACTCATTCTTTTTCCAACTATTTTAGGTGCTAGAAAAAAGAATGAGCGTGACAGGAGGACTCTGCCCTGTCAGTGATAACATTGAGAGGATTCTTCATCTGTTACTAGAATGCCAGGGTTTATCTTCTCAGCGTTCCTACTATTTTGGGCATCTTGTTCAAGATTTGAAGACCCTCTCGAGTGCATTAGTCTGGTAATATATTTTAACTTCAAGATCTAATGGTTGGGGACTTGCTGCACTGTGCTTTTTAAAGGAATTGTTCCCCTGATGCTATGTTATGGGGTGGTGATGTCCATTGATAATGTCTTAGATTAAATAATTGTACTGTGTTTGAAAGTTCTTATAATGTATATTTGAAAATGAATTTACTCTTGTTTTAATATGTATTCATCCCTTATCATTTAAGAAAAGTTCATTGTTGAACTAATTCACTAATAATAACATTTAAAAAAATTACATTGTTTTCATTAAGAAATTTGACCTACTGTACCATCACACGTGCATTAACCACACAGTTCGACTCCCTTCTTCCCAAGCTGCAAACTGCCACTTCGTAAATGTAGTTCAATTGCAGAGGTTCTTCTTAAAACAAGGCAATAGTTTGTTTGAAATTTTGATAAGATAGACCCTTTTTAAGTACATGACAAAGTTGTGTTTCTGCACACCCACCCCATTTTGGATTGCAGAATACACAGGTATCATTTGAATCTTCTCAAAACATTCTAATGAAAACGTGGTGCCCTTTCAATGTGTCAGAGCTTTTATTTATGCCCACACCTTCGAGCAACCCAAAATACATAGTTTTCCTAAAAGCAGATAAGGGTGGTAAGGACGTTTGCTTTTTAATTTATGTGAAAAAGAGGTTTACTTCTTAAACCAGAGCACACAGTTTAACATGACTGCACTTCTTTGTTTTCAGCTGAGCATCTCTGTGCATTTGAAGCTGTTGTCAAGCAGATGTTAGAAGATGTCCAGGAGCGACTTGTCTACCGGACACATATATATATTCAGACTGACATCATAGGTTACAAGCCTGCTCCAGGGGATCTTGCCTACCCAGAAAAGTTGGAAATGATGGAGGTAATGGCTAAATTAATTCCTATTACTTTTTTGTTTCGTTCTCGACAGTTAATTTCGAGGTTCATACAAATTCTATAATAGTGGCGTATCTTAGTTACATATGTTAACCAACTTTAGACCCATAGCTTTTCACCAGCAGACTAACAGTATTTCTCCAGCATGCGGTCTTACATGGCTACCCTTGAGATGGCCGTTGTGACCGTTGAGGTGGTGCCTGCAGTCAATGAGCCTGTAGACGTGACCACCGGTACCGCCAGCCTGGCAGACTGTGTCGTCAACGATGTTGGAGTCTTCGTCGACAATGGCAATGATTTCGGCAACGTTCTTGGTGTTGTCCAAGATGAAGTTTTCGTGGTCGTTGACGATGACACAGCTGACGGCGGTGAAAAATGTTTCATCGACGCGGTTGACCATGACAGAGTGGACGATCTCTGGCCCTCCGAAGACGGCGTCCCCTTCCTGCCTGTCGCTAATCCAGATGACACGTGCTGCGGTACTCGTCGACGAGTAAGTCTGAGCCTTTTTTGCTACCTTCTCATTGGAAGCATCCTGAAAGGGTCTCGACCTCTTGCCAGAGGGAGTGCAACCTTTAGGCTGCTAGTTCTGGCATAGTGATGACTGCTCACAGACACTAAGTCATAAGCCTTACATTTGTAAAGAAAGACTGGCAAATGGGGCATCCCTTCACATCGTGGTCTGGGTGAAGGCAGTAAATGCACTTTTGGTGGCGGTCCTCGATGAAGACATTCTTCTGACCGCATCTGGAACAGGCCTTGAAGAGGCTCTTCTTTTCAGCCTCCGACATGGCGCGTGTGCATTGCCCAAAACTCTGTTTGTGCCCTCACACGATGTAGCAATCGGACAGATGGTAGGATCGAGACCGGCAACAGATACCTACTGCCGACAAGTCACAAAAGTGACGGATTTGGAGAAAATTGGAAGAAATAACTATCGAATATAGGCAAAATACTCAAGAAAATCGAGGAGCGAAACTCTGGGACTCCCAACATGAAAACCTGTGGTAAAAACCTGAAGATGGCCACCAGGGGTGGAGCTAAGGAGGGTCAGTATCATTGGCTGGGGAAGTATGACCCAAAAGTGACAGCAATAGGCTATTAAAGCGACCAGCAGTTTTTTTAGCTTAAAACTATACTACCTTATTCTACAGAGGATTCCCAGCCTGACGGTGGGGAATATTCATAGCATGTAAATACATGTAAGACCCATGCTGGAGAATAAGAGTTACTTGTAAGTAACTTCTTCCTTCATGGTGTTCCCATTACTTAACACCAATACCAAATATTTATCATCACAGATCTTATTCTAGAGTCATATACAGGAAACAGACAACTGCTCTAGCACTTTACATTAAAAAAAAAATGTATATGCACTGCTTGAATATAAATCACCTAACAAGTCACCCATAATCATGATCATAATACCCAAGCAGTGAATAAACATGGCACATAGACAGATTGGAGGGAATTCAGGACTATAACAAGGAGGAGTAGGACTGTGTTTAAGGAAGATGGGCGGTAAATAATCGCAGCATTGCCATTTTGTCTTGTTTCTCAGTACCGTCTTTAAATAATAGGACTCTTCCGTCTTTAACCAACTCCTCTCTGTATCGAAGCACAAGTTGTGTAACAATCCTGACCCACAAGGAAATGCAGTGTTTCTGTACCCACCAAAGGGACTGAAGAAAAATCCTAAATCAATAATCAGAAGTTGAACAAACCACTGCCCATAAAGCAACATTTCCTGCAACAGTTTATATGAATGCAGGTGTTGGAAAAAAGGCATTAAAAAAAAATCTCTGAACCATGCCAAAACTAGAAACCTGGGAGGCCTATTTAACTGAGAACCATTGTTCAAGTAATAGGGGAAGGCCATCACAAAGGGTGCATCCCTTCAACTAATTAAACTCAGGAATAGGTTTTTACTTCAAAGGGCTCATCATTGGATGGTGAGGACCAAGAGGCCACTACCTAACAAGGCCCTTCCAACGGAAACTCAGAAAAAGTTGAAGTTCCTTCACTCATCCACAAAGCCTCTTGGACATGAAAAAGAATAGGACCCCAGAAAGCAAAGAGAGAAAATGCAAAACACTGCTGCAAGTGAAATGCCAAAACAAATACTGTCAGACAAACCCGGGGAAACCTAGGAGACCGCTCATGAGCAAACCCATAATATTCGAGACTACACAGACGAACTGCAACAAAGCTGTCTGGACAAACAGAGTAGAAAGTGAAGCCCGGGACCCAGAAAATCACAGCTCATAAAGTTGGAGCTTCATATGGTGCAAAGTTCAAAAAGACTCAGGACACCAGGAAAGCATAGGGAGCAGGAGGGTGGGCAACTCAGTCAGCCCTAACCAAGGAAGAACGCAATATGGGCACCTCCCAAGAGAATGGTAGCCCTTTTACCTAAGATTGAACAAAACAGCCAAAGGACAGTCTAATGTCCCCTGTCGTTTTTCTTTCTTTTCAATTTAAAGAAGGTATATGTGTTATCTCCTGCCTTGCCTGCTGGTTTGTGGGTGAATGGAACCCTGATTGACTGGATGTTGTATTCCCTCAAACAGAATGTTCATTGAGTGTTCTGCTCTCAGTATTCCGTGAGCGTCAGCACCCATGGTGTTGGATGCCCAGTTTCTCTGACCTCTACATACTTACTTGTCTTGTCTACTAGTGCCTGCTTACTTCAGTGTTCCTGTGGCCTACAGTTAAAATACTTCCTGCTGCCTCCTGTCCTCCTTGTCTGCCATACTTCAATTATTACTCTGGCAACGACCTGGACACGGTCCATGCTGAAACCTGCACATAAGAAAAAGACGATGATGTGTGATGGGGCAGCTGGCAGACACAACTGGCACTCTCTTGAAGCATCATTAGTCCAGGCGGTGCTGCCACGGGTTAACTAAGTGAGGGGTCAACTCCTATGCCCTCCACTCAATGGGTCCTGCCCTCGAAGAGAAGAAGCTCAGAAGAGCCAATCAAACCCTAACAGAGAGCCTCCATCCTCTGTAAACAAAGTGAGGGGTCCTGCATCTCCCAACCGCAGCACCTGCTCTCAAAGAAGAAGGTGTTATCCATATGTGAAGGTATAGACTACACTGCCTTTCACCCCTCAGATTCTGTATTCAAGCCATCCTCAAGTCGTCCTCTGGGCTGCTAGCCTACTGTAAACTGCAGTGATATAGCATTCAGACAGCTTTTCGGATTGCTTTTACAGCCAAAATCCAGTTTGCTGTGAGTTACAGTGAGTCTGCGCTCTGTTCTACCACAGTTGTCCATCCAGGGCTTGATTGCGCCAATCTAAAGCCTAGTGCCTGGCCTGCTACCGAGTGCACAATGGGTACATCCTCGCTGAGCACTCTCCTACGCAGACCCTGTCCAAAGCTGCCTTCAAGGTCTATATCATTGCACCTTCTCAGGGCTTCATATCTGTCTTGCATGCTGACCGACCTGCCACACGGCAATGAATACCCCACATGCGGCAATGGACATTCTGCGCACTGTTACACTGGCATGCACAGTTAAGAGTGCCTCCTTAGCGCACTTAGGGCTGGATTAAAAAAAACACATGTCCCTTTCTCTAACATGGATGGGTCTGTGATGCCGCCCAGACTCTCTTCCGACATCTGACTTGCCCTTTCCTCCAACACGGAAATACCTTCTCAATATCCACTAGCTCACAGGGCCTAGGGCAGTTCACATCAGACTTCAGAGGCCGCCCGGGCCATATATCTGGATAGTTGTTCTTTTTATTGAACACTCATCTCCCTAATAAGCCTTGGAGTTCAGCCCAGATCCTCCTGCTTCACTGTGGGCGCTCACTCGGACTAGCAGATCAGCAACCTCTCCAATTTACGAGCCATAGCCTTCCTTGGCTTCAAAATTCCATATGTCCATAGCTTTCCGCAGCAACTCCGCTCCTGACAGTAAAATCTAATAATCGGACGATGTTGGTCTCTTCTCCTGCCTGCCTGTCTTGTTTTGCACGTTTATGTGACATGCTCTTACATTTAATACTTCTTTTAATATGCACCATAAGATTCTTTCACTCCACAGTGCTACCATGCTTGGTTTCTCTCTGTATAAGGCTTGCTTTCTCTTTGTTACCTTAGTTTTGCCAAAACATAGTGTTGCGATTCATCCACTCGTGGTTCATCTCCCACTTTACTGTCAAACACAAACACCTGGCTCTATTTTGCCCATAGAGTTTTTGACATTATATATCAGGCACTGAAAAACCTTCAAAATCTGTATAGTTCTGCAGGTTGAGTAACTAATTTATTTTATCTACTTGAGCGAAGAGAAATTAACTCGACCCATGAATTTGATGGCATAATATTTTTTCATATTGAAAAACCATGATGACGCATGAAGAAACATTACCAACCAATATTCTCTTCCTCCTGGACATTTTGGAACACAATTATATATAGACCTGAGAAAATAGGAGGTCCCCTCCCCTACACGTGATTTATTATTATGTATGGCTTCTATGAAGGTTATAATACATTTGGATGACTGTGTTAGAATTTCCAATAGCTTGTTGGATGGAGTTGGGGTGAGAATAAGTCTGATGGTATGACAGTTGATGGGTTTTTATTGCTATGATGAAAACAGGCACTAAGGGCCATTAATATTTCTCCCATTTAGAGATGACGAGTCCCTCCCTAATCTAGGGATCTCTGCTCCCCACGTTCGTACCTTCTGACCAGTTACCCCTGCTATCCAAGTTCCACCGGTCTTGATGTGATGGCCTGTTGAGATGGATTTTCAGAATCCGGCCTGTGGAAAGATTCTGAGAGGCCACCCTTTTCTGGTGAACATGGAAAGACACTAATGACTTGCCAAACTCTATCTGGGTAGTGTGACTCCGCAGCAAGGCTTACACTTAGTGTGAGAGTGGTGAGGGGTTCAGTTGAGTACATACAGAGCACACTTAATAATTCAAGTTAGGTGGAATGTATAGTAATACATTTATTTATTAGGCCTTAGACAAACTCTTTGCAGTTGAAATTCACTGGTAAGTATCATATTACACCTTCACTACTTATAAGCGTTAACCTTTGGTGTGCTCTACTAAGAACATTAACACTTTACTTTTAGAACACTGCTACACTAGAATTGTTTCTATTGTTTTAGCTAAGTCAGTAAATAAAGAACAAGGTAGGTAACCAGATTAGAGAACAAATATGTTGAAGGTAAGAGTTAGAAACCGAATACAAAGCCTTTTAAAATATAGCACTGCACCTTAAGACGTCCTTTTCTAGCTTGAAAAATAGAGAAGGCCTAGTGCCTTTAGACTCACAGGTACCAATTCAGTTCTTTTCAGGTAGCTAGGGGAGACCCTTTAGGAATCTGAACACGAGTTGGTAAAGCCAACAGGCAGTTTTAAAGTTTTTCTAAGTAATAGCACAGTTGTAGAAAAGTTTGTAGTAGACCCTCTCCAATTCAATCACCTTGGGGGATGCACTGGTGAGGATTCTAGACCAGAACTACTCCGTTCACAGTCGGGCAAGGGAGAGGTAGGACAAACAGTCTTGAACTCTATGGAGGTAGGGTATAGGAACAGGTATGCTTACTTCGGTTCACTCAGGGACCACTTTGGCAGCTCCTGAAATTGCTGGGCCCCCGTGTTCTGTGTCTTGGTTGCTGTGATGGAGGTCCAAGGGGTCATGAATGCATAGGTCACTTTCTGCGTCAGATTTTGGTTCTGGCTAGTCAACGGTTCTGCGCTCTGTTAGAGGGTTTCCTGAGACTGGATAGCTGGACAGCTGGGTGAACCTGGCACGATGAAGAAAGGATCAGCACATTGTCGACTACCTCAGATGCAGGCTCAGAGCTGCGATGGCCACTTAAAGACGAACCAAAGCAGCTACACCTGTAAGGCAACTTTGTCATGGAGTACTGCAACTGCAGGGAGGAGTTAGTTGTTCCACAAGTCAAGGGTCTGTGGACTCTCCAGTCCGAATTCAGACAGTGACCAATGCAGCGAGGTAGTCCATGAGGAAGCTGGTTCCGGGAAACTTCCAGAGGCTTCCGACGGCAGGATCTTCAAGCAGGGGTTGAGACGTATTGTTCCCACCTGTCGAGGGGTCGAAGCACCGATGAAGACCTTCTGGAGATCAGCAAATAAGCAGAGCTTTGCCGGGATGGTTGAAGACAATTGTGGTTGACTGCAAACACAAACTCTGGTTCTTCAATGGGATATTCCTCTTCGGGGTTGAAAGCGAGCCCCATTTCACAGGGGCGCACCCCTAAAATACAGGGGACCCATAATCACCATAAACCAGAGTAAATGCACCCCTCTAGGGAATCAAGAGTCATGAGGCTGTCCTGTAGGTGATGACAAGACTTTAATCTTTACAGATCATGAGGATTGGGGAAATGGCAGAGGGCTCTGCCATTTCAGGCCAGAATTGTGTCGTCGTCATCGCTGGCTCCCAATTCCTGAAGACTCTTCCTGGGCCGGCAGCTTAAATACTCTTCAGTTAGTCACTGGATACCCGCAGAGCTCCTCCAAACGTATCCGTCTCGCCATACAAGGGATATTGCAGACGCTCCAGTGTTGCATGGTCATGTTCCCTAATTAACATTAATGGTGTATTAGGAGGAATACTTTGTCACTCTTGTTTAGCATAATTTACTATGTTATAAACATTCATACATAAACACATCTTCCCGCCATTCTCTCAACATTAACTCCATAAAATTATATTTGATGTGGTCCAATAACTTCTACAGAAAAACACTTTTCTACTAATATGTTGTGCTGAATCCTGTTTTCCCATAGTATTCTGTCGTGCTTTGAATCTTTTTTTAGTCTCCATTGGCCTGTGATTGACAGGACCATTTGGTCAGCCACGTTCTCTGTTCAAGCCTGCCTAATCTATATTTAGCACAGCTTGACTTTACCGTGTGCTTTCACATTGGATTTTTAAAACTACACAGAATAACATTTACACGTGTTTTATAACTAATTTATTTGTACATTAGATTTGAAATATTACCAAACTATATTTAGTGACTGGCCATGCCTGTGTGTGATTATTTTGAATGAAAAAATGCTTTCTCAGTGCTTATAAGTCTTGCCTCATTTGTAAAGCGCTTGGGCGGTGCAGCAAGGCACTTGCCAAAGGCGCTCGCTCGTCCCCAACATTCCCCCCCTTTCGTTACTTCTACAGTAACAAACTCATCCTCACCCCACATATCTACAACCCCAGAAATATTAGTTTGATTTTCGCTCTTTATTGTATGGCAAGGTGTTTTATATCCCCCAATTGATACCATCATCTTTGCACTATAGGTGACTATAGGCACACATCATCGGAGACCCCATTGGCACGTGCAGAAGAGAACAAAGAAGAACATGATCACAGGAACAGTATTTATACTGCTGCCGCCAGCCGTGACAGGGCCCGATCAAAGACAACCGGTAGCCAATCTGTGTTCTGAATTCCACCTTCTTTTTTCCATTTGAACAGCTAGATTGTGCACCGCCTTGATGGCATGGGATAGTGACCCATTCTCAGCATCCTCCGGGGGTAGAAAAGTGCTGCAGCTGCTTGCACCCCAGGAGCCAAAAAATATGAAAAAGAAAGTCTCTGCTGAGCTAAAAATCCAATGCTTGTCGGGTATTCCTCTGAGCAGTGCGGAACAGTCTTTTGACAGTTTGAGCTTTTCTTTCTTCCCCGCTGTTGAAATCGTCTTTTTTCTGGCCGCATACCAAATTCTTGTGTGATCTGCAAGCTTCTTTCTGTTTCTTTTAGGTGCTGGAGTGGCTGTTGGCACCTCGACAGGCATTTCTTCTCCCTTCACATGTCCTTCCAGGATTACTAGTAGCACTGAGTGCAGGGTGGCCAGTGAACACTTGCCCCTCCAAGATGATAGGAGTTGCAAGTAGGCTTGTCAGCCACAAATCCAGTTGTAATCCATCACTGCTGCTGTACCTTTTGTCATACCAGGGATCACAAGAGTGTGGTTGCACTGCGTGGTTGCGCCACCAGGATCTGCTCCTTTATTGCTAAAACAAAGTTCAATGCTTTTGGCCCTATCTATTCGCACTGGCTTCTTCATTGTTGCAATCCATGTGATGTATTGGGACCATATTTGCGCACACATAGTCTCTATTTGGGATATTGCTTCTCCGATGTACTCGATCAGCCCATCTGCCAGGCACATCACTGTGGTGCCCTGCCATTTGTCATTGTCATTTGAGTAACCTCCCAAGGAGAGAAATGGTCCTTGTAGCCACTGGCGGTATTTCGTTTTGCCATTGCATAACGCTGGGTCTAGATCAATGCTTCTCAACTGCACACTATGTCCCTGGATTGTGCCCTTTATCCCCTATAGTGCAAGATGTACCAAGCATTGTGCCCCTGTAATTGGGACTGGATTTGGACCTAAAAACTTTAGGAGACCTTGATGTGTGCGGGATAAATACACACGTAACATCTTTCTTTTATTATATTCCTTCCTGTAATGCGCACATCAGAGCACTAGCTATTCAATGTTTCTACATTTTGGACATCAGAAATGCTGTCAAAACCTAACACCTTATGTAAATCATACGTCATTCATACTTCCCGTTTCATTCATTTAAGAAAACTTGTAGGGGTGGCCGGCAAAAAGTGAGACATTTTGTATTTCCTTTTTTATAGACATATTGACATTTTTTCCAACGGTCCCCCCTACCCCCTTTATATGGCCACCCCATATAACAAACATCTCTTCATCCATTCCAACAACCACGACCAGTGTCATACAAAACAACATATTACTACAACATTTCTAGACTAAACAACATCTTTATCATTATCCCTACATAACAGAGAGGTCGGTCAGCCATTTTTGCTTATACCTGGAGAGGGGAGAGGGGAGAAGGGAGAGAGAGGGAGAGAGAGGGAGAGAGAGAGAGAGAGAGAGAGAGAGAGAGAGAGAGAGAAAAGCAGGTGTGTGCCACTGCACACCACCCTGGCATGGATCCTCAAAAATGTCTCTCCTTTGGCTATGCCCTTACTAAACCTTACCTTTTCTCAGGTACTCTTAGAACACCCAAGAGATGCACCCAATATCTAACTCTTTCATATGGACCACATGACTGTTAGGAAAGATTTCGTAATTGTAGGTAATTTTCCTTCCATGTGGCAACCCCTAAACTTTTTGCTGTTGTTTTTCACCTTGTTCTCGACTTTGCCAGAGAAGTGCAGCCTTCTGCCGCACTCCTCTGGGCTTTCGCTCCATTCTTACGGGGAAACTGACATGCCCTTAAGACAGTCAGTACCGGGAAACCCTGTTTTCCGTAGTTTCTTTTATCATGTTGCGGCTTTCGTGCAACATGACACAAGAGGGCACTGTAAGCTAAGTTACTGCTCTCTTGGGTCTCTAGCCTTCTACAGGCCCTAGATACTCTTTTTGGATTGTAACTGATCGGTGCAAGTGATTCACGGACGGGAATGGTGGCAGCGATCGTTTCTTGTGTTTTGAGCTCCTTTTGGCGTTTTAAGCGCGTTTCTCGCGCTTGGCCCAAAATGGTGGCCTGGCTCCCAAAATGGCCAGACCACGAGGCTCCTTTGTCCTGTCCGCTGACCGTCTTGCTCCCTTCACCTTCCCCAGGTCGAGCCGACCTGGGGCCTTCCTTATTTGGGCATGTACTTTCCCGCGAAACACGGATGCTTTCGCGGGCTTCTACAGGCCTTGTGTGTGCCTCCAGGATGTGGGCTGGGATGTCTGGTCCCAATACACATCCTGGGTGCCAGAGAGTCTAGGGTGGTGTGAATGCCTGGGACCACCGTGGTCCGTGATAGGTCCACGTATGGTGTGAGTGTTGATGAGCGGATCTCCCATTGAGTCCCCTCCGTTTTGGCGCGAAGGGAACCGTGGATAAGAGGGGGCTGGAAACACCACTACCAGGTCGATCTCCTGAGTTCTCACGAACGAAGGAATACAGGAGCCAAGTATCCTGCAACTACGAGGCTGAAACGAGGAATCGCTGGTGACCCGCTGAAGGACTGCTCCTCTGCACTGCTGTCGCCTTGTGAAACCCTTTTTCCCTTTGATCGAACCAGAAGGCCTGTACGGGTACTTCGACCCTTGGAATAGCGGGAACAGCTATTCTCGGCATCTTCACCATCTCCTGCTCGTAAGCCTTCGGAAGCGTCTCTGGGCCATCCAGCACACTGACCAGCCTACACAGGAGTCTTGCTCTGTAACCGCCGCCAGGTTGTGTAGTATTTCGAGTCCTTGTCACTCTCACACGCTTCGTACACTTGGCGTTCCCAGGTCTGAAGTGAGTAGTGTACATTTGGCTCAGATACGCACGGCCGCTCCGTTGCCCTGCTGTGGTAACAAACTGTGCCGGTCCACTTCGTTTGGGACGTCTTTTACTCAACTCTGCTGCTGCAGACTCAACACGACGACGAGACGTCCCCTGCTCTCCTGAACCTGCCAGCGACTGAAACTGACGCGGAGAAGCCTGGGTCTGCTTGCATCGGGGACCGGTGAGTAGCATAGCTAGGAACTGGTCGCCCTCCTGCAGGAGCCCATAGTTTTTCCCCGCTGTGTCAAAACAGCACGCCTTTCCGTACTCGCGCTCTGCTTCTGCCCACAGTGGAGGCTGCGCTTGAGTCGCGGAACTCTGTTCTTCTTCATTTGTGCACTAAACTGAACTGCCTGATTCCCTCGAAGAGACTCCCCCTTTTGCCCGTTGGCACCAGCGTGTGCAGGTACTTTTGAGCACAAGGCTCCACTCTTCGTAGGGCTCGGACTTCCTTTTAGTTAGGTGCCTCTGAAGGCGGACTGGGTCTAAGCATTATTTCGCACTGCCTGTTTTCCTTCCCTTTTAGGTGGACTACACATTTCGTGCATCTAACGCTTGAGACTTGTTTGTATTTGTATAGATATTGTATTGGTATGGTATGTGTTGGTTTACTAGAGTTGTATTGTGATTTCTCGCTACGGGCATTGTTTTAAAGGCCTTGGAATAAATGTGTATATATTTTTAATATAACACCTGTTTGGAGTAGTTTGTAAGTGTCCTTGCTTTGTGTGCTCATTGTGGGCTTTCAGTCACCCTCACCCCTCTTGAGACCTAGTCTTGACTGCCGCAATCGCTACCCTGATTGGTCTGGCTTGTCCAGAGGTTACCCTGTTCCAAGTAATTAGGTTGGCCTTCTGAACTTCTGCGCCACCAGGACAGAGTTCAGAAATCCGTCTTAACAATGACGAGTACAGAACACCACCTCATATGGACCTTTAAACCTGGGGCTGATCAGTTACCCAGATAATAATGGTCCGTAATGGGCAATGCTGTGTATGGAACCATGTTCTCGCTTTCTACAGGGGTGGTCACTATTTCTCCCCCCCCCTTTACCCTGTCCCACTACCGCCCCTGTGTGCTTCCGTCCGGTCCGCTGATCAATTATTTATGACTCATCACCATATAATATGTCTCCTTCCGTCAATGCATGAGCCGTTCATCAGAGTGAGAAAATAAATAAAACTCCTGTAAATAAACCAAAGTTGCTGAAACAGGAGCCGTTTAAATAGCTTAAGTCCTCAAATTGTCTGGTCATTTTGTCAGTCCGTTAAAATGTACTTTAAGTCCTCTGTCCTTCCTTGAAACTTTGTAACAGTGGCCTTGTGTAGACTGCGTAGTCTAGAATCCATGCCCTACAAAAATTACATAAGCCCAAAAACTGCTATATTTCCTTCACAGTACTGGGCCTAGGGGCGGTGCGTACTGCTGCCACCCTATCCGATAAAAACATTTTTCCCCATTACAAAAATGAGTTGTCCCAAGTATAGTTTCTCCTGTTGACAGTATTGTAGCTTCTTTTTATCCGCCTTGTACCCTTTGTGAGCCAGCAATTATAATAATGCAACACAATCCCTCCTGCACTAATGACCCTTTTCACTAGATACCAAGCAATCATCCACATACTGGATGATTTTGCTAAGCACCTGACTTCAATGTAATCTGTACAGGGGTCACAGCTCTCAGTAACCCAACATCGTGTGGATTAACAGTCCATAATTACGCTGGGTTACTACTGCCATCAGGGGGCACTGTACCTCCCTATACTGCACCATGATATCACAGGGGATGTAGATTCCCAAAATAATCTCCCCATTTTGTTCACTGTCCTCAAATAACTCCTTATCAGTCATTTCCTTTAATTACACTGTTGGGTCTATACATAATATTGTGCGCCACTCGCACCCGTCCTGGTCTTTTCCAATCAGGACTACTCTTTTTCTGACACTACAGTCCTTACAAATCTAATGACAATATTGTCCCTGCCACCATCTCGGGTGGCACCATGAGTCGTAAAATAAAATCTATAGGCACTCGCCAACACTTTTCTCACAATTTGAGGCACTGCGTTTACTAATAACTTAATACCATACAAAAAAAATATCTGGGACCATAGGAACCCCATGGACTACTGTCTCCCTTGCTATTGCATTATTACCATTGTTTGAGCTACACACATCTCTGGAGTGGAACACACTACCCCTTGATCTGTGACTGATACATTTCTGAGCAGATCCCTACCCAACAAGTTCACAGGGGAACCCTCTAAATATAACAAGGGCTTGTACTACCTCCCTTCCTACTTTTACATCCAGCTCCTCAGTCTATGGAACTGTAGAAATAAGAGTTTTGACCTGATAATGGAAAGTTCCCCTCCATGATGCATGATTTAGTTGCACCTAAATTTACCTTAAATATAAATTGCCTGTTTCCTATTTCCTCTTCCACCAAGGGCTCCTCTTCAGGGTGTGCAGTTATCAATAGGATTGGACATGCAAGTGCTTTCTGTGGGCTGTCCTAATCAGAATATTTATTTGTCCTGGGGAATGAAAAAGGGCTGCCCCCATCATTGTAACTCCTTGGAATGGGGCGCCCTTACCTGTCAGCCCCATAAGAGGACTGATTTTGACCCCCTCGTCCAAATTGCTGCTGTCTTCTTCCTTGAGGCCCTTGGAATCCCTGCCCTGAAGGTGAAGGTCCATAATTAAATCTCATCCCAGGCATTTTCCTGCACTCCCTTGCAAAATGCCCCCATTTCCCGCAACACCAGCACTGTGATGGTCCCAATCCTCCTCCGAGAGGCCCTATCCTCCCAAAGCCTCCTTTTCCCCTTGGTGCTCCTTCATGCTGCCACTGTGGGTTGGGGTACTGTCCCCTCCCACCCCTTTGTCCCTGTCCTCCTACACCCCATAGTGCTGCAGTTGTGGCATTCCCAATTTGTTGAGTATCTCCTGTCCTTTTCCCTTGAGCCGGTGCCTTAACTGGTGCTTGAATGACAACCTTATTTAGTTTCTTTTCCACTAGTTTTGCCTCGTCCATTTTCCGCTTCTGGACTGTCTCCCTGTCCTGCTTCTTGATTCTCTTACAATTGTGGACTATTAGACTTTGTATTTCTGCCCACCCTTTGGCTTCAATTCCCACAATTTTATCTAGTGCCTTCTGGACATCTTTTGGTAGTCCCCTCTTTACAATAAAATAGAAAAATGGTACTGTCTCAACTCTCCACATTGCCTGTAATTTACAAATAAACCTAACTGGGTCCTCATCATCACCCATTGTGCACTGAATTAAAGAATGTAAGTCAGGGGTATCTGGGTACACCCTTCGTAGGGCAGCCCATATCCTTGCCCTTACCTCATCAAAGGCTTCTCCATCATGTTCATTATCTGCAAGACTTACCCCAGCCCTTGCCCATATGTCCCCAGCCTGGTCCTAGACTATGGTGACCAGTAAGCTCTTAAAGTCTCTTACTGCTAAAGCTACCCCTACTGTTTGTTTTTCAAATTCATAGATCCATTTACTAGCTCCGTCTATAAGCTGGGGGAGAGCTCTAATCAAATTATTGTTGTCCTTTTGAGGCCATGGCACATACTGTGTTATCCCTACTTCTTTATGTTTTAGAAGGATCTGCATACCTATTTTGTTTTCTACCCCTTTAGTATTCTTCTGATCTTGTACTACCATGATTAAATCTGGTCTATTTCTTGGTCTGTCCCTCCCCACTGCCTCTTGTGACAGGGATGGGTTTTTCACTGCCTCCTCTCCTTGATCTCCTCGTTGCCTTGCCTCTTCATTATTTCTACCACCTTGATCTTCCCCTCCATTATCCCTTGCTTGTTCTAATTCTTGTACCAGGACTGTCCATACATTCTGCCCATCATCTTTTTCAACACAAACATTTCTTATTGCCCCAGGGTTAAACCTAAACAAAATATCTCCTGGCTTCCAATCCCCTGTTTTCCATACCGGTACACTTATTTCTGGTGATACTTCTTCAGACACTTGTAACCTTACCAAACTTTCCTGCAATGGTCTTAGCTCATCGTCAATGTCTACTTGTGGACCCTCTAGGTACACTAATGCTACGGGCATATTAGAGCTTGTGGATGGGTTATATGGAGGTGCAAAAGCTCTCAAGTCCTCCCTCGTAGTTGCTAATCCTGATAATCCTGTTGACACTCTCTACCTCTGGATGCTTATATACTGGGTTTGTATACCCTGCTGCAAGTTTAGGCGTTACAGGGTATATCCCCTTACATTGGATCTCTTTTTCACCTTCCTGATCTGCTAGATCCTCAACTAATGTACAGAGATCTAGAATCTCTTCTCTTTTTTGGGACTTGTTCCCTTCATATTTTGCTGCTACAAAGATGGACATTTTTTCTAGCATGTTTCTTTTATGGGAGCCCTGCTCTGGCCAGGAGCAGGACGTCCCCCCTTCCTTTGTTTATTCTTTTTGTTCTGTCACAACACAGTGGCAGAACCCTGTGCATGTATTTTATTGGAGTTTCTTCCTCAATAATATTGCGCACGTCCCTAATGCTTCACTTTAACCCTACTGCTATGTTGCATGTGCTTCAATAATACAGATCAATGCACTTTTTCCCCCACCCACTTTTACACTTTCTCAACTTTGATTTCACACGTACATACACACACCGCAACTCATCCACCTTTCTTCCTTTTTCACCACAAAAGACAACACGAGAAAATATAAAAGACTAATATCCAGGCCGTTTCCTTATACAGAGCCACTACGTAATGCCACTTATTGCTTTTATCGTCATAAGAAGAATACTGTGTGGTAATACCTTCTCAACCTGTATGGCGGCTGATGATCCCTTACCTCCCATTCCTTATAAGCTGAGGAACCCTTTCCTTTCCATTATAAAAAGTAGAAAAACAGAAATATGTGACAATTTCAATACATGACTCTTGTTCAAAGACCATGGCTGTGAAGCCAACGGTGCGGGCTGCACACCTTTGTCCACTACTATGTGGCTTCTTTAAGTTTGTAGTAAGTGCATATCCAAGGTATGAAAAATCACATACTCAATTGGTTTTATATGATTTTGCCAAATATTTATTCATAATAATCTGAGATTTAGAATCTCTATTCATGCAGGTGCCATAAGGATGGCCAATGCATTTCGGAAAAAGACTTCCTTCATCAGGGCCTTATTATACTGGTTATGGTGATCATAACATAAAAAACCACAGCAAAGTGATGTTCAGAAAGCCATATTTGACCGCAGTCCATGAATTAATGTAATATTATTCCAGAGTTAACCATATACATTCCACGTGCATTTTACATTTTAAACATTATCAGTTGTAGTAGTCATTGTTAACACATCCCATAGATAGACATTTCAAGAGTACATAAGTCCCATGTAGTCGTGTGCATAGCAAACACGAGAATATTGCAAACGTTAAATGAAGAAAGTGGTAAAAAAAAATATACATACGTGTTGGAATCATTGATTAGAGTGATGGATTCACGCATATGCAGAAAAATAAAGAAGAAGGAAAACGTGTTACAATGACTCTAGGGAAAAAACCACTTAGATGTGCAAGGGAATTGCAGAAAGACTGACCTCTAATTACTGTTTGGCAATTTCAGCACATGTAAAAAGAAGCTGGGAATTCTCCATGTATTGCAAAGTGCAATCGTAGGTTAAGGACACAATCTCTCAAGTGGATCTGTAAAGTTATAACAGACGCGGGAAGGTCATAAACTGTTGTAATTCTGGACAGTTTACAGAGTCTTAAAATAGCTTGGAGCTTACCTGGTGTCTCGTAACAACTCGCTTCTACTTTCAGTAAAACCGCGGGAACGCGCGCTTCTCTAAAAGTAGCTTTGTTGATTTAGGGTTGTTATGGTAACACCTGTAGGTGAGGGAGACTACAGGTAGAGCGTGGCGGCCATGTTTTAGTGCGCACACGGATCCTGAAGGTAACCGTGCTGCACGTTTAAAGTGCATCGTTCTCAGTTGTACTTGAACTTTATGGCTAGTGTGGAACGTGTGTTTTTGTCAACTTCAAAACAGACGTCGGGTTTCAAAAATTCGAAAGACTGATTTACAGTCAAAAAAATGAAAGTAGCATGCGCAGTTCCCTAATTATGTGAAATGCTAATGTTAATGTGAAAAGATCTAAATCAAAATGCTTGTGTGTGCGCCATTAATGTAACTACTGCACCGCATGGGATGTTAGTAGCAAGCAATCCGGTGTGTTTTCAGTACGAGAATAATGCCATAAAGTTGGTCTCAAGTTGCTGATCAAAGAAAAAGGGGGAGCATAATATAAAAGGTCAGTGTAATGGGCAAATGCATTAAAGGAATGGTTCGGTCAAAAAATGTTATTGTCCCTAGGGGTCAGCCATGTGTTTTTAAGCCTAAATCGCTCGATTTTAGAAAAAATTCCTATGGACCTTACCCAAGTTTTTGTCCATTAAACGCATGCGAAAACAGGTAGTAGGGCGCCGCCATTTTGCGATAATCCTATCACTTGCCGCATCGCCCTGGCTGACCTGCTTTTGCGGCACTAAATCATATCCTCCGCCCCTGAGTCTGACATTATCAAAACATTCATATTCCCCGCCTCTCTCCGTGACGTTACTGTGCTGCGAAGGCAAACACGCCCAGTCGTCTTCTACGCGACTTCACACAGAACCCGGAAACCAACACAGATCAAATCACAACACAGCGCGCCACAATTTGGAATATGAAACTGTACTTTCAAATCCAATCACACGATACATAAAAACTATTACTTGACATGCATAAAACAAGTCTGTAGCGGAATATCCAAGTATGATTACCTAATACGCGCTAGAAGTGGTTGATAACTGCGGGCACGTCACGGATGTAGAATGTTCTTGCTTCAGATTCAGTGGATAGTCAAGCAGTTGTAAAGGTAAATTATTGTTTGATAATGAAATGCAAATATTAAAAAATTGCCATGTAAACCGACAGAATACTTGAGAATAATGCTATTGAAAATGCGCAATATAGCACAGTTCCCTGTGCCCATAAATAGATTTCCTTTGGGGGTTAAAAAAATCAAAAAATTATTTATTGATAAATGTCATTATTCAAAAAGCTATACACTCATATCAATATCGAAAAGTATTACAAGGGAGTATTACAAGGGACACAACACCAAAAATATCAATTAATCCATTTGGCTACCTACACACTACCGCAAGGCCTAAAGCTAAATCCGGACACTTGACTCACCAGTGGCGGAATGTGGACGAATAGAGTTGGAATAGCGTTTGCAAGCAATTTTTGTGTCGTTCGCCGTTTATTCTTCTTTGTTACCCAAGATGTGGCATACATGTTTGAGGAAAAGTGCCGGCTGCAGATGCGGTATCGATCACCCCTCTTGTCCTCTAAGACTTGTTGGACTCTACTTTCCAGCTCATCCAGTGGATATCTGCAATGTCTGACCCATTCTCTAATTCGATCAACAGTTTTCGGGAATACATGCATTGTAGTGCCTTCAGATTTAGCATGGGTCTTCGAAGGTCAACCGCTAATCGAACAGGCAGGCATTGTTGAAAATTCTGGAAAGTAAATATCAAGATTATTATAAAACCTTGATGAATAAAAATGTCATAAAAAAGTAAATGAACCATACAATGTTCAATGCAAGGTTTGTTTTGGTCGCCGGAACTATACCAGTTCATCATGTGCGGCTTAGTATTTGCATAAGTTACAGACATTTTTTAAATGATGTGACTAAACTCTGAACATGTGACTCGTCCCTTGGATGTTCTGTCTTGCACGAAAAGGAAACATGCTTACATTATAGACTGGACCCCCGAAGGATGCAATTCGATGACAATTGACACAGATGAAAATAAATAGATCTATTGATAGCATAACAATTGAAACTCAAGTCAATAGCAATGAGACCAATGACCTTAGCACTATTGGGTACTGTAATCGCAAATAGATAGAAATGTAAAAATGACCGAAATATGACTAGGATACATGGCCTTACCTTGACCAACAAACAGTTGGATTCAGCAGGCCGAGCAGTATGTTGCAGGAGAACAGGTAGATGGCCACAGGTAGCACACTGACGAGTTTGCTCGAAGTGGTCACAGATAGCACGACGACGAGCAGTTTAGCATAGATCACAGTGCTTCTCAGGTAGAAGGTTCAGGAGTTGACTTGCAAAGCACAAAGATGTTCTCATGAGACATATCAAGTGGTTTATAAAGTATTAAAAACGGGTGTGTTTGTGAATGAATGACGTGTGTATGCCATGGTATTATGTGGTTTGCAGGCGGGCGGCCTGCCTCAGGGGAGGCATGCCTGGAGACACGGGGTCTGAGGAGGCCATGGGAGCGATGGCCCCTGGGCGTGGGATACCTTTTGAAGTGTACATGCTGTTTGGCACCTTGGCCGTTTGCACCCGTGACAGCCCCCCATGCCAGCGCTCATCCCCGGGTGCGAACCGCCTTTGATAGAGGGGGGTGGGTTGGATGGGCCTGGGGCGTGCAGATAAGGCACAGGAAGACTGCTGAATGGAGACACACTTATGCAGATTGCAGGCGGGCGGCCTGCCTCAGGGGAGGTCTGCCTGGAGACACGGGGTCTGAGGAGGCCATGTGAGCGATGGCCCCTGGGCGTGGGATACCTTTTGAAGTGTACATGCTGTTTGGCACCTTGGCCGTTTGCGCCTGTGACAGCCCCCCATGCCAGCGGTCATCCCCGGGAGCGAACCGCCTTTGATAGAGGGGGGTGGGATGGATGGGCCGGTGGGCATGCAGGCAAGTGTGTGGGAGTGAGGGGCCATCAGGCCCCTCTCATCCTTTACTTCTCAGTAGAAACTCGGACCGAGTGCCTCCAGTAGTGGGTTCGCCCCATGCCCTTATGTGATGTTAACTATGGTTGACATTCGCGTAGATGGGACCACTGAGCAGGACACGGGGCATCCATTTTTGTACCCCCTTTCCACTCCATCTTGGTGACCAGGCCTCACTGCGCAGAGCACATGGCCCCCACCCTCATTCCCACTCTGACTGGAAAACTCCAGAGGTATTTGCAACAGCTAATAAATGTAACACATCACTCTTCCTCTGAGATCACTGTCCTGCATGTGAACCAACCTGAACTAAGCACATAGCTCGTTCATCTCCACAAACGTGTCCTTGCCCACGCACCCTCGCCAGTGGAAACTTACTGCCATTCTGACCCTGTGTCCCTGCAAGGTATTCTCTTCATGTACCAGACCACTGACCACGCCATGATGCCCACCTAGCAGATCCCCAACTAACATTAGACCCCTACTGCAGTATATCGTTGCTTATCAATAACAAATGCCACATACCGGAGATTCTTGTGAGCACAGACCCACACTTCAAACAGTGTATTATAGTGACCCTTAACCTAAGGCCTGTATAATCCAAAGTTAATTGATAGTATAGATATATGTGTGACTTTCATAGAGACATAACCGACTGAAAGACTTTGAACAAGTGTTATTTAGTGCATGCATTATTGAGAATATATTATGTTAGCTTAGATAATGACCACCCTGCTTCACAGCGACCTGACCTTCACCTATTCGGAGCACAGATGTCTGACGTCCATCCTTGAATGGAGACACACTTGATTCATTTAAAAAATCGAAACAACCGTTGTTAAAATATATGTGGTGTTTTATTTTGTATCTTATTTTGATGACACCAAAATACAAGACTTTACACATTGTACAGGTCAGGTTGCAGCACAGCGAGAGAAAATCCCCTGTACTGACCGCTGTCACTCGGGAAAGTTTCTCTTATGGCACAAACGGCACAGGCGGGTATTTAATTTTTCGAACGCGGTGTCCAAGCCTCCCGTGAAGCCACCATGTAAAGGAACGATAGGCCACCAGCCTGTACCACCTGTGAAAAGGAATGAAACAAACTGTTTTTAAATGACCAAGATAAGTTTAATAAACGTTTGTTGTCAATGACAATTCTTGTAACTAATGGCATTCTGCTCGGACAAATGCTATCTAGACACTGCACACTATTGAACGACTTTCATGCGTTACAATGATATGTATATGTAATTTTGGATATAGTAGAAGACCATGAAATAGGAGTGGCATGACAAGCAGAGTATACTTACTCGGATTTCGAGGACGAAGAGTTGCGCGAAGTTCGTGCATAAGCACCATCATTATCCTCAACACGGACCGTGTGAGGCAGGCTGCCCTAAAGTCTGGCAGCTCGGTGATGCATTGCGGTCGTGGCTCGCCTTCCGAAATGTAGGCCACGCATCCCGAGTTTTCGCAGCAGTTCTCGTCCTCGGTTGGCATTAGCAACCACCGATTGCATGTGCACCAGGTGGAAACACCGTCCATGTGACTAGGTCCAGGCTCTTCAGCTGTTGAATCGTCCTCCCAACTGCCGTCCGAAGACCCATCTTTTTCACGTGTTTCCCTTTCCAGTCGTTCCTCCTCGGTATACTCGGGCTCGTACATGTAGGGCATTATTGTAGCCATTGTGTGTTAAACAAACTAAAATAATTTATAGCGGTGGTACTGGTATCAGTTCACACGGGCTACAAGCAACGAAGGTAGCTGACCAGAGCACAGAAACGAGTCACAGAAGACTCAAAGTAACACAGAGAGGAATGGAACCGAAAATTTGCTGCTGTGTGTTGTGAAACGGTCTGTTTATACTTATTGAGGAAAGAGGCGTCCTGCCATTTCCATGGCGACAAGTCATTAGCTTATAATACATGAGGAACTCCTCGTTCATTCCCTCCTGGGTGTTACGGATTTGACCCTCCACGTCCTTGACCTCTCTGATCACCGGGCGGGGGGTCTCGTTTTTGTATAACCAGGCCAGTAATCTGCCCGGCTTGTCCCCACCCGCATGTTGCCTCTCTATATATTTCTTATAATTTAGCTTGCATAATCTGTCAGAGAGTTCACTACTAGACTTCTGTAAGTCTCTTATCTTGGCGCTGTCCTCCCGGGTTGTCCCCTCTCCTGCATCAGGCCCTCTAACTCTTTCTGTTTCTTGCAGTTCCCGTTCAATACCCCCTTGGAGCCCTTTGGATTTTGATATGGCTACCCCACGCACCACCACCTTAAATGCCTCCCATACTGTACTCATGGATTGTACACTGCCCGTATTGATCTCAAAGTATTCCTTTATGGCCTCCCTCAAATCCTCTCGAAATCCCGCATCCAGTAGGGCCTCAGCTCTGAGCCTCCACGTCGGGATTCGCGCTTTAGGGGGTTGATGTCGCCACTCCACAACCAAAGGCGAGTGGTCGGAAAGTACCCTAGCCTTATATTCCACGCCCACCATTTCTCCTACTATCTCGGCAGCCGCAAACACATAGTCCAGCCTAGTATGCAGGTCATGCAGGGCAGCGTAATGCGAATATTGCCTGTCCATTGAGTGCAGCTGTCTCCATACATCCTCTAGACCGAGGTCTATCAACAGTGTCCTTAGCGCTTTAGCTTCCGGCGCAGGCTTTTCCGACTTACTATCTTACCTGTCTATCCCGGGGTTCAGGGTGCAATTGAAATCCCCTCCCCACACTATTGCGCCACCCAACAGGGGGCTAATTTTACTATACAGGGACCTAAAATATGCCACTGTATCATGTTTAGGGGCATACAAATGTATAATGTTCACTTCTCTGTTCTCCAGGAGTCCCAACACCATTCTACCTTCCGGGTCTATCGTTCATCTGATCAGCTGAAACGGCACATGCGGTGCCACCCAGGTAATCACCCCTCTTGCATATGCCGAGTATCTGGCTCCTATGACGTTACCCTTCCATTTTCTCTTGACCACCTCCAACTTCTCCTTGGTGAGGTGGGTCTCCTGTAGCAGGGCTATATCAATCTGCATCCTCTTTAGGTACATCACCTTATTACGTTTTAGATAACTATTGAGGCCCTGCACATTCCAGGTCACGACTCTGAGATTACCCGATGCCATTGTCTTGATGTTCTCCCCCTCCCCATCTCCTCTGATGTCTTCCTCGGTGGCTCGTATTCCGACTCTTATTCCTCCCAACATCAACAACTTCCCCCACCCCCTTTCCCCAACTATGCCCCACTGCACACAACCCTCCGCCTCCCCCCTCCCTACCCAGCCCCAACAAATGCCCAGCTCCATCCCTGGATCTCAGGCCCACCCGCGTCTGGTCCTTTCTCGTGACCGAGGGCTAGGACCCCGCGGGGCATCACCAAACTAACGGTGACATAACTAAGTGTAATGCTATGGGGTTCAAGGGTTGTTCCCCAGAAGCTCCCATTTATATGATTAGGATTGTTTACTTCTAGTGGATCTTGCAAGCATGTATTTTCCCTGCAACACATTCCCCACAAGCTTTATTTAGTACTATATTCTAGTCCCAGTGTCTTGTGCTACGTCACCAGAGATAACCCAGCTGCGAGCTACTTATCTTCTACGGCTCCTGTCTGGATACCCGATTCCTGGGGGCGACTCTGCAAGTCCAGCCATTCCATGGCATCCTCCGGTGTCTCGAAAAAAGGGTTTTGTTCTTGTAGAACACTTTCAGTTTGGTCGGATAAAGCAGCATATATCTGTGACCAGCCTCTCTCAGCCTTCTTTTCACCGCCCCGAAGTTCATCCTGCTGCGTTGTACCTGCAAAGTGTAATCCGGGTAGGCTGTGATTTTCACCGGCCCCCTTTTTCGATCGTTCCTCCGTTCTGGAAGAATTCCCGGTAGTTTAGAATCTTCGCAATCATCGGCCGCGGGAGGGTACCCGGGGCGGCTTCCTTGTCAAAGCCCTATGCGCCCTTTCAACTGCAAACCCCTTGGTCAGTGCACCGCCAGTTATTTCCTGCAGAAGCATGTATTCCACATAATCTGTTGGGTTCGGCCCTTCCATTCCCTCCGGCAATCCGACGATACGAATGTTGTTGCGTCTGGCGCATCCTTCTGCCTCCTCTGCTCTGTTCTCCAGGTTGCCCACATGCTGCACAAGGGCATGGAGTTCCGATCTGTGGGCGGCGCATGCCGCCCTGTTTGGGGCCATCTCCTTTTCCAAGGTTCCAGTCCGCTCAGCGAGCGTCCTCGCGTCCTGTCTCAAGTTGGCATCTTCCTGGACCGCTCCGACCTTAAGGTCCAGTGCCACTTTTAGTTCGTTCATTGCCAGGCCCAGTTTGGTCTCCCAGGCAACTTTCAGGTCTGCAATCGCTGCTAGCACCTCATGGATCGTGCCCGGGGTCTCCTCTACCGCCGTGGTAGGTTTGTCTTTACTCCTACCCCCTTCTTCCCCTGGAGGTGTCTTGGCATAGGATCCAGTGTGGGCTGTTTGTTCCTGGGTCTGACAATTTTATTGGACATTGTGCCGTGCCGTCCGGGCGTGAGCCAGCAATGCCTCCCCACGCGCGAAAGGAGCCGCTTCAGCCGTAATTCGGTATATCCTTATTGCCTGCCGCACTCCTGGAATGGGCTGTGTCCTCCCACGTACCTGCGCTCACGCAGTGTCGCTCCTCTGGCCCCTGCCGTGTTTTCTTCAGTTGCTAGTAGTCTGGTGCCTACACTGATCCAGCGCTCTCCTACTCCGGCACTCTGTTGGCCCCAAGGCCATCCGGCCCACAGTCTTGCCTCAGGTGCCTTTCTCCAGCTCCTTGGCTAAGGAAGCCACCCTTTACCTTTTCCGGGGTGCAGCAAGTGCTCCGGGGCGAAACTCCCTTTCTTTCTTTCTCCTGCAGCCCGTAATAGGGTTCCACCAGATTCAGGTCCTGCTCGCACAACTTGGTGCGTTTCGCACTCAGTCCAGGCTGTGATGTGGGAGCCACTGCTCCAATGTATGGCCCCAGCTTAGGTGCAACCCCACTCCTTCCGCAGGCTAGGGTGAGCTATCCGAGCCCCCCGCCGGCTCTTCTATTCACCACTGCTAGCCCATGTGCAGCGGGTGGCCCACCGCACTTCTCGGCCTCCCCCAGGGCCGGGCAACCGGAGGTGTTCTCTTGCTCCCCACCCTACCACTCCCGGCCCCGGCAGGACCCCACCGCTACTGGGCTCCCAGTCTCGTCACTGACGCCTCTTCCAGACCCTGTCCCGGCACAGGCTGCCTGCTATGCGCTCTCCAGAGCTCCGCGTGTATCGCAGGGTAAGCTGTTGGGTCTGCTTTGTGTTATTGTTGGTAGGGTCCCTCAGGTCTGGGACCTCATCCAGGCAGTTTGGTGCCTCACCACCTTCTCCTGGCAATTTAAGTTAATGTCTCCGGCCCTGGCTCACCTCTTTCAGCTGCTTGCCCCCATGGATGCCACCTTATGTGAGAGGCACACGCTCTCATACTGGTCCAGAGCTGCATGCGCCTCTTCTTGTTCCCATGCGGCGCTGTCACGGGGCCCAGCTGGGCAACTCCCGCGGGGCACTCCCACCTTCACGTGGAGCCCCCAGTGTCCAGGGGGGCCCTCTCCCCCGGCCTTTCCACTTCGTTCCAGGCAGCCAGGTCATCAGGGCCCTCACTTGCAGCCGCCCCGGAACGCCCCCAGCACCGTCTCTTAAGCGGTCCGATCCCCGCGGGCACCGACGCATCTCAACTTCCGCGGCTCTTGCGGTTCCAACCCAGCGAGGGCCGCTGCTCTGCCGGGCCCCGCGGGGACCAGCCACACAACACAGGGTGCACGGCGCGAGCCCCCCCACCACCTCGCATGTAGTGGCGGCGTTTCTGCCAGGAGTGCCCCACCTCAGCCGTGTCCAACAAGCGGCGCAGGCAAGGTCTGCACCGCCCGTTCCTCCTCCGTCTCGAGACCCGGTGTCCCCCGCCTGGTCCGACAGGCCCCCTTCGGCCAGGCCTCGATGTGTCTCACGGGCGGGGCCGCACACCACTCCCTGCGCCGCAGTGGGCTACTTCACGGATCAGCCCACCTCCGTGCGCGGCCGCAACTCCGTGGTCAATTTACGAACCTTTGTCTGGGGTCCGCCATCTTGGCCGTCTTAAGATCTTGGGTGCCCGGCTTTCTTCTTGTGGCCGCGGTTCCTCCAATTTGCAGCGGATCCGCCTCACGCTGCACTCGAAATGTGCCCTGGACCTTCATGTATCCCGGGGTGTGCTGCCTGCATGCCACTTAGCCCGCAATCTTCATATACTTCAAGGCTCAGTGGCGGATCCGCGGGAGCCCCCAAAGAACACGTCCCTTTACGTTGCCATCAGGCCACGCCCCCAGTGTTATTAGTTACTACAGATGCCAGCTAGTTACATCGGGTGATTCATAAACAAGTCCTTCAATCCACCAGCATCACTTCGCTGCCTCTCGGGCCTACTGTTGCTGCCTGACACTAATTGCTTGACAGCTATTCCATGTTTTTGCTCCATTTCTCCTTCCCTTTGCTACTTTGTTTCCTCTGTCTCTCACTTTCTGACGCTCTGCCTCTCACCCGGAAGTGTTGCGATGCCACATTTTGCAGCCTGTTTCTCTGTCACTCTGGTTAGGGAGAATTCTCTCTTTAGGCTGAATTTCCTAACCTAGTGAGTCCCCCAGCAGCTTTGCTGGATTTCTGGAGTTTGTTTTTTTTCTCCTGCCAAGAGTGAGACTCTCTTTCTCCCACTCTTGGACATGATTTATGGTGTTCCTTTGACTGTTAATGTGTTTTATGGGCTATGGGGTCCTTTACCCCATAGGCTCTCATGTGTTTTTACTATGTGTGTTACACAGCACCCTGTGTGCAGTGACACAGGGGTGTCATAGTGACATCCCACCATAGACTCCATACCCTGGGACTGACTACTGTCTCCCATGGCATGTAAAGTCACCATTGGCTTTACTAGTCCCAAATTATTAACAGAAACCGGTACAAACCATCATATTGTGGACGTACTGGTCGGGGCAATTTGATTGCCCCGGGGTCTGTTAGTCGAGGGGGCACGTCTCCGTCCCCCCGATCGAGTTTTGGCTGGTGGCAGTGGATACTACTTTTTATATTCGACCGCGAATATATCCCTATGGGATTTTCCCATTGTTCGAGGCTACCAACTTTAATTATTTAATTCTCATAGCCTCGAACATACTGCCGGTTTATTTATTTAATATTAATTCGCCGGTTGGTATTTTTTGCCAGGACTCGATTCTAAAATGGCGTTTGTGTTCTCTTCTGTGACTCCAACCCAAGTCGAGCCCTTTGTTCCACTTTTTGGCGGGCTTCTCCACAGAAGCCTCCAAAAGTGGTGCCACTCTGTCTGGGTACCACAGTGGGTGTGGGAGGGGGTTTAGGCACCCTGGACTGAGTTACCTTGGTAAATCAAGTCGCACTCTTGTGTGATTGGCCCAAGTGGTGAGCCGGCCGGCTCACCACTTAGCATGTTTGAGTGACAGCTAGGCTGAGTGAATGGGGGTGTGCTGCATAAAAGCAGGGCTTTGGGGACTGGAACTTCAGAAGTCGCCACAGGACCTGAGAATCCGATGAGGGAGAAGCTGAGCCGACCTGCCACAACGACACCATCGGTGGAGCCCTGCGGAACTGACTCACCACTTCCCGACGACAGAGAAGATCTCCCGGCTTGAGAGGCTTCTTCCCCTGACTGGTGGGCACAACCAGTTTACCTTCTTTTCCTCGCATCCCAGGACGTCTTGTGGTCGAATTGCCTGTGCCAAGCACCCCGGCAACCGGATAGCCACTTACCACTGGACCGCGAATAAAAGGACCGCTCCTTTTACCTGAGAACTCCGCGGCTGCTTTCTTCCCTGGCAGTGCAACGGACTCCTATCTTCCTCCCCGACGAGATCCTCTCTTCCCCTGGACGAAGCACCGACTTGCATCCGCTGCCAGGAACAACTGCCCCCCACTGGAGTATTCTCACCACTTTAAGGTACCGTTTCCACCAGGCCTCCCTTTCTAAAGATTGCTACAAGGTAATAATAATCCCTTAACGTTCTGGAACTGGCTGGCCGCCTTGACCCTCTAACTGGTCCCTTTCTTTTGGTCCAACTCTTTCTGAACCTTTGCAAGACTTTTGTGCACTTCAACCGTGTGACCTTGGACACATTTCGTTCTGATCCTCTTAAAATGGATCCGGCCTTCTGAACTCTATCTTCATGGTTTTACTTGCCTTCCTCTCTTGTTGTGTTCTTGTGAAAGTGTTGGGATCTGTTTCAAATTATACTCTGCTTTTCTCTCCCTTTTAAAACAAATTATTAGAGTGCCATCTGCGTTAAGCGCTCACCGCTGTCTGAAAATAAGTGGGGCTTTACTTAAGACTTGTCTAATATTCTTCTAAGGGAGTGTATATCTTTTAGTGACCGTGTTTTTAACTGCTTAACATTAGTGCCTGTGTATTTTTCTAGATGTGGTTTTAAATAAATAATTATATCTCTTTTACACCAAGCTCTGGTCAGTGTTTACTTGTTCTACTATGTTCTTTTGACCTATTGTGAATACTCTGTATACTGCCTAACTCTTCTTGAGGGAAGTCTGACTGCTCAGCCACAGCTACCAAGTGAATCTGTGTGGTACAGACTGCTACCGAGTGGGTTTACTGCCAAACACCTGTAGTCTTAAATCTTTTGCAGTGGTCCCAGAGGGAACTGCACAGGTTTCTGCCTAACACTCTGCCTCTCCTATCTCTGCATTCTATTGTTGCTTTTTCGCTCCTATGTCTTGCTGTATCGGTCCATCGGTTCATGTAACTCTTCTTCCTCTCTACTCGGGCTATCTCTGTTTTTTCATTTTCTCGGTTGTGGTTGCTACTCCTTTTGATTATTTCTTTCACTGTCTCTTATGTTATTAGCCTGCCTTTCTCTAGTCTTGGTTTTTTTCTATTTACCATCTCTACCCACCTGCTGTTGCGCTGTTTTTTATTTTACTGTCTCCAAATGTCTCTTTTGCTCTGCTTCTATCCCTCACTCCTATTCTGCATTTGTCCTATTATTAACTCTATTTCCCTTCGCACTTTCTTTGTTGCCCTATCATGTTGCTCGGAAGTCAATAAAAAGGGCGTAAAGTGGCGGATTACAATTTTTTCTGACCCTAATGCGTAGTAGATCCATTATTGTCAAGTTCAAAGTAGTTGTATAACCTTTCCTAAATCCGCTCTGGAACTGACTCAGTATTCCAGCTTTGTTAGCCCACACCTCCAACTTCTCTAGCAATAGCGATGCAAATAGTTTCCCTGTACAGTCGAGCATGGATAATAATCTGTAATTACCTGGATGCATCCTGTGAAAATTGGAATAAGGATGCAAGTTTGCCAAGAGGCTGGAATTTGACCAGTCGCCAGAATCTTATCGAACAGGATTTTTATTAAACATGCCCAAAATTCAGGATTACTCTTAAGGACATTTGCCAGGCCATTAGGACCTGGCGCTCTTGATGTTTTCAGGCATTTAATTTTGATTATTAGTTGATCCATTGTAGGAGTAAAAGGGAGCTCATGAGGAGTAATTGCCATCGCTCGTTGGTCATCCACTCCGTTAGAAATATTTCGGCTAGATAGAAAAAAACTGTCCATTGTTGTACACCTATGGGGGTTAATCATTGAGTTTTTCCCTGAACCCCTGGCTTCAACCAGCAGCCCCCAGATACTTCTGATAATTTTTGAGCATATAACTTGAACTGTTTTTTGCCCGCGTCTGATCTTTTCCGCTCTTCTTTGATTTAATCCAGGCGGTGTAATTGTTCTTAAGTTACCTGCAAGCTGATTGGTAGGAGTCATATGTTAAGTAGAAAGTTTTCGCTTTGCGAATTGCAGCCCTAAGATCTCGCTTGGCATCCCTAATGCTTTTATCGAAAGGTTTATTCTGCTTTCCTTCTTTAGATATCAAGTTAATTGTCGTAGTGCCATGAGAAGTTGCAAATGTGGCGATCCATCTTTCAATATCATTTACTGATAGTGTGGTAAATAGTTGAAGATCATAATTTAGCACTACTTGCTCCCAAATACGGGTCCCAGACTTGTTAACTTTCAGATCTCCCATGGGTTTAACGTTCTGGGTCTCATTGTCTACAGTAAATGAAAGGGTGAGTGACCTATGATCGTTCCAATCATTCGGGCTTATTTACATGTCTTTGACTCAGAAGGCAATGTCATGGCTCACAAATACATAATGAAGCGTACTAGTGGCCCGGCGGTTACGACAGTTATACTTTCCAGGGTTATCGCTGTATGTCCTCCCATTAATCAGTTCCAGATCCCAGTTGGAGAAGAAATTCATTCAACCTAGACCTTCAGAGTCTACAGTAATGTGGGTCATTTCACCTTTCGGTTTCAGTAAAGGGTTAATCGAGGTTCCCTCAAGTCCTATCATATGGCAGTTGAAATCGCTGTTGATAATTACAGATTTGTTCACCGAAATCATAGTCCATTCGCTAAGGAGGTTGTGGAGGGCCTCCTGGATAGCTTCTGTAATATTGGCACCAGGAGGATTATATAAGGTAACAAGTAGAGTCCCTCGTAACGCCCTTCCAATTCAAGAGCAATGATGTTATCTTCTCGGCTGGTTTTCTTTTGCCGAGACATAGCAGGCTGTCTGACACCCACCATCATCCCCCCAAATCCTCAGCAGTTCCATGACGTGATGGTACAATCTCACTGTTAATTTATAGCTAAAGGAAGGCATTCTGCCAACCAACACAACACTTTCTGAATGTCTGCAAGCTGGACTTTTTCCCGTTTAGGTAAGGAAGAAGCGACTGCAATTTCTTCAAGCCCCATATTGTTCTTCTTTGGCCAGCTGGGATCTTCCATTTCCAGGTTCGCATCAATTTCAATGTCCACCACAAGTAGGCTCTCTTTAAAGCCCTGCATCATATGAGCCGATGATACGAACTTGCAGTGGATCGCTGACACGTTGGGGTTCATAACCTGTAGAGGCTCCACGTACTCAAAATCTTCAGATCTAAGGATGCAGAGCTGAGGCACTGAATGAAGTCTGTTCATAAATTCTGTCCTTGTTAACCAGTTTTGTTCGCTTTGTTGGTAAAGATTTTTAATAATGCAAACTCGGTAGTTAGAGTAATCAATTTGGTCTGCCTTATTTGTTGAAGTTGGTTGAAGTTTTCCCTTTTCCGGGGAAGACTTTTTTTAGATTTTTGTTTGCAGTCGAGGAGATCTTATCAAGATGGTAATTTATCTGGGACGACCCCCGGTCAGGTAGCTCTTCTTCACTCAAAGACTTGTTGTCGTGAATAAGCCAGCTGGTGAGGCACCGAGGCCTTTAGCTTTGGCCCGTGTAGCTTTCTTTCGAGGGGATTGTGTCCTCCAATGTATTCCATATCTATGACAGTAATGTCCACAGCTGTGCTGCTTCGGAACATTTTCGGCAGAGGGCGTCCTGTGTCGATGTCGTTAATCCCATGTCCCTCGAGGGCCTCTGTCGAGGCTTGATGTCACCGGATGTTATATATAGGACGCACGACGCCCATAGCCTCAGTTCTGTTTTTTCCGCAAACATGTTTGCTTCGGAATCTCGGCACGCTCGATTCTTCTCTTCAAACAATGTCTTCATATTCCTCTGCTACCCCGAGGCCGGGCTTTAAGAAGTGTCGGGACTGCAGGTCGAAAATGTCCATCACAAACCCGCACGACATCTGCCTCTGGTGCCTGGGCGAAAGCCACGCCACCGACGACTGCAAGGACTGCCAGTCCCTGATGTCTAAGGCCTTGTGGGAGCATAAGGGGAAATTAAAGGTAGGTAGGGGGTCCAAGCCCTCGTGTCCGTCGAAGGACTCTTTCGAGGATGCGCCCTCGAAGAAGTTGTTGACACCGTCGGCGCCTCGGTCGATGCCGATTCCCTCGACGCCTTTTGAGGAGGATTAGCGGAGATGCCCCTGAGGGCTGTGGAACCTCTGAGGAAGGCTCTCAGTAAGTCTGTGAGGCCTGTTTTTGAGCCTTTTTCTGTTCCTCCTAAATTGGAGTTTTTCCAACCTTTGCAAGACATTTCAGAGGTTGATGAACTGTCTGATCAGGTGATGGACTTGCCTGTGCCTCCTGAGGTCCCTGATGATCTTTTGTCTGGGCATAGTCAGATGGAGTAACTCTGTCAGTCATTGCATGATGCCAGTGGCCTTGACACCTCTCCGGAGGTGGAATTTGGCCGGCCTGAACCTGGGGCGCATGCTGAATCTTCCTATCGGCGTACCATGTCGAGGATGACAGAGTACTTGGGCTGGTCTGTCCCCCCACCCCCAGTGGAGTTTGATCCGGATGATTTGACAGATATCCTGGATCAGGGCCTGTCCACTGACCCGGTGTTGCCGTTTCACATGGCTTTGCAAAAGAGGGTGGCGGCGGCTTGGACTGCTCCAGAGAGTCTGTCGGCAGTTAACAGGTTGTTCCCGAAAAAAAAACGCCCATCCATTAGTGACCCCTGCTACTTATCATCGCACCCTACTCCGGAGAGTTTGGTGGTGCAGGCGGCTACGGCCACCTCGAAGCAGGCTGCATACCCTACCATCCCTCCTGATAGGGATGACAAGCGCTTTGATGGTTGGGCGAAAAAGGTATTTTCTGCTGGGAGTATGGCGTTGAAGTCGGCCAACTCCACTTGTGCCTTGACAAAGTTTACACACACTCTGTGGAACTGTGCGTCTTTGGCGGCTGAGCATATTCCCAAGGGGGAAGAAAGGGATGGCTTTCTGGCCCTCGTGCAAGACGGCAAGTATGCTATGTGCAAATCCCTTCAGTCGGGTTTGGACACGGCAGATAGTGTCAGGCAGTCCATGGCTGCGAGCACTGTTATACGCAGGTTTGCGTGGTTGCGGAAGTCGGGTTTTGCCCCGAATGTGCAATCCCGTCTTCTGAACATGCCCTTTGACGGCGTTCATTTGTTTGGCAGCAAGGCTAACGAGAGCCTTGAGAAGTTGCAGACCTCCAAAGATGCAGCAAAGTCTTTGAGCGCTGCAGTACGGCAGCCTCTGCCTTTTCATCCTAGTGGACAGCAATGGAGGGGAGGTTCCTTTCCATACTACTCCTCGTTTGGTAGATCAAGAGGGGCTGCCAGTCAAAAGGGTCAGCAAAAAAGTACCCGTGGTGGTTGGGGAACTCGTGGTTCCAGAGCCGCTTGGGCAGTTGCCTCTTTGCCATCAGGCACTGCCGCAGCTGCTACATATCAGTCATGAGGCCATGTCCCATGGTTTGCCAGTTGGGGGCAGGCTAGCACGGCATCTCAGAGAATGGCATGCCATTACTTCAGATGCGTGGGTTCTGGATACCATAGCCCACGGCTACTGCCTTCCCTTCCTTCAGCAGCCTCACTACAATCCACTGGGGAAGCTCTCTTTGAAGCGTCCGGATCCACTCCATGCGCAGGAAATCCTATCCCTGCTGGAGAAAGACGCCATAGAACTGGTGCCTGTGGCGGAGAGGAACAAGGGATGGTATTTCCCATATTTTTTGATTCCCTAGAAAGACGGAGGGTTGAGACCCATCATGGACTTGCGTTAGTTCAACAACCGTCTCAGGAAGGACAAGTTCAAGATGGTTTCTCTTTCTAAGGTCCTCCAGGCCCTTCAACTTCAGGATTGGTTGGTGTCTCTCGACCTCAAGGACGCGTACTTTGATGTGCAGATTCATCCCAAGCACAGGCAGTACCTGAGGTTTGCAGCTGGCGACTCGCACTTTCAGTTTCGGGTCCTGCCATTCGGTTTGACCTCCGCCCGAGGGTCTTCACCAAGCTCATGGTGGTGGTGGCAGCGTACCTCAAGCGAGGAGGGATTCACGTCTACCCCAACCTGGACGACTGGCTGTTCCGAGCACGCTCTCACGAGCAAGTGTTGGATCATCTCGGTCTCACCTGCTGCACCCTCCACAGGCTGGGCTTCTCCCTGAATTTCAAGAAGTCGCATTTGACACCTTCCCAACATCTCCAGTACATCGGGGCTGTGCTAGACACGTCCCTGGGGAAGTGTTCGCCTCACCGAGTCAGGGCTCATCACATTGTGCAGATGGTGGACAAGTTTCAACGTGCCCAGTGTCTCCCGGCTTTCGACTTCCTAAGGTTGCTGGGCCTCATGGCATCCTGCATCTTTCTGGTGCCGGAGGCCAGACTGCGGATGAGATCTCTGCAATGGGCTCTCAAACTGCAGTGGTCCCAGTTCTAGGGCAAGATGTCGGATCCCGTTCAGATTCTGATCTGTCGCACAGGATCTTCGGTGGTGGACCGACGAAAGGAACCTACTGAAGGGGGAACCATTTGGCAACCATGGCCGGAGGTGACGATTGTGACGGATGCTTCCCTCACAGGATGGGGTGCTCATGCCAACGAGCTGACCGTCAGCGGTCATTGGTCTTCGTCGGAGTACAGAATCCACATCAACCTGTTGCAGCTGAGGGCCATCAGGCTTGCCCTGAAGGCTTTTGTGCCGACTGTATGGGGAAAAGTGTTCTGATCATGACAGACAACACAGTGGCCTTGTATTACCTCAACAAAAAAGGGAGGGTCACTCCCGTTGTGCAGGGAGGCGATGCAGCTCTGGTTCTGGGCCATCGAACAAGGTCTTTCGATCTCAGCAGTTCATCTGGCCGGAGATGAAAACGTGGCGGTGGATGCTCTGAGCAGGCAGAGCGCAGTCTCTCACGAGTGGGAGTTGGCTCAGGAAGTCCTTCTGGAGATCTTCACCCTTTGGGGAACCCCGCAAGTCGAACTGTTCGCCACCAGTGTCAACTGGAAGTGCGAGAGATTCTGCTCAAGGGAATTTCCTCCGAGAGGAGCCTGAGGAGACGCGTTCGTGGTGGATTGGTCATTCCCGCTGCTGTACGCCTTTCCTCCAGTACCCATCATTCCTCAAGTGTTGCGGAGGTTCGGGACCCGCATGATCATTGTGGCTCCGGATTGGGCCAGGAGAGCGTGGTACCCGGACCTTCTAGAATTGTCCATCTGCCCTACACAACGTCTTCCTTACTGAGAGGATCTACTCTTGAGGGAGGGGGGGGGGGTCATGTTCTCCATCCAGAGGTCAGGACTCTCAACCTTCATGCTTAGTATCTGAAAGGTTGAGATACAAGGATTGGGACCTCCCGGATGACGTGATGGAGGTGTTGCTTTCGGCCAGGTGGCCAGCAACGAAGTCCCTGTACAGTTGCCGTTGGTGTAAGTTCTGCGACTGGTGCAGGGGACAGAATATTGATCCGTTCCAATGTTCCATTCCTATGGATTTGTCTTTTCTGCTTTCTTTAGCCCACAAGGGCCTTGGGTACCATTAAGGGTTAGCTGGCAGCGCTGTCCATATTTAAGCGCTCGTCTGAAGAGTGTTCTTACTTTAAGATACCTTTTGATTTCGCAGTTTCTAAATAGGGCTGACTAATGTGTTTCCGCCGTCCCCTTTCTAGGTGCCGGTTTGGGATTTGAATTTGGTTTTGAAGTTTCTGATGGGTGCTCCGTTTGAGCCCTTGCACTCTTGTCCTTTGAGACTGTTGTCTTTCAAGACAGTGTTTTTAGTTGCGGTTACTTCCGCTCGCAGAGTGAGTGAGTTGCAGGTACTTTCGGCCAAGCCACCCTTTACTGTTTTCCATAAGGACAGGGTTGTCCTTGGGGTGCGGCCTTCTATTCTGCCGAAGGTCGTGTCTAATTTTCATTTAAGCCAGAAGATAGTTCTTCCGGCATTTTATCCTCCTCCGCATCCTGGCAAGGAAGAGGAGAGGCTCCATAGGTTGAATCCTAGGAGAGCTCTTAGCTTTTACATTTCAAGGATGTCCCGGGTCAGAGTGGACAATCAGCTCTTTATCAGTTATGCTGGACACCGGTTGGGCCAGGCTGTTACCAAACAGACCTTGTCCAGGTGGATTATCCTCACTATTAGTGAGTGTTACCGTTTGGCGGGTAAGGACCCTCCGGTAGGATTACGTGCTCATTCTACTAGGGGTGTGGCTACCTCCACTGCCCTTCAGCGGGGTGTTCCTAGTCGTAATATTTGTGAAGCAGCCACATGGGCTTCGTTACATACTTTTGTCAAGCATTACGCCCTGGATTCAATCCACGGGCAGGATTTGGCCTTTGGTAAGGTGGTTCTTTATTCCGCCATTTGATTGGGTATTCTAAATTCTGTTCCCACCTCCGTAGTCTGGTACTGCTTTGGGAGTCTGTTATAGATATGGAATACGTCGGAGGACACAATCCCCTCGAAGAACAAGTTACTTACCATATCTGGTAACGTTCTTTCAATGGGATGGTCCTCCGACGTATTCCACATCACCCTCCCAACCTGCCCCTCTGGAGAATTTCCTGTGCGATTGCAGCTTACGTTTCCGCAAGGCTATCTGCAGTCAGGCTCGCAGGAGATTGGTGCCACACATTCTGGGGAAAAAACTACCTCTGAGGCTACAGGCGTTGTGCGTCCTATATATAACATCCGGTGACGTTGACCCTCGACGGAGGCCCTCGAGGGACATGGGATCGACGACATCGACGCAGGACACCCTCTGCTGAAAATGTTCCAAAGCAGCACAGCTGTGGACATTACTGTCATAGATATGGAATATGTCGGAGGAACATCCCATCGAAAGAACGTTACCAGATATGGTAAGTAACTTGTTCTTTTGGCCTTCTTGGTGGGTTTCCCTTTTGGCGCAGCTGTTAACAAAGGGAAAGCCACCTCGCAAGGCTTCTTGGTCATTGCAGCTCTTCTAGCAAGTCTGCGTTGGTTGCGGGGAAAAAAACACAGCTGATTTGGCAGCAGCGCCAGAATCATTCTCAAGGTCTGTCTCAGGTAGTATAGATACACTTGCTGCTGGCAGTGATTTTAGCTTATCCTTTTTGCTAACAATAGCTTTGGCTGCTTCGCCTGGAACAAGGGTCAGGGTAGTCTCGAGAATGCGTCTGCACATTTTTAAGTTATGGCGAAAGCAGGACATGCAGCACAAGAGACACAAGAACTACAGTATGAGATTGAACAAACCACACAGGTGCCCAATAGCTGGTATGAGAGTGGGTGGGGGCTAGCCCGCTGTCCAGTAAGATCTCGGAAAAACTGAGCTGGCGGCCCATCTGGCCAGAGAGTTAATGGATTTAACAAACAGAATTGCACAACAGAAAATGTCCAGTCTATCCTACGTGAAGAACTGGCTACTAGTGCTAGATAAATCCCTGAAACAAGCTGACAAAAAAAGTTGAGCTACAGGAGCTTGAAAATGGGATGGAAGGCAACCCCTTTGAAGAGAATGAGAGGGTGGTTTTGTTGGAAATCGGTCCAACAGCAAACGGCTCAGTTGGAACTGGAACTCCCTATGGAATATAATTTGCAGGAGGGACTGTAAATGCCGGAAGTGCTAAACCCCCATAGGGAAGATCTCGTACAAAATGAAAAGGGAGTAGATTGGGGCTCTCCACCTTATAGTGAGGCCCTAAAGAGTGTGGGGGTGGGGGGTCTGGGAAGTGGTCCCTCTACCCCCTCATGGGCTTCCTCGCAGCAGGACTCCGGGAGCTCACGGTGGAACCAATGGAAAGGAGAAGGGCCATCATGAGCAGAAGACCGGGCCTGCTTCCAACAGATAGTGATGGCATCCCTATCATCCTCCTTCACACCATTTACGAAACTGTATGAGGCATTATACAACTCCCTGCAGGATCAATCCGCCCAAATTACAGCCAAATGAGATGGTGGGGTTGGAGACTCTGGCTGTGCAGGTGGATTCACGATTGGATAAAGAGACGGAAAATTCCCTGAAGTGGAAAAATCACCTCTGTGACCTAGCAAGGAGGGAATCTGTGGATAAATCCTTGCTGATGGATGCGTTGTTGGCCGACTGCAAGTGGATGAGAGCCCAATGCGAACAACCGAAGCCGGTGGAAGTTGTCCCCTCCCACCAGTCACTGTCAGGCACCGAGGTGAAAATAGACAAGGAAGTGATTGTGATCACGCCAAATAAACCAAAGCCCCCGAAACCTCTCAATCTTCAAATCAAACAAGGTTCTAGAAAACATAAAAGACTCTGCTAGTGGTACAAAGGCGGCCACCCAGCAGAAGAAAAAAAAACAAAAATATAACATCTATGGCCAAGCGGAAATCGAATGGTTCGAGAGCCTTTTTGAAAAATCTGCACTCTCCGCCACCAACGGATAGAAGACCAACATCTAAGCGTACAAGAAAAGAGCTGACGCTACCTCTTGAGGAAGCAGCTGGTGAACTGTTGATGACGCCACCTATTGAGAACCAAGACGAAGTAGTCGATCTCTCAGATACCTGCATCAGTGATTTGATTGAAGAAATCTCTTGGTAGGATAGCTCAGGGGCAACCTGCTCGCCTTGGAAGCAAGACGCCGCAGTGCACCACAGGTTCGATCCCCGGGTCTGCGCTTAGAAACCTGTGGGTACTAAGCGCGTTTTAAATAACCTATCATATCATGTATCATAAATAGAGAGGGTGAAAGAGGATGACAATTGGAACGATCTGAGTAGATCGGAATGGGCTGAAATTGAGACAAAAATGGCACTAGCTACTCAACTTCAAAATACTCTGAAGCAAAAGTCCACCACTAAGGGAACCCAACCGGCAGCACAAATGGATTAAGTACGATTTAGGATAATGGAAGAAAAGAAAAAGGAAATTTCCCTAGGATCAAGATCAGTAAAAGCTCACTGGGAAAAGGTGGCAGGGGCGAAAGGAGGGCGGGAGTCTCAGGGCAATTCTCAACGATTGAAAAAAGAAAGTCCGAGAGCATGTGAAGAGGTAGCATCCACGACTAGCCCTAAGGTCTATCTCGAACGAATTATTGCTGGGCCTAATGTACCGATTTTGAATGGGAGAAATGTCTTGAGACCACTGCATTGCATCCTACCATTACTAAAGATATCTACAGAAGACATCAAGGTGGTGGAATTCATACTGGAAAAGAGGACGGACTGGTTTATTCTGCATCTGGCCTCTCAGTCGAAGAAGAACCTGCTGCTGACACAGAATGAGAAACTCCTACCGTTAGGGTACGAAATAAGTGACTACAAGGAGAGGATCAAAGCCAACTGGAAGGAGGCAACAGATAACAATAATAAAACAATGAGGGACTCGAGATCAAATATCCCCAGAAAACAAGATAATAATTCAAGGGATGATACACATGCGGTTAAGCAAAAGCCCTCTTCCTTTTCAAAAAATGATCTCCTTCCCTTAAAGTTCACAGTGGAAAATCGGGGAAAAAAAGCCCAATATTAATGGAGAGGGGCATACACAAGGAAGGATGAAAGAGCTTGGGATTGGCTAGCGGGGGCTTTAGGAAATCCTGGCCAGGAATAGACTGATGGTTCTACTACGATGCAGACCCTTAGAGTCGCGTCGTGGAATACAAAAGAATTTAGAGTTCTCTTTATGGAAAAGTCCCTTCTTTTGGATCAGTTCGATGTTTTGTGCCCCCAAGAGACATGGCTCTGATTGGTACCCCAATGCGAAGGATATGTGACCTATCTGAATGCAGCTCCCAAAGGAATCACTGGACGCCCCTTCTCAGGCCTGCTGACTCTAATAAAAATGGAGTCAGGTCTTAATGTAATTAGCACAGAGAACCCTAGCCCGTCTGTGCAAATCATGAATCTAACAAGATCATTGAATGGACAGTGTACTACCTATCTTCTAGTTAACATCTACTGGAGAGTGAATATGTCCAAAGAAATTAAATTCATGGATTCCATAATGAGGCACGTGGATAAGGCCATGAGAGAGTGAGATGATGCCAGGATTATTCTATGTGGTGATTTAAATATCAAACTCCTTAACAAAGAAGGAGGCCCATTGAAAGATGGTGAATGGGATGAGTGAGAGCTTGTATGTGGATGACAGGCATTAGGCTAAGAGAGTTGCATATGCTCAATGTTCAGACGAAGGGAGATATCCTGGGTGCATGTACCTGGGGGAGACGGTCACTGACATCTTGTATTGACTATTGTTTTGTGTCCGAAAATCGGAGAATGAAGGTGTATCGATTCGAGATACTGCAGCAGAAGTCAAGTGATCATGACCTTTTGGCAATCTCGATATCTTTGTTGGAACCAGTGAAGTGTCTTGAGAGAATGGGGGAGGTGGAGTTGGTAGGGGGTAAGAATAGGTTAAGGCTGAGAAATAAGGATGTTATCGAAATAGTTAGTCAATACAAAGCAGTGATCCGAGTTAACCTGAAAAGGGTAGACTATTACTGGATCCTGAAGGATTTCTGTCAGTAGGAGAGTAGTAAAGGTAAAGGAGATATGTCCCCGAAACATGTATGACATCGAATTGGTGAAGGTTAGACGCCAAATGCGGGCTACCATTAGAAGGATTTGGAGGGATGGTGAAATGCTAAAGAATTAAAGGATCCAGAAAGTTAGACAAAAATATCAGACTTGGCTGATCACCTCTCGGATAGGGAGAGCCCAGCGGGATGCAGAGCATATGCTAAAAACGGTATGTGCTAAGAATACCAGAAATCTCTGGGAATTGATAAATAATGGAGGTAACTTTAGGGCGGCCAACTCTATAAGTATGGTGGCGGAAGAAGCCTAGGTGTCCCATTATACTACCCTATTTGCTGATCCACAAAAGGTAGAGGGTGAGGGCGATGAGGACGCCCAGAGGATGATTGGGAATCTGAGCACATCGAGAGGAACAGGGCCTGATGAGCTTTCTAATCGGGAACTGAAGAAAAACAAGGAACAGTTGGGGAAAACTCCTGGTCTCCATGTTTGCACAGAACATGCTGAACAGGAAGGTACCAGCCTCCTAGCGGGAGGCAAACATAGTCCCGATATTAAAGAAGGGAGATGGGGCCGAACCTAAAAATGACCGCCCTATCGCACTCCTTCATTCATTGGGGAAGTTGTTTTGCGACCGTTCTGCTGAGAGATTTAAAGGCATGGGCGGGTAGGAATGGAATTCTGGATCCAAGACAAACGGGTTTTCTGAAGGGTGTAGGGACAACCCTCAATCTCTTTATTACTAATATCCTTAAAGAGAGGACCCTGGATACAAAAACATGGCTATATGTTGCATTCATGGACATTGAACAGGCTTTCAATGGCGCAATTAGAGAAAAGCTGTGGGCTAAGTTGAGAGCCTGGAATTGCCCCGTCGACCTGGTTGAGGCCAGGGAGGCTTTGTATTCCAACACCTCAGTACGGATCAGATTGTCAGACAGACGTCATTTGACCAGGAAGATCCCTACCCATCGAGGTCTAAAACTGGGGTGTGCCTTAGACCCTTTGTTATTCTGCCTTTACATTCCTGATTTAGAGACATCCCAGAAGGATGTGGTGGGCTTTCCTCCAAGAATCAATTCGGCTGAAGTCCCCTGGGTACTATTTGTGGACAATTTGTTTTTTTTGGATCCAATGGCCATTAGCCTTCAGAGGAGAATAAAGGCATTCACAAAATTCCTAACTGAAAATTGTATGAAGGTAAATGTGGCAAAGTCAAAAGTCTTGACCATGATGGGTGGGGGTTTCACGTGGAGAGTAGGGGATAAATCCCTTGAAGTAGTGGAATCCATGATATACCTGGGGGTTGTGGTAAATAGGAACCTGGATGAAAATGGACACTATATTCATCTAAGGTCCAAGCTATCCTCACTAACCAATCAGGTAAAAGCCCTCCACCGAAGGTATGGGAGATTTTCGATGGTGCCAATTATTATGTTCTATAAACAAAAGGTCGTCCAGATCCTTACTTATGGGGCTGAGGCTGTTCTACATCTATACTGGCAGATCTGGGAAAGGCTAGAGGGCTTTTTCTGGTGGCGAGTACTAAGACTCCCTAACTCGCTGCCAATGAACTCGATCAGACACGAATTGAGGTTGCAATCCCTTGAGTTTCTAGTGTTATGGAAAACAGTTGCCCTCTACAGAAAATGCTTATATGAACTTGCAGTTATCCCCTTTGCTATCTTTGACCCTGACAAAGCAGGACAGGATAGATACTTAACCCAATGGAGAAGGAAGGTGGAAATGATCTTGGAAGTTAAAGGTATAGAGATGAGTGATTTGGTGGCAAATCCTGTCAAAGTTAAAAAGAAACTCCAACAACAGTGGAGAAATGGAGTCAGGACAAAATGAGACAGCCGCTAGATCGGGAGCAAAAAGGTCTAAATTGCATACGGGCAAATTTCTCTCGCCTCCGTCTCAGATACTGGTTGAACATTTTGAATACAAGAGAGGTTCAATGGGCAAGGAAAAGGCCCGGGATTATGAATGCTCATTGTAGATTTTTTTAGTGAAATAGGAAGTGTAGAAATGTTGCTTCTTTTACTAACCTCCTGTAAATCACTATGGGAAGTGAGAAGTACATTTCTGGAGGGAGACATGAGCTTCTGTTGGTCATTGTTGCCCACACAATGGTGGGAATGGGTCCTTTTGGGCAAAAGAAACAGCCTCACCATTGCTGCAATGAAGATGGTGGAATGAATCATAAAATAAACTGTGGAAGGGAAGGGGGAGTGATGAGGAAGTGGGGTGAATGAAAAGTTTATCTAAAGTGGAGGTTTCTTCTTTTCTTTTTTTTCTTCCTGCTGCCCACCTTTGTTGTTCTTTTATTTTTTAACAAGTGGAGATTTAAAGTTTTAAACGTATCGTTTTATTGAATGTAGTGTGGATAATGTGTTAATTTGATAATGGAGGATTTGTATGTTAAAGGTTTGATTTTTTTTTTTTTTTAAACCAATAAAACATTTTTTTTTTTAAATTCTCCTTAAATCATTTAGAGTAGGACAGTCATCCACAGAACTATCATTACAATAGCAAAATGATGAAATAATCTGTCACTTATTTGAACTCCACATGCCAATTACAGAGGCTAATTGCAAAATAGCATGCCCCTCTTGCGTGGATCCAAAAAACAGTTTGTAATGATCCATTCAGTATTGAGGACAATATTCAAAATAGTGTTGTACCATTTATTTAGCAAGCTGAAGGATGTGGCGTGTCAAGTTATTTCCTGGAAGAAATCTACATTCAATTTGGTCATATTGACTGATGTTTCCTCAAATGGTTTGATACATGGCTTAGAAAACCCACATGGCCAGATTGTGTTTTTTTTATTGTATCCAAGGGCCTACTACTGCCAACATCTGAAGTCATCAAGCCTTTAATGATGCAGTTCGTTAAATGGTAATCCAACTTTTGTGCCACAGTCTCACCCACAATTTCAATGATTTCAAATTTAGCATGAATTAGATAAAACCCCAACCTGCTTACAGGCGTAAAAGATAGGTTGGAGCACCACCCGATATACTCCAAATAAACATTGCAAGAAGTGATTCTCTTTGCGTTGAATTGGGACTACAGGGCAATAATCCCTAACCACAGCACCATAATTTGCAATTGACACAGCTTTAGCAGTATAGGTAGGCTGTATGGTGTCCAGGGTACATCCACAAATGCTTTTACCAAACCTCAGTAATGCACCATGAACTTGTGCTAATTTCATAGCACAGTTCGACGTCTGGGAGCATCAATCCAAGTCATTCAGACAGATGTTGTCTCCTACAATCGCCACCATTCCCACTACCGTAGCTGTTTCCTTTGCCCTTGTTGACTTTTACCTGCATTTTCCATTCTTTTTTTTTTCTCCTTTCAACGCCTCCACTTTAATCTTGACATATTAAAATCTTGGTTGTCGGTTCTGGAATTCTTCTGAAGGTGTTTCACAAACAATAATTCAATAATTTGTTATTATTGATTTAAGAGTGACTGCAGATGGATTAATCCCCTGAATATTGTATACATCAGAAACATTGTTATAGAATAGGTTTTGCTTTTACCACGTCTGTTCTTCATGGATAACCACAACCAGGACTGCCGGTCTGTAGCAGAGATTACTTTAATGGCGGTTAGCCATTGTATTTGCTGTCCAACTTTAGGTCACAAAACAGTTAGTAAACCCAGTTAATTTTTCACAAGGTTTTATTTTGTAGAAAGAATTATGGTCGAAGGTCAGTTTTAGAAATCCTTGTATTGATTGCATAGAAGTAGAGTCCCCCATATGAAATTACACGCACCCTTCTATTTTGTTGAAGGCTATTGTAATGTAAATGTAATGCATTTTCTTTCATTTTCATACAGCAAATTGCACAAAGTATAAAAGATGAGCAGAAGAAGTTGCCCTCTGTGGATTCTTCTTTTTCTGATGTCAAGCTAGAAGATGTGGACGCCAATAATCTAATCAAATCTGGTATGTTTAATTTTTGTCAATTTTTGTTCAAGGGCAAATCTGCTATATTGCCTTTTTCTTTTTTAAATCAGATTTTTAGATCATGGGTTTTAAATAACCAAAGCTCTTTAGTAAAACACCAAGCCATCCACTAATCCCTTAACCTTGCAAAGAGATCAGTGAAATGATATGATATGGCATTTATAACGTGCCTATGCACAAGGGTTGCAAGGGAGGGGTAACAGAGGGAAGACAGACAGCGATCCTACTAGGCCAGGTGTCATTCAGATTGCGCAAGTGCATGGTAAGGGGGAAGGAGGAAAGTGCGGGGGGAAAGTGGACAGTGCAGTACATGGGAAAATGGAATAATAATAATAAGTAAAAGTCCGGCCCACAGGTGGCAAGTGCAAGGGTAATTGCAGATATTGGGTGTCAAGTGCTGGTAGTGGGACTGTAGGGAAACAGAAAACAGTCCCTTAGTCCGGGGCTGCCAGGAAGGCAGTGCAGGTGGGCGACAGGTGGAGGAGGGAACCTGGGCCCGAGATCAGAGGGTAGCCAGATAACCCATGCAGTTTCAGCCAGGAAGTCAGCAGGGGAGAGGAGGAGAAAAAGCTGAAGCAAAGAGAAAGGTTTTGAGGTGCTTCCGGAACCGGAAATGATTCTCCTCAAGTTTCAGGGAGGCTGTTCCAGAGGGAGACCCCAGCCGAAGAAAGAGATCTATCGGCACCTCGTTGCTTGGAGAAGCGACTGACCTTGAGGTCAGTTGGAGGAAGTTGGAGGAAGATATTTAGGAAGAGAGAGTTGAAGGTATTGAGGCCCCAGGCCCCAGAAGGCCTTATGGACAATGCAGAGGGTTTTTAACTTAATCCTTGCCGCCACTGGGAGCCAGTGCATAGATTTCAGTACTGGAGGGAAACGATCCCTGGGCTTGAGGCCAAGGACAAGTCTAGCAGTCCTGTTTTGGATGAGTTGCAGAGGGCGTCGAGTAGAAGCAGGCAGATTTAGAAAGACCTTAGAGACACTATAGTCAATTAACCTGCGACACCTGGAAAGGAAATGAAGACACGCCTGAAAAGGTAAAGAAACACAGCCTCCCTGAAGATTGGTGGAGTCATGAAAACGTGTTTGGAGGAGAAGTCAATGCAGGAAAACTTGACTGGAAACAGAGTGCACGCCTTGTCACTAATTCTTAACCATTATGTTCCAGGAGTCCCGGGCTCAAAAGGCTGCAACACCAGGGCCATCATGCCTTACAATGGAGAGCCACAAACATGGCTTTCCCCCTGACCCTATCACGGGTAAGATCTGTGCTATGCAGGGAGTTGTTTCCAGTTACCTGCAAGAGAAATTAAGTGCGAAAAATACAAGTACCAGAATCCTTAGAGACACTATAGTCAATTAACCTGCTACACCTGAAAAGGAAATGAAGACACGCCTGAAAAGGTAAAGAAACACAGCCTCCCTGAAGATTGATGGAGTCATGAAAACGTGTGTTTGGAGGAGAAGTCAATGCAGGAAAACTTGACTGGCAACAGAGTGCGCGCCTTGTCACTAATGCTTAACCAGATTTAGAAAGAGGCTGTTGCAATAGTCCTGCCTGGAGAAAACCAGAGCTCTGGAGACAGCGAGTTTCTGGGGTAAGGAGAGGAAAGGAAGAATATCTCTGAGGAGGTGCAGCTGGTAGTGTGACTTCTTAGAGATGTCAGAGATGTGAGGATAGGAGGAGAGTGTGAAGTCGAAGATGCCTCAAAGGTGGGAGCAGGAAGAGGGCCAAGAGAGGCCGGCCAGAGAGTGACAGGAAAAGAGGGAGCGGGTGTGCTGATGAGGAGAATCTTGGTCTTACTGGCATTAAGGCAGGGTTCATTGGCGGCACACCACTCCTGGATGGCGGACAGACAGTCAGAGATGAGGGAGGGCAAAGAGGTGGCTGAGGGTAGCCTGAAAATGAGTTGAGTGTCACCCTCATAGCACTGGAAGTTGGGGCATAGCGCAGCAATGCAGTGGGCAAGAAGTGCCACGTATTGGTTGAACAGCCAGGGAGAGAGGTTGGACCCCTGGGCGTCACCACAGGTAGAGGTAGAGATAAAGATAGAGGAGAGGGAAGGGCCCAAGGTTAACCTGGGAGGGTCCATAAGAGAGGAAAGAAGTCAGCCATGCCATGGCCTGACCGGTGATCCCTAGATTATCACAGAGATGGTTCAGCAGGATGGCATGGTTGACCGTGTCAAAGGCAGTGGAGAGATCGAGTAAGATGAGGACACAGGAGTTGTTGGAATCAAGGTTGGAGAGCAGGTCTTCGCGGATTTCAGGAGAGCAGTTTCGGTGCTTTTGGCAGCTCTGAAGCCAGACTGATGATCATGGAGACAACCAACAGATTCAGTGTGAAGATTGAGCTGGGAGATGGCCAGCTTTTCCAGGTGTTTGCCCAGGAAAGGAGTTATGGAGATTGGACAATAGTTAGCCGGGCAGGACGGGTCGGCAGAGGGTCTTTTAAGAAGAGGGTGCACAAGGGAGTGCTTCAGGGGGCAAGAGAAGACGCCAGTGTATTGCTCTCTTTAATTATCCTTGTCCTGAGTACTTTGTCATTTGTGTCAGCTTTGAATATTTGATTTTTATAAGCTTTTCTTTTTTGGGTTTTGCAGGAAAATATTATATATCATTCTTAAGTAGAAACAACTTTGGGATCTTAATTCATAAATTACTTATTTACCCCAACATATTTATTTCAAAGATTAACTGGAAAGAGCACAAAAAGGCATAAATGGATTAATTCTTTTTTGTGATTTATGAATGTCAAAGTTGATCTCACCACTGAAATGTAAACAAGTAATACTATATTTGAAATTGAGTTGCTGCTTAAGTTTCAAAATAACATTTAATGTGCAAACTCTACATACCTGCCCAGTAATCTAAAGATTGTAGAAAAATTGGTTGAGAATAATACATGTTATGTCATTTATAAAGTATTAAACGTCCATGGATTTAATGTATTGTTGCATCTAAGCGGCAGTGCTTACTTTCTTGGCCATGTTTGTAATCATATATTTTAATTATATGGTTGAATACATATAAAGCGATACTTTGCATTAACAATAAATCTAGCTTCGGACAATAGTGTGAACAGGAAAACTAACAACTTCAAATCAAGGTAAATCCAAAGAAAAACATCACAGCAGGAACACCGCCAAACAGAAATCAGACGGTTCGGATTGAACTTCTCTGATATGTTCTACCACCGTTGACATAGGTTGTCATAATAATAGGGCATACATTTGTCACAGAGGACATTATATCATGGGGGATGGCTGGGGTATATTGGTCCTCTTTACAAGTTTAGCTGTATTCCGGTGCAAAATCTTCCAGAATACAGCCAAATTTAATTACTGTTACTGCCACTTGGTTCCGCAGAATTACCGCCAGATTACAAGTGTGGTATGGCAGTGTTAGTCCCCATTTATGGAGTCCGTAGGACATCTTGGGCAGTAATTCTGCTGATTTGGCATTTTTTTTACCAGTAAGGCAGCAGAATTACCTTCAGCATTTTGCAGGAGATTCTTTCTCCACCTGTCCATCAAAGTTGTAGTACGGAGTTGCAGTAATGCACTGATAATGGAGTTACCACTGCACTACTGCAGTGTTTTCCTGCACCGCCTTACTTGTAATCATTGTCTGCAAGTTTAAAAGGACTCCACTGTAGTCAAATAGACCTATTTCTCTAAAGAGTAGTTGACAAGTCAGGCCTTTGATAGGCGTCTTAATGTAGCTAAGGGAACAATGACATTTGTTAAAAAAGCCTAGGATATTTACCTTGGGTAAGTATGTAATTTTCTCATAACTAAGCAAAGTCCACATTTTATGGAGCCAGTCATTGCATGTCAGGATACAATGTGATTTCCAAAGGGAGGCTGAGAGTGTTGTGGAGATGATCCATATCGCAGCAGCTTTCTGCACAGTGTTCCATACCTCAAAAAGACTCAAAGGCAGGCCTCCACCGTGCACGGATGTGCTCAGCCTGTAATTCCATTAATGCAGTTGATTGTGTTGTTCCAGTATGTAGTGAATTTGGGGCAGTGCCACCAGGTGTGTAAAAATGCCCCACCAACTCCTCACACCCCCTCCAGAAAATGCCTTGTCCCATCCAAAATACGCTTTAATTTGTCGGGTTTTAGGTACCATCGCGAAAGGAATCCCTTTTCTGTGTATGCGGGGCTGCTCAAAGTTTTTTTTGTGCCTATCCCAAACCTTTGCCTGGGTTTCTTCTGTCAGTGTAACCCAAAAGTCTTTATGCCAAGCATTAGTATATGAGGGCAAGCTCTCATTCACTTTAGTACTGAGACATCTAAATAGTTTTGAGACTAGGACCGTTTTATTATTTTTTCAAGCTCTGTTTGGGCTCTGGTAGCCGCCTTTAGTTAGTGTGTTGTAAAGCCCAGTGTCTAAGGACTCTATCACAAGTTGGGCGGAGCGGTAAAAATGCAGCAGTAACGCTGTTATTGCTGCATTACCGCTCCGCCCTATCTCGAGTTGGGCGGAAAGTGGGAGGTTTAAAAACCTCCCTTTTCTGCCCATTTTCGGCACAAATTGCACCGGACTGAGTTGCAGTAACGCTAATAGTGTTTGGCGGTATCCGGCGCGTTTACTGCCGGCACAACGCCCAACTCGTGATGATCCCCTAGGTATTTTAGGTGCTCTTTCTTAAAAATTCAAAACATGGATTTACTTGACTCAAAAGATCTCAAGTTATGCTGAATGAACATCTGAGTCAAGAATTCACAACCCCCTTAATCCAGAGGCAAAATTACATCCTTAGTAGGCCACTATGAACTCTGTGTTGTGGTACCTTGTGATAAATGGGCTGTGAAAGGAGACTATCTCAAACCTATGGATAGAAGCTCGTACATTGCTGTGGGTTTATCTTTGCCTGCAAGTCAGGGCATGTACCTCAAGAGTTTACCTACCAATTCCTACACCAATTCTTTCCATGCTTTTGCTGAAGTGGTACCTGACCCAATTTCTAAACATTCTAAGCTGTGCTACATGATCATATCTCTTCATATTCAGGAGTGCAAGTCCCCCCATGTTTGGGGCGATATAGAGTTGAACTGGCTACTCTTCGGAGGGATCATTACTATATGAATGACATTTATTTCTTGCTGGAGCTGGTTAAAGACCATCCTGGGATTCTGAACTGGGAGTGCTTGGAAGAAATATAGCAGTTTTGTTAATATGGTCATATTTATAGAAGCCATTCATCCCCAACCATGAAATAGAGGGCAGGTTCCACGTTTTAAGTTCAGCTTTAATCAATCTAAATTGCTTTGAATAATTTTTTTGTTGCTACGGTAGTGAGTACAGCGGATTGTGTGTAATACCTAAACATGAGCTTAAATCGTTAGCCCATTGAAAAGGTGTTGTTTTGCGTAACTGAAGTATATGTTCCTGAGGCATGTTTGGGTTCATCACCTCAGACATTTTTAGATTAACTTTGAATGCAGAAATCTCTTCATATGTGTCATGGCCATGGGGTAAGGGCGCAGGCCTTCATCACCCCCAAGGGCCACTTGGACCCAGTCCTGGCGCCTTTTGCGCCAGGCTCATAGAAATGTATGCTTGTAACACTCTGCCTAAGGCATGTGCATCAGGGCCGGGCGTGGCCATAGAACAGCATTGGGAGGCACGTGCTGGAATCCTTGGGCTGGGCAAGGTGGAGCCACAAGGCGTGGCTAAAGTGAGGGGCCAGAGCCAGCCTATATAAGGCCAGCCCAACCACATGCCCTTGCTTCGCGTTACTCTGCTTTGCAGCGTGACGCTTACTGCCGTATCTTACCTTGATTCCGGTACTCCAGCTCTGAAGACCATCTCCCATACCTGACCCCAGCCGCTCCATCGCTGAAGGTGCACCTACCTGACTCCAGTCGCTCCATCACTGAAGGTGCGCTTACCCGATATCAGCCACTCCATCGCTGTGCGCGCACTCTACCTGCATTCTGTCGGAGTCAGGCCTCTTCTCTCCCGATTCGGACTTCCAGCGACGCGGGAGCCTTTCGCTTCTTCTCCGTGGTATCTTCCTCCGGAGCCATCAAACTGTCTTCAAGCCTCCGGACTCTGCTCCACGCTGTCGGACCGCTCCTACAAGGGAAAAGAACACAACAGGTTAAAAATCTCATAAGCACGAACTCTGGGCTGCATCTTACCTGAGTCTTGACTTCCATCATACCGGCCAGGTTACCTGTTGACCTTGAGAGTCCATCATCCTCAGGGGAATCCCAGGAATCGCTCCACGCTTCCGATCTTCATCTTCACACCTAGAAGCGCAGAGACATTGCAAGACATCATTATTGCTTACCACCAAGGCAAGACTCGTCGCTAAAGACATTATTGAAAAACCAAAGACTTACCCTTCAAGTGGATTGGTCACAGCCGGTCTGGATCGCCACTTCGCGGGCCAGTGAAGCAACTAGTCCCATTCTATGCGCCGCTGCTAAAGGAAGCAGGACGGAGAGCCCAGCATTACAAATAGCAGGTGAGCTTGCATTGGAAGGCTCTTGTGCACACTGTTCTGGCACGAAAGGGGCGAGGACATTCGTTAGACCGCCGCGCCATCCTCACTTCCTCTCCTCTCCTCCCAGGGGCAATACCAGCATCCAGAACAACATTCTGCGCGGCAGCTGGGGAAGACAGCCGACACCGGGGAGCCAAGACGAGGGAGGGCTCCAACCATGCCCCAACGCCCCCGCAGAGACCAGTTGAGCGTAACAGTATGTTTGTAGGACTGATGGCAATGGTGAGAATGAGCTGGCCACATTGGTTAGGAATAAGGTAATGTTGTCTGCTTATAACACAATATTATGCATGGTGCCTAAGTATTCAATCCCAGAGATTGCATTTGTTTTGTTTACTTTAGCACAAGGGGCTCCTCCGCCACGGCAAATGATAAAGGTTATAGGGGACATCCTTGGCGGGTGCGCCTTGTTAATAACAAACTATCAGAGAGGAGGCCATTAATTGAAATTCTAGCTTGTGGACTAGAGTAGATTGCAAAAGCACCTCTGACTGAATTTGACAGCACCATTCTTTGTTATGGCCATTCAACACGTTCAAAGGCTGTTTTTCGCGTCCAACATGAGGATTAGGACTGATTTCTTAGTGGTACACAGAATATTTATTGCACCCACAGCCTTCCTCACATTGGGCTTCATTCCAAGCAAAGCGGCGCAGGTAAAAATGGCACTAATGTAGCAGTATTTCCGTTCCCTCCGCAGTGCTGCCACATAAATACACATTTGGTGATAAGGTGGAGGATTTATCTCCAGTAAGAAGCTGGCTGTAAATCCTCCACCTTACTGTCAGAAATCGGCAAAATTGGCAGAATTACTGCTGGCGGTAATTTTGATACAGTCACTATGGAGTCCAAAGGACTCTGAAAAATGGGGATTAACACTGCCCTACCACCCCTTGGCCCTGTGGATTTACCATGAGATTTGAAGGGTTGGTAGAGCAGTGCCCCCTCCCTAATATACCCACAGAACACAGAGACCTTTTGAGCAAGACAATAAAGAAAGAAGAAATCATAGCTAGTCTAAAATTGGGAAAAGCACCATGCTTAGACAGTATAACTCTGGTCCTTTACAAGACCTTCATTAAGGAACTATTCGATCCTCTAGCAGAGCTGTGTAACCATATGTGGACACAAGGCGCCTACTGGGTAACTAAGGGGAGGATTTCCTTAATAAATTTACAGGGACGCGGCCCAACTAAATGCTCATCGTACCAACCCAATAAAGTCAAACACTGATGTGAAAATCTATACAAGAAATGATTGCCAACCAACTACATAAGGTCCTTACAGGAATTATTGGCCTAGAACAATCAGGCTTTATAGTAGGAAGACAAGCTCCAGACAATGGGCCTGAATACGAGTTTTCTGGTAATTCAGCTGCAAATCTGCAGAATTAATGGCAAACTCGGTTACCGTTACCACCACTTGTTCCTACTCATTTACCATGGGATTACAAGTGGTGGTAACAGTAATCGGGTTTGACAGTAATTAGGCAGAGTTACCATCAAACTCGTAATGATGCCCATTGTCTGGAGCTTGTCTTCCCACTATAAAACTCCTTTTTGCCAGATCCACTTAGGAGTTAACTCTTTCCCCTGAAATTCCTCCCAGGATGGTGGCGGGGGGGCTGTAGATTTCGTGACCATCTCCCATGGGAAACGGGTGGGAAACAGGTGATGCAGATCCTGAAAAGTAGGTAAGTCAGTACCAATGATTACCTTCTGTGGGAATCAGAGCCGGTGACAGTGCTGGATGATCAAAAATCTTTCTCGGGAGTCAGTTCACCTGAGACCAAAATGGAAGAAAGTAAAACTAATAAAAGTTTGTTTTCCTTTTTAACTTCACGAAAGCTTAAGCTTTTCTGAGGCTAATATGGTCTCACTTGTTTCCTCACAATGTGCTTAAAGCAGACCTTAATACACCCAACATAATTCTCTCTCGTCCGTATTGCCGTCCAGTTCCTGCAAGAAGCAGAAACTGAATGACACAGTGCATCCTGTTGGCTGTGCTTTATAGCATGTGCTTGCCACAGTGTCCAAGTGTCCAATCAGTCTTAGGGAGAATTACACGTTCAGTACTCAATAAACGGTCGGTCCTGCCCCCCTGGTTTGATCCCATGACCTCCATAGCCCTTGCCTGTCGCCAACCCATTCGCAATGAAGGCTCTCCTGTGGTGCTTCTGTGCTTCCCGGAGCGCCTCGGCACTGCACACACTGCACTGAAGGAGAGCGTTGTCCGAGTAGTCCAAAGCCTTGAGTTTCACAAGGCTTTCAGAAAGCATAGTAAGTCTGTAGTAGAAGCTCTGAGGGCAACGCTGCCGTCTCTAACACAGCATCGCTGCTATTTGAATATATTACTCTGTCAACGGAACTGCAATCCGGTCCCTGTCGAAGGAAGCAGAGCCGGGTACAGGCTCTATACCTGCGGCTCCCTGCACATCTGTGGGCCGGTCTCTGTTGCGTTTGTGGTAGGCTGCTTCCTGCGATCCAGCCACTGTCACCGGGATATTCTCCCAGAGGTTGCCAGAAAATCCCCCACGGTCTGGCTGCAGCCTTTGGGATATTCTCCCAGAGGTTGCCGGAAAGTCTTTGCGGGCTGGCCCCCTCTGTTGGGGATACACTCGCACAAACCCCCACTGATGGATCCAGCCGTTCAGGCTGATGGGAGGCACGAGACAGATAATCAGCAACCACTTGAAACTTGGCTGGTTTGTGCAGGGTCTGAAACTTAAAGGATTGCAACGTAAGGAACCATCGTAAGACTTGGTGGCTTTAGTCTTTCTGGACAGCGAACCACTTCAGGGGCACGTGGTTGGTGAATATAGTAAATGTCCGTCCCAGAATATAATATCGGCGGGACTCCACAGCCCACTTAATAGCCAAGAACTCCTTTTCTGTGGTGGAGTATGCCAACTCATGAGGAAGTAAATTACGGCTAATGAAAGCCACCAGATAGAGATCATCAACAGTCCCTTGTGACAGAACTGCCCCTAGGTCGCTTCCTTAGGGATCAGTTTGTTGGTAGAAATGGCTTGTGAAGACCGAGCAGCTCAACACTGGGTGGCTGGAAATAATGGTTTTGAGATGTTGAAAGGCTTTGATTAATTTTCCATCCGAGGTCAGATCACCAGTGTGTGAAGACGTAAGAGCGTCTGTAAGGTGTGCAGCTATGGAAGAGAACGGAAGGATAAAGCGTCTATAGTATCTGACAGGCCCGACAAAGCCCAAAAATGCCCTAATGGTTTTCCTTGTCATCAGAAGTGGTAAATGTAGTATTGCCTCGACCTTGTTGACTTGGGGGGTCTGTTCTCACCCCTTCCTATGGTGTACCCCAGGTATTTGGTTTGACTGACAGCCAACATGGTTTTCTCCGGGGTAATGTGCAATCCTGCTTTGCCCAAGGTCGCAACAATGTTCTTAAGGTGTACAAGATGGTACTGAAAACGATGATGTCGTCCAGGTATGCAGAAGAGTAGACTGAATGTGGTGTTATCAAGGCAATAGATGTGGAGGACTCTTTCCGTTCCTTCAGGAGGTTGATATGGTAGTTCTTTTGTTTTCTGTCAGGTTGGCTAACCAGGTAATTCATAGATCCTATGACTGTCTTTATTTGATAAGGACCCCCTCCTTCTGGCTAACATTTTGTTATCATTGGTTGGTAACAGAACCAACACCTTGTCACCTACTTGGAAGTTTCTCATGCGACTGCTACGGTTATATTTTTGTTCTTGTTAGGCCTGTCCTAGGTCGATATCACCAGATCCCATAGGTTCTCCAAATGTTGTCTCAAGATTTCTTTATATTCAGATAGGGGTGGCTCTTCTTGTCCTTCCCAGTCTTCTTTTATCAGATCAGGTAATATCAGATCAGGTTAATATGGCGAGAAGCTCATCGAGGACTGAGGAGTGTCTCGCAGGACCATTAATACCCACGGTTCGGCTCTGTTCCAATTCCTTCCATTTGGTGCAGTCACTTTTTTGAGCATTTGTTTTCGCATCTTGTTATACTTTTCTACAAGTCTGTACGTTTGTGCGTGATAAACGGAAGTCCGTATCTGTTGGATGTTCATTCGCTGACAGGCCTTTCTCATTATGGTGCACATAAAATTGCTAGCTTAATCGGTGCTGATCTCCTACGGTATCCCTACTCTTGTGAAGAAAGTTATAAGCAGGTCACAAACTTCAGTTAACAAGAACAGTTCCTTTTACTTCTGTTCCTCATCCCTACTTATCCGATAGCAGAGCCCCCTTTTCCCCCATGAACCATGGGCCTGTTTCTTCACTCGGTTCCTTGTGAGTAACTGCTTTTTTTCTTGCTCTTTGGAGTGTTGGATCGGTCTGGCTTTTGGCCCGGAAGGATGTCTCAGCCCGTCCAGCTGAGACATCCAGCATCCAGTCTGTTGCATACATAGTCCGTTTTCTGCTATTCCATTTTCTTTTCTCCGCTCTGACTTACTGACGTGTTTTTATTTCCCTCAACTGGTGGTTCTGATTTGCGAAAAAGGCACATCTCTCAGCCACTCCTCCTCCCTGAGAGTCTCAGAAGGTCAGCATGTCTGACCCCAGTAGAACAGGAGACCACAAGGAAGGCATTATGGCAGCTCTGAGGTCAATATCAAAGACTATATTGTTTATACCGAAATTGATGATTCTGGAAGGGTGGGATCTTACATCCCCATGATCACACTTAATCCATATGGGAGGGGTCTTACAAATTTTACTGCCACTTACTTCAGAGGTGATGCCCATGCTGGCTCCCACTATCAAGTATAACCTGAGTGTGTCTTCCATCTACGGTCACCTCCACAGTGTACGTATATCTTCTCTGATATTTTGGGGTTTGAACAGCCACCACTTTCATCGGGTCTACTTTGGTTCTTCGAGTGCTAAACGGGCTATTTGACCCCATTCAATGCAGTCAAAGCAGTGTGGTTGCCTAGATGCTGGAGGTAAGAGGATGTTTCGGGGTTCGGCTCTGTCCAGCGTCTGATCACCAGAGGGCCAACAGGGAACTGTTGTCTTGTGGGTAGGTGTTTCTGTGTGACCCATCTGCTCCGGTATTCTGTATGTGACAGGCTTTTTGACAGGCGGTAGCGATGTTGATAACCTCAGAAAGAGTTGGGCGATGATGCTGTCTCGCCCATCTTTCTACTGGGGCGGGTTGAGCCTCCACAGATTGCGCAATCTGTATCTTCTCAATGATTTTTGCAACGGTGGCTGTTGCTGGCTTTAGCCATTTCTCTGTTAAGTCTTGAATGCGGTAGTATAATCGGCTTGGCATTTCTCCTGCATTTAGCTTGTTTTCACAGAACCGGATCCTATAGGCTTCATCGTCCATCCCTAGTCCCTCACTTTATTTCCCCATGTGGAGCGTCTCCTGTGGGGTTTGCCGCCTGGTATGCCCCTTGCATGGCGCTTGTAAGGAGAGGCACTATAAAGTGATCCCACCATTCCGGGGCCCATTGGGCATTCCAGGCCACACATTGAAAGTTTTAAAAGAAAAATCTGGGATCTTCTCCGGGTTGGTATTTCATTAGGATAGAGGGTGGTACTACCGGGTGTCCCCATGCAGCCGCCATCACATCAGTTATTTGTTTGAGGGCTTCTTGATTTGTCTTATGTGTTGCGCCCTGAATTTTTGATCACCTGTTGGAAAGCCTGATGGTCTGCTTGGGCCTGATGGCTCTGGCCTTGCAGCATCTCCTGCGACTGCTGCTGGCCCTCTGCCAAGGTCTGATGAGGGCTTTCATAACGTGCTTCCATCCCACCGCTGCCGCCACTTGTGGGATTCAGAGGCGGGGATGGTGTTGGATGAACGAAAACCTTTTTTGGCAGGCAAACGGGGAGTCAGTTCACCTCAGACCAAAATAGAAGAAAGTAAACAAAATAAAAGTTAGCTTTCCTTTTTAACTTCAAGAAACATTAAGCTCTTCTGAGACTAATATGCTCTCGCTCGTTTCTTCCTGATGTGCTCAAAGCAGACCTTAATAGGCCCAACAAAATTCTCTCTTCTCCGTATTGCGGTCTGGGTCCTGCAAGAAGCAGAAACAGAATGACACACTGTATCCTGTTTGCTATGCTTTATTGCTTTATTGCCACAGTGGCCAATACGTTTTAGGGGGAATTACACGTTCAATACTCAATACGTGGTCAGGCCCGTCCCTCTAGTTTAATCTCATGACCCATGGACGCCATAGCCCTTGCCTGTCGCCAGCACGATCATAATGAAGGATGTCCTGTGGTGCTTGCACGCTTCCTGGAGCGGCTGAGCTATGCTCAAACTGCACTGAAGGGGAGCAGTGTTCAAGTATTCGAAAGCCTGAATTCGCACAAGGTTTTCAGAAAGCATGGTAAGTACGTTGTAGTAGCTCTGAGAGCAAAGCTGCCGTCTCTGACACAACAGCACTGCTATTTGAATATATTGCTGCGTCTGTCAACAGAGCCGCAATCCGGTCCTTTTTGGAGAAAGCCGAGCCGGGTACAGGCTCTATACCTGCGGCTCCCCACACATCTGTGGATTGGTCTCCGTTGCGTTTTTCAATGGTGTTAGGCAGCTTCCAGCGGTCCAGCTGCCATTGTTGGGATATTCTCCCAGAGGTTGCCAGCATATCCCAACAGTCCAGTCGCCGTAATTAGGATATTCTCCCAGAGGTTGCAGGCAAGTCTCTGCTGTCTGACCGCCTCCGTTTGGATACTCTCCCACACCTCCTTATTGGGCACTATCGCTACCGTCAGTGGAATTGGATCCTCCAGACTTCCAAGATCATCCGTACTTTGGTTTAGTTCTCTCCATCCCCATGTACGCACATTATCTCTACTGACTCTCTTGAGTCTAGGGCAGTTGGGTGAACGAGTCCTTACCTGACAGCAGTCTATTTACTGCCCAAGTCAATTAAAGTGTGAGTCCAGGTTTGGTTAACTTTAACCTTTTCTCTGACCTAGAAGGAGCCAGTCTTAAATACGAGCACATCAGCTCCATTAGAAGGTTCTGGTCCTCACTCCTCCCATTCTCTCCACTTGTTCGCTCCTAACCACCTATTTCCATAGGTTATATCAGTTGTTTTTTTTGGGCAAACCTGTCATGAATACTTCTTCATGGAAACTGTGGCACAAATGGAAGATCGGCCATTGAACCGCTCCACAAGTTGTTTCCTTAACGTTCATTAGCAGTCTAGTGTTTTTCAACATGGCGTCCTCCCGTTTCCTTAACAATTGTGCAGTCCGCCCATTCCCTGCGTTTCAACCCGGTTACCCCTTTGGGTAAAATGCTGTTTCCTTTTCTCTCGCGTTGCTTCTGCCTTATTTTCCCTGCTTGCTGCCATCCTTGCTACACCCCGCTTTCAGCCTCAACTTGTTCTGCCTTGTCTCACCCGCTTCGCTCCTTCTGTTCATGTGGCTTCTTACCTTCTCTTGCACCGTTCTTATTGTTACACTGCTTGACTACCTGTTTGCTTTGTGGCATTTTTGCTAGACTTTGAGTATACATCTTTAGTGGCCGATCAGTTGCTGGATTGCTACTTCCACCGTCCTGTTCCATCTTGTTTTTGTTTTTTTCTGCATGCTCGCTTTTTCCCCATCGACTGGCTGTTTCTGGGAGGAGTCCAAAATACAACCCACAAAGGAAACAAAGTTGCTGGTTTTTTATGTAGGCTCCCAAACTCGTCTGCTGCCTAATAACTAACCTAAATCCACCCAAGAATACCCGAATCAGACATCACAACGATGCTCCTCTCAGAAATATCGCAAGATTACCAAATTCACATATTGACTTCCCTGTTTTATTTGAACTCGGGAGAGAAATTCGAAAGTTGCAAATGTTCGGCTCCTGCGGAGTCACCTGAATCTGGCAATTGAGGCTGTGAGGATTCGTAGGCGGGTGTGGACAGATTCACCTAGGTTTAATCCATTCTCACAAAAAGGCTTTATAAATGCTTTATCAATAGCATGGTAATGTGCCATGTTCAAAAATCTAAATCTCTCATTGTGCACTGCTCTGCCGCAGGACTAGGTACCAGAATCTGGAATTTTTAGTACTACTAATAACTCCACCTGTGCAGGTCTAATGAACGACATGAAAACTGAATCTGTGCTTTACAGCACTGCCTTTGTCACTATACACTGTGGCATGTTCCTAAACACTTAAAGCATGAATGTTGCCATTTCAGCTCTGCATCTCACCCTCCTTCCCCACAATCCATGAAGCTGATGATCTTGAACAACTAATAATCTGAATATAGAGATTTGTGCTTTATGTTGGATATCATGGAGTCAACAATACTACTTTCCCAGCATCACACTATTCTGATCCACTTGACGTCTTGAGACTGCAGTACACATTTTTCAACCATCCTGATATTGTCATGCTAGATACCCTGTAGCCTGAAACTGCTTCTGTTCAGATGCCACCTACTGGAAGTCACTTGGTCCTGCACTTCTAAATGTTTCCAGGGCTAGGATAAAGCAGTGCAACTATTAGATACAGGATGCAGGCTCTCCTTCACAGGTGCTATCTAATTTAAGGCCCTGCTCAACCAGAGCTGATCTCCACCAGCATTGTGATTTCAACCCCTTTACGATGCCCTTTGTGTCCCGACCAAAGCAATTCTTGGATTGAGTGTGTTTTATCCATGTTTTTTCATTCTGTTTGCAGCAATTCTATCATTGGAAGCCTGTGTTCTTGACTTCTGCCTTATTATTTTAAAATCTAATCTTGGATTTGCGAGGCTGGAGACTGCATTTTGACTGGGGTAGTGGCAGATGGCTGCATTTTGTTTGTTTTATGAAAAAGCAATCCATCTCCCCAGAGTAGTTATCCAGTTACCTTTTTTGCTGTCCAGAAACTGCATATGTTGGTACCTGCTGAATCAGCAACAATTGCTGATGGTTCCTTTTAATCTGCAGGCTGAATATTCCTTGTGTTCTTGGGGTCCAGTAAAAGCCAAACTACAATTACCAGAACACAAAATCAAATGTAGGGCTTGCTACACTTTTCACACCTGACAAGAGATTAGGTGGCGCTTTAAGTAATATCTGTTATTACCCACTCCCTGGTACTTTGTGAGAACAGTGTCGAATCTAACTAGGGAACAAAATAACAAAGCTCTTGTGTTTTGCCATGTTAAATAATATCTCACCCATTCCTGTTTTTGTTTGTATTTTGAGGGTTGTTGTCTTGTCTTTACACTGAGAAATGCAAAACTACAGAAAACAGAATGCAAATTAAATCAGGCCTGGATAAAAAAGCTCACCTCTGAGATGGGGCCTCCTGTGACACACGAGTGGAGTGAAACAGAAAACAAATGCCCTACACAGTTTCTAAGGCAACCTCTGGAGGGCATGATCAGGGAAGTAGGAGCATAATTTAGGAAGATCTCTGACCAAACGTCAGCTGCAGATGATCGAATTTACACCTTTAACCACACAGCCACAGTCTTCGGAGAGCAGGTGGCAGAGCTGCATCAGTTATCAAACCGATTGGAGGATTGGGCAGATGATGGAGAGGAACGCGCTTCCCTGAATAAACAGGACTTGTGGACTGTTGGAATGACTTAAAGGATGCTCCTTTGAAGTATTTCTTGAAAAATGGCTAGTCAATCAGATGGACAAGAAGAGTATGTCTGTCTTTTACAGTTGAAAGTGCACAGAGGGGTCCAGTGAGATCACACCCCACGAGGAGCTCCTCTGATGGTCACAGTACCTCAGCTCTTTAACTTCAGAGACCAGAATGCACTCCTCTGAAAGGCCTGATACCACTGTTCATTGACAGCGAAAGGATCCAAAGTGTTCGTGTTCCTATGTTTTAATTTAAACAGCAATGCAAATCCTATGAAGCAATCATGAAAAAACTGGGGGAAAGGGAATTACGTTTATGCGTCTCTTTCCAGCCAAGCTTTAAATATTATATGCAGGGAGGTCCTGGTTCTTTCACACCCTGAAGAAGTCTGAGGCTGACTGGAGTGGTTTGGGGGACATGGGCAGAAGAGATTTTGGAACTTGAAGTTCTTTGGGGGGTGGGGGGATGGCATGTTCCTAGAGAAGGAAAAGATTCAGGCTGAGTGAGTGACCCAGACAAGTCTAAAAACATGACAGAATTATTGTTATGGATGATGAATCTTTGTTTCTCCATGCTGTGTGTGGCAGGGGAAGAAAAAAACAGCAAGAGGATGAGAACAGCGTGCCTGGGGCTGAGAGCTGAAGGGTCATACGTCCAAATTAATATTGGGAGGTTAAGAGATCTGCATGTTTCAGTGCATTTTGAGAGTTGCAAGTGGAATTCATAATGCTAATACACGTTGCTAATACATTGTATGAAGTTGTTGAAGTTGACTTCAGTTGTTGAACCAAATGGTTGGTTGACAGATGTGTCTTGGGTAAGGAGTTGGGAGGGAAGGGCAGTCATCAGGGTTTGATGGTTTTGGTTCCCTTCTGAGAAACCAAGTTTATGCCCATAATTTGGTTACAGTCACTGGTGAGTGTGTTGCAAGTCATATGATGGGAAATTCACAACCTATTGTTGTTCAGGCAGGATAGCAGGAGCATCACTTAAAAGCCTCTCTTGGGATTTAAACAGCATCTCTGATAATATTGAGGGATGCTTCATAGTAATGATCCCAGACTACTATGTTCATAAATCATTTGGATGAAAATTCTGCATGTACAATCACTTCTTTATCCAACATGTTGCTGTTTCTAAACAAGAGGTTCTTAAAAATATTGTTTTGTATTGTGTTATGGTACTGTGCTCTTAAGTCCTATAAACCAGCACCCCAAGTTCTCAAAGTCCATTGCATTGGCGGCCAGATAGCGACTATTGCCTACCTTAAGGAATTTTTGATGCACTGTTTTTGGCCTGTGTCTTCCTACTTAAGCTGAGTCCTAGAATTTGGAATGCATACTTTATCAATGAAGGGATTTTGCAGTGCACTGTTGAAGCATGTTTTAATCTGTGTGTAATCTTTCTGTAAACTCTCAGCTTGCAAGATCTATAGTAGTGGTTTACCCCAAGGAAAATCAGCAAAACGTATGGGTTTGGAGCATTTGGATTGGTTGAAGAAGACTTGGGAACATAGAGGACTTCACTGGTTATATTGACTTTGGTGACCTAGGGGCAACAATATACCCCTTGACGTGGATTTCAATGGTTCCAGATGTCCTTGTGCCTCCTCGGGGATCACAATAAGGATTTTTTCTGGCATCAATTAGTGAGCAGGAGCTACCCAGGGGAATGAGGAGCTAGTACACCATTGTAACTATTCGTCCATCACATACGATTCAGTATGCTTTAAATGTTTGCATCATGTGTCCTAGTGCACCTTTGTCCACAGAGTTAATGTCGCATAAAAGTATGTTTGTATGGCATCAGATGGGTGTCGAGTGTGCCTCCTGGTAGCTGTTGGTATCAAGCTAATGTGATGAATCCAGTGGAGTCATCATGGATTCCCCGGCAGTGACCTCCTCCCATGTGGCCAGGGGAGGGCAGCCGCTACTTGATCCTGACCCTGGGGGCGGCTTTATGAGGGAGAATCACATGGGAGGAGACAACCACTGGGGAGATGTCATAACTTCATTGGATGAGACGTGGTATCGCCCCTTTTCTCATGAGGAAGACCCTCTAATACCCAATACCTTAATCAACTATTTCCAGCTACTTGTTCCCCTTTCTAGAAGTAGAGAAACCCCTTCTTCAAATTTCTTTGGTCAGACACCCACCTATAACCAAAATGCACAAAGCTCCAACGCAACACATTTTGCTTCTAAGAGTCTCATGTGAAACCACTGAGAAGAAATATTTAAGCACCATATGTCCAATGACATCTGTGGACTTCAACTTCCAGAATCACCCAAGTACTGAGACGAGGAGGATGAAGGAGTTTGTACAAGATAACAAGAGTGCAAAGCACAATATGCAGTCTAGTTGTTTTTCAAATTCACCTGTGCGCGGGAGATTTAAACCGGGCACGTGCACTACGGAGGAGGGCAATGCAGGAGAAGACGTTTGCTCTTATGCAGAGGCTCACAAATGCGGAAATTGCGTACCGATGTGGCAGAGAAGAGAAGGCTGCCAAATCTGAAGAAGAGACGCTGAGCGGGAGACAGACTTGCCGTAGAGACGCTGGGAGCCGCGAGAGAGGTCCTGTGTCGCGTCAAGTCGGTGAGGCATTGTTTTCCATTCTAGGACCTGAAGGGAGAAGGCGTGTGACCATGGAAATGCGAAGGAAGCAGGAAGGACATCGGCACACCCCAGTGTGAGAGGTGGATGAAAGTATCACGCTGCAGAAGCACAAAACGGACCGTAGACGCTTGAAAAAAATTGTGAGTTTACCCAAAGTCAGTCGGGACCCCGGGGTGTTCTGGCGACCACACCGACAATTAGCATGTGATACCACTGTCAACACTACAAGAAGATTGTTTGAATATAGAAAAGGCAAATTACAAACCCCAATGAGCTATGGATCCATGAAATGCTTGTGGGGCAAAAGCTGAACAAACCTTACCACAAACATATATACCAAGCCAAGAGCAATGCATACAGTATTGGTGATAACGAGAAACTGTGAAACGCATGAGAAGTCCTGGCAAGGCGCAAGACACCAGGCAATTGAAATGCATAAGCAGTCCTGGCAGGGGAGTATACCACGGAAGTGCGAAACCGCAAGTGAAGTCCGAGCAGGAGAGTATACAGACAGTTGGAATTGCATAAAGAGTCCGGGCAGGATAGTGAACACAGCAATTTGCAAAGATTCACAAAATGTTAAAGAAAGACGGTGTCTTCTGAACCACAGAGACATTTGTATTAAAGAAAGACTGAATGTGCTGCCTAAAAACACGAACCTTGGGACCTAAGGAGAGATATAAAGGAACTGTTAGTAACAGAGACAATTGCCATCCTACTTAAGAATACAGGGGAAGAGGTCCAACCTCTGGATCGAAGTGCTTTCATTTTGGAGAACATTTTTGTTGGAGTTATTCTTACTTTTAAATTGTCAACACTTTTATTTGCCAACATCAGGCTAAAGACATTTCCTTGCACCCTTTATTATTTTATTAGTGTGAGGGTCAGAATCGGATATTTTGGCCACAAGAACACTTTTCAGGTATTGACATCCTGACACCAACAGATCCTTAGTATTGTTTGTTTAGGTAGGGAAACTCCTCTTTAGCATAGGATGAGAGAGGCATTTTCCCAACTCATTTTAAATTAATAAAAGTCTTTAGCCACAACATGGCTACCTTGTTTCATACTCTAATTTCTGACTCCTCACACTAACCAGACTCTTCTAATGGATTCATCATGTCTCAGATTCCTCATCTATGATAGCCATGCACAGCTGTTCTCTGGAAAAATCGCCGCCGCTGCAGTGTTCCGTCCAACTCTTCCATGCGCCGGATATGACGTTGGGGCCAGTGTGTGTATATGTGTGTGTATATATATATATTGGTGCAGCACCCCACGACCTCGGTTCCTTTTTTCCATGCACTCAGTTAGCTAATTAGGAACACGCTCCTCAAACTTCTTATTACGGAAAACACCAGGCCGAATCCGTCAAAGGCCTCCGGTTTCAAGCCATGTGCGGACTGCAGCCGGCAGATGTCGATCTCGGATCTGCTCCGGATATGCTTGCACTGCCTGGGCAAGGACCATGAGACCCAGGATTGCTGGTTGTATCAGTCCATGCACCAAAAGGCACTGTGGGAATGGGGTGGCGAAGGACCACTCCTGCACGCGAAGGGCTCAGGCCTGTTTCAGAAGGAGAATTAGGTCTCTCAGCGCCACCAGTCACCGCGTTCAGGTGGCATGGTGCTGGGGGCTTAGTGGGAATACGTTCCACTCCTTAAAGACGCCTTTATGTCTAAGTTGTATGATGAGGAAGGTGACCGAGTCACTTTTGGACTTGACCCCATCGGTTGGTAAGTGAGAGACTTCCCTGAGGACTTTTGTGTGTGGACCCCGGGGAACGTGCACAGTAATGCGTGATGAGTTGTTGTGCATCACAGACCATCTGTACGTTGAGTGAGTGAAATTGCTTCCCATAGCGATACACCGCCTCAATTGCATGTCTGACAGTCAACTCCACATGCGTACAGTCTAATGCGCCAATTCAATTGGGCATGCCGGTGAGGGCATGGAAGGCCACTTTGGTGGCCCTGACCTGTGCAGAGGTTCGGGGTAGGGCAATGTGGTCTGACACATGGCATAGCAGCGCATCAAGTACCTGGAAGAGTATCCTTGAAAAACAGGGTTGTGACAGCCTGTGCCGCTCCCCAACAGTGTGGTGATAGGTTCCAGTGGCAAGAAAGTGCAGTACGGAGACTAACTTCAGCAGGGGTGGGATGGCAGTCCGGATGTTGATTCTGCTGCTGATGTCTTCATCGATGAGTGACAATTGATAATATTGTGGCCCCGTCAAGCCTGTATAATGTGTGAATTCGACTTGGGGTCCGGTTCCAGGGTGAGGCCCAGATGCAGGGGATTGCTGGCTGCCTGCAGGGTGGTACCTGCTGTACATTGATATTTGGGATGGCCACAGGGTTCCACATTTGCTTCCTGCGCCTACGCCGCCTCCTTCTCTGCCTGAGTGCTGCTTCTAACTCCACTGCTGCTTGTAGGTTCCCCATCCCAATTGCTGCTGGGCCAACTGCCAGCATGGTTGTGTTGGAAGGTGGGTTGTTTGTGGGTGTGGCCCTTTTGTAGGTTCCCAGTGGCCTATGATGTGCAGCTGGCCTAATTGTGCACACCTGGAGCTTGTTGCATCTCACCTGGCACTGTTTAACGCCTAGTCTGCGATGCCGGTGTTACTGGCGCAGTGTTCATGGTATTCCCGCTATTTTTATCCCGGTATTTCGGTGTACGTGGTACTCGTAATGTACCAGGTATTACGCTGTGGCGGTAATTGCGGGAGCTCCGGCGAGTCAGCCCACTGTTTGCGGTCACAGTGATACCGGGTGCTGTTGCACCGTGGGGGTCACTTTGCTGTGATGTTGTTTCTGCCATTGCAGGTCAGAATGTGCCGGTCCGGTAAACGGTGCCGGTACGGATCTACCGGCACCGTTGATTCCGGACCGGCAAACTTGTAATGAGGGTGAGTGTCTCCCTGATGGCGGCTCATTGGGCCAGATGGAAGAATGTTTTAGCGTATGCCCTGAGCAGACACCCTTCAGCCTCCCACGAGTGGGAGCTCCGTTATGAAGTTCTGTAGGGGATCTTCTATTTATGGGGAACTCCTCAAGTGGATCTCTTCGCTTCCATTGTCGACAGGAAGTGCGAGTTGTTCTGAATTTCCTAATCAGGGAGCTTTGGGGGACGCACTGGCGGACGAGTGGACTTTCAGTCTCATTTATGTTCCCGCTGATCCCTGTCATTCCGCTGGTTCTCCGGAGACTGTGCCTGTTTAGAAACCACAAGGATCCCGATTGACCCAGACTGGGGCCAGAGAACGTGGGATCTGGAGTTGCTGGACATGTCCATCTGCTCTCTCCGACGTCTTCCAAAGAGAGTGGACTTGCTCTCCCGATCGGAGGGGTGGGTCCTCCATCCAAACCTAAGCAGCCTGAACCTTCATCCTTGGCTACTGAGATGCAAGGGATGGGACTTGTCAGACGACTTCCTCGATGTGCTCCTTTCATCTTGGAGGCCCGCTACAAAATCCATTTATGCCTGCAGGTAGCATACATTTTCGATTTGGTGCTGGTAGAGGGATTTTGATCTTTTATCCTCTCCTCGGTCACCTGTCCCATGTGTTGGATTTGCTGCTTTGCTAGACCCAAGCAGACCTGCAGATTGGCACAATGAAGGGTTACCTAGCCGCTATTTCTGTGTTCATGAGGTCCCCAGAGCTAGGCTTATTTTTCACCATCCCCACTGTTATGCAGTTCTTTCTTGGTTTGTGTAACCAGTTTACTCCCCGGCAGTTTGTGGTTCTGTTGTGGATTTGAATTTAGTTTTAATATGTCTTATGGGCACTATGATATCCCTATCCAAGCACAGCTCCTTCATTCCAGTTCTATTAGATTGCTAACCCTTAAGGTGATTTTACTGGTTGCCATCACTTCCATGAGTGAATGAGCTCCAGGCATAGTCGGTTTTACCTCCCTATTTGTTTTTTTCCAAAGAGAAGGTGACATTAAGAGTGAGATCCGCCTTTCTACCGAAGGTGGTTTTGGAATTCCATCTCTCTCAGAAGATCCATCTTCCTTTGTTTTTTGCTCCGCCTCACCCTTCCAAGGCAGAGGAACTATTCTATCGACTGGACCCGATACGGGCCCTGAGGTTCTACATCTCTCATACCAGAGAGGCAAGGAAAGATGACCAGCTTTTCATTGGTTAATCTGGTGCTCGTGCTGGCAGGGCTGTGACCAAACAAACCCTGTCCAGATGGATCATTCTCTACATCTCAGAATGCTACGATCTGGCTGGGAAGGCTGTGCCTGAGAGCCTTAGAGCTCATTCTACCAGAGGCGTAGCTACCACCTCGCCCTGCAGAGGGGAGTCCTGGTCCGGGACAATTGCCAGGCAGCAACATGTTTGTCAAGCATTACTGCATTACTGCTTGGAGTCCCTTGTGGGTCAGGATGTCTGTTTTGGTAGGGCAGTCCTCCAGAGTTTTCTGGTTTAGGTGGTGGTCTTGCTTCCTCCCTCCTCCAAATTAACGTACTGCTTTAGGAGTCTATTGTGGCAGGAAAGAATCCATTAGAAGAATAAATTGCTTACCTCTTGGTTATGTTCTTTCAGATGGATGTTCCTGCTATGGATTCCACATTGCCATCCCTACCTGCCCCTAAGTTGTATGGTCCCTCGGCTTCAAAGTGTTAGGGAAAAAGGGTGGAACTGAGGTAATGGGGCATTGTGCCACCATATATAATGGCCCAAATGTCACATCTGGTGCGGGATGTGTAGAGATGTCGGATGGAGCCGTGCAGCACCCCCAGAGTCGAAAATGTTTCAGGAGAACAGCTGCGCTGGGATAGGGATATCATAGATATGGAATTTGTGGCAGGGAACATCCATCAGAAAGAACATTATCGAGAGGTAAGTAATTTGTTCTTCTAGGCTACACGCAGGAGCTAATTGGCTGACAGTAATTTTGAACCCTGCACCCTTGATATCGTCTGAGAGAGCCGGAAAGTGCAGTTCATTTATTAATTATAGTGGCTTTATAGCATTGTTCGTAAACCCAATAATGTTGTTTTTTTGTTTTTTTTTAAATAAAGATTCAGTAAGTGTAATGTAGTCATAACATTAAATGCTTATTTGTGGTTATCAGTGTTTGTATGATGTTTTATTGCTGATGTATCACCATACATCATTGCTTCTGTATTAGTTTATATTCCTCAGAATGACGCTTGTAGTGGGACTTGACTGGTTGGAGTTAATAAGACAAAATGATGCTCTGCGTCAGTTTACACTAGTTGTCTGCATAACTGGCATTCCTGCAGTAGAAGGTGCCGCTTATTGGTGCCATTCAGGAGTATTAAAAGAGTACTTCAAATACCTTTTTCCCAACAATTTTAAACTGGTGGAAACACCAGGCTCTGTTTCAAAACATAAGCCATATTGTTTAAGCATGGAGGACAGAATGCTGTAATTAGTATATTTAGATGTTATCCTTCATAACAATGCATTTTTGTTTTCAAGCTCACGTTGTGTTATTATTTTATGTTGATTTAATAAAATGTTCATATTTGTGTTTGCTTCGTTTTCATGCAGGTGCATCAGAAGGCCTTAGTACAAGGCCTCAAACAATTTCACCAGCTGATCTTCATGGAATGTGGTATCCTACAGTCAGAAGAACTCTGGTGTGCTTATCCAAATTGTACAGATGCATAGATGTACGTAATTACATTTTTTTATTTAAATTTTTTGTGTGCGATTTGGTTAATATAAACCTTACACAACATTATAAAACACAACTTGTACATTATACATATCACATATTGTAAGAAAGCACACATTTAAAGCAATGGTTCGGTCAGAAATATTATTGTCCCTATGGTTCGGCCATGTGCTTTTAACCATAATTCGATCATCGTACAAACATTTCATATGCACCTTACCCGAATTTTTGTCTCATGAACACAAGCAAAATTAGGCAGCAGGGCGCGGCCATCTTGTGATAATCTTATCACTTGCCGCCTCGCCCTGGGTGACCTGCGTTTGCAGCACTAAATCATATCCCCCGCCCCTGAGCCTGAGATTACCAAATCATTTATATTCTCCGCCTCTCTCCGTGATGTTGCTGGGCAGCGTGGCCAGACGCACCCAGTCGTCACCTACGCGACTAGACGTGGAACCCGGAAAACAACACACATTGTCTCACAGCGCAGCGCGTCACAATTAAGAATATGAAACTGTACTTTAAAAGGAAACAGCAAGACTGTACAATTGGTAAAGTACATTTATTTCACATTAAATGTTTCGATAACATTCAGCGTCTGAACTAATCAATGAAAATTGATGTTTTTTTCTTTGCTCGCGTTCCATAAATCCGCAAATGTTTATCGTGAGTCACGCACTGTTCCTTTTGGGTACACAGGGTGTTCATTTTGTCTAAATGAAGCACTTCGGTCGCTCGGTGAATAGCAAGGCTGGTGCATCAACTTGGCACTAGACCACCGTAAAGGTTGTTATGTTGCTCCTAATCGCTGATACCGCGCACAGACATATTGGACCTAGTCTGTCGTCCCAAAAGACGGTTAAGTAGATCCATTGATTAACATGCAGATGTAGCTGGCAGTTGAAGAAGCCATCGGTCGGGGCTCTGGAATAGATGACAATCGCAGAACGGCACAATGTACCTCTTTGCAAAAGATAAAAATTGAAAAGTGTCTCAGTAGCCGATCTGTATTACAATTAATCATTTCTTTTATTAGCGCAGAGGTGACACAATGAACCGAGAGAATACAACGTGGAATATCAAAGTACTCTGCTATTTGCTTCCGAGGATAGTGCGATCAAGAATGTTGAGCTCTAAACGTAATGCGTAAACTGGGGCAAGCATTCGAGGTGCAAAAACAATGTAATGATTTATTAGCGTAGAGCCAGGGAGAAATGAGTAGTGGTCTACATGCATCTCGATGCTGGCCTGCCCATGTGCCTGGTAAATAGCCCAGCACACAAAGGTTGTACTAGCACTTCATTGCAATATGCCAAACAGAACGAACAAGTACAATGTCACCCAGCAGTAACGGTCAGCTATTCGTATTTCGATTAGTTCTGGTATGCAATCGTCTAAAGAGAAACTTACATTATATTCGGCATTTCCTTCTCTAGGTGTAATGCAGACTACTCCATGCGTGTCAACGATTTCTCATAAACTAAACTTATATTTAACTAGGTGAAGTTTCGGAATGGGCAACCTTATCATATCATACGTTATTACACCCCCCCTTCAATTCAATCCCTTTCGGAATGGTCCCTGCCGCTCAAGGTCAAAAAACAATAGAACCTTATACTGTGCGCGGGATGCGTGGGCCTCCCAGCTCCCAAGCAAAAATTCAAAGCTGGTGACCTTCACTCAAAATGAACATACATTCTTACTTTGCAACATCGCGTGTCAACTCATCCATGAGAACATGAATTTTGAAGCACGGGCACAGGGAATTGGGGGCTGTCACTGCTAGTTTTTCATCGCGCTGCTGGCGGAAAATTGCCAACGACAGAATGCCCCCTATTCCGAAATTATAGTCGATGTAACACATAAAATGAGTCAAAATGTGTCTAGTGATGGGCCCGCCTCTGCTTATCTCATGGCCTCCTACCCTATGGCATGGTTTCACAGTCAGTACTTCTTGTGTGCCTAGAATGTTTTGTGGCCTAGGTCTAATCCTTTATGTATGACGAGCAGATATTCAGCTTTTTGCGGAACTTTATTGCAAGGCAACTGCCAAAACCCAAATATTCTTACACACTGTTACCCGTTGGTCATTAACACGAAAAATGAAGGTCTCACAGTATCTCGACTAAAATGTGAAATGTGAAAGCAATCGTAATAATTGTAATATATATTTAAGAAAAGGACTGAGAGGATAGATTTCAAAAGACAAATTGCATACTTTATTTGTACAGTTTATAGAAACATTTTCTGCAAAAATAAAAACAGACGGTAATCATTTGAACCGGGTTTTGAACGATTTAACAAGCTCTGCTTTGGGTGGACATGGAACGCTGGCAATGTTTTGTGGCAATGTATGTGCTCTGAACAGATTTTTGCGCGATTCCATGAGTATGCATCTCAACGACATTAACAATAAGATCTTTCACAAAATCGAATTCCATTTTCTCATATACTGGTTTGACAGCCCATTTTTGCTTCTTTTTGTAAAGGCCATAGTGTAGCGAAGCATCCCTAAGTTTCCTGCAGTACTCGATTGTTCCCGGCCTACATTCTCGTTATGCGCTAATACCTCAAGTAATGTTCTACATTTCATCCCTTGGATGCCAAAATGCAATCTCTTTGGCCTGTACTTTAGGCACATATTGTGGAACACCTCCAAATCTCCTGTGTGACAGAATTCTGTGAGTCCCTTAAGATCTCTTGATAGAGTTTTATCAAACACAATCTTATCAAGGGCTTTGTGTGGAGGTGAAGATGGGATCAATGTTCTGGAAATGTTGGTTTTCTGTCCAGTGGTGAACGTTGGAACAGTGGTGCATTGGTGACCGCCATTTTTCCAGTAGAATTTCCACAGACCCATCACATGTTTTGGAGCTCCACCAAAGATGGTTGCTGAAAGACTGGGATCATTGCAAAATACTTTCAAAACCTTTTTTTTTTTTTTCCCCTGCAGCCGCGATTTTTTTTATTAATTGATTTGGCAACATGCCATACATCAAATTGATGTTTAATATTTGGATACTGCTCTCTCATTGTCTTGGCTATTGAAACGTGTCTGTCCGTGGCTATGAGGTCGATTTGCATTCCCCTCGATTGTAGATCTTCCAGTGATTTTATAAAACCAAGTTTCTCCATGGCCACCAAGGATTTACATTGGGACACCTGCACGACCACCGAACTCACAATTTTCTTACTTTCCATGTCCTGAAGATGGTAGGTGCAGTACTTAGCAGAAAATCCGGGGCTGTCACACTGTCCTTCGCCGGCTAGCCTGAACTGTTTGTCGGGGAATGTACTTTGAATAGCCAATTGTTCAATTTTCCAAGCTTCACTAATGGCAGGGAATAGATAATCACGTTGGTATTTGTAGTATTGCGTTTTAGAAATGAAATAGAGTCCCACAAACTGAAAGAAACTGGATAACTTTGTGAAACTAGAGCCACTGAAAAGTAAAGCTGCTGCACACAGTAGATTGCCAGCTGGCAGTTTCCCCAGCATCGGTTGAGCGGACCATGAAAATGCTTTGTGACTTTTCACAGGTAGCTTGTATTTTCAGGTTACTGCCTTGTGTTAGACGAGTCACGCTCACCAATGGTTTTCCACATACTTCTCCTCCCACTGAATGCACCCATTTCAGCATCTTTATAATCTCCATCAAGCTGCTGTCGAATACTATGTATTTGGCCTCTTTTTTTATACTGTCATCTGTCAACACTGTTGTTTCGGACTGAACCGTTGTGGACATATCAGCCAAACCGGACATACTATAGTCGATATCTTTGTTTCGTCGGTCAATAGTGTTCATGCTTCAGTTTCTGTCATTTCAACATCTATTACTTGACCATGGATAGGAGAAAACATCAATGTGGACTGTTTTTTGGGGGGCATTTTTTTGGCGGGTGTCGATTGTGTCAAGTGCTGATCTAGTAATGTTAAACTATCATCTATAAATTCAATTTCACGTTCCTATGGCGGAGCAGGCACATTGTAGCAATGGTCCAAGAACACTTTGTTGGAATCGCCGGTCTTATTAAATTCATTTTCTGGCCATTGGACATAGGCATCTCAAGTGTGAACACGACGCACCTCAATGAATAGTTCCTCCATGGTGAAAACAGTTTGCAAGCAGCATCTGTCATTTGTATCGCTGTCTGTGTCTGCATAGTCCGTACTCCATTGGGCAACTACAGGACAGATAGGAAAAGGGATGTTCAGTGTAAATCCAACATACAGTATTGTACAATTTACATTAAAAAAGCATATAATGAAGGCCTTAGCACAAAACTATTGCCAACAATATAAAGTGTTTATAACTAACCTTATTTTTATTTCTTTTCTTTGAAACCTTCTTTACTCTAACATCAGCAAACTGGCGCACCGACTCAGATCCACGTTCCTCCGGTTCAATATACGGATCTTGTATACATCCCTACAAAAAATAGCATCCATTTAAAATAAGTCATTGGCATTACACATATAATTAGACTGACTTTCTTTCATTAGATGGTACTGTCAGTACGCATACCTCTGGCTCCGGATCAACTGTAAGGTCTGGTTCCGGAACAACTACAAGGGATAATGTAATTGTAGTGGATGCTTCAGCATCTCCCTGAAACGCAGTACTTGCATTAGTAAGGTAGAAAAGATTGGAAACTAGACACACAATTTGGAAAGACGACAAAGGTACATATCAACAGTAAAGTAGGAATGAAACATTGTGTAATGCAATGATACGTTACGAAAATATGATCACAATATCTAGAATTCCGTGCATAAAACCAGTCTGGAACAGAATAGCTAGGTAAGATTACCTGATACGCGCTCGAAGTGGTTGATGACTCCAGGCAAGACATGGATGTTGAATCTTGTTCCTTCATATTCGGTGGATAGTCATGGAGTGGTAAAGGGAAACTATTATTCGATTACAAAATGGCATGTAAGGAGACTGAATACGAGAAAATTACACTTATTGAAATGCATAATATAGCATAGTTATCCATCCCTATAAATCATTTTTCTATGTGGGTTCTACAAAACAAGGACTGATGTTTAGCAAAAAAGTCATTATTTCAACAGCTATTCAATCACATAAATATGGAAAGTACTATAAGTGACATTTACACCGAAAATACAGGGGTAAAGCTAAATCCGGAAGCGTGACTCGCCTGTGGCGGCATTTTCACAAATAAAGTCAGAATAGCGTTTGGGAGCAATTTCCGAGTTGTTCTCAGTTGATTCCTCTTTGTGTACAAGGATGTGTCGTACATATCCGTGTCGGAGTGCAGGCTGCAGATGCGGTATCGATGACCCCTCTTGTCCTCCAAGCCTTGTTTGACTCTACTTTCAAGCTCTTCCGGTGGATATCCGCAACGTCTGACCCATTCTCTTATTCGATCAACAGTTTTAGGGAATACATGCATTGTAATGCCTTCGGATTTGTCATGGGTCTTCGAAGGGCAACCGAAAATGGAACATGCAGGCATTGTTGTAAATTCTGCAAAATACAGGTCAACATTATTAGAAAATTATTATGCATAAACGTGTGAAAGAATGAATTGGACCATACATTGTTCATTGCACGCTTTCTATTGGGCACCACAGCAAAACCAGTGCAGCGTGTGCGGCTGTATTATGGGATAAATTGCAGAAACGATTCATTGATGTGTTGAAAATCAGAACATGTTACTTGTCCTTTGAATGTACTATCGTGCATGAAAAGGAAACATGCTTATATTATAGACACGGTCCGCGAAGGATGCAATACGATGCCAATTGACACTGATAAAAATTGATATATCGATAACATAACAAAAGAAACTCAAGTCAATAGCAATGATACAAATTAACATAGCACTATGGAGTTCGATACTTCGGAATAGATATAAATTTACAAATGAAGGAGATATGATTAGGATACATGCCCTTACCTTGACCAACAAACATTTGGATTCAGCAAGCAGAGTAATTAGTGGCAAGAGAACAGGGAGATGTTCACAGGTAGCACACTGACGTGTTCACTCGAAGCGGTCACAGAGTAGCACGTTCTCGAGTTGATTTGCAGTGCTCAAAGATGTTCTCATGGTAAATATCCAGTGTTTTATAAAGAATAACAAAAAGGGGTGTGTTTGTGAATGAATGACGTGTATATGTCGTGGTATTATGTACATTGCAGGGGAGCGGCCTGCTTCAAGGGAGGCCAGCCTGGAGACACGGGGTCTGAGGAGGCCATGTGAACAATGACCCCTGGGCGTAAGATAGCTTTTGAAGTGTACATGTTGTTTGGCACCTTGGCCGTTCGCGCCCCTAACAGCACCCCATGGCAGCACACATCCACTTGTGCGAACTGCCATTGATAGTGGGGGGTGGGATGGATGGATGGGCTGAGAGGCCTGCAGACAAGGCACCGGAACACTGCTGAATGGAGACACACATATGTGGATTGCAGGGGCACGGTCTGCTTCAGGGGAGCCTGCCTGGACACACGGGGTCTGAGGAGGCCATGTGAACAATGACCCCTGGGCGTAAGATAGCTTTTGAAGTGTACATGTTGTTTGGCACCTTGGCCGTTCGCGCCCCTGACAGCACCCCATGGCAGCGCACATCCACTGGTGCGAACTGCCTTTGATAGTGGGGGGTGGGATGGATGGGTCGGGAGGCGTGCAGACAAGGCACCGGAACACTGCTGAATGGAGACACACTTATGTGGATTGCAGGGGCACGGTCTGCTTCAGGGGAGCCTGCCTGGAGACAAAGGGTCTGAGGAGGCTATGTGAACAATGACCCCTGGGCGTAAGATAGCTTTTGAAGTGTACATGTTGTTTGGCACCTTGGCCGTTCGCGCCCCTGACAGCACCCGATGGCAGCGCACATCCACTGGTGCGAACTACCTTTAATAGTGAGGGGTGGGATGGATGGGCCGGGAGGCTTGCAGACAAGGCACCGGAACACTGCTGAATGGAGACACACTTATGTGGATTGCATGGGCACGGTCTACTTCGGGGGAGCCTGCCTGGAGACACGGGGTCTGAGGAAGCCATGTGAACAATGACCCCTGGGCGTAAGATAACTTTTGAAGTGTACATCTTGTTTGGCACCTTGGCCGTTCGCGCCCCTGACAGCACCCCATGGCAGCGCACATCCACTTGCGCAAACTGCCTTTGATAGTGGGGGGTGGGATGGATGGGCCGGGAGGCGTGCAGACAAGGCACTGGAACACTGCTGAATGAAGACACACTTGATTCACTTAAAAACTGAAACAACCATTCATAAAAAATATGTTGTTTTATTTGGTTTCTTATTTTGATGGCACAAAAATACTAGACATTGTAAAGGTCTGGTTGCAGCTCAGCGAGGGAAAATCCCCTGTACTGACCACTGTCACTGGGGAAAGTTTGTCTAATAGCGCCAACGACACAGGCGGGTATTACTCGTCGAACGCGGTGTCCAAGCCTCCCATGAAGCCACCATGTGTACGAACGATAGGCCACCAGCCGGCTCCACCTATGAAAGAGAAAGATACTATCTGTTTTTAAATGACCAAGATAAGTGTATTAAACCTTAGTTGTCAATGACAATTCTTGTATGCAATGGCATTTTTGCCAGGACAAATGCTAACTAGACAGTGCACAATATTGAACGACTTTTATGCGACTATTACTAGAGAATTGCAAGACTAAACGGATATGACAATATCTTGAAGTTACGAGAATATAGGGGACAACCGTAAAATTGTAGTGGCCTAACTGACATCACAACCAGACTTTACTTACTCGTTACATGGATTACGAGGGCGAACTGTTGCGAGAAGTTCGTGCATAAGCACTATCAAAATCCTCAACACGGACCGTGTGAGACAGACTGCCGTGATGTCTGGCAGCTCGGTAACGCATTGCGGCTGTGGATCGCCTTGCGATATGTAGGACAAGCATCCAGAGTTTTCCCGGCAGCAGCAGTTCTCCACCTCGGTTGGTATTAGCACGCACCGATTTCAGGTACACCAGGTGGAAACACCGTCCATGCGACGAGGCCCAGGCTCTTCATCTGTTGAAACGTCCACCCAACTGTTTTCCAAATCCCCATTGTTTAATGAGCTTGCTCTTTCCAGTAATTCCTCCTCGGAATACTCTGGCTCGTACAGGTAGGGCATTATTGTTGCCATTGTGTGGTAAAGAAATGAAAATAATGTATAGCCGTCGTACTTGTATCTGTTCACTCGGGCTACAAGCAACGAAGGTAGCTTACCAGAGTACAGAAACGAGTCACAGAATACTCAAAGAAATACAGCGAGAGGAATGGAAAAGAAAATCTGCTGTTGTGTGTTGTCAAACGCTCTGTTTATACTTTTCGAGGAAAGAGGCTTCCTGCCGTTTCCATGGCGACATGTCATTAGCTGAGGCTTTGAGAATGTTGACAAGAGACGTGCTTTGGCGTTGTGAAATGGGTGGTACGCGTGTAGTAATGTCAGTCTCCGGGGCTGGGGATATGATTTAGTGCCGCAAACGCAGGTTACCGAGGGCGATGCGGAAAGTGATAAGATTATTACAAGATGGCCGCGCCCTGCTGCCTGATTTTGCTTGTGTTCAAGAGATGAAAACTCGTGTAAGGTGCATAGGAAATGTTTGTACGATCGATCGAATTATGGTTAAAAGCACATGGCCGAACCATAGGGACAATAATATTTTCTGACCGAACCATTCCTTTAAATACAAAAATGGTTGACTTGACTCTAACATGACTCTAATCATAAATACCATATCCATTCTGAAATGACTACACTATTCATTATTAAAACTGCATATTATATTAAATCAGAGCAATTCCAATATAATCCTAGAATACAAACCAATCTTATATTCCATAACAAATAATAAGTTAGCCATCCCACCTTCCTAATTTAAAAATTGTTACATGAGATTGTCAAAACCGTTCCCAATTAATTCATAAACTTGGAAAACATTGGGTTAATCTTTGTATATAAGTGAAACTGTCATTGCTCAATGAGAGCCACTCATAACACGTTCCCATAAATTCTGAGACAACAACAAATATTCTTTGATTCACTAAAAATTGGCAATCCATCACCAAATGACGTAGTGACTCAAACTTGTCTAATTTACAAAGTCTACAAGTATGTTTGTCTTTAGACAAACCTAACCTAGAGCCCAGAACTTCCAGAGTCTAAAGATAATTCAGCCTGAATCTCATAAGCCATATCCTTACACCTTTGAATGGAAACTTCATTGGATATTGCTTCAGAGAAATTGTTCTGGTGGGATTAACCCCATATTCTTTATTTAGTTGTAGGTTTGAGTAGGATTCTGATGACACTATAAAATCCCACTGTTTGAGTTTTTTTCTTCACCGCCACTCTCGAGCAGTCCTCCTCAATGCCCAATTCATCCAAAAACATTTTAGCGGTCATCATAAAATCATTCAATGAAGCATTGCCCTATCTTCAGTGAATATTTCCAAGAAGGGAAAATACAGATTCACCCCCCTGCCCCTTTATTTTATAATTAAGATCTTGTTTGTTCCATTTATATTTCATCCACCAGGAATTGATCCCCAACTCATGCCCGATTAATCCTATTGGCACTGATGGAGGTGGATCCAATACTGCTCTCCAGATCTTGCCTTCTAATATATCTGGCTATTTCCTCTTTTTCAATTTAACTAGTTCAATACCATACAAAACAGATGGTGTCACTTGGTTTTTATAAAAGTCGATTAGTGCACACATAGAAAAACAATACTTTGTTTGAATGGGCTTCATAATTGATATGTTTGATTTTGATCTTCATTTTTCTTTAACAAGATTAAGATGTATTTTGTTTGCAAATAACAATCCTAGGTACATAGAATGATCCACCTCTTCGATCTTAATATTATTTATAGACCATTGAACCTTTTTAGATTTTGCCTTTTTATTAGAGCACAAGATTTTAGATTTAGCTGGATTTATTTCCAGGTTGTTTTCTATGACGTAGACTCCTACACGATTTAGACATCTTTAGCACACCTGTCTGGGTCTGATCCAGCAGTATTTTTTTATTTTTTTTATTTTGTATCATTCAGTTAAATCAATAACGTTTAATAAATTTCACATCATCATATCATTGCCGTCAAATCATCACTTTTGTTAAAACCAGAAAGAGGAGTAAAAAGAACATTCACACATCTAAAACTCGTATAATTTCATAAATCTTTCCATAGTTTAGTATAAAAAATTATACAACCCTTGTGTGTTCCAGACATAAATGTTTCCCAGAGCGCATCATAAGTAACAAACATGTCAAACCCTGACGCTCGGGTCACCTTTGCTCGAAGGACTACCATTGAACTACACTCAAAGAGAAGATGGCGAACTGATTCCAGTTCTAACTTGATGCAAAAGCGGTAGAGTCAGTTACTTCTTGGGATCTTACGCCATCTCCCAGTGATCTCAAAAGATTTTACTGAATAACATTTTTGACGCATTTAGTCCCAAAGTGATTGCCAATGCAATAATCAATATACGGGGGAACCAACTGTCTTTCAGAGATGTATGGAATTAACCATTCAACGGTTGATTTAGTAGCCAGATTAATGATAACTGATCGTGGATAAAGTCCTCCATGTATGCCCTCATAGTTTTTTTGTGGTGGTTTAAATTCAACTATAACGGGTCACCCAGGGATCTCTTAATCCATAGGTCAGCTAATTGTTTGATGGTTCCTAAAGTGGAGGACTGCATGAATGCAACCTTAGTAGAGAGCACCTCAAACAGCATCCCCATGAGTGTGTTTTCTGTGCATGTGCTAGCTTCCAGTACAGCGTCAAACAGTTCAGCATGATGCGCTCGCTAATCGGGAATATACCAAACTCCAAATAAAACAAGGGTAGTTTTTAAATCCTCTTTAGGATTGCAATTTCAAGTTTAGAAACAGCCTCCAGAGACCCCAAGGTCCACACCTCTTCAGCATAGGAAATTATAGGTATTGTTTTCATGGAATACAGTTTCAGTAGAGTACCCTCCTCCATGGGAGCAAGGGAGCAGATGGCCCCTGATGCTTGTGCAGTTTGGACCTTAAGTTGGTTCAGATGAAGGACGCTCATACAATTTGCGTCAAAGAGAATTCCAAGGTAAATATACTGAGTAACGACTTCTATGGAGACGCCCTTCAATTTTCAATCGGCTCCAGCCGCTCGTTTACGTAGGAATTCAAACACCATAATCTTGGTTTTAACAATGTTCACTCTGATTGAGTTCGCTGCTGAGGAGAAATTGAGGTTGTACAGAGCTGTTTGAAATCTACAGGGGGTTAGATCGAGGATAACGATGTGATCAGCGTAACCCATCCATTGTACCACTTGGTCACCAAGTTTAGGCGGGGTACAATTCGGATCGGCCAGGGCTTTCCCCGTGTCATATAAATTAAATAACAAGGGGGCTAGTACACAGCTTTGCTTTAGTCCCATGTGGGTGTAGATCCAGCCCGAAGTTCCCCTATTGCCCTCCAATTGTACTTTGACCCGAGTCTTGTCATGCAACAACATGATCATTTTTAATAGGCCAGATGGAATCCCCCAGGTAGCCAACTTCTCCCACAACCTTGCACAGTCGACTGTGTCAAAAGCGGCACTGTAATCTACAAATACCATATAGACAGGTTTTTTACGTATCTTCCATGATTGCTGAATGGTAGTGGTAACCGCTAAAGCGCTGACTGTGGTGGTACAACCCTCTCTGAAGCCAGTTTGATTCCATGGCATCATGTTTTCAGCCTCCGCCCAGCTAGTCAGTTCCTCAAGGAGGACCCTAGCAAACACCTTGGATGAACATCGAGCATCGCCAAAAGGCGATAGTTGCGAGGGTCTGTGTGGGAACCATTGCTTAGAACCGGGACAAGGATGCTGGCATGCCAGGAACGGGGAAGTATTCTGGTGGCGGCAGTACAACAAAAGAGATGGTGGTGTACATCTGCCCACAGAGTAACATCGTTTTTTATCAACAGGTTAGAGACCATCAGGGCCAGGGGCCCAAGATGTCTTAATGATGTTAATCAACCTGGCGACTTCTTCCTTGTGTGTCCCAAACTAACTGACCCCAGGTAGATGAGGAGTATAATTCTGTCTCAGATTGGAATCAGCCAAAGATCCGGAAATATATGTTATCCATTCGGGCTCAGAAACTCTGATGTCGGAGCGAATCGGATTGTTTCCGTTTATGATCTGGCAAAATTTCCATGGATTGTTAGTTAAGGTGGTCAGGACCAAATCGCTTCACTTTTGGCAATCTCTTAACTATCGTTGGAGTCTGAGCCATTTGGTATATTTGGCCCTAATCTGCCTCCTGCCAATTGCATAATGAGCTTAATCAGGGACAGAAAGGGACAAAGTTTGTAATTCGGTGAACGGTTCTCGAATTATCCTTGAATATTTTGTCATAACCATGTTTGTAGATTTTATTTGGACCAATGGCTCTCCTATTTTTTCCCATGATTTTAGGGAAACTGCTCTTGTTAAATAATGCGACACATTCCTCATATTTTGACATTATCCTAAGGCCCAAGCACTGATCTACGGCGGGTAAAGAGGAAGACCCTTGTGGTATGAAGTGTTCAAATACCTTGTGGGCAGTAGGAGAGGCAGCCTCTATTTTAGTAAAAGTTCACACAACTCGAGTCAATGCATTGTTAATCGAAACTGTCCCCGTTGTGTGATCTCCACATTTGGGACTCTCTATATCAAGACTCAGAATGATTGGTAAATGGTCGCTTTCCGTACGATGGTGAATTCCCATGTCAATTATCAGAGAGGGCTTATTGGCCACAAGTACGCAATCTATTATGCTGGCGCAAATGGCAGTTGACCGTGTAAACTGTAGAGGGCATTCTGATGGTCGAGCTCCATTCATCATAACAAACCCTCTGGAATAGAGCAGAGTCGCACAATTAATGCCACGAGAACAAGAAGAATCGAGCCTAGATTCCAACACTATTCCTGAGGAGTTAAGTAGTTTGCCTTAGCCATTGGGTTGAAGTTGCAGGGGATTCTGGAGTTGAAGTCTCCGCTCAAAATGATTTGAAGAAGCACAAGACACAGAATCAAGCCATCCCTCAAGATCCTTTAAAACTGCTGCATGAGGTGCATTTTAAGGGGGTCATAAATATTAACGAGGATGATTTCTTTGAACCCAATTGTGTTGATGAGTCGTCCTACCTACAAGGATATCTGGAGAGTTACAAGGAATCCCAGTCAGTGTGAGAAGCTTCTTGACTCCCGAGGGCAGATTGCCCCTGGGTCGGCCAATGTTCCCATTAATTGCTTGTTTTTGAATAATGGCAAATCTGTCAAGAACAAAGGGTTGCACAAGCAAAGGCTCCTGAAATGCACTTGCACTAAAACAATCAATGTGATCTAGCAGGCAATCCTGTTCGTATACTTGATTGTCCCCTTGTATTCCAATTGAGGAGAAAAAAGGAACTGTTAGGGACCCTGCTGTTTCCTTTGATGAACCAACCCAGCTTTTATGAACCAACCCAGCCAACCATTCCCAATGATAGTCATCACTAGAATTTCCAGGCCCCTGAGCCCCAGGTCCCTGAGATATTAATGGTCGTGGGGAGCAAGTGGTGGGCTGCCATTCACATGGACGTCAATCACTGGCGCTTCACCTTCATTGTCAAGATTGGGAAGTTTTTTACAATTCAAAACAAAACATTCGTAACCAGCTCTAAAGAAGAGTTGAGTGTGATCAACAACATAATCGACCTTCCCATCAGAGAAGAACTACACTAAGGATGTAACGCATTCTTTTTCTTTGTATTGGAAAACAGTTTTGATGTAATTGCTTCCAATAGTGCGTAACGGAATGATAGAATGGAACAACTCCAAAACCTCAGCACGATTCAGGTAATCCTGTCAATCTTTCTGGAATAGGCTTCTGATTTGCAGGGCCTTCTCAGCATCAGTGATGTTGGGAGCAGAGTCAAACAGGCAAGATCCATCCGAAATGGAACACACGTTTGTTTGAACCTCTGTCGTAGGGGCAGATCTGGCTTCTGGCCCAGGAATATAGGTCGTTGGCACAGAAGCAGTGGTCATGGCAGCAGGAGTGTTAAACAGTTGCTTCAGTTTACATACAGGAACCGAGTCTTGTTGGCATTTTCTGCCATTAGCCCCAAACCTTTGTTTATCTGGACGTGCCCCTCTCCTCTTCTTTCCAACAGCCGGCAAAGCATGGAGAGTCTTAGATTGATCTAGAATATTCGAGTTTGTTGCCAGGGTGATCGCGTGAGTATTCTCTCCGACAGGGGCATTCTCGGGGACACTCAGGTTCGTAATAGAAAATGATGTCTGCACAGTGCACTTATTCCAAAGAACGCCTTTACCGTTCTATGTGCCCACTCTCCAGGGTTGTGTCCTTGCTTGTTACAACCCGTTCTCCAGTCAAGGGCATGCCAATACATGGTGGTTCTTGTAGGCTATTCGAAATTAGATTATCGCTTTGTTTAGCCTGTTGGTCGATGGTAGGTGCGTTGACCGGGAAGCCTACTCCCTTAAAGACAGGGAAAACCTTCACAGGGCCCGATCCACTATTGGAGACTGGGTAAAGGGCAGCTAAGGCCTTTTTGTTGGTACAGTTAATGTCGGCATATATCTTCGCCTGAAATATGAACTTCCTTTTTGCCGTGTATGCCTGGCAGCTGGTTCACAGACAGGGAGAGGCTCCTCATTTGATGGCAGCAGAACTACAGGTGATTTGTGAGTTTGATAAAGATGTGCTGAGGACTTGCGCAATGGCTGTTTAATAGAGATTAGCTGTTCCATGTTGGCCCCAATTTCCACTAAATTGCTGGAATGGCCTGTAAGGATGGAGTCCAGTTGTTTAAAGGTACTTGCATGTTTTTCCATCAAGAGATCTTGTTGCGTTAAATGGGTCAGGATGTCATCAGACCGAGTGAGGAGTATGGTTAGTAGATTCTCTAAAACTCCAAACATGGAAGCAGAATGACAACTGGAGGCACTGTGTGTGCTAGTAAAAGAGGAATTTAGTAAGTTTGGTGTATTGAAAAGCATTCCCTCCAAAGGTGAGCCTACATTGTCTACAAAAGCAGCCATGCGCTCATTGGGATTGAAGGACAAATTAAGTTCATTTAAAAGATTAGATGGCTGCACCTCCACCGATACAGCCACCCTATTATAGTAGGAGCTTTGAGGCCAGTGACTGCAGAGATGGAAGAATCATTGCTGCTTCTCTTTTCATTGACATTAGTTAGTTAACCTCAGGTGCAAGTGGAGCAACCTTAGTGTCAGTGGTAACATGGTTATCTCCCATACAAGGCACATCACCATACAGAGGCTCCACATGCATGAGGCTGTCATCACATATGAGGGTATCTGGACCAGAATCCCCACCTAAAGCATTTGAAACAGTCTCAATGAGTTTTGGTCCCAAACATGGAACAGAGATCGACAACTCAGCCTTCCACTGATTGCTGAGGTCAGAAGAGGTGGATTTTGAAGTGTTGTTGATACTTGTAGGGGAGCAGTGGTCTCCTTATGTACTGTATAAAAGTCCATTATTTCCCTCGTTGCACCGAACCGAAAGGTCTTTCGAGGACAGAATTTAGGGACACGATTGAAAGATAAATCGGCATTTGTTTTGTCCGCAGCAGTAATGGTGGTCATATGCGTGGTGAGAGGCTTTTCCTCCCGAGAACTGGATGAGACCTGCGCTGGCACTGCAATGGGAATTACATCAATGCCAGGCTTACATCCACCGCAGGAGTTACTTAGATTGAACAATGGGCAATTGGGGGAGGGGGCTGTTTGGTTGTTAGAGATTGTTGCGGTCATGAGCTTTGCCAGAGCAGCAGCAGTAGTACTGCGAGTCCCGATAGGCTTAAAACCTGTTTCAGCCCCCCTCCATGTCCGCTCACTTCGCAGCCCGCGCTGCAAGTGGCCCCACTATTCTTTGCTTTGTATTTCTTCCAAAAGCCTCCAAATGGTGAGAGGAAGGTTCTTACCACAATAACGTGGTTTCAGTTGCGGTGTAGATCTGTCATGTTTCAAACACAGAAAACAAAACACTCTACTCACTCCGCACACCGCGTGGAGTGCGGCTTAAGAGTGTTTCTTAGCAGCAGGGAAGCCACTCCTCCAGATGGTAAGTAGCAAAGACATACCCGGCCAGGTAATCCTCGATATGGGTCCCAAAACACATTAGGTTGTCGGCATATGCCAACCAACCAATGTTCAATCTACCCAATTCTGGAGAATAAAGGCTTGAAGCAGAGTGAGAAACTTGTAGGTTGGGAATGTAGAGGTTGAAAAGGGCAGGTGCAAGGACGCACCCTTGCCTTAATCCCTTCTCAACCCCTATACAACGGGATAGATTGCCCTTCGAATTTAAACAGACTCTTATACTATTTTCCGAGTGAAAAAGAAGTAGCATATTCAATAATCCTGGATCAATGCCCCAACTAACCAACTTTGACCAAAGTCTGTGCCTGCCAACCTTATCAGATGCAGCAGACAGGTCCAGACTTGCCGAATACAAAGAGTGTTCTTTGCCTTTGCTAGCCTTATTCAATCACAAAGAATAGATCAAACCCATCTGTTGTCCCCAGACCCTTTCTGAACCCTTTCTGGAATGCACTCAATCTTTTTGTAGACTCTAATTGACCAAATCTTGTAGCACCCTGGCAACAAAACATATTCATTACTGCAATAGGACGTGAAGTATATGGAAAGACCATATACTCAACTATTTGGGGGGAAAAAGAATACATCAAATCTTGGCCCATCAGAAGACATTACCCTTAAGAATCAAATTGGAAACTTCATCCGGCCCACAGGCCCTAGAACTTGCCCACTTGGGGCCAATTCCAGATCATCCTGATCAAAATTTAACATCCAAGGATCAATTGCATCCCTGCTATACAACACTCTACAATCATCCTCATATGAAAAGAAATTAGAAAAGTGTTGTACCCAGGAGGCTTCTGGTACACAATTGGGTTGATGAATGCATTCCCTTCTCCCTTGATTATTCAGGAGATGCCAGATACTCGTACCATCCTTCTTTACCAATAAATGCATCATCATTCGGTTTATCTTAATGTAATTCGGTATTTTATAAGATTTTAACAAATTCTTAAAACCGCCAAGACCTTCTGGAACACACGCCCCTCTCCATAGACAGGGAACAATCCTTCCAAATGTTTGTAATTGCCTGCCGCATAGTTCTCCTAAGGTGTCTTATTTCGAGGTCAAAAGAGGAATTTTCATTCCCAACAAAAGGACACGGTTTCGAAGTAGCCCTACATTGGATTGATTTGGCCCAGAATTGTAATGTCAGCTCATAAGTTGTAGGTGAACAATATTCACCTTGTTCTTCAACAGACCAGATATCCCACATTTCAACAATAAATGGATTGGTTTTATTAGGATTAGGCCACAACTGTTGCAACCTATTGCCTGCATTATTTACAATCAAATCCCTACAACCTGAGCCAACCCCCAAGGAAACTTTTTTTTTTTTAAATTGAGATGATGAGACAAAAAAGCAGGATCACTTGGGTTATTACTAGAAACTGCAAAGGAGAGGAAATCCCTTGTTGGAAAATTGAGAATATAAAAAGAATCAATTATGGAATTAGAGTGGGGCCCATACCGTGTTGACTGTGCCTGAATGTCACCCACAACATTACCGTTTATTCTGGCAAAATGAATTGCCTCCATAAATACCCACAAGACCTTTTCTTCTCCATTAAACAAGCTAACAGCAGTACTCCCGAACTACGTGATTCTATCCCTTTATCTTCTACAGCATCAGCAGTTTCTACTTCTGGGTAATAACAATTAAACTCTCCAGCAACAATCACCTTACTATTACAGTTTATTGCAAGCCATTTCAGTAGGATTTCCTCAAGCTCACCACCTATTTGTTCATCCTTACAGTTAGCAGGATTTATATATAGGTTTACCAAAAGCATTTTCTCTACTCTGGAATCTCATGAAAAGGAACTATTTATTTAATACCAACATTGCATAGGAACCTGTCTTAATAATTTCCACATCGCACCCAGAAATATTTTTTGCCTCCGTGAGCATGCTCTTGGTTCCCTTTTTGTGCTTTTTTAATGAATATATCGATACCATCAATTACAAGCTGATCTCGTGCCCAGGTCTCCTGCAAAAATAAAATATCATACTTTTTATTATAACATTGAGCTAATTAAAAAACGATTATATACGCAGGTATTTCAACACAAAACAGAAAGGATATCAAGATTAGAAGCCTGGACGTTTAAAGGGTTTTCACAATAGTGTTGCAGGTAACTAGGACCAGTTGGCACTCCCCAAATCCCCTGTTGTAGAGTATACCTGCCTCTGGCCTGAGTGGTCAGTTTTAAAGCATATATTAGGGACATTCAAACTCTCATGACCCCCAACTCTTTCCTTGTTCTCTATGTGAGATAGAGCAGAGGCAGTAGAGTTCATCAGGAAATTCTACTCGTTTTAAATCCGTCAAAATTACCTTTAATAATACAGGAATAACACCAACTAACACTAGAACCATGAATACGCCATCCGGATCATCCTTGAATAGTGCCTCAATGCCCAATACCAGAGGACCACTCTTGAGCTGCTTCACATCTGCAAAGGCGGTGTGCCCATATAGCCCACGCTACCCCGCTACCCCGCCCATATTCCCCTGAGATGGAATTGACTGACCCTCCGATAATCACGCCCACTGTGGAAATCTCTGTTACATGAGAACGTACTGCTTCCACAGCTCATAGCCAGAGAGCTTAGGATTTCCACCTTTTTAGGGGAAGACTACAATTCAGTTGTGGCACAAGGCGAGTTCAGTTCACCTCCCATATCAACGTTTGTCTCCTCTTGCTGTGTCTCCAGCAAGGTGATTTGAAAAAATTGTCTGATGCACTTGGGCTCCCTTTCTTCTTTTTTTTAATTGTCCTTGGTTTAGCCTTTACAGATGTAGTTTCCAACTGGACTGTGTTGGGTAAACCATCCCCCTGAACCAATTATATATATATTGACTTTTTTCAGTAGCTCACAAAATATTCTGTAGAAATGTCCTAATTTACATTTAGAAGTGTGGAGGTGGCTTGGTGATGAGAGAGGAGTGTTGATCCAACTATGTCTGGTGATAACAGTGAAAGCTTCTTTTTAATTAACTCACACAAATAACAAATAAGCAGTTGTATTGGAATATGTGGAACTTAAAAGAATAAAAAAGACAAAATGAACACCCAATGAATTACTAAAAATAAATACGGAAAGGGTAAAAATAAAAAAAATCATCTAAGGAAAAAAGGGGAAAGAAGGAAATCAACAAGTGAATCCCTATCGTGGGTAACCTCTGGGGAAAACATTAAGGATTTATACAGGGCTCAGGAAAATGGAAAGCTCATGTTTCTAACAGTTAAGTATTTCAGAAGACAAGGGTTCTGGGAGGCTTGTCTTTGTGGACCTGCAATAATTTCATACGGGTTTGAACTTGCACCCTGATCAGAACAAATTAGGTAAGTTACGGCTGTTGGTGGCAACTGCACTCAACGTTGGTTCAGGAAATGAAGGCTCAGAATTCCTGTGTTCTGCTGCGGTTTTTCGTGCGCTACCCGTAATCCCACTGTCTCTCTTATAGACGCTCTGAACCGTCTAATACACAGGATGTCTGCACATGTCCCGCTAGGTCACGATAGGACCAAGGTAGCCATTGGCAAGGAGGAGGAGGATCCTCTCGACACCATGATCTCTCGCCCCGCTTGCACTGATGCTCACTATGCTGTCCAAGAGCGCATGGCAAAACACCAGGACTAGAGGAAATGTCAGCAGCAAGTGGAGCAGTTCAAAGGCTGCATGGCCGTGTATCAGAAGCAGATAACTGAGGAACTGCAGAGGAGGCTCGGGCTGTCATGTGTAACCAGCTGACCGGGAATGGGAAAATAACCAATTATGAAATTATTAGGATTGTTCTAATCACAGGCTTTCTAATGGCAAATGGTGCATTATGACCACAAATAAAAACATCATTATAGATTATAGATTGAAGCCACCGAAGCAGAATAGTCACCATCGAAACTGTGACCCAGTCAAGGTTACTGCTGCGATGATGCCAACACTTACAGCTATATATCATTGAGGGTCCAGTGTTCTCTAATAATGCTCAGGAGTCGATTATCAGTTAAACCTGTGCACTATTCACTGATGTTCCTAGAACAACAGAATGGACATATGTACAGGAACCATGCCTTAACATTTTCTGTATTTCTGCTATTTTATTGAAAGAGTCCATGCCCCCCCTCAGTATTGCTCTTTCAAAGTGGCCAGAACGTTTATGGTTGCCCCCAAAAATAAAGGAATATTCTTTGAATAACAAAAAAAAAAAAAGAATTGAAGGTTGCAGCTGTAGTGGATTCTTTAGGTGGGTATGGTAATTTGGTGGTTTCCAATGCCGATCAGCTACTTGCAGTGGTGGTTTTAAGGACAGACCGATTTCTCCAAAACAGATGTTAAGCAATGTTGTGAGGTTGAAAAAGACCCCCCACCATACAAAAAATGAAACATCAGTGCAAGATGACACAAACCGTCTGCAAAAATAAAATATTTCCTAACACTGACATTATGGTACTTTAACTTAATTGTTCTATCGTCAAATGATCAATCTTTTCCACCTGCTGTCTGATGGCAGACAGCAGGGTGAGTCTATATAACTTCATGTTACATGGTGATGGTGATGACAATGCCCGTTAACCACCCAGTGTAGGGGTTAAACCGATGTTTAAAGCATGTGGTTCTACACTGATAGGATTGTGTTCATAGTCCACCCATGTGGACATCTGCATATGGTATTTTGGATGTTCTGTAGTGCTTGCTTGGCCATTGTAACTCAAGTAATCACAATTACAGTAGATTTAGTTTGTTCATGGATATGGGGACTGGCGAGCAGTTAGAGATCTTTGAAATGTAATGGTAGCAATTTTGCTGAGCCAAGACAAAGTGGGGGTTTCCATAATTAGTAGAACCACAAATATCATCAACAGAAGGTTCATTTTGTGTTGCATTGCTTGAAAGTCTGGATATTTGCTTTCAATTAACTGAAAACAGTTGAGCACATTTTTTTTAATTGGGTTTATTTATGCTAAAATATGAGTTTAGTCCCAGCAATTTCAAATGTTTGTAATTTTTGTTTTTAAATCACTAGACTTAAGTAACTTACTCTTATTTTAATTGTAATACCTGTTGAACGTTACTACTTAAAGGGAGAACTGGGATCCAACCTTCTTAATGGGTTTACCTAATGATATTGTTGGTGTCTCAGTGTCTCTCAATGTCAGTCAGTCTCTTTCTCTCTCGCCCTGCCGGTCTCTCTCTCTCGCTGTGTCTCTCTCTCTCGATCCATTAGTCTCTCTCTCTCTCGCCCCCTCTTGATCTGTCCCTTTCGCCCCCTCTTGATCTGTCCCTTTCGCCCCCTCTTGATCTGTCCCTCTCGCCCCCTTTTGATCTGTCCCTCTCGCCCCCTCTTGATCTGTCCCTCTCGCCCCCTCTTGATCTGTCCCTCTCGCCCCCTCTTGATCTGTCCCTCTCGCCCCCTCTTGATCTGTCCCTCTCGCCCCCTCTTGATCTGTCCCTCTCGCCCCCTCTTGATCTGTCCCTCTCGCCCCCTCTTGATCTGTCCCTCTCGCCCCCTCTTGATCTGTCCCTCTCGCCCCCTCTTGATCTGTCCCCCTCACTCTGTCCCTCTCGCCCCCCCTCGCTCTGTCCCTCTCGCCCCCTCTCGCTCTGTCCCTCTCGCCCCCTCTCGCTCTGTCCCTCTCGCCCCCTCTCGCTCTGTCCCTCTCGCCCCCTCTCGCTCTGTCCCTCTCGCCCCCTCTCGCTCTGTCCCTCTCGCCCCCTCTCGCTCTGTCCCTCTCGCCCCCTCTCGCTCTGTCCCTCTCGCCCCTCTCGCTTTGTCCCTCTCGCCCCCTCTCGCTCTGTCCCTCTCGCCCCCTCTCGCTCTGTCCCTCTCGCTCTGTCCCTCTCGCCCCCTCTCGCTCTGTCCCTCTCGCCCCCTCTCGCTCTGTCCCTCTCGCCCCCTCTCGCTCTGTCCCTCTCGCCCCCTCTCGCTCTGTCCCTCTCGCCCCCTCTCGCTCTGTCCCTCTCGCCCCCTCTCGCTCTGTCCCTCTCGCCCCCTCTCGCTCTGTCCCTCTCGCCCCCTCCTGCTCTGTTCCTCTCGCCCCCTCTCGCTCTCTCTCTCGCTCTGTGCCTCCCGCGCACCTCTCGATTTGTCTCTCTCGCTCTATGCCTCCCGCGCCCCTCTTGCTCTCTCTCTTGCTCTGTCCCTCCCACGCCCCTCTCGCTCTTTCCCTCTTGCTCTGTCCCTCCCGTGCCCCTCTCGCTCTGTCACCCCCTCTTGCTCTCTCTTGCTCCATCGCCCCCCTCTTGCTATGTCCCTCTCGCTCGCTCTGTCTATCTCGCTTTCTTGCACACTCACTCGGGCTCTGTCTGCCCTTCACTCTGTCTCTTTCATTCTCTTTTTTATACTTCTCTTTATTTAGTTTTGGTTACAAGGAACATAACAAACCAAACAAACATAACATTCCGACTCTGACAGAGTCTAATCGCTACAACAAGTGCACAAGTCCTGCTCTAGAAGAAATCACATAGTTTAAGCATCATGTAAGCTTTGCAACATTGTCTCTCTACTTTTGCCAGTTGCGCCGCGCCTTTCCTTCATTTCCTTTAGACTATTGGGCATCGTCCCACTTCTGCCACACTTTTCTGGCCTTTTCGGGGCATCCTCTGGCGTTGTACACCCTTTGCTCCATTGCTGCGCACATATTCACATCTGTGATCCATTGTTCATATGTTAGGCTTACGTCAGAACCCCACAGTTGCACTTTGTTCTGCTTAATTATTGCTGTGGTGGTTGAGAAGAGGATTTTTTCGTATCGTGTCATTGATCCTTCCTCTTCCACCCCTAGTAGTAAGCTCTTTGGGTCTGTGGGGACCTCACGTCCCAATACTCTAGACAGTTCAGCACAGCACTTTCGCCAGTATTGTTGGATCTGGGGACATTCCCATATGATATTAAAAAAGGTGCCCTCTGCTTGTTTGCCGCGTAAGCAGTTTTGATCTGCCATTTTGCCCCAATAGTGCCACCCTTGGGTAATATACCCTGTGTAGTATTTTTTATTGTATCAGCCGAAGTCTAGATGAAGTGGCTATTTCCCTAGGGTACATCAGCACTGTGACCCAATCTTCAGGTAGAATTGCACCCACGTCCCTTTCTCATTTGGTTTTCAGGCCTTGTAGTTCGGGTGTTGCAAAATACGTTATTGCATTATACATTACTGAGGTGGTTTTCCTGTCAATGCTGTCTAAAACTATGTTTCTTTCTATTAGGGTACAGTCTGGCATGTCTGTGAGGGCCGTGAGATGGGTCTGTAATGCATGGCGTAGTTGTGTATATTCAAAGCGCTCCGTGTCTGGGAGGTGAAATCGTGTAGCTAGGGTCTCAAAGGGTAGGAGTTTACCATCTGCAATTACATCTTCTACCTTTGCTATCCCCCTCCGCACCCAGCTTGTCCATCTCGGTAGTTTGGCAACTTCAGGGAGGTTCTTGATTCCCCATATGGGCTGTATTGGCGTGATTTTTTTCCCCCAGCCAATGTAGTTATGTGCTTCCGCCCAAATTGGTGTCGAGTGTGTTCTCCTGGTCTGTGCGTGTGCATTGCGCCTTATTTGGTATAAGTGTTCCCCCGGGGCTCCCTCTGTTCTGTTCATGATGTCAGCTTTTATATGGGGCAGCGTTGCATCTCCATGTAATATATCATTCATTACTGCCATCTGGCTCTCCCAGTAGTACGTCTGCAGGCGGGGTAGTCCTATGCCTCCTTCCCAGATTAACCTCTGAAGTGTGCTAAGCGTTGATGTCTGCCTTCCCATAGTAATTTCCTAAGGGTGCCCTCAATTTTGCGGAATTTGGTTGTCGGGATGTATAGAGGGACGTTCTGGAGAATATAGAGGAAACAAGGTAGCGCTATCATTTTGAACAGCGCCGCCCTTCCTAGCAATATCAGTGGCAGGGAGGTCCAGTGTCCAACATCATCTGTAAATCTTTCCACTATTGGCTGTAGATTTCTTGTTGCATAGTCATTTAAATTGTGCGTTATCTGTTTACCTAAGTATCGGAAGTGATCTATCTCGACTCGGTAAGGGCAACTATCCGGGACTGCATCTTCTACATTCCCTAATGGAAATAATATTGACTTGGCCCAATTTACTCTGAGTCCACTAAATTGCCCGTACCTCACCAGTATCTGTGTCACTATGGGGCAGGAGTTCGCCAGATCTGTTAGGTAGATCAGTAGATCATCTGCATATAAGGAGACTTTGTCTTCCCAGTCTTCCGCCCATTGGAAACCCCTCCATAGGTGTGTGTCCCTTAATAGTCTGGCAAGAGGTTCTATTGCTATTGCGAATAGCATTGCTGATACGGGACATCCCTGCCGTTTTCCTTTCCCTAGTTTGAAGGGTTTCGAGGTCCATCTGTTCACCTTGGTCTCTGCTTCGGGGGAACTATAGAGGAGCTTAGCCCATCCCATGTATTGTTCCCCGAATCCCTTTCTACGCATTATCTCCCATAGTGCTTCCCACACCACTGAATCAAAGGCTTTCTTGAAGTCAATTGCTAAGAGGGCTAGCGTATCTTGGAGGGTCGGTGCTCTTTCCAATGCCGAATGTAGTCTGCGTATGTTCATTCATGTGGACCTCTGCGGCATAAATCCACATTGGTCCGGGTGAATGAGTGATGTCATGACTCGTCATCGGTTCGCTAGTGCTTTCGCTAACACTTTGGCTTCACTATTGATGAGGGAGATTGGCCTGTAGGAGCTAAATTCTTCTGGTGGCTTATCTGGTTTGGGTATCAGTATTATGGACGCTTTCCTGAAATCTGCTGGTAATTGCCCTTGTTATTTCAAGTGTAGGTACATGTTTAGGAGATGTGGCACTAACTCATTCATTCCTATCCTTTTCCAGGTTTCTATTGTAAAGCCGTTCGGGACCGGGGTTTTCCCAGATTGTAATTGTGGTACTGCCTGGGTCAGTTCTTCTTCGGTGATGTCTTGTTCTAATAAGGCTATTTGCTCCGTACTGAGACGGGGAAGGATGATCTCGTCCAATATTGCTGTGTCTATGGGGTCAGTTGGGGCTTTGTACAGTTCTACATAGTAGGTGGCAAAGCCTTCCGCTATTTCCCGATCGGTTAGCAGTGGCTCTGCATTTTCCCCATTGATTTTCTTTATTTGCTTGTGTGCCTCCTCTCTCCATTCTAGCCATGCTAGCAGTTTGCCGGCTTTGTCACCCGTTTCATATACTCTAGCACGCATTGTTCGGTGTGCTTGTTTTGCGCAGTCTAGGGCCACATTTTGCAGCTTCTTTTGGGCTAAGTGTTCTGTTTGTATCGGGTCGATCAAATTTCAGATGGGCCTCTTCTGCGTGTTTCACTTCAGTTTCCGCCTTGACTAGTGATTCTTTGTGTTTTTTCCTATTAGCTGCGATCCAGGAGATTACCTCCCCGCTGAACACCGTTTTATATGTTTCCCAGAGTTTCCCCGGGTCATCTACCGATCCCATGTTTATCTCAAAGTATGTTTGTGTAGTTGCTTGTATTTGCTCCACCAGTTCTGGAAAGCCCAAGTAGTAGCCGTTGAGCCGCCATGTTGGAGGGGGAAGCGGTCTCTCTGTCTGCAGCTCCATCACTAGCGGGGAGTGATCTGAGATACCCCTTGGGAGCAGGGTTGCTGTGGTTGCTTTATGTATATCCGCTGCCGGGAGGAAGTAGTAGTCCAGCCTCGATAGTGAGGCATGTGATCCCAAGTGGAATGAATATTCTCTTGTATTGGGGTGCAAATCCCTCCATACATCTCTTAGACCAAATGCGTTTATGAAGGTGGCAAGTTTGGTGTGAGTATTCGGGTTTCTCCCTCTCATGTGTGAGCGGTCTAGGTCCACTCTCATCACTTCATTGAAGTCGCCCCCCAAGACTAGCATATCTGATGTGTCTGCAGTGATTATGTGTGTAATCTCCTCTAGCAGTCCTGTCATCAAGGTTGATGGTGAGTAGACCGCCACCATGGCTACAGTTTGGTTCCACAGGGTCCCTGTTAGATAGACATATCTGCCCCCCGTGTCTTGTGTTACTTTGGATGGGGTGAAGGGTAGTTTTTTATGTACCAGTATTAGCACCCCCCGGGAGCCCATAGTAAACCCAGAGTGAATCGCTAATCGATAATTTGAGCATTTAAAGAGGTTACAGGTTGTACCCGGTAGGTGCGTTTCAGTAAGGAATACTACATCTGGTTTTTGCCTGTTCAGGTATTGCAACACTAGTCTCCTTTTCAACCCAGTGCCTAGCCCATTTACATTCCAGGTCCGAAATTTTAGGGTTCTTTCTGCGTGTCTAAGTGTGGTTGCCATCGGCCATGTATGCTATTATGATTGCTGCTTCGTGTTCACTGACTGGGTTCTGGCTTGGCGCTTTATTTCTGGTGCTGTGCCGCTCTGGTGACCTACTTTTATAGTGACGTCTAGATCTTTGTATCAGGATGGGTGGGAAAGGTTCTCCCCCCCCTTTCTTTGTGCTTTTAACCTCCTCAGACAATATCCTCTGCAAGCTTCCCCCTTTCCCCTGCACTTTCTTCTTCTACTAACAGATTCAATCAAACAACCAACTCACCCTCCCCCCTCCCTCCCAACTTGAAGTATCTGTCGTCCAAACATTGTTAGCGATACCGAACTTTGTCGCTAACTCAAATTAACTAACTCAACCTCTTCCCACTCCAAGCAGACTTAGTACTTTGGTGAGGATCTGCGGTCTTGGGGTGGGGCCATCTCGGCCACCAATTTCTTTTGATGATTTGACAAAAATAGAATGGATCATCAACCTTTCGTGTTCGTGGTGGAGCCTCATCTGCTGTCTATCTTTTCCTGCTTTATACTCATTGTTTTTAATCCTGCCATCGTTCAGTTGCAGCATTTGTTCTCTCTGTTCGCTCCGTTGTGTGCTGTATATCATTCTTGCGATTTTCAAGGAGGTGCCTCTTCACCATGATTATTCTACCCTTGTGGTATGTGGGGGTTTGGATCGTCTGCCTCCCAGTCACCTTCAATATGGTTTTCGGCCCATTTCCAGGCTTCTTGCGGATCAGTGAAATGTACAGTGGTGCCATTGTGTTGGATCCTTAACTGGGCCGGAAAGAGTAGCCCGTACTTCACATTCATTGCATGGAGCTTTCTCTTCAGATGTTCAAAGGATTGTCTGGCCTTTTGTACCTCACGAGTGTAGTCCGGAAAAAAGGCAATCCTAGCGCTGTTATATGTGATTGCCCCCTTCGTTCGGGCCATTTGCAGAATTGCGTATCTGTCTCGATAGTTGAGAAGCTTCACAATAATTGTTCTTGGGGGGATGGGGTGCTGGGGGTTGGTCTGCCTGCTGGCATTCGATGGGCTCTTTCTATCAAGAAGAAATTTGAGAATGATTTGGGTGCAAATAGCTCTGCCAACGACTGCTCCAGAAAGAGCTCCATGCTGTGCCCTTCTGTTTTTTCAGGAAGGCCGAGGATGCGAATGTTATTGCTCCGTGATCTGCCTTTGCCCTCGTCCACTCGTGCCTCAAGAGTCTTCAGTCGGCTTAGCGCTTGTGATAGTTGTTGGCGCACCCCTCCAAGGTCATCCTCTACACCAGATACTCGCTGTTCCACTTCCCCAGTGCGTGATGATAGTTTCTGGAGATCATTTTTTTTTCCATTGCGGAACGGGAAGTGGCGATGGCAACCATCACGTCTTTCAGTGTCAGTGGTTCAGCCGCTGAAGAGGAGGCGTTTTGTATTTCGGTGTCTGCCATTACTGTGGGTATGTTCGTGGCATATTGGTCCATGGTGCTCTGTGTCGTCGCTTTTCTATTCTTGTCTTTGCCCATGATATCGTCCAGTGGTATCTGGTTAGGATCTGCAGATCTTTCCAGTTTCTCTGTTGTGGTCTGAGTGCTTATGATGGTGTCCGCCGAGGAGATTTAGTATGGTGGTGCAGCGCGGGCCGGAATTCTCAACCCCATCTCAGTATAGGACTATCTCTTTGTGTCACAGGTGTGTTTATGTGAGTTTGGGTCTTTCTTGCCCCTTGCTTTCTCCTTTTCACGCAGGCGTGATTGGGTTGGGAATGGAGGAGGTTTGCTGTGAATGAGTCATTCACCCCACTTCTTTTCTTGCCCTGTTGTGGCGCAGTGGCGGGCCGCGTGGCGTTGTATCAATGCCTCCGCCTCAGGATACAATTTGCCAGTCTTAATCTTTGGGCTGTCCCCTTGGGGTTTTGAGGTCTGGGGTCTGTTGATTTTTGCCCCCGGGTGTTGGTGGATGTTGGAGAGGGGGGGAAGGGTTTGTCTGGGACTGCCACTAATATTTTGTAGTTAGCTCTCTCATCCTCCTTCTTTTCCACCTCTTCTACTGTTCTGCGCTATCACAGCGGTACTCACTGTTCGTTCTGGAGCAAAGCCTCTCTTCCACTCGGGGATCAGCCTGTTTCCCTTTCGCGCCCCGCGGCCGCGTATCACTGCCCTTCAATCTGCTCACTGTCTTTCCGGGGCGTTGCTCATGTTCTCTGTGGTTCAGATCGATTCCCGCTGTCCTCGCTGCCAGTCCTTTGGTCTCCACTGAATTCCTCCGGCTCCCACCTCTCAACCGCACTCTGCACCTCCGCCGCCTCCCGCTTCGGTTCCTCCTTTCTGCAGTGGGGCTGTTTGACGAACGATGCCGTGTCTGCCTGTGGGGCTCTGTCTGTAGCTGGCAGATTTTCTCCACTGCTTCACCTGCTCCGTTGGTTCGGCCCGGGGGGTGCACCTTTTTGCGCGCTGCCTTTCGGATTTGGCTACTCCTTCTTTCGCTGGTCTCGGGTTTCGGCGGCCATCTTATTCAGGGATTTTCGCGCCTGCAAGCTCCGGACTTTCGCGGTCTGTATCTACGGCAGGAGTCTATTTCAGGGTCCGCCACTTCAGTCGAGTGTTCTGGATCTGTTCACACGTCTGTGGCTGTAATTTTCTTGTCCTCTGTTTCGCCTAAAAGGATAAAATCTCAGGATATTTTTGGCGGCCTTCAGAGCTCTCGGGACTAGCGTCCACACCCCGGACTCTACACCAAGACATTACATCCAGAGTCCGGGGTGTCAAGGATGCTGAGCAGAGCTGTAGTGCACCACCTTGTGGCTGAAAAGGCTTCAAAGACAGACTTTACTCTCTGAAGAAATTCCTAAAACGAGGAATCTGCGAGCAGAAGAAATCCATTAACTAACTGAGAATGAAAGAGACAGGGGGGCGTGGCCAGCATGAGAGCAGAAAGGACGCGAGTCCCGAGAGCTCTGAAGGCCGCCAAAAATATCCTGAGATTATATATATATATATATTTATATATATATAGCGCCCCATGATCTCCGTTCCTTGATGTCCCGTGCTCACCACTGCTTAACTTTAGTGACAGTGCTGTGTCTGCCCGAGTCCTCCAGTCTTTACAACCAGCAGAGAAAGTGCAATGTCTGTGTCTGATCCACATCAGCAGTGCATTTGGTGTCTGGCACCAGATCAAGACGCCTACAAATGTGGCTCTTGGCAGGCCAGCTCCCAAAGTCTGTAAGGGAACACGCCTGAAAGGTGCAAGCCACTTTTCACAAGGCAGGTAGGACCCCCCTATCAAGACTTCAGCTCTTTTGGAACCCTCTGTCCCATTAAACCCAAAATAATCTTGGTCCCACGCTGATGACCCTGAGAAATGGGACAAGAAAGAGACGGAAGAGGTCCACTTTCCAGAGCCTCTTGTCCTCCAGGAGGATATGCTGCTACTCACTAGTTTTCAAGTTGGCACCAGAGTCGGAAAAATGGCTGCATACTTGCAGTCTTCAGAGTGCTGGGAAGACTTCAGGAAAAAGATGCTTGGCAGCTTCAGCCTCCTTGCCGGTGAAGGAACAAATGACTGCTATGCCTTTGACGGTTCATAGAGCACCTTCTGCTATCCACCATGAACTTAGTCTGAAGTTGGAGATGGCAGTGTGGTGGGGGGTGGGGATTAGGGGGGTGTAGTTGGGATGGAGTCGAGATGGATGCACCTTAGCAAAGCCCCATGCCTCGGAGCATCGCCAGCAATACAACGCCCATATTCGGTTTGACTTCTGAACTGTAGCGGGGGCACTGTAAGCAGTTGCCAACCGGATAGTTTCATTGAGTACCAGCCTGCACTCCAGACCATGGCTATTCGATCTACTCGGTGGAGACTCGACTGCATGGCCCAACCGCTTTGGCCCCGGAAATGCTGAGCACCGGTAGTGCTGTGCCCGAGAGCTGAGCGTCCGCCTAGGGGCACCGTCTGCGGCAGACGGCCAGGTGGCTGAGCCAGAAGCCGGCTTCACACGCCAGACTACTGCGGGTCGCATCATCCAGGTGAAACCTTATGGCGTGAGCTGGCTGGTACTGGGCACTGTGGTGTGCTAGCGGGCTGCTGATGCTCCACCCTACCCCCTGCACACCTGGCTCTTTGATAATAACGTCCAGCTTCGGCTGCTTCGGAAAACTTTTCTCAGCAGAGGGCGCCGTGCGTCGATGGTGTCGATCGAAGTCCCTCAAAGGCCTCTGTCGAGGGTGACGTCATCGGGTGTATAAGTAGCATGCACTGTGCCCATTGGCCTCAGTTCTGTTTTTCTGCAAACATGTTTGCTTCAGAGTTTCGGCACGCCTCGCTAGTGATTATTTGCTACAAACACGGAGGGGGCAACCCTATCGTTACTACTTCTCATTTGGAAACGCAAGAGGAATGGCCAGTCAAAGAGGCCAAAGAAAAAACCCTTGTGGTGGACGAGGAAAAAGTGCAAAGCAAGCTCCAGCTACAGCTTCCTTGCCATCGGCAGCTGCAGCATCTGCTACAAAACCACTTTGAGAGCTTGCGTCACGAATCACCAGTGGGGGGGCAGACTGTCTCAGCATCTCAAAGAATAGCGAGCCATTACTTCATATGCTTGGGCTTTGGAAACAATAGCCCAAGGTTACTGCTTTCCATTTATAACGCAGCCTCACAACAATCCACCGGGGAAGCACTCTTTGATGATTCCAGATCTGCTTCTTGTGCAGGAAATAACTCTGCTAGAGAAAGGTGCTATAGAACCAGTACCTGTAGCGGAGAGGAACAAGGGTTGGTATTCCCCATATTTTTTTATCCCCAAAAAAGACAGAGGAGTGAGACCCATCTTGGACTTGAGATACTTGGTTCCAGGTTCCTCAGGAAGGACAAATTCAAGATGGTCACACTTTCTCAGATCCTTCAGGCCCTCCAGTTACATGATTGGTTGGTGTCGTTGGACCTTCAGGATGCTTATTTTCATGTGCCAATCCATCTCGAGCACAGAAAATACCTGAGGTTTTGAGTCTTGCCATTCGGGTTGACCTCCGCCCAGAGGGTCTTCACTAAACTGATGGCGGTGGTGGCAGTGCTTCTCAGGATAGGATGGATTCATGTCTAGCCCTACCTGGGCGATTGGCTGATCAGGGCACGTTCTCCCGAAAAAGCTCTGGATTATCTGTCACCTGCCACTCCCTTCACACACAGGGCTTCTCCATCAATTTCAAGAAGTCACAGATGACCCCTTCCCAGCAGCTCCAGTACATAGGAGTTGTTTTAGACACATGCTTGTGAAAGAGCTCGCCACCCAAGGTGGGTTCCATGTAATTTCATCGCGGGATGTTTTTTTGCTGGCTTTTTTACCGCGATTTTTATTACTGCGATTTTTTAAAAAAAAAAAAATTTCTTGATTTTTTTTTTCTTATGAAAAAAACCATCGAATTTTTTTCACATTATTTTTGGGGTGCTCCCCCCCTCCCCAAACCCCCCATTTTCTAAAAAAATACGCTGAGTTTTTTAAAAAAAATCACAGAAAAAAACGCCGCGAAAAAACTTCCCGCAATGAAATTACGTCGTACCCCAAAGCGAGGGCTCAAGACATTCTTCAGATGGTTACCAAATTTCAAACTGCCCAGAATCTTCCGGCCTTCGATTTCTTTAGGTTGCTCGGCCTCATGGCATCCTGCATTTTTCTGGTGCCAGAAGCCCGTCTGAGAATGAGATCCCTTCAATGGGCTGTAAGTACACAATGATCCCAATTCTCAGGAAAGATGTCAGACTGACCTCAGGTTCCAACAAGGGTCTCACAGGAGCTTCTGTGGTGTGCCTGCAAGTCCAATATTCTGAAGGGAGAACATTTTTGGCAGCAATGGCCAGAGATTACAGTAGTGACGGATGCCTCACTCACGAGGTGGGGAGCCCATGCCAACGGTCTGACAATCAGCGGTCGTTTGTCTCCATCGGAGTCCAAACTACACATCAACCTTTTGAAACTGAGGGCAATCAGACTAGCGCTGAAGGCTTTCTGCCCTCTGTCAGGGTAAAGAATGTCCTGATAATGACTGACAACACAGTGGCAATGCATTACCTCAACAAGAGAGGAGGTGTAGGGTCACTACCGCTGTGCACAGAGGCAATGCAGCTCTGGTACTGGGCAATTCGAGAATGGAATCTCCCTGTCGGCAGTTCACCTAGCCGAGGAGGAGCACACGACGGCCGACGCTCCGAGCAGGCAGAGCACAATCTCCCACGAGTGGGAGCTTGCTCAGGAAGTCCTTCAAGAGATCTTCACCCTTTGGGGAACCCCTGAGGTGGACCTGTTTGCGACCGGAAGCAACCGAAAGTGCGAAAGGTACTGCTCAAGGGAATTTCCTCCGAGAGGAGCCCTAGGAGACCCGTTCGTTGTGGATTGTGATTTTTCCACTTCTATACGCGTTCCCACCGATCCCAGTCATTCCTCAAGTAATCAGGAAGTTGAGGCGGTTCGGAATTCGCATGATCCTAATAGCTCCGGATTGGGCCAGGAGAACGTGGTACCGAGACCTTCTGGATATGTCCATCTGTCCTCTGATACGTCTTCCACAGAGTATCTCCTCTCGCAAGGAGAGGGACAGGTTCTCCAGCCAGAGGTCAACACTCTCAACCTTCACGCATGGTTTCTGATAGGTTGAGATACAAGGATTAGGACCTCCCGGATGACGTGATGGAAGTGTTGATTTCGGCAAGGCGGCCAGCAACAAAATCTCTTTACTGTTGCCGCTGGAACAAACTTTGCGACTGGTGCAGGGAAAAGAATGTTGATCCTTTTATAAGGTTCCCTTACGGATGTGCTTTCTTTTCTCCTTTCATTAGCACAGAAAGGTCTTAATATTGGAACCATTAAAGGTTACCTACAGCGCTTTCCATTTTCAAGCGCTCTTCGGAAGAATGCTCTTACTTCAAAATTCCTTTGGTGATTCAATTTCTGAAAGGGCTCACAAACGTGTTCCTGCCTTCTTCTTTTCAGGTTCCAGTTTGGGATCTTAATTTGGTTCTAAAATGTCTAATGTGTGCCCCATTTGAACCCTTGCACACATGCCCATTGAGGTTATTGACCTTCAAAACCTATATTATTGGTTGCATTGATATCTGCACGTAGAGTGAGCGAGTTGCACGCACTCTCCTCCAGGCCGCCCTATACCGTATTACATAAGGACACGGTTGTGTTGAGGGTAAAACCCTCCTTCCTACCTAACGTTGTATCTGATTTTCATCTAAATCAAATGATTGTTCTGCCGCCGTTTTACCCCCCCGCTGCATCCTGGTAAAGAGGAAGCGAGGCTCCATAGATTGGACCCTAGAAGAGCTTTAAGCTTCTATAGTTCTAGATTTTCCATACTAAGAGTGGATGACCAACTCTTTATTGGCTACACCGGAAGAAAATTAGGACAAGCTGTTTCGAAACAGACTTTGTCAAGGTGGATTATACTTGGTATCTCAGAATGTTACAAATTGGCAGGCAAGGATTTGCCAGAGGGGTTGAGAGCTCATTCTACCAGAGGTATAGCCACTTCTGCAGCCCTTCAAAGGGGAGTACCTATTAGATCCATTTGTGATGTTGCATACGTTCACAAAGCATTACTGTTTGGATGCTTCCCACTCTCAGGATGTCGCCTTTGTTAAGGCAGTACTGTATTCAGCCTTGTAAAAAGCTGACAATTCTAAATTCTCTTCCCTCCTCCAATTCTACATACTACTTTGGGAGTATATCAAAGATGCGGAATACGTTGGACAAAATCCATTCTAAGAACAAGTTACTCACCAACTGGAAACATTCTTTCGACTGGATGTTCCTCCAACATATTTCTCATCGCCCACCCATCCTATCCCTCTGTCGAATTTCCTATGCTGTTACAGCTTTCGTTCTCGCAAGGCTGACTACTGCTTGCCTAGGCTAACAGCCAACACGAACAGGAGGGAAAAACAGAACTGAGGCCAACGGGAGCCGCGTGTGGCTACTTATACACCCGATGACATCACCCTTGACGGAGGCCTTCGAGGGACGTCGGCTCGATGCCATCGACGTACGGCGCCCTCTACCGAGAATATTTTTACAAAGCTGGACATGATTATCAAAGATGAGGAATACGTTGTAGGAACATCCAGTCGAAAGAACGTTACCAGTTGGTAAGTAACTTGTTCTTTTTTCCCAGTTATTTCATGGGCACCCCTGTCACATGTGCAATTCTCTTACGGGCAAAATTAAGATTTCAACATAAAGGAAAAACATTTTTCTTCACACTCCCGGAAGAAGCAACTAACTTTATTGAATCCAGCATCCCCCTGCATAACAGCGAAAACAACTGTTGCCTCAGCATGACTGCCGACACCATTGAGCAGGGATGATTGGCGACAGGTCTCGAGACTCACAGTGAACTTATTCGTTATTTCACAACAATTGAACCTTAATGCTAAACCCTTGAGGGTGCCTCAGTGGATCCAACGATTGTAACAACCTTTACTTATGTTGAGGCGGCAAAACATGGCCGGAGCAACCAGAGCTACACTCATGCAAAATTGCAGGTTTGCATATAGTCTTATTGTTATTGGGCATGTTATGGGCAGACACTACTGAGTTTGGGGAATTGGTGAGGGTGGGTTGGATAGGGGGAGCGCAGAGGGAATTTTTTTAATCCCTTTGCCTTTTAATACATTTTTGCTTTTAGAAGGGAAGAAAGCAACGTTTCACTATAATACATGATTCCATATCGAAGGAAAACATCATTCTGAAGGACCATATAGGCATGCTGATGTAGTATGAAGCTGGAATGTGAGGGTCTTGACTAACCCCATAAAGGCCTGGAAGTTACTTGCACACACACAGCTCCACAAAGTGAATGTCATTTTTCTGCAAAAAACTCATACAATGACACCCACTAATTTATCCTTTGCTAAACTATGGGGGAGCTGCAGGTTCTTCACATCATACTCGACATACTCAAGAAGTGTACAGACCATTATTCATAAATACTTGCAGTTCACACTGATCGACTCTAAAGCAGACCTGGCGGGCCGCTACGTATCATTGCATGCAATACTCCTAACCACAGAGCTACTCTTGATTGACACGTATGACCCCAATACTGACATCCCCAGGTTTTATAGAGATATTGTCTATTTATGCCATGCATACCCAGATGCGTCGATCATCTGTGGTGGCGGCATGAATACTATCCTTGACAGGGACAGCACAGGCACTTCTCGCAGAGAGTTGTGCACAATCTGGAGCTTACTGACGTGTGGAGAGCATTGCACCCAACAACTCACGCATATACATACTGCTTGACGGTACATGACATTTTATTCAGGATTGACATATTCCTAGTCTCTGTTGCAACCCTACACAAAGTACTGTCCAAAGATATCCTCCCGTGTACATACTCTAATCGTTCCAGAGTGATTCTCAATGTAGCCCCATGCGCGATGGAACACACACCGCTGCTGGAAATTCAAGCCCCAAGGACTACAGGACCTGATACTTACAACTTCCCCTTTGCGCAATCATGTGCCATTATATTTTAAAAAGAACCTGGGCACTGTCCAATCGATGACTAAGATTTGGCAAGCATTTAAATTGTACATTAGAGGAATTGCTATGTCCAGAGAAATGGGAGTGAGAAAAACTATTAGGAAAGACATACTGAATGCTGAAACTGATCTCCACAGGTTGGAATAAGTACATGCACACAACTCATCGAAGGACACGTTGGCAGACATAAAACAGGCGGTAGACCGTTTCAGTGAACATGTGGACATGGAGCTGTAATGCATGGCGAGATCAGCAGCGGAGAGGCGCTACGACAAAAGAGACTGCCCAGGCAAACTACTTGCTAGGTTACTCGACAACATAAGCAAGGGTATGAGCATACCACTTATATATGATCATAGCGGGAAAGCAGTATGTGATCTGGCAGACATCAATAAGGTGTTGTATAAATACTACTCTAACTTCTATATATCACAAGGCACTAAAACTGAACTTGAAACAGAGACCTTTCTAGACGAACTTCCGATTACAAAAATATCCAGGGTAGCAAAAGAGCAACCGATCACTGCAGATTAAATAACTGAAGCCATCAGACACCTGCCCGTGGGTAACCTGATGGTTTAAATACAGAATGTTATAAAGCCTTTCAAGACCTACTTGCATGAAACTTACAATCCTTGCGGACCGAAGCCATGACCGCTAAAGAATTCTTCCCACCAACATGGGAGGCCATCATTCTACTGCTACTGAGACATGACAAATACCCCTGCTCTTACAGACTGCTCACATTAATCGATACAGATAAAAAGATTTACAAAAGTGCTTGCCAATTGCCTTTTACTCTATATGCTCCATATGATACACCCTGACCAAGCAGGATTTATCCCCGGCTATTCCACAGCCCTGAACATCAGCAGGTTATTCAACATCATAGCACAGATTAAATGCTCGGCGTATGCTGTAGCAGTGTTGCTAGATGTGCAAGAAGCGATGGACATGGTGTTCTGGAGATTCCTTTTCATCCTAAACAAAAATGTGGTTTTGGGCCCATGTTTATTCAACGCATCCAATAGCTGTACACCCTCCCATGTGCAAGGGTGCTCAAACACTGACAATTGTCTGACTCCATACACCTAACGAGAAGTACGAGACATTGCTCTTCTCATCCGTCATGGAACCATTAGAAGACTTGATCAGACTAAAACATTCATTCAGAGACATACGAATGACAGGGACACCCTACATAATCTCCCTATACGCTGATGAGGTATTACTCTAAATCAGGGACCCCCACATAAATCTGAACCCAGTACTCAATGATGTGAAAAGGTATGGCACATACTCTGGGCTACAGTTCAACCAGTTTAAATCTGTCATCTTTCCGCTCACTGATATCACAACACCTACGCCCAAGACGTCTGAGCTGCAATGAGATGACAGAATGGGTGACTCAACAATCGCTGTTTAGTAACAACTATGACCTATACAATTAACTACTGAGCACCAAATTGCATCAGTGGAAGTGCGTACCTATGTCCGCAGCTGTACAGGTTGCCCTAATAAAGATGATCATTTTACCCAAATTGCTATATCTATTCCAAAACTACCCATCTGAACAGCAATATTTTACTAGAACCTATGAAGAGGGAGGGTTTAAAACACCTAACATGAAATTCTATTAGACAGAGGCGCAAGTGCAATACATATCCTATTGGTTCAGGTCAACTCAATCCCCACCCCATGCGAAAATTGAGTAGTCAGCCATGGGCGACTACGATGTACGAACCCTACTCATCGCAGATAAACCTCCTGATCTTTGGGCATTCAACCCACTGGGGACCACTCTAGTGGCATGGCGGGAGATTTATAAACAAATGAATTTGACGTCGCCGTACATCAAACGCATGCCATTATGGCGTTCACATAGCATTCCACCCACATTGGATACATCTACCCCACTTAGTGGCGAGGGGCAGAATGTAATGTAATGTAATGGAAGATATTTATACAAATGGGGCCTTCCGTCACTACAGGATGCATCAACCACCATCGCCCCAATTCCGTCCCTAATCAGGCTGCACTATTTCTGAATGAGAATAGTCATCAAGGAAAGATGAGCCGTCAGGGGACCCGACCCTGCATCATAAACTCCCAGGGCTGCCGACACATAGTAGCCACGCTATATACCCTAATTCAAACTGCTGTGCCGACAGCCTAAGCGAACCACGTGAGAAATGGGAGGATGATTTAGGATTGACAGTTTCTGACAATGATTGGCGAGATACTACATCGTCTGCACTATACGCCAGCCAAAATGAAAAGCATTAATGAAGAAAATGGCAGTACTTGCCCCAGATGCAACACTGAGTTAGCAGATTATATGTGCATGGTCTGTGCTTGTCCCGAGTTGCATGCTTTCTGGGGGCAGAGGGATATGCAACTAACTTGCAGAAATACGAGAAGAGGCAATTGAACCTCTTCAACAGTTATCTCTATTTGGCCTAGCCTGCAAACTACCCATAGCTAATCAAAGCTTTTTGAATCTGTGCTGTTTGTTAGCAAAGAGGTGTATATTTAAAAACTGGGACTCGCAGATCACCCCTTACAGTAGCCAACTGGCTCACAGACATGACATGACAATAACAATGAAGAACTGAAATTCCTTTTAAATTAAGATCTGCTAACACAGCAACAACATTCCACACTTCATAATCCGAACGTTGCCAAATAGAACCTTATCTTTTGAAGTCAGAGTCTGGCTACTTGAAGCTGCTCCAAATATGCATTGACATTTTAAAGAATGCACATAAACCCTAATACAAGGTGTTGACACTTTAATAAGAGGAAGCAATATGTTTTTGGTGCAACATTCAGTCAAATGCAATTTACAGAATCAAATCTCAAATACATACTACATCTCTTATACAGTGGATTGGCATACCATCCATTAATGTTTCACCTGTGAATTGAAGCAAAAGCTGCTTCACAACATAAAAGTACATGGTGGAAAGTGCTAGTGGAGAAATCTTTTGTGGACAGGTGGAAAAGAATGTGCCAGCAGTTACCATACTAGCGCCAGTGGGGACCTAAACATGGTATTACACAGACCTAAACTCCTGCTCTTTAACCCAAGTGCATATGTCCTATAAAACATCTAGGTTACAAGGACGCTTTGGCAGCAGTCACCTCTATACAAAGGGTCAGTGAGCGACATGCCTTGTCAATTGAAGAACTGTTTGTAGCAATATACAAAGAATAGTAGTGTGAGGCACATCCTAGGTTTTCACAAACGTTTATGTAATTCAAGCCAGTAACCTACCACATTCCATCACAAAAATATGTCTACACACACTTGATGTATGAAGGGCGCTCATGTTCTACCTAGAGAGAGCACAGATCTTTAGACAACACAGCTGTTCACTTGTGGGTTTTGGCATTGTGCAAAAGGATTCCCAATCAGCAGCAAAGTAGTATTGCATGGTTAATTCAATGTTATCTAGGAATGCTATGTCGTTGCACATACAGAACAACCCATTTAACCTAGGGCACATTCAACGATGGAGTTAGACCAACACTTTCTTTCCTAGATATTGTACTACGAGATTTCATATATAAGGCTGCATCATGGAGTTCAGTTCATAATTCCACAAAACTACTGAATACATGCTGTGACAAAGTCCCCTTCCTCACCCTGGGATCCACCAAGCGGGTGACTCAAAATGCTGAGTAACACCCCAAGCCAGAGGATCATAGACCCAGGGGGTAGTATGAAGAGGATCCCATGGCCACCTTCCCTTAATCCCCATAGTGGGGCTAGGGTCTGTCAGAGGAACACTTCTATGGGCCCTCTCCCCAGCTGAAGTAGCCTCAAGCTCACAACATCCAGACCCACAGTTTCTGAGGAAAAAAGAAATTCACTGCTTCAGGGATATGCACTGTTACTGTTAGCAAATATTCGGTGGCAGGGAATAACCCAGTTCAAAAGCCTGTGAAGGGTTGTCCAGGGCCCTTTGTTCCTATTGTTATAGAGTGCTTGTAGTTTGTGGTTTTCGAATACTGCAAAGAGTCTCACTATAAGTGCTACAAAACCTCCTGTGGCAGTGGAAGACTCACACCAAAGGCCCGAAATAGTCCTCCCCAAGCCTCATGTTGCCAGTTCGCTATTTGCTTGCAGTTCGGTAGCCGCAAATGGTACAATAGTACCATTCCATTGTCTACCAATGAGTCTTCCTTCACATGAGGCGCACCTTTGCAACCTTATAGAGGACTACTCTTTCCTTCACTTTGATTTTTTTTTAGAGACTATTCAGCCATTTCTTCGCATGATGCTCTTGCACGGAGTAGCCCTGGAGCAGTGTCTTTCCCAGATAGCATGCTGCATTGGCCAGAGAAGGAAAGTCCATTCCAAAATGGTGTACAGACCAAATTAAGGCTTAGTCCAGCCCCTACAGACAAGACCAGAATGTGTTCACCAATTTTGGAATACCGGTACAAACCCTAACAAAGAATTCATATTTAACAAGGGAACTACTGGGCTATAAAAACCAATCATCTCAGTCTCGTATTCTGGGAGTTTGGAGAAGGAGTTGGTTAGAGGATCTGGGAATAGCATGGTAAAGATTGTGTGAACGGGGAAGTTTGAGGAGAAAGCTGAAGATCGGGTTGTAGAGAAAGGTTGTGTTGTAAATGCCAAGAGGTGGTTGGATCAAAAGAGAAGGAGGTCATAATATTAGAAGGTTAGAAGGTGGTTGGTTGGATGAAGAGGTGGTATAACATCGGGAGGTGGACGGAGAGAGAATGAGAAGGTGGTATAACTACAAGAGGTAGTGTAAAGATTGAGAGAGGTTGTAATGCTTTGGAAAGTAGCTAAGGGAAGAGAGAATTGGGTGGTGAAAGGTACCCTATCGGCCAGATAACTCAGGAAAGTTCTGGTGTGCCGTGTTTGCCAAAGACAGGTGGTAGTGGCATTAGTATACGGCACACAGTCTAACTAGTACAGATGGGTGAGAGATTACCTAGAATCCTTAGAAAGACAGTTCCAGGGAGCTCAGCCTTCAGAGTACACAGTGAACCTCAGCCTGTCGACCAGGGATACCTACTCCACAAAGACCATGAGAAGGTCCTATCAGCAGGATCTATGTAGGTTGTGTGATCAGAGTGAATGCTGGGCCCCGGAAACCCTTCTCAAACCCGCAACAGAATTTAGGGAGGGGGGAGAAAGGATTAGAAAATCCCTCTTAAACCCACAACAAAATGTAGAGGAAAAATGTTCAGGAACCCCTCTGGAACCTACAATGGAGATTAGAGCCGCTGATGCAGGACCCCAATGACCTGGGAGGGAAGATTTCCGCTTAGGTTTCCAAAGAACTCCAGAAATCCAGAGGGACTCGAGCGATCTCTGCATGCTAGAGCAGGAAAGAGATTAGACCAGAAAACTGTTGCTGCAGCTGAGAAACCTTTTACATTTTTCAGCTCTTTATTATTTTGCCCATCCTGTGTAGTTTGCTCTTTAATAAAAATACTGTGCTCTTGTCAAACTTGTTATGGTATACTTCTGGACCGTTGTCACCTTGTAGCAATGCACAAAAAAGCAGAGGACTGTGTTCAGTACTTTAAGTAACACCCTCCCTCACCACCAGAAGGGGAAAATCCTGCTTGATAATCTATGCAAAGCATTTAAGTTCCAAAAGACAAATGATAATTACCAAGAAGTCTTTTTGATGCTTGCATCTGTTGGGTCACATTAGCCCAGCCATCCTCTCTTTTAAGCCACCCATACAGAAGTACTGCTTCACCTATATACATGTTATTCAAGTGGTGTGTTTTGCTGGCAGAATGGGCAGTGTTAAATAGAATACTTCGGTTCTCTACTGCAACCCCATGATCCCTCATTCTTGACTAAACTGGCTAGGGCAATGCGAGTTGGTGTCTAAAACATCTGGCGACCTAACTGTTGCAGACCTTTATGTAAACACCCCTAACCTCCCACGTTACACATGACAGAAAAATAAACAATGGGATGTGGGAGTTGACTGAAAAAGCATTGTGGGTAGTCTGCTAATGTAGTACAGGGGTAATGTTTCAAGCACACCCTTGTCAACACCTAACTTTCAGTTTACTAACCAAGTTGTAATACACTGGACCAACCACTAGATGGACTAGGCATAGCATGTTGCTCAAAAACAAATTCAAGCTTCAAAAAGGCTATTACTGGTAACATTTGTCATTTTGGCATGGGAACCATGACTATCTCTTCTTGTGGTGGGAGTACTACCATGATGGGAAACAGCCAACATGAGTGTGCTGTTAAAGTAGCAATACTGGCAATATTGGACATAGCCAATAGTAGTGTCTTCCTACAGTGAAATACTGGCACAATCAAAATTCAAATGTTTTCTTACAGTGGCGAAATACTGGCGTGTATTTTAGGCACAGTCAGAAGAGTATTACAAGGACAGCGCTAGTGTATATTGTGTGCAAATGCTTAACAAATATTCATTGGAAAATGTTCCTGTTTGCCTTTGAGACCTGTCATCTTTTTAATGTATTTCATGCGTTATTCTTCAAAACCAACATTGAATTGTTTGCCATTTCACCCAGTTTGAGCACCAAAGGTGTGCTGTTAAGTCCCTAATGTGAAACCCCTTTGTTTAAAACAAATTTTTCAGTGAGAAATATGCAAAACCTCCTTTGATTGTATGGGGCTCCCTCACAACGGTTGGTCTATAATGCTCATTAGTGGGGAATATTTATGCTTCCCTCCTACCCTCCAGTGAAAGAAATAATCAGCTGCCCTGAACCGGTATGACTTATTTTCCCTGCCTGACAATTGGCTCATTCAAGCACACGCTCCAGAGTTTGACCAACTGTACTGCACCGCCCATCTGTTACACAGGTTGGGCTCAACCCTCAACTCCCACACCGTCACCCTCTGAACTGCTTCGGTTCATTGGATTGATTTCTGGACACACACTTAGGCAGAGCATGTCGACCCAAATGTGTTCTCACCATTCTTTGAACGGTCCACCAATTTTGGACCAAACCCATTTTATCAGGTGATCCACTTTTTTTCCTCCGCCTCATCAATTTAAGACAGAGGATAGGTTTCATCGTTTGGACCTGACTCAGGCACTACGTTTCTATGTTTGTCTCGAGGGAGTTCATAAAGATGACCATTGTTTTGTCAATATCAAATGACTTGCCTTCAATAATGTTCTTTCGGATGTATTAGCCCATACTCCTACAGATTCCCGATCGCACAAACTCCTACCTCTCATACAGAATGCTTGTAGCCTATGGCAGTTCTGCAGTGCCTCTGGAAAAATTGATGGAACTGAGGTGATCGGATGCAGCCGACTTTAGATATTCCACCCATAACCTCACCTCTGGAGTCAGTGATACAAATCTAATCAATGCAGAGCCGCAACATGGCCCGTACTGGCTAAATATGTTTCCAAAGCTAAACTTATGCTGGGGGGATATTTCCAAGATGAGAAATCTGTGGGAGGAATGACTCTTCCGGCAGAAATAATATTACCATAGGTTAGTAATTTGTTCTTCAACAGTAAAATAGAATGGTGGACCGGAGGTTCCTTCCGTGGCCTTGGGGGAAGTTTGGTGTGATGGAGACTTGTAAAGGATATATGGGGAAACGGGGGGAATATTTGAAGTGGAGAGCCTCTGTAGGGCGGACAGAGTAGTGTGTTCAGGGCATATGGAACATAGTCATTGAAAGCAGTATGACATTTTGGGTGACCGTATGCAGCAAGTGTCTCTTTTCTTCTTCGCCTTCTCACCTGTTGTGCCTTTCTCCAGCCAGGCGGCGAGGCGGGAACGATGATCTTGTTTGGTCCGTTCCGAAAGGTTCTTGCAGAACGCACAGTCTTTCTCCACGTGCGTCTTGTCCTCATGGAGGCAGAAGAGACATCGCGAATGCTCGTCCTCCTTGAAAACGTTCTGTAATCCGCATCCAGGGCAGCACCTGAACAGCTTGGATCCGGGCGTCGAGCTTCCCTTGTCCTTGTCCTGGGCCATGTCCGTTGAGGTAGGCCGCAGATCTACCGGAATCCTCCAAGTATGAACTCGGTGCAAACTGCTGACTCAAAAATTGCGATTCCTACCTGCTTGCAGCCTGCTGTTTGAAGCCATTAATCTTTGAAGCCCCAACGCTGCTTTGCGCTCGCTTCCTGGAGGAGGCGGAGCGCGGTCACGATCACGTGACTCATCACGTGATTCATTCTGGGCTTTTATTCGAGGGCAATCCACCCTTGCGGCGTTAAGCCCGCTGCGGGGACAAGGGCGCTGCTGTTTGGGCTGTATGGTTGGTCGGCTGGGCACGAAAAAATACGGGAAACACCCCGCGGAAGTCACGTGCAGGTGGGTCACTTATTTTAAAAATCACTTGTACATCTGCGGGATATCCCAAAGCTAAACAAGTCATATGACCAAAGGAAAAAAAGTCGCTAGGATCAGCCCAGATAAACAAGCTAACATCACCTGTTGTTATTTTGCTGGGGTAGGGAGACTGTTGGGGCTTGACCCCTTTTATCCCACCCTGCGAAACGATTAAAAATTTGGATTTAAAGCTATAAGGGAAGGGAGACTGCTGGGGTTCGACCCTTTTGATCCCGAACCCTGCAAAAAACTGATATAACCTGACAACATCAGGGGAAAGGATACTTACAGCCCCATTTGAAGGTTTGATATCAGTGTTCCAAACTAACATACATACGATCTTCAAATACCTAATGGCAGAAGTAGGGTTAGCAACTAGATTGGGTGACCACCCTCTACCAAACAACCATATAGATGATTTAATATTATCCGAAGACAAGGATACCGATTCGGTGCTAGTTAAGGAAAGCATGACTCCGAATCATGGAACGAAAGATTATAATCAAGGAGTAGTACTCGGTCCATTCATGATAGAAGTTAAGATCGGCAATCAAACAGGGAGGGAGCAGCTACAGGAAGACATACAATTAAACTCAGAGAGCAATGAGGCCAACCCACCCAAGAACAATTTCATATTCCATCAACTTAACAATACGATTGAAACGGACGAATCACCTCAGCCTCAGGAAAGTTTAGCTGATTCAAAGCAGACTAAGGAAGTTCTGGCCCTTATGGCAAATGAAACGTCCGACAAAAACGATCATGACTTAGAAGCTACAAGGGAAACTGACCTTTCAAAGGAAGATGTGTCAGAGAAGCCATCACCTGTACTAGAGATAAGATCAAAAACAGTAGAAGAAAATATTCCTAAGGCAAAGGATTTAATTCAACTATCTGAGGAGATTCCCGGGTTAGAACCCAACACTACGGTGGAAGATTTAGTAAAAACAGCGAAAGGAACCTTTAATGGAACGAAAGGTAAAACAATAACCCCTAAACCAATCAGAATGGACTTTATAAGATATACAGACCTAGAAAAAAAATATGGAAACCCAGGACCCTATCCTCAGGGGATGCTCAAGGCAGAAATAATCATTTTTTTTGGGAAACAATCCTTACTAAACTGGGGGACAGGCATTTCCGGGAATGTACCTAAAAGGAAATCAACTCATAAAAACATCACGGCAAACGAAATCCCTGACGCTGTTATGCTGGAAAACTCAACCTTAATAGATAAAGAGCCACAGACTGTAGAGACGGCCGCTCAAACCATGAAAGGGGAAACTAAAAACCAGTTAATACAAACAGACAATGACCAAGACTCAAACTTGACCACACTACCATCAACGACAGAAGCACCTCAGAAAGAGAGGGAGATGACCAATAAACCTAAGACGGGGGGAGAAAAGTGTGAAAAGGATGACTTCCTGATGATTACAACAATGGCAGCGATCCTGGCCCCTTATATGAAACTACACGAAGATGCTACGGATACTCTGAAGGACCACACTACATTGCTAGCAATGGTTCATTCTAAGACAATCTTTATTGAAGGATTCATATCCGCCATCCAAAAAAATATGCAAAATGTTGAGCAAAGAATCTCCGATATGTTACACACTATCCTAGAACCAATTATGAAAGAGAAGGAAAACCGATGGAAAGATCCTAGGAGAGATTCTCTAGGTGGTTCGGAACTGCTCTTGTTTTTCAATCAAAAGAATTAGCAAAATTGAAACCACAAATCGAAGAAAATGCAAATGAAGAGCATTTGAAAGAACGTACTGAAAATATGATTGAAAAAGGGACCTTAGAAGAGCCAAGTATTCAGGTTGAATGTCCAATCCCAACTCCGAGGAAAGGAGAAACAACTAAAGATACAATGGACACAATAAAAGGAAAGGAAAAAAATAAAGAAAATAATGAAATGGTGCCAAATACCTCAGAAATCCCTGTGGAAAACGAAACTCAAAGAGGAGCCACGGCGAATAACGATCAGAAAGTAAAACAGATCACAAAAAAAGGACAACACACACCTCAAAAAACCTTAGACCTCGCACAGCACGAAAAAGATATTGATGCATCAAAAATAGAAAAGCAGAACTCAAAATTATGCGAAATCTTTTTAAAAAAAGGACGTAAAACAGATGGAAGGTATCACTGTGTCGCAACGAAAGGAGCAAATCGCTATGAATGACAAGAAAGCGAAAACTATTCAACCATCAAAGATACTCAAAAAAACTAAAAATCAACCGCCGCGGAGGGTATGTAAATCAAATAAAAGCAAATCATTCTTCAAATGTCTGAGTACACCAAAGGAAGCAGCAACTATTGTAGTAAATCGAAACATTGGTAGCCATACGCAAACAAGTACGAGTCTAAAGAACAAAGAAGCAGTAGAAACGGATGACTCCGATCAGGAGTTAATGGATATGTCCACTTATTCCATCTCGGATGACAACGTTTCAACTGATAGTGACTCAGAAGAAGGGGAAATTGAAATAATTGATGAACAAGCACAGACGGAACAACAAAGAGGAGTTAAACTAATGTTGGATGACAAGAGGATAAGAGGATAATGGGGGAAAAAGCAAACAAAGCTGAAACAACAAAAAAGGAAAATAATATAGTCAAGCCCGAAATTGTTAGCAAGAAAAAATTAAAGACAACGATGACGGGAAGCTCAAACATACCAGTTAAAAGTCCAACAAGAAACCTGGAAAGTCAAAATATAAACAGCCCCATACCTATTTTGGAGTTCAAGGAATACACCACAGAAGAAAGTGAGCAGAACAGTGGAACTGTTGATTTCCAGACTAGTCCCTTGAGACTGCCGAAACGCAGATTAAACCCGGAAAAAAAGGGCAGAGGTCTTCTTTTGGAAAGACTAGTACATACAGACGATGGTCTTATCCTAAACCGGGCAAATATCCTAAGGTTGTTCCACCATATACCAGCCTTAAGATTAATCAGCTCTAGTGACATAACCCTGATAGAATTTTCTGACAAAAGGTATATGGATAGTATTCGGGTTTCTACATGCTCCCAGGTGATTCACCAGCTATTACTATCCGAAGAGAGGACCATAAGAAAGAAGGGGTTCAAGATAACCGAAAAAAACAATAAAGAAACAGAACCAGAGGTACTGGATCAAGAAACTATCTCAAAGAAAGCTTGTTTTCAAGAGGCGTACAATACGCATAAAAAAGCCATGAAACAATCGCAGGTAACCCAACCTCAAGATGGAGAACAGGAGAGATGGGTATGGTTGGCCAACCTTGCAGCAGGAAAAATGAAGACACTATAGAGCCGGAAAGTAACACAAAAGGAAACATGGTCCCTTATTTCCTGGAATACAAGGGGATTCAACCACCTTCTAACAAAAAATGAATTTGAAAAAGAGATGCCAGATGTACTATGCTTGTAGGAAACGTGGTTGAGAGAAATTCCCCTGATCGAAGGCTATTCAGTAAATATAAATGCAGCAAAAAAAGGAGAAAAAGGAAGACCAATGGCCGGTCTGCTGATAGCGATAAAAAAGGAACTAAATTGGAATGTGATTCATTCTTGGAACTTGACTCCATATATTCAAATCTTAGTCCTGGAAACACCGTCGCCCCTCGACGATCAACACCACCAGCACGTTGTACTGATGAATATATACTGGGTGCCAGGAGCTAAAGGAAACAAATCCCTTCCAAGGGACGTAGCAGAGGCAATTGATGATCTGAAAGCTAAATGGCATGACCCATGGATAATATTGGTGGGCGACCTTAATTGCACTTGCCTGGACGAAAACAATAAAGTACTCGAAGACGTACCAAAAATGGCTACAACCAAACACAAGAGGGGTCAATTGGAGGTCCACGTTACAATCTAGAATTGCACAATCCTAAATGGAGTCACGTTAGGCGACATCCCAGGGAAACCGACGTGGCGAGGGCTGAAATCCAAAGCCATCTTAGATACGTGACAGTTTCAACTAATATGTCAATGTTTATTCAAAAACTTGAGGTGCAACCGACCAAGGCTAGTGACCACAATGCCATCAAACTTACTTGTTCTAGTTTTCTTCCTAAGAACGTAAATGAAATATATCCATTCAAGATAGAAATTAATACTGGGAGAACCCGAGTTAAAATGAATCCAGCAAAATTACCAACGCTGAATGACAACTTGACATCCACCCTAAATGATTTGTATCTGCAGCTACCTCTGCAAACCATCGATTATGTTCCTCTGCTAAAAATCTTCCATACTAGAATTAAACCTGGGTCTACAAAACCAATAATGTCACATCGACATATATTCGATCAAGCCGTGGTCGACAAAAAAAAGACTGAGGAAACAGCTAAAATCACTGAAAGACTTGAATGAGGTAAATAAAATTGATAAAGTACGAGAAATAAAACAAACCTTCAGAAATTGGAGAAAGTTGCACAAAAAATCAATGTTAAACCATGACTCCCAGGCAATGTTAAGAACTATATGTGAGGGAAATACAGCAGAGACGTGGGCTTTAATAAATAATAAAAAACTTTGCAAGATGCTATAATAACAAATCCAGTCACAGAGAAACAGCCAGCTCTAAAACCTCTTATAAATGATCGGATTATACCAAAAAGGGAAGAAAGTTTGCTGACCATAGACAGTGAGACATTAGAAGACATGATTAAAAAACTAAAGAACTCTAGAGCACCGGGACCAGACGGCCTGACTAACGAAGGTCTGAAAAAGGACCCAGCGGAATGGGCTAAAATCCTACATCAACTGTTTAAATATATCTTGGCTTCGGGGAAACTACCGACTTCTTGGAAGACGAGTATTGTGGTGCCAATCTTTAAAAAGGGCCTAAGAACAGTCCCAGAAAATTACAGGCCAATTGCCCTTCTAGATGTGGCTGGAAAAATCTTTGCCTCAATTCTTTTAAAATCTTTGACAAATTGGGCAACTCAAACAGGCCATAAGGACGAATGGCAACCTGGGTTCGTAAAAGGACAAGGCACTCCATTAAACATCTTTATTCTAAATCTGTTGAAAGCTCGAACCCTGACCAACAAAGAGGCGAAATTCTATATAGCTGTTGTTGACCTATCAAAGGCTTTTGATGCAGTTGATCGGGAGAGGATGTGGAGGAAATTAAAAAAATGGGATTGTCCAGAAATTATACTTTATAACATAAAGGAATTACACTCGAACACCTCAATTAAAGTGAAACTAAATAAAGCTGGCCTGTTATCGGACACAATTCCTACAACCATTGGGCTTAAGCAAGGATGCCCCTTGGCTCCAGAATTATATAAACTTTATTCCTCAGATATGGAAAAAGCCTTTGCAGATATAAGATCCTTCCCAGCAAAACTTGCAGACGACATAGTGTTAATCGATCAGACTCCTATAGGTCTTCAACATCAACTAAAAGCATTAGAAACATATGTAGCCAAAAACAAAATGACCATCAATCCAGAAAAATCTAGGATTTTGACGTTCTCTAATACCAAAAAGAAGAAAAATATAAACTCACCTCAATGGTATTTATTCAATAAAAAGATAACGGAAGTAACAGCTATTACATACCTGGGGGTTTGTATCAATACCAACAGATATGAAGCCCCGAGATGTCAGGACTTAAAAAACAAACTTGGAAACCTAATAGGCCGAGCTAAGATTCTACTGGCGCGATTCTGTAGATTCTCCATGAAACCGCTGATAGACTTCTATTGTGCAAAAGTAGTGGCAATCCTAACCTATGAATCAGAAACCTCACTCTTATTGGGCAACAAAATATGGTCACGGCTAGAAGGCAAGTTCTGGAGATCTATTTTGGGATTGCCAAAATCCTTCCCAATTCAATTAATTAGAAGAGAGCTGGCACTATCCTCTCTGAAAGTCATTGTGGAGTGGAAGATATTGTCTTTCTACAGAAGATGCCTAGAACCGGCAACAAAGGGGGGTTTTGCGGCCATAAAAAAAGCAAAGGAAGAGAGGTCGGAACCAATATTGACTGAATGGGCCAAAATATGCCAGATGATCCTTCTTAATTTAAATGAGACGGAAGAATCCTTCTTAAACAATCCAGATCAAGTGAAAAAAAAATGTACACTAGAGATTGGATTGATACACTGGACGAGCTCACTAAATATCGAGGCTATGAAGAATTCTGGGCAGTCCCGCGAAAACTGAATATACTACCCAAATACCTAACTCTTTTCCCCAATTGGTTCTTGAGGCAAGGCTTCTTAAAGCTGCGTTTGAATCTTTGGCCAAGTAGAACCAATCATTATAGAAAAAGAGAGAGAGATGAACCAAAGAACTGTAGATTATGTAAAAATGTATTAAAAGTTGAATCATTGAAACATCTGCTGCTGGAATGCCCTACTGTGAGAGGTGAACGACAGATGTACTTGGGTCATATCTGGCAAGAATATAGATTCAAGGACATTGATCTTTGGTGGTCATACCTGCTGGAAGTAGATAAGATCTCAAACAATCTTGCGGTCGTAAAATTTATCCAGTTCATCTTTGAAAAAATTGAGGGACAAGACGAACCTCTTGGAACAGTGAAAAGGACCTGAAATCAAGCAGACTTTTGCAGTGTTAAACACTAAGCAACATAAAAGAAAAGAAAGAGAAATTAAATAAGAAACAGGCATTTTTATAAATGTTTATTAATATTTTAGTATATCTGTAGAACAGAAGTTTGGGAAAATGCTATTCTTGTTGTCTTGGGTTATTTTTATTCAATTATTTTTGATTTTTAAAATGTTTTTTAAGCTTTCTTTAATGATTGAATTAACTCTCGTCTTGATTTTGTATAGTTGTACTTGCTTCTTTTCTACTCTTTTAATTAACATTTTCTTATCTTTTATGTTGTTTTCTGCTGTAAACCAAAGAGCTACAATAAAAAAAAATTAAAAAAATAAAAGATGAAAACTTCACCCTTGAGGGGTGTAGAATAATTCCGAAACTGGTCCCCGTTATCGGAAGTAGAAACGGTGGAGCTTGAGGCTCGATTAAACCGAAAAAATGAGAAATTCTCCTGAAAAAGCGTGAAAACGCAGTAAAAAACTCTAGAGCTAAACACGAGGACTCCCAACACTTGAGCGTGCGGTAAAAATCTGAGGATGGCTGCCAGAGGGGGGGCTTAGGGAGAGGGCAGTCATTGGCTGGGGGCTGTATGACCAGAGATCAGTGATTGGTTACTACTAAGAAAGACAGATCAGAAACGAAACTGATACTGATTTTTTCTTTACCGAGGATTCCCAGCCTGATGACGGGGAATATTCATGAGCATGTGAATCCATGCCAGACCCATGCTGGAGAACAACAGTTACAGGTAAGTAACTTGTTCCTTTCTATGTGTTTCTGGGAATTTATACAGACTGATGTCTGATGTGCAGGTGTGGATAATTACACCTCTTTTTGCACTTAAGCTAGATGGCCACAGGAAAGAGGGGAGTCACAGACCCACCATAAAGCACTGAGAGTGTGCTTGTAAAATGTAAGCTGAACCCAGGAAAAATTACAGTGAAAATAAAGATGACCTGAGTAGACTAGAATAGTTCTTGTCACCTCTTTGTTGTACATGTAAAAAAAAAAAGTGGTTTTGTTTTACAGCCTAAAGTATCAAAGGAAATGTACTACATTTCTAATCACTAATTTGGGGATTATCATGAAGTTTGTACGTTTTTGCCTGTGGAAATGAAACTGAGCTAATGGATTTACTTTATTGTAATTTCGAAGTGATACAACCAACATGAATAGTGTATTTGATTCATTTTATGCATTAACCTTAACCTTTTGAGTGTCTGCCCTCAGTGGGACAGGAGTGCTGGGGCTTAAGATATATGTAAAAAAAAGGGCTTTTGGAATTTGGGCAGAGTTCAAAATGTAGTGCTCACTGCCACCACACAGACAAATTGGCAAAACAAGACAACTTCTTTAAGCTTAAGGGGCCCAAAAGATAATACACTGATTATTTTTCTACTCAGATGTGTATTGTCATTCAGACTTTAAGTTGCTTGAACATGTTTTTTTTTCTTTAGAGAGCCGTTTTTCAAGGACTATCTCAGGAAGCCTTATCTGCCTGCATTCAATCGTTGCTACTAGCTGCGGATTTAATAACCAAAAACAAGGTGAGGTAAACGTTGTTTTAGTCACTTTCTAATTTGATGTTGTGTAAATGTGGATAAGCATGCACGTGTTAAAATACCCTGTCCTCTGAATCTTTCTGGAAATGTTTAAAACTAAGTTTTAGTGGACATGACCATTTTTATTTGATGCACTTTAATGAGTTGGACATCCACATTTGTCTTCTCATTTTGTTGGATGTTTGGTGCATATTGGCTCACATTAAGTATTTTCTTTCTTTTGTTAAGATTAATACCAATGCACATAAAAATAAATTGCACATGTTGCAGCATACAGCACATAAGATCAATGAGGTAGGTCAACCTGACAACCAATAGGGTGGGCGAAAGAGGGTTAGGATCCAGGACTAGATAACACAAAGCTGCAATGTCCTTGCACTTTGAGCATAGTTTGAAGGCTTGGGTGTAAAAACAATCCCTTTTAGCTGCCCATGTCTGGGACATTGAGGCTCTGGGGAATAGGGGTACCCAGCAGCTGTGTAAAAACTGACTTGGAGGTGGTGTACAGGGAATTCCTCATAGCCCTTATGTCCCAAGTTGTCATGCCTTGTGAGATTAGGTAAACGCTGCACACACCCTATCTCACAGCCACAGGGAACAATGGAGACAGAACGTTTTCCTTTGATCCCCACAGACAATGGGCCTCATTATGACCTAGCGCTAATGGGTTAACAGCGCCGTAAAAGGCTGCGGCGTCGTTAACCCATTAGCACCTTACTACGAGGTCCCTTTGCAGGACCCGACCTGAACGGCTGGTCTAGACCAGTAGGGACCTCAGTGCTAAGTACGGTACCGCAATTTGCGGTACCGTACTTAGCGCCTTCCCCAGTCCCATTGAGCCCTATGGGGCAAAAATGGGAATGGGGAAGGGCCAATGTTCAATGGGGAATTACCGCCCTGCCAACCTTGGAATGGGGTGGTAATTACCCATTGAACATTGGCGGACTCGTTACGATACCGGCACCAACCATGGTGCTAATAGCGCCATGGTTTAGCGCCAGTATCGTAATGAGGGCCAATATCCCGAACACAGCAGACATTAATAACCTCACCTGGCTGATTGAGTACTAGTTAAATCCCAAGCTCATTGAGTAACCCTAACGGCCCTAGAGTCTCGCGAAGTCAAAGAAAGTTTCCTGCAGCATGACCACAGAATGCTCAGCCTATATTTGCAAGCTACCACAACACTCGTTCGTTCCCCCTCCTTTATCTCCGGGAACAGTACTTACCAGCAGCCTCCATAGACAGTTTGTGCACTGCTCTCACGCGTAGACTGGAATCTGGCACCCACTGCAGAGTTAAAATGGGTAATAAGGCTTTTAAATCCTTGTTACTGTCAGGCAGGGACTACTTGGAACCAATCATAAAAGAGGGAAGAAGTAAGTATGATGAATCTCAGAGTTAAAATCCCTATACCTGGGAAAGCACACAAAGACATGGAATCCAACCAATCGCAAGATTGAAGCATAAAGTGGTCAGAGAAGCACAGATCAAGGACTTTATTAGCTGATCTGATTAATTGGCTGTACTATAAAAGCCCACAATGTTATTCATGAAGAGGCATACACAGGGTGACCGACCTTGAAGCAGAAGGGAGTGTTAGGAATTTCCATCTTGGTGGACATGCCGCTCTCCTTCCGGATCACCTATGGCAACCCTGTTGGACTCATTGCTACCAGGCAGCATTTGGACGTGTTGGTCATCAGCCAGCAGTTCACATGACTCCCGATAGCCATTCCAAGATGGCTGCTGAGTGGTGTCATACTGACCCATTCCAAAATGGTCACCAATGTGTGAAGACGGCCTTCGTCACTGCGATCAACCGATGCACATTCCAAACAGTTAAAAGAAGGTGACTTGCATATAGCTGCATCTAGCAAACCGGATTCATGCCACATTTAGACCTTGCCATGTTCTTCCACTAGGTAATTAATTATTTTCATGCTAAACTCTTCCTCTGCTCTTGACTCTCTTTTGCAGCGTTTTGTAAGTTCTACCACCCGCAGGAATATCCAAATCCTCATTCCCATTCCTATTCCATTGTGCTTATCAACTCACCTCTGTGAATCACTGCCTGGTGGTTCAAGCAAGGGAAAAGCTGGCTTCAGGCATGTCACTGGGGATATGGGCAATTGATTAATGTTATGGCATCCCTTTATTGATCTTAGTTCTTCTGTGTTTTCCCCCCATGCAGCTCCTTACCTGTGTACCAGGAGTACCCTAAATGAGGCGCATAACATAAGTCTCCTCTGCCTGGGGACAAGAGGTTACCCCCATCTAGTGTTACTATGTGGGGGTGGTCTCTTGTCCTCCGTAAGTGGAGGCAATACTTCTGTGACTCACAGGAGGCATCTGCTTCATGTCTAGATCGACCCAATCTGATGGGGAGGGAGAAGGAACCAGACGACGAAGAACCAGAGTATCAGTAAGAAGCCTGAAACCCTGATAGGTCTATATTTCAGATAATATCATAGACCACTTCCAGAGAATGGAAGAGAGCTAAACGCCTGTTTAGGGCTGTGTCTCAGACATTGGCAGAGTCCATATACAAAGGAAGAGCAATGGCCAAAAACCTGCCTATGGCTATATTTCAGATGATAGCATGATCCAGAGACACATACAAGAAGAACCTTCCACAGGAGGGCTGACCCATGGCTGGCAAAAACCCTTATCAAGGGAAATAAAAATGTGCTGGCAGGAGTTTGCTTCAAAGTATCGTCTTTGGCCAAGCATCGGGACTGCCGGTTAGTGGGCGATGATAATATCTACACCTGCCCTGTACACTTAATCTAGTGGGCAGAAGGATAAGGCCTAGTCTGCGAAACCAAGGAGGTGTATATCCCGGTGAAAGAAAATTCAAGAAGCAAGTTGGTCCCTTTACCCATGGGAAGGATGTCAAGAAGCAAGGGGGTCGCTATGGAACTGGGACTGAGAAGCCTGGGTGTGAGAGATATCTCTGTGTCTTCATTTAAGCCAAGCAGAAAGTTGCACGCCAGAACCCTGAGATTGTGTATTTGATTAGAGATTCCAGGAATGACCAGCCTTCCCATAGGTAGTCTTACACCATTTCAATATACCCATGCTGGCACCTTTTAGTATAGTGATCCTTATTGGGGTTAGGTGAAAACCCTAGGACTATAAGAATTTACTCCACTGCATCTTGTGTCTTGTAAATAAAGGTGCACCTATGGCTTTTGTGTTTTCTGTTTGTCCTGCTTCACATAGACTTTGTTGGGTTGATTAGTGTTTAAAAAAAAGTATTCTTTAAAGCATTTAAAGGGGAGCCGGCCTGATATCATCTGGGTGGGAGGTTTCAGTGGTGGGGCAAATTGAGAAAGGCCTTTTTAGGACAGAAACTTATTGGACTCCCCCAAATTATTTGCTTTTTCCAGTTGGTTTTTCTCATTCTTCAACCTTATTTCTGTGGTCCGAGGGACTTCTAGTGAAGGCATTGTGTCACTGTAACCATTTTTGATGTGCGGTATGGTAGCTCATATGGTACAGGGGACGGAGGGTCTTTTTAAGCAACCACCCCATTTTTGTGTTGTGGGTTAAGCTGGTGGCAGTTGTAATTTAGTTTTGACTACACCAAAGTGCAGCCAGTTTTACAGCATTTGTGGCTAACTTAACCATTTTGGTATGAATGCATTTTTGAAGGCCTATTTCCAGCCCTTTTGTTTCTGGCCATCCCTTTCTGTAGGAGCTATGATCCCACCCAGACCAGCACCCAGGTTTGACCATACTGTTTCTTTCACCAGTTTCTTCTTTTGGTAGCCTGACATCCTTCCTGGGTTACCCTATTGGGCCTAGCGCTTCAAGGGCCATCCTGGATTTGCCCCTGAGGTGTGAGCATTTTCTGCCGACTGCCTAATTTTTACCCTCAAGCCATCTTGAACCACTTGGTTGTATTTCCCATCTTCCAGGCACCTTCCTCGATGTTAGCGTTGCTGGTGACTGCTTGGCTATCCTTCTGAGAAGGCAGACTATTCTTTTGGGTTGACGCTAGGCCGTTGTGCAAGCACCTCGGTAGCGTATCATGGCTCTTGCTCTGTGGAAGAAGCCTTGTACTCACCGGTTTGTTTGCTGTTCCCGAGCCAAGTTCCCTGCATCTATTATTATTATTATTATATTTATTAAGCGTGGGCCTATCTTCAAGGAGCAACAGCGCACTTTACAAAGGTATAAAACAATACAGATACATAACGGAGCATTTTACAGAGGTACACAACAGTACAGATGCATAACAGAGCGCTTTCCAGAGGTAACCGAACAGATATACAGCGGGGGTAGGATACAGAGGGGCAGAGAGGTGTAGGGGTTACGTGATGGACTAGGTGTTGAGGAGGAGAGACTCCTTGAACAGGTGGGTATCGAGTTCTTTTCTGAATTTTAGGAGCGAGTCTGATGCTGACAGGGAGGAGGTTCCATAGTCTTGGGTCATAGGCAGAGAAGGCTTGTTTTCTGGTCCTTTCCTTTTTGCAGAAATGCTGAGTTTCTCTGCAAGGTAGCTGGGTGACTTGAGGACGACTGTCTTATAGATGATGCAGCAAGACCTGAAGGTGATTTCTGCGTGCCGTGGGAGCCAGTGAAGGTAGTTGAGGCCTGTGGTTATGTGGTTGTGTCTGCGTAGACCCTTGATGAGGCATGCAGACGTGTGTAGGACACTTCTCAGGGGCACAAGGGAGGACGATGGGAGGCCTTCAAGAAGTGCACTGCCCCCCATCTATCATCATGAGTGTTGCAGACATCGCCATTGTGGTATTGGAGCCATTGTCTTAAATCTTACTCTGTTTTCTTCTACCTGTGATCATCTGTGTCTCGAACTTGGGACTGACGCTCTTTAAGGTTGCCAACTCTGGCATTGTCTGATGTTTGTTGTTACTTTGCCTGCACCTGTGGGGTAGAACTGGTACTTACCAAGATTTTATTGTATAACCACAGCTATGACTATAGAACCTGTTCCATTTAATCCCATGGGGAACTTTCTACAACTTTAAATACCTTCATTGTGCCTTAGAAGGGTACTTTCTTGAGCTCTGACATTTTGCATGGGTACTCCTTGGGTCCCTTTTGGTTCTCTACCCAGACTAGAATTGTATTCATTACTCCCGATTTAATGAGGTTTTCTAATACATTACCTCACTTCTGCTATAGAAATGCATTGGGAGAATATTTATGTCTTTGGTTACTTTGCACCAGTCCCTGTCTAGGTAATCTAGTTAATCTGGTAATGATTCAGAATTTTCGTGGTCCTTTAGGCCATACTGTGAATAGGAACATTTTCTCTTTCTCTGCACTATATTGAGTATATGGTTTACATGAATAGTAGTGATTTTGCCATGCACTAGGAGTGTGAGGAACAATGGGACTTTGCTGGCATTTGAGGGTTCAGATTATGACTGTATAAATGCATTTTACTATTACCTAGGCTTTCCTTTTTCTCCCCATGCCTTAGCCTTATATGTATTGAGTTTACCACTAGGTCATACATGTAGCTTCTCGGTGGGAAGGGTTTGCTTAGGTTTTTTCTTTTTTTATGCGTACACTATGTTCTACTTTGTGTTATGTCCAACACAAAGTATGCATTTGAACTGATAGCTTCTATGTTTGTTATTCCAAATAACGTGGGTCAGTAGTATATTGTTTCGGGGTGGGTGTCTATTTAGAACTAACTGAAGTTATCCCACCATCCATCCTTCCTACCGGGAGTGAAGCCTGACTTCTCTGTCCTAGCTAACTGTTAAAGAGTTTGGTTGCAACCTTATCTTTCCAATAGGGTACATTATTTCACACCCATACAAGAGGGTTGTGGAAAAAATCTCAGTAACAGACCTGAATCAGAAGGTGTCACAGGGAGGTTTGGATGGTTTGTTAGCGAAGGATTTGTAATTCAGTTTGTCTGAGCTTAGTGAGGCAGGGAGATCAAACAAAGAGTCAAGACCATAGGCTGATTGTCACTATTAAGGCCGGGATCTTGTACGTGGTTCATTGGTAGACTGAGACAGCCAGCTTGGTTTTGGTAGTGTGTGGTGACCATTGATTGTGGTAGATTGTGGTAGATTAAATAGTGTGCAAGTGGTGAAAGCAATGGACTATTACTGGGCTGGGAAGTATGTAGGAGGGCAAGGAGGATGCTAATAAAATTGTGTTAACCAAAGTACAAAAGAAAGTTTAAAGGAAGGTGAGAATGGGTCTTGTGATCCTGCAACAGGACTCTTCGATTTGCTTATATGGGTGTGTTGAAAAAATGAAGTCATAAGTAGCAGGCCAAGCCCTGCCCACTTTGTTTGTGCAGGTCCGTTGTGGAACAAGAACAGCCCGGGGAGGAAATAGTTTGTGTTCTGGGTACCGATTCTGGATGCCCCGGGGGTAAATATAATGTGAAAGTATCTCTGGTTTTCCCCTTTTTGTCCCTGGTGCCTAGGGATTGTCCAAGTCTTTGTGCATGTTTGCTGGTATTTCCCTGCAACAAAGCACTGTCCTGCTGGCCGCGTATGGAAGGGGCTTCCCTCTGCGGTTCTGTCTTTCTGCTTGTTGGTCTCTGCATTGCTGATCACTGCTACGTATTGGTTGAGTTTGTTCACAAAGGTTCTTCCTGAATGTTGTGTCTCTAGAAGAAACAAAGAAACACTGGGAAGCATCTTGTATTGTAGGCATGGCTTGAGACAGAGGTGTACTGGTAGGGAACATGCAGATACAAGGGGGGTAGAAATTGGGGCCCTCTCAAAAACCACTGTCCACCTCAGGGGCATGACTGGATCTAATTTCTCCCTTGTAGACCTCCCACCCCTGGCTGAAAGGGTTCCCCTCCCCTCCTGAAGAGGCCAGGTTGCTGCCGTTGTCACATGTATCACAAAGGCGCGAACTGTGGTGGCGAAGCACCTGCACTGACAAGGGATTCCATTTAATCTCTGTGGATGATTGGTTAATAACAAGGGAAATCACCTCAGAGTGCTGCACAAAAACATGAAGAACTATCACTCTTCATCAGTTGGGGTTCTCAATAAACGCGAAGAAATCCAGCATGATTCAAAACCAAATAAAAAAATTCCTTGGCGCAATTGTAGGTGCAAAAATACGAATAGCTTACTCCCGAGAGTAAAGTGCACCAACAGTTCTGGTGCAGATTCCTTTTTATCAATCCAAGCAGTCCTTAACAGTTTGCACAGGTATGAAATTATTAGGAATGATGGCATCATGCGTTTATCTCATTCTGTTAGCATGCCTACATATGCGCTCTCTTCAAGAGTGATACACAATTCAGTGGCAGCAAGCGCGAACTGGTCAATCTAGTTGTTGTTTCTCAAAAGGTGCTAAAAGCACTAAAGTGGCGGTCTGTCGAAAACATGTTAAAGGAAAAACCTTTTGCAAATTCACCATTGCAAGTGTGATGTGTCAATGTTGGGATGGGGGGCTCAGTGTCACTAACTCGCAGCACAGGGCAGGTGGATACCTCAACAGCCATCCCTCTACATAAACATGTTAAGAGATGCTGGTGATCATATAAGCTATACACCATTTTCAAACGCTGATCCACCACAAGAGCCTTCCCATAAACACAGAAAATATGACCCGAATGCTCTACATAAACAAACAGGGCGGAATACAATCAGCGCCACTCTCTGTACTCGATAAGTTGATATGGTGACCGTGCATACACAGGGATTTGTTCATTCAGCTTGGACAAATGCTGCGAGTGCACACTTGTTCAGGAGACAGCCTAAGCAGGCTGCTGGCTCAGTAGTACAAGTGGGAGCTCAGCACAGATGTACTCAAACAAATTTTCAAGACATGGAGACATACAGACATAGACTTATTTGTGACAAGTCCATGTGTAGAAACCTGCATCCAGGATCGCTTGGCAAGGCACTATTGATGAGTTGGTATGGGATATGTTATGCTTTTCCTCCACAATTCCCTCAAACACAAATGTATTCACAAGTTGCTCTCAGAGAACTTGACACTAATTCTCATACCACTGACGTGGACACGATGACAAGTGAGGTGTTCTCACCTCATATATGTGCTGTTTAAACCAACAGTCAAATTGTATCCACTTTAAAATCTGTTGTGACAACATAATCTGCAGACAACACACCCCAATCCATAAGATATGAGTTTGGCAGCCTGGCTCCTGATGCCATAGAGTTTGGGCACTTAACCCTGCCTCAACGTTGCATGGACATTCTTCATCAAAACCAAACACAAGACATTGCCATTTCAATAAATGGAAGAGGTTTATTATCTATCTAGTCTTGGTAGAAGGTACCAGTGGTAAAAGTCTTCATGTAAAGTATAAAACCGATACTTCTAATGGAGTGTGTGTCCTCTGTGAATGCATCATGAAGCAAGACACAGACAACAGATTCAAAGTTCAAAATAAAATGGTTTACTAATTCAAATGTTAGGATGGTTGAAGGCCTAACTTGCCCTATTCTAAGGTGGGATTTCCCTACCTGAACAAAACTAAGGAACATCTTGAGTCAGAAAGTTCAACTTAAAAGTCTCAAAACACACCCTTGCCCTCACAACTAAAGCTAAACAATGTGAAGGGATATTAACATTAAAAGAAATGGTGATCAACACAAAGTTCAGAGCTTCTTCCAGCTCCTAGCTTCCCTTTCAGCACCCCATCCCCAAGTTCAAGAAAGCTCCACAAAAGTCTCTAGATTACCTTTCTTAAGTTCAAAACAGTTCCACAAATCCTTGGGGTTCCCTTCCCCCACGTTCAAGGCAACACCGTTCCAAAGAAGAGTGTCTTGACGGTTCTATGCTCAAGACAACATTAATGTTCATCAAACCTCAGGGTTCCCTTCCCCAAGATTTCAACTTGCCTACCTCTGCTTGGCCTCTGTCTCTCAAGGTACAAAACAAATCCAAAATCAACTGTCCTTTCCTTCTGGATAAGCTTAAAAAATTAATTCAGCCACTCCATCTTGGTTTGTTTTAACAAGGTCTTTGGCTTTCACAATTGATGGTTCCCTGTTCTATGCGCAGTTGTGGGACCACAAGGTCCACTCATTACTGGTTGTGCAACCAGGAACCCTACGCTCTTTAACCCCCATAAAGGTTCTTCTTCCTTTGCTCCTGTGTGGATGTTCACACTTACTTGGCCTCTCCTTGTCAACCTCCTGGCTTTACCACACTGTCACCCAACCTGGGCCAGTCCTTGGCCTTGTCACAGTATATTCAGGCAGAACAGTTCACCTTGGCATTGTCCCACTGTATTCAGGCCCAAAAGTCCACTTAGTGGTTATTTTACTCCTTTAACACCTTGCGGCCATGCTCTCTCGCAATCTTCCACACTTGTTTTTTTTGCTGCTTACTTTGCTTTCAAACAGACAAGGTTTGCCTTTCCTATTCATTTGTCATCTTATTTTAACTTTACTTATAAAGGTTTCATTCAGTATGATATTCAATATTTGTTATTATTTGCTTTGCTGCTTGTTTCACCCAGCCTGTGGCCTCAGGTTAATTTCATTAGTTCTATGCTTTCATTTGTTGAGTGTTTGCCTTGCTTCCCTACAGCCCCTAGGAGCGCCCCGGTTCATGTGACTTTCACCCTTCACTCACCAGTCCTTGGCGTTCCCTCCGGGCAGCTGTGCTGCTTGTGTTCAGCTCCGCCCGCTGGCTTTCCTTTGCTCACAAGCCCAGCTCGCACTTCGGATGCTCTTCTGCTCTTGCAGGCTGCTCTGCTTCTTTTCCGCAGAGATTGGCGGCTGTGTTGCTGCCTTTTCCTCGCCCGCAGCTCCGGCTGCGTCTCTTCGACTAGAGATGTTCCCAAACCCGTGGTTTTCTTACTGCCCGGCTGCTCCTGGGCTCCACAGTTTCTTGGGATCATCTACCGGAATCCTGGCTTACCTGCAGGACCCAAGCAAAACAAAAAGGTGATGGCTGGAAGGCGTTGAATTAATCATAGCCACGGGCACAACTCTGGGCAATCCTCAAGGCCATTGTTTTTCAGCCTGCCGAGCCATTACAGAAGGGGAAAGACCATATGCAAATCAGGCTTGGTCCCACCCCAAAAAGGGGCAGTCCAGCCTGAACTGCTAGCCCACATCCCTTCTGCACGAGACCACAAGCATCCCCAAACATGTTTTAGCCTTGTTGAGCATCATCGGTGAGGAGTAGCTTGGGTCTCTAGGCTCAGCAGGCTTGTGACCCATGTCTGGACATACCCGTCCCACTCGGGGTGGCTTAAGAAAAATTGTGGTTTCCTTACGGCCCGCCTATTCCTGGGGTCTGAGTTTCCAATTGGACTTGAATGACTGTAATTAGAGGGACATGCCTGACCTTCATAATACTCTGCAGGCATATTCCTCTTCAGTAGTAGAGTGGCGAAATAGGTTTCTAGTGTTCAGTACTCCCAGTCGCCTGCTTGGCGTCCCAGTACTGTGGTAGGTTGAAGGAGAGAAATTGAGGGGAATTCTTGAAGGCCAGGGGAGGTTTAGGTTGGTTCTCATAAGGGAAAGAAGGATACCATGTCTCGCCTGTAGGTACCCACTTCCCAATCCCCAAGGACCCTTCGCTCAGGTGATCCTCCCTCGCTTCTCCACCTCCAGGGTCAGGATCCAAAAGTGATAGCCTTTCCCTGGCCACCTGTGAAGAGGATCCAGGGGGAGTAGGAGTGAGGATACCCTCCGGTTTCTCACATACCCATCCCAATGCGGGTTGGACCGGGGCTTTTCACTGGGAAACCGGGAGAGGAAGACCACGTTACCTTGCCCTCTGCCACTCCGGTGTTCCACTGTGAAGTAATAAGATTACAAGTCCAGAAACCACTGCATTTACCCGATGGTTCGACTCCTTTCTCTGATTGATCCATACAAAAGGGGAGTGATCTGTTATTAGGCAAAACCTACGACCCGGAAGGGAATACTTTAGGTGTATCGCTGCCCACTTCGTTGCTAGTGCCGCTGACTCGATGACTGAATAGTTTTCTCCCTGCCGAATAGCTTTCTGCTGATGCACAAAACTGGATGTTCCAACTCATCATGGTTTTGTGACAGGACAGCTCCTAACCCCATTAAGGCAGCATCTGCCTGGAGTATGAATTCTTTAGAAGAAATTGCGACTTTCAAAATGGGCCTCTGGCATAAGAATGTTTCAAGGTCGTATAACAGATCTCGTCTTCCTCTTCCATTTGATCTTTTGGGGCTCAGCGTTTTTCAATTTGTCTGTCAATCTGGATGTTTTTGCTCGAGAAATTTGGAATAAACCTGCAGTAGTACCCGATTAGTCCCAAAAAGGCCCTTGGATCTTTCTTAGTTTTTGGAGTGGGGGCATCGAAAACAGCTCTTACTTTCCCCTGCTGTGGTTGGACAGTATCATTACCCACAATGAACCCCAAATACGTAAAGCGCAGATTGGGCCAGCTTGCATTCTCTGGGATTGGCGGTCAGCCCTGCTTTTCTTAACACTCTCATGACTGTGTGTAAAGGTGGTACGAATGGTCTTTTCATGTCCTGCCATGTATCACAACAGCGTCTTCATAGGCTCTGCAAAATTCTGAGTATGGCTGTAACATGTTATCCATCAACCTCTGGAATGTTGCGGGAGCACCATGCAGACAAAAAGGCAGGACTTCAAAACGATCCTATGTGACTGGCAAAGGCAGTTTTCTCTTTATCAGGCCCGTACAACAGAACTTGCCAATACCCTTTCGTTAGATCTAATGTGGCTTGATTGTTTGAGGAATTTTCTCAGGGAAGGGATTTTATTGACTGTGTTTTGTATATTATATGTGTTTGATGGATCTTGTATCCGAATAAACATATTGACTGACTGAGATCTATTGTTGAAAGGTAGACAGCATTACCCAGCCGGTCGATCAGATCGTCGATACGGGGCATTGGGTAAGCGTCAAAGGCTGTGCTGCCGTTCACCTTTATAAAGTCTATACAGAACCTCCAACCCCCTTCGGGATTTGCCACCAACACGATAGGGGAGGACCAAGGGCTATTAGGTTTGATGATGTTAGCCTCAAGCATGTTTTTAACTTCCTGAATGATGGTATATTATCTAGCTCTGGTGTGCAATAAGGTTTCAAGTGTACCACTTTGCCTACAGGAGTGCAGATATGATGATAAATATCCTTCACTCCTCCCGGTTCCTCTCAAAACACATCAGTAAACTGTCTCATAAGGCCATACAGGTCTTGCTTTTGATTGTTACTAGGGTCGGGTGAAATCAAGTCTTTATCTGTGTCTTCTGGTAATAGACAGGATAACATTATAGCCTGGGACTCTGAAAGATTTGCCCTCCATTCCTTTTATAAGTTTACACGGAAGACCTGGATTTTAAGACGGCAGTCCAGTTGTGAGATCTTATAATTACACTGACCCATTTGCTCCAGTACCTCATGCGTTCCATGCCGTCTGGATACAAGCTTATTTTTTAGAAGCAGCAACAGTACCAGCACCTTTGACCTATGGAAAAGGACCTTAGAGAAACAATTTTTATCATAGGCGGTCTTTTGTTGTTCCTGTGCTTTAACCATGTGAGTATTCGCTAAAGATCTGACAGCCGTCATATGTTCTTTAAGCCTAGTTGCTGTTTGGCTGTGTGGAATTAGGGCTGTCTTTCTCTCTCTCCCATCATGTTTCCCTCAACTTATCCAGGACATCCTGGGATTCTCATCCATAAAAGAGTTTAAACGGGGAGAATCCTGTTGAGGCCTGAGGGGTTTTTCTAACTGCGAACAAAGTCCATGGTTTCATGTGTTACCAGTTACTACCATCCTGTTCAACTAACATTTGTAGGATTGGTTTTAGGGTTTTATAAAATCTTTCTACAAGGCCATCTGTCTGAGGATAATACACAGATGTTTGCAGTGTGATGATATGCAACAGTTGTTTAACCTCCCCCAAAAGCTTGCTCATGAAAGTAGAGTCCTAGTCAGTCAATATCTCCTTCGGAAATCCGACTTGGGAAAAGAAAGGGATCAGGTGTTTCAGGATTTGTTGTGTTGGCCCTCAGGGGTGAAGGCCTCGGGATACCGTTGAGCGTAGTCTACAATGACTGGAATGTATTTATTCCCTAGTTTGGAGGATTCCAGGGGTCCTACAATGCCCATGCCAATCCAGGAAAACAGCACCTCAATTATTGTTAGTGGTTTTAGAGGAACTGGTGGTGGTATGTGTGTGCCAGTTTTCTGGAAGATTACGCAGACCTGAATGACATTCTTAATGTCAGCATGGATTCCGGCCCAGTAAAATTTGTTTATTTGGGCCTGAGTTTTGGACTGCCTCAAATGCCTCCCTGCCCGTCACATGTGAATAGGCTGTCTCTAGGACCATGTGCTTGTGACATTTAGGGAACCACCAACTGTGTTTTTACCAAGCCCTCTGAGGAGGTGTCTCCTCTATAAAGAAGTCCATGTTTCAAAAAGAAAAAAAGTCCCCCTTTCTCAAGACCCATTGGTTCCGGTAAGAATTGTAAAAATGCTTCAACTAACAAGGGATCGTTTCTTTGGGCAAAAGCTGGACGTGTCTCAGGTTGCTCCTCTTTAGCTTTTTTGGGTTCAGGATTGGGAGGGCCATCAGATGTCTCATCAGCCTCTCCAAATCCTCGAGTTCCTCTATCTGTTCTCTCCTTCCCGGATTCTTCCTTAAGTCTAACAAACACTGCTTTCTCAAGCGCCTCTTGTGCAATTTTATCCCCTTGATGAATTTGGAATGGGTCCTTCCCGTGATTTTGTAACAACTCCTTGACATCGCCTCTAAAGTCTAGGTCTATTACTCCCGATACTCCCGATACTCCCGATACTCCTGATAATACATCCGATAATACATCAATTCCAGACCCCCATGCCAGCCTGGATATGGGTGCTAATTTGATGTATATATCAGGGGGTGGAATTAGTATAAAATCAGTGGTCATCAGTCTTCTTTCACCTGTAGGAATAGTCTCATCCTTACTGCTACATATATCCAACCCAATAGAGCCCTTTGTAGCTACTGAGGGGTCTGATGCTCTGGCACTTAGCTTTTTCAAAATGTAGGGTCCTCCCAACTTGTATCGGTTGCGGCGCATCCCACTCCTGACAACATTTGTGAAAGCATCATGAAGAAAGGCACAGACAACAGATTCAAATGGTTTAATAACTCAAATGTTGGGATGATTTGAAGGACTAACTTGCCCTATTCTAAGGTGGGATTTCCCTACCGGAACAAAACTAAGGACAGTCTGAGTCAAAAAGTTCTACTTAAATGTCTGTCTGTGTCGAAAACCTATCCTTCCCATCACAACTAAAGCTAAACAATGTGTAGGAATGTCAACAATAAAGGAAATGGTGATCAAGTTCTTCCAGCTACTAACTTCCTTTTCAGCTCCCCTTCCGGAAGTTCAAAAAAGTTCCACAAAAGTCTCTGGATTACCTTTCTTAAATTCAAAACAGTTCCACAAATCCTTGGGTATGGCGGGCATCCAGCATAAGGTGATGGCATATGCGGATGATATGCTGGTGCTTCTCACGGCTCCGTCTCGTTCTCTTCCGGCGCTTTGTCGGGAACTCGAGAAGTTTGGGGCAGTATCAGGGTTGAAGATTAATAGGAATAAGTCGGAGGTCCTGGTGTTAGCGGGGGATACGGCGGAGATAATGCAGGTGGCGATGTCCCTAAATCTGAAGATAGCGAAAGGAGAGATCAAATATCTGGGAGTTACTCTTGCAGGGAAGCTAGACTCTTTGTTTTGGGCGATCTACACGGTCCTTCTCGATAAGGTCAAAAGAGAGATTGAGCGCTGGAACCCCTTGTCGATCTCTTGGTGGGGACGCATGGTCCTCGATTAAGATGTCAGTACTGCCAAAATTGTTATATTTCTTTCAGGCTCTCCCGGTCCCAGTCCCGAAATCCTTCTTTCGAGCCCTTGCGAAGTTAGTACACTCCTTCGTCTGGAGGAGGAAGCCGCCCAGGGTTGCTAGGGAGGTGCTGACGGCCCAACTTCAAGACGGGGGCCTGGCGCTCCCGCACTTTTTCAGATATTACCAAGCGGCACAATTATGGGTTATTAGGGAATGGATGGGGGGTGATGGGCACACGATATGGGCGGAGCAGGATAGAGCTGTTGCGCGTACCAAGCTGAGAGATCTCTTATGGAAAGGGGTTCACACCAGGCATCCCAACTTGCGCATAAGTAAAGTGATGGGGTCTACTCTAGAAGCTTGGGACGAGCAATGGGGGAAAGGTGTGATGACAAGTGTCCCGGGACCGTTTACCCCGATGTTCGGGAACCCTGATTTCCCTCCTGGGATGGAAGAAAGGGCCTTTGGGAAGTGGGAGCTTGCTGGCTGGACTAAGGCGGGGGAAATGTTTTGGGATGGGGAGGTAAAGTCATTTGAGACTTGTTCGAGGGACCTAGACCTACAAGAGTTGGACAGATTTAAATATAACCAACTACGGCATTGGTTAGGGTCGCCAACAATAAAGCGGAAGGCTGGGAGAGATCTCACTCCCTTTGAACAGGATACAGTGTCCAACTCGGGTGCGAAGTCCTTTGTGTCCACTCTGTATAGATTCATAAATGTACAAACGGAGGATGTCAAATGGAATTATATGATGAAATGGGAACGTGTGTTGGGGTGCCCATCGCTAGGCAGCAGTGGAAGGATTTATGGGAGAACATCCCCAAGTTGACACGCCCTATTCAAGCAAGAGAGATGTGGGCTAAGATTGTTCTGCAGTGGCATTACACCCCGGAGCGTCTACATATGATGTATCCAAAGGTGTCCAAACTGTGCTGCAGGGGTTGTGGGAGGGGGAAGGAACATGGAAGCATATTTGGTGGGACTGCGAGAGGATACAGGCCTTTTGGGAAGGGGTGAAAACCCAGATGCAGAAGATGTTTCCTTGTGTTGAGCAGTTGGGTCTACAGGTGTGGCTGTGTGGTCTGAGGGATCATACTGCGGCGAGGTATTCAAAGGTGCAATGGAGATGCTTCATGGGGTTGGTTATTGTGGCGTGGGCGGCGATAGCCCAGAACTGGAAGCGATGTGACCCTCTGGGGATCGTTATGTGACTGCAGAGGGTATGGTCATTGGTGGTGATGGAAAGATTGTCTCATGACTTGCAAGGGTCCCCTGGAGCATTCATAAAAGAGTGGGGGGCAGTCCTGGACTACTTGCAATCGGACTACATGGTGCAATGGTGCCCTCACAGGATCAGGATTTTGGACCTCTTTCATGCATAATAATCTCTAAAGGTTGCAGGGGCTACTTAGCGGTTGTGTTGGGGGGGATTGAAAGTTCTTTTGTTGGTTTGGTTTTGATGAAACTAATAAAAAACAATAAATATTCAACAAAAAAAACAGTTCCACAAATCCTTGGGGTTCCATTCCCCAAGTTCAAGGCAGTACAGTTCCACAGATCCTCAGGGTTCCCTTTTCCCTTTCCCAGTTCCAAGGCAACACAGTTCCAAAGAAGAGAGTCTTGAGGGTTCCGTCTTCAAAGCAACATTAATGTTCATCAAGCCTCAGGGTTCCCTTCCCCAAGACTTTAACTTGCCAACCTCTGCTTGGCCTTCGTCTGTCAATGTTCAAAACAACTCCAAAATCAACTTTCCTTTCCTTCTGGATAAGCTTAACAATTCAATCAGCTTACTACATCTTGGTTTGTTTTCACAAGGTCTTTGGCTTTCACAATTGAGGGTTTCCTGGTCTAGGCTGAATTGTCAGACTACATGATCCACTGATTACAGGTCGCGCACCTAAGAACCCTAGGCTCTTTTACCCACACAGGTTCTTCTGCCTTTGCTCCTGTGTGTATGTTAACACTCACTTGGCTGCTCCTTGTCGCACTGTATTCAGGCATAAAAGTTCACCTTCGCCTTGTCCCATTGTATTCAGTTCCAAAAGTTCACTTAGCGGTTATTTTACTCCTTTACCACCTTGCAGCCAAGCTCTCCCGCAATCTTCCACTCTTGCTTTCTTGCCGCTTATTTGCTTTCTAACAGACAAGGTTTGCCTTTCATATTCAATTGTCATCTTATTGTAACTTTACTAATAAAGGTTTCATTCAGTGCGGTATTCAATTTTTGTTATTTGCTTTGCTGCTTAAGTTTCACCCAACCCGCTTACTCGGTTCATTTCATTAGTTTTATGCTGGTTTGTTTGTTCAGTGTTTGCCTTACTTCCCCACAGTCCCCATAAGCGCCCCAGTTCGAGTGACTTTCTCCCTTCATTCACCAGTCCCTGGTGTTCCCTACGGGCAGCTGCACTACTTGCTTTCAGCTGTGCTCTCTGGCTTTCCTTAGCTCTTGAGTCCCGCTTGTACTTCCGATGCTCTTCTGCTCTCGCCGGCAGTTCTGCTTCTCTTCCGTGGGTGCTGGTGGCTTTTGCTTCCTTTTCCTCGCCAGCAGCCCCGGCTGCGTCTCTTCGACCACAGAGGTTCCCAAACCTGTGGTTTTCTTCCGGCCCGTCTACTCCACAGTTTCTTGGGATCATCTGCTGGCATCCTGGCTTCCCTGCAGGACCCACCACGACTTTCTCAAAAGGTGGTCTTAGTGTTGCTGGTTTCCTCCCTTCCTATACCTGCAACCACTAGACGGGCTGCGGATGTGAGGTTCCAATTGGACTTGCCTGACTGTAATTAGAGGGATATATGCCTCACTTTCACACTACTCTACAGGCATCTCTCGACTCAGTACTAGAGTGGTGAAATAGGTTACTAGTGTTCACTACTCTGAGTCGTCCTCTTCCTCGTCCCAGTACTGTAGTAGGTTTGATGAGGAAAATTGATGGGTGTTGTTTTACAAAAGCCAATAAAGGCCAGGAGAGGGTTAGGTTGGTTCCCATAAGCAAAAGGGGGATGCCATGTCTCGCCTGTGAGTACCCTCTTCCCAATCCCCAAGGACTTTCTATCAAAATGTCGACACCAAAGCCCTCAAATATTTCAAGTATTCCTTCGAAAGAATTTTAGATGATGAGGGGGCAAAATCCCTTTTGGGCTAGATCCCAAGCAGCCGACTAATCCTCCTGAGAATGTTATTTCAGAGGATGCCATGCTTCAAAGTTATGCTGCCGAACTCCAGGAGGCAAGTGTGCTAGACACTTCTCCTGAGGTTGATCTTTACCAGCATGACCGCCATACGCAACCTAACGCAGCATAGAGGGCGGTGTGAGGGGTCAGTAACTTGAGGCAGACAACTGCTTGTGTTTTTCTCAGAATTTAGTATTTTATTAAACGAAAAATGTGCAAATAAATCCTTGCTAAACCTACTCAACCAGGGAGTTCTCTACCTTGTCTAAGAACATCACTCCTAACATAAACAGAATTGGCCCTCACACTAAACGGAAACATTCAAAGCAAATCATAAACAGAAATAAGTGAATAACCAACACTCAGTAATTCGGAAGTCCTTGACCTGTCTGGGTAAATCCCTTCCCCAGCATTGTTCAAAGTCAATTTTCCCAAATGGTCAAAAAAAAGAAAGTCTTGAACCAGTTCTTCTAAGTTCCAAATTAAACAAAAGTTTACCAAACAAAAATCCACTGGTAACAGTTCCTCAGCTTTCTGTTGAAAGGTTCCCCTTCCTATTCCAGCCAAGAAAACAGCACCAATGGTAATCCTGAATGTTCTCTTTCCAAGATTATTTTGTCAGAGTTCAGAGAATAAATGAACAATTTCTTCTTCAGCAACTTTCCAAGTATTTATGACCTCTGTAATGTCTTTGTTATAACTGTCGGGATGCTTCTTCTTAGGGTTTTGCTTCCTCTCTACAACCACCCTTCAGCTTTTGTTACTCTGTGAACAGACTCCCTTGGCTCACAGTATGCCTCTACTTCAACCACCTTTAATGTAACATCCTCTGACAGTATTATACAAAGCCACAGTTGGATCTTTACTTCAACGTGGTAATGTATGACTAATAGGCATTTTAAAGACAAGATTATTCAACCTCCGCAGGTAAGCAAGGCATTTTTCTTTCCTATGCTATCAGAAAAGGGCAGTGTCTTTGCCTCTTCTCTCTGTCTTACTACCACCAGTATAATTTGCCTTTGCTTCCAGACTGCCTTTCTCTCAACTTCAACAGTCTCAGCCTTACAGATTGGTGACTTAATCTTCTTACAAGCATCCACCTCCCTACCGCAACTTCATTCACACCTTCTTGGTTCCAGTATCTACCCTGAAGCTGTATCGCCACACTTCTATCTTTGGATAACAATGATGCACTTGTATCAGAGGACTCTGGAACTTTAACAACTTTAACCTCAGAATTCAGGTGAATAGATTTCAACAGGGCTGGTTTCACTATATAAGCGGGTTTGCCTCTTGGCTTGGTTAATGTGTGTTCTTCCAGTCGTTTCATAACTTCTACGTTTACAGAACAGTTGTTCTTGATGTTATAAGGTTCGATCTTCAAAAGGAGAATCAGATTTAGGTACGCGTAATCGCTCTTTAAAGAGATCTTTAACTTTAAAGAACCATAAATAATTGTTTTCCCACTTGATAATACAGAGATATTCTTTGCCTCTTGTCGGGAACTAAAATGTGTTCATGTACGACCTCTCTTTGATGTAATAAGTCTTGTAACAATTTGTGAAATTCAGCTTTAGGGTTTCCGAGTCATTTGAAAAGCTTTGCCCTTCTTAATTAGAGACACGCAACCACTCTGATGATGATAAACAGTTTACAATGGAAAAATAAAAGCTTTTCGTTATAAGCAAGCACTTCAACTTGTACTAGAAGTTCACGTGATACATTTCCATCGTCATCAGGATTCTTCACAACGACGAACAACTTTTACTCACTCCCAATCTTGCGCAAGTTAAATTAGAGCTGGTAACAGTTACCTGCAAAGTTTTCAGAGTGAATATGAACACAGAGCTTCACTCACCGGCTCCAGGAACACTACAGTTGTGGGCTGCTACCATTTCCTGACTTCTTCTCCTTCTGCTACCACTTTGGGTGCGCTTGAGACCCACGCCCTTTGCAGATGGGGTGGCTCCGGTCCGCCATTGTCAGCGAGGAGTCATCTTCACTCTTCTGTCCCTCAGCTTGGTTTTTACACAGGCTGCGGGTTGCAGCACAATCACGGCACTGCATTCACAGCCACTAGGTGCACCTGGGAAGACCTTCAATTTCTGCCCATCTCTCAGTGCAGCCACGGCAAGGCAGGGTTTAAGCACGCAGGACCCTCTCATAACTTGCAGCTGAAATCTACTCTCCTCGTGTCCCGGCATCTCTTAAGTGATCACATTTCCTCATGAACTACCAGCCTCGTGCTCTTCTCCTTCTGCTACTCGTGCCAGCCTTCCGGCTCCTGCTCCATCCATCTTCCCCTTGCTGCTGGAGCCTTTTATGCCTCATTGGGGGTGGGGGGGGGCAATTGATTTCAGGTGCACGCCGTTATTGTTAATTGCCTTACCCTGGCAAGAGCTGTTGAGCCCAATTCCCTGGCCTCTGCTTCTACATGCCTCTTCAGCCCTCTTCTTCGTCTGTCACTAAGGGATTCTGGGACATGTAGTTCACCTTTTAGTGAAATTAGATTTGTTTGCTTCTATTATAGAGTTAAGGGTACATTTAATTCCCATATTATTTTTAAAAGAGGAATTGTAGGCTTTAACATTAAGAAGGTGTAGAGAATGCAAAATGTTTGCCTTTCCGTAGGTATTACCCAAATTGTTCGTTTACAATTGTTCGAATGAACAATTGACCGAATTTAAAGGGTCACAATTGACCTTTTCACAATTGACCATATATATATATATATATATATTTCTGAGGCTTGTGGAATCTGCTTAGATCACATGCTGTGCATAGGCCGACATCTAGTGGAAGCTGCGGAGTATTACAGTTTGTTTTTCGAAACTCGAAAATGGGCGTCGACACAGGGCGTGCCAGTAATACTATCCCTAGTGTGACGTCCACTGTACCCAAGATCCCTCATGCGTCTAGGATCCTCAGATTGTTTTTTTCCGCCATACTGGTCGGAAGCATCTTGCGGAGTCCCGTGGCCTTAGCCATACTTTTGCTAAAAATGTAAAGAATAATCTATTGACATCCTTCCCCACCCCAACGTCTAACTTCGACAACTCGACGCCGGCTGGAGAAGAAATCGACCGTCGGCTGCTGCACGACGGATTTGGGCCTTGGAAGGCCTCTGGCCTCGGCCCTGCAAGTAGGGAGAGTGGGGGGTGGTACATACTCTACACTCTTGGTATATAGGTACACCTTATACATTTCCTACACTTAACAGCCCGCTGCCTCAAGGTGCGTATGGAGGGTACCCCTTTTCAATTCTGCCCCAAGTGCAATCGCAAATACCCTTGGGTCGACAGGCACACCACGTGCAATCTCTGCTTGCCGAGGGACCACCCCGAAGCGAACTGCAGAGCGTGTAGTAGGTTTAAACCTAAGACACTTAAGGACCGTTCGACGAAGCGTTGGGCCCACCACGCCAGGCAGGCGGCCATGGCAGCGGAGGGCGCCTTCAGCGACGGCAGCGACGCCGTACTTTCGGACGGCGAGGGCATTACGGCGTCGAAAGACAGCCGAGCGCAGGTCCCCGACCTCGGAAGGTCGTCCGGCAGGGTGGCTATGGGGAAGACCCCCGGCGACACAAGCGCTTCACATACTACACACACTAAACACACTAAGTCCAACCGAGACTCGACGGCGAGTTCTCGGAAAGAGGCACAAACAGAACGGTCCGATTCGGTGTCCTCTGGGCGCTCTCGATCAAGATCGCCGCATGACTCCAGGCAATCATCCACTCTTGCCAAGAGTGCCTAGCTCCCTAGGCTAACAGAAGTTCGATCGTCGGGAGACGAAGACGACTTCCACCCCCAGGCCGCGCTCCAGGAGTCGGAGCCCGCAGTTAAAATCAGCGAGGCCCCACGCTCGAAGGACAGGGACACCACCCCCGATCCTCGACGCCAGGCGTCGAAAACCTCCGGAGCCACGAAAGGACAGGGAAAACACTTTTCCACTCACGGGGAGGGGGGAAAACAGCAGAAGAAACAACCTTTGCACTCTTCCACACCTGTGAAACACACCACTCCCCCTAGACAGACAGACAAGACCAGGTCTGCTGATATGTCTAAAACCAGCAAAGCTACGCAAGATAAATCCCATAGACTTGCTGAGAGAGTCATTCCCAGTTCCAGAAAATGGTCCAGTGAAGACATAGATAGGGTCATGTCAAGAATGTCTTCTTTAGCTGACTTTTATGATAAAAATCCAGAACATTTCCTCTCGTATGACCCACAAGGGGCGACACCCTCAAGCTCTAAGGATCCTATCCCCCCAAATAAAAAGCCCCGGTTTGAAACACTGATGAGGTCAGACCCCTTCGAGGTACAACCACACTCAAGACCATACTCACTGTATCAAGGAGAGGCTTCCTTTGGTGAGGACCAAGAATTTGGCATGGTAGAAGAGCAAACCGGGACGGGCTACTATGGGGATGATGAGGACCAGGAAGAGGAAGAGGAGGACCCGGAAACATACAGGGTATACTCCCCGGTAGAGAACGAAGCCCCGGTTACCGACTCCCCGGTCGATAACCAACCCCTCCTAAACGAGGTTCTCGCACGCGCAGCAGTACACTTCCACATTGACACCCACGGTGTCCAGGAGGAGAGTGACTTCTCAGAAGAGTTAGTGGGAGAAAGGAGGCCTGTTGCCCAGACCATCCCTATCCTTAAGTCCATTCAGCGAAGAATAGATCCGTCCCTGGTGAACCCGAACCTCACCAGAGCAGTCAATCCCAGGGTTGAAAAACTTTTCAGGGCGGCCCAGTCTGACCCTCTCTATATAAGAGGACATCTGAAGCCAGACTCCCTAGTTGTCACCAACACACGTAAGAGGGCTGGAACACCCTTATCATCGTCCAAAGCTCCTCCCGACAAGGAGAGCAAAAAACTATACGGTTTCGGCAGGAAAGTAGCCTCAACGTCCGCCTATCAAGAAAGGATTGCAAACTCCACCACCCTGTTGGCCAGTTACAACTGCCATCAGTGGGAAGAAGTCGCGGCACTCATAGCCTCTGCTCCTGAACCTTTAAAGGGCCAATTAGCTCGGATTTCCGCAGAGGGTAGAGCCGTGTCTGGTTGCATTTTGAAAGCAACCTTCGACGCCGCAGACAACGCAGGCAGATTGATAGCGGAAGGCACTGTTATCAAAAGACATGCGTGGTTACGGCAGTCTGGTTTTAAGGCAGAAACCCAGGCATCATTGTTGGACAAACCGGTGGAAACCGATCTGTTGTTTGGTAAGGCGGTCGAAGACGCACTAAAGAATGCCAAGGACGAATACGAAACACTCAAGTCCCTTGGCCAGTTAACCAATAAACCCCCTAACCAGAGAGGGAATAGTGATTTTCGTCGCCCACGCGGCCAAAATTCCCAGAGAGGATCTAACTATTCCCATGGGCAGGGTACACAGTGGAACAACAACCAACAGTCTACCCAGGGGTACGGCAGGGGTAATAAGAGAGGTCGTGATAGAGGCAGAGGCAGCCCCAACAAGGGAGGCGGCATGCCTCCACCAAAGCAGTGACGCTCAGTTCAGGGTCCCTTCTCACGCAACCCCAGTAGGGGGACGCATTTCCACCTTCACCCAGGCTTGGGAAGGGATCACATCAGACAGATGGGTGCTGTCAACAGTATCCACAGGATATTGTATAGAACTACTGCAGCATCCCTGGAACCATCCTCCACGACAAAGAGTACACTCTTTAGAACATCAGAAGATTCTCCTCGAGGAGATCGCCATTCTGCTAGAAAAGGACACGATAGAACTCGTCCCGGGACACCAGGTAAACAAGTGTATTTATTCAACTTACTTCCTTGTGCCAAAGAAAGATTTGACAATGCGCCCAGTATTGGACTTGCGGCCTGCCAACAAGTATGTCAAGCCCCAAAAGTTTCGCATGACTACGCTACAAGAGGTAATCCCCCTCCTAAAAAAGGGGGATTACATGGCAACCTTGGATATGAAAGATGCTTATTTTCATATTTCCATGTTCCCAGCGCACAGAAAGTTTTTGCGCTTCAAGGTGGACAGTCGACACTTCCAATTCAAGGTACTGCCCTTCGGGATAGCTTCAGCACCAAGGGTATTCACCAAGGTACTGGCGGTGGCGGCTGCACACCTACGCAGGGAGGCAATCCCAGTGTACCCTTATCTGGACGACTGGCTCATAACGGGGGAAACCCCAGGAATTTGCAGGACAAACATTCAAAGAACGATCGACCTCCTCCACGAGTTAGGCTTCTCAATCAACGAGAAGAAGTCAAGCCTGGTGCCAAGCACCTCCAAACAATTCCTAGGAGCGATCCTAGATACTCAAGAGGGGTTGACCTTTCCTTCAGAAGAAAGAATTCGGAATATACTACTGCAAATTCTGCATTATCAGTCCGGTCAACAAATAACGGTACGCAAAGCTATGCGTTTACTGGGCATGATGGCGTCATGTATTTACCTGGTCCCCCACGCGCGCCTGCGCATGCGCCCCATGCAGGAATGGTTGGCGAAACAGTGGTCTCGGGCAAGTGGTCAGTGGGATGATCTAGTGGTCGTTTCGCCAACACTGGTACAAAGCCTTCACTGGTGGACAAGAGCCAATCTCGCACAGGGGAAACCCTTTTACGATCCCGAAGTACAGGCAATAGTCACTACAGATGCATGCCTGACGGGGTGGGGAGCTCACCATCTTCACCACACAGCTCAGGGTCTCTTGTCTCACTCAGTGGCCAAGAACCACATCAACCTGCTAGAGCTTCTGGCAGTATTCAGAGCGCTTCAGGCGTTCGAGCCCCACCTACTAAACCTGTCAGTGCAAATCCGGACGGACAGCACAACAGCCATGTTCTACCTGAACAAGCAAGGAGGGACTCGCTCGCCAAATCTGTCCAAGCTTGCCCAAAAAATCTGGATATGGGCACTCAGACGGAACATCTTCCTGTCATCACAACATGTTCCAGGGGAGCTCAATTCCCTAGCGGATGCTCTGAGCAGAGACTCCCTCCCAGAGGAACACGAATGGGTCCTACACAGAGAGGTCGTAGAAGATATCTTCTCTCAGTGGGGTTTCCCCACTACAGACTTATTCGCCACAAGCGAAAACAGACAATGCCCAGGATTTGCATCCAGGTTCCCCCAACCAGACTCCCAGGGGAACGCCCTGTGGATGAACTGGTCAGGGATGTTTGCGTACGCTTTTCCACCAACTCCTCTCATCAGGAAAGTGGTGAACAAGATGAACAGAGAGTCGATGACGCTCGTCCTAGTTGCTCCCATGTGGGCAAGACAACCGTGGTTCCCACACCTACGCAGGAAGGCGGTGTGCGAGCCCATCAAACTTCCAGCCTGGTACAACCTACTGTCCCAGCACCAAGGTCAAACAGTGCACCAGCAACCCATCTCAATGAACCTGGCAGCATGGCTCCTGAGGTCATAGAGTTTGGACATCTCAATTTGCCACAGAGGTGTATGGACATCCTAAAGGAATCTAGGAAACCAAACACAAGGCACTGTTACTTTGACAAGTGGAAGAGGTTCGTTATCTGGTGCCAGAGTAGACAAATCAACCCGGTTGATTGCACTCCTTCCACTATTGTTACATACATGCTCCACCTGCTAGATGCAGGATTGGTTTTTAACTCTCTGAAAGTACACCTGGCAGCCCTGTCGGCTTACACCACTTCCCATAGCAAGGTTTCGTGGTGGAAAGTACCAGTAGTTAAAGCCTTCATGGAAGGAGTAAAGAGACTTCACCCTCCTATTTCTAACCCACCACCAGGGTGGGACCTTAATATGGCGCTAGCCAAGCTCATGGGCCCCCCTTTCGAACCCCATGCATAAAAGCAGTCTCAAACACCTGACTTATAAAACGGCCTTCTTAGTAGCTATTACTTCTAAAAGAAGGGTCAGTGAAATTCAGGCTCTGTCAGTGCAGGATCCCTTCTTTACTGTCCATAAAGACAAACTGGTTTTACGCACACACCCTAGGTTCTCACCTAAATTTATATCAAAATTCCATGTAAACCAGTCCATCGAGCTTCCGGCTTTCTTCCAGAACCCGCAAAGCTCGGCTGAGGTGAAACTACACACCCTAGATGTGCGTAGGGCGGTCCTCTACTATGTAAATAAAACCAGACCGCTAAGAAAGACAGATCAACTGTTTGTCTCCGTAGCTACAGGCAGAGAGTGGGATCGCGTCTCTAAAGGTGACATCTCGAAGTGGATTATTAACTGTATCCAGCTGTGTTACTCACTCTCTGAAAGAACTCTGCCTTTCACGCCAAGAGCCCACTCTACTAGAGGCATTGGGGCCACTCTGGTTTTCATTGCAAATGTACCCCTTGACACCATTTGCAAAGCAGCTACTTGGAGCTCTATTCACACTTTTACTTAGCATTACTGCATTGACACCCATTCCAAGGCAGATACACAAGTGGGACAAGCGGTTCTAAGACACTTATTTGCTCATGACCCTTCTCACATCCCACCTCCTTCTTCAGGTACTGCTCGCTAATCTATGCACAGCATGTGATCTAAGCAGATTCCACAAGCCTCAGAAGGGATACATTACTCACCGTAATCGTATTTCTGATGCTTGTATCTGCTTAGATTCACATGCGACCCACCCTTCCTCCCCTCTGAGAGAAGGCGCATGATTGCTTGTAGTCTTACCTTTCTGTCTATCTGCTTGGATTATCTGTACTCACGCTACTCCTCATGCTACCTCATGTCAGAAAAAATACAATCTGAGGATCCTAGACGCGTGAGGGATCTTGGGTACAGTGGACGTCACACTAGGGATAGTATTACTGGCACGCCCTGTGTCGACGCCCATTTTCGAGTTTCAAAAAACAAACTGTAATACTCCGCAGCTTCCACTAGATGTCGGCCTATGCACAGCATGTGAATCTAAGCAGATACAAGCATCAGAAATACGATTACGGTGAGTAATGTATCATATATATATATATATATATATATATATATATATATATATATATATATATATATATAGGGGTTTTGGGGGGTTTGACGTTGGGTGGGGGGTTTCCCCCCACATATATGTTACAATTGACCTTCATAATTCGGTCAATTGTGAAAAGGTCAATTGTCATTCGAACCGTTGTAAAACGAACAATTTGTATACAACCTTTCCGTATAGCATACCTTTGTTATTAAGGAGAGTTTTTGTTTTAGGGATACAAAAAATGTGTTCTTTTGGTTTAACATGGTGTGGGGTTACAACCTTAGAATTTACCATCTCAGATGTACCAGGAGGTTTAGAGATATTAAAATGTCACTAAGCCATAACATCTTCTGGCATACACATTATCCCTTTTAGAGAAAAAATACTGCGTCTCATCCCATGGAATCTCCTCACTACTCTGGGTCCCATCTGCACCCAGGTGATCCTCCCGCAGTACACCAGCCCTAGGTTTGGAATCAGGAAGTTTCTGCCCTCCCCTGGCCACCTGGGAACTGACTTTAGGCAGGGTTTTAGTGTGGGGATCCACTTCTTCACAGCGGCCATGAGAAACGTAACAGAGGCCCTGAGTTGTGAATCCCCGACCAAAACTGTGGCAGAATATGATTTAACAGATATTCTGAAAAGGGGCCCAGTAAAGGAACCGGTTTGCCCTTTTATGCAGTCTAAACAGACCTTGTGTAGAGCTTTGGCAGAAGCACCAGCAGTGTAAGCGGGATCTCACGAAGAAGTACAGGCCGCCATCCCCGGATCCTGACTTGCTCACTAAGCACCCTAGGCCTGAAAGCCTTGTAGTCCAGGCTGTCACACCAGGGGCTACATCATCAGCCTACTTGTCTTTATCCCCTGATGGGGATGATAAAAAGGTAGTCGTTTGCAAAAATGTTTTTTTATTCGGGGAGCATGACACTAAAGGTAGTAAACCCCTCTTGTACCTTAGCCAAATATAGTCATACCCAGTGGCCGTTCATTGAACAGGCCGCAGAGGACATCCCAGAGGTTGAAAAGAGAGAAGGGTTCCTGAACATTGTCTCTGATGGGAAAGAAGCAATGTGTGAGGTCCTACAATCTGGCTTGGACACCTCAGACAGAGCAATTGGCACCAGCTCATTGTTGAGGTGCTTTTTCTGGTTAAGGAAATGTAGATTTGCACCTGTACAAGCCAGGTTGTTGGATATGCCTTTCGTTGGGCATAATCTTCTTGTCTCATAAACTGATGGCATCCTTGAGAAGCTGCAGTGCTCCAAGGCGGCTGCAGCAAAGCCCCAGATTGCTGCAATTTGCCAACAGACAACACCACATCCTGGAAAGCAAAACCTTTTCGTTACTACGGATCATTCAGCCAAATAAGAAGAGGTCAATCTACCACAAGTAAAAGGAGGTTCTCTAGGTCTGCAAGATGTGGAGGTGGGAAGACGAATCAGTCCTCCTCCACTGCTTCTGTCCCATCAGGCTCAGCAGCAACACCAAAACCTCTTTAAACACTGCTCACTCACCTCTCCAGTGGGCAGGTGGCTGATTCAGTATTACGAAGAATGGCAAAACATTACTTTGAATGCATGGGAAAAATAGGTAGTCACACAATCGTACTGTACCCATTTATCAGACGCCCTCTTACCTACCCTGCCCTATCCTGCGACCGAAACTTATCGACCTTCTGCTCCAGCAGGAGATTACGTCCCTGCTAGAGAAAGTACATAACATGATGCAGGTGATTCCTTCTCCAAAGGGATACTCTGCTAACCAGATCCCCCTTTGTTGCAACTCCATGCCAAAAGCATAGTGCACCTGTGCCCTGCTGCATCAGTGGCCTGATCCGCAGCACCCAGTCTGCTTGTGCCGCAGAGCAGGTTCACGGATCACAAGATGCTCACTCGACTGCCTCAGCGACAGCAAAGTCACTGCAGGACAGGGGCGACATTTAATATATGCCTCGTGTACCCACATTACGATGACCATGAGTAGCCAATGCTGGCTGCAGGTTAATCTCTCAGAATAAGCTACTCCTGAGTTTAGACATAGTGCATGGCGATACTCATGATCATGGCCACCACATCCCAATTGATATTGCGCATGCAAATGTGTATTCGGGTCATACAGGCCAATACTGCCACACGGCGGGACAGAAACCCAGAGGACCCGGCCTTTCTTTGATTCTCTTTGTAAGGACTGGTAGACTGGCAAAAACTGCAACCGGCAAACTTTCAGGGGCTGTTTCACGTTTCAGCTCCTTGCGACCACCGCAAATGGCAACAATGCGGTTCCTGGCTGTTCAAGTGGACTTTCCTTGCTTCTGGGGTCCAGCACTCTGTTGAGGGGGCTCGGTCTTGGTCAGTCCTGCTTCTTGGGAGTCCGGAGGATCTTCAAAAAGCTCTAGGCCAGCTTAAAAGAAATGCACACAATCTGGTGTTCCTCTCCCTGGCTCTAACTCTCGAAGGGAGAAGTCATCCTTGCAGGGGCTTCTCTGTCAATGCGAACTTGGCAAGTTGGCATTGCAGCAGGGCTTTACCAGACAAACCAACGGTCCAGGAGTTGCAGCAGGCGTCCTCTTCAAGCTCTTCTTCGGTTCCTTTGTCCAGTGGTTGACTCTGCCTTCCAAGCCAAAAGACTTGCCTTTTATTCAGTTCTCAGCAGGGTGGCTGTCCTTGCCGGACAGTCAGCCAGCCAATCACCACAGAGTGCATTTGGGTCTCCTAGGGGACTAAGCACAGGGAGTTTCGGGCACCTCCCTCACTTCCTGCCTACCCCAGACACTCTAGAGCCAGAGGCGGGTTTCACTCAGAAACCCCGCCAAAGGCAAAATGAACAAAGAGACAAAACCTGGTTTGGCGCGCAGAGAAAAACTCTAGAAGGACCTTTCCACAAAGACATGGCGAAAAAAGAAGACCGGGTGCCATTTTTATCAAAGATGGCTCTGCGCCATTTTGAAAAAGATGGCTACCGTGGTTGCTTTACCAGAGCCGCAAATGGTCGTGGTAAATGCAAACCATGGTAGCTCAAAACAAAACAATTGCCACCAGCCATTCAGTGAGGAAAGGGTAACATAAAACATGTTACATGAGAAGCTAGACAAAGGGGAAACTAAGTAACCCCTCCAGCACTCTATTGTAAGATAGTGTGTGCTGGGTCTAGAAAGTTACAATGCTAAGTAAAGTCAATTTCACTTTACTGCTCTGGGAAACAATAGTTTATCCCAGAGAAGGTATTTAAACCTTTGTAAATCTGGAAGACTTCCCTGTGTCACTGCACTGAAGGTGCTTTGTGACACAAATGTAAAAGATGATGCCTATGCAGTTTGTTAGACTACATAACCAAAAGAAACACAGTGTAGAAAATCACATTAAAATACATGAGAGAGTGGGGAAAAAGGGTCACACTCTCTCCAGGTTAAAAAATCAAGTCCTCAAAATCCAGCAAAGTTGCTGGGGGTCTCTAAATTGGAGGGAATTGGCACATTTCCGAGAATTCTCCCTAACAGGAACTACACTCAGAGTGCTACTTTCTCCAGTCTGTCACATCTTCTCTGTTCTTTCCTTTGGGGTGGGTGTTTGTATAGTTATCTCTTTTCATTCTACTGACAGATGGTGTGTGTTATAAAAGTATTTATATTTTCATAAAACCTTGAGTTGATATTCCCTTTATTTTGGACTGTGATACTGTGTTGTTTGGGTCACTACTGGTTCACCTTCACACCCCTCTTAAGAGTATAGCCTTCCCCCTGGTGCGTGCTACCACAAAATGCAAAGGAGGTCGAAATCTTGATTGTCCCCGTTTTACCTTTGATTGTGTTGTGTTTTGGTTTGTATAAGTGCAAGGGTTGAGTGGGCCATTTTACCCCTACTTATCCTTGTACTCTTGAGAGGCAGAATGCAATTAGTCACACCACCTAGACTATGTCTGCCACTTCCTACACAGACTGGGCTTCTTCCTCGACTTCAGGAAGTCCCAGCTGACACCTTCACAAACGCTCCAGTGTATCAGAGTTGTCATAAACTCATCCTTGGGGAAGGCCACCCACCCAAGGACAGAGCTCCCAACATGCAGGAGATGATCTCAAAATTCCAGAACGCCCATGCATTGCCAGCCTGGATTTTCTAAAAATTGCTGAGCCTCATGGCATCCTTCATTTTTCTGGTGCTGGAAGCCAAACGGAGGCTAAGAGCCCTCCAGTTGGCTGTCAGATCCCAGTGGTCACAGTTCTTGGGTAACATGACAGATCTTTTGCAGATCCTGACCCAGGGTGTTACAAGGCTGCCTGTGGTGGTCCAGCAAGGAGAGCTTTATGAAAGAACCATTTTGACAAACTTGGTCGGAAGTGACAATGATGGATGCCTTATTGAAAGGTTGTGGCACACACCTGAACAAACTCTCGATGAGCCGACTGCAGTCACCTAATGGATTTGTGGATGATCAGGCTGGCTCTGATGGTATTTTTGCCCTCAATACACAGTAAAACAGTCCTACCCTGACGGACAACATGGTAGCCATGCATTACCTCAAGAGAGACGTCAAAGAGTCAGTACCACTGTGGGCATTGCAAAGGCAAATCTCCTTGCCTGCAATTCACCTCATCTGGAATGAGACCATGACGGCAGACACCCTGAGCAGGCATGTTCGGTCTCCCATGAGTGGGAGCTATGCCAGGAAGTCCTTCCAGAGATCTGCACCCTCTGAGGATCCCCACAAGTAGATCTGTTTGCATCCAGCTCCAACAGGAAGTGTGAGCTGTTCTGCTCCAGGGAATTTCTCCCAAAAGGAGGACTGGGCAAGGCTTTCATGGTGGACTGGAATTTTCAACTAGGCGCTCCATCCGGTTTCTGTCATTCCACTTCACTTGTAATCAGGAGGTTGAGCAGGCTCGGCACAACCATGATCCTGATAGCCCCTGATTGGGCCAGGAGGACTTGGCACCCAGACCTTATGGACTTGGCCATCTGCCCTCCACGAAGTCTCCCAACAAGATCAGACCTGCTCTCACAAGGAGGAGGTATTTTCCTCCACCTGAATGCCAGTACCCTCAATTTCCATGCACGACTACATCTACTGAGAGGACGACGTATAGATATTGGGACCTTCCTGGGGGAACGTCATGGAAGTGTTGCTTTCGGGAAGACCATCAACAAAAGTTCTTTACCTCTGCTATTGGAAGAAATGTTGCAGCTGGTTCAGAGTTAGGGATTTGGATAATGCATCGCGTGTCTTTGCTGCAATACTCTTTCCTATTGCACCTTTGAGGCAAGGACTTCAGGTGGCCACAGGGTACCTGGCGGCACTCCATTTTTAAGAGAACACCAGATCCAAGGCTCTTATTTTTAAGGAACTGGCAGACACTTTTCACCCTGACACCCTTTGTGATGCCGGTGTCGGACTTCAAGTTGGTGCCAACATTATTAATGAGTAGACCATTCGAACCAATGAACTCCTGCTTGCTCAGGCTTCTCTCCTGGAATACCGCGTTTCTGGTTTGCATCACCTCAGTGCACAGAGTGAGCAAGCTACAAGCCCTTTCATACAAACAACCTTTTCTGGTCTTCGCTAGTTACAAGGTGACCCTAAGGGAACTCATCCATCCTTCCTTCCAAAGGTAGTGTCGGAATTCCTCTTAAGACATAGAATTATTCTTCCAGTCTTTTTCCCTCCTCTTCATCCTTCTAACGAAGAAGGTAGGTTACACAGATTGGACCCTAAGAGGGCTCCAAACTTCTACATAGCAAGGACAAAGAGCTTCAGAACGGAGGATCAGCAGTTTGTAGATTATCCTGGCCGTAGGATGGGGAAAGCTATAACAAAGCAAACCTAGTTAGGAGGATTATAGTAGCCATTTCAAAATGCTGTAAAACAGCAGAAACGTCAATCCTGGAAGGATTAAAAGCTCACTCCTCTGGAGCAGTAGTGACTTCCTCAGCTCTAAAAGAGAAGTCCCTACTGTAGACATTTGCCAAGCAGTAACGTTGTCCTCTCTCCAAACGTTCCCTAAGCATTATTGCTTGGATACATTTGATGGTCAGAATGCCCGATTCGGCAGAGCAGTATTACAAAATGCTTTCGGATGAGATTACAACAGGAGTCGTTCTGTTTCCCTCCTCCAAGGGAGCGAGTACTGCTATTAGAGTCTGTCTAACATGAGGAATCCGTGGGAGGAAACAATCCATTAGAACACATTACTTCCCCCTGATAATGGATGTTCCTCTCGTGGATTCCTCATCGCCCACCCATCCTACCCGTCAGAGAGCTTGTTGCAAGTCTCTCCTTCGGTCTTTATGATCATAACATTCAACATGTTGCCTTTTTAAGGAGTACGAATGCAATTCCCCAGAGCGCTAAGGGGAAAAAAATGAGAACTTGGGTCATGGCACACAGTGCCGGCTATTTATATCGAATATATCTAAGATGAGGAATCTGTGGTAGGAACGTCCATTAGAAAGGGCATTACCAGTTGTAAGTAATTTGTTAATCTGCCTTGGCAAATCCACTGCCACACTGTGATCACAATACAGTCCTATACAATCTCTGAGGCCTCCTTTTGAGCCGCTTCACAAAGCTGATCTTAAAGACCTCACCTGCAAGGTGGATTTTTTTCATAGTGATCACATCAATAGGAAGAGTGGGTGGACACCATGCACACTCAGTAGATGAGCCCTTTTGTTGTTATACACAAAAATAAGTTTGTACTTGGAACTCACAAAAATGAATTTCTATAGAATTGCTTCTTTACTTCCAAGACCCGAAAGCAAAAGAGAAAAAATCACTCCACGCTCTTGCAGCGCAGTAATGTTCTATTTAAACAAAACTAAGCCACTCCAGAAAACCAGTCAGTTCTTGGTTTATTGTACAACAGGGAGGTGTGCGAAACCAGAGGATGTCTCACCAGCTAGTCCCCGGGGATCTCTCTCTCTCAGGTGGCCAGGGCACGGCCATCGCCTTCGGATCCAGACCCTGGGTGTGGACCAGTGCGGAAGGATCACCTGGGTGAGGGGTCTTTGGGGAGTGGGGGTGAGACAGCCAATGGTGAGACGCGGTATTCCCCCCTTTTCTGTTCATCTACCCCATCCTGTTTTGTAGGATTTTCCGAAGTCGCTACCCCCCCTCCTTATTACACAAACACTGGTCCGAGGAAGATGGTGACTGAGTGTAACCAGACTAACTCTCTCATATAGTAACTGGACATGTCCCGTTAATTGGATCAGCCAAAGTCAGGCACTTTACACTAAGGGCATACACCTGATACCAGTTAGCTCTCCTCACACGAATAAAAGGCAACACCCACATACACACTCTGAGCAAGGCGGATCACGAGTACGAGCCGAACTTGTGGGACGAAGGCACACCTACGGGAGCAGAGCAACGGACCAAGGGACGAGAGCCGCAGGCCGAAAACCCCAAGGGTTCCCTACTGGAGGTCATTGCCTCCGACAGGCCATGAAAAAGACGTGGGGAAGGTCAGATCCCAAAAGTTAAGATTGCATTGTGTTTCAAGGACGCCAGCGAGACTCCTGGGTGAACGACAGAGTTGGGGAGGCGAGGCCAAGCTTGTGGTACTAACCTTGACTCGGGAATGTGAAATAGCAAAACAAGAAGCGCACACTGGTCGCTTGCCAGCTCACAGCGGTGAGTTGGCAAGCTACCTGAGAGAGCATTGTGTGTTAAAGCTAATGAAGTAGCAACATTATTTCTGATACTTGTTAATCTGCTTAGAATTACATGCTGTCCATATGGTCCGACATCCAGTGGTAACCGCGGAGAATTGCATCTTGTCTTTCGAGGATCGAAAGGGGACATCGGCATAGGCGTGTCTTTAACACTATCCCTATTGTGATGTGTAGTGTACCCAAAATCGCTCACGTGCTAAGGTCCCTCAGATTGTGTTTTTTCTGCCCAGATTACTGGTCGCCCTAATGCGGGGCTCTTACATAGAGATAGCGTTATTGTCATTATTATCAAGTTTGTCGTTATTCCCATTAAGTCACTTCCACTGTTGAATCCTGTGAAAAAACGCCAAAGACTGCTGTGGACTTTCGATGACTGTTGATCCCGGCAGCGCTGCCATCCACTTGGCCGGGCCTCCGGCCGGCCTACACATCGGGGTGGACATATCCTTTACAAGTATGCCTTTCCTTTTTCCCCATCTCTGCTCCCTGGGTTTTGTCATCGCTCTAATTGTCTTTCACTATGGAAAAGACACCATTTAGGTTTTGTCCCTCGTACAGGGCCAAATATCCTTGGAAGAATGAGCACGCTCGGTGCAACAATTGTCTGCTCATCGACCACAAAGAAGCGAGTTGCGCTGCCTTTAGACCCCTGCGCCCTAAAACGCTTAAGGAGCGCCACTTAAAGCGGTGGGCGACCTACGGCATGTTGCAGGCCGAATATTCTTCCCCCGCTGTTGCAACCACCGAAAGTGATGGGGAAACTAGCGATGACCAGGCCTCTGTGTCGGAAGCCATTGACCTAACTGCGGACCATTCTCGGTTCACGGCGCCCGTCCCCGACCCCACCAGGCCTGATGCAAGTCACGCTATGGGGAAAACACCCGGCGACAGGGGCGCACATATGATCATAACACCAAACACACAACCCAAGGTTCTGCTTCGTCGACTGTGTCAAAGCGTACCAAAGCACCAACGGAACCGCCGAAATCTTCGATGGGATCCTCTGATCGCCATGATAGGCAACCTTCCCAAAAACCGCAGTCGCGGCCTGCGACTGGGCAATCCAAATTAATGGCGCTAACACTAAAAGACACACGGACGTCGAAGCGCTCCAGGAGGACGCGCAGACGCCGCTCAAGGGCCGGGTGGTGGTGAACTCCACCGCTCAGCCCCCGTTTCACCCCCCCGTTCATCCGGTGGCATCGAAAAACTTCTGCTGAGCCTCCGGTTGTCCTCGTGGTGGCAAAATCCTCCACTCAGCCTCCGGTTCAGCCGGTAGACAGCCCGGATTCTCCTACCATTGCCGACAGCATCGCTAGGATTACTTCGGCAGTTCACTGAAGGAGTGGTCGAAGGAGGCGGCAAAACACAAAGAACGGCCAAGAGACGTGTCAAAAGATACACCACAGTGCCCGGAACCCCTCCAGGACGAAATTGAGAGTCCTGTGCCTTTTTTCAGGCACATTAGGGGAAAAATCTTGACGTCACAGGGAAGAAAATGAACCCATTCATCCTCATGGACCAGGGAAAAATTTGAGGGATGTATGGACAGATTAGAGAAATGTGTCTCCTATTCTGAGGCCCTTGCTCCCAAGAGACCTCGAGAAGACTTTCCTTCTACCTCTGTATCTAAGTTTCGAAGGATCTTGGAGGAGGAGGATCCACAAGAAGAGTTTACTTGTGTCCTCACAGATGAGGATGTTATGGGCACTTATGATCAGGATGAAGATGGCACCTTCCTGGAAAACTACAATGTCGATGATCAGACAGGTCTTATGGATAATTGGGAGGACAGCCGTCAGGTTGATGCTCAGCCCTAGACGTCCCCTACTCCCACCCAGGACCCCGATGTCCTGTGCTTAGATTCCCCTCCCCTCCACTCCAGCTTGGCAAGCCTCCCCAGTGGATGATCAGATGGCGTTCAACGCCATCTTGAAGAAGGCGGCTGACCATTTTCAAATCGCCACTCAAAAGGCCTTACCAGATTCTGATATCGTGGAGGATATACTCCAAGAAAAACCTCTGGTCAGCCAGGCCATCCCCTTGTTGAACTCAATCGAGAGGAGCTTGGCACCTTCTTTGTTGACACCGGCCCAGACCAGGGCAGTGAACCCTAGGGTGGAGAAACTGTTTCGGCCTTCTTCTACCGGATCTGCCTATATCAAGGGTAAATGCTTTCCGGATTAGTTAGTGGTACCACGACTAGAAAACGGGCTGGTGTTCCCCTGTCTACAGGAGAGGCACCACCCAATAAGGGATCCAAGAGACTTTATGCACTGGGCAAGAGAATAACAATGGCTGCTGCTTTTACGAACCGTGTAGCCAATAACACCACGCTGTTGGCCAGCTATGCGGACGTCCAATGGAACCTTCTACAAGAAGCCCTCCAAGAAGTGCCAGAACCTGCAAGGACCAAGTTGCTCACCATAGTTTCTGAAGGCAAGCAGGTGAACCAGCATGTGCTCAAAAACACTCTGGACACTGCCGAAGCGGCAGGGAGAACCCTTGCACAAGGTACCTTGCTCAAGAGACATGCATGGCTAAGGAACTCCGGTTTCAAGCCAGAAACCCAAGCATCACTAATTAACAAACCCGTTGAGGAAACCAACCTGTTTGGTAAGGCAGTGGACGATGCTCTTGAAATAGCCTAGAAAGAGCATGAAACACTGAAGTCCCTTCAACAGATTACCAAGAAACCCTCTCCTCAGAGAGGAAGCGGCTCCCGCCAGTCCTTTCACGGGCAATCTTGTTTTTCCCAGACCCAGTATAATGCAGGAAACAACTGGAATTCGGGGCAAGGGTCTAACACCTCTGCCACTTACCCACCCAGAGGAGAGCAGTGTGGGAAAGGTAGAGGACGAGGTTCCAACCCCAGAGCCTCTGGTCACACATGACTTACAAATCCAGGTCCCCTCCCATACAACCCCGGTCGGGGGGCGTATAACATCCTTCCTTATGGCATGGGAGGGGATAACAGACCAGTGGGTTCTAAAGACGGTCACCCACAGGTACTGCATAGAATTTGCCCGACCACCCCAATACAGACCATTAAAATCAAGACGCCTGACGCTGGACCACCTGCAAATGCTACTGCAAGAGGTGCAGACCCTTCTAGGAAAGGACGCCATAGAAGCCGTCCCTATTCTACGGGTAAACAAGGGTATCTATTCAGTGTACTACCTTGTACCCAAAAATGATCTCACCATGCGCCCTGTGCTAGACTTGCGCCCAGCGAACAGGTTTATCAAACCTTAAAAGTTTTGTATGGTCACTTTACTGGAAATAATCCCGCTGTTGAAACAGGGGGATTACATGCCAACACTGGACGTGAAAGATTCATACTTTCATTTTTCAATGTTGCCAGCGCACAGAAAATACCTAAGGTTCATGATAGAGGACAAGCACTATCAGTTCAAAGTACTCCCCTTCGGCATTGCCTCAGCACCGATGGTGTTTACAAAGGTACTGGCAGTAGCGGCAGCACACCTGTGCAGACTATCCGTCCCGGTTTACCCTTACCTCGACGACTGGCTCATAACAGGGGAGTCCTACAAAACATGCCTATTGAACTCTCAGAAGACAAGAGACCTCTAGTTCAGTCTGGGATTCTCCATCAGAAGCAATTCAGCCTAGACCCCAGTGAAGTCAAACAGTTCTTAGAAGCTCTAATTCGGACAAAAGACTGCCTCGTTTTCCCCTCCAATGAGAGGGTTCAAAACATGCTGTTTCAGATCCCTCAACATGTTGCCAGTCGGGAAGTGACGGTACGCAAGGCCATGCGACTGTTAGAGATGATGGCGTCCTGCATTTACTTAGTTCCTCACGCACGTCTGCTGGTAGGGATCTCACCAGCCCTCGTTCTCTCTCTGCAGTGGTGGTCGAGGGAAAACCTCTTGAAGGGGAACACCTACACCACCCCCGCAGTAGAAGCCACTCTAACGACCGACTCATCACTCACGGGGTGGAGGGCTCATCTGCTTCAGCAGACGGCGCATGACGTGCGGTCCCCACAAGTAGCGTTCAACCACATAAATCTGTTGGAGCTATTAGCGGTATTCAAAGCTCTGAAAGCCTTTCAGACACAGTTACAAGGGAAGACAGTCCTCATCTTGACAGACAGCACCACAGCCATGTACTACCTAAACAAACAAGAGGGCACTCACTCTCCAGGGCTATCCAAGCTGTCCCAAAACATTTGGATATGGGCTCTCAAACACAGGATATTCCTGTTGTCCCAACAAGTTCAGGGGAACTCAATCTTCTGGCATATGTACTCAGCAGAGATTTCACACTGCCCATAGAGTACGAATGGCGACTAGACAAACACATCGTCTCCAACGTTTTTGCAGAATGGGCTTTCTCAGTGATCGACTTGTTCGCAACTCTCAATACCAAGATTACGCCTCCAGGTACCCACAGAACCGCTCCAAGGGGAACGGGCTCTGGATAACATGGTCAGGGATATTTGTTTACGCTTTCCCCCCCCCGACTCCCTTACTCGACAAGATCGTGCACAAGATGCACCAGGAGCCAGTCACCATGATATTGGTGGCCCCCATGTGGGCCCACCAACCCTGGTTCTCTCCTCTGATGGAGATGTCCCTCTCCCCTCCAATGAACCTGCCCTGCCCATACAAATGTTGTCTCAGGACAGGGGTGAAACACTGCACCTATGCCCGCAAACTTTGAACTTAGTGGCCTGGCTCCTGAGGTCATAGAATTCGGACACCTTCAACTCCCTCAAAGATGTATGGACATACTCAGGAAAGCAAGAAAACCCAACACCCGATACTGCTATTCCAGTAAATGGAAATGCTTTGTTATCTGGTGTAATACCAAGGGCGTCAATCGCATTGACTGCTCTCCTACTCACATTGTATTGTACCTGACCCACTTACTGGATTCAGGCCTGTTTTTTAATTCCCTAAAGGTTCACCTAGATGCTCTCTCAGCCTGCACTACGTCACAGCAGAAGGTGTTGTGGTGGAAAATACCAGTTATCTCGGCTTTCATGGAAGGGGTTAAGAGGATTCATCCCCCCATTTCAAACCGAGCTCCCGGATGGGACTTAAAGGTGGTTCTGACTAGACTCATGGGGGCCCCCCCTTTGAGCCTATGCACAGGGCAAGTCTAAAATACCTTACCTATAAGACGGACTTCCCAGTGGCTATCACTAATATTAGAAGGGTTAGTGAACTACAGGGCCTTTCAGTACTAGGCCCTTTCGTCACTGTTCAGAGATAAGGTGGTTCTGCATACTCACCGTCAATTTGCGGATACATTTATTTCCAAGTTCCACGTGAAACAATCAATAGAACTGCCCACTTTCTTCCAGAGCCCCACTAACATGGCCGAAAGGAGCCTACACACGTTAGATGTGCGCAGGGCAGTCATGTTTTACCTGGAAAGAAAACCACTGAGGAAGACAAACCAAGTTTTCATTTCAGTGGCAGCTGGCAGAGAAGGGGATCCTGTCTCTAAGTCAGCTATCTCAAGGTGGATAATCAAATGCATCACACTTTGTTACACTCTTGCTAAGAGAGAACTGCCCTTCAAGCCAGAGCACATTCTACTCGAGGCACTGGGGCTTCCACAGCATTCATTGCAAATGTTCCCCTAAAGTCCATTTGCAAGGTGGCAACCTGGAGTTCTGTACACACCTTTGCAAAACACTATTGCCTGGACACTCACTGTAGGTCTGATTCTCAGGTGGGACAGGCAGTACTAAGACATCTTTTCACTACTGTTCCTTCTCACAACCCGCCTCCAACTCCAGGGTACTGCTCGCTAGTCTATGCACAGAATGTGATTCTAAGCAGATTAACAAGCATCAGAAGACATGCATTACTCACCGTAATAGCATTTCTGATGATTGTATCTGCTTAGATTTGCATGCGCCCACCCTTCCTCCCCGCTTGGGTGGAAGGAACATAGACATCTTACTACTTTCTCTCTTTTATGTACTCGATCACATTGGCCTTGGGCTCCTTCATGGCAAAAAAATATACAATCGGAGGGACCTCAGGGGCGTGAGGGTTTTTGGGTACACTAGACGTCACGATAGGGGTAGTGTTACAGACAGGCCGATGCCAGCGTCCCCTTTCGATCCTCGAAAGACAAGATGCAATACTCTGCGGTTACCACTGGATGTCAGACCATATGCACAGCATGTGAATCTAAGCAGATACAATCATTAGAAATGCTATTGCGGTGAGTAATGTATGCCATCTTGTGAATGAGATGCGAAGAAAGGCAGACCTGTGAATTAACTTTGAAGTAAAAGGCCGCGCTGAGATCGGTGATACTAAGTAAAGGAGTGGTCCGGCAAAAGGAAGTAGCCTATCCGAAAGTCTCTGTGAAAGGCACATTGTTTGAAGCTAAAAAGTGAACAAACAGCAAAAGTGAATTAAGCGAGAGTAAACGTGAACTTTGAGCCCAGCAGAGGGAAACCTTTGTTAACTTTACATTGGAGTACAGTTTTGATTTAACATGGAAGGCCAGGCAGACATCAATCCACGATTTGGAACTGCTTAGAGTGTTAGAAACCGAGCCAGAGTGTGTCATCCCGCCTACAAGGACAGCCTTACTCCATGAGGTCGAACGTGAGGAGAGCTGGTTCACCTACCTTTTTTCTTTGGAACACTGATGTTTCCTTTCCATACATTTCTCATTTTTACACCTTTTTGTACAAGAGATACTTCAGGCATTAGGTTTTTGTTAGCATAGGCCGTTTTGATTTGACAGACTCCACTAGTACTGTTTTGTTTATAGTTTGATTGTCGAGCCTACTCCCATTTTAGGTAAAGGGCAAAATAGCCCCAAACCCAACATTTTCAGTAAAGGTTTTACAAATTGTATCCATTGTGTCAGTGTCATACTTTTTAAAAAAAATCATTTTTATTGTTTAACAGACAACCAAAGGAAAAAAGAACATTCACTGCGACATTGCAAGCGTGTAAGCACACATACATTCTGGAGTTACGTAGAGTTACAGTCCTGCAGTGGACTGTGTTTCTGGAGTCTCTCTACTGCTTCTATCATTGTGGGTGGGACCCACTGTAGAAAAGCTTTTCCGTGCCGCGGGGGTGCTGTGGACTGCTCTACCGTTCGCAATCAGCTGACCAACTGGCGGAGATGACGGGGGAAGGCCGGCTACTGCGAAGCTCCCGTAGACAGGGGGAAGAAAGAGAGCGGAGGGCCTCTTAGCAGCATCAGTACTGGCTCTCCTCTCTGGAGCCCGACAACCCCCCTCACCCCCTGACCGCCCCCCATCAACTGTCACAGCTGTGTTGGACTCCGACCCTGGCCCTGGCTGTCTATAGAAGTAAAAGCAGCGACGATGAGGCAAGCCTGGAAGATCCAGGTAAGCCCAGGCTCCCTTCGCCCTCCCGGCTGCCAAGCCAGCCCTGCTCTTCTAACCCACTAGCGCTTGGCCACATCGATCAGAGGGAACATTCTCCCGACACTCCTGACACTTTGTATCCAACTGAACCTATGATCGAAGGCTCTGTACTAGATGTGGCAGGGCTAACTGCTTTGCCTTTGAACCCTGAAACCCTTGTTCGAAGACCAATTGAATTTAGAGAAACCTGCTCACCTCCATCAAATATGCTGGATCTTACTCCCCCAACGACCCATGTGGCTACTACAACAACCTTAGCCCAAATTCATGCTACACCCGCTGTGGGGACCGCTCCATTCTTACCAGCTAGATGGGAAACTGTGGATGCTCTGGTTGAGCCCGGGGTGACGGCAGACTGCTGCTTGGAGACACCTCTTCCTTCTAATCCGCATGTGGGCATCGTCCTCCCTTCGGGAGACTCGGAGCATCTCGGTATGGCCGCCCCGGCAGGCCTGCCGGAGGTGACGGGCCTCCTGCCTGAGGAGGTGGGAGAAGTTGCCTGCCCTAATGCAGTCGAAGTCTTGAGTCCACTGGCCCCTGCTAAGAAACCCCAAATCCTTTTTGGTGCAATAGTACCACTCAAACGAGGGAGAAAACCATCAGCACGAAAAGGTGAAAAAGACACCATCAAGGAAACCACAACAACAGGGCCAGCAGGAGCGAAGGAACATAAACACATAAAACAAACTCAAAAATTGTCAGTTATTACTCCGGATGACAAAGATAAAGAAAAGTCCTCCCCGCTTCCAAACAGCAGCAAAACAAACACCTTAAAGCCCCAGAAGCAGGCTGACCGGAAAATCAGAGGGAACTGCTCGCTGCTGTCAAAGTCTGAAACATTTCTTTTTAAAACTGAAGCTAACCTGAGAGGAAGTACTGGCAATATCAGCCCACGACCTCTCAGACGCAGAACTACTGGAAGGGAGCGTGTCCTGTCTTGGAGGCCGCTACAGAAGTACTGTCAGAGGCTCAACTTACAGAGAGTCAAAAAAACATCTACATCTATCCTGTAACAACACCTGTAAAAACACCTCTACCATCAGACCCTAGCCTGATAAATCCCAGGACAGACGAACCCAGGATGACGGAAAACATAACACGAAACGCACCATCAGAAGCACTGATTTTACTCTAAGTGCCGATCCCAAATAACACAGGCCCAACAATCTTAAACCAAGAATCGGCTGAGAAAGAGACGTCATTGTCGAATCACCAGAGCCTTAGCCTCCAGCCACCCCGTTTTGAGAGGCCTTCATGAGATGTGGGCTCCCCCGCTGTAAAGCGCCTGAAAGGTTCAGGCCCCCAGCCACTGAACATCAACCAACCACATTTGTCAGCTACTCCGAGAAGGAGCAGTAGAGTTTTTAATCCACCGCCCGCCCTCCTCCTTATCTGGAAAGTCATGAGCCTACATCGAACTCTCCATGTAGAGAGGACGGAAGACCCGAGGACCACCAGGACCAAAGACCAAACGGTACACCAAAGAAACTGGACTTGATGTCCATTATGTCCACCATTGCCATCGCTCTCGCACCCTTTTCAAAGTTATATGAAGGAATAAACGATGCCATGAAGGACCATACAACCCTCATAGCCATGATGCACACTAAATTAATTTTTCTGGAAGGATTCATCACGGCTATGGAGAAACCCTCAGACTCATCAACTAAAATCAAGACCGTTCACCTAGAAAAGGGTTGCCAAACTACAAGAGACTGTGCAATGGAACAGGATGCCAACAGAGGAACCCCCAAAACAACCTCATCCTGTTAAATTGACCTCACAAAAGAAACATCTCAAAGATCAACGCAAACATCCATATACTTGAATTCCTCACAAGCTAAAGAGACCCAAACACCCACGATTCCTGGCGTGAAAAGTACCAAGCTAGCTGGTGACCAAGCAAGAGGACCCACTAACAGATGTGCTGTCTTGAAAATAGCGGATCAGGTGCAGAGTTTTTCCCCCCTGCCAACAAACTCGGAAGGTGACTATCGAAAATTGCAACGAAGGAACCCACTAATAAAGACTATTGGATTTTCGAGAAAAGAAACCTCAAGTCCATAGACTTAATGAACAGACCTGGCAATGGCCCTAAGGGGGAACCAACTGCACCAGGACAAGGATCTAGAGGGTTGAGCACCAAGATCCTCACTGAAGGCTTTTCGACCCAACGGGCGAACGACAATGTTTTGGTCATTGAATGTAGTCTCCCCCTCGGGGCCCCCCGTGAAGACATCAACTTGACCAGTGCACCTCCCTGGCACGTAAGCGAATCCTCGGAAACTCTCACCGATTTGATCAATCTTTCACAATATCCGAGGATGCGGAGGAAGACAGTTCGGTTGACCTGCAACCAGAACTTGGCAAACAGGACCAACTGGAAATGTTGAATACAACGACAGAAGCCGTGAGAAGTCCCGAAGCACTCGATTCCCTTTGATTCCTAACATTATTTGAAAAGAGAAAGGGCATCACAAAAAAGGAGAGGCTCTCCTTCCCTTGCCCAAGGCAAGGTCAGCTGCGCCATCCAACCATGCAAGAACAAAAGCCCATACCCTTGGATTGCGACTCTGGAAGGGCGACAAAGGAGCAAAACAAGTCTGCCAAGTCAAACTCGACCCAGTCCAACAAAGATCCGCCCTACAACAAAGTAGACTGTGACAGTGATCATAGACCCCACAGAACAAGACCTGTGACGAGAAGTCATCTTACATCTCGACTCCAGCCTGACACTTACAGACATGATCAAAACATTGTGCATCAGAGAATCGACCAGAGAGGAAACAGGTAGTTCAAGTTCGAAAGTATACTAGATGAAAGAAAGAAGCTCATCTTGAATCGTGGAACGATCATACAGATCCTACACAGCATACCTAACCTACGCCACCCTGTGTCTGAAGACATAAAAATCGTGGAATTTGGCATAAAACATCGAACTGACTGTTTTTTTTCCACATACCATCTCGGGTGGTACGAAGAATGCTGGCTGAAGAGACAGACAACCTGCGAGTTTTAGGTTTTGACCTAACGCCAGTGGAACAAGAACCAACCACCGCCACAAAAAGGGAAAGATCCTCAACCTTAGAAGCTGCCCAGTCTAAACAAACACATAAGGAATCGCTAAGTCAACCTTCGAGCAAAAATTAACGCCAACCACCTCCGGAGGCTCCGGTTTACCTAGACCCATTGGGCATAGGAAGGAAACCGACTGGACCAAGATTGACCATCAAGATTACTGTTACATCAGAAAACAGGATCCCTGCCCTATTAACACCTGGGAGGGCGCCGGAGAAAGAAACAACTGTGTCCCCGGTTGAGGGCTGGTCATGGATTCAAGATGCGCTTTGCAACAGGAAAACATAGCTACTCAGCTCGCTGCCAACGGCCCCTATGGACGTTTGGCTAAACAAAAATCTGAACTTGGAGCCACTTCATCTTGCCCAAATGGATAAAGGCAAACTATTGAGACTGGCCTGTTGGAACACCAGAGGATTCCATCACCTAATGACTCCAAGCGATGTAAACTTGGGCGTTTACGATATCCTATGTTTACAAGAAACTTGGCTCGTCAACTGCCCATATATAGACGGCTATGAAGTAACTGCCGTCTTGGCTGCGAAGGGAGAAAAAGGACGCCCCTACTTCGGTCTCTTGATAGCAGTTAGAACCAGTGTCGGGCTGACCGTAACTAAAATTATACATTCTGACCTCTCCTGTTTGGCAATTATTGGTGAATGGTCAACGAACTGCAAAGCCGGCGAGGCAAAAAATTGCGGCAACCTCATGATACTAACATGCTACTTGAACCCTCAAGCAATCTCAGACGACAAATTCATCGAGCTAGTTACTTTGATATTAGACAACTCCTTGGCGGACAACTAGATCAATCGCACCTTAATCTGTGGAGACCTAAACGCTGTCTGTGATCCTGCAAAGCAATCTACTAAGCCTCAAAAAGCAAACAGCTCGGCCTCACGAAGAGGCATAATATGGTCAAGATTTATGAAGGAGAGAGATTTTCACCAACTGAAAAAGGAGGAGGGCATCGATCTCATTAATATCCCTACATGGGAAAGAGAAAAGCAATCTGCTGACCTGGATTACATCTTTGTTACTCCCAACCTACTTCAATTCATTAACTCCCGTCAAAAGAACTGCAAACAGTGACCACAACCTTTTAGAATTAACTCTACATCAAGTAACTACGGGTTGGTCCTCTATAATGACGGCTGGCGTTGAGACAAACAACAACGGGAACAGGCTGCGTCTAAAATCCAAAGACATACCATCGGTCATTAAGGCATACACTGCCATAAGAGAGACTGGTAAAGAACCCTTAAAAATGATTGATTATAGACCACTGCTAATCCCATTCAATAGCAGTTCATCCAGAAATAATCAAAACACCTTGAGACGTCACTCATACGATCCCATTCTGGTTGAGAAAAGATCATCGATGAGGCACATCAAACGGCAGGCTGCAAAATTAAACCATCCTGATTTTAAAGCTAAACCTGCTAAAACCATAAAAGAGTACAAATCTTGGATAGCCAACCACAGACACATGTTGCTACAGCAGGATGCAGAGCAAATGTTAAGAGTCCTTAGTGGAAAAAAATCCAAAGCATTCTAGTCGCTGATAAAACGCTCCTCGAACAAAAATCAAGAGGCACAATCGAACAATGTGAGCAAACGAGCTTGGATATCCTACTTCTGTGCTCTTTTTACAGATCCAAACCACAGCTCGGGATCCGGGAATTTAAACGAAGTTGGTTTTTTATGGGCCTTTGAGTATGAGGCAACTGACATCATGGAAGAGATAAAAAAGCTTAACAGATCAAGGGCTCCCTGGCCCTGATGGCCTGACCAATGCTATGTTAAGGGAACATCCATACGAATGGTTGCGCTTTATTCATGCTGTTTTCAGAGCCATTTCTAAAGAAAGGACAATCCCAGATTCATGGAAACTAGCAACAATAGCTCCAATTTACAAGAAAGGAGACAAGACCGTCCCGAAGAATTATAGACCTATAGCGTTGTTGGACGTGATAGGGAAAATCTTCGGGTCCTTCCTTTTGGAAAAATGTGCAGCCTGGACCTTAGACGCAAACGTGATAGATCCATTACAGACCGGATTTGTTAAAATTGTGGGTACCTCTGTAAATATAATGCTGCTAAGCATATTGAAAGAGAAGACGCACTACAGCAAAGATCAGATTTTCATAGCATTCGTGGACCTCATCCAAGCTTTCGACAGAGTCAATCGCCAACTATTGTGGGCCAAGCTGGAAGATTCAGGTTGCCCCGAAGATGTAATGGGTCCCGTGAAAGTGCTTCATACAGGTACTAAGATCAAAGTTCGGTTGAATCAAGCAGGGCTTCTAACATCCTCATTTCCAACTTATCGAGGAGTCAAGCAGGGATGCCCTTTGGCCCCTGCTATCTACAATTGTTTTACCTCGGATGTCCATCAATTTGAGCCTGCTTTGAGATCCTTCCCACCAGCTGTTGGAGGGGAGAAAGTGATGCGTTTGGTATACGCGTGGACCTCATATTGATCGACCAAACAAGAATAGGTCTGCAAAGACAGTTGGACAGTCTACATAGATACAACGTTTTGAACCACCTGGAAATAAACCAATCAAAGACTAAAGTTATGTGCTTTAAACGAGGCAACCAGAAGAAAGAGTCCTTCAGATGGACTGTGGACTCAAAACCAATCGAAAAAGTCAAGACCTTTAAATATCTAGGAACGACCACTTACAACAGCTCTGTTGAGACTCCGCTTCTTGAAGATCTACAAGTTAAAGCTAAAATGTTGGCTAGCCAAGCGAAAATCATGGATGCCAAATATGGCCGATTTTCACTGGCGGCAGCCATAACTTATTACAAGGGGAAAATCATCCCTTCCCTAACATACGGTGTTGAAGGTATTTTGGGCATCCCGGCTGAGACCTGGGGAAGACTTGAATCAATCATCTGGAAAAAAATTCTAAACCTCCCAGACTCAACCCAAATCGACGTGATTCGCAGGGAACTAACTTTATCATTGATCCAAGCAGCAGTTGACTGGAAAAGGCTTACCTTATTCCGGAAAATAATTACACCAAATGGGCCGACTGAGTTGAGAATAATCAACAGTGAGATTAAGAAAAAACCGCCCCAGAGACTGACCAACTGGGTAAACCACATCAAGTCAACTCTGGCCGATTTGTGCTGCTCAGAAGAGGACCTAATCGTAAACCTGATACGTGTGAAGGAAAAATGGTTTCGCGTCGACTGGATCAGAACTCTGGAAAAGGCTAACGCTTCAAAACTGGTTAAGGAGATACCTCAGACTGTCCTGAAACTCAATCAAGTGCAGCCTTACCTTTTGAAATTCCCAGATTGTTCTTACAGGGTAACCTTCATGAGAGTATGCCTCAACTTAATTCAAACTAATGACATTCTGACTATAAGAGGGCTTAGTCAGTCGAACGGCTGCAGATTTTGTATGAAGCATGCAGTGGTAGAATCAATCAAACACGTGAGGATCTACTGCCCTGGTTTGATCGATCTATGACAGCAGTTCTTAACACCTCTCTTTCATTCATTACAAACCTTGGATGTCGACCAACGATGGTCAGCCTTGATGAGTGGAGCGTCCACTACATGGGTGATCGCAGTAGTAAGATTCATTCGGAAAGCTTTCCCACTGAGTCTAGTAACCACTTCCAACAATCCCCAATTAAAGAATACAAAGATTGTAACGTTTTGAACATTTGGTAGAAGGACTGAAAAAAAGGAAACCCACTCGCGGGTTAATGGGATTTATGTTTTGTTTTTGTAAAAATTGCAACGCAATTAAATTCAAATAAATAAAAAAAAATGATGTAAATGTTATAGTCCATTGTCATCACTAGTTCTTTACGACCTCGTCTCATCTAACAAATTTTTCTCCTCCCACAGCCCCTTCCTATCTTTTCCACTGTGATGCATCCCACATTTGGCCCTGAGGGTCCGCCTCTCGGGTCCTCCTCTCAGAGTGTGCATTCAGAGAGACCCATCATCAGCAGAGGTAAACATTGTGTCAGTGCATTCCAGGCTTCAATTCCCATACTCTTCTCGTGCATCCCCTTCTACAGCGCTCTGTGCCGTACTACGGTCTCAGCTAATGACCAACGTTACACATCCGCCCACCAGGCATCAATCCTAGGACCCTCAGCCGATTTCCAGACCATTGCGATTCTACGTTTCGCCAGTACACGTATTAAGTCCTTAATTCTGGAAAGGACAAATCATGCTTCCCACCGCTTGGGGACAACCCCAGTAAGTATGATTCTGAGGGCCCAGCTTGCATCTGGATCCATGCGCTGGTCGCCCTCTCTGCCTCCTCTTTCCAGAAACCTGTGATCACTCGACCCCCCCCCCCCACCCTTCTGACACATCCTACATAGTATCTGGTGCATCAGTGTTCCCTGCTCCCTCCCTTAGGCCCGGTGTCATGGCCACAGGCCCCAGAACACAAAAACCACACCATCAAGTGATGGGGGGCAATGGGTCACTTGACTCACTTATGTCCCTTGGGGACCCATAAACACAGGGGCCCTGGCTGGACTCAGTCCTGGCACCTTTGGCACCAGGCTCATAGAGGGATGGGAGCAGGAACCCTTTATTTCAGTGCAGGAGTGAGAATTTTCCAGGAGCTGAAAGCCTTTATTCCAGAGAACATCCTCATGTGCTGACTCATCTGTGTGGCTCCCTAGGCCTGGTCTTAATGTGCTGGGTCATAGGGTGTGGCAGGCAGGCTGAAACTGGTGGACGTGGCTTCAGAAGCTCAGCTATATAAGCTGCTCCATCCTTAAGGCTGGTGCTTCGCGTTACTGTGCACTTGCGTGCAATGCGACGCTCACCGCCTCTTGGATCAATTTACTTACCTTTGAAACCAGGCGTTCTCCTGCATACTCACCTCCAGGAAACCGGTGCTTCATCGCTTCATCTGCAGACTCATCTCCTGACATCCAGTGATCTTGATCCCGGCGCTGCAGCACCGCGCTCCGTCTCCACGAACTCTGACCTTTTGAAGAAGAAAGAAGACAAGGTTAGAACATCCGTCCTAGGGCCGCGCCGCATTTGAACCCTGTGCACCCCCTAGTTAACAATTTACCAGCCACTGTACCGATGCAGCTTCATTCCTCGTTCCCTCCGGCTGCCGCCTCAAGCTCTGCAGCTTCTGCCGGGCCGGCAACATCACCTGCAAGGGAAGAAAGCAAAAGAGCAAACATCAAAAGTGGAACGGACAGCAATACAAGACAACAAACTTTACAATACAACAAAAACAGACGAGGAAAGACAAAGGCAAACAGGAACACTTAACTGAAGTATAGTGGCTTAGTCGCAGCAGGACTGGACTACCACGTACAAGGGACCAGTGAAGAAACTCGGTCCAGATCATATAAGCGCCCCTGCCAGAAGCAGCAGGACGGAGTGCTCGCCAAAACTAATCAACAGGAGCAGTTCCGAGCAGCATCACCGATTCGCACCAGTCACCACATAAGCGCAGAGGGCAAAGTCGGACCCGAGCGACCTCACCCCCGGGAGGGCTGCAACCGTGCCCCAACGCCTTCGCAGAGACCAGGTGCTCGTAACACCCGGCCGTTTCTTGTCTATGCTTCCGGCCATGCCCAAGTATACCAAGAACTGCCCCTTTTGTATACCATATTTGTTGACAAGGGTCAGGAATTCTATCATCTTGTCATCTCTAAAAGGTCGCCCACCGTGGCTATTCCATTGCTTCCCAGTGTCTCCTGAACTGTTTCACAGCGCCCAGCTGGTCCCCAACACACGTGGAGCAAGGGCCCCCAAGAATTTCCATGCCCTATGCCACAAGTCTTTACCAAGCTTCAGCAGTCTAGAGGGTCTCAGTATCACCACTCCCTCTGCCCACAGCACCTCCTTCAGGAAGTAGTGCTCCAACTTTGGCTTCACCAGTGGGGTGTCTTGTGAGGCCTCATTCCCCAGCCAATTCACCACAAACTGCAATTGTCCTGCTAAGTAATACAGTTCAAAGTGGGATACCCTTATTCCGCCACCACTATAGTCCCTCTGTAATGTGCGTAAAGCAATTCTGTTCCTCCCTGGCCCTGTCCCCCACCCCCCCCCCACCCTCTCAAAAATTCCCGGGCCTGTGTATCCAATCGTCGGAAGAACCCTCAAGACACATCATATGGTATGTAAGTAAAATGATATAGGAGACGCAGAAGTACCACCATCTTTAACAGTGCTGCCCTTCCCGGCACCCTGAGGGGCAGCCTTTTCCAAAACCTCATGGAGTTGACCACACCATCCAAAGCCTTCAGCGTGTTATTTGTATGTGTAAAGGCAGGGTCATGCCGCACATGAATGCCCAGGTATCGGAAGGTGTCAACCATCCACTGCAGGCCCAAATCTGGTAGCTGCTCCACAGGGAGTTCCCTGAGCCCCGCTAGTGGGAATAAGCTAGATTTTTCTGTGTTAACCCTGATGCCTGAAAATGTGCTGAACTGATCAATGATTTTGAATGGATTATGTTCTCTCACGTATTCCTCATCTTATGATAATTATCGTCAGCTTCAGCTGCTTAGGAATTTATTTTTCGACAGGGGTCACTGTGCGCCGTCTCGTCGAGGGCCTCCGGGAGACATCATCATCATCGTAATAAGTAGTGCACGCAGCACCTGATTTTCATTTGAAAATGTGTTCTTCGTCGGCACCATCAAAGCACACGTCTGGTTTCAAGAAGTGCCAAGACTGCGGGTCGAAGATGTCGATCACGACCCCCAATGCGTATGTCTGGGTTCTGGGCCCCAACGTTGGCTTCACTAGCGGGGTGTCTTGTGAGGCCTCATTCCCCAGCCAATTCACCACAAACTGCAATTGTCCTGCTTAAGTAATACAGTTCAAAGTGGGATACCCTTATTCCGCCACCACTATAGTCCCGCTGCAATGTGCGTAAAGCAATTCTGTTCCTCCCTGCCCGCCCCTCCCACCCTCTCAAAAATTCCCGGGCCTGCGTATCCAATCGTCAGAAGAACCCTCAAGACTTATCATATGGTATGTAAGTAAAATGATATAGGAGACGCAGAAGTACCACCATCTTCAACAGTGCTGCCCTTCCCGGCACCCTAAGGGGCAGCCTTTTCCAAAACCTCATGTCGTTGACCACACCATCCAAAGCCTTCAGCGTGTTATTTGTATGTGTAAAGGCAGGGTCATGCCACACATGAATGCCCAGGTATCGGAAGGTGTCAAACATCCACTGCAGGCCCAAATCTGGTAGCTGCTCCACAGGGAGTTCCCTGAGCCCCGCTACTGGGAATAAGCTAGATTATTCTGTGTTAACCCTGATGCCTGAAAATGTACTGAACTGATCAATGATTTTGAATGGATTATGTTCTCTCACGTATTCCTCATGTTATGATAATTGTCAGCTTCAGCTGCTTAGGAATTTATTTTTCGACAGGGGTCACTGTGTGGCGTCTCGTTGAGGGCCTCCGGTCGACGTCATCATCAGTATAAGTAGTGCACGCAGCACCTGATTTTCATTTGAAAATGTGCTCTTCGTTGGCACCATCAGCGCACAAGTCTGGTTTCAAGAAGTGCCAAGACTGCGGGTCGAAGATGTCGATCACGACCCCCAACGCGTATGTCTGGGTTCTGGGCACTGTACCTCCGACTGCAGCTCCTGTCGGGGGATGACCGAGAAGGCTCTCGGGGAGCATAAAGGTAAATTGGCGACAGGAAGTTTGCCTCCACAAACACCTTAAAGAGTTAAAAAAAAAAAAAAAAAAAACGATGAGTCGAGGGATTATTCTTGATGCAAAAAATCCAAACGGGCTCGATCTAGAAGTCGATCACGCCATTCTTCATCTTCTAAGAAGGCCAAGAAAAGGCATCATAGGTCACCTTCGACCTCCAGTGATTCCTCGCCTGAGGTAATCAGGTGTCCTACGAAATTGGATTCACCTGCAAAATGGGACGCATTTCGTAGTGAGACGCTTAAAATCTTCGAGAATGCGGTCTCGACCCGCTCGAAGGACAAGCAAAAAAGCCATGCTCCTGTTGCTCTGCAAAAGGACAACACAGGGAAGTTTACACTTCAGCCAGTTTTGCATCGAGAAAGTTCACGATCCAACGAAAAATCGTCGATGGCTTTGTCGAGTTAGCAACCGAGCCCATCTAGGGTTCTGTCAAAGAAACATAAGACGTCGACAACTTCGACGCCTTTGCCGACTCCATCGGCGTCAGAACCTTTCAATGCTGATACCGAAGTCGACGCCGACTAAATTGGCACCGATTTTGTAGCCGTTGTGGACGACTACTTCGAAATTGTTGAAGCCATTAGTGGTGCAGGAAAAGATTTTCAAACCTTTACCTAAAAAGGATTATTTTAAGTCTTTATCAGCCATATATGAGGAAGAACAACCCTCTGATGACAATACACCACCTTTTGCCTACAGTTTGGCACCCCTAATGTGCCAGAGGAACTAATCTCTGATAGATCCAGGCTAAGAGATTTATATGACAACCTTCAGTCAGCCAATGGGTTGGATACCTCGCCAGAATGAGTTTGGCAAACCAGACCCAGCTGAACATGCTGACTCTTCATGCAGATAACTCATGGGAAAGGTTGAGTTTTTAGGATGGAGTAGGCCTGCTACAACTTTTTTATTATTATTATTTTCTTTACTCTTTTTATTAAGTTTTACAAAACACAAAGACAATTTGAACACATGTTAGCAGCATAGGCAGCGGGGTCCTGAGAGCAATATATAATGGTCAATTAATCTCTGAGGTCGTAGCTGAAGCTTTAGAAGTCACTGACTGCGGATAAAGTGAAAAGGGCGAAAGAAGAGGAAGAGAAGGGGAGGCGCTCCCTAGTTTGTGTGCTCTGTGTTTATTCGTCCCATTTCCCCCATATTTTCTGAAAATGGCTGTGTATATGCGTCGTTCCAGGGAGGCACATCTGTTCATTTCGTTTGTCCAACGGTTTGTGCATAATTTGTCTGCGGAGCCCCAGTTGGCGGCCGTTAGTCTCGTACCAGTCCCCAGCGCAATTCCCTGGAATGCTTTTCCGTACTTGGTGAGCGCAACTCCCAGGAATGCTTTTTCGTATTTGGTGAAATCTGTTTCTCCCCACGCCCCCAGCAGTATCAATTTGGGGTCCTTAGGTACTGGGGATCCCGTTATTCCGGAGAGTCTGTCACATGTTTCCCAAAAGTCTTGTATCACACCACACTCCCAGACTATGTGGAAGAAAGTGCCTTCTGCTCTTTTACATCTAAGACATTCACCATCTTCTCCCCCTCCCCCGCCCCACCTGGCCATCATTGTTCTAGAGCAGTATGACATGTGCAGTATGCTAAGCTGTATCAATCTCAACTTAGCATCGATGCCTATTTCCCAGGGAAACATCAACGTATTACCCATTCTTCAGCCTCTAAAGTGCCCAGATCCCATTCCCATTTTCCTTTGAGTACTGTGAGTTCCTTGGTGCCGAAGGAGTTGAGTGCCTGATAAAGGGTGGAGGTGACCTTAGAAGGTATGCGGTCTGGGAGGAGGTTTGTTTCTAAGGGGGAACAGGCGGATATGTCAGCGAGATCCGGGAATTGGGCGGCGATAGCGTGTGCGAGTTGTGCATGTCTGAAGCGGTCCATGGGTTGCAACCCATGATTCGTGTTTAATGTCTCAAAGTCTACCAGTCGTCCTTCCCGAAAAATGTCAGCCAGTGTAGATGCCTCTTTCCTCTCCCAGGTTCTGAAACATCCCAACTTCTGTATTTCGGGGAGATGTGTGTTATGCCACAAGGGCTGGATCAGTGTTGGTCTACCACCCCATCCAATGTGTCTGTGTGCCTCCCTCCAAATGCGACGTATATAGAGTGATCCACTTGGTTTTCCGCCCAGTTTCTTGCTATTGTCGTATAGTATCCTGAGGGGCGGGGGGAGCTGACAGCGCTCCTTTCTACCCGGGTGTGTGGGCGCCTTGGGTCCCCATGTATCCATGTGTTTACTACCCCTGTTTGAGTAGCCCAATAGTAGATTCCTTGAAGTCCTTCAAGAGATCTTCACCCTTTTGGGAACCCCTCAAATTGACCTGTTTGCGACCAGTGTCAGCCGGAAGTGCGAACTGTACTGCTCCAGGGAATTTTCTCCAAGAGGAGCTCTAGGGGACACGTTCGTGGTGGACTGGGAGTTTCCACTCCTGTACACATTTCCTCCAGTCCCCGTCATTGCTCACGTGATCAGGAGGTTGAGAAAGTTCGGGACATCCGTGATCCTAATTGCTCCGGATTGGCCAGGAGGACATGGTACCCGGACCTTCTGGACATGTCCATCTGCCCTCCAATGCATCTTCCACAAACAGAGGATTTTCTCTCGTAAGAGTAAGGTTGGTTCTCCATCCAGAGGTCAATGGTTTCTGAAGGGCTGAGATTCAAGGATTGAGACCTCCCAGATGACTTAATGGAGATCTTGCTTTCGGCCAGAAGGCCAGCAAGAAAGTCTTTGTACTGCTGCCGTTGGAACAAGTTCAGCAGTTGGTCCAGGGATAAGAATGTGGATCCCTTTCTATGTGACACACCTATGGTGCTTTCCTTTTTTTGTTACATTTGGCAAATCTGGGGCTCCAGATTGGATCAATTAAGGGTTACCTAGCGGCGCTTTCTATTTTCAAGCGCTCTTATTTTAAAATCCCTCTGATTGTTCAATTTGTGAAAGGTCTCACTAATGTATATCAGTATCGGGTAATAAAATCGCTGCAAAAATGTTGCGGTAAAAATTATTGCGGCAAAAATACTGTGGTTTGACGCGGTAAAGGTGTGCCCCACTATACCATTTAGGGGGAACAGGGGTTGCGGGGGTGTCCCCCGCTCCCCTTAAATGATATAATGGGTCCAGGTATTGCGGGGGTGTCCCCTGCATCCTTTACATGGATTGCGACGCAAAAAACCACAGCATTTTTGCCGCGATATTTTGTAACCACAGCAATTTTTGCTGCAATTTTATCACATGGAACCTGTATATCCACCAGACCCATTCAATGTGCCTGTATGGGATCTGAATCTAGTGTTAAGATTTTTTTTTTTTGTAACTTGTTTATTGAAAAGTTTTCAGCATAAACCATACGTAGCAGCATACATGACAAAGGGTAAACCTTACACAATCCCTGATGTTTGTCTCCTCGGAGCCTCATCCCGCCTGCTGTTGTAGTCCACGGGAAATCATTACAGTGGTCTTTCATTGTCCGCTACAACAAGCCGCTGGGTGGCCCGGCGCATGGTCCAACTCTCTTAGAGCCATGCATGTCTTATCAAACAGTGTTCCCCTTCCCCTAACGTTTCCCCCATCCCAACCCAACAATAAAACAGCTACAACAACTTCTACTACTCAGGGTCCAGAATATTTCCTTGGTAGAGTGCCTATGGCCTATTGGGCGTAAGGGTGTGCTCACACCGTATGTGCTATGGTATGTGTCAGGTAAAGGTATGTGTTATGAAGGTTCAGGTCTACAGATGCTCAGCAGTTGCATCTGGGGCTACGTGTGTTTGGGTCAGGTTCGTCGTCCTAATGGTGACCGTTTCCCCAGTGCGGAGCGGGCTCTTGTGGTGCGGGGGGCAAACAGGTCCCAGAATTTGCTAGTCAGCTCCGCTTTAGCTGGATTCATCCTCTTTAATGCAGATCTCTCCAGGGAGCAAATATTAGCTACCATGGCGGTCAGTTGTGGTTCAGTGGGTGACGTTATTGCTTTCCAGTTCACTACCGGCAGTTTGGGGGCGGCGAATAGAACAGTGTTCATAACCCTGCATGCTAAAGGATCCGTGTGCCAATGACTGCAACGCACTGATACACGTCCCCCGTCTCAATCGGGATGTCAAGGTCGAGCGACCAGGCCTCCACGAGGGCAGAGTTTCCCCCCACATTGTTTGGGATAGCTATGTAGTAGAATGTGCAAAGGCGCGGGTGGGTGCCTGCTTGGCGCTCAAGTTCCAGCTTGCACAGGGCTGGGGGAGCTAGTCTAGAGATCTTCGTGGTGTAGCATGCAATCTCGGTGCAAATTATCCATAATAGCGACTGTCCAGTCTGAAGGTCTAGAGGTCTGGCGCCCTCCGAGAAGGTTTGTATACGCGAGCCGTCACATATATGAAGTATTTTAACCTGTGCCCACCAAGTGTTTTGTAATGGATGGAGTGTGGGAATGTGGCCAAGAGAGAGGAGGGCCTTGATCGATATCCAAGTGGGTGCCAATTTAGTGTTGATGCCTTATTGGGAACAGAGCTTGTGCCATTGGGTTATGGTTGGGCCCCCAACATGGTGTGCTTTAAGTCGTTGTGGCAGCTTAGTGGGGGGGTGGGGGGGGTTGGTTAAGACGTCCAGTGCGGTCAAAGGGGTCATCCGCGCCAGCTCCATCCCTCTCCAGCTTGAGCCATCATCTGGGTTCAACCACCGTTTGGCCCAATATATTTGGGCTGCCAGATAGTTCTTCCATGATGTGAGCACAAGGCCCCCTGCCGCTTTGGATGCGGTGAGCATCCCTTACCGCGAGGCCCCTGTCCACTTTGGATGCAGTGAGCATCCCTGCGCGAATACATGCTTTCTTGCCCCGCCAGCGAACTTCGAAATCGCAATATCGATCGCCTTGTACATCTTCGGGCTGGGGGCGCAAGGCAGCATTGTTGTCAAATATGAGTTTGGGCATTGAATTCATTTTTATGGCATTGATTCTGCCGGTCAAGGATAGAGGCAGAGTATCCCATTTTTAAGAAGGTCCCAGTGAATCCACTCCACCGTGCGCGGGTAATTCAGGTCCCGAAGATCCCCGATATGCACGCTAATATTGACCCCCAGGTATTTAATATGGTTGTTTATAGCCGCAATGGAGCCACCCCGCCCAGATCCCAGGGGATGTCCGGTCGGAGCAATAAGATCTCTGATTTGGCCCAGTTGACCTGGTAGCCTGCCATAGGTCCATATTGCTGTAGGAGCTGACGCACTCTAGGGAGGGAAGTGAGGGTATTGCCAATGTAGATAAGGAGGTTGTCTGTGTTAGGCAGAATTATATGCAGTACCCTTTGGGAACACCACACACAATTAAGACTACAAGTGACAGAACGAATTCACCTTTAGTACAAGTCTGTACTACACAGTTAAAGTGGTAGCGATGGCTGAGCAGCCAGACTTATCTCAACAGTAAGTGAGCAGTATCAAATAGTTACACAAAGGATAGCAATTACTATGATTCAGGCAAACACTGACTCAAGGTTTCCAAGTAAAAGAATATACATTTATTTTACTCTTCAGTTGTATAACATTACACTATTATAAGCAGTTTAAAAATCACACGCTTAATACACCACACCACTCCCAATAAGTTCCAGACAGGTTAAGCTCACAAAATGAAGTGGGAGCAAAATGGCACTCCAGCAATTTAAAAGGGAGGGAACAACAAAGTTAATAGAAATTGAACCACACCAACAGGTAAGTACTCAGGGCAATTGAGCAAGAGGAACTACAGTGATAGAATCAGGTAGAAAAGGCTTAGGGTCAAACTCAATGGGTCAAAAGTCTTTTGCCCAAGATCACACAGTTCAGGGTAGTTCACGGTAAAGTTTGTGCCACGGATTCTGGACGAGGTTGGTTGGCAGAAAATTTAGTTCAAAGAGAAGAGAAGGAAAAGCCCTCGGATTGGAGAAAGATTTCAAACACTTTCACTGCGGCTGAACGAAATTAACAACTGGATTTGCACAGTACCTTAAAACGGAGAGGCAGCTGTAGCTGAGGCGGATGTTCCTGGTAGTTCCTGCAGGCTCACGGATCCTGAAGCGACTTTGGGCCTGACAAGAAGTAGGAAGACTGGTGGGTCCTGCACTACCCAGGGAAGAAACCAGCAGCAGAGCAAAGCAACGAATAAAAGGTGCGTTCCTTAAAACCCGAGCAGGGTCTGACCTTCCTGGCTATCCGGTCCACTGTAGCTCTGTACAGCAAATTTCGACCAGAGGAGTGGTCCTGGCTTGAAGTTTGGGCGAACTGGTTGGTGCCACCAGCTCAAGGGAAGAAGTTTCCTGGAGGACCTTCTCTTTCGTCGGATTCTGAAGATTCGGACCTGCAGCAGGGCTTCACCGGGCGGTTCAGTCGTTGTAGGGCTCCTCTTCTGTCAGCTCCTCGTTGGTTCTTTCATTCCAGTGGCAACTCTGCCTTTCCAGTCCCAGAGGACCTGCTTTTTATGCAGTTTCCCCCCATTCATAAAGCCTGGCTGTCAATCACACAGCAGGGTGGCTGTCCTGGCAAGGACAGTCACCCAGCCCATCAAACAGGAGTGCGACTTGGGTTACCAAGGGAACCCATGGCAGGGGTCCTAAGACCCCTCCATCACATCCTGCCTACCCAGATTTTCAGGCGCCTAGAAGAGAGCTTCTCTGCAGAAGCCCGCAAAAAGACGGCGAACAAAGGGACCAAACCTGGTTTGACACGCAGAATAAAACACGAGAAAGACTTTAACAAAAAGAAATGGCGATCAAACCCAGCTGGAGCCAAAATAAAATATATTTGGTCAAGAGGATTTATGTTCGAGGCTAATATAATAGCCTAAAACAATACCATGGTTATATAAGATAACCGCCGTAGAAAAAATAGGGTAGTTACCACTGCCACCAGCCACGTCTTGATGAAAAGGGAGCGAAACAGTCAAAAATGGATAAGAATTAACCCTTTCCAATACTCCATGTAATATGGGTTGTACTGGGTCTGTCATTTAAAGATACTACATAAAGTTAATGGCAACTTTACATGTTTCTGTGAGACAGTAGTCAGTCCCAGAAAAATGGAGTCAGTGGGAAGTCTAAAAGATAACCCTGTGTCACTGCACTGAAGGTGCTGTGTAACACACACAAAAATGAGGTTCATGCAGCAGGTGAGGCTCCAGAGCCCAAGATCACACAAATGGTAAAAACACACACAGCAAAACACATGTAAGAGTGGGAAAAAGGCTCACACTCTTATCAGGTGAAAAAAATAAACCCTAGAAATCCAGCAAAGCTGCTGAGGGACTCATTAGGTAAGGGAAATCAGCCATTTATGAGAATTCTCCCTAACAGTCGGCATAGAGGGAAACCTGATGTTCCACTCCTCCTCTCCAGAGCCCCTGCCACTGAGGATCCGACCGCAGTATCACCACCACCTGTTTGATGGATAATGCGTACAGGAGTGGCGATAACGAGCACCCCCTGAGTGGAGGGCAAAAGGAGCTGATGTAAGGCCGTTGGTGGTCACTGTCGCCTCGGGGTCTGTATATAGTAGGCAAATCAGTCTAACCAAAGATGGGGTGAGACCAAAGTCCTGGAGAGCGAGGAACATAAAGTCCCACTGGACTTTGTCAAAAGCCTTTTCGGCATCTATTGTAAGGATCGAATCCTCATTCCCCGGTTCCTCAGCGATAACATACAGTAGCCGGCGAACATTGTCCCCTGAGTGCCGTTTGCAATAAATCTTGTCTGGTCCTCATGAACCAGATATGGCAGGACTGCTTCCAGCTTTAGAGCCAGGCATTTCGCCAGGACCTTGGCATGAGAGTTTATTAACGAGATGGGTCGATAAGAACTGCAATCATCGTTGGGCCTTCCTTTTTTGTGGAACACCACTATGTTGGCGGTCATCGTAGACCGTGGTAATCGTCCGCCTCCGAGAATACCGTGTGGACTTTGGGGTGATATCATCTGCCATCAGCTTGTAGAGATCAATCGAAATCCCGTCGGGCCCGAGGCTTTGCCTGAGTTCAGAGCGTGGATCACCTGTCCGATGTCGTCCGTTGTCAAGGGGGTTTTGAGCGCCTCGTATTGGGCCCGAATGATTCTCGGCAGTTTGATTGCCGTCAGGAACCCTTGCTTTGCCTGCGGGGGAAGTGACTCAGGCCTCGCTTAAAAAAAGGTTGGCATAAAATTCAGCAAATCTAGCATTAATGCTGGCATCCCCCACTACTTGGTTCTCCTCCCTGTCCCGAATGGTGGCGATCGTCGTTGCTGTCTTTGTTTCAGGGCGAGCGCCATTAGGCGCAGGGGCCAATCATTTTCTAAGTAGTACTTTTGGGACCAGCTCAAGATTTCTGGGCTCTAGTGGTCGGGATGTCTTTGATATCTGCTCGTATGATACACAACTGAGTGAGCGTTTGCTGTTCTGGTAGTGTTTTGTGTTGTTTTTCTAGGGCTTGAAGAGTGTGCGTTAGTTGGCTTTCCTGGGCGCGCCACTGTTTAATTTGTGCGCCCATCTGCAGATACATTGGCCCAGCGTGAAGGCTTTAAAAGCGTCCCAGCATGAGAGATTATTGTATGAGGGGTTGATATTCGTGTCCCAGAACACGGCCATATCCCCCATAATGTGTTCTACAAAATCTGAGTAAGCCAGGGCTCTCAAGTTCAGCTACCAGCTTGGTAGATTCTGGGGCGAGTCTGGTAGGGTTAGCCTGACCTTGACGGGTGCATGGTCAGAGATGGTGCTGGGGAGTATAGAGCATTCCTCAAGAGCGTGTAGTACAGTGCGTGGGGCCAGCCAGTAGTCGATCGTCGAGTAGCTCTGATGACTAAATGAGTAGACTGTGTGGTCTCTATGTGATCCGTGTTTGGCCCTCCATAATTTTATAGATCTAGGTCCGCAAGAAGGGAGGTGAGGACGACAAGTTTCTTTGGTCTACCTATGCCCAGGGAACTTGCACTTTTTCTATCGAGGGCTGGGTTGAGCGCTATGTTGAAGCCCCCTCCCACCAGTGAAAGTCGCTTCATGAAGGGAGCGCATGCTGCGAATGTGTGAGTGAAAAACGCGGGGAATCAGTTGTTGGGGCATATATGTTAATGAGGGTCATTGGGTGTTGGTTAAGCCCTGTACCGAGACATATTTTGGATTAAGAAGGTAACCAGTCTATGGATCAGGATGGACACCCCTCGTTTCCCCAGACAGGGGGCATGCGCAGCCGCTCCTACCCCAACCCCTTTCCAATTTCTTTGATTCAGCCTCGTTGAGGTGAGTTTCTTAGAGAAATACTATATCCCCTTGGAGGCATCTCAGGTGGTTCAGGACGTGTCTGCGTTTTATGGGTTAACCCAGCCCCTGCACATTTAGGGTTATCAGCATGAATTTAGCCATCAGTGTGTCAAGATGGGCCCCTCCCAGCCGTCCCAGTGGTAAGAGTCTGTCCCTGTACCGGCCTCCTGAGGTGTACCATAGTGTGGTGGCGCAATATGAGCTGCCAAGACCCATTCTTGGTTTCCAGTCCCGGGGTGTAGCTAAACGAACAATGAACAACTAAAACCATAGGGAGTAACATCGCCCTTATAACATTGGGTGCAGAAACCCTGCGCCCAATACTAGGCCCAAAAGCCCATGCATGGTGTCTCTGAGCGCAAACACTTGGGGCCGCACTTGTTGCCATGCATAACGAGTACCCCTCTACCTGAGGCCTGGAATCATGCGGATCAGCCGGGATACCTGGTCCGTGTGGTAAAAGCATTGTTGCCGATATATGGGCCGGAAGCTGGCCCCACAGGTAAGTTCCGGTCTTGTTTGGCGTCCACGTAGTGGCTGAGAGGGTTGCCACAGCAGTGTTCATGGGGGATCGAATGCAGCAGGATCGAGCAAGCCGCACGGGCCCACGGCCATCCACGTAGTTGACAGTTCACATTTCTCTCCCCCCCCCCCTGGGAGTGGGTGGCGGCGGCGGCAGTCCTGAAGTGCAAAGCAGGTGACGTGGTCCCAGCACCTTGATACACGCAAGGGATCGCCTTTGCAATCGAGACCGCCATGGGCCCCCGGATCCGCAGCAAAATGTACGCAGATTCAGGTGCAACAGAATCGGGGCATCATGTTGTAGACTTTTTCCTTCCCCTGTCTGGACCCCTAAGGCCTCGACCCGGCCTTTGTCACCTGCCACGGCAGGCGGATTTCAGACGAAGTTGGCGCATGTGGTGAAGGCGGGTTTTGATCGGTTTCTTGTGGCAGGTCTGTGGAGACTAGGTTTTGGCGTTGCAAGAAGCTCCAGGCTTCCTCCGGGTCATCAAATTAATGCCATAAGCGATCTATCTGGATGTGCCATGTCGCTGGGAATTTTAAATAGTGCCTCAGCTTGCGGCCCCTTAGAGCCTCAAACAGAGGGTTCAATCCTTTCCTCCGGCAAGAGACCTCAGCGGAATAGTCATTGAAAAGCCTGATGGGAACCCCTTCAATTTTCACCTGCCCCACCGCTCTGTATGCCTTTAAGATCGCCATCTTGTGTTGGAAGTTTAGGAGGGTGGGCATGATCGGCCTTGGGCGTTCCCCCGCCGCTGGTTTCGGGATTGGTGCCCGGTGGATCCTTTCTAGCATCAATTCCCTGGGGCTCTCAATGTGGAGAACATCTTTCATGAAATTATACATGAAAGACTCCACGTCCGGGCCTTCTGCGTTCTCGGGGAGGCCAATCATCCTAAGATTGTTCCGTCTGGACCGGTTTTCCTGGTCCTCCATCTTTGCGCTGTGGCGCTGGACCTCGCTAATAACTCTAAGTCTAATTTGGTGTCCGTCATGTCCTGGTTGTCTTCGACCGAGCTGATGCGTTGCTTATTGTCGGTGGTTGTCTCAGCTTGGATGGTGAGCCTCGCCTGGACGTCCTGAAGGTCACGTTTGTCTTGCACTGTGGTATTGGCCTCCTGAGTGCGCTGACCAATGAGCTTCATTTCAGCCAAGATGGCCTGAAGTTGCGACGGAACGTCCATTGTCGCCTTGCGTCTTGCTGAGCGTCTGGGTGTGGGTTGCACAGTGACCACGTCTCCTGCCGAGCTGGTTTGCTTGGCTGCGGGCCCTTTTAGCATAGCCCCCCAGGCTTGACCTGTTGCCGTCAGTGTTTGCGTAGTCCTCGCCGATGTGGAAATAGGTTGTGGGGCACCGGGAGAGGTTGGTTGGGGTCCGTCCCTAGTTTCTGCTGTTCTGTCTGGATACAGGGCACTGGCCCTCCCTGGGCGTTTGGACGGCAGGGTTTGACCTGTGGGCCCTTGGCATCGAGTAGGCCCTCGAGGTTGTATGTGACGCCGGCTGTTGTCTACTGCCTCAAACCCCCTTCACCGATAGGCCAAATGGAGGCATGTTCACCCCCGCAACAGGGGGCCCATCCCCCGGTGTACCTGTGGATAGATGCGCTGGTCCTCTATGATTACGCCACTTGGCCCAGAAGCTTGGGTACCTGGTGGTGTAGAAGTGGGTTGCAGGCAGTGGAGGGGGTCCCAGTGACTAAGTCCAGACTGGCAGTGCTCCTTCCGCCCTGTACGGTGTGCTGTCTGGCACAGGGGAATCCCAGGACCTGCGACTGAGGGCGGGCTGTGTGCGCCCTCTGGCACAGGGGAGTCCCAGGACCTGCGACTGAGGGCGGGCTGTGCGCGCCCGGTGCGTGCTAGGCCTCCAGCCCAGGGATGTGCGCTGCAGGGACTGCAATGTTAGATTCCCAGGCCAATGGGCTGTGGGGCCCGAGGAGGGGGCCCGCCGGGCTGCCTTGTGGCTTCCTAGGACCGAGGGGTCTTTATGTTCCTGCCACCCTCCCCACTGGCAGCGGACTAATGGATTTCCGGTTCTTAGTGGGACGTCAGTGTCCTCTGACTCCGTCCAGAGTCCTTGCCAGCGGTCCACACGCTGGCAGGTCCTCCTGTATAGGGCCCATGCAGGGTCGGGGTGCCGCTCGGGTCCACCCTGAGTCCCCTTTCACTCGGCAGACTTGCAGAGCTGGGTGTGTGAGGGGAGCGGGATTTCCCGTGCCAAGTCTCCCTCCAGGACGGTGGCATCCATACAACTGGGGCTACAATCTGGAGCGAAGAGCGCCTCCCGCTGCGCCCTGTCTTTATCTCTGGCCGAAGGCGGGTGTTTTTTCACATGCTGGTCAGGGCTAGCCCACGATCACCCTCCACTGGTGCTCGCCTCCAGACTCCTCACCTCAGTTGCGCACCGTTTCTTTCCTCCTTTTTTTTTTATCCTCTTTTCCGAGCCGGTGCAAGTCTGTGTGCCTGTGTGCGCGCGCCCCCCCCACACGTAGGAGCCTGGCGAAATGTCTCCCTGGTATGGCGGGGTCAGGGCCTGCCATATGGCCGCCATTCGGCGGGGAGCCCGTCAGGCAGGGAGCCTCTCCGGCCCGGGCCGCCCAGCGCCTGGTGAGCAGCGATGATAGCGAGCTGTAGGTGGGTCCACAAACCTCCTCTGGAGACCGATGTTGCGACAGAGCAGTGAGGGTGTCCCGCCATGTCTCCGCGACTCCTCATACCCTGCTGGCCCAGGGAGGGAGGCAGGGGCATTTCATGCGGTCAACAGTGCCGGGGCAATGGAGAACAAAAAGGGCTCCAACCACAGATAAACTTCGAGACACCTCCCTAATGTCAGGGTGTCTGCATGATTCTATTATGAGGACTTCAGGGTGGTGCTTCAAGTAGTAAGCCAAATATCCTTTACATGCATTATCAAGTCAACAAATGTGACAGAAGAAGGCACAAATCCCTCATTCTTAATTCTAATTAAATTCAATTTATTGATTCTTTCATGTTAACCAAAAACATCATGAACCATAGCTGCCTAGTTATTGAACAGAAAAATAAGACATACATAAAATTTTGTTGGGAAAACAATTTCACAATGGATACTCTCGCTGTTCAGTAATCACACAGTGAGTGGGTTAGTATCTTCTAGTGGTGCAGAAAAACATATTTGTGCACAGTGAACGGAAGGAAACCAGGTTTTTGCAGTTGTATCAACAAATAGTTCAGTTATTCTGTAACACAATTAAAGTGAATATGATGGGCAATCGTTTGGTCCCCATGTTGTAACAAAGGTTGACTAATAACCCTGTTTGAAGTTGGATATCCAACGGGTAAAATTTCACTGGTTAGGGTGAATTCAGTCAGGGCAGAGCCAAATTGGTTTGTCCAAAACGATGCTAGTAAATAATACACAAAAAACAAGGGAAAATGTTGAGAGGGGAACTCAATTAGTTGGTCCACTAATAAGGCCAGGTGCTCAAGTAGCCCAGCTGTACTTAGAGGGACGGAAGAGACAAATCGGGGTATCAATTGAATTGCAAAAAGCAGAGGACTAAAACCATCGGTCCAAATTGGTTTATCAAAAACGATGCTTGTAAATAATGCACAAAAAACAGGGGAAAGAAAAAGTTGAAAAGTGGGAGCTCAATTTATTGGTCCACAAATAAGGCCAGGTGCTCAAGAAACCCAGCTGTACTTAGAGGGACGGAAGAAACAAAACAGGGTATCAATTAAATTGCAAAAACAGAGGACCAAAACCATCGGTCTACGCCAGGGGGAGGGGCCCGCTATCAAGTTGTAAAGGTCAGTGGGGCACAAAAAGTGCTAGGCCTTGGGGCGTTTCGGCTGGATAATGGAACGCCTTCGTCTGGGCCTCCGGTTTGGAAATCTCTGTATGATGCAAGAAGAAAGTAAAAGAGAAAAGAGAAGAAAAAGAGAGGAATGAGATTTTAAGTAAGGCCTCAATACCTGATAAAAGCCAAAGTGCTAAAACGGTAAAGTATTGCTGCCTGGCATGCAATCTAAGTAAAAGATATTGATATTATAATACCAACAAGGTCAGACATAGTCTGATATGTTAAAATAATGGAGCTGCGAAGGGGCCAACCTGTGGGTGGGAGCCGCTGGACCTCGTTGCGACGGGGCAGGATCCTATCTTACACTCGAATCCAGGCATCCACATGCAGAATTAGTTCAACTGTCACATAGTGATGCATCTGCAGGGGGGTATTAGTTGTCCCTGGTGCAGTAAGAAGAGTCACCTCAAGGGGTGAGAATCTGAAATACAAGTGTAGAAATAACCCGTTTGTAGCATTCTCTTGGTGTGTTGCAACCAAAGACAAAGTTAGGGGTGCATCACAGTGTATTTAGGTTCAAAAATACAAGTCATTGTACCTTAGTGGGGAATATTAATGGGAGTGTTCCCAGTCGAGTGGCGAGATACGGGTTTGCTGGAATACTGCAAGCTGGTGCGGGTAGTCGGTACTTCTTTGTTACCACAGTAAATAGCTGCAGGGAGTAAGCAGAAGGGTGCTAGGATTAGCACAAAGCGGATTAGAGGAGTGGGAGTACTGCCTCTAGGAAGAGGGCTAGTGGAAAAAGCCGCTAGCTCGTACGGGTACTCACCTGTGGAGGAATAGAGCCTCAGTGATTCCGAGACGTCCCGTTGCTTTCCGATGCGGCCGGAGCTCTCCTAAAGCTGCGAGGGAGCTGTACCAACGAATGGTATGGTCCGCATGCGCTGGGGACTAGGATGAAGTAGTCCCGCGCATGCGTAAAGCATGAGGTGGCTGTAGCGTTGTTATGGAAACGCTATTGGAGTCACGGCCGCCGTGAACGGGGCCGTGAAAGGGGACTGCTAGTGTGCCCCACACTGTCACAATTCGGAACTAATACGTGAGGGGAAACCAGGAAATGATTCTGGGGCTATATCATGGAAGGGGCGCCAGAGTTGTATGAGGCATGGCCTGGGTAGCCATGGACATGTCATCGCACCAATGGGTGGAAAATGACGACCAAACTGGTGGTGGTGTGATGTTAAATGATCTCGGCGGGCCGCAGGGCAAATGATCGAATGTCATGCCGGGAGTATTGAAGGCGGGTGGCAAACGTGCGTAGCCTCGAGCAATCGAGTGGGAGAGGCTCATAATGTATGGCACAATTCCTATATTAGTAGGTGGACCTCTATGCACAAGGGTATCAGTGTCAAAAATGCGTGTGCGAGCCCCAGGAGATCCTAGGGCTCACATGTAGGTGGTGGTGAGGTCTGTAGAGTGGAGGGCGGCAACTACCTTTATTGTGCTGCCGATAAGTTGGTCAATAAGGAATGGTATGGTGTAGGTGCATGAATACACTATTCAGTACTGAGGTATAGCAATGCTGGAGCTAAGTGTGCTCCGCAGGGCAGATACCCTCAAGGAAGACTACGATCCTCTTTATTCCCAAGTGACCTTGGCCTCATTCAGGCCATGGGTTAATGTCTGGAGCTTAAAGATCCACCACGCTTCCTTATGTTTGAGAGCATTTCTGATGTTAGTGTTGCTCTCCAACTTGTCGATCACCCACCAAGTGAAAACATCTGGACTGTGGCGGAATTCAAGAAAGTGGGAGACCAATGGGGCATTAGGTGTTTTACAGTGGATACGTGAGCGGTGTTCACTTATCCTTTTGTTGACCGGTCTTTGGGTCTGTCCCACGTACCTTAAGCCGCAGGGACACTCAATCAAGTAGATTGCATTATTGGTCTTGCAATTCGAAAAAGTGTCGGAGTGCCCAATCTTTATTTCCAATCTTAAATGTTTTGACCTTCTTGGTTAATCTGCATGCTACACACTGACCACATGGGTAGTGGCCCGTGAGGTCCCTTAGGTTCCCAAGTATTGTCCTAGTGGTTTTCTTTAAACGGGCATGGGTTAAATGTTCCTTTACATTTCTGGTGCGTTTGAGTGCCATTCTGGGCGGTGCTTCGTTGGGCAGAGTCAACTGTATTAGTGTTCAAAATTTCTTGATAATCTGCTGGACTTTGGTGGTATTCTGTCCAAAGGTAGTAACACATGTTATTCTGTCTTTGTCAGTGCTCCTGTTTTTAGGAGTGAGGAGGGCTTCGCGAGGGGTGTATAATGCTCTTTTGTTTATATTCCTTACCAGTTTCTTCAGGTATCCCCTTGCCTTCAGTCTTTGTTCTAATTCCACTGCATGTTCTTTGAATTGTCCAATTTCCGTACAGTTACGTCGTACCCTTAGAAATTGTCCATATGGCAAATTGTTCCATAGGTTGCTGTGGTGATTACTACTGTAATGCAGTAGGGTGTTGCGATCTGTTTCCTTTCTGAATAAGTTACATGAGAGTTTGTCTTCATTAACTTCTATCTTGAGGTCTAGGAAGTTAATGCTTTCCAGACTACAATTCATAGTGAATTGGATTTCCCTAGTTTGCTGGTTCAGCCATCCATGAAAGTCATTAAGTGTCGTCATTGCCCCGTGCCAAATAAAGATGATGTCATCTATATACCTGAACCAATTGGATATATGGCTCAGGTATGGGTTCTGTTATGAAAACACACATCTTTCTTCGTAACTTGCCATGAAGATAACTGCCAAGCTCGGAGCGAAGGCAGCTCCCATGGCCGTACCGTTGGTCTGTATGAAGTAGTCATCATCAAATGTGAAAAAGTTTTTGGTAAGTGCCAGTTCCAGGAGTTCAGTAATGAAATTGACTGGAACCTGTTTGTCTGTCAAGCGGTGGGTAAGATGGTCCCTTATGCATTCTATAGCTGCTTCCTGTGGTATGTTGGAATAGAGTGCAGCAATATCCATTGTAACCAGTACATCTGTGATCTTGTTGAAAGGCAGGTTCTGGAATTTATTGATGGTGGACATTGTGTCCCTGAGGTATGTTCTAGTGGTATGGCTCAACGGCTTCAAAAAATGATCTATAAATTTGCAGATCGGTTCCAGAATGGAACCACACCCGGAGACAATGGGTCTCCCTGGGGGGTTTGCTATATTCTTGTGGATTTTGGGGAGGGCATAGAAGGCTGGAATTCTGCCCTCCGAGGTGTTAAGGTATTTTTCTTCTTTTTCCGTGATCCAGCCTTGTTCAAGAGCGTATCTGGTTGTCTCTTGAATAAAGTTTTTGATGTCCTCAGTGGGTTCTTTTTTGATTCTTTTGTAGTTGGTTGCATCATTAAGCAGTGTTAACACCATAAGTTTATATTGGCTGGTGCTCTGGACAACAATTCCCTCCTTTATCGGCACTCTTGATAACGATCTTAGTATTGTTTTCAAGTTCTTTGAGTGCCCTACGTTCTGCATTAGACAAATTATGGCGTATTGGTTTAGGATCATTCTGTAGTTTACTTACTTCCTTGCGAATGCATTTTTCAAATGTTATTACTGAATCCGGAATGTCACTTTCATTCGGGGTAAATGAAGATTTAGGATGCAGGCCAGTATCTTCTGGTTGGTCGTCATATTCAGAGTCCTGAAAATGTATTTTGAGGCGTATGGTTCTGAAGAAACCTTGCAGTTCCTTATCCAGTAAGAACCAATCAGTGGGGTTAGTAGGAACATAAGATAGTCCTTTAGAAAGGACAGAACGTTCTGTCTTGGTAAGGGTTGTGTCTGATAGGTTAAAAACTGGTATCTCCTCTGAAGTAGTTGAACCTAACGGTGATTGCGCCGTCGTCCTCTGTTGGGTCTCCAAGGTGGGTACTGGAACATGGGCATGGGTTGGGGTCCCCAGTAAGGTCCTTGGGGGGCCCCCCTTGGCCTCAAAAAGGTGGTGGTCGAGAGAATGGAGGGAAGGGCATGCTCCTATTCGGCATCTGTGGGCCATAGGCGTTGTTAGGATCTCCCTGGCTAGAGCCTGAGCCCGAACTAGATGTATCACTGAATGAGACCCACTTTCTTTTTTGTTTAAAAGCTGCCGTCTGGTTTTGCATCCTTTCTTTCTCTTTATTTTCTTTGTATTCCGGGCTCAGGTATGGATATATAGTTTCCAACTTTAAGTTTTTTATATCCTTATCCAATTTTCTATGCTTTTTTTCTAGTGTTTCAGACATAAACTGGTCCATAGTGGTGTTGATCTCTTTTAGTTTTTCTCTGGCGTTATCCAAGCTAGTGTTGGTCAAGAATTTCTCTTCTTCTTTTTTCAATTCCCCCTGTATTTTTGTATGGATTCTTCTTGCAGTGGTAATAGTAAGGGCCATCAAGTCCTGCTACATTTTGTAGAGATTTTACTAAAATCTAGCATATATTCGGGGTCCTCCAAAAATAAAGCTGGTTCGTTCCTAACCAATAAACCCAATGGTACCAGATTCGCTCTAAGGTACTTGCATAAAAAGTGCCCATGTACTTCGGTACGAAAGCATTTTTTCTTACGTTTCAATAATTCCTCACCTGAGGAGGTAGTTGCAATTAGTTCATTAGCTCCTTGCATATTACACATGGTTGGACCAAGTATGATATTACTGATCTGGTCTTCAGAAAAGCTCAGTGTGTGGTACATGGTAAATATGGACGGGCGGGGAAGAACCCTGCAGAAAAAGGGTGACGTAAATGTTAGGGATAGGTAAAACAGGTCCCCCTTAGAACCCAAAACCGCATTGCATAACTGCGATTCTCCCATTATCACGAATATCGCGGAAGGAAAAGTTTGCCGCGAATTCCCAATCTGAGAAATGTTTACACGTGTAAAATAGCTTACATTTGTTTCCGAGTCGCACTTTAAGATTTCAAATGTTTTCTTTAGACTAAATCATTGCTTGTGATTGTATGCAACTGTTCAAAGCGGCTCCCATAAGAATGTATAACAATATAAGTATTTTTGACCACATTTGGTGTTTTTGCCCAGTAATTTCTAAAGACACTTTTAAAGCCATGCTGACAGCTGAAAAGTCAATTTCGTTTTTCTCTTGTGTTTGAAGGGGGAAGTGGGACTGATATTCTGTTTGATTTGTGCTATTCCTGACTACCTGCTCTCTCCTCCTATCTCTTTACATTGCCTATTGGGTGTTGAGGGGTGTTGCAGAGGGAACCTCTAACCATAGTGCTATATGATCTGAACCAACACAAGTATCATTTTCTGTGCTGCATTTGTTTTGCTTATTACTTATTCCTAGTGTATTAAAGATATTCTTCAGTGTTCTGTCACCCCATTGGTGATTGTTGTTTATCTATTAAAACATATTGTGATTAAATTTTAAGTACACAAATAAATATTTACTTTTGCAAACTAGCCTGATTCCTGGTTCAGTGTGACCGGGGTGGGGGGTTTCAGGAGAAGGGTGTGATATGAGTGGTATATCGTTCAGAATATTGAACTTCGAGACAAAATAAATAAGGGTTTCAGTTGTGTACTACATGCTGGGCTTTGACTTGGGTGTGTGCCGGATTGAAATCACTTACATGCCCATTAAGACCCTTGACATTAAAAACCGTTTTGCTTTTTGCAATAATGTCAGCCCAGAGGGTAAGCGAGTTGCAGGCCCTTTCCTGTAAACCTCCACATACCGTGTTATAAAGACAAGGTCATTCTCAAGGTGAAGCCTTCTTTTTTACCGAAGGTAGTCTCCGACTTCCACTAGTCACAAAAAATGACCTTACCAACTTTCTATTCACCTCCTGATCCAGGAAAGGAAGAGGAGAGGTTGCATAGACTGGACCCAAAAAGGACTATATTTCACCAAAATGACCAATTATTCATTGGCTATACTGGCCCTAAATTGGGTCTTGCCGTTACTAAACAAACTATATCCAGATGGATCATCTGGGCTATTGGCGAATGCTATAGATTAGTGGGCAAGGACCCGCCGGAAGGCCTAAGGGCACATTCCACAAAGGGCATGGCAACCTTTTCTGCTCTTCAAAGAGGTGTCCCAATCAGTGATATTTGTTCAGCTGCCACTTGGTCGTCTATCCATACATTTGTGAGACATTAATGTCTGGACTCATCTTCCAGTCAGGGAGGACAATTTGCAAAAGCGGTCCTTCATTCAGTCCATGATTAAATCTAAATTTAATTAGTACTCCCACCTCCAAATTATGACTACTTTGGGAATCTATGGTAAGATGAGGAATACGTGGGAGGACACAATCCATTCGAAGAACAATTTACTTACCCCTGGTAACATACTTTTGATTGGATGTTCCTCCCACGTATTCCTCATCGCCCCTCCCAGCGTTCCCCGCCGTACAATTTGTGTTATTACACTTTATGCTTTCTGTGAGCCTACGGTCTATGGTACGTCTGGTAATTCCTCTTCAGGAGGGGGGAAAAACAGAACTGAAGCCAACGAGCGCTGCGTGCGCTACTTATACTGATGATGACGTCGAATGGAGGCCCTCGGGGGACATTGACTCGACGAGACGGCACACAGCGCCCCCTGTCTAAAAAAAAATTCGGGAGCAGCTGGAGATAATTATTTATAAGATGAGGAATGCGTGGGAGGAACATCCAATCGAAAGAACGCTACCAGTGGTAAGTAACTTGTTCATCTAGTAGTTGCAGTAGATTGACCTCAGGTTGGTTTACTTACAACAACAAGTCGTCTGCGTACAGGGAGGCTAGATGTGCCACCCAATCTATCACAATTCCTGCCTCTGCATAATCCGTTCTAACGAAGGCTGCCAATGGCTCCAACGCCATGATAAACGACATTGTTGACAGCGGGCAGCCCTGCTTGGTGCTGTTGTGTTTTTCCTATACCTCAGAAATCTGTTTCCCAGTTTTCACCCTCGCCCTGGGTGCAGTGTAAATCAATTTTACCCATCATAGAAAGGTTTCACCAATTCCAAAACGCTCAAGGGTCCCCATCAGCCATTCGCATCGGACCGAGTCAAAGGCCATGACTGCGTCCAGGGAGGCCACCTCATAATCACCCCTCAAATGATTTGTACTATCTATCACATGGTGTAGTCTCTTTCAAGTTCCATGAGGTGCAGCAACCTGGGACATACCCGGTTTAATCAGTATGAATTAAACCTCCCATCACCCTTTTAAGTCTTTTTGCCAGTACCGCTATTAAGATCTTACAATCCTGGTTCACCATGGAGAGTGGCCTATATGATCCACAATTCTGTGAGTGCCTTCCTGGTTTGAGTATGGGCACAATAGTGGATTCCCTTAGGCTGCTGGGTAATACTCCTAACTCATACGCCCCTGCAAAGACTTCCAGAAGCCTGGGCGTCAGTACATCTGTGTATGCCTTATATAATTCACCAGGGAGTCCATCCCACCCCATGGTTTTGGCGGTTGGAAGTACTGCTATTACTGCACTAATTTAGTCTACTGTCAGCAGGGCATCTAGCATAGCCGCCTGCTCACTCTCTAACTGGGGTAGGTCTATTTGGGCTAAGGCTTCCACTATATCTCTGTCATCTTCCGAGTCATCTCTGCAGTACAAAGATTCATAGAATTTCGAGAATATCTCATTTATCCCACTCTGGGTTCTGACGATGGTCCAATTTTCATGTGCAATAGCATTAATCAAATCCCTTGATTCTTCACGCGCACATAACCATGCCAACAACCTCCCAGGTTTGTCCCACTCTGCGTGTAATCTCTGGGTATACTTCACAAAGTCTAGTCTGCCCAGCCTTTCCCATTCCATGATACATTTTTGGCACAGGTCAAGCAGCTTTGTCGACCTGTCCGTTGCCCTCCTCCTTCACTATGTTGTTCTCAATGTCCTTTAGGGCCCCCAATATATCCTTCCTGAGGCCACCCATTTTTCCAATCGCTGCTCCCTGTATAACTACCTTAATGGCATCCCACAGTGTACCTGTCCTTTCTACACTACCCGTATTAGTATAAAAAAAACTAGTCCTCATCCAGCAGGGCTTCTGCTGCCCTTAGTTGCCAAGTGGGTATCAGGGGTCTCTGCATGATTTCCTGCCATTCTGCAATCAGCAGTGCATGGTCTGAGAGGACCCTAGCTTTGTAATCTATGTCCACAAATTCAACCAGAGTGTCTGTCCCAATAAAAATATAATCGATATAATCGATACGTGTGTTTACCCTGTGAGGTGCTGAGAAATGGGAATAACCGTGTGCCTCTCCATGCCTTTCTCTCCAAACGTCTACCAATTGTAGGTTTCGTAAAAGGGAACCAAGTGCTTTAGCTGGTGGTGCAGGTTTCTTATATTTCTTGTCTCACCTGTCCAAACCAGGTTCACGGGTGCAATTGAAATGTCCCCCCCATAGCCACGCAAATCCCCTGTATGTGGACATGATTCGGGGGGGAATTTATTTACAAAGCATACTTCTCTATTTCCAGTAAACCATAAACCATGGCCATTCTGCCCTCATCCTTTTTGAATTCCAGTACCTGGAAGGTGTGAGAAACCTGAAGGTGTCTCCCTAACTAGTCCCTGGGGATCTGTCATCCAGGTGGCCACGACACAGCTATTGCTGTTGGATCCAGTTCCTGGGGGTGGACCAGTGAGGGAGGATCACCTGGACGGGTGGTCCTCGGTGAGTAGACGTCTGACACTGACGGGTGAGACGCCGTATGCCCCTTCTTGCAACACCTTTTCCCCATTCTTCCACGTAGGATATTCCAAAACACTGCCCCCGCCCCCTTCCCGACACGAACACTTTCGCACACCATGAAAGACAAAGGCCTAATACCAAAGCCGTTTACCTGACATGTCCCAGTACAAATATAAGTCTGACAATTGACCAGAATCACACCTGACGGCCCTTTCCCTTCCCCACAGGAATAGAAGGTGGAGCATGAGAGCACAGTATGAACAAGGCAGACCGCACAACGAGACAGCTATCCAGGCACGGTATTTCAAGAGTAGAAGAAAGGCAGTGAATACCGAAAGGCTGACAAGGAGAGAAGTGAGCTTGCTGACCCAGACCCGCAAGACCTCAGTGGAAGGAATTGTAAGACGGTGAACAATAGCCCAAATGTGTTGCAGCAGATGTCAACGCTACACAGCATGCCTACGCTGATAAGCAGGACAGAGGGAGATGACTGCTACCGTGTTACCGGCCTTGACTCAAGATATACTGAAAAGCCAAGCGGTTCATCACAGCCGGTGAGTCGAGGGGGGACTGATGAAGAAACCGAACTGTGTTAAATGAAAGTCACAAAGTGGCATATTGAGGAAAGTTCAAAGAACTGTAAATTGTTAAGGGAAGACCAGCTAAAAAGAGGACCGGCACCACATGGGTGCTCACTCAAGAGAGTCTGGTTGATCCTGTGTTGAATGAAACTACTGATACCAGAAGGCCGTAGGAGAGATGCCAAGAAAAGTCAGTGGTCATACAGGGCTATAGGAAAATCCCTGTACAGTCGACAGTCTTTGACCGGCAAACTATTGAGAACGCAAGGGAAGTGAATCCCAAAGCAAGAGAAAGTAAAAGGAATTGCAAAGTGGCAAAAGTGAACCCGATGTAGGGAGGCTAAAAAAGTGGTCTAAAGTCCAAAGAAACATTGTGTTGACAAAAGTGAACCCGGCAGAGGGATGTCCATGGAGAACTATTTAAAAAGACATTAAGAATTGTGAATGTCAAGGAGAAAATATCTTTGCAAAAGCCATAGTCACCCCGACGGATGGAAGCTGACGTTCAAGAACTTGTTTAGGATCTGAGACACTGAAGAGAGGGATCCAGGAGGGGTTGAAAAATAATCACCCATCGTCCATTTGGAAAGGAACTCTTTGTTTATTTGTTTGCATCAGGTCCTTGAAGGCAAGAAACTTTTACGAGAGAGACTTGACCATCGACACTCCTGATGGCTGAGAACGGAACTGTCGTCTTTTACTGGGAAATCTTGAGTGTGTGCTGTGCTCAAGAGTCCCACTTTATCCCATGCTCAAAACGTGGGTTAAGGGAGACCCTGGCTACACATCCTGACTTCTCATTTGTGAACACTTCTTACTTTCTTGCGAACCTTAGCCCGCACTCTTTTTTTTTTTTTGTATTTAGCGTAAGGACTGACAATAGGTTTTTCTTAGTATAGGCCCTTTTATTTGACACAACGCCACTAGGACTGTCTTATTTTTCATTTGATGGCCCTAGCTTGCTCCCATCTTAGCTTTAGGTTTAGCTTAGGCATTTTTCCAATCTGCAATCTCCGTTTAATAAACACCCTTGAACTGTGATCACTTGTCTGTCTTTACTGTTGCCACCATGAGTTCCTTACAAAGGGAACAGAGGGGGCGAACCAAATGAGAACTCCCCTGGTATACGCCGAAAATGGTGATCCATACATCTTACCACCCCATTTCCTAGCTATCGTAGCCTGTTTATCAGCTGTTAGGTGCGTTTCCTGCAAAAACACGACCTGTATTCCCATTATTATCAGGTATGCATGTAATTGCAGTCTCTTGACGTAATTATGGAGCCCCCTGATGTTTTAGGTGACCACCCCCAAGCCATTAATCTTTGCCATGAATGGTCCCACCCGTGCTACCTCCGTCTCATCGTCCCACCTCCCAGTTATTCAACTCGTCTGCCCACCGATGGGGCCAAGTCATTGCACATATACTAACGTCTGCAAAACAGAGCATTACTGTTTACTCCCCTGATCTGATGGCTGCATGCCCAAAAACGGCCCTTATCCACATTTCGCCCACCAATTTGACAATGATCACAATTCAGCCGGTCAACTAACGAAACAGTCCCCTTTGGCCGAACACCTTGCCAGCCCTCCCCTCCACGGCACCGAACAACCAAGAGAACAAAACAAAAACTTCCCTTCAATCCAAATAACAGCCCAGCAGTGGTTCGCCTACTCGGGTTCATCCTCCTCTCCCGTACCCGCCTCTCCAGTTCCGAGTCACGTGCAGCAGCTCAATGCCTTAAAACTGGCATCTTGAATTACAACCAGGGCATGTGGCAATTGCTTCTAGCAGCGGCTTTCTGGGCACCTGTTTGTCTTCCCTGTGTCCCAGTTCCGTATGCCCCTGCATTACCTCCTCAGTATCACTCGTGCCGTTACTCCAGCCTGTAAGAGGTAGAAGAACTAAGAGACCGAATTCACAAACCATTCCAGTACGCTATGGTTCGTTGCTGCCTTTGCTCGGGAGCTACGGTATCCCTTGAGCATCCTTCCAGCAGTGTGCTTCTGCTAACCTTCCATTATGCAGGACCTTCAATTTTGCTGGGTAAATCAACAGCTCGTCGTAATCGTTCTTTGGTTGGCCCGAACATTGCTCTACACCATTGAACGAGTATAGTACAATTGGGATATATTTCCAGCTTCGAAGACTCCCTGGTGTTCTATGGCAAAAGCAAGAATTCCTTCCCTGTCCTTGTAGTTCAATAATAGCAAAGATCATGGTCTTGGAGGGTTGGGGGATCGGTGGGGGGGAACATGGTGGAGGTCTTTTCGCCAGTGACCTATGTGCTCTCTCAACAGTAAATTCCTGTGTTAGTGTGCCCGGGCCCACTTCCTGCAGGAGCATGTTCTCGACGGGGGTCTCTGCCTTCCTCGCCTTCCGGGAGTCCAAGTATTCTCACATTGTTCCTTCGGGCTATCCCATCTGCATCTTCTGCACGGTGGGCTAAGATCTTCACTTGTGCAAGCACATCCTCTACTTGAGTTTGAGTGGTAGCAGTGTTGGTCGTGTTTTCTTGCACACTCAATTCTGCAGTGCCCAAACGGTCCGCCAGAGCATGCACATCTTGGTGCAGTAGTCTGACGTCCACTATGACTGCGTCGATTTTGTACTCCAACGCCGTCTTAAACGCTGCGATTGCCACCAAGATAGGGCTTTCTGCCTGCAGAGTAGCCTGTAATGACGCAGCCATTTCCTTTGGATTTCCTTGCTGCGTTATGTTGTCCTCTTCCTTGCGTGCATAGGATTCCATAATAGTCGGCCTGGCCTTCCCTTTACGGCACTTACCAGGCATTTGGGTTTTATACCAGAGTTAGATCAATGCTATTGTTGCAACCAATGGACTCTCTTGCGTCACTGCTGCCCAATTTGCAAGGACAGCAGCCCCCAGTCCTTCCTTCAGGTGTTGTGCCACCCTTCTTTGCATCTGCACTGCTTAGCTGGCCTTTTTCCCAAGGCATTACACTCTCACCTCGTATCCTCTTGAGATGACGTGTACAGGATGCACTGCTTAGCCCGGGTCAGCTCGTCTGCCTTTCCACCTGTCTCCTTCCATGGCCCCTTAGAGACCAGTGTCAGCCCTTCTTTCTTGTATTTAGCACACCAATGTTCCTTCTTGCTTCTCCAGTGTGCTGTTCCGCAGGTCTTGTTCTACGCTCACTTACCTGCCGTCATGTAAGCCTCCGACCCCCCTCACCGGCTCACACAGTCCTGTCAGAGTGTATCGCCTTTGGGTCGCTCTCGTAACGTTTGGATGCGTCAACCCGCTACAGCCCAACCTCTTCTCATGCACCACCAACGGACTGTACTGAGGCACTACAATTTCGCCTTGGTCACAAGTGCCCAGCACTGTGTTGCTTCCCCCCTCTCTCTGTGCCCTGCATGCCTTACCAACCTCTCTTCTCCAACAATGCAGTCAGATTGCACCCCTGCCACTTCACGGTTTCAGTGCGCACCTACAAAGGTGGGTCTCCGTTGGTGTTAAGATATTTGTTAACTGATTGTGTCTTGGACCCTCGTGCCATCAGTTCTCCCTCTTGCGCTGATCCACATGTGAGGCTGTGCCAGGCAGTGGATGTCCTTATTTATTAGCTTTGTTTGTAATTACAATAACAATAAATGAGCAAACTGCCTCCTCAGACCTGTAATGATGCAGGCATTTTTATTCGGAAAGGCTGTGTGTATCTGGTGTCCAGGGCTGGCTAATGCAGGATGCTTCTATCCTGCACTATTCTGCCTTTTCTTGTTGTCCCGGGCGCCGGCGTCCGGCCAGACCTGCCCACTTTGTTAAGGCCCTCTTCGCTCACTGGGGGGTATCCCCAGTCGCTTCGCACAGCGGGCCTCAAGAGTCTGGGGTCGGATCACTGGCGCGCGCACTGGAAGTATGTAAGCCCGCCAGGTACTCCGCTCAAGGGCCGCCATGTATGCGCACCCTGTCGGGATGCCTATGTGGCAAGGCCATGGACCTTGTTGGCGTCATACTTGTGATACCATGCCTTTCCTACAGAGGGCTGCCCAGTCACTAATGCTACCATTGTAAAGTGGATTACACGCTTTACTCAACTCTGTTAAACGCTAGCACACAAACCATTGCAAAGGTTGCTTTGGATGCAATTTGCAAAGCAGCCACTCTGAGGTCCGTACATTCATTGACATAACACTATTTTGTAGACCCCACGCATATTCACACTCACAGGTGGAACTGGCTGTACTTTAGCATTTAGAGTAGGGATAGTGTGACAGGCATGCCCCTGTGACACCCTTTTACTTTGGAAGGAAACAACTTCCCACTAGATGGTCTATGAAAATAATGTGTTTCTAATAGAAACAAGCCATCCAAAGACTATTTCAGGAGAAGTAACGTCTTCCATATCTATGTATGTCTATATATAGGCCCCTAGATTTACATATATTAGAAGGCCCGCGGTAGCGGCCGTGTAGTTATGGTTAAGTTGCTAAACCCAAAGGAATACTACTTTATTGGCGGCTTATAACTTTGCTCCCCCTGGAGGAATCCTCACCAAAATTTGCAAAAAAAAAGTATATGACCCGCTCTGAGTTTGGTGATGTTTCGTGCAGGGGTAGGAAAGTTATAGGGGGGTCCCAAATGTTTTATTTTTTTTCCATATACTGAATGGGCAAAAGCTTTGCGCACAGCTACATCCAGAACGGCTGGATGGATTTTCACCAAATTTGCGGCAGGAGCAGCGGCTTGGTTCCGAAAGGGTGCTTTTGTGTGTTTGGTGGAAAACCTACCAGTACTTTTGTTGCAAAGAACTGAAATGTACGTCTCCAAAAATTAGTGCTATCTGGCTCCACTGCGCGGACACATTTCCCTGTTCGCTCCGCGGACAGAAGTCTCATTGGCTTGGAGTACGCTATGATGTCGGTGAACTTTTTATGTGGCCGGTGGTTGGCTGGAGGGAAGCGTGGTGAGCGTCAAAATCTTTGGGTATCGCTGCCATGGTGTATCAGAGGATAGTGTTGTGGTGTGTGGCAAGCCCCTAAGGCATTGTGTGCGTGGCTGGGGTGGTTTGTTTGGCAAACCTTGTTAAGTAGAGGCACTGGTGGATGGTTTTTAACCAATGGTTGTAGCCATGAATTACTTGGTGCTTGGTTATTGAAATAATTGAGCAACTCCTGACTTGTCATCAGTGAAGGTTTTAATGTTACTCAATTTAAACCAAAGGGCCTAGCAGAAGATGCTAGGTGCATGTGAGAGGGGAGCCAACACGTGTTTCGACGATAGTCTTTGTCAAGGCAGTGCATTGGTTAATGGTCCTGTATAAGGGTTGTTGCGCCTGGTGGGTAATTCCCAATTCTGCTGGCTGGTGGGCTGGTTAAACAATCTGTCTACGGGCGAGATGCCGTGGTTCGTTGTTCCGACATAACCGTGTGCCCACTAAAATGTGTCATATCTGGTTCCGCTCTGGCGTCCCATTTCCCTGTTAGCTACGCGGTCAAATGTTTGATTGCACTGCAGTGTACGGAGAAGTGATGTGCGCCATACGTTTTCGATAATGCTGGCATGTTGTATCCCAGGACAATGCAGCAGTGAAAGGGTCTGGAAAACATACTTTACGACATCTGGTGGTGGGAAGAAGGGATGGAAAGGATAGGGGAGTGAGAAGTGGTTCATCTATATATCTCTCATTAGAAGAAGACGGTGGTGTGCCAGCGGTATCCGTGCCTACTACATCAATACGTGGTTACCTCAAAAGGCAACATCCTTGTGTGGTGATTGCAGGCAGCCTTCGTTATGGCATGACAGCTCCAGCGGCGATCGCTTTCTGTGATAAGTGGTGGAAGGCTGAATTGCAGAAGGGGAATGCTTTCCACATGACATGAACATTTAAACGTAGTGTGTACTATGGTGTGTTGTGTGTGGTAAGTCCGCTGCCCCTTCAATGCATGGCTGGAGCCCTTGCACGGAAAAGTATGTCCATTGTTTGAAATGGTATGTCCACTGGTTGCAAGTAGGTTTCACATTGTTGTAGTTTGGTTGCAGTGCATACATTGTGGTTCCATGGATGTGGTGATTGTTAGAACATCTTACAGTTGTCGGTGCATGGCTGGAGATACTGCAGTGAGCAGTGCTGCTGCGTGTCCAGTGGGTGCAGTGTTGGAATACTATCCGTATAGAAGAGGATACGGTTGAAGTGGATGCAATATGTGCTTGGGTAGTCTGCATTGCGCAGATTAGTAAGTGGTGTACTGCATTCTGCACTATTGCTTGTATGCAGTTACTTCTTACAGTTGTCGCTGCATGGGTGGAGGTGGAGATGCTGCAGTGAGCAGTCCTGCATTGTGTCCAGTGGGTGCAGTGTTGGTATAGTGTCCATATAGAAGAGGGTACGGTTCAACTGGTTCTTATATGTGCTTTGGTTGTCTGCATTACGCAGATTAGTAAGTGTTGTAGTGCACTATTGGTTCTATGCACTTACTAGAGTTTTGGGAGCAGGACCAATGTTGTCAAGATTTTGTTGTTTGGTTGCCAGTAATACAATATTTTGTGAATGGAAGTGGTTAGCAGTGTCAAACACAGTGGTATGTTTGTGGATTATGGTAATTGGAACATGTCTGCTTGCATCCCTGTATTATGGTGCGGCGGCTGGGCAGAAGTGCCAGTGCCTATGTTGCCTTTGTGAATTCTGCCACATGGCTACATAGTCTCCTGCATGGCTCTGTTATGTTGTGGTGGGTGTGGGCAAGGCCTAGACTGTTGGGTGCATGGCCGAAAGAGCCTAGGCTTTCACCACAGCTACCACAACATAACGCAGCCATGCAGTAGTAACTCTGCATGTATTTGAAGGTGGGGACCTTTACACAATGGTTGTGGAGGACATTGTAGACTTGGTAGAACAGCAGAAGTGAGCTGCTATGCGTACATTAGCATATGGTGTAGGTCATTGGATGTGTGGCACATTAGGGAGTCCAATGTGACCATTTCCGTTAGCTAGGGTTTACCCTTTATAAGACCCTTCGTATGTTGCGTTGGATGCATGGCTGAAGCCCTTGCACCGACAAGTATGTCCACTGGTTGCAAGTAGGTTTGACATTGTTGGTTTGTGTGTGTGGTTTAGCTGCATTGCATAAATTGTTGACTCCATGGATGTGGTGATTGTTAGAATATCTTACAGTTGTCGGTGCATGGCTGGAGATGCTGCAGTGAGCAGTCCTGCAGTGTGTCCACTGGGTGCAGTGTTGGAATAGTGTCCATATAAAAGAGGGTACGGTTCAACTGGTTCTTATGTGCTTGGGTAGTCTGCGTTGCGCAGATTAGTAACTGTTGTACGGCACTATGCTGTATTGCTTGTATTCAGTTACTAGAGTGTTAGGAGCAGGACCAATGTTGTGAAGATTTTGTGGCTTGGTTGGCAGTAATACAATGCTATGTGAATGGCAGTGGGTAGGGATATGATATGATATGGCATTTATAACGCGCTTATACACAAGTGTTTCAAGGCACGACGAGGCAAGGGAGGGGGAACAGGGGAAGACAGACAACAATCTTACTAGGCCAAGTGTCATTCAGATCGCGCAAGTGCATGGGAAGGGGAAAAGGAAAAGTGCGCGGGGGAGGGGAGAGGGGAAGTGCGGTACATGGAATAATAGAATAACAAGATAGTAACGGCCAGAAGGTGCCAAGTGAAGGGGAAGTGCAGATAAGTGCTGGTAGGGGGAGTGTAGGGCTACAGAAAACAGTCCCCAGGGGCAAGGGTTGCCAGGGAGGCAGTGCAGGTGTGCAACTGGTGAGGCCTTGGCCCGAGATCAGAAGGGTGGCCAGGTAACCAGTGCAGTATCAGCCAGGAATTCAGCAGGGGAGAGGGGGAGAGAAAGCAGAAGCAAAGAGGAAGGTTTTGAGGTGCTTCCGGAACCAGAGATGGTCCTCCTCGAGTTTAAGGGAGGCAGGAAGGTTGTTCCAGAGGGAGGCCCCTGCTGACGACAGAGATCTACCGCCAACTCGTTGCTCGGAGAAGCGACTGACCCTGAGGGAGTTGGAGGCGGATGAGCGAAGAGCTCGAGAAGGAAGATATTTAGGAAGATGGAGTTGAAGATATTTCGGCCCCAGGCCCCAGAAGGCCTTGTGGACAATGCAGAGGGTCTTGAACTTAATCCTCACAGCCACTGGGAGCCAGTGCAGAGATATGAGTCCTGGAGAGATACGATCCCTGGGCTTGAGGCCAAGGACAAGTCTCGCAGTCCTGTTTTGGATAGGTTGCAGAGGGCGGAGAGTAGAGGCAGGCAGTTTTAGATAGAGGCTGTTACAGTAGTCCAGCCTAGAGAGAACCAGGGCTCTGGAGACAGTGAGCTTCTGGGGGAAGGAGAGGAAAGGAAGAATACCTGTGAGGAGGTGCAGCTGGTAGTGTGACTTCTTAGAGACGTCAGAGATGTGAGGAGAGAAGGAGAGTGTGGAGTCAAAGATGACCCGAGGTTTCTAGCCTTGCAGGTGGGAGCAGGAAGAGGACCAAGAGAGGCCGGCCAGAGAGCAGCAGGGAAGGAGGGAGTGGGTGTGCCGATGAGTAGAATCTCAGTCTTCTCCAGCATGGGGTCTGGCATGGATTCACATGCTCATGAATATTCCCCGTCGTCAGGCTGGGAATCCTCGGTAAAGAAAAAACCAGTATCAGTTTCGTTTCTGATCTGTCTTTCGTAGTAATAACCAATCACTGATCTCTGCGTCATACTGACCACAGCCAATGACTGCCCTCTACCTAAGCCCCGCCTCTGGCAGCCATCTTCAGATTTTTACCGCACGTTCATGTGTTGGGATCCTCGTGCTATTGCTCTCGAGCGTTAGTGCTATTTTTTTTCACGTTTTTTCTCAAAAACTTCGTTTTTTCGGTCAAAAGAGCCTCAAGCTCCACCGACTCTCTATCCGATCAACGGGGACCCGTGTCGGATTCGTCTGCGCCCCTCAAGGGTGAAGATTTCGTCGAGCTACGCTTTTGGAGGATTCCAGAAGTTTCTCAGGCCCTGTCATGGCCCAGGAGAAGGGAAGCTCGACGCCCGGAAAGCTGTTCAGGGTCTGCCCTGGATGCCAGCTGCAGAACGTCTTCAAGGAGGACGAACACTCTTTTTGTCTCTACTGCCTACATGAGGACAAGGCGCACGTGGAGAAGGACTGTGCGTTTTGCGGCAACATGTCGGAGCGGACCATGAAGAACCGCCATCAACGTCTCGCCAACTGGCTAGAAGGGAAGAGCCCGTCCGGCGAGAAGAAGAGGAAGAAATCCGAGCGGTCTTCTAAGACCTTTGAGGACGCCCCGGCGACGGGGGTCCAACATAAGGCCAAGCACCGCGAGTCCGCTGGCACCGGGAGCGCCGAACGGTCGGGCTCTACGGGCGCCAGGCAGGGCGCACCCTCCCCGGCACCATCAACCACGAGCCAACGCTCTAGGTCGGGTAAGAGAAAGGCTGAGCACCCGGCGAAGCTCCTGGAGAGGCCCCGGTCGAGCTCGAAGGCGGAGGGGGAGCGAGGCGGTGTCCCCCCCCTCAAGGATAAGGCGGTGAGCGCACCTAAGGTGGTGAAGGCCTTAATCCATCCGGCCAAGCCCTCTATCGAAACTGTCGCGGCGGCCCTGGCTCAGCTTGTGCAGGCTACGCCAGTGGTGGCGACCTCCGGGCTCAGAGTCTCCCTGCCACCTCGGAGGGAGTCCTCTTTTGTGCCCATAGATAGGACCCCCGTGAAATCCCCCAAGGGGAAGAGAAAGGGGGGGCAGGGCGTCGTCGTAGATTCGGCCTCAACCTCGGAGGAGGAGCTGGTCGAGGTCTTAAGCCACGGCCTCGGCGTGGAAGAAGACCGGCCCGTCGGGATGGATCCCGACGCAGGTGACAACGACATCGTCGAGGGTACCGACGGGGCCCCTGATCGCCCGTCTGATTCCCCTCTGCCAGCGCCGCAAGACAACTCGGCGGCCATTTTGTTGGCTATACAGTCCTTATGCTCAGAGATAAGGACGAGACTACCGTTGCCGACGGAGGAACCTCTCCCGTCGGGGGACCCAGAACCGGGACCTTCTGGTGTTCCCCCTACTAAGAAAAGAAGGATCCACCCTCCGCCTCCTTTTCAGCCGTCGCGCCCCGTCCAGCCCTCCTCCCCGTCCACCCGAGGGGATGTTACGGGGACTGACACGGCAGCGACGGGTACGGACGACGAGGTATACGACGAGGATGTACCGTCGTTGCCTCCCACCAGGGCTTCTCCGCCCGACGAGATTGGATCGTTCCACTCCATGATCACCAGGGCATCCAAGCTTTTCCAACTCTGCCCTGAGGAGAAGAAGAAGGAAGGTTTCCTTTATCAGCGGCGCGAGGCCAAGAGGAAGACGGTCCTCGCAGTGCCTCTATTGGACGACATTTGGGATGAGGGCCTCACCCTCCTCAAGAACCATTCCACGACGCCAGCTAGAAGAGACCGGTACGAGAAGAAGTACCGGGTCCCGGACACGGCCCCCCTGTGCCTCCGGGCGCAGCCTACCCCGGACTCCGTCGTCTCCGCGGCGGCCAGGAAGAAAGCGGGGGGGGCGCGGCCTCCACATCGACTTCCCCACCGGACGGTGAGGGAAAGAAATTGGACGCTATGGGACGCAGAGTCATCTCGTCTGCAGCGACGACGATTAAATCGGCCAACGCCTTGGCTATCGTGGCCCGCTACGACAGGGAGCTCTGGTACAAACTGGCTCCCCTGCTGGACTTCCTGCCGGACGACAAGAGGACAGAGGCCCTGGAGATCCTGCAGGAAGGTGAGGTGGCTTCGGACCACGCCATTATCGTTGCGACGGACATCGCCGACACTGGGTTCCGCCAGTTGGGCAACGGCGTTTGCCTTAGGCGGCGTGGATGGCTCAAGGCTACGGACTTCCGTCAAGACGTTCAGACCAGAGTCCTGGACATGCCCTTCGATGGGAACAACCTGTTTGGGAAAACAGTGGACGATTCCCTTCAGGCCATTAAAGCGGACACTGAGACGGCCCGGGCCCTTGGAGTTCTGCAACAACGACGGACGCCCTTTCGGAGCAGCGGAGGCAAGGGCGCTTCCAAAGGTTCCGGCGGCGGTTTCTCCACATACCGTCAAGCGGCCCGCTCGTCGTCTCAGGAGGCCTACAGAGGACGAGGCAAGTCTGGCGGACCCCGCCGTCGTCCCCAAGGAGGTCAAAGCGGCAAAGCCTCGTCGAAGCAGGATTGAACCGGCCGTGGGGTCGGGCCCCCACCGAAGCACCCCGGTGGGAGGCCGGCTGGCGAGCTTCGTCAGCGTGTGGGAGTCCATCTCCACCGACCGTTGGGTGCTGGACGCCTTGGCCCGGGGCCACGCGCTCGAGTTCCAAAGAAGGTGTCCGCGCGTCCCCCCCGTGGCCAGGAAAGAACTTCACGTCCCTCAACTTCTCCTGGAGGTAAAGGCGATGCTCAGGAAGGGCGCCATCAAACTCGTCCCAAAGAGGCTTCGGGGCTCCGGAGTTTACTCGAGATACTTCCTCGTGAAGAAGACGACGGGGGGATGGCGCCCCATCCTGGACCTGCGACGTCTGAACAAGTTCATCAAGGCGCAGAAGTTCCGGATGGTCACCCTCCAGCACGTCCTGGGTCAGCTGGAGGAACGAGACTTCCTGTCATCGTTGGATTTGGAGGATGCCTACTTCCATATTCCCATCCTAAGGGGGCACCGAAAATTCCTCAGGTTTGTGGTCCAAGGGCGTCATTACCAGTTCAAAGCCCTCCCCTTCGGACTACGGTCGGCACCCAGGGTATTCACCAAGTGCCTCGCACCGGTGGCGGCGCAGCTGCGCCGCGAGGGGGTCCACGTCTACCCCTACCTGGACGACTGGCTCATCCGAGCCAAGACGAGGGAGCTCGCCGTGGTTCACACGGCAAGGACCGTCCAACTTCTCACGGACCTGGGATTCTCCGTGAACTACGCCAAATCCCACCTGGTACCCGCGCAAGACGCTCTGTTTCTGGGAGCGAGGCTCAACACAGTGTCCCTTCTGGCCTCCCCGTCGGAGGAGAGGACCAGGACCATCCTGGGCAAGGTGCAGCGGATGTCGGTGGCAGACGCGGCCAAGGTGAGATCCATCAAGTCCCTCCTCGGAATGATGTCTTCCTGCATCTACCTCATTCCCATGTGCAGGCTCCGGATGCGCCCGTTGCAGGAGTTCCTGGACGCGCGCTGGATCCAAATGACGGGCAGTTTCGAGGAAAGGATCACACTCGACGAGAGTTTCCGACGAGCGATCCGGTGGTGGGGCACCCGCGCGCATCTGACGGCGGGCATGGACTTCCAGACCCCAGCCCACCAGGACACAGTGACCACGGATGCCTCCCTGGAAGGGTGGGGAGCGCACACCGAAAATCTGCACGCAAGAGGCCTTTGGCTCCCGACGGAGAAATCCCTACATATCAACGTCCTGGAGCTCCGTGCAGTGTTTTGGGCCCTCAGGTCCTTCCTTCCGTCCCTCAAGGGCCAGGTGGTGAGGATCTTCACCGACAACATCACCACCATGTTTTACATCAGGAAACAGGGCGGAACCAGGTCCCCAGCACTGTCCAAGGAGGCGCAGGACCTGTGGCATTGGGCCGTCGCCCAAAGGATATTTCTGGTGCCGTTTCATCTGGCAGGGATAAAAAACACCATTGCCGACTCACTCAGCAGGGAGCTGCGCTCGTGCCACGAGTGGGAGCTACGGCAGGATCTAGTGGATCGCCTCTTCCGACGGTGGGGCACACCCCAGATCGACCTGTTTGCGACGGCGACGAACTCCAAGTGCCGGAGGTTCGCCAGCAGGTTTCCCCAGCCGAGGAGCATGGGCGATGCTTTCTCGTTCCCCTGGGAGGGCCTGTTCCTCTACGCGTTCCCTCCTTTGCCACTGCTAATCCGGATCGTCAACCAGCTCAAGAGGTCACGGTGCAGGATGATCCTCGTCGCACCTGCGTGGCCGAGGCAGATATGGTTCCCGGACCTTCTGGACTTGTCAGCGTCCCCGCCAATCAAGCTGCCGGTGGAGGCGGTTCTACTCTCCAGAGAAGGAGGCGCCATCCTCCACCACGACCCGAAATCGCTGAACTTGCAGGCCTGGCTCCTGCAGCGCTAGAGTTTGGAGGATACGACATACCGGCCGACTGCAGAGAGGTTCTTGCAAAGGCCAGGGCGTCCTCGACTCTTAAATGCTACGGACACAAATGGAAGAGGTTCTCTGTCTGGTGCCACGCACAGAAGATTAACCCTCTACGGATTACGGCCCCCCAAGTACTGCCGTACCTGCTGACGCTGGCCAAAGCGGGACTGGCACACGCGTCCATCAAGATTCATCTTGCTGCGATCTCCCGATACACCAGAACCACGGGGCGGACGTCCTTGTGGTCTCATCGTCTGGTGAAAGAGTTCATGAAGGGACTGTTCAGATCGTTCCCGCCGGTGAAGGCTCCGGCCCCGGCGTGGGAGCTCAACGTGGTGCTGACCAAGCTCATGGGACCTCCGTTCGAGCCTCTGCACTCAGCTCCGTTGAAATTTCTGTCGTGGAAAACAGCGTTTCTTGTGGCCATCACCTCCGCACGACGAGTGGGAGAGATCCAGGCCCTTTCCTGCAAGGCCCCGTACTTGACTTTTCACGACACGAGGGTAGTGCTCAGGACGCACCCCTCCTTCATGCCCAAGGTACCGTCGGACTTCCATCTCAACGAACCCTTGGTGTTGCCTGTGTTCTTCCCGTCGCCTTCGTCGCCGGCTGAGAGGACTTTGCACTCGCTGGATGTGGCTAGAGCGCTGAAGTTCTACGTGGACCGCACGAAGTGTTTTCGGAAGACGTCACAACTCTTTGTGAACTTTGGACCTGTCAATCAGGGGAAGGCTCTCTCGAAGGCTTCCATTTCCAGATGGCTCTCCGGCTGTATCATGTACCGTCACCGGTTGGCAAACCGACCGCTGCCTGGCCGTCCGAGAGCCCATTCCACCAGAGCGATCGCAGCTACCACGGCGTTCCTATCTGGTGTGCCCCTGCTGGACATATGCAGGGCTGCTACGTGGAGGTCGACGCACACCTTCACGAAATTCTACTGCGTCGACCGGGATTCCAGGGAGGAGTCCAGGGTCGGCCAAGCAGTGCTGCGCAACCTGTTCGCCTGAGGTGAGCCTGGTGAGGAGGTAAGATGCTTAATGTTGAGTTTGATGTAATGCTTAATGTTGAGCCTTTGCCACCTCCCGTGGTTGTGCATGTGTGTACTGCTATGTATTCTTTATTCATGAGCATGTGAATCCATGCCAGACCCCATGCTGGAGAAGGAACAAGTTACTTACCTGTAACTGTTGTTCTCCAGCATGGGTCTGGCATGGATTCACATGCGAACCCTCCCGCCTACCCCTCTGCGGCTCTTCACTTGGTCATACTGCCACTTCACGTGCTTCCAAATCTGAAGATGGCTGCCAGAGGCGGGGCTTAGGTAGAGGGCAGTCATTGGCTGTGGTCAGTATGACGCAGAGATCAGTGATTGGTTATTACTACGAAAGACAGATCAGAAACGAAACTGATACTGGTTTTTTCTTTACCGAGGATTCCCAGCCTGACGACGGGGAATATTCATGAGCATGTGAATCCATGCCAGACCCATGCTGGAGAACAACAGTTACAGGTAAGTAACTTGTTCCTTACTGGCATTAGGGCAGAGGTCATTGGCGGCACACCACTCCTGGACAGCAGATAGACATTCAGAGATGAGAGAGGGAGAGGAGGAGGCTGAGGGTAGCCTGAAAATGAGCTGGGTATCATCCGCATAGCACTGAAAATTGGGGCAGAGAGCGGCGATGCGGTGGGCCAGGAGTATCAGGTATTGGTTGAACAGCCAGGGAGAGAGGTTAGATCCCTGGGGGACACCGCAGGTAGAGAAAAAGATCTCGGAGAGGAAGGACCCAAGTTGGACCTGGGAGGGTCAGTCGGAGAGGAAAGAAGTCTGCCACGCCAGAGCCTGACCAGTGATACCCAGGTTATCACAGAGACGGTTGAGCAGGATGGCATGGTTGACAGTGTCAAAGGCAGAAGAGAGATCAAGCAGGCTGAGGACGCAGGGGGTGTTAGTCAAGGTTCGAGAGCAAGTCTTCACGGATGTTCAGGAGAGCAGTTTCAGTGCTTCTGGCAGCTCTGAAGCCAGACTGATGATCATGAAGACAACCAACAGATTCAGTGTGGAGATTAAGCTGGGAGATGGCTAGTTTCTCCAGGAGCTTGCCCAGAAAAGGAGTGATGGTGATTGGGCGATAGTTAGCCGGGCAGGAGGGGTCGGCAGAGGGTTTCTTAAGCAGGGAATGCACAAGGGAGTGCTTCAGGGGGGATGGGAAGACTCCAGTGGCGAAGGAGTGATTGCAGAAATCGGCCAGGGTGGGAGCCAGGGAGTTGATGTGGTCCTTGATAGTTTTGGAGGAACAGGGGTGAACCTGTTTTGACGAGACTTTCATAGATCAGACTTGTCTAGAAACCTTGTCTGTGGACAACAGAGGAAAGGCAGAGAAGGAGGGAGGAGGGGTGGATGCAGGAAGACCAGAGGAAGAGCAGTGAGTGGGGGGGAGGGAGAGGATAGGAGGAGAGAGAGAGGACAGGATGTCCTGAGTTTTAGAGATGAAGTGAGAAGCCAGTGCTGTGCAGAGGGCCTGGGAGGGGACAGGAGAGGTAGAGACTGCAGCAGGATTGGCCAGTTTCTTGCAGGTTTTAAAGAGTTCAGCCGAGTTGTTAGATACAGCAGAGACGCGGGCTTGGATGTTTGCTCTCTTCTTGGTAAGGACAGAGAGACGGTATTGCCTTTGCAGCAGGCGGCAGGCCAGTTTGTCAGAGGATGTGAATGAAGCACGCCATTTCCTCTCGGCAACCCTACACTTGCGTTTTAGGGTGACAAGGTCTGAGTCGTACTAGGAGTTGCATTTGGCTTTGGGCTTCAGGCAGATTCTCATGACCGGGGCAAGGATATCAAGAGTATCAGATATAGCAGAATGTAAAGTGAGGAGGGCTGTGTCAGGATGAGAGTCAGCCGAAGGGGGGGGGGGGTGAGAAGTTGGCAGCGAAAGCCTCAGTTGACACGCGCTTCATGGGTCGGATGACCGAGAAGGTGGGTGGCAGTGATGGAGGTGGTTTGGCCTGACGGGTAGGGAGGGTGAGGTGGGAGGAGAGGAGAGAGTGATCACTCCAGGAGAGAGGAGTGGTGAAAGGGACAGAGAGGGGAAGGTCTGAGGAGATCAGAACATCAAGAGTGTGCTCTGCAGAATGAGTCGGGCCCGAGGGGAGAATAGTGAGTGAGAGAGAGTCGCAAAGTTCACAAAAGAGTCCTGAGGGAGGACAGGAGGTATCCAGGTGGATGTTGAAGTCTCCAAGAAGGAGGAGTTGAGTAGTTGAGGCCAGGAGTGAGGAGGAGAGGTCCGCCCACTCAGAGAGGAAGGAGGAGATCTGACCAGGTGGTCGATAGATAGTAGCCACAGTAAGGGAATGGCTCGGAGAGAGAGAGAGAGCCTGCAGACGAGGCATTCAAAAGAGGAGTAGACCTGCGTAGGAGTGACTGAGGCAGGAATCCACTCGGGGAAGATCAGGGCTACACCCCCACCCGAGCGGTTGGTTCTGGGTGTGGAGAGGATCTTGTAACCGTCAGGTAGGAGTGTATCAAAGCTTGTGACAGAGCTGGCCGGTGAGGCCGAGGACATCAAGGTCAAGTTCATCCAGAAGGCGGCAGATATCAGAGGAGTGCTTGACAGCAGAGCGTGAGTTTAGCGTGGCAATATGGAGAAGGTTGCCATCCTTGAAGGACTTCCGTGGAGTGGTACAGATCAGAGGTACGCCCTGCGGAGGTGGTGTAGAAGGAGCAGAGAGTGAAGGGGAAGGCAAGGTAGCCAAGGAGGAGGCAGAAGAGGGAGGTGCAGTAGTCATGGAAAGGGGAGAGGGGACAGCAGGAGAGGAAAGGAAGTTTATGAGGCGCGGGAGGCGTCTATCAAAGAGGTGAAGGTTGGCCTGAGGCCCTTGGACCAGGACGGTCCCATTAGAGTAAACATTAATGATGACCTTAAAGGAATGGAAGGATGCCAGGAGGGCATCCCAATGGGTACCACCATTAATGCGAGAAGAGGAGAAAGGGGAGAGCACAGAGACCATGTGGAGGATCCACAGGTCTGGCGAAGGCACGACAAAGAGGATGTCAGTGAGAGTTTCCTTGGAGGAGGCACTGGTGAAGGTGTCAGCGATAGGGAGGCCTGGGTTGGAGAAGAGCAGGATAGTCTATAGAGAAGCAGTTGGAAAAGATGGGCGAGACAGAGAGCACCATAGATTGGGTGGGGGAAGATACACTAGAAAGGTCACTAGTGCAGGTGGACAGGACAGCGAGAGGCAGGCAGCTTGAGCAACGGGACAGGAGGACCCTCAGGATGAAGGGATCCCAGAATGCACATATGAACACACGGTGGAGAAGGCCTAGGAAGTACAGTGCACATTATTGGAACTTAGCCAGTCACATAACAACTCACGGTGTAAAAGCCACCGAAGTTGGAGAATCCTAGATAGTGGGAAGAAGGCCTAGGTAGTACAGAGCACATTTTTGGAACTTAGCCAGTCACATAACAGCACACGGTGGAAAGCTATCAAAAGGTGGTAAGGGGTAGGAGGGTGCCAGGCAGCTGGCAAACCCCTGCGGACACATGCAGAAACTTACAGGGAGCCGCCCTTGGCCTAGGGCCCTTAACCGTGGGGCTGCCGGGCAGGGGGGCTGCCCAGGGAGGGCCTGTAAGTAGGAGAAGGAGAGCCAATCGGGGAGGGGGTGGGCGGGCAGGCAAGCGGGGAGGCGGGAGGAAAACAACACGGGAACTAGCCACGAAGGACACTAAGCAGGGAAGGCAGGGGGCACCAGAAGCAGGAAGTACAGAAAAATCAACGCCCCAGAGGATCTTACCTAAGGAGTCTGGGCACACACAGCAACCCGCTCAGCCCACGAGGGATACCAAACAGTGTGGTATGTTTGTGGATTATGGTAACTGGAACATTTTTGCATGCATCGCTGCATTATGGGGAGGCGGTTGTGTAGATGTGTCAATGCCTATGTTTCCTTTGTGAATTCTGGAATCTGGCTACATGTTCGCCTGCATGGCTCGGTTATGTTGTGGTGAGTGTGGGCAAGGCCTAGACTGTTGGATGCATGGCCAAAGGCCGTAGGACGTAGGCCATGCACCCAAGAGCCTAGACCTTCACCACAGCCACCACAACATAATGCAGGCATGCAGTTGTAACTCTGCATGTATTTGAAGTTGGTGACATTTACACAATGGTTGGTGGAGGACATTTGTAGCCTTGGTAGAACAGCAGAAGTGAGCTGCTATGCTTACATTAGCATATGGTGTAGATCATTGCACCTGTTGCACATTAGGGAGCCACATGTGACCATTTACGTTTGTTATGGTTAGGGCCTTATAAGACCCTTGCTTTAGGAAGTGCTTTAAGATATTGCGTCATGAAAGGAAGTGCTGCGCATCACACATGTAAAATATGGACAATGTACATACCGTTCAGCACACCCAATGGAACGTTATGCAGCCATGCTTGCAAATATGTGGCCAGGGTGAAAGCTGGCAGGCTCATTTGCAGAAGGGGAGTGCATTGCACATGACATGAGCATTTAAACATAGGGTATACTATGGTGTGGTGAGGTATACTATACTATGGTGTGGTGTGTGTGGTGAGGGCCAATCACCTTAGCTGCATAGTTTTAGTGGAAAGGGAAGGAGGACTGTCCCTGGTTTACTGGGGTGCGGCCCTCGCTGTAGCTCGGAAAGCGCACGTGCCACATCCTGCCCTTTTAAGCATGGTGGCCATGGAAATGGAACAGTGGGAATTAGCCAATCAGGTGTCGAGGGTGTGCCTCAGAGGAAGGGCCGCTACTACTTTTCCCCCATTAGTCTGTGTAGTGAGGGTGGCAGGCAGAGATGGAGAGACGCAGAGTGCTAATAGTGGGTGATACCTTTGTGCAAGATCTGTACAGGTATGCTGTACAAAGAGGCATGGCTGCTAATTTTGCATTGGAAAGAGTGGAGGCTTTCTGGGGCACTGTCTAGGAGGGCAGTTTCGGTGGTATGGGTGACCTTTGCAGATGTGTGGCCTCTGTCGGTACTGTAGATGTTGTCATGCTGCATTATGAAGCTCTACATTTGGGGTACATGTCGTGTGGATGTTTGCTCCGTCGCCTAAATAAGTTGATGGAAGAATTGATGCAGATTTTTCCCACTGCCAAGGTGGTTTTCTCAAGCATACCACCAAGAGGAGCATGGGACCATGCCGGTGTAATTTGTCCCCAGCCAGAGGTCAGAAGGTGTTTCATTAACAGAAGCATGTGTTAATTTATGTCCACTGCAGGGATGTTCTCCACTGACTTTGACATCATTAATGAGCGAAATTTGCAGTGGTTCCATGCAAATGGATTTTTTTTTTTACCAACATTGGCAATGCTGTTTTGTTTTACACTGTGCAAAAAGTGTTGAAGACAATTCTGTAACAATGTAAGGAGGCAAACAAAAGAAAAACTCTGATAGCAAGTGCAAAAACAAAAAAGGTTCTTTTCCGAGGGAGCATTAAAGTCCCAATCCCCTAACCAGTTTCATACTTCTCCCCTCCAACCCCCCTCTTCTTAGCACGATAACTCTGCGGATTCCACAGTAGTTTTAGGATTACACGTGCCACATCTGGCCCTTTTCAGGATGGTAGCCATGGAAATGGGACTGTGTAGGCTAAGGGATGGTTCAATAAGGTTTCCGGTTGTGGTGTGTACAGAAAAATGCAGAAGGCTATGGTGGAAGTGTGCAAGGTAAGGGGCAGGCATCCTTTTCGTATGCATGCACTGTATTTACTTGTTTGAAGTTGCTAACATACACTTAGTGTTGCTTTTGTGCGATAATTTTTCCTAAGTTTGTAGTAAGTGGGGTGTTGCGGAAAACAATTCTGTGAAGTGTACAAGGTAAGTGGCAGGCATCCTGTTGTAATGAATGCAATGTGTGCATGATATGATATTGTATGATCTGCCATTTGTAGGGCGCATATACACAAGTTTCTGAAGGCGCAACGAGGTGAAGGGAGGAAAAACGGAGGAGAGACAGAGACAACAAACCTACTAGGCCAGGTGTCACTCAGATCACCCAAGTGGAGGGGGAGGAGAAAGTGCAGTCCATGGGAAGAAGAAAAAATGACAATAAGTAAAAATACGACCCGATGGTGGCAAGTGCAAGGATAAGTGCAGACATCAGGTGGTGGTGGAACTGTTAGGGATACAGAAAACAGTCCCCAAGTTCAGGGTTTGCCAGAAAGCCAGTGCAGGGGTGCACCTGGCAGGGGGAGGTGGTCTGGGGCCCAGATCAGAGGGTGGCCAGGTAACCAGTGAAGAATCAGTTTCAGCCAGGAATTCAGCAGGGGAGAGGAGGACAAAAAGCAGAGTGAAAGAGAAAGGTTTTGAGGTGCTTCTGGAATCGACAATGGTTCTCCTAAAGTTTCAGGGAGGCAGGCAGGCTGTTGTAGAGGTAGGCCCCAGCCAAAATAAGATATCTACCACCAACTGGTTGCTTGCAGAAGCGAGTGACCATGAGGGAGTTGGAGGCGGATGAGGGAAGAGCTGGAGTACAGAGATATTTAGGAAGTGAGAGTTGCAGTTATTGCGGCCCCTATCCCCAGGAGGCCTTGTGCATAATGCAGAGGATTTTGACCTTATTCCTCGCAGCTACTGGGAGCCAGTGCAGACATTTCGGCCCTGAAGAGATACGATCCCTGGACTTGAGGCCAAGGACAAGGCGTGCAGTCCTCTTCTGGATGAGTTGCAGAGGGTGGAGAGTACAAACAGGCAAAGTTAGAACAAGGCTGTTGCAATAGTCCAGCCTAGAGAGAACCACAGCTGTGGAGACAGTGAGCTTTTCGGAACTTGCTTTAGGTTGGTAACATACATTCGGTGCTGGTTTTGGTGCCATCATTTTACAATGTATGTAGGAGATGGGTTAGTGGGGAAAAGAAAAGTCGTAGTATTGTCGAAAGGAAGGAATAGAGTTTCGATATTACAATGGGTGATATGGGTAAATGGAAACGTTGCAAGCATATACAATTGAAGTGCCACTTGATGGCAGTGGATGAGAGAAAAAAACAGTACGCTTTTTAAGAATGTAATGTACGCTCAGTGGCAGATGCCGTGCGCACTGGCACGTATAACGGAGCAGTAAACATACTGAAGAAAAAGTATTCATGTCTCCACTTTGTGGTGATGGGTGTTCATGTGGATGAATGTTGATGGACAAATCTTGCATTCTTTAACTGAACTTTCTACTGGACGTGCTTTCCAATGACACAACACTTGGAGTCTGAGTGTATAACGGTACATACAAAGTGTTGTACAGAAGTGACAGTGTTAGATGCTAACGTCTTGGATGCCATTGGTGGAATGCGTGTATGACTATTTAACAGTACCCAATGAGGTATTGTTGGACAAAGAATAGTTGAAAGGGAAGGAGGACTGCTCCTACTTTACTGGGGCACGGCCCTCGCGGTACTTGGGGAAGCGCACGTGCCACATTCTGTGCTTCTCAGCATGCTGGCCAATGGAAATGGGACTGTGGGGATTGTCCAATCAGGTGCTCAGGGTGTGCTTCACAGAAAAGGTTGGCAATCTTTTTTTTCATTACTCTTGTGTAGTGAGGCTGGCAGAGATGGAGAGACAGACAGTTTTCATCGTGGATGATGCCTTTGTGCTAGATCTGTTCCAGTATGCCGTTAAAAGAGGCTTTTATGGCAATTTCGATTTGGAGGGAGTGGAGGCTTTGTGGTGCGGTATAGATTTCTGCAGTTTCGTCGTCGTGCTTGCAGAATGTCGATGAGTGGCCACTTTCGCAACTGTACATGTTGTGGTCGTGCACTATGGAGCCTTGCATTTGGGTTCCATGGCTTGTTGATGTGTGTACCGTCAACTGAAGATGTTGATGAAAGCAGTGAAGCACATTTTTCCCACTGCGAATTTGCTTTTTTCATGTATACCACCAAGAATAGTATGGGACTATTCCAATGAATGTTGTCGCCAGCCAGAGGTCGGAAGGGGTCTTATCAGCAGAAGCATGTGCGACTTCTTGAGTGCTGCTGGGATGTTCTCATGTGAGAATGACAACATTGGGTCTCGATATGTGCACCTTTTTTTAAGGCAAATGGCATTTCTTTGACGACCAGTGGCAATGATATTTTGTTTCAATCTACAGGCTGCACTGAAGACGCTACTGTAAGAATGTGAGGCGAACTACAAAAAACCAAACAAATATAAAAATCGGAGAAAAAAAAGGTGTTTCTTTGGAAGCAGCTTTATAAAAAAAAAAGTCTCTTTTCAGAGCCAGCACTACAGACAAAATTCACTACCCTGGTTGAAATGTATTCCTCTACTCCTGCGCGCTCAGCAAGACAAGTAAGCAGACATTGCGATAGTTGCAGGGTTGCACGTGTCAAATCTGGGCCTTTTGCAGATGGCGGCCATAGAAATGGCCCTGTGGAGGCTACAGTATTGCGCAATAAGGTTTCTGGGTGTGGTTTGTATGTACAGACTGTGGTACACAGTGTATTTGTCAACAAAACTGCATTCTGAATACATTGATTGAAAGTGAATGGATAACACTGCAGTGGCTACTCATTTTGGATTCTATCATGTGGATTTGTACTGGTATGGAGTACCTGCAATGAAGTGACTGATTTTGGGTTGTCTTTGTGAGACTTTGGTGATTCACGATCATGCCGACATTATTATTCTTCATTGTGGAGGGAAAAGTTCAAAACATGTTACTGGAGTTTCAGTGCCGTTTGCGATGAAGGTGGCACTTGCCCAGGTCATGCGTATGTTTCCGATCTCCTGCATAATTTTTTATCTCATTACACAGACACAGATGTGGCTCCGTTATTTTTTATTTGGTCCGGAAATGGAGAAACATTGTGAAGAAGTCTATTTGTGCCTTTTTATGACATGTGACAATGTCGTACTTCCGAAATGGAATATGATGTTTTACAGCACAAAGAGTTTTTCCCACAAATGGTGTTCATCCTGCCATTCCGATTTTTGCGCGACCTATCCAAAATGCCTGGCTGCCCTTCTTGGAAGTACAGGAAGAAATTTTGTAGTATTGCTGCGCACTTACACGCTTCGAAACATACAGCAACATGGAAAAAACCTCTTTTTACAGCCAGCCCTTTCTACCCAATTCCACTACAGTGTCTTCCACAGAGCCACGCCTCCCTTTATGTAGCGCACATTCTGTGGAGCGTACGCGGTGCACAGGGCCCTGCAGCTGTTCATTGCCAATTCAATTTTTCAACTCTGAAAGGTGAATACATTCTGAAATACAAGAATGCTTACAACAAGGAGAAACGTACCTTCATTATGTGGAGCAGGAACATAATTATTTAGCACTCCCTATGCAGCTGCAGTACATTTCAAAGCACCACTGATCTTCTTTGCGATCCGAAGAATCTGCTGTTTGCTTACTTGTCTTTACATGCACTTGTATGTGATTGACAAAGCCGCACCAGCTTTGCCATTTTGCAGACTCACTACAGACTGTCACACATGCAGTTAAATGTTTTCTCCAACTCTAGGACCTGCTGGCGAACTCTTGAACTTTCCGTCATGGTGCTCACTTTAGGGGTGGTGTGTCTGTTCCAAGGGTCATGGAAAGGCAAGCTGCACATCAATCAAATTAATGCAACATTTACCATGCCCAGCGTACACTGGACGTTGATGTTCCTTGTTTCCAGTGGGCCTCATGCAGCCAGGCATGCTGCAGCCATAAATTGGTAGGTTTGCACAGCAAACCACGTAGTCGCCAGGACTGCTTGAAATGCGGTAGCCTACCGTATGAATCTGTAGGGCTGGCGACAGGGGCGGTGTTACCGGCAAATAGAGGATGCCCTACGCATGCGCATAAATGTGGAACGGACAGACGTGCGCTCCCACAACTAATTAAAAGTGCATTAGAAGATGCACCCATGCGGCCAGTACTGGAGTCCTCCGGATACCTTCATTGTGATTGCACATACCCCGGCCAGGTGAAGTCTCCCTAGGAAACCTCCATATTGCTTAACTGCAGCCACCTCGAACAGTAATGTGCCCCACAGACTCACCATGCAATGTTAACACAAAGAAAAACAACTCACACACTCACCAACACTTAACATGTATACCTTTAATTTCTAAGATATACAGACACTATTGGGAAAGGGAAGGGGTAGCACAAATGGATACATACACAGGGGAATTTGGGCTTTCGACAAGTTTGTCATGAGGGCAGCCAAGGACCTCTCAATGACCTCTGACAGTTTTCTACGAGCATTACATTGACAATCCCTTGTGGAGGTTTTTTATGAAAAGTAAATGGACATGTGATGTCATCTTTCATGTCATCGGTGTTAGTCTTAGCAGTGCACAGTGGTGGCGTGAGTTATGGTTGCTTAGCTTACCATAACTGGCGAATTCTTGGGGTTTTTCGGTTGTACTTGTAACCATAATATGGATAGGTTGTTATTAGTGCAAAGTTAAGTATAATGTTCCGTTCATGTACTTGTTCCACTGAATTTGGTAGGTTTTTGTTAGGGCAACTGAACCATAACGTCCCTGTAACGTTGTGTCAGTGAATTTGAAGTTTTTAGTATGGCACTGTAACCAGAACCGTCCTTAAGCATTGTTTTTTCAGTAAAGGGGATACGTTTTTAGTAGCGCAACTTAACCATAACAACCATATTAAACGTTTTTTTTTAGTGATATGTATATATATTTGAGATGCACACCTTTAAATGTTATGAAATATTTAGCTATAAATGTTTGCAGTATCCCTGTGGAATGCCTGAGATCATGTATTTACATAATCAACTATGCACCCATCAGTGTGTGACTAATATATATTTATTTTCCTTTTGTCTCAATACAGACCCAGATTGATGGACAGCTTTTTTTAATTAAGCATCTTTTGATTCTTCGTGAACAAATTGCTCCATTTCATACAGAATTCACCGTTAAGGAAATTTCCCTGGACCTTAAGAAAACTAAAGGTACTGCACAGTGCTGCTCGTCAGAGCGGCGTAGGTTTGGCCTACGCAATCTCTGACGTGTCTGCACAGTTTGCAGGATTATTTTATGTTCACCTGCAATTATCTAATTATCTGCATGTTTAACCAAGAAATAGTTCTAGAACAAAATCACTTGAAAAATACTTCTATCTCAATGTGGTTGCATGTTGCAAAGAGGCATGTCTTATTCACCCTTTCTTCTTTCACTCTTGCTGTCATTACTCCCTTAGCAGGGGACTCTCCAGTTTGCATCTGATACTCAACTTTTGGCATTTCTTAGTGACACTGAAAGCGGAGAAGTTACTGTATATTATAATTTCCTTCAGCACCAGTAGTGCGGACCCTTCCTGTGTCCTGTTAGGATACCATGCATACAAAGATACAGTAGAATATAGCTTTGAAACGCCCCTATTCTGTTTTTGTTGCTTCTTCTGAGATACTGTAATGCCAAATCGGGTGGCTTAATTTTTTCCCAGCGTTCACTTTGTCTCTGCTATTTGTTTTTCTGTTAATTTAGTTTCTTGTCACACCCTATCAAGAAGCATTATTGCACTTGCAGCATTTGTTAAAGCTCCCCTGAAGTACAAATGATGTTTAAGATCCCTCATCCTTCTTTTCACATGTGATTTAAGCCTCATACTGCAGTCTTTAGAGCATTGGCTGTTCATCGATACTTGCTCATGTCTGCTAAATGCTCCGAAATACAGATCCTCCTTTTCTGATGAGCTTGTCAGATTCCAACCCAACACCATAGTTTTCGTGGCACCTTTTTTCTGGTAGAGCCCAAGCCTGTTAACAGGCCCCTAACCTAGGCAACAAGTTTGACCGAGCTTGTCTGTCATTTTGGCCCGACAGTAAGTGTTCTCGGTGTAATCTTAACGTTTTCTTATAACTGCCGAATGTGGCTTATAAACTGTCCCTGCTTCTAATTCCTCCAGATGCAAATTGAGTCTGCACTACATTTTCCTAGCTCAGTATTGCTTCTCACCCGAATCACATGAGCTGCTTAAAGATGTTTCTATGTGGAAACAACTGTTACATCCTAATGATTATTCCTTTAGCAATCCCCCAAAATGTTTCTAACGAAAAACCTACAGGGTTTGGGATTTGTCCCTAAATGAGTGCAAGTAGGAAAGACTCATTGCATTGCCACAACTAGAAGAAATTCTGAAATGAAGACTTTTTTTGAGTTCGGATCAAATCAATATTAGCAGATCTAGGATGTGTCTATGTGGTTCTTGTTCACTGATAAAGACCTTCTTTCATCTGGGAAGGAAACCACTGGATGTTCGCTATTGTTGTAATGGAGGTTTCGGATGGCATGTACATGTTTGTTTGTGTGGGTGTTTGTGTGTGCGTCTACAATTGGGAACTGGCACTTGCCAATCTCCAGCTCTCTCTACTTTTTAAGTTGGTGTTCGGAGGTTGGAGTTACGTGGATAAAACATATTAAAATGTGTCTAAAGTTAAACCTTAGTTGCTGTAAAAGTAAGGCACAAAGTGTATTTAACCGTTATATTTTGTCACGCTATCCAAAGAACTTTCCTCTATTGTCTGTCCCTTTTCTATTCTTTGCTTATTGTGTTTAGCTCTTCTGCTGACCTCTGTTAACTAATAACCCATTCAATTGCATTTGAACATTGATAAGACCTTTCTGTTTCTAAAGTGGCTGCTGAAGTCAAAGGTTACTGGGTGAATATGTCCTTAAGGTGTTTTGTCTCTGGCTGACAAACACATTTGCTCTCTGTACATTTTGAATGAACAAATATGTCTTGACAGTCAGATACTTGTAATTTGTGGTAAGTATTTGTGCATTGGCAGTAGATAAATATGGCATTGTTATATATTAATTGACTGGCCCAAATACGTGCTTTGTGTTACTGACCAGTTCTAAGACAAGATAGGGAAGAAATGGTTTTCCTTTTCTCTTGATTACTGAAACTCTGCCGAGCAGTGTTGTGTGGCTATTGTTCTGATCCTTTATTTCCACACTCTGTAAAGAAAAATCTAAAAAAACATAAGCACAGGATTTTATAAGCATGTTTGTTTATTTAACAAAGTAAACCTTGTAACTCAGTTCCTGCAAGTATGGTTATCTTTCTGGAATCACAAAATCAGAAAGACCTTGTGTAAACTTGGCCCTACATCAAGCTTAAGAGAATTATATTTCAACACGCGTAGGAGCTTCCTTCCCCAATATACCCTACTCCTAGGAGACAAAAACATAATTCCATAAGCAAGCCTGTATGATCACTGCAAAGCATGTATAGTTTTTGATTCACAGGTTTTAAAGCTTAAGCAGGCCTCCAGATAAGGGTCGTACTAGGCCTTTTTACTCAGGAAAATCTTGTAAATACGACAGCTTTATTATTTTCCTGCGTACATTTACACACAAATTTAGAGCAGAGGGCAGTGCAAAGGTCAGGTTACTTAACAGAAACCAGAACGCTTCTTCTGATTTTTATCTACATGGATGTCATTGCAAGCCATGGAGAAAAGCCTCCGAAACGGAATGTATTTCTCTAAAGCATTTGAAAAAACTAAACTGCACAACGTGATAATAGGAATTGTTTGTTTTTGTTCAGCTTCTGCTGTGTTGTGTGTAGATGCTCATGGGGCAAACTGAAGCACTGTGCATATTTATTTTCCTAGCTTTTTAGGATTGTATAATTAATAAGATGGAAAACTAAGTTGCAATTGGTAACAAATGATGCTTTCTTTCCCCAGTGAAAGCAAAGCAGTATTGCCCAATTTTATTTTTCAGAGTTCCAGTGCTGTGTGCATAATCATGCGGCGGTAGATCATTTTTACATTTATAATATAATGTACACTCTAGTTATACAAACAGTGTGTAAAATGAGTATGCATGGTCTAGTTTACATCCGTTCAGCCTTCCAGTCAATGGGGTACATTACTATAAATGGTCAGCGACATCAGTGTCTTTGTTCAAGGGTGAGTGACAATCACAGGTGTTATAGCCTCTCGAATCTTCAAGAATACAGTAAAAAAATCCAAATCCTGACTCTCCAGGAAGTGCAAGCGCTATTCCAAAACCAACAAATGAAAGTTACATTTGTAACTAGAAGTAGAAACTCAGCAAAACCTGTGCCTGTGATAATCCAGATAGGTATTTAACTTCATGTAGCGCTTCATACATGGTTCATCTAGGCACTGTGATTATTATATCTTAGTCGATACTCGGTTTACTGACCTCTGAAGGAAGTTAGCCAATAACATAGCTCAGCCGGTTGAGTGCTCATTGCTGCAAAAATCTGTGCATGATCTGTAGGTTGCATGTCCGAATCCCGGCAAGGCAACTCACCCTTTCATCCTTTCGAGATCGATAAAGGAGTACCAACTTCAGTTTGGTGATAATTGTGTAAATATGTTCTATGTACAACGCCATGACCAAAGCGCTATATAAGTAATAATTTGACCATGAGATCAGGCATAGAATTTAGCATGGAGTCCTTGCCTCTCTGCACGGTTGTATCATAACATTGGCATACTATTAGGTAGTACTAGCTCGAGGACATGAGGACTTTCATTAAACATCAAAAGACAATTCTGTCTATCGGACCTCATAACACACATTACAATTCATGTTTGCTTTACTATGTAATTGTCTAGGTATTTGTGTTTTCAACATTTAAATATGTATACAGGAGAGATCAAATGGCAACATCTTGGAGAAATAATGAAAGGTGTATTCTGTCACAATGCAGAAAGCTGCCACATGGTAATGATTTTCATACAGTTTTTGCACACGTCGGCTGGATGTCAAATACATGTTACTCTCTTGCAAAGCAGAAAAGTCATTTGCACTCTCTTGAAATCACATGTACTCTCAAAGTTTAAAAATTGGGAATAAGGGGGTGCTGTTGCGTGGCTGGAAGATGGCTGCTGCCTGAGGGAGCTCGCTCTCAATGGCTACAATAATCCTTTCACATCCTGCTCTACCATCCTCCTAATGTGACAGGGGCAGCGGTGCTGCATACAGGAGATTGAGTTCTTCGCGCTAATCTCTTTTCCGACATACAGACGACCATCATTGTGCTGTATCCGGTGCGGCCTGGGATTGAGCGATAGCCATGGCCTGGATTCCTGTGCCCTCGCTGCACACGAGCTGTTGCATGCCACCCCTCTCCTGGCTTGCCGACACTCCATCCCGAGTGCCGGTGGTGGACGTGGGCGAGGCGTGACTTCTGGACTAGCCCCCCCCCCTCCCCGTGGACTCTCCTCCTCCTCGACCGCTGTGCAGCATATGTTCCGCTGTCCGGCCCCTGCCGTCCCCTGGGCTCCTACTACGGCCAAATAACTAAAGCGCCCTGCAGCGCGGTGAGAGGCCCCGCCAACACCTTTTTCTTCGGCTCCTTGGCTCTGCATCCCCGGTGCGGGCCGGACCGCGGGGTGGTCTGCCTGGCACATATCTCCTCCACACCAGCTGAGGGCTCGCCCGGTGGGCCGGGACTTATCCCGCAATTTCTGGCTTGGGTGTTGGGAGTGCAGGGGGCACTATTGGATTCGCTGGCACCCGATCCCCGGGCTGGCCTGGCTTCCCCCCTGGCACCCCCACCACCGTAGCCAATTTGCTCGCCCCTCGGGCGGATTGGGAACCCAGCAACTCCTTCTACGCCCACTCCTTCTCTCCTTGTCTCCTGCATGAGTCAGACCACCGGGGGAGCGGCTTGGCGCAAGCCTACAACAAAGCATCCTAGGGCACAGTCAGTATCCCGGACCTCTCCATGAAACAATGCAACATGCTGTTTTCATAGTGAGGGTGCAGGGGGCACTGATGGATCACAAATTGTCCATAAACAGTGCCCCTGCGCTTTTTGGGTGACACCACACACAGAGGGGGCCTCCCTCTGCGCGCATTTGGACTGGGGACCACCTACTGCTCCCCATTGCCCTACGAGGGACAAACCACTGCGGCTGCTGCCTCTGTGTGTGACTGTGCCAGCGGATGTGGCTGGTGCCCCTGCGCTGTAGTGTTTGCAACTGAGTGGAGAGCTGCCCATGTCCTCGCACACTTGTGACTTCACCTGCGGTGCATTCTGGGGATAACATTGCTTTGGAGATCTGCTGGTCACCTCACTGAGACGGTAGAGACCTTGGAGATAGCGGCGACTCCTCGCCCTCGGATCCTCTCAAACCCATGTTATATAACAACACGATGGGAAACAATAAAAAACAAGCTAAGATGAAACAGTTCGCCCTCCAGGATCTTCTCACCCCCCCACCCCCAGCTGCGGCCTCTGCCTTGGCCGGCATGGCCACCCTCAGACTCTCCTTGACCTGAAAAGTAGCACGGACTCCCCTGGGTCAAAAATAGACACGTTTACCTGCAAGGTCGAGACATCAGCTATACAAATAGACAAACTATGCGGTTGCATGACCGAAGCAGAACAGCGGATAGGTGAGAATGAGGACAGAGTCACAACACTGCAGAGGGAGGTGGTTTCTCTTCAGCAGTAGGTTCGTAGAGTGGAAGCCAAGAATGATGATCTAGAAGCTAGATCACGCTGCAACAACGTCCGCATTGTAGGGGTTCCGGAGCCCACGTACATCGACAATAGGGAACTGTTTTTGAGAAACTTTTTGTTGATATCCTGGATCATCCCCTTTTGTCCCCGATGTTCCTGGTTGAGCGGGCCGACCGCTCCCTTGCCATTACGCATCCCCCAGGGTCCCCGGATAGACCAATCATAGCTAGGATCCTTAGTTATAGGGACAGGGATATTCGCCTTAGTGCCGCCAGGGATAAAGGGGACTTAGGATATGGCTCCTCTGTTATTAGGCTCTTCCCTGATTTCAGTCCACAAGTCCAGGAGCAACAGAAGACTTTTGAAGCGGTGAAAAATAAGCTCAGAAAAAAACATTAAATACACAATGCTATTCCCTGCCAAGCTCTGAGTAGTCCATGAAGGGAAGACTTGGTTCTTCACAACCCCAGTTTCAGCAGACAGATTTGTGTCGGAACTTCCAGATACCAGTGGTAGGCCCAGGCCCCCTGAGAGATAAAGCCCTTGTGGCTTTCCCACAACGCGTTGTACCCTCCAGGCAGGGTACCCAAGCTGCAAGCACCTCTGTTATAAATACCATTAGAGCAAATCTGTAATTGGCACTGGTCACTTGAGCGCTACAGCTGCACTCGACTCCCCGTATACGCTGTCACTGCGTACGGTACTGTTGTGTTGTTTGATGGGTTCCATGTGTTAATATCCCCACAAAAATATTGCGATACAAAAATATTGCCATATTTTTGCAGCGATATTGACCCATGGACCCTGCGGGGGATACCCCTGCAACCCCTGCATTATTTTAAAATGTGTGGTGGACACCCCCGCAACCCCTGCTCCCACAAATTATCCCCCCAAAAATATCGCCTATGGCGAGACAAACGGCCATATATACGGTGATATTTTTGGTGGGGATATTTTGTAGGGATACCGTTTGATGGGGGTGGGTTTGATTCTGATAAGTGTATGCTTCTAGCGTGGGTGGGGGGACATGGGATGTTGGAGTTTTCACATGGTACACGAAAGTTCATAACTCAAAATTAGTAGTCACTTTGTTTAAAGTACATATTGTTAAATCGGGAAATACAAAAATACTGCATGTTACTCAAGATTGTGCTGGACATCATGGCTATACTCTTTGGTTTATATTCCACTGTGCGGTAGCTCTCTAACGATAATGTCCTGGAAAATTAGAGCGGTCACTAACAGCAAGACATTTAGAATGGTGCTTAAACACGCAAAACTGCATGGAGACAATGTTCTATGTCTACAGGCGACACACCTCCCGGCGGATGGTACTCTTCTCCCGGGCCCAGGGCTGGGGGGTCCATCGATATGGAGCCTCCTTTACATCCCAATCCAAGGGGGATGAAATTTACTTACATCATTCCCTGCAGTTCTGCTTACACGATAACTTGATGGATCCTGACGGGTGCTATTTATGTGTTGAGGGGGGGTGCCTGGGTATGAGGGTTCTGATTGTTAACGTATATGCCCCCAATACGGACTCGTCTGAATTCTTTCAGAATTGCACTGCAGTAATACACAAATTCTCCACATACGAGATAATCTGGGTTGGGGACTTTAACATGGCATTGACATTGGATATGGATCGCTCTACCACTACTCAAACTGTCCAACCCCCCCCCCCCTTCCCCCCCATAGTGGTTCTCCCTTGGAGGGACATAGCCATAGCTGAGTCATTAGGTCTGGTCGACATATGGAGGCATACACACCCTGTTACAAGAGAATGTTAATTCTTCTCTGGTGTGCACAGCCTTCAGGATCGACTACATAATGCTCTACCTCCCTCTAGCCCGCTTCACACAAAGTGCCGAAATGTTGCCTAAAACACTATCCGATCATTCCCCTGTTTTGGCCTTTATACCCATACCGACGGCAGTGCGCCGCCCTCCTCGGTGGTGCTTCCGTCCCTGGGCCCTCCAGGATGTTGTCTTCCGGGAGGGGCTACGCGAGGACATTGCCGACTATTTTCGCATTAATGTTGGCTCGGTCCCGGACAACAGGACCATCTGGGAGGAATTTAAGATGGTTATTAGGGGTATCTGCATTTCCAGGGAGGGCAGTGTTCTTAAGTCCCTGAGGTCGTCCCTCTGCCATCTGGAAGGGCAGATAAGGGAACTTGAGGGAGAGCAGGCTCTGAGCACGAACCTGCAAGTCTCTGAGAAGCTGTGTGAGAGGCACCGCAAGTTTTCCGATCTGGGACAGCGAGAGGATACATTCTTAGGGGGCCGAGCCCTCGCGACGAATTTTTGCGGAGGGTGGAAGACCCAGTTACACACTTGCCTGGGCGGTTTGTAGAGAAAAGGGCCCTGGCGGTATACTCGAGGTAGCAGACCCCAATGGGGCACTGGTACGCGACACAACTGAAATTAATACAGTGTTTTGAGACTACTACAGTCTACTGTATTCGTCCCAACTAACCGTATCTTCAGAAGATATCAGGTTGTACCTGGACCACATAGCACTGGGCTGGCTTGATCCTGTCTACGCAGACCTACTGAATGCTCCATTCACCACAGAGAAGATATGCAAGGCTATACGTATCCTACCCAGTGGAAAGACCCCATGGGAGGATGGTATCTCAATCGAATTCTATATGGAATACGCTGAAATACTTGCCCCTCACCTGTGTAGCATGTTTGAGGCTTCTTTATCCGCTGGTCTCCTCCCGGAGTCCACCAGGACAGCTGTGGTTACACTGTTGCTCAAAATGAATAAAGATCCCCACAACTGCGCTTCGTACAGGCCTCTCTCGCTTATTAACACTGACAATAAGATCCTTGCCAAATTGCTCGCAGATAGACTACTACCTTACATGGGGGCCCTGGTACTCCCGGACCAGGCCGGCTTTATCCCGGGCAGGTCCACGCACAATAACCTTAGGCGCCTCTTCTCTATGATGCACAATGTCAACGAGGAAGTCCCTATTATAGTGGCAGCACTTGACGCAGCGAAGGCCTTTGACTCTGTCGAGTGGCCATTTCGGTTTGTGAGCCGGGTAGATCTGGATTGGGTCTCACCTATATACGTTGGATCTGACTATTATACATATACGGACGAGCATTAATCCTTACCAATCAGTGGACCTCAGACGCCAATTTTCCTACTACGGGTACGCGTCAGGGATGCCCCATCTCCCCTCTTCTTTTTTCCCTGGCGGTGGAGCCTCTCACCTGTGCCATGAGGGAATTCCACCTACATAGAGGAGTGTGGATACACTCATGTGACTCCATCATTTCCCTTTATGCCAACGACCTTCTGCTGTATGTCAAACGTCCCAAACAGAATTTACAGGCACTGGTACAAGAAATGTTAGTGTTCGGGGGATTCTCCAGACTGCGCATCAACTGGGCTAAGTCTGAGATACTACCACTATTCCCCTCGGTGCTCCCACTGATATCGGCACTGACTTTCGCTGGTGCCCTCGGGGCATAACGTACTTGGGACTTCTCCCTCCTGCCTTTACGAGGATAAACTACATTGCAGCCCTTCAGCAGCTGGAGCGCAAGGTGGAAGTTTGGATCTGTCTCCCCCTGTACCAGGCTGCCCGGTTGGCCCTGGCCAAAATGGTGGTGGTGCCAAAAATGCTATATATATATATATATTTAACAGACCTGTGGTCCCCCCAGCTCGGTTCAGGAGGCGTGTGCGATCTATGGTGTGGGCTGGTAAACGCGAGCAGATAGTGCTTCATACATTATCTCTGCATTATGCATCCGGGGGTCTTGATTATCCCAATATGAATGTTTATTACCTCGGAGCCCAGCTGCAATATTCAGTGTGGTAGTTGCACCCTACGTCTGAACTCCCCCACATCAGACTGGAAAAGGTGATCGCTCACCTATATGATTTGAAAGGATTGCTCTGAGGGACACCCAAACGTGTTCCTAGGGGCAAGATACAGCCTATGGTAGTTACCCGCTGGGCATGGGACCGAGTGTATGAAAAGGCCGGTGTTCTCAGCAATTACCACGCAGATTTTGCTGTGTTCTCAGTTCATGGCCACCCTCTCACGTCAGAAGAATCCTTTAAAATACAATTCCAGAAACTGGGGGTCCACGCCCTGAGAGATGTCACATATACTGTGCAGTTTATGCAGTGGGATTTCCTAAAGAGCTGGGGTCCATGGAATGCAGTCTCCCTGTTACTCTATTACAGATGAAGGTAAACTCTAGGGGGATTGTGGAGGGATTTTCCAGCTACCCCAGACCCTTCCCCCTTGGCACACTTTTTGATTAACCCTTTCACTTTCCCTCATACAGTTTCAACCCTATACAAATTGATAAAAAACTATGCGACCAGCCCCTCGGGTGTTGTTCAGAGCTAAATGGGACGGTATTCTAGACTCTCCTTTACAGGAGGATCACTGGCGCTCAACCTGCAAAATGACCAGAGAAATCTCCTTAAACGCCAGGTTCCGCTTGATACAGTTTAAGTTCCTACATCAATCCTATCTCCCCCCTGCACGACTACACAAATTCTATCCAGAGAGAAGCCCAGCCTGCCCAAGATGCACACATATTGATGCAGATTTTACACACATGGTTTGGAATTGTCCCCACATGCAGCCCTATTGGGAGGGGGTGTCTGGTATAATGAACACAGTCGTCCCTGGATGCTTGCACGACTCGCCAGCAGCCTGGCTACTGGCATTATTTGTTGCCCCCAACAAGGTCTGAAAAGAAATTACTTGCCATGGCATCGGTAGTTACTAGAGCGGTAATCACCAAGTCATGGATGAGACAGGGGTCCTCTTCGGTGAAGGAATGGTTGAGCCTGATGAGAATGTCTGACAAACGTGAGTCTGCCTACTCCTGCTCCCTCCCTCTGGGTGGAAAACCACTAGACTATTGGGCACCCTTCTGATCCTATATATTGAAGATCACAGCATCTTCTTACTCGTAAACTGTGGATTTGTCATTGTGTCTCCCTCTTTCCTTTTATGTTACATGACCAGTAAGGTACTACATCATCATTTGAGGTCTAATTTCCAAGTACTTTGTCGCGTGAGGAATTGATACGGGTTTCAGATGTGCAAGCGGACGCAACACTCCTGTACAACGGGTGAATGCTCTTCTCCGAGGTGCACCCCCATGGAGATCTGGGTATGAGAACTCATAGTGTATCCCACAACTGTTTAGACTGGAAAGTGTTCTGTATTAAAATGTCATGTAAACAGTGCACACCAAATGTTGAGGGATTGGGTAATGGGTTGGGGGTTGGGGAAGGGGAAGTGGAAAAGGAACTTATTGTTAAATATGTTACAAAATTGAATACGCAGAGTTTAAAAAAAGAGGGAGTAAAATACTTGCACCTCAAAATCATATCTGGAGCACTGAGGTTAAGTATACTAAGGGCAGGTTAATGCACTTTTGGTTACTCACAAATTATATTAAAGGATGTTAAGGTTTCTGGCATGTGTGTCTATTTGGTGTAGCACATCAATCATATGCGTAGTGCCAACATGTTCTATAGTCTAGATGGCCAGGCATCTGAATTTGTGTTATTATGTTTTTCCAGAGCACTGCTATAACTAAATGGGCTAATGTCAACTGATTTGTAATCACCCTGCTTTTTTCTGACTCCAGACGATGGCTCTCCCCATTCAGTGGCCCATGAGAGCAATCAGTGGGTTCGGGGGCAGCCAACCTCCTGTGATGCCAGCTGTAACCTTCACCCAAAATGGAAATATTTGAAAACATATGAGTGAGCGTGTCATCTCTACATCATTAGCAACAATCTGATTGCTCTGGGTAATTACAGCATAGTCAAATTGGAGTGAGGTAGCACTAATGAAGCTGCTTAAACAGACTACTTATTTTGGACGTGCATAGTAGGACCATGTGTTCCTCTTCAGGTAGTAACATTTTCAATTGGACCTTTACTTTCAAATTCTACTCCTGTTTCCCCATGCGGTGCTATTTGGCTTTATTGCAAACCTTCTCATCCTATTATAAACTTTGTTTTTATCTACATCTATTGATCTTGATTATGATTTAATTCACCCTTGTGATCACATTTCACCCAGTTGCAAACAACTGCCCAAAAGGAAAGCGAGCAGTAAAATTCTCTTAATTTGTTGAGATCTTCTTTTTTTCATGGGAGAGCTTTTAACACATCCGATTGCCTGGATATTTCTTTGATTCTCGCTGGCCCTCAATTTGAAAGCTAGAACATGGTCTAACCTTTTCCCTTTTTAATGGAACACCTGCTTGGCTTTGCGGAAGGAACAGTTACCAGTTCTGCCTCGGGCTCCTTGAATTATGGCCTTTTTTTAAACCTTCAATGGTGCATCACCAAAGGGTTTAATTGATCAATACTGACACTTAATGCCTCAGAGAATTGCGCTTTTATCCACTTCTGTTAGTTCATTTTAAATTAAATGCAAATTGCCCATATGTGCTGTTGAGTCTCCTGCATGCAATTTTAAACATTTACAAAGAGGAGTGTAATTTTGAAGAGTAAAATGAGAAAAAATCACTTTAATGCTTTACTTTTGCTCGGGGGGCGCATGGACTAGGACGTGCTTTGTGCTGGGCTCCTGCTGATCCGACAATGATATGGCGAATTATGCTTTAAAAATGACACTTGTGCCTGGAAATTGAAGGATTAAGCGTCGGAACGCATGCACTGTGCGAACCCTGGAAAGTGAGTCATTCGGGCTTGTAAATCCAAAGATACATTGACTTTGTCTGGAGCGGCCGCGGGGATACTTTCTTGCCAAGATGGCGGCGAACAAAGGGAGAGCTGGTGCAGCTTAGAAGCGAAATGTATCCCTAGGAACTGTACGGAGCGTGCAACAGAGGACTGTAGATGAGGAAATGCTGCACTTCTGAATAAGACCGCGTTTGTAGAGAAACACTCCCTGGCCCGTGTGACTGAGGAGGCTGGATACTGTTGCGAGAGAAACGAGATAAGCCCCTAGTACCAGGGCGGCTTATAATTGTGTGCGGCAGCGGCTGGATCTTGCAGCTCCAGCGGAACAGGTAGACGGCGACCACCGGCGGCCAATGTTATAATGTTTATGCTTTTCTTTGCCCTGAACTGAAGGAAACCTCACATTAGGAGCGTTCCTGAAATGGACACAATGAACGCGGAAGGGCGCGATGCGTAGACGTGGCTCCCAGCTACTCATTAGAGTACCCGTGCCTGCATAAGCGAGGCAAGATATAACAGAAGTGGGCGTGACACGGAACAGAAGGCAGATGCGCTTGTGGGCTGAAAGCCCTTGGCAAGCTGACAACAGCGGATTTCATCAGAGCGAGCTGTAAGCACCGGGCGGCGTGGAAGACAACGCGAGCTGCCGGGCCCTACAGTAAACATTCCACGCTGTGACCCGAGGAGCTGGTCTGCAGTTCCTGGGGCGGGCGCCGCATGCCGCGGACGCTGTGGGAGCCAGCTCCGTAGCATTAAAAGGTACACGTGAGGCTGCCGCCGGGTGTCAGAACTTCCATCAGGACCATTGCAATAAAAGTGAGCTGGTAAATGCACAGAGCGCACGACAAAGAGACTATGTTTCAAAACAGATGAGGATGCAACCAGAAGATTATAGGGAAACGATCTGTGGACTGGTGATGACTGGTGTAGTGCAACACTAATGCACCCCTTCAAGTGGCACATGGTAGCTACTGAGAGGGTGCAAAGGTACATTACATGAGTGTGCTTCATATTACCGCAGGGGGGCACCCAAACCAGGTGCACAACACATGTGCCTAAACAACCTGGCCACAGGGGGAGGTGGCGGTGGAAGCGTGCGCCACTAAGAATCATATGTGAAAAGTGCAACATGGGAGGCTACAACCCATCTGAATGATAATTGTGTGCGCCATAGCAAATGTGAGGAAGAAGATAGCTACCCCAACGAGTGTGGGAACAGAAAGTATCATAACGACAGCCCTGAGCCAGAACTAGTCACGTGTGAAGGGTTGCGCCATGTCGGTGAAAGGATTAAGAGCCAAGACCAAACAACCCACAATGGAGGTCTATGTGAAAACACAGAGGACCCCTACAACATCGGCACAGTGCACGGCCACGACTCCCGCGGAGGAAGCCCCAGAAGGAGACAACCATCAGATCCTGGAGGCTATAACGGAGCTGAGCACCAAATGAGGCTCGGCAATGGCGGACCTATGAAACCGCCCTAGAGAACAAAATTGATGCAGTGGGAACTGAACTTACCCTGTTACGGCAAGATGTCAGGGCGCTGGCGGAGAGAAAGAGTGGTCTGGAAAGTGCTGTAAAGACCAATACCGATGTCAGCACAAATAATGCAAAGGAAGTTCATGTGCTCAAACAGCAGGTTGCCAACCTTGAAAATCGGGTGGAAGAAGCGGAAGGAAGAGTGAGAAGAAATAACATACGGGTGGTTGGCCTGCCGGAGGGGGAGGAGGGCCAAGACCCTACAAACTACGTGGAGAACATGATCCTACAGGAGATAGGAGCAGACAAGCTTTCGCAGGGATTCACGGTGGAGCTGGCGCACCGCGCCTTAATGAGGAAACCACGACCTGGGGCTCCGCCGAGAACGATCATTGAGAGGATCTTGAATTATAGAGACAGAGAGAAGATCCTGGAATATTTTCGTAAAGGCGGAACAATACAGAAAGCATCCGCCAACATTACAGTGTACCCGGATTACACGATGCTGGTGCAGAGACAGAGATACAGCTACGTGGCCGTCAAGAGGACGCTGCGAGCAGCAGGCATCAAGTACATGCTTCTGTACCCGGCAAGGCTGAAGGTGCTACATAAGAGCAGAGCACTTTTTTTTTACACTCCTGAGGAGGTGGTGACGTGGCTGGATCTGCAAGGCTGCCCGGAACAAGAAGTGAACCGTGACCGGCAGGAACAGGACAACTGAAGAACTGGTGCCACGGACATTGAGGGGGTAAGTGGAAGGGTGTACCGGATTATACTGGGAAAGTGAGACCGGTTGAACACTGGGTAGCATTCGGGCCTTGTGCTCGGCATGGACTGGAATATAGTGGGTAAAATGCAATTGAAAGCTGCATAGGGTTAATACAAAGCGTAATAAATTTGAAAATAGGAGCAACAGGATGGAAGCAACCCACCCCTGAAATACTAATAGTTAAGTGACCCTACTGAGCCCTGAGCATAAGCTTGTGCTGGACAGGGCTAGATGTGGGGGTGCCTGAGATCCAGGGATGGAGCTGGGCAACAGTTGGGGAGGGTGTTGTTGGGGAAGGGATGGGTGGGGGGAGGGAAGGGAGGTGGGAAGTTTGAGGTGTCCATAGTTATGAGGAGTTTAAGTTCAAACATGAGCCTACATGGAAGAGCCGAAGGGTTGTTTCTGCATAGTGTGACTGGGAGGGATCGGTTGGAAATAAGGGATGAGCGTATTAACGCGCTATGGGAGATCTCAAGATAATAACGTGGAATGTCAGGGGACTTAACAGTTATATGAAGAGGAATAAGGTCATGCTGTATTTGAAAAGGCAAAAGATAGATATTGCACTGTTACAGAGACGCATCTGACGCGAGAGAAGTTGGAGCTAGTGGGGAAAAAATGGAAAGGGATTGTGGTGGGTTCGTCATACTCTGCTTACGCTAGGGGAGTGCTTGTCTGGGTGGCGCTGCACGTCCCGTTTCAGCTACTACAGGAAGTGGCGGAAACTGATGGGAGGATGGTTATATTGAGAGGGCTGGTGGAGAATAAAGAGGTATGCATCGTAAATACGTATGCCCCCAACCAAAACACGGCGGCATACTTCAGAACTCTGTGCACCAACCTTAGTATGTGTGTGGGAAACGCGGTTATTTGGGGCGGGGATTTCAATTGTGTAATGAACCCCAAGGTGGACAGATCCGATAGCAGGATTGATAGGCCCACCCCAGCGGCTAAAGCATTGCAGATGTTACTAGATGATTTTGGCTTGGTAGATGTGTGGAGAACAAAACATCCTAATGGAAGGCAATATTCGCACTACTCAGCCCTGCAGCAGCTACACACGAGATTGAATTATGTCTTTGCCACGCCGGATGTAATGACAGAGAGCACTCAAATAGAATATAAGGCGAGGGTCCTCTCAGATCACTCGCCCCTGGTCCTCGGGTGGCAATACTGCCCCTCCCGAGGGCGCGGATCCCGACATGGCACCTCCGAGCAGAGGCACTCAAAGATCCGGTCTTTAGAGAGGACATAAGAGATGAGATCACTAACTATTTTGAAGTGAATACTGGTAGTGTTGACTCGGCGGGGACACTATGGGAAGATTTTAAGGTGGTGATGCGGGGGGTTGCCATAGCGAAGTCAAAGGGCCTGCAGGGCGGGGTTCTGGCTGACCTACAAAGAGCAGAAGATGAACTAGAAAGAACATTAGAAAATGGCAGTGAGGACACGGAGCTAGTACTTAAACTACAGCCGAAGTGTGCGGAACACTGGGAAAGGCTCTGCAACCTCAATTATAAAAAGTATGTAGAAAGACAGCATGCGGGAGGGGATAAAACGGGTAGGCTCTTAGCATGGCTGTACAAGAGCGAAACCCCTAGGCCCCTGATTAGGACAATAACTAGAGAAGATGGTGATGTAGTAGACGCCCAAGAAGGAGTCAACAACGAATTTGCGGATTATTACAGGGTGCTATACGGGGACAAGGAGGGGGGCAGTCAAGAGGAGATAACCGAAACACTAGAAGATATAGGACTGCCCAAGATAAGTGATGAGGAAAGAGAAGAGCTTGATGCACCAATTACCTTGGAGGAGGTTGTGAGGCAGTTTGCCCACCAGTAAGACCCCAGGAGCAGATGGGTTCCCTAGCGAATTTTATAAAGTATATAGAGAAGAAGTGCCCCCCCCCCCAGTGCTAGAAATGCTTAACGAAGCGTTTGAGATGGGAGGGTTGCCGGAGTCGCTCAGAGAAGCGATCATAATACCGCTCCCTAAACCCAACAAACCAGGGCATAGCTGTAGCTCCTACAGGCCTTTGTCGATGCTGAACCAGGACAGCAAGATATTGACGGCTGTCCTGGCAAACAGATTGCAAAGAGTAATTAGCAAATTAATCCACCCAGACCAAACAGGCTATGTCCCGAATAGGAATATAACCCACAACCATAGGTGACTCCACCGGGTGATCGAATGGGCGGGTAGGAATGAAGGCGAAATGGCGATTGTATCCTTAGACGCAGTAAAAGCTTTCGACTCGGTTAAGTGGCCATGGCTGCTGGCGGCCCTGGAAGGATACGGAGTAGGACCGGGTTATATCAGGTGGGCGAAAATGCTATACAGTGAGCCGCTAGCCAGAGTTCGAACGGGATCAGTGATATGCGAGAGATGGCAACTTAGTAGAGGCACCAGGCAGGGGTGCCCCTGGTCCCCGATGCTTTACATTCTAGCCCTGGAGCCCCTAGCAATATACCACAGGCAACAATATGATACGATAGGTATTGAGGTTGGGGGGAAAGGCACCTAATATCCTTATATGCGGATGATTTGCTACTATACTTGAAATACCCGGAAGAAAATCTTCAATATATTCTGGAAGTGATGGAGAAGTATGCAGGGTTTCCGGTATAGCGGTGAATCCTCAAAAATCTAGTATATTCCCGCTAGGTAGCTATAAGGGGACCCCTGTGGAAAGGTTACCGGTGTTACAGATACCATGGGTGGCTGGTTCTTTCCGCTACCTTGGAATAGATGTGTATCACACAGCAGAAGAGGAACATAAGCATAACACCGAGACAGCTATTGAGAAAATACGGAAATGCATGAAGTTTTGGAAGAAGTTGCCCCTAGCAATGATGGGACGGGGGGGGGCAATGCTTAAGATGGTGGTCCTACCTAGGCTTCTACATTATTTTAGTAATATCCCACATATGATACCCAAGAAGTTTTTTGCTAAACTGAATAGTATGTGTAGGGACTTCCTATGGTATGGTACCCGGAATAGAGTGGCGCTATGGAAGTTGCAGAACTTCTATGAAAAGGGGGGTATTAAACTGCCTAATTTTGAGATTTACTATGTAGCAAGTCAACTACAATATGTGGCCAATTGGCTCTCCGATGAAGTGACCCCTGAAGTTAGGTTGTTTGGGCAGGACTGTACCCCATTTTACTTAAGGGAAATTATATGGTTGTCTGAGTCAGATATGAAGGAGCGCCCTAGGATGATGATGCTTGGGTGGAAAATGTGGCATCGAGCATGTCGGATGATGGAGGGCCCATTCCCATGCTCCCCGCAGGTACCGCTGGTGGCTTTAGCAGGAGGGGATAAGCAGCTGAGGGCGATTATCAGAACCTACTGGGAATCGGGGGGGCTGGTAACGTTAGGGGACATCTGGCAAGAGGGGACCATTACGGATTTTGAAGAACTTGGGGAGGAGGTGGGATTACATACGGGCCAATATGTTACATACCATAGGATGTTTCAGAAAATTCGGAAAACGTGGCCAGAAACAGTATTGACAGAGGAACCAGATGCTATTGTGGGGGCAATATATGACATATCGGAAGGGGGGCATGAGATTTCTAGATTGTATGAGATGGTGATGACTGAGGTTGGGAAGGAATTGACACATTTGAGACTGGATTGGGAAGCGGAGGTGGGGGCCTCAATGGAAGATGGGATGTGGGAACGTGCCCTGGGATATCACAAGAAGGTGTCAAGAAACGCCAGACTAAAACAAATACAGCTGTATATAACGCATAGAGCATACATGACCCCTCTGAGGATATCCAAGTTCGGAAACGCTGGGCGACAGGCGTGTCCTAAGTGCGACATGGAAAACGCTGACATGACACACATGTTTTGGTCATGCCCAGTAATCGAATGTTTCTGAGGTGAAGTGGCACAAAAATTAGCGGAAAAGGGGGTCACGCTCGTCATAGACACGGTCTGGGCTTGCTTGCTGGGAGGGTTCCCCAGACCACGGAAACTTGAACATGTTGAGAAATTGAAAGATTTGGCATACGTGCTAGCAAAACAGAGGATTGCCATGGGATGGAAGAAGTGCCACAAGCCACGGGTGGAGGTATGGTGGAAAGAGTTGCAGAAATGGGCAGAGGCTGAAACGATAGTATGGCAGGAGGCGAGCAACATGAGTGGGGAGGAAGAAGTGGGTACCCTGATGGCATGGAAATTATTAATAGCGGAACTGTTCGGATCTATATCGGACCCAACGGAATCCGAGGGTAGTGAGACCCTTCCACATGTAGCAGATACTGAATGCGAAGTACAAATAGGCTCATAATAAGGATGGGACTAAGGGAGCAGTGGCAAAAATGGAAAAACAAATGGTGTTTAATGGAACTGTTGTAAATTGCACTGCGTGTTGGGTTTGTTTGTATTGTTGTTTGGTTTGAATAAAATTTATAAAATCTTTTAAAAAAAAAAAAAAATGCTTTACTTTTGCTCTCTGCTTTGTAAAAACAATAAACATTCCCTTAAAGTGTGAGGGCGGCGTTCACTAATGCATTCCTATGGAATCTGCCTGCTCATTCGCAGGTGCAAATGCAAAGCGGATTCCATAGGAATCCATCGGTTTTTACGCATACATGAAAATCTCATATAGGCACGAAACCCAGTGCTCTTCCAAGTCGGCGGAGGAAAGCAAAGCAGAGTGCATTGTCGGTGAGGCTTTCTGGGGCCTGGGTCCAAAATACCTTCAGCTATCCCTCCGCAAATACGTCCCCTCTCGAGCTCTTCGCTCCTCTAACTCTAACTCCCTCAGGGTCAGTCGTTTTTCAAAGAAACAAGCTGGGGGTAGATCTCTGTCTTCGCTGGGGCCTCCCTCTGGAACATCCTCCCTGCCACTCTAAAACTTGAGGAGAACCATCTCCGGAAGCACCTTAAGACCTTCTTCTTTGCTTCTGCCTTCGCTCCCCCTCTCCCCTGCTGATATGTTCTCTCTCGGCACCGTGCACCTGGCCACCCTTTGTCCTCCGGGCCCAGGTACCTGCTCACCCTGCCACTCTCCCGCACTGTACCGGGCCACCCCTTGCACTGGGGTCTGTATTTGTACCCATACAGTCCCCCCTCCTTTTTTCTTCCAGCACTTATCAAGACCTACCCTGTCTGCTGCCTTAACCCCAGCACTTGCCACTTGCTGGCTGCACTACCAGTGTTTTGCTTTTATCATTTATTTATTTATTATTATTTATCTGTTTCTCCTTTGCTACGCACTTTCCATTTCTCCCCACTTCCATGCACTTTTCCCCTCCCCCCTCTCCCATGCACTTGCACGTTCTCAATGTCACTGGGCCTAGTAAGATGGTTGTTTTGTTTTCCCGTGTTCCCTTCCCTTGCCTTGTCGCGCTCTGAAACACTTGTGTACGAGCGCGGTAGAAATAAAATATCAATTCAATTCTGTTTCACCTGTCAGGGATTCAGAACACCATTGTGCATTCCCTCAGCAGTGAACTGCGTTCATGCCATGAATTGGAATTCCATCAATATCAAATTCTTCATTTTTTCTCAAGGTGAGCGCACCCAGAGATTGACTTATTTGCCACAGCGGACAACTCCCGAGTACGGCAAGTTTGCAAGCAGGCAAGCGAGAAGACTAGACAACACTTTCTGCATTTCCTGGGAAGACCGGTTTGTGAACGCATTCCCTCTAATCCTGCTCCTTTTGCATGTGATCAATGCACTCAAACCGAGTTGGTGCAGGATGATTCTGGTGGCCCCAGCTTGGCCATGCCAAATTTGGTACTCCGACCTTCTTCATTTGTCGGTAGTACCCTGGATCAGACTGCGTCGTCTCCCAGATCTGCTTTCCAGAGAAGGCGGATCTGTTCTACACCACAACTCAACGTGTACCTGAAGTTGACTGCTTGGCTCCTGAAGACCTAAAATGTGGACACTGTGCATTGCCTTTAGAATGTAGAAAATTTCTCGCAAAGGTTAGAGCTTGGTTCCCCCTCTCCTGGTACAAACACAAGTGGAAGCGTTTCACTGTATGGTGGTGTTCGCAACAGCTCGACCCTCTTCGAATCAAAGCTGATTAACTACTGCTGTATCTTCTAGCACTGGCGCAAACGGTACTGGCTCACTCATCCATTAAAGTCCATCTCGCTGTGATCTCTCACTATACTCGCCCAGCTGGAAAACCTTCCCTGTAGACTCATAAACTAGTGAAGGGGTTTCTCAAGGGTCTGTTCTGTACATTCACCCCTCCAGTAAGGGCACCAGCTCCGGCGTGGGAGTTTAATGTGGTTCTCTCCAAGTTAATGGGACCGTCTTTTGAGCCTCTACATCGTGCTCTTCTGAGGTTTCTCTCATGAAAGACTGCTTTTCTGGTTGCTATTACATCAGCCAGACGTGTTGGAGAGTTTCAAGCTCTCTCCTGCAAGCCGCCGTAGTTGACTTTTTATCACTCCATGGTGGTGCTCCGCACTCATCCTTCATTCATGCCGAAGGTTCCATCATGGTTCCACCTCAACGAACCGCTGGTCCTGCCCCGTGCTCTTTGGTTCTCCCACCTCTCTGTCAGAGAGGGCATTGCATTCACTGGACGTTGCCCGTGCTTTGAAGTTTTATATTGCATGTACAAAAGCATTTCACAGAACAAGGATAAGTCCTGTCCAAGGCTTCCATTTCCAGGTGGCTATCTGGCTGAATTTCGCATTGTCATTGGCTGGCGAACAGACCACTGCCAGATAGACCAAGAGCACATTCCACCAGAGCCGTGGCTTCTGCTACAGCTTTCTTGTCTGGTCTTCCCCTGCTCGATATCTGCTGGGCTGCTGCGTGGAGGCCGACCCACACCTTCAAGAAATTCTACTGCGTTGACATGGATTCCAGGGAGGAGTCTTGTGTTGGACAAGCGGTTCTTCGCCGCCTATTTTCTTGAGGTGAGTCTTCCAGTGTTGAGTTAATTGCTTCTGCCGTGCTGTACCACCTCCTATTGGTTGTGTATATGCACTGCTGTGTAATCTTATTCATAAGCATGTGACCCCATGCTGGAGAAAGGAACAAGTAATTTACCTGTAACTTCTGTTCTCCAGCATGGGTATCTTTCCTGGATTCACATGCGACCCTCCCTCCAACCCCTCTATGGCTCTGTTCTTGGTTCCTACTGCCACATTACTTGCGCTTTAAATCTGAAGATGACCACTAGGGGTGGAGTCAAGGGAGACCACTGCCATTGGCTGGGGCAGTATTACCCAAAGTGCCATCAATGGACTCTACAAGTCGAAGCAGTTTTAAAATGTAGTAAAGCAAAACTGATTTATTGTTACTGAGGATTTCCAGCCTGATGACTGGGAATATTCATAAGCATGTGAATCCATGAAAGATACCCATGCTGGAGAACAGGAGTTACAGGTAACTTCTTCCACACCTCAAATTACACTCAACAGCCAATTAAAAACATTATTATGTTTATGTTTATTGAATTTATATAGCGCTTTACAATATAACAGGTACAAAAGCGAGAGAAGCCTATATACAAGCATGAACGGGTCATTAGAACAATAAGTAGAACTATTTACAAGGGGGGGCGAAAGGGTGGGGGATAGGGTAGAGGAGGGCATAGGAGAAGGGAGTAACGGTGTAGGATTAGAGGTGGTGGGAAGGGGAAGCATATATACAAGCATGAACAGGTCATTGGAACAATAAGTAGAACTATTTACAAGTTTTTATTTTATTCATACTATTTTATTGGGTTGCTGCATATATTATATGATATGATATGAAATGATATGATAGGTCATTTGTAATGCACCTGTACAGATATATTTATTTTACACAACCCATCAACCCTAAAATGTTTCTGGTCTGCTTTATTTTGAAGGGAAAAGGGTTTGCAGCACTCCACCGAATGGAAATATCTGAGTGTTACATCAGGCTTGCCCGTGGCGTGAAAATTATGACGCCCTGTAAAAAGTTATTAACTTGTTAATGGAAACATATCACAAGAGGCCATTGCTATAATTTTGCCGTTGAAACCATCTACTAAATAGCAAAAGCAAATTACCCCATGAAAGCGTCAATCCTAAAACATATTATCGTCCGATTTCGCTTTAGGATTTGCTAGAATAGGCAGATGGCCTGTTGGTGAATAATAATAGACTCAGCATGCTTTTTATGCCATCCAAAATTTCTAACAAAAATCTTTATAATATAAGTGCTGGAAAGCAAGAACTTTGTACCTTCATCAGCACTTTGTAGGGTAAATCGAATCCGAGCCCAGATTGGGCCATCACACAATATGGCTGTACTCCATATAACAACATCAAAGGTTATGTGTGGTTATGGCTGTACTCCATATAACAACATCAAAGGTGGATCCTCAAAATTGACATAATCCTCATGTTTGAGGCAGATTCTCACTCAACAATTTCATGAATGAATTTAGAGTTTGTAAACACAAAAATAGTCTATGTTAAAATGTCAAATGCATAACTGGTACGAAGCACCACTAGTTAAAGCTAGTCTGAATTGCAAGTGATGTGCTGCGTATTATACTAGTTATGGCATGGAAACCTATGTAATAACATGTAATATTTTTTTGTTTACCCTTCACCGCTGCCCGGCATTAGAACATATTAAACCGAGCCGTAAAAAATGTTATATTTGCATGCTCTAGTTAGCGTGATGCCCTACATCGCAGCGAGAATTACTTTCACCAAGATGCTACCAACGACCACCGATTGATGGAAACTATTTTGTGCCCCGTGCTCCAAAGTAGACACATACCTTGTGCATCACAACTGGGTTAAAATTCAAATCGCTGTGGTGGACTGAGCGAAGAGGTCCCACACTGTGTGCATCAAGAATATATGTAGATTGAGTTGCGTGACTGACGTGATGATGCTAGCCTCAATCATGTGGGGAAAAATGAAGCCACCTAGGGACAGCAACTGCCCGGCCATGTTGGAATAGAGTAGAACGGTCTATACTTGCACCCAACAATGCTAGCTTATCAAATACATGTGTGCAGATGCAGAAATATGTATGAGTTCAACTACTGAAATATACAATTCAAAACCACAACGGCAGCTGTACAGTTGAGGGATGCGCCACTCCATATTAAAGGTTTATAAAAACCAATTGGTGTCTTCATTCAATCCTGAAATATGACTGTCAAAAGAAATGAGTTTCTGTTCCTATTGAGCTAGAATGCTATGTGCATTGGAGCCCTGAACCTGTACTGATAACGTCCACTGGAAATCATTCTCAGTGTGTTCTGTAGCTGAAAAACGAGGTAGTAAAAGGGCATACGGATTGCCTGTTCGGATACAATTGTGATTATTCTGGTTCTTATTCTGTGTGTGGTCCTCCCTATGTATGTCTTATTACAAAGGGATTTAATACAAAATCTTCGAATTACGGTTGGTCAAAGACCACTGTTGTCACAGATGATGAAGGTTGCAATGTGTGGTTAATTGACACACACTGCAATTTCCACAAGGCACATGTCCAGTTGCTCTAGACAGACCCCATGTTCAGGTAACATAGTTTTCAATGTATCTGTTCTCACTACTACGTTCTTGAGTCTTACTTTTTTTTTTTTTAAACCAAACAAAGGAGGTGGTAATGCTAAAGGTCCCTTTTGCAGTATATGACAATGTTTCTTGATCAATTGTTTTTATCTTGAATGATAAATGAGAATATGTGGAAACACATACCAACCGTTCCTCAGTATTTTATTGTACTTTAGGTTCCAAGAGAACTTAGCTGGAAATGTTATAATTATTCATTTATAACACTCTTAATAATAGGATTGGCTTCTAAGCCTGCGATCGGGATTCAAACCTGTTGCGCTGTGTTGTCTTGCTTTCAAGCCAAACGCGTTGCCCGTGAGCTGTCCTCCCTGTTCATAGCTCATTTCTAAGCCTGGCCAATACAATGGTTGGGATAATGTTTACGCAACTTTATATGTCAGTGAAATTGATTGTCTACAGGATAGATGTGCATTTCTACAAAATGATCGACATACAAATTGGTCAAATTTTGAGCCACAGTCGAACTGGCAGTCCCCTCCACCTGTTATAATGTGTTTTGAAATCAAGTACAAGTTTTTTGTCAGTCATTTCAGTACACCAACTTATACATTCCTTATGCTCAACATTTCAATAAGTAAAATGTAATTCAAGATGCTCCTCAACAATTTGCTAAATATTTGGTTGTAGAATATTGGTGTAAAGAGCGTCTATATACCTGCTGATTAATAGCTCTCTTTAGGGGTCAAAGCTTAACCCCTCGAACATGGAAATAATGAGTTGTCCTTTATGCGTGAACTGCTCTCCGGGATCTACTGTTGGCGGAAGTAATCAGCATAACTGGGTAATGGTTCAAGGATACAAGGATAGGGCTATTTCCAGAGACTATTGGACATCCTGGAGGTGGATGCATCCCTTCGTGAATCTTTGGGAGGGTATACAAAATGGAGGGTTCTAGTATATTGTTGTGTTAAAAATGGGACCTCCTGTGCAGAAATGACACCCTTTTCTTGTGCTTCAGCAACCTTGCTTGCAATGTATTTATCCAAATCCACAGATGGATCGTATTTTAGAGTGGTATTATTATGTGTATTGACCAACTGGTATAAACATTCAAATATGTAGTCTCTAGTATTGAGAGCTATAATGGCTCCACCTTTGTCTGCTGATTTAATAGTTATCTGGGTGTTCTTTTTTTAAAGCATACAAGGCTAACTTCTCTTTTTTGCTCATATTCTGGAAAGGTGCTTTTGTATCTTTTTCCAAAATTGTTACATAATACATAACACTTTTCTTGAAAACGTTGAGTTCAGATGGCATATATGAAAATGGAGGAATGAACATGGAAGGAGCCTGTAGGCCTCTCAAATTCTCTGAAACAAATGTATTTGATTTGAAAAAAAAACCTTCAATCCAATTTTACTTATGAATTGTTGGAATTCCGTGCACTAGGTGAAGGGTCATATTTATTGGTCATAACAAAACCTAAGCCTTCAAGAACTTCCTGTTCGGGTGTGTACTTGGACAAATTAACTATCGTTGCTGTCCACTTCTTGTTCTTGGTTCCTGCATTTGCCATTGCTCACCTCTCCCCCGACTTCTGCCCCTGCCTAAAACAGGTTGGGACTGTGCTTGTCCTCATAAAATGCCTCCTCTTTGACCTCTAATGGTTCTCTCTTGATTATAATCCATTGTGTTCAGAGTAGGCGTTGTATAACAGGATCTCCTTGTCTGCAGTATTCCTGGCTGGAATGGAAAACATGACGGTGGACGTCTTGAGCAGGCAGCGCTCAGTCTCTCATGAGGGGGGTGGAGGGGCTGTCAGGAGGTTCTATTGAAGATCTATCTTTTCCCTCTGGGGAACACCTCAAGTAGATCTGTTGCATCTAGTTCCAATGGGAAGTGTGAGCTGTTATGCTTCAGAGAGATTCCCCAAGAGAAGCACTGGGAATGCATTTGTTGTACACTGGAACTTTCCACTTCTATACATGCTCTGCCGATGCCCGTCATCTCTGAAGTCCTCAGGAGGTTGAGGAGGTACAGGACAACAATGAACCTGATTGCTCCAGCTTGGCCCAGTAGGACATGGTACACAGACCTTCTGGACATGGACATCTGCCATTTCTTCCTCAGAGGGCCTACTCCTGCCTCTCTGGCCTGGCTCTCCACCAGGGTCTGAACACCTGCAGCCTTCACGCCTAGCTACTAAGCGGTTAAGATACCAGCAAGCTAAGACCATCAAATTATAAGACAGTCTTAGTGGCATTGTGTCAAATAAAAAGGGCCTATATTAAAAAAAATTATTGCCAATCCTTACAATTAAATACAAAAAAAGAGTGTGGGATAGGGTTCACGAGAAAGAAAGAAGTGTTCACAAATGAAAAGTCACAATGTAATAGCCGGGGGTCTCCCTTGCCCACGTTTTGAGCATGGGACAAGGCAGGACTCCTGAGCACAGCACACACTCTGGCTTTCACAGCACAAGACTACAGTTCCATTGATGGGCTTGGTGGCAGAGACCGTGCTGCAGCGGTGGAATGTCAGGTGATGTGTCCCTGAGTCTCGTTCATCCAGAGGATCACCGCCAGAACGGCAATGGACATTCAAGATTCCCAGGATGGGGGGAATCGGCTGCAATACAGCATTTGTTGGCTGTTGGAGGGAGAAAGAGATCATCCCGTGCAGATCACCCCTCCCTAACTGATATTCTTGTCCAATACGGAGGTTGCACACCATGGTGGGCGGCAAGGGTCGACAGCCGAGAATGGACAAATACACAACATCAATGAGCTGCTCTCAGATTCCAGTGAATGCAGAATCACCCACTTCAAAAACAGGCCCCATCTCAAATCTGGAGAATAAAATCACGCAAGTTCTGCTGGCGGTCCAAAAGTCTAGATCGGCCTTGGGATTGAAAATATGCACGATCAGGGAAGAACTGAACCTTATTCGCACAGATATGCACCAAGCAGCAGAGAAATAGAAAGTGGGTCACCAACGTGTAAGGAGACGTAGAAGTGCTTTAAAAAAACAAGTCACAGCACCGCTACAATCAGCCAAAACTTTGGAAGCAGAGGCAGAAGAATGCAGAAGGATGCTCGAGGAGAAACAACCTGCGCATAATTGGCCTTCCGGAGGGAGAGGAGGGCAACTCCATTGAATTATTTCTGGAATCTTGGCTCGACAAGCTGGGCTCGAAAGGCTTTTCACAGTGGTTTGCAGTGGAATGGGCCCTTAGTGTTCCCACATACAAACTGCCGGCGGCGGCCTGGTTCTTTTACTATTGGGATCGTGATGCACTCTTACAAATGGCCCGATGTCAGGGTCCGATATGAGTGGCCAATGATTCAGTCTTGATTTTCCCAGATTACACGAAACATGTGCAACTTCTATGACAGAACTTTGAGGAAATCAAACGCACCTTGCGAGAAGACAGCACGAAATACATGCTATTGTACCCAGCATGGTTAAAGATCATCAAAGGCGACATGCACTGGTTTTACAACTCACCCGAACAGGCCTGGTAGTAGTGGGAAGCAGAGAAGAGTTGGTTCACTAACACGTTTAAGGCCTGACGGAGGCAACATGAGCCTGCATTGCCTGAAGGACATTATACCTTTGCGATGAAGTATGTTATCATTTATTTGGGGGCAGTCAGAACTATCCAAATATGGGGGTTGCCACGATAATAACATGGACTGTGATGGGAATGGGCCAAGCTAGCAAGAGGCGGGAGATACTAGGGTCACTTAAGACGGAGTATACAAATACAATTTCTCCTGAAGACGCATTTAAATATTACTGAGTTGAAGAAAATCAAAGCAAACTCGGGCGACATGCATGGCACCCACTTTTCTTCATACTCCAGGGGTGTCCTCACGTTGATAGCTAGGTGGTGGGGTCCCTTTGTGGTATCCAAAGTTATACAGAATGGGGAGGGTCGGACATTGACCTTACTGGGCTCTCTGGGTGGTAAAGAGGTATGCGTAGTGAAGTTATATGCCCCTAATATTGACATGGGCAGCTACTTCCCAGAAGTGGTACGATTGATGGGGGGACATAGCTGCGGTGAGCCGCACATCCCGCCTCGTTGTGGTTAAGGGGAAGACACCTATTACACTTAAGGTGTTTGTCATTCCACTGGAATTTAGCCTTGCATGATGGACAAAATCGAAATGGAGTCCTGTCCATAGCGCAGGAATAACACCGTGACGACAAGATCAAGGGAACAAAGAGAGAGGAAAGGGAAAGGCATTCTTAAAAAGGAAATGTCCACCCCAACCCCACTCTCCCTACTGTGTAGGTCGGTCAGAAGGCCCGGCCACTTTCTTACATTCCCATATAGATTAAATCTTAGTGGGCAGGGACCAATTTCACATTTTTAAGGACACTACATACTTGGGGAAGACACTGGGCCTCATTCCAAGTCTGTCGGTCTGGAAATAAGGGTGCCGGTAGCAGCGTACCAGCACCCTTTCCGGACTTCCAGACAAGTATTCCTGCAGGGCCGTTGCTCCCTGGAGGTCTGACCTGCCGGGGGCACCTGCCCTTGCAGGCATGGTTTTCATGGAAGCACCAGCACCATTAGCAATGCTGCCTGCCTATGCCTGCCTATGCACCAGGAGCCTTACTAAACGCCAGATCCTTAGTAGCTCATGCCACGGAAATTGCTGACCTGATCCAAAAGGATAACCTATATTTCTTTGCTATCACTGAGACCTGGTTACATACTGCAGCAGGTCCTATGCTCATGCTAGCAGTCCCTGACGGCTATACCATCTTGAGACAAGATAGACAAGGGTCCAGAGGTGGCGGGATCGCCGTTATCTGCAAATGCAGCCTTGCCATGAGATTAGCCACTCCGATTGTCACTCATTCGTGTGAAGTACTATCGGTAAAAGTACCCTTCACTATTGCACAAACTCTCAACATCCATCTAATATATCGCCCCCCAGGTCCAATAGGGACATTTGGGGATGACATCAACTCTATTCTATCTAGTAATTTCAAAACCTCCACGCAAGTACTCCTACTTGGAGACTTCAATTTGGGCTTCAATGACCATGCGGTTCAGCCTGCTCTAGAAACTGCGAATATCCTATTAGAACTTGGCTTCACCCAGAGAATCCAAACAGCTACGCATAATAAGGGCAGAATACTAGACTGGGTGGCTGACTACAACTGTCATGCCAACATGCTCTCCATCCTACCGTTAGTTTGGACTGACCACTACTTTCTCCCCTTCTTGCTCTCTACCAACCGGCCCTCTTCTCCACCCACCCCCAGGGCTCCACCCACACTAACAAGAAACAAAAAGTGTATTACAGTTGACAGGCTTATCTCTGCCATACTCCCCACCCTCAACTCATTGCCCAACAGCACTGACCCTGAGAACCTGGTCAATGAATACAATCAAATGATGGCCTCCTCCTTGGACCAGATTGCCCCCCTCAAACTCAGACCGAGTAAGCCAAAAACACACCTTAACAAATGGTTCACACCATTCCTAAAAAACCTAAGACAACAAAAAAGAAACGGCGAGGCTGCGTGGAGACTATTACCATCCGAATCCAACAAACTCAAGTTGTCCAAACTATCATCCCTATATAAGAAAGAAAAATGCTTAGCCAAACGAATATCTTACGATACTCGCATATCCCAAGCCAAGTCTAATATGAAGGAACTATTCACCATCCTTAAAGAAATAGAGACCCCAATAGAAATACCAGATACCGGCTCCAAAGATAAAAAATGGTGCTCAGACATCCAATTTGCACTAGCCAATAAAATCTCCACTCTTCAAAATAAAATAGCTAACAAAAAAAACTCTCTAAAGGACCTACCACCTCCAGCAATAGATAAGAACACCATTGACATCCAACCTACCCGATTCAACTTCTCCAAAGTATCCATTCTCGAAGTGGAAAGAATCATTCTATCCCTCAAACCATCCAACTGTCAGGGAGATCTCTGGCCTGCACAGCTTATTAAGGATGCAGCCAGAGACCTCTCACACTTCATTACCAAATGTATTAATGCATCCTTTGCCACAGGCACCATCCCTGCCAACCTCAAACAATCCTGGGTACTTCCACCCTTAAAAAAACCTACACTAGATCCAGCAACACCCATCAACTATAGGCCGATTACAACAGTGCCATTTCTCCTAAAAATTCTGGACAAGGTGGCCTATATGCAAACACAAAAATATTTGGAATTGCACCACTTACTAGGAGCTAGACAGTTAGGATTCTGCCCAGAACATGGGACGGATCTCGAGACTCAAATCGACTAGCTTAGAGACAAAGGCAAATCAGCCCTGCTCCTCCTATTAGACCTCTCAGCTGCATTTGACCCGGTTGATCTTATAATTCTTTGCAATCACCTTGACACAGCAGCTCACTTTTCCAAGGATGCCATAACCTGGATTAAATCATTCCTAAGTGGCAGAACAATGAAGGTATTCTCGCCCACAGCAGCAGCAGACCCTATACCCATTACCTGCGCAGTGCCCCAGGGCTCGTGTGTCTCACCCACTCTATACAATATTTTTACCAAGCCCCTTTTTGATGATCTGGATCATCTCGGTATCACCTACACTAACTATGCAGAAAATACCCAGATCCTCCTCCCACTTTCAGAGGATTATGACAAGGATTTAGCCTTGGTGAATAGAGTATACATCATCATCCAGGCATGGATGGCCCTGCACGGTCTATGCCTGAATGATGATAAATCAGAAATCATCATCCTGGGCACCCCCACTAATCTAAAAAAACTAGGAGCCGAATACTCGACGGGAACTGTATCAAGGTAGGAAAGGAGGTAAAAACGCCAGGCGTCTATCTCGACTCAACTCTCTCTTTTACCAAACAGGTTAATTCACTAGCATCTACCACGGCCTACACGTGCACACTTATCAGAACGGGTAAGCCATTCCTCTCCAATAGCAGCTGCATTATCCTGGCTAGAGCCCTAATCCTGTCACGCCTGGACTACTGCAATGCCCTCTACCTAGGTTCTCCCAAGTCAACCATCAGAAGAATCCAAACTCTACAAAATAATGCCCTTGGAGCGGCATTAGGCATCTCCAGAAGAGTACACATCTCTGCGAGTAGGCGCCAGAACAACTGGCTCCAGACTAATGATAAAATCCTCCTAAAAACCTTGTCGCTCACTCACAAATCCCTCAATAATGCGGCCCCCATCTATCTTGCTGACAGATTCCACAAAATGACATCCTCCAGACCAACTAGATCTGCAAATAGACATCGACTGCCCATCCCTAGATTCAAACTATCCACCATTGGAGGTAATAGCTTCCCTGTGAAGGCAGCCAAATTATGGAATTCCTTGCCCTCCACACCGAGAATTGACCAACCATATCAAAACTTTAGAACTAATATCACCGCGTGGCTGAAATCTAATGACCACTAATTGTACCTCAAAGATTCTGTACTGCAACTATCAATGTCTCCCTGACCTGACGGGTACCTCTATGATGGTAACCACGATTCTCCCACATATTGTATGTAATTTCTGTAAATACTTGTGTCTTCCTGCTTTATCTGTAATTTTATGTATATTACCATGCCTGTAAACATTATGTACAAAGGTACCTTTTACCTTGACGAATTCCTGTAACTAAGCTTTGCATATTCTTGTACTGCTGCGCCCGGTTACCCTTGGGTCTGACGTGCATTATAAATAATAAAACAAACAAACACCTGACTCTGTTGTCTCGACGGCTGCCAGAAAAAGTTTGGCTAACCCTTCATCATCCTGCTCTGTTCCCCCAAACAAAGATGGCAACCGCTTTGAAGCCTTCGTTAAGAAGATCATTACCACTGCAGCCATGACTATCAAGGCGGCTAATACAATGGCCATACTCGCACGTTCCGATCGCGAGCTGTGGTTCAAGTTGGGTCCCTTGCTGGAGTGCCTGCCAGATGATAAAAAGCAAGAGGCCTTAGACATCTACCATTAAGGCGAGTTGATGTCAAACCATGCCATTACGGTCTCTGTGGACATTGTCAACGCTGGTTTTCGCCAGCTAGTGAATGGAGCGGTCCTAAGTAGGGAGGGTTGGCTCAAGGCCACATATTTTCAAACCAATGCCAAGTCCAGGGTTGTGGATATGCCCTTTGACTGATCTGCCCTTTTTGGAAAGAAGATGGATGAGGCCTTACAGTCCATCAAAAAAAAGGACACGGAAACTGCTCGCTCCTTGGCCACACTACAGCAGAGGTAGCAGTCCTTTTGTTTCTAACCAAAGCTTTATTGCTCAATTCTTAATGTACAATTCTCTTCCTCCACCCTCCCCTCTCGCTTTCATTCTCTTTGCCCCCCGCCCACCCTCCTTCTCTCCCCATGCCCGTAACCTTGGTCTCCATATTGACTCTCACCTCTCTCTATCTCACGACATTTCTCTTACTGCCAAGTCTTGTCGCTTTCACCTCTACAACATACGTAAAATTCAACCCCTCCTTACCTTTCATGCTACTAAACTTTTAATTACCTCCCTCATCTTCTCCAGAGTCTTCTACTGTTCCTCCCTTCTCTTTGGACTCCCCTCCTCTCATCTCTCCCCACTCAAATCCATATACCCCTTTGCCATCCGCTCCCTCTGCCTTCTCTCACCTCTTGATTCCATCTCCTCTTCTCTCACCTCTTTAGGTTGGCTCCTGTTTCACTCCCAGCTCAAATTCAAGTTCCTCTGTCTTGTCTTCAAATCCCTCTATGGTCTTGCCCCCCCCATCTCTCCTCCCTTCTCACTTTCTATACCCCTTCTCGTTCTCTCTGTTCTGCTAATCTTTTCCTACTCTCTCCTCCTCCACCTCCCTGTGCCCCCTCCCGCTTCCGATCTTTCCAACTCCTTGCTCCCTTCCACTGGAACCGCCTCCCCCTTCACATCTGCTCTTCCCCCTCCTTCCCTTCCTTTCACTCTTCTCTCAAATCTTACCTTTTTCACTCACCTCCCTAGCACCCTTTGTTTCCTCTCGTTCTTCTCCCTCACCTTCATTCCTCACCTCCTACCACTGCTCTTCCCTTCCCACTCTACCTCCTTCCTCCCAACCCCCTGCTCTCATATAGTCCCACTCTTTCCTCTCCTCTTCCTCATTCACTCTTACATTCCCTCTTCTCCTGCTCTTACCCCCACTAACTCCTACCTTTCCCTCGCTCACCCTGCCCCTCCCTACTCCCTCCTCCTCTGCAATGTTGTAAATTGTTCTTTATACTGTTTTCGAGTTATGATTCAATTGCCATCTTATGCTTGTTGTATTTTGCCTGTTCTTATGTAAAGCACTTTGGATTAAAGGGCTGTATAAATTCAATAAAATACAAATACAAGCAGTTAGCAGTGATTCTCCATGCATTTCCAACCATAACACCTTTTCATCAACATATAAAAACGCAAAAACAAGTACTTGATGGCTGGAAGGTTTAGAATGAATCATAACCTCTGGCATTGCTCTGGGCAACCCTCCAGACCATCGTTCTTCACCTGCCAAGCGATTACAGAAGTGGAAAGACCATATGTAAATCAGGCTTGGTCCCACCGCAAAAGGGGCGGTCCAGCCCGAACTGCTAGGTCACATCCCTCCTGCACGAGACCACAAGCATCCCCAAACATGTTTCGGCCTTGTTTGGGCCTCATCAGTGAGGAGTAGCATGGGTCTCTAGGCCCAGCAGGCACGGGACCCACGTCTGAGCATACCCGTCCCACTCGGGGTGACAAAGCAAAAACAAGGAGGTGATGGCTGGAAAGTTTAGAATGAATCTTAACCTGTGGCATTGCTCTGGGCAACCCTTCAGACCATCGTTCTTCTTCTGCCAAGCCATTACAGAAGGGGAAAGACCATATGCAAATCAGGCTTGGTCCCACCCCAAAAAGGGCAGTCCAGCCCGAACTGCTAGGTCACATCCCTTCTGCACGAGACCACAAGCATCCCCAAACATGTTTTGGCCTTGTTTGGGCCTCATCAGTGAGGAGTAGCTTGGGTCTCTGGGCCCAGCAGGCACGGGACCCACATCTGGGCATACCCGTCCCACTCGGGGTGACAAAGCAATAACAAGGAGGTGATGGCTGGAAGGTTTAGAATGAATCTTAACCTCTGGCATTGTTCTGGGCAACCCTCCAGACCATCGTTCCTCGCTTGCCAAACCATTACAGGCCGAAACATGTCTGGGGTTGCTTGTGTTTCCATGCAGAGGGGACCTGGCCTAGCAGTTCGGGCTGGGCTGCTACCATTGGTGGCAGGACCTGACTGGTTTGCATATGGCTGGACCCCTTTTGCAATGGCGCTGACGGGCTTAAAAACGGTGGTGTTGAAGGTGGCCCAGAGCAATGTCAGTGGTTCAGATTCATTCAGAACCTTCCACCCATCACTTTTGTGCTTATCATCAACATATGATGTCATTCCATTAATCTCTCCCCTCCTGCATCCCCCCATAGTCCTACGGGCGATTCTTTAGGTCCTTTTAACTGCCTGTAGCTTAGTCCTCTTCTTCCTCTATAATTCCTAGTGCCTTAATTCTCTGTGGGGTGTCTAGCATCTTTTGTAGCATGTTTTATGAAGGGTCACCAAACTTTACTGAATTTCCTCAGCATTCCTCGGATTATCGCAGTCATCTTTTCTGCATCCACTGTGTCCCATATTGCATAGTACCATTGTATAATGGAGGGCGGCTCCTCCTTTTTCATTGCCTGGCTATGCATCTCTTTGCAGCCATCATTAAGTTTGCCCACAGCTTCCCCATGTCCCCTCTCAGACTTCTTTGCCCGTCAGGTGTAATACCTAGAAGAATCTGTGCTCCCTCAGATTCCACTTCTATTCCCACTATCATTTATTTTAGATTTCACCTCCTGCCAGAAGTGCTTTAACCGTTGCCATCCCCACCAGATATGTTCCATTGTTCCTTTCTCCCCGCACCCCCTCCAACATTCTTCTGAAATTGTGAGGAACATTTTGTGGAGCCTCTCCGGTGTGTAGTGACATTGATGTAGAAGCTTATATTGCAGTTCCCCATCTTGCACCAACATGTATGAGGCATGCCAATTGTTTAGCGCCCTGTCCCACTCCTTGTCGGTGATCTCTTTCCCTCTAAGCGTCTCCCATTTGTACCTCGGTGTCCCTTCCTTTTCCTCACTTGGCAAGATCTTTTATATTGCCTATATTAGCCCCCTATTGGTCTCTTCTGACGCCATTAGCTTCTCCCACTTCGTATATTCTCTTGTGGCTCCTTCCATCATTGCGGGGGTTCCCGCCCAGTGTCTCACTTGCTGGTATCCAAACCTGTCCCCTTCTTTTAGGCCCAGTTCCCTTCTAGAATCCGCAAATGACCTGAACTGCGTACCCTCATAAAGATCGCTGATCCTCCTTATTCCTCCCTCCACCCACTGTCTGAATCTACTATATTCCTTGCCTGGTGGGAAGGTGGGGTTCCCAAAAATGGCAGTGTGGCGGGCTGGCCAGGGAGATAGTTTAAACTTCTTGTTCAGCTGCTCCCAGATTCGGATAGTGTTTCTTGTAATTGGGTTCTCCAATAGTCCCGCTGTCCTATCTTCCTTTCGCATCCCTGATATCTTCCAGAGGTGTTCCCCTGCTACCACTTGCTCCACTCCCACCCAGTGTTTTTGACTCCCCATCATTCCCCACTCTGCCAGTGCCCTCAGCTGTGCCGCTTGATAGTATTTCATTATATTGGGGCAGGCCGCTCCCCCCTGCACCTTGCTCCTAACGAGTCTTCCTCCCTATCCTCGTTTTTTTCCCTGCCCAGATAAACCCCATAATACTTTCCTGGATGTCCTTCATCAGCCTTCCTGAAACTGCTAGTGGAAGTACCTGGAAGAGATATACTAGCCGAGGGAGTATGTTCTTTTTGACGACAGCTACCCTTCCAAACCACGATACATACATCCCTCTCCATCTTGCTAGGTCTGCCTTGATTTGTTTCAGCAGTGGCAAATAGTTTACCCCCACTATCTGTTTTAGGGAGGATGTTGGCTTTACCCCCAGATACCTGACTTGTCCTGATGGCCACCTAAATGGGTTGCTATTTTCCAGCTGCTCCCTTTCCCTCTTCCCTGCGGAGTAGGTTTAAGATTTCCGATTTCCCAAAGTTCACTTTGAACCCTGACACTGCAGAGAAGGCCTTTATCTCCTCCATTATTGCTGGGAGCAATCTCTCCTGTTCAGTGATCATCATGATCACGTCGTCCGCAAATAGGCCTATCTTGTGGTGTGTCTTTGCCCACCTAAGCCTTTGGATCTCCCTGTTCTCCCGTATCCGGTGCGTGAATGGTTCCATCACCAGAGCGAAAAGGAGTTGGGGAAATTGGGCATCCCTGCTTTGTTCCCCTCCTTATTGGGAATGATTCAGTCAATCCCCCATTCACTTTTACTTTAGCTTTGGGATGCCGATAACTAGCCTGTATCATTTTTAGGACGTTCAGCCCTATACCCACCTTCCTAAGTGTTTGTTCCATAAAGGCCCAGTTGACACAGTCAAATGCCTTCTCGGCATCTAGCATCATCAAGCATGTGGGCTTAGATCCCCCCTCTTCCCGCCTTGTCAGTGATGTGTAGTACCCTTCTAATGTTGTCAAACATGTTCCTACCTTGTACAAACACAGTTTGGTCCCGCCTCACTAGTTCCGGTAGGATCCCCTTGAGCCTCGCTGCCAATATTCTCATATATAGTTTAGCATCCACATTAATAAGTGCTATTGGGCGGTATGAGGAGCACATGTGTGGGTTCTTTCCCGGCTTCGTTATGAGGGTGATATGGGCCATGTTCATAGATTTCGTGATCTCCCCCTGTACTCGGAAATGATTAAATACCCCTGTCAGAGCTTTGGTGAGGGAGTCTATAAATGTTACATAAAACGTAGCCGTTAGCCCATCTTCCCCTGGGCTTTTGTTCGCCTTTAATCTGGATATTGCCCTTTGCACCTCCTCGTATGTTATGGGTTCTTCTAGTTGATCTCTTTGCTCAGTGGTTACCCTTGATCCTTCCCATCCTGCCAAGTATGCCTCTTGCCTTACCCCATCTGCTGGTTCTTCCCCATACAGGTCTACCTAAAAATCTCTCACAATCTTTCGTTTGGCTCTCTCCGCCCCTACAGGATCCTTATCTTCCAATGTATCTATGAATGCTTTCTGCTCTCTGGCCCTCATTCACCTCGCTAGTGCTGTCCCTACCTTATTGCCCTGTTCATAGAACTTCTGTTTGCTCCTTAGCAGTGTGCTCTCCACCGACCTATTGATAATCTGCTTCAGTTGGCCTTTCACAGGCGCTAGTTTCCTAGCCACTCTATTTGTTCCCTTCTCCTTATGTGTCTGTTCAAGTTCCCGTATCTCTTCTTCCAGTCCCTTCTCTACCTCCCTTCTCTCCTCGTGGCTCCTCTTTGCAGCTTTTATAAAGTATTATTTGATGTGCTGATTGAATGCATCCCATCTATCTCCCAGGTCCTCATTCCCTCCTCCCCGTTCCTCTACTAGTTTACATATCTCTTTCTCCGTTTGTTGCCTCACTTCGCGATCTCTGAGAAGGTACATCTCCAGTCTCCCTCCCCTCGCCCCCCTCTGTGTATTCCCTCCTTTCCACTCAAGTGTGACCAGTGCATGGTCCGATACTGTCATGCTCCCCATGTGCACCTTGCTGGTTGCTTGGACTATCCCCCGTGTTGCCATTATATAATCTATCCCTGGAGTAGGTCTTGTGGACGTGTGAGTAGAAGGAGTAATCTCTCTTGTGGTTGGCGTATCTTCCACACATCATTGACCGCCTCTTCTTTAAACCTTTGCCACAGTAGGTCAGACATTGTCCCCATTGCATGCGCCAGTCCTTTTATTCAGGAAAAGGGCGCCATACCAGGACCTCACGGGATAACCGCACCACGTACCAGTCTTCCTCCTCCTACAAAACCCGGTACTCATCCGAGGACCAGCACAGGAAATATTACTAGTCCTATAGAGGTTCACTGCGATGCTGTGGCTCCTCTCAGTCTAGGAGCCAGTCCAGCAAACAAGCATGACCAGCCCAGGGCCAGGTCCTCCGACTTCAGCACACCTGTGGGAGGACGACTGTCAAGGTTCGTCGAAGAATGGACATACATAACGGCCAACAAATGGGTGCTATCCCTCCTCCAGCAGGGCCACTCGCTGGAGTTCATGAACTATCCACCGGTCGTTCCTCCCGAACACAAACAAAAGAAGTTGCAACACCTCTTGCTTAGGGAAGTGCCAGCTCTGCAGCAGAAGAGCTCAGTGGAAAAGGTTCCCAAGGATGAGCTGGGCACAGGAGTATACTCCCGCTACTTCCTAGTAAGGAAAAAGTCTCTGTACAACAAGTCAGGGGGCTGGAGGCCCATATTAGATCTGAGGGTGCTCAACAAGTTTCTAAAGGTGGAAACATTCTACATGGTCATGCTACAGATGTGTTGCTACAACAAGGAGATTTCTTGGCATCCCTCGACCTCAAGGAAGCCTACTTTCACTTCCCTATTCGTCTCTCACACCAGCACTACCTACACTTCATGGTAGCAGGAGTACATTATCAATTCAAGGCCCTTCCATTCGGCCTGCGGACTGCTCTGCGGGTGTTCACCAAATGCCTTGCCCCAGTGGTAGCTCACCTGCGGTGGAGGGGCGTTTCCGTCTACTCATATCTGGACGACTGGTTAATAAGAGCCCCCTCTTATCCGCTGGCAGAAACCAACACTGCAACCACCATACAGTGTCTACAACAACTGGGTTTCTCCATCAACTTCGCAAAGTCGTGCCTGGTTCCATCTCAACAGGCACTCTATCTCAGAGCAAGGCTCGACTCCCAAACCTGCACCGCCAGACCCTCAGACAAAAGGGTGGCAGCTCTTCTGCACAAGGTGCGCTGTCTCAACAGTGCCCAGGTAACGCCAGTTCGCAACTACAAATCCTTGTTGGGGATGTTGTCATCTTGCATCCTTTGATCACCAACTGCCGGTTAAACATGAGACCGGGCTTTCCAACAGAGCCTTCGCTGGTGGTCAGTGAGGGAACATCTGGTGCTGGGCACCCCCTTCAGATTGCTGGACCATCAGGCCACCATCACAACGAATGCTTCACTGGAGGGCTGGCTTGCCCATTGTCAGGACCAACACACCAGGGACTCTTGGTCGGAAGAGGAAAAGAGCCAGCACATCAAGCAGACGCAGCTACAAGCAATTTTCTGGGCCCTGAAGTCTTTTCTTCCCCTCCTGAGAGTCACCTTCCCCCTTTGTCTTCGGGGCTGTGCTCTTACCTGCTGATGGGCTAGATGGCGTTTTATGGATCACAGCCCTCAGGCACCATAGCAGCGTGCTCATCCTTCTCTGGGGCTTGGGCAGCATTCCCCGTTGTCACGGTCCCAGCCTCTGGGGGCCGCCATCATGCATGTGCGCTGGGCCAGCGTCTGCCTTCTGTATTCCTCAATGCCCTCCCATCCTGCCCCTAACATAAAGATCTTTCTCCATCTCTCTCTCTTCCAATGTCTCTTTTACCAAGCATGCTCTATATGAAAATTATGTCAACAATGCGGCTGAGCTGGGGGGGACATGAGGGACATAATTTAACTGAGCTCATGTGGTGCTGTGCGAGCTATATGTACCGATACCAATATGCTGTCCGGCTCAGCATGGCCCTCCCTGCTGTTGACAAAGTTTCCAAAATCTGCTAAAGCAGGATAAATGTACCTAAGATGATGAATCCCTGGAGGAACATACATCACAATCAACATTACCGAAGGGAAGTCATTTGATCTGCCCTAACAACAGCCTTACCTGTAGCCCAGATTCTCGCTTTCTTGAGTGCATCAACCACTAGGGGCCTCTCTGATCTCTAGTAGGGTTTGCTGCACTTACATAACAGCAATATTAATTTCTCGGGCGAGGAATAACAGCAGAGCATGTGTGGGTGTCGGCTGTGTTACAACTAGCTATGCTATGTAGACCCAGGCATCTTACTGTGCTTGTGTTTACTCAAACAGACACTGCAGTTGTGAGCCTGTTCGACCTCCCGATGCTGGTGGTGCTCTACAATATACCTCACACTAGTACTCCCTGTGTTCAGTTAATTAATACCTCAGGATCATTAACCCCATAACTGAGACTAATAGCTGAGCTCAGTATAGTCAGGGGGTTGGGGGGGGAGTGCTCGAGAGCCGTGCCAAGATGGCCACTCTGATGTGAGCTCCTAAATCAACCGTCTGGAATCCGGAAATATCCTGCAACATCGACAGATGGCACCTCGCAGAGATTGTTGTGTAGGGTTTGGAGAAGCCCCTGGGCCAATTACTGAAGTCCCTGTGGCCTGGGGGGTGCTGGCGAGGTGTAGGTGGCTGGCGCACCCGCAGTGAGGCCTGGGGAGCAAGGCCTGTGGAGCTGGGCAGAACAGTCGCATACCCGGTGCCGAGGACCAGCCGGGCGTAGGTGCTGAGATCCAGCCCAAGGGCAATTCATCTGGTGGCAATTGCTGGCGAAGCGCCAGTGAAAATCCTGTGACGACCTGCTGAAAGGAATCAAGTGAGCTCCCGCTGGTGAGGGCCCGCGTCTGGCCTTGGTGGAGCGAGAAGCTGAGAGGTGCGGGGCCAAAGTGGCGGATGGCGCCCTGAGATTCGTGTCACCCGTGCCGGGGCAGGTAGCGATTGAGGAGGGTGTCCTGCAGCCCAGGCAGACCCGCTGACTTGGGCCGTACCGGAGAGAGACAGTGGCGGAAATCCTTGGCACTTGACGGAGTGGGGCTGGCCCGGCGAAATAGCACTGGTCGTGTTCGGGCAGGACGCTCGGCCTGACACATTGGCTGCTATACTGGCGTCTGACCTGCATGCAACAGTTTGAAGTTTGGCTGCATCTATATCCAGAGGTGGCGGTCCGGGTCTGCAGGCTGCATAGCAGCGCTTGCCCGACCGGCGGCGGCCTGGATCTGAGGAGAAGGGCAGAGGCGGGCCCCTCAGTGGTTGGAGACCGGAAATTTCAATGTCCGCACCAGCCTCTACTTTTTTTGTAAATCTGAGGCAATAGAACCCCATTGAGCGGTGCACAGGCATGGGTGGCTGCGTTCTGGGGAGCAGAACAGCAGGGGTCAGTACTCAGAGTGGCAGGGAGGCGGCACTCTCCCACGCCCCCCCACAGTGTCCGGCCTGGCCTAGTGGGGCGCAGTAACTGCTCAAGAAGGCCATGATCCGCCCCCAAAGGCAACATCAGCAGCAGGCCTAGAGGGCTTGTACACCTGGAGTCTGGGGTGGGCCTGACCCGCAAGGTGGTCTGTGGAGAGGATACATCACCAGTCAATTGCGGTTTCCCAGGGTCCGGATGCCCTAGCTTGAGGGGGTGACTTGTGGCCCCAAGGATCCTTAAATTGGAAGGGTGAGTCGGGAGCTATCTCTGTCCGCAGCTTCATCAGTGGCACAAGGGTAGCCTGCTTAGTGGTGTAGGTGACTGCAGAGGGACTACATAGTGCAGAGCTAACATTCCCACGGCCCTCTCTGTGACTGCATTAGCCCAGAACAGGTTGGGAAAAGCTGATAAAGCACAGTCCAAACGTCCTTATGCTCCACCATCCCAGCCTAAGTATGCAGTGCAGAGATCTCAAGACATTGAGGCGGTGGTGGAATCAAGAGCAGAGCCCTCCTTGGACATCCTGCAGAACATTAAGGGCATATTAACACAGCTACAGACCGGCATTAGCTTGCAAAGTAAGAAGTTGGATACCCTTACCTGCAAAGTTGACCACATGCAGGCCAGGTTAAACAAACACAGCGATAGGCTGGGCGAGGCAGAGCAACACCTGTCCACTGTGGAGGATGGGGCTGCGACAGATTCCCGGGAAGTGGTTCAGCTAAAGAAAGCAGTCACGTAACTATTGGAGAAGCAGGATGACCTGGAATCGAGATCCCATCGTAATAATTTCAGGATTGTAGGGGTCCCAGAGGTGGCAGACAAAGGGCCTATGGAATTGCTGGTGGAGGTGATACTGCGTGAGGCTACTTTCTCTATTGCGCTCATGGTCGAGAGGGCCCATCACATACCGGGAGCGAGGACCCCTGTACCTGTTTTTGCTGTGCATCTAATCGATAAGTCTTTCCTTGCTTGCTGTCACTTTTTGCTGGGTGGAGCCAACTCCTTAAAAACTCATCTCCGGAGCATCGCAGAGTGTCGGGAGTGTTTCCCGGGTACCTCCAGGGAAGAGGGAGCAGGTCAGGCCCACTGGCAAACGAGGGGTAAGAAGTTTGATTCATATTGCTTTGAACTACCTATTGGCCATTTGTCATTTCTATCTTGCTGTTACACCGCAGCCATGCACGGCTTGGGAGTTTCTGCCATCTGTTCTTCCCCAAAGGCGAATTAACCAGTTAAGCCCTCCCTGCCCTTTTCCCAGAAGGAGACCGCAATCGCGCTTCCTTTAAGAGGGTAGGCAGGCACTCGACAAAAAACATGACATCCGGGCAGAGATATGTATATGGCCCACTGTGAATTTTTGCAAAGTTTGGTGATGTTTGGTCCGGGGGGGGGGGGGAGTTATAGGGGGGGTCCCAAAACGTCTTTTTTTCCCATAGACTGAATGGGGGAAAAACTTTGCACACGCCTACAGCCCAAACCGCTGGACGGATTTTCACCACATTTGCGGCAGGAGCTTGGTCCCCAAAGCGTGCTTTTGTAAATTTGGTGCCAATCCGTCCTGTACTTTTCTTTAAAACGACCAGAAAGTGTGTCTCAAAAAATTAGTGATATCTATGTCCGCTCTGCGGACACACTTCCCTGAAAACTAAATGCACATGTGATGTCATCAATGACATTTGTGATGTCATCTTTGATGTCCTGGGTGTTAGTCTTAGCAGTGCACGGTGGTGGCGCGAGTTATGGTTGCTTAGTTTACCATAAATGGCGAATTTCAAGGGTTTTTCGGTTTTACTTCGAACCATAACGTCCCATTAACAAAGTTTGTTTTACTGAATATATATATATATATAGTCGCCATACATAATGTCGCCGGGAAAAGGTTGTGGCGACATTATATATGGTGCCAATACATATGGGGTCAAGGGGAGCGGGGGATGCAGTGTTGTTCCCTGCTCCCCTTGAAAAAAAAAAGGTTTTGGGGTTTGCAGGGGTGTCCCCCGCAAATTTCATGTGAATCTTTCCCTGCAAAAAACAGCAATTTTCTTGGCAACTTTTTTGCCAGGCGACATTTTTGCAGGTACATTATCACATGGAACCCCAAATTGATTTAACAAATGGAATCAAATTTCCTGACTCGGTGCAACCACCCGGAGCTAGGCTTGAAAGACGCTACTACATGGAAAGAGGACTCAATGACAGGCATTGAGTGTGCCGACCTAAGTGGTGCAATGAAAGCAAAACAAACGGATGTAATCCACAGACAAGCCTCTTCTAGCTGCCAAAGCAATTTATCTGCCTCTTCTAGCTGCCAAAGCAATTTATCTATCTACTTCTGGAAAAGAGGAAAAAAAGCCAACCCTCTTGTGCCGCTTTTGGATTGTGGACTCCTTAGGACTAACCCTAACAACTTAACTGATGCAGACATTTTAGAATCGGATCTTTCGCCCACTCTGGGACATGGACACGGTCTTGCCCAGGAGGAAGGCGGTCATGGAGCCTCACAGGTTTTTGATTCTGTCTGCTAGGGGAACCATCTCCTTCTGACCTCCTTCAGACCTGGAAAATCTGAGCAGATTAGAAGTATCATCATCCTTGTGCTTTCCAAAGTGAACAACTCTAAAGGTGAATGCCTTAATAACATGGTTACTCCTTCGGTGCTGGCGGCCCGTCTGGCCAGAGACATTGCAGGCATTAAAAAGGATTTGGACACCAAGGCCAAGGGTGTAAATCTAGCCTTGATTTCCGAACTATTCAACAACTACAACGTTTCATGCAATGCCTAAAAATCATACAAGGAGCAGGCAAAATCTCTACCATTGGGTCTGGAAGGGAGTACTGAGAAGAGACCTTCTGTACAACAACGTTTCATCTCCTCAGCGGATCCGATCTTATTGCACACAAATAACCACAGCCCCATATCTTCTTCCTCAGCATCATCAATGGAGGATGATTTATTTTCTCTTAAAACTCTGCAAGGACTAGCGCACCATTCAAGTTTTGTGGGTGCGCATACTCAAGTTGCCATCATGCCAGCTGTAATGAAGACCGTAAACCCATTTACCAAACTCTACAAGTCCATGCATGTATCCTTTAAGGACCAAGCGCCTCTGCTTGCAATGATTTTTAGAGAGACTGAGGACGGTGGGGAAGGTTTCTGAACATGCTCTTCAATGGTTTAGATCTTTCTTGGAGAGGTGTCAACAAGGTGTCAGACTGGAAGCTTTCACGTCCGACCCTAGTATTGTGAAATGTGGAGTTCCACAGGGGTCATTGTTGTCGCCACTCCTTTTTTAAACATTTTTTACACACTTTATTTCTTAAAGAGCACAAGTTACTAGCATCATTCCCCTCTTTGGTTTCGTTGCATTGGTACTCATGAGTATAACTGTTATAACACCCCCCACCCCCACCCCGACCCTCTTTGGGCAATATAACTTCCAACTTTGATCAAGGCAGCACAACAGTGTCCAATATGAAAGATGCATAATGTACCAACTCCTATCGTTAATACTCAATGTTCACAGGATGGAAACCCTGCGGAGGTGATTAGGCTTAAAGTGCATTTGTTCCTTATCGTCCATAAACTCGTGGAATGGCAGCCATGTGTTCTGGTATCTCGGGAGCGATCCGTATGCCAGTGCCGTTACCTTTTCCATAGCCATCACTCCCCACAGTCTCACCCACTATCTGGCCACTACAGGCCCCAGCTTGTTTTTCCATGTTTGTGCCAGGTTGATTCTAGCCGAGTTCAGCATATGGGTGATGAGGTCTGCTCTATACCCAGTGTTCGCGTAACATCCCTCAGCCGCCTTTCCTAGCAGGATTACCAATGGATCTAAGGGGAGTTGTACGCCCACCACCTCTTTGATGTGGCTTAGGATTTCCTTCCAGTATGTCTCTGCCACTGGGCAGGCCCACCACATATGGATCAAGTCCCCTACTTGCCCGCAACCTCTCCAGCATGTTTGGGGGGGGTGTTCTGGGTTAATGGAATGCAGCCGATGCGGAGTCATGTACCACTGAAGGTGCATTTTGTACGCCGCCTCTCTTGTTGAGGCTCACTTGAAACTTTTCACGGCCCGTCGCCATATTTGACTCCATACCTCCCCGGGTACCGGCACCCCCACATCCTGCTCCCATTTTTGCATATGCGGTAGGTTCTCCTCTGGGTCAGCCCCACTCATCAGCTTATAGAGTCTTGACACCCCTTTCTCCGGTGCCCCCTCTTTTATGGTAAGCTCTAGACCTACTGGATCCCAAGTGGCCCATTCCTTCGTTTTAGTGTTTGTAATCCAATGTCTGACTTGGGTGTAGCGGAAAAGTTCCCCCTCTGGGATTTGGAATTTGTCCTTACACCCTTCGAATGTCAGGGGTGTCCCCTCCACGTACAGGTCCCCCAGTGTCAAGGATTGCCCTCCTCTCCAGTGTGTCCAGAAGCCAGGTTGTAGTCCCGGCCTAAAGTCCGGGTTATGTGCTAATGACGCAAGTGGACCTCCTCCTATTCTTATCCTCTTTCCCCGCAGCGCCTTGTCCCAGTACCATAGTGTGGCTTTGGTTGTTTCTAGGAGTGTGCCTCCATGACCTCTATGCCTGCCTGGTAGGAACCCCAAGTTCTCCAGAGGGACCTTGGTTGCCTCCCTCTCCACCGTTGTCCACCCATTTTGCTTCTCTTTAGGTGCCCATTGCAGCATCGGTGCCACTTGTGCTGCCCACAAGTACCTGCAGAGTTCTGGTACCCCAAGGCCCCCCAGCACCTGCGGTCGATATAGGACCCTCCTAGGAACCCAGTGCTTTTTCTTGTTCCATATGAAAGCCATCACTTCCTTTTGTAGGTTTCTAATCGCTGTGCCCGGGATACGCACTGGGAGCACCCCCACAATGCATAGGAACCTAGGGAGAAGGGACATTTTCACTGCCATAATGCGAGCAAGCCAGGATAACTCCTGCATGTCCCAGCGCCTAAGGTCCACGATCAATATTTTCAATAGGTCAGGGATATTTGCCCCATAAATCCTCGTATAATCAGGTGTCAAGTGTATCCCCAGATATCCCGTAGACTTCTGTTCCCATTTCAGTGCATACCGTCTTTCCCATTCCGACACTCGGTCTGGGTCTTCAGTAATATTGAGGGCCTTGGATTTGGGATAATTGATGTAGAACCCGGAGACCCTGGCAAAGCTGTGGAGCAATTTAATGGTCGCAGGGAGTGAATGAGTTGTGTCTTTCAAAAACATCAAGACGTCATCGGCATGAAGCGCAATTTTTGGGGGCCCCTTGGTTCCCACCTGCACCCCTCGAATTTCTTGATCATTGCAGGCCTTCTGCGCTAGGGGCTCCATGGCCATAGCAAAAATCAGTGGTGACAATGGGCACCCTTGCCTTGTCCCTTTACTAATCGGTATGCTGTCTGTAAATTGGCCATTAACCATTAGCCGCATGGTAGGGTTCTGATAGTTGGCTAGAATCCTTCGGGTGAAAGTTGGACCGCACCCACATTTCTCAAAGGTCAGTCATAAATATTCCCAATTTACGCTGTCTAAGGCCCTAAAGGTGTCTAGGGCCAGCACAGAGAACCGCTGTCCGGTTCTTCGCCCCCATTCGATCGTGTTTATGGCCCTCCGAATATTGTCATACGTGTGGCGCCCCTTCACAAAGCCCGCTTGATCCGAGTGGATAATTTTAGGGAGAACACTTGCCAATCTCTCGGCCAGTATCGTGGAATAGATTTTTGGGTCCTTGTCCATTAATGAGATGGGGCGGTAGCTTGCGCAGTCTAATGGATCCCTGTCTGGTTTTAACAAAAGACCGTAGTGGCTGGTCCCATGTCACGAGATGCCCGCCCCGAGTCCCTTATATAACTGAACAGTTTTGCTAGGGGGCCTACCAGGGAGGTCCTGAACGTTTTGTAATAAGCGTTACAGAACCCATCCGGCCCGGGGGATTTGTGTCCTTTCAGAGCGCCCATCACCCTTCCCACTTCTTCCTCCGTTATAGGCGCCTCCAACATTTGTCTGTCCATCTCTGTAATCTGCTGCAGCTCCACCTGCCCCAAGAATGCTTCTTGAGCCTTCCGGTCTAATTTGTCCCCCTTCAGATTTTGCATGGAGTATGAGTGCATTATATCCCTTATCTCCTTTTCCCCCTTCTTTAGGCTGCCGTCATGATGTCTGAGCTGAGTGATGCGGTTCCTGTTTTCCTGCTTTCTTAACTTAGCTGCAAGAAACCGGTTGGCTTTATCCCTGTGTGTATAGTACGACTGTTAGGTCCTCAGTAGGAGTTGCGCAGACTCATCTGCTAGGTGTGACTCTAGGACCACCCTGTCTTTTTAAAGTGTCCGCCATGCCCTCTGTGACCCTTTATTCTCATAGAGCGCCTCTGCTTCCCTTATTTCTGCTTCCAGTTTCCACTTCACCTTTTCTTTCCTCTGGACATAATGTGCCCTATGTGCAATTAACTCACCCCTTACCACTGCTTTACTAGTGTCCCAAATAGTTCCCCAGTCAACCCCTTGTGTGGTATTTTCTTGGAAATAATTACTCGGGGTTCGTTCTATGTCCGCTCTTAACGCCAAATCTTTTTAGAGTATCATTTAACTGCCAGGGTCTTGGAATTCTCGGTTGGAGAGTAAGTACTTCAACCGTCAGAGAAACCGGCGCATGGTCGGTTAAGCAGCGCACCCCTATGTCTATCCCTGTGACCTGTTGGATCATGGAATCCGAAACTAACACCATATCGATCCGCAAGAAGCCTCTATGTGCGGCCGAGTAATGGGTGTAGGCTTTGTCCTGAGGAAGGAAGAACTGCCAGTTTTCAATCAGATGTAATTCACAGAGGAATCTGGCTAGGGCAAGTCTGTAAGTGCTATCATTGGTGGTGGCTGGAAGGGTTTTATCCATCGAGGCGTCCATTACGCCATTGAAATCTCCCCATATCAAGATCTGCCCTGTCCCCCACTCCGCAATCTTGGGCAACAGTCCTAACAGGAACTGGTCTTGTCTGTCGTTGGGAGTGTAAATTGCCACCAATGTAACCAGCTGGTCCATCAACATCCCTCCCACCGCCAGGTATCTGCCCTCTGGGTCCCTTTTGACAAAGTGTTTCTCAAACCGGATTCCCTTGGCTATCAGTATGCCCACTCCCCTCTTCTTGGTCCGACTTGAAGCCAGGTATTGCATGGGAAAGGCTTTATGTCTTAACCTGTGTTCGTCTTCAGGGAGCAAATGATCCATAAATCGCCTTAGTATGGATTTCCTTTTGATCGGGGAATTAAGTCCCTGGACATTTAATGTCACAAATTTTAGGTCAGCCATGGTTGAGGTGCAGTTGAGGGCCTTCTCGTCTATTATTGGGTCTCTCCACCCCCGTGATTGTCGCCTGAGTTGTGCATGCCCTTAACCAAATTACTATATTCATTACTTTTACCCTTAACTCCCAAACTTGTAACCACCCCGCAAACTTTAACCGTAACTTTCACCATGACTACCACAGTGGATCACCGGGTGTCTTTGTACTCCCGTGAATTGGTGATCCGAGCTCCCCTCCCATCCCCCCCATACCAGCCCCCTTTGTCCCTCCGTGTTAATTCCTTTTCATTTGTAGTTTGACTTCCCCTTCACAGTTAACACTCTGTGCTTCTAGGGCCCAACCAGATCATCTCTCCCCAACCGACTGCTCCCCCCCACTCCTAATTCCAGGTTGACCCATTCTATCTTTGGGGGGGGCAGTCTTCTGGCTCCCCTTCCTCAAGAGACACTCATGTAGGATCCACTCTTAGGCGCTTTCTCCTCGCCAAGGTGGCCGAGTCTTGGTAGAGCTGGATGGGGACGGATCTAACGTTTGTTGGTTCTCTGTCTCTCGCCGCTCACATAATGTCCTCCTTTAATTGAAAGAGGTGTATCTGGGTCAGCACATCCGGTGTCAGGTTTTTGCTAAATTGAAAGGTGGAGTATACCCAATGTGTGCGATCCAGTATAATCTCTTTCCTCTGCCCCCCCGCCCCCCGCAGTATATGCCGGAACAGGTCTGTTACATACTGCTGCAGGTCGGCATCCGCCACCGTCTTTGGGATCCCTCGAATACGTATATTGTTACGCCTAGACCTGTTTTCGGGGTCCTCCTGTTTGGTCTGGACCCAGTCCAACTGTTGCTCCAGTTCAGCCACTCTTCTGGTGAGTACCTCATGCTCTTTCCCTTGTTCCGCCACTGCCGTCTCCATCTCATCGACTCTTTTCTCCACCGCCATGACCCCTCTTAGATCCGTAATGGACTTGGCAACCTCGGAGGCACTGTCCTTGATATCTTTTTTGAGCTCTTGGAGCATCCCCAACAAGTACGATCTCCTAATCGGTGGGTCATCCGGTGCATAGGCACTTTCAGGCAGCGGGGAGTGTATCTGTGCAGTGGCCTGTTGCTGGCTACGCTTGTGGGCTTCTGCGGATTGCATTAGGGCTTTGATGTCGCCAAACGTGGCTCCCTTCAGTTTCGCTGGTTGCCTGGACATGTTGGACTATATAGCTGTTGCCCGAGCCTATGCTTCAGTACTTCAGTAGCCTCACCTTTGCCACCGGCCCGCCGTTGCCTCGACCCTGCTGGAGTGCGGGTGTGCAGCTCTTTGTCGTTTCAGGTGCCTCCTCTATTTTACTACCTCTGGTAAATCTCGCCACGAAACTCCCAACAGCGGGCCCGAGTGGCCCTGTGCACCCGAAAGTGCCTGGCTTCCTCCTCCTCCCTCTGCGCTCCCGACCCCCCCACGGCCCGCTCCACCCCTCCTTACTTGGATGGGCGCCTCGCCGCCCGCTGCTGTCACCGCCACTCCGGCCTCCCTGCTGTCAGTCTTAACGCCGGAGGTGCTGGGAAGATGGGGGAGGGGCTCGGAGCCGCAATGCGAATCCCTCAGGCTTGAAGGGGATCTAGCTGCACGTCTTCAGGGGCTGCGGACTACACCGCCTGCAGCAAGCCTCCGCTGCCATTCTTTATCTTGCGGGACCCTCATTCGGGGCCTCCAGGGGCTCTGCTCCTCAGCCCCTCGGGGCGCCGGCCGCCATCTTGGGGGCCGCCTGTTAGAATAGGTACCTCTCTGTACATTACACATTTTACATGTGATACCTGTCAGCCTTTGTAGTGTTTAGAATATACACCACAGTGTCCTCTGTCACCCATAGTTACATTAGAACTGCATTGCATGGTGAGAGTTCTAGGGTGCTTAGAGAGAGGAGAAGGTTAACTGAAGGAGGACGGTTGTAAGCCTCCTGCTGGGGGTCGTCTTATGTATGCAACTGTACTTGTCAATAAAAGGTCTTAGTGGTAAAGTAACAAGTGTCAGCGGTCTACTTAACAACATAACATTTGGCGACGAGGTCTAAGAGGAGCGGACTCCTGGAGACGACCCCCGGCGCCCTTGAAGGATCCTGCTGTTATAGCTGTGGAGCGGCGCCACAAGCGGTGGCGAGTGCTCATTGCCTAGTGAGGAATCGTCGGCGAGGCAGCCGAACAGAAGCCCAGCAGTGCGGCGTGAAGTACTCGCAAGGCGGAGTGCTCTTTGCCTAGTGAGGGATATTTGGCGAGACAGCCGAACAGAAGTCCGGCAGTGCGGCGAGAAGTGCTCGCAAGGCGGAGGAAGCAGGATCCTCGGAGAGTACAGAAGGTACGCTCTCTCTATTGCCGTACCCCTCCTAGAGACTGTGTGGTTCGGGTGATTGGGCGGCGGTGGTTGGCCCACTAGCGCCATTACAAGTGAATGTACTTTCAAATGGTCCTCGTGTTCGCTTACCAGTGTGCGCGGGGGCCCGTCATCTCCTCGCGTTACCGCTGAGGACTCCCTGAGCGGCCGGCTCCCGCACACCTCAGCATCTCCTGAGTGATGTTCTCACGTCTTAGAGGAAAGGACCCAAATACGTGGCGGCCATTTTAGTTTTGACGTTGTTTCCATGCTAATTGGAGCCGCAGTCGGGAGTTGGTTTGGCAGTGTGAAAGAAGCCACGATCCAACTGTACGCGGATCGAGAAAAGAGAGTGGCGGCCACAATCGGGTCTATGTTGGATCACTGGCACTGCTATTGACCACTCACACTTAGGAGACTTATGGTGAGTGTTTAAGAGATGTTACTGGGCATTCGGAATTATTGAGCACCTGAATACATTTCTTGCATACCTGCAACATTACATTCTTTGAGTGAGACATGGCGAATGTGCCTGCGCCTGTGTTTTTCCTTCCTGCGCCAGGTGAGCCCAGGGTGCGATGGGTGGACTGGAAGGAGGGTTTCAACAAGCATGCATTGGCTGTATTTGGTACCAATTATTCCAATGAGCGTAAGGAGGCGTTATTGTTCCATTGTTTAGGAACTGCAGGGCAAGAGGTTTTAAAGAGATTACCAGAACCTACTGATATACAGGATGGAGGTCCTTATGAGAAAACTCTAGCAAAATTGGACAGGCACTATAGGGTGGAGGAGAATATCAGAGTGGAAAGATACAGGTTTGCCACGAGGGAACAGAAGAGTGGTGAAAGTATTGAAGATTCTGTTACGGCTCTGAGGGGTTTGGCAGTGAAATGCAAGTTTACTCACTGTCAGGATGAGCACTTAAGAGATCAATTGATGATCAAATGTTCCAATGACAGCATCAGGAAAGAACTATGGAAAGAGAGGAACCCCACCTTAGATCGAGTGATTGAGATAGCGAAAATGGTAGAACATACTGACAAATGTATTAAAGTGCTCCAAACAGATACTGTTAACAATGGAAGACCCAAGTTGGAAGAGAGTGAAGGGACAGTACAAAAGGTGTCAAAAGTTGTCCAGAGACAGAATACAGGGAACCCAAGGCGTTCAATGCAGTATGGGAAGAGATGTGAAGATCGCCAAGAAAATAAGCCAGCAACTGGCAGAGGTTGGAATCGGCAATGGGTTCCCACAAAAGACAGTAGAGGAATGCCTAGAGAATTTACTTCCTTTAAGTCTGTTAAGGATTCTGGGACTCCAAGGAGTTTCTCAGGGAGACAGTGTTTTAGATGTGGCAGTTTATCGCATATAGCGTCTGATAAGGAATGTTTTGCTATACATATTATATGTAATGAGTGTGGTGTAAGAGGTCACATCGCCCGTTGTTGTAGAAATTTTAATTCTGGGTCAAACCAAGTGCATGAAATAAGTGCAAGCTATGAAGATGAATCCTATTGTGAGGATGGTAGAGAAGTTGTGTTTACAGTGAATGCTGTTGATGGCAGAGTGAAGAAGCAGAAGCCATACTCTGATGTTCTAATTTGAGGAGTACCCATGCGTATGCTTATGGATAGTGGAGCTGATTACACATTAATAAGTGTGCAGGTGTGGGAAGAGAAGTTCAATCGTTGTACCTTGTGGGAGAACACTGTCAGAGCAAATGCATACAGTGATGTGCCCATAGACATTATAGGATGCTTTTAATGCTGAATTACAATTTAAAGATAGAAAGTCCACAGGGTATGTATATGTTACCAATAAAGGGGGAGAGTTGCTATCATGGAGTGATCAGGCCGAGTTGAAGATAAGGCTTGAGGCAAGTCATCCTGAGCAGGTACTGTCTGTGGTGGGAGGAGACTCTACGGAGGTGCAAGCAAGTTCATCTGGGAAATTGGGGTGTCTGAAAGGGTTTGTTCATGTGATTCGTCTGAAGAGGGGTGCAGTACCAAAAATTGCAAAACTGCAAACCATTCCTCTTGCCCTTAGACAAGATGTAGATGAAGAACTCAAGAGAATGGAAAGTGATGGAGTTATTGAAAGGATAGATGCTTCAGAGTGAGTTAGCCCCATAGTGGTGGTCAGGAAAAATAATGGATCTTTGAGACTTTGCATTGATCTTAGGCATTTGAATAATATGGTTGTGGCAGACAGGTTTCCTTTGCCCAGAATAGATGATCTGATGGTGGGGGTATCTGGCTCTAGAGTGTTCTCTATATTAGATTTGAAGTCGGCCTACCATCAGGTTGAGTTGCACCCTAATTCCAGGGACCTTACTGCCTTTATCACGCCAATTGGTTTATTCAGGTGTCTGCACATGCCGTTTGGGCTCGTCTCAGCGGCAAGTGTGTTTTATAGCATAATGCACAGATTACTTGGGGGAGAGAAAGGGGTGATGTTATCAGGATGATGTTCTGGTGTGTGGGAGTGACGAGAAGGAACATGATTATCGCTTGAAGAGAGTGTTAGACATATTGAAGGAAGCAGGACTCACGGTTGCCATGGAAAAATGTACTTTCAAGGCTAACAAAGTGGTTTACTTGGGCCATGAGATCACAGGCAAGGGGGTTAAGCCCAAAGAGGAGGCTATTGAGGCTATAAAGAGAATGGAGGAGCCCAAGTCTGAGGGGGACATACTGTCATTTTTGGGACTAGTTGAGTTCTACGGTAAATTTGTCAGGGGATTATCAGAAATGTCAAGGAACATGAGATTGCTTACCCGTAAGGGAGTGTCCTTTAAGTGGGATGACCATTGTAAGAAAGAATTTAAGATGATAAAAGAAGCCATTGTCAATGCACCCATTTTGAAGATATTTGAAGAAGGTAAGCCTACATTGCTGTTTGTTGATGCCAGTGATTATGGTGTTGGGGCAGTTCTGATGCAAGAGGATCAAGCTGGTTTACATACTGTGGCATTTGCATCCAGGTCTTTAAAGGGATCGGAATCTAGATACTCCGTTGTTGAGAAGGGGGCCCTGGCATGTGTTTGGGGAGTTGAAAAGTTTAAAAGGTTTTTGTGGGGGAGGAAATTCACCATTTGCACAGACCATAAACCCCTTGTTGGGATTTTCACGAAAGGTGGATTGGAGGGAGTGTCAAGGCGCAAAGGGTCACGGCATTACAAGGTTTACAATATACCATGCTCCATGTCAAGGGGGAGGTCAATGTTGTTGCAGATGCATTATCTAGATTGGTTCTGAGAGATTGCTCGAGTGGTGATGGTGATGGTTACTCAGGTCCAGGGGAGAGTGCAGAGATATTCCAAGTACATGAAACACTAAGAAAAAATGATTGGGACATTGCCTGTAATGAAGACAATGTTTATCAAAATTTACTGACACTGGTTGTGGAAGGTAAAATAAGGAATTACAAAGGTGAGATGAGTGGTTTTGCCAAGGTAAAGGAAGAGCTATGGGCTCAGGATGGCTATTTGCACAAAGGACATCAGATGGTTGTTCCAGTTGGAATGAGGAAACTAGTTTTAGAGTTGGCCCACGTTGGGCATTTGGGTCTTGCCAGAACGAAGGGCTTGGTAAGATCTGAATTCTGGTGGCCTGGTATTAACAAAGACACTGAGGAACAAGTCAAAGATTGTGTGGATTGTGTTGAAGGGAACAAAGGGCTGACAGTACAGAAGGTTCCCATGATAGTGAGGGATTGTCCGCGTGTTCCTTGGGATGAAATTGCTTTGGACCTGCTAGGTCCATTTAACATTGGTGGTGGAAGGGATAGCTACCTGTTGGTAGTTATGGATTTATTGTTGAAATGGCCAGAAGTTTGTGTACTTAAGGACATTTCCAGCAGTAGCATAATGAAATTCATGGAACAACTATTCTGGAGAGAAGGGTTTCCAAGGAAGTGTTTGTCCGACAATGGATCTCAACTTGTTTCTAGAGAATTCAGAGAATTTTCGGAGAGGCATGGAATGGAACGAGTGAATACATCCTTATATCATCCCCAGAGTAATGGATGCGTAGAACGGTTTAACAGGACTCTAATGGAAGCTATCAGAATTGCGGTAGCTACTGGAGGGGATTGGGTAAGGACGGTAATGGGACGAACTTTCCAGTATAGGTTAACCCCCCACAGTGTTACAGGTGTGACTCCATTTGAAATGTTGAGAAGAAGAAAGCCAAATTCTCACTTGTGTCCAGGGTGGATGGGTAGATCGAAAATGGTTGGTGTGGATCTAGAGAGTGTGAAAAGGAGGATTCCTGATTCTGGGGTTAAATCCAAGGAGAGGTATGATCAGAAAAATAGTTGTAGGGAACTCAAAGTTGAAGAGGGTGACTGGATTAAAGTCAAGCTGCCTACCAAAGTTCGCGAGGGAGCTTCCTTGTTTTCTGACCCAAACAGGTCATGAAGGATTTGGGTTCGTCAGTATTAGTCAAGGGAGGAGGTATTTGGAATAAGGAAAGGGTGGCTCTTTTCAGTCAACCAAGAAGAAGTGAGAGGAGGATCACGGGGAAGAGGCGAACATTCTCTCCTGCATTCCATCAATAACATCTCTCATCGTCTCTCACAGCCAATTGTATTCATGGATTTATGATCCAGTTATAAGGCGCAAAACTGATGCCAACACTTTAGAGGTGGTATTTGGAAGACATGGACCACAGAGTGGGAAGGGTCACAACGCCAGTGAAAAGGCCCCCCCCTTTTCTGATGAGAGGGAGGATATTTTGGAGTTTTGAACATATATGTCGGAGGAGGACATAGAGGATGGCTTTCCGCCCTGCAACGGTATCAGGTAATAATATTGCCATATATATGGTCGCCGTAAATAATATCGCTGGGAAAATGTCGTGGCGATATTATTTAGGTGACCATATATATGGGGACAGGGGCAAAAAAAAAAATTCTAAAAATAAAAAAATAAATAAATTTGGGGGTTGCAGGGGTGTCCCCTGCATGTTCCATGCAATAATGTCGCCACAAAAAACAGCCATTTTTCGGCGAGATTTTAGCATGGCGAGATTTTTGTGGCGACATTATTACATGGAACCCCTCCAACAGTCTACGGCACCAGCCACAATTGATCCCCAAGGACAGCACGGTCACCAGAGCCCTGAAACCCATTCTGCTCACTCGTCGGATGCCTCTTGGCCTGACAATCTGGTCCATGTAATATCGATGCCGGTCGAAGTGAGGCAGGGTCCTTCTATAATGTGCCCTACCAAGGCCAAACCAGAACTTACATTTTTTTCGCAAGTGCTCAGGCTTCTGCATTCTGCACATTGGAGGAGAAGTGAACACTGGCAGTCTTAAAATATCAGGCAAAGAATGCTCGAACCAGGAAACCACCAACAACGCCACCTTTGAGCAACCACCTTACTAATCAATCTGTACAGGAGGCCGAATTCTCAGAGAAACTTTCTTTCCTGACCCATAGGGATTTTGCAGTGCGAACAAAGAAAGATTACACCACGACTTCTGCTCTGTTGTTACTTTTGGAGCGCCTTTTAACGATAGCCAATGGGCTGATTTTGAATTGGGTGATATAAAAATCATAGAATTTCTGAAGGAATTTGTCAGACAAAGTATGCATGCATCTAAAGTCAAATATGATTAAATCATCCCTATTGGAGGTGGCCCACTTATTGCTGCCATTGGGTTTTGAATTATCGGATCCCTCGAAGAAGGCCAAGAGGGGTGGGACGGCACAGCTCATTCAAAATGTATCTGATAAAGAAATAGACTCTGACAAACCATAATATGAAGCATCATTACAAAGGCCCTGATAGCATGAAGGTGCAGAGAGGTGAACAGGGAAGAAACCCGGTAGGAAAACCCCTCAAATATCTCTGCCCATTAAAAGTGACTTTTGAACATGACAACGACCAAACGCAAAGGATTTGGGAAGACGGGGTTAAACATGGTCAAACTTTGTCTCCTCAACAGAAATCCCCTTTGACCTCCTTTAACTGGTGCCTGAATAACCATAAGTAACAATTAGCCGTTGTGAAGGAGCACAAATGGTCTATTTGCTCCTTGAGCACTCAAGGCTTCAGACATCTTTTTCTAATTTCAGGGCAGAAATGGATGGGTTTTGTTTTCCGGAAACCTGGCTCCAAGCTCTACCAGCTGCTGATGGGTACAGTGTGTTTTTAAACGGGGCATACAAGGACCCGAAAGGCAGACCTGCGTCCGGCTTACTAACTTTGGTGAAAAGTGTGAGCGAGTGGGAGGCCATGGAAGTTGGTAATCTGATGCCTTTTGTGCAGGCCCTTTTGTTACAATCCGAGCCGGATGTTTAGTAAACAAAGATGAGGATACTTGTTCTAAATCTATACTGGAACCCCTGGGCTATTGGGACATAGGGTTTCATTGACTCTGTAACAGAACTGATTGAGGAAGGCCACAAGCAGTTCAGTGATTTCTGGATACTGCTGTGCGGCGACCTGAATGCCCCTTGTGTGGATAGAGGTGGGGGATCCCTTGAGGGCTTTCAAAGGGCACAGCGGTGGCATGAGGCCATGCGGCTGAGAGACTTGCATATGCTGAATGGGCAAATAACAGGCGACATACCCAGTGCCTCGACTTGGTCTAATGGAGTGCAATCAAGGGTATTGGACTATTTCTTTGCCTCATATAACTTAGTAGAAATAACTCAAACAGTAGAAGACTTGGAAAAGGGAACCAGTGAGAATACCCTTCTAAAGATGGTTTTCATTCTGGGCCTAAGACATCCAACAGATAAGTGGAAACTTGGCTTGTAAATTTTGTCGGGTAGAAACCGCCTATGCATGAATCAAACAGCAACAACCCGCTTTATACAGGGCTTCAAGCAAAAGATCTCAGGATCACTCAGTCATTTACTATGCTCCTCTTTTGCTAGATTTTGAGGTCAAGTAGGGAAAGGACCAAACCGAACTTTACCCCAAAACATAATTTCGACCCTTCTATAGCACAGGAAAAACGAAAGCTGAGGAGGGACATTCGAGCGATTAATCAGCGCAGTAGCGAGCGGAAAACTGAACTTTCCAAAATTCAGAAACAAAAATATAAGAACTGGCTGCTCCATTACAGGGGTCAAATGTACCAAAACAACTCTGAAAATATGCTAATAGATATTACGAACAAGGATTCAAGGCAAATTTGGCGCTTGATCAACGCTCCAATCTCCTCTCAATCAGCACTTTTGATCAATGGGTGAAATTTTATGAAAATCTTTGACTCAAATCATCCCACTGTCCCAATGACAAAGCAACTGCACAATGGCCCTTGGGTGATCCCCTTTGACACTCTTGACTTGGAACGCTTGATCAAAATTGCAAAGGCCTCAGTAGCTCCAGGTCCTGATGGTCTTACTTATGCAATGATCAAGCTGGATTTGCATAAGTGGATCCCTTTGTTGCGCGTTTTATTTGGTCAGGTAAACGATCTTGGAATGATTCCCGACACTTGGAAATCAGCATAGTCCCCATATTTAAGAGGGGGCAATAGGGTGGATCCTTCAAACTACCACCCTATCAGCTTTTTGGACATGTTGGGCAAACTGTATGCTTCAGTAATTCTGCTCAATCTCCAGAAGTGGATGAAGCTGGCTAACAGAATGGACCCCCGCCAATCTGGATTTGTCAAGGGGGTCAGAACAGACCTTTAATTTATTCCTCTTGAATTTATTAAAATGGAGAGGACATAAAAATCAAACAAATATATATCTAGCCTTCATCGATCTGAGAAAGGTGTTTGACAGTGTAGACAGAAGAATCTTATGGGCAAAATAAAAATCTTGGGAATGCCCGACAGACCTTGTTGAGGCTATTATGGCCCTTTATACTTCCACCAAGGTGCGGATTTGGATGAAAATGCAGGGGTTGTTAACCAGAGAGAGACCCACATTTAAAGGCCTGACGCAGGGCTGCCCGTTAGCCCGAAACTTTTTAATCTGTTTTTGTCCGACTTGACTCTTACCCTGGAAACTTCCAGGTCATTGCCACCAAAGGATGGCAGTGAGAGACTAAGTTGTATACTCTATGTTGAGGATCTTGTCCTTATAGACCAGACTCAAATAGGATTGCAACGACGATTACAAACACTACATACAGACTTATATGAAAGCAAATTGTTTAGAGATAAACTTGCCCAAAACAAATATCTTGATACTAGATTTGAAGGGGAATAAACAAAAGAAACCTTGTTTCTGGGCAACTGCATAAATCCTAGCATTTGTGACGCCCCTCACCAACTGGACTTGAAAAAGAGACTTACAAATTCTGGAGAGCAATCTTAAGACTGCCCCGGAGAATCCCAATTATGAAAATTAGGTACGAGCTGGGTTTATTATCCCTACGGGCGGGAGTACTCTGGAAAAACCTAGCCCTGTACCGTAAATGCAACATAATTGGCTCTCCTCTCCTGTATGGCATCTTAAGCCAGGAATTGGCTAGAGGTAAAGAGAGCCTAATGACCTACCGGGGAAAAATGTGTTGTCACATTCTGGATTCGCTGGGGGCAGACCTACGTACCCTAGTAACAAACCCAGAAAGAGTAAATAAAAAAGCTGTGGCAGCAGGACTGGATGCCAACGTTGGAAGACAGAGCAAAACTGTGATTATACGATACACTGACACTGGAAGCTTGATCTGCCAAAATATCTGACACTGTCTCCATTCCCTAAATTCAGAGCAGTTTTTTCTGAGATTTAGGTTAAATGGCTATCCAACTAATGAAGTTTTGTCCATTTACAACCCACTGGACAAAGATGCAAGCTGCAGATTTTGCATACGAAGGGAGTGGTTAAATCTTTAAAGCATTTGCTCTTCCCGACCTTGAGGCCTATTGGGTTGCGGCACAGGCTTCATTCCTTGCTTTCTGGTATGACTCGGTTCCCGATAGGCCGCATGTTCAGATTGAGAGGGAGATGGTTGCAATGTCGTTCCTGAGAGCTGTTATCCTTCGCCGCAATGCATGACCAGAGCCTGCAACATGGTAGATATTGCGTGTGGAGCTTGGTGGCGAATTGAGGTCGGAACGCGAAGGGAAATTCTGCAGTCTCCACTTCTACCCAGCATGCATTTCCCTGGGTTCCCATTGATGGGGGAGAAGGTTTATATGGAGTATTTGGCCAGGTTGATCCTTTCGTGCCGGGGGGGATTGTTTCCCAGGGAGGGGGGGGGGGGGGGGACTTTTGAGTTTAAGGTGAAGGGCGAGGTTTCAGCGCTTGACATTTTCACGTATTTCAGGCTATGTGTTGGACTGAAGGATACATTCCCTTCTTTCCCCCGGGAGCCCACCATCGCCCTGGTCCTGCGTGGGGTGATTAGCACTGAATATGGGGGTTACATTGGTCTCTGGTCTATATGCTAACATAATTGAGAAAATGGCGGGTGGGGCAAAGATTCCTCTAATAAGTGGGTGGGCACCCCATCTCATGGCATGTGGAGGTACTGCTGTGAACAGACGGTGAGAGAATTGCTGTCAATAGCAGATTTAAGCTGGTCCATTTCAAATTTCTAAATCAGTTTTATTGTACCCCTTCAAACCTACATAGGTTTTTCCCTAAGACTCCAGATATGTGCCGGAGATGTGGAATTTCACATGCTACATTCCTGCCCTTAGCATGGCTCGGTCCATGTAGTCAGGTGTTTTTTTGTCACAGGTATTCGACACGGTCAGTGGGATTTCTAGGATGGTGGTGTCGCCGTCCCTCCTGGTTGCTCTATTGGGTTATACATGTGAGTTACCAAAGCACACTAGGCGATTGCTAGATTTGTTACTATTACTGGAAAAAAGAAGGATTGCTCTGGTATTGGGGGGGGGGGTCCACCTGTACGTGAGCAGTGGAGAGCAGACATCCTGTACTGTCACGATACTGAGACCGAATATTGTGCAGCAGTGCAACGAGCGTCTAGGCCGAAGAACACATAGGGACCTTATGTGGCTTATCTACTGTCGGCACGGAGGGACCTTTGTCGGATGTAGAAACTACAAAGCATTTGTCTCCCTAATTTTGTTCACATTATTGTTCTGTGTGTCGGGAAATGTACCGCCTTCTGCATTGTATTTTGTTTTCTTTTATTTTTTGTAATGGTTACTAAAATTAATAAAGTAAAAACATTTTTTTTTAAAAACAGTATCTAATTGGTAATAACTTTTGCTTTGATTTACTGGTTCTTGTGGTTTAAACGCCATTTCCAAATTAACCATTTGAAAGCGTGTTGTCATATGTGTCAAGCCCTTCAAGGAGCCGGTACACAAGGAGGTCTTTTGTGATCAGAGGAGTTCATCAGCTTCTGTGGCTTTGACGTACGGCTAATGGGCATCTTCCATGTTGGTTTCTCTACATACTTTTGCTAAGCCCTACTGTCTGCATCTGCTCCACAACAGCTTTTACCTCACCCTTTAATCTTGTACTCATTTGGGAGTTTTTAAATGATCATGTGGATGGTGGAAGGTATTGACAAGAATAACAATTGACTTGACTTAGTTAATTTTATTTCAAATTGATTTTGTCCTCCCACGTATTCCTCATCTTTAGATATCTTCCTCTCCAGCTGCACTGGAAAAAGTATTCGACAGGGGGCGTTGTGCGTTGATGCGGTCGACTCGATGTCCCTTGAGGGCCTCCGTCTCGAGGTCAACGTAATCACTGGTACATATAGCACGCACAGCGCCAGTTGGCTTCAGTTCCGTTTTTTTCGCGATAGTTAACACTTCGAGAATTACGGCGTGCTTCGGTTTAATTGAAAACGGTGACATACTTCAAAAACGATGTCCTTGTCATCGAAACCATCAACCCTGAAGGGCGAGTTTAAAAAAAAATTCACAATTGCGGCGCCAAGATATCTATCATGGATCCTCATCGAGTGTGTGTGTGTGTGGTTCCTTGGTGTGGAGCATAGAACGGCAGACTGTGGGTCCTGTCAGTCCATGAGTGGCAAGGCTATGAAAGAGAATAAAAGGGAAATTAGCAGCGGGTAGGCCCCTTACAAAATCCCCCTCAACATCACTGTCAGAAAATTGCTTGTTCGAGTCGAGAGGCGACTCCCCTCGAGGGAAGAGATCCAAATGGCGCTCTCGCTCCAGGAGTGTGTCACACCACTCTTCGTCTTCATCCAAGAAGATGAAGAAAAGGCACTATCGGTTACCTTCCACCTCCTCCGATTCCTCTCCTGAGCGAAGTATAGCCTGACCAACCAAGTAGTCTACTCGGGCTGAATGGGAGGCATTCAGACTAGAAATGTAATGTTGAAAGAGAAAACTAAAAGCCATGCTCCTGTTGCACCTTTAAAAGCAGACAAGGAAAGGGCTAAGGTGAAACCCCACAAGAACCTTTGAGGTCTTGATTCGATGAAAAAACATTGAATACTCTTATCGAGTTGGGGGTGGAGCCTCTGGAGGGCTCAGTCGATGCCAAAATCATCGAAAACATAGACACCATTAGCGTCAAAGCCATCAGCGGCATTGGTGTCGAAGACATCGGGGTCGAAGCCATCGATGCCTTTACCCAGTAAACCTTCAATAGTCTCTAAGGAGGTTGAAAAATCCTATAAACCTTTACCATGAATGGATGTTTTCAAATCTTTGTCTTCCATTTGTGAAGAACACAAACCATCAAACCAAGATACTCCTCCATTTGGTTTGGAGCTTGGCACACCTAATGTCCCGGAGGCCCTCATCTTGGAAGAGTCCAGATTAAAGGACCTGTATGAAAATCGGCAATTGGCATAGATGCACCACCAGAGCTTGAGTTTGCAAACCAGATCCAGCAGAGCACGCAGATGCCTCATGCAGACATCTTATGTCTAGGTTAATAGACTTTTTTGGGATGAGCCAGGCCTGCTCCTCCATTCGAGCAAGATGACCTGACTGACATACTTGATAAAGGTCCTCTGAAGGAACCTGTACTTCCTTTAAATTTTGCCCTACAAAAAAGGTTGAATGCAAATTGGGAGGCACCTGAAACAAGTCCACCGGCGAATAAGAACCTCACCAAAAAGTACAGGCTTTTGAGTAGGGATCCTAACTATTTGTCAAAACATCATACACTAGAGAGCCTGGTAGTTCAGGTAGCGAAATCTACATCTAAAAAAGCGGCTTATCCAATCATACCGCCAGACAGGGATGATGAGCGTTACGACGCGATGGGGAGGAAAGTGTTTTCTGCCGGGAGCATGGCTCTTAAATCTGCAAATGCGACTTGTGTTTTAGATAATTTTACATTCACCCTGTGGGACTGTATTGCCATGGCGGCTGAGCATATTCCCGAAGGGGAAGAAAGAGACGGCTTCCTGAATATTGTAAGAGATGGAAAAGAAGCTATGTGTGAGTCTCTTCAGTCAGGACTGGACTCTGCTTACAGCATCAGCAGAGCCATGGCAGCGAGCACAGTGATACGCAGATGTGCATGGTTGAGGAAGTCTGGATTTGCAACGCACGTGTAGTCTAGACTTCTCAACATGCCCTTTGACGGCACTCAGCTGTTTGGCAGCAAGGCTGACGAAAGCCTAGAGAAGCTGCAGACATCGAAAGCGGCAGCCAAATCCATTGGTGCTGCTATCAGACAGCCACAACCATCTCACCCCAGTGAGTCAGTTTGGAGGGGTAGGTGCATTAGTTTCTTCTCCTTTGTTGATAGAGTGAGAGGATTAACTAGTCAAAGGGGCCAGAGAAGATTCCTTCGTGGTAGACTAGGGAGAGGAGCCAAGACCGCCCAAGCAATGGATACTTTACCATCAGCCGCTGCTTCAGCTGCCTCAAAACCTCTCTGAGGACTTAACCCACAGAACTCCGGTGGGAGGCAGACTCTCATAGCATCTGCAAGATTGGCGAGGTATTACTTCAGATGCATGGGCGTTGGAAACACCAGCCCTGGCTTACTGCCTCCCCTTTTTAAGAAGGCTTCAGGACCATCCACCGGGTAGCCACTCGTTCAAAGTTCCCGGTCCGTTCCTTGTGCAGGAAATTTTGAGCATGCTAGAGAAAGTTGCTATAACCAGTACCTGTAACAGAGAGGAACAAAGGGTGGTACTCTCCTTATTTCCTAATTCCCAAGAAGGACGTAGAATTGAGACCCATCTTGGACTTGAGATGCTTGAACAAGTTCCTCAGGAAGGACAAGTTCCAGATGGTCACCCTTTCTCAGATCCTTCAGGCCCTTCAACCCCAGGATTGGATGGTGTCATTGGACCTTCTGGATGCTTAATTTCATGTGCCAATCCATCACAAGCACAGAAAGTACCTCAAGTGATCAGGAGGTTGAGAAAGTTTGGGAAATCCATGATTCCAATTGCTGTGGATTGGGCCAGGAGGACGTGGTACCCGGACCTTCTGGATATGTACACCTGCCATCCAATGCATCTTCCACAAAGAGAGGAACTTCGCTCGCAAGAGGAGGGTTGGGTTCTCCATCCAGAGGTCAAGACACCCAACCTTCACGCATGTTTTCTGAGAGGTTGAGATATAAGGATTGGGACCTCCCGGATGACGTAATGGAGAGTTTGCTTTCGGCCAGAAGGCCAGCAGCGAAATCCTTGTACTGCTGCCGGTGGAATAAATTCTGTAGCTGGTGCTGGTATAAGAATGTGGACCCTTTTAAGTGCAATAAACCTATGGTGTTGTCTTTCTTGTTGCATTTGGCAAATCTGGGGCTCCAGATTGGGACCATTAAAGGATACTTGGCAGCGTTTTCAATCTTCAAGCACACGTCGGAAGAGGTATCATATTTCAATATGCCATTAGTCATACAATTTCTAAAGGGGCTCACTAACGTGTTCCCCCCCCTTTTCCATTTCAAGTTCCAGTTTGGGACCTCAATCTTGTACTTAAATTCCTTATGTGGACTCCTTTTGAGCCACTCCATTCTTGTCCATTAAGATTATTGATCTTTAAAACCATCCTATTAGTTACATTAACATCAGCCGGCAGGGTGAGCGAACTACAGGCTTGTTCAATTGGATTTTGCTCCCATGTATTCCTCATTGCTCCTCCCAACCTACCCTGCAGTAGAATTTCCGTACATTACACCTTAAGCTCTTTCAAGGTCTTATACTGCCTTGGACACACTGATGTTGGTAATTCTGTAAGAAGAAGGCGTAAAACAGAACTGAAGCTAACAGGCGCTGTGTGTGCTATATGAACTAGTGCTGATGTCGCCCTCGAAGGACATTGAGTAGACCGCATCGACGCACAGCGCCCTCTGTCGACATTGTTTTCCGAAGCAGCTGAAGCTGGAGAGGAAGATATCTAAAGATGAGGAATATGTGGGAGGAATATCCAATTGAAAGAAAGTTACCCGGGGTAAGTAACTTGTTCTTCTGGTAGAAACCTTCTACTTCAGATTACTTACTGGCCATCTTCCATAGACCCTTCATTGACCATTGTTTTCCTCTTAGATGCATACTGTGATTGTTTGCTAGCAACTATCACTTTTTTTCTGTAAAATGATGTCTGTTTTCCCATTCCTTTGAGTATTGTGCAGTGGGGGAAATTGTGTGGAATTGAGGCAAAGGTGGCACAAAGGGCTCCATATATAGAGTCGTGGAATGTCCATTGCCACTTGTGATAAAGAGTCAGGCTGGAAACACTTCAATACCATCTGGTCACTGTTTAAGATTTCCATATCAAGTCTGGACATTTTGCTATTTTATAAGTTTAGGACACAGTGGGAGGAAGATAGTATCCATTGAAAAGAACACTACTGAAGGTAAGTAATTGCCAAGCTTCAAATTCTTGCGATTGGTTGCGATACAAATTAGTACTGAAACAACAAGGTCAGACACCACTTTAGAAAGGTGAGCTATTATCCTGTCACCAATGGTTTTGAACAGATGTAGTGTGCTATCACAAATTGTACTTTACAAATTGAGAATGTATATGCTTTGAATGCAGGGTTTGCTATGATTACAGGCTATGATTACAGAATGAACACATTCTTGTTTCACAGATGCTGCATTCAAAATCCTGAACCCAAGGACAGTTGCACGATTTTTCAGACTTAACAGTAACAATGCTCTGCTTGAATTCCTGCTACAGGTAATCATTGTCATTTTTCCATTTGTATGTTAGTGCTTATGCAATATTTAGGATAACAAATCTTATACTGTACCTTTTAAGGATATTGTAGGAGGAGTTCTGTGTCCAAATGGCTCATTTGTAAGGTCACAGAACTCTGAGTTGAGTTGCAATATATTGTTTAATGTATGGTAAAGAGTCTTCTATTCCTTATAATACATGGCCACACACTGGCATGCTCTTTTTAATACCTGTCTGCTTCCTTCATCTAATTTAAGTGATCCTAAATTTGGTGATCCAAATAATCAATGTAGAATATGTTTGGATTTTAAAAAGCTAATATTCAGATCCTTATGTGTTGCAGAAAAATAGTTCAAGCAGTTAAATAAAATGCATCAAAAACGTTTTCATTGTGTGCTTTAAAATAAGTAACACGTAGATTCTTGCTCACATGTGTTAAACTCCTGAAGTGCACAAATTACATATTCTACAATCAATAGTTCCTTGTCAAATAATGGCTATTAAGTGTCACAGAAAACATTTTTAAAAGCAAGGCATTTGAAAAGCTTACTTAGATAAAGGAGGAACCCTGGGTATGCACTCATAAAACAAATATCTGAGTGCTGCCTCTATCTAATCCCGGGTAGGGGTTAACTATGAACAAAGCGAGGTAGAGGCAGATCTGGTAGGGCGGAGCACTGAAAGGGGGGTTCTTTCAGTAATTAAAAACCAATTTAATCATCATAAACATAAACATTCAACATCAAAGGTTAAATCTTTTAAATCATTAATAAAAAAACAAAATATGCACAAATTAATCAATGGTCCTGCACATTTGCAATCTGCCACAAAGGTGGCCTGGGTATCTTAACAAAAATCAGGTGTCAATTCACTGTTATTTTTCTGGTTTTCATACACTGTGAGAAACCTAGAATTTTTACATGAAACTCTGTGTTCGCTTACATCAATTTCTCACTGCATTGTCATTATACAGGCTACTGTCTCAACATGTTTCAGTTCACAATGGCAAAATATCCAGAACATTCATCAGGATTTAAAACCCAGTTATTGTAAAAGTGTGTAGACTGCGCTATGGTGCTTGTGAGGGATTCTGCAAGGAAATTCTATGCATCCTTCCCCCATCAGATGAAAACAAAAGCAAAAAACGAGAGTAAGCTGCTGTTTCTGAGGAGCGACCCTGATGCCAGACCTTGCTGCAACACTCATGGCCTGATAGCGGCGGAAGTGCCAACCTTCACCTGCCCCCCCAATCCCCCTGCCCCCGGAGCACTAAGTGCCTCCTGGCCCCCTCCGCAGGACGGCCACTGCCTGCCACCTTGCCGCCCTGCCGGGCAGCCCCCGATGCCCCTCCTCCCACTTAGCCGCGGGTGGCCCAGCGGCACAGCTCTCCATGGCGGCTCTGACCCGCGTTTAGGCCGCTTGCCCGCCCCCCTTCAGTACTTATCTGCTCCATACCTCCCAGCTTGGGGGTGCAGTGATGGCCTGTGGTGTTGGGGCCGGAGGAGCCCGAGTGGCTCCTGCTTGACCCGCTGTGTGAAAAAGCTGCTCCTGGGGGCCCACATCCTTGGCTGGCCGCTTCTCTGCCGACTTAGAGACACCCGCTGGGCCCACACCTCTTCCGTGCTACCTACCTCAGACAAGGAGTCTGCTCCTCTAGGCCAATCCCCAGCCTCCTGGGGGTGCAGCGGTGATCTGCAGCACAGTGCCCTGAGAGGCGGTCTCCTCACTCTTGAAGGGGGATCGATCCCTGTTGACACGGTTAAGGGGTACGAGTGTGGGCCTCCTGCCCCTGACTGCAACTGCTGCTCTTGTGGCCCCATATCCTCGTTTAACCACACCTCGCCTCCCTCCTCAAACAGAGTGCCTTCTCCTTAAGACTGCGCCTCCAGCCTGCGATGACCCACATGCACCTGTAGTTCCCCCTTCTTCTGGAGCGCTTCCATGTGGGGAGTGCCCAGCATGACATCTGGATGGGGCCGCCCAGCCTTATCTGACCACTTGCAGCGGGTCCCCAATAGAGACAACCTCTCCTCCAACGACCCTCCGCCTGGGAGGAACCCAGGCTACACAATGGCAAACAACAAAAGGCAGGCAAAAATTGATCAATTTGCAGCCAGGACCGGGCTTCTTCCCCCCTCTGCCAGTGCCTGCTCATCCGGCACCATAGACGTCTCCACCCTGAATCAGATTGTTCTGCCCTGAAAAACAGTACAGACAGTTTGGGCTCTAACATAGACACACTCACAGGCAAGGTGGAGACCTCTGCTATCCAAATTGATAAATTGTGCAGCCGCATGACTGAAGCCGAACAACGCATCGGCGACAACGAGGACAGATTGTCATCTCTGCAGAGGGAAGTGACTGCGCTACAACAGTCAGTGAGACGTGTAGAAGACAAAAACGATGATCTTGAGGGGAGGTCACGTAGGAACAACGTACGCATCATAGGGGTTCTGAGTCTACTCAGATGGACAACATGGAGAGATTTGTTGAATGACTCCTCACAGATGTACTCGACCAACCCCCGCTGTCCAACATGTTCTTGGTCGAGAGGGCCCATCGCTCCCTCGCCCCAAAGCCGCCCCCTAGCGCCCCGGACCGGCCCATCACCGCCAGGATCCTTAATTATAGGGACAAAGATCTCCTCCTTAGGACAGCCACAGACAAGGGCAAACTAAGATTTGGCTCATCAGCCGTTAGATTATTTCCTGATTTCAGCCCACAAGTGCAGGAACAGCGGAAATCGTTTCAAGCTGTTAAAAACAAACTCAGACAGAAAAACGTGTGATATCCTATCATGTTCCCTGCTAAACTCCTGCTTAGTGGGCTGATTATTTGTTCCTCAATGGTACCTACAGAGGCCTGATCTCTAATAACTCCTTTCAACCTGAAGAAATATTTGCTTGAACCGCAACAGTACGACATTGTGTTACGGTTGCTGGTCACTTGACCTATGTGGCCGCACTCCGTACCCTTTCGATGTAGTCGCTGCGTACATAGTTTTATGATTTTTGGGTTAATTGGGGTGGGAAGGGTGCCGGTATGTGTCTGTTTCCGGTGTCGGTGGGGGTTGTGGGGAGTTCTGTTTTCTGTACACTGTGCTCATTCAAACTTGGTTCTACTGTTGCAATTACATTCATCGACTGGAAGTGAGAGTCTCATGGAAGTATACAGGAATGGCGTGTTGTGCTATGTCTCAATTCACTTCAATGTAGTATACCCTAATGCTAGATGATGAGGGGTGAATCCTTAAATATAATGTCCTGGAATATCGGGGGAGTCACCAATGCTAAGGAATTTCCCTAGGTGACTAATCGTGCAAAGCTACAGGGGGGGTCAATGTCCTGTGCCTGCAGGAGACGCATCTGGCACAGGACGCCTAACCCCCCCTGGCTAAAGGCTGGGGCGGGCCATCGATATGGCTCTTCCTTCTCATCCCAATCAAGGGGCGTTGCAATATACATACACCATTAGGTTCAATTCCGCTTACATAAGAAGATAGGGGAGGTATATCTTGCTTGCGGGTGACTGTTTTGGGATTAAAGTACTGTTTATCAATGTGTACGCTCCCAATGTAGACTTCCCAGAGTTCTTTCAGAAATGTGCTGCCATGGTCCATAGATTCCCAACATATGAAGTGGTGTGGGTGGGTGGGGTACTTTAACATGGCAATATCATTGAACCTGGACCGATCAAATACTTCACAATCAACACTTTCCAAGGCTGCCACTACTTTGGGGCATCATTGCTGAAACTCTTGGGCTAGTAAATATCTGGAGACACTTATATTCCAACAGAAAAGAGGTGTCATTCTCGAGGGGGGGGGGCACATGGGACATCCTCTAGGATAGATGACCTCATGCTGCCTGTCTACCTAGTTCGCACAGCACAGACCACTAAACTGTTACCAAGAATGCTGTCCGATCATTCCCCCGTAATGGCAGTGATCCTAGTCCCCGGCTTACTACACCGCCCTCCTCGCTGGCACTTCCACCCTGGTGCCCTGGAAGACGCACTGTTCCAAGACAGTATCGGAGACCACATCCTAGAGGATTTCCGTAATAATGTAGACTGTGTCCCCGACTTTGGAACAGTTTGGGAGGCCTTCAAGGTGTGTATAAGGGGAAGCTGCATCTCCAGGGAGGAAGACGTTCTAAAATCCTTACAGACTACGCTCTGTTGTGTAGAAGGGGATATCAAAGTCCTAGAATAGAGACAGGCCCGGGGTAGCGACACCGAGCTCGAGAAGCTACTCTTCGAGAAGCGGTTGGAACACTTCGAAGCCGTGCTCAGGGAAGACAAATACATAGGGCACCCTAGCCTCGCAAATAAATATGTAGAGGGAGGTAGGCCTAGCCACACCTTAGCTTGGGAACCCTGTAAAGATAGTGGACACAGTGGAATTATGGAGGTTGAGGATCCTGACGGGAACCTGATCTGTGAACCCAGCAAGATCAATAAAGTGTTCCAGGACTATTATACTAGACTATACTCGTCCCAATTGAACGCCTCTACTGAAGACATCAGATCCTACTTAGACCGGGCTGCCCTGGGTTGGCTGGACCCCTCACTTACTGATCCTATGAACACCCCTGCCCCCATTGAGGAGATCCGTAGTGATTTGTAAAATTACTAGTGATAAGGCCCTGGGACAAGACAGACTTTCAGCAGAATTTTATAAAGAGTACGATGATATCCTGGCACCACATCTGTGCAGTATGTATGAATTCTCCATGTTTGCCGGCCTCCTTTCATAGTCCACCAGGACGGCAGTAGTAACAGTTCTACTAAAACCTGGTAAAGACCCCCAAAACTGCAAGTCATATAGACCCCTATCCCTCACTAATACTGACAAAATTCCTGTCTGAACTACTTGCTGATCATCTCCGCCCCCATATGAATGCCCTAGTCCTCCCCGATCAAGCCGGATTTATCCCTCGCAGATCCACCCAAAATAACCTAAGAAGACTCTTTACCATAATGCATAACATTAAGGAAGAGGACCCCATCATTGTCGCTGCCCTCCATGCCGAGAAGGCCTTAGACTCTGTTGAATGGCCCTTTTGTTTGAAATACTGCGCAGGTCTGGACTGGGTCTTCACTACATTCAATGTGTCCGATTGCTGTACACCGTCCCTCAGGCCACTATATTGTCCAACCAGTTGCATTCCGGTAGGATCGCACCTACCAGGGAACAAGACAAGGGTGCCCTCTTTCCCCTATCCTTTTCACCCTGGCGGTTGAACTATTGGCATGTGCAATAAGGGAATTCCGCGCACATAGGGGGAGGGGGAGTCAATCTATTCACATATCTCTATTATCTCTCTCTATGCAGATGACTTATTGTTGTACCTTAAAAATCCCAAACAAAATCTTCAGCCACTAGTACAGGACATTTTCGTCTTCTGTGGGTTCTCGGGGCTATGTATTAACTGGTCCAAATCAGAGATTCTACCACTCACCCCCCCGCTGCACTTCCCACGGACGTGGGTGACGAATTTCGCTGGTGTCCCGGGTGGATGAGGTATTTGGGGGTAATGGTCTCCACCCCCCCTCCCCCAAGCTTTTTGAGGATAATTACTTAACAGTCCTGGAACAACTAGAGCGGAAGGTTGGGGTTTGGATCCGACTCCCTCTGTCCCAGGCTGCTGGCATAGCACTGGCCAAGATGTTGGTGGTCTCTAAGATGCTCTACATCTTTAACAACATCCTACTGGTACCACCCTGGTAGTTCTTGAAACGTGTCCGGTTGCTGATGTTCAGACTTGTCTGGATGGGTGGAGGGGCACAAGTCACGCTTGACACTCGATCGCTGCCGTACGCCTCTGGCAGCCTGGATTATCCCGATCTATACATATACTTCCTCGCCACCCAGGTCCAGTATGCTCTATGGTGGTGGAATCCCTCCTTGGAACTCCCGCACACCAAATTCGAAAGGGCCATTGCTCACCCTTATGATCTGAAAGGCTTACTTTGGGATACACCCAAACGACCCTCCAGAGGGGAATTACAGACAATGGAGGTAACTAAGTGGGCATGGGAACGCATCGCCCTCGTGACCAACACTGATAACAATTATCACGCTGACCTCACAATATACTCTGTGTATGGTATCCCTCTAACAGCAGAACAGACCTTTAAAACTCTGCTTGAGAAATTGGGGGTGTTCTCCCTGAGTGATTTGGAGCATAAGGACAAATTCATGCAGTGCGATACCTTGAAAGACTGTGGCCCCTGGAATGCCATCTCCCTAGTGCTTTACTATAGATTGCCCGGAGGCGCTTCGAGAAAATTGGAATGATTTCCCTTCAGTGCCCGCTTCTTCCCCCATTGGCCCAATTTGTAACCAACCCTCCAAACCTTGCTGGGGAGGTCTAGGCCCTATACAAACTGATCAAATGTCTCCACCCGGCTCGCCGGGTGTTGTTCAAGGCCAGATGGGATAGGGTTTTAGCCACACCACTACGTGATAACTAACAGCAGGCAATTTGCACACTGACAAAAAAGGATCTTGCTGAATTCCAGGTTCTGCCTTATACAATTCAAATTCCTTCACCAGTCATACCTCACTCCTGCACTGCTGCATAAGTATTACCCCGAAAGGAAGACCACCTGCCCATGCTGTAATGCTGACCCCGCAGACTTTATCCACATGGGCGGGAGCTGTGCCCACATGCAGTCCTTCTGGGAGGGGCTCTCCATTACCATGGACAAAATGGTTCCTGGATGCCTTGCTGATTTTCCAGTGGCCTGACTACTTGCTTGGTTCGATGTTCCCGCTAAGACAGATAGGAAACTGCTGGCCATGGCCTCTGTGGTCGCTAGTGCCGTAATTGTTAAAGCATGGATGAAAGCCTCATCGCCTAATGTGAGGGAATGGCTTAATATGCTGATGATTTGTGAAAGACGTGAAACATCCTACTCCTCCACCCTCCCTCCTGGTAGAAGACCCACAGACTATTAAGGCCCCTTTCGATCATAGCTCCTGAATCTGGAGTCCCCCCTGTTTCATGAATAGTAAGAAACTGTAGATAAGACTTTGACTCGGGAGAGGATATACCGGACCCCCCCCCCCCCCCCCATGGAGACTTTTTCGGCTACTTCAATATAGAGAATTTAAATACCTCTTGTAATAGCTGATGTCCCATTGTTATATGGATGCCACAGTACCTATTTCGATATTCTATACCTCTCTGCTTCTGCCATGTTTGTAATCTAAACACTGTACCTGCTCACATATGCACCTTGTCACATGGGTTTAAGGGGGTAAAGGGGGGATAAGGCTATGGGTTGTAACCACTATGTATAAGTGGTAGTTTGTTTATTGTTGCAAAATTTCAATAAAACAGATTTAAAAAAAAAGAAACACCAACTCATGGGATCTCTTTTAGCTCTCTTAAATCAAGCATTACCATCAAACATTACACTCAAAGTGCCTACCAGTCTTCTGAGAGTTAATGACTTAATTGAAGTTGAGAAAGAAATGCAACTAAGCTGTGAAGATAAGTTACTACTAAATAAATGTATGTTTGGAACGCCTGGCAACAGTGTTTGTATTTTTCATTTGAGTACTTTATTGAAGGTGTAAATGCGCCACTGGTGTAATAAAAATGCCAGCCAGGTCTGCCTTCAGCTATTCGATCCATGAGCCATACGCTTGTCCTTCACTGAAGTCCTGTTAATAACAAGTATTGGCATAGCCAACCATTTTGGCTTTTGTATAAGTATTACGCATTTGCCAGGCACTGCTATTAGATGCTGAGATAATTGTACCATTTTGCACCTGCTACCGTCAATGGACAGTTAATACTATTACGGCTATGCCTGACAAGTGCCTTTCCCAAGCCTTGCCAATGCTTGTTTTCATATTACAGTTCAGTTGTGATGCCACATTTAGCCTGTAATAAGATCATTATTTCCATGCTTTTATATGGATATTGCAGGCTGCCATATATTATAATAAAACATAGTTTTGCCATTACCTGCCTTGTGTCTACCTTTGTTTCAGGGATCCCCAGAAATTAAAGAACATTATTTTGACTCCAAGAAAGATGTTGATCGCAACCTGAAGTCTGCATGTGAGCAGTTTATTCAACAACAAACTAGGATTTTCATTGAACAACTTGAGGAATTCATGACAAAGGTATATATAGTCAATCCATTCCATGTATAAAGTTGTATTTCAAGTTATTAGAGGGTATCATTTTATACAATTTCAAAGATTACGTCATAATCCTAGAGCTACACATATCGGCACGCTTTTCAAACAATACCCTTGCAGTTAACATAATTGCCTCGCCCACGGTCTGCATACCTGGACTCACCCCTGCCCTCACACGGCTCTGTATATATTGCCTCTGCAAGATGTCCGTATTATTTGTATACTGCGCCTGTAGATGTCTGTATTATCTGTATATACCCCTTCATACCCTACTACTGTAAATAGACAACACTTGTCCTGTAAGTATGACTTGTATGTAAATTCTATACCTCCTGTGTTGTAACTAAGCTTTGCATATACGTGTAACTGCTGCGCCCTGTTACCCCTGGGTATGATGCGCATTATAAATAATAAACAAACAAATCGATTCCATGTCAACAAAGGGGTCAAATTCAAATGTCTCACTAATGTACTCAAGCAAAATCACGTCTGACCCCAGTTCCTAAAACAGAAATGACCCTATTACTGTGTTTCATCGTATGGCTTGAAGACAGCTAGCAGACATAGTTTTTGCACTATGAATTAAGCAAATCTGAACTGGTTAAGGGAGTTTGAAGTACTACGTGCAAGTTTATTGAGAATGGTTCCTGATAGTGTCTTACTAAGACCAGAAAAAGACATTTAAAAAATATAGTTAAACGCCATCTTTTTATTCGATACTTTTGCCTCACAGTTTTCACATCTTTGAGATACCTTCAGGCACATTCTGTGTCAGGAAATCTTAAACTTCAACAAGGTTATGTAGGTGCGACTCCATGACCAGCTTCTCACTATAAGAAGTAAACTGGTAGATGTCCACAACTGCAAGTGCCCCTGCCACTCCCCTTTTGCTGCGTGCCACGGGTGCTGCTGTGGGAATAATTTCCTACTTACCAAAAGCTCTTGTAAGAAGGTTGGTTGTCTTTTATGAAAGTTTCAAAGTTTAAGCCTTGCAAGAAATGTAAATGGCAAATATGAGTTCCGCACCAGTGCTGCTTGCTTCATTGGGCATGATCATGACATTGGCAGCTTAATTTCTTTTGCCTTGATGCCTTTGTATTTGTTGAAGGTTGCAGTTTTGTTTTGACTAGACATGTGTACGTGGGAAACCACACAGGAGACATATCGTCTCATGAGAGGGTGCCTTTACAATAGATTGAGGATGCCAGCCAATGAGTACCCGTTGTCAAAGACGACAGGTACATGGGATTCTCATTCCACTAAACGTCACCTCATGCTCTTAGGTGACTTTAACCTTACCTCTCCAACCACTTTTCAGAAATCGGAACTTCAGTCTTTTCTTAGTGACCACGCTCTCGGCTCTATCCATAACCTAGCACCCCACACCAGGAGTATCTCTTTGGATCTATTATTCATCTCCGCCTCTCTCTCAGCCACTAATACTACTGGTGCACCATCCCTATCTGATCACTATATTGTTTCCATCACCATCTCCTTTCCACCCTCTGACCTCTCCTCAACTATTACTAAAAGGAAATGTAAACCTTCTACCATTCCTTCCTTTCCCTCTGACCTACAGTTATCACTCTCCTCCTTCACACCTGATGCCTCTTCAACTAACAATGCCTTCTCCAGTTTCCAATCCCTAGTATACGACTTATTATTTTCTAACTTCCTACTATTAACTCTCACCCCTACGTTTCGGCATCCTCAACCATGGTTCACCCCATTCATACGCTCTGTCTGCACAAACATGCATCGGCTGCTGGGCAAATGGAGGTATACCTACAGGCATGAGGATCTTCAACTCTACCTCTCTGCCGGCAACTCTCCAGTCCTCTCTTGATATAGCGTAAAGGGAATTGTACCTCAACCTCATTAACTCTTACTCCAACCATCCTCGCTGGCTACAGGGCACCATAAACTCACTCCTCCTAAACCTATGATTATCAACTCCCCTCACACAGCTAATGGTATTGTATGATCGGACCGAAAAAAAAGGTCCGACCGTACAATACGACCGAAAAATGTTACCACCAAAGGCTCGAACACCAAAAGTTCGAACCTTTGGTGGAAGCATTGCAGGTAAGTAAAAATAAAAAAAGGCTGCAGGGGTGTCCCCCACAACACCCCGCTCAGTATACTGTGTGGTATAGTGAGCGGGGTGTTGCGGGGACACCCCCGCAGCACACCCACAACAACAACAAAAAAACGGGGGCTGCAGGGGTGACCCCCGCAACACCCCGCTCGCTATACTTTACAGTATAGCGTGCGAGGTGTTGCGGGGGACACCGCTGCAGCCCCCGTAGTATGTAAGTGTGTTCGCATGAGAAAGGTGCAAACTTTTGGTAGTTCGCACCTTTCTCATACGAACTTTCCGGCCGCAGCAGAATCAGCCGCGGTCGAATCATTTAGAATCCAGCTAATGACTCGGCTGAATACTTCCATACAAAAGTTTACAAAATTAAAGACGCTCTCCTGACCTTCCTCATGCTCCCTTCTCCTTCATTCTACACTCTGCCTACTCTACCTTCATCCTCTGCAACCATCTCCCACTTTATCACACTAATACTGAAGAAGTCCTATCGCTACTGATGAAGGCTATCCTGTCTTGTGCCTCATAAGACCCTCTTGCTCCTCAGCTAGTCAAGCCTATTGCCCCTTTAGTGGCCTCTCACCTCACTGAATGTTCAATCTGTCCTTCGACTCAGATTGCTTTACCTCTATTTTCAAAACGGCCACTATCATCCCTCATCTAAAAATGCAAGGGGCTGACCCGAACCTACCGGCTAACTTTCGCCCTGTGTTTCTCCTTCTTGATTACTATAAAGTGCTTGAAAGGCTTGTGTTGAACCGTTTTATCAATTTCTTCGACATCCCTAAACTTCACTGCCCTCTACAAGTAGGTCACTCCTGTCACTTCACGGAAACTGCTCTCATGAATGTCTCCAACTCCTCTGATAAGCACTCCAACCTTACCTCTATCGTACATCTCCTTGACTTGTCCACTACAATTGACACTGTCGATCACTCTGATCTACTGAATACTCTCCTTTTTGTTGGGAGTCTCAATCAAGACTTTGTCTGGATTGAAACCTTCCTAGCACGTCACCAGTTCTGTCTCCTGGAGCAACAACACCTCTCAACTCATTCCTCTAATTCTTGGTGTTCCACAGCGCTCTGTCTTGTGTCCTCTCCTCTTTTCACTTTACACCTCTGCTTTTGGGGCACGAATCTCCTCCTTTGGGTTCTCATACCAACTCTTTGCGGTCAACACTCACTTTTTTCCTGAACTTCCCTCTGTTCGCTCTATCACAGTTTCCAACTGTCACTCTGCCATTTAATATTGAATGGCTTCGCACTCTGAAGTTAAACTCTACCAAAACAGATATGCTCTTCTTCCCTGCCAAATTCCTTCTCTTATCCCTCCCCTGCCTATCCAGTTACCACCTGACACTCCCCTCCTACTCTTCTTCATCTAGAAACCTCAGCATCATCTACGATCCTTCTTACACCTTCTCTACTTTGATCTCCAAACTGCAACAATGTTTCGCCTCCACCTCCCATATATTAGGAAAACCAGGCCCCTCCTTCCTTTCAACAGCACCAAGCATCTCTTAAGCACTCTTGTCTTCTCTAAACTGGACTACTGTGTCAGCATTCTCATTGGTATCCCCAACTATGCTTTCTTTCTTCTCGACAAGATCATTAACTCTGCTATCAGGAAAGTCACTTCACACCTACTTCTCGTACTGTCACCGGGCTGGACAGCTGATGATGCAAAACAGGGCCAGACTTAGTTCTTTTCCTGGTTTTCAAATCTATCCACGTAAGGCTCTGCTGTATTCTCCTTTATCCAACTCTGCACGCATTCTCTGCTCTGCCTCCTCCACTACCCTGTGGCACCCCACCCTCCCTGTGCTTCCTGTCGCTTCCGCTCTTTCTCTCTTCTTGTTCCACTAGCATTGGAATTCTCTTGCCCTGGACATCCGAGAAACATTCCACATGGATTTGTTCAAAACCAAACTGAAAGCCTACCTCCTTGTCTCCGAGTTAGCCTCTTAACCTACTTCTCATCTGTTGTCTAGTTTAGCACTTCATCCATCATCGTCACATCCCTAACACAGCTGGCCATGCCGCCTACCTGCACTTAAAAATGTCCAATGTTGGTTGTCCTTCATCTATGTATGTCCACTCATGTATTGTATCTGGTGACTGTTCCATTTACTGCCCTCCACAGCCTGGTCAGACTGTCACTCAAACTATCCCCATTGTAAAAAGCTCACTGCTTCTTGTCAAATCTGATTTCTTTTCCATTGTACTTCTTTTGTGATCAAAGGAGCATTGTTCCTCCCTGTGTATCTATGCATGTGTGTATGTATATATATATTTCTGAGGCTTGTGGAATCTGCTTAGATCACATGCTGTGCATAGGCCGACATCTAGTGGAAGCTGCAGAGTATTACAGTTTGTTTTTCGAAACTCAAAAAGGGGTGTCGAACTAGGGCGTGCCAGTAATACTATCCCTAGTGTGACGTTCACTGTACCCATGATCCCTCACGTGTGTAGGACCCTCAGATTGTTTTTTTCGGCCATACTTGTCGGAAGCATAGTTGCGGAGTTCCCTGGCTTTTAGCCATTTATCATAAAATTATTACAAAATCCCCGTTCTCAAACCCCATGTCGAAGTTCACCGAAGACCGACGCCGGTGCTTGAGAGAACAGCCGTCGAGACTACATGACAGACTTTGGGCCTCGGAAGGCCTCTGGCCTCAGCCCTGCAAGTAGGGAGAGTGGGGGGTGGACATACTCACACACACTCGTTTTCCTACATATACCCGCCCGCTGCCAGATATTGACATATGGAGAGTACTCCATTTAAATTCTGCCCGAAGTGCAACCGTAAGTTCCCCTGGGTAGATAAACATAACACCTGTAACCTGTGTCTTCCAAGGGACCACCCCGAGGCAAATTGTAGAGCTTGTTGGCTCTTCAAAGCCAAGACACTTAAGGACTGCTCGACCAAACGTTGGGCCCACTACGCCAGGTGTCCCCATAACTGACCCACCAGACAGTCCTCTAGGTCGGGGTCGATTATTATGGAGATGACGACCAGGAAGAGGAGGAAGACGAGGCGGAGGCCTATAGTCTCGACTCCCCTATTCCCAAGGACCCCCTGGTGAATGACTCACCTGTTGATAATCAGCCCTTGTATAACGAAGTTTTAGCCAAGGCTGCAGCCCATTTCCAAATTGACACTCAGGGGGCCCAAGAAGAGAGATTTTGCAGAGCAAATTCTAGGGGATAAAAGATCCATTGCCCAGGTTATCCCCATTCTAAAGTCTGTTCAACGCAGAATCGATCCTTCGCTGCTCACCCCTAATCTTACACGGGTAGTTAACCCACAAATAGAAAAATTATTCAGGGCTGCTCCCTCCGACCCACTTTACATAAGGGGTCAGCTAAAACCCAACTCAGTGGTTACAACCACCAGGAAGAGGGCGGGAACACCACTAGCATCTTCAGAAGCTCCCCCGGACAGGGAGAGCAAGAGAATATATGGGCAAGGAAGGTGGCATCCACTTCGGCATACCAAGCACGTATTGCTAACACCACCACTCAGCTGGCAAGCTACAACTGCCAGCAATGGGAACAGGTAGATGACCTCATTGCCTCCGCACCAGAACCTCTAAAGAGCCAGTTGGCCCAGATTGCGTCGGAAGTAAGATCCGTGTCCGGATGCATTCTCAAGGCTAACTTCGATGCAGCAGACAATGCAGGGAGGCTAATAGCAGAAAGCACAGTAATCAAAAGACATGCTTGGCTCAGGCTGTTAGGGTTTAAACCCGAAACCTAAGCCTCCCTCATTGACATGCCGGTGGAACCAAAAGTCCTGTTTGGAAAAGCAGTGGAGGAAGCGCTAAAAACGGCTAAGGACGAATATGACACCTTAAAGTCCCTTGGCCAACTAACTAATAAACCCACAAATCAGCGGGGAAATAATAATTTTCATAGCTCTCGCAGCCAAAACTCCCAGAGAGGGTCCCAGTACTTTCAGAACCAAGGAACATCGTGGGGCGGCAACCAACAAGCTACCCAGGGTTTCGCCAGAGGTCAAAAGAGGGGCAGTGGCAGGGGGAGAGGCAGCCCAGGTAGAGGCGCTACACCTCCCAACGAACGGTGACGTTCCGCTCCGGGTCCCTTCCCATGCATCCCCAGTAGGGGGGCGCATCTCCATCTTCACCTGCGCATGGGAAGGGATCACTTTGGACAGATGGGTGCTGTCCACAGTGTCCGTGGGATACTGCATCGAACTACTGGAACGCCCCCGCGACCATCATCCAAGACAGAAAATACACTCCTTGGGGCACCAAATAAACCTCCTCGAGGAGATCGTCATTCTTCTTGCAAAGGACGCAATAGAACTTGTCCCAGGCAACCAGGTAAACAAGGGTATTTACTTACTTCCTTGTGCCAAAAAAAGATCTAACCATGCGCCCAGTATTAGACTTACGCCCTGCAAACAAGTATGTCAAGCCTCAAAACTTTCGCATGACTACACTCCAGGAAGTAATCCCCCTACTAAGAAAAGGAGATTACATGGCAACATTGGACATGAAAGATGCCTGTTTTCATATTTCCATGTTCCCAGCGCACAGAAGATTCTTGCGATTCAAGGTAGACAGCCAGCACTACCAGTTCAAAGTGCTGCCCTTCGGTATAGCCTCGGTTCCAAGGGTATTCACCAAGGTACTGGCGGTGGTGGCGGCGCACCTATGCAGGGAGGCAATCCCAGTGTACCCTTACCTGGACGACTGGCTCATCACAGGGGAAACCCCCGTAATTTGCAGATCCAACATTCAAAGAACTATCAACCTCCTCTTCCAATTGGTATTCTCAATAAACGAGAAAAAATCAAGCCTGGTACCAAGCACCTCCAAACTGTTCCTAGGAGCTGTCCTAGACACCAAAGAGGGGTTGGCCTTTCCATCAGAGGAAAGAATTCGGAATCTGTTACTGCAAATTCCTCAATACCAGTCCGGTCCCCAGATAAGGGTGTGCAAAGCGATGTGTTTACTAGGCATGATGGCATCATGCATTTACCTGGTTCCCCATGCGCGCCTGCGCATGCGTCCCATGCAGGAATGGTTGGTGAAAAAGTGGTCTCAGGCAAGTGGTCAGTGGGATGATCTAGTGGTCGTTTCGCCAACACTAGTACAGAGTCTTTGTTGGTGGACAAGAGAGAATCTTTCAAAGGGGAAACCCTTTTACGATCCAGTAATACAGGCCGTAGTCACAACAGACGCGTCCCTGTCAGGGTGGGGAGCACACCTCCTTCACCACACAGCTCAGGGCCTCTGGTCTCACACAGTGGCCCAGAATCACATCGACCTGCTAGAACTTTGGCAATCAGTTCGTTCCCCTTCCCTTCGGTACTCCCCTCCAGGGTGATGGATTTCTTGCAACCATCTTATGCTTTCATGCCTCTTCTCCCAACTTGCAGTACCCCTGCTTTATCACCCATTTCATACATATGGTCTCAGATTCCCAGTAAGCTCTCTTAACTATATCTGTTATGCTCAATTTGTATTAATCCTTCAATTTTTCTAGTCTACTTAGCTATTGAGAGCCATGTGTTAGGTACTGTTGCTCTTCTTTCATAATCTGCTCTTCTACCTCTTCCATTTCCTTCCCCTATTCCTTGCCACCATTTTTTATATCAATTTTCCCCTCAGGACGAATTTGTCAAGGTTATGGCACTTGCTACTGAGCCCTAATTTAGTCGAAATAATTCTCCTGTGTCATTAGCCAAAATGTGTATGAATTCTGGTCCCCTATGCAGTATTCGTTTAGGTGCCATCCCAATGTTCACTTTCGCAAGCAAGGAGCAGAACAAGGGAGAATGATCAGAAATTCAATTAGGTAAATATTGTATCTCTCTCACTCTGTGGCGTTCCATACCCTGGATGAAGATCTAATCCAACCTCGACTTTGTTGCATGAGAAGCACTTTCAGCTTTGGTGAGTCTTCCTCCACACATCCCTTAAACCCATTGTAGAGGAGCAGCTGCATGCCTCTGCAGGAAGTCCCGCCCCCCTACGTCCTATATGTTCGAAGTCTGAGACTGTGCCATGTTTGACACCAGTAGTTGTGCTAATACCGCAGCGAATGTTTGAGAAAAGTTATCCACTGAGAAAGTCCTATCGAATGTATCCCAGAAGAGATGACAATCTGAGGGAGGAACTCCCGGAAGGAATATGAAAAATAGTGAAAGGGAGAAGCTAGTGACATCACAAGAGACGAGCGTGACGCTTTGAGAATACTGGCTGAAGAGAATGCATGAATCTTATGGAAACTGATAATGAAGTTAAGAATCAAGTAAACTTTCATATGCAGAAAAGAATATTGCACATGTGCGAAGTGCTACAGAAATGCGACCGTTCAATAATTGTACAGATGCAGAAACGCAAGTAGACCAAATCATCATAGAAGCCAGCTATATGTAGTTAATAGACTGCAGGCGAAGTCGCCATTGTATAGGAGCTGGACATCGGTGTCATGAATTTAGTACGCTGAAACCCATGGAGAGGAGAGACCGAGAATTGTGTTGCAGCACGAATAAATGAGATCGTGGAAGCGCCTGATGAGGCTGTCTGACCTGGCATAAAAACTGAAGCAGCGCAGGGCGGTTATCTATTCTTGAAAGCAGTGAATGTGCGAAGGATGAATCACCCCTTAATAAGCGGCAAAGAAAGAAAACTAAGAGTGCCAAATTTTATTCATTTACGACATCTAAATGCTGCAGTTGGTCTAATTGGGTGGGAAGGTAAAGTCAAGTGCACCTTCTGGCACCTGGGTATGAGCTTACAGGCTGCTAATTGAACCGAATGTTCCAGACATGGCACGAGTGTGCCAACCAATTTTAGAAGGCAGTATAATGAAGAGCCTTATAGTTTGAGAGCCAATGATAATCCGTGTACTTAATAGTGTTGAAGATGACATGTTTTAGAAGTAGGCATAAGCTGTCCACCTGGTAATGGGCAGCCAATCATAATCGGAGTTCTTATAGAAATTATACTTAGATGTTCTCCTTGAACCAATCCCAAGCCTTGATAGGTTTTTCTTATTTGCCACGTAGTATGACGTCACTTATGATGTATTTTTAGTATAAAGTGTATGTTTTATGAGAAATTTGTCGAGAGCTGAGCGAACCTCTGTTGATGTCCGTTGTAACCTCCCTCTTCTAGATAATTGTTAATAAAACAGCAGCCTTTGCTAACTTCCTGAGTAGGTTTGATTATTTGGACTTATTCTGTGAACCCCATCCATTGCATGCATGTTACTTAAGGACCATAAGTTCACCAGAGCTTGTGGGAATGATAAACGTTTAGTAGTTTTGATAAACTTGTGTTATATTTATCTAGATTGGGGTCTCTGACTGTTAGGCAGAAACCTGTGCAGTTCCCTTAGGGACCACTGCAAAAAGTTTAACACTACAGGTGTTGGCAGTAAACCCAATTGGTAGCAATCTGCACCACCCAGATTTACCTGGTAGCTGTGGCTGAGCAGTCAGACTTCTCTCAAGAAGAGTTAGGCAGTATATAGAGTATACACATTAGGTACAAAAATACAGTAGCACAAGCAAACACTGACCAGAGCTTTGGTATAAAAGTATATAATTATTTATTTAAAAACACACTTGTAAAAATACACTGGCACTAATATGTCAATCAAGTTCAAACACAGTCACTAGAAATTTATACACCTCCCTGATTAATTATTCGACAAGTCTTAGGAAAAGAACACCACTTATTATCAACACAGAGGGTAGCGCTTAACCAAGATGGCACTCCAATAATTATTTAAAAAGGGAGAGAAAAGGCAGAAATAGTAAAGCCCACAATACCAACACTTTTAAAAGAACCACAGCAAGTCGAGAAAGGCAGGGTCTACTGTAGAGCAAAAATTTCATAGGCCAGGCCCACTCTTGGAGAGAGCAAGGCGGAATGCGCCCAAGATCGCACAGTTGAAGTACACTTTAAAAGTCTTTGCAGATAGTTCAAAAAGGAGTTGGATCAGTTCAGAAAAGTTAGTTAACAGGTCCCAGGTTACCCCAGGATAGAGAGTCAAGGATTTACGGGACACCTTGAACAGTCTGTTGCAAGGGAGACCAGGTGGGACACAGTACCTGAAATGGTAAGAAAGCTCCAGCGGGGGCAGTTGTTCCCGGCAGCGGGTGCAAGTCGGTGCTTCGTCCAGGGGAAGAGAAGATCTCGACGTGGAGGAAAGCTGGAGGTCGTTGCACTGCCAGGGAAGAAACCAGCCACAGAGATTCCCGGTTAAAAGGTACTACCCTTTTATTTGCGGTAGTGGTGAAGCGTGGCTATCCGGCCACCGGGGTGCTTGGCACGGGCGATTCGACCACGAGACGATCCAGGAAGGCGAAAAGAGGGCAAACTGGTTAACCCCACCAGCTCAAAGGAAGAAGACTCTCCAGGAAGAAGATCTTCTCTGTCGTTGGGAAGTGGTGAGTCGGTTCAGCAGGGCTCCACCGTTGGTTTCGACGTTGCAGGTCGGCTCAGCTTCTCCCTCTTCGGATTCTTTAGGTCCTGTGGCGACTTCTGAAGTTCCAGACCCCAAAGCCCTGCTTTTATGCAGAAAACCCCCATTCATCAGTCCTAGCTGTCACTCAAACATGCTAAGTGGTGAGCCGGGCGGCTCACCACTGGGCCAATCACACAAGAGTGCGACTTGAGTTGCTGAGGCAACTCAGTCCAGGGTGCCTATTCCCCCCTCCCACACATCCTGTAGACCCAGACAGAGTGGCACCACTTTTGGAGGCTTCTGTGCAGAAGCCTGCCAAAAGTGTAACAAAGGGATCGACTTGGGTTGAAGTTACAGAGGCGAACACAAACGCCATTTTAAAACTGAGTCCTGGCAAAAAGACCCAAACGGGGAATAAATATTAAATAAATAACCCAGAGGTAACTTTAACATTGCACCAAAAAAGTGGTGCGTTTAAAATGAATGGGAAAATCCCGTAGGAAATATTCCGGTGGCATATTTCGCGTGGTAACCACTGCCACCAGCCAGAAACTCGACGAGGGGGGACTGCACAGTGCCCCCTCGAAAAACAGACCCAGGGGCAATCTAATTACCCCTACCAGTACTTCCACAATATGATGGTTTGTACTGGTTCTGTTCACAATTTAAGACTAGTAAAGTCAATGGTGACTTTACATGCCCTGGGAGACAGTAGTCAGTCCCAGGGTATGGAGTCTATGTTTGGGGGTCACTATGACACCCCTGTGTTACTGCACTGAGGGTGCTGTGTAACACACATACCAAAAACACATGAAGCCCTATGGAGTAAAAGACCCCATAGCCCATAAAACACATTACAAAGTCAAAGGACATTCTCAAATCATGCCTAAGAGTGGGAGAAAAAGAGTCTCACTCTTAGCAGGAGAAAAACATAAGCCCCAGAAATCCAGCAAAGCTGCTGGGGGGGACTCACTAAGTTTGGGAAATTAGCCTTTACAGAGAATTCTCCCTAACACTGACATAATTAATATCCCCCACCTCACCTCCCCCCAATGATTGAGATCCCAAGGGCTTGGGTGCATAAACATTGAGTACTGTTATTTCTCCCCGCACTACCCACAAGTCTCCTGTCATTAGGATATTAAATCCCCTGGTGTCAAATACACAGATTTGTATTTGGCAATGGGAGTGTTTTACGGATTGAGCTCTTGAAAAAAACCTGCATGTTGTGTACCACTGCATATTCGTCTCTCTTTAAGACCCTACAGCTGTTGCTTGCTAACTGCTTCTCTTGCAGCAGAACAATATCTGGTCTGAGTCTAGCAATAAATTGGACCACAGTACCCCTCTCAATCCGGTTGCATAATCCATTAACAGTCCATGGTCGAAGTGCAATTACATTTTTTCCCACCTTGAATCATTGTTACCCAGATTTAAATCCATTAAAAACATTTTCTAGTATATTCGATATCCAGGCAGCGCATTAACATAGTATTCTTTTTGTTTCAATTTACCCCCATCTTGAAGTATATGTTGTCCTCTCAAACAATATAAACCATTTAACAACTTGAGTTTGTAAAGAAAACACTAGCAGTAGTACTCTAGGAGTCTTTGTTTGAGTCTATTTGCTCTGCTTCTACTGTTTGTATCTGTGCCATCAATTACCAAGTGCTAAGATTCTGTATCAAGCCTCTATTGTCGTTGGATGTTTCATACTCGGATGTGATATTTGATTAGGCACATCTATTTGGATGCCAGTGTTCTATTTTGCCATTTCACGCATCGTTTCTTGTTGGAGGTGTCATCCTTGTGGTCGGGTTGCCCTCTCCCTTTTGAAGTTTCTCTGACTTTGGGCCTCATCACGAGTTGGGCGCTAACCCTGGCGGTATTACCGCCAGGGCTATTAGCCCTACCGCCAACCCCCCTGGCGCTATTAGCACCGGATCACACGTTTGGCGAAACGTTCAGTCCCCATTCCCCATTGGGCTCAATGGGGAATGTTCGGCGCTATTACCACCAGTGGTATTGCCGTAATAGCGCCAAAAATTGGCAAAATCGATGCAGATTTGCCCCTAGTTTTGAGCTGGGGGTAAATCTGCCAGGCCCGCGATTCGGCGGACCCTTAAATGCAGCAGTAATAGCGTTACCGCCGCATTTAAGGGTTACAGCCAAACTTGTGTTGAGGTCGTTTGTGTGGAATGTTTTATGTAGGTGTCCTGCAGGTCCGAGGCTTCTTTTGGATCAGTGAAAAAACATGTTCCTCTCTTCTCATCCATTAATTCAAAGTTGCCCGAAACAACATTGCGTATTTAGTTTTGATTGGCTGCCGTTTTCGTTATATCACATCGAATCATTGCCTGGCTTTCTGAACTGCTTTTGTAAAACCTGCTTTGGCTTTCTCGCCATATATTGGAGTTTTCTTCATTGCTGCTTGTAAAAAAAATGTAAAAAATAAAATAAATACATTTTGAATTTATATTGCGCTTCATGCCGGAGACCAGCCTCTAAGCGATGGACCGGTTTCGAACACTCAATGCTCTGCATTATTTTGCTTCCAAGACAAATGCGTGGCCCCTGAGCTCTCTTCCCGACTTGTAGTATGGCGTCCCTGCCTTTATAGTTCTGGAGCTTAGTGACCACTGGTCTGGCATTCCCGACCAGGAGGGGGAGGAGTAGCCGGGAATCTATTAGCCCTTTCCTCTGAAAGGAAACCCGAACATCCTTTTGGTCCTATGTCTTTGAACCATTTTTGAGGAAGCTCTCCATTGATGGACCCTTCCTTTTCTCTGGTAGACCGATTATACGCACATTGCAATGACAGCCCACCCTTCAGCATCTTCCACTCTTTCTTCTCTCCTTGGTCAGTGTTTGCATATCTTTCCATTTTAGTTTGCAATCCTGATTTCTTGTGCTTCTCCCTGGACATAACTGCCAGTTGGTATTTCTCAAATTACACTAATGATATGCCAATCAGCTGCTCGATGCACTTCTTTGAGGCTGTAACCGCACCCAAGAGTCCGGTTTTATTAATGCATCAATTACATTTTTCATCAACCCTGCTACAAAGGTGGTTCAGTTAGTGCAACCCTCTCCGCCCCCTCCTTTGACAGCTTTTCCCTTTATGCTCTGGTACCTACGTTATTGTTTGGTATTTACTACTGATTCACTCACATCACGTTCCTCTGTTAAGCTTGCGTTCCTCTGGTAAGCTTGCTGGGTTATTTTTCTCCAGTGCACCTCTGTGCTGCTAGCTCTCACTGCTTCCTTAATTCGTCCTCCAGCAAGTGTGGCCTCTGGCAAAGCCTTCGCCCCGCCTTCACCCTGCTGCTCCTTTCCAGAAGCGGTCCAGGCTTTCCGAGGCCTCGGCGGATGCCCTCCATCAGTCTGTCCGAGCCACACCCTTCCTCGGTTCAGAGCCTCTCCTACGGCATCTGTGCTCTTCTCTATATCCCAGTAATAACTCATTTCAGGAGCGTGGGCACCAGCGATGCCGCCCGCTTTTCTCCTCTGAGGCGGATCCAGCCTCTGGAGCTCTGAGCGGGCGTCCTCTGCCAGACTGTCTGAGCCGTGTCCTTCCCTGGCTTGGCGATCCTCCTGTGACAGTGGCGCTCGACAATGTTACCGGTTTTAGTCTGTGCTCCTCCCAGGTGACAAATTACTTAACTGTCGCTGATGTTTTTTCAGATTCATCCTTCATTTCACAGATTTCTCGTCTCCCGTCTATCCTATATTTCAAGATGGATGGCTTGTTCAGCTCTTGCTGTTCTCTCGGTCCTTGGCTGATGGGTGATACGGAAAAATGGGGAACTGAGATCGTGGGGCAACAATGCATACTGCTCAACCTTTTGAATACCCGGGGTGGGTGAAAACAGACTATTTTGTTTTCTGCAGGTGAGAGCCCATTGCAGTGTATGGACAGATAAGGGGCTTCGCAGGTGAGTGAGCCTGCCAGAATCTTTTGAGTTGTTATGGCATTGGTTCCATATAAACCTCCTAACTTCATGTGTGGCATTATGGGCAGTCATTGGAATCTGGCTGAGCCATATGGCACCATCCCACCCTGCCCCCCACAACCACCTTCCCTGTTTGCTGAAACCGTTTATGATGCCCGCTGGCGCACGAAGGTAAATACCAAAGATAAGCAATCTGTGTCAGGAAGGACTAACCCATCAGAAATGACATTAGCAAGACGTAAGTAATGTGTACTTTTTCACCGAAGCTTTGTTTTATTGATTCAGATTTTTTTTCTTTATTTCAGGTTTCTGCTCTAAAGACGATGGTCAGTCAGGGAGGGCCCAAGTACAGCCTGTCACAGCAACCATGGGCACAGCCAGGTAGAACAATTTACCTAATTTAGAAGTGTCCAGCATTGTTAATTTCCTGCTCGATTTCATCTCCACACTCTTTGCTTTGATCCAGTTTCTTATATCTGATCAGGGGCGTTGCTAGGGGGGGGCTAAGGGGGCTATAGCCCCTGATCTTTTGGTTGTAGCCCCGGATAGAATCTCAGGAGCTACAGCCAAAAGACTAGCTAGCCCCCAGTCCCAACAGTACCGACATCAGCTTAGCCCCGGGTCTTTTCCAGACCTAGCAACTCCCCTGTATCTGATTGCTTAACCGTTGGCCTTGCCTGTATTCTCCTCCCTCTTAAAAATTCTGTGTTCATTGTGGCCTTACATATTGTACGTTTCTCAGCACTAGCTGTACACAATGTAATGTTCTGCTCGTGTCTGTCTTAGTACTTATGCAGTGTAGTGCATTTCGTTTTGTGTAAAGATCATTCTACTCATGTACCCTCATTGCTTGTCTGAGCTTGTGGCCCTGGTTTTTTCTTATTGCCCTGTCTAATAGCTCAAGTTAGAATCAGTTAGTTCATTTTCTGCTGCCTTGTCCGTTGACTCTCAATTAGACCAGGACTCGATCCTCCCTGCTCTCAAGCAACAGAATAGTGGCATTGTACCATGTTATAAGACATCATAGCTATATCATTAATCTCTAATGTGTTGTATATTGTTCATTTGATCATGGGTGCTTTGTAAATTGAATGGCTATATCTGTGTTCTCTGACAACACTACCATCTACAGTACCTAAATTGCCTGTGATGAAAAGATCTGCTTTTTAAAATTCATGGAGTTTAAAGGTTATTTGCCCGGCTGTTAAGAAAAGTCGGATTTGTTGAAGTCAATCTTCCATTGAGACTTGCTTTTCTTCGTGGAAGGTTATAATGTCCTGTTCGTTTTGTATTTATGTATTATTTAAAAAATCACCAATTTGACTCTTTCCATTCTTCTTATTAAAATCATAGTTGCTACGAAATCAAGCCAGGTCTCGCCATAAATGATACTCTACTCATTCACGGAAAATAAGGCAAAACCTACTAGTGCCCACTTCATAGTGATCTTGCCTGCCTTTGAAATGGCCACAACTAAGGACAAAAGGGGGCAAGAAAAAGAAACTGAGTAAATGTTTCATTCAGTTATGTTTACAGTTAGGAAAGCAATTGTTAGAATCGTTCCTTTTAGAAATCTTTATGGGTTTATCTACTTGTCTGTTTCAATGTTCAAGGTTAAACAGTGTTTTTGCTGCAATACAGCAGCATCTAAACGTGTGCCCTGCACGGATGATTACTCGAACCTGAAAAGATGTTCTGAGACATAACTTCAAAGTCTGTCTGTGGAAAATGATTAATTTAGGTTAACCTGTTAAACTAGTAGCTGCTATCATCTAATGTTTCCTTTGTTCTCATTGTTCCTGTCTCTAGTCATTTTGCCCAGACCTTTACATGCAAATAGCTTGCTGGTATGCCACTCGAGAATTCAGCACGAGCCAGGAATTTACAGTTAACAAAGACATTCCGATTTCCCCATCCCTTATGAACATTTTGCAATGTAGGGAGTTTTGAGACACAGGATGTCAGACTAAAGATTTCAGTTTTGTGTAACATCTGTTTTGCGACTACCTAAGGTCTGGTATGTCATGCAGAACCCTGCATCCAAATTCTCCAAACCAATCTCTCCCCTCTGCCACCAGGCTTTCCATGCTGTCATCCAGATAGTCTTTAATAATCTAACTCGCTTCCATTGCCAACTGGTTTCTGCAGCAGACAGTATTGATCAACTCTGCACTTTAAACAAGCACTGGTAAGCTGTGCTTGTCGATATTTATATGTTTGTAGTACTGTATAAAGAGATCACATGAAAACGATTGTCATCAAATATTGACTTATACTCCTACCACATGGCAGATACTGTTCTTATTTATGCAAATACCTTGAATATTGTAGGAGTGTTTGGTCATACATTGGCAAAACTACGAATATGGTGCGAGTACCTGGTAAAATTAGGGTAATACATGGAATATTGTGTGCGTGCTTGCACAACTCCAGGTTCTCCAACCATATAGCAGTTATCAGATGCCCAAGCAGTAGCGTATTATGCCATGTTACACTTTTGGTACGTCATGTAGATGCACCATTGTGTTCCAGTTACTTCCATGATCTGCCCAGGCTTCGCTATGACAGGTGACTGGGTTCTCACACGATTCGCCTATCTATCATATACCCTGGTGCTTCCTCATCCTGTGTATTGCCCTCTGTGCCTTGGCACCAATTCACAAATTCAGGATATAAACACTGGGAGATGAACTTGTTAATGAGATGATGCTTGGGTGTAAACTTAAGCAATCTGTAGAAACTACATTAAAAAAACCTGTGCTGTTCTTTAAGCCAATACTCATTTACACAACATGCATGATAAGACACTGTTTCCATGCAGTTTTTAACTGTTGATTGTATTAAATTCAATTGTCCATGTGCGTCTTCCTTTATTTTCAATGAGTTATAATATGGACTCTTTATGACTTAGCTGCTGTAGAAAAACAACTTGGGAATTGTGACCACCCAGGTTGAATTACGAAAGTCACCTAAAGGATAATCTCCACACTTCAAAGATGAGCGGCTCTCTGTTTCTGAGAGGTCAACTTAGTGGCTCTGCAACGGCTTTTTAAACGTGTCTCTAACTAAACTCTGACTGGATGGAGTAGGTTTAGCAGTTGGGTTTGACCTCAGAGATAAGGGGGGTTGGTGTAGAGGCGCAGTTAACGCCAACTACACTGTCAAATATTTGAAGACCCACACAGGTGTATACGAAAGTATACTATTTATTAAACTCAAGTGTTTAAATGCCAAGTGTACTACAAACTAAATAATCACTCATGTACACATATATCTGTGCAGTAGGTAACCCAAAAGAGGATTACACCACTTTATAGTAGACAATTCTAATAACACTAACGCAAAGAAAAACAATATTGTTTAACGTGAGGTACAACAAAGAAAAATGGTTAACCGATATAAAACACAAACCGTCTACTTCGAAGGTATTAACTAAAAACGTCTTCTTTATCCAGACAGTTCCAAGTTACATTGTTCCAATGCACCTTGATAGGGGTTAAAGAAGTACAGAGGTTCCCTCAAAGCAAGATTTGGTTAACGTTAACAGGTCTTTTTTTAGTGGTAAAATACACTAATCAGTTCAAATGGATTCCCCAAAAGGGAAGGAGTAACTCGCCATCCTAGTCGCTTGGGGGTGGGGGGAGGGGGAGTCCCAGGAAGCAATACTTAACCAACTGAGTGAGGGGCACCAAAAGTTGTAATTGTTCTGGATCCTTAAAAAACAACCCCCAGGTAAATAGGGGTTGCTGGTACCAACTACTCATGCCTTTGGTCTGGTTTCAGGAGGTCCATGTGTCACGGGTGCAGTGGTCATTTTCTCTGTTTGGTTTGGATCTGATTACCGGAGTTTTCGATCTCCCGGAGAAAGCATGGTTGCAGGGGAGTTCATGTTATGCCCCACGTGCGTCACGGCCGCAGCCCGCGGCAACTCACCTAGAGGTGTTGCCCACGCTGACAGATGTGGAACATGGGAATCGGGCAGCAGGCTGTCGGACGGCTGCGTCTCAGATCCCATGACAGGTGCAGGCATTCTGGCAGTAAGTCATACACAGGCGCTGCCATGTATTCTTAGTGCATATTGCGTTGGCCCTGGACTCTGCCTCTTTGCGTCTGAGCTACACGCACAGTGTTCTTCGTTTCTAAAGGAGCATTGCGGGAGCAGCAGGCTATTTAAACCCGGCTTGTTTAGGTGCGGATGCGTCTCAATGCTTTCCGCACATTTGCCCTGTTTGCTGCTGAACCTCTGCACTCTGGACCTGACTTTTCCTATCTTACCTCCTGCCTGCCTTCTTTCCTTACCTTCCCCGTTAATCTGTGCTTTCTGCCTGCACTGCCATGCCTCTGTCTGCCTTGGGGGCTACCTGCTGTTGGTTACCCTACCTTGTCTCCTCGTGCCCTGAAGCCGTCATCAGCTTGCCTGGTATTCTGTGACTGCCTCGTTCTTCATCTGCTATATACATACAGCTGATACCAGCTTCCCTGGCAAGTGCCTTGCGCTGTCTCTACGCCAGCGTGCCACTGGTTGGAACTCTGGAGGACAGACGAAGATCCAGAAGTGAAGTACTATGTCCAACTCAATCAGGTACTTGACAGCTCCCAGATGAACGCTGATGATGAAAAGTGACCCTGTTACTCCCATGACAAATTTCTCCTGGGACGCTGCATGTGCAGTGAGTTTGGAGGGTGACCCCAGCCTGGGTCTTGTGTGAGGTAGAACTCAGGCTCCAGGCATGCCTTTTTTTTCTCAATGGAGAGCCTCAGCTGCAGGCTACCGGGTTCCTGTCCTACGACGGAGTGATCTACGAAGTGTCAGGCCTCCAGGCGTGACTGTGTCCAAGCAGGCAGCAGAGGCCTGTTTGTGTATGGTCAGCTGCTGGGCTTCCCTAGTAGTGCTTCCGAAGTCCACAGTTGGCAGGGCATCTGACCAGGACACTAGAATGGTTAGGCCCACCGGTCTAATGCGGTAAGACAGAGAATGAAACTATCCCTGGTCTTCAATGAAAGTGGGAAACACTTTGCCAAAGGTAAGAAAATCAGTCGTTGTACCAACTGTGTATGAGAATGGTACTAAAAATATTGACAATTTGGAGCCAAACGTTGTTCCAATTATTGAACCTGCATTTGTCCCGGGAGGATAGCTCAGCGGCAACGTGTGCGTCTTGGAAGCAAGACGACACGAAGCAACACAGGTTCGATCCCTGGGTCCGCGCTTAGAAACCTCTGGGTGTTTAAGCGTGTTATAAATACACAAGACAAAAAAAAAAGAAAATTATGCAACTAAGAAAACACACAATTGCTGTAACAGCGCCTCGATGCCTGCGGGCTGTGTGAGCGCTTTAAAAATGTAAAATAAATAAATAAATTTGACTATGTGTGCGCCATTCCACCCGGCGGTTTGTCTGAACAGTCACTCTGAAGATCATATTCTTACTATCCCTAGTATTCCTACGACTGACTTGAACAAGTTAAAGTTGGAAGGTCTTGGCCTGGTGCCGCAAGATTCCATTGATTCCAACTCTGACTCCTCTTAGTGGTGAAGAAAACAATTCAGTGTTGTTCTACATGCCCTTTGATGTCACCGACGAGTTGTTGGAAATAACTGTTTCAACAAGTGGACCTGAAGGTCCTGAAACAATTTTTCACGAGCGTCTAAATGAGGAGGCGCATGGGAGAACTGAAAAAAATCTTAATGGACTCAGAATGCTTGCTCCTGCTGCTAGTGAAATCAGCAGACCCACCGAAAATAGTGAACATATAATACCTACAGACCAAGCGACTCAGGAAAGCGAAGCGCTTGCTCAGCCGTTACAAGCATCCGTTGGGTCATGGAGTATCGATATACACGAAGAACCAGATGCAACCAAAGGAGCGAACCAGACACTTAAGTCTGGCTCGAACGTTGCTCCTGTACTATGGAAGGAATGCTGTATGGAACAAATAATGGCAAGGGTTGCAGGAATCGAACAGACTGCCAACAGATCTGGTCTAGATGTAAATATTGATGTTGTGGCCTACGAGACAAGACTGACGGAGCGTTTGAAAGCAGATTATTTGTTGGTAAAGGAAAAACTATGTGCAAGTTTTGCTAACTCTCCTTTGAAACAAGATAAACGAATACAAAAAACCTCTGAGTCAGTCGGCTTTCGTGAAGGTGATCAGGGGCCTTTGATACAGAGATCCGTTTCAACACAAGTTGAAATAAGTCCTCTATTGATCGAAAAAATAAGCCCTTCTGAAGGGAATGGTCTTGCTTAAGTAACTCAAACCGATAACTCGAGTTCAAGAAGACGTCAAAATATGGAAAACATGCACACGAGTGTGTTAGAACAATTGCTGGACTCTGTCCACAAGACAAACCTATCAACTGCTGCTGCAATACAAATCCACAACACCGTTTTGGCTGCAACATCACTAGCGCTCATTCCATTTGTCAAACTGTATGAATCATTGAACGAGGCTTCTAAAGACCAAGCAGCAATGTTGCAGAATCTTTCAAACAAACTATCGAAAATGGAAAATTTCAATGGATTTCTTCAAATTCAGATGGAGCGTGAAGCTGAACTAACCTCCCGCTGGCAGCAGCGACTCAGTGAGTTAGCTGCGAGGGAGCAAGCATCTAAAGATGATCTTACGGAAGGTCTACTAGAAGCTGTAAAATGGCACTCTGATCGCAGGCACCCCACTCAGATGTGTTGCAGAGGTGCTATTTTTTCAAACTCAACTAAAGCAAATGTAAACTTGAGTGCCTCATTAAAGAAACAACCTAATGGCTCCGCAAATGTACTGGTAGCGAGCTAGGGTATTTGAATCTTGAAACCATCCACCCAAAAAACGGCTACCCTTGGAATCACTGCTGTATTGGTCGGAACTCTGATTGAAGATAACCAACAACAGACTTCGAGATTAAATTAACAAGATCTGTGTCAGCCTCTGGCAAACGAAAATGAAAAGTCGAACACAAAACAAGTAACGAAGGATGTTATGGTCATTAACAAATTACCAGGACCTAAATCTACAGAAGCTCGTGTGGAAAATATACAACTGCCTTTTGAAATATTCTCGACAAAAAAAGTCACTATTGCCGAGCAAGAGAAATTGTGCAGTGCCTCAAATACTCGAATAAAAAATCTGTCTGGTCCGAAAAAACAAAGTCAACCCGCCGAAAAGACAATGTATAAACGTAAGAAAGTTTATATGGAATCTTTCGACACCACCAAGACCTGGCCTTTTTACTCGTCCTTTGGTGTCAACAAAGGCCGGTGGTTCCGCTGTTGATGTAAAATCAAAAAGTGAAAAACCTTCAAATGCTGGCGAAATTAAATCGGATAAACGTCAGCGTAGAGATTCAGATGACGAAGGCTCAAACTCATCAACAGCCTCAATAGACCTATGTGACCTATCAACATACTCGATCGAGGATGACGTTTTATGTGAGAGCACTTCCATCGACTCAGAGCACCAAGACAGTCACCTGCAAACACAGCAAAGATAGTTCACCAAACCACTAAAAAACTGGATATTGCCTCGAACATGGTTGCAGGAGCAACATGCTTGAGTGTGCATTAAGACACAAGAGTCAACAAAATTAAATCCAAAGCTAACTTTGAGTCAACGTAACAAACAAGAATCCTCCAGCAAAAAGGTATTGACTATGACGAAGGGAAGCTGTACAAATAACAGCGGGAAATTGAGACTTCAAAATATCCAGCCAGATGTCAATGAAGTCAACTTAAATCATGGAAATGTCATGAGATTATTTAAATGCATCCCAGCCCTACAGACAATCGAATCTGAAGACTTTAAGATTGTAGAATATGCAACCGATAGGCGTTCTGATCAAGTACTACTGCATATAAGATGTCAAGCAGTCAAGAAAATGCTTCTCGAGGCCAAAGATGAATTACTTTTCTTTGGGTTCGAGATTTTTATCGAACCTAATGCTCCAAACTCAAAGGAGACAAATTGTACTCCAGTTAACTTGGGGGTAGTAACTAACGAGGAAAGGCGCGATGCCCTTTGGAAAATGATGATTTGCCAGCCCATGAATACAAGAAACACTCAAGAGAAAGTTTCGATGTTATGTAGCTGATGAACCTATTTGTTTGACCTTCTCAATAAGATACTTACGAGTGATTTTTAACACTTTGATTTGTGAACAACCGTGGCACCAGAACTTAGTAGATTGCATGGCAACATTTGCTCTCCAGGGTGCAAAAGTTCACAATGAGTATGGAAAATTTTACATACAACCTGTCTTGACTTTTTATTTGCAAAAAGGTGTACCGGCCATATCATTTGGTGCTGAAACAGGGTGGAATCTTGATCAGAAGATATGGCAAGCCCTTGAAGGTAAATTCTGGCACAAGGTTCTTAGACTGCCACGATATGTCTCGTTAATAATATTGCGTCATGAACTTGCAATAAATTCCTTGTATAGTACAGTGGTATGGAAATCACTGGCAACAATGAGGAAAATGCTTCTGGTCCCACCGGCTCCACCTTATCAAGTCTTTGTATGTTTGGAGAAGAGATTTCAAACAGGACTCTTGAAGTCCTCGACAACATAATTGGAACAAGTACTAACAGCCGCTAACATAAAAAAAGACTTGTTGATTGCATGTCCCCAACTGGCAAAAAAGAAACTGGAAAAGTGGAGCTGGATCGTTAATTTAGAAAAAAGAACAAGTCTACGATCAGCCCTAAACTTGGGTGTGGGAGGAAATAGTCTTAACGTGCAACCAAAATATCTTGTGAAGTGCCCATCAAGACATCATAGAGAGCAGTTCTTGAGATTAAGGTTAAACGCTCTAAAGACAAAACAGATACTGTGGTTAAGACGCGATAAAAACACAAATGACAATTGTTGCCATTGTAATCAACACCCAGAATCAATAAAACAACCTGGTAATTGAATGCTTAGAAACAGCAGTCGTGAGATCTCGTTTATTGGGACAGTTTGCACCCAAGAACGATAACATGGGAGAGTGGCGGACATATGCAACAGCAGGATTGACATGTGCGGTGGTTGATTACATGGAAAAAATACTTGAGACTCCTGCCTAAAACTTGCCGACATTTAATGCAAAAGGGAGATTAGGGGAGAGCAGATATTTTAATAACAGACCCAATGAAGTTGGAATGAGCGTCGAGTTCTGATGGATTGAAACATTGAGGAGTGAACACTTAGAGCGAAATCATCTGAAAAATTCCTGATGTTTTTTTCTTTTGACAGTGTGAAATAGTTAACTTGTCCTCCCTTTGCCTTCACGGTTTGGATGAATTCAAATGGAATGTTGATGCTGTTAATTGTCTGCCAATTTTATTTTTGTTTTCCTTATCTAGTTCTCGCCTTTCCTCTTTTAATTACAAATGTTCTTGCATTAGGTTTGGAATTCTATTACCGGATGTAATAAATGTTTTGCTAAACTAAGATTACGATAAAAAAAGGAAACAAAAAAGAAACTATGCCCCTGTTGCCGAAGAAGGTCCAGAGCTTCTTTGGGCTCTTGGTTCCAGTGGGCAACATCCAGAATGGCTTCAGACCCTCTCCTGTTATACTAAATCCAGGTTGGGAACTGTCCAGCCCACCAATGGGAAGGACCTACAGCATTCAAACAGGCAGAGGCTGCCCAATCATGAATAGCCAACTTCCAATCATCAGCCCAGCAAAAGACATTCCTTGGCTGGAATGTGGATTGGGACCAGTCAGCCTCAAGCCCAGTAAGAGCCAGTTTTAGGCAAGTAAAGCGCTGACTGGAGTACAAGATTGGTTCCCACGAAAGTGCTCACACCTTTTTGGAAGTTTGAAGCCTGAAAGGGCAGGAACAAGACCTAAAAGCAAAGTGGCGCAAAGGAGAGGACTAGTACGATGAAGAGCATCTATTTTAACTACGTTGTACGCGAAATGGCATTGTCTAGGTAAAAAGTAAGGCACACAGTATTTTCACTGTACAAAATGTAAAACACGGTTCACTGCCACCAGCCTGCTCATGTGCACATCATAGGAGTACCAAAACTGTTATAAGGTAAAAAAAATAATAATGGGACACAGTGGGCCTCATTACGAGTTTGGTGGTGTTAGGACAGGTTTTGTGGAGTCCAACTAAGGGCTTAGTAAAACCATTCAACTGAGACAGTACAAGACTCCACTCTTAGTATACGGCTGTACCACCTGACTTCATGGTAGCGTAGACAGAGCAGCCAGGCTTATCTTAGGGGGTAGAGAGGGCTGTAGAATCAGTACAAAGAAATTGCATTTCACATATGGTCCAAAGAAACACGGACACACTATGTTTTGTACAAATAATGGGTTTATTTTATTTACACGCAGACCAAGAGATCCTTGGGTAAGTGCTATCATAAAACATATAAACACATTATAAAAACACAACACTCTGCTTTAAATAAACAGATCAAAGCACAGACCTTATTTAGAACACATAACAGTATTTCTAGGTATGTCAGACCTTTGTATACACATTCAGTATAGGGCACACCTATTCTTGGGGAGTAAAACCATACGTTACTTTCAGATTACTTTCTAGTAATACAAGGGTAGTAGACCCTGTCAGTTATGCAGTGATACTCAACAATTAAATCACATAGTCAACCAACTTGCAAGCATATTTGTCTGAATAGTGGAAAACAGATTCAAGGAACAGTATATACCTCTGCTACTTTTGTGATAACACACAGTTATACTAGGTGAGTAAGACCTTGTTGGTGTAATATACAATTACAGTTGCTTTTCAGCCCAGTGGAACACGGTCTAAGATAAGCAAGTACTCTTTCCACTAATTTTGGATCCTCCAGGCAAACCAAGGCCAGCCACACCTAAGGCAACACTTTTCAGGAATGGCACACAGCTATTCTAGGCAGGTAAAACCCAATGTTGTAATCTACTATTACAGTTGCTTTTCAGATCAGTGCAACACAGATTGAGGTAAGCAATAACTATAACTTGTTTAAGGATGGCACACAGCTAACACAAGGCAAGTAAAACATATATACTTTTTAAAGGGGCTATCAGTATCTTAAAGGTAAGTATATCCTTAGGCAGACTTATTCTGGACAGGCTAACAGCAAGTCAGGGGAAGCAAGACCCAATTGGGGACACTCATAAATGTATCCTAACAGGTATAGTAAAGTGAAACCAACAGCATTACTTTTGGGGAAGAGACACAACCAATTCAAAGGTGATTACATTAACATTATATATACTTTTCAGAATAGTGCAACACACATTCAAGGGAAGAACGTTTGTAGCTGCTCACTCTGAGTTACAGTTACCAAGCAACTTTTTTTACAAGTAACTTTTGAACACTTGTTATTTTTTTCAAGACAGAACCCTTTTCTTATCCAGTCCTTTCCTTATTCTATAGCATGAGTTCAATCAGTGGCATTAGAGAGACCCCAGTGGCCTAGGTGCCAGCTGTAGGCAGGGTGAGATAGGGTTCAGTTGCATGCAAAGTCAGAGTTCCAGAGGAAGACTTTTAAAAAAATTAAGTATTTCACTTTAAAGTTAGTTGAGGGTCCAGGGACTTCAGAGAAGACACCCTAGGAGGATTCCGCAGTGGGCCTGGGTGAACTGGAGGAGTGGCCTCCCAATCATGGAAAACGCCCCAAAGCTATTGAGAAATCACAAAGGCTTAAGGTAGGTAAAATACCCCAGCCAATGCAGTACCTCAGCACAGAAGAAGAGTTGTAGCAGGAAGACTTCAGGATCTGCAGCCAAAAAGCTGGTCAATGGATTAATTTGTCAAGAAGACGGAAGACAGGACTTTGGAAGGACTTTTCCACCCAGCCCAAGGAGGCATATCAACCCGTAGCCGCTACCAGTTGTTCCACTCACGCCTCAACCAACACCTCGGGACATGTTGTTGGACATCCTTACGACCCTCCACATGTTGGTATCAGAGATAAAACAAAGGCTGCCTGCAACTCCTGTGCCTGTCCCGGCCCAGTGTTCTACTAGGCCGCTGGCCAGAAGCCCTTCCAGGCCGAAGCGTAAGGCAAGGGAACCTTCCGGCCCAAGAGGTCCGCCAACACCACCAACACCATCACCGCACAAGTACGGATACGGATGCTACTGAAACTCATACCGACGAGTCTCCAATGACTATATCCCGGCAGATAGGAGAGCCGATGGGTACTGACGAGCCAGCTAGGACCTCATCACCAGATAAGGTAGTTTGTTTTCATGCAATGATCTCGAGGACCTCCGCTCTCTTAAATTTGGTCATGAGACGAAGAAGACGGGGTTTCACTTCCAATAACGGGAGTTCAGGCGGAAGACCGTCATGTCGATCCCTCGGCTAGATGATGGGCCTCATTCCAACTTGGGCGGTAAGGGTTAACGGTCACCGGTAATGATGCCAGTGCCGGAAAACCCTTACTGCCCAATTCCGAGGTCCCTTAGCGGGAACTGCAAAGGACGTTGTGGTCTGACCACACGTTCTCTGTGGTTCCCGTTTAGGGACCTTGGAGCAAATAACGGTACCACAACTTGCGGTACCGTTATTAGCGCCTTCCACATTCCCATTGAGCCCTATGGGGGCTCAGATGGGAATGGGGAATGGTCTACAGAATGGGGACTTACCGGGTCCTCCAGGGTCAGAATGACCCGGTAAGTCCCCATTCTGCCAGACCAGACCCGGTTTAGGAGGCAGCCATGGTGCTAATAGCACCATGGCTACCGGCCAACTCTGAATGACCCCCGATGTCTGGGAGGAAAGTGTGGCCCTGATAAGACGCCAAGTTCAGCTCTCACCAAGAGAGACCGGCTGGAGAAGAATTACAGGGTCCTGGACTCGACCCCCAGTTGCTTGAGGTCCCAGCCTTCTCCGGACTCTGTGGTGTTTGCTGTCACCAGGAAGCACTCATCGGACCCATCATCTTTGGCCATGGTGCCCCCAGACCAGGAGGGGAAGAAGCTACACTGCAGCCTCCTTTGTGAAGGCCGCTAATGCTGTGGCCATTTACGACGGAGAGCTCTGGTATAAGCTCAGGCCCATTTTGGATTTCCTGCCAGAGGACAAGAAGGTTGAGGCCCTGGCCATGTTCCAGGAAGGACAGGTGGCCTTGGACCACGCCATCATGGTGGCTCTGGACATCACGGATACCGGGTTCTGCCAGATGGGCAATGGGGTGTCCCTCCGACGCCAGGGCTGGCTGAAGGCCACAAACATTGGTCCACTGGGGGAAGTCCAACAGGTCCTCCAAGGAGTATCACACCCCCTATCGGCAACCCTCCCATTCTACAGCCCAGGAGACCTACTGGGGCTGTATACAGGCCTACAGCAGCAGAGGACCGCATAGTCACCTGCAGGCCAGGATGCAGGCACCCCAGCAGGCCTGACCAGCAGGATATCAGGGCCCCCACTTTCGCACCCCAGTTGGATACTGGCTAGCAAACCTTTTCGACCGGTGGAAGACCTTCACCACAGACAAACGGGTGCTGGACGTTCTTCATCAGGGGCACACCTTGGAATTCCAACACAAGTATCCTTGCGTTCCTCCTGTGGCGCGTCAAAAACTACACATTGCTCAACTGCTGCAGGAGGTTCAAGCCATGTTAAGCAAGGGTGTAATAGTACCTGTCCCGCAGGGCCTCCGGAGCTCTGGAGAGCATTCCAGATGCTTTCTGGTAAGGAGAAAGTCAGGAGGGTGGCGGCTGATACTAGGCTTAAGACGCTTCAAAAAGTACTTGAAGTCCCAGAAGTTCAGGATGGGTCACGTTGCAACACATGCTTGACCAGCTGGAGGAAGGAGACTTCCTGTTGACGTTGGATCTGCTTCTGCTTCACTTCCCTTGCTTTGTGCTCTTTTGTCAGGTAAAATGATGAGTCCGTAGCACTACCAATATTGGGCGACGGATGCCCTTACTGTATTTTTGAAAACTGCACACATCACTGTGAAAGGCGTACTTTTTATCCTTATTACGTGTTCTTTTGTAACTTTGTGGTTAGAAATACAATTGTTGCGGATGCGCTGGTGGCAGTGATTATTTAATTCCCTTGTTGTCGACTTTTTACTCATGCACTTTTTCAATTTTTTCGCATAATGCCATAAAGCTTACCATATTCTCTAAAATGGCTGTCCCACCAGAGTTTTGCCTGTCCTTTGGCCTTCTTCCTGCTGTTTGTTCCAGAATTGACACATTTGGAATGCCCTTTTCAAGGCAAATCCTCTGCTTTCCCAGGTAAAACGGCGGTCTGCGAGTGGCTGCAAAAGGGGGCTGGAATTGTCTGGTCCTTGAGCACATCTGTGAGTATATGTTACTGGGTGGAATGTTTGGCCAGTGGCTCTCCCTGATTGGACAGCCTGTGCCAGTTTCAGTGGCACAGATCCTTACTTGTTTGTGATTCTAGTCCAAATCCTGGATAAAAGGCAGACTCCTGCAGCCATTCAACAGATCATGGTTGAAGCAAAGACCCCTATGAAGAAGTGCAGCCTGCTGAAGACGAGAGGATGACCATTGCAGCTCACCAGAATTGCCTCCAGCCAAATCCCGGTGAAGCCCTTCTCCTCTGCCCTCAAAAAGGCCCTTGTCGGTGCTTCAACCCCTGGACCAGTGGGAGTAACCAGTCTTAACCCCTCCTCGAGGATCCGTGCTTGCTGAGCATTCGAAAGTGTCCCTGAATCACCCGGTGGACTGACCAGCTCTCTCCAGTGCTGCATTGCTGCCGCCGTCCTCATACAGAACTTGGGGATTTTCAACTTGTGCTACAAGACACCTGCTCCTGCATTTTTCACCTTCCAGTTCCAGTTGCAAACTGAAGATCGCCTGTCGCAGCCTGTCTGTGGTGACTCCCATTGCATCCAGTCTTCTTTGCTCCATAGAGGTCTCCTGAGGTCACCTGCTTCACAGAGGTAGTCTTCCTTTCATGGCAAGGATGATTGGATGGCTACTCACTGAAACCGTAACACAGGTCCCATGACTGACAAACTAAATCCTGTGCCCAAAAACCACCTCTGCCCCTGCAACCCCCTCTGCCTCCCTCGACCGAACCAAGCACAGAAGTACATGGCCCCAACATTGCATGGGCATAAAGTCCTCGTCCTATCCATCCCTTGCCTGGCTCAGATTGGGGATAAACTAGCCTAGGATCCACCCTAAGCCTTCTATAGTGTGGTGGGACGGAAAGAGATACTTGCCTGTACTTTGCATAACTTTTGGAGCAACCACTGGCATTGCTCAATCAGATAAAAAAAACCTAGCTGAAGAGTATAACTTGTGGAACTGGAGACTTTAGGACCGATTCAATCTGAAGGCTGGATTTACTAAGTGCTAGGGATCTAATTCTAGGGTTGCTCTCAAGTCTATTTACTGTATAAACCGGATTACTTACCTGCTTACTTGTGTTTCACTGGTTTTGAATTAACTGCTTACCTATCTTTTCACTGACTTTACAACATAGTTATTTGAAGTATTGCTGAGAACTCTGCTAAACTGTTGCTTAACTGTCTTTAAGGTAAAGTGCTGAGTTTCTCCCTTGAACGCCAAAGTGTTGTATATATGATTTTTTTAGTAGTTGTATGACAGTAATTACCTGAAGGTTTCATTACCTCGTGTGTATTTTAAAGGCCTAATAAATCATTGTATATTTGTGTACCCCTCTAACTGAAATTATTATGTGCTCTATGTGTTTCTTATTGTAGCCCTAGACCACAATCACGCCCTCCTGAGTTTAAGCCTCTTCGATATGTTACCTACCTTGATTGGGTTTCCCTAGACCTCAGTATCTTTGCTGTTCACCATAATGGGTTGGCCTCGCAAAATGCACCTCAGGGTTAATATTGGAAAACCATCTTAAGTGTTCAACAATTCTTTCCCGTACAGTTGGCGTATTCTCTCCAACATATAACCGTGACAAGCGCATTTGATCAAATAAGTGAAATTCCAAATCGTTTTTTGTGTTGTAATGTTGGTGCCTTTTTGGGACAAATTACTGCTGAACCTTTGATAACGTTGTTAAAGTAACTCCAAATCAGATAGGGCAATCAATGTTTGGTGTCATTCTTCTGTGTGTATCCATTTTTTATCACATCTGAATGTAAAAATACTTCTACTAATGGATTCTTTCCTCCCACGATTCCTCATCTCTGTCGGTTTCGTCCACCTCTGCGTGCCTCGTGCCGGATATGACATCGGGGGCCAGTATATATAGCGACTCGACGCCCTATGACCTCGGTTCCTTTTTTCTGTACACTCTGTTTGCAAATCGGGAACACACTCCTCGAGCAAATAACATCTTCCTGACACCATGCCTACTCCGTCAAAGGCCGCAGGATTTAAGCCTTGTGTGGATTGCGGCTGACAAATGTCAGTCTTGGATCTGCACTGAATCTATTTATATTGCTTGGGTGAGGACCACGACACCTAGGACTGCGGGTCGTGCCAGTCCATGCACCCGAAAGCCCTTCATGAGAGGGCAGTGAAAATATTCAGCTTCATCAACAAGGCGAAAGGTTGAGGCTTTGCGATCTTGGTCAAAGTCAAACATCTCTGATAGGGACTCTGAAGAATGGGCAGCTCTGTGAAAGGAAAAGGAGAATAAGATGAAGATGGGAAGAGGTCCTGCTCTCTGAGTGAGTCCACACACCAACATTAGTCTTCCTCTTTAAAGAAGAAGAGCCACCGCGCCATGTAGGTACCTTTTCGGACCCAGTCCTCCAAGCCATTTAGGCATCTTCGGCAAGGCGCTCGTGACTCCGGCCTCGGCACCTATGGCACAGGTGACGGTACTGTCTGGTTCGACTACTGCACCGCAGGGTCCTACAATGTCTTTTGCGGCCGGCAGGGTGTCCGCAAAGGACCCCTCCCACATTCCTAAGGGCTCAGACCTGGACCAAAAAGAAGGCTGGGTGCTGCAGCCTCCGTGCCAGCACCGACATCGCAGTTGATCTGCACCGTGGATTCCCGCGGGTCAGCAGGAATACGCCCTACTCCCTATGGATGCTTTTTTTCCAAAGATTTACATCTATGACAGTGACCAGGTCCTGTTTGGGCTGGAACCTATGTGCTCCATGGTAGTGAGGGATTTCCCGGAGGAATTTGACAGGGAAGGTGAGTATGTGTTGGCATTGGCCAAGAACCTTCAAGGAGCCAGCGGCCTCGACACCTCCCCAGATATGGTTTTCCTGCCAGCTCCCACAGTGGGAATGCTCCAAGCCGCGTTCAAGCACTTTATGGCTAAGGTGGCCAGAACTCTGGGATGGTCTGTTTCGTACAGGTCCATGGTTCAGTATGAACTTTGTGACATTCTGAATGAGGAGCCCAAGAAAAAGATGTTCTTGCCCTTCAATGTGGCGGTGGAACCACCAGTACTGGAGGTGTGAGAGAAACCCCCTCTGTGGACAAGGACAATACAAAGAAACACTGTCCTGCCCCTTCAGACCCAGCCTTTCTCTCCTCCCACGCTTCACCAGAGAGTTTGGTGGTCCAGGCCACTACAGCTAGCCTGAAGACATCTACCTTCCTGTCCCTTTCAACGTACAGGGCAAGTAAGAGGTTTGACAAATGGGGCAAGAAGGTTTTCACGTTGGGCAGTCTGGCACTGTGGGGCGTGAATGCTTCTTGTGCCATGACAAAGTTTTCCTTAACCCTTTGAGCGAAGGTGGACAAATACGGTTGAGCAAATTCTGGAAGGAGAGATGAGGGACAGTTTCAACTCCCTGGTCTCCGATGGCAAGGAGGCGGCACTCCAAATACTGCAATCGGGGCTGAGCATGGAGCAGTGTACAGGTATGGCCATGGCCATCAGCATGGTGGTCAGGTGCCACTCAAGGCTGAGGATGTCAGGGTTTGCAGCCGAGGTCAAAGCCAGATTGTTGGAGATGCCCTTCGACAGCAACAACCTTTTTAACTCGAAGGCTGGCGCTGCCCTCCAGAAGGTCCAGTTGTCAAAACCGACAGGTAAGTCCTTGGGGCTTGCCGTGCAACAGCCCTGCACACAACCATCATCTTGGGGCAGGGGTTTTTGCCCCTTCACCACCTTTGCCGAGCGAAGTCAATCTCACCTGGGAAGAGGAAGACCGTTCCCGAGAGGTAGTGGAAGAGGTGCCCCGAGGGGGGGCTTTGCTGCAGCCACACCCCAGGGCACCAAACCTCAGTGGCATGTTTCACCACATGTCTCTGGTGGGGGTATGGGGGGACTCTCCTTGTTCAGCATAGAATGATCAAAAACCATGTCCGACGCTTGGGTCTTACATGTCACCTGAGAGGGTTGCTGCCTCCGGTTTCTACAGCGCCTCACCCCCCGGACCACGGTTCCCTTGCTATCCCCTTGTCTCTGGACCCTGTCATCCTGGTGGAGGTCTTTTTTGCTTCTGGTGCTCAGAACGAGGAGGGGGGGGGGTATACCACCATTTTCATTTCTGGTGCTGAAAGAGGACAGAGGCTTGCGTCCCATTCTGTATCTGAGGCTGCTGAACTTGTTCTTATGCAAGGACAAGTTCAAGATGATTACTCTAGCCTGGATTATGCAAGCCCTCGATCTGCAAGACTGGTTGGTTTCCCTGGACCTTCAGGATCCCTACTTTCATGTGCTGATTCATCGAAAGCACAGGAAGTACCTGAGGTTTGCAGTGGGCCCGACACCATTACCAGTTCAAAATCCTGCCGTTCAGTCTTTCCTCGGCACCCAGGGTTTTCACCAAGCTGCTGGTTTGGTAACGGCTTGCCTCAGTAAGGAAGACATTCATGTCTTTCCCTACCTGGACGAGCTTGCTCCCCGGATCTATTGTCTGAGCACCTACTCTGCACATGGACTCTTTTGCAGTCTCCAGTTTCGCCGTCAGAGTCTCTCCGATTCCTCGGGGCAGTCTTGGAGAACCGCCTGGGCAGGGCTTTCCCAGCCAAGGATCGAGTGGAGAAAATCTTACAGATGGTCAATGTCCTCCAATTACTTGAACAAGCCTGTGCCTCTGCTTTCCTGCGCCTTCTGGGCCTCTTGGCCTCCTGCATCCTTGTCATGCCGAAGGCAAAGCTGCGCATGAGATCGCTTCAGTGTCGTCTTCGTTGCCAATGGGCGCAGTTCCAGGGCCACATGTCTAACCTTCTGCAGGTTTCGAACCAGCTAACTCGGGATCTCGTGTGGTGGGCCATGCAAGACAACTTGCTGGGAGGCAAGTTGTTTTGCCAACCCTGGCCCCATGCAACGGTGGTCACGGATGCATTGGTGACTGGCTAGGGTGCTCACCTATCAGACCTAAAAGTTAGCAGACTGTGGTCTCCCGTGGAGTCTCGGGGGCACTTCAACTTGCTGGAGTTGAGGGCAGTTAGGCTGGCCCTGTCACAGTGGATGCCTAGAGCAGTAAGACTTCTGCCTCCCACAAGTGGGCGCTCTATCAGGAAGTTCTGGAGGAGATCTTCTCCTGTTGGGTAACTCCTCAAGTGGACCTCTTCTCTTACAGTGTCAACAGGAAGTGCGAGTAGCACTGCTCCATAATATTTCCTCATCAGGGAGCCACGCTGACGGTCGAGTGGACTTTCAACCTCCTTAATGCATTCCCACCTATCCCTGTCATTCTGCTGATTCACAGGAGGTTGCACCACCTGTTCGGAGCCCCTATGAACCTGATTGCCCCAGACTGGGCCCGCAGAACGTGGTATCCAGAGTTGCTGGACTTGTCTGTCTGCCTTCCCTGGCGCCTCCTGAGGATAGTAGACTTGCTCTCTGAATCGGAGGGGGAGGCGGGTCCTCCACCTGAAACTCACCAACCTGAACCTTCATGCTTGGCTACTGAGAGGCTGAGATACAAGGAGAGGGACTTGTTAGACGACATCCTTGAGGGTTAGGACGAAATTACCTAACCCGAAATGACTGACCTTTTCGTGGTATGTGTTTAGGTCTTTTGGTGGGGTCGGTCTGAAAAAAAAATATTTTAAAGGCTGCAGGGGTGTCCCATGCAACACCCCGCTCACTAGACTCTATAGTCTAGTGAGCGGGGTTTGCGGGGGACATCGCCGCAGCACACCCGACAGAAAAAAAAAAAAAATAGAAAAAAAAACAGGGACTGCAGGGTTGTACCCCGCAGCACCCCGCTCATTATACTACACAGTATAGTGAGCGAGGGTTTGCGGGGGAAACCCCTACAACTGCCAAAAAAGAAAAAAGATAAGGACCCTGCGGCGCCGGTTCTCGATCACAGAAGTGAAAGGGAACCGGCGCCGCAGGGACACAGCACGAAGGAAAGGTAAGTAGGGGGGTGGGGGTATGCTGGGGGGGTGTTGTGGGTGGGGATGAATGTTTGTATGGTTTTGTAATGGATGTTCGCATGGGAAATGTATGAACATTTTGTAGTGCGTACATTTCTCATGCAAACATTTCCGTCACAGTTTTTTCCGCTGCGGAAAATTCTCATATATCCATCCTTGATGTGCTCCTTGCAGCACAGAGGCCTGTTACGAAAATCCATTTGTGCCTGCAGGTGGCATACTTTTTCCATTTGGTGCCGGGAGAGGCTCCGGGATCCTTTTTCCCCTTCCTCTGTCCCCTTTCCTTTGCTGTTATGCAGTTCTTGCAGGGTTTGAGTTATGTGACTAGAGGGAATTCATCCCTCTCCCCAAGGGGGACTCCCGTGCACGTGTGAGGTGAGCCTGTTCTGTAACACCCACCCAACGGTTCAAGGCAAGTGGGAACTCGCCGGGAGAGACTCCCCCTTTGAGGACAAGGACTCCCGTTTCTGTGAGTAACTCCCTAAACCATTTCCCATGGTGGCATATGTAGGACTATCCGATATGCAGAACACTGAGGTCGGAGATTGGGCAAGAGACAAAACTAAAACAGACATCTGCAAACAAGAAAGAAGATCTGTCTCGTTAAGGAGAGACCTCCATTGATATTGATATTTTATTTATATTGCGCTCATACACATGTATTTCAGAGCGCGACAAGGCAAGGGAGGGAAATGGGGGAGAACAAAACAACGACCTTACTAGGCCCAGTGACATTGAGAATACGCAAGTGCATGGGAAAGGGGAAAAGGGGAGAAGTGCATGGAAGGGGGTCTAAGTGGAAAGTGCGGAGCAGAAGAGAAACAGATCAATAATAATAAGTAAAATAATAAATAATAAAGGCAATAAAAGGTGCTAGTGTAGCCAGCAAGTGGCAAGTGCTGATTATAGCCGACAGGGTATGTCGGATAAGTGCAGAAGAAAAAGACTGGGGTTGGAGGACTGTATGGGTACAGATACAGAACCCAATGCAAGAGGTGGCCCGGAGGCAGTGCAGGAGGGTGGCAGGGTGAGCAGGTACCTGGGCCCGGAGGACAGAGGGTGGCCAGGTGCACAGATCCGAGAGAAAAACAGATCAGCAGAGGAGAAGGGGGGCAAAGGCCGAAGCAAAGAGGAAGTTCTTGAGGTGCTTCCGGAACCAGAAATGGTTCTCCTCAAGTTTCAGAGTGGCAAGGAGGCTGTTCCAAAGGGAGGCCCCAGCTGAATACATAGATCTACCCCCAACTTGTTTCTTTGAAAAACAACTGACCCTGAGGGAGTTAGAGGTAGAGGAGCGAAGAGCTCGAGAGGGGAGGTATTTACAGAGGGATAGTTGAAGGTATTTTGGGCCCAGGCCCCAGAAAGCCTTGTGGACAATAAAAAGGGTTTTGAATGTAATCCTTGCATCCACTGGAGCCAATGAAGGGATTTCACAGCTGGAGCGATACGATCCCAGGGCTTGAGGCCGAGGACAACTCTTGCAGTCCTGTTCTGGATTAGTTTTAAAGGGCGGAGAGCAGAGGAAGGTGGATTTAGAAGGAGGCTGTTACAATAGTCCAACCTAGAGAGAACCAGGGCTTGGGAGACAGTGAGCCTCTGGGGGAAGGAGAGAAAGGGCAGAGTGCCTCTGAGGAGGTGCAGTAGGACATTTGACTTTTTGGAGATGTCAGAGATTTGGCCGGAGAAGGAAAGTGTGGAGTCAAAGATGACCCCGAGGTTCTTAGCCTCGCAGGTAGGGGTAGGAGGAGGGCCAAGGGAGGCCGGCCAGAGAGTAAGGGGAAAGGATGGTGAAGGTGTACCGATGAGGAGGACCTCGGTCTTGTTGGCATTTAGACAAAGATCCTTGGAAGCACACCAATTTTGAATGGCAGTTAGGCAATCAGAGATGAGGGAAGGACAAGAGGTGGCTGAGGGCAGCCTGAAGATCAGTTGTGTCGTCAGCATAGCACTGGAAATTTGAGCAGAAAAAGGCAATGCAGTGGGCGAGAGTTGCCAGGTATTAGTTGAAAAGCCAGGGCAAGAGGTTAGACCCCTGGGGAGCACCACAGGTAGAGAGAGAGATAGATGATAGAAAGGACCCAAGTTGGACCTGGGAGGGTCGATCAGAGAGGAAAGAGGTCAGCCTGGCCAGAGCCTGATCGGTGATACCCAGGTTATCACGGAGACGGTTGAGCAGGGTGATATGGTTGACCGTGTCGAAGGCAGAGGAGAGATAAAGTAGGATGAGGACAGAGGCAATGTTGGAGCCAACGTTGGATAGCAGATCTTCACAGATGTTCAGGAGAGCAGTTTCCGTGCTTCTGGCAGCTCTGAAGCCGGAACCAACAGAATCAGAATGAAGGTTTAGCTGAGAGATGGCCAACATTTCAAGGAGTTTACCCAAAAAGGGAGTAATGGAAATTGGGCGACAGTTAGTGGGACAAATGGGATCAGCTGTGGGTATCTTGAGAAGGAGGTGCACAAGGGAGTGCTTCAGAGGGGAGGGTAAGGATCCTGAGGCAAAGGAAAGGTTGCAGAAATCAGCAAGGGCCGGAGTGAGGGTATCAATGTGGTCCTTGATGGTTTTAGAGGAGCAGGGATGAACCTGTTTTGATGAGGCTTTCATAGATCAGACTTGTCTAGCGACCTCATCAGGGGAGAATAGAGGAAAGGATGAGAAAGAGGGTGGGGGGTGGCTGAGGGAGGCTCAGTAAGCTCAGACTTAGAGGGGAGAGTAGAGAGGGGAGAGGGGGAGAGAGGAGGAGATGGTGGACAGGTCCTGGGTTTTTTAGATAAAGTGAGTGGCAAGGGCATTGCAAAGAGCCTGGGAGGCAAGAGGAGGGGTAGAGACTACAGCAGGGTTGGCCAGCTCCTTTCAGATTTTAAAGAGTTTGGCCGAGTTGTTAGATTCTGCAGAGAAACGGGCTTGAATGTGCACTCTTCTTGGTGAGGATAGAAAATCGGTATTGCCTTTGGAGCAGATGACAGGCCAGTTTGTCAGAGGATGAAGAAGCCCTCCATTTCCTCTCAGCCGCCCTACATTTACATTTCAGTGTAGCTAGTTCTGAGTCATACCATGAATTGCACTGGGCTTTGGACTTCAAACGGATCCTCATGACAGGGGCAAGAGCATCAAGAGTTTCAGAAATAGAAGAGTAGAGCAGGGACAGGGCTGTGTCAGGGTGTGTCAGCCAGGGATGGAGGAGGGGGAGAGAAAGTGGCAGCAAAAGCCTCAACTGACACACGCGCTTCATGGGCCGGATGTCCAAGAAGGTAGGTGGCAATGTTGGGGTAGGCTTGGCTTGGGGGGAAGAGAGGGAGAGAGGAGAGGAGGCAGAGATCACTCCAGGAGAGAGGAGTGGTCAGAGGGGCAGAGAGGGGGAGACCAGAGGAGATCAAGACATCCAGTATATGTCCTGCAGAGTGAGTCGGGCCAGAGGAGAGGATAGAAAGGGAGAGGGAATCGCAGAGGTCCCGAAAGAGTACAGAAGAGGAACAGGGGGACGAGTAGAATGATGGAAGAGGAGGAGGAACAACATTCAACGAGATATAGCGAAGTCCAGAGAGGGAGCAGAGAGCCTAAGCAAGGGAAGCCCCCTGATGCTGTGACACCTGCGAGAGGTGGAGCCGAGGAGAGCAGCAGAGCCCACAACTTTCAGAAGTGGCCTGAATATGAGCGCAAGATGGAGGCCGAGCATCTGCATGCAGTGAAGAGAGAGGGAGACAGGAATCAAAATCCCAGTGGTGGCGTGACCACAAAGACTTCGTGGTGGGCTGTGCGCCCGTCCAGCGATGCCAAAACCACTACGCTGAGGAGACAGTGAGACCTTTGCTTACCCACAGCCGTACCTGGCCCTAGGGAGAGAGAGGACCGAGAGCAGGACGCCGACAGAGTTGCAAGATGGAGAACAGGAGCAAACGAAGCAAACCCAAGCAACTGCAAGCCCTAGCAACTTCCCCTGTAGAGTTAGAGGTAACTGGGAGAGTGGGAAAATCGGGACGACATCAGGGAGTCGTTATCAAGCAAGTGAAACTCGTCCCAGTGAAATTGACATTGAACTCGATAAAGAGAAACTATTAATGTGAGAAAGAGGTTCACAAACATGAAAGTGAGAGCACTATAACAGGAACACAAATACCCGGGGAAGAGGGTAATATCCCATAACCTAAGAAGTAAAGTAGATAATATCAGACAGATAACCATATGAATACTAAGAGAAGTTAAGGGAACCACTTAAGGGAAAAGGTACTTGCAGTCAACGGCAACCCTAAGAGCCAAGACAGTATATCCAAGCTAAGAAGCTATATGTTACTGAACTCAAGAGTATAGCAACCGGAACCTGAGAAGAAGCAAGAGAGCAAAAGCATGGTAATGGAAAAGTATCCCTAAATAGGGAGAAAGACCCAAAGACATTGTGAAAGAGTGTCAAGAACTGATACAGAAAGTGACTAGAGACTATTTAAAAATAGCTTACTAGCAAAAAGTCAGAAAAAGGAAAGGCATTGCCAAAGCATGATCAGGAGGAGGGAAGCATCCTCCTGATCTTAATTAAGTTTGTTAGAATAGCGGTAGGGTCAGCTACAACTAGTTTTCGTAGGCAAACCTGTTCATTTGAGACTTTTTGATGACTGACGATGACTAGTTATTTATATAGGTAGGGAACAACCGAATAGCAATATATTTATAATGCGCGTATACATAATGTGTTTCAAGGCGCAACCAGGAAAGGGAGGGGGAATAAGGGAGGACAAGACAAATGATCTTACTAGGCCTAGTATCATTTAGATTGTGCATGTGCGCAGACAAGAAGTGCAAGGGAGAGGGTATAGGGAGAAGTGCACCCAAACCAGCAGGGCCCTGAGTTAAGTGCCAGGAAGGCTTGGACTCCAAGGGGAATCACAACCCGGTAGTGCAAGGGAGGCCCGGCGGCAGTGCAGGAAGGCCATCAGGCAAGTGCAGGCGCACTGGACAGTGGGAAGGGGGGAGCTGGTTTCCTGTAAGACTCAGAGGGACACCAAGCAGCCAGTCAGCAGAACGGTGCAGGAGCAAGGGAAGGTTAGCAGGGGAGAGGAACAGAGAAAGAAGAGGAGAAAAGGAAGGTCTTGAGGAGCTTCCGGAACCTAAGCAGATATCCGGCTCAAGGCGTAGAGAGGCAGGGAGGACGTTTCAAAGGGAGGCACCTGCAGAGGAGAGAGATCTACACCCCAATCTCTGCTTGGAGAAGCGACTCACCGTAGAAAATTAGAAGTAGACGAGGGCTTTAGTAAGAAAGAACTTAGGAAAAGAGAGTTGGAGATAGCGAGGACCTAGGACCCAGAAAGCCTTGTTGACGATGCAGAGGGTCTTGAACTTGATCCTTGCAGCCACCAGGAGCCAGTGGAGGGATTTCAGGGCCGGAGAGATGTGGTACCTGGGCATGAGGCCAAGGATAAGTCTCACAGTCCTTCGGTCTTTTTCTGTATGAATTGTATGTGGCGAAGAGTGGAGCTAGGCAGATTGAGAGAGAGAGGCTGTTGCAGTAGTACAGCCTAGAGAGAACCAGGGCTCTGGAGATGGTAAGATTCTGGGGGTAGGTGGGAAAAGGGAGAATACCTTTAAGGAGATGCAGCTGGAAATGGGCCTTTCTGGCAAGGTCTGTGATGTGTGGAGAGAAGGAGAGAGTGGAGTCGAATATGACACCAAGGTTTTTTGCCTCACAAGAGGGTGAGGGCAGAGGGCCCAGGGAGGCCAGCCAAAGTGATAGGGGAAAAGCGGGAGCAGGGATCCCAATGAGAAGGATCTCGGTTTTACTGGCATTAAGGCAGAGATAATTAGAGATGCACCATACCTGAATAGCGAATAGACAGTCGGGGATGAGCCAGGAGGAGGAGGAGGCTGAGGGTATCCTGAAAGAACTGCTTGTCATATGCATAACACTGAAAGTTAGAGGAAAAGGTAGAGCTCAAGAGGGCCAAATAGGTATTGAAAAGCCACACCACATGTGGAGAGAGAGGTGGTGGAGAGGAAGGACCCAAGTTTAACCTGGGAAGATCAGTCCAAGAGAAAAGAGGACAGCCACACTAGAGCCTGATCTGTAATACCAAGGGTATCATAGAGATGAGTGAACAGGTTTATGTGGTTCACAGTGTCAAAAGCAGAGGCTAGGTTGAGGAGAATGAGGACAGAGGTAGAGCTAGAGTCCAGGTTAGAGAGCAGATTTTCAGGGGTATTCAGGAGAGCAGTTTCTGTGTCTCTGGCTGCTCTGAAGCCAGACTGATGGCCATGGAGACAACCAACAGCTTCAGTGTGGAGGGTAAGCTAGAGCCAAGTTCTCCATCAGCTTGCCCAGGAAAGGAGTGATAGAGATCAGGCAATAGTTTGCTGGAGTGGAGGGGTCGGCAGAAGTTTTGTTTAGTAGGAGGTGAACAAGGGAATGCTTGAGAGAAGAGAGGAATACACCAGTGGCGAAAGAGTGATTGCAGAAATTTGCCTAAGCTAGAGCGAGAGAACCAATGTTGTCCTTAATGGACCAGGGGGGTCACCTGTTTGGATGAGACTTTCATGGACTGGACTTGTCTGGAAACATCATCAGGTGTGACACGAGAGAGAGAGGGAGGAGAGGAGGGGGGAAGGCCAAGGAGGGCCTGAGAGAGGAAGAGGGCGAGAGAGGAGAAGAGGCGTAGAGTGCGGACTAGATGTCCTGGCTTTTAGTGGTGAAATGAGAGGCCAGTGCCGTGCAGAAGGCCTGCGTAGGTGTAGAAGAGGAAGATACTGCAATAGGATTGGCCAGCTCCTTGCAGATTTTGAATAGTTCAGCAGTGTTTTTAGAGGCCGCCAAGATGCAGGCTTAAATATGGACCCTCTTTTTAGAGAAGATGGAGGGTCTGTATTGCCTTTGGAGTAGGCGGCAGGCCAGTTTATCAAAGGTTGCACCCGAAGCTCCCCATTTCCGTTCAGCTGCTCTGCACTTAAGTTTCAGACAGGCTGGATCCTAGTCATACCAAGAGTTGCACTTTTTGGCAGGCTTCATGCGGATCCACATGACAGGGGCACGGATGTCCTGAGTGTTAGAGATAGAAAGCTGAAGGTTGGAAACGGCTGTCAGGATGGGAGTCCGCAGCAGGAGTAGGTGGTGGAAAGTGGAGGCAAAGGCGGCCACTGACACTCACTTCATAGGTCAAATGACTGCGAAGGAAGGTGGCAGTGCTGGGTGGGCCTTTGCCAAGGGGACAGGAAGCCTGAAGCGAGAAGAAAGAAGAGAGTGGTCAGTCCAGGAGAGAGCAGTAGTGAGAGGATTTGAGAGGGCAATGTCTGAAGAGATGGGAGCATCCAAGGCATGCCTGGCAGAGTGAGTCAGACCAGAGGGTAGAATGGAAAGGGACAGAGAGTCTCATAGGATGCAGAAGAACCCAGAGGAGTGTGGAGAGTCTAGGTGGATGTTGAGATCCCCAAGGAGGAGAAGCTGGGAGGTAGGGAAAGTAGAGAAGAAGTGAGGTCAGCCCATTCAGAGAGGAAGAGGGTAACCAGGCCTGGTGGCCTGTAGAAGGTGACCAAGGGAAAGATAGGCTGCCTTATTATTTAATGAATAAGTAATGGAAATGTCATCACAGTGTCCTTGTCCTCCTTCTATACATGGTGTCAGAGTGGGATCTGTACCAACTGATAAGTATGGGACCCATGCTATTTACAAAATTAAGCTCCAAGGCCAAAATCCCTATAGTAGCCACACCAGAGTTCATAGAGTTTGATCTACAAAGAATGTAAGACATGTTATTTCCACCCGGGGAGGGATGCCCGATTCCCACTGGCCTTACCCTGGCCCCTCCCCAAAGCACATATATTAGACTAGCCTCAAAATCAGGTTTGGCATGGAGATAGGATTTGGATGTTATTGCAGGCATCATTGATCCTGATTTCTGAGGGGATATTAAAGTTCTTCTACACAACCACAAAACAATCCCTCTACTGTAAAAGAGGGAGAGATGGTAGCACAAGGTATCCTTGAAAACAACATGTCTCCTCTACTGTGAGGAATCTGAGGGCATCCTCACTTCTTTTCCCTGTATATCATCCTCCCAGGTGTCCAGAGAAAGGCCGTTGCTATCGGATCCTGACCTTGGAGGTGGATATGCGAGGGAAGACTACCTGGATGAAGGAAACTTGGGGAGCTGAGGTGAGGCACCCTTGGATGAGACGTGGTATCCCCATTCATAATGAGCCCGACATCTCCCAGGCCTTTGTAGGCTATTGCCAGTCCCATCCCTGTTTTTCCAGTAAAACATCCCCCTGTAAACGCCCGTCGGGTACTGGGACGAGGAAGAAACAAACCCGAGCAATAGATTGTGACGTATCAACTTCAGGGGCACCAGTGGTCCAGGGATGAATATCGGTTTCTAAAGCATCAATCAGCCCCACACCTCTAGTACACCAGAAGGGATCCGAAAAGATTGGAAACACAAGTAAATTATAAACCTCCTTGTCCAATTTTGGTAACGTGGATGGAACGGCAGGCTTATCTCTGCAAGGTCGTGGATCGTTGGTTAGTTGCAGCACATCGAAAATACAATTTACCCAATAATAAAAGTGACTGTCCAGTCAAGGTTGTATAAAAAATATCTACTTTATTATTAAAACAGACAGAGCACACTACAAAATACAACCCACCCTGTAAAGGAACTCAGAGGACAGACAGTTTTACGAAGGAAAGGGATGCAATTTGTATACTGACAAGAGGGTGGTCGGTAAAGCATTGAGTCTTAACTCATAAAGGTTATTTGGATTTGGCACCAAGGGAGCAAGGGGTCGTACGTATCACTAGGGGCCTTCGGAGAAGGACCAGGGGGACAGAACCACAATGTACCTGGTGCTTGAAATGATCTTGATGCTCAACAGCGTCAAGTCAGTTCCAGGACTGCAGCTCCTGCGACAGAGTTCAAGACGGGAGACAGTTGCGGGTATCAGGTGGCAGGCAAGCGAGGCTGGCCGGACAGTTGCAGGCTGGCCTACACGCCGGCTCAGGGTCAAGAATCGTTGTCTCTGTGCTGGTTGGCGGAACTGAAACGCTGGTCATGGAGTCTCGGACGGCTTTAGTGACTGCAGCGTGACAACAGTCAGTGGTGCAGCCAGTTGCGGTTCGGGGGCTCGACTGCCTCGAAAATGTCCTTAAAATATGGACGCTGGTTGATGCTTGTTGTGACACTCCTAGCTTCTTCGCAGAGCTAGTGTCCTTTAAGGCAGACGGCCCAAGGCTGAGGGAGAGTGTTTGTCCTTTGTTCAGAGACTCTCTGGCACTTCCCATATATGAAGCTTGCTGACAGAACCTAGGCGCACGCTCTGTGCTGGCTGGATACCGGTTCTGGAGCTGCTGGACGGGTCCTCCAAGTCTGGTATCTCCCTCTTTTCCTTGGGATATGGTTAGGGGAGGAATCTTGCTTCCCTCTTGGCATTGCTGGCCTTCCTTTGCTGACGGAAGCTGTAAGGCAGACTGTACCTTCAGCCAGGGTCCAAATTAGTCCTCCTTACTCCTTTCAAAGTCGTTGGATGATTAGCTAAATTAGGGGCTCAGCCCTCTTTTAGAGCCAAATAGGCCTCAGTGATTGGTGCAGGCTAAGCATACCTTAAGGAACCAATCCTGGTCCCTACCAACAATCTTCTGTTTTCTGTGAGGTCATAACCAGAGTGCTTTGCAACAGGAAAGGTAAGGGGTGACATGTACCATGTACTACTAAATCCCACCCATCTTCCTGTCTATTGTGGATCAAAGTGTCTCTCTGGTTAATTGAGCTCTCTGTGACTCTTGATCAAAGCGCAGGTCTCCCTTGAAGTTTCCTGGGCCCCTACGAACAATCCTCTGTTATGCGTGTGGTTATAACCAGAGTGCTTTGCAACAGGAAAGGTAAGGGGGTGACAACATGTTGTTTGAGCCCTGACTTCTGTCTCCCTCAAATCACATACTTCGTCCCTCTGAAAGGGGGTCCCCCGGCAAGGGTTGCCTACTGTAATTAGTTGTCCCAGACGTGCCATTCACTGCCCTTCATCCAGAGCGGTGGGAGCTAGCTTCAAGTTGACACATTGCATATCAAAGAGGTGTTAGTTTCCTGCCCCCTTCTGTTAGTTCTGCGCTCAGTCCTATGGCAAGCCTGTTTCAATTAACTCCTCAGTATGCGCTGCCACCAGCAGAACTTTAGACGATAGAGAGGGTAGATCCATGGGGCCTTTGATATTTTATTAGGCTGGCCATGGCCGGAGGAAGATTTTGCTTGCCCCCTTCCTGAGATGCTTTGATGTACCCGTGGCTGTCACATGCCAGCTAAATGTGACCGGGCAGACTGCGCCGTAGGCTGTGTCCCCTCCACCCCCAAAGAGTACAGTTGACTATGTGTTGGTTGTGCGGTGAGCAGAGGAATATGTGTGCGAATTAGCCCCACACATTTTCTGAGGTTGATCTCCCAGAATTCGTTTTAATTACAAACCTTCAAAAAAGCCCAGCGGGAACCGAGGCTGAAGGAAGCTGGAGGCCTGTGCGGACTAGGGAAAAGGAACCGGCATGACTAGGCAAAGCTGCAATGTGAGGCCCGAGCTTTGAGAGAGGCATCAGTGGTGGGAGTGAAGCCACAGAGAACCGCTGTGGAGACGGAGCGAGGCGCTGCACAAGAGAGAGGGAACTTGTGGCAGCAGGAAGCCCTGCAGGCACGCCGTTACCACAGACCGTTGAGTCAACCTAGGCAGGAGGACACTGAGATGGCAGGCGAGCATGTCAAACTTGTGAGAACTCTAACGAATCCCGATCTAAATGAAAGCAAGCACTTTTTAAATACTGATTCAAATGAAATGAATTCCTATATGAATGAAAGAAAGTGCGGTTGAATACCGATCTGAATGAAAGCAGTTTTGTGCAATCTCACGATATAAATGAATTGTGTAACTTGAGAGAACAGGCATTGACAAGAGACATAAGAATGTGAATAGTGGCAAAACAAGCAATGGTAAAGCATCATGAGGATGTGAAATAATATTAAACAAGCACAACTGTAGAGCTGAACAAGTGGCAACGTGCATACATAAAGAAGAGGCAAAGAAGATGTGGTGTTTGCGTGACCTGTAATGGTTGGGCCCTGTGGTCCGACAAGTGCGCCTAGACCGAGCACACCCACATATCTAAAAGCCACTCAAAATACCCACAATGAAGCTTGCGATTGAATATAAAGGACATCTTGAGTGAACTGGAATTAAGAAACTGAACTTTGTGAAATTGATAAAAGGTAACCGTAACCAAACCAGAAGAGCTGGGAAGTATCACAAAGAATTGTGTTTTTGGAAAAGTTGAGACTTGAAATCTTGGGGAAGGGAACCCCTTTGCATTGTGAACTAATTCTAACCTTGGAGAAGGGAACCCCTTTTTGCATTGTGAACTATCTCGAACATTGGGGAAAGGAAACCCTTTACAGACCAAGAGCTGGAAGAAGCTCTGAGCTGTTATTTGAACATTTATTATTTTGATGCTGACATCCATACACACTGTGTACAAATCGATGTGAGGGCAAGTATAGGTTTTGGACACAGACATTTACTTTGGACTTCCTGACACAGATTATCCTTAGTTTAATTTAGGTAGGGAAATCCCACCTTAGCATAGTACAAAGTAGGCCTTTTTCCAACCCTCTTTTTGGTTTAATAAAGGTTTATTGCCCAAACTTTTATTCAGTTGTCTGTGTCTACTTCATGGCTTCACAGTACCCCAAGAGGTTGAGGTACAAAAAGAAACAGTGATAGTAGCCAGAGAATTCAGAGAGGCCGATCTTCACCTAGTGGAGACCTACCAAGAATAGATAGAAGAGGTGGCCCCCTTACCTGATCTGGCCAGATGCAGCCAAACCAGTCTCTTCTTTTCCTAAAAAAGGATTGTTGGATCGGGGAGATATAAGACCAGAGGCAATACGCCAAACACAACAGGTTGTTTCCCGACCACTGTCAAATTGTTTTTGAGCTATCACATTCACATCTGACAGCAGCTCATCATGGGGTGGGAAAAACTCAGTCAGATAATTCCCAAGTTCTACTGTCCGGGAGTTTTCACAGATGTTAAAAATGTTGTTCTGACCTGTGAGATCTGTCAGAGTGCAGCAACTCTATTTCCGATAACCCCATTACAACCCTTACCCATAATCGACATTCCGTTCTCGAGAATAGCGTTGGATCTCATAGGTTCACTAGAGAGAACTAAATTGGGAAACTGCTTTATCCTGGTGATCATGGATTATTCCACTAGTTATCCAGAAGCCCTTACCCTGCGTAACACCACTGCGCAGCAAATACAAAAACACCTATTGCCCTTCCTATCGAGAGTAGGATTTTCGAAGGCGATAATCACAGATCAAGGCACTACTTTCATGTCTAGATTAATGCAAGAGGTAAAAGAATTGCTCGATATCGAAACCTTCAGAACATCGGTCTACCATCCCCTCACAGATGGGTTGGCAGAACCTTTCAACCAGACGTTAAAAAGAATATTGCGGAAATTGGAAACTGGTAAAAACAGACAGGGAAAATTGGGATGTCATGATACTCTGGGCATTGTTCGCCATCTGGAAAACCCCAAAAGCTTCTCTGGGATATTCTCTGTTGAAAATACTATATGGAAGCGAACCCTGGCATGTGTTAGAAATGCTAAATGAGATGTGGGAAGAAAGAGAGGAGGCCCTTCTACCAATTTCCCAAACCACACAGAAACTGAGAACCCATATGACAGCGGTGAAATAAATTATTTAAAAAACACCTGGGACAATAACATCAGCGAGCTGTCTACGATAAACACGCTGTAATCCGATCCTTCTCAGTTGGACAGTCTGTCTTAGTTCTCCTTACAACGTCGGAAAATAAGATGATTTCCAAATGGTACGGTCCCTATGAAGTCTTGGGGGGGAAAAAAAGGCCCCTTAAATTCCTCATCTCCCAACCTGATAGACATCAGAAACAGAAGTCTATCATGTCAACATGCTCAAGCATTGTAAGATAGACCATAGAATGGATACCAATGTTGCTATGGTCGCCTTCCTTACTGACTCTGATCATACATACGCATTAGTTTCCCCAGACCGATCTCCTTCCCAACAAATGGACATTAGGGACCTGCTATCTCTGTTCCCGTAGGTATTTTCAGAACTGCATTCCAGTTACCCACTGCCCACAAACCTTGCAACTGAACTACCACACCTACCATGCCCACCAACCAGTCACACGCTTCACCTGGTGCGTCCTACGTCACCATGTATTCACTGTCAAATTCACTAATAGTACTAGTTATCTTATATGCTTGAACTCTTATGGTCCTGTAGATGCCCAACTGCATTTCTCCTGTTTATGCCTCTGCCCTTGCTTGTGCCTCTGTTGCCTGCACTGTGCCTATGCCATTTGAAATGTAGTCACTGTAGACCATTGCACCTATGCTACTTGAACCGTACTCATGGCAGCCCGCTGTGCCTATGCTACTTGAACTGTACTCATTGCAGCCCACTGTGCCTATGCTACTTGAACCTTAGTCATTCCAGCCATTTGTGCCTATGCTGAACTTTGCCCACCGTGCCTTTGTGTAATTTAGCCATTGTAGCCCACTGTGCCTATGCTACTTGAACCTTAGTCACTGCAGGCCCACTGTGCCTACCCTGAACTTTGCCTACCGTGCCTTTGTGTAATTTAGTCATTCTAACCCACTGTGCCTATGCTAATTTGAACCTTAGTCACTGCAGCCCACTGTGCCTATGTTAATTCTGCCCATTGTGCCCATTTGAAGTAGCCTTTTCCAGCTTACTGTGCCTATTGGAACTTAGCTTCCACATCATGAGTAGCACACCCTGTAGCCTGCTATTGTACTTACTCCTCTTATTTATCACCCACCAGAGAGAGGACTGTAGTTTCCCCACAGCGTTCAGCAGAGCCCTAAACAAATATCGTCCGGCGGAGTTCCGGGCAGAGTTCCAGTCTGCTTCAGATACTGCTACTCTGAGGACGTGCTTTGCTGTTCTTCTGTTTCACGGACTTGCTCTGCTACCTGCACCTTTAAGGTAAAATACCCTCCACCTCCCTTAAAAACTCGACTTCCGCGCGGAGTTCCGGGCAGAGTTCCAGTCTGCTCCAGTCTGCTTCAGGTCGTGGGGAGTGGAGGTGTTTCTCTGCACAAACTGGAGGTAGGCTGCCTTCCTATCCACTCCCGTTTTATGACTGTGTGAAGGTGCTTTGTATCGTGACCCATTTATGGTCTGTCTGCTTTGCGGCGTCCACCGCTGAGATAACCAGTGTGTGAAAACCGCGTTTGCCGGTGGCAAGGCGGCCCACGTTCTCCATTTCCCTCCCTCCTTCCCTCAGTCTTCCCCCCCCCCTCTCTCTCCCCCTTTTCCATTAGTTCCCTGCTTTCCCTTTCCTTTTCCCCTCCCCTTCTTTTTCCCGTTTTCCTCCCCCTCTTGTTCTTACCTTCCCCTTCTGGTTCTCCCCGGCTATGGAAGAAGACTCGGAGCAACGCCTCTTGCGAAGTCACGTTAAAAAGAATCTGCTATTAACGCAGAACAGCTCACCAATGACTTCTACTACAGACTTGCCGGTCGCTCTTTTGACCGTTTCCTTGATGACTGCAGTCCAAGTCCTTTACCGTATGCCCACCAGTCCTCTCAGGCGTCAAGATGCCTCTAATGAAATGAAAGCTCCAAAGGCTGTGCCGCTTCCTGGAATAGCACTATCTACATTGAACTCTGCGGCAGCTAATTGTATTTTCAATGGTCCTCTGTCACAGACCTTAGCGACAGGTCCTAGAGACCATTCAATCTTGTCAAACGCCGCTTCCAACTATGGTCTGGGACCACACATGAGCCCGCTAGCCAGTACCACCTGCCCCGATACCGCCTTGGCGAGTGGCCCTCCCTCCGTGAGGGTCAGAGGACCCCCGGGGGAGGACCTGAGGGGAGTGACATTGGCGGACGGCCCTGCTCAGGCAGTTTTTCAGCCTGTGCCTACTGCTGCTATGCTTGATTTGCCTGAGCCCCTGGAGCCGTCCCTTCCTTCACAAACTATCATGGCTATGATGCACTCTCCCTTGGTGGACTTAGCCATAGAAACCAACGAGCCATGGAAAACTGCTCCCTTGATGTCTCCTAGAGCTTCAGCAACATTGCCTTCGGCTCCTATGGAACCAGAACATCTTCCAATTTTGGATTTACCCATGGGACCACCACCATCAATGGATGAGGATCGGGCCATGGCTGCCCGGTCTGTCACGCAAAGGACGAGAGGCCCCCCCGAAGCCATTTCAGAATCAGACTGTGAATCAGTCTCTGATCATTCTTCTACATCTTTGGCGAGTCCTAAGTCGTCTCTACAGTTAAACACAAAGAGACCTCTATACAAAAAAAAGGGAAGGCAAACCTAAGAAATGTCCTGTGCCAAGGCCCCAATGTTAAAAGCTTTCCGTTCAATAAAACACAGCAAAATCAAGCGGATCCTAAAGGAAAGAACAGTAAACAGATGAAACAATTGGTGCCATCGGCAGTAAATAAAAAAAAAAAACCTCCCGCGAAAAGCCTCCTTTCAACTCCCATGCTGTCAAATGCCCTCTTGAATTTCTTCAAGACTCAGGGGAAAAGAAAAGCACTGATTGACTCCGAACCATCGGATGCTGAGATCCTGGAAGCTCTGGAGCAAACCCCTCCAGCCTCTAAATGTAGGAAAACAGCAGGGGTGTCAGCTCCCCATTCACCGAAAGCTGACCCAGATGCTGGCCAGGCTCTGGATATCCGGCAAATCCCTATGGCGGCTCCATTCACGGCGATAGCGCACCCACAAATTTCATTGACTACCACCCCGCTCAATTAATACCTCCTCAAGCGGGGACAGCGTCAGCCAATTTCACTATTCCGCCGTGTAAAGCCCCGCAGTCTCCTTCTATTGAGGCTAGGCCACTCCGGAACAGAGTCTCAGAGATCCTGGACCTGCTTCAGCCTAAAGTTTATCCCACCCAAAGAGGGATGTCTGCACAAGCATGGACTACAGCCCATTTGAATACACCCAAAGCGGCCTCTTCACCACAGGAATCTATCCTTAGACGTAGACACTCAGTTGCCAATGTAGCTTCTATAGATCCGAAGCCCACACCTGCTAGGAATGGAAGATCAAATGACAACGAATCACTGAGGCATAAAGAATCACCTACCATAAGGAAAGACATGACTACGATCATGTCTGCCATAACAATAGCAATGGCGCCTTTCTGCAAACTTTATGAATCCCTGGGCGATACATCAAAAGATAACACGGCATCTCTAGCCATTATCCAATCAGTTAACCTTTCTGGAGGGTTACATCCCGGCAATAGACTTAAAATATGATATTCAAACTAAAAAAAGGGACCTGCCGGAGGCAGCCATGCCCAATCCATCAACATGCATATGTGCCAAACGACGCGGCGGTCCACAAATCCACACAGACTTATCCATCTATACACAATGAGGAACTGGCACCATTGTTCCGCAACAAGCTTTCTGCCACATCCCCGTCAAATAGGTCTTCTGCAAGTGGAGCTGTGACAGGGGGAACTGGCTTTAGCCAGATGCAACTCCCGACTAAGGGCAAAAAAACATTAAAATTAAGTAGGAAAGAAGAGTCGGAATGATTGACTGGCCAGTCCTTACATCAGGATTCGGAAACCAGCGGGATATTCTCCCGGTCTCACCCAGAGGTGGGTACACCAGCCGCAAGGGGCAATCTGGCACCCTTTGTAACTGATCTAACCCAGTCACCTAAATCAGCGGAGGATTTCTTGGACTCAAGTCTTTTATTGAATGTCTGTGTACAGCCTGAAGAAGTTCCATTGTCTGAAGATACTAAGCTAAAGGAAGTGTTGAAGCTTCCTATTGTTTCAAACAGTCCTCCACGGAAATCCCAATCTACGAAGAGCTTAACTCCGCAAAGATTAGTTCTGGAGGAAACTGCGGTTCGGCCGCCGGTCCCAAAGGACAGTCCCTCACGTAGAAATCATCAAAATGGATCCTTGTCAACTCGCCATTATAATTCCTATAACCATTCAGAAACCCACGAGGCAGACGTGAATAGGGAAAACCAGATCCGTCTGTTCAAAATTGAACAAGCTTCCAGCAAAGACAGCTTTATGATTTTGAATCGAAGGACAGTTCTGAAAATTACATCTTCAACAGTCAGCCTAAAGAAACTGAAATCCGAGGATTTTAAATGGATTCAGCCCTACCATAGCGACAAGGAGGCCAAGGCCTACCTGTATATACATGCCACCGCAATACAGGATCTCTCCCGCAAAGTAGGAAATTAATTAAAATCACTGGGGTTTCTGTTATCAGAAATAAAGTCCCCGGTAAATAGCAGCTATTTGACGAAAGATAAGGCTTCTGCCTCTAGTCACAAACCTCGAAGCCCTGCTCTTCACCACTCTGCATGGAGAGAAGCTTTAAAAGCGCACTTCTTTGACTTAGCGGATAAGAACAATGCTCCCAGGGACCAAAATCAGCAAATATCCCGCTCTCCGTAAATAACCCAGCGGACGGTCAACCATGCCCGAACTCCCAAAGTAATCCGGCGAAGAGATCATCATATCCGAACTTATGCGGAAGTCACATCCGATTTTGCTGATAGGAGAGGCTGCAACGAGAAGAACAGAGACAGCTCGCCTGAACAACGTACGGACAATCGTCGCCCCTATCCAACAAGACAATTTACCAGAGACTATTCCCCGCACACAAGAAATGACACTCAAAGAAAATATCGACAAGGCTCTTCAAGCAGGAACTCCAAAGACTTACGTGAGCTTCCCAAAAAAGCATCTCCCTTAGGCGGTCCATGGAATTGGATCAAAGGAGCGCTGAGTGTTAAACGATCTAGATAGCAACCATCCTCTGAAGCCAGCGATGTGTGTGTCCGTAAGACGCTGACGCTGGCCTCATGGAACACGAGAGGACACGCCCATTTAGCTGAATCCAGTACTGTCGATTTAGCCTTGTTTGATATTTTCTGTCTCCAAGAGACGTGGCTCCAAGACAAACCGTCCATGGACGGATTCGAAATTGAGATTTCACCAGCTACAAAGGGCTTGTTAGGCCGTCCATCGGCCGGCCTTCTCGTTGCGGTACGCTCTGGGCCCAACTTGAGAATCATCAAGACTACGAAGAGGGCTTATGGGGTCTTGGCCGTCCTTATTGAGTGGAACTACGCTGCCGATAATCCTCACCCACGTTCTAAGTCTTATTCCAAGCACCCTCTAGCGGTGATAACCACGTATTGGAACCCGCAAAGAACGACATCCGCAGACTTCTGCCAAACCATGGCAGAAACTATAGATGCCATAATGCTGGAATGGAACACCCCTTTTGCAATAATTTGCGGAGATCTGAACGCTAATTGTATCCACCCCTTCCAACAAGCTCTTGTTGACGCTCCAACCACGCAATCGGAACACAGAGGGCAAGCCTGGATGGACCTAATGGCAGCAAGAGGGCTACATAACGCGGAATGGATTCTGGGCGGAGACCATCATATTCCGACCTGGGAAAGAGGCCAGTCGATGGCAACCCTGGACTACATCTTTGTCTCGCTGGCCCTAACTGCAGAAATTCAAAATTATCAGGTGGTGAAAACCGAGGCAAGCGACCACAACATGCTTACCTTGGAATGGCCAGCCGATGTCCAGGCGTGTAACTATTATTCTCCTTCCATCGAGACGAATCCTCAACAAACCCGGCTTCAGCTAACAGTGGCCAATGTGCGGTCCTTAACTCAGCAGTATGCTGCTGTAGCTAAAGTTCAACACATTTCCGAACAGACAATGAGGCCGAACTACCTCCCGATGTTGATCGAACATAGAAAAAAGGTGGGGTGTGGGAGGGCCTCTTTACCATCTTTTACTCATAATTACGACAAACTCATAGCAGAGAAAAAGGAGCAGCTAAGAAAACAAAAACGCAGAGCAAAGATTGAAAACACACGGGCAGCCTGGGACGTGTGGGTTATCTACAACAAAATCTATAAATCATGGATCAGGTCAAGGAGAGCAGCCATTTATCAAAATGATGCAGAAAAAATGCTGAGAGTCCTTACCTAAAAAAAAACACGGACTTTTGGAATCTGATAAATCACTCTCAGCGTAACACGCATAACAACTTGATCAACGCAGTGTCGGAAGCAGCCTGGGTTCAATTCTTTACAGCCCTTTTTACGAGCCCAAGATCCACCATAAATCTGCGGGTAGAGCTGTCGCAGACATCTTAGGCTGATTTGTCGGATCCTACGGACATATCTATGGCTATTCAGAAATTGAAATCTTCTAGAGCCCCGGGTCCCGATGGCCTCTCTAACTTTGACCTAAAAACTTACATCAAGGAATGGGTCCCCTTTGTAAGTCTACTCTTCAAACACTGTGCTGACAGTAGGAAAATTCCTCTATCTTGGACTAAAGCCATCGTGATCCCCATTTTTAAAAAAGGAAGTCGTGAAGAACAGGCAATTACCGGCCTATAGCATTGTTGGACATCCTGGGGAAACTATTTGCCTCGCTCCTATTGGATCGTTTCCGGCGCTGGTCGCTTTTGGCCCCCTGCAGAGATCCCTTCCAGGTCGGCTTCAAGAAGAACAGAAGCAGCACGGTGAATATCTTCATAATGAACATCTTGAAGGCTAAAATTAAACAAGGGGCACCAACAGTCTATGCAGCATTCATCGACCTCTCGCAGGCATTCGATAAAGTGGACAGAGTGCTTCTGTGGAAAAAGCTGAAAAACTGGAAATGCCCAGATGCCATCCTTAACCCTATAATTGCGCTGCACACTAACACCACGCTAAGTGTCCGTCTCAACAAACAAGGGTCTCTATCTAAGGAAATTTCAGCCAATAGAGGGGTAAAGCAAGGCTGCCCGCTGGCACCGGCGCTTTTTGTTGCCTTTCTGGGAGATTTTAAAGAGTCTGAATCCACGGTACGATCATTTCCTCCGAAGTTTGGTGGCTCTAAAATGTCCCGCATTTTATATGCGGATGATATGATTCTGCTCGACCAGACGCCCATTGGCCTTCAACGCCAGCTGGAGAATCTAGCTCACTATATGGACATCAACAATCTGTCCATAAATAAGTTGAAAACCAAAATCATGATATTTTCAAAAAGCCAACCATCGACGAAAAATATCAGGTCCTGGTCTGTACACCAAACAAAAATTGAAGTGGTCTCGCAGTTCAAATATCTCGGAGTGATTCTTGATGGAAGCATGCAAGACATAAAAATGCAACAACATCTGTGGGCCAAAGCAAAAAATCGAACTTCACAACTGAGAATGGTGGATCGCAAATATGGCAAATTTTCTTTGGTCCCGGCCATTAACTTTTACAAGGGCAAAATGGTTCCCGCCCTGACTTATGGCATGGATGCCTCGCTCACCATACCGACCTCCTTTTGGCAGAAACTAGAGGGATTCATCTGGAAATCAGCTCTTGGCCTTCCTAACTCCGTTCCCATCGTGGCCCTGAGAAGAGAGTTAGGCTTGTTATCATTGAGTGCCACTGTGAGTGTGTCCACATTGGCCCTATTCAGAAAGACTCTCATAAAAGATGGGCTTCCTATCTTCAATGTCATAGCTCAAGAGATGGCTTCATCGAAGTGCAAGACTCTTTTGAATTGGACTGATCTCCAAAAAATGAAACTACAGGAGTTAGAGTGCACTACTCTCCATCTCCATCTCCAATCCCCAAAGAGTCAGCAAAAAACTGAAAATCCAGGATTGGATAACCACCAACGATCAAGCGTCTGCGTGCAAGCTGCTGACCCATCTTCCTCCGACGTTTAATAGGCTAAACACTCCTCTAGCCTATTGCCTAAAATATCCGGACAGGAAACGAAGGTCCACCTTTCTAAGAACCCGCCTGAATATACTTCATACAAGAGAAATCTTGGGAATAAGACACCAAACAGCAATAAAAGTCTGCAGACTATGTAATGCCCCTGATTCCATTGAGACAGTTCACCACCTTCTTTTGAACTGTCCCTCTTTAACGCAAGAACGCACTGCTTTCCTGTCACCCTGTTGGATTGATTCTCGCTTGATAGAAGAAGACACCTGGTGGTGCCGTCTCATCTCAGGGGAAAAAACCTGCTGGACATTAGCGACATCCAAACTGATGGAAGCTGCGTTCAGTAAAATCAACGCCCTTGGGCACGGCTTAACCGCGCCTATCTCTTCGCCTTAAACTGCCTCATTTTGCCATGAGGCGTGCTACGGAAGTTTTTCACATACTTGACACATGGTGTCTACTTGACAGTAGCTGGGAACTTTCATAAATAAGATCGGCCTGTCAGATGTCTTAGGAAGAAGCTAGCCTTGTAAAAATCATGTATTTTGATGATGCACAAGTAAATAAAAAAATAAATAAAATATCGTCCATCTCAATTGCCTGAGGGCTCTCCCCACCCTTAACAAAACAGAACCGTCTCATCCTACTGCCTCCCCTCTCAAAGGAGGACTAATAAATGCCAGATCCCTGACCGCACATGCCACAGACATCTGCGATTTGATAGTGCTCGATAACTTGGACTTCCTCGCTATCACAGAGTCATGGCCGCATGACGCAACAGGACACCTTCTCTCCCTAGCAATTCCGGAAGACTGTAAAATATTCAGGCAAGATAGAACCAATATGCGCGGTGGCGGCATTGCTATCATTGCTAAGACCAGCTTAGGTATGAGAATTACGCCTACCATAGCATCCGAGTCATGCGAAACGCTCACCATCAAACTTCCATTAGCTAGCTCCCAAACACTGACTATCCACCTCATCTATAGACCACCTGGACCTATAAGGACATTTGAGGACATCCACAACCTACTTTCTAACAACCTTAAAACCTCCTCCCAACTACGTGTCTTAGGGGACTTCAACTTGGGTTTCAATGACCCTCTAGATAAAAATGCCACCACCATTGCCAATTCTCTTTCTAACCTGGGTATAACGCAAAAAACTCTAGAACCCACTCACAGTAAAGGGAGAATCCTTGATGGCTAGCAGACTACAACTGCACCGCCAATATCAAAGCCATTGTCTCTCAACCCTGGGCAGACCACTTCTTCTTGTCATTTGAATGATCTACTTCCAGACCACCTCCGCCAGTATCTATCGTGGCCCTGCCATGCCGAAAAAGAAATAAAAAGAGCATCAATAGAGATAAAGTGATCCCGGCGATTCTACCCATCCTCAACCGTTTAGAAGTTCATTTAGACCCAGAAACATTAGTCAACAAGCATAACAAAATTATGTTAACCACCCTTTACAACATCGCCCCTCTGAAACTTAGACCAAGTAAACCTAAATCCGACCTAAATAAATGGTTTACCACTGAACTAAAGGATCTGCGACTACTTAAGAGGAGTTGCGAAACAGCGTGGAGGCTTATCCCTTCAGAAGATCATAAAATGAAACTAACAGAAATGCCCTCCCAATATAAAAAAGTAATCCATTTGGCCAAGCAGAACTCATTCAAAAAGCGTATATCCAATGCTAATTCAAGCATGAAGGAACTGTTCACCATCCTCAAGGAACTAGAGTCACCCACCCTGACTCTGGATATATGCTCCAAAGATAAAACTTGGTGCTCTGATATTCAACAAGCCCTATCAAATAAAATCTCCTTACTCCAAATGAAAATAGCCAAAAAAAAACATCCCTCACACAACCACCCAATACTTGCAACCCAATTATAGACTATGCTCCAAAGGAACAGGACCCAGCTGCACGATTTATGTTCTCTAAAACCTCTATCCTTCAGGTGGAGAAAGTCATCCTCTCACTCAAGCCTTCAATTTGTCAGGGCGATACCTGCCCTGCCCAGCTCATAAAAGATGCTGCTAGGGATCTTTCCCCATTTATTGCTAAACTTGTCAACTCCTCATTCATGTCTGGCACTGTGCCCACCAATCTAAAACAATCCTGGGTACTACCACTGCTCAAAAAGCAAACGCTAGACCCACTTATACCCATGAACTACCGTCCCATCACGACAGTTCCTTTTCTGCTTAAAATCCTGGATAAGATGCTTATAATTAAATCCAAAGTTTTCTGGAACAACACAAACTTTTAGGAGAGCGCCATTCAGGATTCCGTCCCCAACACGGCACAGAGACTGCCCTCATTGATCTGAAGGCACAAATAGATGAACTAAGAGAGAAAGGAAAAATGGCTCCTCTTGCTGTTGGACCTCTCGGCGGCATTTGACCTCGTGGACCATGGGGTACTTTGCAGCCATTTAGACTCAGCTGCACATTTCTCCAGAGAGGCCATAACTTGGATTGAATCCTTTCTTAGCGATAGGACCATGAGGGTGTTCTCCCCATCGGCAGCGGCTGACCCGATCCCCATCCTCTTTGGAGTTCCTCAGGGCTCTTGTGTCTCCCCGACTCTATACAACATATTTACTAAGTGTTACGCTCACCTGGTTCCCACAGGGGCGTCGATCGGACCCGGACAGCTGCGGTCTCCACCAACGTGATGCGTAGTGCCTAGGTGACTGTCTGGACTGGCCCGCCTAATCTCGTCTGCTTGATCCGTAGAAGTATTCTCCTGCAGGTGGAGAAAGGGATTTAGCCACCCATGGATTTTAGTGATGTCCCCCTCCCCCTGTTCTCGTTCTCCCCTCTTGTCACCTCTGATATCCCCTTTTAGTAACCTCACCTTATGTTTTTAAATGATGAGCTCTCCATCCTGCATGGCATGCAGTGGCGCGCAGATACCAGTTAATTCACTGGTTTGAAGGTGCTGGAGGAGTTCCGGAGGAATATTGACTCTGGGGTTTATAAAGTTCAAAGAGTTCAATATGTCCGATGATCACTCTTCCATTCCCTTGTTGAATTGCAACTGGTTCAAAAGAATATTGCTTGGAGGCAGCAGATGGCGTTCAGGTAAGAGTCTGTATTACCCAACACTGTCTGGTAAAGGTTGCATGAGTTTAACTTGTTGTTTTCTCCCTTTATAGGTGCAGCAAATGAAGATGAGGCGTATTAAAGAGTACTGCCTCCGGTGGTAAATCAGGTAAGCCTGTGGTGGTAAGAGATTGTATTTGTCGGCTCTCTTAGCTCACCTTGTTGTTTCTTTTGTTTTCCCCCAGGTGCTGGAGTTCGGTGAAGAAAATCATGGAGGCAGCGCCGGATCGAAAAATGCTGTGAGGACTGGTGAGTATGGTGCGGCGCTGCAGCTGGCGATGCAACGCGTGCAGAAATAATGTCCCTTTTCAAGTTCGAAGACGGGATGGATCCGGAATCAGGTAAGAATTGAAATAAGGTTGGTGTTCTAACCTTTCCTTCTTGTTTCCTCTTTTGATAGGAGCTCTGGATTCGAGACGGGCGTGGCTGAAGACTGGATGCTGACTGCAGGCACGGTGAGCGTTACGCTGCTGGATGCAGAATAACACGAAGCGTGTGTTGCTGATCGGGCGTGGTTTAAATAGCCTCCAAAGTAGTTCCAGGTAAGAAGTTCCCCAGAACCACACCCGAGTAAAAAATAGTCCCTGTAACAAAATAGTCCCATCCAAGCCTCACGTTGGCTTGGATTCAGTTGCAGCATGGTCTGCATGAGGTAAGTAATGTCTATGAGCCTGGCGCCTATGGCGCCAGGACTGATTTCTATTATGAGCCTGGTGCCTAAGGCGCCAGGACTGAACCCAGACAGCCCCTAGCCGGGGCTGCTGGGGTTTTAATAAATATCTGGATGCCTGCTCCCGGGGCTGATGGGCTTGGTCCGGATGCCCGGGGATAGGCATCATGACACTAAGCCCCTTTTTGATGATCTGGACCTCCTCGGTATCACCTATACTAACTATGCAGATGATACCCAGATTCTCCTCCCACTTTCCGAGGATTATAATAAGGATTTGGCCTTGGTAAATAGGGTGTACATCATCATCCAGGCATGGATGGCAACCCACAGTCTATGCCTGAATGACGATAAAACAGAGCTCATCATCCTAGGGACTCATTCTAACATCAAAAAACTAAGCCAGGACTACACCTCATTTGAAATTGATGGTAAAATCATCAAGGTGTCCAAAGAGGTGAAGACACTTGGCTTCTATCTGGATGCCACCCTCTCTTTCGACAAACAGGTGAAGTCTTTGGCATCGGCCACCGCTTACACATGTAAGCACATCAGAGCAGGCAAACACTTTCTCTCTGACAACAACTGCCTTATCCTAGCGAGAGCATTAATCCTCTCTAGGCTCGACTATTGTAATGCCCTCTACATTGGAGCCAATAAATCCATCATCCATCGAATTCAAATTTTACAAAATAACGCCCTGCGAGCTGCCCTCAGTGTCTCCAAAAGATTGCATATTTCAAAGATCAGGCGCCAAAACAACTGGCTCTCCACCCAAAATAAAATCCATTTAAAAGTAGCATGCCTTGTTCACAAAGCCCTGAACAATGTCGCACCGAGCTATCTCACAAACAAACGTACAAAAAGAAACCATAGACGCCCAGCTAGAACCTCAAATGCCCCAATAGCCTCACCATACCAAGATTTAGGCTAACTAAGGCGGGGGGAAGAAGCTTCCAGGTTCGAGCGGCCCAACTATGGAACTCACTGCCCCACCCTTTACGTGAGGAGCAGCCCTTTCCGAAATTTAGATCAAACTACATTAACCTGCTGAGGTCTGCCAATGATTAGCCCACTAGTGCCTACTGATCCCCACGAGATCCTGGTATAGACACATCATTGTCCTGCTTACCTTTGCTCTTATGGCCCTCCTCAATCTGCCCATCTGGCCGATGAGCTAATATCTATCTAGTGCCTGTACTTTGTACTCATTATGCCTGTTTGTAAACTGAACTTGCCATCTACTTGTAATATACTGTATTTTGTGTTCTGTATGTAACCCATGACGCTACCCTGTAATTTAAGCTTTGCATTTTCTGTACTGCTGCGCCCGGCTACCTTCGGGTTTGGTGCGCATTATAAGTGAATAAAACAAACAAACAAACAAACCAGGCAGGGTGACTAATTTCTTCCATTACCTTCGGACACCAGCAGGAAAGACCATTAATGTAAAGCCCTATAGGATTCTCAAAGCCCGAAAAGAAAACAAAACGAGAAGGAGATGGAGGAAATGCTCAAAGCATATATCATTGAGCCCTCAGAGTCCTTGATCCTCCCCTATTGTGTTAGTCGCAAAGCCTGACCAGTCCTGGCGTTTCTATATAGACTTCCAGAAGTTAAACTCAATCTCGGAATTTGACAACTGTTCTATGCTAAGGATTGACAATCTGATCGAAATGTTGGGTTCAGCCAAGCTTATATCAATGCTAGACTTAACACAGAGTTACTGGCAAGTCCCCTTAAATCCAGCTGACAGGGAAGAAACAGCCTTTTCAATGCCAGAGGGCATATTCCAATTCACGGTCTTACCCTTTGATATGCACAGAGCCCCAGCAACAAATCAGCGACTAAAGGACAAAGTGCTAAAACCATACTCAGCATTTTGTGGGGGATACTTGGATGAAATAGTCGTTCATAGCGACTGTTGGTCTGAGCATGTTCATCACCTGTACTCCATCACCCATGCCCTTAGGAGAGCAGTGTTAAGAGCTAATACTCAGAAATGTTTTCTGGTCCAAGCCACAGTGAAGTACCTTGGATTTTCTGTCGGAAATGGCCTAATACAACCACAGGCAGAGAAAGTAAAGGCAGTTCAACAACTCCTACTCCAAAAATCGAGATTTTCATGACTTCCTTGGGTTAACTGGCTATTATAGGAGATGTGTCCCGAATTATTCCACCCTAGCTGTTAGCCTAATGGATACTCTAAAGAACTCCCAGCCTCAGAAGTTACTCTGTGATAAAAAGTTTTTAGCGAATTTTGATGGACTGAAAAGTATACTGTGTCATGAACCTGTCCTTAAAATGCCGGACTTCAATAAGGAGTTCCTATTACAAATTGATATATCGAAGGTGGGTGCTCTTTCAAGAATACAGCGGAATCGAGCTCCAATTGTTGCTATAACAGCAGGAAGCTCTTTCCAAGTGAGCAATCCTATGGTACGGTGGAACTTGAGGTCCTGCCAATAAAATGAGCTGTCATGTATCTGATATATTCTTTGACTGGAAGAAAGTTCAGGTTGATTTCAGACCACTCACCATTGACTTGGATGAGCTTAAGAAAGGACACTAATGCAAGAGTAATGTGATGGTTCTTGGACTTGCAACCTTTGTTTCCCCGTAGAACCATAGGCGTGTTCAGGGAGTTGCTTGGGGGGGCGCATACAACCCCTGAAATCCGATTGGCCCCCATTATCCTAAACTATGATCTTTATCTGGCGGGACTCTGTGTGTGTATGCTCGGACATCATGCACCCCTGCATAGGTCAGTGCCCCAATTGGGTCACCCGAGTCAAGAGTCCTGACGCGCCACTGTGTTGAACATCAAAAGGGGAACATTTAGACTTTCTAAGCTGATTCCCTATCAATCAACATGGAGAAGCCACAAACGTAAGGAGAAGGACATGTGACAAATTGAGGGAATGTATCCTTTCTTCCCAAGAGGGAGGCCCACCCTTATGAGGCTAGGGAGGTCGAGGCAAGTGGGACCTCACCAGTAGACATTCTCCCTTTGGGGACAAGGACTCCTGTTCCTGAGAAAAAACTCCCTAAGCCATTTTCCATGGTGGCCTGTCAGATATGCAGAACACCATTAAAGTCAGAGATTGGGCAAGAGCCAACACTGAAAATCGGCACATCAGAAAAAAGATCTGTCTCTTTAAGGAGTGACCTCCATATAACTGAGACGAGTAGAATGATGGAAGAGAAGGAGGAACATCAATCACAGAGACGTAGTGAAGTCCAGAGAGGGAGTGAATAGTGTAAGCAGGGGACGCATAAACTGGGGAAGCCCTCTGATGCCTTGACACCTGCGAGAGGTTGAGCTGAGGAGAGCCGTGGAGCTCGCAAGTTTCAGAAGTGGCCTGAATGCGAGAGCAAGACACTGTAGGCCCAGCATCTACATGCAGTGAATAGAGAGGGAGATGGGAATCTGGATCCCAGTGGTGGCGTGACCACGAAGACTTCATGGTGGGCAGTGTGCCCATCCAACGATTCCAAAACCACTACGCCGAGGAGGCAGTGAGACGTCTGCCTACCCTCAACCGTCCCCGGTCCTAGGGAGAGAGGGGAACGAGAGCTAGACGCTGACAGAGTTGACAAGACGAAGAACCCGATCAAACAAAGCGAACCTGACAAACTATAGGCCTTAGCGATGTTCCCCTGGAGTGTAAGAGGTAACAGGGAGAGTGGGAGGTCATCAAGTAATCATTATAAAGCAAGAGAAACTCGTCACAGTAAAATTGACGACACATTGAAGTTCAAGCTGATAAAGTGGAACTGTATTAAAGTGAGAAAGAAGTTCACAAATAAACCTGAAAGGCAGAGCACTACGACAGGGGCACACATATCCCATAACCCAGGTAGTAAAGAGTGGAGAATATCAGGGAGAGACTCGTATGAATACCAAGAGAAGTTAAGGGATCCACTTAAGGGAAAAGATACCCAGTCAACGGCCCGTGGAAAGGGGGAACCTTAAGAGCCAAGTTAGTACATTCCAGCTAAATTCTATGTTAATGAACTCAGAAGTGTATGGCAACCTGAACCGGAAAAGAAACAAGAGAGCAAAAACGGAGTATTGGAAAAGTATCCGTAAGGTGGGAGGAAGGCCCAAAGACATTGTGAAAGAGTGGGAAGAACTGATATAGAAAGTGAGAAGAGACTATTCAAAAATAGCCTACTAACAAGGAGTACTGTAAAGGAGGAGAGACGTTGCCATTGGATGATCTGGAGGAGGGCGGCATTCCTTCTGATCTTATTTAAGTTGGTTAGAATAGTGGCAGGGTTAGCTAGAACTAGTTTTGGATGGCGGACTGAATAATTTGAGATTTTTTGACTGATGAGCACCGTAGTTATTTATATAGGCTGGGAACACCCGTATAGCAATTGGGAAAGATGGGCCTTATTATTTAATAAATAACTAGTGGAAATGTCATCAGTGTCCGTGTCCTTCTTGTGACCTGCCACAGTTACCAGTTTCCTCTCCGCCAGTTTTCGGTCCCGGCATGGGATTTTTATTTAGTTTTAACCTTTCTTATGGGTGTTCCGTTTTAGCCCCTTCATTCATGTTCTATTAGATGACTCACCCTTAAAATGGTTTTCCTACTTGCCATCAATTCTGCGAGATGGTCAGTTGAGCTCCAGGCATTGTCTTGTTTTAACTCCTTAGTTTCTTTTCCAAAGAGAAGGTGACATTGAGAGTGAGACCCTCCTTTTTGCTGAAGGTGGTCTCAGATTTCCATCTCTCTCAGAAGATCTATCTTCCTGTATTTTTTCCTTGCCTCACCTTTCAAAGGCAGTGGAGCGATTCCATCGGGTGCACCCGGTACGAGCCCTTAAGTTCTACATGTCTCGTACTAGAGCAGCTAGGGAAGATAACCAGCTTTTCATTGGTTAATCTGGTGCTTCTCCTGACAGGGCTTTGACCAAACAGGCCCTGTCCGGGTGGATCATACTTTGCATTTTAGAATGCTACAATCTGGCTGGGGAAGATGTGACTGAGGGTCTCACAGCTTATTCTACCAGAGGAGTGGAGGCAAACTCTTTCCTGCAAAGGGAGGTCCCTGTGCTGGATATTTGTCAGGCGGCAAGGTGCGTGCCTTTGTACACGTTTGCTAAGCATTACTGCTTGGATTCTCCTGCGGCCGTGATGTAGTTTTGTAGGCCAGTCCTTTTTCTGGTTTAGGTGGTGTTATTGCTACCTTCCTCCTCCAGGTTTACGTACTGCTTTGGGAGTCTAACATAGATGAGGAATCAGTGGGAGCAAAGAATCCATTAGAAGAACAAATTACTTACTGCTCTGTAATGTTTTTTCTGATGGATGTTCCTCCCACTGCTTCATCCTCCTCCCTACCTGTTTCTCTTGCGGGAAGCTAGTAGACCACCGCTTCTATGGTACCTCAGCTTCAGTTTTCTAGGGAAAAAGGGTGGAACTGAGGTCATGGGGCACGGCACTGCTATATATATACTGGTGTAGGCACTTAGAGGTGTCAACAGAGCTGCGCTGTGTACCCTGGTGGTGGAAACGTTTCCGGAGAACCGCTGTGCTGGATAGGGATACTATTATAGATGATGAATCCATGGTAAGAACATCACCAAGGGGTAAGTAATTTTGTTTTTCTCTTAAGTTCTTATTTTTTGTATATGCAAATAGAGGAGCCTTATGGAAAGTTTATAGATTTTATGTATCCACTCATTCTCCAGCATGGGGTCTGGCATGGATTCACATGCTCATGAATATTCCCCGTCATCAGGCTGGGAATCCTCGGTAAAGAAAAAATCAGTTTCAGTTTAGTTTCTGAACTGTCTTTCTCCTAATAACCAATCACTGGTCTCTGGGTCATAGTGCCCCCAGCCAATGACTGCCCTCTACCTAAGCCCCTCCTCTGGCAGCCAGCCTCAGATTTTTACTGCACGTTCAAGTGTTGGGAGTCCTCGTGCTATAGCTCTCAAGCTTTTACTGCGTTTTGCGATTTTTCAAAGAGTTTAATCTCATTTTGTTTGTCAATCGAGCCTCAAGCTCCACCGTTTCTACTTCCGATCAACAGGGACCCATTTTGGAATTTTCTACGACCCTCAAGGGCGAAGTTTTCGACGAGTTCCACTTCTTGGAGGGTTCCAGAAGATCTTTGAAGTCTACCCCGCGTGGACATGGCCCAGGACAAAGGAAACACGACGGCCGGATCCAAGCTGTTCAGGAACTGCCCTGGATGCGGATTGCAGAATGACTAAAAGGAGGACGAGCATTCTAGATGCCTCTACTGCCTTCACGAAGACAAAACGTGCAGAAGGACGTTTTGCAAGAACATTTCGGAACGGACCATGAGGGGTCGGCGTATCCGCCTCACCAACTGGCTGTAAGGGAAGAGCCCAGCGGAAGGTGAGAATAAGAGGTCCGAGCGGGCTTCTAAGACCTTTGAGGGCGCTCCGGCGACAGGGGCCCAACAAAAGGCAAAGCACCGCGAGTCCGCGGGCACCAGGAGCGCCGAATGGTCGGGCTCCTCGGCTGCCAGGCAGGGTGCACTTTCACCGACGCCATCAACCACGAGCCAACGCTCTTGCTCGGGGAAGAGGAAATCGGAGAACCCGGGTAAACTTTGGGAGAAGTCCCGGTCGATCCCGACAGAGACAGCCGAGGGGGAGCAAGGCAGTGACCCTCCCCCCAAGGTGAAGGCCTCAAGCGCGCCCAATGTCGTATAGGCCGTGATTCACCCGGCTAAGGCCTCTATCGAGGGAGTCATGGCGGCCCTGGCGAAGCCTGTGGATGCTACCCCAGTGGAGGCGACCTCGGGCCCAGAGTTTCCCTACCACCGTGGAGGGAATCCTCTTTTCAGGCCATCGATGAGAACCCCGGTGGAAAAAGATGGGGGAGCCGGTGGCCATCACGGACACAGATACAGCCTCTGAGGAGGAGCTGGCTGGAGTCGTGAAGATCCTGAACAAGAAGTTCGAGGAGGTCCGGTCCCGCGGGAGGGATCCCGACGAGACGGACGAAGAGAGCGACGGTGGTGCTGACAAGGTTCCCGTGGAGGCGGAGGATTCCACTCCCCAACCGACGTGCCCGTCACAGCCGGTACCTGGGCCACAGGACAATTTGGGAGCAATCTTGATGGCGATCCAGTCCTCATGTACGGAAATAAGGACGAGGTTGCCCTTACCCCCAACGGACGATCCAGCAGAGCCTGGCCCTTCGGGAAACCCTCCAAGCAAGCGGAGGAAAGTTCACCCCCCCGCCCTTCGAGCCTTCGCGGCCCTCACAGCCTTTATCTCCTTCCCCTGATACTAGGGATGACACAGGAACAGAGACGGCCACGACGGGGATGGATGACGACGGTGGTGACAGGATGGGCCTTCCATCACCACCTCCTCGGGCCTACCCGCCCGACAAAATTGGCTCCTTCCACGCCATGATTGCCAAGGCATCCGAGCTCTTCCAGCTCTGCCCTGAAGAACAGAAGAAGTAAGGCTTCCTCTATCAACGGCGTGAGGCCAAGAGGAAGACGGTCCTCGCGGTCCCGTTACTTGACAACATTTGGGATGAGGGGCTGTCGCTCCTGAAGCACCCGTCCACGACCCCTGCCAAGAGAGACCGGTACGAGAAGAAGTACCGGGTCCCAGATTCCGCCCCCTTGTGCCTTAGGGCGCAGCCGACCTTGGATTCAGTCGTCTCGGCGGCGGCCAAGAAGAAAGCGGTGGGGGCGACGGCTTCAACTTCAACCTCCACGCCGGACAGCGAGGGGAAGAAACTGGACGCTATGGGACGACGGGTCATCTCATCGGCGGCGACGACGATTAAAGAGGCAAAAGCCCTAGCGATTGTGGCCCGCTATGACAGGGAGCTGTGGTTTAAGATCTCTCCTCTGCTGGACTTCCTTCCGGACGACAAGAGGGCTGAGGCCCTGGAGATCCTGCAGGAAGGCGAGGTGGCATTGGACCAAGCCATAATGGTGGCCACAGACATTGCTGACACCGGTTTCCGCCAGTTGGGCAACAGTGTTTGCCTTTCGACGGCGCGTTTGGCTCAAGGCGACCAATTTCCGTCAGGACGTGAAAACCAGAGTTTTGGACATGCCCTTCGACGGGAACAACCTGTTTGGCAAGACAGTGGACGAGTCACTGCTGGCCATCAAGGCCGACACAGAGACAGCTCGGGCCTTGGGAGTTTTGCAGTAACGACGGCCGCCCTTTCGGAACTCCTGAGGCAAGCGAGGTGCCTCCAAAGGATTCAGCGCCGGCTCCTCGACGTACCGCCAGGCGGCCCGCTCCTTGTCGCAGGAGGCCTACAGAGGACGCGGCAAGTCAGGAGGATCCCATCATCGTCGCCAAGGAGGCCAAGGCGGCAAGGCCGCTGCCAAGCAGGACTGAACCGGCCGTAGCGTCGGGCCCCCACCTGAGCACCCGGTGGGAGGCTGGCTGGCGAAGTTCGTCAGCGTGTGGGAGTCCATCTCCACCAACCGATGGGTGCTGGATGCCCTGGCCCACGGACACACTCTCGAGTTTCTAAAAAAAGTGCCCCTGCATTCCTCCCGTGGCCAGGAAGGAAAACCACGTCCCTCAACTGCTGCTGGAAGTAAGGGTGATGCTGAAGAAAAGGAGCCATCGAGCTCGTCCCAAAGAGGCTCCGGGGCTCCGGAGTGTACTCATGATACTTCCTCGTAAGAAAGAAGACCGGCGGTTGGCGACCCATTCTGGACCTTGGTCCTTTAAACAAGTACATCAAGGCCCAGAAGTTCCAGATGGTCACCCTCCAGCACATGCTGGGGCAGCTGGAGGAAGGCGACTTCCTATCGTCGCTGGACTTGGAGGATGCCTACTTTCACATCCCCATTCTAAAAGGACATCGAAAGTTTCACAGATTCGTAGTCCAAGGGCGGCACTACCAGTTCAAGGCCCTTCCTTTCGAATTGAAGTCGGCACCCAGGGTATTAACCAAGTGCCTAGCACCAGTGGCGGCGCGGCTGCGCCTGCAGGGGATCCACGTCTACCCCTACCTGGACGTTGGCTCATCCAAGCAAATAAAAGAGAACACGCCGTCGGGCACACAGCGAAGACCGTCCAACTGCTCACAGATCTGGGATTTTCCATGAACTTCTCGAAATCCCACTTGGATCCGTCGCAGGTCGCACTGTTTCTGGGAGCCAAGCTCGACACAGTGGCGCGATTGGCCTCTCCGTCAGAGGAAAGGACGAAGGCTATCTTCGGCAAGGTGCAGCGGCTGTTGGCCGTGGACGTGGCCAGGGTGAGGTCCATCAAGTCCCTTCTCGCTATGATGTCCTCATGCATCTACCTAGTGCGTCTGTGCAGGCTGCGGATGCGTCCACTGCAAGAGTTCCTCGAGGCCCGTTGGATGCAAGCGGTGGGCAGCTTCGAAGACAGGATCTCGCTCAACGAGACCTTCCGCCAAGCGATCCGGTGGTGGGGCACCCGCGTGCATCTGGCGGCGGGTACGGACTTCCAGACCCCAGCACATCAGGAGACGGTGACGACGGATGCCTCCCTGGAGGGATGGGGAGCACACACCGGAGATCTTCACCAAGAGGCCTTTGGCTCCCGGAGGAGAGGTCACTACACATCAACGTCCTGGAGCTCCGAGCTGTGTTCTGGGCCCTCAGGTCGTTCCTCCCATCCCTCAAGGGCAAGGTGGCGAGGATCTTCACCGACAACACCACCACGATGTTCTACATCCGGAAGCAGGGAGGCACCAGATCCCCAGCCCTATCCAAGGAGGCCCAGGCTCTGTGGCACTGGGCCATCGCCCAGGGGATGTTTCTGGTACCCTTCCACCTGGCAGGAATAAAGAACACCATTGCCGACTCACTCAGCAGGGAGCTGCGCTCGTGCCATGAGTGGGAACTGCTGCAGGATCAAGTGGATCTGCTATTCCACCGATGGGACAATCCCCAGATCGACCTATTCGCGATGGCGACGAACACCAAGTGCCGGAGGTTCGCCAGCAGGTTTCCCCAGCTGGGGAGCATGGGCGATGCCTTCTCATTCTCATTCCCCTGGGACGGCCTGTTCCTGTATGCGTTCCCTCATCAACCAACTCGGATGGTCCCGATGCAGGATGATCCTCGTACCGGTGTGGCCGAGACAGATCTGGTTCCCGGACCTTCTGGACATGTCAGCGTCCCCCCAGTCAAACTCCCGATGGACGTGGATCTCCTCTCCAGAGAAGGAGGCGCCATCTTCCACCACGACCCGGGGTCGCTGAACTTGCAGGCCTGGCTCCTGCAGCACTAGATTTTGGAGGGTATGATATCCCGGCGGACTGCAAGGAGGTGCTTGCAAAGGCCAGGGTGTCCTCAACTCTCAAGTGCTATGGACACAAATGGAAGAGGTTTTCTGTCTGGTGCCGGGCACAGAAGATGAACCCTCTGCGGATTACGACCCCTCAAGTGCTGCTGTACTTGCTATCGCTAGCCAAGGCGGGGCTGGCCCATGCCTCCATCAAGATACATCTGGTGGCTATCTCCCGCTACGCCAGAACTCCGGGGCGCTCATCCCTGTGGTCCCATCGCCTGGTGAAGGAGTTCATGAAGGGACTGTTCCGATCGTGCCCGCCGGTGAATGCTCCGGCCATTTGAGCCTCTGCATTTGGCACCGTTGAAGTTCCTGTCGTGGAAAACAGCGTTTCTTGTGGCCATCACCTCCGCACGACGAGTGGGAGAGATCCAGGCCTGCTCCTGCAAGCCTCCATACCTGACTTTCCACGAGACGAGGGTGGTGCTGAGGACGCACCCCTCTTTCATGGCCAAGGTGCCGTCGGACTTCCATTTCAACGAGCCCTTGGTGTTACCTGTTTTCTTCCCGTCGCCTTCGTCGCCGGCCGAGAGGACTTTGCACTCGCTGGATGTAGCTAGAGCGCTGAAATTCTATGTGGACCGCACAAAGAGTTTTTGGAAGACTTCACAGCTGTTTGTGAACTTTGGACCTGTGAACCAAGGGGAAGGCCCTCTCGAAGGCTTCCATTTCCAGATGGCTCTCCGACTGCATCATGCACTGTCACCGGTTGGCAAACCGACCGTTGCCCAGCCGTCCGAGAGCTCATTTGACCAGAGAGATCGCTGCTACCACAGCGTTCCTGTCTGGTGTGCCCCTGCTGGACATCTGCAGGGCTGCTACGTGGAGGTCGACGCACACCTTCACGAGATTCTACTGCATCGACCGGGATTCCAGGGAGGAGTCCAGAGTCGGCCAGGCAGTGCTGCGCAACCTGTTCGCCTGAAGGTGGGCCTGGTGAGAAGGTAAGAGATGCTTAATGTTGAGCCTTGCCACCTCCCGTGGTTGTGCATGTGTGTACTGCTATGTATTCTTGTATTCATGAGCATGTGAATCCATGCCAGACCCCATGCTGGAGAAGGAACAAGTTACTTACCTGTAACTGTTGTTCTCCAGCATGGGTCTGGCATGGATTCACATGCAAACCCTCCTTCCTACTCCTCTGCGGCTCTTCACTTGGTCCTACTGCCACTGTACGTGCTACCAAATCTGAGGGTGGCTGCCAGAGGAGGGGCTTAGGTAGAGGGCAGTAATTGGCTGGGAGCAGTATGACCCAGAGACCAGTGATTGGTTATCAGGAGAAAGACAGTTCAAAAACGAAACTGAAACTGATTTTTTCTTTACCGAGGATTCCCAGCCTGACGACGGGGAATATTCATGAGCATGTGAATCCATGCCAGACCCATGCTGGAGAACAACAGTTACAGGTAAGTAACTTGTTCCGTATTCCGTACTTGGTGAACCACACTTGCCTTTGTGTAGTAGTTCTTATTTTGTGGCTAGTAAGTACTGCTTATCAGTCTTTGCACTTTCATTCACTGCCTTTTTTGCATGATAGGTGGTGGATAACTGTGATTTTGAAAACGTACACTCCTGATTGCTGTTTCTTTTAAGAAATCTTGTTACTGTAATGTAATCCTTTTGATTCACAAAACCCTTGAAAATGAATAGGCATTATTCATACTGGGTGGATGTATTAGTCATATGTTGGCAGATTTGTGCAATCAATCTGTTTCTTTGTGTAGAGAACCTTGACATTTAAACACAGTAATGCCCACAAATTAGTCTATTCTGAGCTGTAAGTTGCTGTAAATTTGATATTGGGAAGTATGATATTGCTCAAATTAATGCATATGGCTAATTCTTACATTGATGCATCACAAATAGTATATATCATTTATGAATCTGGGCCATTCTGTTCCACTCAATTTCCATAAATGATTTTGGAGTATAAATTCTCATTTAAGCTGTTGCATTATGATTTTTGAAAACCTTTGTACATATTTTGTGTTCTTTGAAGTCCCAGCCACCAGTCCTGTATTGTACTGAGAATATATATTTTCCAAGGCAAACTTGAAAGTATGTAATACATATTTTTGATGTAAGTTTTGTATCTGATGATCATAGGACTCCTTTTTTTACAGCTCTACAAAAGAACTCCTCTTTTTATAGCTTCTACGTCTTCTTTCTGTGAAACATCTGTGAATAAGATTGGTGCCACCCAGCCTCACTAAAATGCCCATACATTTTGAATGTGTTGTTGCTGTAAACAAATCATAAGTGTCTAGCGAAAGTATAATCAAAATTGGTCAATTCTTTCAAGAATGTGTTGATCAAGGTTCTTAGTGGTTGCAGGTGCCTATTGTTCTAGGCGCTTGTCTTCCCAGTGGGTTCTCTTTGTATTCATACATTTTTTATGAATAAACGATTGTCATCGTAGAACTGGATAGTAGTGCATATGTATGTATGTTTTGTGGCTGACCTATTCCACCTCCAGTATTGGCCAACCAAATAAATTCTTAGAAAATACGGCCCTACCCCGACCATTTCTGACTGAGTCAAATTCCTCTTGGATGCACCACAGAGACTACCGAAGAAATATTAGCCGCTATTTTTAATTTGCCACCTAAGATTAAAATGCTTGGCCCAAATTGTTTTATGACCAAATTCTATAGAGAATTCTCCCCCATACTTGCTTCCCACCTCCTTTTGGCAATGCTCCTCTACAGGAATAATTCTGGCACTACTACCAGTGGTCGAAGTGTAAGAAAAGAAGTAGTGGAACTATGTTCCCTGTTGGCCTGCCCCGTTCCTCACAAACCCCATTGTCCTCCCCCCTCCCACACACAATACAAACCCCCAAACACATAGCCTGCTATTTAAGGGAATGTTCAGTGCTGTGCACTGAAAGTGCACGTTTCTACTGCTTCCTATACTGTTATTTTAAAACTAAACCGTTCCGGAACGGTTTCTTTTTAAAATAAAAGTATAGGAGCTGTAAAACTTAATTTAAAAAAGTAGAGGAGCACCACTCCCAACTGCTCCCGCTCACTTCGACCACTGACTACTACAGTGACGAGATGCCTACTGGTCTGCAGCATTACAAAAATGTGTATTGGATAAATTGTCTCCTCAGCTGCACACTACTACTAAACCTGCAGCGATCCCAAACATAAAGATGAAAAGGGTTCTGCTTCATAGGTATACCTCCTCTCCCTCTTTTGGTAATGGGGGTTGAGTGCAGGCTGTACTTTCAGGAGAGGTGTGAATTCTTACAGTTGCAACACAAAACAGCAAAAGTATGGGGTCCCAAAATAAAAGAATGCCAAATCAAGGTTCTGTAAAAATAAAGAAATAGAGAGTTTGATGAAAACCATCAATGCACACAACTAATTAAAAACACAAAAAGGCCCACTCCTTTTGGAGAAACGCAGAGAATGCAGACTTTTATGAGAAAGGGCTCTTTGGGTTGATAATCAGTGTTCAGGCAAAATATTTCAGCAGCAGTGTAAGTACTCAAGAATATTTGTTCAAAAGGCAAGAAGCGGGCTTAAGTCACTATGGTCCTTTAAGGCAGGGAACCGTGGCAGGGTCTCTTCAAATACTCTGCATCTTGTCTTTGGGGCCCAACAGTGTCATGCCAGGCTTTGTGGCCCTTTCTGCAATGGAAATATTTCGGTTGTGTGGTCCCGCTGGCGGATTCAATCATTTCTATGTGCGGGCTTCCATTGGGTCGACTCTGCGGCTTCGAATGGTTTGAGGCGGTGGTCGAGTTGGCTGTGAAGTGATGCTTCTGCAAAGTCTAATCAGTGTTAAAGACAGCAAGTCGACAGCTTCCAGCAAGTAGAATCAGCGTTCGAGTTGGTTATATACAGGGCGTCAAACCGCTGATCGCCTTGGGTCAAGCCGGCCTCTGGATGGCTCGGAGAGCAACTAAGCTGTTAAGAGCGTAGAGAACCATAGCAGGACTGGAAATCTTGTAGCGGCACAAAGTGAGTTGAGCACAACTCTTAGATGTCCCGAGGTGACAAAAAAGGTTTCCAGCTGCTTCCGAACTTCAGGGTGCCTGGGGGGCCAAAACCAGGATATCCAGGTGCAAGGGCAGTCCTTTGTCCACAGCAGTGTCCACCCCCATTGTTCCCTGGGGAGGGTTAGAGTGCATAGATTGCCTCTGGCTTGGATCTCTTTTTGTTCACCTTCTGGATGAGGACTTTGTAATAGACTGTATTCCCAGCAGAGTTCCAGTGAATTCTTATTCTTTTGGGAGTCCAAAGATGAATCAACTAAGGAGATGTTTTCCTCCCCTTATAAAAATAAAATGCTCCAAAGCAAGCCTGTTGTCGGAGATCCAATATCAGGTGATCCAATTCAGGCTGCCACAACAAGAGTCTTTGCCTTCTGACATCATACCAAGAGTGCTTTGCAGTAAGTTGGGAGGGCAGGAAGTTGTAGAGAACCCTAGCAGAAACCAACATAGTGGAGCCTCTCCCTCAGGTTACATCTGTTCTCTGGTTACTCTAACTCAACCCCTTTCACATGTCTTTTGACTTCCAAAGGACTCCAGTGATCAGCACTCTGGTGTTAGTGTGGCTTTCTTACGTCAAGTCTACCTTTGAAGCACAGATTGCCTGGGACCTCTTGGGGAGGGGTTCTGCGCCCTGGGAAGATGATGTTGGCCTTCTTTAGAGGATTCAAAGAAGCAGCTTCCTGTGCATTGTCCTGCATGGCTGTTGAGGTGACGTCCATGCCAGACTGCTAAGGCACATTAGCCTGGTTGTTACTGAGCACAGCTAACCAAGTTGACACTAATCTGATATTCATTTCTGTGGCTGTATACTTGTTACCCTAGTAACCACGATGCCATAGCCGGGCATGGCTTATTTTTACAGTTTAATGTGCTACCCTGACTAGTACACAATTATGCTTTTAATCAGAGGTGCAGACACTTAATAAGCCACCCCTGCCTGTTGGAACTGTGTGTTGCAGCAGCTGCCAGTAATGCGTGACCTTTGAATCTGCCCTTCTGCAATTGCAGGGTTGGTGCTGGCAATGCCAAGAGACTTTATCTGCAAAGGCACATAAATGCACTATCATTTTGGCAAGGTTTGATTGGCACACCTCCCTATCAGAATAACCTGCATCATTTCATTAATTAAAATTAAAAAAAAGCTCTGGCTGTCCCACCTTTAAACCAGATGGCATTCTATCACAAACAGCCGAACCAATAATTGCTGTCATCCCAAAAGAAAGCAAGGACCCACAAAACCTTGAGAACTGCAAAACAGTCGCTCTTCTCAATGTGGACTGCAATATGTAAGTAACAATTTTGACCACAAGACTGTCCAAAATTATAAATAAAAAGATTCATCCCTCCCAATTGGGCTTCATTAAAAATAGGCTCATTAGCGATAATGCTAAACTTTTATGCTATATCTTACACAAATTCTGTAAGATAAAACCCCCATTTGGCGATATGAGTGTTGCCTGCCCAAATTGAAAGCCGCCAGTTGCTATGGCACCACTTATCCAATAAAACTGGGGCATCAGCATCAGTTTGTGAACTTTTGGAGATCAAATAGATTTTCTTTTTTAATTAAATTGTGCGTTTGTTTGTTAAAGCATACGTCTGCTACACGGTTTGTTCCACTCCTCACCACCCCCCCACCAACCCCCCCACCCATATGCAGGTTTTGATAAACGCAACCATGGAACGTTCCAGGAACTCCTGTAACTTTGTACATTTAAATTCAGCTGTTGGTAACAGCAACTGGAAAGCAACATAGGCAAAAAGGTCATCCTTTAAAAGTGAGAATTTCACGAGAGCATCATTTAGGGCCTACTAGGCGGACCTTTATAAAAAAAAATGCGCTTTAAAACAGGCCAAAAAAGAGACTGGCTAAGATAAATTTGGAAATGGCTGGAAAAGTGTCCACAATCTCTACAGATGACATGTCCCTGAGAAAAGACAAAGGCAATTCTTTTGCGCTCTTAACATAGCTTTCCTTATGCATGAAAGCTGCCCCAATTCTTACCTTTTAACACACTCTGTAACCCTCATCACGATTATGTTATTGCTCTACAAATTGCTCTGCTGTGAGAACCACAGTTTGAAGACCACAGAGTTGAAGTGCCTGTCTTGGAAACAAGGTAACTCAGCGGTGCACAGGTTTGAATCCTAGTCCTGTGCTTAGAGGACAGAGTCTGTCATAAAGTACGGTAAAAGAAACCAATACAAATATTTTTTTTTAGATGCAGCAAAGACCTATCAAACAGTATCTTGACTTTTTTACTTCAAATTGAACCCCATCTATCAAACAAGTAATTGTCCAGTACAGCAAACCCAGAGCCAATATTCATGCTAATGGCTAAAACGCAAAACCATTTTCCCGCTTGCTTCAGGAACTTAATTAGAGGTTTTGACGTTTCGCACCATGCCGAATCTGACAGACCTCTAGGCTTAAACCCTGTGTTGGCTGCAGATGCCAAATGACCATTTTCGACCCACACATGATTTGTTTATACTGTTTGGGGGAAGGACATGACACGCAGGACTGTGGGCCATGTTGGTGCACCCTAAGGCACTTTGGGAACAGTCTGAGAACTCTTTATATTTTTCCACTAAGAAATAGACATTGTACGGACTCATTTGAGGGTGCTGAGTGCAGAGCGGCAAACTGAATGTACCCGGTCCGCAAGGACAAAAAGAAGCATGGGAAGAAGTTACACTGACTCAGCGGTTGATCCAGGCATCATTCTTCTTCTTCCTCTAAGAAACATCTCCGCTCTGGGGACTCCTCTCAGGAGAAGGTGCCACAGGTACTTTCCCCAATCCAATCCTCCACGCCGAAGGAATGAGGTCTTTGGGCCTTCGGCTTAAGATGATAAACATCTTTGCCAAAGCCCGGGCGCCGAAGTCCGGGACCACCACACTCGGTCGAGCAGACAAGAGACCTTGCAAAAGACTGTCACTGTATGGCTTCGGGGTCAGCCACGACTTCTACAGTCTTCCAACGTCAATCCTCTGGCGCCAGCTCCATTCTCCATGGCGACACCGGAGACTAGGCTCTCCTTGAGTATGCCCACGCCCTAGTTGTGCATTCAAAAAGGTAGGTGATCCCATAACCTTTGGGCTCAAACATTTACACCACAGGGTGGTCAGGGATTTCATTAAGTTCTATAGTGAGGGGGGAGTTGATGGATCTCTCTGCTTATTTACAAGAGTCAAGTTGGCTGGACACATCTTCATAGCTGAACATACTCCCTGCACCAAGTCCGGAGAAATCTCAGGCTTCATTGAAATGTATGATGGCTAAGGTGGAAGCAGCCTTGGTGTTATCGACCCCTTCCAAACCCAAACTTCAATTTGATATGATAGATGTTCTTGGCGAAGGTCAGTAAAGGGAGAGACTACTGCCATTTAACCTAGCAATAGAGGTCCTGGTCCTCTAGTTATGGACAAATCCAGCTTCCGTCCCGACTGTGGACCGGGACTTAGCAAAAACCATAGGCTGGTGCCTTCTAACCTGGCTTTTCTTTCCTCGCAAACCTCCTGTGAGAGACTTGCAGTTGAGGCTGCCACGGCGAGTCTAAAGACATCCTCTTTCCCATCCTTACCTCCTGAATGAGGTAGTAAGAGGCTGGACCTAGTGGATGAAGGTTTTTGGCTCAGGCAGTCTGTACCTTAGGGCCATTAATGCCTCATGGGCCCTGGCCAAATACTCTTTTGGTCTATCGGCTGCATTTTCAGGCACTGTAGAGCACATGCTTGCAGGAGAGACCGCTTTGAGTCCCTGGTCAATGATGGCAGGATGGCATCCTGCCAAATTCTGCCTGGACACGGCTGATTGTGTCGTGATTACCATGGCTAAGGGACAGTGTTGAGAACGTACTCCAGTTTGAGTACTTGGGTTTGACCTCGGATGTCCAGGCTAAACTCTTGGACATGCTGTTTGACGCCACCAACCTGTTTGGGGCTAAGTACGATGAGTCCCTCCAGATGTTTGTCCTCGAGAGCAACTGTCAAATCTCTGGGTCTCAGGGTTCAGCAACCGCAGCCCGCTGCCCCACGAATAGTGGTAAAGGATTTCAACCCTTCTCCTCCTACACCCACAGGGGCAAGGCACAAGCTTCCTTGGGCAAACAGCAAATGCAGTGTCACCCAGCCAGGGGCAGGGGCCGAGGTGCTCATAGAGGTGGCTTACAGCATCTGCTGTGCCTTCACCGGCCCCTGGTGCGAAGCCCCTATGAAACAGACTTTGACCAAACGACCCCTGTAAGGGGGAGAATTTCCCTGTTCAGCAAGGAATGGTGTCTCACAGGTCAACCTCCAGGGATATTGCCCCCCTTTTTCTCATGGCCCTCCGGACCACTCCCGTCCAGTCAGACTCAATTTTCTGCACCCTGTGCCAGCATGTTTCTGTGCAGTCCATCTGTAAATCAACCCATGCCTCCATTACAAGATGTTTGCCAATGCCTTTCTTGTTCTTTTAAGGGAAACCTCATCTGAACACAAAACAGAAGTATAAAAGGGAGAATCCTGATGCAGCGCCATGCAAGGCTGAAACAAGACACATATCAACCACATCTGCGAAGACGTGCAGGGAGAAAGGAGACTCAACCCAAGCGCCTCAATGCTGCAAACTTCTGTGATCCGTAGTGGGGAAACAGTTGGCAGCAAAAAAATGGATGCAGCAGAGTGGAACCATGAGATGCTGCCGGTGAAAACCCGGCAAGGACTCAAAAGCTAGGACAAAGGGGAGGACACTGCGCTCCGTCCCCCATAGAACATAACTTGGAGGTATGCAGAACAAGGACCCAGAACACAAACATGAACACTTGCATTCTAGGGCCACCAATGCCATTTTTAAATTTTATTTCTTTAACCCTGCCCCATGCAGGGACCAGATTTGCCTGGGAGGAAAGATCAATGCAAGCAGAGGGAGGGGAGCAGAAGGCTGCAGCAGAAAGTGTGGGTTTTTCGAGTAAGGTCATAGATGCAGGTAATTCCATAATTCCATTAGATCATTCCATTCTGATCTCACTTTTGTCGGACAGGTACTAAACTGGTTCACCGCCTTTCTGGCGGATCGGTCCCAGTATGTTTTTCTGCCTCCCTTCTGCTCTGAATCTGTCTTATTGTCTTGCGGAGTTCTGCAGGGATCGGCACTTTCGCCGATCCTGTTTAACATCTATATTCATCCTCTTCTACTTCTCATTATGTTCACACGGTTTCCGCTTTTACTCCTATGCGGACGATACACAGATCCTGGTTCACCTGTAGCTATCTCTTCCTGAAACACCGGCCCGGCTCAGGAGTTGTCTGGAGGACCTAGGTGCCTGGATGGCAAAAAATTCTCTTAAACTAAATGGCAGTAAAACGTAGGTCTTGGTGGTTGGCACGACTTGTCCCCTCTACTTCTGGACTCCTGTTTTCTGGCCTGTCTCTCTTGGTCCTTTCCCTATCCTGTCTTCCTTCTTTTTTTGAATGCGTTGTTCGCTCCTGCATTCCTCATCCAACTGCTCAGCGCCAAGATGCCTTCGGGTGTATGTGCGCTCTTATAAATGCATATAACATAACATAACCGGTGGACGAGGACCAATGGACCAGCAGGAGCAAGTGTAGAAGTGATTTATGTAGCAGATGAGGTATTGGCTAGGGAGTGAAAGTGGTACAGCGGTTTGGGTAGCAAGGATGGTTAGACAGATAATTTTAAGGAATGACTGAAGTGTATGATACTGTGTAAGGAGGGTGTCGGAATAGTAGTAGTGTGGAGGAGGGAGTAGTAGTGTGAAAGAAGAGGAGTAGGACTTTGAAGAAGGTAGCAGTAGAGTAATGGAAGGAGAGGTAATTACCTAGGAGTGAAAACATTGTAGGGATAGGCGATTGGCTTGAGGAGTGAGGCGAAGAGAAAAGAGTAGAAAAGGGAGAGGTGGCAGAGGGAGTAGGAGTGTGGCAGAGAGGAGTACGGGTGTGGAGAAGAGAGCAGTACAGTAGTAGAATGAGGGGTAAAATCGAAGGGTGGAAGCAAGACCTAGGAGAAGTTAAACATCAGAGGGATAGGAGATTGATAGGAGTGACGCAAAATAGAAGAGGAAAGAATTGAAAAGGGAGAGGTGAAAGTGAGTGTAATAGACAAAGTCCCTGAGGTAGTTTAGAGAGATAAGGTGTTCTGCCTTTAGGTCCTCAACACTAGCTGAACATGGAAATAGACAGTAGGGGTCTATCCTCTGTATCTACTAACATGGGATTGGGATGCCTAGAGAGGCAATAGACGACGATTGAGAGAGGGATGGCCCAAGGGCCCACAAGAACTTCAATAAAAACCCTTGAACCCACTCTGAGAGTGGGAGTGATTCTTGTGCCATCTTTGACAAAAGGCAAGTTCAAGATGGTTACCCTAGCCCAGATTCTCCAAGCTGAGGATCTGCAGGACTGGCTGAATTCCATGGATTGCCAGTATGCCTACTTCAACGTTTCTATTCACAAAAAACACAGTTTGTGCCCACGTTCCCAGTGGGCCATTGCCACTTCCATTTCAGAGTCTTGCCATTCAGTCTTTTTTTGACACCCAGGGTCTCCATCAAGCTGCTCGCCTCAAATGCATTTATGTCTTTCCCTACCTGGACGTCTGGCTTGTCCGAGTGAATTGCCAGACCAGGTGTTGACGCATCTGTTCCGTATGTGTGGCATCTTGCGCAGCTTACAACAAATGCAAAATGACAAGTCTTTGAGTCCAAATACTCACAACCGAGGGTTTCCCCGACAACAGTGTGGCTGAATTGGGCCAGGATATTTGCTTACGCACCTACTCCCCATTTCCCCTCCAATGCAAAGTCATTCACAAATTACTCCAGGAGAACTTGACTCTAATCCTTATTGCTGCCAATGTAGGCATGACAAGTCTGATACCCATTTCCTACACTTGTCGCTTCAACCACTAATCAAACTGCAGCCAGTATACAACCTGTTGACCTATCAAAATCAACAGTTTGCAAATCCCAAAGCACAAACTATAAAGGTGGCAGTCTTGCTGCTGAAGTCATACCATTTGCCTACTTAAACCTGCCACAATGATGCATGGACATACTATGTGAGACTAAAGAACCAAACCCGAGACGTCATTTCAACAAATGAAAAATGTGTGTTACTTGGTGCAAAAAGAAATCCATTAGTCCGATGGATTTTTCACCAGGAGGCATTGTCACCTACCTCATGTCCTATCATAATCTGGCTTAGTATACAATTCACTCAAGGTCCATGTAGCAACCCTAGCAGCACACATCACTTTGTAGCAAAATGTGTCTTTGTGGAAGGTACCAGTGACCAAAACTGTCCTAGAAGGGTTAACACACATATATATACACCTGAGGCCATACCACCACCAGGCTGCGATTTTTAAAAAGGTGATACTTTGTTTTATGTGTACCCCTTTTGAGCTTGTTGACTGTGTTTCTCTGAAAGACCTCACTTCAACAAAGGGGTATTTTGAAGGGATTGTGTCCTCCGACGTATTCCTTATCTTTGATAATACGTTTCCAGCTTGCTGGCCTCGGAAATTGTTTCGGTAGAGGGCGCTGCGCGTCGACGTCCGCCGAGTCGATGTCCTTCGACGGCCACCGTATCGGCGCCGACGTCACCATGCCCATAAATAGCCACGCGCTGCGTCCGTTGCTCAGTTCCGTTTTTCCACACTTCATGGGGCCTCGGAACGTCGTTGCTCAGTTCAGTCAGGATAACTATCTTTTTCTACTCGAATATACCTTATCGTTCTCGATGGCTTCTTCATCAGAACTGAGGACGCCGCAATCCGGCTTCAAGAAATGTCGAGACTGCGGTAAAAAAATGTCAATAAGGGATCCACACAGGATCTGCTTATGGTGCTTGGGATCCGAGCACCATTGTTCGGAGTGTGAGGACTGCATGTCCATGGCGGCGAAAGCCTTCAAGGAACGCAAGGGGAAGCTCGAGAGAGGTAAGTCAGCCAAAACCTCCTCGAAAGTTTCGTCGGCTGAGTCGAGGCATTCGTCTCCTCGCTGTCGAAAACATTCCCATTCTAGATCTCGAAGCAGCTCCCACCATTCGTCGAGATCAAGACACTCAAAAAAGAGACGTCGAAGGTCCCATTCCTCGTCGTCTTCTGTGTCCCCATAAAGGGTCTCCTGTCCCAGTAACACAGTTCTCAAGCTGAGTGGGAGGAATTCAGAAAGAAAATGTTAAGCGTCTTCGAGAACGCGGCCTCGACCCCCTCGAAGACAGCTGAGGGTGATACCCCGGGTGAAAAACCCAAAAAATCAAAACGCTGCGAGTCGCAGCACCCGGCGAAGCATTCCACCCGAGAGCGCCATGAGCCATCGGGTAAGAAGGCACCGTCTTCGACGCCGTCGTCGAAGATTCCTTCGATGCACGGATCGACGCCGTTGTCGAAGGGTTCCTCGACGCATCGGTCGATCGACTCGACGCCATCGTCGACGCCGATGAAAGAGAGGACCAAGGCCACTCCACAGCCAACGGTGATTTCAAGGGCCTCCGGCACGACGCCGAGACCGTCGTCGATGCCCTCGAGTAGGATCCCGATCCTCTCGAGTTCTTCGAGACCCCTCCCAGTTTTTTCGAGGCCGTTTTCGGCGCCTTCGAAGCCTGTTACATCGGCGTCAACGACATCAACGTTTTCTCGTCCAATAACGACGAGTTTGGCTCCTTCTGCCTTAGAGATGGGTTTTACTCCATTTCAGAGGTCAAAGTACCCTGGACTTTCTTCAATTTATGAAGAGGGGGAAGATTCTGACCAGGAAACATTCGGGTTACAGAGGACCACACTGCCTATTGCAGAGGATTTCACCTCTGAGGAAAGAAGGCTGAAGGACCTACAGGACTCACTACATGAGGCAAGTGGGCTGGACACTTCCCCAGAAGTCGAATTTGTTAAGCCAGACTCAGGGGAACATGCCGAAACACCCTATATAACCCTGATGGCAAGAATTATTGAGTTTATGGGTTGGTCTGCGCCTTCACCTGTTTTTCAACAGGACGACCTAACAGATATATTAGACAAAGGCCCACAGGAGGACCCGGTGGTCCCCTTCCATGCAGCTTACAAAGGAAAATTGCATCTAATTGGGAAACTCCCGAAGTTATCCCTGCAGTCAATAAAAGATTGTCAACCAGGAATAGGGTAGCGGCTGCTGACCCTGAATACTTATCAAAACACCCGACACCAGAGAGCCTGGTGGTTCAAGCGGCAACTTCATCTAGCAGTAGGACCGCTTACCCTACTGTCCCACAGGATAGAGATGACAAGAGGTACGACTCTATGGCAAAGAAAGTTTTGTCTGCCTGTAGTATGCCGTTGAAATCCATCAACGCCACCTGTACGCTCGCCAGGTTCAGTCACACACTATGGGAGTGTGCTTCATCAGCGGCTGACTGCATACCCGAAGGAGAGGAAAAGGAAGCCTTCCTTAACATTATTAAAGATGGCAAGGATGCCATGTGCGAATCACTTCAAACTGGCATCGATTCCGCTGACAGTATCAGCAGGGCCATGGCGGCAAGTACAACAATCCGCAGGCATGCGTGGTTGCGAAAGTCTGGCTTTGCTCCAGATGTACAGGCCTCACTTTTGAATATGCCCTTTGACGGCTCCTCATTATTCGGGAAAAAGGCTGATGACAGTCTGGAAAAGTTACAGACTTCTAAAGCAGCAGCAAAATCTTTAGGAGCTGCTATCCGCCAACCTCCTTTTCGCCCCTCAGGAACCTCTGGTAGAGGAAAGTCCTTCCGCTATTATTCCGCATTCGGGAAAGGCAGAGGACAGCCGGCTCAAAGAGGCCAAAGGAGATCCACCCGAGGTGGACGGGTCAAAAGTACTAAGGCCGCAGCAGCAGCAGGTGCCTCTTTACCCTCGGCATCTGCATCAGCCACCCCCAAACCACTCTGAGGCCTTTCCACACAATACACCTGTAGGGGGCAGGTTAACTCACCATCTGACGGAATGGCAGGCTATAACGTCAGATGCTTGGGCATTGGAAACAGTTGCCCAAGGTTACTGCCTACCCTTTCTACACATTCCTCAGAGTCATCCACCGGGGAACAGCTCTCTGAAAGTTTCAGATCCGCTGCTCTTGCAGGAAATTATAGACCTGCTAGAGAAAGGTGCCATAGAACCGGTACCTGTAGCGGAAAGGAACAAGGGCTGGTACTCCCCCCTACTTTCTCATACCAAAGAAGGACAGAGGACTGAGACCCATCCTGGACTTACGAGAATTGAACAAGTTCCTCAGGAAGGACAAGTTCAAGATGGTAACTCTCTCTCAGATCCTTCAGGCCCTCCAGCTCCAGGACTGGTTGGTATCTCTGGACCTTCAGGATGCTTATTTCCATGTGCCAATCCATCTCACACAGGAAATACCTGAGGTAGGCAATTGGCGACTCTCATTATCAATTTCGAGTTCTGCCATTTGGGCTGACCTCCGCCCCGAGGGTCTTCACCAAGCTGATGTCGGTAGTGGCGGCGAGTCTAAGGAGGGAAGGGATCCACGTCTACCCCTACCTGGACGACTGGCTGATCAGGGCTGTATCTTCGGAACAGGCCCAGGCCCAGCTAGATTATGTCTGCCACTTCCTTCACAGACTGGGCTTCTCCCTCAGTTTAAAGAAGTCACAGATGATACCATCACAGAGGCTCCAGTTCATTGGAGCGGTCCTGGACACTTCCCTGGGAAAAGCCTCGCCACCAGAGGTGAGGGCTCAGGATATTCTACAGATGGTCACCAAGTTTCAAAATGCCCAACGTCTCCCAGCCTTTGACTTTTTGAGGTTGCTAGGCCTCATGGCATCCTGCATCTTCCTTGTGCCAGAGGCTCACCTGAGAATGAGATCTCTTCAGTGGGCACTGAGAAGTCAGTGGTCGCAATTCTCAGGGAGAATGACAGATCTCCTCCGGATTCCGGACAAGGTAGCCTGCGACCTTCAATGGTGGGCCTATCCAGAGAACATCTTGAAAGGAGAACTGTTTTGGCAACCATGGCCGGAGATAACAGTAGTCACAGACGCCTCACTCACGGGGTGGGGAGCCCATGCCAACGACTTGACCATCAGCGGCCGTTGGTCTCCATCGGAGTCCAGACTACACATCAACCTATTAGAGCTGAGATCAATCAGACTAGCGCTGAAAGCTTTCCTGCCATCAGTACAGGGGAGAAATGTCCTGATAATGACGGACAACACGGTGGCCATGCACTACCTCAACAAAAGAGCAGGCGTAGGATCACTGCCACTGTGCAGAGAGGCGATGCAGCTCTGGTTTTGGGCAATCCAAGAAGAAATCTCTCTATCGGCTGTCCACCTAGCCGGAGAGAAGAACTTGACAGCGGACGCTCTGAGCAGGCAGAGCACAGTCTCCCACGAGTGGGAGCTAGCTCAGGAAGTCCTTCAAGAGATCTTCACCCTTTGGGGAACCCCTCAGGTGGATCTGTTCGCCACAAGCAACAACAAGAAGTGCGATCTATTCTGTTCAAGGGAATTTCCCCGAGAGGAGCTCTAGGAGATGCGTTCGTAGTGGACTGGGAGTTTCCACTCCTTTATGCGTTCCCTCCAGTCCCTGTTATTCCTCAAATGATCAGGAGGTTGAGAAGATTCCGGAAAACCATGATCCGAATTGCCCCGGATTGGGCCAGGAGAACGTGGTACCCGGACCTTCTAGATATGTCCATCTGTCCTCCAATCCCTCTTCCACTCAAAGAGAATCTTCTCTCACAGAAGGGAGGTCAGGTTCTCCATCCAGACACCAGAAACCTCAACCTTCACGCTTGGCTTCTGAAAGGTTGAGGTACAAGGATTGGGATCTCCCTGATGATGTCATGGAGGTGTTGCTTTCGGCCAGAAGACCGGCAACAAAGTCTTTATACCGCTGCCGTTGGAACAAATTTTGCAGCTGGTGTAGGGAAGAGAATATCGACCCTTTTTCATGTGGTACACCAACGGTGTTATCGTTTCTACTCTACTTAGCAAACTCAGGCCTTCAAGTGAGCACTGTAAAAGGCTATCTTGCAGCGCTTTCTATCTTCAAGCGCACTGCAGAGGAACCATCGTATTTCAAAATTCCTCTAGTGGTACAATTTCTCAAGGGACTAACTAATGTTTACCCTCCAAAACCATTCCAGGTTCCCTTATGGGACTTAAATTTAGTCTTAAACTTCTTAATGGGCACTCCACTCGAACCACTTCACTCTTGCGCACTGAGATTTCTCACGCTTAAAACTGTTCTATTGGTAGCACTAACATCTGCTAGGAGGGTGAGCGAACTACAAGCTCTCTCCTGTAAACCCCCACATACAATCTTCCACAAGGACAAAGTTGTCCTACAGGTGAAGCCTAATTTCCTCCCAAAGGTGGTTTCTGAATTTCATATTACTCAGAAAATTACCTTGCCTTCGTTCTACCCTCCTCCCCATCCGGGGAAAGAGGAGGAAAGGCTACATAGGCTGGACCCTAGGCGAGCTCTCAGCTTTTACATCAGCAGAATGGTTAGGATCAGGCAAGCAGACCAACTGTTTGTAGGATACTCGGGTCACAAGTTGGGACTACCCATAACAAAACAAACCATCTCCAGGTGGATTATTTTGCCATCCTGGAATGTTATAGACTAGCAGGGAAAGAGCCACCCCAAAATCTCAGGGCTCATTCAACCAGGGGTATCGCAGCCTCTTCGGCTCTCCAAAGAGGGGTACCGGTCCGGGACATATGTGCAGCTGCCACATGGTCGTCCGCACATACATTCACAAAATTTTACAATCTGGATTCCTCCACTGCTCAAGAGACCAGATTTGGCAAGGCCGTATTACATTCGGTCCATCCCTAAAGGGATACATAACACTCTCACTCCAGCCTCCAATTACATGCCACTGCTATGGGAGTCTATCAAAGATAAGGAATATGTTGGAGGACACAATCCCTTCGAAGAACAAGTTACTTCTTACCTGGTAACGTTCTTTTCGACTGGATGTTCCTCCGACGTATTCCTTATCGCCCCTCCCAACCATCCCCGCAGTGATAACTTCCCTTGTGGTTGCATCTTACGCTCCTTCAAGGTCAATAACCAATTCAGACATGACTTTTCTTATGCTACAAAACGGAACTGAGCAACGGACGCCGCGCATGTCTATTTATGGGCATGGTGACGTTGGCGCCGATACGGTGGCCGTCGAAGGACATCGACTCGGTGGACGTCGACGCGCAGTGCCCTCTACAGAAAACATTTCTGAGGCCAGCAAGCTGGAAACGTATTATCAAAGATAAGGAATACGTCGGAGGAACATCCCGTCGAAAGAACATTACCAGGTAAGAAGTAACTTGTTCTTCTCATAGAGAATACCTCGATAAGGAGAGTAGGTGAGCTCAAAGCACTCTCATTAGACAAAACCTTCTGTCACGCTACACAAGATATTCGTTTTTAGAACTCAACATTGTTTTCACTGAGATATATATCCCGATTTACGTCTGTAGAATTACCCATCTTCTTTCAAACCTCACAAACAAGAAGGGGAAAAAGCCCTTCACACTTGACATGCTCTGAGTAGGAAGGTTCTCAACAAAACAAAATCGCTGCTAAAACCAGTCAGTTCATTATTTCCTTTGGAACAGGAAGGGTGGGGTGCTAGTCAGTAAATCTACCATTTGCAAGGTGGATTGTACATTGTATTGAACTCTGCTACACATTGGCACACAAACCACTTCCATTCACTCCTAAAGCTCACTCGACAAGAAGTACAGGGCCACCTTGGCCTTCATTGCAACTGTCCCATTAGAGACAATTTATAGAGAAGCTAATTGGAGTTCACACATGTTAGGCAGAATCCTGTGCAGTTCCCTTGGGAACACTGCAAAAAGATTAAGACTACAGGAGTAAGCAGTAAACCAAATTGGTAGCAGTCTGTACCACCCAGATTTACCTGGTAGCTGTGGCTGAGCAGTCAGACTTCTCTCAAGAAGAGTAGGGCAGTATACAGAGGATACACAATACGGAGAAAAACACAGTAGAGCAAGCAAACACTGACCAGAGCTTGTTATCAAAAGTATATAATTATTTATTTAACAAACACTTTAGAAAATACACTAGCACTATTAATTAAAAGCAAGTTCAAACACAATCAGAAAAGTATACACACCTCCCTTAGGAATTATTAAAGTCTAAGTCAAAACACCACTTTTTGTCAAAACAGAGGTGAACGCGTAACTTAGATGGCACTCCATTAATTAAGTAAAAGGGAGAGAAAAAGGCAGGTCATGAAAATAAAACGGTTCCCAACACTTTTAAAAGACCAAAACAAGTTAAAGAAGGCAGAGTCTACTGTAGAGCCAAAGTTCATAGGCCAGGCCCACTTTAAATGGAGCAAGGTGAAATGTGCCCAAGATCACACAATTGAGAAATGCATTCAAGTCTTTGTAAAAATGTTCAAAAGAGGTTGGGTTGATTCAGAAGGTAAAGTTAGAAGGTCTGGGGGCCAACCTAGTTGGAAAGCCAAAGATTTAAGGGTCACCTTTAGCAAACCGTAGAAAGGGAGGCCAGGTGGAACACAGTACCTTTAAAGTTGAGGAAGCTCCAGCGGTGGCAGTTGTCCTTGACAGCGGGTGCAGTTTGTGGTTTCGACCAGGGGAAGAGAGGATCTCATTGAGGAAGAAACTGGAGTCGTTGCACTGCCCAGGGAAGAAACCAGCCGCAGAGTTCGGCGGTGAAAAGGTGTGTTCCTGGTATTCCCGGTCACAGTGGTGCAGCTTGGCTATCCGGCCGCGGGGGTGCTTGGCACGGGCGATTCGACCAAGAGACGTCCTGGAAGGCGCAATGGCGAACTGGTTGATCCCACCAGCTCAGAGGAAGAAGACTCTTTAAGCAGAAGATCTTCTCTTGTCGTCGGGAAAGTGCTGAGGTTGTTGCAGCAGGGCTCCACCGGTGGTGTCGTCATTGCAGATGGCTCAGCTTTTCCCCTCTTTGGATTTCTTAGGTCCAGTGGCGACTTCTGAAGTTCCAGTCCCAAAAGCCCTGCTTTTATGCAGAAAAATCCCCATTCAACAGCCCAACTGTCACTCATGCATGCTAAGTGGTGAGCTGCGCAGCTCACCACTGGGCCAATCAGAACAGAGTGCGACTTGGGTTGCTAAGGCAACGCAGTCCAGGGTGCCAATTCCCCCACCCACACATCCTGTGGAACCCAGACAGAGTGGCACCAGTTGGAGGGCTTCTGTGGAGAAGCCCACCAAAAAGTGGAACAAAGGGCCCGACCTTGGTTGGAGTTAGAGACGAACACGAATGCCATTTTAGAAAAGAGTTCTGGCAAAAAGACCCAACCGGTGATTTAATATTAAATAAATAAACCGTTGGTATGTTTAACATTGCACCAAAAAGTGGTGCGTTTAAAATCAATGGGAAAATCCCATAGGAAATATTCCGGTGGAATATTTTGCGTAGTAACCACGGCCACCAGCCAGAAACTCGACAAGGGGGGGACTGAACAGTGCCCCCCTTGGAAACAGACCCAGGGGCAATCGAATTAACCGCTTCCAGTACTTCCACAATATGATGGTTTGTACTGGTTCTGTTCACAATTTTGGACTAGAAAAGGCAATGGTGACTTTGCATGCCCTGGGAGACAGTAGTCAGTCCCAGGGTATGGAGTCTATGTTTGGGGGTCACTATGACACCCCTGTGTTACTGCACTGAGGTTGCTGTGTAACACACACACTAAAAACAGATGATACCCCATGGAGTAAAAGACCCCATAGCCCATAAGTACACAAAAAGTCAAAGACATACCTCAAATCATGCCTAAGAGTGGGAGAAAAAGAGTCTCGCTCTTAGCAGTAGAAAAAAAACAAACCCCAAAAATCCAGCAAAACTGCTGGGGGACTCACTAGGTTTGGGAAATTAGCCTTATAAGAGAATTCTCCCTAACAATACAACACTATTGTGTAGAGGCACAAGCTGGATCAGACCCACAGGTGGTCGGACAGGCGGTAAATTGAGCATTTATTTTCAACTGTTCGTTCAGTACAACCACCACCTTCTTCAGGTCATGTTCTCTAGTCTATGCATACCATGCAAGTCTAAAGAGATTCACAAGCCTGAGAAAGCAGATATGACTGACACAGTAAGTTTTTCTGTGGCATTGTGGCATGTATCTGTTTAGAGTTGAATGCGCCCAATCTTCTTCCACACTTGGAAGCTGAAGTACACACACTCATATTTATGCATCACACTATTCACGTTATGTCAGGAAAAAGAAAGAAATATGACGGCGTCGACGCGTGAAGGATCATGGGCACTTGTACACATAGGGTATGGATAGTGTGACAAACACGCCTGTATTTAGCAGTCCCTTCAAGGCTATGGCGAACCAGGCGAATGAGAGCGACACACCGAGGGGTTAATCCGAAGGGGCAGGAATCCAGAGAATAAGCCCCCCCACCCCGAGGGATTGTTTTTTCGGAAAGGCCTTGAGGATTGCGCACGACAGCCCAGCTGGAAGGGAGAAAGTCTTTCGAGTGTTATAAGGTTACCTGCCACCCTCCCGGGGGAATGACAGACTTCGGGATGCGCAGAAGCAGCAGTGGTATCAACCTCAATTCCTACATTAAAGGTGCAAAAGATGGAAAGCATCTTAATACGACGGGTACGTTTATTTATTTGGCATTTGTACAGTGCGCTTAGCCCAGAGGCATCAAGGCTCTAGAACTTAAGAATATTGTTACAGTGAAGTGTTGGTACATCATACATGTTACTTGTTGCATGTTACACATTGCAATTACATTCATAAGAAAGGTACGTATTTGCTACTTGTTACATATTTTATTTACATTCATAGGACAAGTACAGGCAGGAAAACGGGCAGGATAGTAATGACAATTTGATTTTAGCAAATGTCCTAGAAGAGGGCATAATCAGTATGTCGCTTATCGTTTGTCGTGGGTATGTCATTGTTGTAAGTCTAGTCTGAATAGTCTAGTTTTGAGACTTTATCGGAATGACCACAGGGATGGGTCGTTTTTTAATTGTGGTGGTAGGGAATTCCATAGATTAGCTGTGACTACCGGGAAGCAGGTCCCTCCTGCTTTTACTCTCTTAAATCTTGGGATGGAGATACGGTTGGAGTAGGAGGAGCGAGAAGGTCTGTTGGATTGGGTTCTGGTGATTTGGTTACTGAGCTCTGTCATTGCATTGTTGGCCAGGCATTTGTGGGTAAGGGTGAGAATTTTGAATTTAATACGGTCGTGGACGGGTAGCCAGTGTATGAGTCGTCTGGTAGAGGAGATATGCTCATTCTTGGGTATGTTCAAAGCTGCTCTGATTGCGTTATTTTGCACACGTTTTTTGATGTTACTCATGCTAGTGTCTGCAAATAGTGAGTTACAATAGTCTATCCTAGAAAGGATCAAGGCTCTTGCTAGTGTGACACTATTGTCGGTTGAGTGAAAGGGTCTGCTGGATCTGATAAGTTTGGAAGTATAGGCTGCAGACGAGACAACGGCATTGACCTGTCTGGTGATGGAGATAGATGAGTCAATGCAGACCCCCCAATGTTTTTATTTCTTTGGCGACCTGGATCTTATTTCCATCAATATTAAAGGATTCGTATTGTTTTGGTAAGTTGTCAAGTTTGGATTTATTTCCTATTAGGATAAGCTCTGTTTTGTCATTGTTAAGGCATAATTCATTTTGGGCCATCCAGGCCTGGATGGCAAGGTAGATTTTGTTCAGGTTTTGGGTGTCGGTGTCATGACATCCTGTTATTGGTATTAGTATTTGCAGATCATCCGCGTAATTAGTGTAAGTGATGCCCATGTTATCTAGTTTGCCGAAGAGGAGCTTTGTAAATGTATTATACAATGTTGGTGATAATCATGATCCTTGTGGAACGCCACAAGTTACTGGGATGGGGAAGGCTGCTGCTGTAGTTGAGAAGACTCTCATTGTGCGATTGGAAAGAAAGGATTCAATCCATTTGATAGCTTCTGGTGAGAACTGGACTGCGGTTTCGAGGTGGTTGCATAGGATGTTGTGGTTGACCAAGTCAAAGGCAGCCGAGAGGTCTAGTAGAAGAAGGATACATAGGTCTTTGTCTTTGAATTGGTCCATCTGTATTTTTAGATCCAGAAAGGCTGTCTATGTACCATGGCTAGGTCTAAACCCTGACTGTTTTAGTCCTAGTAGTTTGTTGGTTTCAAGGAATGGTTGGATCTGCAGATAAGCTGCTGCACGGACAAGGATTTTTAGAAGGAATGGTACTGTCGTGATTTTAACAAGGGTAACACCCAAGCTTCTTTTAAGTCGTCACGGATGGAGCTGGAGGCGAATGAACTATTGATGATGGCCGTGATGAGAGGAGCTAGTTCCTGAGCACATTCCTTTATCAGTGTGGCTGGGCAGGTATCGCCATTGCATCTAGAAGGTTTAAGTCCTTTAATGATGTTAATAGTTTCTGTTGTAGTTATTGGTCTAAATGCAAATTTATTGAGCAAAGGTGGTTCTCGGGTTGCGGGTGTAGGTTGTTGGTCCAGATCAAGATTGAGTATGGATTTTTTAACTTCAATTTTGTTTTGTAGAAGGGAGATTTTGCTAGTGCTTTTTGAACATTAGTGCACCATAGCTGATCTTTGGTAGTGTGGTCAGGTGCTGGGGCAGGTGACTCAAGCTCGCGGAGGATGGCGAATAGTTCTCTAGGCCTCTGTGGACATGCACTTGGTTACACTGAAGACAGTCTTATTAGTGGCTCTTGCCTCTGCGCGCAGGGTTAGTGAGCTGCAGGAGTTGGCTTTTTGTGAGCCCTTCACCACGTTTCACAACAACAAGGTCATCTTGCGCACTCAACCTAACTTCTTGTCCAAGGTGGTCTCTCAGTTCCATCTGAATCAAGAGATCTGCCCGCAGGTGTTCTTCCTGAACCCACAGTCGGAGGCAGAAAGGGCCATACATTCCTTGGACCTCAAGTGGGTTCTCAGGTTTTCTCTCTCTCGAACAAAGTTCTTCAGCAAGTCTGAAGCACTGTTTGTGACTTTTGGGGGCTCTTCCCCTGGCTCTCAGGCGTGATAGGTTTCCATCGCCCGTTGGGTGGTCCAGGCTATTTAAGAGGCCTACATGGCCCTGGGCATACCCGTTCCTGAGGGGATTCATGCCCATGTGGTCAGAGCTAAGACCACGGCTGTCGGGTTTCAGAGACATGCTTCTTGGGATGCCATCAGCAAGGCGGCCACTTGGGCCACTACGTCGGCTTTCTGTAAACACTATTCAGTGGAAACCAGCTCCAGGCGCAATTGTTTGGTCAGGTGGTTCTGAAGAACCTCTTTTGCTTCATCCTAGATATGAGGCAGGTTGTCATAGCTCCACCCTAGTTTCTTGTTTGGTGGAATCGTCCACAAGGATGGAGGAAAGGGGACGGGATGTATGAGTAATTAAAGTTACTTACTAGTGCTCATAGTCCTTAGTCCCCTTTCCTCCATACGTCCCACCTACCTTCCCCCGCTAGTATGCCAATGGATTATAGGTAATATGACTAGCGAGGTATCTAAGCGTCCAATGTGTTCAAAGGGGACCGAGGTGAGGCAGTGAAGGGCAGGACGCTCCCATGCCCGAGGCCGCGCCCCTGCACGCTATACTACATTTGAAGGGGAAGCTAATTTTTTCACTGCCAAAGGTTCCGGTACGTCCCCATGTTGGGGGTGGGGGGACGCCCACAGTGATGGAGGAAAGGGGACTAAGTACTATGCGCACTCTAGTCACTACAGTGAGTAACTTTAATTTTCTTCTATAGTTTGTCGATCTTCACTGTCGTGAGCCCCAGGGACACCAGCGACAGACAGCCCAAGGGGCCCATGGCAAAAGGGAACCAGGCTAGGCAGCTGATTCTGAAGCAAGGGGAGGTGACCAACTGCAGCCCAATGGATGCCACCCGACTCGCACCAGCACCAGACTTCCCCCGCCACACACAGGGCATAGGATCAGGTCGAACAGCAACAGGCCCAACTGGACTGTGAGAATGGGCCGGGGATAGCTGCCAGTCCTGGCTGCGCCTGCAGGCCACTGCTCCCCCGGGCGGGCCAACATCATCCAGCAGCCCAATTACCCAAAGGACACGTACGGTGGCCCAGGAGGGGCTGTCACAGTGATGGATCAACTAGTTAACACAGGCATGTTTAAGCCCATACAGTCCCAAGCCAAGCTGTGCACACCTCAGAAGATGTAGGAGCAGGCAGCCAGCCACCCGCCGTGGCCCTCCACCAGCAGGACAGTGCTGCTCTTCTGTGGGCCCCAGTAGACACTCCTAATAATCCAGGAGGGGCTGCCCCATCTGGTGGCATGGCGGCAAAGACCAGTTGTGGTGGCCGTTATTGTTAGGCAGAATCCTGTGCATTGCCCTTAGGGACCACTACACACAATTAAGACTAGAGGTGGCAATACAAGTTTTACCTTTGGTACAAGCCTGTACTACTATGTTAAAGTGGTAGCAGTAGCGGAGCAGCCAGGCTTATCTCAAGAGTATATGAGCAGTAGCAGAGATTACACAAAGGGACCATAATTACTGTGATTCAAGCAAACGCTGACTCAAGGTTGCAGGTAAAAAATATAAGTACATTTATTCTCAAACCATTTGTTCTAAACACGACACTTCTATTAATTCAAAATCCACACATAAAATACACTACAACTAACCAATTCACTTTGTACGGTATGACTTCAAGGTAAGTACCCTGTGTTTTAGCGGAGCAGTGTTGTGAAACAAAAGACGTTACCGGAAATGCACTTGTGATCACTTTTTGACAGTAATGACAGTTCGGTCTTACTAAAGAAATGCGTATCCGTGGCAAGAAATGTTACCGGGGCAAAAACACACTTAGCACCTGAGTTACCCAGAGAGAGTTGGAGGCAAAAATCATAGGCAATACTTTTGTCAAGGCAGACAGAACCAGAGAACACTCTTAGACAGAAATTCAAGAGTCAATAGGCCGGAGCCAGTGTCAAGTGGAACCGGGTTGCTGTTGTCGAGGATCACACAGTCTGATAGTTCACGATTCAACGTAGCCAGGAGTACTTAGATATTGTCAACAGAGGAAGCAAAAGTTATAAGAAGAAGGGAAGACGAGGGCAAGCCTTGGAGGCGAAGAAAAGGGATTCACCCAAATTCCTCGAGCAGAACACAGTGGGCCTCATTACAAGTCTGGCGGTAACCAGGCGGTTTTACCGCCTCGGTTATCGCCGCACTCGTATTACCATTCCGCCTCCGTGACTCCCGGAAATACCAGGGCATTACGACCCTGGTGTCCCGGGAATTCCGGAGGCGGAATTCGGTAAATCCCCATTCCCATTGAGTCCCATAGGACTCAGTGGGAATGGGGAAGTGGAAACACCGGCACCATCTCGTGATGGTGCTGGTGTTTCCACGTCCGCCTGCAGGCGGGCAGTGTTAAACCCGCCAGGTCAGACCTGGCGGGAACATCACCTCCCGCCTGCAGGACTCTGGATCGGGCGGTCCGGAATTAACAGTGGCTGCGGGTTTACCGCCACTGTTAATTTCGGACCGCCCAACCTGTAATGAGGCCCAGTACCTTATTCAGGGAAGAGGCTGGTGCCACGGCAGTTGTTCCTGGTAGTTTCCTGTAGACCCAAGGTTCCTTGAGCTTCGATCTGAATGACGACGTCTGGAGGGGTCTGCACCACACAGGGCTGAAGCCGACAGCAGCGACAGTGAATAAAAGGTGCGCTCCTTAAAAACAGGAGAGGCTCTTCAGATGGCTATCCGGACCACTACAGCAGTGTGCAGCGATTCCGACCACGAAGAGGATCCTCTGGCTGTAGAAGATGAGCTGGTTATCCCCACCAAGCTTAAGGGAAGAAGACTCCGGACTGGATCTTCTCTGGTCGTCGAATGGTAGATAGCTCAGGACTGCAGCAGGGCTTCACTGGGACGGGATAGTTGCAGCAGTCGACATCTTCTCCGCTTCTCTTCGGTTTCCTGTAGTTCCAGTGGACACTCTGACTTGTAGCCCAAGAGACCTGCCTTTTATGCGAAAATCCCCCATTCACACAGCCTGGCTGTCAATCACGCAGCAGGGGGGGTTGTCCAGCCCGGACAACCACCTCAGCCAATCATAGCAAAGCGCGACTCTGGTTTCCTAGGACACCCTGTGCAGGGGGTGACTACACCCCTCCCTCACATTCAGCCCACCTAGACACCCAGGCGCCTAGAGGAGGGCTTCTAGGCAGAAGCCTGCCAAAAGACAGTGAACAAAGAAGGCAAACCTGGTTTGCCGTGCAAAGTAAAACACAAGAAGGACTTTAACAAAAAGAAATGGCGAATAAACCCGACCAAAGTCAAACGAAAAAGTATTTGGTCAAGCGGGTTTAAGTTTGAGGCTAATATAATAGCCTAAAACAATACCACGTTTATATAGTATAATCACGGTAGAAAGGTTAGGGTAGATACCACTGCCGCCAGCCAAGTCTAAATGTTAAAAGAGCGAAACAATGCTCTAGGAGGTACAGATAAAAAGGGCTAAGGATTAACCCTTTCCAGTACTCCATGTAAGATGGGGTGTACTGGATCTGTGGTTAAATGACTAAGTAAAGTTAATGGCAACTTTACCCTTTTCTGGGGGACAGTAGTCGGCCTCAGAAATGGAGTCGGTGGGCAGTCCAAAAGACAACCCTGTGTCACTGCACTGAAGGTGCTGTGTAACACACAAAAGAAGGGGCTACTGAAGTGGTGTACTCCAGAGTCCACAATCACAAAAACAGATGAAATACACATGGGAAAACACAAGTAAGAGTGGGAAAAAGGGGTACACTCTTACTAAGTGGAAAAACGAACTCCAGGAATCCAGCAAAGCTGCTGGGGGACTCACTAGGTAAGGGAAATTAGCCATAGAATGAGAATTCTCCCTAACAGTTATGGCCAGATTTAGCAGCAGGCGGGCTCCCAACTACCTCCGCCTGCCTCCAGCAGTACTCTGCTCCGCCACCCTCTGCCGTCAGCACACTGCACCACAGACTGGGCAGCCAGGGGGGAGACAGGCTTACCTCCTTCAGGCCTCCGCCCTCTGCCGGCACTACAGGGGTCTCGTCTAGGACCCGACCCAGCCAACCGCCAAGCTTGCCAGACTGCAACTCCGGTTCGAGGCCGGCAACCAGCGCAAAGGATCACCTGCCGGGCGCCGTGTGGCCCTCACACTGCACCTCCATGCTGCTTAGCCCAGCATCAGAGCAGCAGCCCCCACTCCGGTCTGAAGGCATTGCAGCCTGGGGGACCATCACTTCTGCAGCTGCTGCAGCCACCCTCTAGCTGTCTGCTATAGGCAATGCCACAGCTCAATCTCAGTAGCCCACCGAACAGGCCCAACCAGTGCCGGATAGCCTTCACACCATGGGCTGAGCTTTTGCCACTTTGCCTTGGTACCTCCTTGAACGGTTCCATCGTCGATGTAATCCAGCATCTTGCTTGGGACGGTGTTGAGATGGATTGCTAAACTCTGACCTGGTGGGCAGAATTTTAGGAGGCCACCCTAGTTTAGTGGAACAGAGGAACCTTCTTCAGCGCAATCTACGGTAGCTTGGCAAGCAGTAAAGACTCTGGAGGAGTGAGAGTGATCGGAAGCCCACAATGAGCACACACAGTAAAACTCCACAGAATACTTTTAGACAGATGTATATCTAAAATACATTTATTATAGGCCTTTGTAACTAAACAAGATAAACCACAATAATAATAAAACAGTTACCACACACCTTTTTCATTATGTAACATATATACAAAACGCGGTAAGCCTAATGCTGATGAAAGCGTGCATTTTAGCTCTCCAGCAATCCACCATCCTCCCGAATTCCTTCAATGGCTCAACTACGGGGCCCATGGGGTAGGTCCTTGCCCTCCATTTTATCCCAGGAATATTTTCAATCCTTTCTCATTCCACTCCTTAATCTTTCTGCTCCATCAGCCCTTCAAGGAATTTTACCACTGCAAAGACTAGAGACAAGTGATCACCCACCCAAAATATCTGCCACCATTCATCCTGAGACGGAGTGGGGGCCATATCTGTTTTGTGCCCCAAAAACTGCTTACGCTGGTCAGTTGGGCCCAAACAAGAGGGTAGCATATGTTTTAATTATTCCAGTTCGCTCGGAAGCTTGCAGAATTTACACCGGTTTCCCAAGTCGGGCACTTGTTTCTGAGTATCTAAAACCTCTCCCGTCGGGTATAAATTCAGGCGTACTCTTAGAAAATAAGCCATAATAACTGGGCTTGGAAATATTTCAAAGTATCTAGGAATCTCTCTTAGAGATTTACATTCAAATGCATATTCCTTCATCAGAACCAACCGATTTTGCTTAAGTTGAGTAGATATCCAATCCTGCCTACTCCGTTTCATCTTAACAGAGACCGGGTTGGCTATCAAAACTTCGACTGATGAGTCCAAGTCCGCCAAAATGTTCACACACTTTGTCTTCCATATTTTTTGATTATCATCACTCTGGCACAAAGCATTATCTCCCAAAATGCTTAATTGAGGGGCTGTATGGGAGGTTAAGCTTTTGCGAAACAGGCATAAGGATTTCCACAAGCAGGCAGAGTATAATGATGACATACCCAACTCAAATCGAATGCATGCATCGGTAGACTTCTTGGAAGCCCCAAGATAGGCTTCCAAACAAGGCCCTCCAATATCGCCCATATGTGCCATGTCAAGTTCAAAGCAGCTTCATCTCCATATGATAAGATAGGCCTCACTTTATGATTATAAAAGATGATGATAGAGAGCATGGAGAATTTCCCGAACCTTTTATGTAAATCATGCCTTGAGATCTGAGATTTTTAGTCTTCATCTTTAGAGTATTCGCCCATGGGGTTTCCGCAATACTTTGATTAATTGAATCTCCCAATAGGCAATGGAATCAACCCTCTCCAGGGGAGCATGGTTCTAATACCATTTGTGAGCTCTTAGTCTTCTCCCACCCAATTTGTCATTAAAGATCAGAATTAGTTTTTTTAACATTGTCTCTCAATCCATTTTGAGCCATATAGGAATAGAGAGCATCCAAGCGGCTTTGCAGCCCAATCGGTGTTCTATCAATTAGGAGGAGATCATCCGCATGGACAATCCACGGAATCTGCTTCCCTTTGATTTTCAGAGGGAAACCACGCACCCGCTTCTGCAACTCTCCAAAGTCAGAGATATAGAGGTTGAAAAGGGTTGGAGTGAGTGCACACCCCTCGTTGAAATCCCTTTCAACCCTAATTGATTCCAACAAAAGCCCCTGCTGGTTCAAAAGAACCTGGATAGTTGTATCTCGGTATAAATCTTCCATGGGTTCCACAAAATTCTCTGGGCAGCGCCATTCCCTCAATTTACCCCACAGTCATTCTCGGTCAACGCTGTCAAAGGCCTGCTCCAGGCAATCGAGGCAATATATAGGGCCTCATTACACGGTATGCGGTAACCATGGTTGCCACCGGTATTTTACCGTGTCCGTCTTGGTGGATGGCGGAATTACCGCCCTACTCCAAGGTGAGCGGGGGCGGTAATTCCCCATTCACCAAGGCACTTCCCCATTCCCATTTTTGCCCCATAGGGCTCAATGGGAATGGGGAAGGAGCTAATTACGGTACCGCAAATTGCGGACCGTAAAAACCAGCCGTTGAGGTCGGGTCCCGCAAAGGGACCTCGTAGTAAGGCGGTAAGGGTTTACCGGTACTGGTGCCCTTACCGCATTCCGTGTAATGAGGCCCATAGTTTAGTTTTCTCCTCGATTGCCTGGAGCAGTAGGTTTAAGAGGAATAGATTTAGGATGGTTCCTATCCCCTTTACATAACCAGTTTGCCTAGGGTCTTGATGGCACGAAACTCTAGCCCATTCTGTCAGACGCACCAATATTACAGTGGCAAATATTTTTCCCAGACTATCCAATAATGCAATAGGGTGGTAGTTGCCCGGGTCCAATCGTAATCCTTTTTTAAAAATGGGACAATAACCGCCTTATTCCAGCTCAGAGGGATGTTCTTTTCTCTGAGAATTTGACAGAAAAGGAGATGTGCCAGCTCAGACCATTCCTCCACTGCCTGCTTCAAGGCATAATTAGACAGCCCATCTGGGCCTGGTGCCCTCGAAGTATTAAGGCCCAAGATAACATCAAGAATGTCTTGCTTATCCAAACTCCAGGACCAATGGCCATCATTTCCAGGTCAAGAAACAAAAAGGTCACACTTCCTTGAGGCAAATAATATCCCAAAATGGGCGAACCACTTGAGTTTGGACCGCACTCTGGGAAGTTCTTGTTTTATTTATCCATTCCCAGGTGAGCCTTGAGTTCTTTTAACTCATTATATTGAGCCTAGCTTCATCCTCCACCTGCATACGATCCGCTCTAAAGGAACACAGCCAATTTGTGTACTGTTGCCTTCTTTTTCTTTTCCCCTTTGCTTGAGAAATCCAGAGAGCGGCATTAAGCTTTTTTCAGATCCGCTCTATATCTCTTCCTCTCGGCTATCAGTTTGATACTAAATCTATGCTTATGAGCGAATTCTGCTTTATCCCTTTTCTTCGCAACCTGTTCATATTTTGCTAAGAGCGGCACATAGTTTATAATATCAGTGCCCTGCTCCATTCTAGAGCCCATAGCAGAAGCAACATCCCAGACATCACGGGGAGCCAAGCAAAGTCGATTTCTCCCTTCAGAAACCCTAACCGATAGGGTCACAGATGTTCCACCTCCCACTGGCAGCCCAAACCATCGGATCCTCAATATAGAATGATCACTGAGATCAGACTCAATGACCTCCAAAGACTCATTCCCTCATGCACATTGCGTGAAACAAAACAGTAATCCAAAACTCTTTTTGGAGCCAAATTCGAGGCCTCGGGCCTCCTAGATTCTTTTTGAGTTTTAGCTTTAATAAAAGGGGGGATCTCAATCCTCTCAAGATTGTTGTCCCCCACCATTGCCCTTCGATCGGGCAGGCTCATGGAGGAATCCTCATCTTCCAAAGGTAGTTCTTTTTGGCAGATTTTTAGACAAAGGATCAGGATGGCTACTAGATCCTGGCAAACTCCTCTTGGCAACTTCCTTCAACACTATTTGAATTGTTTGGATTGGATACTCGGATGATCCTGCCCGATGAAGCCTCCTTATCCCCTGGTATTAATTGAACTCTGGTTTTTGAGAATGAGAACCTCCATAGGCCGTACAAGGCCATCCTGCTTATTTGCCCTTGTATCCGACTTCGAATGATTGGTTCCTTTGCTGGCCGTCAACTTCGCTTACACTGTTATCTAAGAACCCTCAGCCAAACCCTTTTCCTCCTTAGCTCTTGACTCCGCTGACTTCCTAATCCACTTATGTGACTCCAAAACTGCTTCCATAAGCGACTTTTTATAAGTCTGTCCCATGCTGACCATATCACAGAGCCTAGTTTGCCACTTGCTTGTAGCTTCCGCTTCTAGGTCCAGTCGCACTTGCAGTTTATTGGAGACTGCCTCTATGAAGATAGTTTTGAATGAACCATAGCCAACAAAGTGGCTTGGTCCTTAAAATCCTCATTGATTAATTAATAAAGCTAAACAAACTGAGCCAACGAGATTGAGAGTGTTGACATAATTCCTTGAAGTTCTTGCATAGAGTGATGTAATGAATGCCCATCAGAGAGGGGAATTTGATTGTGCCTATTCAGAGAGAAAACTGACTCACTTAAAGAGGACGCTTAGGATGATTGAGGGGAATCTTGTAAGATTGCAGAGAATATAGGAGAGCGCACAGCAGGTACTTCAGTCAACAATGATGATTCCACCACTCAAGACACTGGCACCCCCAAGCCCTCTCCTAACTCAATGGTTGAGTTCTTTGAGGACGGCTGAACAACATCAAGTAGACAAGACATTTTTGCAGGGCAGACGTCCAGGTTCGAGGAGGTTGAGCGACCCAAAGCAATCGGAGAGGCCAAATCATTTAGAAGATCCTTCAACTGGGCTGTATGGTTGTTCCTATCCCAGTTCTCTCTGTTGTTTAAAGATGCCTGAATGATAGCTATATCCTGGGATAAGCGTAAGGCCAGCTAAGAAGATAACAGAGCTAGGGGATGCCGATCACCCGCACCGCCCTGGTTTATCTCCGTCAAAGAGTCACTCTGCAAATTCCCCCCCTTATCCATTAGTGTAAAGGATGCACTTGGAGATGGTTCTTGAGATCCCAGCTCAGCACCCACTTCGCCATCAGCCACCAACCCGGACTGATGCTTCATTGGGCCAGTTTGAGGGCAGGGAATAGCACAGACCAGGTTGGACTCTGCCAGCACATTTAGACTTGGTATAATAATTCCTGAATCCAGGTTTAGTTCATTCATGCCAGACCCAGGGTTTCACTTTGGCATCTCCAAAGCCGAGGTGCTACCCCCAGCCAGGCCCAGCATCTCATCATCCATTATATCAAGCCGGCTAGTCACAAGCGTGGCCTCCGCCGAAAGGAGTTTCCAAGATTTCCCCGGACCCAATGATGGAACTCTGGGAACCCGGGGAGTCGAGGCCGGGTCAATAAACTCCCCAGGCTCCACAGTAGGGGAAAAAACAAAGTCATAATTTGCAAGAGTGGGAGGTGGGACCGGCAGAACTTGCTCACCTTGAATGCGAGTCTGCCTTCTGGTTCGGCCCAACAGCGCTTCCTTCTCCCCATCTGACATCATCAGTTCCACAGAAGTGTAAGTGGCTTTAGGCTGCCTCCCCCTGACGCTAACTGCTGCCAAATGCAATCACAGATAGCGCAGACTTTGCTGCGCTCCGCGGGTGGATGGGATTTTAAACTCCTCCTCCCATCTCCGTAGGCAGCAAAGACAGACTGCTGCTGCAGTAACTCTGTACACCGTCAGCAAAACAGTCTGCGACTGCAATCACAGACAACACATACTTCTGAACATTCTCATGCGACTTACCCTTACTATGCTTTTTGTGGCCCTAATGGGAGGAAGTTTTATCAGATCCCCCCCACCCTCATTATCTTTGTGCTTTTTCCCCTCCTCCTGCTTACCAGAAGCAGGCTTGTCCTTACGGGACACTGTGTGATGCCCATAAATCTGCTGCAATCCAATCTTCTTTGGATCTATCTTCTTAGAATCAGCCAAGTGCTGTTCAAACTCAGAGGGTGGGGGGAAGCAAAAATATGATCAAGCATGACTGAACAAATTCTAACCTCAAAGGTGGGGACCTTATAACCTTCCACCTAGCCAGTCAAGTTTTTTCAAGGAATCGGTTACATACGAGACCCATGTATTACCTTCTTTCTATTTGTAATCTCTGAATCTTTTCAAGTATTGGGCAGGAGTCTTCCCAAACTTCAAAACCAGAGTTTGCTTTAATTTTGCAAAGTCTTTTCTGTCAGCCATAGACATTTCCATAATGGCACTGCAGCCAGAATGGGGTTGTCGACTGAGCAACCATGCAATCTAGTCAGCATCCACAGTTTCTTGCACTTCACATTCATACTCAAATGCAGTTAACCAATCCATGATGTAATTCTTGTCATCATACGTACTAAGCAGATCTTTTGAAAACCTTGGATGAGAGGAGGAGTGTTAGGGAGAATTCTCTCTTTAGGCTGAATTTCCTAACCTAGTGAGTCCCCCAGCAGCTTTTCTGGATTTCTGGAGTTTTTTTTTTTCTCCTGCCAAGAGTGAGACTCTTTTTCTCCCACTCTTGGACATGATTTATGGTGTTCCTTTGACTGCTAATGTGTTTTATGAGCTATGGGGTCCTTTACTCCATAGGGTCTCATGTGTTTTTACTATGTGTGTTACACAGCACCCTCCGTGCAGTGACACAGGGGTGTCATAGTGACACCCCACCATAGACTCCATACCCTGGGACTGACTACTGTCTCCCAGGGCATGTAAAGTCACCATTGGCTTTACTAGTCCCAAATTATTAACAGAAACCGGTACAAACCATCATATTGTGGACGTACTGGTCGGGGCAATTCGATTGCCCCGGGGTCTATTAGTCGAGGGGGCAGGTCTCCATCCCCCCTGATCGAGTTTTGGCTGGTGGCAGTGGATACTACTTTTTATATTCGACCGCTAATATATCCCTATGGGATTTTCCCATTGTTCAAGGCTACCAACTTTAATTATTTAATTCTCATAGCCTCGAACATACCGCTGGTTTATTTAATTAATATTAATTCGCCGGTTGATATTTTTTGCCAGGACTCGATTCTAAAATGGCGTTTGTGTTCTCTTCTGTGACTCCAACCCAAGTCGAGCCCTTTGTTCCACTTTTTGGCGGGCTTCTCCACAGAAGCCTCCAAAAGTGGTGCCACTCTGTCTGGGAACCACAGGTGGTGTGTGAGGGGGTTTAGGCACTCTGGACTGAGTCACCTTGGTAACTCAAGTTGCACTCTTGTGTGATTGGCCCAAGTGGTGAGCCGGCCGGCTCACCACTTAGCATGTTTGATTGACAGCTAGGCTGAGTGAATGGGGGTATGCTGCATAAAAGCAGGGCTTTGGGGGACTGGAACTTCAGAAGTCGCCACAGGACCTGAGAATCTGACGAGGGAGAAGCTGAGCCGACCTACCACGACGACACCACCGGTGGAGCCCTGCAGAACCGACTCACCACTTCCCGACGACAGAGAAGATCTCCCGGCTGGAGAGGCTTCTTCCCCTGACTGGTGGGCACAACCAGTTTACCTTCTTCTCTTCGCACCCCAGACCGGCTTGTGGTCGAATTACCCGTGCCAAGCACCCCGGCAACCGGATAGCCACTTACCACTGGACCGCGAATTACAGGACCGCTCCTTTTACATGAGAAACTCTGTGGCTGGTTTCTTTCTTGGCAGTGCAACGGACTCCTGTCTTCCTCCCGGACGAGATCTTCTCTTCCCCCGGACGAAGCACCGACTTGCATCCGCTGCCAGGAACAACTGCCCCCGCTGGAGTATTCTCACCACTTTAAGGTACCGTGTCCGCCAGGCCTCCCTTTCTAAAGATTGCTACAAGGTAATAATAATCCCTTAACCTTCTGGACTGGCCGCCTTGACCCTCTAACTGGTCTCTTTCTTTAGTCCAACTCTTTTTGAACCTTTTCAAGACTTTTGTGCACTGCAACCGTGTGACCTTGGACACATTTCGTTTTGATCCTCTTAAAGCGGATCCGGCCTACTGACTCTAAACTCACGGTGTTACTTTGCCTTCCTCTCTTGTGTTCGTGAAAAAGTGTTGGGATCTGTTTCAATTTATTCTCTGCTTTTCTCTCCCTTTTTAAAACGAATTATTAGAGTGCCATCTACGTTAAGCGCTCACCGCTGTCTGAAAATAAGTGGGGCTTTACTTAAGACTTGTCTAGTATTCTTTTAAGGGAGTGTATATCTTTTAGTGACCGTGTTTTTGGATTGCTTACTATTAGTGCCTGTGTGTTTTTCTAGATGTGGTTTTAAATAAATAATTATATCTCTTTTACACCAAGCTCTGGTCAGTGTTTACTTGTTCTATTGTATTCTTTTGACCTATTGTGAATACTCTGTATACTGCCTAACTCTTCTTGAGGGAAGTCTGACTGCTCAGCCACAGCTACCAAGTGAATCTGTGTGGTACAGACTGCTACCAAGTGGGTTTACTGCCAAACACCTGTAGTCCTAAATCTTTTGCAGTGGTCCCAGAGGGAACTGCAAAGGTTTCTGCCTAACAAGGAGCTAGACCCATTACCAGATCCTCTAGAGGAGCCATTGACAGTTTGTAACTTGGCAAGCTCCAACTGGTGATCCCTGTCCTTCTGTTTCTCTGCTTTCTCCAGTTCTAGCTTAGTCATGCAGAATTCAAGCTCCTTCTGCTTAAACAGCAGCTCTTGTCTTTTGAATTCTAGCTAAAGAAGCATGGGACTGTACACCATCCCTATCATCTATCTCAATGACTGCACCAGCACTGTTACTGGGAGCAGCCCCAGCACTTTCTGCACTGTCATCCGAGGGACAAGCTGTGATCTGGCTTTGCTGCCATTCCATGGTCTTATGGATCATCACAGCATTTATGCCAGAGACTGACGAGCCTTTTTCCGCACAGATCTTCCTTAGCGTTTCTGATTTGGAAGCACTGTTATGTTCGCAATTGCTTCCATGCTATAAGTGAGGCAGGTGGCTTACAGTTAAATTTAAACTGAGGTCACTGTGTTTTCAGTGTAAGTGTTACACCAGTGCGCAACACTGGGTACCTCCGATATTATCCCACTGCTGTACACCAATTTGTTTTGATGGATTTCTAAACTCTGACCTGGTGGGCAAAATTTAGGAGGCCACCCTAGTTTAGTGGAAAAGGGGAACCTTCTGGGCAACAAGGACAATCTACGGTCAAGACAAAGTCTCGGGAGGGGTGAGAGTGATCAGAAGCCCACAATGAGCACACACAGAAAAACTCCACAGAATACTCTTAGAAAAATGTATATAAAAAATGCCGTTATTATAGGCCTTTAAAACACGATAAACCACAATAATAATAAAACAGTTACCACACACGTTTTTCACTGTGTAATATATATACAAAATGTGTTTAGCCTAATGTTGATGAAAGGGGAGAAAATAGCCACAACTTGCAACAAAAGAGGTAAGTACAACACAGATATTGCATGAGGCAGTTCTACAAAAGCGAATCCCTTTCTTATGCAGTCCAGCCCTAAGAAGTGAGGAGCCTTATGCTCAAATGTACAGCAGTGCGTTAACAACGCACAGTCGTGCGTAAAGCGAAAAGTGGCTCTCTTCAGTGAGCTGTAGCTTTTCAGGAAGGGGGTTGAGGCGATGAAGAATAAAGCCCTTCTCCTTGAGGATGGTCTACCCTTGCCGATAGAGCGGCTTTCGGAGCTCTGGAATAGCTGCGGAGCGCAGGCTAGCCCAGCTAAGGTGAGTATCTTTTATGGGATTCTCGTTCGTAAAACAGATGGATGTGGCAGGTGGCCACCGGTAAGTGATGCAAGTACTCACCGACCCTCGACACAGTCCGGGCCAAACTTTGCCAGTCTAGTCTAATTCGCTAGTAGGTTTCAACCCTGCAGTTACTGGTCACTCCGTCTCTCAGTGGCTGCGGGACAGGACAAGCGTCTGTGGCGGGACAGTTGCCTTTTCTCAGCTCTCGAAGAAAGGAGAAGGATAGTTCAGTGCAGCATGTCTAAGAATACGGGGGGAGGAGGGGAGGTCTGCAGGCATTTACAGTGACAGTCACCACAGCGGGGCAACACAGGGACTGCAAATAATCGCGGCATGGCACACTCTCACCGTGACCCAGAGGAGCCAGGATCCTGTACAATACACCGGTTTTGAGCTGGTCAGTTAGCTGGATGGCCCAGTAACACTTCCGAAGAGGCTCTTTGCGAGGGTAAGCAGGAGGTGTCGAGAGTAGTTGGTCCCACTACTCAAAAGGGTTGAAGTGCCCTTGCAGGCCTTCTTCGTAGGATACAAAAGCAGGGGTCTGACTGGACAACAGTGGGGTCAGGGTGCCAAATCTTCCAGCACGTCTCCGGCAGTTTCACGAATCTGCTCTTTCGTTCAGGATACTTAGCTCCTTCTGTAGTTCGGTGTGAACTTCAGCTGATCAACCTGGAATGGATACAGACCCCCTTCTCTTATCCAAGAATTGTATCGCGCTCAAATCTGGGATAGCCAATTGAAGATCTGCTCTCTTGCATGCACGCCAGGCGTGGGCCAGTCATGCCCACAGTGGTTCCAGTCATTCAGGCCTACCAGACATACTGGCACCAGTAGTGTGGACTGGGACTAGACAGCCCCAACCCTCTTCCTGGGCACTAGCACACGTGACATCTAAGAGCACGCGAAAGATGCAGTTTTTGAGGGTGGGGCTGCATGCCCAAATAAGGAGTACCCGGTCTCTCGACCTGAGGGAAGGCAAATGGACAAAATGGCCAAAGGACAGAACAAAATACTTTGTGGCACAGCCATTTTCGGCACTGGTAACAGTCTTGGGCCAAACGCAGTAAACGCGGTATGGTCCATAAAACAAAGTAAAAATACTTTAAAAGTAAACTGCTGCCACCAGTTTGTCCTAGGCACACTTGTACAAACACCAGAAATCCTTAGAGGGTAGCTAGGGACCCCTAGGTTAAAATGTTACCAAGAAATGGCAACATAGTCAAACACTAAGGGAAAGATAGTTTCCAAGTACTGACAGCCTGAAGGACGGATCGGTTTCCCCATAACTAATGAGCAAGAGCCCAGAGGTGCACAGCTGAAGGCTGTGCTCCACTGGTAAGTCAGGTTAGGCAAGCCAAAGAAAAGCAAAAGGTTTGTGGGGCGGGGGTCCATAAATGGAGGAAAAATTGCACCTAAGGGAAATCTTTCCTAACAGACGGCAAATATAAGACCGTGTAAATGGCATCTATAGATCGAACTGCAGCATTTGATGCTGTGGATCGCCAATTACTGTGGAACAAGCCTAAACGGTGGGGAATTCCATGGGGTTTGCTAAGGCTTTTAGTTGGCCTTCACGCCAACTCAGAGATCCAGATGCGGCTGAATGGTGCAGTTGGCTTCTCTTGCCGCATTCCGACGGGTAGGGGGCTTAGGCAGGGTTTCATACTGGCACCCTGCTTTTTCAACCTCTATCTGTCGGATGTGGGCGATTACTTAGCCACTGTGGTTTTGGTTAGTCCAGTGATAGATACGTTTATCCTATGCTGATGACTTTTTTCTCTTTGATTGTACACCAGTGGGAATGCATCGATTACTGAGAGCATTTGAGGCCTATGAGGGGCAACATTCCCTCAAGATTAAGACTTCTAAAACAAAGATTTTGTGCTGCTCCAAGAGGAGAAAGAATGTCAGTCCCAAATGGCATATTGGGAAGGAACATATAAGGAATGTCAATTCACTGGTCTATTTGTGGTTCTACATTCAAGCAACATATAGTCGACCAAGGTTGATAGACTGGGCAAGAGTCTGTACAATGTTACTTATAAACCAACTTGTGAGAGTGGTTTACCGTTATGGCAAATACACCTTGAAATCTGCCCTCAATATTACGATGGGTAAGCTATTCCCTAAAATGTTGTACGGAATGGACATCTGTTTGCTATCACTTATGTATCTCCTGCCCGTCTTGAAGCCCTGGATTGGCGTTGGGTGTTGAGGGTGCCCAATGCGCTCCCAATGGTCGTGTTCAGGTATGAACTCGGTATAACATCCCTACAGGCCCATGCCAATTGGAAATGCTTGTCATTGGTGAGGAAAATACTCTGTCCTGTGGCGCGCTCCCTGTTCTTGGACCTGAAGGCTATACTTGAGGAGAAGAAGAGTACATGGGGGAATTTTATATAAGAGCATGGCTGTACCATTCTAAGAGATGTGAACTGCTCCTTAACTGAATTGTACGATAAACCTGATAGAGTTAAAAAAAAAATGCTTATACGAGCTGGACTGGATCTCAACCATGGAAAAAATGCATTCATTCCCCTCACTTGTTCACCAATAAGAAATTGGGATGCCTAGCTCCATTAATGGCTTTATATCCTGCCAAGCGGGTGTGAAGTGCGTTCCTAAGATTCCGCTCGAATTTGATACCTACTAAACAAATTATGGCTCGAAGGGGCCAGTTGGAGGGGGTTCTCACGGGTTGTTGCTTTTGTCAGAATGTGACAGTTTGTAAAATCTTGAAACATGCATTTGTTGTATGTCCAGCGGTAACGAAGCTGAAATCAAAGTACCTAAAGAAATGTGCTCCATCCGGGGAGCTTGGGATCACGGAGGCCACTTGTTTATCCGGCCACTCTACATCAACTGTAATTGCTGTTACTTAAAAGCACTAAGGAAACAGGAGGGTATTCCTATCTTTTGAGGACACATGATGCCCCTCATAAACACTGTTTTTCCCTTTTCTTTTGTTTTGACCTGTTAATGGTATCTAATATTGAGTACTGATGCTTTATTATCAATTGCTTTTCTTTTAACATATGTTTATTATTCTGATTGTTTACTTTTTGGCTTTCAATGTGATTTTTAACTGTTGTATTAGATGTCCTTTTTTCTTTCTTTGTGTATTTTTTGTTAAAGGTTGACTTTGTTTAACCGTTAAACAATAACAAAAACAAAGTAATTGATTACAAATAAATTATTTAACAATTACATCTCAAGTGACATACTATTCAATTTATTGTACAATGAAAACAGTTTCTAAGCACTGTGCAAAAGCTTGAACCTGGCTTTCTTAAACATTGTGAATAGAGCCACGCATCATTTGAATCTTGAAGTCAACCTTTCAACAAGTTCAAGTTTGGAAGGGCAAACCTCTTTTGCAATGTTCTGTGGCATAGACTGCACCCTGGAAACAAAATCTGGATCAATTCCACGTGCCTGCATGGCCAGCACATCCAATGTCAGATCTTTCACTTATCAAAATAGATCTGCTGGAAGATTGGCTTTGCCAACCACTGTTTGATTCTATTGGTAAACTCCTTGTTTTAACGAGGCATCCCGAAAATACCTCCAGTTTTTGCTTGTTCCTTTCCAACCTTCTCGCTGTTTGCAAGTACAGCCAGTCTTGGTCTGGCCTCCATACTGTCTATGCCAATATGCAACCTTTTAGGCTTGCACTTTAGGCACATAATATGCAACACCTCCAAATCTCCAGTGTGGCAGAACTAGAGTCCACTCATGTCTCTTGAAAGCGTTTTGTCGTACACAATCTACTTAAGTGCTGTGTGAGGAGGGGAGCATGGAACCAACCACCGTTTCTTACGCTCCTGCTCCTGGCTCAATGGTCCATGTGCACATTTGTGGAAATGGTTTTTTTTCTTTTCAAGAGTGTATGTTAGAATAATGGTTCATCAACAAATGCCATTTTTCAAGCAGAATATCTACACATCCATCGCAGGTTTTTGAGCTCCACCAAAGATGGTTGCTGATATACTGTGACACATTTAAAATGTTTTCTGTAGCCTTTTTTTCCCAGCAGCTGTAATTGATGATGCCATACATTATATAGATGTTTTTTTTTATTGTTACATAGTTGAGAAAAAAAACAACCTTTAACAATTTCAACAACACATGAAGAAAACAAACGTGAACATAGTGTTAAAATTCATACATACCAGGCATTTTTATACAAAATACTTTGGATAAAATCCATAAGGATTTACATATAAAAACAAAATCATTATAAGAAAGATCATTACATATTCCATTAAAAGAACAGTTAATCCAACAACTTAATTGAATCTGCTCATTAAAAACATGACCTTCTAATATACATAGGACTAATCTCAAAATAACATTTTATCAGCATCTTCCAGTTTCAAGGATTTTATAACATTTATAATTGCAAGCACAGTAGATGAAGAGTGGCCAGACAAACAAGTGATCCACACAGTTCTTCATCACCAATTAAAAAGAGAGCAGAACACTTTTTCAGATGATTCCATCTACTACCTTGTAAGGCCGGACAGTAAATCACAAGATGTTTAATATGCTCACATTATGAAGTGACTTTACAAAAGCGACATCCTGTGTTTTCCTTTTCCAAATTTCCAAATCTAGCCAAAATCTGTTTTGTTTTAAATAGATTCCAACGGAAACGAAGGAACCCATTCCTTACTGATTTGGCAGGATAGAGCACCAAACGGAGCCAGTGTTCCCAGCTTCTTATTCTCCCTCTGAAGGTGAGTAAGAGAGGGATAGGAGTGCAATTTCTCTCTAGTACGGAACCAATCATACTCAAATAATAATTTCTTAACCTTCATTGGATTTTCTCTTAACTCATCAAATGTAGGCCCTATAGGAGGCTCAAAATGTGAAAACTTCATCCAGCCATATCCGACCCTGAGCCTCCAAAATCACTTTTAAATTATTATGCAAAGTAGCTGTTGGAGGGCACACCATTTTTCTTACATGGGAGATGATTTTCCAAAAAGCTCTGGCCACAAGGATACTAAACCCAATTCATAGGTTATAGCATCAATCGGTACACCATTAGGACGATACAGCGTCCTACACCAGATCAAAAGCCCTGAGAGTTGGTAACTAGTGAATGCACCTACTGATAGCCCTCAGGGCAAAGGCAAGCAACTTACCTGCACACTCAAGAGCATGCTTTTGAATACTAGATCCCTCATTAAACATGCAACAGAAGTGGCAGCACATATACAGAAACAAAACCTAGATATCTGTGCATTAACAGAAACATGGAGCAATGCTGCAGCCGGCCCTTCCTTGGGTTTAGCCATTCCAGAAGGCAATTCTTAAGCAACGATAGAAAAGAGGATGGGGGGAGGGGTGTTACTCTTTTTAAATCAGGTCTAAAAATGTGGGAAACATAGGTAGAGGACATACCAGATACCGAGTTAATCTTAGTAAAAATAGCAATGAGTGCAGAAATAACCCTCAATATAATATTGATTTATAGATCGCCAACAGTAGGCCCCAACTTCCCCGACCAATTGTGCAATTGCATCCTTCCATTACTTAACCAAATACAAAAATGCTACTGCTAGGCGATTTCAATTACTGGCTAGGCGACACCTCAGATGCCACAGCAAGCGCCTTAGAGACTGCTCTGAACACCCTGGGTTTCTGACGAGCGGTTACAACTCCCACACATGATAAAGGACACACTCTGCATTGGGTGGGCGCTCATAACGTGAACATTGAGGTCAGCGGAGTTATGCCATGCCCATGGTCAGACCATTATTGCATATATTTTCAGATTGAAACTGAAAGCTCTGCCAACAAATTGACCTATAGCAAGGTACCAATTCTTGTAAGGAACTTAAAGAAATTGACTGCAGATAATCTGACACCTTGGGCCTCCACACTAACCACAGACATTATGTAGACAGATACACTACTGGAAATGACCTCTTCACTTATCTCTTCGCTCAAGGAAATCACAGAAATAGTAGCACCAATAAAGAAAAAATTCTGCCTTGAAGAACGAAAAAATAACAAATGGTTTAACGCAAACATTCAAGAATTCAAAACAAAACAAACCAAATGCTTCTATGATTGGAGAAAAAGGCAAGATGCTCCAAGCCTGGAAGTATATAAAGAAACAGCCAGAAGTTATAAAATTGCTATTATACAGGCAAAACAGTCATGTTTAATGATAGAATGCTAAAAGCCACCTCTGATAGTAGAGAACTGTTCAAGATTTTAAGAGAGCAGGAATGCCCTGAGGGACCCAGCAAAGAACCATTGGTGAAATACAAGGCATGGTGTACACTCATTCAGGAAGCCATGAAGGATAAACTGGAAAAAATAAAAAGAACGGAGGCAAAAAAAGCTTACACTTAACATCTCCTCTGAAACAAACCTAAAGAATGCCACTAGGGATTCCATTACGCAACAAGAATTGAACTTCTTGGCAATTACGGAGGTACAGTTAGAAGCAGTCACAATTAAAAACCACTAGCTGCAAGGGGGATCCCTGTTCTGCGCTAATCATTAAAGAATGCACACCCACACTAATACCTGCTTTAACCAAATTTGTAAATCCGTCACTAGCACAGAATCATGTGCCAGAAGATCTTAAGAGAGCATGGATAACACTGCTCCTCAAAAAAACAGATCCATGTTCACAAACACCAACCAACTACAGACCAATTCCGAATACTCAATTTCTCCTCAAGATCCTTGATAGGGTTGCCTACAACCAAATCTTAAATAATAAATGCACTTAAATAACCATCAGATTTTGCATAAACACCAGTTGGGTTTTTGACAATATCATGGAACAGAGACAGCCCTTCTCAACCTGAAATCAAAACTATTGGAAGCAATGGAGGTAGGACAAATCTCGCTGTTGACAATTCTCGATCTCTCTGCGGCTTTTGACCTGGGCGACCACTCCATCTTAGCCACCAGGTTGAGGGACACAGCATTCTTCTCAGAGCATGCAGCTCAATGGGTTACATCCTTTCTAAGTAATCGGCAGGGCAGTGTAGCCAGTGGGGATGCAGAGTCTGAACCAATGGCCATAACCTATGGTGTCCCACAGGGTGCATGTGTATCCCCTTGTCTGTCAACATCTTCATGGTGCCTTTTTTCAACATGTTGGAACATAAAGGCATAATTTTCTCCAATTATGCCGACGACACACACTGTGTTATACCTCCCACAAGGGAACACAATACAGACGAAATTGAAATTAATAAGATATATGATATCATCCAGATATGGATGGCACTTAACCATCTAGCATTAAACAACGAAAAAACAGAACTCATGGTGGTGGGAACAAAGAAGAAATTGGATAAGCTAGGACCATCTTTTAATAGCTTCATAATAGCAGATTGTCGGATTGAGACCCTAAGGAAAGATCAGAATTTAACCATGAAGCCTCAAGTGAGTAACCTGATCTCATCTTCCACCTACTGCCTAAAATTACTGGCTCATCTGCAGCCATTAATATCACAAAACAACGCAAAAGAAATTGCTAGAGCCATAATCGGCGCTAACATCGATTATTGCTGCAGTTTACTCATAGTGGTTACACAAGTAGAAATCAGTTGGTTGCAAGTAATTCATAACAGTGCAGTTAGGATTGTGAAAGGCCTGAAATGGTGAGACCATGTGCCAGATGACAGGCCCAGTCTGCACTGGCTGCCGGTGAAAGAAAGATTCCAGTTCAGACTGATTCTGATCGTACACAAATCTCGGATGGGCCGCATGCCAACCTATCTACTGGAAGGAGTGGTGGAGAAACAGAACCAGAGGACATTGAGATCCGACAATACCCACTTTCTAGAAACGCAGTAATGTAAGACCGGCAAAACCCTCAAGGGAGCTTTTAGCATGACAGCCCCTATGGCATGGAATGCTATTCCCTGGATCTAATAGAGACAGAGACCCCAGATACTTTCAAAAAGAAGCTAAAACATACCTTTTTTACTAGATACTCAGAAATTACCAACAGAATTCATGACTACTCGTGATTGCTAAGGAAGACCCCCTCAACTTACCATTGGTCTGTCTTGTTCTCCTTATTTGTGCATCCTGGAGCGCTGTAGAAATTAAAGTAAAGTAGTCCAATATTGAAAGTGGATAAAAATCCAAACCATGTAAGATCTCAGGGACTATTTTGCCTTCATAATATGGTATGCAGGGTTGCACAGTATAAATATCAAATTATAGGTACACTCAACAGTTGGTTGGCGGGAGCGGAAGAACTATTCTTAAGGCACTCGCAAAGCTTTACAAAGTCTGTATTGATTGATGCTTTATGTCTGGGAACTGCTCTCGTATGGCCTTGGCTATTGAAACGTGCCTGTCAGTGGCTATCAGGTCTATTTGCATTCCTCTGAATTGCAGAAGTTGAATGGATTTAATGAAACCATATTTTTCCATGGCAACAGAAGATGTACATTCAGATATTTGCACGACGACTAAACTTGCTATTTTTTTGGTTTCGATGTCTTGGAAGTGGTAAGTGAAGTATTTAGTAGAAAAACCTGGACTGTCACACTGTCCATTAACACAAAGCCAGAGCCTTTTTGTTAGGTAGAATCCTGTGCATTTCCCTTGGTGAACACTGGAAAAAGATTAAGACTACAGGAGCAGCAGTAAACCCAATTGGTAGCAGTCTGCACCACCCAGATTTACCTGGTAGCTGTGGCTGAGCAGTCAGACTTCTCTCAAGAAGAGTAGGGCAGTATGCAGAGTATACACAATAGGGCCAAAACACAGTAGAGCAAACAAACACTGACCAGAGCTTTGTATAAAAAGTATATAGTTATTTATTTACAATACACTTTAGGTAATACACTAGCATTCTCAATGAAAAGTAAGTTAAAACACAGTCAGGTAAGTATACACACCTCCCTTAGTAACTATCAGACAAGTCAGGGTTAAAGCACAACTATTTGTTAAGACAGAAGCGAGCGCTTAACCTAGATGGCACTCCAATAGTTAAGGTTAAAAAGGGAGAAAAAAAGGCAGAGCATAAAATAAAACAGTAAGTTACCAACACTTTTAAGAGTTCAGAGCAAGGGGAAAAAGGCAGGTTATACAGTAGAGCCAAAGTTCATAGGCCAGGCCCACTTTACATGGAGCAAAGCGAAATGTGCCCAGGATCACACGGTTTAAAGTGCACTAAGAGTCTTTGCAGAGTGCTCAAAAGAGGTTGGGGTGAGTCAAAAGATGTAGTTAGAAGGCCTGGAGCCAACCCAGTTTAGAAGCCAAGGATTTAAGGGTCACCTTTAGCAATCTGTAGAAAGGGAGGTCAGGCAGGACACAGTACCTTAAAGAGAAAGGAAGCTCCAGCGGGGGCAGTTGTTCCTGGCAGTGGTTGAAGTTCATGGTTCCGACCAGGGGAAGAGACGATCTCGTCGAGGAGGAAACGTGGAGTCGTTGCACTGCACAGGGATGAAACCAGCTGCAGAGTTCCTGATTAAAAGGTGTGGTCCTTTTATTCGCGGTCAAAAAGTGGTGAGCTTGGCTATCCGGCCGCCGGGGTGCTTGGCACGGGTGATTCGACCAAGGGCCGTCTTTGGAAGGCAAAAAAGGGTGAACTGGTTGATCCCACCAGCTCAGAGGAAGAAGACTCGTCCAGCAGAAGATCTTCTCTTGTCGGGAAAGTGGTGAGGTAGCTGCAGCAGGGCTTCACCGGTGGTGTCGTCGTTGCAGATGGCTCCGCTTCGTCCCTCTTCGGATTCTTAGGTCCTGTGGCGACTTCTGAAGTTCCAGTCCCAAAGGCCCTGCTTTTATGCAGAAAAACACCCATTCATCAGCCTAGCTGTCAATCACACATGCTAAGTGGTGAGCCGGGCGGCTCACCACTGGGCCAATCAGAGTAGAGTGCGACTTGGGTTGCTAAGGCAACGCAGTCCAGGGTGCCAATTCCCCCCTCCACCCTTCCTGTGGAACCCAGACAGAGTGGCACCACTTGGAGGGCTTCTGTGGAGAAGCCCGCCAAAATAATGGAACAAAGGGCTCGACCCTGGCCAGAGTTACAGAGACGGACACAAACGCCATTTTAGAATCGAGTTCTGGCAAAAAGACCCAACCAGTGATTTAATATTAAATAAATAAACCAGCGGTATCTTTCACATTGCACCAAAAAGTGGTACGTTTAAAATGAATGGGAAAATCCCATAGAGAATATTCCGGTGGAATATTTCGCGTGGTAACCACTGCCACCAGCCAGAAACTCGACGAGGGGGGACGGGACAGTGCCCCCTCGAAAACAAACCCATGGGCAATCGAATTACCCCTTACCAGTACTTCCACAATATGATGGTTTGTACTGGTTCTGTTCACAATTTTAGACTAGTAAAGCCAATGGTGACTTTACATGCCCTGGGAGACAGTAGTCAGTCCCAGGGTATGGAGTCTATGTTTGGGGGTCACTGTGACACCCCTGTGGTACTGCACTGAGGGTGATGTGTACCACACATACAGAAAAACAGATGATACCCTATGGAGTAAAAAGGAACCCCATAGCCCATAAGCGCATAACAAGTCAAAGACATACCTCAAATCATGCCTAAGAGTGGGAGTAAAAGAGTCTCACTCTTAGGCGAGAAAAAAACAAACCCCAAAAATCCAGCAAAGCTGCTGGGGGACTCACTAGGTTTGGGAAATTAGCCTTATAAAAGAATTCTCCCTAACACTTTTGCCAGCAAGAGCATTGTCCATTGACATCTGTTCGAGTGTCCATGCCTGGCTAATGGTGAGGAACAAGAAATCCTTCTGATTTTGTATTACTGGGTTTTTGAAAGGCACTCAAGTCCCACAAAGTTAGAAAAACTTGAAATTGTACTATACGTTGATCCGCTAAACAACAAAGCAGATGAACAAAGTACATTTCCAGCAGGTAATTTTCCAATTATAGGTTGAGCCGGTCATGAAAATGACTAATGGTGGTGTACACAGCTACCCTTGATGTTCAGGTTGGTGCCTTTGACTACACAAGTAAACTTCAGAAATGGTTCCCCACAAAACCTCCTATCCAATGTATGATCACATTTAATCATTTTCATAATCTGTATCAGGCAGCAGTCGAATACAATGCATTTTGGTTCCTTTAATAGCCAATCATCAAGAAGTATAATGGTTTGCGATTCCATGGTGGTGGATAAGTCCTCAACACTAGGAAGAGTGAAGTCCACATCCCAAGCACAATCTTCTATCAGTAGTGAAGAAGCTTCGGTTATTTCTGTTATTTCTGTGTGTGATATTTCCGATCATCTTTCCACATGTATTGGGGAAACGAGGAGCATTGTCTGTTTTATAGATAGAATTGTTTTTTAGAGGGTTTGGTTTGTGTGAGCAGTTCTGCAAGCAATTCTGAAACATGTTCTGTGTTGTCTGTTTCTTCTGGGGGTCTTGTGTGCTGTAACAATGATACAGGATTCATTTCCATGAGTCACTGATGACATTCAATCCTGCATCATGACACTGAATCTTGCGAGGACCATGCTGAGCCTCAAAATGTAGCTGCTCTCAAGTGACAATGGTTTGGCAAGTGACATCATTAGTTTATATAGTTGTCCGAGTCTTTATGTTCCTCTTCTTCCTAGCATACATACAGAATATATGAATTACAACATGAAAATGTAATATCAATGAAATAACTATTAAACCACTTATTGTTTTAAAAATGTTATGTACCCTTGTTTTCCGAATTTTCCTTGAAACAGTCTAATTGGATTTGCTGACCAGCAGACCAAGCTGAAAAAGAGCATTATTATATTGTATAAACCTTTAAATGGGCTCTTCCACTTAAAGAATGATATATACATAAAGAAATGTCACTATGGAAACCATTAAAACATATTAAATATTACATCACCGTTAAAATGGATAACTGATATTTTAAAATGTCTTATGTATACCTCTTGTCCTTGTGTCTCGTCAATTTCGACCAATTCAGCAGTACATTCCTTGTACAAAACAAACTGAAAGTACATTGATTAAATTGTTAAACAATTTAATGTTAAAATCTTTGATCTCACAAAGTACATCTTGAGAAAGTTGATTTAATGATTGTCGTTCTTACAATATCAGGTAAACTATGTAAAAAGATATGGTTAATCGTCTGATTAAAATGTTTAAATTGGTATTGACATAGTCGAACACTCTGTATATGTAACATTTTAAAAAGACATATTCGAAAATTGTACCTGATAACCTTCAGATATGTTGCAGGGAGTTGGTGCAAGATTCATCCAGCAAAGCATATTGATTAAATTGCGCCCCCTTTAATGCATTGTAATGGTTTTTTGTTTCACCGATTCAATTTTTTGCTAACCAGCTAAAAGTTTATAAACAAAAAACGTACACCATTCGTATAGTGAAAGAGTCTGTTATTCAGTGACAAAGTAACATTTTCTGAAGGTTTACTTTCATTTTTGCATGTGTTTTTACGATAAATACATCATGGTTGTTGATCTAATGCTTTGCAATTTGCTGACAGTATTGCAAATTATCAAAAAAAGAAGTTCTTACATGTAAAAAAAAAATATTGTTAATCAATAACTATTAGTATAAATCAATAAATTATCACTTCTCATACCTCATCCTCCAGACCGGTTGCAGTAGAAAAATAGTGCATTTTTTAAGTTCTTGGCTGCGCCTATATAACAGTAATTGTATAATAAAGATGTAACATTAACAACAAAATTACATGTAAAAGATGGTGGATATTGACAAAGAAGCCTAAAAGCCAGTTTGTATCAAAAGCTAATATTATACATAACAATAATCAATATGTTTTAAGTTGAACTTGAACGAATACATATTTTGTATAGTCGCATCCTAAGGAATATTCTAAACAAATAACTTGAAAGGTGAGTGAGGTTGCTGTTGACTCCAGAATAGTGGTCGATGTAGCATCACAGTCCTTTAATCAATGTATATATTCATACCCTTGTTAAATAGAAAATTGACATTAGTATTATAATTTAACCACATCAAAAACGATAAAAAAAAGTTTGTGCAAGTTGTTTGGCCTCACCATTAGGATGTTGGACGTGTCTGTGGTTTCCTCCATGGCAATGGTCTGTAATTCCATCTGTGCGGTCTACGTAAAGACAGACATGGTAATCTTGTAAAAAAAACTATTTTTAAAGGAAGCAATGTGAGTGTGTGTTTGGAAAGGCTCCCATTGCACTGAACTATTCGAGTATCTCTAAAGTAAGGATACACAAAGTAACCTAAAGTTAAAAATGTACAGACCACAGTACATTGTGTCATGAAGGAAACTTGTGCAATAAAAGATCAATAGAAATATTCTGTTCATTCTGTTACCTGTTCAGACTATTTGAATATGTCGAGTTGTCATTTATAAGATGTATTATACAGGCAAATTTAGAAAATGGTAAAATACACTTAGAAATTCACTGTTCACTGCTCACCTGGGTCAGCGTGCAGACGTGGAATCAATTGCCCATCACGTCATTGAAGACATCCTTGGCTCTGCTTTCAATTTCGGACACTGGAAATCTGCAGCTCAAGAGCCGTTTTCGTATTAAATTTAAATCCTTTGGAAATACATGCAGGACTGAACTCTGACTTTTAGCATGGCTGTTATTAGTGCAACCCAAAACGATACAATAAGGCATTGTTGGATTGTCCCTATGATGTGTTATACATATTACTATTAAAAAAGTATCATCACGGTGGGAGACCACCAGGGGGCGCAGATGTGATGGTCGCCTAAACCACCGTCTCCCTCTCCGAGCCCGCAAAATGACATCTTTTCGGTGATTCAGGGAGAACTTATTGGCAATTTTTCACGAGGAAAACTCCACAGGACGAATGAGCACCTTAAAATTGAGCGTCCTACAGAAGAAACTTGAGAAAACGCTGTGATCGGCATCTCTCTGGTGCACCCAGGCGAAGGAAAGGACAAGGCTGGGACGGAGGGAATATGGCGGCCGCCGCTCGCACTACGCGCCGAGATCTGTGACCCGGCGTCCCCGCCAGCAAGACCAGCAAGACAGCAGCGACCGTCGCCCGAAACGCAGGAAACTGCCCTGGTCCTTGGTGGGGTGCTGGGGCGGGGGAAGCAGGGCGCGGATAGGACTTCGGCTGGCCCTGCGCGCCGTTCGCCGGCACACACAGAAACCGGCTGCGAGGCTGATGCCGGTGGGAGTGACCTAGCAGGGGTAAGCGGTGGGTCCCCGGGGGATTCCTGGCATCTATTCTGCGCCCCCCCCCGTCGGCCCCCGCTTCGGGCCCTCATTTTACAAAGGCCGCATTGGTTGATAGTGATCCACGCGCGTGGGCGAGCCCCCCCCCCGCGCACCTCCGTGTCCACAGGGCCGACTCTGCTCCTTGGCTCCTGTCCCCACGGCGGAGTGCCCCCCTTCGGCTCCGAGCACCAGATTCCCTCCCCCCCACGGGGTTTGCGCCATACGGCCCGGCCGCGCTCAGGGCTCCCAGGAAAGACACAAACCAGCCTTGCCCCGGGACGGGAGGCCCTCGGCTTCACGCGCGGCCCCCCGCATCCACCTCTTCATCCTGGACACGGAGCCATACAGCACTGGCTCCTCATTATATTGTATAAGGACACAGTCCTCTCTTCTTCTCCTCTTTTGGAAGTACACTTCAATACTCCCCACGGAGTGTGCACCCTACGAAGTGCCTGTACAGCCGCCAGAAGTGCTCTGCGCCCTCCTCAGTGGTCAGGGGGAGTGACTGGGCAGTAGTGTGCAAGCGGCGGTAAGTGGACTAGCAAGGGGCAACGGACTGCAGAGCGGCATCATAAGTGCAATTTCAGTGTTCAATTAACCGCCAATACACAGTAAGAGCTAACTGAAGAAACGTAGCACAATAACCCGAACAAGGGAAAGATTCCCTCTCAAGTCTACCGATCCTTCTTGCAGTAACAGGTGCCTGGTGACTTTGCCGGAGACAAGGCTGGATCCACGAACCCTGACGGCTTTGCGGAGGTTTAGGCGTACCAACACAATCATGGAATCAGAAGAAGTCCAGGGCTCCTAAAATATCACAGGCAACGATGGTGACAGTGCAACCAAATCGGACATTCGCCTTCTGCTCGGAGAAATAAGGTCAATGAAAAATAGCCTCACTGAAACAATCTCAGACCTGCAAACAAAGGTGGCTAAGGTCGAAGACTGCTTAGAGGCGGTTGAGAACAACCAGCAATCGTTTGACGTCTCGGCCATGCAATACGAAGCTAGACTTCCAGATCTAGAGCAGAAAGAACGCGATATGGAATCCAAAATTGATGACCTGGAAAACCGAGAGTGAAGGTCCAACATCTGCATAATTGGCCTGGAGGAGGAACAAGGGGAGACCCCCTTAAGCCTGGAGAACACAGTAAAAGCCTTGATATCGACTCTCTACAGTGACACAAGTCCCCCTAAGCTTGAGTTTGACAGGGTGCACAGGGTGGATGGCCCACCGAGAGGTCCCTGCGAAATGTCATTACTATGTGCAGAGACAGGACATTCTGCAGAAAGCAAGAACAAAAGACACAATTGAATTTCGAGGGTCGAAAGTGAAGCTCTACCAAGATCTCTCTGCTATGACACTGGCAAAAAGAAGAGGGTGCCGTCCCCTGACGAGTTGGCTCCAGGAAAAGGGTGTGAGGTACCGCTGGGGCCACCATTTTGCTCTCACATTTGAATATAGCGGTGAGGAGTTTAGGATCACCTCAGTGGAGGAGGCGGAGCGGGCCCGCCATCATCTACAAGGTCCTGTTGTAGGTTCGGACAGTGAGAGCCGGTGAGAACCAACGGGACCGACAGGCCACCAAGGAGAGGGAGAGCACAACAAAAATGGAAATATAAACGCCTGAACACTCCTTAGACATTTTATTCCGCTCTCACTGAGGATGTCAAGTTACTGTGCTCCAACCCTCGCAGAAGCAGCCACTGCGAAGTCCCAAAGTTGTTTGACAGTTGTTATAATGTGTTGAATTTCGAATGTTAGGTTATTTTTCAGGAGTGCTCTGTGCATTCTTCCTCGCTCAAATGAAGAATTGTTCTCTCCCTGTGCAACCGTTGTGGTTTGAATTAGGGCTCAGAGAGGGGCTCACCTAGAGTGGCCCTTTTTGGTCTAGGGCGTCTCTTGTCATAGTTTCTTTTCTTCTTTTTCTTTTCTTTTACCTTCTGTTGAGAATGGTCCTGGCAGCATCTCGCGCAAGGAGGGGGGAGGGGTTCACTCACCCATTCAATGTACCAGGCTTACACTACATTAAGATTCTACGTACACATCACGCAACATGGCAACTGACTTACACCCTCACTGCAAGGGGGAGGGGTCAAACAAGCACTGGGCCAGTGATCGCTGCTCTTTCCAGTAGTAATGGCATGCTCTGACGGCATAGTCTTTGGCTCCCTCAACGTCAAAGGTTTAAATTCCCCGCAAAAAAGGTCGATGTTAGCGTGACAGTTTGCACAATCCAAGCTTGACGTCCTTTTTATACAGGAATCAAAATACACCAGCGGAGGAGAAAGGACAATCTGGGGAAAAGGTATATGGGACGCCATCTGGGCATCTGGCCTACAGAAGAAGGGCGGGGTGGGTATTCTCTTGCGCAAGGCCCTAGGAATCCAGATTGAACAGATATATAGAGATACGCAGGAGAGATATGTAGCGCTTAAGGGCAAATTGAGAACGCGCACCGTCACACTGTGCACGGCCTACGCCCCCAACCAAGGGTAGTCAGATTTCTTTGATCCACTGTTTGATTTCTTGGATCATTGGAGGGAGGGCACATTGATCTGTGGGGGAGATTTTAATGTGGTGGCAGACCGGGAGCTTGACTGGCTCCCTGCACAACAGAGTGTTGTGCCCCCTAGCAATCTCCAAGGCAGTAGATTCCTGAGTCAATTGAGAGAGCACCACTTGATAGACACCTGGCGCGCAACACACCCGGGAGAAAAATCTTTTACTTTTTTTTCACCACCTCACCACACCTTTTCAAGGATCGACTACCTTCTGTTAGGGGCAGAAAATGAAGGTGACATTCTAGAATCATCCATCCAGGTGGTGGCTTGGATGGACCATGACTTATGCACCCTAGAGTTAGACCTAGGCCCTCTTCCAGCCCAGGACCGCCGGTGGAGGTGTAATGATTTTCTATGTAGAGACCCCATTTTCAAAGAAACCCTTTCTGAGGCCATTAAAGACTATTTTGATACCAACGACACATACGGCATGCCGTCGAATACGGTTTGGGAGGCAGGGAAAGCCACAATAAGGGGAATTCTAATATCAGAGGGGGCAGCTAAGAAAAGGCTTTGAATGCTTAAGGAAAGGGAGCTAAAAGCAAGCATCTCCTGGCTAGAACGCACCCTTAGGAAACACCCCACAAATGAAATTGAAACTGTAATGAAAATTAAAAAGATGAGGGAAGAACTAAAAGACATATGGAACAGTAAAGCTCTCACGCAACTTAAATATCTCAAGCAAAAATGTTTGGAAAAAGGGGACAAAGCTCATAAGATGTTGGCTAACAGGCTTCGGAAATAGAGGGCGGACAGAGCAGTGTTTAGAGTCAAAGACGAATTAGGTACCCCTCTCTCGAACCCACAAGACATAGTCAACCGCTTCTCTGAATACAACTCGAAGCTGTACTCAGCCGAAAATAGCAGTACCCATTCTGCAATTGAAGAGTACTTAGCGGCCCTCCCCCGCCCACCCATCACTGAAGACCACCTGGAAATGCTCAATGCCCCAGTCACGGCAATAGAAGTGCAGGGAGCCATCTCGGCTCTTAAGGCAGGCTCGGCTCCGGGTCAGGATGGATTCACGCCAGCCTTCTATAAAGCAAATTCCAGCACACTCGCCACATTCCTCGCTAAACTGTTCAATTCCAACTTGGAGTACAGACAAGCCCCCAAGTCCTTCACAGAATCTATAATTATTGTTATCCCCAAAAAAGGTAAAGACTCCACGGAATGTTCATCATATCAGCCAATTTTCCTGATTAATGTAGATGCTAAGATCTGCTCTAGCATACTGGCTGCCCGTCTTGCTCAAGTCCTCCCCCAACAGGGTCATACTGACCAGGTAGGATATGTGAGAGGTCAGCAAGGAGCAGATAATGTTAGAAAATCCTTGACTTTATGGCAACGCTCCGAGAAGCGAGAGAAGACCCCCTCTTACTATCTGTAGACGCCGAAAAGGCATTTGACCGTGTAGAATGGCCTTTTTTGGGAGCAGTCCTGAAATGGGCGGGGTTGGGGGCAGCGTGGATGCCAGGAGCAAGAGCACTGTACCAGTCTGCCCAAGCTAGGGTCTCAATCAACGGGGTCTCCTTGCACCCTTTCGATCTCACCCGGGGTACAAGGCAGGGATGCTCACTTTCGCCACTTATTTAGGCCCTAGTAGTGGAACCCTTTGCTCAGGCCATCTGGTCCAATTCCATGATCAAGGGTATTCCCCGAGGAGGTAAAAAATACAAACTAGCTATGTTTGCGGACGATATCCTTCTGTACCTTACCGAACCGTCAAACTCCATTCCGGCGTTCTTTCAAGAACCATCGAGATACGGCGCCATTTCAGGTTTCCGGGTCATCTACAAAAAAATATAGCAGTCCCCTTAAAAGAGAATGCCGAACTAGTGGAGCGTTTGAAAACAAACTGGAATTTTCAAGTACACACTGACTCAGTTCGATATTTGGGGGTAAATATAACCGTTTCACTCCCCGACCTCTTCGAAGCCAATTACACCCCACTATGGAAAGCCATCCAACATGATATTTCGAGATGGCTCAAACTACCCACGTCCTGGGCGGCGAGTTTCACACCCATAAAAATGAACATCCTACCACGGTTCTTATTTTTATTCCAATCCCTCCGTGTCCTGATCCCAGAGTCCTTCTTTGCAGATGTAAAGCGCAAATTACTGAGATTTCTTTGGGCCGATAAGAGAGCGAGGATCCCGTATTCCACATTGATCCTACCCAAAGAGCAGGGTGGCATGGGCTTCCCAGACCTCGAAGAATATTATAGGGCAGCGCAACTTCAAGTTCTCCCGGATCACTTATGGGAAAACCCAGAAAAACAGTGGGTAGCAATAGAGAACGATATCTTTGCACCAGTCACGCAGGAGGAGTGGTTATGGGTCCCATTATCGGCCATGACGCAAAGAATTAGAAATCACCCATCCTCAAAGTACTGTGGTCCCTCTGGCGCCCATCTTGAGCCATGCAGGGGGTCACGACCTGGCCCTCTCCCCTGAGCTGAATTTGGTCTCCACCTATTCAGGAATTGTTCAGTGAGGTCCAACGATTCCAGCCTTGGTATGAAGCTGGTCTAAGCCGAGCCGGACAGCTGTGGAAAATCAAGGTTTTTACCACGATGGAAGAATTGAAGACCACCTTGCAAGGCGTAGATCTTCCCCCATACTTTTCCTCCAGTTGAGAAGCGTCATGCATGATACTAGGTGGGGTGACTCCCTAAAGCGTTCTTTAACACCATTTGAGCAAATATTGAGTCCCCCCCAGGGGTCGAGAGGTCTCATATCGAAAATATATAAATCACTGCTCACAAGGGGTCATTGCCGACGTCCACCGTCAGAAGTAAAATGGGAAACCGAGCTAGCCATAGAAGCTCAACCAGAAATATGGAAGGGTGTATATATAGGGCGGTGTGGACGTCATCGGTCTCCATGCAATATAAAATGCACAACGCACAGTTGCTGATGAGGTGGCATTACACTCCCCTTAAGCTGTCCAAAATGTTTCCTGGGACATCTCCCCACTGCTGGAGAGGCTGCGGAGAAAGTTGTGATTACTGGCACCAGTGGTGGAGATGCAATAGAGTGCAGATGTACTGGCGTGAGGTACTGGGGTGGATCCGAACCATAGATGGGGTTTCCAGGAAACTGACACCATTGCTAGTGCTGTTTGGCGTAGAATCAGAAGAAGATGAAGCGTACGAATTATTGATGCACTTGCCACGTAATTTGTTACTAGCGGCCAGAGTGTGCCTGACCGTCAAGTGGAAGTCAGCTGTACTCCACTCAAAAAGAGAATGGTTGATTAAAGCGCATGCCATTTATGAAATGGAGAGCCTCACAGCCGCTGTAAACGAATCACGCAGAAACATTGACATAATATGGCTGCCCTTCCTAGAATAATATACATCATTTTGGGAGCCCACAGACTAATTGGACCTAAGCTCTAATGAGACCAGTCAGCCAATACAAGAGCAGTGCCCTGCGCTGTCAGCCAGTTGTTGACCCCAAGTCAGACTATTTATCCATACTACATGTTCTGGCGGAATAATAGCAGTAACCAATGCTGAATCTGTACAATACTGTTAATTTTTTGATTTGTGTATTGTTTTTTTGCCTTTTCTTTTTCTGAAATGGGATGAGTGGCTAAGGGGGGGGGAGGCTGGGGAGGGAGGGGTTTAATACACAAGGCCTGAGTTGATCGTTGTTTCGCATTTATTGTCTTAACTGTTTTTTTAAGATGACACTATAGCAAAAATACTGTTAATTTAACATGTAACTTCATTGGGCCTCATTACGACCCTGGCGGTAAGTACCGAACATTACCGCCATGGCGTAATCAACGTTTACGCCGTGGGTCGATGGCGTAAAGTGCGGCATATTCCGACCCATCGGGCACGTGCATTACGCCATGGCGTTAATGTAAAGTACGGCATGGCGTAAATGGGCCAAAAATGGCCCTTACCGCCATCGTACGCCGCGCAAGGAGCACTACCGCCACACACACCATAGCGGCGACCGCAATTAGCGGTCACCGTAATTAGCGGTCACCGTAATCAGCGGTCACCGTAAATAGGCGGAACCGGAAATAGCGTCATCGCGGCGGAACGGGAAACTGCACGACGGCCATCTTGAAAAACACAATCCATTGCCATCCTCCACAACCATACCTGATCCAACCCTGACACCTATCCACACCCATCACCCACCCAATCAGCCAAGTAAAAATGCCCAAAGCCGTTAAAAAAGCATGTGACCGGCGGCGCCAAGACCGTTTCTCAAGGGAGGAACTAACCATGCTCGCAGAGACCCTGCAAGAAAATGCTGCAGCTGTATTCTCCGCGCATATGACAAGGCCGGCAATAGCGAAAAAGAAGGCCATATGGGCTCTAGTGGCACAGCGTGTGAGTGCAGTGGGGGCCGTACCCCGCACTGCCCAGCAGTGCAGAAAGCGCTGGGACGACTTGAGGCTCCGTGTCCGAAGCATCCTCTCAGCTAACCGGAACCTAGCCACGTCAACTGGGGGTGGATCCGATTCGCCCATAAAGCTGCAAGCATGGGAGGAAATATGTGCATCCACCATCGGGATGGAGAGCATCCATGGTGTCGGAGGGATGGAGAGAGGAGCGCCGACCTCAGGAGATGCAGGTAGGTGGCCAGAGCAAGCCATGCTAAACTCAACAAAGTCCTATCATGTGAAGTACCATGTAGCCCCACAGTGCATATGCAACACATCGGCAGGTGTATGTCCACAGACACATCCAGACTCCACCCTGTACACATGCAGCATGCACACCCTAACTGCTGGCACACACATACCACCATGCTACCTCCACACAAAAGGCACAAAACCTGTATGCCCCTGCCTGAAATGTGCTGCATGTACCCACTGTATAGATGTCATCCCACACAATGCACGGCCAATGTCCGCGGACCCATCAATAACACTATCCCTCCTTTGCTCCACCACAGGATCTGACACAGACCTCCAGGAAGAGGACAACACTGCATCCAGATCCACCAAGAGGGCCAGGCCACAGGCATCCACCTCAGCCGTCCTGAAGGAAACACACCAGCAGCCACAAACCCTGCCTGGGGAAGAGGACAGGCAAGTGCCAGCCCCCACAACAGCAAACACAGACCCAGCAGCAGCACCGCACATGTCACTAGTCGTGCCCACTGAAGGGACAGGCTCTGCTGCAAGCAGCACACTGGGTGAAATCGCTGCCATAGCGGCAACCTCCGACAGTGAGGCAGGCAGCATCGAGGTCATCGATGAGGAAAGGCCCACTGCCCAGCCACAATCCCCCTGCACATCCCTTAGCCCCCTGCAGGCGGATGCCACACAGGGGCAGTCGGAGGCCGAGGATTGGCCAGCCACCCCATCCCCCCAGCCTGAGGTGAGCAGCCCAATGGACATGCAAATGCCACTGGGCATGGGCCAGCGGAACCAGCAGACACTTGAGGATATAGTTACCCGCCAGCAGCAGCTATCCGCCCTCCTCAACGAACATGTTGCACAGTGTGGGGTGCCAAGGGATGGCATGGAGAGTTTGGCAGACCGAGTCACAGCTGCCATAGAGTCCTCCACAAAGGACATATGCACGGAACTCGCGGCTGTGCGCAATGTCCTCACAGAACTTGTCCAGACCATCAGGGACATGCGTCCGGATGTGCAGGCCGGACCGTCCTCATCAGCCAGCTCGGCACAGAGCAGCCCCATCCGCAGATCAGGGCGCAATCTACGCAGCACGGGCAGGGGTGCCCCGGGGGCCAGGGGAGGGGATTCACATTAGTGGCTTGACAGTCGAGCAGGACTACTGCACACCCTGCTGCACAGACACTACAGCACCTTCGGAGGGATTCCAGGGTGGAGGGGGGAGGGGTGTGTTGGGGTGTTCAGGGGGGAGGGGGGAGGGGGTGTGTTGGGGTGTTCAGGGGGGAGGGGGGAGGGGGTGTGTTGGGGTGTTCAGGGGGGAGGGGGGAGGGGGTGTGTCACGACGTTTCATGGTTTGAATACACTTTTTTCGTTCCCAAAATGAAATGTGTGGACATTTTCATTGCATATGTGTGCTTTATTCTCCATGTAGCGTGGTATTGTGGAGTTCCTCAGGACCATAGAATCATGGGTTGATCCGGGGAATCGGGCACAACAATGTGTGATGATCTTGTTGGAGTCACAGACCATTTGCACGTTGATTGAGTGGAACTGTTTCCGGTTGCGGTACGGTACCTCCATGGCACGTGGAACCACCAATTCCACATGGGTGCAGTCGATGGCACCAATGCAACCGGGTATGCCGGCTAGTGCATGGAAACCCACTTTGGTGTTTGCAATGTCCTGGGCAGTCCGTGGTAATGAGATGTGGTCGTCTGTGTGCTTGAGGAGGGCATCGAGCACTTGGATGAGTGTTCGGTAGAATAATGGTTGTGAAATGCCATGCAAGTGCCCCACTGTGTGCTGGTAGGTGCCTGTGGCCAGGAAGTGGAGTACAGACACTACCTTCAGTAGGGGGGGGATGGCGGTTGGAGTTTCTATCATGCTGACGATGTCGTTGTGTATCATGTCTACGATGGCGGTGATGGTGTCCCGGTCCATACGGTACAGGGTGTGGATCTGCTCAGCAGTGAGGTTGAATGGATTGGCTCTGATGCGTGGGATTGGGGGCTGCCTGCGTGGTGGCACTGGCTGTGCTGGTGGGGCTTGCTGGGCCTGCCTTGCCCTCCTTCTCCTCCTGCGTCTCCTCTGTGCAGCCTGTTGTTGTTGTTGTTGTTGTTGTAGCACTTGCATTGCTATCAGGTCCTCCAGCCCCAACATTGCTAGTCGTATTGGTATCATTGTGGAGTGTGACTGGGTGTGGGAAGGGGTGGGGTGTGCTCTTTTTGTACTTCCTGAGTCTGTATTGCCTTCACCTGTGCTGTTTCTGTGCACCTGTGGCAGCTGCATTCACTTTACATGGCCCTTTACGGTTGGTTCGCGATGGCGTAATTAGCACCATGGCGGTAAGGTTCTTAACGGGCTGGGTGATGGCGTTAGGTGCATGTCCGCTTGGGTCGGCATTTGCGTACCTTTCCGCCATGGCGCTAAGTACGGGGTGGCCGGGCGCGTGCGCGCACCCTTAGCGCAGTTAGCGGTAGCGTTAACTACGATGCCGCTAATGGCATCGTAGTTAACGGTCACGGGTCATGATCGGACCTGGCGGAATACGATGGCGGTAACCATTTACCACCATCGTTTTTCACTTAGCGCCAGGGTCGTAATGAGGCCCATTGTCTTGTGGTAAAAAAGATTAATAATTAAAACACATTTGGAAAAAAAAAAAGTATCACGGTGAGTAAATCAAACATCATATTCCTTTTGATAATAAAAAAAATGTACTTTATGAAAAATGGCCTCTAAAGCAAACATGCACTAGGAAAGATTACATTTGGAAACAATAGTCTGTAATGTTATGTGCCAATTACAGAAATAAGAATGTGTAGGATGGGTCATAATGGTGTAGACATTTTGAATAAAATGAAATGTGAATAGGGTGTACATTGAGTTTAAAGCAATAGAAAGTGGCCTAGCAGAGAAAGTTGACACTACAGAAACCAATAGTAAAAGTTGACTAACCATTACTTAGAAGAACAGATGAGCCAACTCAGCAAGCAAGGTAAAAGGTGGAGAGCAGAAGATATCCGTAGTCGATCTCACAGATGTTTTCTTGTTAACCCCCACATTGTGTATAAAGGATTACAGAGGTGGGTGTGTATGTGAATGTCTGACGTGTTCGTTGACACCCACAAGGCCTCTATGATAATGTTTGACTTCCTCAATCCCGCCAGTGCAGCCCCCTTGCGATCGTGCGCCCACAGGTGCGAACTGTCATTGATCGCGGGTGGGGATGGATGTGGCTGAGGCAAGCGCAATAAGCCCGGAACACAAAGGACACAGACATATGTTGATTGCGGTACGGGGTCTTCAAAGGGGAGTCTGGAGACACCGGGTGGCCGTGTTGATATGGGTGCCCATGCGAAAGAACCCTTTGTGGTGTACATGGTATTCGGTACCTTGAGCATTTTCCCATCCTCCAACCCCGTTGTGAGCTCAAGCCCACAGGTGCGAACAGCCATTGATAGCGGAGGGGTAATGGATGTGGATGAGGGGAGCGCTATAGGCCATTAAACTTGTTAAAGCACACCAATATTTTACAAAACTCTTAGATGTTTGGACATGTTGTGGACTTAAATAAAATGTCTAACAACGGTTCAGATTAACTCATTTTTTATTTTTTTATTTAGTTTGGTAAAGCGGATGGCAGTGACACTACAAATGATACTGCTGAGGTTGAGGTACTGTCTTTATAAATCCACGGTATTGTTCGTGGTCACTAGTGAATTCATCACAAATTGCTCGAACCACACAGGAAGGTATTAATCGTTGAACGTGAAATCCCAGTCTTATATGAATCAACCATGAAAAGGCACGATATGCCACACGCTGTACCACCTGTGTAAGAGATCAAGAAATAGTTTACCTGAATTAACCCAATGAATGCATTTTTTTTGTTTCCACTACCTTGCAAAATCTATGGTATTGCTATGCTTTAAAAAGTACCTTTTTGACAGTACTTGTGATTTCAAGTAAGGATCAATTCGAAATGTGAAAGCACATTCCAGCAAAAACAGTTTGGGAGATACCTCCAAATGAAAGAAACCTAATTGTTCAGATGATAAATCTAAAGATGAACACTTTGGTTTCAGATTAAAATGAGTGATTTATTCAATTTACAGAAAAATGCTTTTGTCAGTGATCCATCAAAGTTATATTGATGTAGGGGAACAGCATATTACGTTGACCGTCTCGGTCGTCAAACACATACCATATATAGAGTGAATTTAATCGTTACTTTGATTACCAGGGCGAACTGTAGCTCAAAATTGGTGCATATGGACCATCAACATTCACAACACGTATCTTGTAACACAGGCATCACTGAAGTCATGCAGTTCGGTAACGCATAGCAGTAGTGTGTCGTCTTCGGCAATGTTGGCCAAGCAGCCAGAGTTTTCTCTGCAACAGCAGTTCTCCACCAGGGTAGGCATAAGCTCACAGTGATGGCAGGTACACCAGGTGGAAATGTCTTCCATACGACTGGATTCAGGCTCTGGTAATTGATCCTCATGACTTTCATCTTATTCCATATCATTTCGAATTTTTTCTCTTTCAAGGATTTCCTCTTCTGAAAATACGGGCTCATTCAGGTGTGGCGGAATTGTTTCCATAGTTTCTGAATAGTGAAGAAGTACAGAATCAACAGTGAGGCAAATAAAAACGTTTTTGTTTGTATACAGTAAAGAAAAGAGGTTTCCCATTACCATTGAATGTTAAAGACAAGCAAAAAAACAGCTATGTTACAAAAACTGATTGTGAAAAGACAATTTTAATAGCCTCAAACTTTAAAAACTCACAAGGACACCTGTTTAAATATGGTTTGATAAAGACATTTGTCCGTAATATAATAAATGAAAAGCGACTACTGAGTTAGTTCATTTTAGGCAGATAAAGTACCGGTTCTCAGTGTGTCGTATTTGGAAGATAGCTTAACAGAGCAGAAACAAGTCGGGGAAGCTCAACATGAAATGCACTGACACAAAGGAAAAAGAAACTTCAACATTGTGTGATCAGAAAAGGCTTGTTTACACTTGTTGAGGAACGAGGTGTCTTGCAATTTCCATGGAGACACGTCAATAGATTGCGCACAGAGGATGTTGACATGAGACGTGCATTGGTGTTGGGAAAAGGGGGGTGAGTGTCCAGTGATGTCAGCTCGAGGGGCGGGTGATCTGAATTAGTGCTGCAAGGTCACATGAATTTAGGGTGATAGATCAACGGATAAGATTAGCACAGGATGGTGCTACCCTACCAGTTTTTTCCACATGTGTTAAAGTGAGAAAAACTCTGGTAAATTGCATTGGACATTTTTTAAGAAAGATGCTCTAAAATCCATGCCTGGTCCATTGGGCTAATAACATTTCTGACCAAACTACCCCTTTACAAAAATGGAGAAGTCAAGGACAACTCGTATTGGGATTGATAAAGAGGGACGATGCCTGCCTCACTGTCCTGATGTTTGTTCTAAACATTGGAAAGAGATTTTTGTTCCACAATGTTGACAACGTGATGAGAAATAACACTGCATTAATTCCCAGAGCATTGACAATTTTAAAAGGAAACAGGCAGTACTTGTATTATGGATGGCTGCAAATGCTGTGTTTCACATGTTTCGGGCACTTTTTTATCTTTGCAGACTCCCTCAGAGAGGGCACATTGGATTTAATGTACTAGCAAGTGGTGAGATTGTATGCCCGGAGGTGTGCACATTATAGGAGAGCAGGTTTATAGTTTGTCTAAAACTGTGGCTGGCTACAATTTCTTTCTGATCACAATGCTCATATAATGGTAAGCATTGCTGTAGCAAACAGAGATCTGTTATAGCTATTCCTTATATATTCGGAAGGCCATACATCGCTGGCCCAAGTCACTGACACGTCACCAAGATTAATTCGAGTCCACAGAGCCCCCTGCTCGGGAACGCTTACACCAGCGTGAGACTCGGCCCAAGTTCCCTAGGGCAACACCAGGCAGAGAAAAGCAGGCCCACTCTGCGTCTCGTCTGCAAGCTTTGGTATCTAAATGGTGGCTTCTGCCTTTTTATTTCTTCTGGTTTGTGCCACTGCACTTTACTCTTCACTGCATGAAAACAGGGTGTGGGTGGCTATTTTCCAGAAATGCAGCCTTCATTCCTTCCAATCAGCTCTCCTTAGAGAGCCGTTCCGGCACTCACCCCACCTCTCTCCCCCTCCCACTCTGGAGATCAGCAAGGCTTTGGCACAGTGCTTTAAGTGGGGTGAGAAATCGAGGGAGGGCTGTAATGAGGGTATGTGGCCTAAAGGATGGATGTTTCCTGAAGTGTGTGCAGGTTGGTGGAACGCTAACATTTTAAAAAATGATAATACCCACAGAGGGCGCTAGAGGGCCGACCAAGATGGCCGCTCCCCTGTGAGCTCCCGGCTGCCTCCCGCATGAAATCTGTTTAATCGCGGCAATCCTGTGGCAAAACGACTAAATCTGCAAGAATAATATATCATTGTACGGCATCTCATCCCTGTCGAAAATTCGGAGCGAATCGGACTTGCCTTCCGTGAGAAACTCGCTGCGTAGTGCGGCCTGCACTGCCGCGACCTGCGTGGGGCCTGGGAATCCCGCCCGCCCAAAATCCTTCGTAGACGGACGAGAGCCATCCGTGGGACCTGCCGCGACCACCTCCAGCAGAAAGCGGCGAGGGGGGAATCGCTCGGAGTTGGGGCACCCACAGCCAGCGCTGAGACGGTGGCGGAGCGGGAGGTGTGAGGAGACCCACAGAAGCACGCAAAACAGGCAAGTTGGCCTTGGCGTCCCCGCCAATCTCGACTCACAGCGTCTCCCCGCGCGCCTTGATCTCAGCCCCTCGCACCAGATCCGGGTGCCTCGTCCGCGCCTTGACGAGACGCTCCGACTCCGTAGTCAAGCTCAAGATGGGGAAGCCAGACAAGTTCCAGAAACGGCTCAACTTTGATGCAGGCCCAGCGCCTAAAACACCCAGGCCGGAGCACCGCCCTGAATCCCCGAACAACCAGTCGGAGGCAGAATTGCAGCAACAAACGGACATCAGGGAAATCCTGATGGAATTAAAAGCTGGGATAGGCGGTCTAGACAGCAAGATAGACTCGCTCTCGTCCAAGGTAGATCTGTTACAACACCGGCTCGACAAACACAGCGACAGGCTCGACTCCGTCGAACAGAGAGTGTCAGATCTGGACGACGGCACAGCAGCACTCACCTCCCGGGTCTCCATGCTCGAGGGGCAAATGAAAACTGTACTCGCCAAAAACGAGGACCTGGAAGGCCGCTCAAGGCGAAATAATATCAGGATTATCGGAATCTGAGAAAGACAACTACCAGTCAGAATGGAAGAACACGTCGAAAAATTATGCACAGAGCTTTTTGGTCCCACAGTCCTATCGCAAATGTTCGTAGTGGAAAGAGCCCACAGAATCCCTTCAACAAGACCGGCGCCGGGAGCCCCTGCCTGCCCGATCATTGCCAAGCTTCTAAGCTACAAGAACAGGGACTCCATCCTTAGAATGGCAAGGGAAAAGGGCAAACTACACTTCGACGGGGACGACATCCAGTTTTTCCCAGACTTTTTGCCGTCTGTCCAAGCCCAAAGGAGATCGTTCACCCAGGTGAAACACAGACTACGCGCCAACCAGATCACATACTCGATGCTCTTCCCAGCGAGGCTCCGCATTCAAATAGAGGGTAATACCCACTTCTTCAACTCCCCAGAAGAAGCCTCGCTATACCTCGACAGGCGGGGATGCAAGTCCGCAAACCAAACGCCCGGCGCCTCAAACAGAGAAAGAGCAGAGAGAGTTCCGCCGTGACAAACACCCGCGCTACTGCCCCAAAGCAAGCAGGAACCAAGCCACCAGGACAACCTTCGCAAACGGGAGGCTGGGGACTGTGCCTAGGAAGGCCACCCGCGCCCCGTGCACAGCACGCAGTATGTTCCAGTTGGGGGGATTCCGAACGGACGAGTTGGGGGTTGTCCGTGTAAGAAAATTTGTTTGATTGTTGTCGTTCGAAATGCGCTCAGAGCCCCACCGCCTAACCGCGGGCCTCACCCTGAGCCCCGCCACCGCCCCTCTCGAGCCCTCCCGCCTAACGCTGATCTCATTTGCCCGAACTCCGACTCCGGTCTAGCCGCATTCCGGTGTTATATAGCTCATCACTGGTACGTTCAAAGTAGCAACCTGGAACGTTAGAGGGGGCAACATCCCAGCTAAAACACGCAAAATCCTGCAATTACTCAGACGCCACAAGGTCGAGGTAGCTATGATTCAGGAAACCCACCTCTTGCCGCAAAATGAGCACCTGTGGGCCCGCAGCTGGGGTTGCCAACGCTACTTTTCTTCATACTCATCCTATGCCAGAGGAGTCGCTATTCTTCTCCACTCTTCGCTGGGATTTCGCCTGATCCAAACAGAGAGGGACAGCGAGGGAAGGGCGCTTATGGTTCGGGGCATGGTGGAAGGTGAGGAGGTGGTGTTCGTTAACTCCTACGCCCCCAACACAGACGGCACAAACAACTTTGACTGGGTGCTATCCCGCCTCTCGCAAGTGCGAAACGCGACCATAATCTGGGGTGGAGACTTGAACACCCACCTCGACCCACAGAAAGATAAATCAAAGTTAACAACAGCTCATCCGTCCAAAGCCAGCCTACAAGTGCAAGAGATCTGTAAAGCGTTTGACCTTTCGGACATTTGGAGGACCCAGAATTGGGAAGTCAGTGACTACACATACCACTCAAGTGTTCATAACACAAACTCTCGCATTGACTATCTGTTAGTCTCCGCTCGCAGTAGCTGGCACTGGGGAGCATGCCAAATACTCCCCAAAACCTTCTCAGACCACGCCACGGTAACACTCGAATGCTACTGGCGGGCCACCAGGCCACGTCCTCCACAATGGCGCTTCAAACCCAGATCCCTCACCGATCCGACATTCGCCACCGAGCTAAGCGAGGAAATCAACTCCTTCCTTGACATTAACCAAGGCACTGTCAACTCTGCCGGAGTGCTATGGGAATCTTTCAAATGCTACGTAAGAGGCGTCTGTCTAGCCAAGGAAAACGGAATCCTGAAACTCATTAGACGCAAACTAGAAACCTGCGAAACGCACCTGAAGGAATTGGAAAAGCAGCAAGTCGCACACAATTCAGACCAAATCCAGGCGAGGCTGAAAGAAGAACTTCTGAACTTTAGAAAACTGGCTGAACGGGAGATAACATTTCTGGGGCACAACCACAGTATTAGACAATACGGCGAAGGCCAGAAGCCTGGAGCCCTTCTTGCCCGCCTCATAGCGGCAGACAGGAGGACGACAAGGGTGGACAGTATCCGAACACCGGAGGGAAATATGCTGCACAAAGAAGAGGATATAGTCGAGGTGTTCAGGGCTTTCTTCCAGGACCTGTACAGCACCGGGGGCCCAACAGACACTGTTGCGATCCGCAACTACCTCAATGACACTGAACTTTACTGGGTGGAGGGAGAACTCCGTGAGCCACTGAATGCGCCCATAACGCTGGAAGAGATTCAAGAAGCCATCAAAAATTCTGCCATCTTCCAAAGCCCCGGGTCCAGACGGGCTAACTGCGAGTTTTATAAATACTTCGCCCCTCTCGTTGCCCCTCTCCTACTAAAAGTCTATGAGGAGGCGATCAAATCAGGCATTCTCCCACAGACACTAAGAGAAGCGAACGTAATCCTGCTACAGAAAAAAAGACAAGCCCCCCGAAGATTGTAAATCCTATCGCCCCATATCATTAATTAATCTGGACAACAAAATCCTGGCCAAGATCCTCGCCAATAGGCTTCTCCCGTTAATGCCCGCACTGGTACTCGCCGACCAAGCGGGATTTGTGCCTGGCCGAAACAGCAATCTCTCTCGAGCCGACCCGCTCGGCTCAGATCAACCTCCAGCGTGGCACTAGGCAGGGATGCCCATTATATGCTATGATATTCACCCTTGTGATGGAGCCCTTGGCAGCGGGCCTTAGGGAACGACATATCCAGAGAGGTCTTAAAATGGGTCCTCACTTGCTAATAATATCGCTCTATGCCGACGACATAGTCCTGTTCATGCAAAACCCCTGCGAAAACCTTAATCCAATAATGCGTGAAATAATCAAGTTTGGGTTGGTATCTGGCTTGAAAATTAACCAATCGAAATCAATAGTCTTTCCCTTAAACACAAAAACCAAAATAGTCCAAGATGATTTTAACTTCCAGTGGGAGACAGCTCACGTCCGATATCTAGGAATTAAGGTGTCCCTAAGTCACCAAGATATACTGAAAGACAACTACGATAGCACACTGAAATTATTAAGGGACAAGGTAAACGGGTGGAAATCACTACCACTCACCATCTGGGGGCGAGCCTCATTGGTAAAAATGGTAATCTTACCCAAACTCCTATACCTTTTCGCTAACATCCCCATCCTGCTGTCCCGGCGCTTCCTGGGTAATCTGAGAAGCCTAGTTCTGGACCTTATATGGGCTGGCAAACCTGCAAGGGTGGCTTACTCATCCCTAGTGCTTCCTGTTAATAAGGGTGGCCTGGCTCTACCCGATCTAGAACGGTACTACTGGGTGGCACAAGCTCAGTTTCTCAGTCATTGGTACGAACCACAATTCGTAAGACCACATGGACAGGTCGAACGGGCACTAGCCTCACCCAAGTTGCTAAGGGCAGTGATTATCAGCAATCAAGCAGTGCCACACACGACGCTGAACATAGTGCAATCCACCTTCGCAATATGGCGGAAAATAGCTCAAAAGTACAAGATTCAGCTTAGATACTCTCCTCTTCTGCCCGCGAAATTCATTCCCGGGATTCCACTCACCGCTGAGAAAGTGTATCTGAACTGGGCGGATAAGTGCAAAATAAAAACTCTAGGTGACTTCTTTATACAAGACACCTTCATAACACCCCAGCAGGCGAGGGAAAAGGGGGGCACGTCCTCCCTTGACATCATTTTGTACTTCAGAGTGCGATACACCTTGCAGGCTCTCATCCCAACATTCCCGCAACAACCTCCCACCTGGCAACTACTGCATGGGACCATTCAGGCACAAGGGGAGGGCAAACTAGTCTCATCCATCTACAAAACCCTGCTCACCGACACTCTCCCCTCGAACACCAAAACAAAGACAAGATGGGAAACCACGCTTCAAACCCCCATTCCTGATGAAGACAGGAGCTGTATTTTACAACAGACACAAAAAGTGGCACTCAATTCCCGCTTCAAACAAATCCACTTTAACTATCTGCATCAAACCTATTATACCCCTAACAAGAGAAACAGACACCACCCTGGGTCCAATGCATCTTGCGACCGTTGTGGGTCCCCGGACGCTGATTTCCTGCACCTAGCATGGAGTTGCTCACCAGTGTCTAAATTCTGGTCAGATGTGCTTGACGGAACTAACGCAATTATCGGCGAGAGAGTGGGACACTCACCACTGGTGGCGCTCCTCGGTCTGACGAGACCCCTGTCTTCACACATCCGGAAACTGGCAAGCTTGTTATTGGTTTTGGCACGTAGAAGAGTGGCTATGGCATGGGGACGAGGCACACCCCCCTACCCTAGCGAACTGGAAGAGGGACATCACATACTGCCAAGAAACAGAAACAGAATTCATAAAGACACTCCCTCTCCACGCAAGACCCCTAGATATATGGGGCCCGTACATCTCGTACCTCCTCTCTAGCGCAGCACCAGCCGGGACAACCGATCAGCCACCACAGACTTCTCTTGTGTAAATGTAAATACGTTAATTGCCTGTTGTATGATGGGACTGTCAGAGGGTGGGAGGGTGTTCGTGAGGGGGGCATTCGGCGGCTTGTTAACAGCCCACTGTTTGGGCTTGTTGGTACTCATGTTTACTAAAATGCAAAAATAAAGTTTTTAAAAAACAAAAATGATAATACCCACAAGCACCAATCTGCACACAATAAAAATTAACTAACAAAATAGTATGACTCTTATGCCATTTTGAAACATCGAAAACAAACAGGCTAATGCCCAAATCTATTTTCTTACTTAGTAAGACGATAGATTTGGGCACTAACTCACGTTTTTCTGTTAAACTCAGGTGAGTAGATCAGACTTGTGGTGCACTGGGTGTCCTGGACTAGAGTAGGGCTAGCTGCATCACCGGAGCATAGAGGCTCCACTAACAACCTTAAGCAATATGAAGAGAAACAAAAGAAGTTTGGCTCCGGGTAGTTGCGCTCGCCGGAAAATTAGTGAGTGCTATGGCACACTTCAAATTGTTAGTCAATTGCAATCAAAACAAATATTCAAATGAGTGTGATAAGCTGTAATTTAATTTGTATATGTTATAGAAATCTTCCATTTCAGCCTACACGTGTTTCGACAAACAGTTTAAAGACGCTGGCAAGGTAGGATCTTGATACAGGCCATCAAGTCATACGACATGTAGCCGTGGAAGAGCATAAGCAGTCACATATTCAGTGCACTGTGGCTGTGTCTAATATATATCCCTGTATCTGATTTCACCTCGACCCAGTGCAATACAGGACTCTGCAGCAGGAATAATTAGGCCGCTACCAAGATCCTATCTTGCCTTGAGAAAGACACAGGTTGTCGAAACACGTGCAGGCTGAAATTGAAGATTTCTGTGACATATATTAATTAAATTGCAGCTTATCAAGCTCATTTGAATATTTATTTTGATTGCAATTGACTAAAACAATTTGAAGTTTGCCATAGCACTCACTAATTTCCAGGTGAGCACAACTACCCGGAGCAAACATTTTTTCGTTTCTCTTCATATGTTTTTCTATCTCTTTTTTGTTTTGCTACACTCAAGTCACTCGCAGGCCATCCCCTGTGGTTGAAGTGTAAAACAAAAAAGAAAACTAGTGGATCGAGCTACAAGAATATGCATTTAAATGGCCAACATTAGTGTGCCATTGTCCCCCAAAGCATGCAGTTTTATGCAGCCTCACCATCCAATCACTCACAACCCGATACAGAGGAAAGCCACCTTTTCTTTTCTCTTGCTGGGAATTCGAACCAACGTCTATAGTTGCCAAATCCTTCCGCTGTGGAGGATCTGGTTCCTAATGCTGTTTAAGAAAACATGATCTCTGTCTTAGCAAGAGTCAAAAACATTGAGACCGCATTAAAAACTAAGGCTGAAGAACATGATTTCATAAATGTGAGAGCCTCGCTCCTTTATTAGACAGCATTATGGTTCAGCATTGGCTTGAGCCACTTGCATCTCAATGCTTCATACAAGGGACACATCAAAATACAATGCAGTTTGTCTTCCACAAGGGTAGCACATGCTGGGCAAAAAGCAGACGTTTCCTTCCCCCAATGTTTGGTGAATTTAGCAAGAGGGGAGAATACCCATCTGGAATTTAGTAAACAAAAACTTCTTCTTCTTACTCTTAAACCCCGTCCCCTTTCTTCAGTATTGCTTGGACGTCCCTTGCTAGGGACGGGAGACGGAACCTTTTTCACCAGAAAAAATCTACTTCCCTTTTAAATTTAGAGGTGCCCAGGGGCACGGCCCTGGGAGCATGCGCTCCCTTGACTCCTCCCACTGGTGCCACTCCTCAGTGTCCTTTTCCGCGTTGATGGGAACGGCACGATTTCACCAGCGCTCTTGGATTTGGCTTCGTCCATGTAATTCCACGCACTCTTCCCCAGATACTACTTCTATCTTTTTGTCTTCTTTTCGTCAATCGGGTACTTGGTCCTCCAGCGCCATGCTCCTCCCCGGCGCATGTCGACTTCATTGGGCTTCAGCAGGTGCCCAGCCTGTGTGGTACTTTCCTACGTTCGACCCCCACACTCTTTGCCTCCGCGGCCTTGGCCCTGACCACGGCTGGGAACGTAGTACTGCGTGCAACGCACTGACTCCACGCGCACTGAAGAACAGGCTAGCTAGGTGGAGGGAGCTCTTCGAAAGGTCGCCTCAAAAGACTTAAAGGACTTAGTCAGACAGAGATCGAGGCCCAAGGAAGGGCTGTTATTTTCCATTGCAGCCAGTAAGGGCGACTCCTTCTCAAGGAAGCACCCGAGAGGGAGGAACCTCTCTGGTTCTCGCACCAGCCCACACACAGAGGCTAGTCCAGCTACCTGCCTCACGCCCGAGGGATCAGTTGATCCTTTTGGATGCAGTGCTGAGGGTCCGCAAGGTTCTTTTACCGGGTGTACACCCGAGGGGCAACGCCCTAGAACCGGCCTAATGTCCGAGGGGAGGCCTGCATGCGCCACTACCGACGACACTGCTGAGGGCAATACACCTTCCAGGCCCTGGCCTGAGGTGCAGGGTAGGTCCCCTGCTCCAACGCCAAGAGTCTTGGAGGAGGCTGGGCCCAGGGAGCCAAACACCATACTTTGGCATGTGGCACGTAGCTCGACAAGATGGCCGCCGTGCCAGGCAACATGGCTGCTCGTCCGATGCCACTCCTAGGAACTGAGCAGGTGCGTGAACAAGTTTCATGGTGGGACTGGTGTCAACTAGGTACGTGGCCTACAGTTTATCCATCAGCAGTGTAGGGCTGGTTCCCAGTACAACCTAGACAGTGTGCGCTCCGGCCCCAGCAGCCCCGAGCCACTCCGTGAATATCACCTGCCACCTCCGAAGACCGGTTCTTCGAAAGATTCCTGGCGCTCATGCGAACCCCCCAGATGGGGGCCATCCTGCAGGATACACTCAGGGACTTGCTCCCTCCGGTCACTCCACCGACGCCCATAGTCATTCCTCCCATGACTCCGGCACCACAGGCCCCAGCGCAGCCCCTGCTGCCTGTAACGCTCACCTTGTATCCACAGGGATGCCTCTGGACTGGTCTGGGACACCTCTGGGGTTTCTGCACCTTCCCCGGACTTCATTCTGCCAGGAATCAGTTCTAGAAGATAGGAGGGGGGGTTAGCAACTTCTCCTTCTCTCCCGCAGCCCACTTCCCAGTTTTCCCTTGTGGTTTCCCCTTGGGACTTCGCTCACCTCGATTTTCGTAATGCCGCACTCTGTCCTGCCGTGCTAGGCAGGGGCGCGTCGTTGTTGGCTTAGTCCGCAGAGTTACTTTACTGGCGTTTGCCTTAAGTCCAGACCGGCTACGACTCCACCTTTCAGGTAATTCTTTAGTGTTTTTTGAATAAAGTCTATATTGATGAATGTCCAAGTAACCTTCTTCTCTTGTCTTGCAGAGGCTTATGGAGATTGCCGAGGCTGACAACTGAGTTCGAGAAGATAAGGATGCGCTAGATGCGGCGCTGAGAGCGTCCTTGCAAGTTGACTGACCTGTGCTTTGTTTCTTCACATGTAGCGGAGAATTCCTGGAAGCGACGATGGATTGGGGACAGAACGCCAAAGGTGATGATCGGAATGGCGGAGGCCTTCCAGGTGAGATGGTAAGTAGCTTCTAATCCTTTCCTCTTTGTCCTGAATATGGAGCTGGGGACCGATGGCAAAGTCCTCGAAGGCTCCTACTGGATGGAAGAGCTGGAGCTGAGCAGATAAGGATAGAAATGTTCTTCTAAGTTGTTCGCCCGAGCTGGCTAGGATAAAGAGCAGAACCCGGTGAACGTCACGCTGCAAAGCAGAATAACGTGAAGCGCTTGCCTCGGGTCGGGCGTGGTTTAAAAACCCAGCAGGTATCCCAGGTGCCTTTGGGGCGGACCCCGCCCTCAAGCTAGCCTGCTTGTTGCAGTTCCCCGATAATCCTCGTGGGGGCAGCCATGTTCACCCATTGTCCATTGGAAACCATACTTGCCAAGTGAGCCTGGTGCCAGTGGCGCCAGGATTGCCTCCAAGGCACCCGCCACGGGCTAGTGTGGGTCTTTCTGGCCCTGGGACAGTACTGAGGCGGGGGCAATGGTGCCCAAGACCCATAGTCTGGGTTCGAGGTCGTGACAGCACTCACCCCCCCCCCAAGGCCCCTCTCATGGGGACCCTCCTGCCCGGACCTGGCTTGTCTGGGTGCTCTCGAAGGAAACGTTGAAGTAGGCGCGGAGCATGGATCTACTCACTGGGCTCCCATGTTCTGTCCTGCGGACCATATCCTTTCCAGACCACTAGATAATAGAGTTTTGTCCTCACATACTTAAAATTCAGGATGTCCTTTACTTCGTACTCCGGTTCTCCATGAATGATTATGGGCCCAGGTGGGGTAGTAAGCCGAGTTCCCAACTTTACCGACTTTAGAAGTGACACGTGGAACACTGGGTGTATCTTCATGTGGGCAGGTAATGACAATCTTACAGCAGCTGAGTTAATGACGGATTCCACTGGGTACGGTCCCAGAAACCATGGGCGAAATGTCTGCTTCCCCTTAATAGGTATGTGTTTTGAGGCTAGCCACACCAGGTCCCCTGCTTGGTAGTCTGGAGCCTTGGTGCAATGTTGATCTGCGTATTTTTTCTGACGCGCCTTGGCTAGTTGTAAATGTTTTTGAGCTCTCTTGAAGGCCTGTGTGATGGTCGTGTGGAAGGTGGTGACGGCTGGCATCTCCAGGGTCGTCGGGATGTCTAGCTCGGACATGCGCGGGTGTCTTCCGTAAACCGTAAAGAACGGCGTTTGTCCAGTGCTGCTGTGCAATGAGTTATTGCAGGCATATTCGGCGATCCATAAGAGGTCCTTCCAATCCCCTTCTGTTTGGTGGAGCATGCAGCGTAGGTACTGCTCAAGGGTCTGGTTTGTTCTCTGTTTAACCGTCTGTTCGGGGGTGGTGACTAGTGGACAGTCGGATGTCGATCTGGGCTAGAGAGCAGCATTATCTCCAAAAGTTGGACACAAACTGAGTTCCTCAATCCGATATTGGGGCCGAAGGGAATCTGTGCAAGCGCACTACCTGCTCGAGGAAGATCCGGGCGAGGCTGGAGGCATTGGGCAAACCCTTGAATGGAAAGAAGTGAGCCATTTTGGAGAATAGGTCCACGACTACCAGGATTGTGTCATAGCCGTGACAAGAAGGGAGGTCCGTAATAAAGTCTAGGGACAGTGTGTGCCACGGAGCCGGCGGAATATCCAAAGGCTGAAGGAGTCCTGCGGGTCTTTGTTTGGAGGACTTGTTCTGGGCATTCCCCAAGACATGACAAATTCAATTGCATCTTTGCGCCACGTTGGCCACCAGTAACTCCTCTTCACCTTAGCCAAGGTCTTTACAATTCCTGGGTGTCCCTCTATGTGAGAGTCACGGTACTCAGATATAAATTGTTCCTGCAGTTCCTTCACCGGCATTAACAACCGGTTCCTGTAGTACAGCAGTTGGTCCTTAACACAAAAGTGTTCACCTCTGGAACCCCATTCTTGTAGTTGCTCTTGAGTTACCACTTGCCGAACTTCGTATAGGAGCTTGTCCTGGGTCATGGTAGTGGTAATGCCTAGGATTCTGTCATTAGGGATAATGGCCACGGGATTAGGGGGCACAAGTGCCATTTCCTCGGTGCCCATGCGTGAAAGGGCATCCGCTTTGCCATTCTTAACTCCAGGTTGATACGTGATTACAAAATCGTACTCTGTGAAAAAAGGGCCCAACGTAGCTGCCGAGATGACTGAGCTTTCGCATCCTTCAAATATTGGAGATTTCGGTGATCTGTTATCACAGTGATTGAATGTCTGGCTCCCAATAGGTAATGTCGCCAAGCCTTAAATGCGGCCTTAATGGCCAGCATCTCCTTATCGGGGATGGCATAGTTGAGCTCCGGCGGCGTGAACTTCCGTGACCAAAAGGCCACTGGATGCAGTTGGCCTGTGTGCGAGTCCTTTTTCGACTGCACTGCGCCCATCGCCATACTGGACGCGTCTGTTTCTACAATATAGGGAAGGTGGATGTGGATGCCGCAAGATCGGGCCGTGGTAAACTTTGCCTTGAGTTCTTGGAAAGCCTTCTCTGCCTCCTCTGTCCAGCGAAAGGTCTTGTTACATTTCCGTAAGAGTGAAGTAATCGGGTGCACAATCTGGGAGAACCCGGGAATGAAGTGGCAGTAGAAGTTCGCGAAACCCAGCATACTCTGGACACCCTTAATGGAACTTGGCGCTGGCCAGTTGAGGACCGCGTCAACCTTATGAGCGTCCATGCGTATTCCCCTGGGTGAAAGGACAAAACCCAGAAACTCCACCTCTGTAACGTGGAACAAGCATTTCTCCAGCTTGGCGTAGAGATGGTGTTGTCGAAGCTTGGTCAAGACTGCCTGTACATGCCCTACATGTTCTTGCTCCGATGTTGAGTACACCAGGATGTCATCAATGTACACTAGGGCGCAGAGGTCAATGAGTTCTCTAAGCACATCATTCATGAAGTATTGGAATGCGGCTGGGGCATTGCACAGACCGAACAGCATTACTTGATATTTGTATAGGCCGTACTTGGTGCGGAATGCCGTTTTCCACTCGTCCCCTTCTTTAATGCGCACTAGATGATAGGCCCCTCTAAGGTCCAATTTAGTATAGATCTGGGCTTCTTTGACCTGGTCTAGTAACTCCGGGATCAACGGCAGAGGATTCTGTTTTTGATGGTAATTTAGTTCAGGGCACGGTAATCAATGCACGTTCTCAAGTCCCCTTCTTTTTTCGGTACAAAGAATAACGGAGCAGTGGCCGATGACTTGGGGGGGGGGGAGGATGAAACCGTTGGCCAGGTATTGCTTTAGATAGGTTTTCAGGTGTTGGTTTTCTGGTTTTGTGAGCGCATAGATACGCCCACACGGAATCCGGACTCCAGGCAGCAGATCGATCTGGCAATCGTAGGGTCTGTGAGGGGGGAGAGTATTTGCTTGCTCTTTCTGTAAACGTCCCGAAAATCTTGGTAGTGTACTGGAAGCGTAGCGACCTCCCCCCCCCCCAGGACGCTCACCGCACCTTCACGCATTGGAGAATTGGCGTGCTTCCCCCGACGACCTTTTGGGTAGCAAGTGTGCATGCAGCTATGGGCGAAAACCAATTTACGGGCACGCCAGTTGATTCGTGGGTTGTGTGCGACTAGCCACGGCATTCCCAGGATTAGCCGGAACTGTGGTGCCTTGATCAAATCAAAGGTGATGATTTCACGATGTCCATCTTCACACAAGAGAGTGAGTTCTGTGGTGCATTCAGACACAGGTCCTGAGGCGATCTCGGTGCCGTCAACGGTTGTGACCGTCTCGGTGGTTGACTTAGGGCAGAGTGGTAGCCCCATCTTTGCTGCGACGACCTGATCAAAATAGTTCCCCACTGCTCCGCTGTCGATATAAGCTTCTATTGAATGCATGACAGATGGGTGCTGGTGAGTGATTAAGATTACAGGCAGAGCAAAATGGCAGGTCTATAGATGAATCTCCTCGCTCGACAATTGGACCCCTACAATTGCCGGGCTTGGCAGTTTTCGGACTCCTCACTGGGATTCTCCTTGTCTGTAGCCCCGACGGTTCTTCAGGGCGGTTTGACAGGACACTCTTTTAGGAAGTGGCCAGCCTTGCCGCAATACAAGCACAACTGCAACTCTCTCCTTTTTTCCCGTTCGGCTTTGGTTAAAGGAGGTCTGACTCCTCCTATTTGCATGGGTTCGATGGCACCTTCAGACGCTCGAGGAGCTTGGTCTTTGGGTCGCACGAATACTGTACGGGTATCCGGCTTACCACGATCACTTTTTCGGTCTTGCAGTCGTTGATCTAGTTGTACTACGAGGTTAATGAATTCAGCACAATCCCAGGGTGGGTCCACCACTTGAGCCAACACATCCTTGAGCTCTCCTCGCAGACCCCGATGGAACAGGGTAGTCCGCTTGTCGTCAGGCCAATCTGCTTCTACCACCAGACTATTGAAAGTGGCGATATATGTCAGCAAGTCCTGATTCCCTTGTCGAAGGGACAAAAGTTTGTTATCTAATGCCTGTCCATGGTGACGTCGGGCAAAAAGCTTTTCCAGCTCCTGTAGAAACCTTTCAAAGTCCTGCAATAGGGGATCATTCCGACTGATGAATGGCACCGACCAATCAGCAGCACTCCCACTGAGGTAGGAAAGGACAAAGGCCACCCGCGACTGGTCAGTTGGGAATGCCCCGGGACTGCACAGAAAATGGAGTCGACACTGGTTCATAAAAGTCACATATCGTCGGGGATCTCCCGAGAATCGCTCCAGAGGGGCTAATGGTACTTTTCCAGGTAGGTTGATCTTGACCGGATTGCTCGCTGGAGTCGGTGTAGAAGGGGCGACCCCTGGCAACGGGGCTTGTCCGGCTTGTGATTGAAGAAGTTTCCTACTAAGGTCGTCCGTCCTTTCCTTGGTCACAATTTGCTCTCTCCTCAAGGCGTTGGTTTCCTGCCGCGCCGAGTGGACCCCTGTGTGCAACTGCCCCAACAATTGGGTCAGTTGATCCGTCTCTGAAGTTTCCATACCGGGCGCCCGGGCGGATTATTAAGTTCAGCTTTGTGTTCTGTAACGCTCACCTTGTATCCACAGGAACGCCTCTGGACTGGTCTGGGACACCTCTGGGCTTTCTGCACCTTCCCCGGACTTCGTTCTGTCAGGAATCAGTTCTAGAAGATAGGAGGGGGGTTTTAGCGACTTCTCCTTCTCTCCCGCGGCCCACCTCCCAGTTTTCCCTTGTGGTTTCCCCTTGAGATTTCGCTCACCTTGATTTTTGTAATGCCGCACTCTCCGTCCTGCAATGCTAGGCAGGGCCGCGTCGTTGTTGGCTTAGTCCGCCGAGTTACTTCACTGGCGTTTGCCTGGAGTCTAGACCGGCTGCGACTCCACCTTAAGTCTTTAGTGTTTTTTTTTAATAAAGTCTATATTGATGAATGTCCAAGTAACCTTCTTCTCTTGTCTTGCAGAGGCTGATGGAGATTGCCGAGGCTGACCACTGAGTTCGAGAAGGTAAGGATGCGCTAGATGCGGCGCTGAGAGCGTCCTTGCAAGTTGACTGACCTGTGCTTTGTTTCTTCACAGGTCGCAGAGAATTCCTGGAAGCGACAATGGATTGGGGACAGAACGCCAAAGGTGATGATCGGAATGGCAGAGGCCTTCCAGGTGAGATGGTAAGTAGCTTCTAATTCTTGCCTCTTTGTCCTGAATATGTAGCTGGGGAACGATGGAAAAGTCTTCAAAGGCTCCTACTGGATGGAAGAGCTGGAGCTGAGCAGGTAAGGATAGCGATGTTCTTCTAAGTTGTTCGCCCGAGCTGGCCAGGATACAGAGCAGGACCCAGTGAACGTCACGCTGCAAAGCAGAATAACGCGAAGCGCGTGCCTCGGGTCGGGCGTGGTTTAAATACCCGGCAGGTATCCCAGGTGCCTTTGGGGTGGAACCCCGACCTGAAGCTAGCCTGCTTGTTGCAGTTCCCCGATAATCCTTGTGGGGGCTGCCATGTTCACCCATTGTCCATTGGAAACCATATTTGCCAAGTGAACCTGGTGCCAACGGCACTAGGATTGCGTCCAAGGCACCCGCCACGGGCTAGTGTGGGTCTTTCTGGCCCTGGAACAGTACTGAGGCGGTGGCCATGGTGCCCAAGACCCATAGTCTGGGTTCGAGATCATGAAAATGCCCCTGCCGGCTTCTTCGATTCTGGCTCCCCTGCCTCCCACAGTACAGGCGGTTCCACACCAGCCTCCAGCCTGCACTGCAGCCTCCGGTTCCGGTCTCCACACCGCAGCCCACGGTGCCCAGCACTCGTCCACTCACTCCGGACACAGACAAGGAGGAGGACCCGGACACGGCGTCGTCAGCAAAGGCCTTCCACTACCGGCTTGATAGAGCAGCCCGAGGAGGGGGTCTTAGCAGAAGTACTCACCCTACGACCCCCTACCAAAATGGGTATCCCGATGCAGAAGGACGTTGTTGCCTTGGCCAAGAAGGGGTGGCTCAAGCCACACTCGGCCCAACCTATCAATCGGCGCCTCAACGCCAAGTATAGGCAGATGGAGGGGGATCGACTCTTGCGGTCGGCACACCCTCAACCGCACTCTTCGTGATCGCTGCGGCATCGCTCTACTCTAAGCCTCAGTCATCATCAGCCACCTCGTCCTCAGCGCTCTTAGGCAAGGAGGAAAAGATCTTGGAGGCGTACGGTAAAAAGCTGTACTTCCAACGCCTCGCTGCACCTGCGTCAATCCAATGCGGATGCCATGCAGGCTGCCGCTAACCAAAGGCTTTGGCGGGAAATAGCAGACTTCCTTCTAGAACTTCCGGTACAGAGCCAAGCACGCATCAAGGCGGGGCTAGGAGAAGCCAACCTGGCAGCACAGGACATTATGGAGTCCATCGTGGGCCACATCAATACCTCTTGCCGGGCCCTATGCATCCCCATGGATATGAAAAGGACTGCCTGGCTTTGGGCTACTAAGTTGACATCCAGGAACGCATATTGGACCTTCCATTCGAGGGTAGTGACCTCTTTCACCTCACCACAGATGAGGAATTAGATAAAAAGAAGAGTTTGCATCCTAACGAAGGCGATGCCCAAGGCATACACCCAGTCGTATCAACGCTCTGATAAGGGGCGGGTGTTTGGTGGGTTCCGGGGCTTCCAGGAACAGAGGTCCAGACAGGCTGAACGTTCTCCGAGTCAGCACTGGTGCAAACAACAAAGGGAGGGGGCAAGGGCTTTTTCCAGTCCCCCTCCTCCGCAGCAGCCTCAAAGGGATAGAAGGCATGACAAGTCCCTTCAGGTCCACGTGTCTCTGGTGGGGGCCAGGCTTGCCTTTCACGCGCAGTTTTGGTGCCAGAACTTTTTAGCCCCTGGATCCTCCCAGTAGTTTCCTCGGGGTACCACCTTCCGGTCCTTACCCCTCCTCCCCTCCACTCCCACAGACTGGGACAGCAACTCTGTTGGCGTAAATTTGGTCGCTCGTCGAGAGCCAGGCAGAGGAAGAAGTCCCAGCCCCCCAGAGAGGATTGGGCTTCTATTGCAGGATGTTCGCCATGCAAAAGAGGAACCAGGCTGGCCGGAGAGTTGTGTTGGACCGCTCCACCCTTAACCTCTCCTTCCCGCTGCAAAAATTCAAGATGGCTACTCCAGCACTCATTGCGGAGACACAGGACAGGGGAGGCTGGATGTGCTCCCTGGATCTGAAGGACGCTTATTTACATGTCCCGATTTGGCAGCCGCATCGTGCCTTCCTGCGCTTCAGGATTCCTGGCTGCCATTTCCAATACAGGGTGCCACCCTTGGCCTCAACTCAGCCCCCAGGGTATTCACCGGACTCATGAATGCAGTGGTAGCCCTTGTCTGGCCCACGCCACCATGTCTACCCGTACCTGGACGACCGGCTCGTCAGAGTGAGATCTCCAGAAGCGGTACACCACTCTTCCTCTGCACTTATGAACACACTCCTTGACCTGGGTTTTACGATCAACCTCAAGAGGTCTCACCTGCAATCTACGCAGAACCTGACCTTCCTGGGCCTAATCTGGGACACAAGTTCAGAGAGAGTCTTTCCCTTGGAGAACGATATCTAACTTACGGCCGTACACCTCCTGGGCAAGTCCAACCTGGAGGCAGACAGACTTGGCAAACAAGGATCGGACAATTACGAGTGGCAATCGAACAACCAGGTACTGCTGGAGATCTCCAGCAACCGGAGGTGCCAGCAGTTTGCGTCTTGGCTTGGGCAGGGCCCCGGATCCCGGGGGCGACGCATTCCAGATACAGTGGGATGGCCTGACAGCATATGCCTTCCCTCCCACACCCCTGGTCCACAGGGCTATCTGCAAGATAAAGCAACCTGGTCACCTCAGCGTCATTCTGATGGCTCCAGGGTGGCCGGCGAGACCGTGGTTCTCCGAACTCCTTGGCCTCACGGACAGACCACCCCTTCACCTTCCGAGTGGGCCAGCTCCTTTGCTGGCGCAGCAAGGGGGCAGGGTCGTCCACCCCGCTCCACAGAAGTTAACTCTCACAGAGTGGTTCCTGAACAGGCACGCTCAAGCACCTGAGCATCTCGCAGGCTAACATAGAGCTCATTCAGGGGCCCAGCAGCAAAGCTACCAGGAGCCAGTACAAAAGTAAATGGACTAGGTTCTGTCATTGGGCGGACTCTAAAGAGATCGACCCCATTACGTGCACACTGGATGATGTGCTTTCCTTCTCAGCGCATCTTGCGCACTCTAGCGTGCAGATGGACACATGCCGCACCTATTTAGCAGCCATAGGGGCCTGCAGAAATTCAGAGGAGACTAGCTCCTCTTCCAACCCGATAGAGGACATTTGGCAGGCCTTTCTACGCTCTGTCCGCCCTTCAAGAAACCACACCCCGTGTGGGACCTCAATGTAGTGCTGGGCCCCTTGGCGCACAAGCCCTTCGGGCCAATGGCGTCCGCGGACATCAGGCTGGTAACCATTAAGACAGCTTTATTAGTGGGCCTCTTCTCTGATTGCAGAATCAGCGAGCCGCAGGCTCTGGTGACCTCAGAACCCTATACCACAGTTCTTAGAGGTAAGGTGGTCCTGCGGACTCACCCTGTGTTCCTACCTAAGGTACCCTCCGCTTTCCATTTAAATTAGGTAATAGCCTTACCTCTGTGTTAGGGAGAATTCTCTCTTTAGGCTGAATTTCCTAACCTAGTTAGTCCCCCAGCAGCTTTGCTGGATTTCTGGAGTTTGTTTTTTTTCTCCTGCCAAGAGTAAGACTCTTTTTCTCCCACTCTTGGACATGATTTATGGTGTTCCTTTGACTGTTAATGTGTTTTATGGGCTATGGGGTCCTTTACTCCATAGGGTCTCATGTGTTTTACTATGTGTGTTACACAGCACCCTCCGTGCAGTTACACAGGGGTGTCATAGTGACACCCCACCATACACTCCATACCCTGGGACTGACTACTGTCTCCCAGGGCATGTAAAGTCACCATTGGCTTTACTAGTCCCAAATTATTAACAGAAACCAGTACAAACCATCATATTGTGGACGTACTGGTCGGGGCAATTCGATTGCCCCGGGGTCTGTTAGTCGAGGGGGCACGTCTCCGTCCCCCCTGATCGAGTTTTGGCTGGTGGCAGTGGAAACTACTTTTTATATTCGACCGCAAATATTTCCCTATGGGATTTTCCCATTGTTCGAGGCTACCAACTTTAATTATTTAATTCTCATAGCCTCGAACATACCGCCGGTTGGTTTAATTAATATTAATTCGCCGGTTGGTATTTTTTGCCAGGACTCGATTCTAAAATGGCGTTTGTGTTCTCTTCTGTGACTCCAACCCAAGTCGAGCCCTTTGTTCCACTTTTTGGCGGGCTTCTCCACAGAAGCCTCCAAAAGTGGTGCCACTCTGTCTGGGTACCACAGGGGGTGTGGGAGGGGGTTTAGGCACCCTGGACTGAGTTACCTTGGTAACTCAAGTCGCACTCTTGTGTGATTGGCCCAAGTGGTGAGTCGGCCGGCTCACCACTTAGCATGTTTGATTGACAGCTAGGCTGAGTGAATGGGGGGGTGCTGCATAAAAGCAGGGCTTTGGGGACTGGAACTTCAGAAGTCGCCACAGGACCTGAAAATCCGATGAGGGAGAAGCTGAGCCGACCTACCACGACGACACCACCGGTGGAGCCCTGCGGAACCGACTCACCACTTCCCCGACGACAGAGAAGATCTCCTGGCTGGAGAGGCTTCTTCCCCTGACTGGTGGGCACAACCAGTTTACCTTCTTCTCTTCGCACCCAAGCCCGGCTTGTGGTCGAATTGCCTGTGCCAAGCACCCCGGCAACCGGATAGCCACTTACCACTGGACCGCGAACTAAGGGACCGCTCCTTTTACCTGAGAAACTTTGCGGCTGGTTTCTTCCCTGGCAGTGCAACGGACTCCTGTCTTCCTCCCCGACGAGATCCTCTCTTCCCCCGGACGAAGCACCGACTTGCATCCGCTGCCAGGAACAACTGCCCCCGCTGGAGTATTCTCACCACTTTAAGGTACCGTGTCCGCCAGGCCTCCCTTTCTAAAGATTGCTACAAGGTAATAATAACCCCTTAACCTTCTGGACTGGGCTGGCCGCCTTGACCGTCTAACTGGTCCCTTTCTTTTGGTCCAACTCTTTTTGAACCTTTGCAAGACTCTTGTGCACTGCAACCGTGTGACCTTGGACACATTTCGTTTGATCCTCTTAAAGTGGATCCGGCCTACTGAACTCTAACTTCACGGTTTTACTTTGCCTTCCTCTCTTGTTGTGTTCTTGTAAAAGTGTTGGGATCTGTTTCAATTTATTCTCTGCTTTTCTGTCCCTTTTAAAAAGAATTATTAGAGTGCCATCTGCGTTAAGCTCTCACCGCTGTCTGAAAATAAGTGAAGCTTTACTTAAGACTTGTCTAATATACTAAGGGAGTATATATCTTTTAGTGACCGTGTTTTTGAATTGCTTACTATTAGTGCCTGTGTGTTTTTCTAGATGTGGTTTTAAATAAATAATTATATCTCTTTTACACCAAGCCCTGGTCAGTGTTTACTTGTTCTACTGTGTTCTTTTGACCTATTATGAATACTCTGTATGTTGCCTAACTCTTCTTGAGGGAAGTCTGACTGCTCAGCCACAATTACCAAGTGAATCTGTGTGGTACAGACTGCTACCAAGTGGGTTTACTGCCAAACACCTGTAGTCTTAAATCTTTTGCAGTGGTCCCAGAGGGAACTGCACAGGTTTCTGCCTAACACTCTGCTTTTTGCTGACCCTAGGACGAGGCTCAGAGGGATTTGCACTGTCAGGAGGACAGATGCGCTCTGAAATTCTATCTGGACAGGACCAAGGCCTTCCGAAGTTGGACGCACTGTTTTACCTTCGGGGGCAGGAGGGGAGTCAAGGCCCAGGTATCAGGCATCCAAGGCCTCTATTGCACGGTGGATGTCTCTGCCACCATGGAGGCCTACGAGGGTCAGCACAGGCCTTTGTCAGCCAACATGCACGCTCACACGGTCAGAGCCAAGGCCCAGGGCCATTGCATTCCAATGGCAGGCACTGTGGCAGGTCCTCAGCGTGGCGGCCTCCTGGCCACCCCGTCGGCTTTCTGTAAGCATTACTGTTTGGACACCGGCTCTAATTCAGACCCGGGCGTCGGGCAGGCGGTTCTAAGGAATCTATTTTCTTAAGGACGGTCTCCTCTCAGTTGTCATCGCCCATGCAGTATGGCGGAAATAGGACGGGACATAAGAGTAATTAATAGTTATTCACTGTAGTGACTAACTTACTCTTAGTCCCCTTTCCTCCATACGTCCCACCATCCTCCCCCCCCTAATAATACTGGTGTCATTAGGCAATTGTCAATATTGTCGACACGTCAATGGGGACTGAGGAGTGGCACCAGTGGGTGGAGTCAAGGGAGCGCATGCTCCCAGGGCCGTACCCCTGCGCACCTCTAAATTTAAAAGGGAAGTAGGTTCTTTCTGGTGAAAAAGGTTCCGTCTCCCGTCCCTAGCGAGGTACGTCCATGCAATACTGAGGAAAGGGGACTATGGACTAAGAGTACGTTAGTCACTACGGTGAGTAACTATTAATTTGCTGCTTTATAATCTACATAGGGCTCCATAGCCAACTAGATTTGACCATTATATAACTTGCTGACAGTCGACCCATATAACAAATGTCTAACCTAGTTCCCCGAACGCAATCATAAAATGTCCTCTTCAGAGCTGCTTGGACAGTAGGCTAATGCTGGATGGATTAATCCACAAGGACTCAAGGTCAAGAGAAGTTGCTCAACATGTTTCAGCCACAAGGCTCTCTCGATACAGGGCAAGATCATCAGAAGTCCATATCTTGAGCCAATACAGAAGGGGTTTGAGCATAACCTCATATTTCTTTTTAATATGCCCCAATTCAAAAGCTACAGGAGCTGAGGGAGCACTGCCAGGTAGGCCCAGAAGATGTTTCGAAGATAGTTTTTCTGTCATCTGAAGGGGGACACATGACGCGTTAGTCCACTTTTCTGCTCCATAGACAATTGCAGGAATGGCCTGGGTCCTGTATACCCTCAAGGCTGAAGAAATGGACCTTCATCAGAAACGGGCATCGAAACAGCCACCGCACTGGATTTTCTGACTGCTGTCAAATTACTCTTTTCTACCTCCGTAGCTCACTTCAAGTTGTCGGAAAGTTTGTTCCCAGATATTCAAAACCATCCACAGATGTCAGCAGGAGGTTATTCAAATAAAATTGGAGCAAAGCGAGATGGGCACAGGAATGTCACAACATAACTTTTGTTTTGGAAGTGTTTATAATGATTTGTACATAACGTTCCGAATGTCAAGAGTTGGTGTTGAAGACAAGCAGGGCTTGAAGACAACAGCACTGCGTCGTCAGCGAAAAGTTAAAGGCTCCACTTTACTGAGCTAAACCTCGGAGCGTCTAATGCGGTCACAGTCATGTCTATGACTAAGCTGTTGATATATAACAAGAATAACAGAGGGGCCAATACACAGCCCTGTCTTACACTTATATTAATGGGTAGAGAATCTGTAAATTCACCCGCTTGGCTCCAGCTAACATGGGCATGATTACAACAATACAGGGCCATAATTGGATGTTTAAGGCCTGTAATTTGACCAAAACCTCCCACAGTTTGTTTCTTGGGAAATTATCGACTGCCGTCTGGAGGCCAACAAGTGCCAGGTAAATAGATTGGGATTTAAGTATAACACATTTTTGCAGCATAAGCTCCAACCTAGATGCCTGGTTGAGGGTTGACACTCTCTTCCTGTAGCCTGCCTCTGCATGAGACAAGATGTTATGTTCCTCAGCCCATTGTTCCAAGTGACTGGCATTTATTTTAGCAAGGGAGCCACAGAGATAAGGGTCTGTAGTTTAAGGGGAATTCAATGTCTCTTTTCTTATGAATTGGCACTATGGTTGCTCCCCTCCAACTATCGGGAAAAATCTGTGTTCTATTTATTTCATTAAAATATTTGTGGTGAAAAGGTACACATATACCTGGATTGCTCTTGAAAATGTCAGCTGGGATGACATCAGGGCCAGGAGCTTTGCCATAATGTTAAGAAAGGACCTCTTCCTTCACATCCGGGACAGTAAAGATAACCTGTGATACATGCTCAGCAGAAACGGACACTTCAACCCTGGTGGTGCTAGAATCTTCTGCCTTGCTGACACTCGATTTACTAGCTTAGGCTGTGTTCTAGAGAGTACAGTGTCCGAAAGTGGGTGACCCGTAGATCAACAGATGTTACCAGAGCCGGGTCTCTCAGAAATGTTCGAGCCAGTTCTCCCTAGGCGCCAAGTCTTTACTATTCAGTGTCTGAATTGCAGAAAGCAATGCTGACCAAAGAGCCTCTGCATGATCTGCCTTCTTTTTGCATAATAAGGCCCTATATTCATGTCGCAGAAGAGTCACTTCACCTTTGTTTCTTCAATCTTGATTTTTGAGAGCTTGCACAAGGGCGGTTTTGGCTCTCCTACATCCTTGATTTTACCAGGCCCGGGCCTCGTTTATTCTATTCAGATACACTCTATTTAATCTTGTCAGCATAGGTAGCAACCTGGCCACCAGAGAGTCATAATGATCTGTGGGAGAGGGCAGAGTTAGGTTCAGAGTATTGTGACAGATGTAAACTCAGGAGCGTATTCCCAGCAATAATAGAAGACCATCTGTTGGTTTTCAAGATTGTGAATCATTTAATCTATGTTTACCTTGTAGAAAACTGGATTGGTTAACCCAATCTATGACAGGGGTACATTTTACAAGTAAAGGATCGAGGTCCCTTTCCAAGCACACAAGAACATTAAAATAATCAACGAGGCCCCAGAAATCCACAGGCACCATCATGAAGGTACTCTATTTACATGTGGTACGGAAAGTAGGATAGACTGGAGAATCTTCCACAAATCGCCCACTGCACGCTTTTAATCCAAAGGTATATACAATTGTCTGAACTGCCCCTGCAATTACGCAATGGAGACAGAGATATCAAAATCGGAACTCAAACTTCATCCTCATGGGCCATATCAGCTGAGGATACACTACTATCCTCCAATTTACAGTTGAAGTCGCCTGACAATAGCAAGACAATTTGTGGACTCTAACATGAGTTCAGAGATTTTGGATAGATCAACCTCTAGTTGGGTGATATCTTGTTGGTGTTGCCTTAAATATGCATTCAGAATGAAAACTTTAAAACCCTGCCTTGACACTAAGAACCACGCATAGCAAATCCGTGGACTCCATATTAATCTATTTGCATGAGTTACCAAGGCTTCCATGCACTCAAAGCAGAAGGGCCACCTTTAGGTGTGCCCCTATTAGTTTCAGTAGCCGGGCAATAGAAGGTGCAAAAGTTAATTTTGTGAATAGGCTCCATGGACCACGTTTCCTGCAGACAAATTAGCTAATTCTCATTGATTCGAGCGTACCAATCAGGGTCTAGATGTTTAGTGTATATTCCATTGATGTTCCATGAAAGGAATCCTACTGGATCATTGCCAGTCAGTGCCCTACTGGATCATTGGCAGTCAGCGCTGGGGAACAAGCCCCATCCAGAAAAGGCTGGTAGTCTCAAGCCGGGTCAAGTCCTCATTTCACCTGGAGTGCAACTCTTAACACAAGGACTAGAGTTTCCACTACTCCTATATTTGGATTAGAGTGTAAGGGGCTAGATTGCGACTTCATTTTGAAATTGTTTGCTCTTACAGACTCAGAGGTCAAATCAATAGGGTCCCCATAGCTTCCTTCAGATCATGCAGCCATACTTGCTGTCGCTGGCATATGGGGATTCGGCCTCAAAGTAAGGAAGGAACCAGCTGGCAGAAGTGCCCGATATTGTACATATAAAAGCCCCTGTGTCAAGTGCTCAGATATTAAGGAAAGTTTAAAGTGTTCATATTTGGGATTTGTTGGGTCTGAGTGTCTGACACGAATGACGTCGGATCATATCATTGATAGACAACCCTTGACATGACAAAGCCAATGCAATACTTTATTGGTAATAGAGTCGGGATATTCTCTCTGATTTATAGACAACTTCTGTACATTTATCATGTACACTGTAGATTCATTTACAGAGTGTTTAAAGTAAACAGGGTCCGTGGGCAGGTCAGATAGATTAAAAGCCGGTACAAACAGCAATTTCTTCAATTATTTTAAATCTGTAATTAATTTACACTTGGCTAAAAAGTTCACCATCACAATGAAAAGTGCAGTATTATTCCCACTAACAGTCTTCGACCAAACTTCATCCTTTTTAAGGCAGTCCACATCGTGTACAAATCTAGAAAACATTGACTGTCTGGCAGATTCCGAAGCCGGACAGTGAAAATATGTGCTTCAGGGTTTCAGTTCCTGGATTACCAAACCTACAAATGCCATTCTCACTCATTTGTTTGACTATTAAGTAGCGCTTTCAGCGCTACCTTTAAGCTGACACTATGGTCATTGAAATAAGAGCTTTATCATAAGAGCTTGAAATAGGGGCCTCTAATGCTTTTCAGTGCAGGTGACATACGGGGGTGGATTTGTGTGGTTTGGCTATGTGTCCCACTCATTTAACGCCCATCTCAAAGTCAATTCTGTATGATTTTCTTCCCAATCCCACCCATCTTCTCTCAAACCACACCCCTTTTTGCACTCTGCCTGTATTTGTATTGTGCTGAATTTGTCAGCCATTTTTACTTCCAATATGGCCGCCGCCATATGTTAATGTCAATTAAATTGTTTTTTTTAAAAAAAAATATGTACTAGTGCTTTTAAGTTATGTAATATATGTGTATTTACTTGGGATTAAAAATAAACAGCTTACTGTTATAGATATGGTTTTTCAAAATGTCTCTGAAAGTGTCTATGTACTTGCTTGTGAGTGTCTAGTGTTGTCTGATGTAAACAGTACCTGATTGGCTGTGAAGTCAGTAGGATGTAGGATGCGATTGGCTGTAGAGTATATGCTGCTTACCCACAAAGCAGCCATTTTCTTTCATCACATCATGAAGGCTCTACACCTATCAGGCTCTGCTCCCCTTTCCCTTGCATTGTACTTGCAGGCTGGAAGCCAGCCCTGCACCTTCTTATGCCTCTCCTCATTCTTCTTTGCGGTTGGTCTTTCAGGTTTTTCCCATCAACTTGTGTTATTTGTGCTAACGTTGGATCTGGCTGTGAGCGGTAAGCGTCGGTTGCTATGAATCCATTATTTGATGCCCTTTGTACTGAACTGCACAGATCCACTATTGTCGATGTGTTTAGTTTGCAGGAGCTGCATGTTTAGTGTTGTTGAACTGCAGCATTAAATACACATGTCCATTAAGAGCCCGGGAAAAGCGCACAAACACACACAGCCTCACGGGGAGCACGGCCTGCAGGGACACGACAGAGCAGCTGGAAGAGGGCCAATTCACTGGGCTGTTGCCTGCTGCAACAATGGTTAATCCTCCTCACTAACGTGAGAGGGGGTTTTGATTCTATTTAAGACAATGAAGTATTATACATTACAATCTTTACTAACTGACACCACAGCATCAAAGAAAACACTTTTTACCCAAAACAAGTTTCTTTAACCGAAAACTGAAAACAGCATTTCAATCATACTGAAGGGAAGAATCCCAAACCAAGATGAAGGACAAGTCATGCCCTGCTAACAAGCAATAAGCAGAGACCCTCCCCCATATAAGTCCTTTTCTCTAACAATATATCCTCTTCTGCAGCTGCATGCAGCACACCAGACGCCATCTCTGAAGACAAGACACTGCAGCACGGAAAAACGATCCACGACCAGCTCCGGGACCTTCTTGCACCATGTCATTCTAGGACACTCTGGGACACTCTGGGATCTTCCTTGATAGGGCCACCTCACCCCGAAGCTGTATGCAAAACAAATAGAGGGTGGGTGGGAGAATACTCACCTCCTTGTCTTTAATAGAGTCTAAACCCTCTCTCAGGTTAGTGAGGGGGATTAACCATTCTATGTCAAGACAGGAGGCTTCATATTATGCAAGTTTAAAGCCCTTGCATCACACTAAATGCAACATGAGCAATACGCTTAGGATAAAATGCCTTGACCGTGGACTGTCTGGACCAATCGGCTGCCTTTCACATTTGCTCCAAACCGCCCCCCCAGCCCCCAGGAAAGCAGTCTTAGAAGCCATTGCACCCCTTACTGAATGAGATCCGAAAGCAGAAATGTCAATACCTGCTTCCTTCATGACCCACCCCACCTGGCTAAAGCGGCCCGGGACATAGGCTCATGGGGTTTTCTGTAAAAAATGAGAAGCTGAGAGGTGCCTGGGGTCCTCAGCTCAAAATACTTTAAACATTGCACCACAGACAGTTTGTGATTTTCTTGAAAAGCTGGATATGAAATGGAAGAAATCATGCACTTGGTTCTCCTGAAAATTGACTTATTTGCATTTATGACAAAGCCTAGCACTTGCAAAAGAGAGACCGTTAGATTAAGATGAGCCTGGAGAATCTGAACTGTGCCAGAAGGAGCATATCGTCCAGATAAATGAGTTTTCGTATCCCCTTTGACCTGAGGTGAGCCATCACCGGCTTCATTAGCTTGGTGAACCACCACAGGGCTGATGAGAGGTATTCACGGGAGATAGGCAAACTGCCAAATGCGACTCCCCCATTGGAACTGGAGAAACTCTTGGTGGAGGGGCAGACTGGGACTACCAAGTATGCATCCTTGAGGTCTATTATTACCATCCAATCTGCAGGGAGAAGGGTGTCCCTGAGGAGGTGGATGCCTTCCATCTTGAAATGTTGATAAACTACAAATGAGTTGAGGGCTTGAAGATTTATGACTGGGCAAAGGCTCTCCTCACGGTTTGGTACTAGAAAAATTGTGCTTAAGAATTGAGGGGCCCTGAAGGTGGCTGGGAACATTACACCCCTGAAAATGAGATCCTGCCCCTCCGCATCTGCTAACCTTTGTTTGGCCTTGTCGAACAAGAGGGGAAGAGGAGATGTGAGTTGGCAGGGAGAAGGATAAAATTCTATTTGAAAACCTTGCACAGTTTGCAATCCTCAAGGATCTGAAGTGAGCTCCTCCCACTGAGGAAAGAACCTTGCCAACCTGCCCCCCCAACCTTTTCGGGAAGAAATATTTAAAATATGTGGCATTACCTGGAGCTGTCCTTGCTTTACCAGCCCCCCTGTCAGCACGTTATGTCCACTGAAACCCGCTTTGGGGGTAAAAATCAGCTTGGGATCCTCGAGCAGAGGAGGAAAGGTGTGTACCTCTAAATGCATATTGGCTGGGACAGGTAGAGCCCTGCCAGGAGAAGCGGCCAGGGGAGCAGGCTCTAGCTCGTTCAGCCTTGTCAAAAACCTTGGGGGCGAAAACCTTCCTAATGTTAGCCTGAGCCTTATCCAAGGCTGTGAAAGTATGCACATAAGCAGACAGGTTGCATAAACCTTTAGCCGAACAGGTTGCCTTGGCCTTTCAGGCCTGCCTCCCCTTCTGCCATATCTGCCAACTTTGAATCAATGCGCATAATGCGCATAAGAGACTTTCGCCTTTCCCTGGAAATGGCGGCGTTGGTATTGCCGAGCAGACAGACTGCCCTCTGCACCCAGCCCCGAAGAGCTTGAACATCGACGGAGGAAGTAGACAGCGCAGCCTCCTCTGCTAATTCAAAAATCTGTGTTAAGGGACACAAAATATCCAATAGCTTATCTTGGCAACTCTTTGGGGTCCTTCCCTTTCTGAGATGAGAAAGACACCATAGGCTTGTCAATATCAGCAGTAAGGGCCGCCTTGTTGGGGATAACTGGTCTCGAACATCATTAACGGAGTTGTTCCTATACTCCTTGGGTAAGGGCTTTCTAACCCAATGATGTGAATAGACAGCATTAGATGGGCGCCACTGCGTTGACCTTGGGTGTTGGATGAGGGAGGGATCAAAGAACGGCACCCCACTGTCATCTAACAAATGGCCAGTAACTCCTTGGGATAAATCCACAGGAGTCCCCTTCTTTTTCCACTTCTTGGGCGGAGAATCTGAATCTTCAGAACTATCCTGCGAAGATATGGGAATAGAAGCAATCGTACACAAATGCTGCCCTCATTTGTGCGCCCCCGCAGTCACTGCGACTTTGGGGGCGCACAAAATACTGACTCCCATTACTGCACCCAAGCAGAGCGGGGGTGTCCCCAGCTCTCCTTGGGCACAGTAACGTGAGTCGAGGGTTGCAGGGGACGACATTTTTTTTCTTTTTTTAAAAAGCATCCAGTGGCGTCGGCTCCGACCCACGTTAGTGGGAGGAACCGATGCTGCAGGGACAGTGAGGAGTTAGCGGCACACAGAAGTGTGCACCGCAAAGGTAAGTGAGGTGGGGGGCTCGGTTAAGGGATTACAGGCCGGGGGATGCCTATAAAATAAAATATTTGATCACTGCACCACGCCGTAATTGGCGTCAACATTTTCGTCTGCGCAGTTACGGGCGGCGCAGTGATCACATAGATCCGAATCGAAGGGGCATTAAAAGGCAGCCCTGATTGAGGGGGTCCCCCATGTGCAAACTTATGCTTTAAATTCCTCCTAGGGAAATGGCCTTCACTTGGGGAGCTAGACACAGGACTGAGTTGTTCTTCCAAATGTTTGGACTTGGCAGAACACTTTCGAGGGGCATGTGCTGGAAGGGAAGGGTCCGCTTCAGAATGAGGGTGAAAATCCGAACTGTTATTAATTAATGTATCAAAAGCTGAGGCCAGGGTAGAGTTAAGGTTGTGAAGTCCATAGAGTCCTGAATTGCCCTTGTCACTGAAGGAGGGGCAGAAAGTGACACCTCCCCAAACCCTCTGAAAGTGTTATCTTCCCCAGAACTTTCGCTTTTCTTTGAAGGCCTAACCTCGGTACTGGCATCAGTACTGGCAGGCATCATCTGAGGAAGGGGTCTCCACCCCCTTGGTTGCAACAATTGTTAAATATAGGGCAAATGCGAGAACCAAGGCAAACTGACACCAAAGGAAGGTCCAAAACAAAGTGTTTTAAATGTAATTGCCCCTTAATCACAGCGTAACGGCTGTGACACACTGAGTCACTGCAAAGCGTGCTTAATATATATATGAACGCCGAGCAGGCATTTGCCTAACAGTGTTTCCTGTGGCTAGTGACTGCAGTGAAATGAGGGAAGCACCTTGCTTTATTATTCTTGCCAGGCAGAGCCTGGAAGCCGAGCAGGCCACACACAGATAAAGCACGTCTGCGTTGGGATATTTTCTCAAGAGACAGGGTGGAGCTGCAGCTCAATACACCCTGCCGAGCTGGCTCGCGTGCCTCAAGCCCGAGGCCTTGAACAAGCGTTCGGTGTTAGAAGACCAGCCTTCCTGCGAGTGCGACCGCTGCAGGGGTGAATAAATTAACGCAGCGGTCACCTACGCACTATACATAAACAAGTAACCTGATAGGATTGAGGGATAAAGCCGGTGCCTCGGCCGCCTATTAACACGTACTTTCTCTGGAAAGCACACCAGAAAGTAACCAAGGGAATAGAGACTAGCAAACAAAGGCTAATTTGTAATGACATATAAAAAACATTGGCTTTTAGAACGGTTGTAGACAACAACTAGCAACAAAGTACATGACTGAAAGGAATGCATTTAGCTTGTGGCTTCAGCAGCAAATAGAGGATATGTTGTTAGAGGAAAGGACTTGAATGGGACAGTGTTTCTGCCTATTGGTTGTTACTAGGGCATGACTTGTCCTTCATCTTGGTTTGGGATTTTTTTCCTTCAGTATGATTGAAATACTGTTTTAAGTTAAAGAAACTTGTTTTGTGTAAAAGTGTTTTCTTTGCTGCTGTGGTGTCACTTAGTAAAGAATGTAATGCATAGTATGAAGCCTCCTGTCTTGACATAAAATCAGACATGGGCAGAGTGCATGGGACTCTTACTCACCCCCTCTGCAAAAGCGCAGCACAGTGTGGCTATGTTTCACTTTTAGAATGTAAGAGTTTGTTAGTATGAGCATAATTAACGTGTGGAATCATAACAGTAAGCACCACGAAACCGTGCAAAACGTAATAAGCGCTATACAAATTAGGTTATGACACCTGGAAAGGTAATAGACCGTTCGGAATGTCTTACTTTACACACGTCTAGCAGCTCACATCGTTCACCGATTTCAGACGGATTCTTTATGGAAACAGGTCTGTTTTAAAATATATAAAATGTTGAAATCCCCCGGCTAATTCTGAAGCCGTTATTCCACTCTGGCTCAGGAACTAATGCAGCTCAAGAATTCAAAATAAACTTTTCGCTTAGATCGGGGACAGCTGTAACAAGAATATATTTTGGCCAAAGAAGTTCTTTAATTAACGGCCGGACCATTGAAGCAATGAAAGCAGGAAAATCCACCAGGATGTTAATTAGCGCAGGGAAAGTATTGTGCCAATGTCAGTAGTTCACCCTGTTCATTCAGCTACCAGTAGATTTATTAAAATAATGATAATACTTATAAGCATATCAATATGAAACATGACTTCGTTAATGCTATTGTTATTAGCATTGTTATTAACTTATTAGTTATTAACATTGGCATTAAATTACATTGTGTTTTAGATGTTTTTATTTGTGTTGGTATTATTATTCATTATTAAAGACTCAATCTCTGGAGAAATAAACAATGTAATTTGCATTGCCTTTATTTTTTGTTAAAACGTATGCACGCGCTTTTGTTTAGTGACACTGCATCTCCCGTAATTGTGCGTGGCGACGGTAGTGACAGTGGCACGGAATAACCCACACCACCTCCGAAGGTGATCTAAATAAGTGCAGTAAAGTGAAAGGAAACTCAATTACGTGTCTTAAAATCGACATAGGGCAGATGTGGTGTGCCAGTCCTGCCCTATCTGTGAACATCGACTGGAGGCATGACACACAGTTACTCTCGCGTTACATTGGGCAGCGAAACAGTGTTCTGTTTCACTCGCGTTCTTAACCTGTACATCACAAAACCTTATTTGCGATGTATTAATTTCCACGAAGCTTGTGCTTGGTTTTGAGAAACATATGTTGCAATTATAATTTCATTCAATGTGAATTAAGTGTATTTCCTATTTTTTAATCACAGTGCCGTGATGCGTTTTATGGAGAATGCATAGCGCTAAAGAAAACCACAAGCTTTTAAATAAAGATGAAGGAAAATTGGACTTGCAAAATATTTGTAGGTCATGGTAAATAAGTGATGCAGCCTATATTCCACAGGGTGCACGTGCAATTCGGGGCTTCAGCGAGAATGTGCTCTGTTAAGGAACCTGTTGAGGTGTCTGCTGTCACTTTTTGCAAACTCTTCACCCCCTGCTCTGTTTTTCTGTGCGGGTCGGGATAGATTCTGTCTATACGCAAGGTGTCCAATCCATGGAAACTAACGTCCCCTGCACACCTTAAGGCTGAACAAACAGCTCATTAAATGAGTCTTAAGGTGTGCAGGGGGCGGAAGTGTCTATAGATTGGACACCTTGCCTTTACATAAAAAATAGTCCATATGCACCCCTCTACGAGAACAAACACGGCCCATTGACCTGTTCTTTGGGATGGTACCCACCGAGAGTCCTCAGCCACACTTTAGCTCACTGTACCTTTCACAGATGGGAAACATCCATTTTCATATCAGTCTTTGTCCCGCCCGCTTGGGCAGTCCAGCACCGAAAAGCTACGGCAATATCCTTCTGAACAAGAGTACCAACAGCAACCCATTACATGTGTTTCAGCCTTGTTGGGCCTCATCAGTGAGGTGGAGCTGTGCCTCTCTGAGCACAGTGAGCAAGGGGTCCACGTCTGGATGACCCTAGGAAACGTATGGTGACTAAACCTAAGTCCCTTAAACAATAAAAGAAATAGTCCATAGGTGCCCCTCTGTGAGAATGAACACGGCCCATCCCATTGACTTGTTCTTTGGGATGGTACCCACTTGAGAGTCCGCAGCCCCACTTTAGCTTACTGTACCTTTCACAGATGGGAAATTTCCATTTGCACATCAGTGTTTGTCCCGGCAGTCCAGCATCGAAAATGCTGTTTTTGTTGGTTTTGCATGAATGTGAAGCTAATGTCTAATAATTTAGGTGTGCACTGTTAAGGTTTGATTGTATGTTTTATTATTTGTAATATTTATGCCATGTTGGGCTGTGATGTGATATGCTGTCTAGTGTTGCCCTGGTGGCAGCCTATGACACTATTTATAACTCCATCTTATTTCAACACCCCCAGAAAGCAAGCATTGGCAATGCCAACAGTTGGGCATTTGTGCAGTCATGGGAAAGGCACTTGCCAGGCACTGACATAGTGGTATTAACTGCCTATCGATGGTAGGAGTTGCAAAATGGTGTAAGTACCTAGGCACCTAATAGCAGTGCCTGGCAAATGACTAATACTTATAAACAAGACAAAACTGTTAGCTTTGCCAATGCTTGTTTTTCTATGCGACAGGATTTCTCTTGTGTGTATCAAGTTAAACCTAAGTCTCAAAAAGTCCTAAATTGACAATTGTCTGAGCATCAATTAACATGATGTAACCTGCCCCTGCTCCATTTCTAATCAAGTGATTTATCTAGGCTTGAAAACAGAGTCAGACTGGTTTGTCGGCCATTCGGCTCGTGGCCGGGCTGATCCGAGGCCCTGGGGGCCAGTCTACTATATGTGTGCCCGGGCCAGGTTACAATATTTTGCTGGCTGGCTAAGGCTGGCCTCCAGGCTGCAGGCAGTGCAGCCAGCTCGCGCCTCGTCGCAGCACGACACACAGCGGATGCTTTCATTAAAGAAAGGTAACAAGCAAGTGTTACCTTTCATTGATGAATGCATCACATAGGCGTACTGGCCTGGCAGTGCCCTGGCCCCTGAGTCAATCCGGCGACGGCGTGGCGCCAGTTGTTGCAAATGCAATGAATCACAACAACAAATTGTTGGGGGTGGGTGGGCTTGTTGTGTGAGTTCCTGAGACTGAGAGGGCTGAGCCTGAGAGGCTGTGCTCGTGCCCCTCTCTCTCTCTCCCTCAGCTCATGGCCGCCACCACCTCCCCGGGATATGCTGCCACCTGCTTGGAACTCTGGTATGTACCTGTTTTTCTTCTGCACTACAGTGAGGGGACTATGATATATGACTGTTTGTAACTTGTGCGGTTTTGAAAGGTTGTTGTGCAGCAGCTTGGTGACTCAACCGAAGGCATGGTTACCGAAGTTGTATTTCTTTTAAATATATTTACCTGAACAGTGTGGACTTTTTCCTGAATATTTGAACTGTATTTATTGCTAGCTGTGCATACAATAATCAAATGTTATGACCGAAAAGGCAGGAAGGCCCTCCCTTTCTTGTAACCCACAAAGTGTTGCTTCTTTTAATTTTTAATGTTGTTTTATGCCATTTCCAATCGCATTCATAAGGGTTTGAGTCAGGGTTTCAGTCAGTAAAGTAACTAACAAGTCTTGGATTTGAGCAAAATGTTCAAAGTCCTTTTGAAGGATGGGAGTAGTCCTGGGCCGCATTCTGTATGCAAATGTAAGACATTGGCAATGCCAACAGTTTGGGCTTTTGTGTAGGCCTGGCTAAGGCACTTGCCTGGCACAGTCGTAGTGGTATTAACTGCCCAGCAGGATATGCAGCCCATGCCAGAGAATACAGCTATCATACAACTAAGACATTAGCGATTTTACATATAGGTGCTGCTACTCTGTTTGATGTCTTACCATTCTACTACCAGTGTCCTGCGCTTTAACTACTTGCGCCTTTCTTCATCACATGAGAACATCCCTTCCATTTGAAATCTCTAAAATGCAGGAAACTTGCCTTTTCTCCACATTTTGTGTAAACTGCCATAACATGACATTCTTTGATTTTAACCACCTGTTCACCTTCACTAACAAAGTATGTCAGGAACATTCAAAGCCAATATGTATTTGCGCGGCATCTGTGTCTGGCTGGCGGGGTGCCCCTACCTATTCTTCAAGGCATTATTCTAAGCTGTGGCCTTGGAATCATTGAAGCTCAGTGAACACGTATGTTCGCGCAGATTGCAACTTCTGTCTGTGCTATGGGTATGGCAGGGGCCACTAAGATTTTTGGTGTGTAGATAATCACCAGAAAGGCCCCCTCTCTAGTGTAGTCCAAAGCAAGATATTAATTTACTACCAATCGAGAGGTGGTTTTTAAACTCTAACATTATAGCAGAAATGGCGTGTTTTTCAGTCAAAATGTAGCACTTAGAAGGAATACGTGCAGATACTGTATTTTTCCTTGGTGACTAACGACAGTCGATGCTTGCATTTCTGCTGCTTCCCCGTAGGGTTTCTCAAGCACTCCTTTTGACAGCTTCCTTCATGTTGCCAACGATGGTATTAGGCATTGGCTTAATGCCTTCTGAACAAAGCTAGGCAGGCCCACCCTCACTGTGTTGCACTTCATTCTCTCTTGGGCTGGTGACAACAATGGAATATCATCCCTTAGGTAGGGTATGTAGTGGGGGGGTTACCTCAAAGCCCACAAAGCATACACTAATCATCGGTATTTACTCTAATATGTACCCCATGTATATGTTAAATCCCACTCATACGTAGGGGATACTTGAAAAATAGGACATGTTTTAAATACTGCATGTTTTTACTGCTACAACCATAGGTATAATAATGCTGAAGTGTTCCTCTGGGCATCGCTGTTTCCCTCGCCCGCAATTATTGGGGATACATTGAAGTGATCATTAGTAAACTTGCTTCATTAAAAGTCTCAAGAACTTAAATAACATGTATCACCCATGGAACTATATGACAACAGAAATTTGCAATAATGGTAACCAAATTTAAAAAAAATTAAGGGGACCCCATTGCCTGGGAAAACATGTTTACAGAGCGCTGTGTAGTGTCTGTAATGGAAAGCATGAACCAAATTTTGCCTACAAAAATGTAGGCCAGCTGAACTAAACCTTATCCAGCTGAAGGATTCTTTACTTATCTCTGGATAACAATTTCCATTACGGGGCCTTACATCATCCCTTCTGTGTATGCTGCCCAGGCGAAAGGGGCTATGGACTCTGACCTCTAGGAACCTGACACCTGTGAACCTGACATCACCCCTCCACACAACTTGGGGATAAAACTGTCCTACACCTTAAGATCCTTGCATCCAGGCCTCGGTAACGTGCAGAGGACCCCAATAACCTATCCAAAGAAGTCTCTTTCAACAAATGTTTACAGTGATATACATTGTGGCTTTATATCACATTTTAAATGTTCACAGATGTGACTGCTGCAGAAAAGGAAACCTAACCAACCTAAAAAAAACTCCTCTACCAACCTGTCCCGCTACAAGACTTTAAATGACAAATAATCATGTACAATACAACCCTTGATTTATGTCGGGGTGAGAGCTGTAGTTAAGTTGATAGGATGGAAGGAAGGTTGCCAGAGCCTTGTGCAGTCTGCCTGACTAACATTGTTTGGTTGAATATGGTATATCAATGGTGAATGGGTAAGACTAGAAACAGGAGATAGTTACACATTGATGGTAGCAGGTGCAAAATGGTGCGAGCGAGTACCTGGGCATATAATGGCAGTGCCTGATAAATGCCACTTGTGCACAAGTCAAAATTGTTGGCGTTGCCAATGTTTGTTTTTAACAGGACTTCAGAACAGGTCACACAGAATCCCTATAAATCAAGTGGCTCTAGGATGACCTGGTTAAGACATTTTTATTACACCAGTAGGGGTTTGCAACTCCAATTAAGCTATTAACTCTCAGAAGACGGCTTTGAATAACACCCTGGCAGGCACTTCAAGTTCAAAGTTTATTGATAAGGCCTGATTAAAGTGATCTCAAAGAGTTCCCATGAGCAAAGGCGTTGCTAGGAGTTTGGGGGGCTGAGGAGACAATGCCGTTATAGCCCATAGAAACTCAGGGAGCTGTGGACCTTGTCACAGAACTGTATGCAAAGTGATGTTATTTTATGAGTTGTGTTGTAATGTAACAGACACACGAACCCTCCATAAGTTGCATTTTCTGTAAAGTCGTGAATTGACGCAATTCACAGATGATGGTTTGAGGGCCAGTTTTTTTGAGGCGAGGAGTGGGCCACTTTTTTTTTTTTTTTTGGATGTCCGGGCCTTTTTCTTTTCCCAGTCCGACCCTGCTTGAAACGTGTCCTTTTTAATTCTGAACATTTCAAGTACCAGCAGGCACGCTGAGTACTCATCAATCGTATCGTTTGAAAAATAGTAAATTGATTTGCTTGTCTGCATATCATTGGTTAGAGGCACATTAATTTGGTTATTCCTGTTAACATACCCCTCTGGGATATCCATTCTCTAGTTGCTGAATTCAATTCGAGGCAAGTCTACTCTGTGCTTTTCTAGTTTTGGCTTTTAGGTTGCACTGAAACCGCTCCTTAGAAGCCAAAGCTATTGTCATGGAAAGTGAAGATAGGAGAGAGATGCAATATTAGGAGAGACACGCAGCTTGTAGGTGATGTTTGGTTATTTATCCATCCATTGACTTCCCCCGGCCTTGCTAGACGATACCCACCATCTTCCTGCCCCTCCCAATCCAAATCTGGTCCCACTGGGATATCCTTTGAAGCAGTAATACCAGACATTGCTCAGTGAAAGGCCTGTCAGTGTTATGTGGTGGTTGTTACAACCTTAAGAGCTGTAATTCTCAGATATGTGTTTGTATATGTATGTGTATATATGTGTGTGTGTGGGGTACAGGGCCTGCGGTAGCAGCTCTTTTTGGGCGGCTTATAACTTTGCCGCACCTGGACGAATCCTCACCAGACTTTGCAAATCAAGTATATTGCCACCTCAGAAAGTTTCTGCAAAGTTTGATGCAGTTTCGTCAAGGGGGGGGGCAAAGTTATAAGGGGGTCCCAAAATGTATGGAAATCCTTATAGAGGCACTTCCCTATTCGGTCCGCGGACACCCCCCTGGACTAATCGGGGGGCGGCATGATGTCCGCGGACATCGGACACGCCCGCTGGTTGGATGGTGAAAAGCGTGAGGTGCGTCATATTTTTTGGAACGATCGCCATGTTGGATCCGCAGACAGCCGCCGGTGTCCGCGGATAGAGCACTGGGGAAAAAGTCTGGAAAACACATTTGGGGTTATTTGGTGGTCAAAAGAGGGTCTGGAAAGGATGGGGGGGTGGAAGAAAGATGATTTGGAGCTGTTTCTATAGGTATAAAAAGTGCTTTCAGATGCTGCCGAGTCCGAAGTCAATATTGGTGTCCGCGGACATCATATCAATTGCAGAGAGTTCAGGGTAAGTGTTATGCGTAGGTGTATTGTACGGGCTTGTTATATGATTTATTTCTATTGTGGTGGGTTATGCCCCCGCAAATCTGGCCACTGGTAACACATAGTATAGTAATATGTGCATAGTTATTATAGGTACTGTAGGGGGAGTATACAGTATTTGTAATATGGTGGAATGATATAATTGAAGTGTATATGGTATGTATGATTGTAGTACAATTGAGGACAGTACTCCTTGATGTCTCGTCCGCCTTTCAAACGGTCAACAACTGTATCCTCATTAAATGGCTACATGATACCATTAACATCATGGACCGGGCACTGGACTGGCTGATTTGTTTTCTTTACTAACCGCCCAGTTCCAGCTGCTACTGGGCTGTTTGTACCTCACTGTGTACCTGCAGAGTACCCCAGGATTTTATCCTATGATTGTGGCTCTTCCATGTCTATTTCGTCCTCTGGTTCACCTGGTGTGTTTCATTTTTTCACATTGCCAGTGTTATCACATCTTTCCTTAATCTTCTCTGAACTAATTTGTTATCCTCGTTTTTTGTCCCCGATTGCTTGATCGCCATTAAGGCATTGTGTGCGGCTAACATTCTCTGTCTCAATCCCAGTAAAACGGAGATGTTTCTTATTGTGATACCTGTGCCCTATTTTTCTCCTATCCTCGGGCCGCTGTATTTGGGCCCTGTACGTTCACCATCCTTTGAGGCCAAAAACCTTGGCGTCATCTTTAAGACCTTTCTCTCATTTACTACTTACATTTTGGAGCTTGTAAAAAAAAAAATAAAAGCCCATGCTTTCTGCTTGCCCTCCTTACAAGCATTGTACCATTCCTCACCTTCCCTCAGAAACTGAATGTATGTAGAGCCCTGGTCCTGTATGGACCATATTACTGCTACAGCCTCTTCCTTATCCTCCCACTTTGTTGTCTATGCCCCCTTTGGCTAATCTAGAATAGGGCTGGAAGACTTAACCTTGGCCTAAAACCTAGGGATCATATCGCTGCAGACCTACAATGTTTACGTTGCCTCCTGCTAATTGCAAGCACAACAATATGTCCAACTTTGTTTCCCTAAATACTGCCCTGCTAGAGCCCTCTGCTGCTTTTAACTTCCATACTGTGATTGTCAAATGCTTTTTGAAACAAAGAGCCGGAGGCATGTCTCTGTCTTCGGTTGGTGCCTCTCTTTCGAACAGCTTTCCTGCTCCTTTTATACTTTAGCTGGACTTCCTTAAGTTCCGGAAACTTATGAAAACTGCTTTTGTGTTCCTGTTTTACTTAATCCCTTCCCTGCTAACTCATACCACTGCCACTCAGACTGGCGGTCTGGTCCCTCATGAACCTTACAGGTTCCAGGACCTGGGGGAGGGAAATAGGGAAAGGGACACCAACCACAGATATAGAGGGGCAGGTGGACAGGGGAAGATGCTTTAATTTTAAGGTAGGGGCAGTGTTTCTCATGCTCCTTAATTACTGCCTCGAAGGCAGTTCGAAACTGCTCCTCCACGGAGAGTGGTGTGTTGCAGTATATACACAGTACTGTTGTCTTGGAAAGATATGGATCAACCGTTTCTTTTATGGCTTGCAAGGTAGCTGGTGTGATTTTCTGCCCCACAGGAGCAGCCTCTGTTGCAATACTATTGGTTGAGGAAGATGAGACAGTGGAAGACAATGTACTACTTCCCAAGAAAGGAACAGCCTTCCTGAGAGCATTCTGGTGGTGGGATTTAGTGTGGCGATGCATGGAGGTTGTCCCATAGGAGTACTGTCCAGGTTGTCCGCGACTGAGTACTTTTCACCTTGGTAGCCTTAGCATTTGGTACACTCCCAACGGTGGTAAAGAACTCCCTCACCCATGATTCTCTAGGTGCTAAAGGCAGCCATTTCCTCTATTTTATCATCCTGGTCCTCTTGATTGACATTTGTGATATCATCTTTGATGTCCTGGGTGTTAGTGTTAGCAGTGCGCGGTGGTGGCGCAAGTTATGGTTGCTTAGCTTACCATAACTGGCGAATTTCAGGAGGTTTTCTGTTTTACTTGTAACCATAACGTCCCTTTAGCAAAGTTTTTGCACTGAATTTCATCGGTTTTTATTAGTGCAACTTAACCATAACGGCCCTTTAACAGAGTTTTTACACTGTTACCTATATATATATATATTTTCATGGATTTCTGAAGGGTGGAATCTTCACAATCCATTAGGGTGCTGCACTGGGCGAACATATGCCCTACTTTGGAGTGCCACACTGTGGGCTAGACCCCCCCCCCCGACCCCCCACTCCCATCTGTGGGTATGGGTGTGAGCATGTTCCTTGCTAACCTGATTACTACAGCTACCAGAAGTCATTGCAGCAGAATCATCATTTATTGTGAACACATGCACTAGCTGTGAGCTGCAAGCTAAGACTGCAACCCTCTCTCCTGTTCTTAATATATATATATATATATATAGCATTTGATTGGTTTTTCAAAAATGCATGAAACATACAGATAAAAGATGAACAAAAGGCAGTTAAATCGGTGATGCTTACAATTATGCTGAAGAAATAGTATGCATGGGCACAGGATTGCCGCTGGGGGGAAAGGGGTCGGGGTGGTGGGGAAAGGGAGGGAGGGGGAGAAGAGGGGGCTTCACTGATCATCCATCCATCTTCCCCACACCTTCTGATACTTGCGAGGGCAACCTCTCGCTGTATAAATTCGCGTTCCAAGGAAGCGCACCTGATAACTTCATTAGACCATCGGGTTAGGCTCAGTGCTTCAGCAGATCCCCAGTTTGCAGCAATCAGTCGCTTGCCCACCCCCAGTGCCACAGCCGTGAACAGTTTTTTGTGCTTGGGAAGGCCAGTTCTCCCCCTATCCCGAGCAGTATCAAGTTTGGGTCTAGTGGTATTTGGGAACCCACCATCGCAGACACTGTGCCCGTGCAGCCCGCCCAAAAGGCCTGTACCACAGTGCAGTCCCAGATTGTATGGAAGAAAGTGCCATTTTCGCGCTTGCACCTAAGGCAGTACTCTACGCCCGCCCTGCTCCACCTAGCCAGCATTGTGCGGGAAAAATAGGACCGATGCAGTAGTCCTGAGCTGGATCAGGCGTAGTTTTGCATCTATACCTATCTCACAAGGGAACATCAGAGCTTCCATCCATTATTCCGGTTCCAACCTATCTATTTCCCTTTCCCATTTCCCCTTCATTGTGGTGAGTTCTTTAGTGCCAAAGGAATTGAGGGCCTGATATAGCGTGGAGGTAATCCTAGAGGGGATACGCTCCGTGAGGACGTTGGTTTCTAAAGGGGAGCAAGGTGGGACAGCCTTCAGGTCCGGGAACACTGCATTCATGGCGTGGGCGAGCTGTGTATATCTAAAGCGGTCACCAGGACTCAAGTCAAAATGTTCCCGCAGGGTATCGAATTCCACCATACGCCCACCCTGAATTACTTGCTCCAATGTAAGTATCCCGAGCCTTTTCCAGTTTCCCAGGCACCCCATTTTTGGATTTCGGGTAGGTATGCGTTATGCCATAGAGGTTGGGCCAGTGTAGGCCTGGAGCCCCAGCCAAGGTGTTTACGTGATTCTTCCCAAGTACGACGGATATGAAGCGACATGCGTGGAATTGTAGCCATTCTATCCTAGGGGGCATACAGGACCTGGAGGGTGGAAAATGGATGCATGGCGGACAGTTCCGTGCGGATGTTGGGGAGTGCACTATCGCCATGTAGCCAATTGTTTACAGCCCCAGTCTGCGCCGCTAGGTAATATGTACGGGTGCATGGTAATCTTATCCCTCCCTCCCAAATTGAACATTGCAATGTCGTAAGTGCGATTCTAGGTTGTTTCCCCCCATAGGAGAGTCTGTATGTGTTTGTCTATTGATACAAAGATTCCAGGGGGGATGGGCAGTGGAGCATTCTGTAGAACATAAAGTAGTCTTGGGAGTGACATCTTAAATAATGCAGCCCTGCCCATTAAAGACAGTGGCAAGGACTGCCAATGTGAAATGTCTGCGGCGAGCCTGTCAAGGACAAGGTGTATGTTCAGTTGGAGGAACTCCTCTAGCGAGGCGCCAATTCGTATGCCTAAGTACGTAAAACTGCGGACAGAAACCGGGTATGGACAGGGTTCAGGGATCTCGTTCGCTCCCCTTTGGATTGGGAAGTACACTGTTTTCTGGTTATTCACTCTGAGGCCGGAGAACCGTTGGTAGTCCGCGACGGTCTGAGACACGATAGGGCATGAGGCCAGAGGCCTACTGAGATAAATAAGGAGGTCATCCGCATACAGCGAAACACGATCCTCCCCTGCCCCCCCCAGCCAAACAAACCCTGACTACTCGCCGTCCGCACGGAGCTTGATCGCGAGTGGTTCTGTTGCGAGGAGAAACGGGAGAGAAGGGGGCAACCCTGCCTGGTCTCTCACCTCAGCGGGAATGACCCTGGCAGCATGCCGTTCACCCTCACTTTTGCAACGGGGGATTCATATAAGAGCTTGGTCCAGGAGATGAAGCCATGCCTGAAGTTCATTGGTTCCAAGATGTCCCACAGAGCTTCCCACCCCACGGAATCAAATGCTTTCTCAATATCGACCGCTAGTAGGGCTAGCGGGTCTGGTATCTCTGGGGCACGGTCCAAGGCGAATTGGAGTCTGCGTAGATTCATACGAGTGGACTTGTTAGGCATGAATCCACACTGGTCGGGATGGACCAGAGACTCAATCGCTCCTAGTAACTTGTTGGCCAGGGCTCAAGCAAGGATTTTGGCTTCCCCATTTATCAATGAAATGGGCCTATATGAGGCACACTGATCAGGGGGCCTTCCCGACTTGGGTAACACCACAATACAGGTTTCCCTAAGGTCTGGAGGGGAGGATGCCTAATTCTTTGTTCCGGAGGAACATGTGGTGCATATGTGTGATTAATGAGCCACCGAGACGTTTCCAAGTTTCCACTGGGAAACCGTTGGGTCCTGGGGTTTTCCCAGTTTGGAGCTGCGTAAGCGCGGATTGTAATTCATCTTCCGTTATCTCGAGGTGAAGCGCTTCTCTCTGTTGCGAGGTTAGGCACTGGAGTTCAATCGTATCGAGAAAATTAGGGTGGTCAGTCCCAGAGCTCCCACCCGGGGGGGAATAGAGGTGCTCGTAATAGTTAGCAAAGGCTTCCGCTATATCGGGATCTGCTTGGACATACCCCTAACGTTGTTCCTGTCTCTCCAGCAGGCCAACGCTTTACCAGCCTTGTCCCTTCGTTCATAGATCTAGCTCCGGATCGACCATTGGGAGGTTAGAGCGTTGTCCAGGGCCAAGTTTCTTAGGGTCTCTTGTGCCGTTTCCAGGGCCTCGTGCGAGGCCTCTGTGCCTAATTCCAGAAATTGTCTCTCCCGTTCGGAAACCTGTCCCTTAGTCTCTATGAGCTCCCGGGTGTGGTTCCGCGGGTGGGCTGTCACCAAGGAAATAGCTTCCCCCCGAAGGACAGTTTTATAAGCCTCCCAGGTCGTAATTGGACAATCGACGGAACCAGCATTGAGCTCAAAGTATTTGTTGGATTTATTTGTCAGCCCTTCGACTATCTCGGGACACCTCAAGTAATAAATATTCAAACGCCAGATGGTGTCCGACTTCTGTTGTTTGCTCTTTAGGGTCACCAGCAGGGGAGAGTGGTCTGAGATCACTCTGGCCAGGACGACCGCGGACGTGAGTCTGTGGGACGTGTCCCGGGGGATAAGGATATAGTCAATTCTGGACATTGTTTTATGCGCATGGGAATAGAACGAGAACCCAGAGTCATTAGTGTGCAGAGCCCTCCATGTATCCAAAAGCCCTGTTGTTTCAGTGAATCTGTACAGCGCAGTCGGGCCCTCCCGGTTGTGTTGCCCCCTGTGTGATCTGTCTCTGGTGACCTCCATTACCTCATTAAAATCCCCTCCCAGGGCCCACCCCTCTGCGCTCTCCTCCAGTAATATCAATCGTAGGTCATGAAAGAGGTGATTCGTGAGTGCAGGGAGTGTGTATGCTGCAATGAGGCCCCACCGTTCTCCCCATAGGTCGGCTACCACGGCGACATATCGACCGCCAGGGTTGGTTTGCACCTTTTTGACCTGAAAGGGGATGCGTTTATGAATGAGTATCATTGTACCCCTAGCACCCTTTGAGAATCCTGCCTGGTATGATTGCGGCTAATTGGATCTTTTAAAAAAAACGCATTCCGTTCCAGCCGGTGGGTCTCTGTGAGGAAGGCCATATCCGGGGAATGCCGATTGAGATACTGCAGTACTAACTTCCGTTTGATGCTAGAGCCTAGGCTGTTCACATTCCAGGTCAGCAAAGACAACTGACCAGTTTGTGACCCGTTAATGTGTTAAGTGCGTTTGACACTCAAGGAGTATCATGTGATCTATGGGTCCCCCCTCACAGCACCACCCACAGCCACGCCGATATCAACCCCGTCACCGGCAAAGGACTGCACTTCATTAACCAAAAAATGTTCTGGTATCCGAAACTCCGGATCCTTCGACCCAGCGCAATCAGCACCTGCAACAACCAATATCTTGGCATCTGGTTCTGCGATTCCTGTTAGCCATCACCGTGAACCCCCCCCCCACCCTGTGATCCCCCCACCCCCCCAACCAGAAGCACCAAAACCTACAACCATAAACAATGAGAACTTATTCGGGGAGCTCCGCAGGGGTTAGGCCACTGCTCTACCTTCCCGTTCTGGGCTGCCCAGTTTTTAGATACAAATGTCCAACAAGTTAAGCGTATCCTGCTTAAGAGGGAAGGGAGAGTGAGAGGGTCAGTGTGGGCTCAGTCCGTTAAGGGTAGCCCCGTATCGCTTTAGCCCTCAGGTCTTTCCAGCTCCACCAGGCGAGTTATCTTCTGTGCTGTCCATGCTTGGGATGGGTGTTTGTCCCGGGTCGGGGTGCTGTGGCCATTCTCCTCCCTTGGTGTGTGGTCTCTAGATCTTGGATAGGATAGAACCTGAGTCTCCGGCCAATCCCATGCTTCCTTTGGGTTTTGAAACACGTGGACAGTGTTGTGGTACATCTTGAGAGTGGCTGGGAAGAAAAGCGCATATTTAATGTTCAGCGATACCAGCTTCTGCTTGATGAAGTCATAGGACTGACGGGGCTTTTGAATCTTGCGCGTGTAGTCGGGGGGGGGGGGGGGCCCTATCCGGCTCCCATTATAGGTGATTGGACCTTTTGAATGCGCCATGTGGAGAATTGTGTCCCGGTCCTGATAATTCATGAGCTTGACAAATTACTGTGCGTGGGGGGGCTCCGGGCACCGGTCTGCCCGTTGGGACTCTATGCGCCCTTTCGATGGAGAACCATTTCGAAAGTTTTTGGGGAGCCATTAGGTCTACGAGCCAGTCTTCTAGGAAGAGCTCCATGGACGGTCCCTCCTCCCGTTCCGGGAGCCCAAGTATGCGAAGGTTATTGCGCCAAGATCGGCCTTCGCTATCTTCGGCCCTAGCCTCGAGGGTGGCAAGTTTTTTCTCCATGTGTACTAGCCGTTCCTCCACTCTCTTAGCCGCGTCCTCGGCATCGGAAATTCTCTGCTGCGTTTCCCCCAGTTCAGTGTCAGGTTCCGTAAATCCTGGCGTAGGAAGGAGACCTCTGAGGTCAGACCATCGATTTTCGTTTCCATGGACGTCCTGGACTCACTAATGGTGGGCATTATATCTGTGAGAGACAGCATCTGACCTGTTTTGCTAGTTGGGATGCCCTTTCCAGCAAGGTCAGTGGAGTTGGGGGCCTTCGCCGGGACAGACATAGTGTATCTGTCTATTTTGCTCTGTGCTGAGGTCTTGCGGAGCATGTGTCGCCCCATTCGGGTCTGGCGGCGGTCTGGCCCACGTGGGGTGTGGGGGTACGTCCCTCAGGTCCAAGGGGCAAAGTCTGGTACTCAGCGGAGCCCAAGCGAGTGTCCACAATCCCAGGGTGCGGTGAACACGTTATTGGAGTCAAGGGATCCTGGGTTGACTGTTAGCGGGTGCCGCTGTGTGGCGCTGGCTGCATCCAACTCAATGGAGGGAAGGGGTCTCAGAGCTAGATGCCATCCGGGTCTGTTTGTGCTAAGCAGCTCCTTCGTTTGCCCTGTGGCCCCCCAGGTCTCCGTATCACAGCCTCCTTCCTGGGAGTCCAGTCCTCCTCATGCCCTGCTGTAAAGACACTGGCCAGCGGGGCTCCCTCTGATGCCAATGTCTTGGCCTCTTTCCCACGCAGCGCCGCCTCGGACATCTGACGATATTTCTGCTGCAAAACCGCACCAATTTTTCCCCAAATTTCTAGGGGATGATGCCGGTCCTCTCTGCCTTTGGCGAGTCAAGTCCCTCCTAGGTTTATTTCAGTTTGAAACGGGATATTTGCAGGATTACGGGCAGCCCAGATGGAGCAGTGGAGAGCTACAACTTCATTCGTTGGCTGCACAACAGCGCCCCCTATATATTTATTCTTGATTCTTTTTCTTTGAAGTTATCCTTTTCCTAAACCATGATGCAGCAAATGTGTCAAGCTATAGTTCGCACATGCGTTGTATAAATCGCAAATACTGATTAAGTCCTTATGGTCAGTTGCATGGTACTAGTTGTTTCCTGGCAAATCCACACATTTGTGTGATTTTGATTAGGGCTTAATTTTCCTTAATGCTTTTTAAAAATATTCGACCATGCTTTCTCACTTTTCAGAAAATGTACAATCCAATCTCTAACCACTGGTTAAGCCTGCATTCCATGCTTATCCTTTGTTCTGCTCACTGTTTGCAGCTCTCGAATTAATCTGCAAGCTTAAAATATCAAGGTTTATTTATTTATTTTGTTTATTGATATAGCGCTCCGAACCTGTAGGTATCTGGGCGCATTTCTTACAGTTACACAATGTTACGCATTACATATAGGTGAGACATTACATGGATTAATTAAAGTGCATCGCAGCTAGGTACAGACATGAGCAAGATAGCGGAAGGAATAAAGCATTATTGTGCCTCCTGAGTGTAGCCCCACGTTTTTACATTTTTGCTGAAGCTAAAGTAAGAAGGTTCTGCTCTTAGGGCTAGGGGCAGAGTATTCCATAGTTTTGCTGCTAGAACAGGGGAAACTACTGCTCATTGGTTCATTGCAAGCTTCTCTTTGTGGTGTGTACATACTGGGCAAGGAAACATGGAAAAGCTGTCAGAGGAAGGACTTCCTGGGTGAGGCTGCCGCCTTCACAAGCTCTGCTAGCGATGGATCTTCAGCCATCGGGCTCTGTTGAGTGGTAGGTGACCTTTGCCCTCATTATAGGTCCTGGTCTTTGGCTCGGGACCACTAACTTGAGCGGTGATTGCCTACCACACATTGGGGTCCTCATTTGCAGGCTCAAGTGCTTCATGAGAACCTATAGACTCTTGGTACAACAAAGGAAATATTTCATGTTTTTAATGCTTCAATTTTTCTTGTTAGAGCTATGTGTATTTTATATATGTATTTTGCTGTTGATTCAAACTGGACCTAATTTCTTTTTCATTCACTTTTATTTATTTGCAGCAAAAATTAATGACATAGTGTCTTCAACCTACAAGATAATCAAAACAAAACTGCCTCTGACTTTACGAAGCATGTCATTGTACCTAGCCAACAAAGATACAGAATTTATTTTGTTTAAACCAGTCCGGGTAAGTATTATTATCTTTACATAATGAAAGTGCAAAATATTTTTTTTAAACAATATTTACATTTCTCTTTCATTCACAGTGGATCACAGTAACATTGTCACTGATTTTATGTTGTGATATTATTCATGCAATTATTGAACCTCAATTTCAGGATGGTGACATGCTTCATGGTGACCAACATGACAAATGATATGTTGTTCAGGCAGACTGTATTCTTGTTAGGGTGGAAATGGAGCTAAACAAAAGGGGGTATTCCCTCCAAACAGTACAAGTTAAAGATGCATGCAAGGGAAATATTATAGTGCATCAGAATTTTCTTCTATTAGGGGAACTGGCTAGCTCCTCCTGGATATCTATTCTAAAACCAGTCTTTCTTAGAGTGCCCAAGATGATTTTTTGCCTCTCAACCTCACTTAAAACATAAAGTACCTCACTAACTTTCGGTATGTAATTCTCTGCTCCCTCCAGGATTTCAGCTCTTGCACCTTTCTTAGCTTATCAGCTCCTAAAGCTTCTCTCCATTCTCAACTCTATTAGGCCGCTCAGCGTTCCCAGCTCTCTTGGCTTCCTCAGCTCAATGGAGTGTCTCATCATTCTTAGATCTTAAAGCTCTCCTGGGCTTCTCCTGCTCATTTGGGCTTTGGATCTACCTCTCCCTGCCAGGTTCTTGCAAGTGCAACATTGTGCCTTGTGTCTTCCCCTTTTTTATGGTTATTTCTAGTTCCCTAGCCAGTCTTTGTATTGTATTCTCCCATTGGTGTTTTCTCTCGTTCCCTCCGCTTGGTTGGTGTTCCTCATTGAGCAGTCTGTCTTGCCTATATTCTCTTTGTGTACGTCCAGGTTTTGAAATGACCAGTGCCCATTTTGAGGTCACGCAGAAGTCCCATCTCTGATACACGGCCCGTGTTTGTCTGCGGTCTGGCCATGGCTCCTCTACAATGCCTCTTTGCTATGACTTGGACCATGGGTGGTGAAGCGTAGGTCCGGACAACGTAGTGAGTCTCGTTTGCCTTCTGATCTGTTCGTGGAAACTCTGCCATGGCGGATATTAGCTCACTCCTCTCTCTGATCTTGCCGCTATGAGTGATAGAGATGTTCTGGGAGAGGGGCAGCTTTAGTTGGTGTGGACCTCTGGACTTTGGGGAGAGAGGATCTGGGAATCCAATCCATCTCCATGTTGCTTATGACACTGGCCTGAGGAGCATGGAAGGCAGGCTTTTCTGGTCCCCCACAGTCCTCCTCAACTCCTTGGATGATGACTCAATTAGTCACGTAAGATTATGTCTTTGGAAATTATCATACATTGTTCATTGGCAAATAGTCTTGATCACCCTCTTGTTTGTTCTAGGTCTTTCTTAATGGTGCAGCATGTCATGCCAATCATTCTACTGCAGTATTGTAAAGATGGTTTTGTACTGCTTAGGATCCAAAAGGCAGGACTTTACCTGTTAAGTGTTTACCAGCAAGCTGATGGCTTGGCAGCAGAGTTAAAAACTTCTTTGACTGTAGTAGTTTTATAGCCAATCACTATTTTCTTAGTGAAAGGGCAGTTTCCTGATGAATACAATGGATGTAGCAATTGCAGCTGCAGTGCAGATCACACTACACCCCAACCACCTTCCCACACATACACCAGATACCTATGCTTTCCTCGCACAGAACAGATGCACCAAAGACAGCAGCAGTGGAAGAATCTCTCACCTAGAACAGCTAAAATGCATATGCTACGATATTGCAGAAAGCAGTATTCTATTTTGTAATGTAAATTAAACTATAAAGTTCTTGTATTCCGCTTTCATCTTCTTTCGATCAATTCTGGCTTGGTTATACTGTCGTACATTTCACAGAAACTTTCAATTGGGCATTTGCATCTTCGCCGGACCACGCTGTTACTTTGTATTTCTATGGTACGCTTCCAAGCAATCATTCCATTGTGCTCGCGTTTGTCCGCACACGCGGCACGTTCAACTTTACATACAGTTTCACTCCTTCGTTTAACAAACCAGACTTTTGCTGCGTCCAATAACTCACTAGTTGTGATGTCTTGGTTTCCTTCTGCTTCTCTTTGATCGCGGGAGTCAAGGCCGGTATTACAGCTTTCTCTACTTGTCCCCAACGCTGTCGTTTCACCCGGGAGGGTGGCTGGTTACCTTGACGCACTTTAAAGAGGAACTTCCTTTCTTCCCTTGGTTTATGAACCCGCACGGTCTGCTTGTAGTATGGCTTTCTCGCTCGCCTTTGAAACCGTATTCGCATGGCCCCTTGGTCCTCCGATTCCTGCAGCTGGGCTTGCCTTTCTCTGGGAAGATCTGCTCCTTCTCTCATGCCGCTTCGCTCAGAGTGTGTCTCAGTGTTCCACCTTTTAACCATGGGAGGAGGGCTGATGGGTACCAGTTGTATGTAATTAAGGTTAAGTGGCTGACCTTGTCTGATCTTGTAGAGGGGACAAAATGGAGAATGCCTATAGGAATCAATGGCCCATCGATTCCCATGGGTAATCTTCATTGCTCTTAGTCTGTTCTTTGTTCCAGTGTTTGGGGGGCAATGGGTTTCAAGTACATAAAGTCTGGTGGATAACAACTTTTAGGGAAATACTGTGTCTCTCCCGAAGGCACTCCCCCATGCACCCCCCCCAAGACCCTTCACTCGGGAGATCCTCCCTCGCTGGTCCACCCCCAGGGTTGGGATCCAGCAACGGTCGCCCTTCCCTGCCCACCCGGGGATAGGATCCACAGGGAAACAATGGGAGAACACCCTTGGGTTTCTCACACAGTGAAAAGGCAAAACAGTGGCTGCACAGTGCATTTCGCTTGTAACCAGGGATGTCAAATGTCGGCAACACATAATATAGAAATGGAAAGAGGACAATCGTACATAAGTATTCAATTCCTCAGTCTCAGTCTTCAAAACAGATCACTCTGCAGGTCCAACAGAAGGCACACAGACACGAGACATGTGACAATACTCCTGATTGAGAGAAATGGGGTTTGATGGTTCACCTGTTCTGGATATCTGCCAGGCTTGCCCCTTGGACTTCCCTGCACACCTTCACAAAGCATTACCATCTGGATTCCCTGGCTGGTGAGGATCAGTGTTGCCAGGTCCGCTTATTATAAGTGACTTTGGGCTTCTTTTTGCCCAAAGTCGCTTATAATATTTACAGGTCGCTTGTTGCAGTTTTTGTCTGCTTATTACCCCTATTAACCGCTTATAGTTGTGCTTGTTCAGTTCACTGATTAAACGCTTAATGGGGGGTAATGAGCGGCAAAACCGTAACAAGCAGAATCACTTCACCCCCCCCGGGCCCTGCTTCATTAATATGAATGAAGTTCCCCGGCCATCAGCCTTCTTCATTCCAATCCTCGCTGCAGCGCAGCGACCCCTGCTGCTAAGTTTCATTAGCAGCAGCGGGGAGGTGAAGAAGCGCTACAATAAGCCATGGGGAAGTTAACTCTTATTTAAATCATGTTCTAGGACTTAACATCCCCGTGGCTTACTGCGGCAGCTTCACTTTTCCAGATGCAGAGCGTTTTTTGGTTTCTACGGAAATCCTGCTTTTTTCTTATGTTTGGACATGTGTAAGCACGCTAGAAATTAAGGTTACCCAGGATGTGTAAAGTAGGTGTCTCCCAATTCCTGTAAATAAGCGACAATTCCACCATATGTTGAGGTATTTAATTTGTATTCACTCTGTACACTTATTTTTTAGAATGTCCCAAACGGACCAAACTTGGGACACCCTTGCATTACTGCTTGTGTCAAGAAAAAGTCCATGCACAGCTTCTGCAATGGTGTTGCTTTGGAGAAGTGACGTTTTGGGCAATTGCCATTCCGTGAATAAGGATATCAAATGAACATTGGGATAGAGCTTGAGGATTAATATAGAACACAGACTAGGAACTGCAAATAGGCTAAAACCAGCCAGTCAAAACAGAAACTGGCAAACGATAACAAGATAGCCTCTTCTGGCTGCAGAACAGATGGCAGGAAAGCAACGGCAAAATCGGCTTTGCCACAGGAGCAGCCTGTGAACAATGGCATCTAGTGGATGAGCAGACCAAAGATGATATGGCAAATGATGCAGCCAAAGCCGGTCAGGCAACGAGTGAAGGACTAGGTCACAAAGTAGCAATGATGATTAGCTGTTAGAGGCAGAATGGTAGGACATGAATAATGCTACCAGGACTGGGGTTGGAATTAACTGTTTCTCAAAAGTTAATAAAATATATTGGAATACAAAATAAAATAAATACAGGCTGGAATGGGTCATGTGGACATGCTTGTGTTTGTCTTTCACATTCGATGGAGGAGGTTGATGTTGAGAGGTGTTATGTTTTTAGGCGGACGGCTGGGTACCACAAGAGTTGAAGATCGTTGTGTGGCAAGCACACATAATAAAGACTTCTAAGTCGCACACATACAAGAAATTAAAATAGACACTAATTATTAGAAAAATAAAATGCAATTTTTAAATAAACGCTTTTTGTTCCAACATGTTATGTTTGTGTTCTCTCTATGTATAGTTGCGTATCTTTCTTACTTTTGAAACCTAGCCACAGTGTTTTAGAGGTGCGCTTGTTATTTCCGCTTGTTTGGTTGGGAGTCAGCTTGTTTTGAAGGGGTGTTCAGCTTATTTTTTCCTTCTGACATGGCAACACTGGTGAGGATGCTAGAATTTGCAGGTTGGTTCTGCAAGATGTCCTTCTCTGATGGTGCATTCTTGTAGTATGTCTTTGGGAGTTTTTCAGAAGAGGGTCCATCTGGGAGAAATGCATCCAATAGAATAACAAATGACTTACCTAGGGTTATGTTCTTTCTGATGGATATGTTAATTACTGCACAAATAAAGTAGTTGTTAGAGGTATGCATCAGGGCGCGCACAATTAGACACAGACATACATAATTGACAGGACATCAGTTTGCTACCTCAATTCCTATGTGTCCACTTGCTTATTTGAAAATAGTTATTTTTGGTGCTTTCCTGAAAGCAGTGCATTTGTTCTCGTGCCTCAGATGCATCAGTAATCCGTTCCATATCTGACCCGCTTTTACTGGAAAGGATTGGCCTAGACCATTCGATCGTTTGGAAGGAGGACAGACAATCTGCCCCAATCCTTATGATCTTAGAGAATGACCCAGAGTGTAGTGGATGATCTGTGCATTCAAGTAGGCAGGTGCCTGCCCAAATAGGCAGCAGTGTACCATGGTCATGGCCTTAAAGGTGATCCTGTCCTTAAGTGCTAGCCAGTGAAGGGCTTTTCTCTCTGCTTTAATATGTTCCCTTCTGGCTTTTTTCCTTGTAATTCTTACAGCGTTATGTTGGATAGTTTGGCACCGTGCAATGCACCCCTTGCTTGCTCCTATCAGCAGGGCATTTCCATAGTCTAGCCTAGATAGTATTGTGGCCCTGGTAATGGTTGCACTGTTTTTATCATTCAGATATGGTCCGATGTGTTTTAGAAGTCGCAGGTAATACTGACAGTTTCTGATCAGGTTGGTAACATGCGATTCTGCACTCATTTATGCTTCTAGTTGTATCCCGACTGTTTTTACTTTTTCTAGGAATTATTTGATCTGAAAAGTCTTATATTCGTGGCTTAGTTTGGCCCGTGCTTGATGTGAACCGAAGATCATCAACTCGGTTCTGCTCCTGTTACAGCACATCCAATTAGCTTTCATCCAGGCCTCATTAGTGTTGTATATGGTTGCCACCTGGCTGTTATCTGTATCATAACAGCCACTCGGCTCCACCACCAGCTGGGTGTCGCATGCATAGTTCGTAAAGTAGGTTCCGATGTTGTCAAGCACTGTGCAGAGATACCTAAGATATAAGTTAAACAGCAATGGGGATAAGCTAGCCCCACAATTGATGGGTATTGAGCGAGAAAATGTAACTCGCAGTGGATTTTTGATTTCCGTTCTGACCGGAAAGAGACCACCCACTTAAAAGCCTCTGTTGAGCAACTACCCATGTGTTCCAATGCCCATTGCAGCTGTTGATGGTCCAACAAATCAAAAGCTGCAGAGAAGTCCAATAACACCAACATGCTCGCTTTACCCTTATTCATAATGCCGAGCATGTGGGTTTGGAGTTCAAGCATGGCCGTTTCAGTGCTGTGGGACGCTCTAAAGCCGATTGTAGTTTGTGAAGAATGTCACTTGCTTCCACGAAAGCTTGCAGTTGGGATGCGGCCACTTTGTCCAACATTTTCAACAGAAAATTGCAGTTGGTGATGGGGCGGAGGTTGCATGGGTCCTTCTGGTCCAAGCCTGTTTCTTTTACTAAAGGTGTAACCATAAATGCCTAATGGCCTCTGGTATTTTACCATCTCTGAAGGATGATACCTTTACAATCCTTGTGACATAAAAACAAAAAAACAGTGCGACAGAGTACTACATACTTCATTCAATTTTACCTATACCCTCTTTTTGCTGTTCCCATGTGGGATTGTATGTTTTTCATGGAGCCTTCATTTAAGAATTTACATTTATGCCCCGGTTGCCATCACTTCCCTGAGACGGGTGAGTGAGCTGCATGCTCTTTCTTTCAAGCCCCATACCTTATCTTGTCCACAGACCTGGCAACCTAGAGGATGAGTCCTTCCTTCACAAGCTCATGTCAGACTTTCACCTTTCCCAGAAGAGCCTTCTTCCAGTGTTCTACCCTCTGCCCAATTCATCTAAGAATGGAGAGAGGTTTCATCTCTTGGGCTGCCAGCTATGTCTCATGGACATGGGACTTTCTTAGGGATGACCAGCTATTTGCCAGCTTTGCTTGTGCGCATGCTGGCAGGGCTCTTACCAAGCAGATCCTGTCAAGGTGGATCATCCTTTGCATATATGAATGCTGCTGTCGTTCAACCAGAGGCTTAGTGACTACTACTACTGCCTGGCAGAGGGATATCCCAGTTGTGATCTATCAGGCATTAACATGGGCTTCTCTGCACATATTCGCCAAGCGTTGCTGCGCAGACTTATTGTTAAGTCAGTCTGCCACCGTTAGTCAAGCGGTGGTCCAAAGCTTCCTGCTGTAGCTGATAATTTCTCATTTGCCTCCCTCTTCCAGTTTCTGTACTGCTTTTCGAGTCGTTCTAAGTTGGGAAATCTGTGTGAGGAAGAAATCCATTAGAAGGACAAATTACTTAACTTTGGTAATGGCCTTTCTAATGGATTAGAGATCTATGATGTTTTCCCACTGGCCATTTTTGCCAAAGTCTGCTTTCCCAAGCCCGGCTTCAGCGCTGCAAGAAAATATATTTTGTGACTAATCGCAGGATGTCATCACTGCTTCCATGGGGCAAGCCCCTTCCCATGAGGCCAGGGGGGTGAGGCCGCTACCCAATAGTCCCCCATGGGTGGTACTCAGCAGGTGGATATAATGGGGAGGGAAACCCCCTATGGGACGAGGGATGACACCTTGGGAGAAACGTAGTACAATTCTCCTACACCCCAACTTCCACCAACCTGTTAGCCCTACACAGGACATAACAACCCCACACACTTCCATGTATGTCTGCAGAATAGACAGTGTCACCGCTCCCTGAAACACTGAGACAAGGAAAAACATTAAGTGCAGGGATGACTATAGTACTGGGACGAGAAAGAAGTATGTAGAAATGTGGAATAATCCACCGAACTACTACAAACGCATTAATCAATTTGTGTCAAGCAAACTGGAACGGAACATAAAAAGGGAAGAAGAACTTGATGCGAAAAGAAGCCCTCCCAGTAGGAAGCGGGAGATTCAAATCCTTGCAGCAATAGAGGAGACAGGACGCCAACGGTACCAGGAGTGGGAAGCTTACCCGCTGGTAGAGGCATTCTCAAAGCATCCGTCACAGGTGAACACCTGAGCAGAGCAGAAGCCTGAGCCCCCAGCCAGATGGGAAGCCTGGAGCACGTGGACAAACCAAAACGTGCAGCTCAGAGGCCGGGAGTCAGCATGGAGCCGCCGCAGTCCCTGGAAGCCATGGAGGGAAGCCGAGAAGGCCCGACAAACCCGCAACAACCGAATAATACTGGTAAGCTGTCCAGAGAGGTTGGTGGAGTGGGACGGTTGGCGGGACAGCTAAAAGGGGGAATCATAAAGGGGAGTCTGGGACCTGCACCAACAAACCTAATGATGGTCTCCAAAAGCAATCTTCATAGTCACAGTACCTGGCAGGATAGTGCACCAGGCTAGCTGTGACCAACAAAGTAGTAGTAGTAGTACAAGTAGTAGTAGTTCAAGTAGTAGTACAATTAAAAATACAGAAAAGGCGAGTCTGAGATTTGCTCCCTATGAAGAGAGAGCCAAAACACTCATTGTCGCAGTGCCTGGCAGGACAGTGTACCAGGTTGGCTGGGAAACCAAGGAGAAGACCATAGAAATCTTCATAGTCGCAGTCACTGGGAGCAACAAGAGCTAGGTTGACTGTGAAATGTACTGGGAATAAATTAGGGGTAGGGAAGCACCCTCCCTAGTCATTTGTACATACAAGACAAAGGAAAGAAAAGGGAGATATTCCCTCAATATTTGGACAGGACAGGAGAGGAAACCAAGGGGAAGGGAAGCAAAGCCCCCCTGTTTTGTGGACACTTGTGGAACACCAAAAGAAGGAAGACCCTCATTGGACATTCGGAGGGTGAGACAACCTTGGGAGTATGGTTGTCCTTCCTTTTGACGTTTATTTTGTGCACCGTTTTAGAACTTTGTATTGTAAGCTGGAAAAGAACTTTGGGAGTAAAGATTATCCCCTTTTCACATTAGTTTGAGTTCTTAGTGTGAGGGCTGGAAATAGGATATTTGACAAGACGGTGGATTTATTGCTTTGGACTATCCTGACAGACTCCTTCGAATATAGTATTGGGGACAGGAAGGTTAATTCTTTGGCAACAATCATGTCACCTGTTTGTCAGTCTCCTCCTTCCACTCCCTTACAATTTTCTCTCTGCGCCTCCCCTGTGCCCTCCTCACCCTGCAAACCCATTCTCTAGCCCCACCCTCCTTCCTCTCTGTTCCGCTCCCCTTAACATTCAGTTTCCCCCTCCCACATCCTCCACACACCCATACCTCGCCCCGGTCCTTTTCCTTACCTGAAACACCAATGGCCGCCACGTACTTATCCTCTCTTCCTCTATGCGCACTAAGCGCATGTGCTGATTCCCGACAGGCCTCTGTTTGGCAAAGGTGACCTGTCAGGAAAATATTTACAATGAAAGTGTCCAGAACGATGGATTAGTCTATCCTCCCTCAGATTTGTCTTTGGCCTCCCAACCTACCGCTTGTTATGAATGCTCATAACAGTTCTGTGGTTCCTCAAAAATGGACAGAACTGAGTTAATTGTGTGGAGACAGCTCTATTTATAGCACCCACAATGTCTAAACCAGAGTCATCGGTGCCACAGATGCTGAACCGGGCAAATGCGGCGTATCCCAGGCTGGCTAAAAGTGTCTTAAGTCAGACTTGCGCCCAAAGAATATTCAAAGATGAGGAATTTTTAGAAGGACTAGTCCCTCTGAAAAAAACACTTCCAAAGGCAAGTCATTTGGTCATCTGCATTAATTGGTAGAGCACAAAACAGACATTTTTGACATTCTAAGCGAAGGTGTCACTGACACCCTCTTTCTCACAGAAACATGACTATCCGACAACTACAAAGTAATTGCACACAAAGCCATACCCAGCAACTTCAAACTAATACAATCAAGCAGCAGAGGCAGAAAAGGAGTAGGACTCGTCATGGCACACGATGTCAGCTCCACATTTCTACCTTCAATAGATGTAGAAGACTGCAAATCACTCTAAGCCAACCTCAAACTCAGCGAAAAATTCAATATACTCTTCCTTCTTATCTACAGACCACCCACTTACAACCTTAACTTCACGAGAAAACTCATTTGATCCTTAGCCAATTTAGCTACAAAACACGACATCATCATCGTTCTGAAAGATTTCAATATCTGGTTTGAAAAAGAACACTGAACCAAAGCAAACTCTTTCAGCGGTGTCCTGGAAACGCTCCATCTGAAACAAATCATGAACAGACCCACCCACAAAGTTGGACACACCCTCGATGCAATCTTCTGCATGGATGAGCTCTCAACTACTACCTCACCGGTACTAATCATCTGTAGCAACCATCATATGATCTCATTCACCATCAGAACCCCATCCCGTACAATACCCGCAAACATAAAGCGACAAACAAGAGAAACTGGAACAGGCTAATTTTAGAAACATTAGTACAACTACTAAAAACCACCAAATCCGATACCTCTAAACTAAAAAAATGACACCAGGCACCGTTGAAGAGAACCTCCACGCCTAGATCACAGAAGCACTAAACCAATTGGTACCCTTAAAAACTTCCAAAGCCAAAGCAAAAAAAATAGTGGCCAGATGGTTCACTAAGGAACTGAGAGGACTCAGGAAACCAAACCGTAAACTAGAAAAGACATGCAGGACAAATTACAACCAACTGGACAAAATTAACTATCAGCGACAAATTTGCTATACAAATCAGCAGTTTTGAAAGCCAAGAAAGCACACTACCCTGCAAGAATCCAATCTGCAATAAACCCACAAAAGGTAGTGCCGGCGGCGGAGCGGAGATTGCAGCTGACCGTGACCTGCCTGCCTCCTTATCCCAGCAGGAGGACTTGCCTGCTCCGGTGCCCCAAGTAAGGTGGTGTTGCCAGTTTTTATTTCTTTTTTCATTTTTCCTGCCTTTCTTCTTCCCTTGCGCTCTGAGCGTGTTGTCCTCTCCCTACTCCCCCCTCCGCCACTTCCTTGTTCCCTCCTGCCTCGTGCCTCCCAGCCAGCCCCCCACCCCCGCCCTGATTGGCCGCCGAGTGTCTACTCCTAGGCCTAACGGTCGCTGCTCTCCCCGCTCACCTCATTGCCGGCAGAGCGGAGATTGCAGCTGACCATGACCTGCCTGCCTCCTTATCCCAGAAGGAGGACTTGCCTGCCCTGGTGTCCCAAGTAAGGTGGTTTGCCAGTTTTTATTTCTTTTTTTTAATTTTTCCTGCCTTTCTTCTTCCCTTGCGCTTTGAGCGCATTGTCCTCTCCCTCCTCCCCCCTCCGCCACTTCCTTGTTCCCTCCCGCCTCCCAGCCAGCCCACTCCCCGCCCTGATTGGCCGCCGGGTGTCTGCTCGGGCGCTTTTAGTTGTCCATCGCTGGGCAGCCCTCTGCCCGGCAGCCCCACCTAGGCTAAGGGCCCCCAGGCAAAGGGCGGCTCCCTGATTAGCGGCTCCTGGTTGTGTCTGCAAGTGTCCGCAAGGGACGCCTGTTGCCTGCTGCCACACCGCCTTTTGTCCTGGCCCCCCACCCTCCTACCTTCATCCCTAGCGGACCCACTAACCTGTTGTGTTGTCTCCTGTCTTCTTATTTGCTCCATTTCAAATACCTATAATATGCACTGGCTAAGTATTTAAATTGCATTGTGTAACCTAGGCCTTTCTCCCTCTATTCAGGATTCTCAAATGTAGGTGTCTTTTATCCTGTATAATATGTACTGGCTAAGTATTTAACTTGCATTGTGTAACCTAGGCCTTTCTCCCCCATTCAGGATTCCCGCTCTCATTTTCGCTGTGTTGTCTCTCCTATCTTACTGCGCAATATGTTAGCTCTGTAAGTCTGAGTGGCGTCATCCTGTCCTATTGTGCAACTTGACTGCCTCTCGCTCTTGCCTGCCTACTCTAGTGCCCTCCTCCAGTACCTCCACCTCTCACCTCTCCCACCTACTCTATGGTGCTCTCTGTCTCTCCTATCTTCTCGAACTGCTTCTCTATTGCCTATCCTGCTCTCCTCACTAAATCTGGTAGGAAGAAGTTTAAAAATGACATCCTGGTCTCCAACCCAGGCCTCCCTATAGCTGACACCTACACCAGTGCCTCCTCCAAGGAAACTCTCAACCAGCATCCTCTTTGTCGTGCCTTCTCCTGATTTATGGGCCCTTCATATGGTCTCTGTGCTCTCTCCTTTCTCCTCTTCTCCCATTAATGGTGGCACCTGCTGGGACGCCCTCCTGGCCCCCTTCCTTTCCTCTTAGATCATCATTAATGTTTACTCAAATCGGACCGTCTTGGTCCAAAGCCCTCAGGCCAACCTTCACCTCTTTGATAGACGCTTCCCGCGCCTCATCAACTTCCTGTCATCTCCGGCTGTCCCCCCTCCAATTTCCTTGGCTACCTTGCCCTGCCCTTCCCTCTCTGCACCCTCTCTGGCTCCCTCTACACCTCCGCAGGGCGTACCTCTGATCTGTACCCCTCCCCGGAAGTCCTTCAAGGATGGCAACCTTCTCCATACTGCCACTCTAAACTCTCGCTCTGCTGTCAAGCATTCTTCTGATATCTGCTGCCTCCTTGAAGAACTTGACCTCGATGTCCTCGGTCTCACTGAGACATGATTCATGGCTAGCTCTGTCACCAGCTTTGACACACTCCTACCTGATGGCTACAAGATCCTCTCCGCTACCAGGCCTTTCCGCTCTGGTGGGGGTGTTGCCCTTATCTTCCCCGGGTGGTTTCCTGCCTCGATCATTCCTACGCTGACCTACTCCTCTTTTGAATGCCTCATCTGCAGGCTCTCTCTCTCCCCTAGCCATTCCCTTACTGTGGTTACTATCTATCGGCCACCTGGTCAGATTTCTTCCTTCCTCTCTGAGTGGGCGGACCTTGTCTCCTCACTCCTGGCCTCAACCACTCAACTCCTCCTTCTTGGAGATTTCAACATCCACCTGGATGCCTCCTGTCCCCCCTCGGCACTCTTTCGCGACCTCTGCGACTCTCTCTCACTCACCATTCTCCCCTCAGGCCCGACTCATTCTGCAGGGCACACTCTCGAAGCTCTGATCTCCTCAGACCTTCCCCTCTCTGTCCCCCTCTCCACTCCTCTCTCCTGGAGTGATCACTTTCTCCTATCCTCCCAACTCACCCTCCCCACCCATCAGGCCAAGCCACCTCCATCACTGCCACCCACCTTCTCGGTCATCCGACCCATGAAGCACGTGTCAGTTGAGGTTTTCGCTTCCACCTTCTCACCCCCTCATCCCCCTTTGGCTGACTCTCACCCTGACACAGCCCTCTCCACGCTCCACTCGTCTATATCTGATACTCTTGATATCCTTGCCCCTGTCATGAGAATCCGCCTGAAGCCCAAAGCCAAGTGTAACTCCTGGTATGACTCAGACCTCGTCACCCTAAAACGCAAGTGCAGGGTGGCCGAGAGGAAATGGCGTGCTTCATGTTCATCCTCCGACAAAACTGGCCTGCCGCCTGCTACAAAGGCAATACCGGCTCTCCGTCCTCACCAAGAAGAGAGCTCATATCCAAGCCCGCATCTCTTTGGCATCAAACAACTCGGCTGAACTCTTTAAAATCTGCAAGGATCTGGCCAATCCTGCCGCAGTCTCTACCTCTCCTGTCCCCTCCCAGGCCCTCTACACGGCTCTGGCTTCTCACTTCATTTCTAAAACTCCTGTCCTCACTCTCCTCCTATCGCTTCCCTCCCCCTATCGCCTGCTCCTCCTCTGGCCCTTCTGCAGCCACCCCCCTCCCTCCTTCTCTTCCTTTCCCCTTTTCTCTGCAGACAATGTTTCTAGACAAGTCCAATCTATGAAAATCTCGTCAAAACAGGTTCACCCCTCTTCGTCCAAAACCATCAAGGACCACATCGACTCCCTGGCTCCTGCCCTGGCTGATTTCTGCATTCACTCCTTTGCCACGGGAGTCTTCCCATCCCCTCCGAAGCACTCCCTTGTGCACCGTCTTTTTAAGAAGCCCTCTGCCGACCCCTCTTGCCCGGCTAACTATCGCCCAATCTCCATCACTCCCTTCCTGGGCAAACTCCTGGAGAAACTGTCCATCTCCCAGCTTAATCTCCACACTGAATCTGTTGGTTGTCTCCATGACCATCAGTCTGGCTTCAGAGCCGCCAGAAGCACGGAAACTGCTCTCCTGAACATCCGTGAAGACCTGCTCTCCAACCTCGACTCCAACACCCCCTGCGTCCTCATCTTACTTGATCTCTCTTCTGCCTTTGACACTGTTAACCATGCCATCCTGCTCAACCGCCTCCGTGATAACCTGGGTATCACTGGTCAGGCTCTGGCTTGGCTGACTTCCTGCCTCTCCGATCGACCCTCCCAGGTCCAACTTGGGTCCTTCCTCTCTGATGTCTTTTTCTCTACCTGCTGTGTCCCCCAGGGATCTAACCTCACTCCCTGGCTGTTCAACCAATACCTGGCACTCCTTGCCCACCGCATCGGCGCTCTCTGCCCCAATTTTCAGTGCTATGCGGATGATACCTAGCTCATTTTCAGGCTACCCTCAGCCTCCTCCTCTCCTTCCCTCATCTGTGACTGTCTGTCTGCTTTCCAGGCGTGGTGTGCAGCCAATGACCTCTGCCTTAATGCCAATAAGACTGAGATTCTACTCATCGGCACACCCACTCCCTCCTTCCCTGCAGCTCTCTGGCCTGCCTCTCTTGGCCCTCTTCCTGCTCCCACCTGTAAGGCAAAAAACCGCTGGGTCATCTTCGACTCCACACTCTCCTTCTGTCCTCACATCTCTGACATCTCTAAGAAGTCCCACTACCACCTGCACCTCCTCAGAGGTATTCTTCCTTTCCTCACCCTTTCCTCACCTTCCCCCAGAAGCTCACTGTCTCCAGAGCCCTGGTTCTCTCTATGCTGGACTATTGTAACAGCCTCTATCTAAATCTGCCTGCCTCTACTCTCCCCCCTCTGCAACTTATCCAGAACAGGACTGTGAGACTTGTCCTTGGCCTCAAGCCCAGGGATCGTATCTCTCCAGGACTGAAATCTCTGCACTGGCTCCCAGTGGCTGCGAGAATTAAATTCAAAACCCTTGGCATTGTCCACAAGGCCTTCTGGGGGCTGGGCCGACATACCTTCAACTCTCTCTTCCAAAATATTTTCCTTCCCGAGCTCTTCGCTCATCCGCCTCCAACTCCCTCAGGGTCAGTCGCTTCTCCAAGCAACGAGTTGGTGGTAGAAATCGCTCTTCGGAAGGGGCCTCCCTCTGGAACAGCCTTCCTGCCTCCCTGAAACTTGAGGAGAACCATCTCCGGTTCCGGAAGCACCTCAAAACCTTCCTCTTTGCTTCTGCTTTCTCTCTTCCACTCCCCTGCTAATTCCTGGCTGAAACTGCACTGGTTACATAGCCTCCCTCTCTGCTCACAGGCCCGGCCCTGCCAGTTGCCCACCTGCACTGCCTCCCTGGCAACCCTGCATTTGGAGACTGTTTCTGTATCCCTACAGTTCCCCTACCTGCACATATGCCTACACTTACCTTGCACTTGCCACTAGCTGGCCGTTATTTATTCTTATCCTTCTATCCCATGTACTGTGCTTTCCCCTCTCTCTGCACCCTCACACTTTTCCCTTTACCCTTTCCCATGCACTTGCGCGATCTGAATGACACCTGGCCTAGTAGGATCGTTATCTTTCTCCCTTGCCTCGTCGCGCCTTGAAACACTTGTGTATAGGCGCGTTATAAATGCCATATCATATCATATAAGTGTACAGAATTATTAAGGAAACGAAAGAAAACAATTTTATCCAGAAACACTGTACCCTCGCAAATGTTATGTGACCGCATCGCAGACCACCATAGAGCAAAAATGCACTCAATCCAACATGCCATAGATTCATCCATTAGGACCACAAAAACCCTCCCAGAAGCTATATACATAATAATCAGCGCAGCATCAGGGTTCAAAATTCAGATTTCATGAGCAGGCGCTATAACCAGCTCCTGGGTGCCAGGCATCACCCTTTCGGCAGGAGCTACTGCAGGACAACCAGGAGCTGCTGCCAGGAGATGCTAATTTTACTTTTTGCCTATTATGTATGAGATCCATTGTGTGGAAATGTGTATTGACTGTGTTCCAATTCTTCTTAATTAACATTCTTAAATACTCAAAGTTAATGTCACATGTACATGTTTGTAAGGCACCATTTGGCCCGAGGAGCCAAAAGTAGCTCCTGGTAGCTGTTAGTTTCAAGCTAACCGGACTTGCGAGGCAACCTACTAAAAACAAAACTTGGCTGCATCTCCCAGCGACCCATGCCCACCGGATATCTACTAACAGCTACTCAACCATAAAACACCAGCCTTCTACAATCGACTACTAAAGAACCTATCTCTGAACACTGGTTTAGTACCAAAATCATACACATCAACCTATCTCTGCAAACTGAAATCGTACAAAATCATATTAACCCACTCATAAAAAAGAAGTAGGAAAAACAGATGACCCTGCCAACTACAGACCTATATCAAACCTACCCTACCCGGCGTAAATGTTGGAGAACTATGTGTACAAAGAACTACATGTACAAAGATCTGTTCTACCATGTGGAATCCAGCAGACTACTTCACCAATCCCAGGTTGGTTTCAGACCCATGAGGGAAACCGATTCCTCTCCACATGGGATGACCTAAAGATAAACGCTGACAACTACACCCAATCTGCCCACATGCTACATGCCTTTGATACAATCAAACACACAACATTAATCAAAAGACTTGAACAATCTGGCATTCAAAACTCTGCACTACAATGGCTGAAATCTTTCCTCACTGACAGAACCAATGTACCCTCTAATTATTGTTCGCCTTAGTATAGAAATGGTTAGCTTTCGTGTGCACATTATTTTCCATTTGCACAAATGAATGAATGATAAGGTGAGCCACTTAGTGAGCATGCGTACCTAGTGAACTACCTTCTCCAAAGAGTTTTGAAGGGAATTTCCCCTTCCCAACCTTTTCAATTATTTACAAATGAGTGTAAAAGGTGCATCTTCCAAAACTTTTCTAAACATATTGACTAAAAGAACAAATATTTTATATGCAATTATAAGGAGAGCTCATCAACCAATCCAAGAACCTACCAAAAGTACTCCCGTGCAGAGAAATAAACATGCATGCATAAAAAAAAATGGTATGCTCAGGATAAACAATATGTTCTGTTGTGGCTATTCATTTGTAGACATTGCTCATAGACAATGCAGAAAGTGTTTAATGCCACTTTAAAAAACACTAATGTTTATTAGAAAAAGCTAATATTTCTCATCACTGATGTGGCTGCCAAACAATTCAGATATGATACATTTTTTGCAAATGAATAATGGAAACTAAAAGGAATGTGTCAGAAAACATGCCAATGGCAGTTCATATGCCACTTTACGGAAGTAATTGAAGGACCAGGGGAACATGCCTCTCATAATTTCTGTAAGGACGAAAATTTCATCAGGATAACTGCACCACAGAATATGATGATCAGAATTCCTGGGCCTCCGCTTACTATCCACTTTACGTCGTCCTGTGGGTTGGGACAATATTTACTCAATACAAGCATTTCAGCTACATTTTACTTTCTAAAACAGGAAAATGTGCCCAACAAAAATGAGAAACCATGAACCTGTAGGAGCCTACCCCCTGCTTCTACCACAAAGTTCCACTGATATTTTTTCGAATCAGTTACCAGCAGAGCATTGCCATAGGTAGGAGCTCTAATAATATCACTGCCCGATTTTAAGAGGAATTTTAAGGGGAAAGAACAGATTTTAATCAATATGGCAAAGCTAATACATTTCTTACTCCCTGAAAAATCATTTAATTCCGAGTAGGGAGTAACATTTTATCAGAGCCCTGCTTGTAATCCTGACATAGGAGGTGAAATGACAGGGCACATAATACAGCTTGTAGTTTTGCCCTCCCTTCCTCACCACCACCTAGATTAAATTCAACAAGTTTCTTCTCAAGCCCGATGAAGAAAATCGCATACATTTGCCTTTTCAAGTCAATAGCACCAATGTTCAGATGAAGGGCGTCATTGCAAGTACGGTGGTATGCGGTTAAAGTGACGACAATGCAATTACTGCACCGCCGAATCAGGGTTCATGAAAATGGGCGCTAATTCCACTGGTGTAATTAGCGCCTGCCTCTGATGCTAATTCTGTTGGCATAATTACCACCATGAAAAAACTGTATTTCTGTTGCATTGCAAGTTGAAATACCGGCAAAAAGGGTGGTTATTCCGCCAAAAACCTAGTGCAGTTGCCTCCATCCACCTAAAAGTGTGAGGTAAATGCATACAGGTGATGAAAATAAGTCACTGGTGCACCGAATCCACTCTGAAAGACTACATAAGGGCCGCACCTGACCCAAACACACTTTCCAACACCATGCTGCCACTGTCGCTAACTGGGACATACAGCTCCTCCTGCTCCACATTGAATGCAGAGGAAGGAGCTGCAGCGCAGGGCAGATGGCGCAGAGAGGCGGAAGAAGAAGAGACGCCATGCAAGGTGAGCACCCATTCCCTGGGTCAGGCCCTCATCCTGGGCATTGACTGTACATTGTACCGGCTGAACAGGGAGACCATTGCAGGGGTACTGGCCATGATCCACAACAACTTCAAGAGCAGGATCAATATCAGGCTTGTGTCAATGCTTCATTTTCTTGTCAGTGGCAGCTTCCAGCACACTGTGAGCATGCTGCATGGAATGTCCCAGCACACTTTTTCACTTGTGCTCGGGCAGGTGCTGGAGGCATCCCGCTACATCTCCCTGCCCACCACACTGGCACAGATGCCACAAAGGCATGTTTCTCCGCAGCAGCCCACATGCCAAACTTAATTGCTGTACTTGACTGCACCCATCTGGCATTGGTTGCTCCCGGGCATCCGAAGTGGCATACCACAACAGGAAGCAGTTGAACTCTGTGAATGTTCATGTTACGTGCAACGCTGACCTGACAATAACACACTGCTGTCACCGCTTTCCTGGATCCACCCACGATCCATGGTCCTGTGTAACAGCACCCTGCCTGCATTCATGAAGAGCCACAGAGGGTATGAGACATGGATGATGGGTGAGTACAAGTGCCATCATACAATACAATCTTGCCGAACCAGTTGAATGCCATGTGAAGGGGGGTGGAACATTACTACTTCTGATTACTGGATGCGCTGTCAAGGCTCCTGTACATGCAGGACCTGCCCTCTCACACCACACATGACACCCACCAACCCACTGAAAGGAGAATCATTTTGGAACCCATGGCCGGAGGTAACAGTAGTGACGGACGCCTCACTCACGGGGTGGGAGCCCATGCCAACAATTTGACCATCAGCGATCGTTGGTCTCCATCGGAGTCCAAACTACACATCAACCTTTTAGAGCTGAGGGCAATCAGACTAGCGCTGAAGGCCTTTCTGCCCTCTGTACGGGGAAAGAACGTCCTGATAATGACGGACAACACAGTGGCCATGTACTACCTCAACAAGAGAGGAGGTGTAGGGTCACTACCGCTGTGCAGAGAGGCAATGCAGCTCTTGTTCTGGGCAATACAAGAAGGAATCTCTCTATCCGCAGTTCACCTAGCTGGAGAGAAGACCACAATGGCGGACGCACTGAGCAGGCAGAGTGCAGTCTGCCACGAGTGGGAACTAGCTCAGGAAGTCCTTCAAGAGATCTTCACCCCTCAAGTGGATCTGTTCACGACCGGTGCCAACTGGAAGTGCAAACTGTTCTGCTCAAGGGGATTTCCCCCAACAGGAGCTCTAGGAGACGCGTTCATGGTGAACTGGGAGTTTCCACTTCTCTACGCGTTTCCTCCAGTCCTCGTCATTCCTCACTTAATAAGGAGGTTGAGAAGGTTCAGGAAATCAATTATCCTAATTACACCGGATTGGGCCACGAGGACCCTCAAAACCCATCCAAATGCAATACATTGCCCAACCCCCAAATCCACCCAGGTTCAATACACTGCCTACTCCGGAAAAAAACATCTAAGTGCAGTACATTGTCTGCGCTCAAAATTCGTGCAAGACAGGGACCACCCTCCACAAGTCCTCCAAGCACAATACCCTGGCCGCTCTCGTAATCGTTCTTAAGCAATATTACCCGAGCAGGGGGGGCATTACTGGCCCAGGTAAAAACCCAAGAGGGGCATTACCAGGCCTACTAATGCCAGCCCCCTCCCCCTCACCTCCGAGAGTAATGTTGTTATTAGTATCCGGCTTGATGTACTGTATACAAATAGTTTTTTTCGTTTTGTTAAGTTGAGACACAGTTGCTACTTAACTTTAAAAAAAAAGATGTCTGCCATGGACCCGGAGAAGGGACTATACAGTCCCTTCTCCCTTTCCATGACGGTAATTTGCAGGGACGCGCCAGGAACAATGTGGTTCCCAGCGCCAGTGAGGGACCAGGCAGCTCAAGGTAAGTGTGGCAGGATGGGAGGAGGGAAATATGTGGAAAACAGACGTGAGGGATAAGAGGACTGAGGGCACGGGGCAGCACTTACCTGAGCACCCAGCGGGGGACGATGGACTCCCGCTCTGAGGACTCTCGGACTCCAGGATTACCATGTGGAAATGCCCCCATTTTGAGCCTCCTCATTGGCTGGGAGGGTGACTCCGTCCTCCTCCTCGCCGGATACTAAGATTTACAACAAGGCTAACTTTATTATACTTCTAAGCGTCATGCTCTGCGTAACCTCTAGATCCTTTAGAGTTCAACACATAGGCTAACAGGTGGGTGTACAGCATAGGCCCACATTGTGCTACGAGTGAATGGTAGTAAAGTAAATGTGGCAGGATGTTTACTGGAGCACAGTGATGGCTGTTCTCACCGACACGTATTACCTTACCCGGGTTGTAGCTGCAGGGTGTTCTATCTGGCATTCATTAGCAAACGGGGGCAAACAGGGATGGGAGCTTCCCAGAAGGGAGCTGCCCTTTGCCTCTGGCCCTTGGCCGACTGCCCTGCAGGGATACTTGATGAGAGGGGTTCTGGTCATGTGTGGGGCCTCCCTGTTCAATGGCGAGGCAAGATGCAGCCAGGGAGTGGAGGGCGGAGGGACTGAAAGGAGGGTTTTGAGCCAAAAGAAATGCAACCAAAATATTGTCCCTGGTACGAGAGCACAGACTGAGATCCCCAGAAGCAGGCACTCACCATGTGGGTCTTGCATGCTCAGATGCAGGTGAGAAAAGGAGAGAGCCTTTCCAACAAACAAAACCTCCCTGTGAGGTCCGTTGGTGTTCCGGTCACGTGTGTGACCTCCCCGTCCAATGGCGAGGCAGGAAGCGGGCAGGGGGAGTGGAGAGAGGAGGGACTGAAAGGAAGGTTTGGAACCAAAATGGTGCTCCAGGTACGAGTGCATGACCTGGGACCCCTAGAAACATGCACTTAATGTATGTCTTGCATGCCTAGATCAGGGTTTTTTTGTTTTGTTTCTTTAGTTTACAAACTCCACAGCACACCCGACAGTGAACGTTACAATATTTCAACATCTTATGCATTAACATGTGTATACCACTGCCATCCCATACCCCCACCCCCTTAACTCGAGCCTAATCCTTTGCACCTCTACTTATTCTCTTCCATGGGCGCCCTTTCTTCCGTGCTCCCGGAAGTTTCATGTTCACTTGAGCCTGCTTGAGTGGATTCCCTTAATGTGGCCACTAGCCGTCTCCAGGCCATCAGTATTCCCACTTCATCATCCCCCCTCCCTATAGGCTGCCTCGTACCATATTGCCGTCTCTGCTTCAACCCATTTCAGAAGGTCTTGCCACCACACCTCTATCTTGGGTCTCTGGCTCGATTTCCACCCCATAGCTATTCTGCGTTTGGCCAAAATATAAGTCCTTAAATTTGCACACGGGTTTCATTTTACGTGGTCTAGAGAAACCTCCCACCATGAACGTCCATACTGATTCCACATCCAACTTAATACCCTTCTCGGCGAGTCGGTGGGTGACCTCCCCCCCCAGAATTTTCGAATCTCCGGACACGCCCAAAACATGTGTGTCATCCCCACATTTACTTCCCCACATTTGGGGCATATTTGCATCTCAGTTCTCTTAAATCGGGCTATCTTTTGAGGGGTCATTTACGCCCTATGGGTCACATATAGCTGAATCTGTTTTAACCTAGCGTTCCTGGACACCTTCTTGTGGTACCTCTATGCTCTTTCCGATTGTCCATCCTGCATAGGTTCCCCTGCGTCTTCCTCCCACTCCCGTCTGAATTGGGTCACCTCTTTTCCCACCCTGGACATTACTAGTTCTGGGATACCTCGTGCACTCCTTCCGAGGGTTTCCTGTAGCAGGGCTATGTCTATTTTCTGCCTCCTTAAGTACATCATGATCTTGTTTCTTTTGAAATAGCTGTTGAGTCCCTTGACATTCCAGGTCGCTATTTTAAGGTCTCCCATCTCTCGTCCCGCCTCTATCCTCCTATGCCCTCCACATTTTTTCGTAGCAGCATGTGGATATAAGCTCGTTCCCTAACAAACTCTACAACCAACTCCCCCATCCCCTTCCCACCGTCCACCCTCCCCAACTCCAACTGTCGCCCAGCTCCATCCCTGGATCTCAGGCTATCCCGCATTTAGTCCTACCCTGGCTAATCCGGTACTAGGAACACAGCAAGGGGTTGCCGCACTACTGGCAACCTACCTAGTCTATCCAATGGGGTGCGAGTTGGGTCCTCTGTATCTCCCGCATTAATGCTAATGTGTGCTATGCCCACCTTATACATTGCCCTTGTCCTCGCTGCCATATACGGATCTATGTTCAAGTCCCAATGTCATTGTTTATACAGCACCTCAGTCTTGGTAGTCGCCGTTTCACTTGTCGTTTCCGCCATCTTGTTGGTCATTCGTCTCCAGCGGGCCATTCTGTGCATCCAACCAATCCTTACCTTCTTCTGGGGTCTCGAAGAACAAAGCCCTGTTTTTATGAAATATTTTCAATTTCGCTGGGTACATCAGCATATATTTGTAGTTTGCTTCGCGTAATCGTCTCTTGACCGTTCCAAAGTTTAGTCGGCGTCTTTGCACCTGAAGAGTATAGTCCGGGTATGCTGTTATTGCTGCAGATGCCCTCCGTATTGTACCTCCTTTTCAGAAGTATTCCAGGATCTTCTCCCGGTCTCGATAGTTTAATATTTTGGCGATGATTGGCCTCGGAGGGGCTCCTGGTGCCGGTTAGCTCTCTCCACCGCGAACCGTTAGGTGAGTGCCCCTCCTTCGATTTCTTGCAGCAACATGGTTTCAATGTAGTCTGTGGGGTTTGATCCCTCTTCGCCTTCTGGGAGCCCTATTATGCGTATGTTGTTTCTTCGGGCCCGTCCTTTGGCCTCCTCAGCCTTATTTTCCAGATTACTCACTTGTTGGCGCAATGTGTGGATTTCAGAAGCGTTAGCCGTGCAGGTGGTAGTATTTGATTGGACTTCTTTCTCCAGCTCACCTGTGCTTTCTGCTATCGCTCTCACGTCTTGTCGCAGTAGGTTCACGTCCACTTGTACTGCGTCAATCTTGTATTCGAGCGACGTTTTAAGACTAGACATAGCTGCTTCTAGTCTGGTTTCCCAAGCAACCTTTAGGTCTGCTATCGCCTCCAGGATCTGTTGTTCGCTGCTCGATGGTGTTGTGTCCGTCTGTGAGTCTCTCTCTTTGCTCCTGGCTCTGTCCGTTGGTTGTGGTGTTCTAGTGTACTCCTCCATGGTGGGCTGTTTCCCCTTCGTTTTGAGTGGTTTGGATGCCATCTCAGTGTCACCGGTGTGCTCGCCTCCGGTCTCAAGTGTCTGTGTTTTAGTTGCACAAACTTGCGTTGGCTCAGTGGCACTTGGCTTTGTTCCAGGGGCACTTCATCGCGCCAGCGTGGGCCAGAATGCCTCTCCAGGTGTCTTTACGGAGTGCAATGGCTCTATGTACATCAGTGGCTTTTGCACTCTTTTCTCTTACTCTCCAGTTATGGTGTTTGTCTGTTTGCTGTTTCTGGGTCTGGATTTAGCCCTTGAATTGCCTCGTCTCACCAGCACTAGTAGTTTCTCTCTCCTCCGTTGGCTCCCATTTTTAGGGGCCTCTCTGCTGGTTTCCAAGCTATTAGACCTTTGCCCTCTCAATATGGGGCAGTAGCGGTGTGTGTTGTGAGGCGACCTTCCCCTATATACCAGCCTCTGTCTCGTCCCCTTCGATACTTGGTCGGTCGCCTTGCTATGCCTTTGCTAGCATTTGCTATGGGCTACGCAGTTCGGCGGGCATGGTACAGTTCTTTTGTTCCTGCTTCCCTACTTTCAGCCGGGTGCCTTCACATCCGTGAGCAGGCTGTACCGTCGGTGTGGGCCGCCTGGTGTAGTTTTATGGCTTATGGCCTGGGTCTCTTAATCTTTTCTTGGGGCGGATGTTTCCTGTGTTGGCTCCTTGTCTCGCGGTCTCCCAGTTCTGGTCACTTCACCCCCCGTGGCGTGGGTCAACGGCACGTTTCATCTGCTGCCGCCCCCAGCGCTTCGCGGGTGTGTAATTAGTTGCCCCCACCCATTTTTCCTTTTGCCGCCTGTTCGCACTCAGTTATTATTGCGTCTTGCCCCACGGCTACAATCCGACCAGGTACATTCACTCGGTGGGCAATCCGTTGTTGAGTGCGTATGTGAGGGGTCGCGTGAATTCTGTTATGCTGATTCCGGCTTCCTTATTGCATGCCGGCGACTATCCCTGGCGTGCAAAGATCGCAGCCTTCTGCGATGTTTTCCCACTATTTGAAGGGGGAGATGTGACATCGGGTCTGCTGTACACCCTCAGCCTGACTGCCCGCACTGATGGCTTGCGGGCCGCGTCTTTGTCCAGCGTCTGTGTCCAGCGTATTATGTAAGTCCTCGCTCACTTTGTATCACAAAGCTGTCTCCGGCACATACTCGTCCGCTCTCCGTGGCGGGCGACTTTTTCATTTCTTCCGCCTTATCCGATGTTATTAGGTACTTCGCTTTGTCTGTCAGGACTTTGGTCTATCTGAGTCCTTTGTTCACCAGGGCGGCTATTTTAGGTGGGCATCCGTAGAGGTCTCGCCACTTTTAGTTTCCAATTATATCGGTCCTCAGTGAACGGTTCTAGACCTGGCATGGCACGTTGTGTGCCGCTCACTTTCATATGGCTGATCCTTTTTTAAAAAAAATATTTGCGTGCAATCTGCCGGCGGGCATTCTCAGGATTCGGACGGATCTGCGGGAGCTCCAGGATCTTCCGGCCTCTCACATGGCTAGATAGCCACGCCCCCCCATGCTTAGATCAGGGTTCAAGCTCCTGGGCACCTGCAAACTGCACCTAGCTTCTACTTACCACGGGTTGTTTCACTGTGAAGGAGCAGTGTTTACTGAAATGTCCATTGTGAGTACTTAGCACTGGGTCCTCTAGTGGGCGATTAAAAAATAAATAGTAATTCTTGCCCACAGCCAATGGAAAGGGCTCCCTTAGCTCCACCCCAGGAAGCCATCTTCAGATTTTTCATAGCACGTTATATGTTGGGAGTCCAGTGAAATCTGTCAGATCTACTCAACAATGTTTCTTCGAACGAATATGAATTTTCTCATTTTCACAATGTTTCTGGAATTCTTGACTCCGGCGACGTGCAGGGTTTGCTCCGGTTCTGGTAGCCATAGCCCAGTGGAGCAAATTCTTATTCTCTGACCGTGAAGCCTACATCCAGCATGGCGGAAACCAAGAGGAAGAATCTTTTCAAGGCCTGAGCTCGGTGCAGACTAACGAATATATATGTGGAGGACCTCTACAACAACTGCCTATACTGCCTGCACCCGACGCACGGATTCCAGGACTGTTACATCTGCCAGTCATTCTCGAATGAAACTCTGAGACTGCCACCGCAGGTTATTTTCATGGCTCGTTGGCACCGGGCGGGGGGCTGTAATTCGACTTCTGTCTGCAGTCATGCCTCGCTCAGGCAGAGCAGACCTATCCTGCGCACTCCCACCAGCAAGAGGTCGAGGTCACAACCCTGTCGACGACTGGTCGTAAAGTTTTCTCTCATAACCTCACTGACAACATCGTCAATGACCCCGTCCACTAGTGTGATCAAGCCTTCTTCAACCATGACTAAGGCTAAGCCAGCTGCTGCATCTACACCTAACCCTTTGACTGCTTTGTTACAACCATCTGCTCTGGCTGCCTTACCCAGGCCTCTGAACGATTTCCACTGACCCCGAGGGTTAACCTGGGTAAACAAAGCTTGTCGCTATCCAACTGGAGGACATTGTCATGGCCACAGGGCAAGGACCAAAAGTTCCATCACATACAGGGTCCAGTTGGACCCAGTCCTGGTGCCTTTGGCGCCAGGCTCATGAGAAAGTGTGCTCTGCACACTTTTATTCTGGTGCACATGCTATTTCCTCCCCTGCAGGGCCTCCACGTGCATTCAGGTCGGGTGTGCCCATAGGAATACATTGGGCTGCATGTGCAGCATCTTCTGGAAGTGGCAGGGTGGGGCCACAAGGCAGAGCAAAGGGGCGTGGCTGAAACCAGGCTATTAAAGCCTGCCCCGTCCGCATGCAAGCGCTTTGTGTTAGTCTGCTTATAGCAGCGTAACGCTCACTGCCGCCTGAAGCGCATCTAAGCTGATTCCAGCAATCCCATCGCCTGAAGCTCATCTTACCTGATTCCAGCAATACCATCGCCTGAAGCGCATCTTACCTGATTCCAGCAATAACCATCACCTCCAGCGCATATTACCTGATCCCAACAGCAACCGCAGTCGGAGCGCATCCTTACCTGATTCCGGCAGCCACCGCAGTCAGAGTGCATCCTTAGCTGATCCCGGCTTCCCAACACTTACTCGGAAGCCCATCTTCGGCCCGCATCCTCGCGGATCCAGGCATCCATCACCCGCCGGCAGATCTCCGGATAACAGCAGTCCTGTCTGACTTCACCAGGCCATCCCTGCAGGAGAAAAGGACAAACAAGGTTAGAAATAACATAAAGACATTAAGCTAAGGTCGCGCGCAACACTTCCTCGCACTTGACCTTGGAACCAAACTTAGCACTTATTGGGACATAGTAAACTCCCCTGTCCTCCATTGGGGCTCGCTTCTTGCACTGCAATTCCACTGGGCCTCGCATCACCTATTGGGGAGAAGGAAAGACATTACAAGGGATACAGACAATAATGACGGAAAAAAGACATTACAAAAGAATCCGGACAATAATCATTATCGAAAGACACTTACCTTTGAAGAGGTTCAGCCACAGCCGGTCTGGGCTACCACGCACATGGACCAGTGAAGAAACTAGGTCTATCTAAGACGCCCCTGCAGTGAGAAGCAGGACGGAGAGCTCACCATCATAAATAAACAGGTGAGACTATATGGTTAGGCACATGCTCACCACATTCTGGGAATAAGGGTTCGAGGGAGACCACAGCCACATCACAGCATTCTCACGGCCTCTCGTATTCTCCCAGGGGCAGTACCAACAACCAGCGCAGTCCACAACACAGGAGCAGGGGAAGAAGCCTGACCCAGGGGAGCCAGTTCCAGGGAGGGGTGCAACCGTGCCCCAACAATCCCCGCAGAGACCAGGTGAGAGTAAAAGAACGCAAAGCCTCTCCGAATCTCTGCCTGGGCGTAATGAAAACCTCGGAAACTGACCAGTAGGCCCAACTACTGGGGGAACTACGGGCCGAAGTTCATGCCTCCAGACAAGAATTCAATGCCTTAAGAAGGGACCTTAATGTTCGCTAGAGAACAAACTGATGACTTGGCAAGACAGATGCTTCAGACCCACGCAGGTCAGGTTCCATTACCTGGGATTGCACAGCCTCCTATGCCGCAGCCATCGCCACCAGTTCAAGTGGTGCTTCCAGGTGCAGTGCCACTAGCCCCGCCCAAACTCTTTACTTGCGAGTCCAATAGGTATGCTATATTCATGAACCAATGGCACCTTCACTTTCAGTGCTGGCCTGGGGCTTTTCCTAATGATAGCACAAGAGCCGCCTTTGTTCTTCCATATTTAGGAGGCAGCGCAGTGGACTGGTCGATACCATTAGTAAACCAGGATGATCCTCTACTCTGAAACTTTGGGGAATTCCAACGGAAGATGGAAAAATTGTTTGCTAGACACACCCAAGGACAAGCCCTGGATAACAAACTATTGTCACTCAGGCAAGGAAACAAAGATCTGCTGACCTATAACGCTACTTTTAATTGTCTCATAGCACAGCCAGAAGAGAAGAGGACCACACTCTTTTATCGGGGATTGCGTGGGGAACAAAAAGATGTTCTAGCCCAAGTGGTCAACCCTCCTGAAGGTTGTGCGGAGTACATCAATCTGACGGTGCAGCTTGACCACAGGTTGGAGAATCGAAAAATGGATCGCACAAGAACTGAAGGGAGGTAGGTCTATATGCGACCCCGGGACAATCAAATCAAAACCCATGAATCAACCAAGCCTTTGCAGATCGGGGGATTACCAAGGCGGAGAGAAAAAAGAGGAGACAACAACAACTCTGTTTGAACTGCTGAAGAGCAGGACATTTCCTCCGGGAATGCCCAGTAAAACCCCCTAAGAGGACAGTTGGTGCAACGGACAATGGCAACGAAGAAAAGGAACAAAACCCGAAAAACTCCAACGCCCGACAAGTGTAGGGGTCCACTTGTCGAGCGAAAAGAAGGAATCTGTACAGACCTCACATCTGCTCATCCCGGTACTTTTGGTCAACCACCAACAACCGTCATAGGTACATGCCTTGGAGGCATATATTGATAGCAGAGCGGTGGGAAATTACATTGATCAAGATCTGGCTGCACGAATAGGCCTTCCTCTCCAGCAAAAGCTAAAATCTGAAAACGTCACAGCAGTGGATGGTTCTCAGTTGTCATCCGGCCCAGTGATGCAACATACCGAGAAAGTCATGCTGATGTGTCAGGATGGTCATCGGGAAGACATCTCTTTCGGTCTTATTGGAGCTCCTCAGTTCCAGATGATCTTAGGAATGCCTTGGCTGGAAACCCACAACCCTAGGATCGACTGGCGAACACAAGTGCTGACCTTACCTCAAGAGTGCGCTAACATCTGCTACCACAAAAGCGTGAAGAGCCAGGAACTCGAGACGAAATCTATCCTGGGGCTCTCTGGTTCCATACCCCCTGAATATCTGGATTGAGCGAGTTGTTTGGTTTCCCTGTGTGCTCCTGGGAGGCGCGTTGGAGCAGTCATCAGTTTCAGTGAGACTTTCACCCGGCACTGCGAGCTTGAGGCTCTTGCCGCATTGAATTGGAAGAGCGCTTCCTGGAGGAGGCGTGGTGTGCATTGCACGTGACCATATCACGTGACTTGGCTTCTCTTCAAAGCCCGGAAGCTGCCGCCCGCCCAGTGTGAGCGAGTTGTTTGGTTTCCCTGTGTGCTCCTGGGAGGCGCGTTGGAGCAGTCATCAGTTTCAGTGAGACTTTCACTCGGCACTGCGAGCTCGAGGCTCTTGCCACATTGAATTGGAAGAGCGCTTCCTGGAGGAGGCGTGGTGTGCATTGCACGTGACCATATCACGTGACTTGGCTTCCCTTCAAAGCCCGGAGGCTACCACCCTTGCGGCTTAAGCCCGGCGGGGTCAAGCCCATCGACTGTTGTGCGGCTGTTGGGGAGCTGGTGGGGCTGAAGTGGCGAAATCTCTGTGCAGTGGTCAAGTAAGGGCGCAGAGTACGACGTTACTTCCTTACTTATTGTTTGCATACTTGCACGGGATTGCTCGAACTATTTACTTGCATTCACTTTTAGTACTGCAGTGGTTGTGGTATTTTAATTTTTATTCTTGTATGGTCAAACAAATGATTGGGTAGGACAGTTTTTAAAATTTTTATAACATTTATTTTACTATTTATATTTATATTTTATTTCCTAGCTTCATAAAGAGTGGTGACTCTTCTGGGTCTATATAATGGGAGTCACACTCAGAAGTATGGGAAGTATCCCAGAGGAAACCGCAGTACAGGGGGGTAGAGTCCCACCACAGGTAATCTCTCTACCACAGCTTTCGCAAGCGTTTCAAACAGTTAAAGTGGGTTCAGCTCCTTCCACTTGAGAAGTGACTCTGGTAGCCCCGCAGGGAAGTTCTACTTCTCTAGGTAAAGAGGTCCCCACGGATTTTGGTTCAGAGCAAACCAATCAAACGGACTCTATGGTAGAGGTGGTGGGAGTTATAAACCGGACTTTGTTAAACATTGAGTCAAAGATGAATTTTCTGGCTGATGAACCAATGGCGGTGGAGCGAGATTTAGTATCAGACACTTCCATATTGGCTCCACTATTGTCCCATGAGCTTTCTAGGAAAGTTCACGGCCCAAGAGACCCTAAATGGAAAGATCCAGGATCCGCAGTCTTCTCACCTAAACAATGGGGCTACAAGGAGAAATTGTCACAGTACCAGTTTAGTTATAAGCATGAGAGGGAAATTGGTCGAGGGGACGAGATTTCCCCATTAATATTTCGGGACAGTGAAAGTGTTAAATCAGGGGACGATGAGGCTGAAGAACTAGAGGCTGTTGAAATAAAAGAAGTCTCCCAACAGGATCAGCTACCCCCAGTAGATGAGTTATCATTCCCGGTTCTCTCTAGAATCATGGACTCTATGGATAGAGGTTACGACACATTGAATTATGAAATTCGGGAGCTTAGACAATCAATGAAGGAAGTACTGAGTAAAGTGCATTTTTTGGAAGGTTACATAATGGCAGTCTCAGTCTTAAATACTGTAAGTCCAAAAAAGGTGGTCAGTGACGGGGCTGGGGTGGCACAAGGTAACAGTATGGAACCTAAAAGTATGGAAACACAGGGGGAGAAGGCTGAGTTAAAGCGAGATTGTTTTTTGGTAGTACCGGAGGTATCAGGAATAGCCCTCCCGTCATTATCCATGTTGGGGAAGGAACAGGTACAGGATATCAAGCTGCTGAGTAGTAGCCCAAAGGCGAGAAAACTTAGTAATATTAACAAGCAGTTTTCTCAGCAAAAAAAAACCAAAAACTGTAAGCTCCCACCTTCACAACAGAATAAAGGGTCACGGAAATTCCTGCGTAACCTAAGGTTGGCAGTAGATAAACGTATGCAAATTGATAGAGATATATTAGATCAGAGAAAGAAGGACTTCTTTATAAATAGGAAAAGGGGTCCAAACAAGGAAGCAGTAAGGGTTAAGGAAGCTGATAAGGTTTCATCTGTGTTGGATATTGCGCAGGAGGGGGATAGTCCTTCTTTTGATCTAAGTAATATATCCGTTTATCCAGTAGATATGGAAGAGGTAGAGTCCGAAAGGACTAAGGGACTAGAGGTCACAAAAAATATTGAACCTGGAATTGGGAAGGGAGTTGGAAAAAGTTGTACTCTGGTGGAAGGACTGTTGGTCCCACCGCATATAACAGTAGGAAGGGGACTGGTGAATCCTTTGGTAGAAGCTACAGAAACAGGAAATTTAGCGACTCCTAAGTTGTATGCAATTTTTTCGAAACCCGGGGAGGAGAAGACGGACCTGGTGAAGTTGCCTCCGCTATGGGTTCCTCAAATAGTGCCTTTTCCAACCCCAAGATTAGTGGAGGAAGTGGGTCTGGGGACTCCAAAGTGTAAGTTTCTGGATCTAACGAAGGGGGTGGGGGAGAGTATGGGGCAAGTAAGAACGCCAAAAAATTGGAATTTAAGGCAAGAGTCAAACTCGGAAAAAAAGATGCCAGTTAATGGTGAGCTAACCATCTTTATGAATCGTTTGTTTGAAAGTTCAAATAGATACCCTCTAAACAGACATTATATCCTGGCTTTAATGCAGGAAATCCAAAATCTGAAATTGATATCCTCAGGGGACATTAAGACGGTAGAATTCGTCTATGACGATTGCTTAGATATTGTAAGACTTCATCTAAGGTCATACTTAACAAAGGAAATAATATTGGGGGAGAGAGAACGCTTCCTAGCCCTTGGTTTTGAAGTTACATATACAGGGCCCTCAATTTTATCAAGTTTGGTACCCATCCACCAAGGAAAGAAAGGCAAGATACAAGATGAAAGAGAAAGATATAATAAGGAGATTTATAGTTCCAGAGGTTATACGCAAGTTCCTTTTGGTAGAGGGGTAAATCAGGAAATTGGAGGAAAATCGATTCCAACACACATGATGGTCTAACTGGTCATTAATTACATGGAATTCAAGAGGGTATAAGAACATTATGAACAACCACAAACTCTTCTTAAATTTTGATATTATTTGTTTACAGGAAACTTTTCTGTTAGATACACCCATGATAGATGGATTTAACACAGTCTATGTCAGGGCCCAACGGGGAGCGAAGGGTAGGCCGTTTGGGGGACTTTTAACAGCAGTTAAACGTTCTTTGGGTCTTTCAATGCAGGTAATTGATGTAGACAGGTCAGATATCCTGGTTGTACTCTTAGAATGGCAAGAAGATGACGAGAGTCCCATAAGCAAATGCTTCCTGGTAAACGTTTACTTTAGTCCCTTAAAGGATAAGTTGGAAGAAGCCTTGATGGCAATCTCTTTCACACTATTCGGAGAATTTCCAGATGAGGGGGCCTCAGTGATAATTGTTGGAGATTTTAACGCAGAATGCCTAGACGAAAAGTGGTATCTAGAGAACGATAGAAAGTCTGTCTGCAAGGAATCCCGGGAGAGAGGGAAGAGGATCATTCAGGAATTCGAGGCATGGAACTTAAGTATAATCAACGGTAACATACAGATGGACATTCCGCCAGCTTTCACATGGCAGAATGGGTTGTGGAAATCAACAATAGATTACATCTTCATTTCGCATGATCTAACCACAAAAGGAGTTTCCTTGGAAATAAAATTCCTGAAATGGAGCGACCACTCCCTTTTGGAATTTAAACTGCTTGGTGTGGCAAAACATGGTGAAACAGACACTGTGGGAGTGGAAATAAACACAGGAAAGAATGAGGTTAAGTGGGTTCCTAGAATTGCATCTGTATTTTTGTCTGGAATCGTAAACTTGCCAGCAAACAAGATGGCCCGCCTATGTACAGCAGAAGGATTCCCTACCATGGTAAGGGAGTTGTTAGGTAGGTTAACAACAGACAGGGGTTTAACCCAGATGGTGGCAAGTAGGAAGGGTTCTCACTTCTTTGATGTAGAAGTTCAGGTACATAAAAAGGAACTACATCGAGAAGTGAGGCTTCTTAAGAAATCTGCACTTCCGGGTCATATGGAAAAGGTGAGGAAATTAAAACAAACATATAGGAATTGGGCAAAAGGCAGAAAGTATATATTACACATTAAAGATGCCGAGGGAATGCTGGCTTGTATGTCAGGGAATAGGCCTGGTATATTTTGGGACCTAATTAAACCAAAAGGTAGACAAGATTATCTTCAGGCACAGGCGGTTAGTGACATTGGCTGGGTGAAACATTTCACAGATTTGTACAGGGTGGAAGGCTTAGACCAGTCAGTCACATGGCCAGAGGCAGACTGGAGCCGTGCTATAGAATGGGACCTGGAGGATCTAAAGAACTTGATAAAGAAAAGCAAGTCCTCGAACGCACCAGGCCCAGATGGTCTCTCTAATCTGACCTATAAAGGTAATCCAGCTGTTTGGTCTCAGGTGTTGTCTGCTTTGTTCGTAGATATTTTGGCTAGTAATTCGTTTCCCTCTACCTGGTCAGCAGCAACCCTAATCCTTGTTTTTAAAGGTGGGGATAGGTCCTCTCCAAATTATTATAGACCTATATCCTTACTAGATGCTTGGAACAAAATATTTGCGAAAATACTGCTGAAAGCTTTACAAAAATGGGCTGTGGAATCTGATTCCTTAGATGTTTTTCAGTCAGGTTTTCGGCAAGGGCTGAGTACATCTACCAATTGTATGGTGCTAGATTTACTAGCACATCAAGCAAAGATGCAAGCACAGCCAGTATTTTTCTCCTTCTTAGACATTAGAAAAGCTTTCGTCATGGTTAATAGGGCCCTTTTGCGGAAAAAACTGTATGATAGGGGGTGTCCGATAGCCCTGCTAAGTATTTTGGTGGCCCTCCACACAAACACAAGGATTTGGGTAAGGTTGGATGAATTGGGTAACTATTCCCCTTGGATACAGACAAACAGGGGCCTAAGACAGGGGTGTGTCTTGGCACCCTTTCTCTTTTGCTTGTTTTTACTGGGATTGGGAGGCTGTATGGAATCAGTAAAAACCTTCCCTCCAAGATTGGGGGCTATGGTTGTCCAATACTTACTTTATGCAGACGACATTGTTTTATGTGACCTCACAGCTATCGGGCTCCAAAGAGCTTTATTAGCCGTGGAGGGGTTCCTGGAAAAACTAGACTTAACACTAAACACTGTAAAATCAAAGGTTCTGGTGATTAAGGGGGGTAGGAAAAGTTGTAAAGTATTGCCCTGGTATTTGAAAAACGGCAAAATAGAAGTTGTAAATAAATGTGTGTACTTAGGGCTGGCAATTTATGACAAGTTCTCAGGTCCCGCACTATGGGAAGATTTACGGGCAAAATTTGTAGGGGCTGGGGTACAACTTAGAATTTTCGATGGTAAATTCGGTAGATATTCTTTTTTACCAGTCCTAAAACTATACAAACAACAATTAACCCCAAAATTAATTTACGGAGCTCAAACTCGGAGTCAGCCGATTAATTGGGCGTTACTAGAGGGGGCATTATGGAAAGGTTTGCTCCAACTTCCGCAGTCAGTCCCTTTAGCAGGGATTCTGTTTGAATTAGGTTTGTTACCAATACAGACTCTGGTAGACTGGGGCAAGTTTCAGTTGTTGGTAAATATACTGAACCCACCAGGGGCGTCAATATACGAACAATTAAATCTGGTAAGATTTCAGGGCGGCTGCAGCGTTCTCAGGGACTGGGTTCTGAATTGTCAATTAATGCTTCAGCAGGCAAATATTCCACTGGAGGAACTGGAGTTGACACCAAAGGTTGCAAAACTAAGATGGTGTAGACATGTATGGTCTAACTTGAGATCTGAGATAATGGAGTATAAATGCTTTGGGGATCATTTTCTCTGGTCATGTAAAAGTTTCAATACACCAGCACCTTACCTCAAAAAACATCCATCGAGATCCTTCAGGTCTCACGTGCTAAGGCTCAGGTTGAACTTGTTATTAACAAAAGAAGTACTGGGCCGTCGGGCGAACATTCCGCAAGAACAGAGATTATGTCGGCACTGTAACACAAACAATGAGACTTTAAAGCACTTGTGTGCGACTTGTCCCAAACTGATTGATTTGCGGTCTTGCTTCCTAGAAGGCTTGGTTTACTCCTCCGAGAACTAACTATGGTGGAGGATAATGAACTGTAATGAATTAAGTTTGACCATACATGTTTTAGAATTTTTAAGGAAAGTTGCAGTAATTTTATAAACGTTGGATATTTGTATGTTGGATTGTGTATTTGTGGATTGTATGTACATGTGTTAAAAGTACCTTAGTACTGTGTAACACAATAATAAAAATAAATAAAATATCTGGATTACCAGGATGTGTTCCAGAAGGAGCAAGCAAACACCCTGCCTCCACACAGACCTTATGACTGCCAGATCGATCTGGTGTCGGGAGCACAAATCCCCTGCAGTCGAATTTACGCTCTAACAGAGCAAGAAAACCAGCATCTGAAGTTTTACCTGGATCAGTACCTAGCTAACGGCTTCATCCGCCCGTCTAAGTCCCCTGCCTCCTCGGCTCTCTTTTTCATACCAAAGAAAATGGGCGACTTAAGAACTTGTATAGATTATAGAGTGCTGAACCAAATCACAATAAAGAACAGATACACCCTGCCACTCATCCCGGAACTTCTAGATCAGATGAAGAATGCTCAAATCTACACGAAACTGGATCTACGAGGAGCCTATAACCTTGTGAGAGTTAAAAAGGGAGACGAGTGGAAGACGGCATTCCGAACCAAATATGGACTTTTCGAGTATGAGGTCATGCCCTTCGGATTATGTAATGCCCGGCGGCGTTCCAATGCTTTATGAACGATGTGCTTCATGAATTATTGGACGTTTGCGCACTCGTCTACATTGATGACATTCTTATTTACTCAACGTCCAAAGAGGATCATGTTGGCCATGTAAGAGCAGTTCTGGAGAAGCTTCGTCAGCACCGGCTGTTTGCCAAATTGGAAAAATGTTTCTTCCATGTCACGGAAGTTGAATTTTTGGGCTTCATGCTCACACCACGGGGAGTACACATGGACACACGCAAGGTGGATGCTATCCTTCGATGGCCATCACCAACATCCACAAAAGGAGTATAGAGCGTGCTCGGATTTGCCAATTTTTATCGTCGGTTTATTCCAAGGTTTTCACAAATAGTTCATCCAATTACCTCCCTACTGAGAAAAAATAAGAAATTCTTCTGGTCCCCCGAAGCAGAAAACACCTTCCAGGAACTGAAACTTGCTTTCATCTCAGCACCAGTTCTTCAGCCACCTCGACCTGACCTTCTCTATGTGGTCGAAACAGACGCCTCCAGCGTAGCCATGGGAGCAGTATTATCACAAAAGGACCGAGACATGGCGCAATTACATCCCAAAGCATTTTGGTCCCGTAAGATTTCTGCGCCGGAATTGGACTATGCAATCACTGAACAGGAACTGCAAGCAATCAAAGGAGCCTTCAAAACATGGAGACACTATCTTCTGGGAGCAAGGCACACAGTCACGGTTATCACAGATCACTGTAATCTGCAATACTTGAAAACTACCAGGGCCCAATCTTCACGCCAGCTTCGCTGGCCTCTCTTCTTTGCAGAATACGATTTTGTCATCACTTACAGACCTGGAGTACGCAATGGGAAAGCAGATGCCCTATCACGCATGGGCGAGGACAAAGAAGCGTTCATCACATCTGAGCCTGTGGCCATCATTCCCGAAGAACGGATCCAAAACCAAATCACTGCAACCGCCTGTTTGGATGACTTGAAAACCCATCTCAGATGACCCAAACAGCACAACAGGAGTGGCTAGCTAGGGGAGACCAATACACCATCAAAAATGATCTGCCCTATTTTCAAGGGAGACTATATATTCAGGACAAGAAATTACAAGACCAGATAATGGCAAACTTCCATGAATCATTAGTGGAAGGACACCCAGGGATTGCCAAGACTCGGGCTAAAATACAAAAGGGATATTGGTGGCCAACCGGGAGAAAAGACATTGGCCAATTAATTGCGACCTGTGGTGTCTGCGCGCAACATAAATCTCAGAAGTTAAGTCCTGCAGGGTTACTACGTCCCTTGACTGTTTCACCAGCACCATGGCATACACTGTCTATGGACTTTATCACCCACCTTCCTTCCTGCAACGGGTTTAACATGATCCTGGTTATTGTAGACTTATTCACCAAGGTGGCCCATTTTATTCCATTGAAGGGGCTTCCCACTGCTTTCGCTCCTGCCACCATGTTTTTGGAGCAAATTGTCAAGTTACACAGATTCCTAACGGTATTGATTTCAGATCATGGAACACAATTCGTCTCAGCTCTCTGGAGGACGTGCTGCAAAATAGCCAAAATTGACCTCTGGTTATCCATGAGTCATCATCCCCAAACAGATGGCCAAACCGAACGGACCAACCAGACCTTGGAGCAATACCTGAGGTGTATGTTACAACAAACTGAGTCGTCCTGGAAAAACATCCTCTGGTGGACAGAATTTACCTACAATAATCCTGTCCACACTAGCACCGGGCAGACCCCATTCTACACACTGCATGGTCGGCATCCTTAAACGTCCACTTTTGATTCACTTGACGAATTGGAAATGCCACCAGTTACAACATTGCACAAGACTATCAGTCGAACCCTCAAAGAAGCAGCTGAAAACTTGACCAGAGCCAAAGCACAACAGAAAAATGTGCAGACCAACATCGAAGAGAGGCTCCGCATTATCAAGTTGGGGAAAAGGTTTGGTTGGCGTCCAAGAACATTCCTTTGAAAGGACCACGTGCGTTCCGTCCCAGGTACCTGAGACCTTACCCCATCAAAGCCATCTTTAATTCTGCTGCCATGAAATTGGATTTACCAGCTAATATGCGGATCCATCCGATGTTCCATATTTCTCTCTTGAAACAAATGAAACCAGATACTCTGATTTAGACACCACCCGAGTCCGACATCATAGAAGGAGAACCGGAATACAAAGTCAAAACCATTCTGGATTCCAAGATAGTACGATCTAAACTGTACTACCTTATAGATTGGAAAGGTTATGGACCTCAAGACCGTACATGGGAGCCTAGTGAATTCGTCCATGCCCCACGACTGATCAGACAATTCCATCATAACAACACCACCAAGCCAGCACCAGGAGGAGTGAGCACCCGTGAGAGGGGTCTTGAGGGGGAGTGCTGTCATGGCCAGAGGGCTGGGACCACAAGTTCCATCACATAAAGGGTCCAGTTGGACCCAGTCCTGGTGCCAGGCTCATGAGAAAGTGTGCTCTGCCATTTCCAGGACCCTGCTTTTATGCAAAAAGATTCCCATTCGTACAGCCTAGCTGTCACTCACACAGTGGAGTGGTCATCTTGGCGGGAGACCCTCCAGCCTATCAGGATAGAGTGCGACATGGGTTGCTGAGGCAACCCTGTCCAGGGGTCCTACTCCCCCTCCCACACAATGGACCCACCCCAGACTCGGTGGCGCCGGAAGGAGGAGGGCTCCTGGGCAGAAGCCCGCCAAACGGACGAACAAAGGATCCCCGACCTGGGTTAGGATTGTAGAGAAAGACACGAGAAAGAAGTTATATTAAAGTTCTAGCAAATAAAACCTACCGGAGCAAAGATTTTTTTTTTTTAAAACAATTTTATTATTTTATTCAAATAACAAACCAAACTCAACTTACAGTGGATACATAACTTGCTCATAAATGCACATACATTGTTACTTTTTCGCCCACTGTATTTCCTGTCCCACCCCCCTCCCGAGCCTACTTTCTCCCATTGTTAGTCTCCACCTCTTGTGGTGGGGAGACATCTCCCGCCACGCTTATTGAATCATCGTCACTTGGTCCATCATACGAAGGCCCAAATAGCTCTGCTATTAGTTGTCTCCATCCCGCTAGGGCTCCAGCTTCACCCTCTATGTCCCCTTTACACGCTTCCTGCCATGCCACTGTTTCTGCCTCCGCCCACTTCTGCAAGTCCCTCCACCACGTCTCCACTTTGGGCTTGTGACACGCTTTCCATCCCATCGCAATCCTTCTCTTCGCCAGAACATTTCCAGATCTTTCAATTTACTCACATGTTTAAGCTACTGCGGTCTGGGGAACCCTCCCAACAAACAAGCCCACACAGTATCCACCTTCATGCAGATTCCCTTGTCTACCATTTTCTGTGCTATGTCTCTCCAATATTTCGCTATCAGTGGGCATGTCCAGAACATATGTACCATTCCTGCGTTTTCCACATTGCATTTGGGACACACTTGGCTTCCGGCGTTCTTAAATTTGGCTATCTTTAGAGGCGTCAGATATGCTCTGTGAGTTATATACAACTGTATTTGTTGCAGCCTAGCATTTCTCGATACTTTTTTATGATACCCCTGAGCCCTTTCCCACATCCCGTCACTCATCGGGTCCCCTACTTCTTCCTCCCATTCCAGTCTAAGTTGCACCACTTCCTTGCCCACTTGAGTCATCATCATCTCGTACACTCTAGACGTTTCATGCCCTCCTTCTGCTATATACATATATCACATCTAGTGTGGTGTCCGGTTCCTCTGCAAGTTCCACCTCGGACCATGTATCTTTAATTCGTTACACCATCCCATGATACGTAATATATTGCCCAGCACTCAACCCAGTTTGTTCCAACAGCTCCTCAAATTCCAATATTTTCCCTTCTTGCCACGCATCCCCCAATGTTGCTATTCCTACTGGTTCCCAATACTTCCTAATCATTAACCTTAGTTGCTTTTCTGTTCCCATCATTGTGACCAATGGGATCTGCGAAGAGCACTGGGCCGGCTTGTCCATCAACCGGCACGCCCTCTGACACATCCCCCACCCCAGACCCAACATCCCCGCACAACCTCTTAGCTCCCGCTTGGGTAACCATATCATTTCTCTCAAAAAATATGGGGTGCAATCTCCTTGATGCAGCCTATGCTCTAAGGTAAGCTCCGCAGAGAGCCATTTGGCTACATGTTGCAACTGGCTCGCTACATAATATACTTCCCAGTTTGGTAATTTAATGCCCCCTTTCTCATGAGGATTTTGGAGTTTCCACAGGGCTACACTGTTCCTCATCCCGTGCCATAGGAATTCCCTGCATATACTGTCCAACCTAATAAAGAATCGCCGGGGTATGGAGTATGGGATGTTCGCAAAGCAATGCAACAATCTGGGCAATGCCACCATCTTGAGCATCGCCCCACGCCCCATCATTGCCAAGGGGAGTTTCGCCCAGACCTTCATGCTGTTTTCCAGTTTCTGAACCGTTCTTTCTGTATTATGCCTATGTTCGGCTTCTACTGTATGGTATATGTCTATCCCAAGATATCTAAAGGTTGTGGCCTCCCACGTATCTGGAGTACCGGCAAATTCTCCGCCAAGAGCCCCCTATATCTGCCCAGCGGGAACACAGAGGATTTACTTGGGTTCACAGCTATACCTGAGAGTTCAGCAAACCTCTCCACCACTTCTAACACATACTGCAGATTCTCCTTTGGGTAGCGCAAATACAATAACATATCGTCTGCGTATAGTGAAATTAAATGTGATGTTTCCCCGACGACAATGCCTATTGCGTCATATTGCTGCCTTAAATAAATCGCTAGAGGCTCCAAAGCCAGAATATACAACATGGGGGAACAGGGGCATCCCTGTCTGGTACCTCTACCAAGTTGCCACCTTTCAGAGATCACAGTTCCTGTCTTCACTCTCGCTAATGGCGCACTATATAGGAGTTGTACCCAGTGAAGATATCCTGGCCCCATACCGTAGTTGGCTAGGGCCGCCTTCAGCCAGGGCCACTTGACCGAGTCAAATGCCTTGATCGCATCCAGCGACACTACCGCCATTTCGCTAGTGTCTCCTTCAGTGTGTTCGACCACTCGATGGAGTCGCCTCAAATTATTCGAGATATTCCTATTTGGGACATATCCTGTTTGGTCAGGGTGAATTAGTTTATTTATGACCTTCTTTAGTCCGCTTGCTAGAACCGCTGTTAAAATCTTACTATCTTGGTTTAACATCGATAGGGGCCTATAGGATCCGCAGTCACTACCAGGCCTATTGGGCTTGGGGAGTGGTATGATAACCGCTTTGCACAGTTATTCGGGTGGTCTCCCAACTTCATATGCTTCGTTAAGCATTTCCAGCAGTGGGGGGGAGAATCTCTGCTTTATATGCCTTATAAAATTTGCTTGGGAGTCCGTCGGTTCCCAGGGTTTTACACGTAGGCAGCTGCCTCACCACTTCTTCTAGCTCCTCTAGGGTGATCGGGGCATCTAGCTCCTCCCTTTCCTCTACACTAATTTGGGGTAGCCCAATATCTTTCAGTATGTCTCCTATTTCCCCCCTGTTGCTCCCCCGTCTCGTCTCCGTACAAGCGTCTATAATAGTCTGCAAATTCTTGATTAACCCCCTCTTGCGTGTACACTACGTCGCCATTGTCTTTCACTATTGTTCTGATTGGGGGCCTGGGAGTCTCGTTTTTGTAGAGCCACGCAAGGAGTCTTCCTGGTTTGTCGCCTCCAGCATGTTGTCTTTCTATGTACTTTTTATAATTAAGATTACATAATCTCTCCCAATATCCTGCACATTGCTGCTGCAGGCCCAGTGCCATTTCTGTATCTGCCTTAGTGTTGCTGCCCCGTTCCAATACCCTCTCCAGTTCCTTTTCAGAGTCCTGTAATTCGGTCAGTACCCATTCTGCAGTCCTTTAGACTTAGCTATGGCAATTCCTCTCACTACCACTTTAAAGGCTTCCCAGAGTGTGCCCGCTGTCTTAACACTGCCAGTATTTATCTCGAAATAACTTATTATTTCCTCTCGCATATCCTCCCTGAATACGCTATCTTTAAGCGCTTCTGCACGCAATCGCCATGTGGGTATCCTCCCCCTTGGGGGTCGGTATTGCCACATTAGCAGCAGTGGCGAGTGGTCTGAGAGGAATCTAGCTTTGTATTCCGCTTGCGGTATTTCGGTCTGCAACTCCTGCGTGACAAATACATAGTCCAGTCTTGTATATAGGCCCTGTGGGGCTGCATAGTGCGAATATTGTCTATCCTGCGGATGACGTGTTCTCCATGCATCTGTCAGCCCAAAATCCGCCAGTAGTGCATGTAGTGCCTTTGCAGCCGGGGTGGGTCTAACTATTTTAGTGTCTGATTTATCTATGTTGGGGTTCAACACACAATTGAAATCTCCCCCCCACAATATAGCTCCCCCCATGCTGCCACTGAGTTTACTATGCAGGGTACTAAAATATGCAGCTGTATCTTGGTTCGGGGCATAAGTATTTACAAAGCAAATCTCTCTATTTTCCACCATCCCTCTCATGATCACCATCCTACCATCCTCCTCTACCTGCGAGCTCAGCAATTGAAACGGAACATGTGGGGCCACCCATGTGATTACCCCTCTTGCATATGCAGAGTATGTTGCCCCTACCACTGTCCCTCTCCATTTTTTCCGTACCACTTCCAGTTTATCTTGCGTTAAATGAGTTTCTTGTAACAGGGCTATATCCACTTTCTGTCTGCGTAGGTACATCATTACCTTGTTCCGCTTCAGATAACTATTGAGCCTCCTAACGTTCCAAGTGACTATCTTAAGGTCTCCCATGGTTCGTCTCCTGTTCCGTGAGGTGTAGGCTCACCCCATAACTCTTCCCCAACTATAACAAACCACAGCACACAACCACTTCCCTACCCCCAACCCTACCACAACCACAATAGTTGCCCAGCTCCAACCCTGGATCTCAGGCTCCCCCGCGTTTGGGCCTACCCTGATACCCCGGGCAAGACCCCAGCAGGGTGTCACCGCACTATCGGCGACCTAACTAAACTCTAAATGGGGGATGTAAAAGTTGGTCCTGCAAGGCTCCTTGTCAAAGTCAATATTCGCGGATCATGTGTTTCTCCCAGCCTGATCACACCATTTAGCAAGCTACTTCAGTGACTATATTCAAGTCCCATAGTCTTAAGTTCTGACACCCCCCGGTGCCCCTCTCGCTCATTACTTATCCGCGTCACCTCCTTCTCCCGTCCGGACGTCCGACTCCTGGGGGCAACCCTGCGTGTCGAGCCATCCCATAGCTTCTTCCGGAGTTTCGAAAAACAAAGTTCTGTGCTTGTGAAAAACGTTTAGTTTAGCCGGGTAAAGCAACATGTACTTATGACCCGCTTCTCGCAATCTTCTCTTGACTGCCCCAAAGTTCATTCTGCTCCGCTGCACCGTCAGGGTATAATCCGGGTAAGCCGTTATGTTTGCCGACCCTCTTTGTATTGTCCCACCTTTGCGAAAGTGTTCGAGGATCCTTTCTCGATCCCTGTAGTTAAGTATCTTGGCGATCACCGGCCTCCTGGCGGTGGTCTCCTCGTTAGGGCCCTGTGCGCCCTTTCCACCGCGAACCCCTGAGACAGTACTCCTCCAGTGATTCCCTGTAGCAACATTGTTTCAACAAAATCCGTGGGGTTATGGCCTTCTGTTCCTTCCGGCAGTCCAACAATACGGATATTATTCCTCCGGGCTCGTCCTTCCGCCTCCTCTGCTCTGCTCTCCAAATTACCCACTCGCTGTACCAGGGCGTGAAGCTCCGACCGGTGGGAAGCACAGTCCACCGTGTTAGGGCCCATCTCCTTCTCGAGGCTCTCCGTGCGTTTTGCCGTAGTAGATTCACGTCCTCTTGCACTGCCCCAACCTGGAGCTCCAGCGCTGTTTTTAGTTCCGTCACCGCCAGTTCAAGCTTGGTCTCCCAAGCCACCTTCAGATCGGCGATCGCCTCCAGGACCTCCTGGTTCCTGCCCATGGTGGCACTGCTCCCAACTTGGGCTCTGTCTTTGCTCCTGGCTCCCTCCGGGCCGGGCGGCGTCTTAGTGTATTCGTCTAATGTGGGTTGCTTACCCTTCAGTCTTGGGGGCTTATTAGACATAGCGCTGTGTCTATGAGTCGTGGGTCAGCCCCTTCACCCGTGGTCTTCAGTCCCAGCAAAGGTGGGTTCTTGTTATCTCCAAAGGGCCGATGGTATCCGCTGGTTCCCTCGATCGTCCGTGCTCCGCTCCGAGCACTCCACCAGCGTCTCTCCCCCTGCTTCACTGGGAGTATTGTCACTGCCGTACCCAGCCGTTGGGGGGCCGCTTACCGCCTTAATAGTGCACACGGGCCCTCTCGATCGGTATGCCTCCTCCGGTCGTCAAGGTCCTCGGCTGTGCAAGTCGGGGACCCTCTTTCACTGCGGCCACCCGGACTGGGCAATGTGATAATTATTTCGTACCGCTAGCGATCCTCCTCTGCTGTTTTCGAACGGAGACACTTCCTCCATCTCAGGGGAGCGCCCCTCGGAATCTCTTTGTTCTCGTCCGCGGCCATTTTTATGTCCCTTTCGCGTCCGGCCTCTCAGTACAAAGTAACAATCCGACTGTACCCCCGCTATAAATGTGCAGCCAGCCTGCTCATGCTCTGCTCTGTGCCTTCCAACGCCTGCACATATTTTTTGGGCCGCCGCTGATCAAAAAAATATGCGTTTCTTGGTCGGGTCAAGTAGTCGGATCACGGAGCTCGCAGGGTTCCCAGCCTATTTCACGGCTGCCAAGCCACGCCCCCCTACCGGAGCAAAGTTAATATTAAAATGCACTGACGGTATGTTAGAGGTTGTCAGAAAAAGTGGTAGCCTCGAACAATGGGAAAATCCCATAGAGAAATATTTGCGGTTGAATATTTATGGTAGTAACCACTGCCACCAGCCAGAAACTTTTGAGAGAGGTACTGTAGGGTACACTCTCGAAAATGAACATAGCGGAAAAACTATTAACCCCTTCCAGTACCTCCATAGTAAGATGGGTTGTACTGGTTTAATTCATAGGATTTGACTAGTAAAGTCAATGGGGACTTTACATGCCCTGGGAGACAGTAGTCAGTCCCAGGGTATGGAGTCTATGTTTGGGGGTCGCTACGACACCCCTGTGTCACTGCACTGAGGGTGCTGTGTAACACATGTGAATAAATATGGTTCCTATGGGGTTGAGAAGATCCCATAAGCATTAAACACAAAAATAGCCTAGAACACACATAGCAAAAGTGCCTAAGAGTGGAAAAAAGAGTCTCGCTCTTAGCAGGTAAAAAGAAACAAACCCTTCAAATCCAGCAAAGCTGCTGGGGGACTCTTTAGGTAAGGGAAATTAGCCATAAAATGAGAATTCTCCCTAACACTCGGCGCTCAAGGAGTTTTGAGATGAAGGGAAGAAGGGAGATTGGTCTGAAGTTGGAGGCGAGAAGAAGGCTAGCAGACGGTTTCTTCAGGATAGGGATTATGGTAGCGGGTTTGAATAAGCACATATGAAGGAATTCAATAGCTGTAGTAATACGGGAGAAAGGAATGTACATTGGCTAAAATGGTCGGCAAGTACAGATATTCTTGGTAATATCTTGAAATGGTTGATGAAACAAAAAATGCACTATTGCCTAGGATGGGGAAGGCATACAATGGTGGAGGTACGGATTGTTATGCAAATGTTTGTGAATTAATTGACTATCATGCTAAGAGATAGATATGTATGTAGGCCAACTGAGAATTAAGGCTATGCTCTGGCCATGTGTATAACTGAGATGGATGTGTGTATAGGCAAATTAAGAATCAAGGAAACATTCCTGCTATGTATACCAGTAGGAAATGGCAAATTATGATTTAATGCAGTAATCTAGCATGAATATGCTCTTAAACATAAAGGGAGGGAGTCAGCATTGCACGAATAATGGTACTCATTGGGACATAACACTTCAATTGTAAACATTGAGTTAGCTTTAAGGTGTACTTCCGCGAACAGAGGTATTATGTCGTCCTATAAGCATACACATTACGGTTCGTATTGTAGAGGACTCTATGATGGCATAGCCCTCCGTTGCCATGGAAACCAGGCCACTCACGCCTGTGGAGCGGCAAGTATGTATGCTAATTTGTACGGCCTGAAATTTATGAATATTATGGAGGTAAATCCAACTCCAGGAGTACCTGTAATGACCACATTGTGATTATAGGGAAATATAAAATCTTGCCAGCGCATATTAATATGGACATATCAATAAATAGTATGAGTGGCACAGAATTAGCTTATCAGGAAGAGTACAGATTCATGTGGAGTAATATGGAGTCCATTGGAATGATGTGATAGAAAATTAATAGATCAGAAAGTAGATCGCTTGTGGTTATCCACGTGGACAGAAAACTAGGCAAAGATGGCCACCGGGAATAGAGGGCTCGTCACCCAGAATTCCCTGGAGGGTAGCCATGGTGACACAGTAATAACAAAAATGGACACAAGACCGGTTTGATGGTTGGATGCCTCGTGGTCCGTTCATAGAGTTGTAACAGAAATCTTGGAAAACGCTGTGAGTATGCCCTGGTATGGGCTAATGATATGTAATAAATAACCATGTAGGTTTTACTTAGGGAGCAAATGAAATGCTCAGTTGCTAAATGCAACCCTTGTTCCCATAGGAATGCCGTAGGACTCCGATCAACAAAAAATACTGTCTGAGGCCAGAAACTAGCCGACTTATGTTGGGTAAATCGGAGAATAGATGTTAGCAACTGAACTTGGGTGGAGGAGCCAGTTTATTTTAGATAGTTTGGCTGTACTTAAAACCTCTGTTATTCTTTAGCCTTGTAATCCATGTTTATTTGCGTAGGTATGAACAGGAGGATATGCCTGGGGCACATTGAGGTCAGTGGCATATAGAAATGAATGTATTTAAAAATCATTACAAACAAGAATGATCATTGAATGATGGGAAATATGTTCTTTTTTTATAGAATATAAAGGGAAATGAACTGAAGACAAATTAGGGGAGCACATCATATTAGCCCATGAAGAAGGATAACACACATATTCGAAACACATCAGTAAATACATAGTTGGACATTAGTAAATGTTGTCGAACTTTGTGAACGAAATTTTTATGTGGATAACGAAATATGTACACACAAAGAGTTATGATTTTAAAGGAATGCACCAGAGGTCTATACTCTGAATTGTATTTTCTTGAGTTGGATGTTTTACTTTGAATGCAGTATTGCATTTTTTGTATTTTTTGCATTTTTTAAATGTAATTATTATTTGAATAGTGGACTGTAAAATTGTTTAGGTGCAAGTTAAAACTCACACCCTAACTGGGGGGAGGAATTAAAAAATCTTAATTATACATGCCTTGAAAAGAACTTACTTTTTTGCATTAATTTGTCTGTGAATTAAGGTAATATGTCTTGTAAATTGACATATTTAATAAGAATGCTATAAAGAGGATTTCCCCGGGTTGCGTGCACGAGGAGTATCTGTTGGTACCAAAGAAGAATTCAGGAGAGTAAGACGGTCTGTGGACCGTGACCAACCCATCATCTGCATCTCCCAAAAGGAGAGGTTTGATTAAAAGTATAGGGTACCGTACTCGGTGCCTAATTGACTCAGGATATAACCCAGCCTCGACATGTGGTGGTTATTGCAGGCCGCAAGCGTTCCTCCAACCTTTCCTCTGCTTGCTCTGTTCCCCCTGACAGAAAAGACGAGAACCTGGATTCCTTTAGGAAGCAGATAATCTCGACAGCCGCCACGACCATCAAAGCAGCTAATTGTGATGAATCCTGCAGGGTCATCACTAAACCCCGCCTAAAGTCTCCTCCCATGTGGCCAGGGGAAGGCAACCGCTACCAGATCCTAACGCTGAGGGTGGCAACATGAGGGAGGATTACATGGGAGGAGACGACTGGCAAGGGAAAGTAGTGACTCTGCTATTAGGGACGCAGTATTCATCCTCTTGGGAGGATGTGATATGCCCCTTAAACCTAAATATCTAATGGCATGCTGTCAATGTATGGTTCCCTAACAGCCTAAGATTGGTACTTTGGGAGTTCAGGAAGTAAATATCTCAACCTCTAGTTGTTATGATTATACCTTATATAGAGGTCTAAAACCCAAAGGTAAAACACCAACTCTTTTAACAACCTCCCAGGAACTTGACAACTCTCGGTTCACAAATCAGTTTAAATGAACTAATCATAAAAACACCAAAAACATTATGGACTTCAAGTTCCATAATGCCAGTGGTACTGGGACGAGGAAGAGGGATTCAGAGTTGATGAAGTATCATGAGCTGTATAGTTATTGTGGTAGAAAGCACCTGAGTGGATCCCTTAAAAGTAGGAAGTAGATCATTGGTACCCGCATTGCCAGCAGCCAAGAGGTTGCAGAAGAGTGCAAAAACTGCTGGTGCAAAGTGAGGCGAGGGAAAGACAGTGGTTATTTTTCATTCCAACTGGGAAGGCTTTGCCTGGGCCAGTTCTAGGCTGCCTGCCAGGGGCCAGATCACAGAAACTGTACACCAGTGCAAGTGCAATAATTGCACGTTATTAGCACAAGGGCAACGTTTGCCCTATTTTTAAAAAACACAGGGACATATTAGAAAACTATTGCACCATGACAAGTGATATTTGTCATGGTATAAGCACCTGGGCAAAAATTGCCATACTGCAAAAAAGATGCATTTTCAAAGCATTTTTTTACCAGTGCAAAGTTTGCCCTAGTGCTAATACCATTCCATATTAGCACGAGGGCAAACTTTGCCCCGTTGCAATAATGCAGTCAAAATGCATCTTTTTTTTGCCCAAGGGTAATTTTTGCCCAGGTGCTTATTCCATGCCAAACTGCACTTGTTATGGTGCAATAGTTTTCCAATATGTCCCTTTGTTTTAAAAAATATGGCAAACTTTGCCCTAGTGCTAATACCGTGCAACTTTGAACTTGCACCGGTGCAAAGTTTCTGTAATCTGACACCAGATATTTCTTTTCTGCGTGCGTATTAGAGGGGCACAACACCGCCCGGCCCGGGAATTAAACCACAGGTGCCCTCTGCTCATGAGTGACTGCTGCTCCCTCCCCCAGGGCTCGCATCACATGATGCACAGTGCACTACAGACAGTGCAAGCGCAGCTCGGGGAAGGGGGGGGGGCAGTGTCAACCAGTGCTGAGTCTGCCACGTGTTGAGGAGGCGGCAAGTGGAGCAGGCAGGCAGCAACATGTGCTCAGGCTGGCGCACGTTTCGGGTGCTGCCAAACTACCATTGATTTTGTGCTTGACAAGTTGACATTGATTTCAGTTGAGGACAGGACGACTGGTCCGTGCAGCGCTGTGCGAATGCCTGGAGCCAATCTGTGTTTTCCTTTTTTCTTGGAAAATCACATTTTCAAATAATGTAGTCATGCAACTTCTGTTGTTGTCCGCTCCGTGTCGGTCAGGGCTGAGCGGGATCCATGTGTCCTTCATGACTGTCATCATGCAGTACTGAACAGGCAAAAAGATGATGGGAGGGAGTGTGACAGGGTGCTCGGCCACCACATACACATTGCCGCCCTCCCCTTCCAAAAAAGGACCTGCCCAAGACACAGCCCCTCCCGAGGGCCTGGCCCCTCTCTCTTCACCTCAGTATTACACTGTGCAGGGCTGGAGCATGTGCCAACAACAGGACCCGACCTTTAGGACAGTAGCTACCAGTGCAGTATTTCCGTGGGATCACGCATGAATTGTTAAAGCTGCATTCAGTGGGTGCACCGTGTCAAACTCATCCAAATGTCCCATGCTGGGATTGCCTGTTAAATGCATCTACAAAGCACTTTATTGGTATGCTAAAAGACACAAGTGTTGACCAAATGAGTACAAGGGGTGCAAACAGCAGCACATTGGCTTCTTGTGTATTTTCATGTTTAAAGCAGATGTATTTCCCTATCCCTCCGTGGATAGGACTGAGGCAAAAAAAAGGACCAGGTACCAACAATATGGCCCATAAACACAAATTGTGATTTATTGCAACAAACTAGTGCTTGTTATTTATTCAGATTTGTAGAGCGCACGTCAGCCCGGGGGCATTGCGGCGCTTGTTACAGACAATATCTTAGTTACATAGGATACAGTAATTACATACAATACAGAATTTACAGTAGACATGTATACATTAGCAATGCAGTATATTTACATGGATTCCTGAGAGTTTCCCAATTACTTTGCAAGGAATGAGGTTTTCAGTTTCCTGCGAAAAATGGGGAGTGCGTTTTCCGCTCTAATGTCTGCAGGGAGAGCGTTCCAGGTCTTGGCTGCAATGTAGGGGAAACTTAGACCTCCGGCTTTGGCTTTTTTGATGCGTGGGATGCAGATTAGGTTGGAGTATTGCGTCCTGGTGGGACGGGATGAGGAAGGTTTGAGGATGGTTTCTGATAGATAGGACGGGGCGGAGAGAGAGAGGCATTTGTGAGTGAGGGTGAGGATTTTGAGAGTGATCCGTTCTTTGACCGGGAGCCATTGGGCTGAGTGCCTGGCCTGGGTGATATGCTCTCTTCTTGGGATACGAAGAGCGGCCCGAAGAGCATTGTTCTGCGTGACTTGTAGTCTGTTTATGTTTTTGGCTGATGTGCCTGCTAGGAGTGCATTGCAGTAGTCCAGTTTGGCTCCAATGGTTGCCCTCGCTATAGAGAGGCAGTTGGGTTTAGAGAGGTAGGGCTTGATGGCGTTTATGAGTTTGGTGGTGTGTGCGGATGCGGAAGTGATTGCGCTGACTTGTCTAGTCATAGATAGTGAAGAGTCAAGGTATACTCCCAGTGTCTTTACGGCTGTGGATACGGGGATGATGGAGTTGTCAATGGAGAAGTTGGCGTACAGTTTGTCAAGTTTGTCTAGGGTGTTCTGTTGACCTAATATCATGATTTCAGTCTTGTCACCATTGAGGCAGAGGCCATTAACTGCCATCCATGCCTTGATGACGGAGTAGATTGTGTGGAGTGCCTTGGCGTCTTCGTTGTATGATCCTGAAAGGGGTAGAAGTACTTGTGTGTCGTCAGCGTAATTTGTGTATGTGATGCCGTATGAGTCAAGTTTGTCAAAGAGGGGCTTGGTGAACAAGTTATAGAGTGTGGGTGCAGTGCAAGATCCTTGAGGGATCCGCAGTGGATTGTCGTGGGAGTGGCGTTGGCGATGTCCGAGAAGACTATCATGGCTCTTCCCTCTAGGAAGGAAGTGATCCAGAGGGCTGCTTCTTTGGAGAAGTTGGCTGAGTGTGTGAGGTGTGAAGTGAGAGTCTTGTGATCAACCAGATCAAAAACGGCTGAGAGATCTAAAAGGAGCAGAAGAGCAGGCTTGCCTTTGTCCATGATTTGGGTGATCTGATTCTTCAGATCTACCAGGGCTGTTTCTGTGCCATGTCCTTTCCGGAAGCCTGATTGCCTAGTCCCGAGGATGGAGTGGGTTTCCAGAAAGTGTTGGATTTGGCAGTGTGCAGCTTTGTCCAGTAATTTCAGCAGAAATGGCACCGTGGTTATTGGTCTGTAGTTGTTAGGTTGTAAGGGGTCGAGAGTAGGTTTTTTTAAGAGAGGCCAGACCCAGGCCTCTTTGAGGTTAGCTGGGATGATGCCTGTTTTAAAAGACGAGTTGATGAATGCCGTGAAGAGCGGCGCAAAGCAGTCTGCGCAGTCTTTGACGAGTTTTGGTGGGCAAATGTCACCTTTACAGGGGGAGGGTTTGAGATTTTTTAGTAGGTTAATAACTTCTGATTCAGTGACGTCTCTGAAGGAGAAGTCAGGTATGGTGGGGTTGGGCGAGGTGGGTGGGGTGCTGGTAGGTTTAGTTTCTGTCTGTTGAGGAGGTGCTTTGCAGTGGTCTTTGATTTTCTTTTGGAGAAGGTCAATTTTGTGTAGCATGGCAGCTTGAATGCTGGTACACCAGGCTTCATCTTTGATTATTTCGTCCGGTGTATTAGGGGGGGAGATGAGCTCATTAAAGATGCGAAGATCTCTTTGGAGTGTGATTTGGCATTGGAGATACATGTGTTGAAAGCGTTGGCTTTGGCATCGGTGATAGCTATCTTGTATTGGTGGGAGATTAAATTGAATTTGTTTTTGGTATTGGTGCAGGGGTCAGATTGCCAGTTTTTTAGTGCTGCTCTTTTGTGGGATCGCATTGAGTGCAGTTCTTCAGTAAACCATGAGTTGGTGTGTAGGGATTTCTTCTTTTTTTTCCAATCGAGTGGTGCTATTTCATTGATAGCTTTGGTGATGACATCTTTGTAGATGTCTGCTAGGATATTGGGGTCATTAGCGAATGGGGGAGCTAACTCAGGGGTATTGAGGTATGGGCGCAGGTTCTCCTCTATGAGTTTTTTTAGAGCTTCTGACTTGTGCAGCGCTGGCAGGGGTCAGAGTTTTGTGGTTTTTGGTGATGGGAATAGAGAACTCGATGCAGTTGTGGTCAGTCCAGGGCAGTGAGGAGTTAGAGGTGATAGTGGTGAGGCAGTTATGGTCTGCAATCCAGTCAAGAATGCGGCCTTTGATGTGAGTAGGACTTTCTACTTTTTGGGTGAAGCCCAGGTCATTGAGTTCCTTGGTGAGAGTGGCTGCAGATTTGTCCTTTGAATCGTTGAATCCAAGATTGAGGTCTCCTAGTAGAAGGGTTTTGGTGGAGCTTTTGATATTATTGCTGAGGATGTGAATGATGTTTTCCTGGGAGTCTGTGGTGATGCCTGGGGGACGGTATAGTAGGTGAATGTTGATGGTGCTGACAGTGTGAGTTTGGCCGATAGGAGGTCAGAGTTGTTCGTCGAGGCGTGACTGACAGGTCGGAGCTGGAGGTTCTCCTTGTAGACGAGGGCTACTCCGCCTCCTATTCGATCTGCTTGTATGTGGGTGTATTTGTTTCTGAAAAATGTGTGGTGAATGAAAGTTTTTAAATACCATTGGGCCAGCATTATGATGAAAACTACCAGATGTGGCCCGCCAGGTGCACCAAGTGGCAAAACTCCCTTGCGTTGGCCTACTAAACCGGTGCACACTAGTCCGTCAGGCCAGCACTTCAGGCAAGCCTGAGTTTGGTCTTCTTGTCTCAGTTTTCTTGCGAAAGACACATGTTCTGAATACTCACGTTCTGAATACTCGCAAGGCATAGTAGGTTCATCCCCCTCTACTCTTAAATATTGTGTTGTAATTGTTGTAATGTACTTCCCACTCTCCCTCCCTCCTTGCCCTGTGGGCGCTTTGAAACAGTATATTCTTATTATATAAGTGCCTTACAAGCAAACAATAAATAAATACTTATTGCTTCTATCTCCTGTTTACAGCATCTCCCAAAGCATGAGGAATAGCTTTGCTTCTGTGGTGTTTTAGTTTTGAGTGGTGGGGTGGCACTGCCTGTCTGGGATACGATAAGAGCACCTAGCATTTGGGAACACCAAGTGTGTGGTGTGAGCGCCTGGGTATTTGCTGACAATGGTTAGCATATGAGGCAAATACTTAACCTTGAATGGAAATGCTGAGCACACGCTGATCATTTGATGATGATACCTGCTATATGATCTGAGAAGCTGGCATTTGATGGCACTACCTGGAATATGATTTGCTTACTTCAGTTAATGAGTGAAATATCTAAGGCCGCTAATGTTTCATTGGCATGCCTGCTAGATGATGTGAATTAGTGGAATACCTGGCTTCGGATATGAGCACTTGGCAATTCATTTAATTGCCTGGCATCGGCGTTGGTGGAATAATCTTCAAAGTGGGGTGTGCTGGCATCACCTGGCCAAACAAATAGCGTTTGCTAGCAATCATGGTGCGAGTGTAGCAAATAAGTGAACGCTTTCGACTGCGGCATGTGTGTCAGGAAGTCTGCTTGAGGAAATGTTTGATAGACCACTGTGCTTGTCGGTACCAGGAAACTATCAAATGTTTCTTTGTTCTGGCAGAAATGAGAAACAAATCACACCATTGCATAAGGTCTTATTCTTACAAGTATATGACGTCAGTCAACAAATATGTTAGCAGGCCTCAACATTTTCAATAGTCATTGACTAGTGATAATGGACTCTTGGTGAGTAAGAAATGGAGTGCTGTGCATATGTGAATAATTGAGGGAGCGAGTGACTATTAATGCCTGGCTAATAGCTTGTAACTTGAAATGTTTTGCCCTGATGATAGTGCACTATAATTGGAGCTTCATTTGTGTCGTTCCCTTAAGTAGTGCAGCTCTGTGCTACACTGTGTGTGTTACAGGAATGGAACATCTGTAAGAGGTACAGGTTTAAAAGCCATACATCATTACTCCTTATGTTCTGTGCTAGAAAGCATAGGCGGATCACACAAAAATGAAAATAAGCCCAGATTCTAGCATAGTGGGCCAAACATATATCACTCATTCTTAATGCAACTTTGCAAGGCTAAAAACGAAACTACAGCCTTATACTGCGTAATACTAAATAGTTCTGTAATTAGTCTATGTAATGAGGGGACTGTGTGGTGTGGCATGTATGAATCACACCTGTTGAAAAGGAAGTTCAGAGTCTTTGCACTTAAATCACAAGCTCACTTCTGTGACACAAGGCAAGTGCTATTGCATTGAAAAAACAGCAACCCAGATGTGCTGTTACGGTGCCATTGTAAAGTTTAGCAGCAAAGGCGCTGCTCGATGTGGAGTGCCACATCATATTATTAAAACTGTAACAGTCGTGTTGAGAGCGTTGTCGATACTGTCCCATTGATAGTTTACTTGCCTTACTGGCAAGTGATGCACAGTTCCATTGAACACACAGCATCCGATGCCATGCTGTCGAATACAATTGATAGCAGCCAGTCTGAAAGGTTTTCTATGTAGCCATGAAAAGAGCATTCTAAAAATGTTATTCTGTCTGATCAAATGCTTATCAGCTCTGCTGAAAGGAGCAGTCATGTCAAGTATAAAGCTGTTTTTTTCTGCTTTTAATGTATTGAAGCTCTTCCGAGAAATGCCTGTACAGTGCCATGAAGTGGCTGCGAGGTGGCACTGAGTGCTATGTAAAAAGTGCATTGGGCAGTATTCCTCTGAAAAATATATCCAGTACATGCAAGCCAGGCAGCTCTATTATATTACATACTGTGGCTACAATTTAAGGCCAGCCATAATAGCATATACAATTCTAAAATAATGCATACAATACTATGTGGGTCTGCAGTGTTGGCCTTAAGAGGCCTTTTTTGACACTAAACAAATTGAGGGAAAGTGCTGGAGTTATTTGTTGGGATTACCCCAGAGCACCACTATGGAATTAATCTTGGGTGATTTTGGACTGGCATCTACCAAGTTTCTAATCCAGGGTTGTGCTCTGGGTCTGTATGTAAAACTAATGAAATCATGGGTAAATACTCCTAATTTGTTGCTAAGAAAAGCATTGCTCAGAAACTCGGTTTGCTACAAGGTGTGTTAACTTGCTGGTTAAGCATGGCATTAGTGCAGCGGTACGTGAAGGCCTTAGCCGCATACTAGAGGAGGTACAGATCAAATTGAACACTCTTGATTGTTTTCCAACACCTGTGTACTAAAGTCAATTGAGTAGAATATGTAAAATAATGTCCTGCAGTATTGCACTAGGCATTACACCATCTCACGTGGCACAGCTGCTTCTAACAGGCAGAAGTGCTGAAAGTATTGTCAAGTACTCAGAAATCAAATATTTCCTCCTCTCTGCACAATTAACAACATTATCAAGCGTCTCTAAGGATTCTTCCATCTCAGAATTGGTAGACATCAAAGGATGCCTCCCACAGAAAGAGTTTTATTTGCACAGGTGGAGAAGCTACTGTGGATCCTCTTAACTGTTCCAGTATCGTCCTGTGAGGCTGAGAGGAGCTTTAGTGCTTTGCGATGACTAAAAACTTGGCTGCGTTACAACTATGACTCAGAAAAGACTCAAATGCTGCAAATAATATTGTTTTTTGAACAAATGTGCATAATCATCACTCACTACAAATACATGGGCAGATTCTACTGTGATTTGTGTCTGTAGCAAAGTCATCAAGGTGTCCCCTGTCCCTCCCAGATTGTATGCATCTCCTACGCCCCTGATAACGAGAAGCAGTTGTTTTACAAACGGCCTCACTTAGGATCCTAGTGTGGAGAGTTTTGGGACAAGTATTACCACTGAATGCAATTATAGTAGTGGCAGTTTTTATCCTGGCAGGTGAGTAAACCAGGAAAGGGCCCATTAGTAGTTAGTCCTGGCAGGCGAGTATACCCGGAAAGACGAAGATGATGTAAAGTACTGTGGTCGTGGTAAAAGATGTGTTGAAAAGGAACTTGTTAAATTTCGTCACCTTGTCTTCATAAACAGAGTGGATTTCAAGATATCCTGACTAAAGTGTTTCTTTTAAAGAAGAAGTATGATGTGCTAATATTTGCTTGGCCTTTTGAAAGAGAACAATTGTCCTGGTTTATGAACTTGTGTTTTTAGGAGAAGACCTTTGCTTTGCCAAGCAGGAAACTTTGGAAAATAGTTGCTTTGATTTATGAACAAACCTTTGTACAAGAGAGATTCCTTTTTGCCAAGTGGGATATATTGAATGCAATGACTTTTGGTGCTATGCTGAATGGAACTTGTGGTTATCCAGAGCTTTCTTGAATCTAAACTTTGATCAAGGTATTCCTGAATTGATCCAGGGGAAGAGAACCCAACCCTGGTCACTAGGAACACTCTTTAAATCTTTTGAGTTTGAATTGATACGTTATTTTGTGGAACTCCTTGTATAATTGTGTTGTTGATCTTGGTGTGAGGGACAGAGATCTTTTGGACACTAGGTTATTTTCCTTTAGTCTTAGTTTATTAGGCAGGGACATCCTTGTTAGGCTAGGGAAAGACAGGCATTTGTGTCACCCGTTTTTATTTAATAAAATAACAACTTGTGAGAAAACTATACGTTTCTGTCCGTCTCGCACTTCTGACCCCTCACATAATGCAATGGCTATCCTGTCCAGATAAAATGGGAAACTCTGCTTCAAGATGGGCCGCATTCTTGAATTCCTGCCTGATGACAAGGACGACGAGGCATTCGGTCTTCCTTGCAAGGTTGAGGCAGCTTTGCATTTCATGATCTCCGTTGACATCGTGGACACAGGTTTCCAACAGCTTGGAAACGGTGCTGTCGTACGCAGGCAGGGCTGGCTCAAAGCCACACATTTTTCGACCGGAAGTCCAGGCAAAGGTGGTGGACATGCCTTTTAATGAAGTCAAACTCTTCATCAAGAAGGGGGACAGGACCCAGCAAACCATCAAGGCAGACACAGAGACAGCTCACTCACTATGCACGCTGCAGCAACGCTGCCAGTTCTTTCGGTCAGGAAAATCCATTTCACTAGGACAAAAAGGGACTTTAGGCCTTCATACCAGTCACCATGATACAAGACCCCATCTTACTCGACGTCAAACTCTTACAAGCCCATCTTACATGGGCAACCAATGTGGCTGTGGCTCCTCACATACCAGGAGCCAACCTTCCAAGCAAACTCGACCTGTCTCGGAGCCCAGCCCCTCCACTTTCACACCCTAGTGTTCACTTCCTTGCGAAAGAAGAAGCAGCGTCACCATCATCGATGCGAGTCCAGCTCGTCGTCGGAATAAGGCAAGTCCTCACCGGGGCCAACCACTTGAGAACCGTGGAACAGTTTTAAAATGCAAATGCTGGAAATGTTTAAACAACAAGCTGCTGTGTGTGCGGTTCCACTCCCCGACCAGCAAGCTTTGGCAGTGAAAATGGCACTTGGTGCTCCCGACCCCACGCTAGCCAGTCCTTCAACTCCATTGACGTCTACCAAGCCTTCAGGCTTGTCACCGACAAACGTGCCAAAACCGTCATCGGTTGTCCAGTACATAAAACTGATGTCTACGAGATCCATTCGTCCTCAAAGCCTTCCTCGACATCGAATCCCGTTACATCGGCACTGAAAACCGCCCCATTCGACATCCACAGGGAAACCCTCAGCGCCGACTAATGGCGACGGTTCCTTTGTGCCACTATCAAGGTCGGATTCTTTGAGTCCATGCAGTCGGTCTTCGACGTCGACCAGCCCGACAACCAAGGGTATGTTGACCCTATCTATTCTGGCACGGGCGGTGTTGGTTTCTGCGACAACCAGGTCGATTTGTTGGCACTAGCCCAAGGATTACAAGACACCACTGGGCTAGATACATTTCCAGATCTAGAGCTCAAGCAATGTCCGCCCTAAAAGCATACTCCTAATAAAGTCAGAGCCTTAGTTGAGAAGGTGGTAGACACCCAAGGCTTAAAATCTTCTGCTGCACCCCTTCAGGGGTATGAACTCAGACATTCTGGATGAAAGTCCTACAGTTAAGCTTAATATGCCTTTTAACCCGGCTATAGCTGACCCTCTAGCCTCCTTATTGCAACACCCATGCGCAATGCCTCCCGTAAGGTCCAATTGCACAAGAAAATACAGGCCAGCAAGTAGAGATCCTTCTTTCCTCTCTACACACCCTTTGCCAGAGGGGCTTGTTGTGCAAGCGGCCACTATCACCACCAGACCTGCAGCATCCACTTCCAATCTGCCTCCGGATAGAGAGGGTAAGAAACTGGATGGCATGGCTAAGAAAGTTTACTTCAGGCAGCATGACCTTAAAGCCCACTAATGTGGCTTGCGGTTTTGCCAAATATTCTTTTGGTCTGTGGAAATCTATGGAACAAGCTACCCAGTACATCACGGAGAGTGAAATGCGGGATGGTTTTATATGGCTGGTGGAGGATTTGAAGGAGGTAGCCAAGCATTTGTTGCAGACGGGCCTGGATGTGGCGGATTGCGTTGGCCAGCTGGCTTCTCCTCAAATGTTAAGAACATGCTACTGGACATGCCCTTTAAGGGAGATATGCTTTTTGGTCAAAAAGCTAATGACTCTTTAGAAAAATGTAAAGAGTCTAAGATTGCCTCTAACTTGCTGGGCCTAGCTGCGCAGCCGGCCAGCCTGCCTTCAGTTTTGCCTAAAGAGGCAGAGGCTATAGACACTATGTACCCTATGGCAGGAAGGTGCAGCTCCCGCAGGCCAGGCAAAGGCATTTTTCATGTCCCAGAAGGGGCAGAGGGGCTTCTAGAGGCTAGCGGCAGGGGGAGGCTCTGCTGTAAGCCACATTGATTTCCACTCCCATGACTTACCGGTTGGTGGACCGTTGGCAGGGCATTGGGCCCAGTTGCAGGAGATTACCTCCGATGCCTGGGCCCAGCAGACAATTTGGTCGGGTTGCCTGCCTTTTTTTAAAAAAAAAGCCACCGGACAGACCCCCACCGCCTCCAATGGGAACAGGAGCTCCAGGAAGAACTTAGAGCCTTCTTGTCGAAGGGTGCTGTGGAAGAGATACCTCCGGATCCGAGAGGGTCGGGCTAGTATTCCCGGTATTTCCTGGTACCCAAGAAAGGAAGAGGTCTCCATCCCATTCTGGATCTCAGAGCTCTAAACAAGTTCCTGACGAAAGACAAATTCAGGATGGTGATGTTGAGAGAAATTCTCCACGCTCTCGAACTTCAGGACTGGCTGGTGTCAATAGATCTACAGGATGCTTATTTCCGTGTGCCGATGCATCAAAAGCACAGGAAGTTCCTAAGGTTCCTCATAGGGGACAAGCACTATCGGTTCAAAGTGCTTCCCTTTGGGTTGACCTCAGGACTTGCAGGTGAGCGGCCTTTGGTCAGTGACGGAAGCCAGATGGCACATCAACAGGCTGGAGTTGCGAGCCATCAGGCTAGCCCTGAGGGCCTTCGCCCCCATCTCTCAAGGGGAAGCATGTGCTGATTCTAACGGACAACACGGTGGCCATGCCCTACTTGAGCAAACAAGGTGGCATGCGCTCCCGTCCCATCTGCACAGAGGCGATGCAGCTGTGGTTCTGGTTACAGGAGAATTGGATTGTGTTCTCTGCAGTTAATCTGGCGGGATAGAGAACAGTTTGGCAGATGGTCTGAGCAGGCAGAGCACAGTCTCAAACAAGAGGGAAGTGTAACAGGAAGTCCTGGAAGAGGTCTTCTCTATCTCTGGGCTACTCCAGCAGTGGATCTGTTCGCCACAGAGTCCAGCAGGAAGTGCCAACAGGTTTGCTCGAGGGAATTCCCAGCGAACTGCGCACTGGGGGATGGGTTTGTGGTGGACTGGACTTTCCCTCTACACTATGCCTTCCCTCCGATTCCCATCATTCCTTGGGTTCTCAGGAGTTTGAGGAGATTTCGAGCGACCATGATCTTTATCGCCCCATAATGGGCGAGGAGAACATGGTACCCCAATATCTTTGATCTGGCCATCTGTCCATGTCACCGGTTGCCTCGGCATCACGATCTCCTGACCCAGTCGGAAGATTGAGTGCTTCACCTGACCCCGGAATCCCTCAACCTACATAAGTGGCTCTTGAGAGGATGAGGTATGATGACTGGGACCTCTCCGAGGAGGTACTTACGGTGTTGCTGGCTGCATGTAGACCATCTATACGGTGTTGCTGGCTGCATGCAAACCATCTACAATATCTTATTACGTGTGCAGGTGGAGAAGATTTTAGGCGTGGTGCAGGGAACACAAGATTTACCCCATCTCTTGCCCCCCACTACAGTGATAGAGTTCCTTCTGTCACTGGCCTCAGTGGGCCTTCAGGTTACCACAGTCGAAGGATATTTGGCAGCCTTGTCTGTGTTCAAAAGGTCCCCGGATCAAGGTTATTTTTTCACTATTTTAGTCATGGCCCAATTCCTGAAGGGCCTTCTCAATAAGTTTCCGCCAGTACCCTTTGTTGTCCCAGATTGGGATCTTAATCTGGTTTTGAGCTATTTGATGGCGGCTCCGTTCGAGCCCATGCACTCCGGTTCATTAAGGCTATTGTCTCTTTAAACAGCCTTCTTAGTTGCAATCACGTCAGCCAGGAGGGTTAGTAAGTTGCAAGCATTGTGCTGCAAACCTCTGTTTCTACTGTTTTTCCAAGAGAAAGTTTCTCTCAAAGTGAGGCCTGTCTTCCTTCCTAAAGTAGTTTCAGAGTTTCTCTCAATCTATTGATTTGCCTGTCTCTTACCATCCACTGCATCCCTCGAAAGAGGAAGAGCGGTTCCACCATCTTGACCCCAAAAGAACCCTAAGCTTTTATGTCGCTCGTACATCTGAATTTCAGAAGACTGACTAGTTGTTTGTGGCCACTTCATTATCCCGTAAGGGTCTCGCTATAAACAAGCAAATCCAGGTGCGTTGGATTATTTTGTGTATATCCCAATGTTACCAGTCGGCAACCAGGGAGCTTTCCCCCGGCATCAGGGCACGTTCAACCAGAGGGGTCTCAGCTTCTACAACCTTACATAGGGGGGTTCCTGTTAGGGACATATGTCGTGCGGCCACATGGTCGTCTTTGCTCACATTTACTAGGCATTATTCTTTGGATGTTGCACGTGGGGCTAAGTCATGGTTTGATAGAGCAGTTGTGCAAAATCTGGTTATTTAACACTTTCTGCCTACCTCCGTTATCCTAACTGCTTGGGGAGTCTATCAAGATGAGGAATTTGCAGGAGAAAAGCTATTTGTAATGAGAAATTACTTACCGTAATGATTGTGGGATGTTCTGACCCACTAGGCTCTGCCCTGCAACATCACTGTGCTGCTTTCATCAAAAACAACAGAATGGCCGCCGAAAAGCCTTATGTGCGCTAAAAATCTCTGAGAAGTGCGCAGGGAAACCTGAAAAATAAGCCGCCAATCCATTTTGCCTGTGTCAGTGGTAAAACTGGAGACCACACTACCAAAACCTGTCATTGGGTTGCCCGCAGAGTGAAATGAAACTACTTGAAAAGGCAGGCTACATTGCCAGGAAAACCCAGAAGTGCTTTAAAATCTGTTTTTCCTTGGCTGTTGAAAGTGCAAAATCATGGTTTCCCAAACATCAGAAAAGATCCAACATCCTTGTTGGGTGTTAAACATCACTTTATTTAAAGAATCCACCTAAGCACAATGTCAGGAGAAGCAGATTTCATCACAAGAAAATCCACATTCAAAAAGGTGCTTGCCTGGAAAAATCTGTCAGATATGAGCGCAGTACCGCCGCTCACCTGTGTCAGAGCTGTCATTTACTTATATTGTTAGTTAAACTTGTACATTAAGATCAAATTGTGGAAAAGAAGAGACTTGCCATCAAAAGCAATATAAGTTGCTACAATTCAATGTCTATGTTTTAAAAAGACTGGAATGAAGAGTTCTGTGGGTATATTTGTTGAAAATGTAAAGTTTATTTTAGAAAAGACAATTTTAAAACAGTGTTTTAAAAGTGAACTAATGTTAGCCACAGTACTTCAAAGGCATCTTCCCCCTGCTCTCTGCTCAGGAACTGTCATTGAGTTGGTAATGGAGGTGGGAGGAGATTTTGGCCTGTTGCTCTGAGGAGAGACAAAAGACTCCCTTGATTGAAAATATATGCAGATTCAACTGTCAACAGAAAACAACTGCCAGCAGGAAGGGAGCCTGGGAGTGCTCTGGTCCAGCCAAACCTTGGGGGCGGGACTTGACAGATGTGTATCTTGACCCACAAGAAAATATCTTTTTGAAAAGACTCAGAGAACTGAACAAAATTGGTAAAAATCTGTAAATATAGTATTGTTAAAATGAAATTTCTGCTCACAGTTTGAAACTACTCTGAAATCTGTGCGATGTTCAGAGACAAGACTACCAAAATGTTGATGTTGCAGCAATTGTGATAATGCTAGAAATATGAAACTTCACAGGATTATGCCCAGATGTCATGCGCATGTATGGAGAAAAATGTGGACAGATCTGACACTGGGTACCCAACCAAAAGTGCGAAAAACAGTAAAATTGGAACTAAAGCTCTCACCGAGATGGAACTCGGACGGATACGTGCTGTACTAAATCTGTGATGTGAATATGTATTAATAGCAAGTTGGTGATATTGTAAATATGATTTATGTGAAAAATAGATTTACTTTACTGAAACAAAGGGGAGGTACTCTCTGGATTGTGAAATGCAGCATCACTATGACACTAGATTTCTTTCTCAAATCAGGAGAGGAGAAATACTTTAACCAATAGGAATCCTAGAGGGTGTGCTAAGTATAATTCAGCCTACCCACCCCTTTGGGAAATACATAAATAGGGACCGTTTAGGACCTAGACAGACACACATTCACCCATCAACTGATTTACTGGCGAAGCGCTCTGTAGGAGAACCCAGATCCAAGACTCCAGAACTCTGAAAGCAGAAGGCCCAATTCCAAAGCTGAACCTTTCTCAGCTGGCCTTTAAAATCTTGAAACCTGATTTTAACCCCAGACTTCCAAGGGGCACACCAAAAATTGAACAGCCTGGCTGTGCTGTTTCTGCTTCTTGCCAAGAACTCTTGCTAGAACCCAGAGATCCATAGCAGTAGAGCAGAGCTGTAACCTGATAAATCAACCCAGAACCAACCCATCAGATCCAGTTCAGAGGCCGTGCAGAGACCAGAGTGTCGTGCTGAGTGCAGAACCGGGTGCCTGAATCCTGTCCGGTGGGCTAGCAGAATTTCAGTCCAAAACCTTTGACCAGATCTTTGACGGGCCTATTCCAAACCATAGTTGTGAGTTTCTATAGCATAGAATTGTCCATAGCCAATCTCTTATCCTTAAGTAATCTTATCCAAATCATTCCACCATATCCAGAACTGCATTTTAGAATCTCTTTTGTTTTTCCTGAATCTTTCACTCATCCATATAGTCCTTTGTAAATGGTAGTGATAATATAATCTTTGCGCTAATATATTTGCTGAAGAAAGACAAGTGTCTCGGCGGGCAAAAGTCAGAATAGAGGTGCCCTGATCTGGTGGCTGTCCCGTTGGGTATCTTGCATCTTCATAGACTCTCTAGTGTACAGAAAATTCTTGTTGGTAATATTCAAAAGCGCATCTTTCATTTGAAAATCTTGATTCTTTCTGAGAAAATCGACCTCTACTAAAACCTCTGTAACTTCCATACCGTAAATGCTAGAAGCTAACATCCTCAGCTTTCAAACAAACCTGTAATTGCGTTTCTCGCACGCTGAAAAGTTTGCAGCGGATTTGCATTTGGCTCAATTTCAACACGTGTAAAACAGCTATTCTTTGCATCTGAACTCAGAATTCAATTTTCAATCTGCTAGTTATCCAATCATCGTTGCTAGTGTTTACCTGGAACTATCCAAAGCGGCTCCCACTAGTTATGAATCCCATTTAGTGATTTAAATCAATTTTTAGCATTTTTCCCATTCATTCCAGGCCACATTCAAAAGCATTTGAACTGTTTTGAAATCATTCCTGTTTCTCTCTGCTTGCTCGGGGGAACTGGGATTGAAACTGTATTTGTTGAGTGTTTATCCCTGAAACCTGTGTTCTCTCCTTCCACCTCTATATTGCATATTGGGAATTGAGTAGTGTACAGGGGGAAACAGTGACATTGCATTTGATTGAATCCCTATCAAGTATTATTCTATGCTGCATTGCTTTCCTATCCCTATCAAGTATTATTCTAGGCTGCATTATTTTTCTTATCCATCCTCATTCTGATTAAAGAGATTGTTGATTGTTGTGATATCACCCAATGCTGATCATTGTATAAATAGTAATAGTGTGATATATATATATTCAAATTCATAAAAGTGTGATATATATCTTGTTCAAATTCATAAAAATAAATCTTTTAACTTTGCAAAACAGCCTGCTTCCTGGTTCAGTGAGACCAGGGGGGTGGGGGGATTCAAAGAGAGGGGCATGATATAAGGGTACATCATTAAGAAATAAAAGAACTTTTAGACATAAAAATATATAATTAAGGGTTCCAACTGTGCATCACACGCTAGGCATTGACTTAGGTGGCGTGCCGAGTTGAAATCACTTACATGATCTTTTTATGGATTTGTCTCCCGCAGATTCCTCATCGCCCCTCCCATCCATCTCCGTTCAGAAAACTCTTATGGCTTAAAGCTTCTGCCTAAGCAAAAGACGACTGTATTGGCTCTAAGGTGACTGCTTTTATTGGCTAAATGCCCCACCCCCCACCAAAAGTGTATTATTCCAATTTGTAATTGATTGGGGCTTTTCCATTGTTACGTTTTAATAGGCTGGTTAGCCTTCCCTCCTGTTGTTTTTACTCTGCAGCGTTCGGGCACGGGGGAAAAATGGAGGAACTGAAGCATGGGGCATAGTGACGTGCTGTATATGACGCCTGACGTCACATCCGGAAACCGACGATCGAGCACCGAGCAAGACGGATTTATGTGACTATTGCGATGGCTGGAAATGCAGAATTTTTTTTATAATGCCTTTACACCACATATATATGCGGGGGAGAGCCCCTGCAACCCTCCACCCCCTATTCATTTTATATTCTATAGCCCCCCACACATATATAAATGTGGTGTAAGGGGGGACAAGAAAAATAAAAAACTGCATTTTCGGCCGTCGTAATTGTGAGGTTGTGAGGGTGACATTTTGGTACGATTTCCAGCAAGACAGATCGACGATCAACGGCCAAGTCTAGGTCTACTACGCCCCCTGTCGAAAATGTTTCCGACCAGCAGAGCTGGACAAGGATATCTATCAAGATGAGGAATCTGCAGGAGAAGACTCCATAGAAAGATTGTTACAGTAAGTAATTTCTCCTTCCAAGTCTTCACTTGCCAAATGGATTTACTCCTGCATTTCCATTGTCATCAGCAGGCTGGCAGGCCTCTCCCTGGTAACCCAGGGCACATTCAACAAGGGCCATTCCCGCCACTACAGCTTTTCTCTCTGGATTTCCCCTGTTGGACATCTGCAGGGTCGTCTCTTGGAAATATATACACCTTTACAAAGTTCTACTGCGTTGACTGGGATTCCGTAACAGATCCCAGGTGATTCTATGAAACCTGTTTGGGTAAGATCAGTGTCTCCTGTGGTAATTGTTTGTACAAGGAGCTTGCCTACGCCCATTATGGTTATGTGATAGTTTTTTGTAATCTATTCATACAGCACGTGAATCTGTGAAAGATCCAATGCTTTAGAATTAATACATCTCTTACCTGTAACTCTTGTTCTCCAGAATTGGCATCTTGCATATTTTCACATGCAACCCTCCTGCCTACCACGCCTATGGCTCTCCTTGGCTTATATTGTCACTTTCACGTGCGCTTGCCAAAATCTAAAGATGGCCTCCTGGGGTGGAGCTAAGGGAGCCCTTTCCATTGGCTGTCTGTGGGCAGTATGACCCAAGAATGACTATACTAGAGCACTAATGTGGCTGAAGTTTTCAGTTTAAAAATAAACTGCTCTATGTTGCAGAGGCTTCCCAGCCCGTCGACAGGGAGTATTCATACATCATGTGAATCTATGAAAGATACCAATGCTGGAGAACAGGAATTACAGGTATGTAACTTATTCCTTATTCAACTCACCGGGATAAAAACAGACCAACAACTAAACAACTATCATCCTTACTGGGAGGCTACTTCAAACCCATACAATGTCTAAACAACATCCACAAAGGCATTGAAACTCCACAGTGAATGAACCGCGAGGACCCTGACAACTGAATACTCCTCACCTCTCGGATCAAGAAATAAACACAAATGTGTCTGCCTAACAGATCAAGAGAACCCAGGAAACCCAAGAAACCTTAGCCCATAACCAGCCACTCTAGATAATTCTCACTCCGACAGCTTAAAGTTCCCTAAATAATAATTTCCACTATACTAACCATTCCTTCTTTTTAGTGTTGTCCCTTCCATTAAACTGCATGCCAATGTAAAGATGAATACCCTACAAAAGAAGAAAACCGCATAGCTACACTATATCGAGACCATCCAAAAACCTCACTAACTTTTTCCTTGTCCCAACCACCCTCCCTCAACACACACTTGCCAAACGCGCCCATTTGACTAGCGAACCACCCTGCTAAACACCCTAACCGCACATTACTCTCAAACCAACTCACAAACCAAAATATCCTCCAACACCCAACAACACAAACACTGCACGCTGCCCATCCAGAAGCAATAATTATCCTGTGCACAAAACACACCCAGAAAGCACAGATGCCAGTTACTCCTGATTCTACATGCATCAACAGCAGAGCACAACACCTGTCTTATCACTCTCCTCCTCCTCCCTAAGCAACCCACTCCACTTTACTAACAGAGCCACGAGAACACATGGAGACCATGGAAATAGCAGCGGTGTGCGGTATAAATCAACTTAACATAACATATGTTCACTTTGGCTTTGTCACATATTCTAATAATGAAATGTGTTAATTACGAGTCGCAACATAGTAACAGAATTCATGATAAATGTAATCCCTTTCGTCCTCACCAGTTCCCTATTGATTCCTGAGTCTGCACAGGAATGTGTTCAGCCAACCCTGTCGAGCGTGTGATGAGTATTCAATCCATGGCCCGCAGAGCATTACATAACAGATTTTTTAGAGATTAACAGTGTAAAGCAATTTGTTGCACCCTATTGCAGTAGATACAATTTAAGGGCAAGCGTTATTTCTATGCATTGTTAGTTCTCTATGACCATGTCACAGTTCATCTCCATGATACTAACTCCTTTGTTGGAACAGGCATCTCCTCAAGTCTCCTTAATGTAATTGTTTTTTCAGGTATGCGCTTACATGTGTTCCTTTAATGCGCAGACCTATCAACTTAGTATTTCTGTTATTTTTTAAAGAATAATATTCAGCAAGTGTTCCAAAGGATGCATGCAATGCTCAAAGAAGAATTCAGCAATGAAGATTTACACATTATTGCTTGCCCTTCAATGGAACAGGTAACAAAGTAGCCAACCTTTTTAATGTATTATATGATGTATGACTCTAGCAATACATTGTGTTTGCCTTTATATTTAATGTTTTCAGACATGAAACTATTTGAATTGTTGGTGTCCATTATTGTCACTAAATGGAGAATATGCAATAGATTAAGTGATCCTACTTTGGGAACTTTACTGTATCGTTAGATGCATCTTCCACAAAACCCATTTGGTTTAAGCTTTATAAGAAATGCTAGAATAAGATATTGATGGTGGGTCCACACCAGAAGTGTCTTTGTGGTTGTGGTATAGATCATGGCAATTACTTGCGGTTCATGACAGACAATGCACTAAAAATCTTAGCAGAGCAGGTTGCGAATGCGTTCACCATATACATGTGAAGATTTAGGTTCCTGCTTGAGTCTCAGTTGAGTCATCAACTCTGATGTGCCATAACCTATATCCAGCCCCTGTTTCTGAGTTGACAAAAAAGGAAAAACACAAGAAGTCTAATTGCAATCCATAAGTGAGTGATCCTCTTCAAGACCTTACTTCTTCTGAATCCAAGAAGTGGCGCTGTAAAACCGTCTTTGTACTGCAAGTAAGATGGAAAAAAACGATTATGATCCTAGGAAGGAAGGGAGGCTGCTTTTCCTTCCAACACCTTCTAAATGACGGACTGGACACTTTCAGTCACTACACTTCGTCATGCACCAGAACGCTTGTAGACTTGCATGTTGTCGGCTTGCTCTGTCATGAACAGTGCTGTGCAGTCTATCACCAACACTTTGCTTTTTCAGGTTTGTCTTTGGTCCACCCTTCACTTTCAAATCCATCTCTGTGTCACAGTAAACTAGCATGGGAGCCCAGGCTTCCCTTAAGGTTGTCCTGGATCCAAGAGCGGCACTGTTATTTTTCCCCCAATCTTGCACACAGACAAACACCCACACCAATAAATCACTGGCTGTGATATTTCTGTTCCTGTGAAATTAATCAGTCCGCAAGCCTTTGCTTGATTAATGCACATATTTTCAGTTCATGATGAATCTTAAGTCTGCCTATCCCCTGGTAATGAAATTGAGGCCTCAATGGTTGTTAATGGAGTACTTCCTCCGACGGATTCCTAATTTTTATCTCCCTGGCCCAGATCAGCTGTTCTTCAGAAACGTTTCCTTCTCCAAGGGGCGCAGCATCGCTTTGCATCTGTTCCGCCTGATGCCTCTAAGCACCGACGCCAGACATGACGTTGGGACAAGTATATATTGAGGCGCGCACCACGACTTCAGTTCCTTTTTTCCACGCACTCCGTTTGCAAATCGGGATCATGCTCGTTGAGCTTTTGAGATTATTCTCTGTGCCATGCCTAATCCGTTTAATGACTCATGCTTCAAGCCATGTGCGGATTGTGGCTGACAGATGTCGGTCTCGGATCTGCACCGGATTTGTTTGTACTGCTTGGTGACCCAGGATTGCTGGTCGTGCCAGTCCATGCACCCAAAGGCTCCCCCAGGAAAAGGCGGCAAATATCTTCAAGTTTGCCCGGCATAGGGTGAGCATCTCAATCGAGGTTGTGTACTCCTGCCCGCAGCTCAGAAGATTGGACAGCTCCACGCAAGGTGAAGGAAAAGGACAAGAAGCAGCTGCAGCAGCATTGGAATAGGTCCCACTCCTGAGTGAGTTCTAGCACCAACGTTCCTCTTCTTCTTCAAAAAAGAAGAGCCAACGCTCTAAATATTCTCTAGAACAGCCAGCGCAGGCCAATCCTCCACCCCGTAGGAATGGGAGAACTTCTGCCTGCAGGTGCTTGACATCTTTGCCGAGGCGTCAGTGCTCCGGTACCTTTGGCTTAAGCAGCGTCGACACTGGTCTCACTGCGTCTGTTGCACCGTAAGGGTACCCACTGGGGACCACTCTTGCACGCCTATGGACTGGGGTCTGGACCAGAAGACGGCCAAGGTTCCTCAGCGCTGACGGGCCCTTCCTTCAGGGGCTGAGGCTCCGACGCCAGTTCCGACTTCGTCGTCGGTGCAGATTGGCGTCGTTGACACCTCGGCTCTGCAGGAATACACTGCACTCCCTATGGACACATTCATGTCTGAGATGAATGACATCCATGACCAGGAGGGTCACCAAGTTCACTTTGGGTTTTAAACCTTGGTTTCTAGGGAGGCGAGAGATTTCCTGGAGGAGTTCTACGTGAATGTGAGGATATTTGGGGTCTGGTCAAGGATCTGCAGGTTGTCAGTGGCCTTGATGCCCGTAGATGGACATTCTGTCAGCTCCGACCCCAGGAAAGCCTCAAGCCGATTTTCAGCAATTGATGGCTAAGGTAGCTAGTACTCTGGGGCTTTCAGCTCCATCATGGTATCCAAGGTTCAGTCCAAACTGTGCGATATCTTGGACGATGCCTCCAAGGAGACACTCATGCCCTTAAATGTGGCAGTAGAGGCCCTTGTGCTGGAAATGTGGGAGAAACCTGCCTCTGTTCCGGCAGTGGGCAGGGACCTGGCGAAGAAACACTGTCCTGCCCCATCAGACCTAGTGTTCCTCTCCTCTCATGCCTAACTGGAGAGTTTTATGGGTCAGGCCGCTACAGATAGCCTGAGGACCTCAATCTTCCCTTCCCTTCCACCGGACAGATCAGTCTTGCCCTTGCACCTATTTTCTGGTGCCGTAGAAGGATGGAGGCTTGCGTCTCATTCTGGATCTGTGGCTGCTGAACTTGTTTGTGCGCAAGGACAAGTTCAAGATGCTTACTCTTGCCCAGATACTGCAAGCTCTCGATCTGCAGGACTGGTTGGTTGCACTGGACCTTCAGGATGCATACTTCCATGCCAGATCCATCGGAAGCACAGTAAGTACTTGAGGTTCGTGGTTGGCCAACATCATTAGTCCTCCCGTTCTGTCTTTCTTCGGCTCCCAGGGTTTTCACCAAGGTACTAGCAGTGGTGGTGGCTCACATCAGGAGGGAGAGCATTCATGCCTTTCACTACCTGGACGACTGGCTCAGCCAAGCTCACTGCCCAGATCTAGTATCAGAGCATCTACTCAGCACATGCACACTATTGCACAACCTCGGCTTTTGCCTGAACTTCAAAAATTCTCTGGGTTTAGCCGTCCCAGTCCCGCTGATTTATTGGTGCAGTCTTGGATACTCATCTTGTCAGGGTTTTTCTGCCCAAGTACCGAACATCAATGCCCTCCAATCTCAGGAACAAGTCCTGGCATCAACTTTCCTTTACCTTCTGGGCCTCATGGCCTCCTGCATCCTTGCGCTCCTGGAGACAAGGCTGTGCATGAGATCATTTCAGTGGCTTCTCCGTTGCCCATGGTCACAGTTTCAGGGCCACATGTCGGCCATTTCACAGATCCCAGAGCAGGTGGCTCAGGATCTTGCATGGTGGGCACCATGGGACAACTTGCGGAGGGGCGCTTTGTTTTGTCAACCATGGCCCAGTTGACTGTGTTCACATGCGCATCTCTGACTGGTTAGAGTGCTCACCTGTCAGATCTTGCAGGGACACATTAACCTGCTGGAGCTGTGGGTGATCAGGCTGGCCCTGGTCACTTTCCTCTCCTATGAAACTCAACACTCTGTTGGCCCTTACTGACAACACAGTTGCCATGCACTACCTCAACAAACGAAATGGTGTGGGGTCCTTGCCTCTGTGCAGAGAAGCAATGCAACTGGTGCGGTGCTCCGGAGAATGGTGTTTCTCTGACCGTGGCTCATGTGTCCAGAAGAGAGCATGTCACAGCGGATGCCTTGAGCAGACCGACTTCGGTCTCCGATGAATGGGAGCTCTGCCAGTATGTTCTGGAGGAGAGCTTTGCCTTTTGAGGAACTCCTCAAGTGGACCTCTTTGCTTCCAGTGTCAACAGGAAGTGTGGGTTGTTCTGCTCCAGGGAATTTCCTTGACGGGGAGCTGTGGGGGACGCACTGACAGTCGATTGAACATTCAACCTCCTTTATGCATTCCCGCCTTTCTCCTGCATGGGGTCTTTCATGGATTCACATGCTCATTAATATTCCCCGTTGTCAGGCGAGGAATCCTTAGTAAAAGAAAGCAGTTTTGCTTTAGACTGAAAACTGCTGGTTTCCTCTATAACAAGTCACGGTCCTTTGGTTCGTACTGCCCCCAGCTAATGACACTCATCCTCCTAAGATCCACCCCTGAATCTTCAGATTTTTACAGCATGTGTTGGGAGTTGTGATGAATCCTCACAGAATCCAAGCCAAAAATCTCCTCCCTTGTGGCCAGGCGAAGGCAGCCACTGCCTGATCTTGACCCTGGGGGTGGTAGTAGCCGGGTGGATCACATGGGAGGAGAAGGCCATCAAGGGAATGTGAGAACTATGCCAGGGGAAACCCAGTATTTAGCCTCTTCTGAGGGTGAAAGTTCCCTAATGCCTGAATATCTGATGACTTGTTATCATTGTAAGGTTTCCTCTCCCAGATTTCCCCAAGGCATAAAGTATTAAAATCACTATGATAAACGGGTAAATGAAATATGTAAAAGTCAGGGAATTAATATTACTTCTGATTGTCATAATTCTACAGTGTGTTTGAATTGTTAAAGCAAGAAACCACCATTAATGCCTTTGAGAACTTCCTCTAAATGTATATCCTATAAATCACTAGACCAAAGTAAATTGAATAACCTTAAAGAGAATATGAACATTATGGACTTTAAGTCTGAGATGAGGATGAGGAGCTCAGAGTTACAGAACTGTAGTGTGCAGTCTAGTGGTTGTAACGACCCACACCGGAGTGGGGCCTTTAAGTTTTTAAAGGCCTTTTAGGTGCGGGCCTTGGAGGAGACGCAATGAAACCAGCAGAAGCATGAGGAAGAAGTTGGAGACGGTGGCGCTGCTGTTTCGGAAGCGGGACGCCGTGTCAAAGAAGTGGCAGAGGTCGGGAGTCGTGTAGGATGCAGGGAGCATGCAGTGTGAAGCAGTACGGAAGCTAGCACTCCCGAGGGAGAGGGAAGCTCTCCTGATCTGCATGCTGCTACAGTGTGTGGTGTTCCCCGGAGTGCGAGCAGAGCAGAAGCAGCCTCAACTACAGGAGGCACGAGCAACAGAAACATTACCGGAGCTGTCAGACGCCCGTTTTACCCCGACGAAAGAGGAAAACATGAGCAGCGGGTCCAGCAGAGACGTGTGAAAAGACCGGTCAGTTGGCCTTTTTTAGGTGACCCCGGGGTGCTCTGAAACAGACAGCTGGCTCAGAAGAAAAGTTTTGAATATCGAACTAATGAATTGAGGCAATTTGGGCACAACTCTTATCTTAAGAGAGAGAGTGAAAAAGAAAATTGTAACCACCATTGTCGAATCCGAAAGGGGACAATAATTAACCAGAGTGAAAAAGAATATTGTAACCACCATTACCAAAGCCCAAAGGGAACAATAGTCAAAGTGAATGTGATTTACAGTCCGAAAGATCATTTATAAAAGATTATAACAAGCATTGCCTAAGCCATTGAACAGCAATTAAAGAAAACCAAAGATGGCAGAATAGAAGCACTGCTTGTAGATATCAACAGGGAGAGAAATATAATCTGCATTGCCTGGGGCAAATGAATCAGTGTGAGAGACATTGTCAATGTGTATTGTATCCTTGTGGAAGAAGTTATAACCCTCTTGTAGTTATTGAAAGTCAAAAGAAACATCAATGAAGCAGTTGTTCATTTAACTTTCCCCATTGAGAATGTAAGTGTGGAAAGTTTGAACTAATCCTCGCCACAAAGTACTGGTGGTAATAGGAGTTTTTTTATCATCCTGGTAGGCGAGTACACCAGGAAATAGACATTTTGTGGTTAGTCCTGGCAGGCGAGTAGACCAGGAAGAAGATATGTTGAAGTACTACAAGGTGGTAGATGATTGTGGTGGAAAGACAGTGGTATATCCATTGATGTGTACGGATGAACTATTTTGGAATTATCTTGACAAAACTGTGTTGCTTATGAAGAGGAAATATAATTTAATGAAAGATGATTGGTCTTCAGAGAAGAAAATACTTATATTGCATACTGACTTGATGTATGAAGACAAAGTCTTTTTGGTTTGTCAAACAGCAGTTGAAGAGTGACTTAAAAATAAGAGAAATATATTGCCAAATGAAGGAAATATGCAGTGAACAGAACTTTGTGCTATATTTCAAGTGGAACTTGGCTGTTGAAAATAACTTTCTTGATTTTGAACTTTGGTTTGAAACATCATGAATTGATCCAGATGAAGGGGATTCAACCCTGGTTACATGGATTTAGGTTTCTAATTTCTCTGTTTGAATTTAAATGTTATTTTATGAAGGTTGAACTGCCAGATAATCCTTGTATGATTTTGTTGCATGTATGAATGTGAGGGACGGAGATCTTTGGACATTAGGTCATTTTCCTTTAGCCTTATTTGACAGGCAGGGAAACCCTTGTTAGGTTAGGGAAAGATAGTTGTTTGTCTCACCCTTATTGTTTAATAAAATAGGTACTTGAGAGAAACTCTATCTACTTGTCAGTCTTGCATTTCTGACCCCTCACAGAATACTCTTGTTTTTCGCCTTGAGAATTTTTTCGATCCTTTTCTTCTTCAAACAACGCACATTGACTACCAGCAACAGGGATCCGTTGTCGACGAAGATCGAGCTCCATCGTTGGATCTACTTTCTGCAAATTTGGCAGGCCCAGGCTTGGGCCTACATCTCACCTCGATGATGTCCGACGTGGGCAAGAGGTGTCTCTTCAGTGCCTGCGCATCCTGGGGCCTGAAAAATGTTTGTTGAGGATCAGCACAGCAAGTGCCTGTATTGTTTAGACCCGGACCCTGATGAAGACCGATGTGAGATCTGCTGTGGTTTCCCGGTGAAGACCAAATGAGACCGATATCGCAGGTTGGTGGCGTGGCTGAAGGAGGAGAATGCTTCTGACGCGGTCTTCGGGCACAGTCATGTCTCGTCAAGGACCATCCGGTCCCATTTATGCTCCCTCTGAGAACAAGGGGTCGAGGTCCTTTGAGGATGCCCCTTCCCAGGGGATCGAAAAGAAGGTAAAACACCATGGATCTGATCCCATGAAGGTCGCCTCTGCTGTGGGACCTGGTTCGGGAAGGACCAGCTCCCCGTCTCTGTTCCCATCACCGTTTACTGTGAGCCTACCGATGGGCGGGGTGCCTTCTGCAACGAAGTCCCTGACTCCATCGAAACACAAGTCCTCTTCAAAGGACAGCTCTTCAAAGGAGAGACCTGCTGGGGGACAGCTGCCTTGTTTTAGTCAGCTATGGCTAACACTCTGGCAACGATGCCTCTGTCTACCAGGACCACTACCTTGTCGATGACTAATTCATCTACCAAGACTTCCACCACATCAATGGCCTCTTCAATAATGACCACGACTCAGTTGATGACATCTGCATCCACCTCGTCGTCGACGACCACCATTACTTCAACAACAGTTCCAGCACTGACCTTTTTACGGTCTTGACAAAGATGACACCAAGGGTAGCTCTGCCTCCGGAGCCTCTGTCTGCCCCTGTACCGACCACGACTTCAGCGCCTTATTCCCAAAGGATTCGGGTAGTTTGAGGGACTCGCTGCCTCTGACGCACTTCCTTCCGAGACTTGTGAGGGTGTCTTCCCCCCGTGCTTGTGGGGTCCCAGAGAAAATCCCCTCAGATTTATAGTAGCTCTGAGGATAAGCATCTGCCGGAGGGTAACTACTTGGCCCATGAAGGGGGCCTCGGGCATGTCCCAGGAGGGATCTCCACGCCAGGAGCCTGATCAGCCATTTGTCCCTCCCAGGGTTCTCAGCCCTGATCAATTTCTGGCTGCTCCATTCACACCTTGCCAGCACCCAGGGGCATGTCCCTAGACATTCTCATCACCCTTCACACCTTGGTGTCGAAAGTCAAACAACGACTGCCTGCTGCCCCGGTGCCGGGTCCAGTCTGCAGCCCTCTTAGACCCCTGACCAGGAGTCCTCCCAGGCCAAGTCCTCCCAGGCCGAAGCATCTACTTAGCCCTACCAGCCCAAAGTGTCAGCCTAGCCATTCTGGACCGAAGCGCCAGCCGACGCCGCCCCATAGGGCCTTAACACCAGCGGAGGAGGAGCCGCCACGTACCGACACCGGTACCGACACCGGTACTGACATGGATACCACGCCTACTCATACTGACGAGTATGAGTATTATGTCCCTGCTGACGGGAAAACTCTGGGCACCGACGAGCCAGTTAGGGATTTGCCACCAGACGAGATCGGCTCTTTCCATGCCATGATCTCGAGACCGTCCAAACTCTTCAGTATGGTGAAGGAGGAGAAGAACGAGGGGGTTTCACTTTTAGCGACGCGAGTCCTCGAGGAAGATCGTCATGTCGGTTCCGTTGTTGGACAATGTCTCGGAGGAGGGTTTGGCCCTGATGGGGAAGCCAAGTACCACACCCTCCAAGAGAGACAAGCTGGAAAAGAAATACAGGGTCCCAGACTCGGGCCCCCAGGTGCCTGAGGTCGCAGCCATCTCCGGACTCTGTGCTGTCGGCTGCCAACAGGAAACGCTTGTCCAACCCATCGTCCTTTTCCATGGTGGGCAAGAAGCTGGATGCAACGGGCAAATGCAACATTTACACCGCGGCTTCCACCATGCAGGCCGCCAGTGTTCTCATCATCCTGTCTCGCTACCACAGAGAGCTTCGGTATAAGCTCGGGCCAATGTTGGATTTCCAACCAGACGACAAAAAGGCCCAAGCCTAAGCCCTGGCCCTAGTCCTGGAGGGCGAGGTGGCCTCGGACCATGGCATCACGGTGGCGCTGGACATAGCAGATTCTGGCTTCTGCCAGATGGGCAATGGTGTGGCCCTTCAACGTCAGGGTTGGCTGAATGCCACGAACCTCAGTGCAGACGTGCAGTCCAAGGTGGTGGACATGCCTTTTGATGGGGACAATCTGTTTTGAAAAGCAGTGGGCGGGACGCTCCAAGTGATGAAGACAGATACAGATACAGAGACGGCACGCTCTCTGGGGACACTGCAGCAGAGGAGATAGTCGTCCTTTTGATCCTCCAGAGCGACGTCCAACAGGTCCTCCAAGCGGTGCACTACCCCCTATCATCAGCCCTCCTGCTCCACCACCCAGGAAGCCTATAGGGGCTACTCACAGGCCTACGGCAGCCGAGGCCAGCGTTTTTGTCGCCCGCAGGCCATAATGCAGACGCCCAAGCAGGCCTGATCGGGCCATGGGCCTGGGCCCCCACTTTTGCTCCCCAGTGGGAGGCCAGCTAGCAAATTTTCTTGACGAATGGGAAATCCATCACCATGGACAAATGGGTCCTGGATGTTCTTCATCAAGGGCACAGCCTGGAATTCCAATACAGTTGCCCTCGCATTCCTCCTGTGGTGCATCAAGAACTGCACGTGGCCCAACTATTGCATGAGGTTCAAGCCATGTTAAAGAAGGGGGCAATAGAGCCTGTCCCTCAATGAATCTGGGGCTCAGGAGTATACTCCAATTACTTTCTGGTCTTACAGAAGTCTGGGGGTGGGGGGCGGTGGCAGCCAATCCTAGACTTAAGGCATCTCAACAAGTACCTAAAGTCCCAGAAGTCAAGGATGGTCACGTTGCAGCATGTGCTTGACCAGCTGGAGGAAGGGAGATTTTCTGGTGACTCTGTATGTAGAGGATGCATACTTTCACATCCCCATTCACCGTAAACATCGGAGGTTCTGCATTTTGTGGTCTAGGGCCGGCACTACCACTTCAGGGCTCTGCCCTTCAGCCTGAAATCGTCTCCAAGGGTGTTCATGAATGCTTGGGCCCGGTGGCGGCGAATCTACGCTGCAAAGGCATCCATGTGTACCCTTATTTGGACAACTGGCTCATCCGTTTCCCAATTGCGTGCCCTGGAAGACCAGCACACAACGGAGACCATTTGCCTTCTGACTACTCCCGGATTCTCCATCAATTATCCAAAGTCCTACGTGGTGCCATCGCAGAATGCTATGCCTAGCAACCCCCTCGGAGTAGAGGGTGAAAGCCATTCTGGTGATGGTTCAGCGGCTGTCAACAGTGCCAGTCACTACAGTGCGTGCCATCAAGTCACTGTTGGGCATGATGTCCGCCTAGAGTTTCTTGATGCCAGGTGGCTGCAGATCATGGGCTCTTGGACAGACAAGATCGTCCTCAACCAGGAGGTTCCGGCAAACTCTGCAATGGTGGGGGTGCGCCCTCATCTCATTCAGGGAGCTCCCTGTCGAACCCCACCGTACCAGGCCACTGTCACCACAGATGCCTACCTTGAGGATTGGGGGGGCCACACAGGACAGTCTCACGCCAGAGGCCTCTGGCTCCTGTGGGTGAAGGACCTCCATATCATCGTCCTGGAACTACGGTCAGTCTTCTGGGTTCTGAAGTCATTCCAGCCCCAGCTGCGAGGGAAGGTGGTGTGGATCTTCACTGACAATACCACCATCATGTTCTACATCTATAAGCGGGGCGGGATGTGCTCCTCCACCCTCTCCCTTGAAGATCAGTCCCTGTGGTGCTCGGCCATTCTTCAGGACATATTCCTCATCCCTTTTCACCTGGCGGACGACAAGAACGCCATTGCAGTCCCGCTCAGCAGGGAGCGGCAGTCCTGCCTTGAGTGGGAACTGCAGCAGGTGTAAGGCTGAAAGAAAATTTCAAACAGCTGAAAATATCAATCAAATCTACCATTCGATGCGATTATAGTGAACAAGGGGAGAGAGGTTTGAGGGGTTATCCACCGCAACCTGGTTCACTACAATCGCATCATGATAAAGTTGAAAAAAAGGACCCTGAAGCGCCATTTGCCATGCACGTAAGTGAAGGGAACCAGCATCGCAGAGGGATGGCTGAGTCGGCAGTACACTGCAATGTGTGCCGCCGGAAGATAAGTAAGGGATTTGAGGGGAGAGGGTTGCAAGAAATGTCCACAGGAGACAAAAAAACAAAAGTTATTTTCGGTAAAATAACTTTTGTTTTTTTTTCTCCCTTGGACATTTCGTATTTGAACTAATCATGGACATCCAATGCACTGCTTTCCTAGTGGCCATCACCTTGGTCAGGTGGGTCGCGAATATCCAGGCCCTCTTCTGCAAGCAGCCGTATTTGACCTTCCACGCTACACGGGCGGTGCTGAGGGCTCACCCCACCTTTATTCCAAAGGTTCCCTCAGAGTTCCAACTCAATGTGCCTTTGGTGCTGCTATTGTTCTTTCTGAACCAGCCTACACCTGCTGAAAGGGCCTTGCGTTCACTGGACTTTGCTCGTGCCTTGAAGTTTTATGTGGCACTCACAAAGGATTTTCGGAAGACTTCTCAATTGTTCATCACTTTTGAACCTGTGAGGCATGGGAAGGCCCTCTTTAAGGCTTCAATATCTAGGTGGGTCTCCGGCTGCATCATGCACTGTCATCGTCTGGCCAACAGACCTCTTCCAGGCTGGCAGAGAGCCCACTCCACGAGAGCCATTGCTGCGACGACAGCGTTTCCCTCTGGTGTTCCCCTACTTAACATCTGCAGGGCTGCTAAGTGGAGGTCCACCCACACCTTCACGAGATTCTACTGCATCAACAGGGATTCCATGGAGGAGTCCTGGGTCTATCAGGCAGTGCTATGCAACCTGTTTTCCTGAGGTGAGTCTTTTCCTGGGGTACGTTATTGCTTCTGTTAAGCCGTGCCACCACCCATGATTGTGTATATGTACTGCTCTATAGTCGTATTCATGAGCATGTGAATTCATGGAAGACCCCCCTTTGGAAAAGGAAGAAGTTACTTACATGTAGCTCCTGTTCTCCAGCATGGGTCTTGCATGGATTCACATGTGAACCCTCCCTTGTTCCCCTCTGTGGCACTTCTTGGTTCGTACTGCCATTTAATGTGCTCTACCATATCTGAATATGGCTACCAGGGGGGGGGAGCTTAACAGGATGAGTATCATTGGCTGGGGCAGTATGACCCAAAGGACAGTGATTGATTATAGAGGAGGCAAGCAGTTTTCAGTCTAAAGCAAAACTGCTTTATTTTACCGAGGATTCCTGGCCTGACTGGGAATATTCATGAGCATGTGAATCCATGCAAGATCCATGCTGGAGAACAGGAGTTACAGGTAAGTAACTTGTCCATCCCGGTCTTTCCGCTGGTTCTCCGGAGATTGTGCCTGTTCGAAACCACTTTGATCCTGATTGCTTTGGACTAGGCCCACAGAATGTGGTATCTGGAGTTGCTGGGTATGGCCATCTTCCCTCCCTGGCACCTTCCAAGGAGAGTCGACTTGTCCTACCAGTCAGAGGTGCCGGTCCTCCACCAGAAGCTCAGCAGCCTGAACCTTCTTGCTTGGCTACTGAGAGGCTGAGATACAAGCAGTGTGGGACTTGTCGAACAACATCCTCAATGTGCTCTTTTCAGATGGGAGTCGCGCAGCGAAATTCATGTATGCCTGCATGCAAAGTACATTTTTGGTTTGGTGCCGGGAAAAGGAACTGGATCCTTTATCCTATCCACTGTCCTCTGTGTTGGATTTTCAGCTAACATAGACCCAAGCGGGCCTGAAGATTGACACTCTACAGGGTTACCTCACTGCTGTTTTGGTTTTCAAGAGTTCCCCGTAACAGGGCTTGTTTTTCACAGTCCCTACTGTTATGCAGTTCTTGTGAAGTTTGTGTAGCCAGTTTCCTCTCTACCTGTTTGTGTTTCTGTCATGGGATTTGAATTTAGTTTTGACATTCCTGATTTATTTTTAAATTTGTCTATTGCCATTTCTTATTGTTACAGACATATCATATCAGAATTGCATACCAATAGTAACGTTTGAATACAACATATAACCAAACAATAAAATTAAACTGCAGTGTTCTCCGGTGTGTAGCTCTTGTTCTAGTTAGGAAGGTGCGGTGAGCATCTGGAGGGCCCGAGTGGGATGCCAGGGAGTGAGGGGGGGGGGAGAGGAAGGGGGTGGAAAGGCGTGGGTGGTCTATACGCCGCACTACCCAGGTAAGCTATCCTGAGGATGGGGCGTTGGCGGTCCTCAGGGTGTTTGTTCAAGGCGGTTTATCATCTGAAGGGTGAAACAAATGTGAAACAAATTTCGTGTTAGGGTTTTCCATGCATCCAACGCCATGCTTGCGTCGTCTGGGGATCTGAGGACTCCGTCCTCCCAGGCCTGAGTTTCTACTTCTACCCATCGTTTCATTTCCCGGTGCCATGTTAAGTGTTGTGGGCCATTCGCCCGCTTCCAGGCCATTGCGATGGTTCTTTTTGTTAGCACGCAAGCCAAATCCATGTTTTATCTTGGCAAGATGAGGGTATGTGCCCAACAGGCATTCTTTAGGAGACCAGTCGTATCTGGTCATGCCGGCTGCCCTGCATGTTTGCTCAACTCTAGCCCAGAGGTGACGTACCCTGGGGCAACTCCAGAACATGTGCCATAAGTCTGTGTTTTCTGATTTACACCACGTGCATCTGTGGGGGGGCCTGCCTGTTGAACTGGGCTATTCTGTGTGGAGTGATATATGTGCGATATAGCACGTTAAGTTGTATCAGCCTAAACCTGCCATTCCTGGATACTTCCTTGAGGAACGCCAAAGCCCTCTCCCATTCTTTGCCTGTGATCTCCTTTCCTATATCCCGTTCCCATCTGGTTTTCAGTTCTGCGCTGCAGGGCTTAGGTCTGTCCATTAGTTGGCTGTATATCTGGGATATCAGTCTCCAGCCGTCCCCCAGGTTATACAGCAATGTCAGAAGGGGGTGTGCCTCAGGCTCTTCAGGCCATTCAACCCACTTCATATGTACAGTGCACTTGGCTCGTTGGTACCATAAGAATTGTCCGCACGGCACACCATCTGCCACCTGTAGCCATGCGAAGCCTCTGAAGTTGCCTTTGTCGTACAAGTCCCCCATGTGTAGACCCCATTCCTTTCCCAGAATCTGATCTGTGCTAGATCAGTGCTAGATTTGCATAAGTCTGAAATCATCGGGACCTCAGGGGAGTATGAGTGTTTTAGGTGCAGTAGTGCCCTGGTTCTAAGCCATATTTGCCGACCTAGGACCACCAACATGGGTGGATTACTTAGGCATATCTGTGGTGCCCCGATGAGTTCTTTCAAACGTAGGGGACTAATTAGATGCTGAAGCAGTCCGGTTTATGCTGCGGTATCATCGGACAACCGTCGGGCCACAAAACTTAGTTGTGCGGTCAGGTAATACCGTTCCAAATCTGGGAGTTGTATGCTGCCTCCCCTGTTAGGTAATGTTAGTGTGCACAATGCTAACCTGAGCCTGCTGGCCCCCCACAGAAAACCTTTGAAAATAGTTTCAAGTATGCGAAAGAATGAGGGTTTGATGTAATAGTAGACGTTTTGGAAATGGTAAAGAAATCTGGGGAGGACTATCATTTTGATAATTGACGCCCTGCCCATTACTGATAGGGGGAGCTTGGACCAGAAGCCAATGGACTTGCGCAAGGTTTTCAGTGCAGCTCCGGTGTTATGTTTGTGCATCAGCTCTGGGGAATGCATCACGGTGACGCCTAGGTACCTGAATGAGGTTGGTTGCCACTGAACTCCAACCTCCGGGAGATCCTCCGTATTCATACCCTTAAGGCCTGCTAACGGGAAAAGGCAAGATTTATGTCTACTAAACCGTATGCCTGAGACAGCGGAAAAATTGTCTATAACCTCCAACATGCAGGGCACATTTAAATGGGGGTCTCTGACGTAAAGGAGTACATCGTCGGCATAGAGTGATATTATGTAATACTCCCCGCCCAGCCGAATGCCGGCATTGAAGAATTGCTTCCTGAAGTAGATTGCAACTGGTTCCAGACCCAATATATAAAGCATAGGGGACAATGGGCAGCCCTGTCTAGTACCCCTGCGAATGTCCCATATCGAAGACACAAGTCTGCCAGACTTCACTCTTGCTTTGGGATTGGTGTATAGCATTTTCACCCACTTAATAAAGACGGCCCCAAACCCAAATTCCCTGAGTGTGGCCAGTAACCATTCCCAATAGATTGAGTCAAACGCTTTTATAGCGTCTAATGATAGTAACTCATAAGGGCCCTCATGCTGGTCGGTTTGGGCTATGATGTGCTGGAGCCTGCAAAGGTTTGCCGTAGTGTTGGGGCCGGGTATGAAGCTATTTTGATCGTTATGTACTAACCCACCGATCTGTCTCGAGAGCCTGGAGGCCAGAATCGTGATCAATATCTTGACATCATAATTAAGCATTGCAAGTGGGCGATAGGAGTCACACTCATTGGCTGGTTTTCGGGGTTTGAGCATCGGGATGATGAGTGTTTCCCTCATGCTCTCTGGCAGAGTCCCTAGTTTGTTTGCTTCCTGAAATGCCTTGAGTAGTAATGGTGTGAGTTGAGTAATGATTCGTACGTTTTGTAAAACTCCGGGGACAGCCCGTCAATACCTGGGGTTTTGGCAGTGGCTAAAGATTTGATGGCCTCTGTAATATCTTCAGCTGTGATTTCTGCGTCTAGGGCGTCTCTCTGTGTGGGTGTCCACTTAGGGAGACAGATTTCCTCTAATGTATCTAGGATTTTCTCCCACGGGATGAGGGTGTCGTGTGAATAAAGTTGGGTATAGAAAGATTTGAATGCGTCATTGTTGTCCTGCTGTGTCTGGAGTAGGGTGCCATCCGCCCCCTTTAATGAGCTCGTGAGGTGTTTGGGGTGTTCCTTTTTGCAGAGCCAGGCCAGGAGGCGGCCCGGTCTGGCCTCTGTGTGCGCCCTGGCAGTTCTGGCCTTGTAGTCGAACTTGGCCAATCTGCCCCATGTCTCTCTGCATTTACCTCGTAGCTGACATAATGTCTCCTCGTCTTGGTGTGTGATAGGGGAGGTGGACTCTGCCTTTTTGAATTCGTTTTCACACCGTTCTAATTCATTTTGCAATAGTTTCCTGAAACTGCTGGCTTTTCCAATGACTTCCCCCCCGAATTACTACTTTGAGGGCCTCCCACACAGTGCCCACCCTTTCCACACTGCCCTCATTTTCCTCAACATATTTCTCCAAAGATTCTTAGAGGTTGCTTTTGAATGCCGGATCTTTCAGGGCCTCAGTTGGCATTCTCCACAGCGGGATGGGGGGGGGGGGTCTGGGGCCTGTTACATTCCATTGTACCTGTAGTGGCGAGTGGTCAGATATGGATCTCCCCAAATATTGTGCCGAGTCTGAGGACCAGGCATTACCTTCCCATAAGTATATGATCTATCCTGGTGTAGAGATTGTGTGGGGATGAGTAATATGAGTAGCCCCGCCTCCCCAGGTGCAATTCTCGCCAAACGTCTACCAGGTTTAGACTTTCCAGGGCTGAGTTCAGCGCGGTGGAGGCCCCTGCAGCATGATTTAGGGGAGGAGCAGATCTGTCTAGATCTACGGAATGGACACAATTGAAGCCCCCCTCTCGTCACCCCCCATATGAAAAAGCTGTTCCTGTGGTGAGTTACTTTGATGTACAGCAGCTCTAAGTGGGCTAGGATGTTGCAGTTGGGGAAGTAGGAGTTCACTAGGCACACCTCTGCCTGTTCTATGTATCCCCGCACTATCACACATCAGCCCTCTGGGTCTGATTCTTCCTTGAACAACTTGAAGGGAATTTGGGGGCTAATCCACATGAACACACCTTGTGCAAATTTGGAGTAGCCCGCTCCAAACCCATGGCCACCCCAGCGCTCCTTTAGGATGGTTGTGCCCTCACCTGTCAGATGAGTCTCTTGCAGTAGGGCTATCCCCACCCGCTTTCTGTTTAGGTATGATTTTATTCTGTTCCTACGGAGGTAGGTGCCTGAACCCCGGACGTTCCAGGTTAACACTGTGACTTGCACAGCCATATTGGTGTTGAAACCCATTGCAAGAGCAGCCACCCACCGCCCTCGTCATGTTTCTGCGGGACTACTTTACGATCCCTCCCACCCCCAGCAGCCTGGCTGGTGGGAACCATTCCCAAAGGGTCTGATGACACCCACCCTCCTGCACCGCGCTTAATTTCTTTTGGAGATTCCGCAACTGTCCTAACTACCGCCATTGTGGGCGGAAAAACAAACAATAACAATAAACAACTGCTCCCAGTAGCCACCATGGAGTTGTGGCGCTCAGGTGCCCCCTTGGCCATCTGATCCTGTCCAGGCCATTTGGCACGAGGAACGTGCTGGCAACTGGCCTGCACTTAACTTTCTGTGTGGTGGGTGTGGGTGTACTTTACTTGTGGCTTAGTGGGCTTGCTGTCCAAACGAAGATTAAGTTAACAATGCAGTGGTAGTGAGATGTGGTGGACGACTATTGCAACTTCCTAGGTAACATGATTTTTGATGTATCCCCATATGCCCGCCTCCCTCGTCCCCTCTCATTCAAGGGATGGGTTCGTTGTCTCCCGCTAGGTTGTTATGTTCCAGCCACATGTTGGCTGCCTCGGGTGTTTCTAGGAAAATCGCCTTCCCTTTGTAGAGCACCTTAAGGCGAGATGGGTAAAGCAACATATATTTGAGGTTGAGTTTTCGGAGTCTCGCTTTTACTGGCACAAAAGAGTTCCTGGCTCGCTGCACCACCGGCATGAAATCTGGGTAAATGGCAATCTTGGAGTCACCCCGCTTGATTTCCTTTCCTTCTCTTGAGTACCTGAGTATAATCTCCTTGTCTCGAAAGTTCAGGATTTTCACGATCATCGGACGTGGGTGTGATCCAGGTGGGGGTCGCTTTTGTAGAGACCTGTGGGGCCGCTCCACTGAGAAACCCTGGGTTAGTTTGCCGGCTCCGATCTCTTCCATCAGTAGGGTTTCTACGAAGTCATTTGAGTTCGGGCCCTCCATGTCCTCTGGAATTTCTAAAATGCGAACATTGTTGCGGCGAGCGCACCCCTCGCATCTTCCGAACATGCATCAAGGTGCGCCACCCTTTTCTCTAGCTCTTGGACTCTGGTTTTCAGATCTGACGTGGTCTTGGCGATTTCTTGCAAGCCAGCTTCCGCGGTGGACACCCTCTCAGCTAGGTTACGAGCATCCGGCGCATCAACTACATGTCGGATTTGACCTCATCTATTTTGGTGTCGATAAAGGATCTGAGTGCTGCGAAGGCTTGCAGTACCTGGGCGTCCTTAGTGTTTGCGTTGGAGGGCGGCTCCTGCTGTGTGGAGGTTTCTGGTTGTTGCTGTTGCTTAGGTTTGGCTGTGGAAAAGGACTCCATTATTGTTTCGCTTTGTTTTTGTACAAGGACATGTCCACTCGAGCTTGTAGGGCAGTTGCAATGGTATGTGGCGGGTGGTGAGTCCCCAAGTTGTACAGTGTGTGCGGGTCTGCTCCCCACAAGTGGTGTCGTAAGAACTTGCGTCTGATTAACTGCGCTTTTACTATTCTCGTGGTGGGTTGCTTCTGTTTAGCCCGAGTTAGACCAATGGTCGGAGTGTTTCCAGTCAACTGCAGTAGATGCTGGTAAGCAGGGGGTCCCCGTTCGTGCCCTCTGTCTGACTGGATATTTCAGTGAGGCCGTGGTAGCGAGATTGGGCTTTGCTCCCTGGGTTATTCTGGTGGTGCGATGGTTTGTGGTTGCTTGACCAGGGTAACTATTGTATGATCGGTTGACAAAGCGCCCACCTCAGTGGCCAGTAGGGCCAGTGCTCTGCTATATGGGATGCGCTATTGTTGCTCCTGGCACGCTCCCGGGTGGCTTGGCTTCCAGCTGAACGGATTGCTCCTGTGGGTGTGTGCCTTATGGCGCCTGATCACCTCATGGGTGACCTGTTGGGTCTACTGAGAGTGTCAGTGGTGTGGCAGGAGGCGAGAGAGGGTGGCAGCACGCCCTCACGGGTGTAATGTCACTGCAGCGAGCCCCTCACTGCATTGGTTCTTGTGTTCCCTTGCTGCCTCCTGCGATCTGTGATCGTAAAAGGAGAGCCGGACCGCAGGGTGGGGGTGCGAGCAAGGATCCGGTTGCTGTAATTAAAGGTCACTGGTTCTGCCCCGCACCCTCCCGCGGCTGCAAGACAGGGTCCCACGTACCTGCGATCCGGCGCAGCCTCTCTCAGCAGGGCTCTGCGTCTTCGGTCTGTTGCTACTGCCAGGCTCCCGCGTTGCAGTGCAGCTTATCTCATCCGCAGCTTAGAGGCTCCTCTGTTGGAGGTTCCGTGGTCCTCCAATCTCCACTTCGACCCTCCAGGAGTCTGTCTCAATTGGGTCGCTTCACGCGACACTGCAGTGCTCCTTCCAGCAGGCTGGTGCAGGGACGCCTGAAGGCGATTCCGTGGCTTGGGAAGGGGCGGGGGGCCCCGTTGCAGGGCCGTACTACGTGTGGCGCAAGTCCGGCACACTTAAGGCTTGCTGTTGTTGGTACGCCTCGAGGTAGTCCCGCAGAGCAGGCTCAGGGGACAAATCCGGTGCTGGGAGTCACTCGGGGGTCTGTGGTTGAGATCTCCAGGTCCTCCTGCTCTCAGGCCTCTGAAGTGGCGAACAGTGCCATTTTGCTGGGCGCAGGGGGACCTCCCGAGACAGCCGTCACGGCGGCTTTCCTGGTCTGTTTTTTGTCCAGAGGCTCTCAGGGAGGTGGGGAAGGAGTTCGTCCACCTAGGGCTGCATTCAGTAGGGCAAGGTGATAACTTTATGCAGGACAGGAGCCCAGAAGATTCACCTCCTCACAGCATGAGTGCTGGCCACGCCCCCATTAGTTTTGACATTCCTGATGGGTGCTCTCTCTTCTTTCCTGTTCTATTAGATGTCACCCTTAAGCTGATTTTCATGGTTGGCATCACTTCCACAAGACTGGTGAGTGAGCTCCAGGCATTGTCTGTTTTACCTCCCCATTTGTTTTTAGTGAGGCCCTCCTTTCTCTGGATTTTTATCTCTCACATCTTCCTGAGTTTTTCCCTCCGGCTCACCCTTCCAAGGCAGAAGACCGTCTCTATCGAATGGACCCGGTGCGGGCCTCAGGTTCTATGTGTGTCCTACTAGAGAGGCTAGGAAAGATGACCAGCTTTTTCGTGGTTTACGCTGGGGCTCATGCTGGCAGGGTTGTCACCAAACAAACACTGTCGAGGTGGATCATTCTCTGCATATCAATCAGAATGCTACGATCTGGCTGGCAAGGATGTCCCTGAGGGTCTCTGGCACATTCTACCAGAGGAGAGGATGTCACCTCTGCCCTGCAGAGGGGAGTCTGGCTCCTGGACATCTGCCTGGCGGCTATGTGGGATTCTCTGCATTTGTTTTGCTAAGCATTACTGCTTGGATTTCCTTGCAGGACAGGATGCCCATTTTAGTAGAGCAGTCCTGCAGAGTTGTCTGGTCTAGGTAGTGTACTTGGTTCCTCCCTCCTCCAGATTTACGTACTGCTTTGGGAGTCTATCATAGATGTTGAATAAGTGCGAGGAAGGAATCCATTAGAAGAAAAAATCACTTACCTCTTGGTAATGTTCCTTCTGATGGATGTTCCTCCCATGGATTCCGCATTGACCTCCTTACCTGCCCCTCTTTGGGAAGCTAGTACATCTTAGTTCTGTGGTCCCTCGGTGTCAAACAGCTAGGGAAAAAGGGTGGAACTGAGGTCCTGAGCACGGTGCCTCAATATATACCAGCCCTGACGTCACGTAATGCGTATAGAGGCGTCAGGCTGAGCCGATGTGGAGCCATGCAGCACCCCCTGGTGGCAGAAGCGTTTCTGAAGAACAGCTTTGCTTGGATAGGGATTACATTGATTAGGATCATCTATTAGCAAGAACATTACAGAGTGGAGAATAATTTGTTCTTTCTAATCCTAACCATGATATTGGCAATTCAGTGTCGCCCTTCAGGTATTCAGTGGATTTTACACTTTCCTGAGCTTGAATTCGATGAGGTAAAATCTGTCCATTTGTAGGAGGCATCCTACGTGGTGATACACAAGTTTCCTGAGTATCTACGATTGGCACTAGAACTGTGCACAACATTCCACATATTCTTGGGGCAGACTCGAGCGAAGAGGCCCTCACTCCTTTTAGTGGAGACTTACAGGAAACTCTGCCTTTATCTGAGAGAAGCATTTATCTGCCTGGTGCAACCCTGGTGGGCAAAAAAGTTTTAAACAATGGACTTTATCTTGGGGATTCGTACTACACATTCAGCACCTAAATCGGTTGTTGTGTGCAGAGCAAGAGCAAAGGCTAAATCTTTCCAACATGCCTCCTAACAGAGAATCCTAAAAGCTTGATTCCCTATGTGAGCAGGCTTTCAATGCTAGACATTCCCATACAGTATAGGAAGTTGCGTAAGGCGCTGTCCAGCATGTGTCTGATAAGCTTCAACATATGTTTTAAACGCTTTACAAGTGGCGTGTGACAGCAAGGATTCTATTAATTCTAAAGTTGGCCCTGGAAACAAGTGATTGCCTACACATCTGCTTAAGCATTGATGTGGTTGTCCCACAACACTCAGTAATGCATGCATCAGTGTTTTCTGTGAATATTCAAAAAATCTTTTGAAGTGCCTTTTGATTAAAGAACACCTCTTTGGTACCCAAGCTGACTAGTTATTGCCTCCAGAACATTATTCTGGCCCAGGAAGTTATGGAACTTCTCCAAAAAATAACTTTGTAATGGATTCTATCTTCCTACAGATTCCTCATAGAACTACATCCTACAATGTCTGGCTCATAATTTTTGAGGGGTGCGCTCTGCAACTGTGTCTTTGGCCCTCTGCTAATGTGCTGTTAAACTCATCACGACTCCCCACAGGGGCTTAGGGACACCAAGTAAGTCCTTAACTCCATCAAAGCCTTCGACTCTTAAATGTTATGCCTGGATGAGACATGTAGGTGACTATGGAAAAGAGAATCTCACTCCGGTGGACGTAGTGACAAGAAGATAAAAAGCAGCTGCACCGAGGAGATCCAGCTCTGTTATTTCCCAAATTGCCACTCCTCTTCCTCCTCCTGAAAATGGCATCCCCACCCCAGCTCTGACTCTTCAGAGTAATCACTGCATATGCTGGTTCAGGTTCCTTTCCCCACTAGCTCCTCTACTCCGGAGCAATGGGGACGGTGGCATGGAGGGCGGGGAGGAGTTCAGGCCAAAAATGCTATATTCTTCCAAGGCCTTGGCAGCTTTGGCCTCTGGTCAGGTGGTGGAGCTAGGGTCCACCACATTGCATTTGGCTGTTAGATGCAGCCCCTTGATCAGTAAGAGCTTCTTGCCAGCTTGGTTCAGACATCCGACAAAGAGTCTGCCTGCTCCTCACGGACACTTGAAGGATGAATGACCCAAAACCTGAACGATAAACAATCCCAAATAAACCAAATAATCGATGCACCGTTTGCAAGGAAAACCAAGTTTTGATGCATGCAAAAGTATCAGACGGTCCTGTGGAATCCAACTAACGCGGAGCTCACCCCACCCAAAGAAATTACATCTTTTATAGCGGAAAACCACAAATTAACTGAATACAAAAGATTACAACATAATCTCGCACTCCCCATTGGCTCACACATACACAAAATTCTAAATGTCCCCTACAGTCCATTACTCTAATGGCCACACATTATTTTAAGCACATTCCCCTAAACATGTGGCCTACTACATTGTCACTATGAAACCTAAGAGTTGATTAACTACCAGGTACATTGTTACCACAATCTCTTTAACAAGTAAAATATTCTTGACCGTCATGTGATGTGCACCCCTCCGTCGGATCCTGATCAAAGTGTGAATAGCGAGGTCAACTCTGCTTTGATAATACAATGGGCCTCATTATACCAGACACTGTGGCACGCACAAACAGCTCTCTACCCTTATAGATAAATGTATTGACATCACCGCTGGTCCGCCTTTCCCAAATCACAGTACAGCCCTAGCACGTCTCCTCCCTTATCTCTCTGGGAACCCAGGTGCCCATGAATTACATGATCTGGGCACTGCTTTTATGTTTGCATTTTGCGTATTTATTGATCCCTAGAGTGCGGCGCATCCTGTTAAAATAGGATGACTGCTTTTTGGGTGAAGGCAGTAGTGCTCTAAGTCTTCACCAGGCCTCTCTACATCACAGAGCCCCATGGCCTGCTCACATGAATTCAACCTTCAAAAGGCGCATCCCTTCCTTTCCTCCCTGGACCCAACATTCCTTTTCCAGCTCCTCTGACCTCTGCAGTTGGACTCAGTTAACTGTTATTTACACAACGCAGGGGGTGGGGGGCTGATTGCCTGAGAATTGGAACGTCCAAGGGATAGGGAAGCGGCTCAAACGGCAACAAGTTGGGGGGGGGGCGTTGCTCAAAAGGCGAGGAATACTTGTAGCACTACTTCAGGAAACGCACATGGTCAGGACAGATTGGGAAAAATTTAAGAGGCAGTGGCTGGAATAGTAGTGGATATGTACTTTTCATCCCATGCTATGGGGGGGTCTTGATCTGGGTGGCCGCAGGGGTCCCTCTCAGGGTGGAGAAGGTCCTGATGGATGAGGCTGGGCAGACAGTAGTGATCATAGGAGTGCTTGAGGGGAAACATATATGTGTGGTGAACTTTTATGCGCCAAACATTGATAAGGAGATGAGCGAGGCGGGGATACTAGCGGGAGGGGTGCGACGTGTAGTTTCTTTATATGCAGATGATCTGCTGTTGTATCTAGGGAACCCGCAAGACAACATGCCAATAACTCTGGAGATATTAGGGAATTTCCTGGGGTTATCGAGGTTCCATATCAACAAAGAGAAATCCCTTTTGTTCTCATTGGGAGGTCTCGGGCGCCGAAATCTTGCTGCCCTCCCGGATTGGGGGATTCGTTGGGATGGGAAATCATTCCGGTATCTGGGAATCCAAATTCTTCACAACATAGAGAACACGTTTGTGTGTAGTACGGGGAGGGCATTGTCAGGGATAGGGGGACTCAATTCAATTTTGGAAGAGACTACCGTTGTCATTAATGGGAAGGGCAGCGCTTTGCAAAATGGTGATATTACCAAATTGGTCTATTTCATTAACATTCCCTATGTGATCAAAAGGTGTTCTTTAGGATGTTGGACGAGAAGGTAGGGGAACTGCTATGGAATGTGGGGAGAAGGGTGTCGCTGGTGGCTTTGCGACATCCGTGACTGATCAGGGGTCTTAACGTGCCGGACTATGAGCTGTACTTTTTAACGGCACAGCTGCAAGCAGTGCTGGCATCGGAGGATGCTAGGGCGGAGAGTTGTTGAGGGGGCTGGTGGGGACCCTCCCGGCATCTTGGCGGGGAGTGGAATTATTGTGGGGCACGATTGGGGGCAGAGGGAGACAAATGTGTTCAAAACGGTATGGGTAGTATGGAAAAAAACTTCTGGAGGAGGCTTTTTGTAGGGGGACTATATAGTGCAGATCTGCTATGGAGTGCGAATCAGAAGCTACGACAAGTACTCAGGAGGGTAGGGATCAAGAGGTGAGGGGAGAAGGGATGCCGGACAATGGGAGACCTGTTTGAAGATGGAAGGTTGATAGCGTTTGCGGACTGGTGAACACGGTGCAGGGTCTCCAAGGGTCACTTCTTGACGTATGGGGCGGTGACTAAGAGGCTAGCCGCGATATGGAGGGAGATGCCAGAGGGGCCAAGTGTGAGCCCGCTGATGGAGGTGATGCTTCAGCGGAATGGAGGTGGGGCCAAAATCTCCTGTTTTTACCAGGCAGTGCAGAGTGAGCTTCCTTTGAAAGACCTGTGGGTGAAAGGAAAGTAGAGAAGGGATATGGGAGGCACAATATCTAAGGAGGAGTTGTTGAAGGTCTAGGGGCCGGTCCGAAAAGTCTCAAGGAATTCTCGGTTCCAGCTTATTAACATACTGCATAGAGTATATGTGACCCTGGCCAAGATGCATGCCATGAATGATGCCCTCAGTCGGGATTGTCCGCAATGTGGGATGGGGCCAGCAGGGCACTGGCATACGATTTGGGGGTGCTGTCATGATGCCTACCTCTAAGGAGCCAGGCCGGGCCCAGCAACCCCAGAGGCAGACATCATTTTCCCCAGGGAAGTCTCAGCGGGCCCAAGTCGGGGCCCTTTGGACTCAGTCCTGGCGCCTTAGGCGCCAGGCTCATAGCGGACCCCAGTCCTGGCGCCTTAGGCGCCAGGCTCATAGAAGAGGATATGTGTTTAAGTGCTTGGGTGCACACTTACCTGATGCAGACCTTGCTGCTTCATCCAGGCCCTCTTGAGGCCTGAATGGGACTACTTAACCTGTAGGACTACTTCACCACCCGGGTGTGGTCGGGGAAGGATACATACCTGATTGGTGGAAGGATACATACCAGGAACTTCTTCCAAGGCTATTTAAACCCCACCCGAACAGCCACACATGCTTCGCGTTGTTCTGCACCTAGCAGCTGGACGCTCACCGTGTCAGCTCCTGCATCCTGACTTCAGCCACGCCTGCCAGCACCCTGGAACACCTGCAAGGGGAGAAAGGAAGAGAATAGGAGAAGAAAAGCCCTTACCTGCTAAATCTGCATCCCGGAGTCATTTCTCCAACGGCCCTGAGAAGGAAGACATCATTTTAAAGGCATTTCGTTTCGATCACTGCAGCGCTGCATTTTACTCACCTTTGCAAGGCGCTTCCATCTTCAGCAGCGATCTTCCGGATTCAGCTACGCCCCGGCGCCTAGAGGAAAAAAGACAAGAACAAAGGTGAGAGGGAGAAAAGGAATAAGGAAAGCTCAGTTTCCTTTTAAGTCTTATCTGTTGGATTATTCCCACTGCATTTCGGGTCCTGCCGCTTCCTGGCATCTCCGGACCCCGGCCCCTATGGGGAAAAAAGACAAAGACATTGAATGAGCGAATGCAAAGACATTACCTGAGCGCTCATCCAGAACTGTTTCACCTCGGGTCGGCGCCATATCTCCGGCACTCCGAACCCCGGCCCCTAAGGGGAAAAAGACATAAGCATTAGCGCTTGCTGCAATTAGACAACGAACATTATTATTAAGCTTGAACTTTTGAACAGAACTTTTACAGCGCCTTACCTGAACAGTCAAGCTTACCTGAACTCCCATCAATCCTCAATCCAGTGAAGTAACTGGGTTTCAACGCGCCCCTGCATCAGAAGCAGGATGGAGAGCTCATCCTTCCAAACCCTAAGGTGAGGCTTCACGGGGAATCGTGGAGGAGGTATCGTGGAGGGTTGGAAGGGAGTGGGAGGCTTGAGCATTGTTCCACAGTTGGTAATACTCCCTTTTCACGCACAGGAGGGTATCCAACGAGCCAGGGAAGATAGAATAGAGGGGCCCTTCCTGTCCATCTTCAGAGTTCTGCGCCTTCGACGCCGCGCCTCCGTGGGAACCAGGTGAGCGTTACAGGTGCCCGGTTATTACACGTTACTGGAAGGCAGTTATATCTAAGATAAATGTGCTACTGGGTGCCTGATTCGAGTGCGATCCTTGGGTATGTTTGTGGGGATTGACACCAGGGGAAAACGTCACAAAATACAAAATCGGCTGGCTCAGTTTGTGTTGGTTTTGGCCAAGCAGCGAATAGCCATGGCGTGGAAGAATCCACAGGGTCCTTCTCTACTGCACTAGATACAAGATGTACGCAGATGGGATGTGGGGGATGGCGGATCTGGAAGTATTTAAAAAAAAGCACGGATCCTGAACAGGAGGAAGGAGTTACGGTAGACTGGAGCCAGTTGTTGAATGAGTTATGCTCCTTGATGGAAGCCCCATGAAGGGAGAGAGCAGGGTGGGGAATGGCATAAAGGTGAGGAGGACGAGGTAGGAACAATGAGGTTGGGTGAATGGAGTGGGCCACAATTCAGAAGTGGGGGTGGGGGTGGGGGAGACCAATAGTGGCCATGGCTAGTTATTGTTTAATCACTATAATCATGTGTTGTGCCTTCTGGTATGGGGTTAGTACATTATGGAGAGCTGCTGTGAAAAACAGTTTTAGGGAGATAAGGGGGAAGTGGGGCCGGCTATGGGGTGAGTTATTTGATGTTTATGAAAAATGACAATAAAACCATTAATTGAAAAAGAAAACTAAACCATCCTCTGTTCAGGGGGCCAGGGAATGGCCATCACTGTTGGATCCAGAACCTGGGGGTGGACAAGCGAGGGAGGATCACCTGAGTAGAGGGTCCTCAGGGATTGGGTAGGAAAAACCCAAAGGTGAGACATGGTATCCCCCTTTTCCCAACACCCCCTGCCCGACATTCTCTCTGCCTTCATGGCTGCTATGAGTCCTATCCCGTTACCCGCTCCCCATTTCCAACATGTACCGAGATAAAGAGGAGGTGTCCGAGAACAGGGAAAAGGGAATTAAAAGCATTACGCCATTTCCTACAGCAACATATTTATCCCCCAGCAACGTGTTTATCCCCCCTTTCCTGACAATAATTTACCCGATTTATCCACAATCCCTAAGGAACACTGCAACACCCATAATTCCCTTTCCCCAGAGTTACCCATGTACTGAGACGAGGAAGAGACAGCCAGGAGTGATGAAGATTACCCATAAGGATAACATTGAAGAAAGAAAGGAAGGTACCACCAGAAGCAGCCCTACCTACTCTATGGCAATGTCACATTAACAAGGCAGGGTCAGGCATTGGATCTCCATCACCAACTCCTGAAGCCCATTGACCTGCCATCAAGGTATAAAAGGTGGGGCCAGAAACAGCAATTAGAAAAAGATGGGGATGCAGAGTGGACCAGGAGAGCCATGAAGTAGGAAGTTGCAGAAGAAGAGACCTGAAGAGTCCAGAGGAGAGCGTAGTGGCAAAGCAATGGCCCGGTGTGCGTTAGGGGCTGCTGTGTGACTAGGGAGCCGTGTCTTCAGAGAGCCGGAAAAAGGCATACTGCAGCCATCTGGACGTGTCCAGTGCAGTGCTAGTTTCCCTGGGCGTTTTGCAGAAGCCCATGTGTCAGAGGGGCAGCGAAAGAGACCCAGACCCAACACTGACTGAAGCAGAATCCCAACCAGAGAAGTGCAACGACCAGTGAGTTTCTAATGTGGAGAGACACCCGGTGCGCTTGTGAAGTTGAAACAGTAAAGAAGGAAAGAAAACGCGTGAGCCGCATGAGAGGGAAACGTTGTGATAAATTTGATCTCCCAAGATCGTTGAAAGGAAAAGATGCCACTGAGGGGAGCTAGTGAAGTGTGTGCAAAATGTAATTGTTGAAATAAAGGCAAAGATGAAAGGCATTATGGGACTTGCAGTTTCAGAAACAGCAAAATGAAAAATAAAGCACCAAGGAGGTGAACGAAGGAAAGATTTAAGTGTGCAAGAGGCATGGAGAAAGGAGGAGGGTGAGAATGGCCCAAAACCAAGAGGGTGTGAGAAACCCGAAACCTAAGTGGGTAAAAGAGACCCGAGAAAGAAAGACAAGGACACAAAGTATTGTTTGAAGGATAAAAGAGTGCCTGGGGCACAATCCTGTTTGGAAACATTTTGTGAACTGTGAGAAGTTATCAATTGCCAGGGGCACGATATTGAAAGAGCCAAGATGTCAGAGTGGTCCTTCACAGGGCTGAAGAATACTGTGCGTTTGTCGAAAGTTTCTTATACGAAAAGGTGCTGGGAGTTATTGAACTATTGAGGAAAAGCTAAGACCATTGTTATAAAAAGTAGTGACAAGAAAGCGGAATTTGTCGAAGTGCTAAGCAGCACGTTTGAGGAAACATTAAAAGCATATTCAACTACAATTACCAGAATGCAGTAGTGTCAAAGTGGTCAGGCATAGGGATGAGTAAAGCAATGCCATTTCGAAACTCTTCAACGTAAAGCATTTGATGAAAGCAGAAAGTCTGGGCAAGGGAACCCTGAGTATCAAGAAGAGGAAATTATGTAATGGGAATTACTAAAAGTTGAAAGTGATAAAAGGTCCAGCAGGAGAATTGTTGAAGCAGAACTGTGTTATGCTGCAGACCATTGAATCAGGTCAGGGAAGCCTGAGAGAAGTATATGAACTCCCTTTTTTTATTTTTTTACTGTTTGGAACAAACTGAACTGTTGGAGATCCGAGCAACTTGAGCTTGGGGAAGGCTCCATGGTCATCCTGATATTCATTTGAGACGCTTATATATTTACCCAATACCCTACACATTGTTAAGTTAGAAAGTGTGGGCAAGCAGAGTTTTGACACATTCTTTTATTTTTACAGACGACTTTTGGACTATTCTTTTTTTTATTTTAATGGTCGAGACGACTCCCATTTAGAAATAGGGCAAGCTGGAGGGTCTGTTGAGTGATGTCGAAAATGGCTGCTGCCTAAGAGCGCTTCGGCTAGGGCTCAATTATCCTCCCATATATCCTCTCCTTCCTGCACCTGAAACTTCATTGCTGGCTTGAGTTGGTGGTCAGCAACACTGGAGCGGAGAAATATCTGCAGGCCGGGCAAAACTATGGCTGAGTGAGGACGGAGGCCCAGTGCACGGCCTGTACGTAGAGGAGGCGGCTGGAACGTCAGAGTTTTGTGATCGTGCCACCAGAACCTGAGGTGAGAACATCCTGCCCTTTGAAGTGTGGCATTTCCAGCCTGACTATCGGATGGTGGCTATACCATCTCTGGCAACGTGGAGACCCCGTATGGTGCCTGCTGTACCCCAGCATTGCAGAGAGTGCTGTGATTAGGGTCGCCAGGCGAGGCACCAGTATGGGGGCAGAAACCCTTCAGGGCCTGTCTTGGTGAGCTGCAGCCGCAGGGTGATGGCACTTGAAGGGGTCCAATGGAGCTATAAGAACATCAGGGGACCCATCCCCTTCATAACGACACTCGCAGTGTCTGTCCCCGGTTTCCTGGGTTGTGCTATGGATATGTGATTGTGCCTGCTCCGCCATTTACCTCTTCCTGTTACGAATACCGAACTGCCAGCAGTGCTCTACCCTGGCGGTGGTCGGCATAGGCTAAATCCTAAGGCGGTATCAGAGTGGGGCCTGGAGGAAGATCCCCAACCATCGGTGCAGAGGCCTGACCTTCAACTGGTTATTCTCCCTCACCTTGTATTGTGGATACTCTGGGTGCGGAGGAAGGTGGCGGCTCACTCTGGGAGAACACTGGGCACCCTTGAGGGGGGGAGTTGTGTTGGTGCTCTGTCCCCCGACTACAGGCAAGTTACTCTGCAGCCTTGTCAACAGAAATAACGACTGCCATGTCTGAATCATTCTACTGATGCACGTTGAGGCTGCATGTGGAACTTGAGCGGGGGGCATTCTGATAACCTGCTGTAACATCTCACACATATCAAGAATATAGCTGCATTTTACGGTCCTTAATATCCTGCAGCGTGGTGTGCAATGGTGAACCCCAAGAAACAAATTGGATCAATACACCAAAATGGACGCATCAGCGCCTCCTCAGCCTTCTGTCCCGGGCCCTTCCCAGCTGGAAGCTGCAGCTCTTAGCCACACTCTGCTGGCCCTTAAAAATAGTATGGACTCTTGGCACAAAAATATGCGCATTAACCTCCAAAGTGGAGATCTCTACAGTGCAAATTGGCAAGTTGTGTGGGCGCATGACAGAGGCGAAGAATAAAATCGGTGAGGGAGAAGACAAGGTTTCGGTCTTGCAGCGGGAGGTCTCCCTTATACAGCAAACTGTCAAATCACTGCTAAAAATGCTACCTCTCTCTATCCGCTCCTTTTCCTGTTACTCCTCTTTCGCGCCTCCTTGAAATCTCATCTTCTTCATCTCCCGTACTGACATCCCTCATTACTTCCCTCTTACCTGTCATCCCTCATTTATTCTCTTACTTACCTCTCCTTATCTGCTCCATTTCCTCTTATGCTTCCTTCTTCTCCTCCTTGAAATCTCATCCTCTCCATTCCCCGTCCTGACTTCCCTCATTACTTCCCTCTTGCTCGTCCTCTGTTCTATTTCTTGTCTTTTGACCTAGGTAAATTGTTCTAAATACTGTTGTTGATGGTTTGCCTCATGATTTTGCAATTATGCTTCAATTTTTTATATTCTAATGTATTCTTGTTATAATGTAAAGCGCTATATAAAATTTAATAAATACAAATGATGTAAATACAAATGATGACTTAGAAGGGAGGTCACGCCATAATGATGTACAACCACCACCATTACAATCATGGAGCAATTTGTTGAAAAAACACCTATGGAGGAATTGGCCGACCCGCCTGCCCCCGTGTCCAAGATGTTCGTTGTGGAGATAGCACACCGCTCCCTGGCATCTAGACCTCCACCTGGTGCTCCCAAGCGTCCCATTATTGCACGCAATTTCAAATTCCGTGAAAGGGACATATTGCTTAAAGCAGCCAGGGAGAGGGGCGAGCTCTGCGACAATCTGACTATTCCAGGATTTCAGCACTCGGGTACAAGAGCAGAAGAGGACCTTTCAATCAGCAAAGAACATCTTAAGGCAGAAGAACGTTTGCTATGCAATGATATACCCAGCCAAGCTCTGTGTGTTTCACTTGGGCAAAGCCACGTTTTTTACAACATCGGAGGGAGCAGAGCTGTTCGCACTGGAGTCATTGCTGGAGCCTCGTAATTCACTGCTTACTTTCCCTGATCCCCTTGGAGTCCCACGATATACTCGCCAGGGGTAATTATTCTCAGATATAGGAACATGTGTTTTTTAGGAAGGTGACAAATAGCTTGGTCATGAGCCTGAGCCAGTTGGAGTCGGTCAGTTGCCAACAGCACCACGTTCCTGCAGTCACTGCGGTTGTTGTAGGTTTATAGTTATTGGGTTTATTATCCTGGGGGGATGAGGCAGTATGTGTTGGTTTCTGGCGTGGCCGGGGGGAGGTAATGGGTTTGCGTTGATTGGGGGGGGGGGCTGCGAAGTTGAAGAAGTTATGGTTGTTGTGGGTTGGCAATATTGGTGCATCAATCCGTTATTTCCCAATCTTAAAACTGTGTGTACTGGGTAGGTTCCTAGGGGTGATGTGCTCCCGTGGTGGTACATAACATGGTGCTGTTGTTTGACTGATGGGCAACGATATCTTTTCAGGGGGAAAACATAGGAGATAGTATTTCACTGTTATCATGGAACATAGAGAGTTTCACAAATCATAAAAAGTAAAAGTCCTGACTCCTAGCTAATAAATGTTATGTGCTTACAAGAGACGCATTTAACTTCAGACTGTAAGCCCCCCAATATGCCAGGTTGGGGTGTGCATAGATATGGCTCTCCCTTAATCACACATTCACGGGGAGTCGCTACATATATACATTGAACGTTAGCATTTAAGCTACACAAAAAAGTTGCGGACCTTGAGGACCAGTTTATGCTCCTGGCGGGGGGAGTATCTGGGTCTCCGGGTTCTCATAATAAATATATATCCCCCGACACATTGACTCTCCAAGCTTTTTTCAAAATTGTGCTAACCACCTGCATAGATTTCCCGATTATAACATCATATGGGCAGGCAATTTTAATGTAGCGCTGAGACTACACTTAGATAGATCTACGACACACCAGACCATACTGCCGAGGGCAGCGGCTAAATGGCTCAATATTGCAGAATACCACATATTGCGTGATGTTTGGAGAGTGCTCCATCCCATTTCTAGGGAATACTCCTTTTATTCTGTAGTCCATCCATGGTAGCTCATCTAGGATCGACCATGTCATGGTTACATCAAATCTGCTACATACTGCCACGGACGCCCAGATTCTGTCTCATTCCCTTTCAGATCACTCCCCTGTGAAGGTTCTTTTTACCTGTCCCCCTCAACCCTAGAGATTTATGCGATGGCGTTTTAGGGCATGTGCAGTGGAGGACGCACTCTTTCGTTAAAACATTAAGCAGGATATTCAAACCTTTCTTTAGGCTAACGTGGGGTATGTCTCTGATACTAGAATTGTGTGGGAAGCTTTCATCAGGGGTTGCTGCATGTTTAGAGAAGGTGCAGTACTGAGGACTATCCGTAGATTGATTTCTAGTAAAGAGCGGGAAATTAAAGATCTTGAGGTACAACTGGGGTCAGGGGGCTCCCATATGGCACCCGAGACCGTTAAGATCAAACGGGAAGAGCTGCTCCTTATGGAACAGGAGGAGAGGTTCTTGGGAGACCCCATTAGGGCAGCCACATATGGGTAAGGAGACATCACAACTAGACACCGGGCGGGACTCCATACAAGGAGAAAAACGTAATGACCCTCCTTTGGAGGCGGAAATTCGCAAAACTATCCTCTCCCTTCATAACGGTAAGGCTCCAGGTCTAGATGGAATCACTGTAGAACTATATAAGGAATATGTGGCTTTACTGGTCCCACATATACGCTGCATGTACAATGAAGCCTTTACTGGGAGTTCTACCTGAATCTACCAGAACGACTCTCGTGATGGTGCTGTTGAAACCGGCTAAAGACCCCATAAAGTGTTCTTCATATAGACCACGGTTAATACGGATAATAACAATTTAGCCAACATTTTTGCTGATCGTCTCCTCCCATATATGCCTGGGCTAGTCCTTCCAGACCAATCGAGCTTCATTTCTGGTAGGTCCACACAGAACAACTGAAGGCGACTATTCACACTCATGCACAATGTGAACCCTGGAATCCCTAGAGTAGTCGCTGCTCTGGATGCTGAAAAAGCCTTTGACTCAGTGGAGTGGCCCTTCCTATTTGAAGTCCTGAGACGCTCTGACTTGTCCATTTTCTATCGCCGTTGGGTGCGTTTGCTATATACGGCACCTCAGGCTGTAATGTATACAAAAATATTCTGCCATTACATTACACGGGCCCGTTTTCTTAGGGAATACCACATACATCGAGGTGTCAAAGTTCGTTCTCATGTTTCCATTATATCGATATATGCGGACGATATGTTGTTGTACTTAAAGCATCCTAGGGAAAACCTGCAACCAGCTCTTCTGGCCATCCAACAATTTGGTGACCTCTCCGGACTGAGGATCAACTGGTCTAAATCGGAGGTATTGCCCTTCACCCCTGCGGTCTGTCAGGGGGATATCGGTATAGCCTTTAGATGGTGCCCTCGTGGTATATGCTATCTGGGTATACACATAACCACATCCCTGGCAGATCTGTTTGAGAATAATTATTTGACAATTTTGACAAGACTGGAACATAGAGTGGAAACATGGATCCTTTTGCCCATTTCAAAGGCTGCCGAATGTCTTTAGCTAAGATGGTTAACCTGCGGAAATTCCTGTACATTTTTAACAATGCCCCAATCTGGCCCGCACCCAGTTGTTGGTCTAGGGTATGTAAATAATGATATGTCTGATATGGGCAGGGAAGCAGGCAAGGATTTCCTACGTTGTATTGACGGCACCGTATGAAAAGGTTGGGTTGGAATACCCAGATTTATATTTATACTTTCTAGCTGCAGAAGTTCAGTACTCCATTTGGTGTTGGTCCCCGGTTCCCCACATGTTTCGCTGGTCAAAGTGATTGTTTCTGGGTGATCTGAGGGTACTGCTGTGGCAAGGCCCAGTCGCTGGGAACCGGTCGGAGATCCAGCCGATTGAGGTAACATGTAGGGTGTGGAAAAACTGGCAGGCATCCTTGGAGAGGACAACCTTTGTTCCCAGGCATTCACTATATTTATGGTCAGGGGGAATACCACTTACACATGAAAAGATTTTTTGTTTGCACATTGAGGATCTTGGGATACATTCTCTGTGGGGATTTAGTGATGGTTGGGTGCTTGATTACTTGGGAGGCCCTGAAAACTAGAGGTGAATGGAATATGGTGACAATGTTCTTGTACTTCAGCTTACGGGAGGTACTGAAGACTTTCTGGCCCAACTACCCACGGGCTCTTGCGACCTCTTGACTGTTACAGTACATTACTACACCTCCCTCTGCCAAGTCAATGGTCGCCACAATATACAGAGGTATTAGATCAGAGACCTCGTTTGACCAATAAGTCTAGGACCAGATGGAAGTCAGCGTTGGGGAAGGTGTTAACGGACACCCAGTGGAAAAAGATTTGCCAACAAACGAAATCTGTCTCCTTGAATAATAGTCTGCATTTAACCCATTACAGGTTTCTACACCGGGTGTACTATTCTCCTGCAAGGTTGCACAGATTTTATCCGGATAGTCTGAGTCTAACAGATGTGCTCAAGATATGGCAAACTTCTTCCACCTTGTTTGGTCCTGCCCTTGCTTGCGGACCTTTTGGTCAGTGGTTGAGACAGCTATGTCTACCGTGCTATGTGGTTCCTGGCAATACTCTCTGTAATTCTGGATGCTGGCAGCGGTGGACACGGGCTCTAGGACTGAGACGATTAGCAGGCATGCCATCAGTTGTCGCCAGGACTATACTAGCCAAATCTTGGGGGAAATCCAAAGCCCCAACGTTCCGAGAATGGTTAGCCTTTATGACTGTGTGAAAACAGAGAGAGACAGTATGCTGCAACCCTGCCGACTGGTAGTAGACCATTGGCTTATTGGTCACCATTTCTGAGGTATTTTTCCACTGATGATGGTGGGTAGAATGCTCTGCTCTGTCACAAGATGTCGGCAACAGGGGAACTGTTTCATTGGTTTAATATCATGGAAAATGCAATGCTGTTTATATATTGTAAACTACTGTGGATCTTTCCAATTTTCTATTTGATTGCACTATATTGCCATGAATGTTTGTTTGGGGGTGGGTGGGCTATGGAGTGCGGTGGGTTTGATGTTTGTATGTTTTGCGGCTTGAAACTTAAAAATAATTTAAAAAAAGAAATAGGGAAAGCTAGGCATATTTAAAACCCCATTTCTATAAATAAAGCTTTTTGGAAACATGCATCCTCGTGTCTGTGTCTACCTCTGAGCACCATGCCTTTCTCACACCACCTATTAACTTTTTGAAAAAGAGGTAGATTTCATAGAAGAGCAATCTAGGAGAAATAATCGTATCCATCAACAATAATATTTAACAAAGGTAAGTACTTTATACTTTAGTATCTGTAGTCTAAACCACTTCTCAGACTGAAACAGTGATTTTTCAATGGGCATATGAAGAATAATCAAAGATCACATATTTTATTTAAATAATCATGAAATCTCTTAATTTGTCTTTCAGGTGAATTTACTTTTGTCCATATCTAAATAGGTCAGTGATGTTGCTTCCAGAGTCCAACTTTACGAACTATGTGGCAATAAAGATAGAGGTTGGAGCTGCGCTAAACAATGCAGTTTGCGCCTGTGACACTTTCTAGCCACCAACAATCTTTTCAAAGCCTTCTACGAGCATGGACTTTCAAATAAAGAGAAGATGTGTCTGCAAATGTTATGCTTGGTCTCCTAACAGCCAAAGAATCTTGCACGTCTGATTTGGATAGCAGTTTGCCAGTACCATTTGGCTTGCTATTTTCGGACTGGTCAGTCCATCAGTTGTGCATCTTTTTTGAGTGAAGACTGTCTTATGGGGAAACACTGCAAACATGTGTAGGTTGTTGGAATAGAAGTGATTTGATGAAGAGACACAAGCACAGAAATAAAGACTATATTTCAGCCAATGGAAAACATTTTGCAACATGCTACTTCACCATTATGTTGCAACCTGTAGTCAAAGGAAAACGGTTTTTGAAAGCTGGAATTAGCCATACGTAAATTAAAATTGCTTCCATTCAATGAATGAAACTTTATTTCCAATCATTTTAACCTCTTGCTTTAGTTTGTGTTTCTTGTTTTCCACGGTGTAAGTTTGTATTATGATCTTGAAATTAGAAACAAATCCTATGTTTTATGAGCATTGAGTCAAGTAGAGGGAGAACATTGGGGGCTAGCTGAAATAGTCTGCTTATCTACTTTTCATGGTATGGCTAGGCAATGCATCAATACTATACCACAAGGCAATATTTCAGTTAAATTCCAGTAAATATCAACAGAATTACCTAATATGACATTTAAAAAAATGTGCAGAGGTAATCTGAATATAGAAATATTGTATGTGGTAGTACTAATCTGTGTGTACAGGATAAATTGTAGTAATGTAACTTACTAAATTATTTAATTGTGTCGGGTTAATAGTCTTCCAAAACCCACTTGATCAGAGAAACTAGGATGGGAGTGCATCTGTGCATTTGGATTTTTAACTTTTTTCTTTTTACCCATTCAGAACTGGACACCCATTAACATTTTACAGTTTTATCTTTTTCATGGACCATACACGGCCAGCACTTTAACATTTTGTAATCACGGTGGTATGCAAAAGGTCACATTTTGAACCTTTCATTTGTTATCTCTGCATTGGTCTCATTTATATATAATGTTGATGTCCCGAAGTCTGAATCTCTGCCCAATTTATTATTGGAGTGTATTGAGTAACAGCCATCTAAATATGTAGGATTACGGTATGCTGCTGCTGAGGAGCCTAAAGGTTAAGGTTGTGTTTGAACTTAGTGTTAGTAACAAACAAATGGACATATGAAAAAACACCCTTAATAAGTCCTCACTTCTACATGTGAATTACTATACATGTGCATACCCTGTACATTAGTATTCAGTGCCTTGTAATATATGTATATTTGTTCCATTGTATTTTTTCTCAACAGACTTCTTTCTGTAAAAAAAAAAAAAAAAAGTAGATTATTTTAATTCACTGTACAGGAAATAGGTGTACATTTTCAGGGGAGGAAGGACACTTACAGAATGTACTTAGCAAGGGGCGTTCATTTGTTAGAAAATGGGATGTTAAAACAAACATATCATTACTTTATACAGAACTATAATTGGAGTCTGGTGAAAATAATGGTTCAGTTCAGATTTATCTTCAAATGTACAGGTTCAAATGTTACTTTGTAAAAATCAACAATGTATATATTTTCAAAGATTAATTTAGGGTACTTTATATTCTCCCAGGAATCCTGCAGTTTTATTATTCAAGTTTTTATAAAATAAAGGTTTTGCTTCCTAACTTAGAGAATGTTTATTTTCTTATGCTTTTTAACTGTATGCATTCTATTTGAATTTCAGAAGATATAAGTATGAACGTAGTAGTTGTAGTTTGTGAGAATTGATAAAATATTAAATCAATTGGTAATGGTTAAGAAAGATAAGTTATCAAAGTAGCATCCAAGTTGTAATGCAAGAGTATACAACTGCATAGTGATGTGAACCAACAGGTACAAAGAGAGTGATTTATTGATGAGTTGGGCCCATATGACGATAGGGGATGCACAGGAAATCCCCTAGAGCATGCAACATTCGAATATATTGGTGTTCCATTGTAATGTCGAAGAGTGTTCCGAAGTTCCCCACTATTTCCTTTGTGAGATTTTGAGATCTTGCTGCTGGCATGATCTTTTTCTTTGGATATCACACACTTCATCCGTTTCACTGGTTTGGGTGATTTGGTGGTTGACCTTCCAACAGCTGTTCTCAAATTTATAGGAATGTTAGCACCGACAAAATTTGGCCTAGCTGGACACATGACGAATCTCTGGCACTAGAATGCAGTCAACCTATGACAAATTTTGGTCAATCTGGTCACATAGTGAATCTCTTGCACTCTTTAATCTCTTGACCTCCCCCAGCACACATCCATTTGCTTGACCTTCTTGGGTTGCTCAGTGGAGCAAGGACAGCCCAGCTAACCTCTATTTTGGCCTGTTCGCACCCGCATTATACTTCAGTACAACAATCTACATACTCACGAGTGCATTGAGGCCATACTAATGGGATAAAGGCGCTATATAAATGACAAACTACTTTGTATAAATAGAACGGTCGGAGTGCATGGAGCAGTTGGAGTGCATGGAACTACTGCAGTGTGCTCGATCTCAAGCACCTAAGGTAAACCACCCCATCATATCTCCACACTTACTCTTTACACCACCACTCAACTAGAACACAGCAATACTATGACACCATTCGGGATAGCTGTTCTCATACCATCACCTGCCTCATACTCCCCATCATCCTAACTAAACGCAGCTGGTTACACATCCTCCAGCCTAGGCGTTCTCCTCAGGCCTAACGCAGCCAGAATCTGTCTGGATAACAACCTGCCAGAACGAACACATACTCTTGATCTCCCAACCACCACACCTACTGCTAAGAAGCAGCTATCACTCGAATGCCACACCTGCTGCACACATATCCGGTGCTCACACGCACCTTATGACTCTCTCTCTCTCTACTGACTTGAACTTCGGTTCCCGAGGGCGTTCAACCTACCAGCGCCTTGAGATCATACCAATGGTACATAAAGTAACATAACATAACTTTCATTTATTATATTGTACTCGTACATCAGTGTGCAAAATGTGCACATGCCACTAGCTTGTTGGCAATCATCCCCTTTTCTGCCATACTTGTGAAATATTGTCTCTGTGAGGGGGACTGTACCTGTGCATGTCGCACAGCAGCAATTTTTCTTTTTTTTTAGCAAAATGATTTTTATTGAAAATTCATAAGCACATTTACAAACTGATGTGTAAGTAGATAAATTATATAGATGATTCAATGAATATTATATAATCTAAAAATTATTATTAGTATAGTATATCTATTTGAAACAAAGCATTATGTTTCTAACATGGAAAATTATAATTGAATAAGATAAATGTACGAATAAAGACTTACAGGGAAGACGTACAAGACAGACTATGCAGACTACAAGATCTAGTAGGAAGCATGGACGAAAAGTCCAATATAACTACGATAAATATGTGGTAAATATATTCTATTTGTTATTTTTTGTTTTTGTTATTATTTGCTTTAATTGATATACATTTTTTACAAAATCTTTCCACTGGTATCTCTCACAATCCATATCCACAATGAGTCATTCTGTTAAGTGTTCCAGCGAATCGCCTTTTCCAGGCAATATTTTGACTATGAATGCCTGCAATGCTATCACAAATGTGGTCTTGTCCCCACATATTAGGTTGGCCCATCAATCCTCAGCATCATACGAGGGACATTTTGCAAGATGGAAGCCGAGTATTTGGGTTCACTCCTTAGTTAAGCCTGGACAGTAGATAGAAGATGTTAACACTTTTCCACTTGATCATCCCCTTTACACAATGGGCATCTGTTTTGGTCCGATTTTGATCTTAGTGCAATTATCTCCTTAGTAGAAAAGAGATTCAAACAAATTAGTAAAAACTGATCTCGATGAAATCGACTAGGGAACTTTGCCTTGTATCTCAGAAGATGATTTGTCTTCCTTCCGATGGTAGGTTTGCTGTCAACTTGTACCCAGAGGAAGCAGCGAGTGTTTGGATACAGTCATTTTTTCCTATTTTTCTTTTCACTCTCATAGGATTAGTCATCAAATCATCTTCAGTGCAAGCAATTGCCTCCAGTTTGGATCTGTTATTATGTGCCCATTTTTCCAGGGGTCTATTACTCCCTCTCGTCAGTTCTTTATCGATTATCTCAAAGATTTGTGGCAGAGGGGGTAGAATTGTTTTTCTAAACAGGGCCAAACTATTCCACTCCACCGTTGCTTGAAGAGAGGAGACCCAGTTCTCTACGTATGGTAGATATAGGAGTTGACTTTGGGAGTTTCAATACTCTTACAAAAAAGGTCCTCAAGTAGGGACCATGTTTTCTCCGGGATGGTCAGCATGGCCTCAGCAGCATAGCTCAGCGAGGGGACTACTTTGGACTTGTAGTAGTTCAAGATTGGTACTAAGGAGAAGCATCAGTATTTCTTGTTGATTATCATCGCCTCACTAGCTAGCGACTTAGTTTTCTCACGAAGAAGATCGAACATTGGAGATTCTACTGTGCTGTTAAGCCTGAATCCTAGATATTTGAAAGAATTTACTTGTTCAATCGACGTGCGGCCCAGGGACCAATTCAATTTCTCTTTGTGTCTCCTTGATTTTTCAAAGCAAATTTTTGTTTTCTCTGTATTTATCTCCAAGTCATTCTTATTGATGTAGATTTGGAGGCTGTCCAGTTGACGCTGCAAACTCACCGGGGTTTGGTCTATTAAGACCAAGTCGTCAGCATACAGGAGACTGGTAAGACGCACACCCCCTATAGTCAATGGAAAAGTTTGCGTTGTTGGCTCAAAATACTGGACTTTAGACAAATACAAATTATACAATGCTAGGGCAAGGGGACAGCCTTGTTTCACACTAGCTGTGCTGATTTCACTTGATAGTGTTCCTGATTGGTTTAGACGCAAACACATAGAGGTGTTTGAGTGAAGTGCAATCAGAGGCTCAAGCACTGATGTCGGGCAGTTTCGTGCAGCCAGTCTTTCCCACAAGGGTTGTCTCTTAACTTGGTCGGATGCTTGGAGCAGAGCTAGAAAGGCCACGAAGATCCTTGGCCGACCCTCACGCACCATTCCCTTCAATGAACACAAAAGCAAGATGTTGGCAGCTGTTCCGATGTTCTTGATAAAGCCAGTTTGTAGTGGGTCGTTACATCCTGTTGCCGAGGTTCAACTTGTAGGCAGTCGAGGAGTAAGGAACCAAAAGTCTTCCCAATCACATCTAAAAGAACGATTGGATGGTAGTTCCTGGGGTTTTCTCTTTGTCCGCTCTTAAAGTTGGGGACTATTATAGACTTTCTCCACGAGTTGGTAATCACATGGGTTAGAATGATTTGTTCAAACAAGTGATGAATGAACAAAGCCCAGAGCTCCAGGTGCTCCTTCAAGATGGCGTTGGTCAAGCCATCTGGGCCTGGGGCCCTCGATGCATTTAGCTTTCGTATTTTCCCCAGGATGTGCTCTACAGCATGAGGAATGCCCCATGGGTTGCTCAACTGCACTAGGAGTTGGCAGTTGGGCACCATCTCATCTTGGAAAAGCTTTATGAAGTGCGCCACCCAAACTTGTTCTCCTACGCTGTTTTGCTGGGATCCAATTGGCTTAGTCTGGGAAAATTTAATTGGTGACCAAAAACCTTTGGCTTTTCTTCCACAAATCGCTCTTAACATGTTTTCCGAGTCGCTTTGGTACATTTTAGCTCTGTAAGTAAGTAACCAGTTTTTATAGGTCTTATTTTCCACAATTGCTTTAACTTTATCGTCAGGATGGTTTGTCTTGGCTGCTGCACGTTTGGCCTTTCTCAGCGCTATTATTTTTTCGACAAGCAAAACATTGTAGGTATGAGTTATTTCTGTTGAGTCTGCCAATAATCTGCAGTTTGCGATGATACATTCCAGAAGTGTAGTGTAGTGTACTATAGCTTTCCAGGTTACGGAGCTGACTGTACTCGCATTCATTGTGAAATCTGATGACAGTTGCCGATTTGGTCAATTTTAGTTGCGTACCTCTGTTGAAATCTGTCACATCTGCTGTCATTCTTTGTCTTTCGATTTCTGGCGCGGCTGCCCAGATTGTATACATCAAATTGTGATCACTGTTCGTAGTCTTAACTAATTTAAAGGATGAGACTAGATGCAGGAGGTCTCTGGAAACAAAAATTAAGTATATAACTGCATGTTGGTCAGCTTTTCGCCAGGACGCCGTAAGCAGGACCTCACCTTCGATTAGGCCATTTAGAATGTGCAGGTCACGTGAGGCCATAAGTAACATCCACAAGATACCGCTGTCCACTGATGCCGATCTTCCTTCTATCCCGATTCCCCCACTGTCTTCCCTTAAACATTTAGCATTAAGATCACCACATACGATGACATGTGTGATGTGCTGGTTGATGTATGCATCATCGATTAAATTTGGGGCCATATCCAAAAAGGCCTCATTCGACATTGCCTGGGGGTCCCAATAAAGGTTTATGATTATCAAGGAAGTTAACACAGCTCCGGACAGTGAGTTCTCTGGATGCTTCCAGTATACCAGGAGTTCTTGTGCAAATAGGCTTGTGAAGATTACTTTGGATATGTTCAAGCCAGTACCAGATCTAACCGCAGTCAAAAGGCCTTATGATGGATGACCTTTTTGGCCTTTTACTGCAGGGCTCGGAACTACATCCTATCCATCAAGGGCAGGTTTTTCACTTAGCCAAGTTTCCTGCAGACAGATAAGATTATATTGCTCCCATTTAACATCACTTTCTGCGATCAAGTGTTTGAAGCCCCTTGTATTCCAAGAGGCCATCTTTACGCAGTTTGGTCCGGATGGTATGGAGATGAGGGGGCCTATTGTTGGCAGGAAAGCAAAGGGCATCTTGGGTGGCTTTGTGTAGTACTGTTTAGCCAAGGCTCCTGGAAACCAGGATTAGTGTAAATGTTCCAGGTCCTGGTTTAGGTTCGATGAAGAAGGGTTTATTGCGTTGCTTGATTCTGCAGGGCATTTCGGTTTGAATGTGATAATCAAGTTCAATCTCAGACCTTTTGGGACTCGACCAGTATCCAATGGGTCAAGAAGCGGTTGTATCTCCCTTGGTCTTCTCAGGGTTCAAACATCATGGAGAGCGAATTTGCTTGATCTTGCCACTAGAATATTTATTCCCTCAGCGACCCGCTCATCATCATGTGGGACGTTCCGCGGGTACACAGCAGCTTTCACTGAGGCTAGGTCGAAGCCCAGCATTACTAAGCTTTCCGCTGCGTCCATCAGCATCCCCTTTACCACAGGAGATGGGATGTCAAGATATATACAATCCATACCTTGTTCATCTCCAAATGCTATCATCGTCAAGTCTTTAGAGAGGATGTGGCATACGTTTGGGATGCAGTGAAGGCGTTCCATGACTGTTTTTCTATTTAGAATCAGGTCAGCTTCGTTATCCAGAATTCTCTCCAGTTTTAATGAGCACTGGGTGATCTGATTTGGGTTAGCAGGTGGATTTCGCATAAGGCCGGCATTGATGGTTTGTTCAAGTTGGTTCTTAGTTAAGGCTCCCTTCATGCCACTGCTAATCTTGCCAGTAGAGGGTCTGGCTGTTGTTCAGTCCGGGTAATCTGATTCGCAGTGGAAGAGTCAGAGACCTTTTTCTTCTGCTTTAAGATCGGATATGGCTGTGATGTTCGCTGGTCAGCTTTGTGTCAGGTATAAGTGGCTTATTGTTCGAAAAGTCGCCATTACAGTGTCTCTTGGCCGCTCTTTTCCTTTTTTCCGAGATGGTCAAAAAGGTAGAGAGATCTGGGCCCTCTGCCATAGGAACAAGTGTGGCTGTGTTTTTCCCCACTTGTTCTCGAGCAGGGATGTTGATCTGACGGTCCATGCTCAATCATGACCAAATCGTATTCGGAACCTTCGATCGAGTACTGAGTCAAATCCATCAGATGTTGCATCATTTGAATTTCATCGTCTGGTGCCCGAACTGAGGATCCCACAGCTCCCGCTGGACAACACGTTAAGGCTGGTCCAGAGATTCTCAGCAGGTCCCTTCTTAAGGCCCTCCTCAGGACAGGTTTGGGGGGCCACAGTTTTGGGTGAAATTGGACAAATAATTTCAGTCAGCCGGAGCGGTGAAAGGGGATTTCTTACTGTGGCTTGATCTATTATGGAGGACGAGACTAAAACCTTTTTCTTATCTGACTTTTGCACGAAAATTCGGAAATCGTGGTTGTTATTACTAGTGGCTGCTAGATTTCCTCTCATAATTGTTTCTTGGTTTGTCTCCCTTCGTCCCAGTGCAAGGACTGGATTTCCAAGACTGGGATGATCAGTGGCCCCTCCCTTCTCAGTAAAAAAATGAAGGATTTGGTGAAATATCCTTCATTGCCCCTTTGGTCTATAAGGCTCGTCGAGAGATCTGTAATAATTATCTCCTTCCTTATTTCCGGGGCTTTGACTTTTGAATTTACCAGAGCATCACCAGTGAGGCCCACTCGTGGGCTATCCCATGATTGTGTCTGTGTGACTTGTTCACAGAGAATTCAATGGACTCCTTTGCCAGAGGAGTAGTGTAGTCTTTTTAGAGTATCATTTATTGACTCATAAAGTTTGGTGAATGGAGCCAATGCGATGGTTAAAGACGACATTATGGTTAATAAGTCAGGTTTCTTCTGTTTCTTTTCTCTTTGTGAATGCGAGACTGAGTGCTTGAAGTATAGTCTTTGTGATGGTCGAGTGTAAGTCCTGTGATTAATCAAATAAGGATGAGACGTGTTCAGATGTATTCTGCTATTGTAATGCCCCCTCTGACCTACCTCTGGCAGGACTCATAAGAGTTTGAGGGCTGGTGCAGGACCATCCTAGGCTCTTTAGGCATAGTAGCCAGAGATATTGATCTCCGCTCTTCATTTAGATGTTCTAGGGTAGATTTTTAACCCCTTCTCGTTGAATCTGATACCGGGACGAAAGGCAGATGCAACTCGTTCTGCGGTACTGTTTCATTGCTACAAGGGCAGAGAGCGGTTCGAACTGGGGGAGGGTCCTCGTCGCTGACCACTTCGTTCCAGGGATCCTTCCTTGTGTGAGTAGCGTCTACTGCTGCAGAGCGGTCTAGAGACATTAGGATATCACTTGGAGGGGGGCTTGAGTTGATGCTTCTCCAAAGCGAGGTGCCATCTTTTGATTGAACGCATTCCACCATTACCTTCTGGTGCCGATGACTCATCCGTGAATGACGGTATACAGTCCTTTGCCCTCAAGGATTTCTGCGTCCGAGAGTTCGCCCGAGAGTTTAGGATTTAGCGTTTTTGTGCTCTTAGGTTAAAAGAAGATGAACAAGCTCAAAGCTCAGCGGATCCTTCTTTTGTTCAACTTTCGGTATATTCTCGGTGGGTTTGTTTTGCCCCCTCTCTGCTGGGATAAGTTGGATGCGTTGTTCAGCGACTGTGTAGGTTCTTTGTGTTTCTTTTTGCTGACCTTTTTGTTTTGCTTTGTTACAAAATCTGAAATTGTTGGTACATTCCCAAGGGACCTTACTAATCTTTCGTCTTCCAAGTGTGATGTTATGCAATTGCTCAAGTTTGAGATATCGTGATCAGGTTGTGGTTTAGTTGGAAAGTCAGCCTCAGAATCTAAACGATGCTGGGGGACTACATATCCCTCACAGTCCCGCTCAGGCGATGATCCATATGGCGGGGGAGAGGGAATGATTTCTCATGCTTCACGCAGGATTGAACCTTGAGCAAAATCAGATGCGTGGTCAGCACTATTATGCACTTCCGCCTGTACAAAAGTCCAGCACTCAGGCCCACTCCAAAGTAATTAAAGTCAGCGGGCTACAAAGTCGCCCAAGAACGTTGCATGGAGAGCCCAAGGGACTTGAGACTGAATCCAAGTCAGAATTAGTAATGTCATCAGCCAGAGATGGAATATCCCCCATTTCACAGCACCTCAGGCCCTGTCTTGCCTTACTAGGCTGTGGAGCAGAATGATTCTGCCCTTTAGATGATTCGGTAGCGGCCTTCAAAATATTTTTTTCTTGTGGAACCATACTGTTGGGGAGGAGCACAGAGTGCTCAAGATCGGGCTACATCCATGCATGGGTCGCAATTCGGCTGTTCTTCCCAAAATTAAAAGTATCTAGGGGTATCGGCGGGCCTCCAGGCTCCACATCCAACTGGCAATCAAAATCTTTTGTATTTGCTGTAGTGAATAGCGGGAGAAGCAGCAGGGATTGTGAACGTGGAGAAATGAGGAGTGGGCTATTGTTGGTGTTTGGAGATCGGACAGGGGCAGTGGGGGCTAAGGACAGTGACATATTCAAAGACACAGTTCTGGTGCTTTGCTTACCCGTAAGGTGAACCGCCTCTCCTGTAGGATGGTATAATGGGGTGGATGTAAGCATGATGGATTAGTGTTGCTTTCCCCCTCTCACCTTTGCTTAGAACTTAGTATGCAAACTTCTTCCATCCTAGAGGATCACTCAGCGTTTCTAAGTCTCTTTGGTCTATCCGGCTGCGCAGACTGCAAGAAACTCTGCGTGAAACTCTGCGGCCGCTCCGCAGCAGAAACGGGGTTTAAGTAGCAGCTCCTCCTCCTGAGTAGGCAGGGAAAACAGAACAGCAGAACGAGTTGCAGACGCAGACTGCAAGAAAATCTGTGTGAAACTCCATTTGTTATTAAATTTAGGTACACTTCCACAAGATAAAACATACATTTTCTCAATTCTTTGAAATGAGCAAATAGAATTCCACGATAGGTTGTAAGCCAACGTTTGTGCAGTTTTCCAGTTTGTAGTACTAAGGTGAAAAGCAATGTAAACACAAAAAGTAAAGTGATTCCAGGGATGGTATGGATATCATAAAAGGATCAACTAAAACAATAATCATTAAATTGGACAAAGGTAATGGTTCTTGAAATGAAAATATATGTTGCAGACAGTTCCATATTTTGTCCCAAAAACAGTAAACATTTTTACATTTGAAAATGTAATTAGTGAAATATGCAAGGGGAGATTGACAAGACCAGCAAGAATTAGAGATTGTATCTGAAATTTTACAGATTCTAACTGGTGTTAAATAAGCTCTATGTAAGATTAAGACATGTGATTGTGTGAGGTTAGCTGCAACTGATGTAGTAAAACATAGCTTCCAAAATGTTGCCCAAATATCTGTTGAAGGTTGCAAACCCCAGTCAGATTCCCATTGTTTGATAATATTAGAATTCAGAGGATCATTTTGTTTGGGTTGATTGAAAATTGAATACAATTTAGAGACTTTGGTAGATGGAGATTGCATTGGTGCATCTATAAATTAAGAAGGCATCTTTTGGGAACAATTAGTTAACGCCCTGGTAATTATGTTTATACGGGTAATATAACCTTTGTAGTCATTGTCATTAAGGTTAAAATATATACAAAGTTGGAGAAAGGGAATGGCTGTATAGTTATGAAAATATGTTTAACTTGAAAAATCGCTGCTGAATAACACCTTTTAAGCAAAGTCTCTTTATGTGTAAAAGAAAAGAGTTTATTAAACCATAAAAAGGTATTGGTAACATCTTTCACAATGAAGGAGGAATCCAATGAATCATTCCAAGCATTTTTGAAGGAATGCAAAAGAGGCAATTTCTTAATACCTGGCCAAAAGGAAGTTTGAAGAAAATGCTTTAATGAGTGTGGGGCAATTAGTTTTGTTTCTATTTTAATCCAAGTAGGAGGATTGATCAGTTGTGATTCATTAAACTGAAATAAAATAATTTGCCGTACTAGAAAAGATTTTAGAAATTTGGGAAAATCTGGATATTTTTACCTCCCGGCCCCCATTATCTTTATTGGCTTTTCGTTTATTTAAAGCTATTTTAGGTGTTTTATTGCTCCAAAGAAATGTTGATAATATATCATTCTTTTTGAAGAATGCAGTAGATAAGGAAATTATAATCATTGGGAGAAAATATAAAATAATAGGGCTTAGTGTCTAGATGTCCCCACCAAGATAGATATAATGGTGACTATTTATAAATTAACTAATTTATTTTATCTAAAATTATATTTTTATTATGGGTTAATGTGCAAGAGATATCTTTAGAAATTTGAATGCCTAAATATTTTATAGATGATGTACACCACTTCATGCCATATAAAGTAAAGTGTGCAGGAATTAGTTAAAGGTAAGATGTCTGGCTTGTCGAAATGTAATTTATAACCAAAGACGGTGGAAAATTCATTGATATTGCTCATAACCGCAGGGATGGACGATGCCGGATTGGATATATAGAGAAGAATATCATCAGCATATGCTGAATATTTGATTGAAAAATCTTTTATGGGAATGCCTTCAATGTTATTGTAGAAGAGGTTCTAAGGCTAAGAAAAAAAGAAATGGGGAAAGTAGGCAACCTTGTCTAGGCCCACGTGTAATAGGGAATGATTGGGAGAAAGTATTATTAATAAAAAGTCTAGTAGAGGGTGAGGAGTAAAGCAGTTTTAGAGATTTAGAAAATGTAGGAATATAGCCATGCCATTTTAACCCCTTAACTGCCAAGGGTTTTTCCCTCCCAGTGCCAAGGCCTTTTTTGGTGATTTTGGTATGTCGCCATTCAATCGCTCGTGACTTTTTTGTTACATGAGATATCTTGGCCAAATTTGGCCCCTTTTCTTCCCTCATCCTAGTATGCTGTATGGGGGTGAAAGAAAATAGCCAAAAAGGGAGAAAAGTATAATTTTTTTCAGAAATGCCAATAAAGCATTTTGATATGGTTACCAGCCGTTTTGTGAGAGATAGGCGATTTTGGTCTTTTTTTTCCAATAGGACAGAATGGAAGAGGAGGGTAGGAAAGCTGAATGGGAAGACAGAAAGGCATACATTTCTGAAAAGTAGACAAAATTCCAAGTTTAGGAAGGGGTGATTTGCACAGGTCAGGCAACAACTATGTATGGAAAAATTCCATAGTTTGGGGAAAAATTGGGAAAATGACAGATAAAAAGGGTATGTGGTGGACATGGTTGGCCCGATAAGGCAAAGTCTTCTGTGAATTTTGAGAAAAGCAATGTCCCGCTACATTCCCCCTACTCTTCCAGTTAGGAAATCACACATTATTCGTAATGTTTCACAAAACAAGAAATACCACAAGCCAAAAACGGAGCCATGGTACACTTTGAAAGAGCACAGGCAGACCTTTTGAAGGGTATGTGACTTGTGCAGGTAATAAAAGTGTATAGTTTCTAACGCAGCAGCTAAATGTAGGTCACATTTGGGAAATAGAAGGGTTTTGTGCCAAAGTGCAGCAGCAAATGTTCAAAAACCGTAAGAAAACCACGCAAACACAACAAATGTACTACCTTCCCGCGTTCCCACATGTGTCCCGACGAAAACGGTACCTCATGTGTTGGTGCACCTACCTGGGCGCAAAGGGAAAAGGCTAAACCCAAGTCTTTCGGCAGAGCAGATTTTGCTCTTGTGGACAGCCTACAGATTTGGCCCTGGGGTGTCTCAGCCACCAAGGAAAACGGGGAACCCCATGCATTCCCGAAGACACCTGTGGGAATCCACAGAGGTCTGACTTGCGAGAATCGCTCCAAAATGTATTACCCACAATCCCTGGCAAAGTCTGGAATTTGGCAAAAAACCCACAATTTTCAGACATATACCTCTGCCAACCCACCGTAAAACGCAGCCAACAACACATGTCCTACCTTCCCGCACTCCCACAGGTGTCCCGACGAAAACGGTACCTCACATGTGTGGGTGCTCCTACCTAGGCGCAAAGGGAAAAGGCTAACCACTGCTATCCCCCAAACGGTTTGGGGAGCCAACCTACAGATTTGGGCCTGGGGTGTCGCAGCCACCAAGGAAAACGGGGAACCCCATGCATTTCAGAAAAGAAGACACCCGTGGGAAGCCACAGAGGTCTGACTTGTGCAAATCGTCCCAGATTTTATTACCCACAATCCCTGGCAAAGTCTAAAATTTAGGGAAAAAAACAACACCTCCACCCGCCCTGGAGTTCTGGATGGGCTGTGTTACAGCTTATTCCCACCAGGGAGCCCTGGCAGTGTGCCAAAACCTCCCCGAAGGGAAAAGCTGTAACGCAGCCCAGCCAGGACGGGTGGAGGTGTTGTCCCCGGCCTTGGACATCCGTTTACCATGTGGGTGTACTGTCCCCAAGCACAGTGGCAGCTCCAGGGAGCCCCAGCAGGGTCCCCTTCCCTCTCCCAAGGGAAATTCTGTAACACAGCCCAGCCAGCGCTCCGGGATGGTCGGGGTGATGTCCCTGGCCTTCGGCGGCTGTCACAGGTGAAAACCCAATCCAATTCAGCAATAAAACAACCCAGCAAGCATCCTGGAACTTATCCATGTTTTGCATTCAACAATTGCAATAATGTTACCAAGGGGAATGTCATCACTCATTCAAGGACTGGAGAAAACATTTTATTGAAAGATTATGCTACCTGTGAAACTGAAAACGTCATCTATGCCATTAAGTGCCCGTGTGGTTTAATTTACGCAGGGCAAACCAGTCGGAAAGCTTGTATACAATGGAACGAGCATAAATCAAACATAAGGACTAACAACAGACATTCAGCGGTTGCAAAACACTTTCAAGAGCATAAACACCAGCCTGCACAAATACGGTTCCACATACTAGAGGTCATTGAGACCAGAGACCTTCAGACCAACTTGACTAAAAGACTCGAACAAAGGGAGGCATGTTGGATTGACAGATTAGACACTGTCTCTCCATCAGGCTAAACGAAGAACTTGCTCTGTATTGTTTTCTGTAACTAATAAAATGCAAAGAAAAAAATCAGATTAGGAAATATGCAGTGAACATAACCACCGACCGCTGCAGCCGACGAGATCAGTTGACATGTGTCCTACTGTAGAGCAGATGGCTATAATCATTGGTCTATTTTTTGCAATGATTAACTTACACTTATAGCCATTATATTGAATAGAGCAGTGACATCCTTACATGAGCAGAGTGACCCATATCCACAGCAAGCACATTGTGTAGAGCAGAGACAACCCTACATGAGCTGAGTGATCCCACTCCATGGGCCCACAGAAGTCAGACCAGTACCTACAGGATTTTTCTTCCTACATGTACCTCAAAGGAACTCTGCTGAGTCTAAAACCCTAACACATCAGCGACTTTTAAGTTATTATCCTCCATGCCACAACAGGAGGTGTAGATTAACTGCCACTCTCTTCTCTCACACCAATTCGCTTCAGTGGTTCTATATAGTGACGGTTGCCATGCAGTATTCATAACCAGTACCCGTTATGTTTGCACGCCATACTTTAATTTATACCTCACGATGGTATCCCTTGTACCAGCAGCTATATTGGGTATGCAGTAATAAAATTGCGGCAAAAATGTCGCCTTTACAAAAAATCGTGGCAAGAATGCTGTGGTTTGACCTGGTAAAGGTGTACCACAGTCTCCCGCTCCCCTAAATTGTACAATGGGTCTGGGGGTTGCGTGGGTGTCCCCCGCATCCTTAACATGGATTGCGGCTGCAAAACCACAGCCTTTTTGCCACGATTTTAACACCTGGAACCCAATATTCATACCATATCTTGCCTACATGTTCTCATTCTTTTAATTAGTGGGCAGTGTACATATTTTATTATTAACCATCCCGTGGCTTGTAACACGACCTAGACTACCATCAGTAATTGCACTGAAATCTTTGCCTAATCGAGATCAGCCACAAGGTCAATGTCTAAGTAGGTTTCCCTACACATCAGGCGTCTCCAAGCTCAGTGAGAGTCTCACTGAGCAACCCCTGCTTGGGCGACTCTCTCCCATGTGGTTTACTGTCCCCAAGCCAAGCAGCGGTTCCAGGGTGCCCCGGGAGGGTCCCTGAGCGTTCCTTGAGGGAGAAGCTGTAATGCAGGCCAGCCAGAGCTCCAGGAACATCGGGGGTAATGTCCTTGGCCTTGGGCGGCTGTCTCACATGTGGTTTGACCATCCCCAAGCCCAGCAGTTGGTTCAGGGAGGCCCTGCAGGGTCCCCAACCATTCCTGGAGGGAGAAGCTGTAACGCAGCCGAGCCAGAGCTCCAGGATTTGTCAGGGGTAAAGTCCCTGGCCTTGGGCGGCTGTCTCCCATGTGGGGTGACCATCCCCAAGTGCAGCGGCAGTCCCAGGGAGCCCCAGCAGGGTCGCCCTCAATTCCCAGAGGTATATTCTGTAACTATCCCAGCCAGACCTCCAGGATGGTCGGGGGTGATGTCCCTGGCCTTGCAGAAGCAGCAGAGCTCATCCCAGCTGATGAAATGAGGGATGGATTCATGCAAATCATTGATGATCGCAAGGGGGCGGCATACCAAGCACTGCAGTCTGGCTTGGACACTACTGATTGCATTGAGCGGGCAATGGGGACGTCCAATGTGTTCATGTCGTCAGCCTACCTTCGCAGCTCAGGATTCTCACTGAATGTCCAGGCTAAACCTCTGGATATAGCTTTCGATGGCGAGCACCTGTTCGGCTCAAAGGCAGATGAATCCTTGGAGAAATTCAAGGATTCTAAATTGGCTGCCAAACCCCTGGGCTTAGCTGTGCAGCATCCTGCAAAGCAATGTTTAGGCTTCTCTGGGGGTAGACGTTGCAGGCCGTACATTCCGTTTGGAAAGAGGGCACAACTTCTGCAAGCCAAGAAAGTTCGGAGACGTTTTACCCGGACAGGGCAGTGGGGCCTCTAGGGGACAGTAGACTGCAGAGGCATCTGCGCCCGCTATACTGCTTTGAGTTCTCCCCACATGTTTACCCGGTTGGAGGGAGAATTTCTGAGCGCTTGAAAAGATGGAAGGAGATGACCTCTGACGCCTTAACCTTGCAGATCATCGATTGGGGGTACAGTCTACCATTTTTAAGAAAACCTCAGACCACCCACCGCCCTCAACGACAACTAGAACAGGTGCTCCCAGAGGAACTGAGAGCCCTGTAAGTGAATGGTGCCTTGAATGAGGTGCCACCCGAGCAGAGAGGACGAGGCTGGTATTCTCATTATTTTCTGGTACCTATTAAAGAGGTCAGACTTCATCCCATTCTAGACCTCAGGACCTTGAACAAGTTCCTGAGGAAGCGCAAGTACAGAATAGTGACATTGAAGGAAATTCTCCAGGCTCTGCCACTCCAGGACTGGTTGGTGTCACTGGACCTTCAGGACTGTTATTCTCATGTGCCAATTCATTGGAGGCACAGGCAATTTCTGAGATTCGTCACCGGGGACAATCATTAGCAATTGAAGGTGCTCCCCTTTGGCTTAACCTCCGCACCCAGGGTTTTCACCAAGCTGATGGCAGTGGTGGCAGTGTACCCGAGGAAATCCGGTGTTCATGTATTCCCATACCTGGACGACTGACTGATCTGAGGAAGGTCCAGGGGGCAGGTATCGAGGCTGCTCGAGGAAACCTACTCTCTGTGTCATGGGTTGGGTTTCTCCCTAAATTTCCAGAAGTCTCATGTCACACCAACAAAGAAGTTCCAGTTCATCGGAGCAGTCCTGGATACGGGAGTGGGGAAGGCTTTACCTCCTGAATAAAGAGTCACCAGTGTCAGGCAAATAGTTGAGCTCTTCCAGAGCCACAACAGTCTACCAGCGGCTTCCTTCCTCCAACTCTTCCTGCATTTTTGTGGTGCCAGAGGCCAGACTGCAAATGCGATCCCTGCAGTTGCTGTTGAGGGATCAATGGTCCCAGTACTTCAATAGTTTTGAAATAGGGATTGTCTTACTGCCATAGGTTCTACAGGCTAAATATAATGGAACAACAAAAATGAACCTGGGCGAAATGAGATCAGAACATCTGTACACATTTAAACAATACCAAGTCTTGTCAAAAAAATATATATTTATTTATAAGCAATTTACACAAATATTTATTGTTCTTAACATCCACATTTAAACACCACCATTCATTCCATCATTCATTCACAATCTCACTATACATGTCAATATTCCACACTTGTGGTACTAAGACCACCTAGAACCAATATATTAACATAAATTTCAACACCTCTTGGTGATTACAGTAAGTGTTAATTCAAAAACAAATAGCATATTGCTTATTTGCTGTAACTCAACATATGTTTCGGTCGTCACAATAGGCCCCTAATTAAAGCCGGCAAATATAAGCGACCTTCTTCAGGAGACGGATGGTTCTTTTGCAACCACTCCGAAATGTCAAAAAGTGGAGTCATCAAACCTCAATCTACAAACAAACAAACAATATACATAACATCAGAATTCCGATCTCTTATTTGTTTAGACACAGATATATCTTGTGTGTATATCTCAGTTTATGTGTATACAGATTGGCACTCACCTTCACGTGAATTAATGGAGACGCGTGTCAACGATGGACTAAATCCTGCAGTGGTGCTAGATAACTCTGCGCCTATACTGCAACGTAAGAGGAGGACAAAGCATCTTAGTAAGCCTGCCCTATAAACAATACATCATTATATATATGGTATGGACACACTATCTTACCTGATCAAAAATTCAGGTATGGGGGTGTCTTGCGTCTTTAGTCAATAAATCCAAAGAGGAAAAATCCCTGTTCTCGCCTGAAATGCAACACAGAGACTCAAGACTCAAATATTTTCATCTTGACAACACTGGAGGTAATCAAAACCTCCTATCAATTCGCCTCACCTCATGTGGCCGAGTCCGGATATGTTCTTATTCTGGTACCCCAGTTTTTTCTCACTGCGCGGTGGTTCCAGATCAATGTTCCTGAAGGGATACATGGAACTAAACATCATGCTCATATATCTAACTAACTCAGAACATTGTCAAGGTTTTGTTAATGCTGCTGCCTCACTCCCCTGCCCCTCCCTACATAAAGTTTTGTGGAGGAAACAGATAAAAATTCCCTTCATGAACCTTTGTACAATCATGCTGGAGGTCTATAACGACCCCACTATCATATAAGACTTTTCTGACCCTAAAAATAAAAATAATAATAATGGGTCGGTGTGCACAGTGACTGCCAAACAGCTTATAATGCTGATGGAAAACACACAACTGCAGCCTTAGCTGGGCTCCATGGCTGTTCAAACACCTCTATATGCGTGAAAAAGGGAAAAGCAGACACATGCGCTGTGCACGCTGATTGTCAGCAGAAATGGAATTGAAAGGGTCGAGTTTACCCTTGAACTCTCTCTCTCTTCAAAACCTCAAACAAACTGTGAATTTAAACACTCAAACACACACGCACATTTTACTTACCCTGGGTTACTTCTCTCTTGTCCTGCACACACACCAAATTTCGTGCTGGTTCCTGGGCGTGGCTTCCTTACATACGCCATCAACATGGTGAAAGGACTCTTGAGCCCCAGTTCCCAGAGACTTCTGGGCCATGTAGTCCCTCCGTGTGTAAAACATTTAGTAAAGCATTTTTTCTTTTTTTCTTTGTTGAACCAAATAGTGTTTTTTTTTTTTTTTTTTTTTTTCCAAATGATTTTTAAAGAACCACTCCTTCTTGTTGCCAAATCTGGGGAAACAATGCAGCGTGAAGGATGAATTACCTAACCCTATTACGTGCATGAAAACAATAAATGCTGCTAAACACTGATTGTTTCTGTTGGTGGACAGGACTGTTAAGCCCCGGCTCCCAGTGACTTTGGGCATTGTAGGCCCTTCATAGACAAAAGTTTTTTTTACATAAACAAACATTTTGGATTGTAATACCAGTGCAGCATGAGGGATGTTACAGAAATGCATTACCTCATCCTCTTTCGTGCATAGTTCAATGGGTGCTTATGCTGCATAATTGTTACTGTTGGTGTATGCGGCTCATTACAACATCCGAGGTGATCCTTGGGTATAGCTAGCTATTCTGGGTCATGGCCACTCACCCTCAGTTCATCCTGGATCATGGTGTAATCTAATGTGCAGGGTACTTCCATGACTCACTATTCGATACGAACGCCCTTCCCCCTCACAGTGGCAGGAGGCGCATTCACCAAAACCAATATTGTAAAATTCAAATATGGGTAATCCAGAATCCAAATGTATGTGCTGACATGCCATGCCCTTCATATATATTTATCAGATGGCATGTATATCCAAAGTTCACCAGATAACTGATATAAAACGGAGCTCAACCAATAAGAGCAGAGACCATGTCTCTTATCCAGTTACCAGTTTGTTCCACTCTATGGAAATATTCAAACCATTTTTAACTGAGTCCAAAGAGTGAATCCATCTTTGTTCCAGTCTGTGTAACATAGTGGACATGTCGCCTCCTCTCATGGGGTTCTTGATGGTTTGAAGTACAAACCACCTAATCAGGCCGATTCATGGAATCAATGTGCGCCGAAAAAATGGCGAATGCGTGCGAAAACGTGCGATTCGCAGTGAAATAGCGAAAATCGCAGTGCAAGTGCGATTATCGCACAGAAAACATCGCACATCAATTCATGGAAGGCCGTGCACGCGCAAAATGTGGGATGTGCGCTGAGCGAATTCGCACATAACAAAAGTAGGCGTAACACGGGGCTTCACACGCAGAATGGGGAACAACTCGTGAAAATGTGGGCGTCACGGGGGAAGTACAGGAGGCAAGTGCGCAGAACGCCCACACGCTCGCCTGCAACACGTATTCATGGAATCGAATAGGGAAAAACAGCACACGGCCAAAGACGCGCACAGGCCCATACATGTCCGCCACACGAAAGCAGGCGGTAGCGTCCCTGCGCAGGAAAAAAATGTGCGCCAGAGAAGGCCCACACGCGATTGGCCTGGGCGCGTGTATTTCAGAGGTGCGCGAGAAGTTCCACACGCGATTGGCCTGGGCGCGTGTATTTCAGGGGTGCGCGAGAAGTTTCACACGCGATCGGGCCTGGGGGAGCGTGTGCGTGTATTTCAGAGGTGCGCGAGAAGTTTCACACGCGATCGGGCCTGGGGGAGCGTGTGCGTGTATTCCAGAGGTGCGTGAGAAGTTTCTCACACGTGATTGGCCTGGGCGCGTGTATTTCAGGGGTGCGCGAGAAGTTCCACACGCGATTGGCTTGGGCGCGTGTATTTCAAAGGTGCGCGAGAAGTTCCACACGCGATTGGCCTGGGCGCGTGTATTTCAGGGGTGCACGAGAAGTTCCACACGCGATTGGCCTGGGCGCGTGTATTTCAGGGGTGCACGAGAAGTTTCACACGCGATTGGCCTGGGCGCGTGTATTTCAGAGGTGCGCGAGAAGTTTCACACGCGATTGGCCTGGGTGCGTGTATTTCAGGGGCTCGCGGGTGTTTTCACACGCGATCGGGCCTGGGGGAGCGTGTGCGTGTATTCCAGAGGTGCGCGAGAAGTTTCACACGCGATCGGGCCTGGGGGAGCGTGTGCATGTATTTCAGAGGTGCGCGAGAAGTTTCACACGCGATCGGGCCTGGGGGAGCGTGTGCGTGTATTCCAGAGGTGCGCAAGAAGTTTCTCACACGCGATTGGCCTGGGCGCGTGTATTTCAGGGGTGCGCGAGAAGTTCCACACGCGATTGGCCTGGGCGCGTGTATTTCAGGGGTGCGCGAGAAGTTCCACACGCGATTGGCGTGGGCGCGTGTATTTCAGAGGTGCGCGAGAAGTTACACACGCGATTGGCCTGGGCGCGTGTATTTCAGAGGTGCGCGAGAAATCCACACGCGATTGGCCTGGGCACGTGTATTTCAGGGGTGCGCGAGAAGTTCCACACGCGATTGGCCTGGGCGCGTGTATTTCAGGTGTGCGCAAGAAGTTTCACACGCGATTGGCCTGGGCGCGTGTATTTCAGAGGTGCGCGGGTGTTTTCACACGCGATCGGGCCTGGGGGAGTGGGGTACGTGTATTTCAGGGGCTCGTGGGTGTTTTTACACGCGATCGGGCCTGGGGGAGCGGGGTACGTGTATTTCAGGGGCTCGCGGGTGTTTTTACACGCGATCGGGCCTGGGGGAGCGGGGTACGTGTATTTCAGGGGCTTGCGGGTGGTTTTACACGCGATCGGGCCTGGGGGAGCGGGGTACGTGTATTTCAGGGGCTCGCGGGTGGTTTTACACGCGATCGGCCTGGGGGAGCTGGGTACGTGTATTTCAGTGGCTCGCGGGTTGTTTTACACGCGATCGGGCCTGGGGGAGCAGGGTACCACTCACCGTCTGCCTTGCGTGTAGAAGAACGCGTAGCCAACACCCACCCGCTGTGAAGTAATAGCGTGTGAACCCCAACGCCTGCAAAACACACGCACCGCACCCCACGAAAAGCAACGCCCGTGCGCGATAGGTCACAGACACGCATACGCGCTAAGGGCCTTTGGTCCAATCGCGCTAAGGGCCTTTGGTCCAATGGAATCGCATATGCGTGCTGACGCGCTTACGCGCTAAGGGCCTTTCCTCGATTCACACGCTGACGTGCAGAATTTTCACGTGCCAAATCACTCCGTATCAAGCTGGCCACGCGTAAGCACACGGAAGACCACGCTCCTGCCCAAAAGGCCGAATTACTGCCCCCCAGAGCCCGGAGCAGCCTCCCACGAGCCATCTGCTGCTGCTGCTGCCTGCCTGCCTGCTGCCACCGTGCCCTGCCATTTGGTGCCTGCACATCAGCCATCTGCAGGGGTCCAGTTGCTGTGTCCACCCCTGCTGGAACAGAACACTCCCGACTGGGATACCATCCCTCCACAGCCCAGCCCCAGGACCCAGTTGCCCACCCACGCCTGCCTCGGGGGTCGCCATGTCGGGGAAAACACCATCCGAGACCACTGGCGACCCCCAGACAGAGGGGCAGAGGGCCACCAGCTTCAGTCAGAAGAAAGTTGGTGTCCTGGTGGAGCTTGTCCTGGGGCATTATGATGCCCTCTTCGGATCACCACGCGCCGACAAGGAAGGACGGGACAGGATCTGGGACGACTTTGTGGTTGCCATCAACGCGGAGGGGGTGGCAACCCGCAACATCAAGCAAGTCAAGAAGCGCTGGGAGGACTTCAGGTCTAGGACCCTCGTAAAGGCCCGGCGCCTCGTGGATGGGGGACGGGGCAGCATGAGTACCATCCAGCTGAGGGTCCTGGAACGCGTACGCCCAGCGCTCCATGCCCAGATCCTTGAGAGGCAGACCCGTCTGGAGTCGAGCGGTAAGTGGCCAAGCATTGCTGTGTGAGACAGGGCATGTTGCAGCGTGCTGGTTGTCTGATACTTGCCTGTATGTGTGACATAGGCCATGTACGCGTGTGTGTGTGTGCAGGGACATCATGGTCATGCATGTGAGACCAGTAATGTGTGAAGCACACGGTTGGTGTATGTGTTTAAATGTAACATGGGGAGCCCTATGCGGAATGGACACATGAGAGCATGCCAGTCTCTGTTCCTGGACATGGGTGTGGGTGAGGGATGGGTGCTGATGCCATGTACATGTATGGTGTCCATGTCTGTGTTTCTGACCTGCGTGTCTGTGACTTGTGGATGCCATGGATGCATGACACATGTCTGTGACAATGTTCAGATTCACTGATGCAGCCTAGTTATCCTTGCATCCACTGTGTCTGGGGTGTACGAGTCCAGATGGATGAAAGTACGTTGAAGTGTGTGCATGTGATAGGCATGACCCATGATGCATGTGAGTCCAAAAACAATATTGTATGCTTCAAGAGTCCCTTGGACATGTTTGCTTATGTCCATAGCATGCGCCATGCCTGTTACTGCATGTGTTTTGCCTGCACTGACCCATGTGTTGTGGAGGGACATGATGGAAGTGATCTTTGACAGTGCCACTCATCTGCTATTGCTTCCTGTCTAGGGGACCATTGTACAGTAACCTGATGCTTGTGTTCTATGTCTCCCTCTACACAGTGCAAAGCGAAGAAGAGGGCGGAGACGGCGCTGTGGAGCTAAGTGGCGGGGATGCCCCCACGGCTGCAGCGGAAGGGGTGGGTGAGCGCCACAGGGGCTTGCAACGGCGGAAGACGGTGTGGAGCCATCCAGGTTGGTGGTTTACACAGAGGAGGAGGAGGCCGCTACTGAGCCGCACATGGGGCCTGGTGGGGGCATCCCTGCTGGTGCAAGTGGTGCAGTCCAGGGGCAGGGGCAGGAGGCAGCACAGGTCGCCGTGGAGGTGACTGTGCATGTCACTGTCCCTGACACTGTGACTGCACCACCATGCACCAGCAGGGATGCCCCATCCCAGGCCCGTCCGCAGGTAGGGGGGATATCCATGTCATCTGACTACCCTCCACCTGCGGACGAGGGAACCCCTGGCCGTATGGAGAAGGTCCTGATTGGTGTCGCGTTGCGCACGGCTGTCATTCGTGATGAGGTGCGTGCTTCCCGGGGGGAGCACGCACGTCATCACGAAGAGCACCGTGCCAACGTGGCCCAGTTGGGAGCGGTCATGGTCGGGGGTCTCGTACATGTGTCGGGCACTCTGGCGACCCTCTCCTCCTCTGTGGAGGCTATGCGCCAGTCGTACTCCATGCCGTCTTCCGGCCCAGATGCCACCAGGGCCCCCTGTGGACCTGCCCCGACCAATGCAGCCACCTCGGTGGGGATCCCATCCCTGCCACAGTCGGGAGTCGGAGGTCCAGCAGGGGTGGACACACCAGCAACTGGACCCCAGCAGATGGAGGATGTGACGGCATCATCGGGCAGGGCACGTGCACGACGGCGTCGGTGGTTTCCATCAACCTGGATGCCGTCGTGCTGGCACAGGCAGTTGCGTCGGAGGCAGCGGCAGGCTCGACGTGGGAGGCATCATGGCTCGGGGCCATCAACATCAGGGGTGCAGGCATCAGCCGGAGGGCAGGAGAACCCTGGAATGGGAGTGGCTTCCGTGTGGGAGCGGTTGGGCCAGCAGATAGGTGCGGAGCGGCAGCAGGCAGAGGAGGAACGGCTCATAATGGTCAGGGCGGAGAACTCCATGCGGAGGGCGCTGAGGCGGGCTGAGTGCCTCGAGGGTCTTCGCAGGGAGTTGGAGCTGGACACTGCATTATCCCTGCGGGACCTCGGGGCCAGGGAACATGCCCGCCTCCAAGCCATTGAACAGGAGTTCGATGATGCCCTGGCCCATGACAACAACCAGTGAGCCGTCGGACTAGCCTGCTGTCCTTGTAAATAGTTATGTAGTTAGTGTTCGGTTTCCTTTGCTTTTTTATTTATTTTGGACCTTTTGGACAATGGGCCACATTTTTGTATATAGTTTTATTTTATTAGGTAGTATTTTTATGTAGGTTTCATTTCTTCAGTTGGGATCATGGACCCTGGTTTGTTTATCTGTATATAGTTGACTGTTGGATTTTATTCTTTTTTTTTTATTTACCCATGGAGCAATGGTTTTCGGTTTTGTTTTTACCTTGGATTTACTTTCTTGAACTGTGACTTTGGACACCTTTCCTTTGGATTATGATTTTTCGTTTTTCATTATTTTACGGACATGCTGCTTTTGGTTTTTGATTCCCATTGTCATTTGTTTATGTTTAATTCCATTTATGCTGTTTTTAATACATTTTTTTCATCAAACTTCAATGTGTAGTATCATCTCATTGGTATCATGCATATCATGTTATGGGTTTTGAGATTCACTGACACCCATTGGGTGTATGTGAGGGCCATGTGTTCATTTCCAAACTTGCTATTGGGGTTCTATCATGTCATTGCCATTTCTAAGTGGGTGGATGCAATACTCGAGTGGGTGTTTTGCATTTGGAGGCTGACCATAAGGGCCAGGGATCTAGATTGTGATGACATGTTGGCTGGGGGACATGTGTGGGGGCCTGCTGGCAGGTTCCCCGCAATGCTGGGGGGTGGAGGTGCAGGGGGACATGAGTGGGGGCCTGCTGGCAGGTGCCCCGCAATGCTGGGGGGTAGGGGTGCAGGGGGACATGAGTGGGACATGAGTGGGGGCCTGCTGGCAGGTGCCCCGCAATGCTGGGGGGTGGGGGTGCAGGGGGACATGAGTGGGACATGAGTGGGGGCCTGCTGGCAGGTGCCCCGCAATGCTGGGGGGTGGGGGTGCAGGGGGACATGAGTGGGACATGAGTGGGGGCCTGCTGGCAGGTGCCCCGCAATGCTGGGGGGTGGCGGTGCAGGGGGACATGAGTGGGGGCCTGCTGGCAGGTGCCCCGCAATGCTGGGGGGTGGGGGTGCAGGGGGACATGAGTGGGACATGAGTGGGGGCCTGCTGGCAGGTGCCCTGCAATGCTGGGGGGTGGGGGTGCAAGGGGACATGAGTTGGTGATCAGTAGTGCAAGGAGACATGTGCCTTTGCTGGGGGGCATGCCCATGTTGGGTGGGCTGCCTGCGGGACATGACCAGGGATGCAGGGTAGTCCCCTGTGGTGTGGGCTGCCTGCAGGGGCCGTGGAGGGTGTACAGGGGACACCTGGGAGGACCCACACTGCCAAATCACATGTAGGACTCCCCGGCACCCCTGAAATACACGTACCCTGCTGAAATCGCGTGTGGAACTTCTCGCGCACCCCTGAAATACACGCACACACTCCCCCAGGCCCGATCGCGTGTGGAACTTCTCACGCACCTCTGAAATACACGCGCCCAGGCCAATCGCGTGTGGAACTTCTCGCGCACCTCTGAAATACACGCACACGCTCCCCCAGGCCCGATCGCGTGTGGAACTTCTCGCGCATCCCTGAAATACACGCGCACAGGCCAATCGCGTGTGAAACTTCTCGCGCACCTCTGGAATACACGCGCCCAGGCCAATAGTGTGTGGAACTTCTCACGCACCTCTGAAAAACACGCGCCCAGGCCAATCGCGTGTGGAACTTCTCGCGCACCTCTGAAATACACGCGCCCAGGCCAATCGCGTGTGGAACTTCTCGCGCACCCCTGAAATACACGCACACGCTCCCCCAGGCCCGATCGCATGTGGAACTTCTCGCGCACATCTGAAATACACGCGCCCAGGCCAATCGCGTGTGGAACTTCTCACGCACCTCTGAAATACACGCGCCCAGGCCAATCGCGTGTGGAACTTCTCGCGCACCTCTGAAATACACGCACCCAGGCCAATCGCGTGTGGAACTTCTCGCGCACCCCTGAAATACACGCACACGCTCCCCCAGGCCCGATCGCGTGTGGAACTTCTCGCGCACCTCTGAAATACACGCGCCCAGGCCAATCGCATGTGGAACTTCTCGCGCACCCCTGAAATACACGCACACGCTCCCCCAGGCCCGATCGCATGTGGAACTTCTCGCGCACCCCTGAAATACACGCACACGCTTCCCCAGGCCAGATCGCGTGTGAGACTTCTTGCGCACGCGTGTTCCGGAAACCCGTAATACACATTCCCCGCTTTGCGTTTGCTGTTTGCCAGTCCGGTAAACTGGTACAGGGTTGGCGCAGCCCTTTGCGATGGTTTTGCGATCTTGATGGCTTTTCCTTGCGCGAGGGCGTTTTTGGGGGTGTAACTGGCGCTGCTGCAGGGTCGCTGCGCCACTCTGCGCCACGTCTGCATTTGGAGGCGAGAATCCATGAATACGCTGTGCGCGGAAATTGATTTTATCGCACGCGGCTGGCGCAGACATTCACACGAGCATGCTGTGCGCCAGCCGCGTGCAACACTTTTGTGAGGAATTCTATGAATCGGCCTGAATGTCTTTGTCTGTGTGCCCCAATTTAGAGAAATGTTCAACTAAAGGTTTGTCTTGCACTTTGTTCCTTATGCAGGAGCGATCTTCCGATATTCTCTGGCGTACCTCTCTCATAGTTTTTCCTACATATACAAGATCACATGGACATTGGATAATGTATATGACATTTTTGCTCAAGCAATTGGTGTGATTTTTAAAGAACCACTCCTTCTTGTTGCCATATTCAAATGATTTTTTCGTAGAGGTAAATTGACACGCCACACAATGGCCACATTTGTGATGTCCCATAATGGGTTTCAAACCCCATTGGTTCATCACTGTTTTGTTATCTTCTTGTTCTTTGTATGTGTGGACCAGTTTTTGTCTGAGATTCATGTTGTGTTTAAACGCGAACATTGGTTTCTGTGCCAGACTCCCTGGGCATTTCACCTGATGCCAATTCTTATTAACACTTCTCTTGATCAGATTGCTTATTGGGGAAAATGTAGACACACAGATCAATTTGTTATTCTTTTCTTTGGTCTTCGTTAATAACCAGATCTCCCGATGTGTGTTGAGGGCTCGTTTATAGTGTTGTTTCACCAGCTTTTTTGGATACCCTCTATCCATTAGTCTGTCCTTCAATTTCACGGAATGGTTCACAAACTCGGTTTTTTGTGTGCAATTTCTCCTAATACGGAGAAATTGACCATATGGTAGATTTTGTTTAAGGCCTCCCAGGTGAAAACTCGAGTAATGTAGTAGTGTGTTTTTGTCAGTGCTTTTCCTGTGTAATGTTGTTTCCAAGTGATCTTCTTTCTTTTGGATCACTAGATCCAGAAAACTTACACTCGCTTTGTTCCACTCCATTGTGAACTTGATGTGGGGATCACATGCATTAACCCACATATGGAAGGCCACCAGAGATTCGAAAGAACCTCTCCACACAAAGAACACATCGTCTATGAACCGTTTCCACACTCTCAAGTATCCCCCAAACGGCTGTTGTTTCAAAGCACATGAGGGTCCTAGTACAAAATTATGTTCAAAATCAGCCATATATAAATTTGCCACGTCAGGTGCAAAGGTGGCACCCATACTTACCCCTCTGAGTTGTTTGTATAAACTTTTCTTAAAAAGAAAAAAGTTTTCACACATGGCCAAACGCGCACATTCAAGTATGAATCCCGTTGGTGGATTTAATGGTGTTTCTCTTGTATCGAGGATCTTTCTTAACACCTCCAAGCTCTGCATCTGAGGGATGGACGTATACAATGATTCGACGTCCATCGTCACTAAAATGTCATCTGGTTCCATGGTGATACTTTCCAGAATGAGGAGCATATGGGTCGTATCCTTTATATATGCAGGCATTAATTCAACAAATGATTTAAAAAAGAACTCTGTATATATAGATAGGGGCTCTAACAATGAGTCAATTGCAGAGACTATCGGTCTCCCTGGTGGGTGCTCTACATTTTTATGCACTACATACATACATACAGTACATAAAATGCCCCTTTTCTTGGGTGAACCTTACATAGGAATTGTTGTTCTTCCTCACTGATCCATTCTTCATTAACCACGTGTCTCATCAGATTTCTAATTTCCTCTTGTAGAGCTTGCGTAGGGTCATGATCTAATTTTCTATATGCATCCCTGTCCACTTCCAAAAGTGCATAAAAATGCAGAGCACCCACCAGGGAGACCGATAGTCTCTGCAATTGACTCATTGTTAGAGCCCCTATCTATATATACAGAGTTCTTTTTGAAATCATTTGTTGAATTAGTGCCTGCATATATAAAGGATACGACCCATATGCTCCTCATTCTGGAAAGTATCATCATGGAACCAGATGACATTTTAGTGACGATGGACGTCGAATCATTGTATACGTCCATCCCTCAGATGCAGAGTTTGGAGGTGTTAAGAAAGATCCTCGATACAAGAGAAACACCATTAAATCCACCAACGGGATTCATACTTGAATGTGCGCGTTTGGCCATGTGTGAAAACTTTTTCTTTTTAAGAAAAGTTTATACAAACAACTCAGAGGGGTAAGTATGGGTGCCACCTTTGCACCTGATGTGGCAAATTTATATATGGCTGATTCTGAACATAATTTTGTACTAGGACCCTCATGTGCTTTGAAACAACAGCCGTTTGGGGGATACTTGAGAGTGTGGAAACAGTTCATAGACGATGTGTTCTTTGTGTGGAGAGGTTCTATCGAATCTCTGGTGGCCTTCCATATGTGGGTTAATGCATGTGATCCCCACATCAAGTTCACAATGGAGTGGAACAAAGCGAGTTTAAGTTTTCTGGATCTAGTGATCCAAAAGAAAGAAGATCACTTGGAAACAACATTACACAGGAGAAGCACTGACAAAAACACACTCCTACATTACTCGAGTTTTCACCCGGGAGGCCTTAAACAAAATCTACCATATGGTCAATTTCTCCGTATTAGGAGAAATTGCACACAAAAAAATGAGTTTGTGAACCATTCAGTGAAATTGAAGGACAGACTAATGGATAGAGGGTATCCAAAAAAGCTGGTGAAACAACACTATAAACGAGCCCTAAACACACATCGGGTGATTTGTTTATTAACGAAGACCAAAGAAAAGAATAACAGATTGATCTGTGTGTCTACATTTTCCCCAATAAGCAATCTGATCAAGAGGAGTGTTAATAAGAATTGGCATCTGGTGAAATGCCCAGGGAGTCTGGCACAGAAACCAATGTTCGCGTTTAAACGCAACATGAATCTCAGACAAAAACTGGTCCACACATACAAAGAACAAGAAGATAACAAAACAGTGATGAACCAATGGGGTTTGAACCCCATTATGGGACATCACAAATGTGGCCATTGTGTGGCGTGTCAATTAACCTCTACGAAAAAATCATTTGAATATGGCAACAAGAAGGAGTGGTTCTTTAAAAATCACACCATTGCTTGAGCAAAAATGTCATATACATTATCCAATGTCCAAGTGATCTTGTATATGTAGGAAAAACTATGAGAGAGGTACGCCAGAGAATATCGGAACATCGTTCCTGCATAAGGAACAAAGTGCAAGACAAACCTTTAGTTGAACATTTCTCTAAATTGGGGCACACAGACAAAGACATTAGGTGGTTTGTACTTCAAACCATCAAGACCCCCATGAGAGGAGGCGACATGTCCACTATGATACACAGACTGGAACAAAGATGGATTCACTCTTTGGACGCAGTTAAAAATGGTTTGAATATTTCCATAGAGTGGAAAAAACTGGTAACTGGATAAGAGACATGGTCTCTGCTCTTATTGGTTGAGCTCCGTTTTATATCAGTTATCTGGTGAACCTTGGATATACATGCCATCTGATAAATATATATGAAGGGCATGGCATGTCAGCACATAAATTTGGATTCTGGATTACCCATATTTGAATTTTACAATATTGGTTTTGGTGAATGCGCCTCCTGCCACTGTGAGGGGGAAGGGCGTTCGTGTCTAATATTGAGTCATGGAAGTAACCTGCACATTAGATTACACCATGATCCAGGACGAACTGAGGGTGAGTGGCCATGACCTAGAATAGCTAGCTGTACCCAAGGATCTCCTTGGATGTTGTAATGAGCCGCATACACCAACAGTAACAATTATGCAGCATAAGCACCCATTGGTCTATGCACGAAAGAGGGTGAGGTAATGCATTTCTGTAACATCCCTCATGCTGCACTGGTATTACAATCCAAAATGTTTGTTTATGTAAAAAACTTTTGTCTATGAAGGGCCTACAATGCCCAAAGTCACTGGGAGCCGGGGCTTAACAGTCCTGTCCACCAACAGAAGCAATCAGGGTTTAGCAGCATTTATTGTTTTCATGCACTTAATAGGGTTAGGTAATTCATCCTTCACGCTGCATTGTTTGCCCACATTTGGCAACAAAAAGGAGTGGTTCTTTAAAAATCATTTGAATAAAAAAAAAAAAACACTATTTGGTTCAACAAAGAAAAAAAGAAAAAATGCTTTACAAAATGTTTTACACACGGACGGACTACATGGCCCAGAAGTCTCTGGGAACTGGGGCTCAAGAGTCCTTTCACCATGTTGATGGCGTATGTAAGGAAGCCACGCCCAGGAACCAGCACGAAATTTGGTGTGTGTGCAGGACAATAGAGAAGGAACCCAGGGTAAGTAAAATGTGCGTGTGTGTTTGAGTGTTTAAATTCACACAGTTTGTTTGAGGTTTTGAAGAGAGAGATAGAGTGTGAGGGTAAACTCAACCCTTTCAATTCCATTTCTGCTGACAATCAGCGTGCACAGCGCATGTGTCTGCTTTTCCCTTTTTCACGCATATAGAGGTGTTTGAACAGCCATGGAGCCCAGCTAAGGCTGCAGTTGTGTGTTTTCCATCAGCATTATAAGCTGTTTGGCAGTCACTGTGCACACCGACCCATTATTATTATTATTTTTATTTTTAGGGTCAGAAAAGCCTAATATGATAGTGGGGTCGTTATAGACCTCCAGCATGATTGTACAAAGGTTCATGAAGGGAATTTTTATCTGTTTCCTCCACAAAACTTTATGTAGGGAGGGGCAGGGGAGTGAGGCAGCAGCATTAACAAAACCTTGACAATGTTCTGAGTTAGTTAGATATATGAGCATGACGTTTAGTTCCATGTATCCCTTCAGGAACATTGAACTGGAACCACCGCGCAGTGAGAAAAAACTGGGGTACCAGAATAAGAACATATCCGGACTCGGCCACATGAGGTGAGGCGAATTGATAGGAGGTTTTGATTACCTCCAGTGTTGTCAAGATGAAAATATTTGAGTCTTGAGTCTCTGTGTTGCATTTCAGGCGAGAACAGGGATTGTTCCTCTTTGGATTTATTGACTAAAGACGCAAGACACCCCCATACCTGAATTTTTGATCAGGTAAGATAGTGTGTCCATACCATACATATAATGGTGTATTGTTTATAGGGCAGGCTTACTAAGATGCTTTGTCCTCCTCTTACGTTGCAGTATAGGCGCAGAGTTATCTAGCACCACTGCAGGATTTAGTCCATCGTTGACACACGTCTCCATTAATTCACGTGGAGGTGAGTGCCAATCTGTATACACATAAACTGAGATATACACACAAGATATATCTGTGTCTAAACAAATAAGAGATCAGAATTCTGATGTTATGTATATTGTTTGTTTGTAGATTGAGGTTTGATGACATCCTCCACCTTTTGACATTTCGGAGTGGTTGCAACAGAACCATCCATCTCCTGAAGAAGGTCGCTTATATTTGCCGGCTTTAATTAGGGGCCTATTGTGACGACCGAAACATATGTTGAGTTACAACAAATAAGCAATATGCTATTTGTTTTTGTATTAACACTTACTGTAATCACCAAGAGGTGTTGACATTTATGTTAATATATTGGTTCTAGGTGGTCTTAGTACCACAAGTGTGGAATATTGACATGTATAGTGAGATTGTGAATGAATGATGGAATGAATGGTGGTGTTTAAATGTGGATGTTGAGAACAATAAATATTTGTGTAAATTGCTTAAAAATAAATATATTTTTTTTTGACAAGACTTGGTATTGTTTAAATGTGTACAGATGTTCTGATCTCATTTCTCCCAGGTTCATTTTTGTTGTCCCAGTACTTCAATGCCATGAAGGACATTCTCAGGGTGTCGAGGTCGGTGACCAACAAGCTCTCTTGGTGGGCCACCAGAGAGAACATGACGGGGGAACCATTTTGGCTGCCGTGGCCCACAGTCTAGATGGTCATGGATGCGTCCTTGAAGGGTTGAGGCACTCACTGCAGGGACCTGCAGGTGAGTGGTCATTAGTCACAGATGGAATGCCTGTGGCATTTCAACAGGCTGGAAATGCAGGTGATCAGGTTGGCCCTGATGGCCTTTGCTCCCTCCCTCAAGGGGGAAACGCATCCTCATTCTGATGGACAACACAGTTGGCCATGCAGTACCTCAACAAGGTGGGGGTGTTGGGTCTCTGCCTCTATGCAGAGAAGCGCTGCAGCTATGGTTCTAGTTGCTTGAGAACCGAACCTCCGCTTCAGCTGCCCATCTAGCAGGAACAGAGAACAGACTGGCAGACACTCTGTGCAGGTAGAGCATGGTCTTACACGAAGGGGAAGTGTGCCAGGAAGTTCTCTAAGAGATCTTTGTTCAGTGGGGTACCCCGACAGTGGATCTGTTTGCCACAAGGACCAACGTGAAGTGCAGACAGTTTTGCTTGACGGAATTCCCAGCGAACAGTGCAGTGGGGAATGCTTTTCTGATGGAGTGCAACTTCGACCTCCAATATGCTGACCAGTTTCTGCTCTCCTCTCACCTGAAGCTCACGGTCCCCCAGGCTAAGCCCACCCCAGCAATGACACCTACCTTCTTGGTCATTCGACCCATGAAGCGTGTGTCAGTGGATGCTTTTTTCGCTACTTTCTCTGCTCCTCCCACGCCTGTGGCTGACTCACACTCTGACACAGCCCTCTCTAACCTGCACCTTGTTATCTCCAACACTCTCAACGTCCTTGCCCCTGTCATGAGAATCCATCTGAAGCCTAGCTCCAAGTGCAAATATTGGTATGACTCTGACCTTGCCACCCTGAAACGCACGTTTAGGGTGGCTGAGAGGAAGTAGAGGACCTCGGGCACATCCTCTGACAAACTGGCCTGCCACCTGCTCCAAAGGCAATAAAGACTCTGTCCTGTCAAAGAAGAGAGCTCACATCCAAGCCCGCATCTATGCGGCCTCTAACAACGCAGCCAAACTCTTAAAAATCTGCAAGGAGCTGGACTATCCTCCTTTAGTTTCCACCTCTCCTGTTCCCTCCAATGCCCTCTGTACAGCTATGGCCTCTCACTTCACCACTAAAACTCAGGACATCCCGTCCTCTCTCTCCTCGTCCTCTCTTGGGGCCCCTCTGGCCGCCTCTCCCTCTCCTCCTTTCTCCTCTTTCTCTCCGACTACACCTGACGATGTTTCTAGACGAGTCCGATCTATGAAAGTGCTGCCCTGCCCCTCCAAAACCATCAAGGACAACGTTGACACCCTCGCTCCAGCCTTGGCCAATTTCTGCTATCACTTTTTTGCCACTGGAACTTTCCCTTCTCTCCTCAAGCACTCCCTTGTACACCCCCTCCTTAAAAAGTCTTCTGCCGATCCTACCTGTCCGGCAAACTATCACCCGAACTCTATCACCCCTTTCCTGGGCAAACTCCTGGAAAAGCTGGCCATCTCCCAGCTCACTCTCCACACTGAATCTGTTGTTTGTCTCCATGACCATCAGACTAGCTTCAGAGCAGCCAGAGACATGGAAACTGCTCTCCTGAACACCTGTTAAGATTTTCTAACTAATCTTGATTGAAACCTTCCTTCTGTCCTCATCCTCCTTGACCTTTCCTCTGCTTTTGACATGGTCAATCACGCCATCCTGATCAATCGACTCCGTGAGAATCTGGGCATCATGGATCTGGCCCTGGAATGGTTGACCTCCTTCCTTGTGGACTGACCCTCCCAGTTCCAACTTGGGTCCTTTCTCTCCACCACCTCTCTCATGTGTCCCCCAGGGCTCTAACCTCTGACCCTGGCTCTTCAATGTCTACTTGGCCTCTTTGGCCCACCTGATTTCCACCTTCTCCTCTAACTTTCAGTCTTATGTGGAGGAACTGTACTCTCTTTCAGGCTGCCCTCAGCCTCCTCTCCTCTCTCGCTCATTCCGGATTGTCTATCCGCGATTCAGGATTGGTGCGCCTCCAACGATCTCTGCCTTAATGCCACTAGGACGGAGATCCCTCTTATCGGGACCCTTGCTCCCGTTTTCCCTCTCACTCTGGTCTCCTTCCTTGGGCTTGCTACCTTCGCCTTCCTGTGAGGCAAAAAACCTTGGTGTCATCTGCAACTCCACTCTCTCCTTCTCTCCCCACAATACAGACTTGTCCAAGAAGGCCCACTACCAGCTGCACCTCCTCAGAGGTATTCTTCCTTTCTTCACTTCCCCCAAAAGCTCACTGTCTCTAGAGCCCTGGTTCTCTCTCAGCTGGACTACTGCAATGGCCTCTTCCTCAATCTGCCTTCCTCTACTCTCCGCCCTCTGCAACTTATGCAGAACAAGATTGCAAGACTTGTCCTTGGCCTCAAGCCCAGGGACTGTATATCTCCAGCCCTGAAATCTCTCCACTGGCTCCCGGTGGCTGCAAGGATCAAGTTGAAGACCCTCTGCATCGTCCACAAGGCTTTTTGGGGCTGGGGCCCGCACTACATCCCACTCTCCCAAAACACCTTCCTTCTCGAAACCCCTTTGCTCAGCAACCTCAAACTCTTTTAGGGTCAGACTTTTCTCCAGACAGAGCACCACCTGAAGTTCCAGAAGCAGCTCAAAACCTTCCTTTTTTCACCTCTGCTCTCTGTCTCTCTCCCCTGCTGACCTACATGTTTGCCACACTCATTGGTTGCCGGGCTACCCTCTGAGTCTCCCTGGGTCTCCTCTATGACCAGTTGCCCCTGCACTACATCTGGGCTTACCGTGCACTTAGGGGCTGTAATCTGTAACCCTACAGTCCCCATCCTCTTTGCACTTACCCAGAGCAGCGCTGCCTTGGCTATACATACTCTGAGCAATGCTGCCCTGATTGCACTTCCCCCTCCCTATCCCTGGCAACCCCCCTAACCCCTGCCCTCCCGAGGCAGTTTCGTCATTGCACTTGCACGATCTGAATGACACAAGGCCTAGTAAAATCGTTTGTTTTGTCCTCACTCTGTCTTCCCTCCATTGTCTTATCGTGCCTAGAAACACGTGTGTATAGGCGCTTTATAAATGACGACTCATATCATATATCATAGAAAGAACATTGCTTGTAACTAATTTCTGCATTTGTTTTTTGGGTATCCATCGCACTTTTTTGATACTCAAATGTGCAGGGTATCTTGCACCACCTCTCACACATTTCACAGAGCCATGCTGGAACAAAGCCATTATTCTAGCTTTGAATGCCGGTTTCCTCAATTTCATGTTGCAGTGCTATTGCTACTCAAAGACAACAAAACAGCTATTTTTTTACCTGATTTGGGGGTGTGAGGGGTGAATTCTGATCACCCTCTATGCCATCTGTCCATCCGCATATGTTTCTGGTATAAAAACAACCTTGTTTTTCCAGTGGCAGCTGAGCGTATAGCCGGACAAGGCCAACAGAAGTCCTATCCCACATAATTGGAGGTTTTCTTCCCCTGTGGAGAGTCAGATCTTCTTCACGTGGGGTTCCACCCCCTGGACCTGCTTGCCACACAGGACAATTTTGGGGAAAAGGTTGGTGCATGCACAAGAAGACCTTGTCCTTGCTGAATGATTTCAAATGTCTCTCTGAGCTGCAGAGAGCTTGCAACTCGCCGACATGGCATTCTGAAGTAACTGCCACCAAGAAGTCTGCCTTACATCCAGCAGCTTAAACCAAGCTGAGGCCATAGGGGGTCATTATAAGTTTGGCAGTGTGGGAAAAGGGGTGGTAATGCTGTTAATACCGGCAATTCCTCCCATGGAATAGGGAATGACAGATGTTGCCGGCACCTGTAATACAGGGATAACAGGTGCCGTCAGTCAGTTTCCCGGTAGGATATCGGCAAACGAATGACTCCCTCCCCCTAACCTCCTCCCTCCTGTGCTCAAAAGGCTTGAGCCTGCAAGGACAACCCTACATTCAGATCCCAGGAAGGATGAAGCAAACTTGACATTTGCTATGGTGTTGCTGCTCCAGGAGTGCGAGCTTCCAAGCCCATTGGTTTATGTCATGGTTCTTCGAATGTTATTTTGAGGAGCATCTTATCCCCATAAGGGTTTGCATGCTCACCTCTTCCGAGATAGAGCAGCACCAGTGGACTTCCTGAGACATGATCTGCTGCAAGGCATTTGCAAGGTAGCTACATGGGCTATTCTGCATGCATTCTGCATTTGCTATTCCGTGGATGCCAGCTCAAAATCATATGTTCAGATTGGGCAGTCAATTCTTAGAAATGATTGAAAAGGTTGTTAGATCTTCATTGAATTGCCTTTCTCCCACAGATTGCTCATCTGATAGATATCCTCATCCAGCTCTGCTGCTTCAGAAAAACTTTGTCAGGAGGCGTAGTGGACCTCAACTGGATCGTCAATCCGTCCTGTTCAAGGCTCGATTGTCAGTTCCTTTTTTCCACATGCTCGACACGCTGCTTTAGGAACACAGCGATCGAGTCTTCGACTCTACTTGACGTTTTTTCGTCAGATTAAGATCTTTTTCCTTGACCGTAATATGCCAGCTCAAAATCAGATGCACTTGAAACACTTGTGAATGGGCGCGTTATAAATGCCATATCATATCAGTCGCCTGGGTTTTGGGTTTCAAGCAGGGTTCCGAATGCCACTCCAAAATGTGGGTACCCGACCCACATGATATTTGCCTCTGGTGCCTTGGCACGGGTCACGACATGGTGGGATGTGCCTTATGCACTAAAATGCACCCAAAATCGGTGCACGTGCAGGATGCTAAACCTGCGTTAGGCTGACTGCCTTTCAAATCTCCAGTGCAGTCTATCGTCCGGTCCTCGGAGTCCAAGACCAAGGCGCCTACCCCCGAAAAAGATGAGAAGAAACATTGGCGGATGAAGAAGCGGCCCCATTCTAGGAGCCACTCTTCCTCATCATCCCGAAAGAAAAAGGGGCGCCACCGTCGAGACTCCAATTCGTCAATGGAAAGAGGCAAGTCTTGGACTGGGCCGACCGCTCGTCAAGAGTGGGAAAATGTCAAGGTCTCCATGCTTGAAATGTTTCAGAAACCTGTCGCTGAAGGCACGGGTGCCCCCCCCAAGCAGCAGACCTCTGTAATACCGACCCCTTACAATCCTCAGTGCTGATCCTATCAGTGTCAGGGAAGCCTTTGGGCTTGACGCTGACAAAGGCATCAAAAAATGTGATGCTGTGGCCTTTCCACACAAAACAAGGTTTGAGCGTCTCCGACGCCGTCCCGGTGCAACAGCCACGATAGATGCCGACAGTCGTCTTATCAGACTGATTTTCTGCGGCACTGTCATCCATTTTAGGCGTTGATGAGGCGGATGACCAGGGAGGAGTCGATCCCATGTTCATGGGCACAGGGGGCATCGATTTATTCGATGATCAGGCTCAGCTATTTGAGCTGGCACAGGGGCTTCACGATGCCAGCGGGCTGGGCACTTCACCTGACCTGGAGTTTCAGCAAAGCCAACCCTATACCCACGCCAAGTTTAAGGTACTGGTAGAGAGGGTGGTTGACACCTTGGGACTGCAGACTTCATCAGTGCCAGTCCAAAGGTGCAACTTACAGATATACTGGATGAGGGTCCAGTTATAGAACAGAACATGCCTCTGAATCCAGCGATTGCCGACCCTGTAGCCTCTCTGTGGCAGCATCCCTGCTCCATGCCCCATGTCAGCTCCACCATGACCGGAGAGTAAAGGCCGGCAAGAGGAGATCCCTAATTTCGGTCTTCTCACCCTTGCCCCAGAAGGGCTCGTCGTACAAGCTGCCACAGTCTCCACCAGACCACCATCTTCTACTTCAAATCTGCCGCCTGATAGAGAAGGCAAGAGAATTGACGCCCTGACCAAGAACGTTTTCACAATAGGCGGCATGGCTCTGATATCCACAAACGCAGCTAGTGGTTTTGCGAAGTACTCCTTCGCCTCTGGAAGGCAGTGGAAAATGCAATGCAGTATATCCCTGAGGGGGAAATGCAAGACTGCTTTGTACAGCTGGTGAAGGATGGGAAAGAGGCGGCCAGGCAGTCGCTGCAAATGGCCTGAATGTGGCTGAGTGCGTGGGCCATTCAATGGTATCAGTGATTGTGTTTAGGAGGCAGGCCTATTTGAGGTCTTCAGGCTTTTCGACTAATGTCCAAAACAAACTGCTGGACATGCGCTTTGAGGGCAAACATCTTTTCGGCCAGAAGGCGGATGATTCTTCAAAGAAATTTAAGTAGTCAAAGATTGCTGCAAAATCATTGGGCCTAGCTGCGCAGCCGGCCAAACCTGCCTTCAGCTTCCAGGGGCAGAGGATATAGGTGTTATGTGCCGTATCGCAGGAAGGCACAGCTCCCGCAGGCCAGGCAGTGGCAGAAGCGTTTCTTGCACCCTGGAAGTGGCAGGGGGGCTTCCAGAGGCCAACAAACACTGACAGCGGTGGGTGCGGCTCCGCCCTCTAAGCCGATTTAATTTTCCCCTACCCCGACTTACTGGTTGGTGGACGTTGGGCTATTGTCTGCCCTTCTTAAGGAAACCTGCGGACAGTCCCCCACCACTTCCAAGCCAACCGGGACAAGAGCTCCAGGAGGAGCTCAGAGCCTTGTTGTTGAAGGGCACACTGGAAGCGGTACCACCTGAACAGAGAAGATTGAGATGGTATTTCCTAGTGCCCAAGAAGGGAGGAGGTCTGGGCCCCAGGGCCTTGAACAAGTTCCTGAGGAAGAACAAGTTCAAGATGGTGACGTTGAGAGAAATTCTCCATGCTCTCGAATTGCAGGACTGGCTGGTGTCCATAGATCTACAGGATGCTTATTTCCATGTGCTGATACATTGAAATCACAGGAGGTTCCTGAGGTACCTCATAGGGGACAAGCACTATCTGTTCAAGTTTCCCTTTGGGTTGTCCTCCGCTCCAAGGGTCTTCACCAAGCTCATGACAGTAGTCATGGCTCACTTCAGGAGATCTGGAGTATATGTATACATGTATTCCCATACTTGGACGACTGGCTGATTTGAAGGAAGTTGGCGGAGTGGGGTTTGTCTCACCTGGAGGACACCCTTTCACTACTACACAGGCTGGGCTTCTGCCTGAACCTGAAGAAGTCACACGTGACGCCAGTCCATAGGCGCTAATTCATCAGAGCACTCCTAGACACTCGGTGGGGAAGGCCTTTCCCTCTGAGGAGACAGCCAACAGCATTGCGCAGATGGTGAACCAGTTCAGAAACCAGGCCACCTTACCAGCAGCTTCCTCCACCCTTTAGGCCTCATGGCCTCCTCTATCCTTCTAGTGCCAGAGGCCAGTCTGCGCATGAGTTATCTTCAATGGCTCCTACGTGGCTAGTGGTCCCAGTACCTGGGCACCCTTTCGGACTTCCTTGAGGTATCCATGGCAGTGGTCGACAATCTTGGTAGGTGGGCCGACAGCAGCAACCTCATGTCGGTAGAGCCCTTCTGACCTCTGTGGCTTCAGGCCCGAGTGGTCACGGATGCATCTTTGAAGGGTTGGGACGCTCACTGCGAGGACATGCAGGTGAACGGCCTTTGGTCAGCAATGGAAGCCAGGTGGCACAACAACAGGCTGGAGTTGCGAGCCATCAGTTAAGCCCTGATAGCATTTGCTCCATCTCTGAAGGGATAGCATGTCCTAATTCTGCCAGACAATACGGTGGCCATGCACAACCTGAACAAGCAAGGTGGCATGTGCTCCCTCCCCATTTGCAGAGAGGTGTGCTGCTGTGGTTCTAGTTATTGGTGACCCGTATCTCCGTCTCTGCAGTTCATCTGGCGGGGACAGAGAACAGTTTGGCAGGCTCTGAGCAGGCAGATCACGGTCTCAGATGAGTGGGAAGCATGCCAGAAAGTCCTAGAGGAGGTCTTCTCTCGCTGTGGTACCGCATCAGTGGACCTGTTTGCCACAGAGTCCAACAGGAAGTGCAGACAGTTTTTCTTAAGAGAATTACCAACGAACGGCACGCTGATAGATTGGACCTTCCCTCTTCACTATGCCTACCCTCCAATTGCTGTAATCCCTTGGGTTCTCAAGAGGCTCAAGAGGTTTCGAGCAACCATGAGCTTCATCACCTTGAACTGGGCGAGGGTGCTGTGGTACTCGTACCTTCTGGATCTAACCATCTGCCCGCCTCTCTGGTTGCCTCAGCGCCTGGATCTCCTGAGTCGGAAGTTCGGGTGCTTCATATGATGAGATATGATGACTGGGACCTCTCTGAGGAGGTGCATGAGGTGTTGCTGGCTGCACGCAGACCATCTATGCAATCTCTGTACGCATGCATGTGGAGAAGATTTGAGGCGTGGGGAAGGGAACATGAGATCAACCATATCTCTTGCCCCACCACTTGAGTTCCTTCTGTCATTGGCCTCAGCAGGCCTTCAGGTTATTACAGTCAAAGGATATTTGGTGGCCTTGTCAGTGTTTTAAAAGGTCCCGGATCAGTGTTCATATTTCACGATCCTGGTGATGGCTCAATTCCTGAAGGGCCTTGTAAATAAGTTTCTGCCAACTCCCTTAATCTGATTTTATCCTTCCTGATGGCGGCTCCTTTTGAACCCATGCACACCTGTTCTTTGCGGCTGCTCTCTTTGAAGACTGCCTTCTTAGTGGCAATCACATCTGCTTCTTAGTGGCAATCACATCTGCTAGGTGTGTTATTCAATTGCAGGCCCTTAGTTGCAAATCATCCTTCCTGCGGTTCTTTTGAGAGAAGGTCTCGCTGAAAGTTATGCCGGAATTTCTACCTAAGGTGGTGTCTGAGTTTCATCTATCGCAGGCCATAGACCTGCCAGTCTTCTATCCACGTCCGCTCCCTTCCAGGGAAGAGGAGCGTTTCCATCGACAAGATCCCAAAAGGGCCCTGAGTTTCTATGTCACAAGGACGTCTGAATTCCACAAATCTGACCAACTCTTCATGGCCTATTCTCTTGTCGGTAAAGGCCTGGCATTAATAAAACAAACACTATCCCGTTGGATAATTTTGTGCATAGGGTAGTGCTAATAATCTGCAGGCAGGGAGCAGCCTTCTGGCATCAAGGCACACTCGATTAGAGGGGTCGCTGTGTCAACTGCCTTACAACGGGGAGTTCCAGTTAGGGATATTTGTCGTTCACCGACATGGTCCTCACATTACATTTTCGCTAGACACTACAGTCTAGATGTTGTTAGTGGGGCTGATGCACATGTTGGCAGGGCAGTGCTGCAAAATCTGTTAATTTAACTTTCTACCCGCCTTCTTTGCCTCACTGCTTGGCGAGTCTATCAGATGCAGAATCTGCGGGAGACAGTCAATCCATTGAAGGAGAAATTACTTACAGTAATGTTCTTTCTATGGATTCTTCTCCTGCAGATTCATCATCTCCCCACCCATCCATCCCCGCTCAGAACGTTTGGCGGTTGGTGCACATCTCTTCTTCTGGGTTGACACCTGGTCATGGTCCTGGGATGACCGTTTTCTGTCTTTCATGCCGTGTGTTTTTTCTCTCCAATCAAAAAAAAATCCTTTTCTGATGCAACAGGTTGTGGTGTCTTTCGCAAGGTTTTTCTTCCCTTTGGAAGCTTATTATTGTATTAACCTCATATGGGCTGGTTAGCTCGCTTTTTCTCTGTTTTCCCATGCAGCGGTCTAGCCCGGAGGAAAAAAAGGGGGAAACTGTGGTGTGGGGCATAGTGATGTGGTATATATACGATGCCTGACGTCCGGTCCGGAGCCGACGTTTGAGCACTGAGCAATATGGATCGCCGATCGGTGGCTGAGTCGTGGTCCACTACGGACCCTGTTGAAGATTTTCCGAAGCAGGAGAGATGGATGAGATATCTATCAGATGATGAATCTGCAGGAGAAGAATCCATAGAAAGAACATTACGTTAAGTAATTTCTCCTTCTGTGTTATCAGGGTTCGTTTTCAACATTCCTTTGGTTAGGGTGATCAGTAGATTCTCATAACCATGGAGCAAAGGGGGTCATAGGGTGTAGGAGCCAGTTAGAGTTACCTGTGATAGTGACTACTTCCTCCAAATAAACCCCTCCTCCCCCTGCCATCTACACTGCTAAAAGGGCTGATAGTTATGACAAAGACCATGTGCATGCCAATTCCAGCTTGGGCAATGTGTATGCAATTGCACCCTTCCTTATTTGAAAATGCTGCTGTGCAACATTCTCTGGTCCCTTTCTGGGGACATCCCATAAGTATGAAGGAAAGGGAAATATGGACCAAGGACAGTTGTCATTACTGCTACTTTATAGCTTAGAAACCTTGTAGAGCACACTGTCACCAAGACATGTAGGCTCTTGGCACGAGTGGGACTTTATAGCTTAGAAACCGATTGAGTGGGTAAGAGATCTAATTAATTGAAAAGTCATTTTTTAAGTGCCTTGTGTAGCTGTTGGGGTGTCCAATCTGGTTGAGGTAAACAATTCCATACAGGTGGGACGAGTGCGCAAAAGGCTCTGCCTCTCATTCCCAGTCTTTTAAAGTGTGGTGTAACTGTCATGTTGTTGGGTCTGGACTTTTGAAACCTTTGAGGGAGATGGTAGGGTGGGGGGTGGAAATACGGTTTGAGACACTTTTGCAGGAAATGAGGACCCATATCGTGCATAACCCGATGGGTAGGTCATATGTCTTCTAATTCAATATGCTTTTCCACCAGAAACGAGTAGAATGATCGATTGATTGATTTGATGTGGTTCGGTTGCGATTTAGTCAAAATGATGCTGCCATGTTCTGTAGTAATTAGATTAGAAGAGTGCTTAGCATAATGCAGCTTTGATACACCTGAGCAATAATTGCTTGAAATAAAAGTGAAAAGCCAGAGAGAGCAATTCACTGGATTGCATTCTCCTGCAGAATCCTCATCTAGATAGCCTTCCAGTGTTGGCTGCTCAGAAACCTTTTCAACAGGGGGCGTAGTACGACTCAATGTTGACTGTCAACTCTTAACTAGACTGTGCCACTCATCGGCTTTGGACGTGACTTTGGTCGTATACATATTATGTCACTATGCACCTGTACCTCTGTTCATTTTTCTGTGCACTCAGCTTTTCGCGCCGTTATCGTCTGAAAAAATTGCAATTCGACATTCATTGATATGTCGGCCCTAAGACTTGAGATTCATGCGTTGCTAGGGCTGCAACTCGAAAATGTTGATCACCAACCTGCATGGCATTTGCGTGTGGTGTCTGGGGAAAGATCACACTATCGAGGAGTGTGGTTTGTGGCAACAAATGAATCTGAAATCCCTTGGCGAGCGATGAGCTAAATTAGCGCTCTGGCTGCCTCGATCAAAGTCCCTTGTGCATTCGACTGTCAGTTTTGTCAGGCCAAGATACCAAAGGACCCACGCCCGAAACAGAGCAAAGGTGACATAAAATGGTGAAAAATTGTTTGCACTCGCGAAGCCATTTGTCCCCCCCATCCTCCAATAAGAACAACCGCCATCTGTTAGGAAAGATTCTCTTTACTGCACCTTTCCTTCTTCTTTATGGAACCCCCAAACTTTTTGCTCTTATTTTTTAATCTGACCTGTACTTTTTGCAGTACAGTGGAGCCTTAAGCTTCACTGCACTGGCCTTTGCGCACATGTTATGGGGAAACTGATAGGTCCTTCAGGCTATCTGTACTGGGAAACAATGGTTCCCTTAGTTATGTTACTATGTTGCAGCTTGTGGTTAATTTTGTATGACTTGTGGTAACTTATTATCATTGCACAAAGCAGTTTACACTGCAGTGCAATGGGGTGCATTTTTGTTTTGCCCTAGACTAACACCCAGAGGATTTTTGGTTACTCTAGGTGTGCTTAAAAGATGGGCTGATGGCAGGAGTGACTTTTCCCCACTTTTTGGGGAATTTCGTTTTAGCTTTGCCGCGTTTACCGCGTTTGGCTACTGACTGTGGCTACTGGTCAAACATGGCCGTGCCACAAGATTTTCACCTGTTCTTTTTGCCATCTTGTTGTTTAGCCTTCTTCCTGCCTCAGAGTCCAGGAAGATCCTTATAAGGACTTCCAGTGCCTGGGAAAGCATCAGCTTTTGGCGGGCTACTGTAGGGCTTTGTGTGTTTGCAGGCAGGATGTGGGCTGGGTCAGTCTGACCCTAATCCACATCCTGGTTTCTGTGTGTCTGAGTGGTATGCATGAGTGTTCCCACCAGTGGTCCCGATTGGACCACTGTGGGGGGTGTGTGTGGGCTAGTCCTGCTATTGGCTAGTGGGAGTTTCAGCTCCTACCTGGCTTTTAGGATAAGAAGGGAACCTGAGCCCCCATTCTTCAGAGATCCAGAAGTAACCTGAAGGAGCCAAGTATCCTGTCCAGCTGAGAGATCCTGGAGAAACCAGAAGGAGCCAAGTATCCTGTCCAGCAAAGAGACCCGCGAAGAAACCTGAAACCTGACTGAAGGAGGCTTGGCAACCAATGTCTGCTGCAGTCCTGGTGGACCCCTATCTGCCTCGTGATCTTCAGTATGTGAAGGTGTTATGACCCTTGGAGTGGAGGGACCATCCATTCCCGACGTCTGCTCAGTGCCCAGCACAAAAACCGCCTTCGGAAGTGCCCTGGAACCGTCCTGTGGCTTACCAGCTTTGTTATTGGGCTACAGTGCTAACTTCGTCGCCGTCCTGTGTTTTTGCCTGAAACTTGGCACACCCTCAGCTGCCACTGCAACAACACCCTCTGCGAAGTTTCGGCATCCTAGCACAAAGGGGACCCGAGAAAGACCAGAAGGTCTGACTGCGCCTACAGACTCCTGTTGCATCGATGTGTGCGGCGTGCACCGCCCAAAGCTTGCTTACCTGACACTAGTCCAGTCCTGAAAGGGGTGCTGCATTGTTTGTTTTTGCATTCTTTGACCGAGAGTACTTGCACCAGCAAAAGATCCCAACTGAAGTTATTCCTGAACCTCCAATCCCTGGAAATCAAGGACCACGGGTTTCGGTGGGATAAGCAAAGTAGGACAACCTTCATTTGTTCTGCCAAGTCTGGGGAAGATTCAGAGTAAGGGGGGGTAAGTTACAGAGCTTTTAACCTACCCCTATACTCCCATTATAAATCAATGGGCTTATAATAATCCTATTTCTAATACTTTTGGTTTTGCCAATACTTGCCTTGGCAAGACTTTGGACTATTGGGGATAATTTTGGGCATTACTCTACATTGAACCCTAAATCTAAGAACCCTTCACTGGACCCCAGAGACCCTACCTGCATTTGTTCATGCATCCTAAGTTCTGTTGAACTGTATCGTGAACAATAGGGCACAAGGCCCCTGGCAATTTAGGGCTGGACAATTTTAGCTAGGGATCATTTTTGTGGACCTTTTTGTGTATGTTACTTGTCTATCCATTCCTTTGCAGGAGTATTTGATTCGTAGTGTGCATTTGAACCAAGTGAATGTATATATGTGTTTAGTTTGATAGTATTGTGTGATACGTCTACCTGCTTGTATTCATTTTCTATAGTGTGTTTTGCCCATAATTAAATAACTGTATTTTTTATACATCCTGTCTAAGTGCAATTTGTGACTCCTCATTGTGGACCCTTTACAAGCTCACCACCCCTGAAGAACTTAGCCTAGACCACCTGTCACTGCTACCTGAACTGGTTTGGCTACAGCTTCCCAGAGTTGTCCATGTCACAATATAGGTTGGCCTTCTATACATCTGTCCACCAGGACAGAGTATAGAAAATCAGTCCTAACACCATCCAAGCAGGCACGACTCCGATTCATCGTACGAATGCAGTAATATATGCCAGACTCCGGCGCATCAAAGGAAGAGTGGGAGGCATTCAAGGAGCAAATGCTCTAGATGTTCAAGAAGGCTGCAGCAGGGACAACTCCAGTCTCAACGCTCCATGCTAATACAGCACCAGCTGCACCCAGAGATTATCGCACCAAGGTGACCAGGTCTGGTCCGGTCCTACGACCCCTGGGGTTGAGTACGACGACCGGAAAGCCAGATTAAGTGCCAAAGGGCTCTGAGGTACTGGGTCAGATAGGCCTCGTAGGAACAATGCCATCGACAGTTAAACGTTCCTTTATCCCTGAATATCAATCAATGTTTTTCCACTCAATGAGGTTTATTTACAAGGATGAACTTGAACCATTTATAAACCCGCCGCTGACCGAATGACCTGCATCTAGGCACATGTGGAATTGAAAATGATTCATATACACCGATGAACGACAGAACTGTGAACTGGGTAACGAATGCAGGAAAAATCAGTTATTTAAACAGATACATTTTTAAGGATTTCTGACATTGAGTGCGCACTGGGACAGTCCGAAGTTCCCAAGGCAGGAATTCCACAGTCAAGTGCCATAGACAGAAAAGCTCATGTAGCCCCTGAAGACACATCTGGAGGGTAGAATCACCAGTAAATGTTTATCTGCGGATTGCACAAGTAAGTAGGTTCATAACCGGTCAATTTGTGTGTCTTGGGGTTAGATTATGCACACGCTTGGAAACCAGGCACATGATCGTAAAGTCAATCCTTTCTTTAATCATTTAGCAAATGGAGAGTTCTACACAGGGGTGAGATCGCTGCAGATGTAGAGGCTTTCTCCTCTATACACTGTACTACCTTGTGTAAAGAGTTTGCGATCTTATTGACCCTCAGATGAATCTCAGTGTTGTCAGCATAGGAGTATAAGCCCAGTTCATATTTCCTAAAAATAGCCACTAAAGGTTGAAGATAAAGGTGAAACAAAAGGGGTGAAGGCGTAGAGCCCTGAGGTACACCAGAATGCAATTGTATTATGTCCGAGAAATATCCTGCAAGTTCCACACGTTGAAAATGGTTGGAAAGAATTTAACTGAACCATCACAGTGCATGATCCGATACGCCACCCACTGACATCAGACGGGACAATAAAACACTAAGATCCAGAGAGATCAAGCATTACCAATAAGATTACCTCTCCATTATCAGCCACTTTTGGTATATCATCCCAGACCGCTACAAGTGGGGTCTCCGTTCCGTGCAAAGGACGGAAACCAGACTGGCAAGTGTCTAGCAGTGAATATTTTTCAACATGATCCTGCAATTGGCTGGTTACCACCTTTTATAGGATTTGGACTGGCTAAGAAAGGCACGCAGCTGGACGATAGTTTTGAATATAATTTGCATTGACTGTGAGCTTTTTTTAGCAGAGGTGAAACCGTAGAAGGTTTCCGCTCTGAGGGAACTAAGCCTTGTGCTAGCGATAGCTTAATGCAAGTTTTCAAAAATGGAGGCAGGCCATAGGCATGTATTTGTGCTACATAGGCAGGGAGAACATTAAGCGCATTATTAGTTATTTTTTTATCAGAACATTGAAATTCTACTGAGAAACCAAAGTCCAATTGTGCGGCCCCAAAGGAAGTAGAGGTTGTAGTAAAAACAGACAGTGTCACTCACTGCCTGTTCAATAATTTCATGGATCTTCATAATTTTGTCCCTGAAGAACTCATTAAAGGCATTAGGTTGTTCTGCAGATGGGGAAATGGAAGCAGAAATACTGCCTGCTGCAGCGGAGAACATTGGAGATAGAAGAGTTCTGTGGGCTTGTTTGATGAGGTTTTAGTTTTGTTGTGCAGATATTTGGATTTGGCCTCAAAGAATGCAATGCTATTCTGTTTTGTGGCAGTTTTCATATTCATGAGAGATGAATGATTCCTGGCTTTCCTCCATTTTCTTTGTAGCTGACGACACTGTTGTTTCAGTTAGGCTAGGGATGGGGAATACCAAAGTTTTGATGTTTTTTTGGAGGCCCTAAATTAATAGGGTACATAACCTTCGCAGAGCAGTTTAATCTCCTTGGATCCAAGTTAAAAACAAATTCTTAACAATCCAATGAAGTGTTGATGGACATCGGGGCATCAGCTAATTTAGTGCCTGGAGTTGACAATAAATCTTTAATCCTGCGATACCTTAACATTGTCGCTGTTTCGTTAATGCTCTGAGTTTTCCTATTCAATTTATGAATGAATGAAGGGGACCATATGCCTTTTTTGTGGGCTGACTGGAGGAGACCATTTCTTCTCTGACCAAGCAGAATTGCTTGCTCTGGCCCAAGGATTGCATGACGCAAGCGGTTTAGACACGTCTCCTGACCCGGATCTGCAATAGGCTGTACAGTATGGTCACCCTAGTGCACAGTACAGAAGTACTGTCAAAAGGGCAGTAGAGGCCTTGGGTCTAGGCACCCCAGCTGAACCTCGGCCTATGACATAGATAAAGGACCGCAAACTGAAAGGGCATTGCCTTTTAATGCAGCTATCTCAAACCCCATTACGGCAATGGCCTTGCTCCATGCCAGCTGTGGGATGAAGAACTCACAAAGAAATGAAAGGGGGGGACCTCAGTCATCCCACCCCACGCCAGAAGGCCTAGTGTTGCAAACCGCTACAGTGAGCTCTAGATCAGCCACGTCCACCTACAGACACGGAATCCAAGAAGATGGATGAACTGGCCAAAAAGATCTTCGCTTCAGAAAGCATGGCCCAGAAGGTGGTCAATGCATTATGCGCATTCACCAAGTACTCTCACAGACTGTGGAGACTCATGGTGGAAGTGGCGGAACACATCCCGGCTGGTGAAATGAGGGATGGTTTCCTGTGGATTATTGGCAATGGCAAGGAGGTGGAATGCCAAGCACTGCAGTCGGACGTGGACACTGCAGATTGTATAGGCCACGCAATGGGTACATACACTGTGTTAAGGAGGTCAGCCTACCTTCACAGTTCAGGAATCTCGCCGAATGTCCAAGCCAATTTTCTAGACATAGCTTTCCATTGCGAGCTGCTGTTCACCCTGAAGGCTGATGAATCCATGGAGAGGTTCAAGGTCCCTAAATTGGCTGCCAAGTCACTGGGCCTAGCTGTGCAGCAACCTGCAAAGTAATCTTTTGACTTCTCCTCTCAGGGTAGAGGCTACAGGTGGCACATTCTATTTGGAAAGAGGTCACATCGGCCCCAAAAGCGAGCTAAGGGCATAGGGGCCTCTAGGAGCCAGCAGACTTTGGCATCAGCGGCATGGGCAACAGCACATTGTTAAGCCGCTTTCAGTTCTTCCCACATGTTTCTACGGCTGGAGGTAGAGTTTCCGAGCACTGTGGTCCTTGCAGCTTGTTGCTTTGGGGTACTGTCTACCATTCTTAACCTTCACACAGACCACCTTCCTGTATTATTCCTCCCAAAACCAATTGTGATGAATCTAGCAATGTCATCACTGATTCTCTGGAGGTAAGCTTCTCCTACGTGGCCAGGGAAAGGCAGAAGCTACCTGACAGTGGGAGTGGCTATCTGCGGGAGGACCACACAGGAAAAGACAAACTCCAGGGAGACAAGAGAACACTAGACCTAAATCACCCTTCAGTGGTAATTCCTAGTAAACCCCAAGGACCTATACCACGCTCCTGTATGGCTTATTGTAAAATAGACACTGAATTGCCAGAACCTTCTAGTCAACAACATTATGCACCTCTCCAACCTGCCCCCTTTGTTTGTATTGAGTTGAGAAAAAAGGATGGAGTAATGAGGATGACCAAACACAGCAAACAAATGTTGCGCTGTAGTTTTTGGAAACTTAAGCGAGACTGGGACATTTAAAATGAAAACCGCTGAGCAAGTGTCGAGAGAGAGACTGGGCCTGCCACTGCATCTGACCTGTGCTGGAGCTGTCTGGGACACCAGAGGCAAGCAGAGTGCGAAATGCATCTCAGAGGCTGACGGATATGGCGTGCAGCGCGGAGAAGCTGGTAGAGGTTTACAGTGTCTCTGTCATAGGCAGTTGGAGCTGCCGGACACATAGGGGACACCAAGCGGGAACAAAGCAGCTCACAGAAGACACTGCTGGAAGTGTGAGAGAAGTGGAGACTGAACGCGATGAATGCTGAAGACACAGGGAAACACTGGTAAGCCCATGGAGAGCACATGGGTTACAGTGGTGCTTCTGAGTGAATACCGCATAAAGTATTCAACACGAACATTGTAAATTGCTTATGTGAAGTCAATTGAATTGAAGCCAACATTGCGAAAAGCCTAAGAGAAGGCAATATAATTGATAAGGATACCATATGTGAAGGTACTAGAACTGAAACAAACACTGTGTAAGCCCGAAGAGAAGGCAATATAAATCCCACTGTGACAAGCATTGGGAAAGGCCTAAGTATAGGCAGCCTAACTGGTACAGAGCCAAACATTGTTGAAACCCTAAGTAAAGACAGTACAGTTGATACAAAACATGCAAGGAAATGTTCAGTGACCAAATACTGGAGAAGTATTGTTTCATGGATACAAAAGTAAGTGAATTTCATGGATACAAAAGAGAGAAAGAGAAGCGAAGAAGCCCTTGTAGGATAGTGAACCAGGCAAGCAGTGAGTCTGGGACACGCACACAAATAAGAAAATTGTGATACCCAGCAAGCAAGTAAACCAGGGGTAAAGGAAGAAGTGATAAGAGACCAAGGGGTTAGAGAACCCCCACCTTGAAAGTGTGAAACAATCCATGATCAAAGGGAAGGTCCATACCCCTTTCAAAAGAAGAAACTACAAATAACCCTGGCAGGAGAGGAGAAGGATTAAGGAAAGTGCAGGGGTCAGAGCCCCTTTGTGGAATTGTGGAACAGTGATAATAGGGAAAAGGGAGAGACCAGATCCCTTTAAGGATAATTGGAACATAGGGGAACTATATGTTTTGGAGGAGAATATGGGGAAGAGCCTTCTCCCTTGGATAAACTGGAACTGTGCAACATTTAAAGCCACTAGAGGAAATCTATCTGAAGGTACAACCCCTGTCCTGGTGGAACAGTATTTCTTTGCTTTTCTGCACTTTAGAACTTTGTTTGGAACTTTAAGAGTAAGCTATAAGCTTATAGCTCAGAGAAATCCCGTTTCACCTTGTATTCAGTTTAGAATGTAAGGGTCAGTTTAGGGTTTTGGACACAGGGGTGAGGACACTTTATTTGATGAATATCCTTACATAGACGGTCCTTAGTTTTGTTGAGGTAGGGAGACCCCTCATAGAGTCAAGCATAGACAGGATTTTCCCAGCCCCTCCTTTAATTTGGACAAATAAAGGTTTATACTAACACTTAACATGCTGCTCTTTCTGAGTCTAACTATTGATCCCTTACATATGGTATCAGGAGTGGGATCTGACTGAGATGATACAAACTGGGGCACCCTCTAATTTGTAAAATTAAGTGAGCGGGCTTCCAATTCAACATCAGCTACCAAAGAATCTATTGGCTTTGATTTAGCTAGTAGTCGAGAGGAAACCCTACAACCAGGACACTGAGGATTATTCCCTACAGACCCGCTTCTGATACCCTCGAAAGAAACTTATATAAGATTGACATCCAACTTGCGGCTAGCATGGAGACATGGCTTGGATGTTCTGGCGGGGGTAGTAGATCCCAACTATCAGGGTGATGTGAAGATCCTGGTGCAAATCAACAGGCAAAAAAACGATACACAGTCAAAAGGGGAGAAAAGATAGCTCAGTGAATTTTATAACAAGCTCTATTACCTAGGATCTTGGAAAGTTCCCAAGCCAATGAGACAGAAAGAGGCGAGAAGGGATTTGGGGAGGCAGATGAAAAACCTACACAGTCATCTGAGGTATTGAAACCCATTCCCCAGGGAGATGCACCCAAGATGATTCCCGACCTTGCGTTTGCGCACATAATGATCCCATACTAGCTGAGGCTTTTCTAAATACAGTCTCAGAAGAGGAGGAGAGGAAGAAAGAGTGACCATTCTTTATTGAACAGCGACTTCACTATAGATCCAATACCAGTTCAGAAGGAACCCCCAGGTCACAAATTGTCATTCCCAAAACCCATCAGATGATTGTATTAGAAATCACCCATTCACACTTCATGGGCGGACATTTAGGAGCAGCAAACACAGGCACAGGTGGTGAACAGACTTTACTGACCCGGCATATTTGCCGATGTGAAAAAACGACTATGCCGTGTGTCAGAAAAGTGCCCATGCACCACCTCTAACCCCACTCCAACCGTAACCAATTATTGGCATTGCCTTCTCACGCATTGGTATGGACATTGTGGGGCCACATGAACCTTCTAAACTGGGGAACTGTTCTATCGTAGTCTTTTTGGATTATGTGGCAAGGTATTCCAAAGCTTGTCCTTTAAGGAATAATACATCACAACAGATATTAAAACAAATGTTACCTTTCTTTTCCCGAGCCGGATTCCCTAAGGAGATCCTTACTGATCAAGGGGCTACTTTTATGAGTAAACTAATGGCTGAGACAAAAATCCTTCAAATAAAAACACTCCACACCTCATTCTATCACCCTGAAACTGATGGTGTGGTGGAGCATTTTAATAAGACCTTAAAAAGTTCCATCGCAAATTAGTGGAAGCGGGTGGGAGAAATTGCCACATAATGATATCCCGGGCCCATTTTGCCATTCAAAATGCTCCCCAGTCCTCTGTAGGGTTTTCACCATTCAAACTCTTGTATGGGTGGGAACCCGAGATGTGTTGTGCATGTTGAGAGAAACATGGGGGCAAAGAGAGGAAGCTTTTTACCTCTATCTCGGATAGCCCAACGTATGATGGAACATATGACCACCGTCCGAGCTATAGTTCAATCCCACCTCATAAAAGCTCTAGAAGAAGACCCTGCATGGCAAAAAGGCTACCCTCAGATAATTCTCCATTGCGCAACAAATTCTTGTTTTGTTACCACCTCTGAAAACAAAATGTTATCCAAAGGGCACAGACCCTATGAAATATTAAAGCAAACAGGTCCCTGTAATTACCAGGTCTCTCAGCCAGACAGGTGTCTAAAAACAAATATATATCATGTAAATCTTTTAAAAGAGTGGAGAGAGGACCCACTACAATCTCAGGAGGTTATAATGGCTAGTCTATTAACAGATGATTCAAGCGAGAACAACTTAATTCCCTTGCATCTATCCCAAGATCAAAAGCAAAACCTTCAGGATCTGTTAGAACAGTTTTCAGATGTCTTTTGTAATGAGCCAGGAAGAGTAAGGGGGTTTTTCCATTACATTTCTACTCCTTAGAAGGTGATCAACTTAAACTCTAATAGGATCCCTAAGGCCCCAAGAGATATAATTATATAAGAACTGGAGAAAATGCTAGCCTCTGACATGATCAAGCCTTTACAAAGCCATTAGGCTTCAACATGTAAATATTGCAGCTACGCTTTTGCGTGCTGCTCGGACATTTATAGCCCTATTTCCTTAAGTGAGGGCTCATGGGAAAGGGGAGACTCTTCCCTTACCAACGAGCACTCACTCAAGGAGATTGCTAGTCGAGGATAGTTCAATCCTCGACCAGCATTCACCAATGGACCACCAGGGAATATCTTTTGAGGGTGCCCCCGAGCCCTGCCTTTGGGGACAGATGGGTGCTGTTTTGCACCCATTTGCCAGAAAGAAAGGCAAAAAAACAGAATGCCAAACAGGCACACTTGGGGGCACTGGCCCTGTGCCTGTGGGCCAACTCAGGAAACTCCCCAGGGAGGGGCAGATTCATGCTGCCTCCCTGGGGGGCAACATTGAGAGTCTGAGCCATTTTGCCACTCCAGGGAAGCAGCAAAGACCACTAGGTCATCAGGGATATGATCTCGGGTGGGGGGCACGCCAAGCAACCCCCCACCCCCGAAAAATGCCAACCAAATGGTATGTTGTTTTGCCTGTTTTGGGGCAAATTGGTGCAGTTTTGCACTGATCTACCCCCAAGGAAGGCAAAACAACATTACACTCCAAATATAGTGGAATACTTGGGGGATTCAGGGGGCTGGCCCCGTGTCTGTGGGCCAGCCCCCTTAGGGTTCCCCCCCCAAGGATGGGCAGACCCTTGCTGCTTCCCTGGGGAGGCACAATTGGGGTTCTGGCTGCATTTTTCCACCCCTGGAAAACTGCAAGCACCACTAGACCATCAGCGATATGATCTTGGGGATGGGCAAATGTCTGAAAATTGTGGGGGTTTTTCCCTACATTTTGCACTTTGCTGGGCCTTGTGGGTAAAAATAACTCTGGGGCGACTCAGGAAAGTCAGACCTCTTTGGATTCCCACAGGTTTCTTCTTTTCAGAAATGCATGGGGTTACCAGTTTTGCTTAGTGGCTGCGACACCCCACGGCCAAATCTGTGGGTTGTCCACAAGACCAAACACAAAATAAATTTCCCTTCCCAGAGCCTATCAGTCTTGCGTCTTACTTCGTTCACCATTTTTGCTCTTTCAGGGTAGAGATAGGGTCTTTCCTCCTGGGCAGCCACCCTGTCCTTCAAAGGCATAGAGAAACGGGGAGGCTCCTCTGGAGAAACAGCCCAAAACAAGGGAAAATCCTGAATAGATGAAAAAGACCTGAGTTCCTTTCAGTGCTTGGAAGTCCAGATCATACATGCCAACATTCTGACGCGCCTGGGAGGGAGATTTCTACAGAGAAATCGGGAGACAACAATTTCCCAATAGGAATGCATTGGGGAAATAATGATTTTAGGCGGGAGAACGTGAAAAATAGCAATATTTTTCACTAAAAAATTGGGTGTCTCCCACCTAAATCGGGAGGGTTGGCATGTATGCCAGATGGAAAAGCGGATGAGGAAACTCACTGTTCAGCATGCCAGAATTCAAAGGAAGGAGGCAGCGGGCTAGGCAAGGCACAAGGAGCAGAAAGAAGTGGACAGAGGATCAAGAAGAGCAAGCAGAGGGGAAGAGCACAGAGGAATGTGCTCAGAAGAACAAGCGTAAGCAAAGCAGAAAACATTTAACGCCAGTGCAACAAGGAGGACAGTTGCGATGCGCCGTCTTGCTGGTAAATAGCAGATTTTCAGCGAAGCTCCAGCGCTTTTGGTCTGTGGGCGTCACTATGAGCGTCCTTGCAGTGGTGGCCATATTGGAATGGGTACCTGCGGTGGATGCTGAGCGCCATTTTAGGAAGGGCACACTCGTTCTCCACCGGTGCCAGAGAGAGCAACGCTGACAGAACCCAATATCATGCCTCCTTCCAGATCTGGGGGGACCAGGCCCTTCTGGGTGACTGAAATTGAACTTATTCATCAAACGAGGGGTTGAACATCCTTTGCCTTTTCCCAAGTCCTTTCACAGGGGTCATATCCTTTCGATCAATCAGATGCTCCAGCTGCCCTCGGCCGATTCTGGAATCACACATCATCTGTACATCATACTGCAGATGGTCATCCTTGGGTACGGGAGGGGCTACAGGCGTGGTATTCCATTGCAAGGGTCCATTTTAATAGGGTTTCATCAATAAAACATGAATAACTGGATGGATTTGTTTCCATGAAGAAGGAAGATGCAGGCGATAAGCAACTTGATTGACAACCCTGTGTATGGTAAATGGCCAAAATAGTGAAGATAAAACTTTTTGGATCGAAGGTGAAAAAGTAGGTGTTTAGAAGAGAGACAGACTTTGTCTCCCACCTTGTGCAACAGAGCAGCAGAACAACGGTCCACAAACAGCTTGGTGGATCTATGTGCAAGGTGCATGTTCGTTAAAGTTAATTGTTGTTTTACTCATAGTTCCTGCAGCAAAGTGTACAAGGTTGGAACAATGGTTTCTTTAACAGCAGGGACTGGCAACCATTTTGGGTGGAAACTGTAGGAATGAAAAAAAGGGGACATGCCAATGGAAGAGTGCAATGCGTTAATATACGCAAACTCAGCCATTGGTAGAAAAGATGTCCAGTCATCCTGTGCAGCAGAAACCAAACAGCGCAGATACTGCTCGAGGGTCTGATTTAATCTTTCAGTCTGGCCATTAGTTTCTGGTTGGTAAACTGAAGACAAAAGTCTTTGCACACCCAATGAGGCACACAATTGCTTCCAGAAACTAGAGGTATATTGTGGACCTCTATCGGAGGTGATGGTTTCAGGCAGACAGTGAAATTAAAATACATCCTGCAAAACGGCACGAGCCATTGAAGCATCCATAGGTAATTTCGGAAGAGCAGAAAAGTGAGCCATCTTAGTAAACGTATTCACAGTTACCATGGTTACAGAGCAACCGTTAGACTGGGTAGGTTGATGACGAAGTTGGTGGACATCTTTCTCCAGGGTCCTTTGGGCATTCCGATTGTAGCTGTCTGCCCAAAGGTTTGCTTCTAGGGTTTTTCTGTTGGTCACAGACCACACAGGTGCTGACGTATTCATGTACTTCCTGTTTAAGTGTGGGCTACCAAAACTGGCGTTGTATGAGATCGAGAGTATTCCGAATGCCACAATGACCTGCCACTGCAGAATGGTGACGCAGAGAAAGTAAATCCTTCCGAAAGGTGGAAGAGGGAATAAAAAGGCAGATTTTGAAGTAAAGTCTGCCCTGGGCAGTAAGTCCCCACTTAGTACGGAATAAATCACTAGGAGATGCGTTCAGGAGTTGTGAACAGATTTTTTTAAGGAATGTCTCCACTTCCATAATGAAGAGTGTTAGGTAGCATCCTTTTGTTGGGTGGTTTGTTCCAGGGGGTACCTATACCGCATATAGAGAGCATTTCAGCAGTCCTGTTCTTTGAGCCTGGAACCTAGGTGATGAAGAAACAATATCGAGAGAAAAAATGAGCCCAACGGGTCCGTCTGCTGTTCTTGCAGTTGAAGGATTGGAGCATCTGGAGTTTCTCATGGTCGATCCTAATTTTGGTGATTTCCCTGGCCGCAAGCAAGAGGTGACGCCATTCCGAGCAGGCTAACTTGATGGCTAATAGCTCCTTTTCCAAAACCGAGTAGTTCCTTTTGGCTTCAGACAAGGTTTTGGAAAAGTAGGACACCGGATGTTCTTTTTGGTCTTTCTGTACTTGCTTCAATACAGTGCCCACTGCTCTGTTGGAAGCCTCTTACTCCAGGATGAAGGGTTTGGTTACATCAGGCCGAACCAAAACAGGTGCTGAGGTAAATGCCTCTTTAAGTACAGAAAATGCTCCTTCAGCGGTAGTATGCCAAATTAACTTTATTTTTTATTTAGCAGATTTGTCAAATGAAGAACTTTTTGGGAGAAACCAGAAATAAATGTACTATAAAAATTGGCTTGCCCCAAGAAGCGCTAGAGTTCTTTCACAGAGTTGGGGGCCCTTCACTGCGTTATTTCTGTTAACTTCCTGGGATCCATGGCGACCCTGTGAGCTAACCGTATATATCCCAAATAAAGCACGGAGGTGGCATCGAATACACATTTTACAGGTTTTGCCCTTATAATGTTCTTTTCTAGGCGGCGTAAGACTTCCTTGACATGTTTTCCGAATGATCTTGAAGTCGATGAGAAAGCACTTGAATGATGTCTAGGTTTACAACAACCATATTTAACAGAAGGTCTGAAAAGAGATGATCAATGATCTCTGGAAAACTGCCGGGGCATTAGCCAAATTAAAGGGCATAAAACAGTACTCCTAGTGCCCCAAGGGGGTCCGGAAGGCAGTTTTCAACTCACCCCCTTCTTTTATTCTGACAAGATGGTATGCTCCATGCAGATCGATTTTAATGAAAATCCTTGCTCCTTGTAAAGCTTTGAGTATGTCAGGTATAAAGGGCAGAGGATACTTATCTTTCTGTGAGATGCGATAAGTCCCCTATAATTGATGCATGGTCTTAACATTGAGGTATTCTTCTTTGATACAAAAATATCAAGCCGTTCTCCAAGTTCTTGCGAAGATATTTCTTCAAGGCTGTCTATTCGGACGGAGACAGAATGAACATACGACTAAATGGTACAGTGGCATTAGGCAACCAATATATTGCACAGTTATATGGATGGTGTGGAGGAAGGGATTTAGATGTTTCTTTAGTGAAGACCTGTTTGAAAGCACTGTGCTTCTCTGGAATGACACACAACAATGGAATATGTCCAATTTCAGGAGGATCTTGCTGTAGAAGATGGAGAGGAGTCAGTTTGACAAGAACTGATGCAGTACTCATAACCAAGGAATAGGGTATGAGCTGCCCAATTTATGTAGGGATTGTGACAGGTTAACCAGGGCATACCAAGAATCAATGGAAAATGGACTGCTCTTCTGATAACAAAAGACAAAGTCTCCTGATGTTGAGCACTTGCAGCCTAAGTTCTTCGGTATTCAAAGTGATGGGTCCTCCATCCAGGGGTGTTCCGTCTACTCCTTCCACAGGTAGAGCAATGACTTTTTGTACACTGGGGATGCCATTTTGCTTGGCCCATATATGGTCCATGAATATGCCTGCTTCTCCGGAATCAACCAGGGCACAGACTTCCATTGGTGACCCCCTTTAATCTGGAGTTGGACTTCAGTCTGTTGTTCTCATGCACGTTGTGAATAGTCGTAGCTTGACTCTTCATGAGACTTCCTTTCCGTTCCAGAGACAGTGTCTCTTCTAGACGCGGGAGTTGGCGTTTCCCTGTCTGCGCTGCGGAGCCAAGGGGCATTGCCTCACTAGGTGAGACGAGGAAGCAAGATAGAGGCACAAACCTTTGGTTCTTCTGCATGTCTTTTCTTCTTTGTAAAAAGGACCGCAGGCAGTACCGACCTGCATTTGTTCGCCAGTATCAGAAGAGGTACCAGGAGGCGCATTGGCTGCCAAGGGAAGAGAGGGACGTGGAGCCAACAATCTTTTCTTCCATCTTTCAGTGCTTCTCTCATGGATACGGAAGCCAATCTGTAAAACCAATTTAATGAGTTGGTCGAAACAAGGGGCTCTAGGAAACCTTGCCAGTTTGTCCTTTAGTTCTTCACAGAGCACTCTGGAAGAGTGCATAAAGGCCCTCTTCGGGCTGAGCAGTTTCCTGGGCAATCTGCTTGAAACAAGCTATGTATGACAAAAAGTCCAAATCCCCCTAGTGTAGATCCAACAGAGTCTCCAGAGCAGTGTATGCCACATCTGGTTGATCAAAGTAGGCAGCCTGCATCTGTATCCAGAAGAACACATTCAGCAGTCATGAAAGGAGTAGCCCATGGCAGGGCACTGTCACTCATATGGGCAATCAAAAAACCAACCTCAGATCTGTCGGACTGAAAGGAGGCTTGCCAAAATGAAAAAAACACTGCACAGGCATTGAGGAATTCCTTTAGTTTTTTAGGATCCCCAGAGTATTTTTCTACTTGGGGACCACCCATGTGAGACCTAGAGGGCAAGGCATCTCTGTTAAGCAGGGCTTGATGCAAATATGCATTCTTGTTTTTTATTGTCTGCATTTCTGTAGTAAGGGTATGAATTTCAGTAACAAGCTCCTGCATTTGGGCCACATCGGCCTTAGGGCGTCGAAAGCTATCAGATTTGTGTCTTACCTCTTTTCCCTTTTTCACCCTTCCAGGGTAGAGATCGGGTCTGGCCTACCGGCAGCCACCCTCTACTCCAAAGGCACAGAGAAACAAGGAGGCCTCTCTGTAGAAACAGCCCAAAACAAGGCAAAACCTCAATAGAGGAAACAACCCTTTGGAGCTCCTTTGAGTGCGTGGAAGTCCAGATGAAAAGGTGGGTGAGGCAACTCAGTGTTCATCTTGCCGGAATCCAAAGGAAGGAGGCAGCAGGCAAGGCAAGACACAAGGAGCAGAAAGACGCGGACAGAGGATCATGAAGAGCAGGCAGAGGGGAAGAGCGCGGAGCAACGGGCTCAGAAGAACAAGCATTAGCAAAGCAGAAAACATACAGCGCCAGTGCAACAAGGAGAACAGTTGAGAAACGCCTGGGAATTGATGCGCTTTTGGTCTGGGGGCGTCACTACGAGCGTCCTTGCAGTGGTGGCCATCTTGGAATGGGCATCCGCGGTGGATGCAGAACACCATTTTAGGAAGGGCACACTCGTTCTCCACCGGTGCCAGAGACACCAACGCTGACAAAACTTGATAGGACCTTTGGCATACCAGTGGTTTAATCTTTTCCTTTGTATGCCCAGGTAAGTGCACCCACACATGTGAGGTACCGATTTTGTCAGGACACCTGTAGGAACGTGGAAAGGTAGGACATGTGTTGTTGCTCGCGTGTTTCAGTGGTTTCATGGTGGCAAATGTCTGAAAATGGTGTTTTCTTCCCTACATTTTGGAATTTGCTGTGCCTTGTGGGTAGAAAATTCTATGGACATTCGCAAAAGTCAGACCTCTTTCGATTCCCACGGATGTCTTCTTTTCAGAAATGCATGGGGTTCCTAGTTTTCCTTTGTGGCTGCAACACCCCAGGGCCCAATCTGTAGGTTGTCCACAGGACCAAAAACCTAAAAAATGGCCTCTTCCCAGACTGTGGTATACCAGTGGTTTAGCCTTTTCCCTTTGCGCCCAGGTCCTTGCAGTGGTGGCCATCTTGGAATGGGCACCTGCGGTGGATGCGGAGCACCATTTTAGGAAGGGCACACTCGTTCTCCACCGGTGCCAGGGAGACCAATGTTGACAAAACCTTTTAGACCCTTTGGTATACCATTGGTTTAATCTTTCCTTTTTGCACCCAGTTAAGTGCACCCACACATGTGAGATACCGTTTGTTTTGGGACATCTGTGGGAATGTGGGAAGGTAGGACATGTGTTGTATCAGGCCTGTTTCAGTGGTTTCCTGGTAGCAAATGTCTGAAAATTGTGTTTTTTTTCCCCTGGGCAATGTGGGTAAGAAATTCTTGGGCGATTTGCGAAAGTTAGACCTCTTTCAATTCCCACGTGTGTCCTCTTTTCAGAAATGCATTTGGGTGGGGGGCGCTGCTGAGCAGCAACGATGTTGGCAGAGTAGGTGCGTGCTCCGGCCCCAGCAAAATCCTTTAGTAATTCTAACCTTATCTGGTGCCGAATGATTTGCTCCCAAAGTCCGTGAAGTGGAGGGGGAGGGTGCCTAGCATGGCAAGACCGAGCCGCAGGCTGATCTGATACTGTTGGTGGCAGTGGTGAGACCCGGAGCGGTTGGCGGTGAGCAGCGTTACTGCCTGGAGAGGGCAGCAGGCTGTCCTGAGTGCACTGTGACTGCAGGCCACAGCGCAGCACGGCCCGCTGAGAAGTGGGGGCATGGAGTCGGGGAGCGGAGGACAGAGGACCCTGGCAACCAGCCCCATTAGAGCGCCCGCCTATACGGCAGCTCGCAGGGGGATTGCTCTGGTGTCTGTGAAGCAGAGGCACGCAGGCCAAAGGGAGTCAGGACCAGGGAGCAGCCGCAAGTGACAGCGGTTGGAGCTTGCCAGAAGCTGTAGACAACAGCTCCTGCTGAGAGCCTGGGGCTGTGTGAATAAGTGCCTCCCGACCCCCTGGGCATGATATATACTGAGCAGCAGTATCAGCTGAGACTGTACTACTGAGGAGATTACGCGCTGCAGCCTGCGGACACATTTTGCAGTTGTCACTATACAAAGATCAGGTGCTTCAGTAACTGTGTGCCTTGGTGAAGGTCAGTGGGCCCTGGATGCACCTTGGCACTATTCGGCAGAGATAAATGTAGTGAGACCCAGGGGAAGCGGAGAAATGGGCGCTTAGGTTGACAGCTCCGCTCTCCCCCATGTTACAAAGGCAGAGTATGATGAAGTCCTGCACTGGATCGAGGCACGAGTGGCTGGCAGGGAGTGCTGTAGCCCATGTGGGGCTGTGCTGGGCAGCAAGGAGCCAGAAGCCGCCAGGGCTGCAGGCAAGGGCCCAGGAGCCTGACAGGCCGAGCGCTGGCAGCCTTGGACCGGGGCTGCAGTGGAGGAGCTGCCACGAAGTTGGAGAGACCGGTGTCCCCATGTAAGGAGTGGGGGAAGGCCTGCGGGCCCAGATTGTGGAGGGGTCCTGTGCAACGAGGGATTGAGGCACGGTGGAGCAGGGGCAGTCACAAACAGCTTATCAACTGTCGGAGGAGCAGGCTTGGGCCAGGAGGGTGCCACACGGCCGCAGTGCAGGCGGGCCCTTGGATTGCAGGAGGCCGACAGAACACAAGCCTGGAAGGCTCAAATCAGCATTGGTGAACCCCCGAAAGCATGGTGGACTCCCGGGGGAAGGCGTGCTGGGAGACAGCTGAATATTATATGGCTCGCGTGGCCTGGGTGAAAGGCCTGGATGGGGAGAGTGGCGTCTTCCCGGCAGCGAGGCAGGCCTCTTGGGTGACTGGCTGGGGGAGCCCACGAGGAGGATCGCTCCACTCATGAAGCTGGCCGGCTGGGTGAAAGAGGTGTGCGGTGCAAGATGGCGAGGGTTACAGGCTGGAGGAAGTCTGCGATGGCTAAGGACACACTAATATAGGTTGTTGAGGACACTCCTGGGGCAGTGAGCTTTCTGAACGCATGACCGGTGCAGCCAATCCTATCATCCTATTATAGAGGATAAGCAGTAGTGAGCGTGGGAATGACAGAGAGCTGGGTGGACTGCTTACGGGCCCTTAGTGTATCTGGGCTCTGGATAGACAGCAGAAGGGGCATCTGAAATAGTTCCTCTGGTCTGGCCTACGTGCAGGAAGGCACCAGCGAGGGGTGCTCTGGGCCATTTGGACATTTTAAATCCTCTTTGTGGGATCGCATAGCCTGATACACAGGGTCCACCCAGAGGTGCTCCAGGCCCAACCAATGAACTCTCACAGTGCCCTGGCCTTGAGGGGAGTGGCCCACCAACACTGTTAGGCAGTCGAGCTGCGAAGGGAATGTCGAAGGGAGCGGCGAGACCCAAGCTGGGTCGGGCCACATCAAGGCATTGCTGGGGATTCAGGAGAAGGCAAAGGAGGGAAACTCCAAAGAAACACTAATGGAGATCCACTCACCTCCAGCTGAGATGGCAACAGCCACATCCTTTATGAAGGAAGACCTAGTGGAAATGCTTTCCCTTCTGAAACAAGATCACACTAAAGAGATTAAGCACATAAAGGACACCATGCTGAAGACAGTGGCAGACCTAAATTCCCACATGTTAGGCCTGGAAACAAGGGCAAATGAGGCTAAGGATACTCTGTGCAAACAAGCTCACAATCAAGCGGAGCTCACTAACAGGGCTCTTGGCCTGGAAGAGCAAATAGAAATGATGTGGGACAAGCTAGAGGATCTTGAGAATCGCTCTCGATGTAATAACATCAGGATTCGGGGGGTGCCAAGGAATATACTGGATCAGAACCTGGGGAGCTATGTGAAGGACCTGTTTCCAGACTCTGTTGGACCTCCCAGAGATTGCTGCACTGGAGCTAGGCAGAACACACAGAGTGTACTCTACACAACAGCAACATCGCAATCTCCTCCCAGATGTGCTTTTGCGTCTCCACTTTTTTCAGCAAAAGGCGTAGATCATGGCAGCGGCAAGGAGGGCGGGGCTGGTGAAATTTCGAGGGAGGCAAATCTCGCTTTTCCAGGACTTGGCACCACGCACCCTGGCTAACAGACGTAAGCTGCACGTCATGACAGCCTGGCTACAGGCGCAGAAGATGAAATATTGATGGGGGTTTCCCTGCAGGCTACTATTTGAGTTCAAGAGTCAAAAATATGCCATTGGATCTGAGGAAGAGGCTGCTGCATTGATGTCTGGGCCACGAGGGGACCAGCCTCAAGGAGAAGTGTCTCAGAGCCTGGAAGGGACAAATCAAGGAGGCCGAGGAGGAGGAAGCTCGTGGAGGCAGAACCCAATGCGGACAAAGGCTGAAAGGCTTAAGTGGTGTTATACCTGGGATGTTTAAGAGAGGGGAAGAGCCTAGGGCTTGCACTCAGTCTCCCAACTGGCTAAGCCATTTCGACATTGGAGGGTTGTGTGAGCGCATGCTCCAATTGAAGAGGGGGAGCTGATATTGATGACCGGTCACAATAAGGGAGACTGGCCAGGGAAAGGAACCTGGAGAAATGGTACAAAGCGGGCCACATTGTTTGGCAGCAACGCATTGCTGTAACCTACTAAAGGACTCCTTGTGACACCCAATGAAAGTAGTGACCATGCAATTCTTATACTAACACTTGGGTTAGAGGCGGGAAAAACAGCAACAACACTTACCAGAGGAGTAGAAGCCCAGTAAGCTGGTAATCGTATTCATTGGACACAAGACAATATAGAAAAGGCTTCCTACGCCATAACTCGTATAGAAACACAGAGCAGGATGTTTGAAAATGTCTCTGCCAACGAAATGGAAACATGGCTGGGGTGTCTGGCTGTAAAGGTAGTAGTTTATAGAGGCTACTGGCACCTAGCCAGTGATAAAGTTCATGTCAACTTATTTGACATGGCAAATCGCAACGCTAAACTCAGGATGCTTAGAGAAAATCTTTGTGCCCCATGAAGGATAGGGTAACAACACTTAATAAAATCAAACAAGGCTACAGAAACTGGATAAGAGGCTGAAAATCATTTTAGAAAATGCACAATGGCAAGCTATGGTTTACAGTAATAAAATTGCGGCAAAAATGTCCCCTGTGCAAAAAATCACAGCAAAAATGCTGTGGTTTGACTCGGTAAAGGTGTACCCCGTTGTACCATTTAAGGGGAGCGTTGCAGGGGAGTCCCCTGCACCTGTTAAATTGTATAATGGACCTGGGGGCAGCGGGGGTCCCTGCATACTTTACATGGATTGAGGCAGGCAAAACCACAGCCTTTTTGCCGCAATTCTTTGTGTAAACGGCCCTTTTTGCAGCGATTTTTTTTTTTTTTTTTAAATACATGGAATCCAAGCTATGGTAGGGGAATTCAGGAGCAGAAATACACGTACCATCTGGCAGCAATTGACCCAGGCTAGGGGACCAAACGAAAAGTCCACCATTAACCACACAAGTGAGAAGGTATGGTTGAGCCGTATAGGCACAAAGAGGAGAATTCGTGCCACCCCCATGTGAGGTAGCTGGGCAACTTGCTGGCCCATGAGAACGCCCCAAGATGAAATCATAATAGCCATTAAGAGATTAAAAAGTTCAAAGGGCCCTGAACCAAAAGGTCTGGCAAATGTAGTCTTAAAAAATGATCCAAAGATCCAATAGGGTGGGCCAAGTTATTAGAGCAACTGTTTAATAAGGTGTGCATAGAACATATCCTGGAAACATGGCAGCAGTCTATACTTATCCCAGTGTACAAAAAGAGAAATTGAAATTCCCCAGAAAACTACAGACTGCTGTCCATGTTAGACATTACAGGGAAGCTGTGTGTATCCCTCATGCTCAAAGAATTACAGGGTGAGCCGAAGCAAATTACGTTTTGCACCCTTTTCAAACAGGCTTCCGCAATGGCTCACCTACAGCCCATTATTTTAAGATTTTTGGACAGAGTGATAAACAAGGCGAGAACACGGAACGGCCCTTTGCTGTATGTGACCTAGGTAGACTCTCGGGCTGCCTTCAACCAAGTCAACTGAACCATTTTGTGGTGCAAGATAGAAGAACTGGGCTGCCCAAATTGGCTGCTTTGTATAATTATACAGTTGCATAAAAACACAAGTGTAAGGGTGTGATATGATATGGCATTTATAACGCGCCTATATACAAGTGTTTCAAGGCACGACGAGGCAATGGAGGGGAATCAAGGGAAGACAATGATCCTACTAGGCCAGGTAACATTGAGATCGCACAAGTGCAGAGGAGAGGGGAGGGGAAAAGTGCGAGGGTGAGGGCAGTACATAGGATAAACAGTAAAATAAATAAGAACAATAAATAAGAACAATACATAAGAAGTGCAGCCAGCTAGTGGCAGGTTTAATGGTAAGTGCAGGATCAGGTATCAAGTGCTGGTAGGGGACTGTAGGGATACAGAAACAACCCTCGAGTGCAAAGGTTGCCAGGAGGGCAGTGCAGGTATGCAACTGGAGGGAGGGGACATGGCCCCGAGAACAGAGGGTAGCCAGGTGACCAGTGCAGTTTCAGCCAGGAGTTCAGCAGGGGAGAGGAGAGAAAGAAGAAGCAAAGTGGAAGATCTTGAGGTGCTTCCGGAACCGGAGATGGTTCTCCTCAAGTTTCAGAGAGGCAGGGAGCCTGTTCCAGAGGAGAGGCCCCAGCCAAAGAAAGAGATCTACAACCAACTTGTTGCTTGGAGAAGCGACTGACCCTGAGGGAGTTGGAGGCAGATGAGCAAAGAGTTCGAGAAGGAAGATATTTAGGAAGAGAGAGTTGAAGGTATTGAAGCCCCAGGTCCCAGAAGGCCTTGTGGACAATGCAGAGGGTTTTGAACTTAATCCTCGCAGCCACTGGGAGCCAGTGCAGAGATTTCAGTCCTGGAGAGATATGATCCCTGGGCTTGAGGCCAAGGACAAGTCTCCTGTTTTGGGTGAGTTGCAGAGGGCGGAGAGTAGCGGCAGGCAGCTTTAGAGAGAGGCTGTTGCAGTAGTCCAGCCTAAATAGAATCAGAGCTCTGGAGACAGTGAGCTTCTGGGGGAAGGGGAAGAAAGGAAGAATACCTCTGAGGAGGTGCAGCTGGTAGTGTGACTTCTTAGAGACCTCAGAGATGTGAGGGGAGAAAGAGAGTGTGGAGTCGAATATGACCCGAGGCCAAGAGAGGCCGGCCAGAGAGTAACAGGAAAGGAGGGAGCGGGTGTGCCGATGAGGAGAATCTCAGTCTTGCTGGCATTAAGGTAGAGATCATTAGCGGCACGCCACTCTTGGATAGCAGACAGACAGTCAGAGATGAGAGAAGGGGAAGAGGTGGCTGAAGGGAGCCTGAAAATGAGCTGTTATCCACATAGCACTGAAAGTTGGGGCAGAGAGCGGCAATGCGATGGGCAAGAAGTGCCAGGTATTGGTTGAACAGCCAGGGGGAGAAGTTAGACCCCTGGGGAACACCACAGGTAGAGATAGAGAGAGGAGAGGAAGGACCCAAGATGGACCTGTGAGGGTCGGTCGCAGAGGAAAGAAGTCAGCCAAGCCAGAGCCTGATCTATGATATCCAGGTCATCACGTAGACGGTTGAGCAGGATGGCATGGTTGACCCTGTCAAACGCAGAAGAGAGATCAAGTAGGATGAGGACACAGGAGAGCAGGTCTTCACTGATGTTCAGGAGAGAGGTATGTCTGGATAATGATGGCCTTGTGTTTGCTCCGGTGCTTGTCAACAGGGGAGTCAAGCAAGGTTGTGTGCTGGCCCAGAGAAAGGGCCAATTGGCAAAACAAGTGTTTTCAGTATGCTGTGTGCAGACGACCATGTGATATTTTTCGACCATACATAGACTAGGATGAAATCCATGCTAAACGAACTGCAGGTATACTTTATGGAAAACGATCTGTCAATCAACTTGGATAGGACGAAAACTATGTTGGCAACAGAAAAGAAAATCAATAGAGCTCAGATGGCCACAGCATTAGGTACCATTGGTTATGTGGGAAATGACCCTTAGTTAGGACTTGAGACGAGTACCTTTGCAGACTGTACCTTCATAAAGGAAGCAAAGACTAGAAAAGCCAATCAGATATCTACCCTATAAATTTGCCGGAAGGCATACTGACAATGAACAAACAATATTTCTGTCCATCTATTGTTTATGGTTTGGAGGCCCTGACAATGAAAGATGTTGCATGGTTAAACCGCCTAGAGGGCTTTTTTTGGAAGAAAATGTTAAAACTTCCTCCTTACACTACAATGGAATTTTTAAGATTGGATCTGGGCCTGGTTTCCTTGGGTGCTCAAGTGAGAAAACATGGAGAATTGTTTATGAAATACAGGGCCGCCCCAAAGTGCCCCTTAGTGAAGGAGCAAGGGGAAAACTGTGGTACGGAACCTGCAAACAGAGGTAGCAGTTTTGAAGATCTCAATAACGCAACCTTTGAACGTATAAATTGGCCAGCTCACTTTGACACGGAAACCAGATGCAAAGATCTAAAACAATCCTTAAAAAGAAAGCCCAATGTCTGGCATTGGAATAACAACTTGGACAACATTTCCAAGCTGCATAATTATAAATATGTCTCAAAAGTAGTACATACTTACTTGCAGCCTCAGTCTTCTTTGTTACAATGCCTGAACACAGCAGTACGCAACCTAATGTTACTGCTGCATATCGACCAGCTACCTTTACTTTCAGTCCACGGCCAACAATTGAAACTGGCACCAAGATTTTGTCAAATCTGTAAACTTCCTCATAAACTGGAAACTGCAAAACACGTGTTTATGGAATGTGTGTCATTAGGACCTGCCTATATGTGTGCCTTTGAAGGTTTTGTGCACAAGTACGACTCAATAAAGTCTGATTACTTCTGGAACTATTGGTTCAATTCCGGGTTTGTCTCCCATCCTACAGCACTGTATTGCCTCTGGCTGTGGATAGAAAAATACATTAATCCTTGAATTACCAAATGGTTTGAAAACCTGTAGAAGAGCTATTTGCACATTATTATAAAGGCTGGTCACTCGCTCCCCTCCCTCCGTTCCAGTTTTATAATTCCAGTTTTTACCTTTGATTATTTACATACGATGAGCCACATACATATGCACTTTAGGAAAATGAAATGAGTCACAGTATTTAGGATGAAATGATTCATTAATTGTGTTATTTTTATTGATTGTATTGCGCATATATGCTGCTATATTGATGGGTTTTATGTAAAAGGTAATTTTATTTGTAAAAAGTTCTTTATGAACTAAAATACAATAAACTATTATTATTATAATGTAAAAGAGCTGTGTGTTTTGGAGGGGATTCAATGGATAAACTGCATCTGTGCAACATTTAAAGCCACTAGAAGAAATCTAGGGGAAGGGAAAACCCTTTTCCTGGTGGAACATTATTTCTTTATTTTTCTGCACTTTAGAACTTTGTATGGAACTTTAAGAGTAAGCTATAAGCATACAGCTCAGAGAAATTCCCTGTTTAACCCTATATTTAGTTTAGAATGTAAGGGTCGTTTTAGGGTTTTGGTCACAGGACCGAGGACATGTTATGTGTTGAACATTCTGACACAGGCATTCCTTAGTTTTGCTGAGGCAGGGAAACTCCTCATAGAGTCAGGGATAGGCAGGATTTTCCCAACCCCTCCTTTTATTTTTTGACAAATTTGTATATCAACACTTAACATGCCACTGTGTCAAAGTCTTACTTTTGATCCCTTACACAATCCACTGAAACAAATAAAGGAGTGAACTGGGTGCAAAAACCAGCTTTATTACTTTATTTTGTAAAGTAACGACCATACAAACAAAAGAAAACTCAAACGCCCACATCGTGCCAATGGTCATAAAGAGAAAAACTGCAAGATTATCATAATTACAAAAAATAACATTCAATCAAATTCTAACCTGATCATTGGCTACTCTAACCAGGACCCTATAGAACCCTGTACATTCAAATCTATCATTGGCTAATCCACTGTCTCCAGAACCACCCAAGTACAGCCCATTAACTTAGCATCATCACCATCAATATCATTTCATTGGGTGGCAGGTTTCATACTGACAGTGATCAAAAACATGTATAACATTGGTTGGCACTCCTTAGGATGGCCTTGGATCTTGCAACCCTCTGAGACAAACTAGTTAGTAATTAAAAAAACATTGGCTTCAAGAAGAACAAATACTCCCATCTCACTTCCCATGCTCGGGCCCCAATTATCCCATATTGTTCCCTGACCTTGAATAGCTCATTCTGCAACACTTGTCTCGATACATGTTGACAACGCAGGTGTGCAGTCTTCTAATTAGGTCATAGGATGAATAGCTAACTTGTCTTTGTTGGCACTGTGTATGCAGCTATACTTTGTATCTTTGAAAATGTCACTACTTGAATCCTTGTGCACCTGGCGATCAAAACTTTGTGTATTCAAGTATTTATCGTCTGGAATGAAAATAATTGTTGCATATCAAGTTCCGGGCCCTAGAAATGGGCGATTCTCACAGCTTAAGCTAACACCATCACATCCTTTCCCTTTCTCTGGCATTGGCTGTCTGGTGCTTTTCAAGCAGGAATGAAAATGAAAGCTTTTAATAAAAACAAATAAATAGTCCATCTTCGAATGGAGACTTGCCTCAAAATGGAGATACTCTTGCTCAGTGTTATTGTTCAATTGTACAAATTACCCATAATTTTTTTCTACATCCTCAGTGTACTCAGCAACCTAATGCTTCCTGAAGTGGAGCAGAGCTAGTTCTCTTAAGTGTGGCAAAACTAACTCTATTCTACTTGCGTCCATATGCTACAAAACAGCAAAGAAACTTTTCAAACAACCAAAGAGTTTTCTTATTTTATATGTCTGCTCTTGCTTGGGAGGTGTGGAAGGCGGCGTATGACATTGCCTGTGCCCTATCTGCATCAGCACCCCCCCCCCCACAACATACAGAGTAGGAGCCTCAGGAGGAACTGAGAGCCCTGTTATTGAAAGGTAGTGTAGAAGAGGCGCCTGCTGAGCAGAGAGGATCTTGCTATTTTCTGGTACCCAAGAAAGGAGGAAGACTCCGTCCCATCCTGGACCTTAGGGCCTTGAACAAGTTCCAGAGGAAAGACAAGTTTAGGATGGTGACGTTGAAAGAAATTCTCCAGGCTCTGCCGCTCCAAGACTGATTGGTGTCGCTGGACCTTTAGGATGCTTATTTTCATGTGACAATTCATCGGAGGCATAGGCGATTCATGAGATTCGTCATCTGAGATTATCAGTTCAAGGTGCTCCCATTTGCCTTAACCTCCGCACCAAGGGTTTTCACCAAGCTGATGGGAGTGGTGTCGGCACACATCAGGAGATCCAGGGTGGATGTATTTCCATACCTGGGTGACTTGCTGAGCTGAGTAAGGTCTATGGTGCAAGTATCAATGCAGCTCGAGGAAACCTGCTCTCTGCTCCACAGGCTGGGCTTCTCCCTGAATTTCTAGAAGTCCCACGTCACGCCATTACAGAAGCTACAATTAATCGGAGCAGTCGTGGAGTAGGATTTCTCCACCAAAGAAAGAGTCACCAGTGTCAGGGAAATGGTAGAGCTTTTGCAGAGCCACACCAGTCTACCAGAGGCTTCCTTCCTATGCTTCTTAGGTCTCATGGCTTCCTGCATTTTTCTGGTGCCAGAGGCCAGACTGCGAATGAGATCTCTGCCATGGCTGTTGAAGGGTCAATGGCCCCAGTATTTTGATGCCATGAAGGACATTATCAAGGTATCGAGTTTGGTGACCAGCGACTTCTGTTGATGGGCTGACAGAGAGAGCATGATTGCAATGGAACCCTTTTGGCCACCGTGGCCCGAAGTCCTGGTGGTCATGGATGCGTCCTTAAAGGGTTGGGGTGCTCTCTGCGGGGACCTGTAGGTGAGTGGCATTTGGTTGTTGATGGAATGCCAGGGGCATATCAACAGGCCGGAGTTGTGGGAGATCAGTTTGGCTATGATGGCCTTTGCGCCCTCCCTCAAGGGGAAACATCCTCATTGTGATGAACAACACAGTGGCCATGCACTACCTCAACAAACGGGGGTCTTCGGTCTCCGCCCCTATGCAAGAAGGTGCTGCAGCTATGGTTCATATTTGCTAGAGAAGCGGATCTCTGCTTCAGCTGCCCATCTAGCAGGAGCGGAGAACGGGCTGGCGGACACTGTGAGCAGGCAAAACATGGTCTCACATGAGTGGGAAGTGTGACGGGATGTTCTCAGAGATCTTTGCTCATTGGCTTGCCCCAACAGTGTATCTGTTTGCCACGAGAACCAACGCAAAGTGGAGACAGTTTTACTTGAGGGAATTCCCACAAAGGGTGTACTGTGGGAAGCTTCCTTGTGAAGTGGGTCTTCGACCTCCACTATGTGTTCCCATCAATACCGGTTATCCAGCGGGTTCTCAAAAAGGTTAAGGAGGTTTTGAGCAACAATGATCTTGATCGCCCCGGATTGGGTGAGGAGAAAATGGTACTCTGAACTCCTAGACTTGACAACCTACCCACCTCTGCGGTTGCCTCGATGGCCGGACAATCCTCCTATCCCAGTTGGAAGGTTGGGTGCTCCACCAAAACCCGGCATCCCTCAATCTACTTGCTTGGCTCTTGAGGTGATGAGGTATGATGCCTGACTGGGACCTCTTGGAAGAGGTACTTGAGATGCTACTGGCTGCATGCAGACCCTCAGATCTTTGTACGCACGCAGGTGGAGAAGATTTGAGGAACGCAGAATAGACCCTATGGCTTGTCCCAGCACTCCACTAATGGAATTCCTTCCATCACTGGCCTTCAGATAGGCACAGTCAAGGGCTATTTGGTGGCTTTGTCTGTGATCAAGAGGTCTCTGGATCAAGGATACTTCTTCACAGTCCCGGTAAGTACTCAATTTTTAAAAGGCCTTGCAAATAGGGTTCTGCCTAATCTGTTTCTGGTTTCTGGATTGAGCCTGAACTTGGTTTTGACATTTTTGATGTCTGCTCCGTTGGAGCCCATGCATTCATGCCCTATCAGCCTGCTTACCTTGAAAATGGCTTTCTTAGTGGCAATCACGTCAGCAAGGTGTGGAAGTGAGCTTCAGGCTCTATTTGCAAGCCACCTTTCCTACGAATTTTCAAGGCGATGTCTTTGCTCAAGGTGTGTCCTAAATTCATGCCTAAAGTGGTTTCTGAACTCCACGTGTCCCAAAGCATTGATTTGCCAGTTTTTTACCCTCCACCGCATCTCTCCAAGGATGAGGAGAGGCTACACAGGCTGGACTCTAAGAAGGCACTCAACTTTTACCTGGTTAGAAGAGCGGAATTTCGGCATGCCAACCAATTTTCTGTGGCCTTCTCTCTGTCCTGGAAGGGTCTGGCTATGTCCAAACAAATACTCTCTTGTTGGATAACTCTCTGCATTGCAGAGTGTTATCAGAGAGCAGGTAAAGATCTGCCACCAGGTGTCGGAGCACATTCTGCCAGGGGTATGGTAGCATCATCCGCATTGCAGAGGGTTGTGCAGGTTAAGGAAATATGTTGAGAAGCTCCATACGTTGACCAAGCATTACTGCTTAGATGTGGCATGTGCTTCAGACCCCCGCTTCCGTAGGGCAGTTTTGCTGTGCTTCCTTGCTAATAGCTTCATACCGCCTCTGCACACCGTACTGCTTTGGGAGTCTATCTGATGAGGAATCTGTTAGGCAGAATCCTGTGATGTGCCCTTAGGGACCACTACACAAAATTAAGACTACAGGTGGCAATACAAGTTTACCTTTGGTACAAGCCTGTACTACTAAGTTATAGTGGTAGCAGTAGCAGAGCAGCCAGGCTTATCTCAAGAGTATATGAGCAGTAGCAGAGATTACACAAAGGGACCACAATTACTTTGACTCAAGCAAACACTGACTCAAGGTTTCAAGTAAAAAATATAAGTACATTTATTTTTAGACCATCAGTTATAAACACAACACCTCTATTAAACTTTAAACAAAATCACACGTTAAATATACTACAACTAACCAATTCACTTTGTACAGTACGTCTCAAGGTAAGTACCCTGAGCTTGAATGAACCAGTGTTATGAACAAAACACGATACCGCGGATACAGTTGCGATCACTTTTTGACAGTTCGGTCTACTAAATAAACGCGTATCCGTGACATGAAATGCTACCGGGGCAAAAACACACTTAGCACCTGAGATATCCAGAGGGAGTTGGTGGCAATATTTAGGTTAGGCAGACAGTATCGAGAAACACTCAGAAACAGGAGTTCAAAAGTCAAAGGGTCGGAGCCAGGTTTAGGTGACACCGGAGGCCTGTGCCGAAGATCACACCGTTAGACAGTTCACGATTCCGTGTAACCAAAGAGTACTTGAATATTGTCAATGTTCGGAAGCAAAAGTTATAAGAAGGAGGGAGGACAAGGACAAGCCTTGAAGATGAAGAAAAGGGATTCACCCAGTTTCCTCGGGTAGAACACAGTACCTTATTTCCACAATGCAGCTGGTGCCCTGGCAGTTGTTCCTGTTGGTTTCCCGCAGATCCACGATTCCTGGAGCTTTGTTGTGAAGGAGGACATCTGAAGGGGGTCTGCCCACACAGGGATGAAGCCGGCAGCAGCGATAACGAAAAGGTGTGCTCCTTAAAAACAGGAGAGGCTGAGCAGGTGGCTATCCGGACCACTACAGCAGTGTGCAGCGATTTCGACCACGGCGGAGATCTCTGGCTGAAGCAGATGAGCTGATTATCCCCACCAGGCTCAAGGGAAGAAGACTAGTTTGCCGCGCAAAGTAAAACACAAGAAGGACTTTAACAAAAAGAAATGGCGAATAAACCCAACCAGAGCCAAAAGAAAGACGATTTGGTCAAGCGGGTTTATGTTCGAGGCTAATATAATAGCCAAGAACAGTACCATGTTTATCTAATTTAATCGCGGTAGAAAAGTTAGGGTAGTACTACTGCCACCAGCCAAGTCTAAATGTTAAAAGAGCAAAACAATGCTCAGGGAGGTACAGACAGAAAAGGGGTACAGATTAGCCCTTTCCAGTATTCCATGTAGAATGGGGTGTACTGGGTCTGTGGTAAAAATGACTATGTAAAGTAAATAGCAACTTTACCTTTCTCTGGGGGACAGTAGTCAGCCATAGCAAAATGGAGTCGGAGGGAAGTCTTGAAGACAACCCTGGGTTACTACACTAAAGGTGCTGTGTAACCCGTACAAGAACAGGGGCACCTGGAGTGGTGTGCTCCAGTGCCCAAGATCACACAATGAGTAAAAACACATAGGCCAAAACGCATGTAAGAGTGAAAAAAGGATGTACATTCTTACCAGGTGGAAAAAAAAAGAAACTCCAGAAATCCAGCAAAGCTGCTGGGGGACTCACTAGGTGAGGGAAATTAGCCCTAGAAGGAGAATTCTCCCTAACAGAATCTGCGGGAGAATGCAATCCATTGAAGGAGAAATGACTTACCGGCAATGTTCTTTCTATGGAATCTTCTCCCGCAAATTCCTCATCACCCTCCCATCCGACCCGCTATCAAAGTGGTCTGCAATCTATATGTGGTTGTCCTCTTCTTGTGGGCCGAGGTTTTGAATAGTTGTGTAAAAGGCACAGTTTCAGGCCTTTCTATGGTAACGCCATCAGTCGGTGAGAAACTGAAGTACAGAGACGTAGTGATGTAGTATATATCCCGGCCGACGTCACGTCAGGAGCGGACGAGTGGCACGGTTGAGTCAAGAGGGATCGACGGTCGAGTTGTACTATGCCCCCTGTCGAAAAATGTTTTGGAGCAACTGACGCTGGAAGGATATCTATCTGATGAGGAATCTGCAGAGAAGAAGAATCCAGAGAAAGAAAATTACTGCTGTGATTTCTCCACCTCAAAGATCAGAAAACTGAGCATACGAATATCTGTTTTAAAAATGGTCTCATGTGATCTGGTGCCACCATACAGCAAATAACATCTTTAAGCTTAGAATCCCATTTAACCTTTGCAAAAATGTGCTATCTGTACAATTCAAACATCCAAGCCCTTAGGCTCAGAATAGAGATACCAAAGGTTGAAGTTCGATGTTTCAAAGAATAGCTGAGGCATGTCCAAGATGGCAGATGTCCCCTGACAGCGATCCTATTTTTCCCCTTTCCAGAGGAGCGCAACAAAGCCAAGCTAATGCTGACAGCAAAAAAGCATGGAATAGATACAACATCCTGGTTCCAGTTGCAGGCGAAGAAAGAAGGGAGGACCACCCTCGATGGCATTCCGGCACTGCAATTGGTGTGGGGCATGAGACATCCATCATGACAGCCAGAGGCCAAGCTGCAAAGTGTGCATTGAAACAAACCTGGGCACAAGATAACTAGACACAGAAACAAGTGCAAGCATGCATTTCTGGACTAAGCACAGAAAACCACGATTGTGCAACAAGAAGAAACCCTAGCAGAGCAGTCGACCAGCAGATCACAAGTGGATAGTCCTTTGACAGCCGAGACATTGGGCCAGACACTGCTGCAGTGGCAGAAAACAGCAGGATAATTTCATCCATTGGGGAAAGAGTGGACCTTACTGAAATCCCTGTCTCATGGTTGAAAAGTGAAACCTTCGTTATTTCAGAAGAATTGTGAGAGCTCCAGCAACTGCCTTCAGGTTTCCAACTTAAACAGGAGGTTTTAGAGAACAGATCAAGAAGAGATAAACTATGATTGAGATGTTTGGGAGAGGGCTAAGAGCTGAACATAATGGATTGTGGGAAGACCTTATTTGTCCAAGTACAGGGGGAAGCCACACCAATAAATTAATACTGAATAGAGTGCAAAGAGTTGGCCCACCGAAGTAAAACAAAAATGACCCCCAGCCCTGTCATATAGTTGTGAAATTACACACAGTTTTGTTGAAGGAGGCAGTGCTCACGACAGAGCATAAATGAAAGAAATTGATTTGCTCAGCACCAAAGTTCACATTCTCCAAGACCTTGTGCTTGTGAAATTACTGAAGCCACTTACTCAAGAGTTGAATAGAAGGGACATTAGATATAATTGAATTTACCCCTTTGACCTCCAAATTAAGCTCAATGGTATAGTCAAGACGTTTATGAAGGTAAGGAGGGGGCAAAGATGTTGGGGCTCATGTTAACTGAAGAAGACAAAGGATACACATAGAGGACAGAAGAAATAGGTCCCAGTGGAGGCAAAACAGGGGAGGAAAGAGGAAGACCCACAAGAATCACTCCCTGGGGACCAGATCTGGAACTGGGACCAGATTTGGATGTGAACCCAGTTGAAAAGAATGTGCACGCTTTCAATTAGCATGCTGGGAGGGAAGGCCGATGCGTTGGTGGAAAGGTCGACAAAAATGTGTTCCCTCATTCCGCACACTCCTATTCTGAGAAGGGGAAAAGTGATAAAATGAACAGAAACTGGTAAGCTCAAGGAGCAGAGTGACAGTCAAATGTACAAGGAGGAAAATAAAAAACTCCTCTTAGCCCACAAATGAAGAGACATGCTCCGAGGAAAAGGGGAAAGAAGAACTCAAGACGAAAATCTTTTTTTAAAAAAAATATTTTTATTGAACATTTAACAAACATTACAAACCAAACTTGCAGTGTATACAATGAAGATTCCCCCTGCTAATAGCGCAGGGAGCTCTTGATTCTATTAAAGACAAGGAGGCGAGCATTATGCTTCATCTTCTCATTTATTTGCTCTCCAGCAGTTTCAACAAATCAATAAAAATGTCAATCTTTTCATTGAAACAAACATTTTTTTTTTCTTTTTAAAAACTTCATTTCCCATCAGTCCTAGGTCCCTGCCCCCAGTGCCCAGTGTCCTGGTCATGTGACCTAGTCCTTCCTCTTCCTGTAACCTCCTCTTCTTTGACTGCTTCCAACTGCAATCTTAACCATTACTGAACTGTCAACTTGTTCCGTAAAGACTCTGAACTGTAGTACTCTGCTGAGTAGATCCCTCGCATTCTAACTTGCGATCTTGATCAACGTATCCCATTCTTTTCTCAAACGTCTTAAACTGTTCTTCTGATCGTCTCCTAAGACGGAAAATAACATTACATGTTAGGGCGGCGGATACACACCCTATTCTGAGAGGAAAATCTTGTTACTCATTCAGATACATATCACAGTGCATTTCCTTGTCATCATCTTGTCTCTCCCGTGTATCTAGGGCGGGAAAGTAATGCTCGCCTCCTTGTCTTTAATAGAATCAAGAGCTCCCTGCGCTATTAGCAGGGGGAGTCTTCATTCTATGTGAAGACGGAGGCGAGCATTATGCTTGTTCAAAGCTTGTTACCATAGCTTCTGCTAATGTGTTAATCGGTTTAAAATAAAACGTTCTGAACGTATTATCATTCGCCCAATCAGCTGCTTTCAGTATATCTTGCAACGCTGCACCCTGCCTCAGTGCTTTAGATGCCCCTGCTCCTCGCACTGAGTGTGCTCCAAATTTTGCCATGTCTATCCCTGCTAGGGTCATAACCTCTCTAACCCATCTCGCTATGGTGGCTGTCGCTATGCCTCTATGCGGCTTCCTGCGCGCTATCAGCAATTGCATCGTCCCCATCGGTCTCAGTTCAGCTGTCTTATTTGCATATTCTTTTATACATGTGGCAACGCACCATTTTGGGTGATTTTGCATATATGGGTATGTTATTGATGAGGAATCTGTCTTCGTTCTCCTGGCCAGATGAAAAGTCACTCCGTCTGGTCCATATACCATTCTGTCTATTTCTAGTGCTCTCACATCTGCCACTCTTCTACATGATATCAAGCACAGAAGCATTGCCAATTTTTCCGACAGTCTACCTAACAATAGGTTTTTATTACTGGGCCAGTCTGCTAATAGTTGTAGTACGACTGTTAAGTCCCATAGAGATTTGTATCTTGGTTGCGGTGGCTTCCTAAATCTTATCCCTTTTAGAAGTCTAATCACCGCTACATTCTCCTTTACTGGGACTCCTTCGATAGGTGTATGACTTGCTGATATTGCAGATCTATATACTCCTATCGTTCTGTAGGCTTTGCCGTCTTGCAAAAGTTCTGCTAAGAAATTTAGTATCTCTACTAAAGGTGCAGAAACGGGATGAAAACTTCTCCTTTTGCACCACTTTGACCATCTGTTCCATGCTGCGTAGTAGCTCCTTCTAGTCGACGGAGCCCATGACTCTGCGATGAGGCTCGCAGCTTGCGCCGAAATTCCTGGGAGATTCCAGCGTCTCCTGCTATCCTGCACGCCATCAGCGGCAGCGTCCCCTTCGCTCTCAGAGGGTGACACGACCCAACTGGGTCCGTGAGAAGGTTTTCTCTTTGAGGCAACATTCTCGGATAATCGGCTATCAGCTCCATCAGCGCTGGAAACCATACTTGCGATTTCCATATCGGAACTACTATTATCAGATTCGCTGCTTCTCTGCAAACTTTTGTTAAAGTTCTGCTTATCATTACGAATGGAGGAAACGCATATAGTGTCTCTTCTCTCCGATCTTGTAGGAAGGCATCCGTCCCTGCTGCCGCTGGGTCCAGCCTCCAGCTAAAAAATCTGCTCTTCTGTGCGTTCAGTCTGGACGCAAACAGGTCTGTGTGAATTGGCCCCCAGAGCCTTTCTATCCGTTGAAAGGTTGTTCTGTCCAGCATCCAGTCGCTGGAGTCTGTTAGGTGTCTGGAGTTCCAGTCCGCCACTACATTCTGAGCGCCTGGTAAATATTCTGCTATTACTGCAGTTCCTGACTCCAGGCAGGAGTGCCAAAAGTCCTTGGCTATCTCGTTCCACCTAAGTGATTTATGTATCTGACCGCTGAGATGTTGTCCATCTTCAGTAGGATACAGGAATTCACTCTGTCCTTCGTTAAAGCTTTGATTGCAAAAGAACCAGCCAATAGTTCTAGGCAGTTTATGTGCAGTTTGAGCTCCTCCGAGCTCCATCTGCCTCCTGTTTGGAGTTCCCCACACCGGGCTCCCCTGCCTGCCCTGCTGGCGTCTGATTCTATTACTGTGTCTGGGCGGTCGCCAAAAATGGCTCTACCATTCCATGCCTCCATGTTCTGAAGCCACCACTCCAGCTCTGTTCTGGCTCTTGGTCTAGCAGCACTAGCTGGTGGTAGCTGAGCCCCTGCTGAAGGTGTCTTATTTTCAGCCTCTGTAGAGCTCGATAATGCAGGGGTCCTGGAAATATCGCTTGGATTGATGCCGCTAACAGGCCTACAATCCGTGCGATCGTTCGCAGTGCTGTGGTTGGTCTGCTGAGGCAGTTTCTTATTTCCCTTTTTATGTCCCGAATCTTCCTGTTCGGCAGTTCCAGGGTCGCTGTCCTGGTATCTATGATAAAACCTAGGAATTCTATCCTCTTCGCTGGTATCATCTCTGGCTTCTCTCGGTTCACTAGGAAACCCAGAGAGGCTAAGAGGTTCGCTACCCAGCTGGTCTGGTAGCGAAGAATGTCTTCGCTGCTTGCCATTATTAGGATATCGTCTAGGTAGATGATGATCCGTATTCCTTTCTCCCTGATCGTTGCAGCTACTGGTTTCATCAGTTTCGTAAATGCCCAGGGAGCGGATGCTAATCCGAATGGCATTGTCACAAACTGCCATAATTGCCCGTCCCAGTCGAACGCCAGGAAGGATCGGTATTCTTTTTCTACTGGTATCGTGAGATATGCATCCTTCAGATCTATTCTTGCGAGCCAGTGGCCCTGTCTGAGCGTGTCTCTCAACTGATGGGTCCCTTCCATCTTGAAGTGGTTGTAGACTACTCACTTGTTCATGTCCCTCAGATTTATGACTGGTCTCACTTTGTCTTTTATGTGGACCAGAAACATATTGCTTATGAACCTCGGAGCCTTGCATGGCTCGATCGCTTGTTTCCTCGCTAGACTCTGAAGTTCTGCGTGTAACAAATCTTTCTCTGTTTGCGCTGATACTATTGGTCTGGGGGCTTTGTACTGGATTGGGGTCTGGATAAATTGTATGTGTAAACCTCTGGCTGACTGTAGCACCTAAGTGTCGTTGGAAAGCGCGCGCCAGTTTTCCCAGTACTTCGCTGTCCTCCCCCCTACTGAAGGATATGTGGATGCTCTCATCTGTGGGGATGTACTGTCCTCTTCCTTGTCCTCTGCCACGCCTTCCTCGGGGGAAGCGGCCTCTGGGTTGGAAGAAAGTGCCTGGTTTCTTATCCTCCCAGTAGTGTGCTCTGTTTGATTGAGGCCTTCTGGACGTCTGATAGCGACCGGTCGCTCGGCCTCTGTACCGACCGGTCCCTCCAAAAACTCTTCCGGGGAAGATCTTTTTTATCGAGGCTTGTGCCTTTTCCAGGGAGGTGTAGGTCCCTACGAATCTCCCCATCTCTTTTCCGAATGTTTCACCAAATAGCAGCCCTTGTGCTGCTTTGCCCGCCTCGTATTAAGGACATGTCTCCTAATTTCTGGTCTATTTTCAGCAGTAGTCCTCTTCTGCGTTCGGAGGATATCGCACAGTTGGCGTTCCCCAAAAGACATACGGGTCTTTGTGCCCAGTTTGTCAATACTTCTGGGTCCACCTCTTCCCCTGTATCCTTTGCTCGTTCTGCCAAGTCCATAATCTTGGCTAGTGGACCTGCTAGATCCAGGACTTTATCCTGTCAACTTTTCCATGAGCGGTTGATCCCTTTTCTAGGATCTCTGTTCGATTTGGCTACGAAAGCTAGCATCTTAGGATCTAGTTCAGGTGCTTCCGCCACCTTGCCTGGGAGTTCTGGTCTAGGGCATTCTGCCCTCATCCTTTGCCTCACCTCCTTCTCGAGTGCCTTGCGCAGCCTCTGCGTCATATATCTTGCGACTCTCGGTGAAGGCATCCATTCTGAGGAATTTGGGTTTCTGATTTCCTCTGGCTGAAACATATCTGAGGGTTCCTTCACTATATTGTTTAATTTCCTCAGCCTCTTTTTCGATGGCGGCAAACTCCCTTCATCTCCTTCCTTATCGCCTTCCTCTTGCGAGGAGGTCAGAGATTCTACGGGTTCCTCTTTGTGGGGAACCTCTTCCTCTGTGTCGCCCATATTTTCTTCCCCTGGGTAGGGGGTCATGAGGCTTGGCACCCCCGACTTCGACATAAAGGTTCCTTTTAGCCTAACGAAAGCGTTGGTTGCCTCTGGGGCCTTAGGATCTACCCCTTCTGTTTGGCCCGGGGGGTCAGAAGAGTTCTTGCTCTTCCAGGCCTTGATACACCCCTGTGGGCCCTCTGGCGCGGCCCTTGTGGACGTGCTTGCTCGTGGTGAGGTGCTTCTGTCTCGTTGGCTCAGAAAGGTTTCAATTGTCTGCAGCCTTTCCTGCAGGGGTCTGAGTGATTCGCCCAGCACTTCTTTAAAGCTGTGAGTCAAGTCCTCAGCGTACATGACTTCTTGCTCCTCCTCACTCCATTCAAACTCAGCCATGCTGCGTGCTGGTAGGTGCCTGGTAATACCTTTACAGGTGTAGTGTCACGTCCACTAATCACTCTTCTCACTTGAGGCTGCACCTGGGTTGACCAGCAGCTTCTGTAATATTCAGTGCAGAGCACTGCAATAATGGTAAGATCTGTCTGAGCTGTAATGCTGTATTTGCTCTGGTTTATCTCCCTATGGAGTTTCTGGGTCTCCTTCGGTAATTTACAACTGTCACTGTCCGGAGACCGGGGCGCAATGTCCGCGAAGCGTTTCGAAGCGATTTGGCCCCTCCTCCCCAAAGGAGGGGGCCTCACGCTCTCTTAATCCCTCTGCTGGGACTCCCGCGAGGGTGGGGGCTGTGTGAGCGGCTCTTTCAGAGCTCCCGCTCCGCCCCCACAAGGGTGGGGGCTATTCCCTCCCTCGCGACCTGCGTGTGCTGGGAGAAAGAAGCCTTGGCCGGCTCTCGGGTCCTCGCTCCGCCCCACAAGGGTGGGGGCACTCTGCTGACTCGCGTCACCGCAATTAGAAACGAAGGCTTCTGGCGAACCCCTAGAGTGCTGGAAATGCAGTACGGGGCCACCGTATTAACCAAAGTCCGTTATTTCGTAAAATCTACGCTGCGCGGTCCCTGCGCTTCCAGCTTACATACGCTATCACATGAAAACTTTTGTATACATAGTCAATCTGATCAATACCCTAAAACAAATGCTGTCAAGTTGCGCAGCTAAATGGAAAGGGTACTTATCTCTGGGGAGCAGGAAAAGAAGAGGAGGTTACAGGAAGAGGAAGGACTAGGTCACATGACCAGGACACTGGGGACAGGGACCTAGGACTGATGGGAAATTAAGTTTTTAAAAAGAAAAAAAAAATGTTTGTTTCAATGAAAAGATTGACATTTTTATTGATTTGTTGAAACTGCTGGAGAGCAAATAAATGAGAATATGAAGCATAATGCTCGCCTCCGTCTTGACATAGAGTGAAGTTTCACATATACATTATTCAACCGTGTTCACTGCTTCCCTTTCCCACCCCCCGTTCCAAGCCTACAACTGCTAATGTTCAGTTCCTGCATCTTGTGGTGGGGTTTCCCTTTCCGTGGTATCCAAAGGGTCTTGAATTGACCCAAATAGTTCTGCTATGAGCAGTCTCCAGGCCATCAGAGTCTCAGTTTCCCCCCCCCCCCAGTGCTGCTAGCTTCTTGCCATACCATGGTTTCCACCTCCGCCCATTTCTGCAGATCTTTCCACCATAACTCCAATCGTGGTTTGTGGCATGCCTTCCACCCCATAGCAATTCTCCGCTTTGCAAGCGCATATGCCAGATCTTTCAATTTGCTTACATGCCTAAGTGTCCGTGGCCTAGGGAACCCCACTAACAGGCAGGCCCACACAGTATCCACCACGATCCTAATACCCTTTGATTCTAGTTTGCGTGAGACCTCCCCCCAAAAGCACTCAATAACCGGGCATGACCAGAACATATGTACCATGCCCGCATTCTCTATATCGCACTTAGGGCATGCCTGCCGTCCTGCATTCTTGAACTTGGCTATCCTTTGGGGTGTCAAGTACACCCTATGCGTAATATACAATTGCATCTGTTGAAGTCTTGCGTTTCTCGACACTTTCTTATGATACCCCTGGACTCGTTCCCACATCCCATCCTCCAGTGGATTACCCACTTCTTCCTCCCATTCCAGTTCAGTTGCACCAGCTCCTTTCCCACTCTGGACATCATCATCATCTCGTATATCCTAGATATCTCGTGTCCCCCTTCTGCTATATCATATCTTATGTCCATATTAACATCTGGTTCTTCATCAAGCACCAGTTCAGACCACGTTCTCTTAAGCTTCTGCACCAGTCTATGGTACGTGATGTACTGACCGGTGTGCAACCCAGTTTCTGCCCCCAACACCCCAAAGTCTGTTATGGTCCCTTCTTGCCAGATATCCCCCAATGTCAGTATCCCAGCCGGCTCCCAGTGATTCTAATTATCATCCTTAGTTGCTCTTCTCCACCTGCCAGTGCAACCAATGGTACCTGAGGGGAGCACAGGCATGGGTTCCCCATCAGTTGGCACGCCCTACGCCACATCTTCCATCCTAGCACCAACATCTTGGGGCGCCCATCAATTACAGCCTGGGGCAACCACATTATCTCTTTCAGGTAAAATGGGGCACAGTCCCGTTGGAACAACCTAGTTTCGGTGGTCGCATCCTCTGAGAGCCATTTAGCCACATATTGCAGCTGACTCGCAACATAATAGACTTCATAATTAGGCAATTTTATACCCCCCTTCTCGTAAGAATTCTGTAGCTTCCAGAGGGCCACTCTGTTTCGTGTACCATGCCACAGGAAGTCCCAACACATACTGGCCAATCTGCTAAAAAACTTCTTTGGTATCAAATACGGGATATTCCCGAAGTAGTGCAGGAGCCTAGGCAAGACCACCATCTTCAACATTGCGCTATGTCCCATCATTGCCAGGGGCAGTTTTACCCAGAACCACATGCAATTCTCAATTTTCGTAATGGCTACTTCTGTATTGCTTGTGTTCTTCCTCCACTGCGTGGTAAATATCTATTCCTAGATAACGAAATGTACTGGCAGCCCACGGTACCTGTAGCACCGGTAGATGTTCTAGGGGGATCCCTTTATACCAGCCTAGTGGGAACATGCTCCACTTCTGAGGGTTCACCGCTATACCAGACATTCCCGCATATCTTCCCATCACCTACAAAACATATTGGAGGTTCTCCTCTGGGTACCGCAAATACAATAGTATATCACCTGTGTACAATGATATCAGGTGTCGTTCATTACCCACAGGGATGCCTATCGTGTCATATTGTTGCCTTAAATAGTTCGCTTGGGGTTCTAGAGCTAATATGTAGAGCATAGGAGACCATGGGCAGCCCTGTCTGGTTCCCCTGTGGAGTTTCCACCTTTCCGATACCAGTGACCCCGTTTTAACCCTGGCCAGCGGTTCACTATATAACATTTTGGCCCACCCTAGGTATCCCGGACCCATCCCGTAGCCAGCCAGGGTTGCCAACAGCCACGGCCATTTGACCGAGTCAAAGGCCTTTATTGCATCCAACGACACTATTGCCAGTTCATCATCGCTCTCGTTCCCGTATTCAATGACTCCTAAGATTATTAGATATGTTTCTATTAGGGACATAGCCCGTCTGATCCGGGTGTATCAATTTGCCTATGACTTTCCTCAGTCTATTTGCCAAAATAGCTGTCAGAATTTTACTGTCTTGATTCAACATCGACAGGGGTCTATAAGAACTGCAGCTATGCCCTGGCTTATTAGGTTTTGTCATGATGCCTACCCCCGGAGCACCAGGCCAGGCCCAGCACCCCCGGAAGCAGGCATCATGCCCTCGGATAAAAGCCAGTGGCCCCTTATAAATGGGAGGTGTTTTGTGCACTTACCTGATGCAGACCATGCTGCACGCTTCAGGCCTCCCTGAGACCTGAAAGGGACTATTTTTTCATAAGGACTATTTTTTCACTCAGACGTGGCCAGGGAAGGATACATACCTAGTTGGGGAAGGATACATACCTGGGACTTCTTTGGAGTCTATTTAAGCCACGCCCAGACAGCAGCTCATGCTTCGCGTTGTTCTGCTTCCTGCAGCTTAACGCTCACCGTGTCTGCTCCTGCTCCTGGACTCCAGCCACGCCCGCCTCGAACCTGGAAGAACTGCAAGGAAGGAAGAGAAGAGAAAGGTGAAAACCAAGGACTATTTCAAACTTCTTACCTGCATCTGGAATCTTCTCGCCAGCATCCCTGAAGAAAGACTTCCATTTAAAAGCATTGTGTTGCTCGCTGCAGCGCCACGCTTCACTCACCTGTCCTCGAGACATCTGCTGGCTCCATCGCGGCTGTCAGCATCGGACGCCACATCTCTGCACCTAGGGGAGAGAGGAAGAAACAAAAGGTGAGCAGAAGGAACACAGAAGGAAAGCCTGATTAACAGCCATAATACTTACCGGCTTTTCTTCCACATTTCGGGTCGGCGCCGCCCCCTTGGCAGGTACCGTACCCCGGCCCCTATGGGGAAAGGACAAGAGACATTTCTGGGGAATGATAAGGACATTTAGAGGGATCACCCTCATCACTACTCACCTCGGCAGTTTAACCCCTCGACGCATCGCCTTCATTCTGCACCTGAAATAAAGGACAGATCACAGGTTAGAAAGACAACATAAAGGGGGCCTCACTTGAACTTTGAACTTTCATACTTTCGGCGCATCGCTCAGGAAAGTCAAGTGGATTTTGCCAGCGCCATTCTGAAAACCAGTGAAGTAACTGGACGAACACGCGCCCCTGCACCATAAGCAGGATGGAGAGTTCATCCTTCCAAACCATAAGGTGAGCTTAAACCGGGCTTTGGAGGAAGTTAGAGAGGAACGAAGGAGGAAGGGGGAAAGGGGGGAGCTAGCACACTACTCTGCAGACTGTTAATCCCCTTTCTCATCTGCAGAAGGATATTCCTACAGGCTAGGCAAGCCCGATTTGGACGTCCTGTCCAATCGGTGTTCCGGGTCCTGTGCATCACGCTAGAAGAGGCCACAGCAATCCAGACTAGACCAGCGCCCCCGTGGGAACCAGGTGAGCGTTACAGAACGCGAAGCCTTCCTACAAATTCCCACCCAGGCGCTATGGAAACTTCCAAAACTGACCAGTTGGCCCAATTACTGGGGGAATTACGGGCCGAAGTACACGCCGCTCATCAAGAGACTAGTGCCCTCAGGAGGGAAGTGATTGTATTAAAGGATAGAGCTGATGACCTGGCTAGACAGCTTTTGCAAGGTCAAGCTGGACGAACTCCTTTACCCGGTTCCGGGGGGAACCCCGCTCCTGTGGTTTCCAGTAACCCGGTGCAGATTAATCTACCTGGAAACATGCCGCTGGCCCCACCTGAACGCTTTGCTGGGGACCTCAAACGATTCGCTGTATTCATGAATCAGTGTCGTTTGCACTTCCTATGCAGACCTGGGGCCTTCCCTAATGATCAGACCAAGGTAGCCTTTGTGTTGTCATATCTCAGCGGCTGTGCTGCCGATTGGTCAGTCCCACTGGTAACTCAAGATGACCCGATTCTTCGTGATTTTCAAGGATTTCAAACAAGCATGGAAAGGTTATTTGCTCAACACTCCCAGGGACAGGCTCTGGATGACGAACTTCTATCTCTGCGACAGGTCAATCAAGACCTTCTATCCTACATTGCAACCTTCAATAGACTAATTGTGGAAACTGGTTGGCCAGAGGATAAAAGCATCACGTTATTCTATCGAGGTCTACGCGGAGAACTTAAAGATGTCCTGGCACAAGTTGTAAATCCGCCCCAAGAATGCACTGAATATATAGACTTAGTGGTCCAATTGGATCACAGGCTGCAAAACAGAAAATCAGATTGGTCCAAATTTGAAACCCGGGTGTTGGCCAAGTCCCACGCTAACCCCAAGGGGGCTGATGCCTCGGAGCCTATGCAAATCGGAGGTGTTAAAGGACCCCTAACTCAAAAAGAACAGGAAAGAAGACGACAGATGCAATTATGCCTTTATTGTGGGTCCTCTGGACACTTTCTACGAGATTGCCCGGTTAAGCCGCCCAAGAAGGTGGTAGGAGCCGCTGATAAAATCCATGGAAACTCTGTATCGGGAAACGACCACGCCCGGCAAGAGTAGGGGTCCGCTTACCGAGCTTGAAAACTAACTCTCAGACCTCGCATTTCATTGTGCCAATGGTCCTCGTAGATCCGGAACAGCCTAAACGGTTGCATGCTATAAAGGCATACATCGATAGCGGGGCTATAGGAAACTATGTGGATCGAGAATTGGTCTCTAGGATAAACCTCCCTCTGCGTCCTAAAACCAACAAAGATGTCATCACCACAGTAGATCGAACAGAAATTGCCTCTGGACCGGTAACACATTCCACAGCTGAGGTGACACTTGTAGGTCCGGATGGCCATCGGGAGGCAGTTGTGTTTGATGTAATCAAGGCTCCACAGTTTCAGCTTATTCTCGTAATCCCTTGGTTAGAGACACATAATCCTCGAATTGATTGGCGAGCAAAGAGAATAACCTTCCCGGATTGTGCACAAACCTGCTACCCAGAAAATCCAAAGATTAATCTAGCATCAGTAACCTCTGTCCCCGTGCAACTACCTCCAGAGTACCAAGACTTTCAGGACGTCTTCCAAAAGGAACAGGCCAACACGTTACCTCCCCACAGATCGTACGATTGCCAAATCGATCTGGTGCCCGGTGCACAACCCCCTTGTAGCAGGATTTATGCCCTTACTGAATCAGAGAATCTGCATTTGAGACAATATTTAGATCAATACCTCGCCAATGGTTTCATTCGCCCGTCAAAGTCCCCGGCATCCTCAGCTTTGTTCTTCGTGCCTAAAAAAGAAGGCGACCTTAGAACTTGTATCGATTACCGCACATTGAACCAGATAACTGTTAAAAATCGTTACCCTCTGCCTCTGATCCCTGAACTCCTTGACCAGGTGAAGGACGCTTGCGTATACACCAAGTTAGATCCCCGGGGGGGCTTATCATCTGGTACGAGTAAAAGAAGGCGACGAATGGAAAACGGCCTTCCGTACAAAATATGGACTATTCGAATACCAGGTGATGCCTTTCGGGTTGTGCAACGCGCCTGCAGCCTTCCAATTCTTCATGAACTATGTCCTTCGGGAGCTCATCGATGTCTGTGTTGTCGTGTATATCGATGACATTCTTGTGTACTGCTCTTCGGAATCTGATCACAGAAAGCATGTCAGGGCCGTCCTAGAGAAACTGCGCCAGCACAAACTGTTTGCCAAGCTGGAAAAATGTGTTTTCCATACCACCGAGATTGAGTTTCTCGGATTCATCCTGACACCTAAAGGGGTCCGAATGGATTCACGGAAAGTGGATGCCATCCTCAAATGTCCATCACCTAGTTCGGTGAAAGGTGTCCAAAGCATGCTTGGTTTTGCCAACTTTTATCGCAGGTTTATCCCGGTGTTTTCACGTGTGGTGCAACCCATCACTGCACTCTTGCGAAAAAATAAATGTTTTGAATGGACCGAGGAAGCCGAACAGGCCTTTCAGGAGTTGAAAGCTAAGTTCACGTCCGCACCTATTTTGAAGCACCCGCGTCCCGATCTCCCATATATAGTCGAAACCGACGCGTCCAGCTTAGCCATGGGAGCTGTCCTGTGTCAGAGAGACCCTGAAACCAACCAACTGCACCCGTAGCATTTTGGTCCAGAAAGTTCTCGCCGCCGGAGATAAATTATGCGATCACCGATAAGGAACTATTAGCCATTAAGTCCGCTTTCAAGGCTTGGCGGCATTATCTCCTCGGCGCCCGGCATACCATCACCGTGATCACTGATCACCGAAATTTACAATACTTAAAAACTGCCAAGACTCAATCGTCTCGACAGCTCGATGGGCTTTGTTCTTTGCTGAGTTCGATTTTGTAATCACCTACAGCCCCGGCTATAAGAATGGTAAGGCGGTCGCTCTATCCCGAATTGGAATGGAAGAAATAGACACAAACTCAGAACCTGTGCCAATAATTCCCGAACAAAGAATTTTGGGGATAACCACTTTACAAACCCTTGAAGACATTCAAGCACGAGTGAAACAATTCCTGGACTCTTCAGCCTTGCAGGATTGGATCAAAAGAGGGTCTAACTTTTCAGTCAAGGATGGCTTACCTTACTTCCAAGGACGCTTATTTTTGCCAGAAAAGGAATTGCAAGAACTGGTTATTTCCCGTTATCATGATACCCTGATGGAAGGACATCCTGGCATTGCCAAAACAGAGGAAAAGTTTAAACGACAATTCTGGTGGCCTTCCTGGCGAAAGGATATTAAATCTTTTGTGATGTCCTGTGGAGTTTGTGCCCAAAACAAAGGTCAAAAGACAAGACCCGCCAGTCTTCTTCAGCCCTTAGACATTCCACCAGCACCTTGGCACACCCTGTCACTAGATTTTATCACGGACCTGCCCTCTTGTAATGGTTACAATACTATTCTGGTCGTGGTGGATTTATTTTCCAAAATAGCCCACTTTATTCCGTTGAAAGGATTACCTTCAGCCTTTGTTCTTGCCAAAGAATTCCTCGAAAATATCATCCATTTGCATGGATTCCCGTCCATACTAGTCTCTGATCGGGGAAGCCAGTTTATTTCTCATTTTTGGAAAAAGTGTTGTCAACTGGCACAAATCGACGTAAGACTCTCGACCAGCCACCACCCACAGACCGATGGTCAGACGGAGAGAACGAACCAGACCCTTGAACAATATCTACGATGTATGTTGCACCAATCGGAGGGTAATTGGAAGGACATTTTATGGGTGGCAGAATATGCATACAATAACTCGATACACTCTGGAACTGGTCAGAGGCCCTTTTATACCCCACATGGACATCACCCTCGTACTTCAGACTTGGACTCACCTCTGAGCCTTGAAATGCCCGCAGTGGACCATTTGCATTCTACGATTACTCAAGCCTTCAAGGATGCAACTGCACATTTGCAACATGCGAAAGGGAAATACAAAAAGAATGCGGATCTGCATCGAAGAGAGGCGCCTCCATACCAAATAGGGGATCAAGTATGGTTGGCTACCAAACACCTATCACTCAAGGGGCCTCAAACTTTTAATCCAAGGTATTTAGGCCCTTACTCGATCAAAGCTATAATCAACCCAGTGGCAGTCAAGCTCGATCTACCAGCTAACATGCGGATTCACCCCGTTTTTCATGTGTCACTTTTGAAACCAGTGCACCCAGGAACCAGATTAACAAAGCCACCAGAACCGATTCAGATAGATGGGGAGCCTGAATTCGAGGTGAAGAACATTTTGGATTCTAAGATCTCAAAATCAAAACTTTTCTATCTAATTGATTGGAAAGGGTACGGGCCTCAGGAAAGGTCTTGGGAACCCAGTGATCACGTACATGCACCTCGGCTGGTAAAAAGGTTCCATCGGAATTTCCCAAACAAACTGAAACCTCCAGAAGGAACGACCTTGTGAGGGGCCTTGGGGGGGAGTGCTGTCATGATGCCTACCCCCGGAGCACCAGGCCAGGCCAAGCACCCCCGGAAGCAGGCATCATGCCCTCGGGTAAAAGCCCAGCGGCCTCTTATAGGGGCTCTTTGGACTCAGTCCTGGCGCCTTTGGCGCCAGGCTTATAAAGGGAGGTGTTTTGTGCACTTACCTGATGCAGACCATGCTGCACGCTTCAGGCCTCCCTGAGACCTGAAAGGGACTATTTTTTCATAGGGACTATTTTTTCACTCGGGCTTGGCCAGGGAAGGATACATACCTAGTTGGGGAAGGATACATACCTGGGACTTCTTTGGAGGCTATTTAAGCCACGCCCAGACAGCAGCGCATGCTTCGCGTTGTTCTGCTTCCTGCAGCTTAACGCTCACCGTGTCTGCTCCTGCTCCTGGACTCCAGCCACGCCCGCCTCAAACCTGGAAGACCTGCAAGGAAGGAAGAGAAGAGAAAGGTGAAAACCAAGGACTATTTCAAACTTCTTACCTGCATCTGGAATCTTCTCGCCAGCATCCCTGAAGAAAGACTTCCATTTAAAAGCATTGTGTTGCTCGCTGCAGAGCCACGCTTCACTCACCTGTCCTCGAGACATCTCCTGGCTCCATTGCGGCTGTCAGCATCGGACGCCACATCTCTGCACCTAGGGGAGAGAGGAAGAAACAAAAGGTGAGCAGAAGGAACACAGAAGGAAAGCCTGATTAACAGCCATAATACTTACCGGCTTTTTTTCCACATTTCGGGTTGGCGCCGCCCCGTTGGCAGGTACCGTACCCCGGCCCCTGTAGGGAAAGGACAAGAGACATTTCTGGGGAATGATAAGGACATTTAGAGGGATCACCCTCATCACTACTCACCTCGGCAGTTTAACCCCTCGACGCATCGCCTTCATTCTGCACCTGAAATAAAGGACAGATCACAGGTTAGAAAGACAACATAAAGGGGACCTCACTTGAACTTTGAACTTTCATACTTTCGGCGCATCGCTCAGGAAAGTCAAGTGGATTTTGCCAGCGCCATTCTGAAAACCAGTGAAGTAACTGGACGAACACGCGCCCCTGCACCAGAAGCAGGATGGAGAGTTCATCCTTCCAAACCATAAGGTGAGCTTAAACCGGGGTTTCGAGGAAGTTAGAGAGGAACGAAGGGGGAAGAGGGAGAGGGGGGAGCTAGCACACTATTCTGCAGACTGTTAATCCCCTTTCTCATCTGCAGAAGGATATTCCTACGGGCCAGGCAAGCACGATTTGGAGGTCCTGTCCAATCGGTGTTCCGGGTCCTGCGCATCACGCTAGAAGAGGCCACAGCAATCCAGACTAGACCAGCGCCCCCGTGGGAACCAGGTGAGAGTTACAGGTTTGGGGAGCAGTATTATAATCGCTTCTCTGAGTGACTCTGGCAGTCTGCCTCACTCACGCGCCTCATTCAGCATGTCTAACAGCGGGGGGAGCACCTCATCTTTAAATGCTTTATAAAACTCGTTTGTGAGTCCATCAGCTCCGGGGTCTTACTGGTCAGCAACTGCCTTACCACCTCTCCTAGCTCCTCCAGTGTAATCAGTGCATCCATCTCCTCCCTTTCTTCTGCACTAATCCTATGTCCTCCAATATTTCTTCTATCATCTCGCGATTATCCTCCCCGTCATCTCCATACAACAGCCCATAATATTTTGCAAAATCCTGATCCACTCCCTCCTGGGTGTCCACCACCCTCCCGTCTTCCCTCTCTATCAATCTAATCAGGGGTCTAAGGGTTTCGCTCTTATATAGCCATGCCAAAATCCTTCCTGGTTTGTCGCCTCCCGCATGTTGCCTCTCTATATACTTCTTGTAGTTAAGGTTACACAATCTATCCCAGTGCCCTGCACACTTTTGCTGCAGTCTTAGTATTAGGTCACTGTCTTGGTTGGCATTGTTTCCTCCTCTCAGTGCCTTTTCCAATTCTCCTTCATCCTCCTGTAGTTCCGCTAGGATCCCTCCCTGCAATCCTTTAGATTTCGCTATGGCCACTCCTTTCATCACAATTTTGAAGGCCTCCCACAAAGTGCCCGCTGAATCCACACTACCCGTATTCATCTCAAAATAGCTAACAATTTCTTACCTCATGTCCTCCCTAATAAGGGGGTCTCTGAGCGCCTCTGCCCTGAGGCGCCACATCAGAATTCTTGCCCTCGGGGGACAAAATTGCCACTGAAGGATCAAGGGCGAGTGGCCGAGAGGACCCTTGCTTTATATTCAGTTTGTGTGATTTCTGTCAGTATCTCTGGAGTGGCGAAGACATAGGCCCTCATTACGACCCTGGCGGTAAGTAACGGTCATTACCGGCATGGCGCAATTAACGTGTCTGTGCTGGCCAGATACCGCTAAAAGCGGCACACTACGACATCTCGGGCACGAGTATTGCACCATGCCGGTAATGTAATCATTGCCATGCTGCTAAAGTCCTTAAAACGCCACTTCCCGGCATTGTATGCCGTGCAAATAGCACGTCTGCCACCCTAGCTATCGATATTAGCGGTCACTGCTAAAAGCGGTGACCGCAAATAGCGGGAACTGCAATTAGCGGTGACCGCAAACCATCGGATCCGGAAGTTGCGTCACCGCACAGGAACGGGAAAGAGCACGGCGGCCATCTTTAAAAACACAATCCATTGCCATCCTCTTCAACCAGTGGAGACCTGACCCCCACAACCTCCACACACCTTCTCCTACACCCATTAATCATTAGAATGCCTAAAGTTCTTAAAGAAAACGGAGATCGGCTGCTGCAGGAGTGCTTTTCTAGGGAGGAGTTAAATATGTTGGCTGAAACCCTACAAGAGCATGCCTATGTAGTCTTCTCAACAGAGATGACCAGACCGGCGATCATGAGAAAGAAGGCCATATGGGCCATGGTAGCCCAGAGGGTCAGTGCAGTCGGCACAACACCCCGAAATGCCAGACAGTGCAGAAAAAGGTGGGATGATCTACGTCTCTGCGTCAGGAGTATACTGGCAGCGAACAGAAATCTGGGCATGGCGACTGGCGGAGGAGCTTAGTCACCCATCAAAATGCAGCCGAGGGAGCAGATATGTGGCGCAACCATAGGCACAGAGAGCGTAGAGGGGGTCAGAGATATGGAGAGAGGAGCCCCGACATCAGGCGACGCAGGTATGTGCCTTAAATCCAGCCATGCAAAAATCACTGAAGTCCAGATTTTTGGGAAGTGCAATGATGCCTAACAGGGTCAACACGACACATTAGCAGAAGACTGCCTACAGGCAGTGCTGACCTCCACCTTGTACACATGCATTATGCACACCCTTTCTGTAGCCACCCACATGCCTCCATGCTTCTACCACCTAAGAGGGAGACTACCTGTATGTCACTGCCTCCAATGTGCACCACCTAGTAATCAAAATGAATGCAGCCATCTCAATGCCTGCTCAATGTCCGCAGACCCATCACTAACCCTTTCCCTCCTTTGGTCTACCACAGGCTCTCATTCGGACAGTGCCGACGAAGACACTGGCACTACACCTGCTAAGAAGGCCAGGCCTGAAGACCCAAAACACCGTCCCTCCACCTCTGGTGCAAAAATCAAACCCCCACAGCAGCCAAAATCCACAAGCACATCACAGTCCACGGCACTGATGTGCAGCAAGCCAGGCACTACGGCACCACCAACAACAACCATCCGCCCAGTGGTGTCTACTGAAGGCACTGGGTCTGCAGGAAGCAGCACGATTGGTGAGACTGCTGCTACCACTGCCAGCTCATACAATGTTGAAGGCGATGTTGATGTTGTTGTGGGTCGCCCCACTGCCCCCCTTCATTCTCCCTACCTGTCCCCATGCAGCCAGCATGCCGATGGCATACAGGGGCAATCTCCTGATAACTCTTGGCCAGCCACTCCATGCCCAGTGGCAGATGTGCAGGAGGGGAGCAGCTCAATGGACACGCCAGTAACATCAGCCACAGGCCAAAAAACCCAGGACCCGATGCATGAAATCATCACGCGGCAACAACAACTGGCCTCCCTCTTGACACAGCATGTGGCAGAATGCGCCAGCGCAAGGGGGGAAATGCGCGAATGTGCAGAAACTGTAAAGGCTGCCATAGAGTCCACCTCCAAGGATATTTGTGCTGAACTAGCCGCGGTGCGGCACGTATTCTCGGAGCTTGTCCAAACTATGAGGGACATGCGTCCTTGTGAGCAGCCCAGTTCCTCCTCGGCTGCCAGTTCTACCCGAACCAGCCAGGTCCGCAGATCGGGCAGGAACCTGCAGCGTACAGACAGGGTTGCACCGGGTGCCGGGAGAGGGGGGTGTCAATAGAGGTCGCCCTGTGGAACGATCCCACATGATGTACTTGAGCACAGACACCCACACCATGTTATGGGGAGTTGAGGGGGGAGTGGGTGTGTTGGGGAGTTGAGGGGGCAGGGGGGAGTGGGTGTGTTGGGGAGTTGAGGGGGTAGGGGGAGTGGGTGTGTCACTTAAATTTTCCATTTCAATACACTTTTTGGTTATGCACAAATCACATGTGTGGACATTGTTCATTGCGTACGTGTGCTTTATTGGTGAACAGTCCGCAGTGTGCATGTCCCAGACACACCCAGTGCCCCAAGTGCCATCTCCATGTGACACCTCCGTCCATGTGTGCTAGAAGCATTGGTTAATCAGAGTCTGACGCATGGCACGTCCCTCCTGTGCATCGCTTCCTCCCTGAGGTGCTGCACCATCCCCACCCTCCTCATCCTCTTCGTCAGGTGGTTGCAGTTCAGCGTCGGGGGGCAGGGGCACATTCCGTCTGATGCACATATTGTGTAGCAGTACACATGCCATGACGATCTTTGCCACCTTCTCATGGCGGTACAGGAGTGCCCCACCAGACCTGCTGAGGCACCGAAACCGTGCCTTCAAGAGGCCAAATGTCTGCTCAATCACCACACGGGTTTGTGTATGTGCACGATTATAGTCCTCCTCGTGCTGGTTTTGTGGGTTCCGGACTGGGGTAAGGAGCCACCTCTTCAAGGGATAGCCTGCATCACCTGTATGTGGGCAACAATGTATGTGTTAGTTATAACATCATATTTTACCTCATCAAGTGACACCATGGCATGCATTTATCTCTTACTTTGAACCCCATTTCAATGCATGAATGGAGTCACACGATGTGACTGCTATATGTGTATTCCTCTTATAGACTGTTTTGCATGCCATCAACTAGTGTACGCAGGGGGTCCAGTACCTTGTGAGTGCCCATGCACTGTGTTAGTCCACAGTGGTTGTTTTGGTGATCTGGCAGATGTCCAGTGATATTAATGCTTTCATCCTGGCACCATTGCTGTCAGCCTCATGATGTTCTCTCTGAGTACTTCAAATGGTGTTATGCTATTTAGTTGGGCCTCTGTGTCAGTGTAGTGGTGTATTGATGTTTATAACCGTCATGTGACTCCTTTGTACGCAGTGATGGGGGACTGGCCTTTCAGTAGATGGTGTTTGGTGCTGTGTATTGGCTAAAGTCATTGCATGTAGCTGCATTTCGTTGAGGGTGGATGCGGTCTGATTTGGTATAGTGTACATGCAGATGGCTGTGGAATGGTTGGGACACAGCTTCATTCACATGGTAGGGATGCTTACATCTAGCATTATGTGGTCAGGTGTCAGCTCCACTCTGGGCTGTTTTGGGGTATGAGCTTGCTCCATTCCCTCTGGTACTCGCAGCCAGGTGAAGTATGCATCTCCGCCCCCCACATATCAGCCAGGTAAAGTATGCATCTCTCCCCCCCCATATCAGCCAGGTAAAGTCTGCATCTCTTCCCCCCCCATATCAGCCAGGTAAAGTATGCATCTGTACCTCAATCACCTACATACTTCACATTACCATGGCCATGACATGCGACTCACCGAGTAGCCAGGATCTCTGCCCTGCATGTCGCTCCATGTAGCGTGGTATTGTGGAGTTCCGCAGGACCATTGAATCATGGGTTGATCCGGGAAATCGGGCACAACAATGTGTGATGATCCTGTTCGAGTCACATACCATTTGCACGTTGATTGAGTGGTATAGCTCACGGTTGCAGTACGCTACCTCCATGGCATGTGGGACCACCAATTCAACATGGGTGCAGTCGATGGCACCAATGCAACCAGATATGCCGGCCAGCGCATAGACACCCACTTTGGTGTTTGAGATGTCCTGGGCAGACCGTGGTAAGGTAATGTGGTCGTCTGTGTGCTTGAGGAGGGCATCAAGCACTTGGTTCAGCGTACGTGAGAATAATGGTTGTGAAATGCCATGCAAGTGACCCACTGTGTGCTGGTAGGTGCCTGTGGCCAGGAAGTGGAGCATGGACACTACCTTCAGTAGGGGGGGGATGGCGGTGCATGTTTCAATCATGCTGACAATGTCGTTGTGTATCATGTCCAGGATGGTGGTGATGGTGTCCCGGTCCAAACGGTACAGGGTGTGGATCTGCTCAGCGGTGAGGTTGAATGGACTGGCGCTGATGCATGGGATTGGGGCTGCCTGCGTGGTGGCACTGGCTGTGCTGGTGGGGCTTGCTTGCCCTGCCTTGCCCTCCTTCTCCTCCTGCGTCTCCTCGGTGCTGCCTGTTGTGCTTGTTGTTTTTGTTGTTGTTGTAGCACTTTCATTGCAATCAGGTCCTCCAGCCCCAACATTGCTAGTCCTATTGGAATCATTGTGAAGTGTGACTGGGTGTGGGAAGGGGTGGGGTGTGCTCCTTTGTGCTTGGCCAGTCTGTATTGCCTCCACCTGTGCTGATTATGTGCACCTGTGCCACTTTGGAACACTGCACATGGGCGTTTACAGTTGGTACGTGATGGCGGTATTAGCACCATGGCGGTAAGGTACTTTACGACCTTCACAAGGGCGTTAAGAGCATGTCCGCTTGACTCGTACTCATCCCCACTTGGCGCCATGCTGGTATTTACGGCATGGGAGGTCGCGTTCCCGCGCCCTTGGCGCAGTTAGCGGCACTGTTGATTACGGTGCCACTGATAGCACTATCACGGGTCATAATCGGCCCTAGCGGTAAGGGATGCCGGTAATCCTTTACCGGCATCGTTTTTAACTTACCGCCAGGGTCGTAATGAGGGCCATAGTCCAGCCTCATGTGTAGTTGCTGTGGGGCAGAGTAATGCAAATACTGCCTTCCTTGAGGATGGTGCACCCTCCACACATCCGCTAACCCAAAAACATTCAACAGCGTCTGTAACGCCTTGGCCGTTGGGGCAGGCCTATCCGGTTTCCCGTCTGACCTGTCCACCTTAGGGTTTAATACACAATTAAAGTCCCCTCCCCAAATCACCGCACCCCCTACACACATGCTCAGATTGTGACACAGCGTTTTGAAATATGCTGCGGTATTTTGGTTCAGGGCATACGTGTTTACCACACTTATTTCCCTATTTTCCACCAGTCCCTTCACCACAACCATCCTCCGGTCTGACTCCACCAGCATCTGCTACAGCTGAAACGGGACGTGTGGCGTCACCCAGATGATCACTCCCCTGGCATAAGCCGAATATGGAGAACCCACCATCGTTCCCTTCCATTTCCTCTTGATCATTTCCATCTTGTCTCGCGTCAGATGCGTCTCTTGCAACAAGGCAATATCTATTTTCTATCTCCGTAGGTATAGCATCACCTATTCCTCTTCAGATAACTATTAAGCCCCTAACGTTCCAAGTAATTATTTTAAGATTGCCCATGGCATGACAGAGCCCCTCTCCTCCCCCCACCCATGCAGTCCAATTTCAGTTGTTCAACTCTTCTATGTAGGCTCATATTCCAACTTGAACTCCCCGGAACTATATACACAACAAGCTCTCCTGCCTCGCTCCCTCCCACCTCCCTGCCCTTCCCCAACAACACCCTCCCCAAATGTTGCCCAGCTCCATCCCCGGATCTCAGGCACCCCCGCATCTAGCCCTTTCTGGCAAAAAGCCTACACTCGAGGCTCAGCAGGGTGAAGTCGCCCTAGTGGCTGCTTAACTACTAATTCTCAGGGATAGGTTGCTTCCATCCCTTTGCTCCTATTTCCTATTTTACTACGCTTCATGTTAATGCTACCCAGCTCACTCATGCATTTTATTCACTATATTCCAGTCCAACTGGGGCGTAAGGTACAAAGGCTACAAAATATCAATCAAGTCTCCTTTTCCGTCATGACAGGACCCCCCTCCCACTTATCCCCTCTGTGTTCGTGCGCCCCTGACGGTCTTGCTCGGCCTCCTGCTTCGGACAGCCCTGCAAATCCAACCTCTGGGGTGTCAAAGAAAAGCGCTCTGCTTTTGTGCAAAACCTTTAGTTTCGCCGGGTACAGAAGCATATACTTGATACCAGCCGTGCGCAGCCTCCTCTTGACAGCCACGTAGCTATACCTCTGCCTCTGCACCAGCATCATGTAGTCAGGGTACGCCGTGATGTTGGTGGATGCTCTCTCTATCGTTCCGCCCTTACGAAAATACTCCAGGATCTTCTCCCTGTCTTTATAGTTCAGAATCCTCGCAATTATCGGCCTCGGTGGCGCCCGGGGCCATGGTTTCCTCATCAGGGCCCCATGCGCTCGCTCAACAGTGAACCCTTGTGAGAGTTTTTCTGCCCCTATCTCCTGCAGGATCATGTTCTCCACATAGTCCGTGGGGTCTTGGCCCTCTTCTCCCTCCGGCAGGCCGACCAACCATATGTTGTTCCTTCTCGCCCTTCCTTCCGCTTCTTCCACTCGATTCTCGAGGATAGCAACCTGCTGTTTTAACACGTGGACCTCTTTCGTGTTGTTTGCGTTGACGTATGTGTTGATCTTCACCGCGCTTTCCAGGCCACTTGTTCTTTCTGCCATTGCCCTAACATCTTGTTGCAGCAGGGTGACTCAAATTCCTACAGCATCTATTTTGTTCTCTAGGGCCGTCCGTAGGTCCGCCATTGCTGCACCCCATTTAGTGCTCAGTTCTGTTATGGCTGCTAGGACCTGATGGTTATCTCCTTCTGTGGCGCCGTCTGCTGAGGTCGGCACCACGCTTTGTGCCGGGGTTGTGGGAGTCTGCTGTGCCTTTGCAAAGATCTCCTTTGTGGGTCGTTTACTCTTGGCTCTCGCTCCTTTTACTGCCATCGCGAAATCCTTCTTGTATGTCTGGTTCCAGCTATTCAGTGTTGTTGTGGCACTCCCAGGTCCGTCAGGCGCTGGAGCGTCCTCTTCAGTAGGCTGCTTCGTGCTATGGTGCATAGAATTGCGTTTTAAGTGGACTGTGTCCTCCCATGTCTCTCCTCTGCCTACTATTGTCAATGCGCCGTCGACATGTCTCTGAAGGCCGTTCAGCTCGCCCTACCCGCCACTACCACAGCGTTTCAGGCCTCCAAGCAGTCCAGTGCTTTATGTCCACTCTAAAGGGAACTTCCCCTGGGCATCTGCACTTGGCCTGTTCAATTCTTGCTTCTTGTGTTATGGTCCTCTAGCAACTGTCTGGGCCAATCCGGGTTCCAACCCCTTTTTCCTGTTTTGCTGCCAGTATCTCGCACTTTGTTGAGCCGCTCCTCCTGACGTATCCTCTCACATCCTCCTGGGTCCCCACCAGTCCAGCCATGCCGCCATCTTGCCTTCGTTTCGCAAGTCACCAAAGTCACAAAAGTCGGCAAAGTACCAGCTCTGTCCAGCGCCTGGGTCAATCAGCCCAGAAGCGCTCGTTTGTTAGCACACTTGTTTGTTTTTTTGCCTGGTCACATACAGATTTTGAGGATTTTAGGTGTGCTCTTTTTATGTTACACGCTCTCACTTATTAGCCATCGTTTTATCCTCATTACCCCCACTTTGCCGTGTCAGAGGTGCGGTATCGCTTTACTTCCCAGACCACTTTCAGGCCGCAGGGTCACTTATGTACGACTGTGATCTGCCTGCATTTCGTCCTGGACTCCACCAGGTCGTAGTCTCAGGATACACTTGCAGAGGATCTGCCTGCACACTGCGCTTCACACGGCTCACTCTTGCGTCCGTGAGCACTTGCCAGCCAGCCTACATCTGTCCCATGTAGCGGCAGTCCGTCTATGTGCTGGTCACGGCTCCGTAGGGTCGGTTGGTCTTCCGAGGACCCTGTTAGAGTGCCCGCCGCATGCACCACCTGTCCCGAGCGCTCTCGATCCGCTCAACAGATTACGCCAGTTATTTATTAGCCTGCCGAGGCGGCCCTTTGTTCTGCGGGGCCCGGCCGTCACTTTTCACCTTCTGCGATTCCGCACTGAATAATTACAAGTCCCTTGTTCCCGTTCCTGTACACCCTCGCCGAAGGGCTCGGCTATGTTGGATCGTTGGGGCTCTTCGTGCCACGTGAAGGGATTTAACATGAACTCGCACTCGATGCACCTCCTCAGTTTGTCACAGTCTTCGGCTGTGTTTTCAGAGGGCTCCCGTTCGCCGCAGCCGCCCACATTGAGCAATATGTTATTCCGTGTATTTGCACTTGCAATCCACTACTGTAGCCATCTACTGGAGCCAGCCACTCCCTTACAGGGGTGAGCCCCTCGGAATCTCTTTGTTCCCGGCCGCTGCCATTTTGATGTCCATCTCGCGGCTGGCTCTGAAATACAAAGTATCCCTCTTGCTGTTCAGTAGCTTCAAACATACAGCCAGCTCATTCACACTCTGCCCAGCGCATTCCCACACCTTTCCATGAGTTTTGGGGCTGCTGCCAGCTGAAATAATGCGTGTTTTCTGTCGGATCAGGTCGCCGGATCTCGGAGTTCTCCGGGATCATAGCCTATTCCATGGCTGCCAAGCCACGCCCCTCCCAAGACGAAAATCTTAACGAGAAATGTAAGAGATTGTGCGTTGTCATGGACAGCAAAATGTTATTCTTTTCTTCTTCCACTATACTGTTGACAGGGAAACATGTGGTTCCCATAATCAAAACGTCACACCACACAACTAACAGGGAACACGATGCAGCACTGCATAATTGGCATGTAAGATTTCAACCATGTTTGGATGAGCAGGAAAGAATGGAACAATAACCTGCAATGTGTTTTGCTCACCCTTTAGCATAAGAAAATCTCCAACTCTAAGGCCTTCCCACCTTCTACATTTCAAGCGATATGAATTGCCCATTTTGGAAAAAATCAACAAGGTTTTCTATCCCCGTCTTTTTCATCGTGCTAATGTAAAACCTTTCAGGTTTAGTGGCCAATTCAGTCAAATGCGTTGCAGACAGTAATGGAGAGAACAAACATTTATAACCAAATTTTGCATCAATCTTGTTCCAAACGTAACATGTGCAGGCTACTACATTAATTTAACTTTTACTGCATTGAACTCCAATCCAAACTACTGTTCAAAGCAAAGCAGGTTCTGCGATGGCTATTTATTTATACATGAGGTCTGTTGGGGATGAAGGTAAACCAAAAAGATAACTACCACGCCTGAGCTCTGAAGTAGTAGTTGGCTAAGTCTGGCATTCCAAGCCGCCCATCTCTAAAGGTGAAATCAGTTTGTCTCAACTTACCTTGCTTCATTTCCCATTACAAATACATTCTAACAATATGCTTCTTAAATGTTGGAAGAATATCTTAGGTAAAATCAGAGGGACATTTCTTTAATTGTACATTGATCAAAATATGATATTTCACAAAATGTTCACATTTTACGAAATTTTAATATGAAATACACAGCAACCAAATATAATTCACTTATATATCAAATTCAATTATTAAAACATCATCCATTACATTTTAACCATTAAATACAATGGCCCTCATTAGGACCCTGGCGGAGGACCATGGTGCAATTTGCACCATGGTCCATGGCGCTAAGCTGCCAACTCCGCCAAGGTGGTTGGCGGACTTACCGCCCCATGCCGACCTTGGCGGGGCGGTAAGTCCCCAATCCCCATTTTACCCTTCCCCATTCCCATTCTTGCCCCATAGGGTATAATGGGAGTGGGGAAGGCGTTAATTACGCCACCGTAAATTACGGTGGCGTAATTAACAACAAGTCCCGTAGCGCCATGGATTTCTCCGCCTGCAAAAAGCAGGCGTAAAAATCATCCATGGCACTACGGGAACTCGTAGTCTGGCGGAGAGGTACGCCATGCACTACGCCGGCGTAAAACCCTCTCCGCCAGGGTCCTAATGAGGGCCAATGTATAAAATCTTTTCCTACTCTTCTAATTCATAGGACCTATTTCTTTCAGCATTCTTAATACTTCTGTGGTTAGAAAAAATGTAATTCCCACCACTCAGAAGATTCCACATGTCCTCTAAAAGTGGCTCATGTCGAATTTCAAAGAACCATTTTAAGTACTTATTTCTTGGTTCAGCTATAACAGGTCATTCCACAACAATATATCTAAGAGTCTGTTCCAAGTGCAGATTACTGCAATAATATTTCAATTCTGCTTCTGCTGGGCATACATGATCTCCCCAGTATGTAGAAGATTTAAACAAAAGCGTAAAAATTGTTCATGATAATAAAAATGTGGATACCTTTCCAAATAATATGTTAGTAGTCCTATCGGTTTATCTATTCTTCAAAAAGTAGAATGTACTATATATAGTGAGATTCTGTGTTGGGCCCTAGGTTTGGAACCTTCCTTGCTTAGCTCTGTTATTTGTAGCGATATCTTGGTTTTAGTGCAAGGTCACAGGAATTGGTTGTTGAGGTGACGCCCACACCTCCTTTGTGGTATGTTCTGGAATTATCCTGGATACCTCGCTATTAGTTAATTTTGCACAATGGATTCTCCACACAGTTTCTTGTTTTGTGATAATTACAACTGATTTTATTCATCTGTCTGTTTAATCCATGGGCTAGTGGTGCCATTAGTGGTCAGCCGACACGTGTTTTGACCTGTGGGTCTTTATCAAGGCTGATACAAGTTAAAATTGCATACATGTGACCCAAGTTGGGGGTGTATGTGGCATTTGTGACATAACAGAATTGTGTCAGTGCCCGTTGAGTTTGTGGTGTTGTAGCATATGGTTTAAAAAGTGGTTCAATTGACAATTTGGGAGCAGTAGGCAACTATACAACAAGATATCAATTGTGTTTACATATAGTTGTGTACAGGTAATACATGATAGGAGTAACAAGGGGAGGAAGAGAGAGAGAACGGAGAGAATTAGAATTTGGTCGTGTGGCTCAGAGGTGGAGCATAGGCATTCGATTCTGAGGAGAAAGAAGAGGAATTTGCATACCTATTGGTGAAGGATGGGGGCACCCTTGTGGGGTCCTGGATGAAAATAATGACTGATAGCGAGGTATCCAGGATAATTTCAGAACATACTATATATAGTGTTCGTCCAGTCCATATGTCTTAGGCAATGTTTTACCCACTGAGGGTTTTTTCGTTAAATCATCTACATTTCTACTGCATGCAGCTAGAACAATGCTCATATACAGGTTCCTTTGGTCAATGGAAATAGTATGATATGATATGATATTTTATTTGTATCGCGCTCGCACACAAGTGTTTCAGAGCGCGACTAGGCAAGGGAGGGGAACAGGGGAGAACACAGCACAACATAAAAACGATCTTACTAGGCCCAGTGACATTGAGAACACGCAAGTGCATGGGAAAGGGAAAAGGAAAAAAGTGCATGGAAGCGGGAGAGTGGAAAGTGCGGAGCTGAGGAGCGCAAATAAGTAAAATAAATAGAAAATGGAGGCAAACTGTGGTAGTGCAGCCAGAAAGTGGCACGTGCTGTGTTTAAGGCAGCAGACTGGGTAAGTCTGAATAAGTGCAGAAAAAGAAGAAAAAAGGGGGGGTGCTGTATGGGTACAGATACAGTCACCAGTGCAAGAGGTGGCCAGGAGGCAGTGCAGGAAGATGGCAGGGTGAGCAGGTACCTGGGCCCAGGGGACAGAGGGTGGCCAGGTGCACAGTGCCAAGAGAGAGCAGATCAGCAGGGGAGAAGGGGAGCGAAGGCAGAAGCAAAGAGGAAGGTTTTGAGGTGCTTCCGGAACCGGTGATGGTTCTCCTCAAGTTTTAGAGTGGCAGGGAGGCTGTTCCAGAGGGAGGCCCCAGCCGAAGATAGAGATCTACCCCTAGCTCGTTTCTTTGAAAAACTATTGACCCAGAGGGAGTTAGAGGTAGAGGAGTGAAGAGCTTGAGAGGGGAGGTATTGGCGGAGGGATAGCCGAAGGTATTTTGAACCCATGCCCCAGAAAGCCTTGTGGACAATGCAGAGGGTTTTGATTTGAATCCTTGCATCCACTGGGAGCCAATGGAGAGATTTCAGAGCTGGAGAGATACGATCCCAGGGCTTGAGGCCAAGGACAAGTCTCCCAGTCCTGTTCTGGATAAGTTGTAGAGGGCGGAGTGTAGAGGCAGGTAGATTTAGAAAACGACTGTTACAATAGTCCAACCTAGAGAGAACCAGAGCTTGGGAGACCGTGAGCTCTGAGGGAAGGAGAGGAAAGGAAGAATACCTCTGAAGAGGTGCAGTGGGAAGTTTGACTTTTTAGAGACCTCAGAGATATGGGCCGAGAAGGAAAGTGTGGAGTCAAAGATGACCCCGAGGTTCTTAGCCTCACAGGTAGAGGTAGGAGGAGGGCCAAGGGAGGCCGGCCAGAGAGTGAGGGAAAAGGATGGAGATTGTGTGCCGATGAGGAGGATCTCCGTCTTGCAGGCATTCAGACAAAGATCATTGGCAGCACACCAATCTTGAATGGCAGTTAGGCAGTCAGAGATGAGAGAGGGAGAGGAGGTGGCAGAGGGCAGCCAGAAAATGAGTTGATTGTCATGGCAATGCAGTGAGCGAGAGTTGCCAAGTATTGGTTGAAAAGCCAGGGTGAGAGGTTAGACCCCTGGGGAACCCCACAGGTGGAGAGGAAGATAGATGATAGGAAAGACCCCAGTTGGATCTGGGAGGGTCGATCAGAGAGGAAAGAGGTCAGCCAGGCCAGAGCCTGATCAGTGATACCCAGGTTATCAAGGAGACGGTTGAGCAGGATGGTGTGGCTGACCGTGTCGAAGGCAGAAGAGAGATCAAAAAGCATGAGGACAGAGGGAATGTTAGAATCAAGGTTGGAGAGCAGATCTTCACAGATATTGAGGAGAGCAGTTTCTGTGCTTCTGGCCGCTCTGAAGCCAGACTGGTGGTCATGGAGACAACCAACAGAATCTGAATGAAGGTTAAGCTGAGAGATGGCCAGCTTTTCCAGGAGTTTGCCCAGAAAGGGGGTATTGGAAATTGGGCGGTAGTTAGCCGGACAGGAAGGATCAGCTGTGGGTTTCTTGAGAAGAGGATGCACAAGGGAGTGCTTCAGAGGGGAGGGGAAGGATCCTGAGGCAAACGAGTGGTTGCAAAAATCAGCAAGGGCCGGAGCGAGGGTGTCAATGTGGTCCTTGATGGTTTTGGAGGAACAGGGATGAACCTGTTTTGACGAGGCTTTCATAGATCGGTCTTGTCCAGCGACCTCATCAGGGGAGAAAAAAGGAAAGGAAGAGACGGACGGTCGGGGTGGTTAAAGGGAGGTCTGCAAGTACTGACTGAGACAGAATAGGAGGAGGAGGGGAGGCGAGGGTGGATAGGATGTCCTGGGTTTTAGAGATAAAGTGCGAGACAAGGGCATTGCAGAGAGCCTGGGAGGCAAGAGGAGGGGAAGAGACTGCTGCAGGGTTGGCAAGCTCCTTACAGATTTTAAAGAGTTCGGCCGAGTTGTTGGATGCCGCAGAGACACAGGCTTGAATGTGGGCTCTCTTCTTAGTGCAGACAGAGAGTCGGGATTGCCTTTGGAACAGGCGACAGGCCAGTTTGTCAGAGGATGAGCAAGAAGTCCTCCATTTCCTCTCAGCCGCCCTACACTTAAGTTTAAGTGTAGCTAGGTCGGAGTCATACCAGGAATTGCACTTGGCTTTGGACTTCAAGCGGATCCTCATTACAGGGGCAAGAGCATCAAGGGTATCAGAGATAGAAGAGTAGAGAAGGGACAGGGTTGTGTCGGGGCGTGAGTCAGCCAGAGGAGGAGGAGGGGGAGAGAAGGTGGCAGCGAAAGTGTAGAGATATCGTGAGAGCCGCCACTCTCGCGAGATCTCGGCCGCGGCCACTAGGGCCGCCCCCGCGCGCTTGGCGCGCATTACGGGAGCAGCAGAGGACGCGGGAAGACCTCCTCGCCTAGCTCCTCCGAGAAGTAGGCCCCAGGCCTAACAGAAGACTATATAGCCTCCCAGCTGCAACCCCTTACATTAGAGGCAAGCTGCCCAAGGGGATTTACCACCTACATATCTATATATGATGATTGATGTTGTATGCTGAATAAAGGACATCACGATCACTAAGACGCCTCCTGTCATCCTTAAAACTATTATACTACATAAATTGGCGACGAGGATCATCACTACAACCCACATGAACCATGCAAGGCGCGACACCACCTCCGCCCTTCCTACAAACTCCAGGTAAACCTGCCATCCCGTGGCCGCAATGGCAACCCTTATTTACGACATACGTAGAGGCGGTGGGCGGTGCAGGATTATCTGCGGCACGGCGCAGGGCAATGTTACTTAACGCCTTAGGGGTAGAAGGACAGAGGGTGTTTGAAAGTCTCACCCCGGGCCCGGTGGTTGGTGACAACGATGACGTCTTCAAGGAAGCGGTAAGAAGAATTGTAAAAAGGTTTGCCAGTAAAGAGAACACGGTTCTGCACAGAATACATTTCTATAGCCGCAGACAAGAAGCCTCAGAACCCGTTGACGACTACGTCACAAAGCTACGGGAATTGGCAGCGCTGTGCAACTTTGGCAACAATGCCGAGAGCCTCATCTGCGACATGCTGGTAGTTCACACCAACAGCAGGAAAGTGCAAGATAAATTCATTATGGAGAAGGAACTGCTGCTAGAGAAAGCAATGGAGATTGCCAGACCAGTCGAAGAAACTGCTGGGAGACGAAAAGAACTCACGGGAAGCCATAGTTCCACTGAAATACAAGCAGTGGCGTTTCGCCCGAAGAAAGAGAGACAAGTATCAAACACGAAAGAAGAAAAAGGGAGCACGAAAGAACCACTGAAATGCCACAGGTGTACAAGCACGAAACATTTGGCGTTTGACAGAGAGTGCCCAGCCAGAGATAAAGAGTGCTCTATCTGCAAACGTATTGGCCATTTTTCGATTGTGTGTCGGTGGAGAAACAAGAAAGTCACAAACGTCAACATGAGTCGCAACACGGAAAGAGAGTCCTCCTCGGACAATGAAGGTGGACCCACGGTCATCATGGTGAACAGCACACGGGCCAGGAGAGAAAAACCCCATTGCATAATCAAAATCGACGGGATGGAAACAAAAGTCATGGCGGACTCAGGTTCTGACCTCACCATAATCCCCCTACGCACATACAAAGAAATGTTGGGGATGGAAAAGGTTTGAGTGCTCACCACACGGCACAAACCCACGGTTTAGACGCCTCCTGTCATCCTTACAACAATTATACTACAGAAAGCCACAGCTGACACACGCTTTATAGGTCGGATGTCCGAGAAAGTAAGTGGCAGTGTTGGGGTGTGGTTGGCTTGGGGGGAAGAGAGTGAGAGATGAGAGGGGAGGAGGCAGTGGTCACTCCAGGAGAGAGGAGTGGTTAGAGGAATAGAGAGGGGGAGGCCAGGGGAGATCAAGACATCAAGTGTGTGTCCTGCAGAGTGTGTCGGGCCAGAGGGGAGGATAGAGAGGGAGAGGGAATCGCAGAGGTTGCGAAAGAACAGCGATGAGGGACAGTGAGAATCCAGGTGAAGTTGAGATCACCAAGGAGGAGGAGTTGAGTGGTTGAGGCCAGGAGGGAGGAGGAGAGGTCGGCCCACTCAGAGAGAAAAGAGGTGATTTGCCCAGGGGGCCGGTAGAGGGTAGCCACAGTAAGAGAGTGGCTAGGAGAGATTGAGAGCCTGCAGACAGGGCATTCAAAAGAGGAGTACATCTGAATGGGAATGATAGAGGCAGGAATCCACTCAGGAAAGATCAGGGCTACGCCCCCTCCAGGTCGAGTGGATCTGGGTGCAGAGAGGATCTTGTAGCCCTCAGGGAGTAGAATGTCAAAGCTTGTGACAGAGCTAGCCGTGAACCATGTCTCATTAAGACCGAGGACATGAAGGTCCAGTTTTTCAAGGAGGTGGCAGATGTCAGAGGACTGTTTGACAGCAGAGTGAGAGTTGAGAGTGGCAAGATGAAGAAGGTTGCTGGCCTTAAAGCCATGAAGACATCCCAGCGAGTGCCACCATTAATGGGAGAGGAGGAGACAGGACAAAGCACAGAGATCATAAGGGGGGGTCCATAGATCCGGCAAAGGAACAATAAAGAGGATGTCGGTGAGGGTCTGTCTGGAAGAGGCGCTGCTATAGTTATCAGCGATAGGAAGTCCAGGGTTGGAGGCCAAGATATCCTTTTTAAATTTCTTTTTTCCAGACTTAGTGAGAAGGGAAGGGTAGTTAATAGAGAAGCAGTTGGAATAGATGGGAGAAACAGAAGGCGCCATGAGTGGAAAAGAGAAGAGGCAGAGGCAGGAGTAAGCAAGTAAAGCAGTATTGAACAGTCACTGGGCTAGCAGGTTACAATCAATGGCCAAAAGTTAGATGCAGAAATACACTCAGTCTGACTTTCAAGTAAATGCAAAAATACACCCAAGTCTGACTTTCAAGTAAATGCAAAAATACACTCAGTCTGACTTTCAAGTAAATGCAAAAATACACCCTAGCCTGACTTAAAAGTTAATGCAAAAATACACCCAAGTCTGACTTAAAAGTTGAATGGGAGACCAGTAGTTAAGGAATTTAGAGTGGTAGTCTGATGGTAGAGGTGACTATAGATAAGGCTTCAAATGAGAACATGACAGGAAGAGTTGAGTACCCTCTGAGAAGTAAGTACAGGTAAATCAAGGAGGGAACTAACCCAAACAGAATAAGGTGAGAGTCATGGCAGTCCAATAGTCCAAGGTAGCAGCCTCAGTGACAATGAGGGTTTGGCTGTTGCAGAGTCTCATGTTGCAGCCTGTAAAGCAGACAGAGAAGCTGACAGGGACCTTAGAAAGTAGACCTTTGAAACAAGGGCCGGATGAAGCCTGGCGGTCCCCTGATTTGCTTGAAAACAAAGCGAACAGCCAATCACTGCCGACGATGGAGGGAAGCACTTTAGATACACAGCCTCATGCAAACAAGGAGGCTAGGTAGCCATGATGGAAAACCTCAAACACACCGTTAGGCAGCAGGAAACATCAATTTCATTGAAATGAGTCAGTGCAATTAAAGCATCAGAAGGTTATAACACACTGCCATTTTGCACAGTGTCATTTCAGAAATTAAAATGGTTTTCCAAGTGAAAATAAAATAGCATGGTTTAGTAACGTTTATATGAAGACCCAAATAGTTCACAGACTCATGTATTTGTTGCATTACTGGGACCATATTCTAAATTCCTTTATAAATAACAATTTATCATCCCCATATAATGGCAAACGTAGTTTGCAAGTATATAACTGAATTTCTTGATGCACGTGACGGTAAGATAGCTCAGTGGGCTGAGCGCTCGTCGTGATCTGTGTCTGATCTGCAGGTCGCAGGTTCAAATCCAGATAAGGTCGACTCAGTCTTTCATCCTTCAGAGGTCGATAAAGTGAGTATCAATTTCAACTGGGTAATAATGTATGTAAATATGTTCTATGTAAAAGCTTTGGATAAAAGCGCTATATAAATACGCTATTATTATGTGTTTATCTCTGAGAAGTACGGCTAGCGTCTCCCTCGCTACAGCAAAGATAATGGGTGGAAAGGGAGAATCCTGTTTTGTCGCTCAGTCTAGTGAAATGCTATTAGACAAAAACCCACTCTGACATATCTTGGCAGTAGGATGTTTATATAATAAAGCTATTCGAGACAGCAAATAAGGCCCCATCCCCATTCTCTGTAGCACTGGAAAAAGAAATTGCCGTTCTATGCAATCGAATGCCTTCTCAGCATCTAGTAAAACTGCAACCAGTGGCAAGTCTGGTTACATTGGATTTAACTATCCAAAAAGGTATTGCAGACCATAGGATGTGGATCTGTCTGGAGTGAATCCTGACAGATCACTTTCTACTCACTCAGACATGAATGGTTGTATTCCATTTGCTAGAAATTTAGCCAGGAATGTATTGTTTAGATGAATTCAGATTAACTAGTGACATTGGCTCATATGAGGAACACTCACTAGCCTCATTACCTGTTTAAGAAGGAGAGTTATAATAGATTAATTCATGGTTGCTAGTAATTTTATCTTGGGAATTGTTTCCGGTATACATTTATGAAATGAGGAGCCAAAGAATCTTTAAATGTTTGTAGAATTCCACTGATAATCCATCAGAGCCAGAAGATTTACCCCAGGTAAATCAGTAATAGTACTAAGTATCTCCTCCAGGGTGAGGGCCATTTTTAGTCCCACTTTTCCCAGTCTTCAACCAAGGTCTATAGAATTTAAATAATGCTCTATTTGTTGTTTTGTCACTTTGATATTACTAATATCCTGAACTGTTATGAAATGTACCGGCTTCATCTGCTATCGAAGTTCCAGAAACATTCCTCTTCTCTTCTTCTTTCTCTCTCCCTCTCCCCTGCTTACCTCCTATCTCTTCTCTTCGCCTAGTCACTCCTCCATCTCTTCCCTAACTTCTGTTCTGCTTTTGCTGACTGGTCACCTGGCTCACCTCCAGAGCCTCACAGGTCCCAGGCTCTCCTGCCAGTGTTTGCACTTGCCCCTGGCCTCTGCACTATGCTCAGCACTACTGCACTTTAAACATACGCTCCATGAGAGGGGTAACCTCTCTGCACTTAACCCATGGCCCTGCTGGACTGGGCACACTTGTCCCCCGCACCCCCTTGCACTTCTGTTCGTGTACTGGCATGACCTGAATTTACTAGGCCTAGTAAGTTCTGTCTTGTACCCCCTTTGTCTCCCCTCCCTAATCTGGTTGCACCTGAAACACATCATGCACGTGCACTAGGAGAAATGCTGTCAAGCTTAGTACGCTAGTTAGTTTTTTATTCAAGCATTCGGAAACCTCAAGGCCTCAGAATGACTATTGTATTCCCTAGCTTCCTTCCGGCCTTGAAGCACTTTGAAGCACTTCACTTGTGTATAAGCGCTGTACAAATAAACAATTACAATCGCTGGAATGCATAGGTGTTGCTTATCCCACCTGACTAGTCTTGCCAACAGCTTGCTGGGTGTTTGGCCCTCTCCATATTTCCGTACTTGACATTGCCATCTCAGAAATCTCACCTCTCAATTGGCAGTTTAATTAGATGTTGAGTTTTGGCTAGGGAAGTTTGGCTTCCCCCTTCGTGATATTCCTGTTCTAGCTTTTTATCCTTTTTTCTTGCCTATCCCTATCCTTCCTTCTTTAGGTGGAGATACAGATTCCCTAAGTATAAAATATAAGACTTAAATGTTTCCCATATTATTTATTTATTTATTTGTACAGTGCTAAAGCCCGCGGGCATCGAAGCACATTTCAAAAAGGCAGGACATATAGTTGTAGAGAACGGGACAGAAAGTAGCCACAAATAAGGTCATTTCACGGGGTGCTGAGAGTTGTCATCTAGTCAAGAGTTTATATGAATAGCAGCGTTTTTAGGTCACGGGTAGTTCATTCCATTTATGGATGCTTCTGCTCGGGAATGCCTTGCCTGGGCCGTTCAGCTTTTTTGCTGAAATGGTTTGGAGAAGACCTGACTGAGAGTCAACCGAGTTCTCATTAAAATAAAAAATACTTCTCAATTTGTTGTTGAATATCCCATCCAAAAACTGCATCTACCAGTGCTTCAGTGCATATTGAGCAGATAATGTGCGTGAAAGAATAGAACTCTACTCGACTCACCGAATCCGAATATCCGAGAGAAAGAAGTAATCAATGTGTGAGGTGGAGTTATGAACTGCTGAGTAAAAAGTGAAAACCTACTTCCTCTGGTGAAAAGTTCTACATACTTCAACTGATTCATGTAGAGTGTGCATCTTCAGTATTTCACGAGACACAATAAGCACCTCCCCTTCTGGGTCACCCATTGACTACTTATACCTCAACGTAAGGAAAAATGTATTAATATAGCAACACCTCTTGCACGGGAGGAGAAGTTCCTATGATCCCCAATTTTTAGCAAACTCAGCTTCATTCATGCGTCTCTAATGGGTGTCCTGTAAAAAAGCCACCTTTATCCCATGTCATTTAAGATGAAGTAGAACCTCTTAGCTTTAGCTTGGCGATTAAGACCTTTAATATTCAGTGTTAATAACTGAAACAATGTGTCTTCTCTTCTCAACATGGTGATTACTATTCTTATATTAAAAAAGATCAATATGTCCAAACATACAAAGTAAGGTTTCCTCATTTGAATCCAACTTAATGCAAATAACCCAATTCGATATGCTGGTCAGATGGACCTGTCATTCTCCCCATTACTATAGACACTCATGTAAAAACAACTCCATGTACACAAGCTGTTAGTACTTCTCTCCAGCACATTCCCTGTTACAAAAACATTAACAGGTGAAATCCTTGTGATGCTATCATCTGTAGAAGGGATCCTAGCTGCGGATGAATTGAGTCTGACGCCATGTTTATCAAGACGTGCCTTTTAATGTTCCACCCTGCAAGTCAGTGGGCCTCATTACGGGTTTGGAGTTAGCCATGGTGCTATTAGCGCCATGGCTGCCTCCAAACCTGTGTCCGAGTACGTTTAGTCGGAATGGGGATTTACCGGGTCCCAGTAGGTCCCCATTCTGAAAACCATTCCCCAGTCCCATTCGAGCCCTCATAGTGCTCAATGGGAATGGGAAAGGAGCTAATAACGGGCCCGCAAATAGCGGGCCCGTTATTAGCTCTCTGGTCCCTTAGCGGCTCCCGCTAAGGGCGACTGGTAAAACCAGCCGGCCTTAGTGGGACCCGCTAAGGGACCTCGGAATGCGTGGGTAGGGAGTTATCGGCACCGGCATCCTTACCGGTGCCGTTAACCCCTTACCGCCAGCCTCGTAATGAGGTACAGTGTGTCTATTGTGGTGGCCAATCTGCCTATGGCAGATTTGATTTGAAGAAAGCTTTTGATAATTTCCAGGCTATCATCTGAAGATTTATCCATTGCATTCTGAGCCAGGAAAGGCTCCATATGCAGCTCTGACCCACCAGAGCCAGCCGATTTGCTGCTCGGAAGCTTCTGCTTCTTCCATCTCTACCCTGTGCATCCTCCATGAAATGTAAACTGGAGGTCACCTCGCTCCTTACCAAGCAATCCTTCTGACCATCTTCCAAGTTGCACGGGCTATGACGTTTGTTGATTTCGCTCAGTTGGTACTAAGCAGGGATGTCTTCTTCGTGTGATTGGAGGTCCGAGAGTGCTCTGGGTTGATCCTGCTTTCCGTACGCAGGGTCACTTGGTGTAAATGAGTCGGTATATTGTCAGAGCGTCCAGGTTAGCTTGAGATGCAGTTACTTCAGGTTGTAGGCAGGAAGGTTAAAAATGTGGGCAGGGCTTTGTGACAGCTCACCACAAAGCCGCCATCTTGGTTGGACTTTCGAGCGACCCCTTAGGATTTAGCTCTCATAGTAAAAGGGTCCAACTATGGAGGGAGTTGGGAGAACGTGCAAACTCAGGTTGTGGCACTACAGGAAACTCACCTTTTGGCACAAGACCAATTCAGAGTGAAACATAAATTACCAAATGCAGTTCCATTCTTCATTGAGAAGTAAAAAGGCTGGGTTTGCACTATTATTCTACAGGAGTTCCCTTTTTGAGATGGACAAGTTAAAGAAGGAATTGGAAAGGAGATAGTTGATGGCTCAGGGACAGATTAGGTCTTTAAAATACACTTTTGCTTCTTTTTCTGCTGCCAGCTCTCATCAGAGCAAGTTTTCTTTATCATTCCTAAGGCACGTAGCAGATTTCTTGGAGGGAGATACTATTGTTTAAGGGGACATGATTATGAACCCAGAGCTGGATCCCCCCTCCCAAAATGGAGCTCAGGGGCAGGAATGGCATCCACTCAATTGAAAAATTACCTCTGAGCATTGTTTTATTAAAGTCTGGTGACAGGCCCACAACAAGAAGATGGGTATTACTCTCATGTACACCTCTCCCATTCGAAAATCGACTATTTCTTTTATCAAGAGAGTTACTTGAAAATATACATAGTAGAGACATTGCTCCTTGTTCTTTTAGCGATCATAGCTTAGTAGCAGTTTGCTTGGAGGGGAGTGATGGACCGAAGTGGAGGGTTGGAAGATGGACGAAGAGGTTTTGATGAATCTAGCTAGAGTAGGACACAAGTAGAGGATACAATAAGGAACTATTACATCACTACACAGAACAAGAGACATCACTTGACACATGCTGGGAAGCTCTGAAGGCTGTAGTGAGAGGTGCAATGATCTTCGGTTCGGCGTACAAATTAGAAATAAGGAAGCTCTTAGTTCAAGAATTGGTGAGACTTGACTGTAAACATAAACAAAACTTCTGTAGTACAAATATCAGGGGACTAACAGTGCGGAACTAACTGCATATGCAATGCACTAATAGAGCAGAGAAGCTCCTCCTAAAACTAAAACAATTCTCCTTTGCACAGGGCCACAAGGTGGGGAGGCTCTTAGCTCTTAAACTTAGAGGCAAGCGGGCGAAGGTGCATATAAGACTCCCATATAGATCAAAACAGGAAGGAAAATAATTAAGATAGGTTTACGTATGAGGCATTTGAACGATGTTGTAACCAATTATATGAAAGAGACCGAGGTGATGTGAGTTAATAATCTAACTACTTGAATGATGCGCAACTCACTCCTTTTGCAAAGCTATGCTCCTTTGACTATAAAACCATTGATGGAACTCCATAATACATTCAGACAGTGCAAGGTCATGCCCCAACTAATGAGAGAAGCTAAGATTGTTTGGATTCCTAAGAATGTCAAAAAGCCCAAATTGTGCTATACATACAGACCTATTGCCCCCCTAAATTAAAACAGTTCTTTACAAGTATTATAGAGGACAGGCTGGAACAGAATAGCTAAAACTCAACTTAAGGCAAGATTGTTTGCCGACGACATAAGATTGCGTCAACCCAAAACTGATGAATCTATGTCACCACTATGAGAGGAACGGAGTACCTTCAGGAAGGTTTTGGGCTTCAAAATATGTGTGACAAAATCAGAGATTTTAAACTTGAACAGAATATGAAGCGGAGCATAGAAACAAGGTTCAGGTAGGCAGAGAAATCCATTTGATACCTAGAGTAAATAAAGCCCCACACATTTCTGGGCTATGTAATGATAACTACCCTGACATGCTCCTCTCAAGAGACCTCATAAAACGGGCAGTGTTGTGTTTTCCTTGGATGGATCACATTGCAACTACAAAGATGAATATTCTCCCAAATATGCTTTAGCTTTTCCAATTGGCCCCTGTTGAAAACTCCAGGAAGGAACTTGCCAAGAATTATTACTACAATTTGTGTGGGGAGGTAAAAGGGCTTGAGTCAGTAAAACTATTTTGTTAGCGCCCAAGCAGAAGGAGTCCCGAGGTGCCCAGATGTTTGCAAATATTACCTACCATCACAACTTCGCATTCTCCCTGAGTGGATGCAAGCCTTCTCAGAAAAAAAATATTTTTATTCAGCCAAGCAATGCTCGGAACCACATTTGTTCCCAACCGTGGCTGCCCAAAACGTTTTCTGCCCGAATCTTCATGCGAACATGATAACAAAAGCTACACAAAAAGCCTGGCACGTGATAAATAGAGAGGGAATCAACACCCCTTCCCTTCAACTATCCCACTGATAAAGGGAAAACAGGAATTCACTCTGGATTAGATGGGGCTTATAATGTATGGAATTGGGTAGGATGCCACAAAGAAGGTTACAGAACGAAGAACTCGGGACAATTCAAGAATGCAAATTGGGTAAGCACTAGCGGAGGCAGCTTTTGGTGCCGGGGGCAGCTAATACGGCACCAGTGGGAGGCGCACTGACACCAGGGGGGACCCAGGTGGGGCAGCCACCTCCCAGCCCCTCCCTGGTTCTGCCACTGTGGGGAAGGGAGAAAGGTTCAAGTACTGTCAACTAAGGCACTGGCTGCTGCACACTTTGGTAAAGCTTAGAGTAACAAGAATCTAAGACCAATTGGAGGAAATATTTCAAGAGGTGAATTCCTCCAGAGGATTGAGGTCCAAAATCTATGTCTTACTCATATCTCAGAAAAGATTTAGGAATTTGCAGTTCCGGGAAAAATAGCATAAGGATTTAACTTACCGACTGGAAGAAGAGAAGTGGGAAGACATTTTTAGAAGAGTCTGGGGTTAGTAGCCTAGTTCTGATTTGGTGGAAATAGCAGCAAAATAGGCTATAACAGCGCCCGGGAAAAATTGGAAGCACTGTAATTTATTTATTTTTAAATGTCTTTATTGGCATTTGTGAATAAGCTTGTACAAGGATAAGATTCTGGAAGCAGTTACATTCAAGATGCAATAGCTGGCGTAAATGTGATATGCTGATCAGCTTATAACCAACGACAAAACTAATAATAAAGAACAAACAAACTAAGGAAGAGAAAGAAAAGAAGAGAAAAGAAATAACAATAACATTAACAGTGACTGTCCCAACTCTCGGTGTGGTTTCTTAATCAATGTAGCCAGGTTCGGGGAGTGGGTCCGGAGGCGGGTATCAGCTTTGTTCCCTCAGTACAGTTGCTGGGTGGAGCCCATGGGTGTGGTGGGCTAATCTGTAGTGTCTGTTGCTTTCTGGGATGCAAGGGGGATGGGTTCAAGGAGGTTTGTAGCTCGTTGCAAAGACCATGTCTCTAAGGAGGGCTTTCCAGGCCTCCAGCACATTGCTCAAATCGTCGCCGCCGCATCTGTTCCCCTCCTCCCAGGCTATAGTCTCAGCCGTAGTCCATCTTTCCATTTCCCTGATCCAGGGGTCATACCTGGGGCCCGCTGGGGCCTTCCAGGCCATGGCAATTGATCTCTTGACTAGAAGGCAGGCCATATCCATAAGCTTCGTCAAGTGTTTGATTTTACCAAGTCTCGGGTAGGTGCCCAGTAGGCACTCCTTGGGTGTCCACTCGTAAGTTTCTAGGCCAGCATTCCTGCAGGTCCGTTCAGCGGCCTGCCAGAGTTTCTGAGATTTGGAACAGGTCCAAAACATGTGAATCATGTCCGCCAGGTCTGAGGAGCACCAGGGGCACCTTGAGTCCGCTTTGTTGTTGAACGTGGATATCCGGTGAGGGGTCATGTACGTCCTGTGGAGTACGTTCAGTTGGATCAGTCTAAACCTGGCATTTCTGGATACCTCCTTTGGATATACCAGGGCTCTCGCCCATTCGGCCTCTGTGATTTCAGTCCGGAGGTCTGCCTCCCATTGGAAGCACTGTAATTTATAACGTGGTGGTCGAAGGTGTGGAATTTTTGGCAATGGAGATTATTACTGCGACCCTAAAAGACTGCAAGCCAAAGTTTAAAAGACTGTGGGCACCATTTGTGAGATTTACTTGCAAGGAGATGGGCATGCTGAGGTGTTTAAGGAAGGCATTGTATCAAAAATAGACAGACACAAGTGATCACAGTTCAATGGTGTTTATTAAACTGTTTATGCAGGTTGGAAAAGCACCTAATCTATACCTAAAGCTGAGATAGGAGCGAGGTACGACCATCAATTAATAATGAGACAGTCCTAGTTGCGTCTGGTCAAACAAAAAGGCCCTATACTAAGAGAAAACCTATTGCCAATCCTTACGTTAAAAACAAAAAGAGTATGGGATAAGGTTCACAAGAAAGAAAGAGGTGTTCACAAATAATAAGTCAGGATATGGTCCCTTACCCACATTTTGAGCACAGGACAAGGTGGGACTCCTGAGCACAGCACATGCTCGTGATTTCCCAGCACGAGACGACAGTTCCGCTTTAGATATGAGGGCCGTCGGTGGTTAAGTCTCTTTTCTACAAAAAGTCTCTTGCCTGCAAACCTAATAGCCTCCAAAAATAACAAACATAAAGTTCCTTTCAAATGTACGTTGGGTTATGCCTTCACCTCTTGGTCTCCTTCTTCCGGGCTCATACCCTTCTTGACTGTTTGCCTCCCTCCATCGGGTTCACTACAGATTTTTACAAATCAATTTCTCTTTTGGCACCCACAAATCTTAGTCTTTTTAAACAGTTCATCGTGGACATCCCTCTGTCGGGTTCACTTTTGTCAACACACTGTTTCTTGGGACTTCAGACTTCGCCCCTCTTTATTGGGATCCCTCCATCGGGTTCACTCTTGTCATTTCACAATTCCTTTTACTTTCTTCTGTTGTGGGATTCCCTTCACTTGCAGTCTCAATTGTCGGTCGAAGACTTTCGACAGTACAGGGATTTTGCTAGACCCCTGTATGAGCACTTTGATCTTTTCCTCGTGGCTCCTCTAGGGCCTTCTGGTATTAGTAGTTTCCTTCAAACACATGATCAACCAGAGTCTCTCGAGTGAGCACCCACATGTTGCCGGACCCCTCTGCAGCTGGTCTTCCCGAAACAATTTACAGTTCTTTGAACTTTCCTCAATGTGCCACTTTGCGACTTTCATTCAACACATTTCAGTTTTTTTTTATTTGGTCTCCCCTCGACTCACCGGCTGTGATGGACCGCTTGGCTTTCCTTGTATCGGAGTCAAGACCGGTACCAAAGTAGCAGGTGTCTCCCTCCATCCTGTTAATCAGCGTGGGCACACTCCATGTACCGTTGACATCTGCTGCAACACACTTGGGCTATTGTTCGTGGTTTCACTATTCCTTCAATGGAGGTCTCACAGGTCTGGGTCGGAAAGGGCAAGGTTGCTTCTCTCCTTGTCTGCCTTTCGGTTCTCACCGCCTTTCTCCTCCTCTTGAACTGTCGTGCCTGGATAGCTGTCTCATCGTGTGGTCTGCCTTGCTCGCATTGTGCTCTCGTGCTCCACCTTTTATCCCTGTGGGGAAGGGTAAAGGGCGTCAGGTGTGTGTGATATTGGTCAATTGCCTTACTTTGCCTGACCCTTGTGTTGGGACATGTCAGGTGGGCTTTGGTGTTTGTCCGTCGTCTTTCACGGTGATCGAACGTATTTCTGTCTGCAAGCGGGAGGACGGTAGAGTTTCCGAGCTTCCTATATAGCAGGATGGGGAAAAGGTATTAGAAGAAGGAGATACCGGGTCTTAGCTGTTTGTGTCCCACCTCTATTCACAGAGGACCCCCCATTCAGGTGATCTTCCCTCATCGGTCCACCCCCAGGAACTGGATCAAATAGCGATGGCCGTGACCTGGCCACCTGGATGACAGATCCCCAGATACTAGTCAGGGAGACACCTTCGGGTTTTTCACATACCCTTCCTCCATGCGATGTAGCCACATTTGTTTCACAGGGTAACCAGGAAAGAAAATCTACATTTCCCTGGTCTTTTCCTATTCCATGTTCCACAGTGAAATCTTAGGGGTTGTAGGTCTAGAAACTATCCCATGACCCAAGGGTTGGAGTCTTTGTGTTGGCTAATCCAAACTAGGGGTGAGTGATCGGTAACAAGTTTGAACTTTCGTCCTAATGGGTAGTATCTAAGATGGACTATGGCCCATTTGAAGGCAAGGGCCTCTAGTTCCAACATGGAGTAATTTTGTTTAACATGGGAATAGTTTGCGACCAGTGAATAATATTGGGTGTTCCAATCCATCACAAATCTGGGACAGGACTGCCCCTAAACGTGCAAGGGAGGCATCTGTCGGCAATACGAATTCTTCAGAAAAGTCAACTACCTTCAGGTTTGGGTTCTGACACAAAGTTTGTTTCAAGGAGTTATAACATACTTCGTCCTCGTCATTCCAATGAAGTTTCTGTGGTTTGGCATTCTTAAGTTTATCTGTTAGCTGGGCTGTTTTGTCCAAAAAGTTGGCGATAAACCTACAGTAATATTCTATTAACCAGAGAAATGCTCTAAGATCTCTTTTGGTATTGGGTGTTGGTGTATCTAAGACAGCTTTTACCTTTTCATGTTGGGGGTTGTACTTTCCCATTTGCTACAAAGAAGCCAATATATTTTAAGGCTGACCAGGCCAGTTTGCAATTAGTTGGATTAGCAGTTAGGCCAGCATTTCTGAGGACTTTCATGATGGTATAAAGGTGGAAGAGATGGTCTTCCCAAGTTTGACTATAAATGACTATATCGTCAAAATAAGCTCCACAGAAATTGGAATAAGGTTGTAGGATGTGATCCATGAGCCGTTGAAAAGTGGCAGTTGTCCGGTGTTAGCCAAAAGGAAGGACCTTGAATTGAAACAGTCCTAGAGGCATTGAAAACACATTTTTTTACTTATCTGGCTCATATACAGGAACTTGCCAATACCCCTTTTGATAGATCTAGGGTAGATAGGTGGCTGCTCCGAGTTTATCAATTAGGTCATCGATGCGTGGCATGGGATAGGCATCGAAGTCCGAAATAGCATTAACTTGACGGAAGTCTATGCAGAATCTCCGGGAACGGTCAGGTTCAGTGACCAACACAATAGGAGAGGACCAAGGACTGGAAGGAGGCTTGATAATATTGGCTTTCAACATTTTGTTGACTTCCTTAATCACTATCTGTTTGCGTTCTTCTGGGAGTCTATAAGGTTTTAAATGTAGCACTTTACCTTTGGGTGTTCTAATGTAGTGGTAGGTGCCTTTTACTCTTCCTGGTGTTTCTGAGAATACATCAGGAAACAAGTCTACAACATATTTTAGGTCTTCTTGTTTTTGGACAGGTAACTCGGGAGAAATTAAATCTGAATTATCTATTTCTTCGGGAACCAGACATGTTAGTATTTTGGCATGTGTGGCTGAAGGGTTCTCCCTCCGATCTTTCAAGAGATTTACGTGATACAAATGGACATTCTGTTTTCTATCTGGTTGGGCTATTTTATAAGTACAGGTTCCAGTTTGTTCTATAATCTCATAAGGTCTGTGCAACTTGGAGACAAGTTTGTTTTCTGAGGTGGGTAAGAGGACCAATACTTTTTGTCCTATAGAAAATTATCTTAAGCTAAGTTTTTTTTATCATACGCAGATTTTTGTTGCCTCTGGGCCTTTTCCGTGTGCGGGCGGACTAAGTCAAGAACCAATCACATATGTTCTTGCATCCTGGTGGCGGTCTGCGCGATGGGAATGGGGGCCTACTCTCATTGTTCCCAAGTTTCTCGGAGTATGTCTAAGACATCTCTGGGCTCTCTCCTATAGAGTAGTTCAAAAGGTGAGAAACCTGTGGAAGCTTGAGGGGTTTTTCTTACAGCAAATAGTGCCCTTGGGATCATTTGGTCCCAGTCTTTTCTGTCCATATCTACTAGTTATCGTATTATCAATTTTAGGGTTTTATTGAATCTTTCTACCAAACCATTGGTTTGAGCATGGTACACAGAAGTTTGCAAGGTGGTAATGTGGAGTAGCTCTTTGACTTCGGTCATAAGCTTACTCATAAAATTTGAACCCTGGACGGTTAGTATTTCCTTGGGAAAGCCGACCCTTGAGAAATACGGTAAAAGGTGTTTAAGGATCTGATGAGTAGTGTTGTTTCGCATTGGAAATGCCTCGGGATATCGGGTTCCGTAATCTACGCATTTCTAGCGGTCCAATTATAGCCATACCAATTCTTGAAAAGGGGATTTCGATGATCGGTAACCGGTTCAGAGGGGCAGGTACTGGGATATGCGGGCTGGTCTTTTGACATATTTTGCATGTCCAGATGAAGGTCTTTATATTGGAATGGATACCGGGCCAGTAAACTTTACCACTAATAAACTCCTGGGTTTTAGCCTGTCCTAAATGCCACCCAGTAAGATGGGAATGCGCGATCTTCAGTACAACCTTTCAGTGGCTTTTGGGTATTACCAACTGGGTTTTGATTGCACCCTCCGTAGATGTCTCTCTTCTATAAAGCAATCCCTGTTTTAAGCAGAAAAAGGGACTTCCCTTCTCTAAGCCCTCTTCTTCTGGAATTGCTTATAGCAAACCTTCATCGAGGGCTGGATCATTTTGCTGGGTTTAGGCTAGTCAGGATAGATGGTAGGCTCTTCTTCCTTCCTTTCTCCGAGGTTAAGCGGTTTGTCAGCTTCTCCAAAGCCTAAATTACCCTGTTCAGTTATGTCTGGTTCCCTTTCTTTAAACTGAGAAAATAGAGCTCTTTCCGAAATTCCCCGGGCAATTTGATCTGCCCGGTGTACATCGAAAAGGATTTCACCATGATTCTGTAAGAGAACCTATACATCTCCCTGGAAGTCGGGATCAATAATGCCTGCTAAGACATCTTTCCTGATCTCCCACGCTAGGCCAGATTTCAGGGCCAGTCTTATGTATTCTGTTAAAACTAGGTCTGTAGGAATCATTCCTCTCTTCCCCAGGGGAATAATAGCTTCCCTCCTACTACAGATGTCAAATCCTATAGATTCCTTGGTGGTGATGGAAGGGTTAGAAGCTCTCTGACAGAGTTTTTGAAACTGTATGGTTCCCCAATTTGTTTCAATTGAATCACATTCCACTCCTGACACCATATGTAAAGAAGGCATGGTATCAAGAATAGACAGACACAAGTGATCACAGTTTAAGAGTGTTTGTTAAACTGTTTATGTTGGAAAAATGCCTAATTTAAACCTAAATCTAAGATGGGAGCACGCTATGATCATCAAATAATAATAAGGAGTCCTAGTGGTGTCTGGTCAAACAAAAAAGGCCTATAGTAAGAAAAAACTTTTTGCCAATCCTTACGCTAAATACAGAAAGAATGTGGTATAAAGTTCACAAGAAAGAAAGAAAAGTGTTCACAATTGATAAATCAGGAAATCGTAGCCAGGGCTCTCCCTTCCCCGTGTTTTAAGCATGGGACAAGGTGGGACTCCAGAGCACAGCACACGTTTGAGCTTACCCAGCACGAGACGACAGTTCCACTTTAGATATCAGAGCTGTCGTGGTTAAGTCTCTTTTCTACAAAAAGTCTCTTGCCTCTGAGTACCTAATAGCCTCCAAAAATAACAAACAAAAAGTTCCATTCAAATGTACGTTGGCTGATGTCTTCACCTCAAAGTTCCTTTCCAATTTACGTTTGGTGATGCCTTCACCTCTGGGTCTCCTTCTTCCGGGCTCATATCCTTCTTGACTGTTTGCCTCCCTCCGTTGGGTTCACTACCGCTTTTTGCAAATCAATTTCTCTTTTGGCACTCACAAATCTTTTTTTCACCGTGTACATCCCTCTGTCGGGTTCACTTTTGTCAACACACTGTTTCTATGGACTTCAGACTTCGCCCCCTTCTTTATTGGCATCCCTCCCTCGGGTTCACTCTTGAAATTTCCCAATTCCTTTTACTTTCTTCTGATGCAGGATTCACTTCCCTTGCATTCTCAATTGTCGGTCAAAGACTTTCGACTGTAGAGGGACCACTTTGACCTTTTACTTGCATCTCCCCTAGGACCTTCTGTTATCAGTAGTTTCCTTCAAACACAGGGTCAACCAGAGTTGCTTGATTGAGCACCCATGTGGTGCCAGACCCCTCTGCAGCTGGTCTTCCCTAAACAATTTACAGTTATTTGAACTTGCGACTTTCATTCAACACAGTTCAGTTTCTTTATCAGTTCTCCCGTCGACTCACCGATTGTGATGAACCACTTGCCTTTCTTTGTATCTGGAGTCAAGGCCAGTACTTCAGTAGCAGGCATCTCCCTCTGTCCTGCTTATCAGCATGTACCATTGACATCTGCTGTAACAAACTTGGTTTATTGTTTGCGGTTTTACGATTCCTTCCATGGCGGTGTCGCGGGTCTGAGTCGGAAAGGGCAAAGTCGCTTCTCTCCTTGTCCGCCTTTCGGTTCCCGCCTCCTTTCTTCTCCTCTTGAACTGCCGTGCATGTATACCTGTATGGTTGTGTGGTCTGGTTTGTGGTCTGGTTTGCTCGTATTGTGCTCTCGTGCTCCACCTTTTATCCCTCTGATGAAGGGGAAGGGCTGTCAGCTGTGTATGTGTGTGATCTTGGTCAATAGCTGGACTTTGCTTGACCCTTGTGGTGGGACATGTCAGGTAAACGGCTTTGGTGTTTGTCCGTCATGTTTCACGGTGTACGAAAGTGTTTGTGTCAGAAAAGAGGGATGGGGGTTGAGTTTCAGAGCTTCCTATATAGCAGGATGGGGAAAAGGTATTAGAAGAAGGGGGATATTGCGTCTTAGCTGTCAGTGTCCTACCTCTATTCCCTGTGAACCCCCATCCAGGTGATCCTCCCTCACTGGTCCACCCGCAGGAACTGGATCCAATAGAGATGGCCGTTTGATGGTCACTTGGATAACAGATCCCCGGGGACTGGTTAGGGAAACACCTTCAGGTTTCTCACAGTTGTCCCACCAGGCTAAGGCTTCAAATCTATGTGAAATTGACTTTTGATGCATAAAGAAGTTAACAACTGAATGAACAATAGACACACTTGCATACATCAACAAAGTTGGATATTAAGGCTGGGAAAATACCCTGAAACACATAATTAGTAAAGCCCTTCACTGGAAACAATATCTATAACCTACTCACTTCAGCATAGACCTTGGTGAGAACTCCTACAAATCAAAAATTAAAAGAAATTTCAAGATGATTGATCACAAACAAAAGAAGGTAAATCGATCGACAAAGGCACTTGCCACAGAATATTATAAATGCATACCTGTACATACAAGAGTTTCCCAATACGAACATTAGAGGAAATTACCTGCAAATAAAATTCAATGTGTTTGGGGTCTGCGGAGGTTACCGAGGGCGTGGAAAAATATCAACAGAGACAGGAGCACATGTGGACTTTGCGGTGCAGGAGCCATGAAAAGCCCTACACACCTTTTGACTGAATGCATTATACTTACAAACTGACAAAGAAAGAAAGCACTTAATTGAATATGGTGTTCTAAGTCGATTGATCTGGATTCAATGGTCAGTTGGAATAAGTATATGACAGGCGATGGCCAATCCATTATTCACCATCTGACCCTGTTATGGCAGTGTATTGAGATGCTACTAATGGATTCATTAACATGGGTACTGATTACGCACGCATTAATGACTCATATTGCCACTCTCAAATCTCGCTCTGCTGTCAAACACTCCTCTGACATCTGCCACCTCCTTGAAGAACTAGACCTTGATATCCTTGGTCTTACTGAGACATGGTTCATGGCCAGCTCTGTCACGAGCTTTGACACTCGCCTTCCTGATGGCTACAAGATCCTCTCAGTACCCAGATCCTCCCGGTCCGGTGGGGGGAGGGGGGTAACCCTGATCTTTCCTGAGTGTATTCCTGCCTCTATCATTCCCACTCAGACCTATTCCTCTTTTGAATGCCTTGTCTGTAGGCTTTCTCTCTCGCCTACCCATTCTCTTACTGTGGTTACCATCTACCGGCCTCCTGGTCAAATCACCTCATTTCTCTCTGAGTGGGCAGACCTCTCCTCCACCCTCTTGGCCTCTACCACTCAACTCCTCCTCCTCAGTGACCTCAATATACATTTAGACATTCCTCCTCTGTACTCTTCCGTGACCTCTGGGACTCCCTCTCCCTGTCCATCCTTCCCTCTGGCCTGACTCACTCTGCAGGGCACACACTCAATGTCTTCATCTCCTCTGACCTCACCCTCTCCATCCCTCTGACCACTCCTCTCTCCTCTCTCCTGGAGCGATCACTCCCTCCTCTCCTCTCATCTCTCCCTCTCTTTCCCCCAAGCCAAGCCTACCCCAACACTGCCACCTACCTTCCCGGCCCATGAAGCGTGTGTTATTTGAGACTTTTGCCGCCACTTTCTCTCACCCCCTCCACCTTTGGCTGTCTCACATCCTGACACATCCCTGTCTCTGCTCTACTCTTCAATTTCTGATACGCTTGATGCTCTTGCCGCTGTCATGAGGATCCGTTTGAAGTCAAAAGGCAAGTGCAATTCCTGGTATGCCTCTGACCTAGCTACACTTAAATGTAAGTGTAAGGGCAGCTGAGAGGAAATGGAGGACTTCCTGTTCATCCTCTGCAAACTGGACTGTCGCCTGCTACAAAGGCAATACCGACTCTCTGTCCTCACCAAGAAGAGAGTCCACATTCAAGCTGGTGTCTCTGCGGCATCTAACAACTCGGCTGAACTCTTTAAAATCTACAAGGAGCTGGCCAACCCTGCTGCAGTCTTTACCCCCCACCCCTGTTGCCTCCAAGGCTCTTTGCAATGCCCTTGCCTCTCACTTCATTTCGACAACCTGTCCACCCTCTCCACCCACACCCCTCAACTCTCCTCTCCATCTGTACTTGCTGACCCCCATCATCCTTCTCGTCCTTTCCTCTTTTCTCCCCTGACGAGTTCGCTAGACAAGCCCGATCTATGAAAGCCTCATCAAAACAGGTTCTTCTCTGTTCCTCTAAAACCATCAAGGACCACATTGACACCCTCGCTCCGGCCCTTGCTGATTTCTGCAACCACTCCTTTGCCTTGGGATCCTCCCCCTCCACTCTGAAGCACTCCTTGTGCATCCTCTTCTCAAGAAAGCCACAGCTGATCCTTCTTGTCCAGCTAACTATTGCCCAATTTCCATTACTCCCTTTCTGGGCAAACTTCTGGAAAAGTTGGCCATCTCTCAGCTTAACCTTCATTCCAATTCTGTTGGCTGTCTCCATGACCACCAGTCTGGCTTCAGAGCTGCCAGAAGCACGGAAACTGCTCTCCTGAACATCCGTGAAGATCTGCTCTCCAACCTTGACTCTAACATTCCCTCTGTCCACATCCTCCTCGATCTCTCTTCTGCCTTCGACACGGTCAACCATACAATCCTGCTCAACCGTCTCCGTGAAAACCTGGGTATCACTGATCAGGCTCTGGCCTGGCTGACCTCTTTCCTCTCAGATCGACCCTCCCAGGTCCAACTTGGGTCCTTCCTTTCATCTATCTTCCTCTGTACCTGTGGTGTTCCCCAGGGGTCTAACCTCTCGCCCTAGCTTTTCAACCAATACCTGGCAACTCTCGCCCACTGCATTGATACTTTCTGGTCAAATTTCCAGTGCTATGCTGATGACACTCAACTCATTTTCAGGCTGCCCTCTGCCACCTCCTCTCCCTCTCTCATCTCTGATTGCCTAACTACCATTCAAGATTGGTGTGCCGCCAATGATCTTTGTCTGAATGCCAGCAAGTCGGAGATCCTCCTCATTGGCACACCTTCACCATCCTTTCCCCTCACTCTCTGGCTGGCCTCCCTTGGCCCTCCTCCTACCCCCACCTGCGAGGTTAAGAACCTCGGGGTCATCTTTGACTCCACCCTTTCCTTCTCCCGCCACATCTCTGAGGTCTCTAAAAAGTCAAATTTTCCTACTGCACCTCCTCAGAGGTACTCTGCCTTTCCTCTCCTTCACCGAGAAGCTCATAGTATCCCAAGCTCTCGTTCTCTCTAGCTTGGACTATTGTAACAGCCTCTTTCTAAATCTACCTGCCTCTACTCTCTGCCCTCTGCAACTAATCCAGAACAGGACTGCAAGACTTGTCCTTGGCCTCAAGCCCTGGGATCGTATCTCTCCAGCTCTGAAATCTCTCCATTGGCTCCCAGTGGATGCAAGGATTACATTCAAAACCCTCTGCATTGTCCGCAAGGCTTTCTGGGGCCTGGATCCAAAATACCTTCAGCTATCCCTCCGCAAATACCTCCCCTCTCGAGCTCTTAGCTCCTCTACCTCCAACTCCCTCAGAGTCAGTCGTTTTTCAAAGAAACAAGCTAGGGGTAGATCTCGGTCTTCGGCTAGGGCCTCCCTCTGGAAAAAGCCTCCCTGCCACTCCAAAACATGAGGAGAACCATCTCCGGTTCCGGAAGCACCTCAAGACCTTCCTCTTTTCTTCTGGCTTTGCTCCCCCTCTCCCCTGCTGATCTGTTCTCTCTTGGCACCGTGCATCTGGCCACCCTCTGTCCTCCGGGCCCCAGGTACCTGCTCACCCTGCCACCCTCCCGCACTGCCTCCGGGCCGCCCCTTGCACTGGGGTCTGTATCTGTACCCATACAGCCCCCCCTTTTTTCTACCTGCACTTATCTGACCTACCCTCCCGCCTTAAACCTAGCACTTGCAAATTGCTGGCTGCACTACCACTGTTTGTTGCCTTTATTATTTATGGTTATTTATCTGTTTCTCCTCTGCTTCGCAATTTCCACTTCTCCCCCCTTCCATGCACTTTTCCCCTCCTCCTCTCCCATGCACTTGCACGTTCTCAATGTCACTGGGCCTAGTAAGATGGCTGTTTTGTTCTCCCCTGTTCCCCTCCCTTGCCTTGTCGCGCTCTGAAACACTTGTGTACGAGCGCGATAGAAATAAAATATCAATATCAATTAATTTAATTGGGTACAAGGTGTATTGGAATAGGCGACTGGGAGGGAGTTGAGGTTGTAATCATCACCTGGCCTGATTGTGGCGGGGAAGGAGAAGCTACTTTTATACATAACTTGCCCTATTTGCATGTATGTATACATTATTTTATATTTTATATCGGAATGAATGGAATTTACTGTGTTAGAATGTATATCCATGTTACTTTCTTCTCGTTCTCTTCTTTACTTTTAATGTATTATATGTATGATTATATGTATGATGGAATGTATGTATGAAAGGTTCCAACATAAGACTGTTGTACTAAATAATCATTTAAAAAAGATTTAATTACATTTAGTTGTTTTTAATTCATAAATGAACTTTTACAAATACATATGCTACATTTCAAATGCCAGTAATACAATACAATACTGTACAATAACAATAATGATAGTGATAGTAATAACAGTACAAATGAAAAATAAATAAGATCATCATTATTGCTTCAGTTTAAAAATCATCATAGTCACTTAGTTACTTATTCCGTTACATTCCATATATCAGTTCATTCCAATTGATGGTAAGTTGATTTCCATTTCACTGTGATGCAATTCACGATTCACAGTTCACTAGCTTTACACACTCATCTCTAAAACCAAACTGTCCAAGCAATCAGGTTTCACAATACTCAGCGAGTCCAGCACATGGCCTAGAGGTTTCCCAGTGTTAAGAAAGGTTATCAAATACATTTGTACGTAATTCGATGTTTTACAATATTGTGCAGTGGCTTATCTGTTATTTCGATTATTAAACAGTAGAGGGTCACGTCGGACAAGGATGTATTTAGAGCCAAGCATGTCTATGGCCGAGTGTATGGCCATGGTGGAAAAATCCCAATCAATCTGTGACCATAATCTAGCTATAAGTACTGCATCTGAATTCGTATCCAAGCAATAATACCAAAAGTGGTCAGTTTTAATAGCATTTTACTGGCTAATAATCTGTCCCAACGAGCACATGTAGTTTAGCCCCAGTTTCATACACTGTGTAAAGACGTGGCGACAGGGGGACGGGGCGGCAGGGGGACGGGGGTGGGGGGAGGAGGTGTCCAACTTTGTCGGCTCTTTACATATGTGGCAGATTCTCATCTGTCTTGGGATTTTTAGATAGGCCCCCGCAGGGAGGAGAGGGAGTTGATTTACTCTCAGTGGTAATATAAAACTACAAACGTGTGGGCTAGGACATTTTAATAGACAGCTGTGGGTTTGCAGGTAATTATGAGTAACCCCCATCACATGACATATGCATGATTTTTCAGTGTTTCCAAATGGTTGTAATTGCCTATCCAATCATGTGAAGCCATCTTCCTCTTAAATACAGTTTTAAAGAGGAATGGGGGACGGGGCGGGGGTCCAAATTTGTTGGCTCTTTACATATGTGTCAGATTCTCATCTGTCTTGGGATTTTTAGATAGGCCCCCGCATGGAGGAGAGGGAGTTGATTTACTTTCAGTCGTAATATAAAACTACAAACTTGTGGGCTAGGACATTTTAATAGATAGCTGTGGGTTTGCAGGTAATTATGAGTAACCCCCATCACATGACATATGCATGATATTTCAGTGTTTCCAAATGGTTGTAATTGCCTATCCAATCATGTGAAGCCATCTTCCTCTTAAATACAGTTTTGAATGTAGTAAAACTCATGCCACGCTTAAAATCAGGCTTCTAACCAATAGAAATGAAACACTCATCATTAGGTTTCCGTACACTATCCCAATATCTCTAATAAGGGGTATTCGGGCTTAGATCTTGATTTTATGTACGGGAGGCCTGTACGTGTAATTACCTGAGATCTCAAAGAAGTCAACCCCAACTCAAGCCAAGGCGGTAGACAGGGGAAGTGTTAAGATATGCCTCCTGAAGAACCACTCCAGAAAGTGTAACCAACCAAGATCACCCATGGCAAGTGCCTCCAGGCCATATAAAATTGTTGGAACTCTGAGGTTTTACAAGGGCCTCAAAAACCGTTAGGAGGACATATCACGCGGGAGCCGGAGTGCCTGTCAACCTGCTTTTATTCTCCTCAGGCAGTAACTGCCAGCCAACCCCCCAAATCCCTCCCTAGCCCAATGTCACTCCCTCCACCAAGAAAAGACTGCAACGGCGGTCCACCCACATAACAATGTGGATGGGGGATGTGTAGGTTAGGGCAACCTGACATCTCCCCCTTTTTTAACATTCAAGGTCCTTGCCTCTTCTCACTCCATCTCTTCAATGAGTCTGTGAGGTTTTATGCGACTTCTTTGTGGTCGTTCCGCATTCCGAGGAGTGCTGCCGTTCTCTTCGTATTGCATCCTGTTGTCCTCTTCTTCTGAGGCCTCACTATCCCCCAAGTAAGGTTCGTCCTGTGATTTTCTTCCATCACTGTCTTCTTTTCTGTCCCAGGGGCTTTCAGGGTTGGTCATTCTTCGTTTGAAATGTGAAACATTGCGGGTCACTGAGGAATGGTCCTGTCTCTGTGCTGTGATCATCGTTACTTTCTTCTGCGTCACTGTCAGTCATTCCTTTGCAAATGTGGCATCCTCCTTTCGTTGTTTCGGTTGACGCATTCACACCTGGTCTCCTAGATCCATGGTTGACTCCTGCACTCTCCTTTTGTGATCTGCCGTTTCTTTCATCTTGGTCTTTGCGACTTCATCTCTTTCTCTGGCTTCCTGTTCTAACGGTGTTGCATTGATAGGACTGGGGTTTTCAGGTAACCGGGTTTTAACTGGTCTTCTGAACATCAGGTCAGCAGGGCATATCCCTGTCGATAGTCCCTTAGGAATTGATAGAGGGCCTGTTCAAATGGCTTGCTGAGGATGGCGGCTATTTGTAGTATTCTTTTGACGTTGGCCATGAATCTCTCAACTATGCCATTCGCCTGAGGCCAATTGGGCATTATTTTTCTGTGTTGTAACCCCATATATTTAGAGAAGTTCTCAAAGTCTTGGCTCATGAATGGTGCTCCGTTGTCGGACTTTATCAGTCGTGGAATTCCATATGTGGACAACATGCGATCAAGGGCGGGGATGACACTTGATGCGGCTGTGCTGTCTACGATTTGTGCCTCAGGGAATCTTGAGTGTTCGTCTATTAACACCAACACATACGTGCCTTCTCTCAATAGTCCAAAGAAGTCCACCACTAGTTCCTCCCACACGTGTCCAGGTAGAGGAAATATCTGGAGCGGATTTGGGTATTTGTATTTTGTTTATTTGTATTCCGCACCCTCCCCTCGGGCATCAGGGCGCATGTTTGGAAAGGTAGTTACAGGTAAGAGTTACATAGGTCCAAATTACATTGTATAGACATATTTACATTAAGAATAAAAACATGAATCAGAGATATTACACGGAATGGCAGAATGTTCATCCATACAGTATATACAGGGAATAGCCTGTATGCGGGTGCCCGCTGCAAGAGTTACAAAGCGGAGGCCAGTGCATCCTGTTCATTCAGCCAGCGTTTAGTTCTGATTTTGAAGGATTGGAAGGCTGGCACATTCCTAAGATCATTGGTAGGGAGTTCCAAAGCTTAGCAGCCAGGACTGGGAAACTTGAGCCTCTAGCTGTCTGAAGCTTGAAACTGGGAATGCTTAGTGTGTGTGCCTGTGCAGATCTCAAGGATCTGGATGCTGTGTGTTGTGTGAAGCGTGTGGAAATGTAAGCAGGAGCGGCATTATTTTGTGCCTTGTAGGTTAGAACAAGTGCTTTGAGTGAGATACGAAGTGTAATGGGTAGCCAGTGTAGGTTACGCCTGGTAGAGGAGATGTGGGAGCATCTGGGTATGTTGAGAGCAGCTCTAATGGCATTGTTCTGGGTAACCTGGAGTTTATCAAGGTTTCTTTGACTAGTCCCTAAGTAAAGGGCGTTGCAATAGTCCATTTTGGACATGAGGAGGGTTCTGGCTAGGATCAGGCAGTTGTCCGTTGTCAGTAAGGGGCGACAGGCTGTGATGAATTTACACGTGTATGATGATGCTGAGACTCCTGAGTTGGTTTGCCTGTTGAGAGAGAGAGTGGAGTCTAGGTAAATTCCTAGTGTTTTCGTGACATTGGTGACTTTAATAATATTTCCATCAATAACGAAGGAGTTGTATTTGGGGCCAAGTTTCATGAGTTTGGACTGAGAGCCTAGGATGAGTAACTCAGTTTTCTCATCATTAAGGCAAAGCCCATGGTGTGCCATCCAGGCGTGGATGACCGAGTAGACTTAGTTGAGTGCGTTGACAATGGTTACATATTCGCCAGTGATAGGAATGAGTATCTGGGTGTCGTCCGCATAATTCGTGTAGGTGACACCCAGATAGTCAAGAATATCAAAGAGCGGTTTGGTAAACACGTTGTACAACGTGGGCGATAAACAAGAGCCTTGTGGGACTCCGCAAGGGACATGTGCTGGGTCAGCCGCGGCTAAGGGAGAGAGGACTCTCATGGATCTATTTGCCAGGAATGAGCTGATCCATGAGGTAGCTGCATCAGAGAAGTGAGCGGCTATCTTAAGGTGATGGTAGAGGATTTGGTGATCGACCAAATCGAATGCAGCGGAAAGGTCGAGGAGGAGTAAGAGAGCTTGTTTTGTCCCCTCGTCTTGGTACCGCCTGCTCTCCGTCGCCTCTTCCGGCTGGTGGGCTAAGACGTGAGCTTCGCCTTCTCTCTTGATGTCTCTGCCTGCTGGGTACTGGTCCTGGTGCATTCTTGCAGACAGCTCGGTAGTGGTCCATTCCGCCACAGGCAGCGCATTGTTGTCCGATTGCAGGACATTGGCCTATGTGTGGGTATTCGTACCCGCAATGATAGCAAGTGGCATCTGCACGCTTTCCACCGTGGGTGGGGGCAGCGTATAATTTGTTGATTGTGTCCATGTTGGAGGTCGGCTGTTGAATAGTGACTTTTCCCAGATTGTCTAGCTGCGATTCTACTGCCACTTCCATCCGGGCTAATGCAAGAATTTCTTCTAGTGACCGTTGCTTTTGGAGCAGTTGTTTTCTGAAAGGTTCAGAAATGCAGCCTGCAATGATCTGGGATCTCAGTGCCTCTTCATTTGAATACTTGTGAAATTCACAGTATTTTAGCTTGATGCGTAGGCGCATCACATATTTATCCAACAATTCCCCTTTTTCTTGCCTTGTAGTGTGGAATACATGACGCTCATAGTCTATGTTAGTGTGGGGGGCAAAATATTCTGATAATTTGCCATGAAGTTCTCCATAGGTTACCGTGTCTACGTTCAGCAGTTCACCAGCTATGTCTCTGACGGCTGGACCTAAGGCCATGAACAACGTGTTTTTGAGCCTTGCATCATCTGTTAGGCCAATCGCACTGGCATATAATTTGAAATCACGCAGCCATATGACCCGCCTGGGTCCAAGATTAGAGGTGTCTCTGACATCAAACGCGCCTGGCATGGGCATGTTCTGTGAGGCACTACCTGCTCCTTGCACCTTTTGTGCGTCATCAGCCGTTGTTCCTGCTCCCCCTGATGAGGATGCCACAGGACTTGATGGGTCTAACATGATGACTGGTGTTGGGTATTCTTAATCCTTCCTTCCTGTGTGGTGAGTCGTTCCTGGGCCTCGTGTGTATCTAGCAGCCTCTTGATTTGGTGTGGATGTCTTGTGGGCCCACGTGTGCTACACCGTGATGGGGCAGGTGATGGCCGCCTCTACTGGCTGGCGCAGTGCGTGCGCACTTGGTATGGCTTTCCTTGGCCGTTGCGGGACCAATGTAGCAGGACCTCTCTAGGCTGTACTGGGGCTCCTTTGTCAGGGCCTTCCTGTGTTGCGGCAGGGCTTCCTGCACTGCCGTAATACCCACTTGGCAGCACCTTCCTGGGCCGCTATGAAGCCATCAGAGCTGGGCCTTACTGTGCTTTGGCAGTCCCTCCCCAGGTCGCTGAAAGGCCCACGTGGCCTGCGTGACACTGTGTGGGGCAGGGCCGCTTTTCGGGTCGCTGAGAGGCCCGCGTGGCCTGTGTAATGCTGTGCGGGGCAGGGCCACCGCCAACGCTTGAAGCGTGGAGCCGGCAAAACTCTGGGGCTGTGTGGGTCCTCTCACCTGACTAACTGCGGGTGGAGGAGCGCTGACGCCCCAAGCCGCTCCACCGCAGTCCTCTACGTGCCCTCAGTACCTCAGGAGTCGAGGTGTGCCGACGCGCAAAACTTCTCGACTGCGGGCCTCTGACTGGCACGGGTGGGTGTCGGACACCCCTCGTCGCCAATGTGAGGTTTTACACGGGCCTCAAAAACAGTTAGGAGGGCATATCACGCGGGAGCCGGAGTGCCTGTCAACCTGCTTTTATTCTCCTCGGGCAGTAACTGCCAGCCAACCCCCCGCCCCCTTCCCTAGCCCAACGTCACTCCCTCAACCAAGAAAAGACTGCAACGGCGGTCCGCCCACATAACGATGTGGATGGGCGATGTGTAGGTTAGGGCAACCTGACAGGAGCAAACCTCTGTTTGTAGAGTTTGATAGTGCTTTCGATTGAAAACCCTGCGGTACGTTTGGTAAACTGGCCTATAGCATAAGTCAGTTGTCGGGCCTTACACTTCTTTAGTTCAATGATATTATCATATTGACTCGTATGTAAACCCGTATTTCTTGTGGGTTTTGTGTGTGAATGGGCAGTGTGTACTTGCCCAGCGTGAAGAGTTGTCTAAGCAGACATGGTATGCTCTGCCAGCAGGGGCAGGGGGCCTGTCCGTGAGGTGTTTTTAACTCCGCGGTGACGTGATCCCCTGTTGGCAAAAGCAGGTGGAAGGACCCTGGGGAACATAAATCCCCGAGGGGATCCTCGGAAGAGAGAAAGAACCGGCAGTCACAGGAGAGGGTGGTGTGCCTTCTCTGTGGGGAGGGTGTTGCCCCTGAGGCCTGTCGCTTCAGGCCTTGCAGCTCGCTCGCTCCCTCCCATATCCAGGGTTGCGAAGGAGGGCCCGCCGGAGAGCAGCAGCAGGTTAGAGGTAGCTGGTGTGCGAGCCCTCATGGCGTAACGGCGATGAGGGACAGAGCCGTCCTTCCTCTCTAGAGCTGACCCGAGAGCCAAGGTAGGAGAGGATAAACATGGAGGGAGCAGTAGTCGGACAAGTTGTGTGAGGGCCAGTTAGAAGAAGCATGGAGTAAAGCCTTTATTCCGTGGCATACCTCAAGAGTTTGTTGAGGGATTCCCCTCAAACTCCCTGCTTCGAACCAAATTTCGGGCGCTCCACCAGGGGCCCACTGGTGGAGAGGAGTTGTTGTTGGTACTCCCTCTTGGTTTTTTCCCCGGTGCGAGGGGTGTTCCTTTTTCGTTTTTGTGTTTTTCATTCTTTTTCCTCCCCCCCTGGGTAGGCTGAGTATACTGGGGAAGGACCGTTAAGGAACCAGGCAGACACAGAGATAAGGCTGTCAGTGGGGCACGTGTCTGGCAGTGCTGTCCTGCTGCTACACTCCCCGGTTCCTGGCTATCCTGCTCTATGGAACGGGCCCTATCACTCAGGGAGTGTTGAAGGAGGAGTAAGGTGGACAGTTTGGTAGGAGAAGAGAGGACAAGTCTTACGGATTGCACGGTGCTGGCAGAAACCAAATGCGGGGCAGTATTCAGGGATAGGGCAGGCCGTGCACACGTTACTCTGCTCAGCCCCTCAACGAAAATAGATTGTTTATCCAGAACAGTGCTGGGCCCAAGTTGGGACCGACAATTCAAGTACCCGGCTATAAGGGGGCAGAAGTTGGGGAGTTTCCTTGTGTTGTGTGTTTGGGTATATGTTAGTTGGTGTCCTCAGTGTTATGTGTGTCAAATGGTAGTCTGCAGCTACCATTAGATCTCGGGAGCATTAGTGTGGTCCGAGTCTAAACTGACTGCCAAGGTTGGCCATACATCCTATGGATATCAATGGTTGCTATTTAATTATTTATTTAGCAAATGTGAATGAACTTGCTTCCAGGTGACCCAATAGATGCTATTTACTTATTTTTTTACCAAATGTGAATTAACTTGCTCCCAGGTTACCCAATGGATGCTATTTAATTATTTATTTACCAAGTGTGAATTAACTTGCTCTCAGGTGACCCAATGGATGATATTTGATTATTTATTTATCAAATGTGAAGTAATTTGCTCCAAGGTGACTCAATGGATGCTATTTAATTATTGATTTACCAAATGTGAATCAACTTGCTCCCAGGGAACCCAATTGATGCTATTCAGTTATGGAATTATTTAATGCCAGAGGTAATGGAAGGAGGACATTTAAGTATTTATTTAGTTCATGCAATAACCAAGAGCACCTCTAACAGAGGCACTGTGGTGTGATACTTCTCGGGCATGCCGAGGATTTGGTTTTACATATTCTGTTTTATAAAGAAGGCTGTCAAGCTGGTCAAATGAAATAAGGCTGTGTCTATTCATTTAACCAGGTACACATCTAAGTACTGTAACCACCAGGCTGACCTGTCAATAGGAGAGGGCCAACCCTCACACAGGGAATCCTGCCCATACTGACGTCTGCCATAGGCCCTCACATGTGGGTCTATCCATTGTCCTCCTGGACTTTCATGCACACATATGTGCGGTAAGGTGTAAGTATCCCATGCTCAGGACTCCTACAGGTTGCTGCTCACCCCTTCTTTCCGAAACATAAGGAGAAACACCTTACACTTAGCTTACAGCTTCACACCAAAGGTAGGTTTAGGTCGGCACATTCTCATAGGGTCCTAGATCTGACTACAGTCTTACCCGATGTAACTTTCCTCCCTGGATTACCATCCTTTCGGTCTTCTTCATATTGATGGCAAGATCATTTTTCCGCACATACTCAATCAATGCCTTGAATTTACCCCTAACACCTGCTATTGTACGACCCATCAGGACCAGGTGGTCTGTGTACAGGATGCTGGGTATACAGGCATTTCCAATCTTGATCGAACAGCTCCTCTCAGAGGTTACTGCTTGTGGGAGGTCCGATAGAAACAGGTTAAACAACAGGGGGGGGCAGTTTACAACTCTGGTTGACCCCCCTGTTGATGTTTACCCTAGATGATAGTGAGCCGGCCTCGTCCAATCGTACTCATACTCCTGTGTTTGTGTGTAATATAACAAGGATAGACAAGATCCAATCAGGGTATCCCAGGGTTATCAGTTTTTGCCACAAGGTACTTTGATTCACTGAGTCGAAGGTCGTGCTGAAATCTACAACAATGAGGTACAGAGCTGGGTTTCCCCTCACTGTGGCCTCCTGCATAAATTTATCAATGGTCCTGATGTTATGTGTGGTACTTTTAAGGAAGGCATGATATCAGAAGCACGACAGACACAAGGAATGTAGTTCAAGGGTTTTTATTGAATTTTGCATGGGTTGTAAAACACCTATTCTAAACCTAACTGCTAACGACGGGAGCAAGCTACGACCATCAAAATAAAGAAAACGATGTCCTAGTCATGTCGTGTCAAAATAAAAGATGGCCTATACTAAAAAGAACTATTGCCAAACCTTACTCTATATAACAAATAGTTTGTGAAACAGTGTAATGGGTCAGAATGACTGAGTTCTCTGGGTCCTTTCCCCACGTTTTCAGCACGGGGCAAGGCGGCACACTCAAGCTTTCCATGTGCTTTGGCTTCTCCAGCATGAGGATGCAGTTCAGAACAAACACCAGGGCCTTCTGTGACAAAGTCTCTTTCCACTTGAAAGTCTCCTTTTCGTAGAATGCCATGGAGTGAAAAATAATATTAAACGTTTTCTTTTCTTTCTGGCTTACACAATTGAAATGGGATATCCTTCCCCAACCTTCTTACTTCCAGATTCACTTTGCTTTATTGTCAGAGACTTTCAAAACTATATGGCTTTACTTTAATCTCATACATGACCACTCCTACACTGCTGCTTTCTGCTACTTGTATTTCTTAAGATCAATTCCTTTAACTTTAGATTCAGTTCTGTTACAAACAAGCCTTCTTGGTTATTCTATTCACTTTTCCAGTGATATCCCTATTTTGTCTTTTGGTTTTGTTTGTTTTCAGTGTTCACATCACTTCCCTTCACTTCAGGGACTTTGCTTTAATTTTTCAGAGACTTTGATATCGTGTTCACACACACTGGGTGACTCTGTTACTTTGGCTCTTATTATCTTTCAGGTATCACTTTCTCTCGTGATTGCGTTGCAAGGTCAGTGGCTCTGTCCTTTGGCGTGGGGGTGAGGTCAGGGTCTCACGACCTGCCCCTCTACATCTTTTGGGTCGGCGTTAGCCCCAAGGGAACAAGCAATTGTCTGGACCTCAACAACAAGGCCATGGCTGCCTGAATTCATCACATAGGAGACACAGCTCCGGTGACACACTGCAGCCCTTCCTTCTCAAAGGGCCACCGTTGCTGCATGCTGTCCTGCTCTGGAGTCACCTGACGACTCTCAGTCTCTTGATTTCTCAGCTCCAGACTATCTTCCCAGCTTGTTTTTAGTGTTTGGGATTTGAAGAGGGATCCTCTGCCAGTCTCAGCCTTGCAGCCTTCCTTTTGCTCGCCCAACTGCATCTCGCCTTTCTGTCTCAGCAGCCTCCCTTTATACACCTGTGTGAGGTTAATGGGCAGCAGATATGTGATTAGGTTTGGGTTTGCCTGACCTTGCCTGACTTAATTAAGGAACAGGCTAGAGTGTTGTAGTCTGTCTTCTGAGTCTTAGTGGGTTTTTCACTGGTAATCCTCACCTCTCCAGGTTGCCTCTTCTACTTCTCAGTATTATGCAAAAATGGGGGGTGGGAGATGTTGTGTGTTTGAAAATACCCCCAAAAGGCAGAGGGTTGTATGTTTGTGGATAATGGGTAAGAGGGGGATATCGTGTCTCGCCTAGGCTAGGGTATTCCCATGAGAATGACCCTGGACTCCCTTACAAGGATGATATCCCGCATTGGTCCACCCCCAGGGTCTGAATCCAAAGGCGATGGTCATGCCCTGGCCACCGGAACAGAGGATTCTCAGGGTCTAAATGGGAGAATACCCCTAGGTTTCTCACATGCGGGACCCTGGTCTAAAACCAGTCTGTGTCGAATGACGGATGTTACAAGTCGTGACCCACGTTTGCTAAGCAGTCAGGACAATGGTATTGAATAGCTTCCCCGTCACATCCAGGAGAGAGAGGAGCCTATAATTTTCTTGTCTCTCTCTATCCCCTTTCTTGTAAACGTGGAGAACAATTGCCTACTGCCATGTATCAGGCACCATACCATCTCTGCAGACTCTGCTGTGCAACATCTCAAGAATCTTTGACCATACTACTGGCTTACCCTTTAGGACTGTAATTGACAAACCATTTGGCCCGGGGCTCTCGAGCCCTTACGTTTACCAGTAGCTATGTATATTTCCTCAGCACTCATTTTCAGAGGACAATGACCTCCCCCCTTTGTTACCGTCCATGCTGTAGTTGGTTGAATTTGGACCTAAGAAAGTCTACCCATTTACCTGCGGGAATAGGGTTAATGGTTTGTCGTTTAGAGTCCCCCTTGGCTGTTGCCAGCAAACGCCATATTTGTTGGGAATGCCTGCTACACAAGGTTGTGAGCATGTTTTGCCACTGTGTAGTTGCCTCAGAGGTCCTTCGTCTAGTGAGCCAGTTCCTGTAGGTAGTTTTGATCCTCTGTAGCCTAGCATCCACCTCTCCCTGCATGCCCCCTATGAGTTTGGCTACTCGAATATTACATCACATCTGTCTTTTTGCGTCTCTGATTTCAATATCAAACAACCAACCAGAGTTGGCACTATGGGCATCTATATGCTTAACAGGGAGTATCCCAGCTTCCCAAGCAAGTACCTGCAGCCGCTCTTCCATCCTATTTACATCAGCAGCGCCAAAGATCTGGCACTCATACTTTATAATTTTGTGGGCCGCCCTAAATGCTTTCTCGACATTCCTAGGGGTCCAACCTTGTCTGTTCCCTGCTGGATTTACATTTACGCCACCACCACCAACCCTTCACTCGTTCAGGTTCAGACACAGGGTGAGTTTCAACAAGGAATGGTCACTAAAATCTATTCTCCGTATCTGAAGGGATATGACTCTTTCTGCACAGGTGTTAATTGCAACAAACTAATCCAAAGTGGAGGATTTGTTATTTATCTGCCAGGTACACTGCCCAGGTTTGTCGCCATATGTGCAGCCATTTTAGCATTCATTTAAGAAGGACACACATTTTGAACTGTTAGGGATCCCTCGTTTCTTATCCATGGTACTAACGAGGTCCACATGTCTATAGGCATCCCCACTGGCAGTGTCTCTACAACTGGCATTCAAATCTCCACCCAAAAGTACACGCTAATGACCTGCAGTCATTAACCACCCTGCACATATGGAATCGATACTTTCGTGGATGCCTTCTAGTGCCAGCATAGTCAGGGGCACATAGGTGTTAATCAGCAACATTTGTTGCCAACTACTGGAACAACACGTAGCCCTCTCAGTATATCGATTTTAGGAGCCACGTCTCCTGCACCAGAATTATATCACATTCCTGTAGGCTTGAAATAGATCCCTTGGTTCCCGTAAAGTGGTTATGGCCACGTGTGTTCCAGGAGGCAACTTTCAATAATCAAGCTGGTTGCACCAGATGTCTTAACAGAAACTTCCTAAACCATTCCCATCCCATTGCATCTTCAGCCTGGGCGTGTGACATGTCCTAAACCCAGGGCACCTGGTAGAGTTGTCATTGCTACTCCCTTCACCAACTGGGTGGCTGCTAAAGCGGCAGTTTGTTCTTTAAGACCAACATGCGATGGGCGGTCAGTTTCATTCCCCGCTTTCTCTATTTCTCCCTGATAAGATCTCACCAATGCAGAGACTTCTGGGGTGACACAGTGGACCCACAAAAAATGATGGCCCTGATATTGGAGCTGGCAACACTTGTCTAGTTTGGCCGGACTTCATCTGAGCCTGCAGGTTTCCCACTTGCTGGGCCTCCCATGCCTGCGTTTGTTCACGGCCACTGTTTGTCTTCTCTGGGGATTAGGTGCCCTGCCCGCCCATTTCTCCCCCTTATTGGTGTTCTCCTCTTCCACCTTCCTCCACTTTGCAGTTTTTCTCTACCTTTCTCCACCTTCACCACTCTCTGTGATTTTTCATTCACTCCATCCGTCGAATCCGTCAAAGTCCTCTGGTTTTAAACTTGCATCGACTGCGGGTGTCCAATGTCTGTCTCCGATCTTCACAGGATCTGCTTGTATTGGCTTGGAGAGGCACACGACAGCGGGTCATGCCAGTTGATGCTCCCAAAGTGCCTCATTCCGAGTTTGGAGATAACCACGCCGCTATTTGCGGCATGGCTGCCTCCAAACTCGTTCCGATTCCACCCTGGTGAATGGAGTAATTACCGGTCCATTCCAAGGTTGGAGGGACCGGTAATTCCCAATTCACTAAAGTCCCTTTTCAGGTCCTGTCCTTAACGCCTGCTAAAAGCAGGCGTTAAGGATGGACCCGCAAAGGGAACTCGTAGTAGGGCGGTAAGGGTTTAACGGCACCGATCTCGTTACCGGTGACCATTAACCATTACCGCCCTACTTATAATGAGGGCCAAAGCCTCTTTGTGAGCGGGTGATGAAACTGGATACCTTTCTCTTCAAGGAGAGTAGGGACAAAAGGACATGTTCAAGGCTACTGGGTGCAAGTCATCGAACCAAAAAATGGTCCTCAGTCGCTAGGACAAGAAGAAGAGAGCCATCACCATAAGAGGTTTCGTTCCTCTGGCAGGTCTTCACAAAATCATTCTTCTACCTCCTTCAGGAAGAGGAGTCACTGCTCTGAGGAGCAGGTATAACAGGTACCTTTCACCACCCAATCCTCCACCGCTGAGGAATGGGAGGCCTTTAGGCTGAAGATGCGCAGTGTTGGGAACCACTGAGCTCGGACAAGCCAGCAGAAGCTTCACAGCAACCTGTGACCGACACCCTTGGGCTAGGCCACAGCTAAAAAGGACAAAGAGCCATCTCAGGGCCACACCGCTCCATCTCCTGATGTCTGCCTGCTGGCCCCAACTACTCTCTCCATGGGGCTGGCAGTGCCAGCATTCCTCAGGGATATGCTCTGCTCCCCATGGGCGAATTTATGTCTCGAGTGAAGGGCATTTATGGTGAGGAGGGTCACCCTCAACCCCTTTAGGGTGGAGCCCCTACGTCCCGGGGAAGTTAGGGATTTCCTTAGGAATTTTATGGAGAAGGTGATGACTTGATGGATCTTGCGGTCGACTTGCAAGATGTCAGTGGCCTGGGTACTTCACTGGAATTTGACATGCTCTCTGCTCCTACCCCAGGTAAGCTTGAGGTTGCTTTTCAATGCCTAATAGCTAGGGTGGTTGAAACCTCATGGTTATCTGCACCTTTTAGGCCCAACGTGCAGTATGAGCTGATGGATATTCTGGATGATGGTCTGCAGAGAGAAGCCCTACTGCTCTTTGACCCACCAGTCGGAGGACAAGTCATGGAGTTATGGTCAAAACTGGCCTCAGTTTCTACTGTAGACTGGGATCTGCTTTTTCTGTCTGCTCATGCCTTCCCAGAAAGTCTGCTTGTCCAGGCAGCCATGGCAAACCTAAAGACAATGTCTTTCCCCTCTTTGCCCCCGGACCCGGAGATCAAGAAACTGGATGCCTGGGGTCAGAAGGCTTTTGGTTCAGGCAGACTGGGCCTGAGACCCATCAACGCCTCCTGTGCCTTGCCAAATGTTGTTTTGGTCTCTGGTCCACGATCTCAGAGGCTACAGAGAACCTCACTGCAGGTGACATGAGGGAGGGCTTTGAAGCCCTGGTAAAGAATCACAAAGACGCTTTGCGTCAGATCCCCAATCAAGACTAGACAACTGGCTCATCCAAGCTCACTCCAGAGCAAGGGGTAGCACAGCTCTTCCGCATGTGCAGTCTGTTGCATGGCATAGTATCCTCTCTAATCTTCAGGAAGTCTCTGGTTTCACCATCCCAGTCCCTCTGATTCATCAGAAGTGGTCTTGCATACTTGCCTGGGCAGGGCTTTCTCACCCGAGGATTGAGTAGCGAACATCTCCAAGATGATCCATATCCTACAATTTCAGGAGAAGGTTCCGGCCTCTGCTTCCTGCGCCTCCTGGCTCTGATGACCTCCGGCGTTCTTGAAGTGCTAGACGCTCAGCTGTGCATGAGGTTGCTTCAGTGGCTTCTCAGTTGTCAGTCGTCTCAGTTTCAGGGACGTACTTCAGATTTTCTCCAGGTCGCAAGCAAAGTATCCCGAGACCTAGAGTGGTGGTTTCTATGAGACAACCTGTGAAGGGGGCTCTGTTTCAACAATACTGGCCTCAACTGACACTTGTCACGGACGTGTCCTTGAAAGGCTGGGATTCCCACCTGCAAGATCTATCTGTGAGCGATCTGCAGTCTCCATAAGAATGCTGAGAACACATAATTTTGCTGGAATTTAGGGCAATCAGGTTGGCCATGGTTGCTTTTCTCCCTTCAGTATAGGGTAAGACTTGCTGGTCCTGGCCGACAACACATCGGTCATGCACTAACTCAACAAACTGGGTGATGAATGTGTTTCTGGGTGCTGGAGATTGGTGGATCTCTAAAGGCAGATCGAGCAGACAGAATTCGGCCTCCCACCAGTGGGAGCACTGTGAGGAAGTTCTGGGGGATGTTTTATCTCATTGGGGGACCCATCAGGTGGATCTCTTTGCTTCCAGTGTGAACACAAAGTGCAAGTGACTCTGTTTGAGGGGATTTCCCCTACAGGGTGCTCTGGGGGATGCACTGGCAGTCAGGTGGATTTTCAACCTGCTCTATGCATTACTGCTGATCGCTGTCATTTGGCTGGTGCTCCTATTTAGTTCCACAATGATATGGATCGCTCCAGACTGTGCCAGGAGAACATGGGCATGTCCATCTGCCCTCCCAGGTGCCATTCGCAAAGATTGGATCTGCTCTCCCATTCGTGGCGATGAGTCCTTCACTCGAAACCTCAACAGACTGAACCTTCATGCCTAGATGCTGAAAGGTTGAGGTATAAAGAGTGGGATTTGTCAGAAGACATCTTGGACGTGCTCCTCTCTGCCCGAAGGCCCGCCACCAAATCCATTTATGCCTGGAGGTGGCATGGGTTTTTGGCGTGATACCAGGAGAAGAATCTGGACCCTTATACTTGTGGCACATCCTCTTTTCTGGATTTTCTGCTTTCTTTGACTGGGAAGGGTTTGCAGATTGGCACTGATAAGGTGCAGCTCACTACTATTTCAGTTTTCAAGCAAACCCGACGAGAACAAGGCCAGTTTTTCACAATCCCCACAGTCATGTAATTTCTGCGAGGGGTTTTGTAATCGGTTTTCGCCTTGCCAGTTTGGTGTTCAAACTTGGGATTTTAATTTCAGTGTTCACGTTTGTTATTGGCACTCCATTTGAGCCCCTAAATTCTTGTTCATTACGATTACTCACTCTTACAGTGATTTCCCTAGTCACCATCACTTCCGCTAGATGGGTGAGTGAGCTCTTGGCACAGTCAGTTAAACCTCCCTGTTTAGTTTCTCCAACGAGAAGCTGACGGTGTGAGTGAGAAAATCCTTCCTTCTGAAAGCGGTCTCTGATTTCAATCTCTCAAAATATCCATCTTCCTGTCTTTTTTCCTCCACCTCATCCTTCCAAGGCAGAGGACTGATTCTATCAGCTGGACCTGGTGCAGGCCCTCAGGTACTAGGTCTCTCTGACTAGGAAGAGCAGGAAAGATGAGCAGCTTGTTGTTGGTTATGCTGGTGCACATGCTTGCTGGGCTGTGACCTGTCATGGAATGCTATGATGTGGCTGGTAGGGCTTGGCCTGAGGGTCCCATAGCTCATTCCACAGGAGCACTGGCACCCACCTTGGCTCTGCAATGTGGAGTCCCTGTTCTGGACATTTGTTCATGGCGGCTACGAGGTCTTCTCTGCACATGTTTGCTAAACATTACTGCTTGGATTTTCAGTCAGGACCAAATGCTTGTGTTGGTAGACTTGTCCTTCAGAGTTTTCTGGTTTAGGTGGTGTCCATGCTCTGTTTCCACCGAAGCAGCGCTATGGGAGTCTATCACAGATGAGGAATACGTCGGAGGTAATGTTCTTTCTGATAATGTTCCTCCCATGGATTCTTCATCGCCCTCCCTACCTGCCCCTCTGTTGGATAGTTAGTACACCTTGATTCTGCAGTCCTTCAGCGTCAGAGTGCTAAGGAAAAAGGGTGGAGCTAAGGTCATGGGATGCCTCAATATATACTGGCTCTAACATATCCTGAACGTTGAGCACCGAGGCATATAGCAGGGCCACGCTGCACCCCCTTGTGGTGCAAGTTTCCTGAAGAGCAGCTCCGCTGGGAAATAGATATCATAGGTGAGGAATTCGTGGGAGGAACATCCATCAGAAAGCACATTACCGAGAGAGAAGTAATGTGTCCTCTCATCCATGAGTGACTTTAAAATCAGAAAAAAACTTTTTGTGATTTCAGTTTGTAGAATGTCCAAAAAAATCTTTTTACTGTTGATCTGCTATTCAGAAGCAATGCCCATAAAAGCAATACCTATAATATGTTTTAACTGGTTTGTGAGGTGACATGTGTGACTAAATTGATTTCAGAAGAATATTTACACATTGGAGGAAAAGATATTCAGATGATGTTGAATTTACTGAGTAAAGTGTGGAAGGTGTTAATGAGCAAGTTATCCTGGCAATCACACAGTTTTCAAAGTTGCCTTTCTTATTTCCCCATGTGCAGTTGCTTCTTCAGCAAATATCCTAGTGGATTACATTATTTTCCAAATTTTGAGTATCCATGCTATATCTGACACAGGTGACATTGCCATGCATAGTCTCCAGTCATTTTCATTTTGCCTCGTTACTGATGAAGTAATCAAGGATTTCCAGGCTTGAGTTACTTTCAAGTGTTCTGTGACCACTGTCATTTCAGTTTTGCGTCTAGTTTAGGGCATGCCCGCAGTGCATGTGCTATGCCACTATGAGGGTGATTGCTTCAAAACCATTTGATAACTTCAGAGGATCTTGGAAGAGGCTGCATATTGATCCTAGTGAGTATTGTGGCTTAAGACCAGAGTGTGAGTATACGTGATGATCCATGAAGTGGAGGCCTGGGAGCCTGGCTAGCGCAGCTGGCTCGTGCTGGACCCGTTAATGTCTGTGCTGATTCTGGGTGCCAAGTGAGTGCGGTGTGACTGGAACCATAAGAGCTGGAGATGGGTGTGTGCAGCCTTGGAACCTCAGGTGTATGGAACACTGCTATGGCTGCAGTTATCACCACCACCTTCTCTTGTCCTTTTCTTCAAGGAGGATCTAAGTAAGTGATAGTGGGGGAGGGGCGTTGGGAGTGCGTGTTCCATTCACGGACCTCCTAGCTACCTCCTCAGACTATCTCCCAAAGACTCAGCCATTGTGGATGTTGTAAGGCAACGTGAAGTATCGCCAATACGTTTTTACCCACACAAAGGCCCACAGTCTATGCAGTTTCTGCAGGCTGAAGCTGCAATCTTTGCCTTTTTGGCGGCAGAGGCAGAGAGCTCGGGGTGGCAGAAGCCTCCCAACACTTGATGACAATTCTTTGGAAGACTTGAGGGTGGACGTTTGCTCTTAGTTTTCAATAGCGTGTAACCTTATCTTATCTCTTCGCTAATCTTCTCTCGACTATTTTATTGTTCTGTCACGTTTCTTGGTCTCCCCTGTTCATGTCTTGCTCCTCTTAAATCAATCTACCATTCTTCTAGTCGTTCACTCTATCTTCTTTCATATCGGGACTCGATCTCTTCTTCTCTTGCCTCCCTTGGCTGGCTGTCTTTCTATTCTCAGCTTAAATATAACTTTTTTTGCTTAGTTTTTAAATCTCTGTATGGACTTGCCCCTGACTATCTTGCATCTCTCCTTTCATTTTATATTCCCTCTCGTTCTCTCTGTTCTTCTGGTCATTTTAGGCTGAATGTTCCCCCCACCCCCGTGCTCAATCCTCCTTTCGTTTTTTTCAGCTGCTTGCTCCTCTTCATTGGAACATACTCCCTCTGTCTCTTTGTTCCGTTCCTCTCTAAAATCTCACCTGTTTCAGACCTCTGATTGTTACCGGCAGTATTTGAACGCTGACTTGCACTGCTGATTTTATGTACCGTTGATTTTCTTATGTAAAGTGCTTTGGATAAAGGCGCTATATAAAGGACAATAAAAATACAAATACAAAAACAAAAATACCTGATTATAGTTCTAGCATTGGTCTAGCATTGGTCTAACGTTTATTAGGATTTGTACCTTATTGCTTTTCCCAGTTACCATGGCCTGGTCACACTATAACTTACACTCTCTCTAGATTGATTACCCCATAATGATCAACTTGGGAAATCAGACAATAGCCATATGAAAAGAAGACTGCTGGTTTCTCATACTTGCCAACTGAAGTATCTACAGCTAAGAGTCAACAAAAAGGCAAACACTAACTTAGACAAGAGCACCTCAACCACGGATGTCTCTGACGAAAGCGCCAACTATTCAGCTCGAAGACTGATAAAACTTGCTTTCATCCCTGTTGTACCCTGGGGGAAGCCCCGTGGTGGTGTGCGGGCCTCCCAGGGTCAGGGTACCAGCGCGCGTAGGCGGGCGCGCAAGAACACACGCCGGAGACGTCTGCTCGTTCCGGTGCTCCGGCGCGAACTGCCGGGCACCGCCTTTATTAACTAACGCGCATGCGCCGGCCCGCTGGGCCGCGCATGCGCGCTTCGTGTACCACGTACACAACATCCCTCCTTTTCCCCCCAAACAACAAACACATTAAACAGGGGAGCCAACGTGGCTCAAATCAAACTGTACTTAACAGGTTTTGTTACTCATGCTGCTGAGTCCATGATGAAATCTTGGAATCTTTGCGGTGGACGACGTCCTTCCCTGCGCGGGTACCTGGGCGAACCTCTCTCGAGGTTCTCTGGTCCCCCGGGGTCCTCGGGCGGCTCACCGCCTTCATGGGGCGCCTCTGCTGCTTGTCTTTGGTCAGGATTGGTTTCTTCCTCCGCTGCCACGGGTCCTATGCGCTTGAAGAAGGATACGTTTCTGGTTACCGTGCCTCGCGCATTCGCAGCTGTGACCATTGACCCTTTGACATGAGTTACTCCCATTGGTTGGGTTTCGTAAGTCATCGAGAGTTTTCCTTCCGGTTTCCTGTTCCGGACTAGGACGGTGTCTCCTACCGCTATCTCTTTTTCCGGCAGCCTCCGCCTTGTTGTTTCGTTCTCGTTTCTCGCTGCTCTATCTGCTGTCAGCCGTGCGCTATCGATCACTCCTGGACGTCGGTCTCCCGCTTCGGGTATCAGCCCTCTGGGTATTCGCCTGAACAGCGCCTCGGCGGGTGCGATTCCGGTGGATCGATGTGGGGTGGACCGGTACTCACGAAGGAAGTCGATTAGGTTGTGTCGTAGGTCCTCCCCCCCATTGACAGAAATATGAAAAATTTTGTTTAGTGTCCGCATGAATCGCTCAACCTCTCCATTGGCCCTTGGCCATAGCGGGGTTACCTTCCGGTGCTTGATGCCTCGTTCCTCGCAGTATCTGGCAAACTGCTGTCCTTGGAACGGCGCTCCATTGTCTGAGCAGATCTCAAATGGGAACCCATGGGTGGTGAAAATTTTGTCCATCGCCAGGATGGTGTGATCACTGGCGGTGGATTCCACGAGTTCCACTTCCGGATACCTCGACCACTGGTCTGTGACCACCAGGAAATACAGGCCTCTTCCGGTCAAGCCGAAATCTGCGTGCACCGTTCCCCATGGCACGTCGCTCCGTTCCATGGCCTGAATGGGTGGGCCTCTTTCTACAGGACTCGTGGCCTGGCAGGGAATGCAGGTCCTCACAAACTCGGCCACCCTGTGCTCCAGATCGGGAAACCAGACCTTCAGCCTGAGGCGTGCCTTCATCTTGGCCATGCCTTGGTGCCCTGTGTGGGCCAACTGGAGGACTCTCATGACCAACGACCTGGGGATCACGATCTGGTGCCCTCGCAGCAACAGGCCGTCCGTGGACACCGAGAGCTCGTGTCGAGCTTTCCACAGCAGTTGTAGGTCCCTTTGTACCTCTGGGTTCCTCCTGGCATTGTTCAAAAGGATGTCCCGCCACTCTCCTGTGGCCACCCCCCTTTTCACTCTTAGGAACGCCTCGTCGGAGTTCGAGTCGTCCGCAATGTCCTGTCTCGATAAGGCCACTGGCAGGGCTGATTCAATGACGAGATGCACGGCGTCCCCGGCGTCCGTTATCTCCACGGGACTCTGGATATCCCTCGTGCCTGGGTGACGAGAAAGGTAGTCAGCTGGGTTATAGGTGCCTGGGCGGTATACTAGCTTGACGCCGTATTCAATGAGGAATAGCATCCATCTTTCGATGCGGGGAGGCGGCTTGGATGACGTTCCTGACAGGATAGGAATCAGGGGTTTGTGGTCCGTTATCACGACGACAGGTTTGCCGAGGATGTAAATTCTAAAGTGTTTGCACCCCCACAGGATGGCGAGGGCTTCCCTTCCTATCTGGGAATATCTCCTTTCCGTGTCGGTGAGGGCTTTGCTGGCATATGCTATGGGCCTCATGACCCCTCGTTCGTCAGCCTGCATGAGGACTGCCCCCAGTCCCACCGGGCTAGCATCGACCACAATCTCCGATTCCCGGCTGGGGTTGAAATAGGCCATTGTCTCCTGCTCTGACAGGGCCTCTTTGATGGCTTTGAAGGATCGTTGTTCAATCTCAGTCCACTGCCAAGCCACATCGTTCCTGGTAAGTGCCCTCAGTGGTTCCGACAGAGAGGCCAGGTCCGTGATGAAACGGCCGCAGTATTTGACCATCCCTAAAAAGCTCCGGACCTCCGCCGGTGAAGTGGGTGGAGGCGCATCTCTTATGTCTTTCACTTTTCCGGGGTCCGGGGATATGCCCCCCGCATGGAAGGTGAACCCAAAGAATTCCAGTCGGTCCTTTAGGAATTCACACTTTTCTTGGTGCAGGGTCAGACCCACCGCCTGTAGTCTCTCAAAAGTGTTCTCTAGCCGTTTGAGGTGTTCAATTTCCGACCTGGCGAAGACTAAGATGTCGTCGGACATGTTAATGACACCTTTCAGTCCGGACAGGGCTCCTCTGATGGCATTTTGGAAGACCTCCGCCGCGGACGAGATTCCGAAGTTTAGTCTCTTGTACTGGTACAACCCCTCGTGAGTAGTGAATGTCGTAATGTACCTCGACTCGGGGTGCAGCTCTAACTGGTGGTACCCAGACCTGAGGTCCAGTTTGGAGAACACTTTGGCACCTTGGAGTTCTCCGACGATGTCATCTAGAGTGGGTGTGAGGTGACGCTCCCTTTTGATGGCGGCATTTGGGAGTCTCATGTCCACGCAGATGCGTACTGCCCCTGGCTGTTTCGGCTTTGGGGCTACTACGATGGGCGAAACCCACGGGGTGGGGCCTTCCACTCTTTCAATGATGTCCCGGTCGACCAGCTGTTGCAACTCCTCCTCCACTTGGGCTCTTAAGTGAAAAGGAATCCGGCGATGTTTGAGGGCTGTCGGCCTTACGGACTTGTCGATGTGTAGGCGAATGGGCTCTGCGTTCAGCTTTCCAATGCCCTTGAAGAGAGTTTCAAACCTGTGTAGCATACTTTTCAGATCGGCGTGGTATACTCCAAACGTGAAGTGGACAATGTCAAGTGCTTCTGACGCCGCACAGCTCAACAGGGAATGTGGGCTGACGCTGGTGACAAAGAACCTTGCTTTGATGGTGTTTTGTCCATGAGAAACCGGGGCTACGAACACACCTTGGATGGGTAGGGGTGTTTCCCCACCGAACGCATATATTCGCGCCATGGACGCTGACAGCTCCGGCGGGCCTGGCAGGGCCTCATAATGTTTGGTGGCTAGCACACAGACCGAAGCCCCAGTGTCTATGAGAATGGGGGTGGGGACGTCATCGATGTTGACAGTGCATGTGGGTTGGCGCCTCGTGCCAGGACCTTTTACAATGCTGGAGATGAAGAAAATCTCTTCCTCCTCCCCCTCCTCTTCTGCGATGTCTAGGTCTTGCAGACCCTGATCGATCGAGGAGATGCCTCTCACTCTGCGAGCGCCTCCTCGTCCAACTCTCTCCGGTCCTCTTCCCGCCGCAACAGGGGCGGCAGCCCGGCACATCCTAGCATAGTGCCCCGGTGTGCCACACCGGCCGCACGTTCTCAACTTTGCCGGGCATTCACCTCCGTGGGGGAGGTCATACCCACAGTAGGAGCACGATGAGGCGTTGCCTGGTGTGGGCGGGGTATCAGGCCTTCTCGACGCCCATTTTGACCTTCCCGCTGCTGACCGTCCCACAGCAAATGCGTCTTCGTCATTCTTCGGTCGCGTGGCAGCGTCCATTTTCGCACCTCTGGCTTTGGCCAGCTCATGTGCTCTTCCCAGGTCCAAAATTTGCTGGAGGGTCAGACCAGGTTCTCTCAGTACTTGCCTTCGAAGTTTGCCGGAGCTGCACCCCTGCAGTAGCTGGTTGCGGACCATTTCTTCCTCATCGACCCATCTGCAGGAGGTCGCCAGGTGTCTCAGACGGGCACAGAATTTGTCTAGGGGCTCGTCGTCTAGTTGTCTTTCGGCGCCCATGACAAATCTATCGAAATCCACGTTAGCCATGGGGAGAAAGTGGTCTTTGAGTGCCTGCTTGACTGCGTCATACGTGACCACGGGGATGACGAGGGAGTCGTAGATCTTGTGGACTTCTGCGCCTGCCGAGTAGATCATAGTCGCGATTTTGGTGTCATCGTCGTTCACCCCAGATGCCCTGAAGAACATATCTAGCCTCTTGACCCATAGTAGCCACTTCGGACCCAGCTTGGAAGGGGGGCCAGTAGTATCGAATTCAGGCATGGGGGCTAGGGAGCTGCGAGATCTGCGTGGGATAGGGGCAGCGGCACCCTCATCGTCAGTCTCTTCACCCATTTCTGCGTCACGTACTCACAGTTATCTTTCTTAGAGAGAAGGGCAGCTTGTCCTGGGCTCGTAATAGTGTTGGGGTGTAGAAACCCACTTCTTTCTTCTTAAATGCCACAGCCCTGCGCCTGCAGGATTGTGGGGTTTCCAAAAATTGTCTGTGTCCTCCAAACACAGCTGGTAGGTGGCGCACGAGCACCCTTTCGGGCCGCAACCACTGCCGCTACGTGTGAAGAGAGGAGCGAGCGAAATCAAAATGGCCACCGGCACTCCGCGGGTCCGTAATACGGAAGAGCTTTCCGTCTCTCCGAGGCTGTCGGAGCACGGAAGCCGTCCGTACCTCCTCGTCGCCAGTGTTGTACCCTGGGGGAAGCCCCGTGGTGGTGTGCGGGCCTCCCAGGTTCAGGGTACCAGCGCGCGTAGGCGGGCGCGCAAGAACACACGCCGGAGACGTCTGCTCGTTCCGGTGCTCCGGCGCGAACTGCCGGGCACCGCCTTTATTAACTAACGCGCATGCGCTGGCCCGCTGGGCCGCGCATGCGCGCTTCGTGTACCACGTACACAACAATCCCCTCAAATCTCTACTCCTACACCATCATCTTTTCATTTCCACCACTTAGTTCTACAGTCACTAATCCAGAAGTATGGGGATATTCTGAATGATATGAAAAGGTGTGAGGGACAGGGACTACCTGTTGGCAAATGCCTTACTTAAAGCAATTCTGGGAAAAAACAAATAGCCCTGTGACGATATTACTAAAAGAAATGCCTGTTCAGCCTAATGCCCCTACGATTGTGTCACCTGTAATTAGCCAAGGTTGGAGAGCGACTAGCATCCTGAGTAGCAAGGGATGGTTACTTTTAACAAGTACATTAGTCCCGCGTTTGTGAGGCAAAGTGAATTTAAAAAAATGAAAGCATGTTAAAGGAGACATACAAATCCTTGCTTCAACAAAAACAAAGGGAAAACAATTGTGAGATACCCTCTACACAATAAGAAGGAGTGACTTGGTAACCAGGCAATTAATTTAAGTACCATTACACTGCCAGATGATCAGAAATGGCAGGAGAAAGGAAGAGGGCCAATGCAAGTAATATTGTAGATGTTTGGGTAAATACAATTCTGAGTGTGGTGGTAGCAAACTCTGATGGGGAAGAAGACGCAAATTAATTCCAGACCGTAAGGCATACCCGGCCAAAGAAAGCTTGTTCGCTTAGTCTTCTGGAATAATCAAATTGTTTCTGTGGCATCCAGAAGTGTTGTCTGGATTTTTGGAATTATGAAAGCACAGCCCAGTGGTGGGTAACCTGTGGCCCTCCAGATGTTTTGACCAACTCCCATCAGCCTTAGCCAGTATAATCGATTATGAAGGATCATGGGAGTTGAAGGGCAAAACATGTGGTGGCCTGCAGGTGGCCCATCAACGGTGTAGCCTGTTCAATGGGAAACACTGTTTTTCGTCTCAGCCAGATGGGAGGATTGCTCAGTGGCAAAGAAATGTTGGTCCTGGGCAGAGGAAAATTGGGTGGTTAGGCTTAAATGATCTTGCCTCTGGGTGCACTGGTACCCAAATGGAGGTTTGGTGGGCATAGTAACCTTACCTTCAAGTGTCTTAGCAATGCAGCACCTAGTTACCTGACAGAAAGGTTAAAAAGAAAACTCATGTCCAGACCCACGACAGCGGCCTACACTAACTGCTTATCAGTCCCTTCCTTCAAAATGACAGCAATCGGTGGGAATAGCTTCTCTGTCAAAGCTGGCCAACTCTGGAATTCCCTCCCTCCCACTTTAAGGACAGACCAATCTTACCATCATTTTAGAACAAATATCATCAACTGGCTTAAAGAAAATGATCTTTAGTTCTAGCATGACCTGCTAACCCTTTGTGCATTTGACCTGTAACCCACACTGGATTTCGCTTTGCATCTGTATAACCATATTTTTAAGACAACATGTACTATGCATCTATGTAACCATGTAACTATGTAAGTTTAAAGTATTCTTGTTCTCGCGCCCTGATACCTCCGGGCCTGGTGTGCGTTAGAAATAAATAAACAAACAAACAAACAAACATTTGTTTTTACTGAAGGATGTTGTCAATGTATACTGTTGCTCCACCTCATTACTTTCAAGTTCCATGTGTATTGGCAGAGTTTCTTTGATGCATGTATTCATTGAAATACAGAGCTAAATCTCACATCAGATGGAGTGCTAGACCGTGCAAGGACATTCTCTACTTAGACCCATGGTTCTGCTACCTTTCTTTGACTCTCCAGATGTTGTGCATTGCAATTCCCAGGAGCCCTAACCAGCCTTTTCAATGTTCGGGGATCATAGGAGCCGTAGTCCAAAACATCTGGAGAACCACAGGTTGCAGACCCCTGTCACAATAGTGCTACCTAGACTTGGTAGGTGGTGATGGTGGCAAAAAGAGTGCCCTGTGTCCTCCATAAACACCAGCAACAAGGAAACCTACGTACTGGTATTCCTCTCTGGCAACAAGGAGGAGGGAGGGAGAGGGCTTAACTCTGGAAGGTCTTTACGGGACTGCAGCAATCCTACTTCAGTACTTTGAAACCAGCTGCAGGAGTGAGAATGATGCCAAAGGAGAAAGCCCAAATAGTACACCTTATTTCTCCTTTAACAGAAAGGCATGCACACAAACTTGCATGCAGGCACATGTCTTATAACACTGCGGAGATACATTTTTTTATTTAACGCCTTTATCTTTTGTTTAACTCTTTTCAGCAGGCAGGCTGAGCTGATCCAAAATAGGAGCATCATCGATGACACCTGATCACCTACCATGTCAAGGTCTATTGAGTAGAATTGGATTTAGGAAGACGGTAGCAGTGCATGCCATCCTCTGACAAGACAAGAGAAACAGAAAGAGGATCTGGAATCATGGGGTGGAGTGCCCTTTTTTCCTGGGCATAAAAGGGGCAGGGTCAAGCTTGTTGGTAGTGCTGAATAGACCGTGCTGGGTTTGGTGTGTCAGTGTGTCAGGTGGTTGTCAGGAAGGGGGCCCTCTCATAAAAAGCAAATAATAGAGAATGAAGTGAGCATATTTCTCGTGGTTATGTAAATAAATAACCAAGGTAAGCAGGGCAAGGGTACTGTGTGCCGCTTCAACTTGACCGGGCGCGAGTACAGATAGATAGTCCTTACCTGTGTGTTTTTTCCTCCTCGTGGGGAGCGAGGGGGAGGCTCGTGTCGCAGGAAATTTCATTGGGTAGTCCTGCCAGGCTGGGGGGGGGGGGTGATCTCAACAAGAAAGAAAGGATACTGGTATGTGTTGGGTTGGCTACTGTGAAGTCTAAATAAATTGGAAAGGTTCACCTGGTCTCAACCCATATAGTCTTGATAATTTATCAAAATTTACATGCACAGAAGGTGTGCTGGAAACCTCCACAATAATGGAACAAAAAAAGGTTTTTTAGAAAAGAAACTTTTATATCACAACTTAGTGCATATAATAAAAACCAACTTGGAGGTACATATATAATTGAAGACATAAATACAAATCTTCCATTTGTGGAAATAAAGAATGACAATTTTAACACAAAGGGAAAAAAAGGAGAAGGATTAGTGCATCAAAAAGAAAGCATACATAAAAATACATACGACAATTTTCCTATTAGCAAAACAACAGTTATTTATCACTAGAGTATTGGAATAGATCAAATAGCAAAACATTAGAGTAAATATAGTGATAAGTACCATACTGTCTCTATTTGAAATTATAGAAACTCAAAAATGAATATTCTTCAGTGTTTTGAATCAATCCCCAAGGACTCAGGGATGAGAATGGGGTGCCAATGGGGGGGGGGGGGGGTGGACATTAATTATTTGAAAAAAAGCAAAAAAAAAGACAAATTGTGGAGTTTTATAGTAATAGGAAGGAAAGTGTGGAAGGGAGCCTCTCATGGGCCAGGCTGGTAGGGCGGCCAGAGCAAACTGGTAATGGGAGGACAAAAGGGGGTTATCTGTTTTGTCCTCCTTGCACTGGTGACCCAGTGGTGCAGGTGCTGGGAGGGGCACCTTGGCCAGGTGGCATTTTCTGTTGGGTGTGAAAGATTTTTAAAAAAAGAGAGAAAAAGAAATATATTAAACCAGGAAACAAGTGATAGCTGGTTGCAGCGGGAGGGATTGCAGTACAGAGGTGCTTTTTAGGGGGTTTGATTGTGGTGTGGTTTGTAGGGTCTGGTCATGTCAGGGAGTTTGGTGGACGCCAAGGTTTTGCAGCAGGCACTGAGCATTATTAGCAGGGCATCCAAAGCCCAGCTAGAGGGAGCATTGCAGGAGGTCGCGGGGCAGGGTATGGATAAAGGCAGAGTGGCTTTGGACAGGCCCCTTCCCTCATAGCAGTGGTGGCTTGTAGCCTGTCTATGCTGAGGGGGAGGGTAGGGAAAAAGGGGCCAGGTGCAGCAGGGTGGACATCTCGAGGAGGGCAGCAAGGGTGAGGGAAGAGGTGGAAAAAGCAGTTAGTAGTGGGGCAGGTGGTTCAGAGTGCTGGGAAAGGGTGGGTGTTCGGGGGCGGACGGGGCATGGTGCCAGTAGGTGCAGACGGTGCAGGGAGGTCAGAAGGCGATGGGGCGTTTTTTAAGCAGGGCAGGGTAGGAAATACCTGCAGAAGAGTGCATGGGGGAGGAGGAGGCCACTCCCCGGTAGATGGTGTTGAAAGGGGCACGCATGGTGCGGCCTCCACGGTTGGCAGTAAAGAGCGCATAGAGCGCACAGAGCATCGCACAGTCCGCGTTTCAACGTATGATGAAGAGGGAGAAGACTTTAGAACGGTCCCTCCGGCGAGAGGAGGCGGACAGCCTAGAGGGTGCAGTATGGCCCCTAGCACGGCACAGCGCAAGGCAGAGGGTGGAACACCTCGCCCAAGAAGAGGAGAGGAGTAGGAAGTGGTTGGTGCAGCCCCTCCGAGAAGACGACACAGGAGCATCTGGGTGAACACACCATATTGGCCCAAGATGTACCTGCCCGGCCCGAGCGGGTTTACGGATCGTGACTGGTATATGGCTTTGGAGGATGAGGGGGCAGAGAAGGACTGGTTGTTGTGGGAGGAGATGGAAGGGGGACGACGGGTTGGCAGGTTATAGGGGGTCAGGGCTGGGGGTAATGGGACCATGGGGAGAGTGAGGGATAGATGGGCAGGAGACATTGCAGATGTTTTTTGTTTCCGCAGTAGGAGTCCTTTGAGGAAAGAAAAGTGGAATAGCATTGTGGAGGCCAGAATGACACGGCTGGGCAGCAAGGGCAGGGCGACAAGAGGTGAATGGCAGGGAATGTCCACAGGTGGGGGGCACAAAAGAGGGGGTTGGGGTGCACCGGAAGCAGGGGTATGGGGTGCAATGGCAGGGGCCCAGGTGAGAGCGGAAGGGAGGGGTGCAACTTCAGTGGAAGTTCAGGCGGATAAGGTGCTAGAGTCTGTGGGGTAGGTGGTGGCAGAAGTGCAGACCCAGGGTGGTGAACGGGGTGCAGAGAACTCAAAGAAGCAACCTTATATGGGTATTACAAAGCCATTGGGCGCGCACTTGATGGCAGCTACAAAGGAATACATTTGGGCTGGGGAGTTTGTAGATGTTTTCAAGCTATTACACAGGGAATTTAGAGCTAAAGAGGGGTTGAAGGAAGAGGAGCGTGAGCTGGCGACAAGGCCGCGTGTGCCTGTTATGATTGAAAATTGGACGTCTGCATTTTTAATATACGCTAGCGTCTACTGTAAGAAGTATCCTGAAGTGTGTAGCATTGTTTAAGTACATGGATGTTATTAGGAAAGCTTGTACTAGTTTTGGGGGATTTGCCTGGGTAAGGTACGATGTGTTCAGGGTGAGAATGGGGGAGGACCAGCTGGCAGTGTGGGCGGAGATTGATATGGATCTGTGGTTATAGTGATTGGCACCCACGTGGCGAGTGGTTTACCTGTGCCTTTCTGCCTCTTTCTTGGTTGCCCCACCATGGACGTGGCGGCGGGGGGAGGCAGAGGACAGCCATCAGCAGCATGCTGGACCGCTAATAAGGAAGGGTGCTCTGTGCCGGTATGCAAATTTAGACGTGAGTGCAGAAGGTGCACAGGATGACACCCCATCACACAATGTTTTGTGACTGGAGAGAGGGAGGGGCTGGGTGTGGGCCGAGGGGTTATGGTGAAAGGCCTATACTCCAGTTAAGCTAGACATGCTGGAGTTATGGCTGTGTTTCTACCCGGAAAGTGAGGGGGCCAGGATTTTGGGTCCAGGTTTTCGGGAGGGTTTTAAGTTGGGGTACCAGGGTCCGAGGATGCAGTGGTGGGCAAAGAATCTGAAGTCGGCATGTGAAAAACCAGATGTGGTAAGGGCGAAGCTGCAGAAGGAGGTTGATGAGGGAAGGGCGGTTGGACCATTTCTGGGTTTGCCGGGTGATCTGGTGGTGTCCCCCTTAGGGGCCAGTTAGTTTAGGTTGATTTACCACTTTTCGTGGCCAGAAGGCATGTCCGTGAATGATCAAATTGCCCCTGAGCAGTATGAGGTGTCCTACACGAGTTTGGATCAAGCGGTGTGGTTGTCGAGGGAAAAGGGGCGTGGTGTCTTTATGGCAAAGTGTGACATCAAGTCGGCTTTTCCGTTGCTGCCGCTGCATCCGGAGGATTTTTGGTTGCTGGGTATACAGTTTGAGGATTACATTTATGTGGACAAAGCATTACAGATGGGTTGTGCATTGTCGTGTGAATTATTTGAAAGCTCTAGTGCCTTTTATGCAGTGGATTTTCACTTACAGTCAGTGTTTTGGTGGAGTGTTACACTATCTGGATGATTTCTTGTTCAACTGTGGGGCGGGAAAACAAGACGAGTGGCAGCAAATGATGGACGCTTTCCAGGCATTAATGCTTGAGTTGGGAGTACCATTGGTGGAGGATAAAACAGAGGGGCTGGCAGTGGTTCTATTCTAGGTATCAAACTGGATTCAATGGCTATGACCTCACGCTTGCCGAATGTCAAGGTGACCAAGCTGGTACTGTTGCTGGAGAGGGCGGTGCGTAAAATGATGCTGGTGGACATGCAGAGACCGGTGGGACATCTCAATTTTACATTTCAAATTGTTGCTCCAGGATGCACTTCTTGTAGGCATATGGCCTGTTCCATTGTGGGGGCGAGGCACCTGCACCACAGGGTGAGGATATCAGGAGCTATCCAGGAAGATTGTAGGGTATGGGTGAGATTTCTGGAGGAATGTAATGGCGTGTCTATGTGGCAACAAGGGGATCCAGTTGCTTGGGAGGTGTAGGGTCTGTCTGATGCGTCCAGTGCTGAAGGTTTTGGCATGGACTGGGTTGGGGAGGGCCAGATGGTGTGTGGAGAGGTGGCCTGAGCAGTGGAAGAGGGGGTGGGGGAGCATAGCTTTCCTGGAATTTTTCCCAATGCTAGTGGCTTTGGAGTTGTGGGGCAGAGAGTGCAGAATAACCAAGTGAATTTCAACGTGGATAATGAGGCTGTGGTTAACATTGTAAACAGGCTATCTGCCAGCCTGGGATCAGAGGGTGCCCAGGCTCTTGAGGGAATTTGTGTTAAGGTGCCTGAAATAGAACGTGGTGTCTAGGGCGACACACATGCCAGGAAAAGATAACAGCATCACTGATGCATTATCTTGTTTTCAGTGGCAGGGATCCTGTGGGCTGGCACCGGAAGCGGAGGTGGAAGGGCACCGGATCCCGGAGGAGCTGTGGCAGCTGGAAGATTGAGACTGCTGCATTTAGTGGAGGGTTCACTGGCTCCAATATCACGGCAGCATACAGGAGAGCATGGTTGGAGTTTTTGAGAGGGGGAGCGCACAGTTGGAAAGAGAGAGATGATGCAGAGGAGAGAAGGAGGGAGGTTGTGATCAACTTTATCCTGGGCTGTGTGGGGAGAGGTTGGTCCAGGGCAACGATAGCGGTGAAGCCTGGCGGACATCACATTTTATAGAAAGTGGTTCTGGGGCTTTCAGCCTAGCAGGGGGAAATGGCACGTAGAATGTTGGAAGGATGGGCGAGGGAAAAGGGTAAGTTAAAGAACAGTAGGAGACCAGTGTAGGCCGGGCTGTTGGGTAAGTTGTGCCAAGTTCTTGAGGGCATATTCTGGTCGCCATGGGAAAGTGACATGTTTTCAGCATGTTTTATGTGGTTGTTTCTTTGGGGCATTTCAGGTGTCTGAGTTGGTACTGAAGGTGGGGGGAATGGAGACCTAATGTGGAGCGATGTCTGTCTGTCTGAAGACCGAGTGGATATTAGAATTTGTAAATTAAAGATGGATCAGTTGGATAAGGGGCTTTGGGTGCATCTGAACATGGGAAGTAGGGAGTTGTGTCCAGTGGGGGCGTGTTTAGTATGCAGAAGAGATGTATGCAGAGCAAAGGTTTGGTTTTTCAGCATGTGAATGGGGAAGGGATGACGGCTGTGCAGATTTTGGGGTTAATGAGGAGGGCTCTGTGAGTTGTGGGCGAGAAGGCAGAGGATTTCGGAACTCATTCTTTCAGGATGGTGGCAGAGCCCGAAGGGAGCAGGCTGGGTTTGTCTGAGGAGAAGGTGAAGAGCTTGGGACGCTGGTGATCAGCAAAGTATGAAGGGTACATCAGAGATCTGGGCGAGGGGAGCCCTTAGGCAGCAAGGGGGAGTGTTGGGAGGGGATTTTCAGATTTTACTTTTCCAGAAATGGCTCGGCGGAGCAGAAAGGTGCCTTAATATGGATATGTAGGCGCTCCACAGTGAAATGGGCTGGGAAAGCTGCTGCATAAAGGAGCTTTGGTACCCAGTTGGGGTGTAGCGACAAGTTGGCTTTGTTGAGATGGTCTGGGGTGGGGGGCGCTCGGGTGGGAGCAACTGTTGCCTATGCTGGTGGGTATGAGAGAGCTCCATGAGGTGTCGTCGTGTTACATGCAGGGGAGAACGATTTGGTTAAGGAGACAGGTGTGGCGCTGTTAAAGAAAATGAAGAGGGACCTCAGTTAGTTGAGGGAGTTTTGGTCAGCGGTTGTTTTGTTCAGGACTGATGTCAAGGAGGGCATGGAGGGGAGCTGTGAAGAAGCAGGTGGTGGCATGGACGAGGAAGAAGATTAACAGGGAGATGTTGAAGTTTTGAAAATTCTTTGGTCATTATAACAAAAGTGTTTAGTGTAAAATGTTTTAACACGGACACAATGCAGATTACAATCTGAAGGATTTCTGGCCTCCACATTGATTTAATCTTCCCTCTGGTGGCTAACATAGGCAGTCTAATAGGTAGTCGATTTATACCATATGTGTTCCACCTGTGATACCCTGTGGCAAGAACAGAGATTACACCAGGTTTGAAACATATTTCTTCAGTCTCAAGATGCCAGGGTGGAGAAAGTGCAATTTTGTTTTGCCATGATGATGCATTGGAATATGGGAATGCCTTTGGGTTTTACTTTGGAATAGCTGTCTTCCTTCACAGCATTATGGAAGTTATAACGAAAAAAAATTGGAATATCGGAATACCTTTGAGGTTCATATTGAAAATGTTTTATATTCCTTGTCAGGGCTGTGGGAGATGGCTGTGGGATTATAGTTGGGACCTGCCTTGGCTATGATTTTATGGCACCTGGGAACTCTTTAAAGGAAACCTTCATAGGAGAAAACAGAGGAGCTCATTTTCATTTGGTGCCTTCCATTAAAGTCTTGTCCCATTCTCATTCATTTGTATGGCAGAGAGGAGGGTGGTTCTACTGTCTTCCTTCCTCTCCACCATATAAATGCCCCAGCATTTGCGCTGGCATGCATTTTCAGGGATCCATTCTGAACGCTGTCTGTGATGTGAGTGCGCCATGCAGCCTTCACAATTCCAATTAAACGCTGCTTGCCATGCCTACATGACAGGCAGAGTTTAATTGTAAATACTGCCTGTTGTGAAGCCTTTACTCATTTGCATTGCGGAGTGCAAATGTGCAGGGCATGTGTATGCCGCCATGCAAATGACCAAAATGTGGCGGCAGAGAGCCACCAACGTGTATGTCTAGATGTAGATTCCCAGCCCCCATATAACAAGCTCATTTAAAATGACGTTCGAAATATCAAATAAATAGAAAATGAGGCTAAGAACATTACGTACAAAATGTTTTTTTGTTTAACTCTTTTTTTAGGTTGCAGGTTAACAGGTCATAGCAGGCCCCCGGGGCCAGACATTTACATCAATTCAACCACACCAATATTCAACTTTTAGAGAACATTTTTTTTGTGTAGCATATTCAGGTCACATCATGACTTAGTTTGTCTAGGTAGGCTTTGAATGGGCCCCAGGTGTCTTTTGACCGACACATCACATTAATCGAGCGTATGTATCCCTCCTCGAGTTCATTTACAAAAGTAATTTCCCTTAACTACTCACGTGCCGTTGGTTCTCTTCTTGACTTCCACTTCAACATTATGCATTTTTTTGCAAGATACAGCCCATATTAAACAGCCTTCGTATTTTAATGGAAACTTTGCCTATGTCTCCCATCAGATACTTCAATAGTGTTGGTGCTGGAGGAATTCCGGTCATTATGTGTAATGCCCGGGCTACCTTGTGCCAAAACGGCATAATCTCTGGACGTTTCCAGTACATATGTATGGAGTCTGCCCCCTCATGCCCACATTTCATACATACATTGGTCGTCCATGGGTAGATATGCACTATTTTAGCTGCGGTGTAATGTAATTGGTTCAGTATTTTGAACTGTATGAGCCGCATGCGGGCATTGAGGGATGTCTCCATGGTCCTAAAGCAATATTTTTGCCATTTAGTTTCATCAATGGCTATGTCTAGATCTCTTTCCATTTAAGTTTTGCTTCATTATATTGAAGTTGGCCCATCTGAACTGACGCATATAGCCTCGAAGCCAATCCTATGGGCATCTCTTCTTTCATTATTTTTTCCAATCATGAACAGGGCGCAGGCTCTTGTGGGATGGATGGCCATTTGTGACGCACTGCTGGCCGAATGCGGAAATATTGCAGCAATTCAATCGGGTTATTTCCCAGTTTCTCCCTGAATTCCTCCTGAGTTACGAAAGACCCTCCCGGAAACAGGTCACCTACTCTCATTACACCCTCTGGATCCAAGGCTTTCTGTATGTCTAAATCATACGTCGGTGGCAGACCGGGGCAGTTCTATAAAGTTATTTTGCTGATGTATGGTTTATCTATGTGCAGTCTCTTATGAATCCGCATCCACCGTAGCACGTACCTGGGCACGTACCTGGGCGAATAGGCATGAGTCAACATACTTCTCTTCAAGAATTACAGCGTTCAGGTCTGTAGGTGCTGGCCCATATCGCTCCAGTGCTATATGTGCTGGGGCAGTAGTTTGTGAGTACCAGTACCCCACATATGGTGTCTGTGCCACCATAAAATACAGCTCAAAATTCGGGGTGGCCAGTCCCCCCCTATTATAAGGTTCCGACATTCCCTCCCAGCTGATTCTAGGAACCCGTTCCCCCAGACATGGATCTGAGTTTAGTGAAAAATCTACGGCCTTGCCACATCGGGATTGAGCTGAAGAAATAAAGCAATTTGGGTACCACTATCATTTTTAGTAAAGAAAGTTTACGCATTGGGATATTGGAAATTTAGACCATACCGATAGTTTAGTTGTTAATGCATTAAGTTAGGCGGTGTGGTTGTCTTCGTATAGCTTTTGTTGATTGCCAGAGACCAGCACTCCAAGATATTTAATTCTAATCAGGGACCATGTAAATCCTAACAAATCAGTGGGTGCAGGTGTGTTCTTGGTCAACGGGAATATTTCGGACTTTGTATTGTTTATCTTATATCCTGAGTGCCTTGTGAACTCGGCCACTTCTGCTATGACTGGTTCGATGTTCTCCTCTGGGTTACATCGATACAACAATGTACCGTCTGCATATAACAATGTTATCTGAAGGTCGCCTTGTATATGAATTCCTCTATGTGAATACCGTTCGCATATTTTTCTGGTGAGGGGTACTATTGTGAGTGCGAATAGAAAGGGTGATAAAGGGCAGCCCTGTCTAGTACTGCGGATCCAGCATGAACGGTTGTGATACTTAAAAAAGTTTAACTGCAGCTCCTAGGTGGACTAGAGACTGGCAGGACACACCCAACTCAAAATATTAAAAGACTAAATGAAAATGCTGGCTATCAACGGAAGAAATAGTGGTGACTCTCTACACGTTTGTTGTGAGTTATAGTGCAGAGTAGTTCATTGTTTGTAGTTGGCAGTCGCAGAGTAGAGGAGTTTTTGCCTAGTTTCCCATATAATTAATTGCAAAAACAAATACTCTCTTCCCCTCTCTCTGCGCTGATTAATTGCTGATTAAGGATACATTCTCACCAAATTATGATGGTGTAAAAATTGGTAATCATTGGCATTCCGTTAGTAAAGTTCTGGCTGACAGTTATGTGCAAAGGCGCTTTGATATACAGAGGAAATTATGGATAACGATTTTGTCATATTTGTCAATGTTTTGGCAGTTTGTTTAGTTTCGATTGGTGATCGTGGTTGGTAACGTGACATGGACCTAATGTGGCTTCAATAATTATTCATTCATTGCGGCGCAAATGAGAATAGTGTATGAGCATAGCAGTCACTAAGTGATGAGCATCTACTACAATGTGAATTGTTTATCAGACAATAAAGTGCAGGAAAGGTTACACTTTGATGTCAGAAAATGCCTGTCATTGGGTGAAAAAAATAAATCATATGAGTTGTCGTTGCAAAGTATGGAGATTTAATTCATGCAATACATTTAATTTGTGCAATTATACGTACGTTCCTCATGCCATTTTGTGATGAGTTCCTTAGATTGCTTTTCAATTGTGGTGGTAGGGTTTGAAGTTAGGATCTCGTAACAGTCTGGGGTTTCCAAGTGCGTTGTGGCCATTTTAATGTAGTCTGGCCGCCTGCCTAGTATGACTATGTTTCCGCCTTTTCAAAACCCTACCACCAAAATCGTAAGGCAATCTAAGGAACTCATCACCAAATGGCACAAACGTGGGCTCCTAACCGATAAAGAACTCACATTTCTGAAAACAGATCATCCACGAATGCCCACAATTTACTTCCTGCCCAAGGTACACAAGGTTTTCACTCTTATCGCAGAGCGAAGACCAATCCTGAGCGGCATTGCATGGGTAACGGAACCAATTGCAAAATATATCAACAATGTAATTGATAGAGAAGTACCGAAAATCCTGACCTACCTTAGGGACACAATGCATACCCTCCTAATCCTTCAAGACATGACTTGGAAACCAGGATACCTGCTTGTGACCCTAGATGTAAAGACTCTATACATCTCCATTGACCACGCATTGGCTTTCAAAGCCATTGACCACACACACGCCAAGACTTCGGCTTCCTTTTACTCACATTTTGAAATGACCAAAGAATTTCTAGAATTTTCACTTACCAATAATGTGTTCCTTTTTAATGGGACCTACTACAGACAAATCAAAGGCATCGCCATGGGAGCAACATATGCCCCTGGCAATCGCCAATTTGTTCATGAATCACTACGAACCGGTTAATGCATTTGCAAACCATGATTTCAACAACCTTATAGACAAGTGGCACAGGTACATTGACGATGTACTCATTATCTGGTTGTGCTCTTTGAACAACTAAGTGCCTACAAGGAATATCTCAACAACAATACCTTCGGTATCGAACTAACGGGAAACCAGAGCTACCACACCATTGACTGTCTGGATATCAAAATAGCAGTTGACAACTTGGGCCTAAACACCACAACATTTAGAAAACCAACAGAGGTCAACGCTGTTCTATTTGCCACAAATTGCCACAGGAAGTTCGTCATAGAAAACATCACCAAGGGTGAATTCATTCGCGCAAAAAGGAACTGTAGCAATGACCAAGCATACCAAGCTGAAAGCCATCTCCTTAGAGAAAGATTTACCTGACAGGGCAGACCAACAAAAGACAATTGAAACAGCAATACCAATGGCCAAGACAAGGGCCAGGGACACACTACTCACGCCAAAAGTAAAGGCCAATGAAAAGGAAGAGAAAATAAAATATGTCACACAGTTTCACCAGGACAGCTAGATGGTACAATAAATCCAAAACAGACAATGGCATATACTAAGCATTGATGCAGACACTGAGAAATAGATACCTCCAAGACCTTGATTCTCATTCACCATAGCGCCTACCCTTAAAAACATGCTCAGTCAATCATACCTGGCACCCATAGAGTCAACAAGCTGTAAATGGCTCACCTTGCAGAAAATCTCTGGTTTCCACAAATGTGGAACATGTTCCATGTGCTCTCACGCACTAAATGCCAAGTCTGTCACCTTCGATGACACCCACTGTCACCAGATCAACCAATTTAGAAACTGTAAATCCAAATTCGTTGTCTATGTGATCATATGCATCTGCAAATTGAAGTACATTGGGAGCACGATCAGGGAACTTAGAACAAGGATACGAGAACACCTGAGCCAGCCTCCTCAACTCACAGAATGCAAGATACCCAGTGGCCTCTGTGAGAAACTTGCAGGTGTCTCTGTAACAAGTTCGCGGGGATCTGTATCCAGTTGTGCAGGACACGGCCATCACTATTGGATCCAGTTCCTGGGGGTGGACCAGTGAGGGAGGATCCACTGGATGAGGGGATCCTCGGGAGTGGAAGTAGGACACTGACGGGTGAGACAACTTTTCCCCCCTCCTACCACGCAGGATATTACGAAACACTGCCCCCCCTTTTTCCGACACGAACACTTTCACATACCAGAGACAATGGACTAACACCCAAGCCGTTAACCTAACATGTCCCAATACAAGGGTCAGGCATGGTCAGGCAATTGACCAGAATCACACACACCTGACAGCCCTTTTTCTTCCCCATAGGGATAAAAGGTGGAGCACGAGAGCACACTATGAGCAAGGCAGACCGCACAAAGAGACAGCTATCCAGGCACAGCAGTTCAATAGGAGGTGAAAGACAGCGTGAAGCGAGAGGGTGACAAGGAGAGAAGCAACCTTGCCCATTTCGACCAAGGCCTGTGAAACCTACGTGGAAGGAATTGTAAGACCGCAAACACTAGCCCCACTGTGCTCAGCAGATGTCAACGGCACACAGAGCGTGCCTACATTGATACACAGGACAGAGGGAGACGCCTGCTACCGTGGTACTGGCCTTGACTCCCGATATGAAGAAAGCTAAGCCGTTTATCACAGCGAGTGAGGCGAGGGGAGGACTGATAAAGAAACCGAACTGTGTTGAACAAAAGTAGCAAATGGCTGATTGAGAATGTGCATAGAACTGTAACTGTAAAAGGGTAAAGTCAGCTGCAGATGAGCCAGGCACCATGTGGATGCTCACTCGAGAAACTCTGGGCGATTACCCGATTGGTGAAAATACTATTACCAGAAGGCCTTGGGAAAGGCAAGAAGAGGGTCAAAGTGGTCATATGGGGTCTAGTAAAATCCTCTGTACAGTCGAAAGTCTTTGACCAACAGATGATCGTGGAGAAGGGAAGTGAATCCCACATCATGAGAAAGTTGGAAGTAGAAGGAATTGTGAGATTGGCAAGAGTGAACTCGAAGGGGGATGCCGATGGAAAGGGGCAGCGTCTGATGCCTCAAAGAACAGTGTGTTAACAAGAGTGAACCCGGCAGAGGGTTGTCCACCTTGAACTGTTTAAAAAGACATTAAGATTTGTGAATGCCACAGAAGGAAGTATGTTGAGAGCCGTAGTGAACCCGACCAAGGGAGGCTGAGAATCGAGAGGGGTCTGCGCCCGGAAGATGGGGACCCAGGGGTGAGCCACAATAACCCGAACTACTGTATGAAAGGAACATTTTGGTTTGTTATTTTCCGACCCTCGAAGGAAAGAGACTTTTAAGTAAAAAGAGACTTGCCCATCGAGGCTCCTGATAAGCTGTTGTCTCATGCTGGGGAGAGCTCGAGAAGTGTGCTGTGCTCAAGGTCCCACCTTGTCCAGTGCACAAAACGTGCAGAAGGGAGACTCCGACTACCACATCCTGACATATTATTTGTGAACACTTTTTTTCTTTATTCCTATCCCACACTCTTTTGTATGTAGTTGTAAGGTTTGGCAATAGTTTCTTTTAGTATAGGCCCTTTTTGATTTGACAAGACACCACAAGGACTGCTTTATTTTCATTTGATGGTCGAAGCTTGCTCCCATCTTAGATTAAGGTATAGATTAGGTGTTTATCTCACCCACTTTTGCAGTTTAATAAACACCCTTGAACTGTGATCACTTGTGTCTGTCTTTACTGTTGCCACCATGAGTATCTTACAGCTCCCACTGTCAAGAGAACCATCAACTTGACAATGAACAGGACATCCAAATTGGCAGCCTGTAAACTGTCAAATGTGACAGAAGAAGAAGGGACCCGGTGCTCAGACTCTGACAAAGAGAAGCCAAACTCATCTGCAAATATAGATGTGTGAACCAAGGCTTGAATACGGAACATGAACTTAATGTATTTCTCTGCGTCCTTTTCAATATGCTTATTTTTAAGTTCCAAAATAGATTTCCATTTCCCACTGCTTGGCCTCCACTTCAACATCCATCAACCTCCTTGCTTGCTACACCTCAGGCTCTTCCAGGCCCAGGTCTGCCCTCGCAGCTATGCCTTCTATAAATATTGCAAAGGACCATCCGATAACAGGCCTCTTAAGGAACTTATGCTAACCGTCCATTAGTAAGAAAAGAAACTTGGAAGGTGCCCCTTTAACATGAAATATACCCCAGGGCACTGCTCACACTCTATGTGCCGCATCCCCATTTGCCTTATATGGCTTAAGTAATCCTTCTTGGGAACCCCAAACCCGTTTCCAGGGGCTCACCTCTTGCCCAACCAATCACAGTGCAGATACCAAGTGCCCAATGATATTACTCCTCACATACTACAAAACCTGCAACTGAAGATGGCAGTCAGGAACGAAAGGTCACTGTGATCGCTCATCTTGATTGCAGAGGCCTCGCTGGCCCCAATGGTAAGTGCACTGCAGCATGTGCCTTTCACGTCTCTTCCCTGCCACTGCTCGCACATCCCTTCCAAGTCTGCCCTTTATCTCATGCCACGAACGGCAGGCCCCTCAAACCAACACATAATCTGGCCCTTGCAATCCCTTCACCCTGCCTCGCTACCCTTATCCACCACAGGCCAACACTATCATGGCAGCCGCGTTCACCACGTCTTTTTGCGGCCTCCCCGTCGAACCTGGCCTCACAGGCACATCGGATGCTCCACGATTGGCTGCGGGAGGCTTTCCACTCGGTCTTGGTTGTTTTACCTCACACTGCCAGCACGCCAAACCCTGACCTTGCACTACACGGCCTGCTCAGTTACACCGGGCCTTCTCCTTACCTGGCGCCTAGTGCACCCCTAACCTTACTCCTCTCCACCCTTGCCAGTACAACCTTCAACATAAGTTCCCCGCCCAGGGCCACTACCCTCTTTTAGGACTGCTGCCCACATTCACAGCCAACACGCCATGTGCAGTCCCGGCCCTCACTGAACTACAGACGTCAGGGCACCCCACCAATTGGACCCCCACACCCACACTTAACTCTCCTGGGCTGTACCCCCAACCACTCACTCCAAAAAGCCTGATTACTGGGCTATCCAGGAACTGCTGACATATATACAGTTCATCTCCCCCTTCTCCCACAGCTTGCTAATCAGCAGAACCACCACTTTGGAGCTCCTCACCCAGCTTAAATGCTTAGAACCTCGTACAACCTGGTAATATGTAATAAAGAGGCCCTTTAGCGGATGGGCCATACAGCAACCCCACATCCCAATCCGGTTGCAAGATGCTATTAACCTATCACTCTCTGCGTTTTCTACCCCTGTGGTGCATTTTCTGTTCCACCATGTTTGACGTAACAACTGTGTGTATATACTATAACAACTGTGATTGTTCTAACCATGATGTTTTAAAAGCACACATCCATAAACTGAAATCAATGTATACCTAACCACTTACTACTGTCACCTTGAACACCATTCTAAATATGCAATAACGCTGATATCACCATGCATACCACATAACAACATCGTGTCCAGTGGAATACCACTGCGCCTAAGTCACCTAACACATGTTTGTCCATCACAATGAGAAATTGGTCATTACTCACCTTAACTCCTCATGATGTCTCACACACAATGCAACAATTGCACTATTTTTGAACCACCACAGCCTTGATAAAGATCCTTGTTGGGTCAAAAACGTGTCGGCACCTTGTATGTTAATAAATCATCACTTGCACCCAACCGAAGTGACAAGAATTTTCATTTGTTGATCTGTATACTCAACCCAACTGGACAAAATATTTAATATCCACATTTAGACATACCTACACTGGTTGCATCAAAATGCCAGTTGAAGCAATAACAGTTATCATGGTTATTTTATCACCGATGCCCAGAAAAATATACAATGCCACAGTAACGGCTAGACTGGCAGCACTCATATGCCAGTACAGTCAGGAAATTACACTTAGCAGGACGGCTTTATCACAGATGCCCAGTTAAAAATAAAAAAACAAGCCAAACTAAGAAATGACTAGACTGGCTGCACTAAAATGCCGCTCTAGTCACTTATACCACACATCATGCACGATTAGCCTGGACATGGATGACCATTAGGATGTATCGCACAATCACTTCCCCACCCCACGCCCCCACACATCACCTCTCCCTCCCACTCCAAGCGCTAAAATTAGCTCCTCTGCCCCGAATTACCTCGACATCCCTCTTGCTTGTCCCCGTGCTTACGTATGAGGCACCTTGACTCATAGGTATGTATTGAGATGAGGAAGAGTGGGACTAGGAGTAATGAAGATTACAGGTAATGAAGCCAGGTATTACCTCCATGTCCCTCTACCTCATCCCAGTACTTGTGTATGAGGCGCAAAATGCCTCATACACATGTACTGGGACGAGGAAGAATATGGCTAGGAGTAATGAAGATTACCACTGAGTAATCAAGGCATTAAACACAAGCAGTGGTGCAATACCATTGAGCTGACAGAGCTTCAGCCACCCCACCCCCTGAAATTTTGTGCTATGTTGACTCAGCCTGGCTGACATACAGAGGCGTTGTCGCACCAAAGTCTTTAAAGGAAGGCAACGTTCTCCATATTGCCACTCTAAGCTCTTGCTCAGCTGTCAATCACTTCTCTGACATCTGCCACCTCCTGGAGGAACCTGACCTCGATGTCTTCGGTCTCACCGAAACATTGTTCCCAGCCATCTCTGTCACTAGCTTTAACAATCTCCTCCCTGATGGCTATAAGATCATCTACACGCCCAGATCCAACTGTTCCGGAGGGGGTGTAGCCCTGGTCTTCCCTTAGTGGATTCCTGCCACTGTCATTCCTACGCAGGCCTACTCATCTTTTCAAATGCTTCGTCTGCAGGGTTGCTCTCTCTCTCACCTGGCCATTCCCTTACTGTTGCTACCATCTATCGGCCACCTGGTCAGATCTCCTCCTTCCTCTCTGAGTGGGCGGACCTTTCCTCTTGGTCTCGACCACTCAATTCCTTGTTCTTGGAGACTTTAACATCCACCTGGATGCCTCCTGTCCTTCCTCTGGACTCTTTTGTGACTCTCTCTCACTCTCTATTCTCCTCTCTGGCCCGACTCACTCTGCAAGGCACACTCTGGATGTTCTGATCTCTTCAGACCTTCCCCTTTCGATCCATCTCACCACTCCTCTATCCTGGATTGATCACTGTCTCTTTTCCTCCCAACTCACCCTCTCTACCCCTCTGGCCAAGCCATCTCCAGCACTGCCCCCCACCTTCTCGGTTATCCGACCCATGAAGCGTGTGTCAGTTGAGGCTTTCGTCGCCACTTTTTCACCCCGCCTCCCCTTTTGCTGACTCACATCTTGACAAAGCCCTTTCCATGCTCAACTCTCCTATATCTGATACTCTAGATGTTTGTGCCCCTGTCATGAGGATCCACTTGAAGCCCAAAGCCAAGTGCAACTCTTGGTTCAACTCAGACCTCGTCACCCTTAGATGCAAGTGCAGGATGGCCGAGAGGAAATAGCGTGCTTCTGGTACACACTCTGACAAACTGGCCTACCGCCTGCTCCAAAGGCAATACCGGCTCTTTGTCCACACCAAGAAGAGAGCCCACATCCAAGCCTGTATCTCTGCGGCATCTAACAACTCAGCCAAACTCTTTATAATCTGCAAGGAGCTAGTCAATCCTGCTGCAGTCTCTGCCTCTCCTGTCCCCTCCCAGGCCCTCTCCACAGCCCTAGCTTCGCATTTCATCTCTAAAACTCAGGACATCCTGTCCTCTCCCTCTCTTCCTATCCCCCTCCTCCCTGCTCTTCCTCTGGCCCTTCTTCGGCCACCTCTCCTCCCTCCTTCTTTGCCTTTCCCCTGTTCTCCCCTGACAAGGTTTCTAGACAAGTCTGATCTATGAAAGTCTCGTCAAAACAGGTTAACCCCTGTTCCTCCAAAACCACCAAGGACCACATTAATACCCTGGCTCCTGCTCTGGCTGACTTCTGCAACCACTCCTTCGCCACTGGAGTCTTCCCTCCCCCCCGAAGCACTCCCTTGTGCACCCTCTTCTTTAAAAACCCTCTGCCGACCCTTCCTGCTTGCCTAACTATCGCCCAATCTCCATCACTCCTTTCCTGGGCAAACTCCTGGAAAAGCTGGCCATCTCCCAGCATAATCTTCACACTGAATCGGTTGGTTGTCTCCATGACCATCAGTCTGGCTTCAGAGCTGCCAGAACCACAGAAATTGCTCTCCTGAACATCAGTGAGGACCTGCTCTCCAACCTTGATTCCAACACCCCCTGTGTCCTCATCTTACTTGATCTCACTTCTGCCTTTGACACGGTCAACCATGTCATCCTGCACAACCGTCTCCCTGATAACCTGGGTATCACCAATCAGGCCCTGGCTTGGCTGATTTCTTTCCTCTCCGATCGACCCTCCCAGGTCCAACTTGGGTCCTTCCTCTCCTCTATCTCCATCTCGGCCTGTGGTGTTCCGCAGGGCTCTAACCTCTCTCCCTGGCTGTTCAACCAATACCTGGCATTCTTGCCCACCGCATTGCCACTCTCTGCCCCAACTTTCAGTACTATGTGGATGATACTCAACTCATTTTCAGGCTCCCTTCCGCCACCTCTTCTCCTTCTCTCATCTCCAACTGTCTGTCTGCGATCCAAGAGTGGTGTGCCGCCAATGAGCTCTGCCTAAATGCCAGTAAGACCGAGATTCTCCTCATCGGCTAACCTGCTCCTTCCTTTCCTGTCACTCTCTGGCCGGCCTCTCTTGGCCCTCTTCCTGCCCCCACCTATGAGGTTAAAAACCTCAGGGTCATCTTCGACTCTGCACTCTCCTTCTCTCCTCACATCTCTGACATCTCTAAGAAGTCACACTACCAGCTGCACCTCCTCAGAGGTATTCTTCCTTTCCTCTCCTTCCACCAGAAGTTCACTGTCTCCAGAGTTCTCTCTAGGCTGGTCTACTGCAACAGCCACTTTCTAAATCTGCCAGATTCTACTCTCCACCCTCTGCAACTCATCCAAAACAGGACTGCGAGACTTGTATCTCTCCAGGACTGAAATCTCTGCACTGGCTCCCAGTGGCTGTGAGCATTACGTTCAAAACCCTCTGCATTGTCCACAAGGCCTTCTGGGGCCTGGGGCCTCAATACCTTCAACTCTCTGTTACCGAATATTTTCCTTCTCAAGCTCTTCGCTCATCCACCTCCAACTCCCTCAGGGTCCGTTGCTTCTCCAAGCAACGAGTTGGAGATAGATCTCTTTTTTTCTGCTGGGGCTTCCCTCTGGAACAGCCTTCCTGCTGCTCTGAAACTTGAGGAGAACCATCTCTGATTCCGGAAGCACCTCAAGACCATTCGCTTTGCTTCTGCTTTCTCTCCTCCTCTCCCCTGCTGTTCTCCTGGCTGAAACTGAAACTGCACTGGTTACCTGGCTACCCTCTAATCTCGGGCCCAGTTGCCATCCCTGCCAGTTGCACACCTGCACTGCCTCCCCTGGAAACCCTTGCACTCAGGGACTGTTCCTGTATCCCTACTGCCCCCTTCCAGCACTTGACACCTGATGTCTGCACTTGCCACCAGCTGGCCACACTTTCTTAATTTTTTTTTTAATGTTTATCCTATGCACTGCACTGCTCCCTCACCCTTTCCCCCACACATTTCCCCTTCCCCCATCCCCTTCACTTGTACAATCTCAATGTCACCCGGCCTAGTAAGATAGTTGTCTCTGTCTTCCCTCTGTTCCCCCTCCCTTGCCTCGTCGTGCCTTGAAACACTTGTGTATAGGTGCGTTAGTAATGCCATATCATATATCATAACAGGACACAGATGTGATGCTGGAAATGCATCGGAGGGACAGGGCCTCCGTATTCTTGTCCTTTACTGCTTTTTATCGTGTGTTCTGTCGTGTTTTCCACTCCGGAGTTCATGTGGGACTCCTAGCGGTGCAGCTCTCTCTCTTTTGGTTTGGTGAATAGACCCGTGGGATACCCTTATGGCACCCATGGGTAGGGGTACAACCCTGTGCCCCTAGTGTATGTTTTTGGGCACCTGTGTGTGACCCACAGAGCAGGGTATGGGCTGGTGGCAGTTCTGTGCTGAAATGACTGGTGCCCTGAGCGTCCTCCATTTTGGGATGCCCAGGCCCTTTCATTGGGAATCGGTAGATTCTGGATGGAGACAAAATGGCCCCCATGGCCTCTTGCCTTCCATCACCTGTTTCCTTGATCTTCCCGAAGTCCCGGGAAGCCCTTCCTCTGTCCCTTCCCGCTGACTGGCTGTTGGGTGGAAGTTCCATATATGGTAGTGTGGGGAAGTGCCGACCAGACTGGCTGGAACCTTCTCAACGACCGTATGTTGTGGGTACGCCTGTGGGTGGGACCTGGGTGAATGGAGTGTGTGACGAATATACATTCTATGTTGTGACAGTCTAGTATCTGGTGTTTGACACAATGGTTGAGACAGCCCTGCCCGAAACCGGTATGAATGCAGCTTGGAGTGTTGAATGGCTCGGTACTTGTCCCAATACACATAACTCATTGTGAGTGCCTGGAGAGAAGTGAATGGCCTGAATAGCTCGTGTGCCTGATTGGCTGCCTGCCTGCATGAATGCCCGTAGTCATGATTGGATGCTTGAGTGCGACCCAGCGGAATGAATGGGAGATCAACAGTATATATGGGGACCTCTCACTGCTAGAAATTGTGTTCGGAAGCTGAAGTCCACTACAACGAGTAACTGGAGTGAAGCTTAACCTTGAGCCCTGCTGGACGAGAGGAATTGCTGTTGCTCTCCTTCACAATCTGAAAGCTGCTATGCTTCAAGAAGCATGCTTGGATGTTAAAGTATGCTTTAACATCCACCTGGATGCCTCCTGTCCTTCCTCTGGACTCGTTCGTGACTCTCTCTCACTCTCTATTCTCCTCTCTGGCCCGACTCACTCTGCAAGGCACACTCTGGATGTTCTGATCTCTTCAGACCTTCCCCTTTTGATCCATCTCACCACTCCTCTATTCTGGATTGATCACTGTCTCTTTTCCTCCCAACTCACCCTCTCTACCCCTCTGGCCAAGCCATCTCCAGCACTGCCCCCCACCTTCTCGGTTATCCGACCCATGAAGCGTGTGTCAGTTGAGGCTTTCGTCGCCACTTTCTCACCCCGCTTCCCCTTTTGCTGACTCACATCTTGACAAAGCCCTTTCCATGCTCAACTCTCCTATATCTGATACTCTAGATGTTTGTGCCCCTGTCATGAGGATCCACTTGAAGCCCAAAGCCAAGTGCAACTCTTGGTTCAACTCAGACCTCGTCACCCTTAGATGCAAGTGCAGGATGGCCGAGAGGAAATAGCGTGCTTCTGGTACACACTCTGACAAACTGGCCTACCGCCTGCTCCAAAGGCAATACCGGCTCTTTGTCCACACCAAGAAGAGAGCCCACATCCAAGCCTGTATCTCTGCGGCATCTAACAACTCAGCCAAACTCTTTATAATCTGCAAGGAGCTAGTCAATCCTGCTGCAGTCTCTGCCTCTCCTGTCCCCTCCCAGGCCCTCTCCACAGCCCTAGCTTCACATTTCATCTCTAAAACTCAGGACATCCTGTCCTCTCCCTCTCTTCCTATCCCCTCCTCCCTGCTCTTCCTCTGGCCCTTCTTTGGCCACCTCTCCTCCCTCCTTCTTTGCCTTTCCCCTGTTCTCCCCTGACAAGGTTTCTAGACAAGTCTGATCTATGAAAGTCTCGTCAAAAAAGGTTAACCCCTGTTCCTCCAAAACCATCAAGGACCACATTAATACCCTGGCTCCTGCTCTGGCTGACTTCTGCAACCACTCCTTCGCCACTGGAGTCTTCCCTCCCCCCCGAAGCACTCCCTTGTGCACCCTCTTCTTTAAAAACCCTCTGCCGACCCTTCCTACTTGCCTAACTATCGCCCAATCTCCATCACTCCTTTCCTGGGCAAACTCCTGGAAAAGCTGGCCATCTCCCAGCATAATCTTCACACTGAATCGGTTGGTTGTCTCCATGACCATCAGTCTGGCTTCAGAGCTGCCAGAACCACAGAAATTGCTCTCCTGAACATCAGTGAGGACCTGCTCTCCAACCTTGATTCCAACACCCCCTGTGTCCTCATCTTACTTGATCTCACTTCTGCCTTTGACACGGTCAACCATGTCATCCTGCACAACCGTCTCCCTGATAACCTGGGTATCACCAATCAGGCCCTGGCTTGGCTGATTTCTTTCCTCTCCGATCGACCCTCCCAGGTCCAACTTGGGTCCTTCCTCTCCTCTATCTCCATCTCGGCCTGTGGTGTTCCGCAGGGCTCTAACCTCTCTCCCTGGCTGTTCAACCAATACCTGGCATTCTTGCCCACCGCATTGCCACTCTCTGCCCCAACTTTCAGTACTATGTGGATGATACTCAACTCATTTTCAGGCTCCCTTCCGCCACCTCTTCTCCTTCTCTCATCTCCAACTGTCTGTCTGCGATCCAAGAGTGGTGTGCCGCCAATGAGCTCTGCCTAAATGCCAGTAAGACCGAGATTCTCCTCATCGGCTAACCTGCTCCTTCCTTTCCTGTCACTCTCTGGCCGGCCTCTCTTGGCCCTCTTCCTGCCCCCACCTATGAGGTTAAAAACCTCAGGGTCATCTTCGACTCTGCACTCTCCTTCTCTCCTCACATCTCTGACATCTCTAAGAAGTCACACTACCAGCTGCACCTCCTCAGAGGTATTCTTCCTTTCCTCTCCTTCCACCAGAAGTTCACTGTCTCCAGAGTTCTCTCTAGGCTGGTCTACTGCAACAGCCACTTTCTAAATCTGCCAGATTCTACTCTCCACCCTCTGCAACTCATCCAAAACAGGACTGCGAGACTTGTATCTCTCCAGGACTGAAATCTCTGCACTGGCTCCCAGTGGCTGTGAGCATTACGTTCAAAACCCTCTGCATTGTCCACAAGGCCTTCTGGGGCCTGGGGCCTCAATACCTTCAACTCTCTGTTACCGAATATTTTCCTTCTCAAGCTCTTCGCTCATCCACCTCCAACTCCCTCAGGGTCCGTTGCTTCTCCAAGCAACGAGTTGGAGATAGATCTCTTTTTTTCTGCTGGGGCTTCCCTCTGGAACAGCCTTCCTGCTGCTCTGAAACTTGAGGAGAACCATCTCTGATTCCGGAAGCACCTCAAGACCATTCGCTTTGCTTCTGTTTTCTCTCCTCCTCTCCCCTGCTGTTCTCCTGGCTGAAACTGAAACTGCACTGGTTACCTGGCTACCCTCTAATCTCGGGCCCAGTTGCCATCCCTGCCAGTTGCACACCTGCACTGCCTCCCCTGGAAACCCTTGCACTCAGGGACTGTTCCTGTATCCCTACTGCCCCCTTCCAGCACTTGACACCTGATGTCTGCACTTGCCACCAGCTGGCCACACTTTCTTAATTTTTTTTTAATGTTTATCCTATGCACTGCACTGCTCCCTCACCCTTTCCCCCACACTTTTCCCCTTCCCCCCTCCCCTTCACTTGTACAATCTCAATGTCACCCGGCCTAGTAAGATAGTTGTCTCTGTCTTCCCTCTGTTCCCCCTCCCTTGCCTCGTCGTGCCTTGAAACACTCGTGTATAGGTGAGTTAGTAATGCCATATCATATCATATCATAACAGGACACAGATGTGATGCTGGAAATGCATCGGAGGGACAGGGCCTCCGTATTCTTGTCCTTTACTGCTTTTTATCGTGTGTTCTGTCGTGTTTTCCACTCCGGAGTTCATGTGGGACTCCTAACGGTGCAGCTCTCTCTCTTTTGGTTTGGTGAATAGACCCGTGGGATACCCTTATGGCACCCATGGGTAGGGGTACAACCCTGTGCCCCTAGTGTATGTTTTTGGGCACCTGTGTGTGACCCACAGAGCAGGGTATGGGCTGGTGGCAGTTCTGTGCTGAAATGACTGGTGCCCTGAGCGTCCTCCATTTTGGGATGCCCAGGCCCTGTCATTGGGAATCGGTAGATTCTGGATGGAGACAAAATGGCCCCCATGGCCTCTTGCCTTCCATCACCTGTTTCCTTGATCTTCCCGAAGTCCCGGGAAGCCCTTCCTCTGTCCCTTCCCCCTGACTGGCTGTTGGGTGGAAGTTCCGTATATGGTAGTGTGGGGAAGTGCCGACCAGACTGGCTGGAGCCTTCTCAACGACCGTATGTTGTGGGTACGCCTGTGGGTGGGACCTGGGTGAATGGAGTGTGTGACGAATATACATTCTATGTTGTGACAGTCTAGTATCTGGTGTTTGACACAATGGTTGAGACAGCCCTGCCCGAAACCGGTATGAATGCAGCTTGGAGTGTTGAATGGCTCGGTACTTGTCCCAATACACATAACTCATTGTGAGTGCCTGGAGAGAAGTGAATGGCCTGAATAGCTCGTGTGCCTGATTGGCTGCCTGCCTGCATGAATGCCCGTAGTCATTATTGGATGCTTGAGTGCGACCCAGCGGAATGAATGGGAGATCAACAGTATATATGGGGACCTCTCACTGCTAGGAATTGTGTTCGGAAGCTGAAGTCCACTACAACGAGTAACTGGAGTGAAGCTTAACCTTGAGCCCTGCTGGACGAGAAGAATTGCTGTTGCTCTCCTTCACAATCTGAAAGCTGCTATATTTCAAGAACTGACCCCAGAGGACCTGGTAAGGTGCCCTCTTCCCGAGCTACGAGGGACCATCATGCACAGCTGATCTTTGGCTAAGCTCCATGGTAGACAGACCTTCGACAGGCTGCCGACCCGATACGGGGACTGCTGCGGAACTCCAAGGAGAAGCGCCCGGACTGTTGTCCGCCACTGTCGCCGACCGCCGTCGCCGACTGGAGCCGCCGCACTCTTGTTGCCTAAGAACTTCATTGATCCAAGGACGCTCTCGTCCGCATCGTCGCTGCTGTATCCTGCTGGAGAAGGCCTGACCGTCGACGCGCCGAGGAGCATCCACCGGTGGGTCTCCCGCCACCCAAAGACCACAGAGACGCCGACAACTCGACGCCCTTGCTGGGCCATAGTTCTTCAACTCTTTGCGGTCCAGAACTATCGACACTGAGGTGCCCCGCACGCCTCTTCCTTGCAGGACGTTTACGCTTCCCTGTCAACGAGCACCGCTAGGAACGACGTGGCCACTTCACCATGGTAGCTCGACCTGTTCTCCATCGGACTTTCAATGACCCGTGACTCCTGCCTGAAAGGGAGGGCACTCGAGAAGGGTTGTCGATTTCCACGACACGGAGCGCTACAACACCAAGGTACTTTGGGGTTGCAGAACTATTAGGAAGTCTAGGGTTGAACAATATATGGACTGGGCTTGTATCTTTCTTCTACAGGTTGCCCAGGTGGGGGGATCTCCACACAGAGCTGTGTTTAACGGTAGTTACCAGTATTCTGCCTATTGCTCAACCATCTTGCTTTCCTTCCTCTCTCTACTGCTGGTTTCCTCTTTATTTTGATCTGTGTGTCATTCTGACCGTATGCACTTGAATAAGATCTAATAACGTTAGTGGTACTACTTTAGAATTGTACATATTTACCATTGTTGATTTTCGGAGTACAAAGTCAGTTATCGTGATCGTGTATATGACCTTGAATATTAATTATATAAAGACTGTGTTTTAACCGATACTGTGTGTGGACATTCCTTTGTGGGTGCTCGGGGACTACACTGTACTTAAGAACCAGCTTGCATCACCTCCCGAGAAGCTAGGCCTTGATTGCTCGACTACATTACCATAATAGAGAATCTTGGCAGGGGTCTCTGTGCCTCCCCTCTACCAGACCCCCCCTCCGGTCTTTACAGCTGGTGGCAGCTGTGAGATGCTTATGGTTTCAAGACCCAGTGTATAACCGTGCCACTTAAGAAGGATATCTGCACTTTGTTAAATTAAGGCTTAGTCGTGTACAAGATAACTGCATTACAAGCAATGGAATCTATTGCGAATGGTAAATTGACTCAGATGAGCTTAGAGGCTCTCCAGAGTGCTTATGAAGCCACGGAATTAGACTTTGTGGATAAGTCAAGGGCCGAGCTGATCACTGCCCTGGTGAACTACCAGATCGATTGTGAAACTCTTGAAGGGGGGGATGCAACCAATGAGGACTCTACCCCGGGGGTTGTCTCCGAAACTGGTTCTGGGAATGCCACCATTCCTGCTGCCTCTGTTCCAAACCCCAGCAGTTCTTTAGAGCTTGAGTTATCAAGGATGAAGTTAGCCTTTGAATATCGCAAGTTGGAACTCCATGCTGATCTTAAGAAAGAGGAGTTGGCACAGCAAGTGGAGCTCAAGAACCGGGAATTAAGCTAAAAGATAGGGATCTTGAACTCAAAGATAAGGACCTTGAACTCAAGAATATGGACACTGAATGTCAGCAAATCCAGCTAGAGAAAGCTTGAGTGGAGACTTCAGCGAAACCAGTTGAGAGTGTCAGGTCCCCAGCAACCAAGTTTATGAAAGATTTGGTTGGTGTGTATGTGGAGGATTCTGATATCCTCCAATGGATTTGAAGCGTTTGAAATGGCTTGTGCAATTCACGATGTTGATAAGAGAGATTGGGCTAAGTGTTTGTTAAGCAGAGTGCCTCAAACTGGATATGACTGTATTCTGAAACTAAGTGTGGAGGAAAGGGGTCGTATGAGTGTATGAAGTCTGCCTTAATCGCCAAGTTTGGCAAAACGCCTACCCAATATCTTAAACGGTTCAGGGATTTTAAGAAACGAGAGAATGTGTCTTGGGTTGAATGGGTGAGTGCTGCGCACATGAACATGATGGGCTGGATTGATGGTTACAATGTGAAAACGTTTGTTGAATTGTCTCACCTCTTGTTTTTTGAGCATTTTTCGGAAGCCTGTTCATCAGAGCTGCGTCAGTATGTTGCTGACCAGAACATTTTGGACCCCTTTAAGCTGGCTAGGTTGGCTGACAAGTGGGTCTCCCACCGGGTGTCCCCTAAGGGCTCCAGTGGGAAGAACAGGACAAAGAAAAGGGGGCCTCTCAGAAAGCTGAGGAGTACCAAAAGCAATTACAGTCGGGTAAACCAAAACCTTCCTCTCCGAAGACCCAAAAACCTAGTGGGGATAAGTCTTGTTGTGGGTGGGAGTATGAGTAGTGCTGCGAAGCAGGGTCCTAGTGG